>NC_143255.1:117732134-120232134 GCF_984573655.1 Nuphar pumila
TCTACTGGGTCAGCTGTATAATTTGGTGGCTCAATCTATGCAAATAAAAGTTTGTATCGCCATATGGTTACATTTATATCTTGTCGTTATTTATTTATTTATCGACTGTTTCTTGTTACCACAAGTTCAGAACAGAAGTGACTGCTTGTTTCTCATGGGATTTTCCTTTCATCTTTTGCTTTTGATAGGTCTTCCAAGGCTGGGAAGAGGGAAAACTCAATCAATGTTAAACCTCTCCGGAAGAGCTTAGCCCTCAACATCCTGTTGACCATGAGAAAATTTCGAACTTCGGGTAAGGGGTTGGATGAGGGTATGGATATGGGCTACTAGTTCCATGTCCTCTGTGACAAGCTTGCACATGCAGAACTGCATAGATGTGATGTTTTAGGTGATCAAGGGACTCTACATCTTGAATGTTTTAGGAGATACCGTTTATCTGTCCTTGTATTGTGTATGTAAAGGTTGAGTTATTAAAGTGATCTTGGATATTCAGGATTGGTACTGTGAATTTTTGGATGGGGGCTCTCTCTGTTCTGATCAAGAAAAACAGTCAATTTAGTTGCTATGTTCGATTAAGGTTGATTTAATATTAATTATTTACAGAATTCAATATCATTGTATTCTTCATATTTGTGCTTTCTGTTATTGTGGATATGAACAAGTTTCGAGTAGCTGTAACTTAACGAGCCAAGCAAGTCGAGCTTGAGTAGTTTAGGCTCAGATGGCTTGTGGTCAGAATCAGGTGGAGCTCCTGACAAGCACGAGCTATATAAGCCGAGCTCGATATGTTTCGTTTAGAATAAGAAAGTGCATTTTGTTGTGAGTTCAACAGTGAGATTCAAACTCATGCCCTATTGGTAGGGCTGGTAAATTAACAGAGTAGCTTGTGGCTCAGCTCGGTCGCCTCGCCTGAAGTTCGTTTGTGATCATCAAGTTGGCTCGGCGACATGACCCATGAGCTGCTCTTATAGTTTAACTAAGCCGAGCATGAACAATGGGTGTTCGTCTTGGCTTGGCTCGTTTACGTGAGCTTATATAGGATTTATATGTGATGTTAAAAACATATGGAAGCTCAAGCGGTTTAGTTGGATGTGTAGGCAACCAAGAGGTCATGATTTTCATTTTCACTATGGGCACTATAAAAAAATGGGTTTTTTTGTTTAACAAGCTAGCTCATGACAAACTCCGCCTGTGTATAACTGTTTAGTTATACACTGCCGGTCCCAAGCCCGGATAAAGGAGGAGGGTTGCGGTAGGCCTGTGACAGCCAGCATAAAAACTTTGTCATATCTTATGAAAATGAACCAATATGAGAATTTCGTTGGGGCGTTCCCTACTGAGCGACGCGTTGTACTCTCTAGGCCCGGAGGTAGTGATAAATGGGCAAGGGTTGCTAGGTCGTCGCCTAGAAGCGACGCGTCACACCGGCGCCCGGGTGTGGTGTCAAATAGGCAAGGGTTCCCTCACTTTGTTGGACGGGTGGGGGTAAAGAAGTTAGTCCAAGACCATAAAATTAGGTTAGCCTCTTGGAACATAGGGTCTTTAACTGGTAAGTTGGTAGAGTTAGTAGATGTTATGTGTAGGAGAAAGATTGATATTTTATGTCTTCAAGAGACCAAATGGGTAGGTGAGAAAGCTAAAGTGATAGAACCTTGGGGATATAAGATTTGGTATACAGGAATAAATAGGAATAGGAATGGAGTAGGGATTGTTATGAGTCGTCAGTTTATAGATAATGTAGTTGAGGTCCGTAGGAAGGGTGATAGAATTTTACTTATTAAATTAATATTAGGTACGGATATTATTAATATTATTAGTGTTTATGCACCTCAAGTAGGTTTAGATGATTCCATTAAGCATCAATTTTGGGAAGATTTAGATGTAGTAGTACAAGGGATATCTTATGGAGAAAAGCTTTTCATCGGCGGTGACCTTAATGGACATGTAGGCATTAGTAGGGATGGGTTTGAGAGTATCCATGGAGGCTATGGTATAGGAGGAAGAAATGAAAGTGGAGAAAGGATTTTAGATTTTTGTTTGTCCTATGATATGATCTTAGCAAACACTTGGTTTAGGAAGAGGGAGTCTCACCTAGTAACATTTAAAAGTGGGGTTAATACGAGTCAGATAGATTTTTTCCTACTTAGAAAGAGAGATAGGGGTTGTTGCATCGATTGTAAGGTTATACCGGTAGAAAGTGTAGCTACACAACATAGAGTCTTAATTTTAGATCTTAGAATTAGACAATGCCGCAAAAGGGATAGACATAGGATAGATCCTAAAATTAAGTGGTGGGCACTGAAAGGAGCTAAACAAGGAATGTTTGTAGAGCAGGTAGTTAAGGAAGTTGATTGGTGTCTCGAGGAGGATTCAGAATCAATGTGGAATAAGATAGCGGGTGGCATGAGAAAAGTGGCTAAGGAGGTATTGAGTGAGTCTAAAGGTGGTGCACCATTAGGTAAGGATACATCATGGTGGAACGTGGATGTCAAATTAGCTATTAAGGTTAAAAGAGAGTGTTATAGAAATCTAAGTAAGAGTCGTGACAATGAGAATTTGGAGAAGTATATGATAGCAAAGAAGGAAGCTAAAAAAGTTGTTCGAAACGCGAAGGCTAATGTATATAAGGAGGTTTATGACAAGTTGGATACCAAAGAAGGCGAGAAGGATATTTATAGGCTTGCAAAGATAAGAGATAGGAAATCGAAGGATTTGGGTATGGTTAGATGTATCAAAGATGAAACGCGAAGGGTTTTAGTCAAAGATGAGGAGATTAAGGAGAGATGGAAAGATTATTTTGATAAGCTATTTAATGATAGTCATGCTCAAGATCTTGGAGACTTCCCCATTCCTTTTCATGAGATAAATCGTGACTTTATGCGCAAGATTCAAAAGAAAGAAATTGCATAGGCTTTGAAGAAAATGAAATCAAGAAGGGCAGTTGGCCCAGATGGTATACCTATCGAGGCTTGGAAATGCTTGGGAGAGAAAGGTTTAGAATGGTTGACAAATCTTTTTAACTTGATTTGGCGAACTAATAAGATGCCTAATGAGTGGAGGAAGAGTACTTTGGTGCTTTTATATAAGAATAAGGGTGATATACAAGATTGCACAAACTATCGTGGTATAAAACTCATGAGTCATACTATGAAACTTTGGGAGAGGGTGATTGAGTCTAGGTTGAGGAAGGTTGTCATGATATCGGAGAATCAATTTGGTTTTATGCCTGGAAGATCAACTATGGAAGCTATACATCTTCTTAGACAACTTATTGAAAGATATAGAGAGAGGAACAAAGATTTGCATATGATTTTTATTGATTTAGAGAAGGCATACGATAGAGTACCTAGGGACGTTCTCTGGTGGACAAGGATGAAGAAAGGTGTCTCTCTCAAGTACATTAGTATAATTAAAGATATGTATGAAGGAGTAGTAACCAATGTCCACACTTGTGGAGGGGTGACAACCAATTTTCCGATAACGGTTGGGTTACATCAAGGATCTGCTTTAAGCCCTTTCCTATTTGTGATAGTGATGGATGAGCTTACGAGATCAATTCAAGAAAATGTACCGTGGTGTATGTTGTTTGTTGATGATATTGTTTTGATTGATGAGTCTAGAGCTGGGGTTAATGCTAAGTTAGAATTATGGAGACAGACATTGGAAGCTAGAGGTTTTAAGTTGAGTAAGAGTAAGACTGAATATATGGAATGTCGGTTTAGTAAGCAACGAAGTAGTGATGGGAGTGTAGTGAAGCTTGGTGAGCAAGAAATACCGGTGAATGATTATTTCAAATATTTGGGATCCATCATTCAAAAGTATGAAGAAATTGATGGAGATGTAAATCATAGGATAAAGGTTGGGTGGATGAAATGGAAAAGTGCAACTGGAGTGTTGTGCGATCATAGAATGCCATTGCGGTTGAAGGGAAAGTTTTATAGGACGACTATTAGACCCGCTTTACTATATGGTACGAAATGTTGGGCTGCCAAGAGACATCATATTCAAAAAATGAGTGTAGCTGAGATGCGGATGCTTAGATGGATGTGTGGAAATACAATAAAAGATAAGATTCGGAACGAGGAGATACGTAAGAAGGTAGGTGTTGCACCCATTGAAAATAAGATGCGAGAGAATCGTTTACGGTGGTTTGGACATATTCGGCGAAGGCCTAATGATGCTCCAGTTAGAAGGTTGGAGAAATGGGAAAGTATATTAGTTAAAAGAGGTCGGGGTAGGCCTAGGAAGACTTGGATGGAGATGATAGGAAAGGATATGAATGCTTTGAACCTCACCGAGGACATGGCATTGGATAGAAATGATTGGAGGAAAAGGATTCATGTGGAAGACCCAAAATGAATTTTTTTTTTGGTTTATATCGTTGACCCCAATTGTTTTGGGATGAAGGCGTAGTAGTTGTTGTTGTTGTTGTTGTTGTTGTTGTAAGCTAGCTCATGACAAGCTCGAGCTTGGCTTGGCTCGGCTTGCATGAGCCAGATGAGCCGAACTGAGTAGTGGCTTGCTGTAAACAAAATGTGCACAAAAAACCCTTGTTCGGTTCATTCGGCTCGTTTACCAGCCCTACCTATTGGGTACAATCATTTGTAGCCTACCAGATTATTTAACCCAACTTCTGTGTGCTTGTGCGTGGGTGAGTGTGTGGCTATATACACTTTGACGAGCTTATACAAGCTGAGCCGAGTCAAACAACCTTTGTTCATACTCGGTGTCTTTATACTAGGCGTGGCAATCGGGTCGGGTTGGTGGGTCAGCATACCTCAACCCGAACCCAACCCGTTTATTAAATGGGTAACCCGACACAACCCGCCAACCCGTTTATAAACGGGTTGGGTCGGGTAAATGGGTTGGCGGGTTGGCGGGTTGACCCGCCCGCCTAACCCATTTATTAAACGGGTCGACCCGTTTATTAAACAGGCTAGTTTAAGCCCAACCCGAACCCGCCTAAGAGGCGAGTTGGCGGGTCGTGTCAGGTTTTGCCACCCCTACTTTATACTATATGAGCCGGTAGTGGCTCAGCTGGCAGAGCCTCCAGATGAGCCTGAACGAGCCAAACCAGGCTGAGCCACGAGCAGCTGGGTTTGTGGACAGTCTCAGTTTTAGGTCTTGGGAGAAGTAATATCGTGTGGACAGCAGCTTTGACCTAGGCATAATTGCAGTTGGTGACCGATCAAATCAGGGTACCGGTCGCGCCGGCCAGCAGCCCATGAGAAGTGGGGCCTTGCAAGTTGCACCCCAGGTTTTGCTGACCAAGTTAGAGAGAGAGAGAGAGAGAGAGAGAGAGAGAGAGAGAGCAATAATTCCCTATACGTTAATGGGGGAGGCGACGTATTATTACATGTATTTGCTTGTTTTCTAAGGAGGTAATGTCTTTGAATTTTATGGTTCATCAAACGTTACAAGGTAGGTAAACGTTATTATAGACCCGGCGCTGTCTTATCTTGACTTTAGAAGCGCTTTTATTATGAAATTGATTTTAAAGGAATTACTGTGACCAAATTTCAAGAGCAGTCTGCTTCATCGTCATTTCTTAGTCAGATAAGCTTTGGACGTGGGGTAGGTCTCTTGTCTTTTGTACATTGACATGTCCATTTTGGCAGTGTGTCTTGGGATGGGACACGCCATGACACGTTAACACAGACTCGGAAACGTATGGAAATTATTTTAATATTTTAAATAAATATTATTATATTTTCATAAAAATACATTTTTTATTATGCAAAAAAATACCTATAGTGACGGCTCCAAATAGTCACTATAAGTAACAGTGACGGCTTAGTGTAATTGGAGCCATCACTATAAGCTTGTTTGATCGTCACTATAGATCCACAGTGACACCTTCACGAGTATTGGTGACAGCAAAATCATCACGAATATAGGTAAATGGTGACTGCTTGAGCCGTCACTAGTTCTCAAAGGAACAGTAAAAAAAAAACAAAATATTCCTACAAATTATTACACATTACAACAGCATTGGTTTCAAAGTTGGAGGCAATACTATAATCACTCACAGCTCCCTCCACACCCTTTCCCTATAGAGAGATCACTGTGACCTATGCCTCTCGCTGTGTACATGCTATAAATAGTGTAGCTACAACTAAAAACAACTTAATCTTTCTAATGAATCCAGGACATAATTATCATTTTCTTTTATTATGGAGAAAGTAAGATTTCGAGAACAGAAAATTATACAAGAAGCATTCATCACTATGAAAAGATCGAATAACTTCACAAGTGAAACAGTTCAGACAAGTAAAATTTTCAGATATTCAGAAAATGGCATGCACCTGTATAGGAAAAAGGTTTTCTCCAAACAACTTCCCATCAAATACCAAGTCCAAAGGATAAACGCTTGCAGTCAACAAAGTTGTAAAGATCTTCCTAAGCAAGTGGGTTTCTGAACAGAATATGATGTACAACTGATGGTGGTCCAGTTCTATCAAGAACAAAAAAACAGAAAATTAGATTAGCCAGTTACAGTTATCATGATTGCTTACTAGACCATCAATACCTATTACATCCTCCCTAAGAACACCCATCATGAGAGACATCAGGTCGCCTCCACTTTTCTGGCCTTTTTCATGTTCTATTCGTTTCTGAACCATTGTAGCCTTGAGATTTTTCGCCAGGTCAGTTTTTCCAGATTCATGCGCGTTTTTGTTTGTGTTGGCTTAACTGAGCAGAAGATGCAGAAGTTGAAGCTTCAGCTAAGTGGCCGTTATGAATTCTATCTAATGGCTCCTGAAACAAGTCCTCCAAGGAAGAATCTGCTGGTGTGTCACTGAATCTACTCACTTCAATACCAGAAGCAACAGATGGTTTCATGTCCTGTCAAAGAAGTGAATAGCAGGTATAAACAATAAGTTGGTAAACAAGAAGATTGTATAAACCACCGATTAAGGGCTCAAACCTCTGTATTTGAAGGTGGGAAAGAATATTTAATTTTATAACTATAACAACTTGGTATGTTATAACCAGCTTTGCCTTCTCCCGTCAAGAAAAGTGCTTGAAACATGGTGACTTTTAAGATTGGTCAAGTGTTCAAGCCTTGGTATTTTCCCTCTCTCCACCTTAGGATGTTATAAGGCAATATTCTAACTAGGAACTATAACAAGTAACTACAGTCAGTTTTAGTGAATGAGAAAGGTAATTAGCACTGGTAAAGGAGAGAGTTCATACATGTGAATCATATGAGGTTCTGTCCACCGTGTACCAATTTTTAACGTGTACTGTTATTCAAAGTACCCACTATAAAAAGCATATTTCAAGTCCTAAAACATCTCTATGGGCTTAGTACAAGAGCCCCTTCCCCCACGTTTAGTTAACTTCATGGTACATGTTGATACTAGTCTATTGTTGACCTAAATTTTCAAGGTTGTTGCTTTAGTGTACATAGCCAAATGTCACTGTGATGTTGTAGAACCCCAAAAGAATGTATCTCAAATTTTAAGCATTTTACTATTATTAAAGATGGAGAAAGGCTGAATAGTCAAACAAAGTAATATTTAATGCAACTATTTAATGTTAAATTTATGAATAATTCTTTGATTTTGCCACAAAACTTGATTTAAACACATTCCAAGGAAAAGAGACTTTCATTTTGCCATAAAACTCCAACACATTCTGAGAAAAGAGAATCCATACATAAACATTGAAAAAAAAAAGGCAATGGCGAAGACAAAAGCAAAATTTCCTAAGAACCAATAGCTAGGGGCCAAACCCATTAAACCCCCAGAAACCTGCCACTTGACCATGGAAATTAAAAAATGTATATATGGAACCATCAATGGAGGAAAAGAGCCCCACAAGATCAATCTTCATAAGATCATGCATTTCTTTCTCGCAGATTAGACCAAAAATCTGAAAACCACCATTTTACAAATTCTATAGCACTGCCAAAATATGTGTGCTCGATAATGTAATCGACTGACTTTGACATTTTTGCCACCACAGACTCCTGTAGAGTTTAAATATGATGTTCTAAATCAAAACCAGAAATTGCAATTCATACGCTTCAAACCTATTTTGAAACAACAAATAGGAGGACAACGGCACAGAGCTTAGGCAGAAGGCTGGAAAATCTACAGTAGGATTTGGAGAACGGTGACCATGGTCAGAGAGAAAGGCCAGATGGAGCCAAAAAGATCAGAGATGAGATGTGCAATGCAGTGTAAAAATCTTCCTCAAAAACCCCTGCCACCATTAGGGGGCAATCACTGGGAGCCATCCCAATAAGCTTCATGCAGAAAGCAAGGGGTTCCATACATCCAAGAGAAAGAGGTCGGTGGAATAATAAGTTAATGCAGATCAGTTAAGTTAATCCAACATTCAACCATACCAAAGCAATTCATGAAATAAAGAAAAAGGTTTCAACAAATAGATGGCAAGATTTTCATATCATAATCAAACTAATTCTCACTCTGCTATGTTTTTTCAGGAATATTCCTCAAGATGTTTCAACTGTGGTTGAGAGGTCTATTGGAGATGGTGAAAGAAGTGATGAAAACAACTCTGTTGGAAACCAAAAAAGTGGAGGCTTTTGGATTGGAATCTGTAAGAGGATGTAGTTTTTTCCTTTCGTATTTCAACTCTTTCAATATGGATAGACTAGGGGGAAACCACCTTGCTACCCGAGTTCATTCACATAAAACCCGAGGTCCCCCTTGCCCATTAAGGAGTACACCCAGCTTCGGCATTGCGGCAAGGGATGTGCACCTGTTGGTTTTGAATCTGTGTATTTCTCGTCAACTTGGTGACATTCACAAGTTCCCCCTACCAGATGACTGTAGCCTCTTGTGCTGGAAATAATCGTCATTCAATCTATCAGTTTAAACTGTTGAATCTATTGACTCTGCAAAAAACTTTTTGAAATATCTAATTGTCAGAGAACTAAGTTTTGGTACCCAAATGTCCTTCCGTACGGAAGGGTGCCAAACTAACTCTTTTGATTGCTAGGGTGACGCTGCAAATGATTTAATGCCAACTGAGGTAGCTGAAATGGACAGATCAGATATGGATCATAATGCTCGCGTTGAGGGTGTTCCCAATCCTCCTGCAGAAAATGATGTGCAGTCAGATAATCAAGAGGCTAAGGAAAACTTGCTTTTGGATCAAGACCTGCCACTAACTCTTCATGAAGAGTCATTAAAAAGGACTGTTTCGGATAAGGTGTTATCGGCTAAGGAAGAACATTTGCATGCGAGTGATTCTCCAGAGCCTGTAATCTTTGTCAAATACTGAGGAGCTTGACAGGAGGTCCTTAAATGAGGAAGCAAACTCTCCCAAAGGATGGAAGAAAAACAATTTGATTAATGCTTCGTCTCGTGATGCTAAATTTAGAGAAGCCAAGAGAAATGGAAGTTTTAGACATGAAGATAATGACTTTGTTGGCTTTGACCAGAATGCTCAAGACTACAGCCTTCAACAGGTTCTTTTCTTTCAGTCATTCTCCCATTAGTTCTTGCTTCTTTTACTGGAAACTGATCTATTTTGTGGAAGGTGTGTGCCAGTTGAATAATTGTTGGACTCGGATACAACAAAAACAACAAGAGAACTGAAAGTAATTATTTCAAGAAAACAAAAAAAAAGGAGGGGCATCTTTGGTGCTGCAACGAAAGAATTGGTGAAGCACTTCCATCAAAATCCAAATCCAGATTTTGTATAGGACAGTACATTGACTCTCGCACATGAACTTTATGATACATTTTGGGTTCTCGATCCAACCTATAAAGGTGATCCGGTTTGACACTGTTAGTGGGCTGTTTAGTGGGTAGTTAATAGGGGTTAGTGGATGGAGGTTACGTGAATGTGACCTCTATCTCCTATTATAAAAGGATGGGGTTGGGTCAAAGCAGGTTATATGTCCCCCCCCCCCCCGAACAGGGCAGTTAGCTACATCTCATGTTCGGGGTCCCAAAGAGCACCACGTATGTAAGCATGTGCGTCTCGTATCACCATGTTTGTCAGCATTAATTAGCATTGGAGTTTGATGCGCTTGCAAAGACTTAAGTACCCTCTCCTCCATTGGTGCAAAAAAAATGACGGTTCTTGAAAAGAAGTGGTTGTAAAGACTTAAGTGCCCCGAAGATGATTATTTAAGACCCAGTCTCTGCACTGCAGGATTATCCGAGAAAAAAATCTCTCCTGGAGGAGGTCATGAACATCAACTCTCTCTCTCTCTCTCTCTCCCTTCTATTTTTGCTTCTGTGCACATCCATTAGGAGACCATACATTGCTCCATCAAGCACCGACTGACCTGCACATTGACTGTTGTGGAGCCTGATTCAGAGTTTTTACCCTTACAGGAGGAGGGTTTGGGGGCTCATCCCAGCGTGGGTAGCATCATTTAACTAAATGAGTTGTAAATCCTGATTCAGAGTTTTTACCTTTACAGGAGAGGGGTCTGGGGGCTCCTCCCAGCGTGGGTAGCATCATTCAACTTGAAGAGTTTGTGGAGTCTGATTTAGAGTTTTTACCCTTACAGAAAGGGGGGTCTGAGAGTTCCTCCCAGTGTGGGTAGCATCATTCAACTTGAAGAGTTGTGGAGTCTGATTCAGAGCTTTTACCCTTACCGAAGGGGGGTTTGAGGGCTCCTACCAGCGTGTTCATGGCCTTTTGCCCTTACAGGAGGGGGGTCCGGGGGCTCATCAACCCTCTCACTCTCTCTCTCTCCCTTCTATTTCTGCTTCTGTGCACATCCATCAGAAGATCCTACATTGCTCCATCAAGCACCGACTGACCTGCACATTGACTGTTGTGGGTCCTTACTGATGAGCTGCCTCTAAATTTATTCGACTCTTGGTCCTTACTGCACTTGAAGTTGAGTCATTGTATTTTTTGTTGTTTGGTGGGTGGTAAGACCCTCCTCTATTCTCTCAAGATTCTTAGCTTGGGCAATCTTTCTTTTGATGATTGTGGTTATAATGTATCGTTGAAGTTAAAATGAAGAATGAAATGACAATATAAATCACTAGAAATTTACAGAAATAAACTAGACTCAATAACGAAGACACCACTTTTTACGGATTTGGAACCGGTTAGGGAGATATGGCCCTGACAAGTTGGTCCTAATTCGGGTAGCGATTTGCTTACTGAATAACACTACAAATCGCTATAGCGATTTGCGATTTGCGATTTGCGTAAGAATCTACAAATCGCTATAGCGATTTATGAAAGACACTACAAATCGCTATAGCGATTTGCGATTTATAGTGTCTTCCGCAAATCGCTATAGCGATTTGTAGTGTCTTCTGCAAATCATTATAGTGTTTCGTTGGAGACCCGAAAATACTACAAATTGTTGTAGGAAAGCCCGATAATACTACAAATCATTGTTGGAAGGCCCAAAAAAAAATTGGTCCGGAGGGCGCTGCCCCCCGAGCCCCCCCCCCCCCCCCAGGGGCGGCCCCCCCTGGACCCCCCCCCGCTGACCGCGCAGCGGGATCCGCGCTGGGGGGGAGCCCCTGGACCCCCCTCCTGTAAGGGCAAAAACTCTAAATCAGGCACATAAGTAGAGAGGGAAGGGAGAGAGAGTGAGAGGGTTGGTTTTCATGGCCTTCTCCAGGAGGAACTCTTTACCTCCCTTGATTTCTTCTCTAGAGAGAGAGAGAGAGGGTTTTACAGTGTTTTACGAAGAAAGAAGAAGAAGAAGATGGTGATGGAGCAATGTAGGATCGTCTGTTGGATGTGCACAGAAGTAGAGAGAGAAGGGAGAGAGAGTGAGAGGATTGATGTTCATGGCCTTCTCCAGGAAAAACTTTTTGCCTCCCTTGATTTCTTCTCTAGAGAGAGAGAGGGTTTTACAGTGTTTTACGAAGAAAGAAGAAGAAGACTTTGAAGACTCAACATCATCCTCGACTTTTTGGATGGAGGACATGTTTGTCCTTTTTTTGCACAAAGAAAGAAGAAGAAGACTTTGAAGAGTCAACATCATCCTCGAATTTCTGGATGGAAGACATGTTTGTCCTTTTTTTGAACTGTTTGTTTTTTCTTTTTTGAATGAAGGGCATTTTTGTCATTTTCTTAAACTGTCACTTTATGAGAAGAATAGCAAAAAAGGGTACTTAAGTCTCTGCAACAACACCAGAGTTCGATGCAAAGTTATGTCAACATACACGGGAATACGAGCCCCATGTGCTTGTATATGTGGTGCTCATTCAAAGCCCCGAACACAGGCGTGGGATTCAGTGAATCATCGGGGGCGAACATACACCACCCTCTCGGGTTGGGTTGTATGTATGATGAGAGCAACAGCTAAAAGAAAACTCTATTGCCCACATTCAGGTTATTTCCAGTGGGTTTAGAGTCGGGCTCATCATCGACCTAAGGCATGGGTTCATAGTGGGCATTGATAGGTTGAGGAGAACGTCGAAAACCCGCACATCGCATCCATGGCATCTACTGATACGTATTTGCATTTAGGTTTTGATTTTGTGAATACACTAACATTGGGTTATATATGAGCCCACACATCACACATTCCGCTGGGCATGTGGGTGCATCAGGAGCATTTGGTTTTAGCCCACCGATGTCAATGTATCCATCTCTGCCCTATTGTCACTTTCTCATGCCGTCGACAGCTGCCATCAGGATCGGGGCTAGCGGTTGTGCAGTATCAAAGCTTAGCCAGCAGTCACTACAAAAATAGGGTTTTCTTGTTTCTACAATTTTTTCAGTTTATATCAGTGCTGACCCATATATGCCCTGAGTACTCACCCACAGAGGGAGACCATTGACCGAGTGGGGGTCACCGTCACCGACGACATTTCTGTTGGTCGTCGGTGCTGGTAACCGCAAGTAAACCAGAGGCCCTTCGATTTCTTTTTCTAAAACCAAAGGCATTCGAATTAAAACAAAAAACTCGAATGCAAGTCGAGGTGTCCACTGTAGCAATGCACTGTGGAACCCGACTATCAGGTGGTCAGGTTGGTGGTGGAGCCCCTCCTCTCAATGCCGACGCCGGTGGTGAGGTCATGCCGGCAATACACAATCACCATGGGACAGTTTTTGCTGGCGGATTCACCGGTGCTAGGGGGCATTTTCGGCATCAAACATGTCGTTCTCTTGCAACTGTCGATGGGCGGGGGGGGGGGGGGGGGGTGAAAGTTGGCGACTGATCGCCATCCACCGACCGTCTTCGACTTCAGACCGTTGTCGATGCACTTTTTTTCGGCCGCCGGTGGCGATTGTAGCCCCGACGACTCTCTATTGAAAAAAAAAACTCTGCAACCTTACCTCTTGCCGGTGGCACTGGGTGTCATCGGGGGGAAGGTGACCGTCGTCGGGTGGGCACCGGTGTTGGTCACCATGGGGCGACGTGGGGAAGAGATGACCTCGGTTTCTTAGAAACCCTCAGGTTTTTGTTTTAATGGTGGAACCGGGTCAGGTCAAATGTATCGACCTGGTGGCTGTCCCGATCCAGACCGATTTGGGTGGATTGAGTTTGCCAGTTAATCGGAGCGGTCCTGACCCAGGATTGAACCCGGACCCATAAGAGTTTTGGGTCTAGGTCTGATCCAGAAGGCACATATCCTCTAGTGATGACCTGACCCTTGATCTGACCCGAACCCATCTAGTTTTTGGGTCTGAGTCTGGGTCTGATCTGAAGGGTCTGGATCTGATCCAAATGTATCGGGTCAAAATCTGGAACCAATTGGACCGAGTTAGCCTGGGTTCGGTTTGGATCGGGTCTGGCCTAGATCCTATTTGGATCGAGCCTGAGATATTTTTTGGACTGGGTCATACTCGGATCTTGTTTGGATTGGGTCAGACCCGAATCCTATATGGATGGGGTCAAACCCGGATCCTATTTTGATCGGGTCAAACCTGGATCTTGTTTGGACTAGATAAGATCTGTAACAGGGTCTAAGTACTATTTACACCTGAACTAGATTAGTGATCGATACAAACTTTTTTGGGACCGGTTTGAAGCCATTTTTTATCGGTTTCTTACGATTTTTTCACTGGTTTCGAGATATAGAGACCCTATTTTCATGAATCCATGAAAAGAAAGGAATTTTCTCATTTGATCATAGGGCTTTATGAGCTTTTGTTCATGTTTTGCATTGGTTTATTAGGTCCAGAACCGGTTCAGACCTTTTGATGGTCGGTTTAAAGCCGTTTTAGACCGATTCAGGGTGTTTTTAGACTGGTTCCAGTTTGAGGACCCCGGATTTTACCCATACAAGCTTGTTTTTATCATTTTTCATGCCTTAAAAGTATTCATTGTTAAGAAAGCATGACTTGTGCATGTTAATTCATGTGTTTTATATTGGTTAAGTTATGCATAATATTTTTAAGCATGAATTGTGACTAAATTCATGTCATTTTATCATCGAAATTTGTTTATGCATATACGTTGAAGCATGAATTTGTATTTTAATGATATGATGTATATTTTGTTATAAATATACATGCATTAACATGTGTGCATGAGCATACTCCATAATACGAATATATTTTTCGGTAAAAGATCTTGATTGACCGATTCATGTAATTAATCACCAAAGTGATTTGAGTTATGTTGATTAAAGATTCTTTAAACCGTATTAAGATTTGTTATTATGATTATGTGTGATTTTATAAAACAATGATTCTATCCAAAGGTAGGTTGTTGTGTTTCAAATTCACATAGAGTGTAATAGTAGATGTGTATTCCAGCCCATGAAGCATATTCGTACCCAAAGGTACAGTACTGAATTGCCTCTGGTTACATAATTTGCTAGTTTCACCAACTGATGTCAATTCCTTGTAAATTGAAGAGATGGACTAACTATGAGTATTGTTGTTTCCATCAAAGTGGAACGATAATGACTCAACTATACTTGTCTCAAAAAAAATGAATAATAAGGGGTCTCATATTTACCTTTTCAATATGAATCTCATATAGAGCGATTTATCTCTCGCTCATACGAAGAATAGAACAACCATTTTGAAAGCTATCTATGAGAAGTGAGAGCGCTTAAAAGGATGTCCATGAGAAGTGGGAGGATTCGAATAATCTTAGCATGTTGCTTTTGCAATCGTGAGTGACTGAGAATATTTGATGTGTCATCTCTCACTACAGGACAATGAAAGAATTTCTTAAATCCATTGAAACAAAAATTATTGATCCTATACGAGATTTTATCTCAGGTCATTTGGATAAGAAACTTCATTATGGGTCTTGGTATTATGGATTCTATTGAGAGACCACTAAAGATCTTTTGTGATAATAAAGCAGTTGTGTCATTTTCAAATAACAACAAGAGTTCAACCTCGTATCAACACATGAAGTTAAAATATTTTATTGTTAAAGAAAGAATTGAGAATCATCTGATATGTATTGATACAATTGGTATGAAGAAAATGAGTCTTGATCTCGTTATTAAAGGGCTAGTATCAGGATTGTATTCTCAACATGTAAAGGGGATGGGTTTTTTTTATTCCTTTTTATATATAGCAATACATTATGTGATCACATTTGTAAAAATCAATTGATTTTCTATGTCTTTATGTATTATTGATTTTGCATAAAGGATCTCTTATTTGGTTAGAGAGATCAACAAAATAACAATATTAAATGACTAATAGAATGTATTAGAGACCAACATATTCATGAAGATAATCTTAACATGCTAAAGCACTGAAAATGAATTGTATTATAGTACATGGAAATATAATATTTCATAAAGAGGTATTCATCTCCATGACTCATATGATTCATTCTTGTGATATAGGATAGCGTGTAAACCCACATGAACAAATAAATCGAGATAATGGTATAAACCTCGATTTAGTACACTTTTAGTGTCAATAGGTCAAGTGGGAGAATGTTGAACATTTCGAGTATGGGTTCAACCCATAAAGGTGGCCCGGTTTGACATTGTTAGTGAGCTTTTTAGTGGGTAGTTAATAGAGGTTAGTGGATAGAGGTTACATGAATGTGGAGAGACCACGTTCACGTAACCACACCTATCTCCTATTATAAAAGGAAGGGGTTGGGTTGTACGTATGATGAGAGCCAACAACCAACCCTATTGCCCACATTCAGGTTATTTCCAGTGGGTTCAGGGTCTTGCTCACCATCGACCTAAGGCCTGGGCTCATCGTGGGCATCGATAGGCTGTGGAGAACGTCTAGCACCCGCACGTCGTATCCATGGCATCTACTGGTACGTATTTGCATTTCGGTTTTGATTTTGTCAATATGCCAACACTTTAACCTTTTTTTTTTGAAGAAAGAAAAAAAAAATCTTGTGAAGGAAAAAGGAAAAAGAAAATCAAGAAGAAAAAAGAAAAGAAGAGGAAGCTAGGGTTTGTGGGGAACCAACAATTAGGAGATCTTGGAGTAGTCGCGGATGAGGATGTTGTAGCACGTCGACATCCTCGTGTCCACGGTGATGCTGCAGTATTTCAACCCTGTGATTGTGATGCACGTCCTGAGATCAGAAAGAGAAAAACCCACCAAAATGGGAGGTGAAAATCGATGGATCGGAATAGTTTCACCATGAAATCGAATCCAGCGAATTGGCAGAAGAAAAATGAAATGGAAAAAAGGATAAAAATGGGTTGAAAATTTACCCTCCATTGTTATCGTAAGGGCTCTAGTTCGCTTGCTGCTTCGCTACTTTGACAGGCTTCATTGTTTTAGAGAGAGACGGGTTTGGACATCATTTCAGGAGCGGGAGGGGGTGCACTTGCGTGAGTAAAAGATTTTTTCCTTTAGCGACGGCCTACAGGTTAAGAAAGAAGATAGGGAAGGAAACTTCCCTAATAATTGGTGGGAAAGAGTGGGAGAGAGAACGGAGGGCACGGTGAGAAAGAGCTGAAATAGTGGGCCCGTTTTTTGTTTTTCATTCATCTCTCCTCCCTAAATAGCGCTTTATCCATCATTATTTTCAGAACAATGCTGACTGCTACTTAAGTCCGTCACTAAAAGGAATGAATGGTGTAGTGTTTATATATTTTAAAATATCATAAAACAGTCCTTTATTGAGTAATAATTAAGAAACTAAAAAAATGCGTCATTGTATACGATTTTTCAAAAAAAAAAATCACAAACCCACACTTTCAACTCATATCAATCTTTGTGAGAGGCAATTAGTGTTAAATAAAATCCAAATATAATTGACATAATATAAATGCTCATACTAACCTGTACATGATCAACCATTATGATGTAAAGATGGTGGATATGTCAGTGATCCTTGCATGGGATGACGAGATTGTGACGTCCACAGAAAAAACTTAACACATGATATTGGTGTGTGTGGAAAAAGTAAAAATACTTTGTGATTGGTTGTTCCTTTCTGTAATAGGTAAAGACTTTTATTTGTTTATTTATTTTTTGACGCTAAAGGGTTCGTGTTTAAATCGTTTTTGTTTTTGTTTTTTGCATAAATGTCCCTGCCTACCTTTTGGCAAAAATGTTTGAACCATGGTTATCAGAAGTACCCTCACAGGGGAGAATTGCATGCTTCCTAAGCGGGAAGGGTTTTGCTTCCCCTAAGATGGGAAAGCATGAGGGAAACTTGCTTCTCATCTGTGAGAAGTGCACTTCTTATATCATAAGAAACACTTTCCTACCAGCTTTTCAAATTGCTTCCCTCTAGCTTTTCTCTTGCTTCTTTTTCGCTTCTCACTCGATTTTTCTCGCATTTCACTGGCTTTCCTCATGTTTTTTATACTAATGTTCCTATTTTTTTGCTTCTACTTGCTTCCCCCTTATTTCCTCATTGTTTCCTAGGTCGCTTCCACAATCGCTTTCAAAACGAATCTGGTTTCATGCTTTATATTACTTTTTTAATACTCCCTTTCTATTTTCACTTCACGCATCGCTTCCATATTTATTTCATATCCTGGTAACTATGGTTTGAAGCCTAGAGTTTTGTGTTGGTTGTGTGGCTCTAACCAGTCCAGTCATCCCATCCTGCAATCCAAATATTATTTCTTTTCAGATTTATGATGAATTTCCCTACAAGCAATCTACATTATAAGAGAAAAAGTGGCGTAGTGGGATGGGACCTCGGCTGTTGGTCTGCTGGTCTAGGTTCAAATCTCATGGGCATCACTCCTTGCACAAGCTGAAGCGTGGCGACTCTCTAGGAACAAGGAGTAAGCTCACTGAGTTTTATGCTGTCAGGATAGTTTTTATTAATTTCGGAACTAGGATGTAACTGGATCAAGTATACCCTACCTATAAACTGATGTTTCAAACCGATTAAACCTGACCCAACCCAATCTTGATAGCCTTGTGGGTCTATTATATCTAAAATCTTGACCTATTTTAGAAATCCGAAGACATCTGTATTCAACCCTTTTTTATGTCCGACCCAAACAGGCCTATGCAATTTGTACCAATCCGAAACCGAACCAAGTTTGTACCTGACCTAAACCTGAATCGACCCATCACTGGAACTGTGGCAAACTCAAACCTTGTTTATACCCAAACTCATTTCAAGTAATGCTCTTTTCATCTCTAAATTTTGGCATGTTTTACAATTATGATTTTTATAAGCTTTCAAATTTACAAGTGTGTATAGCAGAGTTTGTTAATGTACAATCCTGTAAAAAGATGGTATTCAACCTGATTAAAACTATGCATGTTTAAAACACAACACAGTGGATACCTAACCCATTAATTCTTATGATTCAGCCAAACCCAGACCCAATTAGAAAATAACCATGTTTAGAACTGATTTGTAATCCCCAAACCCGTTAATGGGTCTCATACCCAGACCAGACCCGAACTTGAATTAAATTGGTCAGGTATATGTCCAATTTTAGACCCGTTCAAAAATTAAACAAGCTATGACAAAAACCCAACCCCATCCGACCCAGTTATTTCGATCCATCTGTGAAGGTTTTTCCTATTTGCTCATTCTTTGACTTCTAAAGTTCATTTCCATTTTGGGTGTCCCTGGCTTAGCTAAGTATGAGTAGGAATCAATCTTTGTTCCTAGTTCATTTTTATTTTTGTGCGAGTAGGGGTGGGCAATGGGTCGGGCGGCCCTGATGGGCTAAGCTGACCAGGCTCGCCATGGGCTGAGTTTGGGTCAAGGTTTTAGGCTCAGGCCCTTTAATTAGCTATCGGGCTAGAACCCTGCCCGTTATATACGTGGGCCGGGTCTGAGTCGGCCAGCGGGCTACCATGCTAGCCTGATGAGCTTGAGCTATTTATTAAGTTTTAATAATATAAAAATTAAGTATTTAATTAATTACATAATAACTTACTAACTATTATTATTTACCTAATTAGTTGCATTAATTTTATAAAAACTAGAAAGATAATTAGTTGGGTACATGAAAACTTGTTATTTATTTATTGTTTACATAATTTATTGCTTTAATTAATTAGGTTTGGGTCAAGCCCGGCCTGCTTCACATTGGTCCATTGGGCCAATGGGCCAGGTCATGGGCTGCTCTCCAAACCCGAGCCCATTAAGGACCAGGCCAAAACCCAACCTGTTAGTGGCCATCTCCGAACCAGGCTGCACTTAAAGCCCGATGGGCCGACCTCTAAAAGGGCCTGGGCCAGCCTGATGCCCACCCCTATCCGGAAGTCTGTGCCTTAGGTATGAGTAGAGGTTAATGGTTGTTCTTGCCGACCATGTTATTTACTTGATAAGGTCGTTGGAGTCTTTGATAAGGTAAAGAAGCCAATCGAGCCAACCTTGCAAGCATAGCTCATTTTTATTGTGATCCAATCCAAGTTTGGATCCATAATGAGCCTGAGCTAAACAAGCCCAGTTCGAGCTGGCTTGTTTACAGAAAAAAATACATTGTTAATTTATAGCTGGAAGAAACAGGATTGCAAAAGAAAAGAATGCATTATTTCAGTGCAAAAAGTAATAAGATTTTTACCACTAAACTCATTTTTTGCAAAACAAATAAGTTAATCATATGTTCTGCATACACTATGTGATGTAAGCTATATCTAAAATAATTTTTTTACTACTTACAAGCTCATAGGAGCCGAGCTAGCTGATCCTTCATATTCAGCTTTCAAGCCTATTTTTACGAGTTTGAACGAGCTCTTTATGAGCCAAAAATAAGCCGAGCCGCAAGAGGCTCCTTTTTTCACTTATGTGAAGCCAGAATTTTACGTAGTAAAGAACTTTTTTATTTTATTTTTTACACTAAAAAGTCAGATCTGGGTCGGTTACCTAGTGATTCTGGTTTAACCTGGCATCTCTCTCTCTCTCTCTCCAACCCCCTGCGGGTCAATCAGCTTGCTCTATCTTCTATCCAAGAGGTTTTGAACGATTGGGGGCTCGCTTTCGCTCTTCGTCGCCAGGGTGCCTCTGTTTCCCTCCATTTCCGCCTATTTTTTCATGTGTTCTTCTCCCTATCGGAGGCCTTCACGTCCTGTCTCACCGTCGGATCGCTGCTTGCTCGTGATGTCGGGCGATTCCTTCGAGCCCTTAGGGTGGAATCCCTTCAGGCTTGCTCTGTTGGTGCCACGCTCCGGGCTCCGTTTTTCTTTCGTAGGCCTCCCAGTTCAATCATCGATTGGGGCGGGCAAGAGGTGAAAGCAACCTGGCAGCAGTCTTTCTCCAAAAAGCTTTCTCGTTCTCGTCTTCCTCAGGCACAGCCGGGTGACTGGTGGTGCGCAGGTTGCCTTTCGCTCAACTTACGCAGGCGTCGTGCCTGCCTCCATTGCGCCTCATTGTTCAGGTCTCGGCAGCACCCGGTTTTCAGGCGCTCGTGGGTGGTAGCCTCTCCTTCCTCCTTCGGACGAGCCTCTTCGCGAGGTATGCACCTCCCTCGCAAAACTTCGTTCGTGCCTTGGGTCCATATTGACATATTGGAAGATCCTTCGTTGTCATTTTTGTGAATCAAGATCGACTCTGTTTGGGTGCCGATGCTACCGTCACCGACCGCGCCGATGTCGTTCTCAAGGAAGCGTTTCAGACTCAACCATCTTTGTCGTGACCGTCCCAGTGGCTCGCTAGCCCTCATGGGTCGGGTCGGTTCCTGCTTTGCTTTGTCGGGCCCGCCTATCTATTGTGTTGTCGTCGTCTCTGAGGGCTCCTCTTTCGGTGATTTTTGCAGCTCGGGGGTGCAGGCAGCAGGCTCGGAGGTGCAGGCGGCATGCTGTAGGGTGCCTGCTATTTATCCACCTTTATCTCTTCGACGAAGCTCGGGGGTGCAGGTTGCATGCTCTGGGGTGCCCACGATTAATTCATCTTTTTTTGATGAAGGTACTATTTCTCTTCTTTCGCCTTTTTTTATTTACGAGGAGATGTTAAGGCCAGAGGTAAGGCAAGCAGGCTCTCCTCAATTCATATAACGAGATCTCGCCTCTCCTTGTTTTGGTGGTCGTGTTGGCCACTCAGTTATCGAGTCGTACGGCGATCGGTGGCTAGTGTGGTGCCCTTTACCGACGTCGTGAGGACCTCATGGGCGAGCGGGGATTTTCTTTGTCCGTTGTCGTCTTCATGCTCTCCTACGGGGGCGTTGGGGTATGGGCTACCTCAGCTACTTGGCGGTGTCTATGCCTCTATGTCGGCAGGGGGATTTTTGCAGCCTCGGGATGAGAGACTGTTGTCATCATCATTATTTGTAGTATCATCCTTTCTGGGCTCGTTGTTCAAAGTCGGGCGGACTATCAGGTGGAATGGCGGGTGTGACGAGGCATCTTTGCCTCGGTCAGGAAGATGCTTGCTGTCGTGGGAATCCTGGTGGTCTGAGTCTCGGGTTATGTTGCTGCGAAACCTTTTGGTGGATCTCTACTTCGAGGTTGATGGGGATCAGGGACCGTCAGGGGTCGCCATGGCGACTAAGGTTTCTCTTAGCCTCTCTGCAGTTGCAATATCCTCAATTTTGTTTGCTATGACTAATAAGGAGTATGAGATTGGGCCTTTCTCACGAAAGAGGTCTCATCTTTCGAAGGACTCAATTCTTGCTCGGGCCCACAGATCTCCTATTATTGGAGTCTCAATCCGACAATGTTTTTTCTGCAGGCTAGTTGATGGCCTTTCAGCCTTGGTTTCGTCTATCTCAAACAATTGCATCGTTTGTCCGCTTCGCCTGGTCTCCATCAGTTTGGTAAGTGCACCTCTGTTAGCCGTGTATTGCAGGGCTCCGTCTGCATTGAACAACACCTCTTTCATCTGGGAGGGCGACTTCGAAGGTCTAGGGGGTTCCTCAAACTTGGTCTATTTGTCGCTTGGGGGTTCGTCATCTATGAGTGGTCAACTTTCATCCATTATGGGTCTGTCTGTGGACGATGCAGCTCAGCGTCTCGAACTAGCGCTTACCCAACCCCAGTTACTCAGTGTCGATTCTGTTATGCGTGAGTCCTTGGCCACAATCGCAGATCGTTTACCGACCTTGGTCGCGGATGATTGGCGTATCACGAACGTCAGCACCCTATCTCCTTCGGTCGGAGGGCTATCTCAACCTGGGCGGGGTGGTCTTCCAATAAGAAGACGTTGTCGGCCTTCGCTATCTCGATTCGGCGAGTCTGGGGTCTCTCCTAGGCGGTCTATGAGGATTTGCACTCTTCGGGGATTTTCGGACTTTCAGTTATGAAGATCTTGTGTTGAAATATTCGGGGACTGAATTTCCCCTCCAAACGTCTTTTCCTGGCGAGTTGGATCTGTCAAGAAAAGCCCAATCTGATTGCACTTTGTGAAACGAAGATGACAGATATCTCGAGCTCTGTCGTCTCTGAAATCTGGCGTGGTGCAGATTTCTTCTTCAAGCCTGCGATTCAATATGCGGGAGGCATCCTCATCCTCGGGAAGCATTCTCTAGCCTTACAACGGGTGGATGAAGGAACATTTTCCATATCCATCGTTCTTCCCCTACCTCCAAAGACAAATCCAGTTGTGGTCACTATGGTGTATGGTCCCCACCGTTAAAGCCGTCAGGAGGAGTTTTGGTTGGACTTGAATAGGGTCATTGCTTCATTTGGGGACCAACATATTATCATGGAAGATTACAACTGCCTTTTGTCTCCTATCGACTCAAGCATTTCGGTAACCTATTCGGCTTCAATGAGGGGCTTCCAAAACTTTATTCAGATGAACCGGTTGTACCACGTTCCCCATGTAGGTGAAGTTTTCTTGTGGACCAATCGGCGATCTAGACCGTGCTTTCGTCTGCTAGACAGGGTGCCCGTTTCGTCAGATCTGTTGATCTCTATTAATGACATTTCATGTTGCCAACTTTCACCATCTGTCTCGGACCATAGTCAGATTGTTATTCAATGGGGTCAAGGCTTCATCGACGACAAATCCTTTAGATTTGAGCAATAGTGACTTAAGGAGGCGGGTTTCGAGTCGTTAGTCCAACATTCTTGGAGTAGACCTTGTTATGTGGTTCGGGCGACTACAAGATGCATGGTTAAACTTTTTCGCCTATCATGCGATATCAAATCTTGGCTTATCTCCAATAAAATAAGAAAATTCTAAAATATGAGAGATTGAGAGCGCGAGCTGTCTTCTATCAATCAGTCTCTCATGGATATGAAATATATGAATTTATCAGATATTGAAAGCCTCAATGCTAGATCGGTTGAGCTGACTCTTCTAGTGCAATCTTGGCGTCTAAAGGATGAGATTCGTTGGAAGCAGCGGTCAAGGGTGACTTGACTTAAAGCGGGTGACGGGAATACAAGGTTCTTTCATTCTTTAGCGTCTCACAAGCATTGAAGACATGTGATTCATTTTATATATATCAACGGTGTCTCCTTTTCGGGCGATCAGGTAATTAATGTTGTCACCAACTATTTTTCTAACATGTATTCCTGCAACCAAGCTGCAGGTGGCAATATGGGTACGGCTTTATTTTTGTCCATGGATCGAGCGCTCTCCAACTCGATTCAGGAGTTGTTCATCGAAGAAGAAATCATCTCGGCGGTGCAGGATTCGTCTAGGTGGAAAGCTCTAGGATTTGATGGGTATCCAGTGGATTTCTTTCACATATTTTGGCAATGTGTTAAGAGTGACATTCTTAGTGTCTTCGTTGAGTTTCATCACAATGGCTAATTGTTGGTTCATTCTCACCTAGCAATTGTGTCGCTTATTCCTAAGGAGGAAGCTGCATCGAATATCTCGCAGTTTTGCCCTATATCAGTGTTAGGAAGTTTATATCGCATTATCGCTAAGGTTTTGGCTAATAGGATGCGGTCAGTCGCTCCTAGGATTTTTTTGGAGGCTCAGTTCGCCTTCATTCCTAACAGAAGGCTTCAACATTCCTTCATTGTGGCCACAGAAGTATTGCTCTCTCTCAAGATCAGCGGGGGGGGGGGGGGATTCTTCACTCTTAAGCTTGACTTTCATAAAGCCTACGACTCAATTCATTGGTCGTTCCTCTTCAACATGTTGGCAAACTTGGGCTTCGGTAAGCGTTTCTCTAGCTGAGTGCATGAGCTGGTAACCAATGCTCAGTCACAGATTCAGATCAATGGGGGTCAAGAGAAAACAGTTCAAACTTGGTCGTGGTCTTCGGCAAGGATGTCATCTGTCTCCGTTACTCTTTAACATCATCTCTGAAGGCCTTTTGGTTTTGGTTAAGAGGGCAGTGGAGGGTGGTCTAATTGAGTCTCTCGGTATACAGGAGTGTCGTAGTCAGATCCTGACCTACGTTGATGACATAATTATCTTCGGAAAGGCTTTCATCCAACAAATGTTAAGATTCAAGCTTGTTCTTTTTTTCCTATCGATGTCAGGTCTATCCATGAACTACGATAAGTGTTGTCTATCCATGGTCAATGCCCCTTCCGTCAATGCTGGACATGGGTCAGCGGATATTCGGGTGCTTGGTATCGAAAAACTCCTTTTCTTATCTGGGTATGTCGCTTCAAATCAGTTGTGTAACTACGGCAGCCTGGAGCGCTACTATTCAAAGGATTCAAAATAAAATATCGGGCTGGCAAGCTTCTTACCTTTCTATCGCGGGTAGACTGACTCTCATCAAGCATGTTCTTTCTGCTATGCCAGAATTTTTTATGTCTATGTTCCTGATGCATATGGGGATTAGTAAGAAGCTAGCTCGAGTAGTGGCGAACTTCCTGTGGTCTGGGCGAGGTCCCAACAACAAGCGCCACCTGATAGGGTGGGACACACTTCAACTTCCTCTATATAGGGGGGGGGGGGGGGGGGGGGTTGGGAATCAAGGATCCCCGGCTGAGGAGTATGATTCTTGTCGTGAAGCAGAGCTGGCTTGCGCATCAACCTGGGTCCCCGTGTGCAAGTGTGCTTCTAGCTAAATACGGAGGTGTGGAATCGTTGGTGGGGGCCACAAGCGTGCGTCAGCGAACAATGTCAAAGCTTCGTCGATCATGGATCCAAGCATGGTCTGCGGTTCTGTCACATAATGAAAATGTTGACTCGCAGTCTCAGTTCTTTGGATGCAACTTTGCTTTGAACAGATCTTTCCGCTCAAAAGAAGGCTACCTCGCTCTTCTTCCGTTGGGGGTGGACCGGTTCTCGACGAGCCTGATCTGGGGCAAGGGTCAGACTTCGAGATCATGTTTTCTGGCTTGGCTAATCTTACACGATCGGGTGCAGACTCACAACTTCCTCAAATCCATTGGATTCCATCTGCCGAGTAAATGTGTGTTGTGTGAGGCGGCCGAAGAATCTGTGTTTCACCTTTTTGGGGAGTGCTCTGTTTTTTAAAACATCTTTAAGGTGACTTGGAATAAGCCGGGGGTCAGCGTGCGCCAGGAATCGTTCGCCAGTGATTTGCTGTGGGGTCCTCAGCCAGTTCGTCATTGCACCAAATGGGGGATTATTTGGCGAACTTGGCTTCTCTCGTCATGGTGGGCCGTATAGATGACTCGCAACAACGCTATTTTTCGGCATACTCCGGCAGTGTTCATCAAAATGGTGAACCCTATTTTGGCGGACATGTACGTTATTATTCGCATCAGCATCCCTGATCTACAACACAATCTGCCTCCAGGGATCACTCATGATCCAGGGTGATGCTCGTCGACTATCTGTATTTGTTTCTTGTTTCTCTTTTTTCTTTTTTTCTTTTTTTCTTTTTTTCTTTTTTTCTTTTTTCATTTCTCTTTTTCTCTTTTTTTTTCCTTCTTTTTGGGGCTCCTTGGCATGTCTTGGGCCTTTTTGGTTATCCGGTAGGTTCAATGTTGGTTGAACCTGTTTCGTAATGTTGATGGTTATAGTTCGTCTCTCTCTCTCTCTCTCTCTCTCTCTCTCTCTCTCTCTCTCTCTCTCTCTCTCTCTCTCTCTCTCTCTCCCTCCGCCAAATTACGGTGGAACTCGAAATGCTCTAACATCCCCACGATCAATGGCCACCAATTCATGGCCGCCAATGATGTCGCCATTAGCACCTCTTTGGTGTTCCCGACTTGATAATGCAATTGGAGCAATGGACGACGGAGATGTTAGAACATTTCCCACTATGATTTAGCATATCACCTGGTCTGATCCAATGCTGTCAGAATTGTATCGAAACCTTAAATCCATTTGAAAATGGATTCAGGGAATTGGTTGATTCTGAACCAAATTGAGCTGCTGAAACGGCCAGTTTTTAACCAGCTGATGACACGTGTCAGGAAAATATTAAAAAACCTATTTTAAGCTCATCTTCAAATTTTTTAAAAATAAGCAGAATAAACTCAGGTTTCGTATTAATTTTTTGCTGATAGAATGTGAATCAGCCGATTCAGGACAATTTGCAACAATACTGATAACCAGTGGCAGGACAATTTGCAACAATACTGATAACCAGTGGCAGAGCCTCATTGAGGCCAGGGTGGCCACATGCCCACCCTAACCTAGTGAAAGTCTGGTCAAGGTGTGTGCAATGCCGACCCTGACCTGACTGCCCACCCAATGAGAGATCTGGTCAGGGTGGGCATCACCCGACCTTACTTCTTTTTCGTGCCAAAATAACAAGTGAGAGTTTTTCATGCCAGAATAACCATGTCATATCTTTATCATTTCAGATCTAATTCAGATTCGTGTTCAGACTCAGATCTGTTGCACAATGTTCAGATCTAGACTAAGGCATGACATGATCATCTTGTTATAAGAACTTCATTATGGATACTTGACATGATTAGCACTAACTTTGGATCTAGGGTCAAGTTCAGGTCCAAAATCTGAATCGAGGTTGTCATTTGGTTGGAGCATATTGTAAAGTGGTCAGACATGTTTATTTCATAGGTTAAACCCACTTAAAA
Organism: Nuphar pumila; assembly: GCF_984573655.1. Lineage (NCBI taxonomy): Eukaryota > Viridiplantae > Streptophyta > Magnoliopsida > Nymphaeales > Nymphaeaceae > Nuphar > Nuphar pumila. The sequence goes on from NC_143255.1 coordinate 117,759,297, forward strand.
GTGGGCTGACCATGTCTCATTATCAAGGTCTGACCAAAATATGTTTGACCAGTTTACTGCCTGACTTGATCATAGCAGACTAGATCTAAAATGGTGCAGATCCAATTATAAGTTTACATGCATGGGTTGGATCAGGGGTTTGGATCATGACTCTACTAGCATACGCTTGATCTGCATCCGACCTGCTGGATCTGGTTTGTATCTATTCACTAGGTTCTGGAGCAACCTTAACCCGGTCCAAATATGTGACCTATAATGGCAATTTTGTCCATTACTAAGTGGGATGTAGTTAGCATGAAATGTAGGCCTTCTACAATGAGTTGCATTTTCATTATGTTTAGGAAAGTGATGTACATTTAATTTGGTTTTCTAGAATTTAAATTGGGTCAATTAGCATATCTATCGATGATGTTTGTTATAATTTAGGGTTTTGATTTTTTTTTTATAATGACATAAATGTTTACTTATAATTTGGAGGTTTTTGCATTTTTTTAATCACTATTAGGCATGATTATGAATAATGAATACTCGATTTTTAGTAGAATATTAGGGACTTTGTTTTTTTATCAATTAGCATAAATGCAAAATTTATGGTCGATGTTTGTAGGAATTAAGGTTTTGGTTTGATTTTTGTAAATTGTGATGATCATTTAATTATGGTTTTAGAGTTTTTATGTGTTCTTTTTCAATTAGCATTAAACATGAATCTGTGAATAATAAATGTTGATTAGAATAGTAAGGAGTTTGTTTTTTTATCAATTAGTATAGATGAGACTTCCACGAATTTATCAATTGCTACTTTTTTAATGAAATAGAAATGAATCAATCATAAATTGCCTTCTAAATATGAAAAGTCGATGTTATCGATTGTAGAAGGTACACTTTAGATAACTATTTGATTTTTTTAAACCTATTATTAATATAATTTATTAATAATTATATATTTTTACTATATATTTGTGTACACCCTAGTTTACGTGGTTGTGCTTTGGCTCATATGAAAGAAAATGACAGCCACCAGACAAGAAAAAAAGGGATGGTGCAGTGGGGCCCAAAGTGAGTGAACAAATGCTAGCTTTCTCATGGGCCACAAACTAAAAGAGATCATGGCATTGTACAAGGAGGGCTCGTGAATCATTTGCCATCCATCTCTTTATCCATTTCATGACTGGCGCACTACAAAAGCTACCAAAGTTTCTTTAAAATCACCACATGGTTGATCTGAAAGTAGGATGAAAACCGTGACCCAACTTTGATAATCACATGAAACAGCCTAGATGTGATAGCACCCAACTTTCTTTTTTGAAAATTTTTCAAAACCACGTCCAACTTTTGATCTATTTACAAACACAGTCTAACTTTTGAAATATTACAAATACATGCTTGACTTAATCCTGGATCCTATTTGTATTGGAAAGATAAGCCTCCTAATTGGTCTCTTAAGCATGAGATCATAATTTTTTAATGCTTGAAACTTGTAATTGCTGTTATCAATCGACGCCGGGGGGTGGAATCCACCAACTTGCAGATAAAAAATTCGCCTCAGCTAAGGTTGGCCCACGATCCACTATATCATATTGATTTGGATCCACAAAGGTGGGCCCAAGAACTAGACATGGCCATTTGTTTGTTAAGAGAGATTATATCAAGAAGAAGATTTTGGGGAAGGGGAGTTGGACCTGATGCTAATAAAACTTGATTTGATAAGCAGAACATGTTCCTTTGAGTTGGCGTGATGATCATCCATATGGCTACCATGTGAAGGCTCTAATCAACTTGAGCCTTTTAATATACAATGCTTTTATGAAGTCAAAGATTATCATATATGTTAAGACAAAAAGCCTTTATGTAATTTAAAGATTAATACAAGGAACTAACCAGGTTTAGGTCCGGATCCAACCAGAAGTGACATCATGGTGACCTCACCAGACCCTGATCCCATATGGGATGGACTAATTTGCTATTTTGGGTGCCCTGCCTATTGATGCATAGGCAAGGTTGGGCCAATACCTGGACCAAACCAATTCAAAAACATGTTTTTACTACTTTATTTTATTCTTTAGTAGATCACCAGGTCGGTTTCGGCTGGCAATCAGCAGGTTGGCCTTTGATCCAGCTCAAATTATGATGATAAAAAGATATAGGATCCAGCGCCCTCCAAGGGCACAGCTCATCTGGCAGGGGGCGACATGTGAAAGTCACCAAGTTGATCGGACGTCATGAGTTCGAAACCTATAGGGGGCATCCTTTGCCTCAAGGTTGAAACTCAAGGGTTTTACCAACCGAAAGTCAGCCAATGTGTCACCGTTGATGAAAGGAAGACTTTCTCTTGGCCTATAAATAACCTCATTTTGGACTATTTTATTTTATTATAAAAAAAAAATTGTGCCTCACTTTAAGCAAAATCCTGGATCCCCCACTGATTGTATTTATAATATCTCAAAAAGGTAGGCTGTTTTTGTAAAATAAAAAAAGTTTTTTTTTTTGGTTGCTCATTGAGCTTGAATGGGAAGGGTGTGATTCACCCTCTTTTCCTCTTTAAAAAGCCAAGTATGACCAACGAAATGCACTCTTATGGGCTTTGAGACTCTTGTGGGGGGAGTTGCAGGGTGATTGAAGGTAAGTTGATCGAGTGTGAAATTTGGCTGATCTGTGTGTATGATGTGATGTTTAAATCATCTATTCAAGAGAAAAAACTTTTGATGTCCACATAGTGTTGTTTCATTTTTATAGACATAGGAGGCTTTCAGATTATCAGCATAATTTAGCAACTAAATTGGGCTTCACCCTACCGCCGATCAATCGGGATAGAGTTTGGTGATCCAAGGCTGCGGCGAGCTTGCTCAAACTTAGTCCAGCCTGATCAAGCTCAGCTCGGTTCTATATGAAACAAGTTCTAGCCCACCTAAGGTATATAAAATTGTTAATTAGTTATATATGCAAAAAAAGTAAATTTAGGAGTGGTGGGACCTCATGCATGTTTAGGAGTGTCACCCTACCCAATAAGGCATACCTTTCTTTTCTTTATGGATAACCTAAAAAAATTCACTTCCTCACTTGCAAACTCATTGGTGTAAAAACCCCAGGTCCTACTTGCCCGTTAGGGAGTACACTCAAGTTTAATTTGGCCGCTAAGCAAGGGACATATACTCGTGGCATCCCTTCAACTTGGTGACATTCATGAGTTACCGAGAGCAGATCAGGTGATCTGTCTTATCTCACAAGGACCTCAGGGTCCTTGTGTACATTGTGGACTGTTTAAAAGTGATTTGGCAGATCACTTGATCTGCTCTCCGAGTTACCCCTTCCAGATGAGCATAGCCTATGTGGGTATGCATTTTTTTTGTCATGTTTATACTTTATATATTTATATAACTAATAATTAGAATGATATTTTAAACAAAAAAAAGGTGTACCTAGTTCATCTCATCCACTCTTGTGTTTTTGGTGCAAAATGATGTCCAAGATTTCCACAACTTCAGAACAAATTGAAAGCAACGCCATTTTGTGGTAGTTCTGGTGTCAGAGCTGATTAGGTCTTTATCATCGGTTATATTTAATCCCCACTGCAAATCTCACTTGGAAACCATGCATCTCACTTTGGGAATTAACCGTGACAGTGGAGCCCACACGCATCTCCATCTAGTGAGATGTGCGGTGAGGATCGAATATAATATAACCCGATTCACACTTATGAATTTTGAATGGCATGTGCACGTATTGCCATTGCGAGTTCTTGAACTCGCTGTCATTCTGCACTACCACACAGCCCTGGGTGCACAAACTGGAACTGATAACATTGGAGATTATGCACCAAAGATCCTTTTTCGGCTGCCCTAAGCACATAGTCTTTTCTATTTGTGTAGTTACATGGTGATGGAGACGGAAACGGGTGCACAAACCGATCTGCAAGTACCCATTGGTAAGAATATACCAGTGGAAGAGAACCAGAAGGAGACTGTACACATTACAAGGCAACAGACTCCAGTTGGGTTGGAGGTGCAAGTTCAGGAGGCAGCAGGGAGCCAGGTTGCACCTATACTGACAAGGCAAGCCAGTGGCAAGATGAACTGCCTCTGCTCCCCAACAACACATGCTGGTTCCTTCAGGTGCAGGCTCCACAGAGGCCCCCTACTGCAACGCAGTAGGAGCTCCAACTCTTCTTATGGTTCCGGTTCATCATTCAAGGGCATGGAGACCACATTCATGGAGTCCCAATGACCTCTTTCTCTTTCTCTTTCTCTTTCATTAAGCAGTTAGTGCAGGTCACCATCTGTTGGGACATTGCAAGTTTGAATCCCAATAGTACATGGTTGTATAAGTGGTGGGGGTATGCCTATCCTTAGCTTTTTCTCTAAAAAAACATGGCGAACTCCTTAGAAATATGCTTGTTTATATGTGTAATGCCCCTTAAAAATCCAACAATTTAATTTTTTTTTCAAAACTCAAAATTTTGAAAAAATTTAAAAAAAAATTGTTCAAATTAAATTTTATATGACTTTCAAAAGTAATGTGTCAATGAGTTTCTCTAGGGCCATGTTTCAATCATTCTAAATATTGAACGGTTTGCCTAAGTGCACGCATGAGCATATATTAGCCTCTCAGTATTAGATACAATACGGAACCATCCGTAGACATAACTCAGTTGAGTTTATTACTTTATAAGACGAAATTTGTTTAAGGGTTAAGACATTTGAGGAGGTACGTAAAAGTTTGAGATTTGAGATAAAATTTTAATTTGCATATGGGAAAGGAACAACGTGCACAAGTTCATTTCATTTCAAAATATTTACAAGTCATTAAGGAATAATAATCCAAAACAACATAGTTTAAAAGTTTACAAGTTTGTCAAATAATAAAGTTTATATCTTTCAAATATCGCAATAGGTAAGAGAGTCCCTTTGAGTGCATAGCAACCCGTCCTTCGCTTTAATCCTCCAAGATGATATCTGTAATGTTGTACGGCATTAACAACGTGCTAGTAAAAAACTCAAAACCAAACTTGAAGAATACAAATCAAGTTTGTAATTGTACAACCATAGTGTGATTCTCAGTATTTATAAAATAAGGTTTAAGAAAATCCACAGCATAACATTTATTCTCAATGCATACATTCATTCATTCATGGCATTCATTTATTCCACTCATTCATGACATACATTCATTCCATGACATTCATTACCATGGCAAACATACATTCATTTATTTCAATGACAACTGGTGTGAGTTTTATGAAAATGATTTTTAAAACAATATTTTTTATGAAAACAAGTGTGAAAGCTAGACACCAAAAATATAAAAATTGGCTCGTACAAGTGGTGGAGTCCGGGTCGATCTCAGATAACGAAAAATACTTGTATTCAAACACACAAGTCAAACTACTCTTTATTGCCAAAATAAAAAAAATTAATTAAATAATTAACTAACTAAGGGAGTGTTGCCCTATGCAAAGAGCTTAAACGAAAGAATAATAAATGGTTTTATTACAGACCCAATTAATAAAATAAATGAAATCCTAATTTAAAAAGAAAAGCAAAGGTGTCTTCAGTGCTCTGAGTGTTTAGTAGTCCCCTTTGTGTTCCCTTTATCCTTCCATTTATGTTTGGTTTGATAAATCAGAGGGAGAGTTTTGCCCTAAGGGCACTTTTGAGGGCTTGAGGAGACCTCAGAGGGTACTTCAAGAGCACGAAAAGGGCTCTATCGCACATTCCAATGCTTCCCTGCAAAACACAAAAACAAAACAAGAAGCAATACGACGAAAACTAACAAGAATTTACTAACTAATGATAAAAAAAATCAGCTAAAGCAAGATTTAAATTAATTATACTAAACATGAACTAACTATTCCAAGAAATCAACTTGTAACAACCTACACTAGAAGATAAAATAGTAAAACTACCTAACTAACAATCAATAATTAACCTCTAACCAACTAATGATTAATGACTAACTAAATGAATGATTAAAGAAATATACTAACCGACTATCAATTATCAATTAAAACTAACAGCTCACTAAGCTAACTAACTAACAAGTGAATTAACAACTATGTGGTCTTGAACTAACTGACATAAAAAAAATATTTCAGAGAATCGAGCTAACCTAATTCAAGAATTCAACTACTTAACAAACAGCAAAACAAAACAAAAATAACATTAGCTATGTTGTACGGAAACCACAACTAGCCTAATAGACTAACCTAAATTATTAAAAGAATTTGTTAACAATACAAGAAAACTAAGACTTGGCTGGTAAAAACACTAAGAAGTAATTCTAATGAGGACGAAAAGAAGGGAAAAAAACTAAAACTAAAAGACGTTGGTTGAGAACAATAAAAATTGTTGCACTAGTTCACAAAAACTAAAAAAGACAAACACAAAAAAAACACCATTGGCTGCTAATAAATTAGGGCTGCAATAACCTACAACTAATCACGTTAAAATAATAATTGAAACTATGAATTCCGGATCGGTTGAAACAATGTATTTAAGCAAACAAAGAAAAAAACTAAAACTAAAACAAGTAATCTAACTAACTAAAACATCACGTACATAGATTAACAATAGCTAAACTAACCCAGTATTGAAAATAAACGTCAAACTAATTGACGTAAAAATCAAATTTCATAAAAAAGAAAACTAATTGGCTAATAAAAAAGAAACGTTATTTCATGGCTAAAAAAACACAATAAAGAAAACATGTAGCTAGCTATTCTAAATTAAATCTAATCCTAAACTAATCAAGAAACGTGCAAACAGAAAATAAAACTTATATTAAAATTATGATCTACGTAAATCACGACTTTTCTATTTATAAATCAAGAACGGCTAAGCTATGTCAAACAAAATATATTTTTGTATTTTTTATTTTTTTAGATGCAATAAACTTAAGCTAAACTAAACTAAATATGCATACGATGTGATGATCTACGAAACTATATGTGATGTAATGTGGTATGCTATGCAAAACCTAAATCTACGGTGAAAAAGAGGGAGAAAGAAATGACCTATCTAGGATTGCCTCCGATGGAAGGGTTGAGAAGAGAAGATGGTTGATCCAGCTGCATCCACGCTGCCCCGACGAAGAGGAAGAAGTTGTCGATGATGAAAGGGTTCGAAGCTTGAAGAAAAAGGGAAAGAAGAAGGGGAGAACAAGGAAAGAAAGAAAGCGGCAAGAGAGTGAGAGAGAGAGAGAAGAGGGGGGCAAGAAGCAAGGGGCGTATTTTTCAATCTACAAAAACGTCTCCTTTTGCTGGAAAAGATGTATTTATAATGCTCTAATTAGGTTAAAACAGATTTTTCAAAAAGAGTTCAAAGTTTTTTCATAATTTCTAAAACAAGGTCTATTCTGAAAAATGTGTTTTTCTAAATTCAAAACTAGCTAAATTATAATTATTCAATTCAACCTAAACTAATTAGGTTATAATTAATAAAATCTAAAGCTAAAACTAAAAACACGGGAAAAGCTTTAAAAAGATATGATTTTTTGATAAAATTCAATTCAATGCAGTTTCTCGAAACTAACGATAAAACTGGGTTTTTAAATCAATTTTCCACTGGATCATGCATATAATAAGATGAATAAAAGTGCAAAATGTATGCATGATCAACAACCATTTGCACAAATAAGAAATCAAGCAATTTCATATATAATTGTAAAAAAAAAATATGTCAAATCTCATTGACCATGTCCAGTGTAAAACACATGCAAGTGCTTTTCAAACAAATCAGGGCATAAGAGTCTCTCAGAATCATATCATATGCATTATTAATTTCAAAAGACAACCAGGTTAAACCTATTAGACCAATTCATCATATATCATACATGTATGCTTTTCAATCATTTAAACCATACAAGTCTTGATAAATCAAGACATTTTCATGCATTCTTTAATAAAAGAATAATAAGGTTATTCATATGATGAGTCATTCTATGACATTCACATCCAATCACATGCATGCTCACATGCAAACCATATTGATCGAATACAAAAATATAAGTCAAAACTCTAGACAAATGATTCACTTTTGCATATTAATATTTTAAGGGACAAGTCCATTCTCATGGCCCTTCCAGTGTGTCTCACACACATGTATGCATCTCATATGCATTATAGTCAACTCTTTTGACATCAATCACTCGATCAAACCATGACCAATTTCACATTTTATTTATTACAAAACTTTAACAAACAGGTCAAGTCTCATTAACCAAATTATGCAAACACACTTTGCATAATGAGGAAACAAGTCAAGTCCTGGGTTGCAAGACTAGATTAACCAAATGCTGCTCAATATCACAAGAATATATTAAACAAATGCTACTCAGCATTGCAACAATAATATATTAAATGAGTATTGTTCCACAACATCGAAAATATGTCAAGCGGCTGCTCTCAGCATCACCAAAAATACTTTTATTGGTCTCGCAGACTCATTGGGTCGCAGTCCATAATGGAGACCTTTCATCAGGTTGGTGCGAACTCCACAGCCCAAAATGGCATACAATTCCCTTTTCCAGGAACGTACCACGATCACAATTACAGACTACCTTTATTATTAAGACTCGAGATCAGGACGAACCCAACCATCTTGAAAAGCCCAGTTCCATTGATGCCTAAAAAGGGCTTGTTATCCCAGGGTTACCCTTTATTAAAGACGTAGGTCATATTCCAGTGTCATTATTTCACAGGATAACCCTATCATGCTCTTATGTATGATTCATTCACAACATCCTTTTATGCATGATATATGTCATATTTTATTTATACTCACATGCATGATACATAACACATTCAATTATACTTTTATACATGATACATGTCATAATTCATTCAAGCTCACATACATGATTCATTTATTTTATATTCATATGCATGATACATTCATTGCATACATGTCATGCTTCACATAGAGACCAAAATCATGCAAACATTCATATCAGGCATGCATGAGAAAACATCTACCTGCAAAAAACATTCTATATTTCATTATACTACAATCATGTCAAGCATGATCTTTGTACTAAAAAAAATGTACTTGTATTCTTATACATTCAAATCATGCTCCACATGATCTTCAAACTTCATTCAATATTTTGCACTATGTTATGCATCGTATTAATTTACGATGGATAATTACCTGATTTATTAAGCAATTGCATTCACTTGAATGCACTTTGGCTTTTAACTGCTAGTGATACTTAGAATTAAGTATCATATTATTTATGGTATCTACATAATAATTCATATTTTTGCATGGTACAACCACTCAAGCATTTATACAAGTCTAAACTGAATTGACATGTGCCCTATGCATTTTCAATTGTGAACATAACAATGCATGAGCATGTGCACAAAACTATATTTATTATGTGCATGTTAACGTAGTTAACTACACACATTTGCGCTTACTCACATGCATTTTTTTATGACGCATTTCATACATAATGAAAACCATGACGCAAATGTATATAAAACCACTTTCAAATTAAGTTTTTAATGAATATAATTCATATTTAAAAACTGATTTTGAAACTCATTTAAGATTGTTTCTAATTTTAGAAAAAAAATTCTCTTAGGCATTTTACCGAACACTTAGCGTGCAACACAATTCTCAAGGTATAAATTGAATTTTCATAATTTTAAACATGTAATACAAAATTAAATAATTAATCTAATCATTCTAATTACATGCTTATTACACTAATTAACTAGATTCTATCATGATCATCTAATTAGCCATTTCAAAAACCTAATTCACTAACATGATACTACGCTACAAATGTAAGCTAACTTAACCCTAAAACACACAAGATTGCGACAAAATAAGCTAAATGAGCATTCTATAGATTTAGTTAAGTGATCCTACTTTCGTAGATCTAGAAAATCACATTGTGAAACATAAAAAGGCCAAGGGGATTCTCAAAAACCATAACGAATTGTCTCTTTGTCAATTCACCGAACACTGGATGTGCGCATGCAACACCAGGAAGAAACAACAAATAGAGCTCTGCTAGATCGCTCTCTCACTGACAGAGAATGTATTATTGGGCTTAACACAATTCAAGGAAGTGTCAGAAGGTAGATCTGCACTTAAAACAATACAAAACTAAGATCTGGTAGGCAATTTAACTGAAATCGACCTGAACGATCTCACCAACGACAACCAACAAGATAAACTACTATGGTTGGACATTCCCCACAGTCTGCATGCAAATCCAGGTGTGTCAAAGGTTGTTGCATGCTTCCCGAGGCATGATTCTCGATGTAGAATCGATTTTCTTGAGGAAATCAATCCAAAAGAGGTTAAAATCGAAGGAGCTGGAGGAAATAAAATGTATGCTTCTGCTGCTGACGGGAATGGTGTCACTCTACTGGGACACAAATTCCAAGGCTAGAAATGGGCATAAATCCCAAGAAAACTGATTTGGGTGAAAATAGACTAGAAGAAAGGCTCAAAAGGAAGAAGAAGATGAAGGAGAACTCACCCAAAAACGTTCATGAAGGTTGAGGGTGGTGCAAATCCTCAACTTTGTTGGCACAAATTCCAATGCTAGGGTTGGCTAGTGTGAGGGAGAGAGAAGAAATAGGTTTTCTTTCTCAAAAACCCAAAAAAAGGAAATGAAGGAATGAGGATGTTGACCTTGTATTTGAGAGACAAAAGGAAAATAGGGGTAGGTTGGTGCCCTAGTGGGCCCCACCTAGTCCACGGTTAAACCTCATGTGCACCTATTTCAAATTGGGTCAAATTTGAATATGGTTTGGATCCATTTTGCCTCAAAACCCTATATCGATTTATGTGTTTAATTAAATACTAAAAAATAAAACTTAAAATCTTAATATATGTATTTGATTTCCATTTTACAATATATAATAACTATGAATCCTTTATTTAAAAATCCATAAAAACCTTAATTTGGGTCGACCTATTGAGTCCAAACCCAATTGAATTATGGGTCCATTTGTAAATTTGTTGCTTTTACTAAATAAAATCCTATATTTTGCTAAAAAAATACACTACCTAATCTTTAAAGAAATCATTGTTTTAACAAACTAATTATATTATATTAAAAATATTTACTTAAATTATTTATGACCAAAATTCTCTTTTGATTAAAAATCCTTTCACAAGCTACCAAAATTCATCTAGTTAAGCCCAAACATTGTGAAAACCCTTTTGTAAGTCATAGACACACTAAAATATTTAGTTTTCATTATAAATTAAATATTTATAATAGTTAATTGTCTAAAATAATTTTAAAAATACCAATTATGTCCTTATTGGCCACAATTGAGTACATAAATATGTAATATATCAATAAATAAAATTTAAAAGCTAGAAACACATTTCTAACTTGAGGATAAAGATATTTTTTATTTATTTATAATCCTCAAAAATTACAAGTTTTACAATATAACCCCAAACGCACTCATTATAAAGAACTGAACTGAGCCCAGTTGCAAGCGGCTTTGTTCATTTACTAGCCTCAAAAGGAACCTTGTACGTACATATGCACTGTTTATCCAGCAATTGATGTTTATCTATATACCTTTTGTTTTCAGGGAAGGGTGTTATTAGTAGAGGGATTAGGATTGTTGCACACGAAATCTCGAACAGCGTTGCAATGTGCCATAGGTATGGGACTTGGTGCGGTGCATGGGGTTGAAGAGACGTATGCATGTCATTGATAGTGCTTTGTGCATGAGCTTGGCACTGGGTTGTGCAAAGGGGTGTGGCATGTGCACGGGTTGGTGCAACGCAGGTGCTGAAAAGGTGTGTGCATGTCACTGATTGCGTCATGTGCCTGAGCTTGGCATTGGACCGTGGAAAGAGTGTGTGACATGTGCACTGGCAGGATGCAGTGCACATTCATAAGAGGTACGTGCATGCCACAGATTGTGTCTTGTGCTGGAGTGTGGCACAAGGTTGTGCAAGGAGTGTGGCATGTGCACGGGTGTGATGCAGTGCAGATGTGGCAACAGATGCACGGATGTGTGTGAAGTGCGGTGGAAGTGCCCCAAGAGCGATGGATTGGTTGGTTGCGGCGTGCATGAGGCAGTCGGGTCAGTCCCGTGACAAACAGGCCTTGCCTATGTGTGCAGAGTTTAGTGCACATGCATAACAGTGGTGTCGTGTGTTGCACAGATCATTGTCGTGCGTGGTGCATGTGACGTGCGAAACACAGCATGCAGTGGGCACGTGGTTGCGGTGAGCTTGGTAAGGGCTTGGCATATACAGCAATATGCGCAGTGTGGGCACAATTGCGTGCACAATCTTTGAGGCGATAATCCAACGAGCATTTGAAGTTGTTTGGGGCCAAGATCGAAGATTCACCGTGTAAATGGACTATGGGGAACGCGTGGGCGAAGGCAGATTTGAAGAATTTTGAAGTTGAGAAATTTATGGTTCCCCAAGTGTTATCCGGGTTTCTCTTGCTGGCAGGGGCTTGGCTCCTAAAACATCTATATAGGGGACCTCCTGTTTGAGTTGTCTGGCACATGTTGCAGCAGCTTGGCATAGGCACCCCCTATATCGCACGGGAAGCACTGGAGGTGCATGGGGGTGTTCATGTGTAATGCGAATCCCCCATGGGACGTAGGCAAAGGCCTTGGGTGCGCGGGTAGGTGACTTTTGGTGCGGCGGTACGGTCTCAACCGTGCATGGTGGCACGGGGTTGTGCAAGTGAGTGCACGGCGCCAGCGAATAAGTTTGGTGGTGCTTTTCGCTATGGTATGGAATCATCAACTGGTCTTCGGACTGGGGGTCGAAAGACCTTGTCCCTTCGGTGGTGAGGTTATGTTGGGGGCGTGCCCATGGGGCCGCTATATGCTAAATGTTGGTTAAGTTGGTAGTGTTGTGAAGGCATGTTTCAGCTCTTGTCAACGTGCGTTTGCTTGTGGGAGTAGTAAAGCACGTTTGGCTCGACGGTTGAAGGTGCTAGTCGGTATGGGACGGCTATGCACGCAAGTGGCGATCAAATGCACGATGAACCATGTTCGGAAGGATTTCTTGAAAAGAAGAGTTTGCTAAGTTGACGTTCCGTTGGGTAAAAAGTTTATGTGTGGAAAACACGTGCTGTGAGGCTGACTAGGCTGAGAGGCCTAGTGCCGCACAGGCGTTCCTTGGCTTGAAAGGCGAAAATTTTGGCTTTGGAAAATTAGCCCGTGACAAGGATAAGGTCCCCTATAAGTGGATGTTTGCATAGCTTAGAAAGTGTTGGTTTTCGCGAAAAGTCATTGAAACCAAGGCATTTTTTGTGAATTTCACTCAACAAAGCAAACGCAGGAGTGGCTTACTTTGTAGAAATTATACCCCTGAAATCAACATGACAGCCACCCCTTTCTCTGCATAACACTTTCCCGAGGGGTGGTTCGAATTTGTTTCTGTTACATGCAAATGCACCTTGAGGGAGTGTTTGAATGATGAGACAGAGTTGTCTTGATGGACGAGTACATCCCACTGAGAGTCAGCATTTTTCTCCCTTGCCGGACTTCATTTCACTTTGGGAAGTCAGACAGCGACGAGAATGCACTAGCCAGCGACCCACCGCCTGCGAGTAGACAGCATATGCTATTCCTCGTAGAGGTCGGTGGTAGTTGCCGTCGTCGAGCAAGGACGCCGAATTTTGGCTTTCAGCCAGGGTTTTCGTAGCCCCCACAAGGTTCCCTCCAATCACCATAAGCTGGCACCTGCTGCCACTGGTAGGTCGGACTAGGCCTTGCCAGGCGGTGGCTGGCTTCTTATGGTCGACCGTCTTCGATGGCTCTCAAGGCCGAATGATGGTTGGTGGTTGCTAGAGGCTGTTTATGAAGCCACAGTCAATCACAGCCAACAACGTGGTTAGCTGACATCGATGACGGATGGCCATGGACAGCGGTGGATGCTGCCGGAGCCCGGTCGTCACCGTCGGTGGTGGAGGCTAGCCTGAGGTAGCAGTTGAGGGGTGCTGTGCCCTGAGAAACCGAATGGCTTCGGTTTGGGGATTTTTAACCCCCCTTCTATCACCAGCCTTTGTCGGCAGCTGGCGGCCGGAGGGAGACCCGTGATAGAGGTTGTCACCATCGTCGACGGTATTTTGGGCTGGCCGCCGGTGCCGGTGATGGCATGTAATCGAAATGGGGGCTGGCGTGCAGTAAACCCCTTCATTTTCGATTTTGGGTTCCCCCACCTTTGCTGTTGGACGGTGGCAGATGACGGAGGTCGTTGGCACCATCGTCCAACAGCCGTCGGTGGCGACAACAGCCTCGGCTGCAAATGTATATAAAAAAAAATATAAACCTTACCTGCGCCGGTTCTACTGGCTATCCAGCTGCTGTCGTCGGGGAGGTGCTGGTGAGTTGGTCGCTGTCGCCAGTGGCCCCACCGGTGTTGTCCACAGTACAAGGGCGAAGGTTTTTTTACCCCAACTTATTATGGAAGCAGATCAGGTCATGCTGAACATGAGCGCTTTTGCTCATGAGGACATCGTGGCCGTCTGTTTGCATTTTGGATGAATGCCACGTGGTTTTGTTAACTTTTGAGCTTTTTAAAATGCAAATCGGATGGCCACGTTGTCAGCATGAGCAAAAACGCTCATTTTCAGCATGACCTGATCTGCTTCCATTGATTATGGCTTTCGGTTTATGAGAAAACCGAAAGCCTACGGTTTTCTCAGAAACCGAAAGGCCATCGGGCCCCCTTTTTCTGAGTTGTGACCCGGGTCGGATCGAGTATACCGACCCGATGGTAGGCCCAATCCAAACCCATTTTAGGTGGATTGGGTTTGCATCACATTATGAGTCGGGCCTGATCCACGTACCAGAACTATTGAAGAACCGGCTAGATCGGATCAGGCCCGACCTATTGGACTGGACTAGAACATAGGGTTCGGACCAGACCCGGGTCCATTTAAGATTCTGAGTCTAGGTAAGACCCAACCCTGAATCGGACCCGGACCCATTTGGTTTTCGGGTCTAGGTCTGACCCGGGGTGACCGAGTCGATGACCGGATCCGTCCCGAATCCATGATGGATCGGGATTGGGTTAGACCCAAACCCATTTGGTTAACGGGTTTGGTCTGATCCAAATAGACCTAGTTAAGATCTGGATTCGATCAGATCATATTTGTACCGAATCATGGATCTAGATCGTTTGATCCAACCCGAGACCCAATTATATATGGGTCTGAATCCAGATTGGATTCGAATCGGAGGATTCAACCTGAGATCCATTAGAATTGGATCTGGATCTAGATTGGATCAGATCAGATCTAAAAAAGGAGTTCACTCAGTATTTACACTTGAACCGGTTCTGTGACCGATATGGCATATTTTGAGATCAGTTCTGAGTCATTTTTGATCGATTTCTATCTGTTTTTCACTGGTTCTGGAATGTGGAGACCCTATTTTCATGAATCAGTGAACAAACAAGGATTTTTTCATTCAGTTATAGGGTTTTATGAACTTTTGTTCATGTTTTGGACTAGTTCATAAGTTTCAAGACCGGTTTGGAGTTGTTTCAGACAGGTTGAGAGCATTTTTAGATCGATTTCAGCATGAAGACCATAGGTTTTACCCAAAAAAGTATGTTTTATCATTTTTTATTTTTTATGTTTTATGTGTTTATTATTAAGAAAGCATGACTTATGCATGCTTAATACATGCATTTTATATTATTTAAATTGTACGTAATGTTTTAAGCATGAATTATGATTAAATTCATGACATTTGTGATGTGTTTTCATCAAAATTTATTTATGCATATAAGTTAAAGCATGAACCTATATTTTTTATGATATAATACAATTTTGTCATCATGCATTATCATATATGCATGATCATGCTCCATATAACGAATATATTTTCGATAAAAGATCTTGTTTGACTGATTTATGCAATCACCAAAGTGATCTGAGTTGTGTTGATTGAGAATTATTTGGAACGTGTTAAGATTTGATATTATGATTGTGTGTAATAGTATGAAATAACAATTTTACCCAAAGGTAGGTCATTGTGTTTCAAATTCATATAGGGTGTAATAGTAAATGTTCATATCGGCCCATGAAACATGTTCGTACCCAAAGGTACAGTACTGAATTTGCTCTAGTTAAATGATCTGCTAATTTCACCAATTGAAGTCAATTCTTTGTGAATTGAGGATATGAAGCGACTATGAGTATTATCATTTCTACCAAAGTGGAACGATAATGACCCAATTATGCTTGTCTTAAAAAAGGTAAATAATAAGGGTCTCATTTTTTTACCTTTTCAACATGAGTCGCATTTGAGTAATAATAAGGTCATTTCTTTTGTTCCTTGTTGTATCAGGTTCTTTCATCATTGATGATTCTAGTAACATCTCCTTGTTAGACGAATTAAATTTCTCGGATTGAAAAGAAATAGTGTTATTCACTCCCGATTATATGGACTTGGATTTGGCCCTTAGGATTGACAAACATCCCGCTCTTACAAAGCAGAGTACAATCGAACAAAAGGCTACCTCTGATAAAAGGGAGCACTCGAATAGACTTAGCTTGTTGATTTTGCAATCTCGAGTATCTAAGAACATTCGAGGTGTCATCCCTCACTACAAGACAATGAAGAAATTTTTGGGAGTCATTGAGGCTCAATTCATGAGTTCTAATAAGGATAGGGTCAGTACACTGATGTCTAAATTGGTGTCTATGAAATATTTTGGTGAGAGTCACATATGACAATATATATTAGAAATGAGAAGCATTGCATCTCAGTTGAATGACATAAAGTTTGTTATTTCTAACTCTTTCTTGGTCTATTTGATTTTGACCTCATTGTCTATTAAATATAGACCCTTCAAAATCTCCTACAACACACATAACGATGAGTGGTCTTTTAATGACCTCTTGACCAAGTATGTTGAAGAGGAATAAAGACTGAAGGGTGAGAGGGTGTCGAGTGCACATATAACCTCTCATAAGGAAAAACATAAGCCAAGGGCAAAGAAAAGTTCTTTTAAGAAGAAGAAAAAAAACTCTGCAGAGAGTTCAAACTCTCAGGAAAAAGTTAAATCTAAAACAGGAGGTTTTTCTATAAAGTGTTTCTTAGGGAAGAAGAAGGGACATAAGAAGGTGAACTGCCTGAAGCATAAGAAATTGTTTGAGAATAAAGGTAATAAGTCATTTGTTTCTTATTAGTACAATTTGATCCATGTTCTATTGCATAGTTGGTGGATTGATTCTAGTGCCGCGGTGCACATTGTCAACTCTTTGCAGGCATTTCTGAACAAAAAGGAAACCAACAGAGCATGAAAGAAGCATCTTCTCAGAAAATAACATATGTTTGCATGTCGAGAACATTGGGACCTGCAAAGTTGTATTGGAATCGAGATTCATTTTGGATTTTGTTGATATATTTTATGTTTCATCCTACAGTCGAAACCTGATTTAAATTTCAAAACTTGATAAGTTTAGTTTTTTTTTTTTAATTTGAAAACTCCAAGCTTATTATTATTAAAAATTATATGCATGTAGGTTCTGCATATGTGTGTGATGGTTTGTATCGTTTGCAAAGCAAATTTCAAATTCAAGAATCTCACTCCGTTGAGAACACAATGATTGACAATAAACGTGGCCTAAAGAAGGATCAATCTTATTTGCTTTAGCATCGAAGGTAATGACATATCTTGAAAGAGAGAGTCCAAAGACTTGTGAAAGAAGAAATTCTTAGATCTCTTGATTTCACAAATACAGAACCATGTGTTGACTGCATAAAGGCTAAGCAGTCTAATATGTATAAGAAATATATCAAACACAGCAATGTAAAGTTGAAGATAGTGCATACAGATGTTTGCGAGCTTTTTTTACCGTGTTATACGGATGAAAAGTATTTTGTCATCTTTATAGAAGATTATGCATGGTATATGTATCTCTACTTATTATTAAAAAAATCAAAAGTTTTTAGGTTTTTAAGGACTTTAAGAAAGAAGTATAGAAACAAATCGATGAAGTTATTAAAATAGTTAGGTTTGATAGAGGTGAAAAATATTATGGTTGTTTCACTGAAATGAAACAAAATGAAGGGCCATTAGCATGGTTTCTAAAAGAGAAATATATTGTACCTCAATACATCATGTCTAGTAGTGCTTACCAGAATGGTATAGTTGAAAGAATAAGTCGTACACTTAAAGAAATAGTTCGAGTGATGTTGAATCACTCAAACCTTCTCTTGACCTTGTGAGGTGAAGCTCTTAGGACAGTAGTGCATATTTTGAATAAGGTTCCTACGAAGTCTGTCCAAAAGACTCCTTACAAGTTATAGACAGGTAGAAAACCTATACGCATATGGAGATATACAGCTGAAGCTAAATTGTATAACCCACATACAAAGGCCTTTGATCTTAGGACAACTAGTAAATTTTTTATTAGTTATCAAGAAAGATCAAAGGGCTTTAAGTTTTATTGTTCATCTCATACAACACAGATAAAGCAAGATTTCTTAAAAATGGTTCTATTGGGTTAGATGCATCTCAAAGTATTGAATTTGAGAAAATGCGGAATTCAGGTTCCAAACCTGCAAAATATAAAGACTCAAATTTTTTTATTATTGTCTCTTTGGATAATGTTAGAAAAAATCTGGTTAATGAACATTAATCCTAAATTGAACAAGTTGTTGATGGGGATATTCAACAACAATAGGATGCAAAAGTTCATTTTGAACCACTTGTATCACCTACATGGAGGTCTACAAGGACTAGGAAATCTGCTATTCATCCATACTATATGGTGTATTTGAAAGAGCCCAATGATTTCATAGACATTTATGATGATCCTTTCACCTTTACAGAAGTCATTGAAAATAAAATATCAACGCATTTGATCAATGTCATGAAAGAAGAACTTGATTCTATGGCAAAGAACCAAGTGTGAGATCTTGTACCTCGACCTGATGGAGTAAGACCTGTTAGTTGTAAGTGAGTCTTTAAGATCAAGACAGACTTCAAAGGTCAAGTGGAGAAGTATAAGGCTAGGCTCATTGCAAAGGGTTTTACACAGGTAGAGGGCATTTATTATAATGAGACTTTTTCTCCTATCTCAACTAAGGAATCGTTGAGGATAATCATGGGTCTCGTAGCTCATTTTGATTTAAAGTTAAATCAAATGGATGTGAAAACTGTTTTCCTAAATTGAGATTTAGAAGATGAGGTATACATGCAACAACCTCCTAGTTTTAGTGTAGATGACTCAAATTATTTAGTTTACAAATTGAAGAAGTCAATTTATGAACTTAAACAAGCCTCACGCCAGTGGTATAAAAAGTTCAATTAGGTAATTATGAACTTTAGATTCACTGAAAAAATTGTTGATCAGTGCATATACTTTAAGGCTAGTGGGAGTAAGTTCATAATTTTGCTTTTATATGTTGATGATATTCTTCTTGCAACTAAAGATCTGAGCATACTATGTGAGACAAAAGGTTTTTTTCTCGCATTTTGATATGAAGGACATGGGTGAGACCACATATGTCCTTGAAATTGAGATCTGTCATGATAGAACCAAGGGTGTCCTTTGCTTCTTTCAGAAATCCTATATCCTTAAGGTTCTTAAAAAAAATGAGATAGAAAATTATTTCCCTAGTTCTGCACCTATAGTGAAAGGGGATAAATTGAGCCTAAAGGACTGTCCTCGGGATGATAATGAAAAGGCGCAGATGGTAACTGTCTCATATGCTTCAGCGGTTGGGAGTTTGCAGTATGTGTAGACCTGATCACAACCTGATATTGCATTTGTTATGAGAATGCTTGGTAGACATCAGTCAATTTCAAAGATTACGCACTGGAAGGCAGCGAAGAAGGTCATGCACTATTTTCAAAGAAAGAATGACTATATGTTGACCTACAGAAAAATTGACCACTTAGAGGTCATTGGATATTTTGATACAGACTTGGGAGGATGTCTCGACAGTAGAAAGTTCACTATTGGATACATCTTCCTATTAGCAGGTGATGTTGTCTTGTGGAGAAGCAGAAAGCAGTCTATAATTGTTGCTCATACCATGGAGGCAGAATTCATTCCTTTATATGAGACTTCATCCCAAGCTATTTGGATAAAAAACTTCATTATGGGTCTTGGGACAATAGACTTTATTGAGAAACCACTAAAGATCTTTTGTGATAATGAAATAGTTGTGTCTTTCTCGAATAACAACGAGAGCTCAACCTCGTATCGACACGTGGAGTTAAAGTACTTTGTTGTTAAATAAAGGACTGAGAATTATTTGGTATGTATTGATACAATCGGTACGAAGAAAATTACTATGGATCCCTTACTAAAGGGCTAGCACAAGGATTATATTCCCAACATGTAAGTGGATGAGTCTGTTTGATTCCTTCTAATGTATGACAATACATTATGGTTATATGTGATCACATTTATGAAACTAAATTGATTCTCTATGCCTTTGTGTATTATTGATTTTGCATAAAGGATCTCTCATTTGGTTAGAGAAAGTAGTAGAATAACAATATTGAAGGACCAATAGAATGGGTTAGAGACCAACCTATTCATAAAGGTAATCTTAACATGTTAAAGCACTGAAAATGAATTATATTGTAGTACATGGAAATTTGGCATTTCATAAAGAGGTGTTTATCTCAATGACTCATATGATTCATTCTTGTGATACTGGATAACATGTGAACCCACATGAAAAACTAAGTCGAAATAATGGTATGAACCTCGATTTTATGCCTTTTTATGTCAATGGGTCGAGTAGAAGAATGTTGAACATTTCGGATCGGATTCAACCCTATGTGTGACCCAGTTTGACACTAATGAAGGTATTAGTGGGGATTAGTGGGGCATTAATAAAAATTAGTGGGGAAGGGGTTATGTGAATGTGAAAGGGTTTACATTCAATATGGCATGTGAAGGGTTCACATACATGAATGCCATATTTGTAAGCCCTCACTTTCCTCCCACTATAAATTGAGGCATGGCTGCTTAATGAGAGCAACCAAGGTATCCTCATTTCTCACTTGGGTTTCGGGTCCTACTCACTATCGACTTGACGACCTGGACTCGTCATGGGCATCAATAGGCTGAGGAGAACATCAAGCACCCGCACATTACTTCATCCATGGCATCTACTGGTATATATTGTTGATTTCACATTTCGATTATGTTTTAAAGAATGCCAACACCACATGCAATACAAATAGAGGTGGCCATCGAGCCAGGTGCCCAATGGGCTGTCAAGTATTCGGCCTAATGGGTCAGTATTTTGCTGCCCAGGCTCATTTGCTTAATTGGGCTCGAAACGATCTTCTCTTATGTGTAAAATGTACAGGCTCAATAGGCTTGGCTTGTTAACTAGGCTAGGCCTAAACGGTCTGTCCCGAACCCAATTATATTTATGCCAGGCTTGTCGGGCACTAATTGGGCTCATCTGATGGTCACTGATCAGCTTGAGCTTCTTCTTGGTGACTTGAACAGGTGATCAGCTTGAGCATCTTCTTATAAAGGTGCTGAGATTTGAATTGGCATATTTACTCAGTAGAAAATATGTGTTAGATTAGAACACCCTCAGGTGTTTAGGACTTTTCAAAATTCATAGATGTTGGGTTTGTTCCTTGATTTGAAGTGGTAGATGTGTTCACCATAGTTGGTAGAAAATATGTATTTGATTAGGTATTTTTCATGCTGAGATGTGTTTTCTTGAGAGATAAAAAATCAACAATTGAAATTGTAGTAAAATCTAATGATAAATTATTCATTTGTTTTTTTAATGAAAAATATATATGTTTTTTTTTTGTAAATAAGCAATGATAAACACATCTATCGGTTTAGATCAAGGGAAAAACGCTTAAACAATGATTTTCAAAAGGTCTTAGTGAGTGAACTAAGTTTTGGGGGTAGGATGATCCATGTTCTCTGTTTCTTGTCACTTGCAAGATAAAAGTCAAGTTTGTGACCTACCCACATAAAAAGAACCCTAATTTTCACCTAAGGTCAAGTACAACCTTGGATCCTGACCACCATAATCTTAAAAAATTGTTGCATGATGAAATTTTCTTTGCGCAAATAGATTTCTTTTAAACATATTTTTCTTGCATTAGAAAATTGTGGAGCGGAACATTTATGATTCAAGCCATTCCTCTTCTTATAAAGTGGCCTGACTTCTCTTCAGGATTGAACATAGTTAGGGATGTAAATGGTTCATATTCTGATCGGATGTGGCTAATACCATATTTGATTAATCAGAGGTTGGCTAAATGGATTTGAACTCAGATGGTGAAAAACTCACACCAAATCTGCTTTTTTTACATGTAAACAAATTTAGATATCCATCAAATTTTGACATTTGTCGAATTTATTAGCAAAAACTCATAACCATATATGCATCCAGTTATAATCGGATATGGTTTTGGCTTACCAAATGCAAATAAACGAAGTTCGGATATCAGATAAAATCCAATTCATTGACATCCCTAGTTTCAATGCGAGAATGGACTCTAAAACTTCATCTCATTTATCACAAGA
Source organism: Nuphar pumila (assembly GCF_984573655.1). Lineage (NCBI taxonomy): Eukaryota > Viridiplantae > Streptophyta > Magnoliopsida > Nymphaeales > Nymphaeaceae > Nuphar > Nuphar pumila. The sequence continues at coordinate 117,781,791 of NC_143255.1, forward strand.
TTAAATGATTTATAGCACCACTGATGCTAGAGAAATTGCAATGCACAATGTGTTGCAAATATTGCTTAACTTAGTGGGTCAAGCAGTTGAGATTGAACTAGTGAGCTCATAGGCACACGTAAACGCATTGTCTTTCAAGCTATAGTTGCCCTACTTAGGATCAAGTCCTTGGTGAAATGGGCACTCATGCAACTATGCTCTCAAGATACAACCGAGCTTTAACCTTCTCGTGAATGATCGTGTAACACCTGCAAATTTTATTTATTTTAACTTTTAAATTTGAGCAAAATTCAGGTTAAATTTGGATTATAATCAAGTGAAATTCAAGAGTTCTAATTAAAATAGGACTCTAGTTAGATTCGTTATGAGCTATAGATTTTGTAAGAGATCTGATTTGGTGATTTTGGAATTTGGTTGCCTCATAAATGCATTTTTCAAATTGGACAGACCTCTATTGGGTTTTTTCACTTGGATTGGATCCAAAAATAATTTTTTCAAAATTGATCAGACTGTATTTTGGACCCAACCCAGAGTCTTAATAGGATGCCACAGTGGCATATGGGGCCCAGTGGGTCACGCCCAGCCCAATGGAGTGTTGTGTGTCAATGCGAGGCCCACAAGAGGATTAGAGGAGGCTAGGGGTATTTTAGTTAATTGCACCCTCTCTATGCCAAGTAGCGATTTTAGAATGAGTAGAGATCCTCCAGGTGGATCCCAAGTCATTTGGTATTTTTTTTTAAATAATGGATTCTAGATAGGTCATATATAAATTCAAGCTTTAGTATTTGGATCCAATACAGATTTAGATAAATTAATAGATTCTAGATATAGATCTAAACCCTATTAACTGGGTCTAATATGGGTTTGGATTAGATTTTGGGTTTGAACTCTTAATTAAGGAGTTTGGACCAAACTTGATTTGATCATTTGATCCAATATCAAATAGATTAGACACATAGGGTGGGACGCTCTCAACAATGTCATTACTGTTCCGTCAGAACTTTTGGTTGACCGGTAGCATATCTATATTTTGAGGGCTATCAAATCAACTATTTAAATATTGAATTTTGTTGAGTCTTTGGGTCTATAGGTTTTCCGAAAGGTTACCCTGTCACTGGAACCCAAGCTAGGGTGAGAAGTCTCCACCTTTCTTCTCTACCTTAATTAATTTTGAAATCTAATGAGTTAGGCCCCATAATTTATTTTTTTGTTTCATTAATAAAAGAGATTAATTGATACTAGCATCTTATATTAGATATGAGACTCTTACCTAAGCCTATCAATAAATAGAGGTCCTCATGAGGAGGATTAACAATGTTAGTTCTCTCTCGTTCTCATTAGAATTCTTTCATCTCTTTCTCCATCTCTTTTCTATCTTCTTCTTCCTATTCCTCTCGCCACACTTAGGGTGGTGTGTGCGCGGCCATTGAAGATGCAACTAAAAGTTACAGTGAGAGACAAAGTTCTTAGCCATAGAAGGAGAGTGACTCAAGTAGGATTCATCTCACTCATAGCTATAGATTGAATGCAAGCACATAGATCATGCACCTTGCTAATTCTACGGGTTGGTCCATAGTGAATCAAACCTGGAACAAGCTATAAAAAGTATTTTAAAATTATTTTTAAATCAATACCTTTATTTGAAGCAGATTAAAAAATATATTTTTGGCAAAACTATGCACGAACAACCAAATTAGGAAATCGGGTGTTATAAAACTCATAGTTTTGTGTTTCTACATGATTTAAGATTGGTATGTCATTGTTTACAACATGATCGAATGAATATTTTCTTTCATGTATTTATAATATGAATAATGTTTTTATAATTTTATTTCATGTGTTCTATGATGATTTGGCATGCTAGCATTCTAAACTAGATATGTGTATAAATCATGAGTTATATTGATAGTTTAGGATTTGATATATGATTTATGATCATGTGATATTTTTTATAAGCCTACGTGGTGCGTAGGTACTGTGCATATAGTTGATGCATGATTAAAAAATAATATTACACATTGGTGCCTATATTTTTCGTATATTTAACCTATTTTATATTATGATGCATATGTTGTCATAATTTTCTTAACTGATTCATTGAGGGATAGTAATTATACCTTTCAATTTGAATCACTTTAGCCAAATCTTTTTATGAAGACCTTCTAGACATCTAGGAGGTGTCACAAACAAAATTGGGCCCCAGTGGTGGTATGAAATTAAAGGTTGTGGCTGCTGCAACATAAGACAAGAATTCTGTCTTGCATGCATAGCAAATTTTGATAGTCAATTTTATGGAAAATTTAGTAAATCAATGGTTTGGTATTTAGAGCTAATTTTTTTACATGTTATGATTAATATGGGTGAATTTAAAAAGTAATATAAAAATAAGATTCATTATTTGAGAATCCCAGAGTCTCACACAAGTCAGGTGAAATTCAGGATTCTGCAGAAGATCTAGATTTGAAACTATCTTAGACAAGGTCTGGTCAAGAAAAATTCAGAAAATTCATACGATGGAGTTTTTTTTTAAAACAAATGATTTTGAAAGCTAATAAGTATAGCTATCACCAAACAATTTGAGAGGTTGTAATTCCTCACAGATTGGGTCGGGTGACTGATTCTTTGTTAAGCAACTTTTAGTCAAGTTTTGACAGAACTGAAAAATAGTTTCTGATTTATGAATTTCTATGAGCAAACGAAATTGGTTTTCTTTGAGCTATCATTGGATATGAGAGAAAATACCTTTGTTATGACTGAATTTTGTAGGGTTAGGATATACTCAGTATGATGGTCTAATAGACCCATGAACAACATAGAAATTATGATGTATAAAGTCCTTAGTTTGGGACATGTCGTGTGAACTTGCCTTGTTTTAAATCTTATGCTTTCTTATGATATGGAATTTTAATCATGTATTTTGTACTATATGATGTTTTATGTTTATGTTGTATGCAAGCATGTTGATGATTTATATATGATGATATATAAGACTGCATGTTAACATATGAGTTTTGAGTATGATAAATGGGTTATGTAGTGTGCAATGACATACAGGTGATATTTTATGTAATTCATGATTCATATTATTTTGAATTGAGTCCCATGCATCATGTAGTAGGGTATGTGGCATGTGATGTATTGTAAGTCATATAAGGTGTGCATTCATTGAGCTCGTGGGTGAGCCAAGTTCAATGGAACCAGGGGTGCTAGTGAGCACAAAGTTAAAAACAATAAAATTTTTGCATTTTTTTTTTATATTTAATCTATGTAACTTACAAAGAGGTATGAAGTAGCGAGTTGAGTTTGACACGCTTGTTCATATATTTTTTCTAAAATAAGATAATCAGATTTTTTTAATATTTTACTCAATAAAAAACTATATCTTTTCTGTGTTAACATATTAAAATGCATTCTTTTCAAAAATATTATTGAAAAGTAATAAAATAATGTTTAAAATATTAAATACATATTTGTTTATGTCATAATCGTATGAGCATATTAGACTCGCGTTACTCTCTACATGCCCCTAAATGGGGCGCTATTGTAATATAGCATTTAACAAAAAAGAAAGCGAGAGAACATTTGTAAGCAGTGAACGAATTCCAACATTAACAAAACTATGAGACAAGCAAAGTTTCTCTTTTTCTTATCTTTTATACCAAAATGGCAATGGCGATCATGGTACATCATCACCAACCATCTCTATTGCTATTTGCTAATGACATGTTCACACACGTGCATGAGGACAACGACTGATGAACAAGAAAGCAAGAGAGAACCACATCGCTTACTTTTCCATTTTTATCATTATTGCATGCGGTCATCAAGAACAAATGTAATTTCATATGGAATGGCCACCATGAAGCATCATGGCCGATACATTAAATGGTGCATTGGGATGTGCATCTTTGGTTGGCGCACTACCATGGATTTTCCCATCTAAGTAGGAAAACAAGGGGCTTTAGCTATTTATTTATCATTATGCCTTTTCTTTTTGTTTTGCCTTATTTGACATGTTTTTGGAAATGTTCAATAATTTTTGTTATTCTCTTCGTGTTCAAAATGGCAAATATTTGGTTTTAAAAAGTTCCTTTCATCCTTTTCATATGTTGACTTCTTAAATATATACAAATTCTCTCAAATATGTCACCGTTTTCTACCTAGTCTTTATTTCTTATATTTGTATCTCCTATCCGACGTTGAAAACTTGCATTTTTATAGTTTTTAAAAAATTAAAATACAGGCCTATAACTTTCTTGTTTTTAGTTAGAACCAAAAACACATCTAGGTTTTCATTTTTAAGTTCTTATAAAACTTGAATTGAAGCATACTCTACGGACTGGAATAAGCATGTATACGTTGTCTTTCAATATTCTATGTTATTTTTCAATATTATGCGCTAAAAATAAAAAATAAAAATAAAAACGACAAAAATAAGTCAAGACCTTAGCTCCAACACCACAAAGATCACCTTGATCTGATGAGCGATAAGGGAGAAAAGTCGTATAAAAGATATTTGTTCAGTTATTCTATTTTGCAAAACATGTTTCTATTCCGATTTTGAAACTAAAAAATGAAAACCCTATAGAGGTTTTAAGCTCTAACTTAAACAAAAAAAAGTAATAGTCCTGTGCCTCAACTTTGCGCTTATAAAAACGCAGGTTTTCAACGTCACAGCAGAGATACAGGCCTAAGAACAAAAAATGTCATGCAATTTATATATATATATAATTTTTCAATATATTTTTTTTGGTTTTCTCTTAAATATATGTAGAGTTTCTTCTATGTATGTGATTTTCTCCTATATATGTGATTTCTCTTAAACATAACTTTCTCTTAAATATATGTGCTTAGTCTTTCATATATGCAATTTTTCAATTTTATATGCAATTTTTTCTCAAATATATGATTTTTTTCTTAAATATAAATGATTTTCACACACACGCAAGCACGCACAGCATGCGTGCACGCACAAACACACACACACACAACACACACGCACACCCATATGCACACGCACACACGCTCGCACATATATATATATATATATATATATATATATATATATATATATATATATATATATATATATATATATATATATATATATATATATATATATATTTATATATATATATATAAGAAGAGAAAATCACATATATGAGAACTTTGTATATATTTACAAAAAAATAACAAAAAATATATGCAAAAATCACATGTTTACAAGAAAAAACACACACACATATATATAAGAGGAACTCCACATATATTTAAGAAAAAATCACATATATATTTTTTGCAGAACAATCTCTATTCTCAAGCCTATATATTTGTTACAATGCCAAAAACCTACATTTTTATGATCGTTGGAAAGCTAAGGCATAAACCTATAACTTTCCAGTTTAAAGCTAGAGCCAAAAACCCTTCTAGAGTTTTAGTTTTTTAGCTTCAAAATCGAAATAGATGGATGTCCTGCAGACTGAAATAACCGAATAATCTATCTTTCAAATTATTTTTCTCAACTACTCATCAGTTCAAGGTGATCTCAATGACATTTTAAAGCTAACATCTTGATCTGCCTCTGTGTTTTTTTATATTTTCCTCAATTTTAAGAATATGCAGATAAAAAATAACATAGAAGAGACAAAACAAGTGCAACGACGCGTATTCCAATCGACAGAGCATGCTTCTATTCTGATTTTGAAAGTTAGAAACGAAAACCCTAAAGAGGTTTTCTGCTCTAACTCAAAATAAAAAAGTTACAAATATATGTCACAACTTTTCAACAAGTATAAAAATAGTAGTTTTCAACATCGGATCAAAAAGATACAAATTTAAGAAATAAAAAATGTTCTAAAAAAACAGTTGCAATTGAGAGAAAATTCACATATATTTGAGAAATCGCATGTGTGAGTGATAAAAAGGTCTTTTTAAAACAAGACATTTACGGTTTTGAACATGTGAGAGTAGCGAAAATTGTAAGGCATTTCAAAAAACGCATCATACTTGTCATAGAGTATAATCCTTTTCTGTTTGAAAAATCAAGCCTGAAAGGAACTCTACATATATTTAAGAAAAAATTGCATATATATTTTTTGCAAAACAATCTCTATTCTCAAGCGTATATATTTGTTACAATGCCAAAAACCTACATTTTTACGATTGTTGGACAGCTAAGGCATAAACCTACAACTTTCCTGTTTAAAGCTAGAACCGAAAACTTTTCTAGAGTTTTCATTTTTTAGCTTCAAAATTAAAATAGAGGGATGCTCTGCAGACTAAAATAACCGAATAATCTATCTTTCAAATGATTCTTCCCAACTACTCATCAGCTCAAGGTGATCTCAATGACATTTTAAAGCTAACATCTTGATCTGCCTTTGTATTTTTTTATATTTTCCTCGATTTTAAGAAGCTAAAATATAACATAGAAGAGACAAAAAAGATGCAACGACACCTATTTCAATCAGCAGAGCATGCTTCTATTCCAATTTTGAAATTCAGAAACGAAAACCCTAAAGAGGTTTTCTGTTCTAACTCAAAATAAAAAAGTTACAAATATATGTCTCAGCTTTTCAACGAGTACAAAAATACAAGTTTTCAATGGATCAGAAAGATACAAATTTAAATAAAAATTGTTCTAAAAAAAAACAGTTGCATTTGAGAGAAAATTCACATATATTTGAAAAATCGCATGTGCAAGTGATAAAACATCTTTTTAAAACAAAACATTTACGGTTTTGGACATATGAGAATAGCGAAAATTGTAAGGCATTTCAGAAAATGCATCATACTTGCCACAGAGTATGATCCTTTCTTGCTTGAAAAATCAGGCCTGAAAATAGAAACAGGTAAAAGATACGTGTGCACACACACACACACACATATATATATATATATATATATATAGAGAGAGAGAGAGAGAAGAATCATGACCTGATCTGCTTCTCTCCATGGTAAAGTTCCCAAAGGAAAAGAACCTGTGAACAACTTTGATGCGTAGATGGAAAAGAGAGGGTTAAAAACGTTGACTATTTATCAGGGAAGATTATGAGCCATCTCAGATAAGATCAACAAACACTTCAACTGATCCAATCAACATGTCTGCTCCACGGAATACAATATATATAGCCTAATGCCATGAAAAAAGTGTTACACCTTTGTATATAACAATCAAAATCAAATCAAATTTAAACCAAAAACATGGACATGCATGACGAAAATCGTCCTCACCGAGTTTGTCTACTCAACGAAGTACTTGGAAGCCTTACTATTCCTAAAAACTGAAACAAAACGGAAAAATGGAACATTCAAAATGAAGAAGGCTCCGCCACACATTCATTAGGCATCGACTGCGATTCTGCCCGCCACCTGATCAAGGTCACGCTGCCCGCTTGATGTAATTCGCCTCCCCCTGTCAAAGGAGCACATGGAGAACCGGTTAAAGAATAACTCGAAGGAATTTCAAGAGGTCTGTTAAGAAGTGTAGAACCACTTTTGGTGCAACCCTTAATGCCCAACTCGCTTTTCCCTTGAACTGAAAAAATAAATTCATGCACCTAATTTCTGCAAATCCAGTCGTTGAATCCAACAAACTTTTGAATGTTTTACACTTAAACCAGGGAATAGCGGGGAGGCGGGGCTGGACCAACTTGCCAACTTGCTTCTTTTCTGTTTCCAAAACACAACCATAAGGAGTAGCGTTTTCTAACCCTTTTGGATCAAGTTCAATGATGGACATTTTCTCCAACTGCTGGAGAATGTGACGAGCAATAGACCCACTGCTTTTGCAGAAGTGAGGTGGACGGGACCCATTCCTTTTGCGCCCACCATAGATCTTCTGGAAGCCACCAACACCGATCCCTTGCCTAAGGTAGATCTTCCTTGCAATAGATGCTAAAACAAATAAAAAAAGCAAAACATAAAATAAAATAACAATTATATGGCACATATATGCTCAGATATGCATATCGAATACTTCAATTGGTTCTGTGCAAGTGTGTGTGTGTGTGTGAGAGAGAGAGAGAGAGGCCATTACCAGCTCTGACATAATACCAATCAGGATCATAGGGTGCGAGCTCTTTGAAAGTTGCAGTCTTCACAATATCAGTCCAGTGTGGCAGTTCAATCTGGTCAAAACCAATAATGATATAGAAGAAGATTAAGCTATCATAACAAAAAGACAAGACAGTTCAATTTACTGTTCTAGATTCTTTAAGTTAATGACATTAACAGCTTGTCCACAAAAATTGAGTGTGATGATTGCAGGTGTTTATTCATCTAGACACACACATATTCTCTGCATATGTCTACCCTCATCCAAGGCCAACTTTTTAGATCACCTATTAGTCGGAAACATGATTAAGCTGATTTAGGTGGTTGGCAGCATAGGCAGTTTTGGAGCTCATAAAAGCGATGACGCACCAGAAACGTTTTCACCACATCATTCACACACTCACAGGCTACAAAGGAAAGACAATATGAATGCAGGATCAGCGATAAACATCAGACACATGTAATTGACCAGTAGCCAGTACTGGGTAGAGCATCAAGTTAGACTAGCTTATCTGACACCAGATTTGATACAGTTTGTTCTACATTCTTCTATGTAGAGAAGTCCAAAAACATCTTAAGTTACCAAATCATGGGTTTTCTTTTTTCCTTTCCTCCTCATATTACTCCACACTTGGCTTCTAATACGAATTTATTCTAAAGTTGCACCACTCTACAAGAATAATTTTCAGCCTACCTTGTGAACACCTTGAGTGGATCACTTTCAAGGAACGCTACTGCACCACATTCTAAATGTGAGTTTTTTCAGCTCCAAGTCATATGAAATACTGCTAAACCTAATTTAGAACATGAAATAGAACTTTTTGACATTACAATACCTTTTACATTTTGTTCCTTTTCCATGTTTTCACAACTACTACAAATCAGATAGGTAAGCCTAAGGCGATCTTCGACATCCAGTACAAATAAACTTTAACAAAATATATAAGGGCATGATGTAATTACAACTAAAACAAATTGAAACTAGTATGACTGCATCTCAGACTAGGCTCAGGGAATGCTATACTTTTAATTAATTCATGATATCTTAGATGCAAATTGAGTCAGATACAATCTAAAATCCAAATGGATCGATGTAATAGATCCAGAATCCAATTTATGACAGGCTTATCAAAATCAAGAACTTATCAAGATATTGGTGTATTCGACATCTTAAAAATTAAGATAAGCAAAATTGCAAAATAACAAAAAAAAACTACTGACAACAACAACAACAAAAATAATAAAGTGCTTCATAAAAAAATGCACGGCCTCCTCTCTTGAAACTTGTAAATCTACATTTCTATGACATTGGAAGGGGGAAGACAGAATTAGAAGTAGAGAACAAAGAAGAGGAAGTAGTAAAAGAACAGAAAAGAAGATGTCAGAAGAGAGGAGATCAATCATCAATGATTTCAGTCTTCTCTCTAAACACTATATTACACGTAAAGTGTTAGGGTAAAAATCTGAGGACAGAGTTACCCTTAGGAAAAAACAAAATCCATATATGGAAAAGGCCAAATTGTTGTCCTACAAAACTAGATATGATATGCATGTCTTTTAATACCTTCCACCCCTCATCTATTTATAGGCAGGGCATCTTAATTGTTATATGCACTCTAGTCTTGAAGCACACACTCGAAGATGATGGTGTAGCTGATGGGTTCATCAGATCGACTTCAGCCCTACCTGGCGACTGACCAAACTTTTTGATAGCCATGCAGAACATGTGGTTCCTCCCCAAGGTATTTCTCTTTCACTTTGTCAATCATCACATCTGAGCCACTTCTGATTTGTCATAATCTGGTTAGTGACTGCCAACTAAACATCCCAAACCAGCGACGCCTAAGGACAGCAACCAGTTGCGTTTCTGGTGGCACGCTCACAATGAACTGAACATCTCCACTTCCTTCTTTTTACCGCCATTAAAAAACAATCCAACAGCAAACAAGCCCTTGTCTTTCCCTGCCCACTATCATTGTCCAGGACATGTAATTGATCTTATGATTGGAAGGTTTATCAAATTAGGAAGTTGAATAGTGTTAAAATTAGAATTCTCATCTATCATATATGAGAGACTCATGGGATTGCAAAGTCAGTTTTGACATAGGTTATGATTTTCATTTTCATTTACTCTTAATTTTCAATTATATCCTGCTCTTTTGGATAGTTTAGGTATCTTAGATAATCTAGTTTCACAGTTACACTTGAGTATCAATATGCAGGATTTCAAGAATGATCTTATGGATTTTCTTGCATCAAATTGGTATCAGAGCATCGGTTTGTTTGTCATCATAATCTTTTGAAGCTCAAGGGAGGATCCTGCTAAGATGTTTGAAGCACACATCAAATACTTGAAAAGCAATATACACAAATCTATAGAAAACTATGATCATATGAAGAAAGACATTAATTGTACACCAAAAAGCTTTAATGGCATGCAAGAGGATCTTAGATGAAAGATGACAGCTTGAGAACATGAATCAAAAGCTTATAAATAGGTTCAGAATTGTCAAATTTTCAAAATCGTGTCTCTGAGATCGAGAATAACTCTGAGATCCATGAAGAATGTGATACAATCGTCTTTTCATTTATGAAGTTATCAAAGCGCATCCCAAGGAGTGGCACTAAAAGCACAGCCGCAATCCTAGTCTCAAGCAAAATGTCTAGACATGAACAACTCGGTGACCTTGTAGTCAACTGTAAGCTATTTACCACCCGTCACAATCACACTCCACCTAACTTGGATCCAACAACCCAAGAGTGTTGACAACCAACTTTCACTGTTGCAGTTAGGGCACAATCCAACCAGCTTCAAGCAATAGGGCAAAACCCATCAGCCATTGGCCCTAATGGACAACCAACCACCCTCCTTCCCAATTGGTTGGGTCTTCAACCACAAACCATTACTCAATTGCCATCTGCTCCTTCCTATTGACAACCAACCCATCAGGAGCCAATCTCCAAGGGAGACTCTGTCAAAGAGTTGTTGTCATCGACGGTTATTGGCGAACCGGACCTCAGGCCTATGATTGGATGGCCACCGAACAACAACTTGCAGCTGACATCCTTTTCCCTTTTGCTTCTTCCATTTGTTTTCCAAGTGGGTTTGAATCCAATGGGTCGACCCAATTTAATAATTATAAATGTTTTCTTTAGTTTAAAAATATTTAATTTAAGTCTTTTTATTGTTTTTAAACTAAATTAGTTTTTAGTTAATGTTGGGTTTTGAATGTTTACTTTTTTATTTTTGGTATAATGCGATTTGGGTGGAAATCGGATCCAAACCTAGACCGGTTCGGATCCAACTCCCATGGGTGCAAGGACCCAATTTAATAATTATAAATGTTTTTTTAGTTTAAAAATATTTAATTTAAGTCTTTTTAGTGTTTCTAAACTAAATTAGTTTTTAGTTAATGTTGGGTTTTGAATGTTTTGTTTTTTTGTTTTTTTGTTTGATGTGATTTGGGTGGAAACCGGATCCGAACCGGTCCTGATTTGGATCCAACACCCATGGGCGCAAGGCCCAAAGGGATAGTCGAATAGGGTGGGGCCCACTAGGGCACTCGACCTCTCTCTCTCTCTCTCTCTCTCTCTCTCTCTCTCTCTCTCTCTCTCTCTCTCTCTCTCTCTCTGCTTCTTATTTTCCAAAACCGTGAAACCCTTCTTCTCTTCTACCCCTTCTCCCTATTGCCTTGGGATTTGCACCAGCCACTCCTTGGGATTCATGCCACTTCCTGCAGCAACATATTTCTTAGGGATTCACCCCCCCCCCCCATTGGTGAGTTCATCTTCTCCTTCTTCATTGCCTCAATCTCCATTTTTTGGGGGTTTTCCCTCATAGCCGACCACTTCCTGTTCTGTCTTGGAATCTGCACACAACTCCAGCAAGATTCATTGGGATTTGTGCCTGATGCTGCAATATCCCCTTGGTATTCACGCCATAGGTGAGTTCCCCAACCTCTTCTTCATCTCCGTCTTCATTTTTTTCTTCATCTATTACTTTTTTTGAAGAAATCCTCACAGCCGAGTTCCCCTAATTGAGGATTTCTTGGGTTGTGTGCACATTCCCAGCATTGGGAATCATGCCCAACAGATTTATGCCTCAACCATCATCTGCAGCACCATCTCCATTATAGTCATCCTCTTCTTCCCCCATTTGCTTCTCTTTTTAATCGATTTTCCCAAGGAAATTGATTTCCTCTTGGAAACATTGTGCATTGGAAAGCGTTCAGCAGCATAGGGTTGCCTACAAATACGTGCAGACCATGAGAGATGCCCAACATAGTCAACCAGCCCAGCCTTGGACGATTTGGAGCATTCATCGATTTTCTTGGGAAATCGCCTACCTGATGTCCCCTATCCTTTGCCGATTTTGTGAAAGACCATTCTGGCATCTACATCAAAGTGTGAGCAGACCAATAGAGCCTCCGTCAACATTCAGACACTACAGTTGAACCTCTTGTTGTGCCTCTCTGTTTAGTTTCTTGGTGTTGCACGCGCACGCAGTCGGGTATTAGCCCTTGTTGTAGATTTGTGAAACCCCAAGGAATTTTGGGTTTTGCAAATTTATTTATCGGATCGAACTGAATTTTTAGAATAGTTATCTAAGTTGTTTTGTCGCAATCTTGTGCGTTTTAATGTTACCTTAGTTTGTGCATGTAGCGTAATATCATGTTAGCATAAATAGGTTTTGAGATGCTTAATTAGATGATTATGTTAGATTCTAAGTAATTAGTGTAATGACCATGTATTTAGAGTTAGCATAATTAATTTTGTATTACATGTTATAAATTCTGAAAAAAAAATTATACATTGGGAATTGTGTTGCACACTAAGTGTTTGGTAAAATGCCTAAGAGGGAAAAAGTTTCATATTTAGATGTCACTTTAAACGAGTTTCAAAACCAATTTTTAAATATGAATTATGTGTATTTATAACTCAGTTTTGAAGTGGTGTTATACACATTTGCGTCATGGTTATGATTATGTATCAAATGCGTCAAAAAACGCATGCGAGCAAGCGTGAATGTGCGTAGTTGACTAATGTTAATACGCACATCGTAATTTTAGTTTTGCGTTGGTGCTCAAGCATTGCACCCATTGAAAATAAGATGAGAGAGAATCGTTTACGGTGGTTTGGACATATTCGGCGAAGGCCTAATGATGCTCCAGTTAGAAGGATGGAGAAATGGGAAAATATATTAGTTAAAAGAGGTAGGGGTAGGCCTAGGAAGACATGGATGGAGGTGATAGGAAAGGATATGAATGCTTTGAACCTCACCAAGGACATGACATTGGACAGAAATGATTGGAGGAGAAGGATTCATGTGGAAGACCCATAATGATTTTCTTTTTTGGTTCATATCGCCGACCCCAATTATTTTGGGATGAAGGCGTAGTTGTTGTCGGTAGTGGTGGTGGTGCTCATGCATTTTTATGTTCATAATTAAAGGTACATAAATGCACGTGTTAATTCAATTTAAACATTTATTAAATGCTTGTACCATGCGAATATTGAATTGTCATGCAGGTACCACAAATAAAATGATACTTAATGCTAAGTATCGTACAGCGGGTATTAAGCCAATGTGCATTAAAAAAGAAAATGAATGCAATGCTTATAAAATCAAGTAAACTACCTGTGGTGAGTATGGATAATGCGAAGCATCGCGCAAATATTGAAATATAGTTCGAAAATCATGCATAGCATGATTTGAATGCATGAGAATAGAAGTGTTCTTGTTGTGGTATGAAAATCATGCTTAACATGACTTTAGAATAGCGGAATATGGAGTGCTTTTGTAGGTACATGTTTGTGGGTGCATGATTGAAATAAATATATGCATGAATGGTGTGAATACATGACTAATATGAATGTTTATGCATCATAAATATATGTGAAGCATGTCAAGTATGCTATGAATGTGACACATAAAAATGTGAAATGAATCATGCATGTGAGCATGAAGGAAATATGACATATATCATGCATGAAAGTATGTTTTGAACAAATAAAGCATAAAAGCATGTGTCAATGAATCATGCATAAGGGCATGAGAGGGTTAGCCTGTGAGGTAATGGCACTGGAATGTGACCTATGACTTTAATAAAAGATAACCCTGGGACTACGGGTCCAAATGAGGCGCCAGTGAAATCGGGCTCTTAGAGATGGTTGGGTTTGTCCTGATCTCAACTTGATGGTTAGGTCTGTCCTGATCAGGGTTACTAGAAGTGTCATAGGGCATGGGAATGCGTGCTTCCCCGAAGCGTGTTTCGAAAGCGCGAAATGTGGCGCTTCCGAAATGTGCTGGGAAGGGGGAAGCCCGCTTCCCCTTCTTTTCTTCATTTTTTTGTATTTTCATTTTTATTTTTATTTTTATTTTGGTTTCTCTTTTTTCGCTTCTTCCTGGCTTCCTAGGTCGCTTCTGAGATGATACCTGATTCGCTTCTAAGTCGTCTCGCGCTTTTTGCTTCCTAAAATTTTGGAAGTGTCTCGCTTCCCTCTCTTGCTTTTCTGACTGGCAACTCTGGTCCTAATCTCATATCTTCCTTGGAGAGGAAAAGGCAGTACAAATTTCATGGGGTATAATGATGTTGGAGGATTAGGTGTACTTTATTTCATCCCCGTCCCACGGAAGTTATGGGGACAGGCCTACCCAAAGATTCACAGTATAGGACCAAAAACTTTGTAAAGTGAGAGAAGACATTTGCTTTGTTTTTAGCTTGGGCGGCGTACACTGACATAGGCCGATACAAAAACTTTGTCTCTATCTCCCAATCGTTGCATTGCAGGATTGACCGCCTGGGATAGACCCAGTAAAGTCATAGGAGAAAATGAAAATACATGGTATAATAAATACTCTTATTGTTGTTTCTAGGCAGTTATACCCTCTATTGTACCAAATGAGTTTAAAATAATCAAGAGAAATAATGCATTAGATTTGTATAATCACTTTTATAACATGCATAAACAAATAGACATGTAGAATTTCTAATGTTTACAAATGTCATTGCATATGAGCAAACATGTTAATGAAAAAGGCATGCATTGGGTTATGTGATTGACCGGATGATTCAAGTCACTGACTTGATTGAAATGCATGTGAGGTGAATTCATGTGTGAGACACGAAAAAAGTCAAGAGAAAGAACTTATTCCTATTTGATAAAAATGCAAAAGTGCATATTGGCCATGAGAATTGACAAGTTACTTACAAAAAATGCAATAATGTATATTATAGTCATGAGATGGACATACTTATGCTTTCTCTGAGAAAAGGAACGTGAATGCTTTAATTGTATGTCTTATTTAACTTGAAAAGCATGGGCATATATCATATGCTAGAATGGTCAAATGAGAATCTGATCTGTATATAATATGCAACAATGTGAATGCATAAATTATATTTGTGAGGGACTTGTATGTCTTGACTTGTTTGAAAAGCATGTGTGTGTGTTTCATATAGGATATACTTAATGAGATTTGACCTATTTAGCTTATGCAATTAAATGTGGAATTGTTTGATTACTTATTCATTTATGCAAATGATTGCCATGAGAATGAATGAATGTATGAATGCCATGGTTATGAATGAATGAAATGTGATTGAATGTGATGGGTGTGAATTCCCTTGCCCCTCATTTTATAATTGATGGAAATCACACTATGATTATACCATTACAATCTTGATTTATATTTTTCATGTTTGGTTTTGGGATTCTTACGGGCATGTTGTTAATGCCTTACAATATTACAAATATTATGTTGAAGGATTAAAGTGAATGACAGGTTAATGCGCACTTGAAGGGGCACTTTTACCTATTACAATCCCTAGGGGATCCAAACATTATTTCTCTTAGAGACTTGTAAACCATTAAACCTTATTGTTCTAGATCATTACTCGTCTAAGGACTTATAGATATTTTAGAATGAGATAAATTTATAAATATTGTTATTTTTTTATGCAAAATTTAAAATGTGATTGCAAATATCAACATTTTCGTAACTCCTCAAATGTCTTAACCCTTAAATAAATTTCATCTTCCACATTTAATATATATTAATTCATATAAAGTAACAACCTCAATCATGTTGTATCTATGGATGGTTTCGTACTGTATCTGATACTGGGAGACTAATATACGCTCGCGCTTGGACTGAGGTAAGTCGTCCAGTATTTTGAACGGTTGGAGTGTGGCCCCAGATGAACTCGTTGACACATTATTTTTGAAAGTCATGTAAAATTTTATTCGAAAGAAAAAATTTAAATTTTCTCAAAATTTGGAGTTTTGAAAACATTTAAAAAGGTTGGATTTTTTGAAGGATGTTACAATGTTACTACTTTCCAAGCATCCAATGCACACTTCAAGTTCCTCAACGAATCCTCCCACAAGCATAGCATTGTAATAAACAAGGCGAGTGATTTGATGCTCTGAAAACAAAGTGATGAAAAAAATTCAAGATCACTCTTAAAATCCAGCTTATTGATATCCAAGCACAACTACAACTAAATTTACTTAGAAAATGCAAGGGACATCTAGAAAATCAACAAACTCTAGGGAAAACAAGTAAATTAATTGGAGGTTCGATAGAACTGGAAATTAAAATGTAATAAATCTCAAACTGCACTCTGAGCTCCCATAGATCTCTCATTGATTTATATATGAGAAATCTAATTTTATGATAAAGTAAATATTTTTTTATGATAAAGAATTCTAATTTTAACAAACTCCAACTCCTTAATTTTGATAAAGCTTCTAATCAAGAATGACTTATCCTAACTAACAATATGGATATGACACAATGATGCAATATCCAACTTCAAAACAAAGACCCAAATAGCAAACAGAATCCAAAAACATGAAAATGGATCAAGATGGACCCCATGAAGCAGTAGCATTGCTCACGTTCCACATAATTAACTCACTGGCCTACAACTCCATCATCACCCCTTCACATTACCCCGCTTGTCTCACTATCACGTTTCAGACAACACTTGCAGGCAAAGGGATTGATGTTGGCCAAAGATCATCCATTAGCTGACCATCAATTGAAAAAAAAAAATGATGCCGCAACCACCCAAGGGGACTCCATTTTTTTGAGAATGTTGGTCAAGGGTTATTGAAGACTAAACCAACCACTTCCATCATCACCACCATCCTAGATGAGAGTGAGGATGGATGAATCAGTTTAGCTTAACCTTATCCTCTCACAAATCCATCATAATCAGATCTCAAGAGTCAATTTCCTTCTTGCTCAGCAAATTCTGGTTTTTTTAAACCCTCCATCCAACACATTCTACATGGCCCAAATTGGCATGAAAATCCATTAAAACCTGCCCCAATAAATCCAAAGTCTATCCTTTCAACCAGCTAAAGCATGGTTAGCAAGTCGCCACCAAGTCACCAATCATTGCAATTAAGCAACATAAATAGCTATAAGTTGCAACAAGAGCATTATGAAAGCACACAACTTTGATACCAAAAGATAACTACAAAAACGAAAATATCTAAACAATGACTGGAAATTTACAATCTATATCTAGAAAAAATGAAAAATAACAACAAATAATCCCATTGACAAAAAAATTGTGATAGTCTCCACCATCCCTCGCCTATTTATAGGTGAAAGTTCTTAATTCCAGCATGCATTTTAATTTTAATAAGCTTCCTAATTATGCTAGCATATTCCCAAATCTAAATATGGTTCTAACTTAATTATCATATATATATATATATATATATATATATATATATATATATATATATATATATATATATATATATTACTATTTCTTAAAGATGGACAAGGGGAATTATTCCACCCAAAAAAAATCTTCACATACCTTTTAAAAATTACATAGAAAGTTTTGTTGGATTCAAATGCCATTTTTAAAATTCTCAACATACTTTGTCATAATTCCCTCATCATGCACAAGAGAAAGAAATTAGGAAAAATAATAGGATGTGTTACATTACAAAAGAGAGAGATTAGTAAAATCATAACAAAATAACCAAATTAAATTAAAGGGAGAATCTTATGTATATGTTGCCACACAAATATATATATATATATATAGAGAGAGAGAGAGAGAGGGAGTAGGAAAATTCTTCCAGAATTAACAAAGTTAAAATTATAGAATGTACTAAAGTTACCTAAAGTTAAATTATAGATACTTTTAGAGTTACAACAAGAGAGAGAGAGGTAGGTAGAGATTAGTAAAATCATAACAAAGTAACCAAATTAAATTAAAGGGAGAATCCTATGTGCATGTTGCCACACACACACACACACACATACACACATATATATATAGAGAGAGAGAGAGAGGGAGTAGGAAAATTCTTCCAGAATTACCAAAAGTTAAAATTATAGAATGTACTAAAGTTACCTAAAGTTAAATTATAGATACTTTTAGAGTTACAACAAGAGAGAGAGAGGTAGGTAGGTAGAGATTGATTTGAGCCTAAATTAGTTATTTAAAAAATAGCCAAATTAGATAAATAATGGATATTTTTTAAAATTACCAAATTTCAATATCTAATAAGCATGGGCTTCAATTTGCTAAAAGATTGTATCCATAATGAAGAACATAGGTTTATTATTCTTATATAGGGATTCCATTTCTTGGGTTAGTAAAGAGGAGGTTTTTTAAGTGAGAGAGAGCATTTACTTTCTTCAACCTTGAATGGGTTGGAGGTGGGGGATATTGGCTATGACGACTTAATAAAGGTTCTTATGTTATGCAATAAGGAGCACATAACAGGCATTATTTTCTTTTTTTTCTTAAATCTTATATATTTTGAATTTGGTTTGGATCCTACGATCAACCTCTTCTTTATTGCTCAGTCCATGAGAACGGGTCGTTTATCTGGTATATATATATATATATATATATATATATATATATATATATATATATATATATATATATATATATATATATATGACTGCAGGATAGCTCATCTGCACCAACAATTACAGCAATAAATAAAAGTCCACGGCTTTCAAGAGAATCAACTTGAGAGCGACAGAAAATATAAAACATGAATTAAAAAAATAAAACTGCATAAGATCTCCTTCAGCAAAAGGGTACACCGCATAAAACCTCAACCTCCACGTTAAATAGCAACAGTAGGAGTCTCGGAATGTTTCTTCCAGTAAACCCTAAACCTCAGCCGTTGTTACAGAGAAATTGTGTGCCTGACTCTCATTCACCAATGACCGTTAAGCAAAACAACTTGGCCCCAACTTCAAAAACGAAGCTATGAATCGCAGCCTAAGCTACCAGTTTTAGAATCGAAAAGAGTAAGCAAACAAAAAGAAGCCAAAAAGAAAAAAACGCAGAAGGACAATCGCGCAGGTTAAAGAAAAACGAAGGAAAAGAAGATTCCACTCCCCAAGAAGGAAGCGTGCCGGAGAATACAACCATGAGATCACCATCAAAATCCAAATACGAACAGTAGCTATAAAGGAATCACTACCCGTTTCAATCGACCGAAATCATTTTACAATTACAACCAACAACCAAACCACATCGAGCAGTTTGCCCTGATCAGAAACGTCGAATCCAAACAACGAAAATCCCTAAAATAAATCGACTAGATCCACTCCAATCTCGAGAGCAAAGAGAACAAATCGTTTAAACAGCATGATCCATGACAGGAACGATCTTTATTCAGAGAGAGAGAGAGACGATACCTTGCCGGATCGTTTGAGGTGAGAGGCGTAGGCCTTCACAAAGTCGTGTGGGGAGACATCTTTTACCTTCCTCGCCGTCGCCATTGGCTGCTCCGGCAGACTCTCTCTCTCTCTCTCCGAACGGAGATCTAGGGTTTTTCACCTTACAAGTTACAACGACTTGGGGAAAGCGGGTCTTAATACGGGTCGGTTCAATTTTGAGCCTATACTAGATTTGGGAGGATAGACCTTCTGAATGGTTTCTCAATGATCAGGATTTGTAAGTTTCATTCTATTCTTTCATGTTTTACTGTGAAAATAAATTTAAACATGGAGAAACCACATTCACTTAATTTTTTTTTCTTTTTCTTAGTTGACTGAATGACGTTTTGTTTGATTCAGGCCATAATGGGGCCAAATTTTAAAGACTAGGATCCATTTAGTAAAAGCTGGATTTTCAATGAAAAAATTAAAATATAAATATGAGGGAGCAAAGCGTTTGTTTTGCAGTTTCAATATCAAGTATACAATAACAACAACTACTACTAGGCCTTCATCCCAAAACAATTGGGGTCAGCGATATGAACCAACAAAGAAAATCATTTTGGGTCTTCCACATGAATCCTTCTCCTCCAATCATTTATATCCAATGTCATGCCATCGGTGAGGTTCAAAGCATACATATCATTTCCTATCATCTCCATCCAAGTCTTCCTAAGCCTACCCCGACCTCTTTTAACTAATATATTTTCTCATTTCTCCATCCTTCTAACGGGAGCATCATTAGGCCTTCGTCGAATATGTCCAAATCATTGTAAACGATTCTCTCTCATCTTATTTCCAATTGGTGCAACGCCTACCTTCTTAAGTATCTCCTCATTCTGAATCTTATCTTTTATTGTATTTTCACGCATTCATCTAAGCATACGCATCTCAGCTACACTCATTTTTTGAATATGATGTTTCTTGGCAGCCCAACATTTCGTACCATATAGTAAAGTGGGCCTAATAGTCGTCCTATAAAACTTTACCTTCAACCGCAATGGCATTCTATGATCGCACAACACTCCAGTTGCACTTTTCCATTTCATTCACCCAACCTTTATCCTATGATTTACATCTCCATCAATTTCTCCATACTTTTGAACGATAGATCCCAAATATTTGAAACAATCATCCACCGGTATTTCTTACTCACCAAGCTTCACTACACTCTCATCACTACTTCGTTGCTTACTAAACCGACATTCCATATATTTTGTCTTACTCTTATTCAACTTAAAACCTCTTACTTCCAATGTCTGTCTTCATAATTCTAACTTAGCATTAACCTCAGCTCTAGACTCATCAATCAAAACAATATCATCAGCAAACAACATACACCACAGCACATTTTCTTGAATTGATCTCGTAAGCACATCCATCACTATAGCAAATAGGAAAGGGCTTAAAGCATATCCTTGATGTAACCCAACCGTTATAGAAAAATTGGTTGCCACCTCTCCACAAGTGTGGACATTGGTTACTACTCCTTCATACATATCCTTAATTATACTAATGTACTTGAGAGAAACACCTTTCTTCATCATTGTCCACCAGAGAACGTCCCTAGGTACTCTATCGTATGCCTTCGCCAAATCAATAAAAATCATATGAAAATCTTTGTTCCTCTCTCTATTTCTCTCAATAAGTTGTTTAAGAAAATGTACAACTTCCATAGTTGATCTTCCAGGCATAAGACCAAATTGATTCTCTGATATCATGACAACCTTCCTCAACCTAGACTCAATCACCCTCTCCCAAAGTTTCATAGTATGACTCATGAGTTTCATACCATGATAGTTTGTGCAATCTTGTATATCGCATTTATTCTTATATAGAGGCACCAAAGTACTCTTCCTCCACTCATTAGGCATCTTATTTGTCCGCCAAATCTTGTTAAAAATATTTGTCAACCATTCTAAATCTTTCTCTCTCAAGCATTTCCAAGCCTCGATAGGTATACCATCTGGGCCAACTGCCCTTCTTGATTTCATTTTCTTCAAAGCCTCTGCAATTTCTTTCTTTTGAATCTTGCGCATGAAGTTACAATTCATCTCATGAAAATGAATAGACAAATCTCCAAGATCCTGAGCATGACTTCCATTAAATAGCTTATCAAAATAATTTTTCTATCTCTTCTTAATCTCCTCATCTTTGACTAAAACCCTTTGTGTTTCATCTTTGATACATCTAATCATACCCAGATCCCTCGATTTTCTATCTTTCATCTTTGCAAGCTTATAATATCCTTCTCGCCCTCTTTGGTATCTAACTTGTCATAAACCTCCTTATATACCTTATCCCTCGCGTTTCGAACTACTTTTTTAGCTTCCTTCTTTGCTATCATATACTTCTCCAAATTCTCATTATCACGACTCTTAGATTTCTATAACACTTTCTTTTAACCTTAATAGCTAATTTGACATTCTCGTTCCACTATGATGTATCCTTACCTAGCGGTGCACTGCCTTTAGACTCACCCAATACCTCTTTAGCCACCTTTCTCACGTCACCCGCTATTTTATTCCACATTGACTCTAAATCCTCCTCGAGACACCAATCAGCTTCCTTAACTACTTGCTCTACAAACATTCTTTGTTTAGCTCCTTTCAGTGCCCACCACTTAATTATAGGATCTATCCTATGTCTATCCCTTTTGCGGCATTGTCTAATTCTAAGATCTAAAATTAAGACTCTATGTTGTGTAGCTATACTTTCTCCCGGTATAACCTTACAATCGATGCAACAACCCCTATCTCTCTTTCTAAATAAAAAAAATCTATCTGACTCGTATTAACTCCACTTTTAAATGTTACTAGGTGAGACTCACTCTTCCTAAACCAAGTGTTTGCTAAGATCATATCATAGGACAAACCAAAATTTAAAATCCTTTCTCCACTTTCGTTTCTTTCTCCTATACCATAGCCTCCATGGATACTCTCAAATTCATCCCTACTAATGCCTACATGTCCATTAAGGTCACCGCCGATGAAAAGCTTTTCACCATAAGATATCCCTTGTACTACTCCATCTAAATCTTCCCAAATTTGGCGCTTAATGGAATCATTTAAACCTACTTGAGGTGCATAAACACTAATAATATTAATAATATCCATACCTAATACTAATTTAATAAGTAAAATCTCATCACCCTTCCTACAGACCTCAACTACATTATTTATAAACTCACGACTCAACAATCCCTACTCCATTCTATTTCTACTTATTCTTGTATACCAAATCTTATATCCCCGAGGTTCTATCACTTTTGTCTTCTCACATACCCATTTGGTATTTTGTAGACATAAAATATCAATCTTTCTCCTACACATAACATCTACTAACTCTACCAACTTACCAGTTAAAGACCCTATGTTCCAAGTGGCTAACCTAATTTTATGGCCTTGGACTAACTTCTTTACCCCTACCCATCCAATAAAGTGAGGGAACCCTTGCCTATTTGACACCACACTCGGGCACCGGTGTGACGCGTCACTTTCGGGCGACAACCTAGCAACCCTTGCCCATTTATCACTGCCTCCGGGCCTAGAGAGTACAGTGTGTCGCTCAGTAGAGAATGCCCTAACAAAATTCTCATATTGGTTCATATTCATAGGGTATGACTAAGTTTTTATGTTGGCTGTCACTGGCCTACCGCAACCCTCCTCCTTTATTCGGGCTTGGGATCAGCAATGTATAACTAAATAGTTATACACAGGTGGAGTTTTTCAATATCAAGTATGAAATTTAAAAAACGATTTCAAGACATACACGAGTTAAATGCCAAACAAAAGTTTGATCATGAAATTAATTTATTTTAAGGATTAGCATTCAATTAAATTAAGGTTTTAGGATATTTAGTTATATAAATTTAATGGGCTTGAGTTATTTTGGAGATAACCCAAAATTCTTTTTAATCCTTTTTAGTAGTAATATTCTTTTTGGTGGATCCATTAACATATTTGTTGGTTTAAAAGTCTTCATCTAATCCATTTTTTATTCAGAAAATGACCTTTCTGTACACCAAAATAACATAAATTTCAAGATGCCAATTTTCAAAATTGGCCCCATTGTCCAAATTTGCAAATGTTCGACTTCTTTAGGACCTTTTTACCTTTCGCATGATTGAACTTCTTTAGGTTAGTGTGATATATCGGTACACTTTTCTGCTATCACAAACTCTAATTAAAAAATAAGTTCCCACCTTTTTTTTGTAGACCTTACGAAGTTCGCATAACCAAATTTGTGAATCCCCTATTCAACTGAAACCTTGTGACTTAGCAAATACTGGACTAAATTCGTGAGATAGAGTATTAACCTTCTATTACTGAAACCTCATAACTTTGCAAATATCATACTAAATTCGCTTATATAGTACAAAATTCGCAAGATACAATATGAACCATATATTACTGAAACCATGTAACTTCATAAATGCTGGATTAAATTCACATATATAATATGAAATTCATGAGATACAGTGTGAACCTCTTATTATTGAAATTTCATAACTTTACAAATATTGTACTAAATTCGCTTATATAGTATAAAATTTCTGAGATATTGTGTGAACCGCTTGCTACAGAAACCTCATAACTTTGCAAATACCATACTAAATTCATTTATATAGTATAAAATCTACAAGATATCGTGTAAACCTTCTATAGTAATTGATCTTCAAGGAGATCAGCTAGTATATGGTGATCTACTCGAATTTTCGGCACACATATTTTTGTATATTTGCATTCTTGTGTAATCATATATAAAGTAGTTTTTGTTTGTTGTTGTTTGTTTATAGAAAGAATTCTAACCCTTTCTCCTCTATAACACTTAGCAATTTCTTTCTCTCTTTCGATGATTCTTGTGACATTTTTTTACTGCATTCCAATGAAGTTGCATTATTTTTCGTATCAACTTCTCTCGTTAGGTTGAAAGGTGAGTTACATACAAACAATATTGTTTTGTTTCATTATGAACTTTTTTATTTTTTTAATTATGAACATTTAATAACCCCATGTGTATTTTTGTTGGGTTGTTGCTGTAAATGTTTTTCATATTTTTTTTTGTTTCATTTAATATTTTCCATCGAATTTACTATTTAAGGTTTACTATATTTAGGGTTTTTCATATATACGCATTATATATATATATATATTTATTTATTTATTTATTTGTAAATGATTTATGTTTGTTTGCTAGTCTTCAGTTAATATTTGGTATTTTGTGTTTGTGTAATGAGGATAAAGTTGATTGTGCACAAGTTTTAAATATGAGTTAGGGGTTATTATGGGCAGTTGGTTTTTACATTGTTATTGTAGGTAGTTATGTCAATTGAATGTATGAAGTATATATGGATGACATTTTTTCTCACATGATATTTTCATTGGACAAACGATATGTTGTGTGATTGGTGTAAGCAGTTAATGATGGTCTTTAAAAGTGTGATAGTACAACCGTAACATAGATCACACTAATTAAATATTTATATTGGTCTCCAAAAATAACAGTTTGAATGAATTTGTAGCTTTTATGTCTCATAAAATCGATTATGCGAAAAAGTTATTGAGCCTCCGGTATAGTTATTCTTTAAACGTAGACAGAGAACAAATATGGATAGATGCTTTGTATGATGATGATGTAGAATCAATGTTATTTAGTGGTGGTGTTTACTTAGTTGCTTGAAAAGCTGAACAAGAAGTCGTTAATTGCGAATTTAAACAAGCAATTGGAAGTGATGCACAATAAGCAGTTGATAAATGAAATGATGAGAATCCTGTGAAGAATATTCATCTATCTCATACACCATCTATCGAGTTCGGTCCTTTGGAAAACATCAAATTATTCAAAACAATGAACGTTATTGATATCCCGAACATTGAGCTCAGGAACATGGAGGGCATGCAATTGCCCAAACTAATTAAAGATATAGATGATTAACGTGCAAGCAATGAAAAACTTGCATGAACAATGGATATTCTACACGATCAGAGGATCACTGGAGAGGATATTGAACCAAGTTGGAAAAACAGTGCCAGTGATCTTAATTGTAGTAATGTAGATGACATCGAGCTTTTAAGGATAAATAACAAAAGCTAGGTATAAGTTGTTGGACTTTGTAATTTATGTTTGAGACGTAAGTGTGATAATTAATGTTATATTGTTATGGTTAATCTTGAAAGTTAAAAATACATTAATATCGCATGCATGAAAGCAAAGAAAGCAATAGATATGGTAAAAAAAAATAGTTTGGGCAACATAATAATCAATTAGAGGTAACCACGATGGCATAAACATTAGAGAATCAAATGATATTGATGATGATGACTATACCATGTTTGTTGATCTTGACTCATAAATGATAAAAAGGATCAAGACACAACATTACACAAATAATGGCGGTTGAAAACATTGCATAATTGAAATTTGGGAAGTTCAACCCTTGACATGTTGTATAAGCTATATGAGCATTTATTGAGCAATACAATTGTTTTATGTTTTTACACTAATAAAACGTGGTTGAACAGATTCTAGTTCAATGGATTCTCATACAACGAAGAACAATTGAAAATCATCGAGGCAGTGAGCTGTGTAACAAAAAAATTAATGATTGCAAAGATTTTTAGTGGCCAACAACAACCTCAAACGATTGAAAATTGTTTTCGACAAAAGGTTTAATGATTTTTAGCATTGTCATGAGTTTTTGAAATATCATGTGATTAGAAATAACTATAAAGCAAAAATTGTCTCCTACACATGACCTACATGTCGTGTTAGATATTGTATGAATAACATGACACAAAACTTTTCTAATAAATTTGGTTCACCACTCGGTGTATTCTGGTGGAGTGCAGCTTGAACAACCACAAAACAACAATGCGCTTAGTTTCTTAAAAAATTTGAGAGCCTACAATTATGTTTTTATAAATATAAAATTGAAACAATGGGCTAAGAATAAATTTTCAGCAAAAAGACATGAGTGCTTAAGGTCTAATATAACATATAGTTTAAAATTTGTGGATTCAAGCCATATGTGACAAGCCTCTAATTCCTTTTATTGAAATGTTGTATCTCATGTTGATGAAGCTTTTTAAGAAAATAAAATTATGAGGCAAAAATTGTTAGGCAATTTTGTGTATGAGGCTAACGCTCTTCGATCATTTCTCTCATCTTCATTGGTTGACTGACTCCACGTTGTAACACATAAAAATTCAAGTAAAGAGTCACGTCTTAGGGGCATTTCAATGGATATGTGCTCTTATATCCAAACCAACAAGGATCAATATGAGGATTAACATGAATTAATACACAATATAATACATCAACAATGTTAAGTAACTCAAAAGTTTAGATACAATAAAAGAATAAATACCTATACTACAACCAACAAGACAGAGATGTTGTTTCTTTCATGCGTTGTTGCACTCAAACTTGTATATCGTTGTACAAGTGAGGTTGTTCTCCATGCGTATTCATCGATGCGATATAGGTCTTGCAATAGTTCAATGTATGATCCATGGATCGACTTACTACCAATGTCGATAAATAACCATGTGCCAAACAAGTACAATGGAAATGTTGTGACCTCCTTCTCTACCCTAAGACTGCCCTTCCCTCCAACACATTATAGCTTCCACAATGACCTTTAAGAGACTATTACCGATGATTCATGATGTGAACTTCAAAAAATTTTGAAAATGCATCTAATTATACCAGTTATTCGCTTTTTTCATCAGTTTTAGAAACCACTCAACCTTGAAACCAGTAGAATTAGTATGCGGCTTGTTGGATCCTCTAAATTTTCTTGATGCAAATCTTGCAGTCATAATTTATTTTGCTGAAATCAGTCAAATTAATCATTGAATTACACACATATAAATATAATTACTTATTTATAATGATTCAAACTAGTTATCTTAAAAATATGCTTCACACACACACACACACACACATATATATATATATATATATATATATATATATATATATATATATATATATATATATATATATATATATATATATATATATAATAAATTAATGATTGTATATATTCATAATAGTAATCATAAAAGCATGCTTCATGTACATACATATATATGATAAATTAATAAATATATATATATATATATATATATATTAAAATTAGTTATCTTATAAACATGATACAAACACATACCTCAAATTAATCAATGAATTGCAATACTCAACATAGATATCTTAGAAACAAACATCACACACACACACACACACACACATATATATATATATATGACAAATTTATACATTCCAACTAGTTTTCTTATAAACATGTATCGAATATTTACCTCAAATTAATCAATGAATTGCAATATTGAACATAGTTATCTTATAAACATGCATCATACACACAAACATATATATAGTATTTTACACATTGAACTGCAAGAATCAAACAAATTATCATAAAAATATGCTTCACACATACACATATACGTCAATTTAATCAATAACTGGATATCAATTTGATAATGATTGCAAATTTATTACGAACATGTATATTCAAAATAACACTCGTGTGCAAAGTACCTGTCCATGAGCACGAGACCAAGTTTCCCGTTGGATCTCTTTCTTTGACACGATGTGTCCAAGGTTCATTTACATAGGCATCAACCTCAGACTCCTAAGGATGCTTCTCTGATCCCTCCACATCCCCCTGAGCATCCTTTTGTACACTATTCACCACAACCTCAACCTTTGGTTGAGCATTCGGTTCATACAAAACACCTCCACTATCTCAGGACCCTCTACATTAACCTCAACCTTAGAGATCACATCCTCCCCTTGCAGAAGTAGCTCCTCTGACCTTATACATGATTCTTACCCTATATTCTTGACACTCTCCATCTTCATCTCGCAAATGCCACAACAAGTGAATGTGTAAAACCTGTAAAATTTCGATAATTATCAAAATAAATAAAGGGTAAAATTCTTCAGAATAAATGTGACAATGTGATATAGGGTCGATCCAAATGGATCTTAAATACAAACAAGATCAAATGGATCCAATGTTTGGATTCAGATACAACGTATGGATTCGGATCCTAGATAAATCCAAAAACCAATTATAATCCAATTGGATCTTAATGGATCCAAATATGGTTGAATCTCAATCAAGAACCGAAAATGTAGTTAGAAAGTTCAAAAGATCTAAAATATATTTTCGATCCAACTCATAATTGAGATTTGTCAAAAAAAAATGAATTCATATATAAAAAAATTAAAAAAGACCAACAATGAAATAAGAGGTGAAGTGGTGTTATGAAAAGAGGTCTTGCCTAGTTATGAAGCAACTTGAGTTCAAATCTCATTAGCCAAGTACACGGATTTTAGTAAGAGGATGTGTCTTTTTATCAAAAACATTATTTTGGAAAAATCGTCAAAAGATTAAAAGAGGATAAATAAATTAATGTTGCAAGAATATGCAACGAAATGTGCAATAGCACACTGGTGGGGTTTGTTGCCCCTGAGGGAGGAGAACTCTAGTTCAAATCTCTTGTGCGCTGGGTGAGTTTTTGCCAAAAATAATTTCATTTCATTTCATTTTGGATTTTGAAATTCCTCATTTAAGAGGGCTTAAATGAGCTCTTAAATGAGGAAAGACGTTTTTCAAGAGGAAGGTGGCTAACCGACTTCCCAAGTTAGAAACCCAATAAAGGACATTGAAGAGGGTGAGAAAAAAAAAACGTTTTGGGAAGACCACCATGCCCACGATTTTAGAATTGGGAGAAGGAGTCTTAAATGAGAATGGCGGTTCCAAGGAAAGAAAAAAAAATAGATGTTATTTTTGGAAAATCCACCAAACGGCTACAAGAGGTAAAAAAAAATACCGTTGCAAGAATAGACAATGAAATTGATTATAGCGCACTGGTGGGGCTTATTACCCCTTAGACAGGAGAACCCCGATTCAAATCCCTCTGTGCGTCAGGGATCTTTTTTACTAAAAATCACTTTTGATTTGAATTTGGAAATTCGAAATGGACCATCAAATGCTCATTTAAGAAGGTATTAAATTATGAATATGAGTTTTTTTTAGAGGGACGGCTGGGTGGGTGGACAAGGTTGGAAACCCAACCATCCGAATTGAGAAGAGGCTTCGTTCCACGATTTTCAAATTTGGAAGGGAGGGGTTTCAAAGCTGGGTAGTAAATAGGGGTCCACATTTTAGGAATGTGGAGGGGAATTAAGAGGGCGATTTCAAAAAAAAAAATGCTATGTGTGGGGAGTTTACAAAAATGAGATGTTTGGGGATTTTTTTCCCCTTTCTCTTTCAAGCTTCCCCTATCAGCTCAGCCGTGTGACCTTATCCTCTTTTTGCCTTCATGTTTTCCTCATTCTCACCACCGTTGTTTCCAACGAGGAGCTTGCACGAGATTACCCATCACACATGAGAAGAAGAGAAGTGGTTACGCCAGACTTTATATCTTCAACGAGGTAAGGGGCATTATATCCTTATGCATGTGTTCGGTGCCCTGTAGCACAAATATACTACATACCGTTTAAAAATATGGATAAAAATATATATACTCGGCCATGGTATTTAACCAAAATGGATAGAAGAACAAATCGATCTGTGTTATAAAAAACAAAAAACAAAAGAAAGAGTTTTGCACAACATATGAGATTATGTAGGTTCACTATGACCTTATTTGTGTTCCTTGTGCCAAGCCTGTCGTGGTATACATCACGGATGCATATGAAAAAAAAAATATATTAATATAAAACTCAAAATTGGTGATTCTTTTTCTTTGTTGTGGCACTCCTTTACCTCACCAAAGTTTCATTAGCTACAAGAATGGGTATACATGATATGTTGTAAGACGTGTGGGAATTGACTCTTGACTTAGAAAGAGGTGTGACCTTACAAGAATCTGGTTCCTTATTTCCCACATGTGATTCAGTCACTAAGGTCCCATCGCTGGCCTTGTGGTGGACTCTCTCCCTGACAGGGTATTAAGGACTAGATTTGATCCTTGGAGCAAATTCACAATAAGCAGGATCATCAGTACCAAAAATTTTCTAGTATAACCGGTCTTGTGTTAGAACATACGGCTGTAGTACAAATTCAACAGTTAATTCTTCTTATTATGCCCTAGAGCCGATTGTAATTGTTATTTGCTGAATATTGATTGTGTTATTCAAACATCAAATATTAATCCAGCCACTTGTATGTCGTTTGATGGTTGTTTTATTACTCTTAATGAAAGAGTTCTGTTAGTAATCTTTATTGTTTTATTTTGTGAATATCCATTTAATTATCTAAGCTTTGGCATGAGTTTCTAGATTGCCATTTGTAACTACATTTTTCTTTTCTTCTAACATCTCATTCCTCAAATCTCTTTCAATGTTTTTGAAAAACTGATAACATAAGAAAAAAATAAAATCAATGTTATATTTGTTTATAGCCTGGCCTATTCATATGGATGTATATGCATTAGATTTGAGACCTTGGTTCTTGCTCACTTTATTTAAGTGAAGTTCAAATATGGCAAACCGGTTGGGCCTGTCAACACCTAGTCGGCTGCCTATACTGTCATGCAGCCTGCTGTTATGCCCTGTTGCACACAGCAAGTCCGTTCTGTTGTGTGTTAACAGAGATAGCATTGGTTGCACCCTATATGGGTGCAGCGGGTGGTAGGCACTGCTAGTGCATGTCTCCTTACAGTGAGACGTTACTGGTTCAAAACCCAGTGGTATGTTTAATAACAAGTGGGGGTCCGCCCAACCCCTGAGTGCCTTTCAAAACAAAAAGGAATGGGTGATGCAATGACTTAGTTAAATAAATAAATATAAATATATATTGGATCTAAATATATATATATATATATATTTTGAATAAACTCTTTATTCGCTTCTCATGTTAAGAGTATGCACCTTAAAAACAAATGCTCATAATACTAATCGTATGTCGAAGATTTTAAATTTGCACCTTTCATTGGTAAAATTATTTGAAATGGGTCGTTCTATTCAGTGAGTCCATGAAATGCAAGAATTGCATTGGTTTTGCCATCATGTATGGGAATAAGTGTACATCAACATATTTTTGCAAAAAGTGTCGTACATTGTCATGTGTGCAATAAATGAATAAAGTAGCCTTACTGAACTCTGTGAAATACATGAAATGATAATTATACTTGTCACTTCTCATATAAATGATGTATGTCTCACAAAAAGAGGATATGACAATGTCTCATTCATAGACCATAGTTTTCGCTAACTGTTTATTCTAAATACTTTATACTCTGATGGAAATTTTAGAGCCTTGGTAGAGCTAAGAAATAAACCTGTGGTTCTGCAGAACCTTTATAGTGTCATATTAAGCGCCATAAATCTGATGTTCAAATGCATATTTACTGAAATGTTCCAAATGCCATTGAGTTGTATATCATCTAAGCCTAATATAGGTTGTGGCAAAATTAATGATTCAGTGTATATTAAGTGTCATAACTTCTTATGTTCAAATGCATAATTACTGAAATGTTCCAAATGCTATTGAGTTGTATATAATCTAAAACGTAATGTAGGTTGTGGCAAAATTAATGATTCAGTGCATATTAAGTGACATACCTTCTGATGTTCAAATGCATATTTACTGAAATGTTCCAAATGCCATTGAGTTGTATATCATTTAAAATCTAATGTAGGTTGTGGTAATTTGCTAGTGAAATATCTATACCCAAGCACAAAAAACAAAAGTTAAATTTGTAACACCCGTGAATTTTCTGAGGAATTTATTGCTTACTTAATATTAAAATGTATGCTTTTGTGTATTTATGAGATATAACACATAATTTGATGTAAATTGACTGTGCTTTGTATTTCTGCTTTGTGTGCGCGACTCAAAAATCGCGTAAATATACTATGTAAGTAAGAAGAGCCTAATTCTGGATGAATTAGCTTCTAAAAATTTAAGGGTTAATTTATAATATGTTTTATAGTTTGTCTCTGAATTTGGAACCCATACGACGTAAAAACCTCGTCAGTGCATGTGAATTACGAGTTTTGATCTACGATCGGACCCGAATCATAATACGCTTAATTCTCATAAACGAAAGACGATTTTCTTAAGAGACTTTGAGCATTCTATATTAATTAATGCTTTAAAGAGAACTAATGATTTATTGGGATTAATTTAATATTTTAATGCATTAATTAAGCATTTTCTTGAAGTATTACATTTGGCAATTTTTTGGATTTGGATCTGGATCACTAGAAAGGATCCAAACCCTATGTGCGCCCCTCTAGGGGGACGATTTTGGCTTTGGTTGACCAGCTGGTCCAGGTTTGACCAGCTGGGTGGCACTTTTGAAAAGTTTTGCATGGTTTTTGAAAAGGAGGCTACTATTGGCCATTGCTTTTGTCAAAAACCTCATGATGAAGCATCATGAGGGGGAATTTTTCCAATAAAGAAGCATGGGGCTGGCGCCTCATGGCATTTTTGAAAGGTTTTTAAATTATTTCAAATGGCTAAAACTGATTGGCTAGCCTTACATGTAATTT
Source organism: Nuphar pumila (assembly GCF_984573655.1). NCBI lineage: Eukaryota > Viridiplantae > Streptophyta > Magnoliopsida > Nymphaeales > Nymphaeaceae > Nuphar > Nuphar pumila. The sequence goes on from NC_143255.1 coordinate 117,815,101, forward strand.
CTACACATTTTAAAGGCTTTCTTAAATGGCATTTTTGAAAGATTGTGTAAAGTTTTTAAAAACTCAACATGCATTGGGCGTGGACTTCTAGGGGGGGGCGTGGAGCACCCCAGCCCTCCATCTAGGCTGGGTTAATCCCAACCATTCAATCTTTTAACCCTAGCTATTTAGGTCTTGAAGAGAGAGAAAGAGGCAAATGCCTTGGGCGATTTTTGTGGAGCCTCTCTCTCTTCCCCCTTCTTTTTCTTCTCCAAAACCGTGTGTGAGAGAGTAGTGAGTGTGGTGTGAAGCAGCTCAAGCCGTGAACACCATTGCCGCCATCTCCTTCTCCTCCATTATAAAGCCTCGAATGTGAGACACTCCTTCACTTGTCCAAACGTGGTTTTCGGATTGAGAAATTCTTAGGCGTTTTGCATCTTCATGAGCTTTCTTTGCATGCACCCATTTGTGGGGTTCGTTTTGAACAAAACTTAACATGTTCATGCATCTCCTTTTCATGAGCTGCCTTTATATTTGTTTATTTCAGATTTTTGCGAGTTTGAACATGCTCTTTTGAAACTATTTTCCCTTGTTAATCAAGTGGCTGCAACGTGGGAGGCCATATTCACGTTCTTTTTGAATGGCTATCTCACCTTAAAGAGCCACTAGTTCAGATTTATAGTTTTAATGCATGCATAGTGGAGGAATTTTCGATTTTTCACAATGGCTGGAAGCCATGTCGTGCGTACTCTTTTGTGGGTGGAATGCATCATCAGCTTCCTCCTTCTTCTTTTTTATGGTTTTCTGTTTTCGCTCGGCTATTGGTGCATTGTGCCTTCCCTTTTGGTTCAGTTGGACTGGTCCAGACTGCTGGACAGGTCCAGCAGTATTTAACGCTCTTGACCGAACCTTGGCCTAGGCATTTTCCCCCTTCTTCTTGGTCCGGCACGACCAACTGTCGAACCCATGTTGGGTTCGTGGGTGTCGGACACCCCAGCTTGCCTTGACACGGTCTGGACCGAATGTGGTCCAGACCTATCAAAGGTGTGTCTATAGCTTGTTCGATTGAGGCGTCATCTTTGCCATCATTTCCAGTTCTTGGTGCAACCTTTCCAAAGGTCTCTGTGGGCCTGACATGGTCTGGACCAACTCCGTCCAGACCTGTCAAAGGCTTTGGCCGAACCCAGTTTGGCTGGGGCGTTATGCTCCTTTTTGTTTCGGGCTTTGATTTGAGCCTTGCTGCAGCCCGATTGTGGTTAGGCTGCAGCCAGGTGCAGGCTGCAGGGCCTACACCCCTTCTTGAGCTGTTGGCTGAAGCCAACTTGGGTCTGGACCAGTCGATCCAGACCTAAACAATGTTAGTGATTCGAGTGCAAGCTGCAAGGCATGTACCCTTCGCGTTTGGTGGTAGTCGGGCCCCTAGTGAGGTCTGGACCAGTCGGTCCAGACTTGGGTTCTTCTCATGGCTGCCCAATTGGGCCTGCAGTGAGTGTGTTTAGTGCCCCATGGCACCAAGTGATGGTTTGGGGCGAGTTCGTCTTTGACAACACTAGCCGCAACTGCATTTCCTTCTTTTCGCCACACCATTAGCGTAGGCTCGGGCTGCAGCATAGACGGTTGCATGTGTGCGTACGCAGCACAGGGTCCAGTACCTCAACAACGTTATGGATTTGACTTATGGTATCGCAATGAATGTGCTCGTCGACCAAAGCGATTTTATATGTATTTTTCCTCTCGTTGTGGTGCGATCAAGCATTATTTAGCAACCTCTGAGCTGCAGCCCATGGGGCTGCAAGCGTGCTTATGATGCGGGATCCAATATCCCAATGAGCACATTAGGTGTTTTTGACTATTTACAACTTGTACGATGAAGGCGTGTTGTCCAATGAAAGTTTACGTTAAATGGTTATGTATGCTCACTAAATGACAAACCCACCAATACGAGTAATGTTGTTGTCTCGCCGTGTGCATGTTTTTGCCCGTATAAAACGTAAAATGTTGCAAGTAACGCCTTTTTAAATGCCTTCAAAATAAGGTTTTGGGTGAACCTATAGCGTAGGAATTAAATGAATATGGCTTTTTACTTGTCTTACAAGGCACAATGCAAATTATATATATTTAAGAGTTTTAACACTTGTTGTGGCGTAGCTTTGATGAGGTTGGAATGACATGTACGCGGCCACACACACGCTTTAGCATGAAAGCGATTGCTCAAATGAATGTCATCGAATGAATGTAGTCATAGTCGTGCTTGTTGTAATTGTGGGATGCACGAATCACTTTGGCAAATTTCAATGTGTTTCCCTAAGTACGTAGGGATTCTCGAGATATATGCTTGAGATATTGGTCTTATGAGACTATTGGAACTCCTTGGCGAGTTGTTTGTGGGCGATGGCCCCACTTAGCGAGATGAACTTGCTCATGGTTGTAATACATGGTTTATGAACCTTGGCACAGCTTGTGAGTCACGCTTTACCGTGGCAAATGCTTCTAACTGTCTCATCATAATGTGCAATGTCTTGTATCGTCATTTAGCTAGTTCTTTCACTTATAGCACATTGCACATACTTGTCCACTTGTATTTGTGCACGATTCACGATGACACTTCTGTTGCACACCACAGTTTTTTGTGTTGTTACATTAGTAGTTTTATGTTCCTTAATGCATACTCTGCAAATTGATATGAATTATGAAATGAATAGTTGTAGTTAATTGCTTACGCTTTGCCTAATTTCATTGATTCATGCTAGTACATTCTCTTATAGATTCATGAGTAGCATTGTACATTTGCTTATGTTGTAATTGTTCTATTACTGCTATTAAGCATGCTATGTATGTCTAGTATGTATAGCTCTGCTTCGATTTCCATATATGGTATATCGTATTTTGTTTGTCTCACCAGCTCGAAAGAGTACTGACCCCGTTTTATGGGGATACATGTGTTTTACTTAGGCGTGCGATGGAGCTCGATGTGCTGCAGCGGACCCTGAACCCACACTTCTGAACTCTTGTTGAATCTTGGCAGTTGATGGTTGTTGTATAAGGGATTGACTGTACATCTTTGTAAATGTTTTAAATAAAAAGTTGTTTCCTTACTGTTGTTTCACTCCTGCGACCCGCCCTAGAGTTCAACGCTTGTTTTCCCCTTGTTTTGGTACTTTCGCACTTGCGTACTCATTTTCAAAAAAAAAAAGTTTACCAAAAAATTCAAAGGATTTTATAAGTCGGGAAATCTGGGGGCGTCACAAAATTAATACATGATCACATAAATGAAAATTTTAGATTCTGGGTATACCTGAAAGACGATATATGTTATCAGTTTCAATTGGGATTCTGGGTATACCTGAAAGATGGTATGTGCTATTGGTTTCTCAGGGCTCTGGGTACACCTGAAAGATGATGTATGTTACTAGACCCAAACAAACAAGAATGAAAAATATGCATATATCAAATAAATAAGGGATTTTGGGTATACCTGAAAGATGGTATATGTTACTGTTTTCACAAGATTCTGGGTATACCTGAAAATGGTATATGTTACTGGTTTTCTAGGGCTCTGGGTACACCTGAAAGATGGTGTATACTCTATGGGACATTGTAATTTTTGTGAGAGTGAGGCGTCTCACCCGGTCTCCAGTCCTCGGAGTTAGGGGGCCAAAACTACCAATGCGTCATAGGTGGTAGATCCAAGTTTTCTGCAGAAGCCACATGGTGCATCCTAATTCTAGTTCTAGCCATTGTGGAGTACTCTCTTGGTCGTGAACCGTTCCCTTTGGACCTCCATACGGCTAGTCATACGGGGTATTAATTGGAAAAGCATAACAAACCCCCATGTGGTCTCGGTCAGCTATGATGTCGAATGCATGTGCGTACCCACAGGATAATTAACAAGAGAAAATATAAAGTTAGAGCACTTCTGAAAATCTTTAGGTAAGTTGTATACTGCTTGATGTTACAATTGTTAGAATATGTTTGTGATTCATTCATGTGATGCCTGGGTGAGACCTATTTTTCTTTACATGCAAATTGTGATAACCTAAGTGTGATTCATAAATATGATGTGTCATGCATTAATGTCTTTCATTTATGTAATAGATCATGGAATGCTTCGATTTAGTAACAGTACATTCTGAACTTGTTTAAATGTTGTTATTTATACCTAATTGCATTGCACATATGTTTGTACACATGACACTGTGCACATTCATATGGATATTATGCTTCTTACTCAGACGGGGTAGTTTGACCCCTTCTGAATTAATATTTTTAGGAAACAGATAAAGGCGAGCAATTGCAGTCGTCGCTGCAGACAGTGCCATGTGACCATATCTTTTGCGGATGTCCTGAGGAACTCTGACTTTACTAAATTTATTAAGTTTGTAATTAATGACTTGTAAGATTTCAATGTAAGAGGTTATTGTTATTGCTTCTGTACTATTACTTGTAACTCGCCCAAATAAATTGATTAAGGATTTAATAAAGCATTTCCGCTGATGTTTATAAAAAAAATTATTTCAAAATTTTCAAGTTAAATATTTAGGGTGTTACAGAATGTGACTTCAACTTCTTCTATCTATGCATCGAGGTTAACAACAACCTTAAAGTGAGTCAATGGGTCAAACTTTTTTACCACTGAGTCTCCTTCCACTTCCTTAGATGCATATGGAATGAGAGACATGATTGTGGACCTAAACTCTTCTACCTTTTTGTAGGTGTTAGTTGTTGTTTGACCAACATTGAAGGTGTTAGTTGTTGCTTTTTGTTTGAGCGCATATTTCATTGTTTCCATTTAGTGATGCTGCATTTTTTGTGAAAAATGTCAGACACCCATGCTTCTAGTCATAGTGTAAGCTCTTTCTCTACCCACATGTCAACCCTACTCCGTACTTCATAGTATAAAGTATCAGTCATAATTTTTCTTGTTTGGCATTTTATATTGTGTTGCAGCACTAGTAGATGATATGGGTGTAGACCCCTCTGAGACACTCTTCTCAATTGACATATTGTAACAAACAAATTCAAAGATTCTTATAATAACAAAATGGGGAATATGGATAAACAAATAGGCAACCAAAACAATATTGAAAAAGCATTTAAAAAACATACAAAATATCAAACAATGAAGAAACTCGAATCATTAAGTAAACAAGAAAAAACAAACAATGCTCCCTTATCATGTTTATAATACAATATATACAACATATAAACAACCACATTGGTGAATAGAGGTATGAAAATAATTAAGGAACTAGTTAGACAAGCATACACTCACGTGCAAATAATTTCATCAATAAAAAAATGTAATAGGCTATTGAACATGGAAAAGTAACTTGAAAAGCATGCAATTATTTTACAAAATAACTAAACTCATGTCAATGTTTCACAAACATAATTGCTTTAGCCATTAAACATATGCTTACCGAAAAAACTTATCGTCGATGATTCTAAAAAGTTTGACAATGAACTATAGTTGATGACTCGTTGAAAAAAGTCATCGATAATAGTGGTAAAAAATTCTTACTCAGAGAGAGCACGTTGGGGACTAGAAAAAAACTCTAGTTTATGCGAAAATAAGCTTAGGTTGTCGACAATCAGTTTTTAAACAATTGAACGGTCACATTTAATTATTGTACTGAACTCTATAAAAAGAAAGATATTCACATCTCATTCATCCATAATAGTTGCAATAATTATGAAAATCTACAATTTTATCAAAAAATCTGCATATAAAGAGCATATTCGTAATGACCTTATTTGTGAAGTTATTATCTTATTTATGATAGTCGTTTCAGAGTGCGAACTTCATAAAAGTTTGAAACATGTTATATGCATAGATCACCATATATTTGCAGATCTCCTTGAGTATCAGTTACTTAAAGGAGATATACACGGTTCTATGCGAACTTTGTACTATATATGTAATTTTTGTAAAGTTTTAACAAGTTTTAATAATAAAAAGTTCACAGATTTGGTTATACGAACTTCATACTATATATGTGGACTTAGTGAAATATTTACGAAGTTACATGTTTTAATTACAGGAAGTTCACATATTTGGTTATGCGTGTTGCGTACTATATATGCGAATTTAGTGAAATATTTATAAAGTTTCAACAGGTTTCAGTTATAAGAAGTTTACATATTTGGTTATAAAAATTTCATATTACATATGCGAATTTAGTGAAATATTTGTGAAGTTTCAACAAGTTTCAGTTATCAAAACTTCATGAATTTGGTTATACAAACTTTGTACTATATATGCAAATTTAGTGAAAATTTTGCTAAGTTTCAACAAATTTTAGTTACAAAAAGTTCACAGATTTGGTTGTGCGAATTTTACGAGGTACACAAAGAAAACATGTGAATCAACCTTTAGTGGGAGTTTGTGATACCTAAAGAGCGTACCAATATATCTCAACAACTTTAGAAGGTTTACTCATGCAAAGAGTAAAATGGTCCTGAAGAAGTCAGACATTTATGAATTTGGACATGGGCCATATTTCAAAAATTACGGCATTTCGAAAAACATATTATTTTTGTTGTCTTTACAGTCATTTTTCATTTTTTATTTGCAATGATAGTTGCATTTCTTTAGGGTTTTCATACAAAGATAACACTTGGGTTAACCCCCCCTCAAGTGGCCGAATCTTAAAGGCAAAACATTGGTAAAACCTTCAATTAACAAAAAAAAAGAAATTCTATAGACGGATTAACAAATTGAAACATTGGCAAACTTTAAAAAATAGTGTTGCGTTGCTGATATTTAAAAACAACTACATTAATAAATTCAACATTGGTAACCTTAAAATAATAGAATTAACATAAAACCCTTATATACAAGTCAGAATCTTTTCGACTAGATTGTTTTACAGATACCTGTCATAAAATATTTCATATTCTAGAGTTCCTCTCAAGTACTTCAAGACTTGATATATTGCATTACAATATTTTTATCCTAGGTTACTAGTATATCGGCTCAACTTGCTCATGCTCAAAGACATATTCATTCATAACATACATGAGACTACCAATAATGCTTGCATATCCTATTGAGATATACTTCTTTCAGTGTTAATCAATAACTTAACACTAGGATCAATCAGATTAGCCAAAGGCTTACAATCATAATGATTATATTTTCTTAAAATTTTCTCAATATAGTGGGATTGAGTTAATGCATAACAATTTTCATGTCTCAATAATTTAATACCAAGTATAACATCAATTAAACTCATATCCTTTATGTTAAATTTAAATGAAAGAAAACTTCTAATATTATTTATGCATTCTATGTTATTACTTATAATTAACATATCATTAACATAGAGACAAATAATTATAACATGACTATATTTTACTTTGCTATATATGTATTTATTAAAGTCATTTAATTTTAAAACCATATGAAATGATTACTAAATTTTGCATGTCATTGTTTAGGTGATTATTTTAAATCATACAATGACCTTAAAATTTTGCATTTTTTTTTACTTGATGTGATATAACCTTCCAGTTGTTCTATTTAAATTTTTTCTTCGAAGACATCATTCAAAAAAAAAAATTTTGACATCGATTTGATAAATTTCAAAATTGTAAATTGATGTCAAAGCAACCATAGTTGTAATAGATGCAATTTTACTTATAAGAGCATAGGTGTTAAAATAATCAAATTCGTGTTTTTGTTTTCTTTTACTTTAGCTACAAGTCTAGCTTTAAAATTTTCAATAGAGTCATTAATTCGAAGTTTTCTTTTGAAAATCTATTTACATCCCAAAGGTTTAAAATCAGGGAGTAAATCAACCAAAATCAATGTTTTATTTTCTATGATAGAATCTAATTCACATTCTATAGCCTCTTTTCAAGAATGAGCGTCAGGAGAGGTCATACTGGACTTGATCTAAAATCGGACCTAGATCTCAAGATTGGATGTGAACTAAAATTGGATCTGGATTCGAATAGCAACTCCTAAACCAAAAAAGGAGAGAGAGAGAGAGAGAGAAAAGCTCATGGGAGAGGAAGATAGAGGAGAGGAGAGTGATAAGGGATAAGACAAATGAGAGGGCTAGAGTTTATATAGGCCCCAGCTCAAGGCCACCCATTAAACGCCATAAAGGGCCTTTAAGAGACCCAAAATGGCTAGATTAATGGGTCATGGCTAACCAAAACAGCCAGCCATAAAGACCCAAATAGTTGAGAATAGAAGGGCACCAAACTAGGTCCAAAATGTTCCTGGAAGGATTAAGTTCAACCTTGATCGAATTCAAAAGGTCAATGGTCAACAAGTCTAGGATAAGTGGTGGCTACTGAACCATTTTAGACCATAAATGCCTATGCAAAATCATTAGTCTTAGTCCAAACAGATCCAAATAAGATCCAAAAAGATCTGAAGAGGATTAATGTTGGGTCAAACTCAATTAATGGATTAGTCAATGGTTGATTTTAAGCTTGAGAATTAAATGTCTCAAATACTAAAAGTCAAAGAATAAACCCAAGATCCAAAGATCAAAGGTCAAAGGTCAAAGTCAAGATTTAAGAATAAAGTGATGCACAAACCCAAGATCTAATGCTCTTGCAGGCCTTGCCCAATCACCACCCATCTACATAAAGACAAAAGGTTTTTCAAAATCCTTCAATGTGGGACTAAACTTTTGTAAAGAACCCTGTACCCATAAACTTAGAAAATAAGAAAAATAGAGGAAAACTTAGAGATACTTTTGAGTCAAAATCCAACTCAATGCATAGAACCTAAGGGTGTTTTTGAATGCCTCAGTTCTTCTCTCATGTTGGGTCAGAGATTCACGAGTTTTTTCTTCAAAAATGAGCCTTAGATCTTGAAAATGTAAGGATTTGAGATATGCCGTTAGATTACATATGATCTAGACATAGCCCCATGTCACGTCAGATCCTTAAATCTGAGATCCCAAGCAATTAAACTTAAAAGTCTTTGCATTTGATAAGAAGGAAAACAGAAAAACAAGGAATGAAGCCAGAGGCAGATATTATACCTCTCAAGCCTAGGGCCCTTTTCCTAAGGTTAGCTTCACTTTGTGGAAAAGGTTAAAAAAAAAAACCATGGTTGGATGATCAAGATTTTGGGCTTTGTAGCATGATATGCATGTGGACTAGGGATGGCAGTGGGGCAGGGCAGGGGACAAGGTCTCCACCCCACCCCGCCCCGCCTCAAGATTTTATCCTCCTCCCCCGCCTCCATCCCCGGCCGGGATGGATTTTATCCTTCACCCCCGCCTTCATCCCAGTTTCATGTCCTCCATCCCCGGTTCAAATGGAGATGAGGCGGGGCGGGGCGGGGATATATATTGCAGGAAAAAGTGGTCGTGGCGGGGACGGGGCGGGGAGGGGAAAAGTGCACGTCCATCCCCGCCTCCATCCCCGGACGGGGATGGATTTTAACCTTCGTCCCCGCCTCCATCCCCGGTCCAAACGGGGCGGGGCCCCGCTTTCCCCCGGTCCACTGCCATCCCTAATGTGGACAGGTAAGAATAAGATGAACTTCAGGGGCAATATAGTCTAGGGGACAACTAAGTGAGCAAGATATGAACTTCAGGGAGGGCTAGATCCTTATGGGTAAGCTAGAAGCAAGATATTAGGAGGTTAGATCATAGAAATATGGAGGTGACCCATATTTAGGAGGCTAGATCATAGAAATAAGGAGGTGACCCATATTTACAGTTTTTCTACTATGGATCTTTTGATTTCGAGAACCAAATGCATGATTAGAGAAGGTTTTTTTAGAGCGTCTGTGGTTGTTTAATGAGTTTTGGCTGAACATAAGCTATGCAAAGACTGAATCCCATTGATCAATCCTGTCCGACGTAAGGATCCACTTAAGTTTCTCTTTTAGGCTGTTAGGGTTTACATAGGATAAATCTAGGGTTTCTCTCTCCTCAGAAATGGTAAGAGTGCATAATGAATGTCACAGTACAATAATGTTGAATTATGAAGACATCAATAATATTTGATAACATTGATGATGAATATCATAATCAGGAAAACTTTTCATGAATATGATAGTGGCTATGAAGTTGATTATGATGACAAGGGCAGCTAATAATGATGAGAGAGAAAGGGGGATGGAGAGATTGCCAATAAAAAATTGCAGAACATGGTCATATGAGCAAAAAGTGATCGACGCTCTCTCAGTCATCTACGCACTCAAATGAATTTTAAATTCACTTCCGAAACAAAGTTTTAAAATTTTTCATCCAAATGGTTCTTTTAAAATACAAAATATGATCTTCCAGGATAACTTAGGTGGTCCTAATTTGGCATTACCTAAGCTTAAGGGAGGCTTAACCAATTAGTGCAACTATTGGGGAAGAATAATTCTCTAATGAAAAAACAAATATTCCTCTCTAAAAAGCATTCATGACTAAAGTATAAAAAAATAGGAAAATGAATTTCATAGAAAAGCGTCTTTATGCTTCCTACATAAATAATAGATTATTATTATTATTATTATTATTATTATTATGCAATTACACAAGTTCTTTATCTTCATAGTTCACGTTGATTTTCTCACTCTTTTCATTTATACTGTTTTCTTGTAAATTTTGAGTGTATTTTTTTAGGTTAATTCTAGAGTTTTCTCATCTGAAATTATATTATGGTATGTGGATATAGAAGCATCAAATGTTTTCTTTTGCGGTATTATACATACTATTTATATTATTAATAGTATTTTCTGTCCTGCCTAAAACACCTTCATCACCTGCAACAGACTAAGGCAAGAATGTTGGTCTTTGATGGGCCTTGTCATAACATATGGCTACTTAGCCCATACAGGCTCCGGTCTCGTAGTTAGGACTTAGGAGTGACCACAAATGGAATGTGCCTCAGCACCTGATCACCCTCCATCACCTGTTGTACAGCCTTTTAGAGTGAGGCCCAACAGAAGATGGAGGGTAATCAAATGCAGTGGCACATTGCATTTGTTCAATGTGATTGTACATGATCCCAATTCTGATGGAATTCCCCCATGAAAATTCCGGGGCATGCCCGGCGTACCACCTTTGTGAGGTGGCTTGAAACCGCGAGGTTTACCACTTTAAGGTCTGTCAGACGCAGGCGCAAGTGAGGTCCACTTGTGGGTGTGCCTGTGAATCCCACCCAGGCCAGTTGGTACCCTAGGCGGGTTCATCATCAAGCACTGCTTGGATCCGATCATATGATGCATATTCAAGCTCATCAAAATGAGCCTGGTGAGCCGAGCTACAAGCAGCTGGTGTAGTATAAGTGAGCTGAGCAATAACAATGAATGTTTGGCTCGGCTCGACTCAGCTTGTCTAAATGAGAATATATAGTATTTATGTATCATTTATGTTAAAAATAAGATAGCTCAATTGGATATGCCTGTAAACAACAGTCCAAGGGTTGCATCGTAGTGACGGACCCTATGAAAAGAATTTTTTCATTAACACGAGCAAGCACAAGCTCAATTTGTCTGGCTCAGGGAATATGATCCTAAACAAGCCAAGCCCGAACAGCCCCTATTCAGTTTTTCCGTCTTTCTTACCAGCCCTAGCTATCGCCAATTTCTATTTATGGTGAAGACAATTCATTAATGGTGCCTGTTGAAATGGTGCTTCTCACCACCTTTCAGCATCAGTACAGCAACAAACTGTTAGTACACAGGCCTGCATACACACACACACACACACACACAGAGCTTTACAATTATGGCAAATTTGCTTTTCAATCATATTGGAAAGAAAAAAAGATCTTATTAGAAATACAAAATGCAATCTGCAAAACTTGGGCAAAAAATTATGATATATATCATAATTCTTGTTTTTGACTTGTACACTTGTTGCTAGACCAGATCTTGCTTAGCATCTTCTTGGGTCTAGAGGGTATAGAGCAGAATGACTTTAGCTTAGAGTTCCTACCACCATTGTTACACAGTACATCCTCCTCACAGTCCTTTTCAGCTTCAGCAAGCCTCATTCTCAGAGTTGTCGTGGCTGATGCAGTGGTTTGACTCGACTTAGGCAATTTTAGGCTGATACTCCATGCATCGTCAGCCGGCTCACCTAGGTCTGGTGATTTAGAATTCTTGTCGTCTGCTCTATGAGTGGAAGTGGTTGAAGACAGCAAAGCTTTGATGTTAGGAGGCAGATCATTTACTTGATTTCCAGACATTCCTGCTTTGACTTGCTCGAAAAACAGGACCTGGACAACAACTCTTAAGGGTAGCAGCTCATTCTGAGCTGCATGCATGCAGGCTTCCATTGACAGCTTTTTACAATCTAGCAACCTGCACAGTTGCTTTCTCTCACTCTTGCTGAGACCTGGATGTGCCTGCAGAAATTTGACAAAAGTGTTTTTCATCATTTTGAGCAGTTCTGCATTTTTAGGATGAACATTTGTATCTACTAGTATACTCTTACATTTGCACACTGAAAGCTAAATCTCACTTCATAATATAGCCAAGAAGTTGCAGAATTCATTTCTAGGAAAAGAGGTCTATATTGCGCTAAAGTGACCATTGCTAAGAGGGTCCAAATAGTCATGATGGATTTAGCTCATTAAAATGACAAATAGGCCACACACATGCGCACACACCAGTCCTAACTGGTTCAGAAAGTTAATAGCCCTAACTGGTTCAAAAAGTCATAGTTGCAGATGATGATTTGCAAATTAGGCCTTGTGCATGTCATTTCTGTAGCTCTTGGTGGAAAACATTCATAATACTAAGAATGTTGTTATATTCAGAGAGGTTACCAAAGAGATCTAAAATTCACTCATATTGCATCAAAATTTTATGCTAAAAAAATTCAGTTTCTTTTCTTTTGTTGAAATACTTCACTCCAAAGAATGCTTTTAATAAACAAGCTACGATAAATGCATCTACAGGATCAGATTAAGCAAAGCACCTGCAACTATGACTTTTTGAAGTGTTTAGTACAGGCTAGTCACTTAAGCAGCTAGAACCGACACATTTTTATGTGTCTGTTGCGCATGCTTACACAAGTAAGTTGGATGACCTCCAAGGGGCATATGAACAATCACTCCTAACGAGAGTTTTTTAGAGCAACTGCTTGTATCCAGAGTGCAAAAATAATGTCCCAGAAGGACTAAATACAGGTAGGATCCATGGTACTTGGACTTTTTTTTATATTTACACAAAGAAACCACCCCCAGGATCAGAGACCTAGCCACGCTGGCTTTGCTTGCCGTACTTACGGTTGCTGTCCTGGCAGCGTAAAACTCGGTGCGTTTACCCCTTGCCCCCAGGGACTTGCCACGCTTCAGCTTGTGCAGGGGTGACGCCCATGGGATTTGAACCTTGACCACCTGCCTAGCAGCCTAGGTCCCATCCCACTATGTCAAACCCCTTTGGGGCATGGTACTTGGACTTGCTTTTTCAAGGTGATTTAGGTGTGATCCATCCTTACAACTTACAACGAATAGCATTCGAGACCCCACAATATGTCTGTTCATGTATGAACCTGTAATGCTGCTCGCAGAATGCAAACAGCATCACAGAGCCATGTGTAACCCCATATAGATCCACTTCCCTATTGAGAACCATCCAGTTTAGATATGTAGGCTGTGGTGACTTTTATAATTTCCCATACACATGGTTACTTTATAGACATTTTTGTTTTTTGTTTTCGCTTCCCTCTTTAGGCGATTGCAGTATATGATCATATGAGTCTTCATCTTTTTACATACGACATGTCACATTTGAGATGAACCATTCCTCTGAAATGCACAGTCAGTGCTGTAACAGAGAATCAGTCATCAATTCTCTTGATTTTCCAAAAGCAATCGTGTTGCATGAATTGCTTCCCTGAATTATTGGCATCCACATCTCAAATGATGGGAGTAATCATGCATGCAGATGTATAAAGTATAAATCACTACTTTGCTGCAAATGAGCAGCAGGGAAGCTGCTCCTGCACTTTCCTTGCGTAGCACTAACTTGTACTGAAGGTATAAGAAAAAGAAAACAGAAGGTAATATGGACTTCCTAACCTTGAGATAGATATCGATCACCCGGTAGAGATCATCGTGGTCTGGTCGGGCGAAATCCGGAATCTTCTCAGCCAATTTGATTACTTTTGCAATTGGGAGATTAGGATCTCTAGCAATCTCCTGCAAATATCCATCTATGATTTTGGCCACCTTAAGCTTTGAAGAGTGTGTTGCGGAAGAAGACCTCCTGCTCGTCTCCATCTGAAGCTCCAAATCTTCGGTAGACCTAGATCTCCTCCTTTCACAGCCAAAATCAAACTTCCCCCTCTGTGGGCTTGTTGGTGGGCTCTTCCACTGCACCATGAACTCTTCCAGTATCCTCTGCACAATCTCCACATCATACAATGTCACCTCTGAGTAACAAAGTGAAGGGATCAAGAGATCGTTGGCGCTTGCTTCGTCTAACTGCATTCCTACCCTCCTTGCCAATTCAAGCTTGGTAGAATTGGAAGCACCAATGATGCTAGCAGCTTTCAGCAACTTCAGTAAGAAACTGCAAGAAACAGAGTTCCTCTCTGCTGGCAATAGGCTTACAATAGACTCCAATATCATCTTATGTCCTGATACTGAATTCTCAGTGTTGGAAGAATTTTTGACATGCTTTTCCTTGGACATGATTGGCAGCCAACGGAGAGCATAGCGCTGCAGAGCGTCACCTATCAGATTGGGCAGGACCCTGAACCCCGATTTAATTGCAAGCATGACTCTCAAGTAATGATCTATGCAGAGCTCTGATATGTCCTCTCCCCACCACCCCCTTGGAGTGCTTCGGTTCCCATTGCTTTGGGACTCATCTCTGCTGCCCCTAACAGAGTAACTGTATGCCCAGTTCAATTTTGAAGGGTGCATCAGCACACAGGAAGCGATAGAGTCGATGCATCGGCTTGTGATCCTGAGTTCTTCTGACAATTGGGGAAAAGCTTTGGTGCTCTGCAAGGCAATGAGTGTGTCTTTCCACCCTTTAAGAACACAGGAACTTAAGAACACATCCAGTTTATAAATCAAATTGCCGTTTTCTATCTCCTCTGTCATCTGCAGAAACTCTGCTGCACATCGAGCTGCTACAATGTTGTGCGCACTGAGTGTGATTGTAATGCCGTAGCAGAACTTAGCACACAATTCAAATGCTTCAGTGCCCCCAGGGAAATCGGGTAGCTTGATCGGATCACCGGTTTCATTGGATTCAGAAAAGAGAAACTGTAAGCGACCACATCTAGATAGAAGAGGGAACTGCATAACAGAGTGAACAGAAAGATTGGTCACATGTCCTCGTGTCTAAAACTCATTTCCATCACTTTTCTACTCTTGCTGCTTGCATTCAAGCAGAAAGACACATGTTTCTCAAGAATAAAACTTTGTGGTACAAAACACCTTTATGTACTGACTGATGAAATCAAAAGGGTAACTGATGCAAGCTACAAGAAGGTTCTTCCTGATACTTGCAGATTCGGTATTAAAACACGAATAACTACAAAAGAAGAAGAATTGGCTCGAAAGCAAATCAATTAACTAGAGGGAAGCAAGAAAAACGATAATCAAGCAAAGCAATGTCGATAAACAATCACTAGACAGATCCGAATGAGCCCAAGTCACATCTTGCTCTTGATTTGCATAAACAGCCCAACCCCAAATCAGATCAAGAATCAAACAAATAAATTAACTGAAATCCGAGATTAGGTACCTTATGCAACAGGTATCTAGTGTTGTCGATTTGGATGATGAGGTCACTACAAACTTCAGAGGACACAGACCTACACCATAAGACGCTTATTCAATCAGAAGAAAGCTCATTACAATCAAAACCAATGAAGAACATCCACATGTTTTGTGCAAAACGAAAGACAAAAAAAAATCGAATCAATTCTTCAAAAAGATGATCTTTAGCCATTTGAATAATGAAGCCCCACAAGAGAAACAGAAACAAAAATAGAAAAAAAAAGAAAAAAGTTCCGCAGGAAAAGGCATCATAAAAGAAGAAATACTACACTAACCTGACAGCCTCGGCTGAAAAGAAAGTGTCTGGTCTGGTGCCCAATTTCATAAACTTCATTTCCGAGTATTATCTCTCAAACCAACATCAGCTTGTTCAGTGTAACTGAGACTCATATACCCAATTCCTGTATTTTGAAGTATCAAGATTGACAATTCTATCAGTATGTATAGACTAGAGAGAGAGAGAGAGAGAGAGCCGAATCAACTCAATTAAAGCAATTACGACAATTCAATTTGTTGGTAGTTAGCAGAGAGACAGCATGTACCAGAGAAATATATTAATGAAAAGAAAATGGGAGAGCAAAGGTGGAAGATGGAATAAAAAAGTGAGATCAGTGGTGGCAGCATAACACAGTAAGAAATCATTCCTTTCATTCATAAACATGCCACCACACCCCGGAAAAAAGAAAGTTTTTTACACGTTCGACTATCAAACGACGTTCCACGCGTGCGCCTCACACATGAGAGGAATCCGAGGCCCACCACCAACGATGCCGGACCGACCGTGGCAGCGGCAAGAAAATCTTTTTTTCTTTCTCCATCTTTTCGTTGTCCCGAAAAAATAAAAATAAATAAAAAAAGGGAAAACAAAACATAATTATTTTCTTTCTCATCATTACATTGACGGCTTTCTACTTTGGCACAACTAGAGTGTTAAATGATGAACGCTTTGTTAGCTAACAAGCAATGTTTATCTGGGCAAAACCTTACAAGCGTGTAGAACCACACGCACGTGAAAGCCAGAACTCAAGACAACGCCTTAATGCGTGAACAGGCCTTTCTCTCTCTACACTGATCTTTTTTTTCTGAAAGAATCTCTCAGATCTTAAGGACCCACTTGTTCTAATCAACCACACATGCCCAATGAAACCAAATGATAAATAATAACCACTAGCCTAATTAAAAAGTTCTTTTTCTATCTTCTCTCCCAGAGAGAAAATTTTTCCCCATATATGTATGTGTGTTTGAATATTTTCCCGAGTATGGTCAGTGGGGGGTCCTGTGTCAAGCTGAAACTCCAGGATCAAATCCTGCTGGCGCATGAGGGTTGCTGTTGCTTTACCATGGTTGGGGCAGGTAAAGCTGGGTGGTCGTGTCCCAACCTAGAGTTTTACCTTGCAGAGAGCTCAACGCCCGTGACCTGGTTCTCGGTGAGGATTTTTCTTTGTCATAAAAGAAAATCCCGAGTATTTTTATTAGATTCTGATTAGATTGCTTGTGAATTGAGACGGTTAAATTTCATGAAGATGGTGTCATTAGCTCATATATATGTATATATATATATATATATATATATATATATATATATATATATATATATATATATATATATATATATATATCACATGCCCATGGTTATGTTTGTATTATCGGCAGTAGCTGTTCAAACCTTAGCGGCCATTGAATTTCAAAAAACAAAAAAGAGAAATATTAATACTGGAAGAACAAACTAGGGTAGTTAAATTTACCTGAGAAAAACCGTATCTTCCACTCATTTCTTGGGATACTTTGCTAGCGGCACCAGTCACAGAGAGAGAGAGAGAGAGAGAGAGAGAGAGAGAGAGAGAGAGAGAGATTTCACATGTTCATGGTTATGTTTGTATAATCGGCAGAAGGCCGTTAAAACTTTAGCGGCCATTGAATTTCATAAAACAAAAAAGAGAAAAATCAATACTGGAAGAACAAACTAGGGGAGTTAAATTTACCTGAGAAAAACCGTATCTTCCATGCATTTCTTGATATACTTTGCTAGCAGCACCAGTCACAAGGAGAGAGAGAGAGAGAGAGACTACCACGCTCCAATGGTTCCAGATTCAGACATAAAAACAAGCACATAGACCCACGACTCCACCCAAAATGAAGTTGGTGCCAAAAGAATGACTGCTGAGGTATAGTTGGGAGTGTGCACCAGCCTTTTCTCTCACTAGTCCCTGCCCACCATCATCACTTCTCTCAATCTTCTGAACAAATCTTTTCTTGGAGATTACTTCTAGTCAACTCTATTTTAAATGCCAAGTGAATCTTACTCCGTGTGTGTGTGTGAAACTAGTAAAGGAGCTTATCAGCTTAGGAGAAAAGAGTCACTGCGTTAATGTAATGTTTAAAACAGGAGCAAGTGGGACTGGTGGTGCCATAAAGGAGAGAAGGGAAAAAGGAGGGCATCGCCATCATGGTGTTCTACCACTCATCACGGGTCATTTTATATTGGATTCCCCTCAAGATTGCCCTTGCTTTCTTCCAGCTTCTCCCATACGTCAACACCCAACAATTGTAAATAGTAAGATAGTAAACGGTACCCACGTATCAAGAACCAAACAATTGTGAATAGTAAGATAGCTGAAAGACATGCGGACACAATCGCTGAGTGTCGAACCTGGGACGAAGGGGTCAGCACCTTATCGATCATGCTCACTACCACTTAATCATCAAAAAGAAATTACTAAGATATAGAAAGGACTTCGTTCCTCTGGTTAGTGCAACTTGTAGATGTCACCACGTTGACCTGAACATTATGAGTTCAAAACTCATGAGAACGTCGGACACGTCTTTTCTCCAAGATCAAAGCTTGGTGTACCCTCCAATAAGCAAAAAGAACTCAAGGGTCCCTTGATGGTGTGTGTAACAAACAAAAAAGAAAACGGTAAATTGGCAACCATTGTTTGCAGGGACAGATTAGATGAACCACCGTTGTAGTCACAGGGTCTTGTGTCAAGCAGAAATCCAATACCGTTAGCGCATGGAGGCTGTTTTTTTTTTTAAAGCAAGTTGGGTTTAGTCCGACCCCACCGGTTATTATTCAACGTACCATTGGGTTTGGTTTTGAACCTACAACGTCCCACTACAAGGAGACAGTGAACTGACAGCTTTTACCAACCACTCGGAGCTCCTTAGATAGATAGAGGTGGCTAATGAGCCGGTTTGACGTATTAACCGGACTGAAACCGGCAGGTTGAATCCCGGACCTGCATGGCTCAAGAGCTACAGTAACAGTTCGTGCTCAACCCGTGAATCGTGTATTGGGCTGTGCGGGTTTCACCTTCCTACTTAAAAACCCGCTGTGATTCGGACCCGTTTAACCCATGAACCGTACCGAATCAATCTGCAAACCCACCTCAACCCATTCAATGAACCGTATCTATCTCAAGAAGAAGACAAATAGTCTTAATTTTATTTTTAGTGATAATATTTATAGTTTTAGATTTTTTCTTTCTAATTTCAATGTATAATCTACTTTTAATTTTTTTTCATAGTGAAATTTTAGACTTTGGTCTCGTGGTTGTTTTTCTTCAGGGTGTTCCACCTAAAATCATGGTTGTTCATTTTTATTTTTTTAATTTTCTGATTTTTTTTCAATTCTACCAGTTCGGTTCTGTTCAACCCGTGATCCGCTTCAATGAATTGGCCCTTCTCAACTAGTCTGATTTATGAACCGACCCGTTAATGAACCTGAACCAGCGAACCGCGTGTAGGGCCGTGCCAGTTCAGGCCAGTCTGCCACCTCTACCCCTTGGTGCATGGAGGGTCTGTTGCTTTATCTCGGTTGGAGCACTTAAAGTTTGCGATAAACATAAAAGACAAGCAAGCAAGGTTCTTGTGTTGGAATCATCAGATGAGATATATGTTTGCGATATTTTAGTCACTATTTTAAGCGGCCAAAATATCGCAACACTTTCAATGAAACCTGTTAACTTGTGTGTGTGTGTGTGTGTGTGTGTGTGTGTGTGTGTGTGTGCTAAAGGAGATATGCTAAATGAAACCTGTTAAATGGTTTTTTGGGGACATTTTTCTATGCTATTTTTGTGATTTTGACCCATGGATATATTTGGCATGGTCGATTTATTAGAAATTGACACTCTGATCATGTGTTTTCTGTAAAAAGAATGATATTTGAGGCCTCAAAAATTTACAAAGATTTTGGACTGGTATTTTTTTGAACCTTGAAATTTAAAAATAAAACAAAAGTACTCAAAAAACTCATTTAGCATGTTTCCATCACATATATATATATATATATAAGGTGGTTCTCTACCATGATACCATAAGGTATACAAACTCTTGCTTGTAATATAGATCTAACCATCGTATGGTACTCTAACAATACACATATGTTTAGCATGTTTGATTTACTATTTTAGAAAGTTTTATCATGTATAATACATCATAAGATCCTACTGTTGAGACAGAGAAAATCAGTGGCTCACAATTCATGAAGTAAGAGTAATCTTGAAATGATATAAAACATCTATATTTCGATCAACTTTAACACATGAAAATAATAAATAGAACATGCTAAACATGATCCATATGTTAGATTTTGCATTTGGACCATAAATCTATGTAAATCAAGAGTTATCTGGTATGCAACCACCATAGAAGAACCCTATAGACAGAGAGAGGGAGAGGGTTGGTCCTAACAAGCCTTAAATGTTTGAATTATTGAAAAAATCTTTAATAAATGAAAAAGCCTTATGGACCGGCAAATGCATCGTGCATCCTTTTTCAGTCAAACTGTGGATAAGCTCGTGGGTTTCGAACCGAGCCCCTCGGTTATGACAATGTGACCATCCAACCATCTCATTTGACTCCGTATTATATATAACTTGGTAAAAAACGTGTAATAAATGAGGTTTTTTTTTAGTGTGAAATGAGATACTTTTCATATTCAGATGCATTCAGCTCATGCTGCATAAAACTTTAAGATAAAAAGATTCAATTTTTTAAATTATTATTCTATCCTAAGCGAGGTTTTTAGTACATAAGCAATTATAAATGAAACTGCTAAGAATTGCCCTAGGTGTGTCTTTTTTGTTTTTAGCTGAACAAGGTAAGGCATTGAATTAATGATATAAATTCACTTTTTTATTCTTTGAATTGGTGATATTGTAGGGCCTGACGGGTATTAATGGAACTCAATCTTTTCATCTATATTGAATTACTACCTCACTAAAAACACGCCAATTCATTCAATTAACTTCTTTAAATTTATAGAAATTTATATATTTCTCTTCTGTGTATTCGTACATTGTATGTATTTTGCATAATATATATTCACTATTTTTATAGTGATAGTAAGATGATAAATTTGAAAAAATATCCATTATCTTGTTTGATTTTTTATTTTATGATGAGAAACCCACATCGAAAACTAAGTCACTTAATGGGCCTGACTCGGGCAGGGGTAAACCCTAGCTGGGGTCACCAACACCCAAGCCCTTATGGAGCCCACCAGTTAAAGGTTTTCATCCATATCATAAATTATATATATAATGCTATTGAAGGAACCAAATTATATGGAACTATCCAGGTTGAAATCATTAATTCAAGCTTTATCTACTCAATCTGACCACATTGATGTATTCAGGAAGGTTTGTGCGCTAAGGATCAAACCTGGATCGTGTTATTTCAATTAAAAAATATGACTTTTTGAGTCATGAAATTTCAGTGGACCATTAATTTTTGAATCCTTTAAAAAAACTATTTATCTGTCACAATCATATAATTAAAAACTCATTTCCCACAAAACAAACATTGTACATCACATCTATAAGATTTAATTTACAAAAAAAAAAAATTAAACCTATCATTTTCAGCTCAATAGTTCTATATAATTTGGTGTCTTCAATGGCATCAAGTATTAAACCTACATATAATATATATGAGAAGGTGGTAGCGGATAATCACTTTTCTAACTAACCGTCATGCTAATAGGCTTTCGAAAGATTTTCCCCATGTATTACTTAAATCTGACCTTACAGTTGTGTTCGGCATGGTCAATTTACTAGAAATGAAAATTAGATCATGTTTATTTGATGAAAAAACATGATTTTTTAAGCCTTGAATATTTAAAAAAATCTTAGACACTCAATTTTTTAAACCATATAAAAATGTACCTTTGTATCCGAATCAGATGATCCAAGATTCCTATAAACTCAAGCATATAGAATGCATTTGTATGGTCAGATTCAAGGAAAACATGGAAAACCTTTTTGAAAGTCCAGTTAGCATGGCAGTTAACTAAAAAAGTGGTTAGTAGCTACACCTATATATATATATATATATATATAAATATATATAATGCTATGATGCTCCGAGAGCACCTACTCCCACATAATAGAAATCATAGTTGCAGATTGTGTCTTCTCAATCAGACTTTATTGATGTACTTAACATAGTTTATTTGATAGGAATCAAGCTTTGGATCATGTTTTTCAAACATAAAAATAGGACTTTTTAAATCATGATTTTTTTATTCATTGTGAGCTATTGATTTTTAAAGATCTTAAAAAAACTACATGTATGCTATAATCACATGATCCAAAACATGTTTTCTACTAAATAGTGCTTATAGATCATATCTTTACGGTCTCAGCAACAAAAAAAAGTTCATGAAATTCGAAAATCTAAAGCTTTTATTAGGTAGGTGTAGGTGCTCCGATCATATACTTGACATATCTTAATGATTCATCTGATGCATTTGGATAGCTAGGGCTAGTAACAGCCCGGTAAGAATTCAGACTAATGCTAGCTGTTTGGTTTGATCCACTTCACCCAACAGTAAACTATCCAATAAGTGTAGCATTCTTGGCATACTTGTCACATATATAGTAGGGGCATTTGATAGCAAGTAGTATGGGGTATCAAGAGAGGAGTCAAGAGTGCACGCTGATGTGGGGCAGATCAATCAGTCCGGTAGGGATGGTATTGGCGTGTCCAATGACCTTTGTGAGGGATAGCCATCCACCACACTGTGGGGGGTCCCTCCCTTTGCCGCCCAAAGTGGGTGCCAACCGACAGCCCTTCGTCACCACCCCTTCGTTCTCTGCCCTCCATTTGCTCCAGCCCCGCACCTTGTGGTGTCACCCTACACCCACAACGCTACAAAAACCCTTGGGGACCCTCCATAATTCAAGGTGGGCCCACCAGAGTCACAACAGCTTGTGGCCCCACTCTTTTAGCATGCGTAACCACTCAAAAAACCCTTAAAACAAAAAGAAAAATGAACTGAATAAAAATAAGAAAAAAAGTTAGGAAATCTGAAACAAGACAAGGCAAGATCCAAAGCCATATTCAATATGACCAATCCAATTCATTTGGTCAGGTTAAATTCCCATGCCACCGCACGCCTCCCTTGAATGCCCATGTCTATGGGTCCCACTCTCTAGTTAAGTTTGGTGCATGGTTTTCAAGGGAACTGTACTGTGGGAATTGAATATAACTCACATTATGATGTGATCCACAAGTAAAAGCTCACCCTTATTTCATGTTTTATATTTTGTTCAAAAGTCATGCATGTTCATGTTTCAACTGAGGAAAAACAAATGTGAGACTTAATCTCAAACAATTGCCATAAGACAATGATGGATGATATCCCAATTAATTCATCAAATCATGAAAAATTTATATCTGAAAATGTTGCTCGGCGATCCACATCAGCAATGGAGGGTGCTAGCGGTAATACCCTTTCACCAAATGACAAATATAGCTGATATTTTGAAAAATATAGTGAGTTTCAAAAGGTATAATATTTTCAAAGTATCACTTGCATTTAAAATAAATGTGATATTAACACTTTTTAAGTTTCTTAAAACTTTATACTTTTTCTTATGTGTATACATTTTTTATTTTTAGATTTTATATATATATATATATATATATATATATATATATATATATATATATATATATATATATTGGTAATGATAAGGTGCTCTCGGTATACCTACTCCCACCTGATAAAAGCTTTAGATTTTCAAACTTTTTAGTCTTTTTTATTGATCAGACCCTATAGATATGATCTATAAGCATTGTTTAGTAGAAAACAAGTTTTGGATCATGTGATTATACACTACATGTATGTTTTTTTAGACCTTTAAAAATTAATGGCTCACAATGTATCAAAATTTCATGACTTAAAAAATCTTAATTTTATGTCCAAAAAACATGATCCAAAATTCCTATACATCCATAAGGTTTAATATATATGATTTCTAATATGCGAGAGTAGGTACTCCACCAGTCCACCGTACATCCATAAGGTTTAGTATGGTTTTCAACATATTTTTCGCAATAAAAACAAGCTTTTTCAATTTATTGTAAGATTTCCACTAGCCAATAAAATCCCTATAACGGAGATTGTGACATTGCACCAAACATGCAGCCAAACTTCATGCTCCATGTGTACCGTACATAGGGGGCGCCCTACTTGTTGGCCCTTTGCCTTAACTCATAAGCGTGATTCGGAAAAAAGGTATTGCCCACTCACTCAAAGCAAAGAAACACACACGATATCTTCAAAATATACATGTTAGTTCCTTTAGATCTTGGCATGCTTAAAATAAAATGTTCCCCCACTAAACATGCTTTTCACATCTGAAATTTGTATTAAATAATTTAACAAATAAATTTTCTTACTGAAAAATATAAGTGGTGGACCTAATTTTGCCAGGAATTGGGCTGCTTGGATTGAAACCACAGGTTCTTTTGGTTTGTCATGACTCAATGGATTCCAAAAAGGATCTGCACTTACAGTGGATCTGTATTATAAGTGTTTAGATCTTGTTTTGCATTCTTATGTTACCATCTTGTCAAAATGTAATGCTTAGGTGGTCGACTATGACAACTGATGCACCATCTTAACTCTCTCTCTCTCTCTCTCTCTCTCTCTCTCTCTCTCTCTAATATAAGACAGAAAAGAAAGTCACCCACCAGGTTGTCTTCTGCTCTTTGTTTCATGTCGAGCCTAAAGTAAAAGCTTATTGTGTTGCACTGTGGTACTTCCATATAGGCATCACACTCGATGTTATGTATGTTACAACTTACAAATAACACAGTCGCCTCATCCTTATCTGCATACCCATATGGTATACCCGCTGTAATAGTTGCAGGCTGTTTACATCAAATCTGACCCGGTGGATGTGATATAAATGCTTTATTTAGTAAAGATTGGTGTTTTAATCATCACAGTCCAACTGGAGGCTTATCACTTGAAATTATCGGTTCTTGTATGCTTATCTTATGTATTTGTGTGAGATTAGGATACGGAGATAGGGATGAATACATCTGGTTCCATCCTGAGGCCTGCATGCTTTAATTAGTTGGTACAAGCTCGACATCCTCTTTATTATCGGCAATTTTATGAAAAATATAGGGAGACGATTGCCATTTCATTTTATTTACATGCAAATTAGTTAAGTCCATAATTACAAATAATGGGGACATTTTGAAAATGTCACCCGAAAAAAGAGATATCTCGCTTGCCCTTTTAAATGGCCAAAATATTTGATATTTTCAAAAGATTGTGATGTTGACTTTTTAATGAAAACATCAAAATTTTATCACAAAGATTTACCTTTTTTATATTGGCTATATCTCAAGAAAAAATAAATGAGTTACTTTATTCATATGCCATTTATTTTTAACATTCCTGTTTCTAATTTTTTATTTTTGTGTATATTTTGTTGATTCAAAAAGAAATTCATTTCTCAGGGGATGTTGTTTTAAACTTTTTTCTCACTATGGTTAAGCTTTTCTCTTCTTCTTCTTCTTCTTTTTTGAAAGATTTACCAAAATAATACCTGATTTTTTGCATATTTACAAACATACGCCTAACTTTTGACATATTGAAAATGCATTCCTAGTTAACAAAGCAATTCTCAAAAAGATATTTCAAAAGTTAGGCATGTTTTTATAATATTTCAAAAGTTAGGCTGTTTTTAAATTTTTTTTTTATAGACAAGCTGAGGTTAAGCAAACCCCAAAAACTGATACAACCATACCATTGAGATTTGAACTTAAGGCATCGATCGAGTACAAGGTGATGTGCACTAACTGCTCCCACGTAGGGGTGTCGATGGGTCAGCTTTGGTTCGGACCCACATGGAACCAGACTTGGACCCAGTTTTTGTGTATGGTATCGGGTCCGGACCTGGTATAATCAGATCCACTATAAGAAAAACATACCTGGACCCAATAAGAACTACATGAACCTGACCCGGACCATACCTAATAAAACCATATTTTTTATCATTTTTACATTGAAAATTGTGTCTTAATCGAAGCTTGGGTCGGGTACAAAATTTCACAAACTATACCCAGGTTCATGTATTAATTGGACCTTTGGGTCTGGACCCGGGTCTTAATTGGGTCTTATAATTTATCACCATACCCGGACCCTATATGGTTTGGTGCGGGTCGGGTCCAGGTAAACCCGACCCGTTGACACCCCTACACCCACAGATAAAGCCGAGCCCCCAGTGGTATGGTCAAGCTTTTTCTTTTAGTAAATAAAAGTGTTATTTTTTATGTACAGTACGGAAAACATCGTCACCTACCCGAGGGAATGGTCCACATCCATGCCCCCTTCAAGTCTCACCTCCTTGCTTTCACCCCCACGCGGATGGACCCATGGTTGGTATGTATTAGGTTTGAATAAGCGACCTTCTTGGCTAAATAATGGGGACCGTACTTCCTACATGTTTGTTCGGTGTCAAATTATTTTACATGAATGCATGTCATGCCAAGCTGTCTACTATACCACCTAACAAATTGGCACCACACGAAAAATGAATATAGAGGACGGGGTGTTTCAAAATGGAAAATTAAGTCAAGGGCATGTTTGCAATGCCCTGTCATTCTTGGATTTTCTCAAGGCCATGTGATTGTAAATCACAATCACAACACTTTAACAAGGTTAGCCAAACATGAGAAAGTTACTACTTCTGATTGTGATTGTTTTTGCCTTGAATCTTGTGAAAAACTTTAACAAGGTTAGCGAAACATGAGAAAGTTACTTCTGATTGTGATTGCTATTTGTGATTGTTTTTGCCTTGAATCTTGTGAAAGTTTTGTTACGACCTTGTGACCAACAAGCACAGCGTCTATTTTCTCAGTTGTGATTCTTCATTCCCACCTGTGACCGACGCAAACATGCCTGAAATGTACCACGGCAATGTCGATTCGTCAACCTGGATAGTTCGCAGTAGATTCAATGTTCAGCCCAACCGGGCTCTTGGGCTCTCCTGCCTTCACTTCACTGTTAAAAAATAGTGAACGCTTATAAAGTGTTCGACCCCAAACACTGGATCATGCCTCTGCATGGTTGGATTACTCAATGTACTCTTGTGTTTTTACTAGAATGCGACCTTGCTTAGCAAGGCCTGAGTCAAGTATTCAAGTTCTTAGAATGCAGCACGTTTCCTGTCGCTATCCTCTTGCGCACTCACCACAGATATCATTATCGATGCTTTTTATGATCCATTGATTTACTAATAATTTCAAAAAAGTATTCACATATCTTGAGAAATGTAGAGATGAGTGACTGTCAGAGGTGACAGCAGTGCTGCCTAAAAAAATGCCCTCTTTTGAAAATCACCAAATTTAACAGGGATTTTATCACAGTTTTCATACAAAAAAAAAAAAAACGCCAATGATGCAGATGGTAGTCACTTTTGGCACCATTGCTTCTTTTGAGAAAGATTAAATAAACATGGCCAATTCATTACTCAAAATATGTCAACCATGATCACTTGATTTTTTTATTGACGATTTCACCCTTTTGTCACCTGAAAATTTAGACGCCTTGGTGTCGAAGTTGCCTCCTGAAAAAATCAGGCAGCATGTAAGTTGTAGGCTAGAAAAATTAAGCACCATGACAGTTGTTTTCTAAAAAACCAGACGCCTACATTTTCAGGTGACAAATGGAAAAAGTGTCAAGTAAACAATTAATTGATCATGTTTGTTATATTTTCTAGCTTGCGGTTAATAATGGTATTTCCAATAAAAGCAAAGGCCGCGTTTGTAATTTCCTTAAAAAAATATTTCTGAAAATAGAAAAATATTTTGGACAAAGTTTATGTTGGAATAATGAAGGATGATTGGATTGTTTAGAATGGTTCTAAAAGAAGAAGATAATGGATTTTGGTAATTACTTGGTAAGAGAGAGTTTTCATATATATATATATATATCTTAAGTCTTGGGTTGAGGTTTTAGCTTTATCATTTTGGTATGTTCTGAGGACTAAATAAAGGTATATTTAGAAATGTCTTAATTATGAATAAGGGGTTAATCTTCAACACAAAACAGTATAACATGTCTCTTCGTTAGAGTTGGAGCACATAAGATGTACCTTTTTTCTTACTAGTTTAGTAAATTTTCGATTTTTATTACTTGGTCTAATTTCTTAATTTTTTGTTTGTTGTGAATTTATTTATCAAATTCTAATTCCTCCTCAAATATAGAAAACCAGCACTTGTTGGGTATGCATTCTTCTGAAATACCAATAGCAGTGATGCATGACTTGGTCAACCTAGGCAAATGGCCTTAGCAGGGCAATTCTAGGTAGGGGGTGTCAACGGGTCAAGTTTACCTGGACCCGACCCGAACCAAACTCTATTGGTCTGGGTATAGTGATAAATAATAAGACTCGGGTCCAGACCTGAAGGTCCGATTAATACATGAACCCGAGTATAGTTTGTGAAATTTTATACCAGACCTGGACCCGACCCAAGTTCTGATTAAGACCCACAAATTTTCAATGTAAAAATGATTAAAATATGGTTTTACTGGGTATGGTCAGGGATCTAGTTCATGTATCGGGTCCGGGTATGATTTTTCCTATAGTGGACCCGATTAGATCCAGGCCCAGACCCGATACCATACCCAAAAACCTATTTCTAGGTTCAAAAGAGTCAATCTAAGAAAATGAATAGTTAAATATCCAATTGTAATTTTAAGGAACAATAGCCACAAAAGGTTGTTAATCAAGAATTTGAGTAGTGAGCACTGTAGGGCCATTTGCATAATTAATTGGTTGATTGGATAAAATATTTAGAGTTTAGGCCTATGTCCAAAAATGGCATCAGAAAAATAATAAAAATTGAGAAATATATTTTTATCCTAGATCAAGGAAATGATTAGTGTCTCTAACCGGGACATAGGTCCAACAAGCAAACATATGTAGTAGATCCATTAAGATATTGGCATTCTAATTGAGACGGCTTATTAGGCAAATTTCCAAGAATTGCATGAGTCAAGTTGGGTGGAGTAAAACCCTTCTTTTTTTATAGCTAGAAATGGAGTAGGGTTTTGGCTTGTTGCTTGCTGGATGGACAATGAAGTCATCAATTTGGATCTTGGATGTCTATGAAAGACAAAATTAAAATTATGGTGCATGACAGTTCCAACCTAATCATGATTCATGCATCCAGACTTATAGGGTTCAATCAAATTTTAAAATATGCATTCAATGCTTAAATAATATAATCCTAGCCGATCAGATCATGCACTGATCGGATGGCTAAAATGGACATAGGATCACATGTCATAGGATTGGGTCATATATCAAATATTTAACATAACAGCTCAACTTTTTTTTATGAGAATGCTTAAATGACCACCTGAGTTATTTTTTGTTCACCTAATTCCAGTAAACTCTTAAACATAACAGTTCTCTGTTTTGTGTGTGGGTGTGGGTGTGGGTGTGGGTGTGGGTGTGAAAACGATAGACCAACTAATTTTCTGATGTTCTAAAAGGTGATATTTTGCATAAATATATCCTCACTTTTACCCAAAAACTTTTTAGGTCTTTGCCTTAATGACCTCACTTTTCCTACAAGAGGGGGAAAGTTTGATGGGTTTTCCCTGTTTTTCTATTTCCTCAAAAGCTTTAGGGTGCGTTTGAATACCTCATGCACAGTGATCTGGCAGTAAAATTTACTCGTATGGGGGATTTCGAATTGCCGATCTAAGAATCTCATTTTCTTAAAATTCATGGTTTTCTGGCCTGACCTTCGTCGCTTCTCAAATCTAGGTGTAAAAGCATTGGAGCAGTTCTAGTGATAGGGAAAAGCCAGGGTTCAAACCAATGTTGTCAGTATTGGTATCGGCCCTGAATCGTTGGGACGCCGATTCAGCTGTATTGACCTATACCGATACTCAAGTGAATCGTGGGACAGAAAATGATAAAAAAATATTATGTGTCAATCAAAACCTGACACGTGTTAAAACCATTAAAATAATAATAAATTAATTTTAAGTAATTTTGCAATTATTAAAAATAGCTGATTCAGGAGTAAAGTCGTATCGATTTTCTGACTATACGATGTGTATCGGCCGATACCCACATACACTGATAACATTGATTCAAACACACTCTAAGAAAACAAACCGTCAAACCCCATCCACACACCACAAACTGCAACGCCATCTCATCGGACATAAATTTCCTGTCTTATTAAGACAAGAGGTTGAACTCTGGATGACACATTTATATACATTTAAGAGACTTACTTAATGATATGGTTTCCTAACATTAACCTTTACTGCCCTTATACTACAGTCTGTTCTCTGTGCTTTGACAGCCAGTGTCTGATGCATGAGTGGCTCATGCAGCAGAAACATACTCCCCCACATGGCTCATATGTTGCAACAGAAGCATATCAAACACGTAAAAAAATAATAATAATTAATTAATTAATTAACCCAGTGGGGTGTTTGCATTTGCCAGCCCAAGGGCTATATGTTATTGTGCATATCAGATAAATGACGCATGTGCAGAGCTTCAATGTTGTCAGTATCGGAATCAGACCTGTATCGTTTGGCCAACGATTCAGGTGTATGGCCGATACCGAATCACCCCAAAAAAATAATTAAAAAGTATTATGTGTCAACCAGAACATGACATGTATTAAAACCACTAAAATAACATTACAAAATTAATGTTAAGTTATTTTTTATAATTATTAAAAAATAGAAGATTCAGGTCAGTCTCATGTCGATTTTCTGACGATAATATAAGTCTCGGCCTATACAGGCAAACTCACCGATACTGACAACACTGGCCCTTACTACTTATAGACCAGGAAATGAGAAATCCATGTGACTTTCATACCTACCAAATCATAGATAGTCTCACTAGACAATATCTAACCTTGATGTTACTCCTTTAGATCCTACAATGACTTCAACTCCAACAACTCGCAAAAAAAATAGCACTTTTATCCAAGGTCTTGGGATATATATATATATGAGAACTGTGTTGGACATTTTAGGTTACAGGTCCAACCCACGGTCTGACACCTACTAGTAGGTCACGTAAGTGGCCAAGAAATGGAGATAGTGGGTGGGAGTTATGTGAATGTGAAGAGACCACATTCACGTAACTGCCTAATCTCCCATTACAAATAAGGGGTTAGGGGCTACGAAGATGATGAGTGTTCATAGCCATTATCCTGCCCAAATTCAGTTCCGCATTCAGACTTAGCGGAATAGGGTCCTGCTCAACGTCGACCTAAGGCCTAGGCTCATTATAGGCGTCGACCGGCTGAGGAGAACGCCGAACTTCCTACACGAACAATGGCGAATTCAGGTACGCTCCCTGTCCATGTTGATTTTACAGGATATCGCCAACATTGGGTTATGGGCCCACGCTGCCATGCATTTCCGCTGCATGTGGCTGTGTAGGCCGTTTCGGCGATTTGGCGTCGGTGGAGTCGCCGTTGGGCGACAACCACCGGTAAGCTGCAGATTATCGCTGTGGGGCGACAGTCTTCACCGGCTACTGTCGCCGAAAAGGGCGACATCAAATTCCCGGTTCAGGCAAACCTCATAAAAAAAATTAATCCTTTTATACCTGTGGCCGTTGGGCTGCAGGGAGGTTTTTGCCGTCGCCGGGATCATCGCCGGAGCCGTCGCCTGATAATGTGACCGGCAAATGTCGAAAGGGGTTTAAAAACCCCTTTTCTCTCTGTTTTCCATTTCAGTCATCGGGCAAGGGGCTTTTGCTGGAAAACTACAAGTGACAATGGCGGTCTTGTCGGCGCCACGGATTACCCACCCCATCGCCGAAGTAACCTGCAAAACCGGCGACAACAATAAAAAAAAATGTTTAACCTTTACCTGTGGCCGGAGGGGTGGGTTCACCGGGGTTCGCCATGGGGCGTTTTGCCAGCAAGGGCAACCATTGGTCGGCGATATCCTTGTTGATGTCGCCGGGGCTGCCGTCGGACTGGCAGGCGCTGCCGGTCTTCTGCCATTGGACAACGAAGCTGCGAAGCATCGTCGTGGGGCGACGTCTTCTAACGGGGGGGCTGTCGCCGGATCGACGTCACCGTGGGGTGACGCAGGTCGCCGACCATTGGGCTCAGTCGCCGTGACGACGACGTGGGTTGCTGTGGAACCGAAAAGGGCGGAAACCCCCTTTTCGGTTTCCCTAAAAATGAAATAGAAACCATCGGGTTTCTGTTTATTTTTTTTTAAAGGGACCGGATCGGGTCCGGCGAGGAGACCCGATGACAGACCCGATCCAAACCCTTTTCAATGGATCGGGTCTGCTTTTCATTTTTGGATCTGACCCAGACCCATAATGG
Source organism: Nuphar pumila (assembly GCF_984573655.1). Classification (NCBI taxonomy): domain Eukaryota; kingdom Viridiplantae; phylum Streptophyta; class Magnoliopsida; order Nymphaeales; family Nymphaeaceae; genus Nuphar; species Nuphar pumila. Next base: position 117,847,435 of record NC_143255.1, read on the forward strand.
TACCGGGTCTGATTCGGGTCTTTCTCTCAGATCGGGTTTGACCCGGTTCCATTTAGAATCGGGTCTAACCCAATTCTGTTTTGGATCTGGTCCGATCCGAACCCATTAAGAGCCGGATCGAACCTGGGTCCATTTAGGACCGGGTCTAACCCGGTTCTGTTATGGACCGAGTCAAACCCGGGGTCCGGTATGGACCGGGTCATACCCGGGGTCCGGTATGGACCGGGTCCGACCCGGGTTCTGTTCGAGCCGGGTCCGACCCGGGCCTGTTTCGGACCGGGTCTAACCCGGGTTTTATTTCGGGTCGGGTCCGACCCATATTAAGTAAGGGTCGGGTCAGACCCGGATCCCATTTAAACTGGGTTGGATCCATAAAAGCAAGATCCAAACACTATTAAGACTGAATCGGATCAGGAACCTGATCTGACCCCTTCCGGAACTGATTCAGAGCCGTTTTTAACCGGTTCTTTCCAATTTTTCACCGGTTTCGAGATGCTGAGACCTTGTTTTCAAAAATATAAAGAAATACAGGGATTTTGGCATACAGTTATAGGGTTTTATGAACTTTTGTTCATATTAAGTATCAGTTTATAAGGTTCAGAACTGGTTCGGACCCTTAGATGACCGGTTCGGGGCGGTTTTAGACCGGTTCAGAATGTTTTTATACCAGTTCCTACTTGTGGACCCTGGGTTTTACCCATATGAGCATGCTTTTGTTATTTTTCATGTTTATAAAGTATTTATTTTGAATAATGCATGACTTATGTATGTTAATTCATGCATTTTGCATTGGTTAAGTTATGCATGATGAATTTAAGCATGAATTGTAACTAAATTTATGACAATTAGTTTATGCATTTTTGTTGAAGTATGAACTGATATTATGTCATGAATATACATGCATTAAAATGTGTGCATGGGCGTGCTCCATAATACGAATAGGATTTTCGGTAAAAGATCTTGATTGATCGATTCTTGTAATCACCAAAGTGATCTGAATCGTGTTAATTAAGGATTCTTTGGACCGTATTAAGATTCGTAATTATGATTATGTGTGAATTTATGAAACATCGATTATATCCAAAGGTAGGTCGTTGTGTTCCAAATTTACACAGGGTGTGATAGTAGATGTATATTCTAGCCCATGAAGCATGTTTGTACCCAAAGGTACAGTGCTGAATTGCCTCTGGATTCATGATCTACTAGTTTCACCAACTGAAGTCAATTCCTTGAGAATTGAAGAAACAGAGCAATTTTGAGTATTGTCATTGTTACCAAAGTGAAACGATAATGGCTCAACTATACTTGTCTCAGAAAAGGTGAAAATAAAGGGTCTCACTTTTACCTTTTCAATACGAGTCTCGTCTGAGCAATAATAGTAATGTCTTTCCATTTTCGTTCCTTGATTTATCAGGTTCCTTCCATATCGACGGTTCAAGTAGTATCCCTATCTTAGACGGATCAAATTTTTTTGATTGGAAAGAAATCGTGTTATTCACTTTGGCTATATGGATTTAGATCTGGCCCTTAGAATTGACGAACCTCCCGCTCTTACAGAGCAGAGCACAACCGATCAGAAGGCTGCCTCTGAGAAGTGGGAGCGCTCGAACAGACTTAGCCTATTGTTTTTGCAATCTCGGGTGGCTAAGAACATTCGAGGCGTCATTCCTCATTGTAGGACGGTTAAGGAATTTCTGGGAGCCATTGAGGCTCAATTCGTCACTTCTAATAAGGCAAGAGCCAATATGCTCATGTCCAAATTAGTGTCTATGAAATATGTTGGTGACAGTTACATCCGACAGCACATTTTGGAAATGAAGAATATTGTGACTCAACTGAATGACATGAAGTTCATCATCTCTGACTCCTTCTTAGTCCATCTGATCTTAACCTCGTTACCTACTGAATATGGACCCTTTTAAATCTCTTACAACACACATAATGATGAGTGGTCTTTTAATGACCTATTGGCTAAGTGTGTTGAAGAAGAGGAGAGATTGAAGGGTGAGAGGGTGCCGGGTGCACATATGGCCTCTCATAAGAATAAACAGAGGTCGAGGCCAAAGAAAAGCTCTTTCAAAAGAAAGAATCAGAAGAGAGCCACTGAGGAAAGTTTAAACTCTCAGGCGAAAGCTAGATCCCAGTTAGGAGGCCCTTCTATAAAGTGTTTCTTCTGCAAAAAGAAAGGGCATAAGAAAGTGAATTGTTTGAAGTTCAAAAAGTGGCTCGAAAATAAAGGTAATAGGTCATTCATTTTTCATGAGTGCAATCTAATTCATGTTCCATTGCATAGTTGGTGGATTGATTCTGGTGCCACGGTGCACATTGCCAACTCTTTGCAGGCATTTCTGCACAAAGGAGAACCAACGGAGCATGAAAGAAGCATCTTCTTAGAAAATAAGATGCGTTCGCATGTCAAGAGCGTTGGGACCTGTAGAATTGTGTTGAAGCCGGGATTCATATTGGATTCGGTCGATACTTTTTATATTCCATCTTATAGTCGAAACCTAATTTCAATTTCAAAACTTGATAAGTTTGACTTTGTATTTAAATTTGAAAAACCTGAACTTATTATTATGAAAAATTCAATAAATATAGGTTCTGCATATATGTGTGATGGTTTGTATCGATTAAGAACCAAACTCCAAATTCAGGAATCTCACTCCATTGAGAACACAATGATTGGCAATAAACGTGGTCTAAAGGATGATCAATCATATTTGCTTTGGCATCGTAGATTAGGACATATCTCGAAAGAGAGAGTCCAAAGACTCGTGAAAGAGGGAATCCTTGGATCCATTGATTTTACGAATATAGAGCCATGTGTTGACTGCATAAAGGCTAAGCAGTCTAACACATATAAGAAAGATGCCAAACGCAGTAATGGAAAGTTAGAAATAGTATATACAGATGTATGCAGGCCTTTTTCACCGTGTTATACGGGTGAAAAATATTTTGTCACCTTTATAGACGATTACTCACGGTATATGTATCTCTACTTATTATTTGAAAAATCAAAAGTCTTTCAGGTTTTTAAGGACTTCAAGAAAGAAGTAGAGAAACAAACTAGTAAAGTTATTAAGGTTGTCAGGTCAGATAGAGGTGGCGAATGTTATGGTCGTTTCACTGAGATGGGACAAAAGGAAGGTTCATTAGCGCAGTTTCTAAAAGAGAAAGGCATTGCACCTCAGTATACCATGCCTGGTAGTGCTTACCAGAATGGTGTAGCTGAAAGGAGAAACCGTACGCTTAAAGAAATGGTTCGAGGGATGTTGAATCATTCAAACCTTCCTTTGACCTTGTAGAGTGAAGCTCTTAGGACAGTAGTGCATATTTTGAATAAGGTTCCTACGAAGGTTGTTCAAAAGACTCCTTATGAGTTATGGACAGGTAGAAAACCTTCTTTATCATATATGCATATATGGGGATGTCCAGCAGAAGCTAAAAAGTATAACCCACATATAAAAGCTTTTGATCCTAGGACAACTAGTGGTTTCTTCATTGGTTATCCAGAAAGATTGAAAGGCTTTAGGTTTTATTGTCCATCTCATACACCACAGATAGTGGAAACAGATAAAGCAAGATTTCTTGAAAATGGTTCTGTTGGGATAGATGCGTCTCAAAATATTGATTTTGAGGAAATGCAGGATTCAGGTTCCACACCTGCTAAGAATAAAGACTCGACTTTCTCTATCATTATTCCTTCGAGTAATGTAAGAGAAAATCCAGTCAATGAACATCAATCTCAACTAGATCCGGTTGTTGATGAGGATATACAACAACAACATGATACAAAGGCTCATTTTGAACCACATGTAGCACCTGTATGAAGGTCCACCAAAATTAGGAAATCTGCTATCCATCCGGACTATGTGGTGTATTTACAAGAGTCAAATGATTTCATAGACATTGATGAAGATCCCTTCACATTTGCAGAAGCCATTGAAAGTGAAAGATCAACATATTGGATCAATGCCATGAAAGAAGAACTTGATTCTATGGCAAAGAAGCAAGTGTGGGATCTTGTACCTCGACCTGATGGAGTTAGACCTGTTGGTTGTAAATGGGTTTATAAAACCAAAATAGACTCTAAAGGTCATGTGGAGAGGTACAAGGCTAGGCTTGTTGCAAAAGGTTTCACACAGATAGAGGGCATCGATTATAATGAAACTTTTTCTCCTATCTCAACTAAGGAATCATTGAGAATAATCATGGCCCTCGTAGCTCATTTTGATTTAGAGCTGCATCAGATGGATGTGAAAACTGCCTTCCTGAGTGGGGATCTGGATGAGGAGGTATACATGCAACAACCTCCTGGTTTCAGTATAGATGACTCAAATAACTTAGTTTGCAAATTGAATAAGTCAATTTATGGACTTAAACAGTCCTCCCGCCAGTGGTATAAGAAGTTCAATCAGGTAATAATGAACTTTGGATTCACTGAAAACATTGTTGATCAGTGTATTTACATTAAGACTAGTGGGAGTAAGTTCATAATTTTGGTTTTATATGTTGACGATATTCTTCTTGCAACTAATGATTTGAATCTTTTACATGAAACAAAAGTCTTTTTTTTCTCTCATTTCGATATGAAAGACATGAGTGAGGCCACTTATATCCTTGGAATCGAGATCCGTCATAACAGAACTAAGGGTGTCCTTGGCCTATCTCAGAAATCCTATATCCTTAAGGTTCTTAAAAGATATGGGATGGAGAATTGTTCTCCTAGTTCGGCACCTATAGTGAAAGGGGATAAATTGAGCTTAAAGGACTGTCCTCAGGATGATATTGCGAAGGCTCAGATGGATGTTGTCTCATATGCTTCAGTAGTTGGGAGTTTACAGTACGCACAGACTTGCACTCGACCTGATATAGCATTTGCTGTGGGGATGCTTGATAGATATCAGTCAAATCCAGACATTGCGCACTGGAAGGCAGCAACGAAGGTCATGCGCTATTTACAAGGAACGAAAGACTATATGTTGACCTACAGGAAAGCTAACCACCTAGAGGTCGTTGGATACTCTGATGCGGACTTAGGAGGGTATATTGACAGTAGAAAATCCACTACTGGATACATTTTCCTTCTAGCGGGTGGTGCTGTCTCATGAAGAAGTGGAAAGGAGTCTACCACTGTTGCTCATACCATGGAGGCAGAATTTATTGCTCTATACGACACTACGTCACAGGCCATTTGGATAAGAAACTTCATTATGGGTCTTGGTATAGTGGACTCTATTGAGAGACCACTAAAGATCTTTTGTGACAATGAAGCAGCCGTGTCCTTTTCAAATTACAACAAGAGCTCAACATCGTGTCGACACATGGAGTTAAAATATTTTTTTGTTAAAGAAAGGACTGAAAATCATCTGGTATGTATTGATAGAATTGGCACAAAGAAAATGACTGTGGATCCCCTTACTAAAGGGCTAGAACCGGGATTGTATTCCCAACATGTAAAGGGGATGGGTCTTTTTTTATTCCTTCTGATGTATGACAATACATTATGTGATCACATTTGTGTTTATGCTTTGATTCTCTAAGGTTTTGTGTTATTGTTGATTTTGCATAAAGAATCTCTCATATGGGTTAGAGAGAATAGCAGAATAACAATATTAAAGGACCAATAGAAAAGGTGAGAGACCAACCTATTCATAAAGGTAATTTCTTTACATGCCTAAGCACTGAAGGTGAATTGTAGTGTAGTACAATGAAATATGACATTTCATAAAGGGGTGTTCATATCCTTGACTCATATGATTCATCCTTATGATAAAGAGTGGCATGTGAACCCACATGAAGAATTAAATCGAGATAACGGTATATACCTCGATTTAGTACACTTTTGGTGTCAATGGGTCAAGTGGGAGAATGTTGAACATTTTGGGTTACAGGTTCAACCCACAGTCTGACCCGGTTTGACACCTACTAGTGGGTCACGTAAGTGGCCAAGTAATGGAGATAGTGGGTGGGAGTTACGTGAATGTGGAGAGACCACATTCACGTAACTGCCAAATCTCCCATTACAAATAAGGGGTTAGGGGCTACGAAGATGATGAGTGTTCATAGCCATTATCCTGCCCAAATTCAGTTCCGCATTCAGACTTAGCGGAATAGGGTCCTGCTCACCGTCGACCTAAGGCCTGGGCTCATTGTGGGCGTCGACCGGCTGAGGAGAACGCTGAACTTCCTACACGAACAATGGCGGATTCAGGTACGATCCCTGTCCATGTTGATTTTACAGGGTATCGCCAACAAACTGAACATGTTAGGTCCCATTTCTCTTTCTGCCCCATAGTTTTGAAGTACTTTGTGATAGATCTGAATCATTAGATGTGTTTAACATGCTCTATTTAATGGGAATCGACTGTTAGATCATGTATTTTTGATGAAAAAAATGATTTTTGTGAGTTGGGAAAACTTGGTCGCTTCAAAGCTATTGATTTTGAATCAACAGAAAAACCTGCATACAAGTCAGATTCTGGTGATCCAAAAGTTGGTTCTCACTGAACAAAACCTATAAAACACATGTGGTATTAGATGTGAGAAAAAAATACCAAAAACAATTATTTTTGAAAGGGCAGAACGAGAAGGTGGACAAAAAGAGCGTATTGTTGTATATAAAGTGGTAGTTGCGCAACCATTAGCTATGCAACTATTAGCGGGATGACGCTGACCTGATGGACGCTCAACATCAATTTTTGCAAAAAGACCTTTACTGGCATAATAAAAGTATGCATCAGTAAAGGTTTGAGACGTTTAGCAGTGCACTCAGGACCTTTTCTAGTGCTTTTAGTGCGTCACATCACTATATATATATATATATATATATATATATATATATATATATATATAACTTAACATTTAAGCCCATAGTTTAAAGTGTTTTATGATAGATTTGAACTATTTGTAATGTTTAGCATGCTAGATTTAGTAGAAATAGATTCTTGGATAATGTTTTTTTATGAAAAAATGCATTTTTAAGAGTTGGGAAAAAAATGATGCTTTCATAACCATTGATTTTGGATCATCGGAAAAACCTGTATACAGGTCAGATTGCAGTGATCCAAAAGTCGATTCTCACTAAACAAAACCTATAGATCACATTGATGGTGTTAAATGTGACAAAAAATACAAAAAACAAACTACAACTTTTGAATGGGCCTAATAGGGTTGAATGAGAAAACGGGCAAAGGGATACCCGTTTAATGTCCTCCATCTCCGATCCAAATAGGGTGAGGCATGGTGAGGTGGGCGGGGCCCCATTTTCCCCCGGTCCACTATCATCCCTAGTTTTCATCCCCGCTCTATCTTAAAATAGTAACCTCCATCCCTCTGACAAAGGAGACATTGGACCTCCACCCCCACCCCATCTTAAATTTGTTGTCCCCATCTCTATCACTACAAGAAAATACGTTGTTAGCGACGGAATATTTCCGTCGCTAGTTAGCGACGAATTAACGAGCGAAAAACATTTGTCGCTATAATGAACGAAGCTTACAAAAATAGCGACGGAATATAGTCTGTCGTCACGTTCGTCGCTAATTAGCGACAGCTTTTGCGACATATTGTTTTGTCGTTACAGCCGCACCATTTGGCGATGCCGTTTGCGACAAAAGTTGTTTCGTCGCTAATTAGCGACAGAATATAGTTCGTCTCTCATTTCGTAAATTTGATTTATGTTGGCTTAGCGACAGAATTAATCCGTCACTAAGCTGTCGCTAATTTTTGAATAACCCTAATCCCATACAACGTTATCTTTTCTTCTTTCGCTGCTCTCGCCATTCGCCGCTCCCGCCGTTCGTCTACTTCTGTCGTTCGTCGTTCGTCGGTCCCACTCCCGCCGTTCGCCAGTCCCATCGTTCGCCGGTCCCACCGTCCGCAGGCCCCGCCGCCCGGAGATAGGTAAACGATGTTTGCGACACCGCGTTTTCTGGCAGGGGGTCGACCCTCTGCGTTTTCCGGCAGGGAGTCGACCCCCTGCCTTTCCGACAGGGGGGTCTAACCCCCTGCCTTTCTGACAAGGGGTTAACCCCCTGTCTGTTCCGGCAGGGGGTCGACCCCGGCAGGGGGTTAACCCCCTGCCTGTTCCGACAGGGGGTCGACCCCGACAGGGGGTCGACCGAGGGTTAACCCCCTGCCTTTCCGGCAGGAGTTTAACCCCCTGCCAGAACAGGCAAGGGGTCGACCCTCTGCCTGCTCAGGTAGGCAGGCGACCCCCTGCTGTTCCGGCAGGGGGTCGACTCACTGACGAGGTCGACCCCCTGCCGGAACAGCAGGGGAGTTGACCCCTTGCCGGAACAACTTCTTTTTTTTTTGTGACTTCATTTTAAAACAATATTTTTTATGCAGATTTTTCAACGGAACCAGCTCGTGCTCAGCCACCTCTGGTAAGTAAGTGACAAAAACAATGCAAATCGGGTAAATACCCGTGGTGAGTAAGTGATGTAAGCGTATCACATGTTATTTAATTTATTAGATGTAACACTTTATTGTTCACACACTCACTTAGTTGTTGATATTTAGGGTTGCTTTGTTGGAGTTCGGAGATCATGCTGAGCATAATTTTAATGTATGAATATGGAAGTGTTCTTATTTTTGGAGTACGGAGTCCATGCTAGGCATGGTAGTAGTTAGTGAGATATTGAAGTGTGTTTGCTGCAGGTACATGTTTGTCATTTGTTTGATATGAATGATTACGATGTATTGCAATGTTTGATGTAATTGTATACATGCTTGCATGTAGTTACTTTCAATTTGATTATGACGTACATGTGAAATTGTATAATGAAAGCATGCTTCAAATGATTGTATCATGTCATTAATAGTTTGCACATGAAAATATTAAGTTATCAATGCATGCATCAAAATTCTTGTTATTGTATGACATCATATATTGCATGATAAATTTGATATTTTCTTCATCGTAGCATTCTGATTGTTCTTTTTTAATTTGTTAGGCTATTATTCGTAACATCATAAGAAAATGACTGCAAACCGTGAATGAATGTACCGTAGGATAGTGGATAATGAGTTATCGCATGAATATATGGATGGTGTTGAAAGTTTTATTGAATTTGCAACGGCAAGTGTCAGTATAGTGGATCCCACAGGTCAGATTAGGTGTCCCTGCAAGATTTGTAAGAATAATCGATCTATAGAACTTCATAGCGTTAGACATCACCTATACAGGAAGGGTTTTGTGAGTGATTATCAGAACTGGACGTTTCATAGAGAAGAATTTAGAAACGATTTTGATGCACGGGTGAATATGGTGCATGATAATCCATATACAAATTTGATATTTGATGCCGCAGGAACAGAAATGGGTTCTGCTATGAGTTCTAGTGATGTAAGAACTGCCGTAGATGAAGAATCACCAAACGATGCAGCTAGTAGATTTTATGATTTACTTAGAGATGTTGATGAGCCACTTTGGAATGGTTGCGAGAGTCACACTATCTTGTCTGCAGTTCTTCAACTAATGAATTTGAAGTCCGAGTATAATTTGAGTCAATCATGTTTTGATCGTTTGTGCATGATTGTGAAAAGTATGTTGCCCAAAGATGAGAAATTGCCACAAAATTTCTATCGTGCGAAAGTTATGGTCAACGCTCTAGGTATGGGTTACAAAAAGATTGATGCTTGTCCAAATCACTGCATGTTGTATTTCAAGGAGCAGAAAAACAATATATCATGCTCGTCATGTGGGCATCCTCGGTTCAAGCCAAAGACAAGAGGCAATGGTAGCACGAGATCAAAGGAAGTTTCATACAAGTCGCTCCGCTACTTTCCTATCACTCCTAGATTGCAGCGATTGTATATGTCTTCAAGAACAGCTAAACACATGAGATGACATGCAAATAAAGTTTGACACGATGAAAACAAGATCACGCATCCTATTGACGCTGAAGCTTGGAAGCACTTTGATCGTACTCATCAGAACTTTGCAATGAAAGTGCGAAATGTTAGACTCGGTCTATGTACAAATGGATTTAATCCATTTGGGGGTAGATCAACTCTATACTCATGCTAGCCAGTATTTGTAACTCCATACAACCTTCCACTAAGCTTGTGTATGAAACGTTCAAGTCTTTTTTTGTCTTTGTTGATCCCTGGTCCGACCTCACCTGGCCAAAATCTTGATATATATTTAAGGTCATTGATTGATGAACTAAAAGTATTGTGGGATGACGGTGTTACCACATATGATGCCCACAAAAAACAAAATTTCAACATGAAGGCCGCAGTTCTATGGACAATTAGTGACCTCCCTGCATATAGTATGCTATCTAGTTGGAGCACACATGGAAAGTTGGCATGTCCGTACTGTATGGAAGATTCCAAAGCTTTTAGATTGAGGCATGGAAGAAAGTCTTGCTGGTTTGAGTGCCATCGTCGATTTCTATCCAGCGACCATCCGTTCCGACGACAAAAGAATGTGTTTAAAGCAGACACAACTGAAACGGAAGGTCCATCCTCAAGATTGTCTGGCATAGAGATTCTAAGAAGATTGTGATACTTTTCAGATGTATTAACAGATGACCGCAGTCTTACACTCTTTCGTGGATTTGAGAAGGATCACAATTGGAAGAAGAAATCTATTTTTGGGAACTACCGTATTGGCCGACCCTATTAATACGACATAATTTGGATGTGATGCATGTAGAGAAAAATGTGTTTGATAATGTGTTTAATACAGTAATGAATGTTAAAGGAAAAATGAAGGATAATCCGAAGGCCCGTATGGATTTAAAATTAATATGTAAAAGACCAGAATTGGAACTCAAAGAGTATAATGGCAAAGTACTGAAACCAAAGGCAAAGTACGTGCTCGGACCTGATCAAATAAAACATGTATGTCAATGGTTGAGACAATTGAGATTTCCAGATGGATATGTCTCTAACATTGCTTGGGCTGTGAAGATTGACGATGGACAATTATATAGGTTAAAGAGTCATGATTGTCATATCTTTATGCAACGATTGATACCCCTAGCATTCCATGATATGTTAGACAAACCTATATGGGGGGTATTGTCTCAGTTGAGCAGATTTTTCAGAACATTGTGTGCATCGGAGGTCGTAGTATCAGATGTAAAGAATCTTGAGGACTCTGATATCACCACTATTTGTCTGCTAGAAAAGATATTTCCGCCAGCATTTTTCGATGTTATGGAACATTTGATCATACATTTGTCATATGAACTAAGGGTTGGTGGCCCTGTGCAATATCGATAGATGTACCCATTTTAAAGGTATATGTTTTTTTATATTTGTCTCTTTAATGACAGATATTTAAAATTTGAAATGTATATTTTTGCCAGATGCATATTCAACCTCAAAAAAAAGGTTTGTAATAAAGCAAGAGTAGAAGGCTCTATTTGTGAGACATACACTTTAGAAGAGATTTCAAATTTCTCATCTATGTACTTCGAACCTCATATTCCAACACGTTACACATGCCCGCCCCGTAACAATGATGGAGAGCAAGTAACTGTAGCTGACAAGCTGTCGATATTTCAACCACTTGGGCATGCATTTGGTAGTTGCCGATTAAGGCTCTTGACGGATCGAGAGCAAGACGCAACACACATCTATATTCTTTTTAATTGCTCAGCGATCGACCCATACATCGAGTAAGTATATGTAGACGCAACACAATTATAAATCCTTTTATGTTCTATATGTGGATACATGGCTCGGTAATATAAGTATTTGTGGTTTGCAGACGATTTGATCAGGAGTTGCAAAGAGAAGTTTCACATCTCACTGATGCAAAAGAACAAAAAAAGCGTGAAACTAAGTTTGTGGAGTGATTAAAACAGTTGGTAAAGAAGCTAACATAAATTTTATACTTATAAACAACACTAAGTTACTTAATTGATCGTGATCACAATCATTGTTTATGTCTGTGCGTAGGTCCGCCATGGTGATGTTAAAGATCAAAGAATATGTGATTTAGAAAATGGTTGGACCAAAGTTGTGCAATGCTACAATGGGTACATTGTAAATGATTATCGATTCCATACAAAAGATTACAGTATTAACAAATCAACGATGAATAGTGGCGTGTGTGTCAAGGGTAGCAGCTACGGTGAAAATGAACATGATTACTACGGTGTTATAGAGGAAATAATGAAGTTGACTTACTTAGGCATAAATAACAGGGTAACTTTATTCAAGTGTCATTGGTTTGATCCAACTGCAACAAGACTCGACAAAGCTTCAGGCATTGTAGAGGTGAATCATAAATCCAGGTTTGGAACATATGAACCATTCATATTAGCCTCGCAAGCTCAACAAGTTTATTATACTTCATATCCGAGTATAAAAAAGTCAGATAGAAATGAATGGTGGGCAGTTTGCAAGGTGAAGTCCAAACTATACCCTGAGTATGATCAGTTACAGGAAGATGAGTTAGCTTAAGACAACGATTACTATCAATCAGATGATGTCTATGACTTTGCTTATGATCACGATGTTGCGCATGATATGCATGTCATATCTCTATTGACCGATGAAACATTCATAGAGGAATGTGATCCAAATGATGTACCAAGTGGATGGGTAAACAATGAAGAAGAAGAAGAATAAGAAAGTCAAACAAGTGATGAGGAAAAATTCTCAAGCTAGTGAGCAAAATCTTGTAATACAAACCTCTATTTAAATGCATTGCAATACTTGATGTGAATGATTTGAATTATTTGAATGTATTGTAATACTTGATGCGAATGAATGAGTTGTATTGCAATACTTGATGTGAATGATTAAAAATTTTATTTGAATATATTGTAATACTCGATACGAATTATTCGAATGCATTGTAATACTTGATGTGAATGATTTGAATTATTTGAATGTATTGCAATACTTGATGTGAATGAATGAGTTGTATTGCAATACTTGATGTAAATGATTTGAATTATTTGAATATATTATAATACTTGATACAAATGATTCGAATGCATTGCAATACTTGATGTGAATGATTTGAATTATTTGAATGTATTATAATACTTGATGTGAATGAATGAGTTGTATTGCAATACTTGATGTGAATGATTAAAAATTTTATTTGAATGTATTATAATACTTGATACGAATGATTAGAATGCATTGCAATACTTGATGTGAATGATTTGAATTATTTGAATATATTGTAATTTACGCAACGAATGATTTGAATTATTACAATAATTGATGTGAATGATTTAAATTATTTGAATGCATTGTAATACTTGATGTGAATGATTTGAATGCATTGCAATGCTTGATGTGAATGACTTGAATGCATTGCAGTACCTGATATGAATGATTTGAATGTATTATAATACTTGTTGTGAATTATTTGAATGTATTACAATACTTTATACGAATGATTTGAATTATTGTAATACTTGATGTGAATGACTTGAATGTATTGTAATACTTGATGTGAATTATTTGAATGTATTGTAATACTTGATGTGAATTATTTGAATGTATTGTATGACATGTGTTATTTGTTAAAATATGGTTCATGGAGGTTACAGTGGTCGCTCATCCAGTAGTAGCCAGGCCCAACCTTCATCTTCACGGGCTTCTGTGATAGGTATATCATTTAACTAATTGGATGCTTGATTAGTTCAAATGCGCATTCTGAGAATTTCTAACGTATTTTTTTACATATGATGTTTCGTCTGTACACGATCCACCTACACCAGTTGATCACACAATTCATGAGCCAACACAGGAAGCAGGGTCTTCTCAGTCTGGCACAAGAAGACTCATTCGAATAGTGTATATCGATAATCGACCGTAAGTATTTCGTTTTCAATTATTGCATATCTTATAAATATTTTATATTGATATTTACTGTGTACGAATTCATGTGCAGCATGAGGTTTGAGCCACAAAAAGTAGTACGGGAGATTAGGAATTCACTTCTTCAACATCTACCAGGACGGTTGCTCAATGGAAAGAGTACCCGAAGGAGGTGTTAGATAGATTGTGGTCCTCATTCACGGTATACAGTTGTTCCTCATAGTTAATGTGTTTCATGTTTAATTTTTTTAAGTAATGTCTACTAACTTTCTGAAAATATTTGTAGGCTTCGAATCGCTTCGCAACTACGGTGGAAGAAAATGATGCAAGGAAGATGTGGCAGAAGGTGGCTGCCAATCGATTTGCATACATGCTGCACAATATGAAGACTGCAGCAAAAAAAACATCTGGCGTAATAGATGATCCACTACAGTGGAAGGGCCGTGACCCTATTACTATCATGAGAGATTATTGGGATGAAATGTGCGATAAGTGGGCGGGAGATGCATTTCAAAATTGCTCTGCGAAGGCTGCATAAAATTGAGCGAAAATGTCTGAAGCTCGTCTACACACAAGTGGATCTAAGATATTTGGGAGCCACCTGAAGAAAATGGTAACTCGTCAATATATAATATTAATTTTATAAGTATTGTTGCAAACTTGTGAACTAAATCTTTTGTCATTTAACTTCGCAGGAAGCAGAAAAAGGAGGCATTGTACCATATAAGGATGTGTTTGTTGAAACACATAAACAGAAAACCACGGAAGTCTTCGTATCAGAGAAGGCGAGAACGACAACGGTATGTATTTATTCTATTAATAATCATTGCAATATGCAAGTTATCATAATGTTATCATTAATTATTAATGCATACTTTAAACATTATTTTATAGGAGGCATATGAGCAACAGATGGTAGAGCGATATGGCGATGACGCTACTCAGTATCCATCATTTGATCTTGTAACATGGGTGACTGCAGCAGGTGAACCCAAAAAAGGTCGCGTGTTCGGGTTTGGGAGTAATATGAACACTTCACCAGTTATTGCTTCTTCCAGTTATGGCTCACAGACTTCTTCTGTCGACATAAGCTCCAAGCAACAACCTATTTTTTCCGGTGATGATGTACGCCAAATCATTAAGGACACACTGAATGACTACTTCCATGACACCGTCGCCCCCTTTCTCCGAGATGAGATCAACAATCTTGTGTTGAACAGGGGATCTTCGATTGCAGGTCCCTCTCAGGTATAATCACATATTCAGTTTTTTGTCTGCCTTAGAACACATATGAGCATAATCGAATCACATATATAACTTTTTTGCCTGCCTTAGAGCACATATGAGCATGATAGAATCACATATAGAGTTTTTTGCCTGCCTTAGAGCACATATGAGCATGCTATAATCACATATAAAGTTTTTTGCCTGCCTTAGAGCATATATGAGCATGATAGAATCACATATAAAGTTTTTTTGACTGCCTTAGAACACATATGAGCATGCTATAATCACATATTCAGTTTTTTGACTGCCTGAGAACACATATGAGCATGTTATAATCACATATTCAGTTTTTTGACTACCTTAAAACACATATGAGCATGCCAAAATCACATATAGAGTTTTTTTACTGCCTTAGAACATATATCATTCATGATAGAATCACATATAAAGTTTTTTGCTTTGCCTGCCTTAGAGCACATATGAGCATGATAGAATCACATATAGAGTTTTTCTGTTTGCCTTAGAATACATATGAGCATGCTATAATCACATATTCAATTTTTTTACTGCCTTAGCACACATACGAGCATGATCGAATCACATATATAGCTTTTTGCCTGCCTTAAAGCACATATGAGCATGGTAGAATCACATATAGAGTTTTTCTAGCTGCCTTAGAACTCATCTGAGCATGATATAATCGCATATAAAATTTTTGTAATGCCTTAAAACACATATAATTCATGATAGAATCACATATAGAGTTTTTTGCCTGCCTTAGAGCACATATGAGCATGATAGAATCACATATAAAGTTTTTTTATTGCCTTAGAACACATATGAGCACATGATAGAATCACATATAGTGTGTAATTTATTTCATTATATTTTGTTTATCAATACTGTCTGTTCTTTTCTTGTGTAAGCTGCTAGCGATAATCAGCGTAGCGGAGCTGAAGAGACAGATAAAGGCAATGAACAAGAAGATGCACAAAATCTTGGCGATGATTAGAGAACTGTGTTGAAGAAGTTCTATTTTTTTTGTTTCCTAATTGTAATTGTTGAATTGTAAATAATTAAACTTGTTAATTTTAAGGTGGAACGATTAATTGTTGTAGATTCCTTTTATATGAATTTTTTTTTGTAGTTTGTTTTTTATTTACAGGAAATATAAATTGTACCGTTCTTGGCATTTAATTTTTAAATAATTTTTTAATTTTTTTTTGTGTTTGCGACGAATTAGCGACAGAAACATCCATCGCTATGCATATAAATCTAGCGACGGCTTAACGATGGACGTAAATCTGTCGCCAAGCCGAGGTCTCCGTTTAGTACCGGCAGATTGGCGACAGAATACATCGCTCGTTATTCCGTCGCAATTAGCGATGGACCTGGCGACGAATTTATTCCGTCGCCAGTTAGCGTCGAAAAATTCACGACGTAAGCATACCGTCGCCTCGTCGTCGCTAATCCGTCGCTAAGCCGGTTAGCAACGGATTAGCGACAGAATGTGGTTGTCGCTAATCCACTGCTTTGTTGTGGTGTATCCCCTCCCCAACCCCGTCCCATCCCTGTTCCCATTCTTGCATCTCATCAAATTTATCATCCATGTATCCTACCGTTGTGTTCATTAGAAGGAGGAGAAGGAGAGGCCGAACTGCAAAAAGGGTTGAGTTGTCATGCAGTGTAGCACAAGGAATCTTGAGGAGGCTGAAAGGGTCGACCTTAATGATCGAAAGATGTAGATGAAGAAGAACTGAAGAAGCCAAAAGGGTCATTTTAGGCTTTAGGGTTAGAAATTTAGTATTAGAAATATATATAAGAGTTATATATAATTTTATTAAATAACTAAGGGTATTTTAGTCAATTTACTAACAAAGATTGGAAGCAGGGCGAGAAAAAGTGTAAGTCCATTCCCCCCTCCATCCCTGCATAGGTTTTTATTTTTACCTCCGTCCCTAGCCCATTCTTCGTTTCATGTCCTCCATCCCCACCCCAAGCGAGGTAGGTTCAGACGAATCCCCACTTCCCCCCGATCCACTACCATCCCTATCGATTACCATAGCATGTTCACCTATGCTCAATCTAAGCCCTATTCACCATACAACCTCTCTCTCTCTCTCATTTACATAGGATGAACTATTATCAGTACCTGATCTAGTTCTAGCTCCAATGTCAGTCCTTCTCTAATATCTGTAATTTTTTAAAATTAAATAAATTCATCATTAAGTGAGTTTGAACTCTATTGATCTTGAGCTAGATCTGAATATGATGAAAAGTCCAGAAGCTTTATCAAAATAAAATTTTAATCTGGATCTTTTTTTAGATCTAAATATTGATCTGAATCCATATCCAAATAGCGAAATGGATCCTTTAAACAAATTTGAATATTATTTAAATGGATATTTTTATCGGATCCAAATATTTTTAGCGAATTTGGATTCATATTTTAAGGGTATACTTGTAAATATTTAAAAAAATATAGGAGAAATGATAATTTACCATCCCAAGGGTATATTCTGATAAATATTTAAAATTATAAAAGATAAAAAAATAACTTTGTACTCAAGTAGCAATTTGGTTATTTAGAATTATATCAAGGTTCAAATAGTAAAACTAAGGGTATTTTGGTAAAAATAAATAAAATTTATGAAATTAATAAAATAAATAACAAAACATTAAAAAATTTCTACCTTTTTTTATAAAACAACCAAACTTTAATGGTTTTTGTTGATTGTTTTACAAAACTAAATCCCAGAAAAAAGAGATATGGAACTTAGTTTTTAAGGAGGACACTTAGCTAGTAAAGGGTGAGTCACCCCCCCCCCCCCCTCCTCTTTTTGGCTATAAATACCCCCTATGGGGCTATCTTTCTAAAACTTGACCCTCCCATTTTCTCTCTCACTTCCTCTCTCTCTTCTCTTTACTCTTTCCTCCTAAACTCTGTAAAACCCAACTTCTCTATTTAGATCTTTTATCTCAGACCTTGTTATTTTTTCAGTTTGTTCTGTTCGAAATCCTTGTGACCCCTGCTTCTACTTATTGACGGTTTTTGTTTGTTTGGGTGAGTTATGCTCAAACAAAGTCAGCTTTTGGAGCTTGGCCAATTGAGGTTCTGCCCAATTCGTTTGCAGTTTGAGACAGCACCGCGGAAGCGCTGCTGAAATATCAGTAGAATGAAGTATGTACATGTAGCCTTTGATCTTTTGTATATGCTCATAGGATTCTCTAAATCTCTTCTGAGCCCTTAGGTTCTCTTTTATGGATTGAAATGTGGCACTTATGCCAAAATTTTAGTCCATTTAGATCTCGTATAGGGGATGTTCTGTCAAATTTTTTATAAATCTTTGGAATTTTAAAGTAATATAGGACAGGTATTAAACAAATTTTTATAAATTCATAGGCACTAGTACTCTAAAATAGAGCAGGTAATATCCAAAGTTTTAAATAAATTTTAGAAATTTCAATTTGAACTAGGGCATGTTTTGACTAAATTTTTAAAAAATCTCATAATTATGACATCCAAGAATAAGGTAGATGTTCCCTATCATTTCAAAAAATCCCAAAATAGGGAAATGGATTCTCAAAATGATTTTTATAAATTTATTTCTTTTAGAATTTCTAATTCTAAAATATCTAAACTGCAAGACAAAATAAGTAATCATGTCATGTATGAGTTTAAAGAACTCAAATTGAATTTAAATAAATTAATTCTACTTTTTAAATTTAATTATGTGTGGTATGATTTGGTTGAGCCATGAGTGCTAACCTAGGACTTTGGGATTATCCAGAGATCCATTCGTAGTTGAATAATTGAAAATGCATAAATGATGCATTAATTCGTGTTAATGAAAATGTTACATCTTTCGTGATAATCATTTTTGTTTAAATGATTTGAACTG
The DNA here is from genome assembly GCF_984573655.1 of Nuphar pumila. NCBI lineage: Eukaryota > Viridiplantae > Streptophyta > Magnoliopsida > Nymphaeales > Nymphaeaceae > Nuphar > Nuphar pumila. The sequence goes on from NC_143255.1 coordinate 117,866,370, forward strand.
CATAATGTGATGCATAAATGTTTGAGGAAGCGAATTAGACTTTAAATGTGAATCCATGCTATTTTAAATTGTAAGCATGTTGATTTTGAAAATGCAAATTGATGCATGAAAAATGTTATGGGTATTGACACAAAAGTGCAACTTATTATGAAATTTGAGCATGGTCTGTTTATTATGAAAATGACAAGCATTAAGAAAATGTTCTGAGAAAAGATAAAAAAAAGTTGCACTAATAATTTTGAGTTTGTTAATTAAGGATGAGCGAGTTGGTCAAATGTGAACCAACATCAGCACCAATCCTGTAGATTTTGTTTTACCCATGAGACAAACCCAAAACGAACTTCATTGCCCTATCTTCCTCAACCATAAACAAATTAGGACAAAAACACTCCAATCCTCTGAACTTTGCAATATAGTCTAATAACGATGAAGCCCCATGTTGGAACTCTAATAACTCTTGTATCTTTTTTGCCTTCTCATGTTGATCGAGATCCCTATGAGGATGAAAATCCAATAATAGACAATCTAAAGGATATTGAATTATTTCTCTCAACCACGATGGATTAGGGGGATTTTGGGTTCAGCTGAAAGAGTTGGTAGTTTGCCCATGTATGTGTGTTGAGCAGTTGCATTGCGATCTGCTAGTCACAAAAAACCTTGATGAGGGTTCCTTGACTCTAGTGTCGATGTGTCTACTATCCAGGGGGAAAATGTATGAACGAACACCCCCTAGTGGTATGAATGCTCAAAGTGGACCAAGATAGTGGTGTCTCGGGTCTTGAATCAGGATTTTCACTTACCTTTGTGTATTGATTGCTAGCATGACATTTAATACAAAAGCAATTTAAATTGAAAGATGCTAATATAGTTCATGCATATAGTATATGCATTACTTATTTATTGAATTTGTTTGATTCGATGATGTGAGTTTTGACATAAGGGTACTGGCTCTGGCCTTGTTTGAACTCACAAATTGTGTCTCAATGACACTTAGGAACTCCCTCACTGTTTTGCATTGTGGGATAGCACTGCGAATATTCTTAGCTACTTTAGATTGCAAAAGCAACAAGCTAAGCCTATTTGAGCACTCTCACTTCTCAAAAGCAATCTTTTGATCAGCAATGATCTGATGAGTGAGGATAGCAGGTTCATCTATCCTTAGGGCCAGATCTAAATCCATATACCCTAAAGAATATTTTTTTCCAATCACTAAAGTTAGATCCATCAAGAAAATGTATTTAGCTAGAGCCATCTAAAATCACAGAACTAAAAGTTGCACGAAAAAAGACACGTATCAAGAAGCATTCGTACGAGACTAAAACTTTAATGGAAAAAGCAAAAGAATAAAGGCCTTTGATATGCTTATTTTCATGCGAGTGAAGGGGGTCATCGGAGTCCTACTTTGATAAGAGCTCCGACACGCGAAACCACTTCGCCTACCAACCATATTCGGTAAAACTAAGGTTCTTGTGAAGTTAGACCATCAACACAAGGTACCTTTGGATATACATGTGTGATGTATCTCGACACATTTACCTTATTCTACCCTACTTAAATTCCAAACACGATAAAACTACCTTTGAGTCGTTTATCGTTTCATAAATTTAAGTACATCATTTTGATAACATACGTGTATTCAGTCACTTTGGTGACATGAATTCACTAAGTTATCTATCTATTCATAATGCCAATATTATACACACATCATTCATGCATGCAAAATTACAAATAAATGCATAAACAATAACCCAAGCCAAGCTTAAAAGGGTAAAACCTTGGGTCCTCAAGCAGGAACCGGTTTGAAAGCACTCTGAACCGGCCTGAAACAGCCCCGAACCGGTTATCCAAGGGTCTGAACCGGTTCTAAACCTTATAAACTGATGTCAAGTATAAACAAAAGTTCATAAAAACCCTATACCATATGCCAAAATCCCTATATTTTCTTATATTTAAGAAAACAGGGTCTTAGCATCTCGGAACCAGTGAGAAACTGGAAGGAACCGGTTAAAAATGGCTACAAACCGGTTCCAAAAGTGGTTGAATCAGTCCCTGATCCGGTTCAGGCCAAATAGTGCCTGGACCCTATTGGATCCGGGTCAAAACCAGTTCAAACTGGATTCGGGTCAGACCTGGCTTTAAACTGGATCCGGGTTAGAACCGGTTTGATTTGGATCCGGGTCGGACCCGGTTTGAACTGGATCCAGGTTGAACCCGGTTTGAACCGGATCCGGGTCGAACCCAAATTGAACTGGATCCGAGTCGAACTCAGCTTGATCGGATCCGGGCCAGACCCGGGGCTTAACTGGATCCGGGTCTGACCCGAGATTTTGCATGATCCGGGTCAGAACAGAACGGGTCCTCACCCGAATCCCGGATCTGATCCAGCGGAGCCTTATGGATCAGTTCGGGTGGGGCGAGTTCGGATCCAAACCAGGACCCGAAAATCCAAAACAAGTTTAAAAGAACCTGAAACATGAAATAGGGTTTCAGAAAACCCTATTTCGCTCTTTCTCCTCCAGATGCAGATGAAGATGGCAGTCGTCGACCGCGGCGATCTGGCAATCCGACGATTGTCGACGGTTCGAAGACAAGGGCGGGGTTGCTGCCACCGTCAGTGACCCAATGGTCACTTGCTTTCTATGGTGGGGCGAAACCAGCCATTACAGACCCCAATGCCATGCTCCAGAGACTCGACAGTCGTCGACGACATCATCATCGGCTCTGCAGAAACCTTGATGGCGGAGAAAAACAGCAGGAGCAGTCGGCATGCCATTCTCGACTGAAACCCCCAAACCTGGAGGTAAGTCGATCATTTTTTTTTGCTGTTTGTCGCCCAACGGTGACAGTCGTCGGCTGCCGACGATACCATGTCGCCCTACGACGACCTGCTATCTTCAGCCTGCAACGTCGCCCCACGGCGACTCGGCTCTGCCAGAAAAGTTGTCGCCTCATGGCGACAATCGTCGAAAAACACTATCGCCCAATGGCGACAGTTGCCGAAAAAATCCATTAAGCCGGCCCGCAGCGGAAGCGGGGTATGGGCCCATAACCCATTGTTGGGTCGCTAGTCTGGCTAACACATTGCTTACCTTGAATGGCAGTGGTCCTACATAAAGACAAGAAAAACATAGAACAAAAACACAGGAAACTCATACCTGATCCGGCCATTAGCAGGTTGTGGTTACCGGAGATGGAAGTCGCTGGAGGTTCTCTACTCAGCCGGGATGCAGCTACCACAAGCACAAGCTTCCTCAGGCAGCCGGTGAGTAGACCTGTATTTCTCGTATCAGGGTCTTTCATGATATCCTGTATTTATAAAGCATAGGGTGGGAACGATTTGCGTAACCGTTTCTCCTTATCGTATGCTGATTTATCGGATGGATCATGGCTGATGTGGGGATGTATCCACATCGTGGATAACCACCACGTCAATCGTGGTGGTTAATCCAACACACATCAGACGGGATCTATCGATGGGGGGCCTGACCCACCGGCGGGGAGTTTTTGTATGTTACCCATGGCCGCCCTTCTCCTCCCACTCTTTCCATCTCCTCCTAGTCGAACGAAGCGATTGCACACCATTGCCATCGCATTTTCCTATGAGGACGCACTGATAGATCTAGGTCAGCCCGTCGATGGGACATTGTCCAATGATAACCCCTCACGCAGCGAAAGCAGGATAAGCCTTGTGCCGACATCTCCCCTTGTTTCGGCTTCTCTCAGTGGTTGGTAGCTATTAAATGGGAGGGACTCCTCCACCAACCCACTGCTATCGGATGACCCTACGTCGGATGGTGATGGCCTACCAGAGCCTCCCCTTTCAGCCAGACCTGCCATCAGACTGTGCAGGCCGTCACTGGAGTCGAGGTTTGTGGATGGAGTCGCTGCGGGTTGGATCTCGGCTGATGCTCATCCTCCGGCTGGATCTAGCTAGTCGACGAACCCCCTACCTGATGGAGGCACCAAGGAGGAGGATGGCATGGTGGCGGTGGAGGGCGCCTCCACCGATAAACTCAGCAGAGAAAGGTTGTTAAGAAACCAAACCGGTTTGTCTCGGTAACAGTGCCAAAACTTGATTCCGGTCACTTTTCCTCCCGTTCTGGGCAGGTTCGGACTGATTTGGAGTTGCTTCAAGCTAGTTCAAACCATATTCGGGTCAGGTCAGGGGTCAGTCACTTCAGTTCGGGCCTTTAGACCTCAGTACATTCTTCGGTTGGCCTATTTCCTTCGAGTTTTTGGTCCAAAGACAGGATTTGAACCCATGCTTGGAAAACGAGTTCAACAAGGGAGAGGTCTATTTCATTTGCTTTTGGACATCCTTACTTTGAATGAAGCTTACACTAGATCCATTTGATTCCTTTGACCCAGACCTTTGTTGGTTCAAGAAGAATATGTTTGGCTTTTAAGCACATAAATCTGTGGTTTTGTATTATGAGCTCATAACCCACAAAGTATAATGAGATTAAAAGAAGCATAAGTGAGATCCAGACTTTAGAACAAGTCTTTTCCAAAGATCCGCATTCATAAAAAATTGTTTGAATACATTTTGATATTTTTGAATATTTTTATCATTTATTATTTATAATTTTTTCATGATTAGGTCATTTGGTAATGGATATTGGATCAGTACTCTTGATCTATATATTAATTAAGATAAGTTTTATCTTTTTAAGAGTTTATCAAATCAGCTAGTTTACTTGGATTAAGATTTGAGAGACCATGAAATGATAAGTGCCTTATGTAGAATCTTGAGTTGATTTGAGATTGAATTTAGTATTTTATTGTTTCAGTTAAACTCTATGTAGTTTTTTTGCTTTTTAGATTTTTTTGTTTTTCTCGATTTTAGTGTGTAAGAGTAATGTAAGTGTTTTATCATAAATCGAGCATCAAGAAACTAAAGTGAATAAGAAGAATAACAAAGAGGAAGAAAAAAGATGAATAGTAAAGATGAAGGAAACTAAAATCCAAACCTCTCAAATTGTGTACTCATGCGTAAAGAGAGTTTTTATAAATTGTAAGGGCCTGGGCTTGAGAGATCAATAAAAAAATCAGTCTCTTTCCTGTGGACGTAACCACGTAAAATTCTTGGGTGTATCGTTTTTTTTCTCTCCTCTCTCTCTCTCTCACGGTCTCTCCCATACCAATAGTCCTAAAACTCGTTTATGGACTATGAAACATCCTTTTCAACTGCATATGGACTAACAGGGAGCCCTTGAAATATGTATGAGGTTGTAAACTAACCTCTTCATGAGTTACATACCTCAAGACAATATGTTTCCTGCCATGCATGTAAAGCAACTGTTACATTTAGGACTATTTACTCTCCCACTACTTGTATTATCATACGGGGTCACACAATGACTCCTGTGACACAGACATGTATGTCACTATTTTACTGCACAACTTGTTTGTTTTAGGTATGAACTGGATACCAGAAAGTTGTATCTTGTTTTGTTGGACAGCTTTAACTATCATGCATACTTCCAATCAAGCATAGGAAACCTGTCCCCCTTGGCTTCATCTATCACCTGCCCCACCATATCATGTCCATGGACTATTAGGCAACTAGACAATTTGGTGTAAAGGTTCCAAGATACTTCATTTCATACAGCCCAGTGCATTGTATCATGTATAAGCCACTTTAGGTTATGTCATGGAAAACCAACTAGGCCAACTAGTACTGATTCATGTAAGGACATAGCAGAAAAGGTTGATAAAAGACCATGCTATGTTCTTGGTATTTAACATGGGGAGACAGCGGTTCAGGCGATGGGGCCTTGGGGAGAATAACTAATGCATTGAACAGGAGGATCACTCCTAAACCACACACGATTAGATAGCAAAACGTAAATCTATTATGAAACTATTATTAATTTAACTAGAAATTGAAATTCAATGACGAAATCAAGAAAAGAAACTAAGGCCCCTCGGGCTCCTCTCTAAAGTATTTATATCTAAGCTGGATAACAGATCTGGATAGTTGCAGATCTTGTGCAATGATCTGTTTTTTAACCATATCTCAGTTGGATCCATACTAAGGTGGTGAAGGGCTATCTATCTGTCTTTTCTGTTCTTTTGCCGGCCTAAAGGACCTGCACACAGTAACACCCTCTCAACTAGGCTTTAAGCCCATACTAGATTCTGGTTCAGATCTTGAATCATTCTAGTAATTCAAAACTGGATTCTGACTTTGGACTGCTTCCTCCAGATGCAGGGTATTATGGATCCGACGTGCATCGGTAACGCTCCACTTATGACAGGCCCACTCAAAGCAGTTAAAATTTTTGTTGCTCCATGCTCATTAGGGAGCCTGCGGTTTCGGCCTTAAAAAGACATTAATGCTATGTTGCTAGCTGTAAATTTTATGAAATATTATGCTGCACTATTTTTAGGTTTTATATATGTGGCATCTACATTATAACAATAGGAATTCATCTGGGTAAGAAGCATGATTAAACGACAAGCATTGTTGCTCACAAGGGCTCTGCACACCTATCTAAATGTGTCGGCTTAAGACATTCAAGTTCAAAGACGTCTCAAGTTCGATACCAAAGGTGTGCATCCCTTGTCATAAGGTAGAAGCCATTACAGGAAACTCTCCAGTGAGCAGAGGAGAAGTATTCAGAGTTTTACATCACGGAGACGGACACCAAAACAGAGCTATGGTCAATGCGGCACCTATCGGCCAATAGGGATGGCAGTGGATTGGGGGAAACAGGGCCCCGCCCCGTCTCCTCGCCCCATTTGGATCGGGGATGGAGGTTAAAATCAAAACTCGTGCAGGGATGGACTTACGCCTTCCCCCGCCCCACCCTATCCCCTTCCCGATCCCTACCTTGCTCTGCCCCGCCCCGCCCCGCCCCATCTCATCCCCAATCCTTCTTTAGGGATGGCAGTGGACCGAGGGAAAACGGGGCCCACCCCACCTCGTTTGGACCAGGGATGGAGGATAAAATCAAAACCCGTGTGGGGACGGAGAAAAGGATTTTGAGACGGGGCAGGAGTGGAGATCTTGTCCCCGGCCTCTGACCCGGTCCACTGCCATCCCTATCGGCCAATAACAGGATGTTCAAACCATAATGGTGGTTTCTCTTTGTTATCAACAAAAAGAACAGGCACTGTTATTGTGTTGAAAAATGCTAATGGTTTGGTAGCCTTGTCCAATGCAAAAGTGGGGGGAAAAGAACACTTGGATCTTAGAAATACAAGTTGGTCCAATATCTTGAGTACATTTGAGTTGTTGAGTTTGGGTAACATAATGGTACTAAATGCAAGGGCTCGGGATGATCGAATTGTTGAGGTTTGGTTAGAATGGTTGAGAGGGGTCAATGTCATAAATCTCGTTATTGCAATTTCCTTGATGAGTGAAAAACTTACGAAAATCGGAAATGTTTTATCAGAAAAATCTCAAGAAAATAATTCCATATAATATTTGAAAACTATGAAATATGTAGAAATGTAAATAAAATACAAGAAAAAATAATTAACAACTCAAAAGAGGAGTTAATGCCATGACAAAATCATGATTTTTTAAATATGTCACGGTTTTTCTTTTGTATTATATTTGTTTTTGAAATACTGCAATAAAAACGCAATATTTGCAAAATATCATCCATATAGTTGTGATTATGACAGGGACCTAAAGTTTGGTGAAAATTTTATAACTTTTCTGAGCAACATTTTTGAAATTGGTGCTATTAGCATGGTTTGGACCTTGACTTTTGAGCTCAGATTAGGTAGGAAATAATTTTTGTAATGTTGCTGAGTTTCAGCATCTGAGATTGCCTAATTGAAGGACCCAGCACATTTGCCTGCGGAAGTACATGATGGACTCAATTTTCTTTTGATGTGTAAAGCGTTACTATTCATTACGTTGCAACTCTGACCTAAAAATGTGATCATTTTAGCTTTGTCACATGGGCACGCTCAAAAGAAACACAGGCACGCCATTTTTCCACTGGGAATAGTACTTTAGAGGAACCACAGAGGTGGTATCCCATGTGGTAAGGGGTCCCCTTAACCCCAGCTTGCCTTTAAAAAAAAAAATAGTATGTAAGCGGACATGATATAAGTGTAACTTAAAGCATAGATATCAGAACCGCCTCCCTAAGGGGGGAAGCGCACTTTCGAAGCGGGAAGTGCCACGCTTCCTCCAAAATAGAGAAGCGTGGGAAACCTGCTTTCCCATTTGTGAGAAGTGTGCTTCACATTTATGAGAAACGTGTTTCCCACTCACTTCTCATTTCCCATTTGATTTTCATTGCTTCCCCTTTATTTATTTGTTTTTTCATGTTAGTATTTATATTTTTCCTTCTCCCTTTGCTTCTAGTCACTTTCCATTTGTTTCCTTCTCATTTCCTTCACGTATCCTTCTTCGCTTCTCACATGGTTCTGCAATCACTTTCAAAATCTTTCTCTCACTAGTTCTCTTCCATTGAACTCTCTATCTCCCTCAAGCTCTTGCTTGCTCTCTCTTTCTCTCTCTTTATAGAAATTTAAACATTGACTTAGTCAAGAGTCAGACTTATTTGAGTTTAAGGTCTACCTGGCTTGAGTCAAGAGGCTATTCAAGGTGGTTTGTGTCAAATTGTCAGTCACCTAGTGCAGGGTGTAGGCCGACCTCCACAAGTTCATTAGTAGGCAAAATCTCGATTGTATCTTAAAAGTGAAGTTGCATGAATACCTATTGCACAAAAGACTCGATCCTAAGTAGGGCAACTATCACTTGAAAGATAGCATGTCTAATGCGTGCCTCCAAGCCTACCTGGTTCAAGCTTCGTTGTCAGACTCATTGAGTGAATTTTTCAACAATTTCCAAACGACAACATGGAGACTACATTAAAGGTTGAAATGAATGGTGTGAGTAATGCTTTTAATTTTATATTTTGTTTGACACATCTACTTAGATACCTAAATATATGCCTAGTGCTTTGGGTGGTTGTACGCCTAGTCTACATATTAAAATCATTGATAATATGTTAATAAATTTTCATATTTATAAACCACTATTATATAAATGAAAAATGTGAGCTTTTCATAGTTAATAGTTAAAAATGATTAAATGCATGATATTTTATTTGAACCTTACAATGAATCTAAATTTTTTTGTTTGGATCTTATCTTGAATCAATATTCATATCTATATCCACTTTAGGGTTTTCAATCTTCTTGAGATTAGAGTTAATTTGTTTTGTCATGAATAACAATGAGAGCTGATTTTAAGTGGCGTACTCACTTGAGGTCATTACTGAATTTTTCTTTTGATATTGTTTTTAGATCCTATCTTGGATTTGTACCCATTTTCAAATTAGATCTTGGATCTATTTGAGATTAAATTCATCTAGCTTCATTTTGTAGTAAGCATATAAATTAATGCATTATATTATGGCCTCTATCAATTCTTGCATTAGGTTCATCTTGTTTTGACCTACTTCTCATGTTTTTAGATTTTGACCCATGATTGTTAGGTTCACCTATCAGATCCAATTGGGATTGAAACCATGTCATGAGCATGTTTATGTGTAGTATACTTATTTAAAAGTGGATTGGACCCTATCATGACCATACATTTTGATCATGACCCATTATTGTTGTCTTAGGATCAAATTTAGATCCATAATTTGTGACTTGGATATCAAGTAATATGCCATATTTAAACTAATGTTTTGGGTTAGACATGTATATTTTTATGATTGTGCAACTTAACTTGGCCAATATGTTAATTGTTAATCTTATGTGATGAACAAACAATCTATGTTTGGATTAAATAAGTAGTGTAATCTCCTTTGAGTAAAGATAGTAAATCTATATCCAATTGAGAAGGTGTTTCCCTCAAAGGGGTTTGGCGTAGTGGGATAGGGCCTAGGCCACTTGGCGGGTGGTTTAGGTTCAAATCTCATGGGTGTCACCCCTTGCGCAAGCCGAAGCATGGTGACTCTATGGAAGCAAGGGGTAAGACCACAAAATTTTATGTTGTCAAGACAGTGGCCGTAAGTACATAAAAGATCAATAATAAGCAAAGGCCCATAAAAAAATAAAATTTTATTGTTATAGAAAATTGGGTTGCCTCATTATAAGTAAGCTCATTCTAATTGAATGTAACCAAGGCAAGCATACCTGATGATACTAGTGATTCAGATAATGGGTGATATATAGATTTTGGATCTACGATCTAGTTCTGTATGTGTGATACATACAAAATTGTGGGGTTAGCCCAGTAGTCTACATAAAATATTATCTTTGAAGTCAATTTGTATGGTAAAGATGAGTGTTGAACTTAGTTTCACCTACAAATTATGTCTAACCTTCTAAGATGTGCATCATATATTCATCAAAAGAAATTTATCAACCTATTTACTAATTTTGATTCTTGTTTAATCTGCTAGTTTTATATTATCGAAGAACTATGTGTTTGAAGGCAAGTGTTTACTTGCTAACAATTAACAAATTGAATATAGCTAACAAAGTTAATGTTATTTAATATGTTTGATTCTTTTAGCTCATGAAATTGCTAATATAGTATGCTAAGTTTCAAGGCAAGAGTTTTATTGGATTATTTTTCATAGTATATGTAACTTTTTAGCATTGTATTATGATTATAGAATAATTTGAGACTAAAAGTTATCTAAAATTTGATCCAAGTTAAAAAAAAAATCACGAAATGCATAAGTTGAGACACCTTATAAAAAGATAATGGATATATGTTTGCAATGAGTTTAGCTATTTGGTTAAATTCTATTTTGGACCAAATAATGACTTTTATCATTTCTAATAATATGAGATAAATTAAATTTTGAAATACATTAAAATAAAACATTGTTAAAATAATTTATTGAGGTTAAAATTTGTTTATCATTGTAGGTAATTTGATAATATTTTAAAATTTCTAAAACTCATGGTGGTAACCATGAATTTTAAAATTTATCATGTTTAAATTTTCTTTTACTGAAAAGTGGATCCTATGATAGTAGTTATGAGTTGGCGAGTTGTGAAAATTCAAGACAATAAATTTTAATATAAAAACAATAATATTAATAATTTTTTTAGATCAACTTTCTTACGTAATGAAGAACATCCTAGTTGGATTCTTTTTTAGCCAATTTTGAAAGAATGTTTGACTTGATGAAGTTTTTATGACTAACAAAATTTTCAAAGTTATTCTCAATGTGTTAAATTTCGAAAAGAGTTGACTTAAGATTCTAATTGAAATCTTAAGCAAATATATGTTTTGTAAAAATCTCAATACATTAAGAAGTTTTTGAGAAAATGTAAGCATAAATTTGTTGCAATTCGTTAAGAACTTGATGCTATTTCATTATAGAAATATATTCCAAGTCTAGCATAGCAATGTTATAGTCATTTATTTGTATATGAGAACAATCATGTAAAATGCATGGTAATACCTAATATTTTCACTCATGAAATATATGACCTTAATTGAGTTTATACTTCATATTAAATTGTTTAAACATAAGTATGGTCATGCATTTACATAATTTCATTACATTGAGAAAATAAAATCAGTGTGATTGTAAGTCTCTTATAACTTTGTTTGACCCTAGTGTTAAACTAACTATTAACACTAAGAAACATATCTTATTTAATTATCATTGGTTGTCCTATGTATGATGAATGGTATTAGTTGTGAGGCTTAAACTCATACATACTTATTTATAAAAAATAACTTATTGTATAAGTAAGTTGAGTTAATACATTGAGAACCCAAAATAAAAACATTAAGATGCTACGTATAAGTCCTAAAGCACTTAAAAGAAACTCAAGAATATGAAAAAACCCATTTTGCATGATACACAATGTGATATGAACTAGAATTCCAATTTCATTGAATCATCATCTATAAGAGGATGCATGTTTATCTTTAGATCAAAAGCAATTATTTGGGAATCAAGAAAAAAAATTGTAATATCTCATTCAACAATGAAAATAGAGTTGATAGCACTATGAAAGTCAAATAGCTAAAAATTTCTTAACGGAGACCTCAATAAGTTATAAACGTATCATTGTTAGTCAAGAAAACTTCACGTAAACACAAAAGAACATTTAGAGTTAACCTACACTTGTAAAGTCTAAAGTAGATTTATGTGTATAGTTTACTCGAGCAAAAAGTAATTTCAAAGATGTGAAATCTTGTTAAAATTTAGCGATTCTGTTGGCAAAAAAAAATCTTAATAAATTGACTATAAGACATTGAGAGAAATGAGGCAAAAGCCTATAAAAACAATCACCTATGATAGAAACTCAACCACAATAATATGGGTCAAACCAAATATGATGGTTTAATAGAAAAAATAAGTCACTGAATGATTAGTTTAAGTACTTATAATTTTCTCATTCCTAATGTTAATTGATTAAAACCTATGTATGGAGGATAAGCTCAAATTGAACTCTTAATGAGATCCATGTGCCTTATGTTAGGCTATTTCGAATAGGTTTATACTTTTGATAGAGTTATTTATTCAAGTGTGAAAGTTGAAGTTGTCTAATTCTATGCGACTTGGGCTTTATTTATAAAGTATTTATGAAACTGAGATACAACACATGATCTTTAATGTATGGCTTATATATATTGATAGACACATTATGATCAGCTGAAGGGAAAGTATGCTTTACAATGTCTAGAATGTCAATTAGAATTCTGAATTCAAAGCTAATGTTATTGGAGTTCCAAATTGACTATATGACTAAGTAATACTAATGTGGAGGTTCAAACCTAAAAAGTATCTTCATTCATGCATGGGATCTTCGCAAATAATCTTTAGAGTCTTCCTATGATTTTGGTCTAAATGGGAGATTGTTGGGTAATTGTCTCAAAATTATAAAAAAACCTAGTGTTAGTTGGTTTGAAATGATTTTGACTTAGGTCCTTGATTGATAATTTTAGAACTTTGACTATTTAACCTAGTCATAACCTATTCAACACTTTTGTATGCACCCTTTAATTGTCATAATGATCTAGAATATGCCCTAGTGTTTAACCTTGCATATGATCGTTGACTACTATTGGTAGTTGTTATAGGTTTATTACTAGCCGTTAAAGATTTATTTATAACTGTTGAGTTTGGACCTATATACCCCCAAGTCCTTTTCGATTCTCTCCATCACAATCACCTCTCAAGCTTTCATCTCTTTCCCCTCATCTCTCTCAGAGTTCTCTTCCCTTGAGCTCTTTAGCTCTCCTAAGCTCCTTAGCCCCTTGAGCTCTTTAGCTCCTTTGAAGCTTTCAGATATTAACTTAGTTAAGTGTCGCCCTAAGGTGATCCTAGGGTCTACTTGGTTCGAGTCAAGAAGATATTCAAAGTAGTTTGTGTTGAGTTGTTGGTCTCACCCAGTGAAGGGCATGGGTCAACATTCACAAGTAAGCAAAAGTTCAGTTGTATCTTGAGAGCAAATTTGCGTGAATACCCATCGCACAAGGACTTGATCCTAGGTGGGGCAACTATTACTTGAAAGATAGTGTCCACTGCATGCCTCCCACCTGGTTCAAATTCTGTTGTCATACCCATTAAGTGAATTTTCTATGTCCACCTATTGATGCATTTTACCCATACACAACAGCACTATAATGTGTCCTCTCAAGTTGGGTCATGTAAAGAGACAGAAAGTATCCATCTCACAGACAAACAGTTTATAGTTTGGCTAGGCTTTCAACCATTTGATCTCTATCATCCAAGCACTTGTCATGTGTTCATTGGCAGATGCACCCAACTGTCAGAAAAATTCTTTGGCCATTAGAGATGTCAACAGATTAGATTTGAGTTGGATATTTGATCAAATCCAAATTTGGCGAGTCAGATTCGGCAAAGAAAGTAGTATCCAATTAATCAAGTTCGGATCCATATAAAGTTTTGAATTCATTCTGAGTCCGAAACTAAATCCAATGCATAATTTGATGCGTTTTTATGTAATACATATCTGATTAACTAATTGGACCTCGATTTGGTTTATCTTTTCGTCTGTGTCCAAGTCATCTGATTTGGTTGGATTCAATATGAGAGACAAAGAGATGCAATAGCAATAAGCTTTAAAAGAGCAGGGTAGCAAATTACCTTTCTGGTTACTAACCCAACCTAAGCTTTACAAGATTGTTGTATATGCTGAATGTAGTAATTAATGGGAGCGTCTATTATGGTACTAAACCACCATAAACACTTGATTTTCATAGATCTATTCTCAAACTAAAATTGACCTTCCCTTCATGTTTAACACGTTCTATTTACCATTTCATGTGTCAAAGTTGGCTGCAACATGATGTTTTGAGCTTTTTTTAACTATTCTAGCTTACTTTACAAATTGTGAGCTATCAATTTTCCAATGTCTTGGAAATTGAATTTTACTGCATACTGAATATGATTGTTCTCCTGACCTGATAAATAGATTGTTAATCTGCAAGGTTAGATCTAACATTTGATGGCTAGATCCACGCACATAGAGAGTGTACCAGCATATGGTATCATGGTTGAGAACTACAATCGATGTTCTCTATATTAATATCTGCTGCATTATTAACCGGCTGATGCTGACAAGACTTTCCTACTTTTGTTACTCTGAGAAAGCTCTAAAACTACCACCGAGGTGGTATCCCATGTGGTAAGCGGAGTCCTGTGCCAAGCTGAAGGCTCAGGTTCGAATCCCTCTGCCACATGGGGCTTAAGAGATGTCTGGTAGGGGTCTGCCTAACACCAGCTTGCCTTTCAAAAAAAAATCTAAAACTTGTTACTGTGCTTTGTCTTGAACAGTAAAATCAAAGGCATTTCGTAATATTATATTTTTTTTTATTTTTGCATATATATAAGGTTAATATTTGGTGCTATTAAAGGCACTAAATTATATGAAACTATTGAGTTGAAAATCATAGGTTCAGGCTCTATCAGCTCAATTTAACCACATTGATGTGTTCAAGAAGGTTTGTTTGCTAAGGATCGAACTTTGGATGGTGATATTTAGATCTAAAAATATGATTGAGTCATGAAATTTTAGTGCATTGTTGACCATTAATTTTTGAAGTCCTTAAAAACATGCTTATGTGTCACAGTCATATGATTCAAAACTCATTTCCCACTAAACAAATATTGTAGATTACATCTGTAAGCTTTAATTAAAAAAAAAAAAACCTATGATTTTCAGCTCAATAGTTTCATATAATTTGGTGCTTTCATAGCACCATATATATATATATATATATATATATATATATATATATATATATATATATATATATATATATATATATATATAGCTTCTACGCTGATTTATATAGATCTAAGCTCCAAATGCAAACTCTAACCTTTGGATCATTTTTTACATGTTTTACTTTCTATTTTCATGTGTTTAAGTTGAATGAAATATGACGATTTATACCATTTCTATATATCCTTATTTTCATGAATTGTGAGCCATTCATTTTTACATTCTCAAAAAAATCATGTTTAACACATTTGTGCGGTTAGATCTACCATTTGGTGGCTTGATCTATACAAACAAGAGTGTATATATATATATATTGTTGCAAATATGCACTCGGTATCAATGAGTTAAACAAACAATATCTTACTAATATTTTAAAAAAGTGAATCTAACCTTATAGATATAATCTACAAGGTCTGTTTGGTGGGATACTACTTTTAAATCACTGAAATCTGACGTGTACATAGGATTTTTTGGTAATTCAATAATCAATGGCCCAAAATGCACTGAATTTTCATGACTTAAAAAGGCCAATTTTTGTGTCAAAAAAACATGATCCAATAGTTGATATCTAACAATTTGACTATATTGAATGCATCTGTAGGGCCAGATTGAGTCAAAATAACTTGCATCTATGAGTTCAACTCATTGATGCTGTAAACATCTCCACCAAAGACACACACACACACACACACACACACATATATATATATATATAGAGAGAGAGAGAGAGAACCCTTAGTGGGTTTAGAAGGAAACCGAGCTTCCGTATGATGATTATTTAATTGTACTTCCTAATCCTAAAGCCTAAATATTATAAAAGCAGGAGTAAGGTAATAGGTGTCAAAAATTAGATGCTTCTTTTCTTTATCTAAATCCACATCCTTGCCATGGTTTCTAACAATGTCATTAAAAATTTGTTTCGCCTTTATATAGGTTTTCAAAAAAAAGTCTTGCATGGCATCTTGTAATTTTTCAAAAGCTCTTAACACACAAATTCTCTCCTAATTTCCATAAAAAATCAATTCATTTCTTATAAAAAAAAATATTCTTGCTCTTTTAAATATCTCCATAAATCACTCCTCTCTCATTTCTCATTAACCATAATAAAAAATCATGCATGGGTTTGGCCAGCCCCATGCATGATTTTTCTGTGTTTATTCATCTTATTTATCATAAAAATGTAACATAATCTAGGCTAAATATATATTAATATTTATTTCCTTTAGTTATTATATATTTGAAAAATGTTATAAAGTGTTTGCATATTTGTATGTCTTTATTTATTTATTTGTCATAAAAAGATTAATATGAAGATTATTTATTTAGACCTAGCCATATGGACGGGGCCCTTAAATATCCAGTGCTAATAATTGTTGGTTGCTCATGGTTCTAGATATAGACCAAAAAAACAAATCTTAAGTATACCATAACCATTATTATTATCATGGGAATCTCTTATGTTTTTTCTTATTCATTTCTAGTTGCCACAGATATCTAGTTAGATCTAAGAGTTTAAATCAGGGAATAAACTAATAATGCAGCACAGATATCCGCCCAGTACTTTCACTAGATCTCATATCCAACCTGCAGATAAGGCCTAAATACAAAACGTCCCCAACAACAGAGGCGTAGCTAGGGGGGGGCAGGACTGGGCTGTGTCCCGAAACAGTTAATTTTTTTTTTTAAAGGCCAGTCCTAGCCCAGCCCTGATTCCATATGAAATAGATTTTTATCCATTTTTTGTAGCCCAGTCCTAGCCCAGCCCCGACTGCAGCAAATAGTTTGATTTGTCCATATGAAATAAATTTTTATTAATAATTGCAGCCACTTTTTAAATTTTCGGGGGCGCTGCCCCCGAACCCCCGACTATCACACCGAATATTTTTTCTTTGCTACACCCCTGTTTGCCCCCCTCTCACATGATTCCTAGCTACGCCACTGCCCAACAACACTAATTTTCAGTTCAGATTTAGTCGGACTTCTCACCAACTGGCAACCACAAAGGCTCATAAGGCACTGCACCCGCACCAGGTGCAAAACTTGGACACGGCTTCCTTTGTGTCGGGAGAAGTGAGTTTCATTTCTGTCCAAAACTAAATTCAGTTAACCTTAACCAAATCCAATTATATATATAAAGCACACAAATCTATTATACATATGCACCTCTACACGTGTTATTTTTTATTGATGAGGAATAGTAATTGTAAATTGTTAATTTGATTTATTGCATGAATTAAGGAATGATGAATTGATGATATAATAATTATTTTTATTTTATTAGAATCAACTTAAAACTGTTAACAATTATATATATATATATATATATATATATATATATATATATATATATATATATATATATATATATATATATATATATATATATATATATATATATATATATATATATATATATATACCTTCCCCGCACCCCCCCACACCCAGGTTTTTTTTAAGTGTCTTACTACAGCTGCACACATGTGACATAGCTCAAGAGACTTTACTTGACTCTTATGTTTGGTTGCATTCAAATGTGATTTGGAATCTCATGCAAATGAGAACCCGAATGTGTTTTGAAATCACATTTGGAGGGAATCTCGTGATTTCAAATTATATGATGGAATATGTGATTTGGAATCATGACTTCAAGTGACATTTCCATCTCATGTAATCTAGTAAGTACACATTCAAATCAAGAATAACTTGCCTAGGACCACACCACCTAATACAAACAACATAAAATTGAACATAACTGATTATGGGACCGACTCCAGTTACACCATAAATTTGCTTTAATGGGTAATTTGAATCATAAATATCAGAAAAGGAAGCAGGTGCAAGAAGCCATGCATGAAACATGAATAAAGAAGCAAATGTTAAGATATCTCCCAGTTACATGAGGCATTTAGAAAGCATAATGGGAAGCGAGTAATAGACAACAAATAAAAACAAGTCACATACAAATACAATTAAAACATTTTTTTATTATAAATCTCACTTCTCGAAAAAAGTATTTATTATACATGTTGATTTTATAATGGAACACAATTTTTTAAACAAAAAGTGCCATGAAAAAGGCATCTGAAGAAAGTTCACTTTCGAATCAAGCTTTCCATCTTTTGAAGCATGAAAAAGCAGGTATCACATTTCGAAAAAAGCAAGCTTTTGATGTATGCCACCAGTTCAGAAAACTAGGATAAGAGTGGATATCACATTGTAGAGGATAACACAACATCCCAGCTTATCATGCTTTTCTGGATAAGCGGGTGCGTCCAAACATTACCAAATGTCACCATTATTAGGAATTAGGTGAGAATGAACACTGACCACATATATAGTATTATGAAGTACACCAAAGAGTTCAAGGAAGAGTTTGATAGCGATGTAGCACTTCAAACAGTTCCCATGCAACAGATTCCATGCAATGATAATGAAAAGCAACAGTTGAATAATTGGCCGAGTAACTTTCAGTTCTGTCCAGGAATTAACAGATATCAGGTGCTTTGCTTAGTCCACGTAAAAGAAGACCCAAAATCTGAATATTAGATAACAAAAAAGAAGAGGGAAAACAGAAGTCCAGTAGTAGGACAATAAATACAAAATTTGGCAGCAACCTGAAGCCACATTATGGTTCAATTGCCCATCAAATCACAACCTGTCTAACCAACTAATGATACTTTCTTGAGAGCCAAACTGCAAATCCTGAAAAGTTTAGAAAGATAATATCAACAAATTCATAAAACCAATGATACACTTTAAGGGGCCAAAATAGATGGACTGAGAAAGCATAATCTTACAGCAAGATCAGGTGGTGTTCCAAGCTGTATGTCATCAAGATCAGCAATACTGCTTCCTGTATAAATGTCTTTCTCGAAATCATTCTTGATACCATTGGACTCTGTTAAAGGAAGGGGTAGCTCCAGCCCCAGCTCTTGAACAGGGGGCCAAGCAGCCTCAAGTATTTCATCACAAAAAAGAAATTTGTCTACAACAGCATCATCTGGATCATCAACGGCTTGTGATTCACCTGGCCACCAATTTACCCCAACACACCCCGGTTCAACATTATGAAAGTTTGGTATTGTAAAACTGGTCTCTCCAACCTAATCTCCATGATATGTCAAACGAATAACCAAACAACAATGCATCAACATCAGACTTACAAACTGCATCAAGAAAACTTGTAATTAAGAAATTATATGATTCAATGGGAGAAGCAAATTTAACTCCGATGCAAAAAAGTCACTTCTGTCACTTAAGAATAATCTGCACTAATATTTTATAGTAACTAAGAAAGAACAAAAGCAGCACCCTTATATTCAAACTTTATGAAACCATCGATATTCAAAATAATTGTGAAAGTCTAAGGAATGCAATGATCATCAATATTGAAGACATCATGCAGAGAAGTTGAGCATGATACTGAATCTGAACAGCACAAATGTCTGTTCCATGAACCAAGGTAAAATAGATGGTAACATGATGGTATTGGTATGCAAATATAAAAATCAGTTATTTCTAAATCCTTATCTGTTACCTGTGGGGAGAAATGTGCTTCCCTTTCATCGCCATCTTCAAACAAACTATGCTTTCCAAGCCTAGGAGGATTTGGAGTATTCGTGTTCGGAGTTTTAGGACTGGCTTCAAGTGTCTTAATGTCCATGTCCTCCCCCGATTGGTTGACATTGTTCTTACCAGGATGCTTTTGGTCATGTTGGTAGAATATTTTTGACACCACAAACTCTCCATCCCTTTCATCCTCATCTGTACCAAGATGGTATTGATGCATCACCCAGTTTGTTTTATCAGGCTTGCTGCCCTTGGATGAACTTGTATAAAGAACCATTATCTTCTTAAAACCTTTCTGTACACCATTCTCAATGATAGGCTTTGTTTTTCCTGTCTTATGCCACCGTACCTGCTTTACAGTTAAGTTACACTGCATGTGGATCTTTCGACGTTTACGCTGACCTGTATTATATGCATTGGAAGTTCGATGAAAGAAATGAACACTGCTTCCATCCTTCTTGATACCTGCATTATAATAAAGGACTTTTTTAATTTAGCATGTTGATGGCAGAAGAGCATGTGCAAATTTAACATCCATCACCTGGCAGATTTTCAGGATGAGTGAAACATATTCCATCTTTTCCCTCGAGTGTTGGAATGAATTCATCAATGAACAAATGAGGCTTAGCATTCCCATATCCAACTTTTCCAGATAAATGTCCTAAAAGCTCTATATCAGAGGGATCAAACTTAACACCTGCAGGCAGACCTGGCCATTCAGTTGAGACCTGCACAAGACATGCCCAGTTTCATTAACCAAGTTTGGTCTTATATATGCTGCAAGAAAGAGATGCCAAGCAGAATCTAGAATGCAACAACATGCTTGTAAAATTTTGTGATTGTTGCAGAAGAAAAACACTGTAGGCCAAGTTTTAAAAAACATACAATATATCTCAAAGCAGACCATATGCATGCCAAAAGCAGTTTTCTTAGAGTGCAAGAGATGGGAGATGGGAGAACAGAAACCAAAAAATAAAGCGAAAATACTTGTACAGTTGCATGTGTTTTTTGCCTAATCTAAACCCATAGATGTGATCTCAATGCTTTATTTAGTAGAAAAAGAATACTAGTTCATGTTTAAATGTGTTTTTCTTTTTTGTTGGATAATCCAAGGGAAAAAAAACCCAAACACCGACCACATATTGGCTGGCCCCCAGTTGGTAAAACCCTTGAAGTCCCCCCTGCAAGAGATGGGAGAAGGGAGAACAGAAAGCAAAAAATAAAGAAAAAAATACTTGTGCAGTTGCATGTGTTTTTTGCCTAATATAAACCCATAGATGTGATATCAATGCTTTATTTAGTAGAAAACATATACTAGTTTAAATATTTTTCATGTTTAAATGTGTTTTTCTTTTTTGTTGGATAATCCAAGGAAAAAAAAACCAAGCACCGACCACACATTGGCTGGCCTCCAGTTGGTAAAACCCTTGAAGTCCCCCTTGCCCACCAGGGAGTACACCCAGCTTCCACCTTCAAGCAAGGGACGCCACCCATGGCTTTTAGCTCAAAAAAAAATCAATGGTTCATATTACACTAAAAAATTGAAAATCAATAATTCTTGTTAAATATTGATTTGATCCAAAGCATGGCTTTTAATGAAGAAGTAATAATAAACACATCTGCAGGTTTGGATTAAGCAAAAAATGCACACAAGCACATTTTTTAAAGGGGTCTGGGATGCTCTCTCTCTCTCTCATATATATATGTATATATATATATATATATATATATATATATATGCTAAGTGGGGTTTTCGGCATTTTCAGTGCTTTTTTCGCAATTCCTACCCCCATAGATGTGTTCAGCATGGTCGACTTACAAGGAATCTACACTCAGATCATGTGTTTTGGATGAAAAAATGACATTTAGAGCCTCAAAATTTTACAAAAAGTTTGGACCAGTGATTTTTCAAACCTTATAAAAATTCAGCCATGTGATGGGATTGAATGCTCCAAGAGCTTATTCCCATAAAATCATGTATGTAGATCACATCTGTACGGTCAGAATTTAAAAATAAAATGAAAAAAAAAACAAAAACCCATTGCATATTCGTTTTAGCTTGTTTGTATATATATATATATCATAGTCATCTGTGAGTATATTTCTCGTGATATTATAGGTTTGGTGATAAATCTCGGGAAAATCTCAGGGCTTAAAAACTATAAAAAATAATAAAAATAAGTAAGAAAATATCATGTTTAGACTAAAAATACATAAATAATAAAAGAAATAAGTAAATATCGTGATAATATCACCATATTATCAAATTGCCAATATTTTCAAAATAAAGCAATAGTTTACCTATATTATCGTTCGCTGAATTTTACAGCAATAATATCATGACATTTTGAAAATATCATCGATATTTGTGAATATGATATACACCTATATCATTCAAGGTAATATCCCAGCAAAGGTATTTCTTAGAGAGATTTTCAAAAGTTGAAAAATCTTGAGAAAATATCTGGAGTTTTAAAAATACAAAAATATGAAAAATAAAAAGAAATATAAGAAAATAATAGTTATTCTTGGAAAAATAAAAGGAATATAACTTTGAAAAGCTTTTAAAATACAAAAAATTGGCTTAAAATATATAAAATAAGTTTTTTTCAAAAAATATATCATGATATTTTTATTCATGGCGATATTTTGAAAATATCGCTATATTTTACCTTTAATATTGGTTCACCTGGATTTGCCGATAATACCGTGATATTTTCAAAATATCGACGATATTGATGATTGTGATATATATATAGATAGATGGGATATCATTTGCTACCCCTCGTGGTAAGGAACCCCCTAGTTGGAACTCATAGAGGGAGGTTGTTTTGACCAAATCTGACCTCATGGATGTGTTCAGCATTGTCAAAAATAGTAGGACTTGACCCTTGGAACATTATGTTTTTTTGAGGTTTGAAAATTTGGTACACTGTACGCAATTGATTTTTCAATTCTTGTAAAATCTGGCATATACGTCAGAAAAACAAGTTCCAAAGGTCAGTTTCTACTAAACATAATATACGTACCCTCGTGGTAAGGAACCCCCTAGTTGGAACTCATAGAGGGAGGTTGTTTTGACCAAATCTGACCTCATGGATGTGTTCAGCATTGTCAAAAAATAGTAGGACTTGACCCTTGGAACATTATGTTTTTTTGAGGTTTGAAAATTTGGTACACTGTACGCAATTGATTTTTCAACTCTTGTAAAATCTGGCATATACGTCAGAAAAACAAGTTCCAAAGGTCAATTTCTACTAAACTTAATATATACTTATATAGACTACATCTAGAGGGTCAGATGTGTAGAAAAAACTAAAATAAAAACAAAATTATTACATTTTTTTACTAAGGGGTTCCTTACCCACGAGGGTAGCAAACATTACCTTTATATATATATATATGGAAAAATATTTTCTATTAATGACAGTAAGAAACTAATGAGCTAGAAATCATAGATGCATGTTGTATCAACTCAATCTAACCACATAGATGTGTTCAGCATGGTTTGTTTGTTAAGGATCAAGACTTGGATCGTGCTTTTTTTATTTAAAAATGTGATCTTTTGAGTTACGAAATTTTGATACATTGTGGGCCATTAATTTTTGGATCGTGTTGTTGTTGTTGTTGTTGTTGTTGTTGTTTGTTTAAAAACTTAATTACTTGTCATAATCACATGATTCAAAACATGTTTTCTACTAAACAAACCATGTAGATCACAACAGTAACATTTGAACTACAAAAAATTAGAAATTTCTAAAGAAAAGAGTGATTTATACTCATTAGTTTCTTACCTTCATTAGTAACCAATATTTACCCTATATACATATATAGGGAAGGGGGGCTGTGCAACCAAAGGAAGATGCAATATCTATAACCAATGATGATCGGATGGATCTCCTTCTCCTGTATTTGAGTGTTTCATTGATCAGACCTTATACATGAATATTTTATATCTAGACATGTTTTTCTAAACATAAAAAATGGATGGCTCACAATTTTACAATACAAAGTATTGTCAGCTGTCGATTTTTAGTGCTTTAAAAAATGCATCTACATATCGAAAAATCAATATATAGAGCCCGATCAATAAAAAACTCAATGGCCAGAGAAAGAATGCAGCTCAATCATCATTGGTTATAGATGATGCACCTTCCTTTGGTTGCACAGTCCCCCTTGCCATATATATATATATATATATATATATATATATATATATATATATATATATATATATATATATATATATATATATATATATATATATATATCACTGGTTCTGCCCACTTTCTCGTTCTGCCGCCTCAAATTAGCATTTTTTTGGTATTTTTTCTCACATCTAACACCATAGATGTGATCTATAGGTTTTGTTTAGTGGGAACCGGCTTTTGGATCACCGGAATCTGACATGTATACAGGTTTTTCCGGTGATCAAAAATCAATGGCTATGAAGATACCAGTTTTCCCGGCTCATAAAAATATGTTTTTTAATTGAAAAAACATGATCAAAGAGTCTATTCCCACTAAATTGAGCATGCTAAACACATCTAACGGTTCAGAGAACGGGGCAGAACGAGAAATGGGGCCTAATATGTTCAGCTCTCTCTCTCTCTCTCTCTCTCTCTCTCTATA
This sequence comes from Nuphar pumila, assembly GCF_984573655.1. Taxonomy (NCBI): domain Eukaryota; kingdom Viridiplantae; phylum Streptophyta; class Magnoliopsida; order Nymphaeales; family Nymphaeaceae; genus Nuphar; species Nuphar pumila. The sequence continues at coordinate 117,890,778 of NC_143255.1, forward strand.
TATATATATATATATATATATATATATATATATAGTAGAGAACAGTTGTTTCATGCCCAGCATGAGCAAATGGGTTTCCGGGTTTTCCGCAAATCTGACCCTACAGATGTGTTTCACATGGTCAATTTGCTAGGCAACGACACTTGGATCATATTTTTTGAATAAAAAATGTGATTTTTTAAGCCTTGGATATTTATGTTATTTACAAAGATTTTACACGTTTGATTTTGAAACCTCATAGAAATCTATCCGCTGTTGCAAGAGTGGATTCCTGTAAAATCAAGCACATAGAACACATCAATATGGTCAGATTCGAGAAATACATGGAAAAAACCCTTCAAAAGCCCCATAGGCTGAATCCCCGCACCCCCGCACCCGGGTTTTTTGGAAGTGCCGAATCCCCGCACCCGCGCCTGCACCCATGTGACATAGTATATATATATATATATATATATATATATATATATATATATATATATAACATTAAACTAGTGATAGTTAACAGATTCAACCTTATCAAAATGACTAAAATACCCTCAAAAGAATGGCATTTTTTAAAATGCATGGTTACTTTTTGGCTGAGTTTACTTCCCTTTCATTGCCATCTTCAAAAAAATCCAGGGAATGTTTTCTACAAATTAAGTTATACATTACATATGCAAGTTCAAATTAAGCAAACACCTGCAACTATGTTTTGTGGAACCAGTTAGGACAGTTACAGTTACGATTAAATTGGTTAGGACCTACAATTACAGTCAGGGACATAATAATTGACTATGGCAAAGATGCTAAATATGGTCTTTCAATAACTCACATAACATAAAGCATAATAATGAAATTTTCCATATGCAGAACGCAGGATCAACCAAAATTTATTGAGGAACATGATAAATGAAATTAAGAACCAAAGAGTAACTCATAAAAATAGTTAGCAGCTTTTATAACATTTAATTAATATGTATACCATGAAATTATAAAGCCATCAACAACGACAAATAAAAATGGAGGGTCCCAAAAAGAAAAGGTGAAAAGCAAATAATAGCATAGGTGACTCATACATCACTGTTATCGATTTGGTAATTGCAGTTTGGGCATTGCCTTTTTGCTTCTGTTCCCCAATCATTTATTTGACAGCTAGAAAGTTGGGTAGCATTCTTAACTTTCCTTGCAATCCCTCTGCTATCGATCAGCCATGTCCTATAAAATTATTCATTAAAACATTTGTTAACAAAAACTTTTGAGTGAAAGAAGGCATAGGAGAATAAGAATAAGACATAGGCAATGAAAGAAACAAGCACAGCTATTATCCAAAGCATGCCAAGAGTTGAAAATATGCCTCCAAAGCTCCAATATTATCAAGCTGTATGGCAAGAAAATTACTGCAATCACATGCAACCTAGCATTAAAATAATAACACAAATAGCAGAATGCACGTATTTTGAATGCCACATCACTAACATAGGCTTTGTTTGTATGCAGAAGCAAAACTCATCTGAAATTTATCATAAGTAGTTTGACTCAATATTAACTATAAAACACCATATGAATTTGTTAATTGTGCTGCACTTGTAAGATAGACCCACATGGTCTTAGGTAATAAATTTGTTAGTTCACAACAGCATTCATGTCACCAAATATAGCTTTGTTGGTAACAAAATCGATGTGATGGCGGTTGTTATGGAAATGGTGGCATTGATGATCATGAACAACTTTGGTGGTACTTGTAAGAGGTTCATAACAATGTGATTTTTGTGACTTTTGTGATGCTGGAGGTTGAGTCATGATGGTTATGACAATAGATTGTGGTTAGGTGGAATCGATGTACTTACTGACCGTTACCATGTCTATTCTAGAGAGTAGCAATCATAGAGGAAGCAAGGGTGATGACTGGTCATGACTGGCTCTCAGGTAAACAACTCCTGGCTTTGTGCAGTGAAAATGGCAAGAAAATTTGGTGATCTCAATGTGATCTAGCAGGAATGATAAAGGCAAAAGTTGTGGACAATTGGAAATCATGGGTAGCATCCTACAAAGCGAATGCAGTGCCAGAACTGGTGTCCAGGTGGAATTGTGGGATGAGGACGATCATGGTGACTACTGTATGTTGATGACTCTAGCAGAAGCAGATGAGGGTCTCAGTGGCACTTCTATGGGGTAATCTTAATAGTGCTGGTTATGTTGGACATAGTGGTGAAAAGGTGGAAAATAAAGTTGTTAAAGAGACAACCAGTGTGTGTGTGTGTGTGTGGAAAAGCTAGTTCAACGTGGTTCTGTGATGATATGGGGTGTGTATGTTGAGGAGAAAGAGGTGCTGATAGCACCCACCACAAATTGTGTTGCTTAAGCAAGCCAACTGGCACAATAGAAGATTCAACTATGAGTCATCCTGTTGTTGGTTTACCAATTGTTATATGTATGAAGGACACAAATTTCCCTTTTCTTATTTATTTGTGCATCCATCTAAAACCTCGTGGACCTTCAATTCATATGAACATATGTACGAGGTCAGACAAATTTTGACATAAAAAACCAAGTAAGCATTTGGCAGTTTGATATCTTTGTAGAGTAAAACAAACAACAGAAACTCGATGGTGTAAAATGATTGCATTGTGGGAGCCTGCTTCCATCTCATGAAGCCAAGCTTCCACCTAGTCAGGAAGAAAATCAGGTTGCAAATGGATTCCCGGGCCACGCGATCATGATTCAACAGTAAGAATCATCAACCTATAAATATGAACATGGATACTTCAAACATCAGTTCCCATCGTGCATATCAACCAACTCATCAACCTGAGCCAAAAGTCAACCACCAAAGACAATGAAAGAAACAAGTATGCTAGCCAGCTATTAGCTTGCTGTCCCGTACCACTGATTCCTTCTATGTTGCATGACCATGATCATGATGATAAAATACAACATCATGATTGAACATTCCAAGATTAAATAAGCCTACTGATTTTAGTCTTCTAAACCATGAATTATTCATGTTCTGGCTTCTCAGTTGAAATATAAAAAAAAAACACAAAAAAAATGAGTTTTGTACACCATGCCTCACATAAGTATTAATGTTTTTTCTAATTGATCGTTGTAAGAGTGGCCACCATGTGAACAGCAGCTGGCGCATCTTCTCTAGAGTGAGTAGAGTGTATCATCAGACAGACATCGGGTGAAGTGCCGCCGTTGATTGCGTGAAATCAACAGCAGCATTTTTTTCTGCATTTTTACACTTTTAGTGGTGGTTCAAAACTGAAGTCAAAAAAAAAAAAAGGACACGCTGCTCAAGGCTGAGCGTCTGATGCCTGGGAGTCTGACGATACGCTCGATTCTCTCTAGAGTAACAAATTTAGCAATAAAAATATATTGAAAGAACCTGTTGAGACATATCATGGCTTCTAATGAAATGCCTACCTTGCACATAGCAGCAGGAGTCATAGCCAATTCTGGCCCATGGAATTTTATGATCCAAAACAGGCAGATATTCAGGTCCCATGGTTCTTGCACAGAAACATGGAACTTTTTTTTACTAGGTTTCTACCTGCCTCTAATAAGCCATTTTAGCCATTACACAGCACAAGTTCATATTACAAAAGTGTTGTGTCTGGTCATGTCGTGTTATTCAACTGTTAGATGGTTTTGAAAGATTATGAGAATAGCCAATACGCACCAGCCACCCACAAGATTCTAGAATATTTCATTATCTGAATATAATGGATGCTTGATATGGCCATTGTCATAGAGATACTGCTATTAAAATAAAAAAAACAAGATTCCTGCTATAATACTATAATTTGGTCTAGAAGAGATGGATAAGCCATAGAGATATTAATACCCACCAAAGCAGAAACCTAACCCGCATAAATCCTCGAGAACTGGTACCAAAAGAATATGAAGACACTATGAGTACCGATAGCCCCATTCGATCTAGTGAAATGCATGTTTCAGCTCCTAAATGACTTACTAATCTAACAGGCAAGTGACTATCGTGAAACCGAGAGGTAGTAATACCAAACAAAGTAGAAAGACAACACTAACGTAGAACAGGAATTTAAGAAACCATCAAGAACCAGCATCTTCCAAAAGAATAGCAAGAAACGACTGGATAGCCTAGCTAACTAATGCACGTTTCAGCTGCCAAATAAACTGAATAACCTAGCAGACAACTGATTACAACGAAGCCAAAGCGTCGAAAATCTACCCAATGTAAGACTTTCATCGCAACCAACACCCATCAGTCAACGAAACAAAGAAGAGCTACTCAAAAAACTCCTCACCTCAACGCATTACAACAAAATCGTAACTCCCATGAAAGCCCCAACACATCAATCCAACAATGCCGAGTTCGCCGTCTCGCATTCCTACCACCATTATCTCAATAACACAGCCACATCCAAACACTCGCCAAAACAAGAAGAAACCAAGAACCCACCATCGAACTCATGTTGCCTCATGCCCAAAACAACATCATCTTGCGACTTGACAGGTTTATGGATGTTGGGTACTTCATTCTTCATCATCTTCCGCACACCACCAAAAGGGAAAAGCTCAAAATCCACCATCAGCTTAATAATGCCTCAATGTTTTTCCCTTTGGCAATCCATGCAGAACCCCAAAAGCAACACCAACAGATACCAACAAAAACAGCCAAATGAAAAGAATAAGAACCAAGAAGAAGAACAAGGAACTCTCTCGCTGTGCAACAAGCATACGTACCTTGCCATTCCTTCATTTGGAAGCAAAACCCACCAATGCGCTACAGTATGAGACAGTGACCATCTCTCGAGTAGAAAAGCCCCTCGAGACGTTCTTTATGTATATAATATATGGGTTAGCCGTTACGAGGGGGCTCAGGGGGATGACGTGTACCGTCACCCGTTGGCCGAACTTAGTGACGGAGCCATGGGTCCCACTCTCGAGGTGAATGGAGGGAAACTTGGCCCCTCTTTTGCTTTCAAGAGAAGCTTCCCCCGACATCGCTGTCAACAGGTCGGGTATGATCCGATTTAGACCGGGATTGGATCCGATAAGATCCCGAATTTGGACTTGGTTGTGTAGGTTACGTTGCTTCCCGTTAGCTAATTGGGTAGGGTCTGTAAGATCCGAGTGCTGTGTGTTTTGGGGGACGTTGAAAATCTTGATTAAGATCCCAGTCTGACCCAAATCTTGACTAAGATCAGAGAAAAAAAACGGGATTTGATCGAAATTTGGCTTGTGTGGCGCTGTTTTGGAGCCGTGTTGGTGATGAAATCGGTTTGTTTGACAACAACATTTTCTTTTTATGACGAGAAACCCTTGTAGAAGCGAGAAAAAACCTTGGGTGAAGCCCACCACTACCATGCCTTACGTGCCCACACAAACACAACACAACCATGTGCCTGCGGGGTTTGATCTGGGGTCTTCAACTCAACACCTTCACAACCACCCGTGGTGGCAACAACATTCTCATGAGGACGTTGTTGAAAATTCGTTCATTTACAACCCCTTCGCTCCTCCCATCCCCATCTTCCCTCCCCAAAAGGACTATGGCTCCCAAACATAGACTTATTTGCAATTGCGCGGTTTGTAACTAAGTGAGCTCCGGTCACACCTGGATCTGGACTTGATGCTAGCATCATCATGTGTTTTCGTGAAAAAAACTGATATTTGGAGCATCTAGAATTTACAAAAATTGTTGACCGTTGATTTCTCAAACGTTATAAAAAACCTCTTATATTTATATTTATATATAGGATACTAAAGAAGGTAAGGAATTAATGAGTAAAAAATTACTCTTTTTTCAAAAAATTCATTTTTTTATAGATCAAATGTTATGGTTTGTTTAATAAGAAACTTGTTTTGAATCATGTGATTATGACAAGTAATTAGGTTTTTAAAAGGGTTGTCCAATGATAAACAGCCTACAATGTGTCAAAATTTCAAAACTTAAAAAAATCACGTTTTTTTTTTTATCAAAAGCATAATTCGGGGCTTAATCCCTAGCAAACAAACAATGTTGAACACATCTACATAGTTAGATTGAGTTGATACAACTTACAACTATGATTTCTAGCTCATTAATTTCTTACTTTCATTGATAGTTGATCGGTGGGTCTAGGTTTAGATTTTAGAGTTTAGATGAGCTTTGATTAGGTTCGGTTATGTCAAAGGCAAATTTATATAACATATTTAGATATGGTTCTTGCAGGGTTTAAAGAATATTCAGGTTCTTCTAAAATATATCACAATAAATACTGAGAAATTATGAGGTGACTTAGGACACATCAGGGAAGCTTGGGTTAAAATTTTAGGTTCAGAAAATTCAGGATTGCAGAGATAAAATTTTGAGATGTTCTAAGTTTATTTGAGAATTGAATTTTGTTTAGTTTCTGAGAGAGTAGTTTTTCTCATAATAAAAATCATAAAAATCACACAAAATAAAGTTAGGACATGGGTTTTAGATTAAGTCTATTTTTTATTGGATTTTGGGCAGAACAGGTTTTAGTACTAGATTTAATTCTATTAAACTGGAAATAATTAGGATTCAAAATTTGGTGGGTTAGTTAAAGACATGTAGGGGTATCTGAGGTTAATTTTGCAATTATACACTACGTGGGGTTTGAGAGAAACTTTAAGGAAAAATTAGAACATTTTTTAGATATCACGACAAGATGATGTATTCAGATTTGGGTTTAGGAGAGATTTTAAGTTTAGAAAGGGTTTAAAAAATGGGATACAAGGACTTGCACAGTTTGAAAATTGTGTCCTAAGGCTTAGGAACCTTGTTTGATGAAGGAAGGGTCTACATTCACCGTAGAGTTGATGAAGTCCATATAAGTACTAAGTAGAATTCATTCTACTTAGCACATAAAGTGACGAGTAGGAACTAACAAAGGTAAAGAAAGAGGAAAGAAGGCCTAGAAATAGAGAAACGTTCCACAAGGGGGTGCGATTTCTTGAGAGAGAGAGTGTGAGGCAAACTTAATTCTACTTTTTTCATTTTTTTCAAGTACAAAAAAGAGCCCCTTTTATAAGCCAATGAAGATCTTACATAAATACAAAAATTTAAGTAAAAAAACAATCAACCCACTACTAAAACATTAAAGAAATATACTAATATTAGAGACTCTTGGGCTCCAAGTTCTTAAAGAAGATAAGTCTAAGGGCTACACATTTTTGGAGGGTCTCGAAGGCCTCTTAGAAACCAGCTCAAGTTCAACTTAGTTTTAATTTATAAAACAAGATACAAAATATGCAGACATATAGACATGATATTTTACTTGAAAATCAGGTATAGAAACTATGGAATTTAAATTCAACAGTCAATGCAATCTAAAGCCCAAGATCCTAAATTAGATCCATGTTTGACATTTTTTTTCTGACTTGTCTGGTTATTTGCTTCAGGTAAGGGAAAGTTTGAATCCTTTTTGGATCCGGATCTGGTTAACAAAATTTAAAAATCACATGCAGGTAAGAACGGGGTCCAACATTAACCATTTAGACCCTGCTTGTGTGATCGTGCCGAGTTTAATTGTATATTGAAACAATTAGGGTCTAGTTTATAAGTGGGTATGAGACTTAGACCTAATTAAATGATAATGCTGGTGGATCCAGACTACTACAACAAAAGCTATGCCACAAAGACACAAACACGAATCGCGAATTCAAGATTGCAAAGCTTTTATTTGTCACAGGGACATGCCTGGCAACACGAGTGGACACGCTCAAATTTATTATTATTTTATTATTGTTTAATGTTTTAAGGTTTTATGGCAATAAAAAAACATTTTTTAAATAAAAAATATCAACAAATTAGTTTTTTATTGATTAAAGATTAAAAATGTCCGTGTCCTATTTTCCAAAAATTCAAATTTTCGTGTCCACGTGTTTTTGTGACATGCTTTCGAAATGAAAGACAGGACGCAGGACATGATTTTTTTATTATTTAATTGCTTAACGAATTTTTGAATTCTGATGCTCTAATGTAAATATATATATTTATTATTACAAATATCAAAAAATTATTAACATTTATTTTAAAACAAATAAATTATTATCTATACGTGTCATAGGTATGTCTCCATGCCGTGTCAGACTAATAACGTGTCCTCGTGACATAGGATAAAAGCCATCGGTTTTTGCTTGCAGAGGGTCCCGTGTCTCCGATACCTTCAAATATTCAGAGGCAACCCACTCAGGAATTTAAAATGGTGGCGGTGAGACCCTCTCTCTGGCGAAGATGAAGAAGATGGTGGTGTGATCAGAACGACTCAGAAGAAGAAGAATAGGAGGAGGAGAAGGATATCATGTGGACGCTCAGGAGTGTCCAGGCCCTCCGCCGCTTCAGAAGCGTTTCTCCTCTCTGCAGCAGGTGCTTCTTCTTCAATCCCCCCCCCCTCCCTCCACGAAACGGTGAATAAGAATCACGGTTTCTTTCCTTCTCATTTCTTTTCTCTTTCTCTGGTTCTTGAGCGTGTTTGCCATTGTTGGTTGCCATTAGGAGTTGGGTGGTGAACGATATTGCTCCTGCACAAGCGAACGATGGGGGCCTCCCCAGATCAATGGTGGGTGTTGGATGTCTCCCACCATCTGATTCTACTTCAAGTGCGCATTCGGGGCTTCGTCCATGGCTTATTCCGTCTCGGTCGATGTCGACAAAGGGGAGGAGTATGAGGAGCAAAGTGGAGAAGAGGATGAGGAGGGAAACTGGAAAAACTCTTCGAGAGATTAGGCGTGCGAAGAAACTGAGAAAGAAATTGATGACCGACGAAGAGAGGCTCATTTACAACCTTCGGAGGGTAGGCTCCTTTCATCTCCTTTTTTTTACTCATCCCCTTTCCTGGTGTTCTCTGGTTGCGGATTTCATTGTTCAAAGTTCAGGCGTTTTTGGTTGGTTTTTGTAATTGCCCACAAAAAATTATTGCAAAGTCGGTATTCCCCACAAAAATTATTGCAGAATAGGTAAAGAAAAACCGTAACATGGATTGTTTGTCATTTGCTACTCTCTCCATTGGTGCCCGCATTATTGATTCTGTCCTTGTAAATTTGAGCATTTGCATTAACATATTTATATTAAACGAATCAACACCATGTACGGGAAGCACGGTTAAGAGGTTGTTTCCTGCGTGGAGAAGAAGGAACACTCACACACGTTGGAACAATCCTGAGCATACACGCACAACAAAACATGTTTTAATGTGGTTCGGTCTGAATGACCTATGTCCACGATCCTCCCGTCTCTCACACAATTCAACGTGAAACAGTGTCCTCTATTTATAGAGTTTATGTACAGACGGTGATTAACCTGTTTCCTTCTTGAAAAGGACTTTGATAGACAGGTTTACATGAGGAGTCTCTCTTTACAAACTTGATTTCAGTGGGAGCAGAGGTACTGTGTGGATCCAGGTCATTTGTCTTGACATCCCCCGCAAGCGAAATGGTCTGGGAGTGATGTTGAGCTTGGATTTTAAGTAATTGAACCGTTGAACCGCAAGGGGTTTGGTGAGAATATCCACCTGCTGATTATTGGTGGACATGGTTAACACTGAAATCTCTAGGTGTGACCTTGTCCCGAACAAAGTGGATGGACATAGAGTTCAATGTGTTTACTGTGGCTATGAAAGGTCGGATGAGGAACGAAATATGTGGTAAACACATTGTCATGCGGAGAGGACAAAAGAGGTTGTCTGAGTTTACGAAACAAGAACTGAAGCCACATACATTCAGCTGCGGCATTAGCCACAAAGTGATATTCTGCTTCTGTAATGGACCTGGAAACAAAAGACTGCTTCTTAGAGTTCTAAGAGATGAGATTGGGGCCAAAATACGCAGCATAGGCAGAGGTCGACTTTAGATCATCATGAGAACCAGCCTAATCAACATCAGCATAGACAAAGAGGCGACAAGAGCGGTGGAGAGAGAACTGCAGACCATGTTGGATAGTGAACTTTAGATACCGAAGGATGCGCTTGATTGTGGACCAATGTTCGGACGTAGGAGCATGCATGAACTAACACATGCAGTTCACTGAGAAAGACAGGGCGTATGAGGGTGACATACTGAAGATCACCAACAACATTGTGGTATAGCGAAGGGTTTTCAAGAGGTGTCCCAGAGTGCGTAGAAAGCTGAGTAGACGACACCATTGGTGTCAACATAGGCTTGGCATTCAACATATTGGTTCACACCAGTAGGTCAAAAATATACTTTTGCTGGGAGAGATAAAGACCATGGGCAGAACGAATGGCTTGAATGCCCAAAAAATAATGCAGGTCACCCAGACCCTTAAGAGCAAATTTGTTGCCAAGATATTGGATGAAGGTGTAGAATGCTGAGGAGGAGCTGCCTGTGACAATAATATCATCCACATAGACTAATATATAAGCGAAGGTTGCCACAAATAAGAATAAATAAGGATGAATATGTCCTTGAACTGCAAAAACCATGAGCAATGAGTGTCTGACTTAATTTCTGAAACCATGCACGGGGAGCCTGACGTAGACCATAGAGAGCCTTATTTAAATGACAAATACAATCAGGATGGTTGGCGTTATGAAAGCCAGACAGCTGAGCCATGAAAACTGATTCCTCTAAATCACCATTCATGAAGGCGTTGTTAACATCAAGGTGCCTGATTGGCCAGTGTGACAACGATAGCAAGCACAATGCGAATAGTCGGGGGCTTTACAACCAGACTGAAGGTCTCAATAAAGTCAATGCCTTCTTCTTGATGTCATCCTTTTGCAACCAGGCGGACCTTATAACGTTTAAGGGAGCCATCTGCTTGCCGTTTGACAATTTAGACTCATTTGCAGCCAACCACATTCTGACCGGGATGAGAAGGAACCAAGGTCCAGGTGTTGTTATGGAGAAGATCCTGGTATTTGGTGCGCATGGCCTGTAGCCAGTGTGGATCACAAGAGGCTTGTTTAAAGGTAGTGGGTACAGGGTCAGTAGACAACTGCACAACAAGGGAAATAGGAAGAGAGTGGGTAGAGGCACAAAAGGTTCGGGGTTTGAGGGTTCCGTCTTTGGCACAGGTAATCATGTGATGGGTGCGCTGGGAAGGGACAAGTGGGGACGATGCATGTGAGACAAACTCTTAGTTGTCATAGGCTCTAGGCGGTGAGCCCCTAAAAAGACCTAAGTGTTACCTAGGTGGCCTAGGCGGTATCCCAGATAAAATAAATAAATAATAATAATAAGAAACATGTATACAACATAAAATCAATCAACAATATGCAATAGACAGATAATATGTTGTTGAATACTGTAAGTCAATTATATTACATAACCTTAACCTGCTCAAACAAATTAATATTAAATTAACAATTTGAATAAACAAACCATACAACTAACAATATGAATGAACAATACACAAAAAATAAAATTATGTATACAAAAAAATTAACAACAATAATAGACATAATACAAACAATAGACAAATAATGTCTTCTTCTTCTTCTCCACAATAGATATAATACAAACAATAAATAAATAATGTCTTCTTCTTCTTCTCGACAATAGAGATAATACAAGTAATAGACAAATAACATGTCTTCTCCTTCTTCTTCTTCTCGAAGAAGAAAACAAATGATGTCTTAAAAAAAAATCTTAAAAAAATCCTAAGCTCTAGAAAAAGCCTAGGCAGCAATATAGGGCCCCACCACCCAAACCTGGTCGCCCAGGCGGTGGGGCTGCTCCTAGGTCACCTAGGCACCACCTTTGATAACTAAGGACAGACTCAGCAGGGATGGATGAATATGCCAAAGACGGCAGGGAGGCAGAGGCAACACGTGGTGGGGAGGCCAATTGAATGGTAGAAGCAACTGGGGGCATGGGTACCAGGATCTCACCTGCAAGAAGCGGTGGAGCATGTAGGTCCACCGATTGTATGTTAGGTAGTTTTTGAGGACTGTGACCAGATACTGGTGACACCTGAAGTGAAAACCGGTCTTCATCGAAGACAACATGGCATACGAGTTTTGCTAGTGGTTGGATCTAAGCAAAAGTACCCATGGTGAGTGGAACTATGGCCCAAAAAAAGATGAAGTTTGGAGCTGAAGTCTAGTTTATGAGAACGATAAGGGCGAAGATTGGGATAACAAGCGCACCCAAAAGTTCTTATAAAAATATAGATTGGTTTCTTTTTAAAGAGGACTTCAAGAGGGTTTTTTTTGCCTAAAGTGGGTGTGGGTAAGCGATTAATTAGGTAAACGACTGTAGGAAAGGCATAGGACCAATAACAAGGAGGCACCCCTGCATGTGCCATAAGAGACACGCCTATTTCAACAATATGCCTATGTTTTTGTTCAGCGCTGCGATTAATTAGATAAACAGGTGGCAAAAATATTTTCTGGTGACTGCTGGGTATGCATACAATCGGCTATGGGGTGGCTATGAAACTCTCAGATGGCAGCTTGTTGCTCTTGCCAACATTCCGTGTAAACAAAATAGATCAAACAGGATGATGTTTTTTCATCAAAAACATTTTACTAAAAAATGATGTTTTCACGTGGAATGAAATAAAGGTAGCAATTGCTATTACCAGTGAATCTGCACAGGATTCCTCAGGAGTTGAGTTTGTTGTGCATCAACTTATGAACATGCATTTAGAAAACGCTCCCAATTAGTGTCAACACTGAATAATCAGGTTCACTAGTATGTGTGTGAGATATGTGTTGATTACCCAACATGCATTTTGATAATATGTGTAGCTCCACAGGCTCTTGGAAATGTTAATGGAGTGCATCATGCACATGACTAGTGTTATTAAAAATGCGCCTCAAGGCGCAAAAAGCACGCCTCGCCTCAAGGCGCAGGCATAAGGCATAAAAGCCTTGAGGCGTACGCCTCAAGGCGAGGTGAGGCGATCCGTGCCTCACCTTGTTTTGGTCAAATGGGGACCCCCATTTGACCAAAAAATAGGGTTACCCTAATTAGGGTCGGTCGAGGGCCTCATTCTCTTCCATTTGACCAAAAAATAGGGTTATCCTAATTAGGGTCGGTTGAGGGCCTCATTCTCTCGTCTCTCAGTCTCTCTCCCACCTCCTTGCTCGTCTCCCACCTCTCATCTCCCCCTTCTCTCACTCTCTACTCTCTCCCACCTCTCGCTCGTCTCCCACATCTCTGCTCGTCACTCTCTCCCACCTCTCGCTCGTCTGTCAACTTAAGAAGAAGAAGAAGACTGCTCCTCTGTCACTGTCAGCCTCGTCTGTGAACCTCTCTCCTCTTTCAGCCTCTTCAATCAGGTTGTTTTTATTCATTATTGTATGGTGCTTGATACACACAAACACGCATGCATACATACCTGTTTTTTCTCAAACAAAAAAAATACACACACACGCACATACACAAACATAGTTGTGCCGTACCCCTATACCCCATACTTTTGTAAATTCTGATGTTGTACCCTATGTGCCCACACCTGCATCCATACCCACAGCTGTACCTATGTGGCAGTTTATAGATTCAACGAGATTTCAATAGAAAAAAGTGACAGTTTATAGATTTCAACGAGATTTCAATAGATAAAGGTTGATTCAAGCTCTTTGCAGCTTGAATCAACCTTTATCTATTATTTCATATTAATAGATGGATTCTGGCCCGTATGTTGACAAGCTACTTTTAGTGAATGCTAGTGGCAAAAAGTTAACACACTACATTTGAATAATAAAGTTACATAGTTTTTTAATTGTTTGATAGTGGGGTTATTAACATGTGATCAATATTGGAAACGTTGTTTGAACTTTGATGTGATTTTCTGATTTCTGAACTAGGATTTGTTGTTAAGATGTCGAATTCAGTTTTGAGGTTTGAATTGAATTTGTATTGAAAAGCTGGATCAGTGATTCAGGTGCAGGTTCTAAATAAAGCATTTGAATTGAAGTTGTTGCTTCATTAATAAAGCATTTTTTATTTATTTATAATTTTAGATATTTTTTTATAGTTTTTTTTAAGCTTTCAAATTTTTTTTTGAGGCTTACGCTTTACGCCTCGCCTCAGATTGTGGTGAAGCGCCTCACTACGCCTCAACACTTTTCACAACACTGCACATGACTGTTTCCATTACATGGATGATTTTAGTTTTCAATACTATTTTGGGCTGGTGTATGTGGACAAGATGGTGTTGCACTGAATATGTGGTAGGAAATTTTATTTAAGCAAAAAATTCCTCTCCTATGTTTGGGTGTACTGTGGACATATTTTGATGTCAGCTTCCTAGGACAGGTGGATGGAAGCCTCAATTAGGGTGGAACCTAAAGCCTATGTTTATGTGTTTTGTGGATATACTTTGAGGTCACAATTTCCTAGTCAGACAGGTGGGTGGAGCCTAAAGCCTAGGATTTATCACTACTTTAGCTACTTCAGCAGCTTAGTCAGTTAACCAAAATTCATGATTATTCCATTTACTGATGTTAGCAATGTACAGTGGTTAAAGACCAATGATTGGAGATGGAGTTACAATGGACTGAACTTAAATGGCAGATACAAAGCTGTCAAAGAATTTGTTGATCTTGCAATGGAAGCGAAGGAACCAGCAATTGAAGCAAAGATGACAGCTGTAAAGGCAGTAGATTCTGAAGGTTGAGCTCATATTCATATCCCTATGCAGTAATGAGAATATGGAAAGAGAGGGATTCAAACCCTTGGTAAACAAAACCTACACATCATTTCCAATGTTACGACTTGAACCACTTGGCTAGGTGCATTAAACAGCTTCGATATCTTTCCCATTCTAGTACAAAATGAGTTCCATCAAGTGAGTGCTGAAGTGAGATGACATCCTTATTCTAATGATTAAATCACTTTTAACTAAGTTGTGGGCTTGATTGAAAATGGACAAGGTACCATTATTGTATGCTAGGAAACAAATTCATGTGAATATACTATAGTAGTCCATAATAATCACATGGTATTTTAAACCTGGCATGAATTCAATTAGAGTTGAGGCCCATAGGCTGGTATCATAAGGTGTAAGGGAATTATGTGCAAAGGATGCACAAACAAATTGAAGATATTTAATTAAAAAGAAATGTGTAATGATTATTTCATATAAATGGATTTCGGTGGTGTTGATAAGAAATTTTACCAACATGGTTTTAAAAATATTTTTTGAAAATGGGTTTTAATAAAAATTTTGTAAACTCACTTTTGTTTTTTAAATGGTGATGAGATTCACTTGCTCGGTATGAGGTTGAACCGTTCCTTCCCAAATGACAAGGGATAATTCAACCAAGGTTGAGATTTTTTACGTGGGAAAATCCGTTCTTGAGCTTTTTTTATCCTTCTCAAGTGGACCTGTAAGGTAAGCTTGGTCGTGATCCCACCCAAGCAAAGCTCTAATCAAGAAAGTGTGTATTCGAATTAGAGAATGTGTGCTATCAACTAGAATTCCCAAGAAAATGAAAAGATTATGCAAGAATCTAAGTAAAGTAAAGAAAGAGAATGAAAGACGACTTGGGTTTCTTGGAAACCCTAGCCCCCTTCCTTGCAACGATCCAGTGTGATGATGACTCCTTGAGCTCTTGATGGAGATGGCCTAGTGGGAAAAGGGGCTTTCCCATATAGAAAAATAATTCTTGGAATGAAAATTCCAAGAAAGAGGTTTCTTGGGAAAAGCAACTCAAGAAAACCAAAATCTTGGAAAAAATAACCCAAGAAAGCAAGGACATGATAAAAATTGAAATTTTAATGAGAATTTAAGAAAAATTTGAAGTTACCTTGGAGACCCCTTCTTGGATGACGAAGATTGCGTAGGTTGATCATGAAATAGGTGGCACACACACACACACACAGAGAGAGAGAGAGAGAGAGAGAGAGAGAGAGAGAGAGAGAGAGAGAGAGAGAGCGGATTTTTCCCACCCAAAATTTCAAAATCCATGATTTTTCGAAAATCCCACATTTTTATGAAGGGACAAGGGACTTCGAATACTCAAGAGACCTTAGGAAACTTTACTTGAGTGAAGAGTGGCTTGAGATTCGAAGAAGTTGGGAAGCAAATGGGGGTGAGGAGGCCTTTTTATAGGCTTTGGGGACTCCGACACTTTTCACACTCAAAACACATGAAATGCAGCCAAAATAGGCAAAAATGCCCTAGCTTGGTAGTATACTTGCTCACACTAGCTAACACAACATAGTGTCGGCAAGTATCACACTTGCCAACATGTGTTTAGGTCTGGTCTGTTCTCAGTGTTTTGACCATAACTCGACAACCGTTCGTCAGATCGACGCGTAGTTTGAAGCTTTAGAAAGCTGACATCGTCCTCTATGAAATCCATTTTGGCCGTAAAATCAAATTTGGCCATTTGGTTGGTCAAAAATGTGTTGGAAGTCGGCCTTACTTTTTGAAACCATTTTTTGAAACTCAAACTTGTTTTGTTCAAAACTTTTCACTCGAAAATCGGATTGAAATTATTTTTTTTGGTTGAAAAACTTGAAACCTCTACTTTTTGAGGAAATTATTTGGGGGAATGTCGTTTTGAAGGCCAAATACAATTTAAACCGATTTTCAAAATGTTTATGAAATGCCTTTGAACTCTTTGTGGGGTTTTTATGAAAAGATCTCTCTTAAATTTTGAAATGATTTTTCTTATGGAATGTGCTTGAAGTACTAATCAACCTTACGCCAAAGGGTCCTTTGCGAAGTATCTCGCTCCTTGCATGCCAGGATACTTCAAGTTCACATCCGAAAGCTTTGGAGTGTGAACAAACCATCCCATTTCCAATGAGTCATCGAGGTGACTTTATGGTGTTGGGGCTAACATTTATGTTGGTTGAAAACTCAATTTTTTTTAGTGTCAACAGATGCCCCTTTTTTTTCTTGAGCATATGAAGCTCGGTTGATAGTTGACACACACAAAATTTGATCCAGTCAAAGTTGGAGATTCTCTCCGCAAGAGAAGAATCCAAAGACAAAGATAATGTGAAGTTGGTGGGGGTTCTTTAGACAAAAGTATATTCGGATGCTTCCTTACTCAAGGGTTACGGCTACCTTGAGCCAAGGTCCTGCTGATCTTGTGTCGGTGCTCAACTATTTGCTGCGTTGGCTTTGCCAGGACAAGGTAAGCAACTTGTTTCACATGAGGGTCCCCTAGAGATAGGGGTCATGCTGACGACCAGCCATCAACCTCAAGACAAAACAAGCAAGTAAAGAGACTTTAATTTTGAGAGAATTTGGTGGGCACCTTTGTTCTTGGATTTCTTTTTCTTTTGTTGAGAATTCACAACTTTTTGTGGATACTCTTTTAACGCTCAAGGGTTTTTTGTCTCATGGACAACCTGGACAATGAACATGTCTAAAATGAATCAACTTATTTTAAAAACAAGATTGAAAGACCTGGATGTCTTTCAAAAACATGTTCGTGAAGGTAATAAATGTACCATCGGGGAAGGGGTACCATCCGAAGATTTAAAAATATACTTTTGAATTTTTCTTGCATTTCTTGGATTTTTTTTTTCAAAGATTTGATCATGACTTTAAGGTTTTCAAGATTTTTGATGATTTACAAAGTTTTTTCTTGAATTTTTCTGATATTTATCATGTATTTTGAAATGAATTGGGGTTCTTATATTTTTCTTTAATGATTTTTGCGTTCGCTTTCTCTAAAAGATGTCTGTGATGGGACGAAAGCGAACAAGTGAAAGTAGAGGTGGAGGTTTTCGAGGCTTACTTTTTGGGCAAATCCATGATGGGACAAAGGAAAGGATTTTCAAGGACCTTGAGGCATGTTTTTGACAATTTTTTGGATTTTAAGGATTTGTGCTTGAAATTTTATCCGATATAATTGATTTTGGTACTTATTGCAACCGTGATGGGATGCAACAAGTTTGAGAGTTTTCCATGAACATTTTCGCGAATTATCTCGCTCCTTGCATGCGAGGATACTTTAAGTTCACATCCGAATGCTTTGGAGTGTGAACAAACCATCCCATTTTCGATTTGTGATAGATGTAACTTTATGGTGTCGGGGCCAACATTTATGTTGGTTGGGAACCCAGAAAATTTTTGTGTCAACCGGTGGAAATCAAATATTCAAATGTGTCAACAATGTAGCCCTTGATATTAGAAATCACTCCACAACTCAAATTAGGAAATTCTTGATATTTTGTTGTATTTTTTTCATAGCCAAGCTTGCTGGTAGATGGATTAAAGCCATGAGTATTGAGATGGAAGCGTTACTTGGGTGTGGCATCAGGGAGATTGTGGGCTGCCCCTAAAAATAAAAATACAATGGGCAACAAATGAGTTTGCAAGATTAAATGCAATTCTGACCACAACATCGACACATTTATGGCATTGTTAATGACTAAAGGATATAACCATGGGCATGGCCTTATTAGGCGCTCTTCAATCCCAAGGTAAGAATGGGTATGATTTGAAGCTGTTTTATCTTTGGCTGTGACACATATAAGAAGTGCTTATGAATTAACCACCAAGATATTCTCAAGAGGACGTGAGGAAAAAGTTCTTTTATAAAGAAAGTTTGGAATGAAGCAGCCATCAAAAGCATGGTTTGACACTTAGCGATAAGATCCCATGCCCTAAGAAAAGTCTTTATGGCTGGGCTTTCCTGCCTGGTCAACTTGTCAATCTGTCGGTCTAGGGATAGGCTAGCAAACTGAATTTTTTTTGCCCCATTTTTTATTGACCCTAGGGTAAGGTGCACTAAGCACTGATTTTCCTTCCAATCTAGGTCGTCTCTTACTATTCACTAGGGGAAGAGAGAATGAACAAGCGAGCACATAGAGCTAGATAGATAAAGAGATCAATCAATGTCGCATCTCCTTTCCGGGTGCTAGGCGTCGGTGCCATCAAAGGATGCTTTGCTCCTTGGATAAGCATCTGAGTCTTTGTTTGTAGTATTGTTGGTTATTCTCTTTTCATTTATCAAGGAAAGTGTAAAATTAGTCTTACCATATGTGGATGATATGCGAAGAAACCCTTATGATAAATTTCAAGTGGACTTGGGTTAACTACGATATTGTGTTGGAATTGAAGTTGATAGAAAAGATGATTCCTTGACAGTAATTCATCATAAATATGCTTTACACTTGCTTCAATGCACATGTATGATTGACTATAAACTTGTAAGAATCCCTGTGACTCTTGACACATATTTGAAAGATGATGAAGGAGAATTGTTAGCAAAGCCAACAAATATAGAAGCATTGTTGTCACCTTGCAACAATGCTTCTCTGGTGGACAAATCTTTTTAACAAGATTTGGCGGACAAATAAGATGCCTAATGAGTGGAGGAAGAATACTTTGGTGCCTCTATATAAGAATAAGGGTGATATACAAGATTGCACAAACTATCGTGGTATAAAACTCATGAGTCATACTATGAAACTTTGGGAGAGGGTGATTGAGTCTATGTTGAGGAAGGTTGTCATGATATCAGAGAATCAATTTGGTTTTATGCCTGGAAGATCAACTATTGAAGCTATACATCTTCTTAGACAACTTATTGAGAGAAATAGAGAGAGGAACAAAGATTTGCATATGGTTTTTATTGATTTGGAGAAGGCATACGATAGAGTACCTAAGGACGTTCTCTGGTGGACAATGATGAAGAAATGTGTTTCTCTCAAGTACATTAGTATAATTAAGGATATGTATGAAGGAGTAGTAACCAATGTCCGCACTTGTGGAGGGGTGACAACCAATTTACCTATAACGGTTGGGTTATATCAAGGATCTGCTTTAAGCCCTTTCCTATTTGCTATAGTGATGGATGAGCTTACGAGATCAATTCAAGAAAATGTGTCGTGTTGTATGTTGTTTGCTGATGATATTGTTTTGATTGATGAGTCTAGAGTTGGGGTTAATGCTAAGTTAGAAGTATGGAGATAGACATTGGAAGCAAGATGTTTTAAGTTGAGTAAGAGTAAGACAAAATATATGGAATGTCAGTTTA
The DNA here is from genome assembly GCF_984573655.1 of Nuphar pumila. NCBI lineage: Eukaryota > Viridiplantae > Streptophyta > Magnoliopsida > Nymphaeales > Nymphaeaceae > Nuphar > Nuphar pumila. The sequence goes on from NC_143255.1 coordinate 117,910,670, forward strand.
GTAAGCAACGAAGTAGTGATGGGAGTTTAGTGAAGCTTGGTGAGCAAGAAATACCGGTGGATGATTGTTTCAAATATTTGGGATCTATCATTCAAAAGTATGGAGAAATTGATGGAGATGTAAATCATAGGATAAAGGTTGGGTGGATGAAATGGAAAAGTGCAACTGGAGTGTTGTGCGATCGTAGAATGCCATTGCGGTTGAAGGGAAAGTTTTATAGGACGACTATTAGGCCCGCTTTACTATATGGTACGGAATGTTGGGCTGCCAAGAGACATCATATTCAAAAAATGAGTGTAGCTGAGATGCGTATGCTTAGATGGATGTGTGGAAATACAATAAAAGATAAGATTCGGAACGAGGAGATACGTAAGAAGGTAGGCGTTGCACCAATTGAAAATAAGATGAGAGAGAATCATTTATGGTGGTTTGGACATATTTGGCGAAGGCCTAATGATGCTCTAGTTAGAAGGATGGAGAAATGGGAAAATATATTAGTTAAAAGAGGTCGGGGTAGGTCTAGGAAGACTTGGATGGAGATGATAGGAAAGGATATGAATGCTTTGAACCTCACCGAGGACATGGCATTGGATAGAAATGATTGGAGGAGAAGGATTCATGTGGAAGACCCAGAATGATTTTCTTTGTTGGTTCATATCGCCGACCCCAATTGTTTTGGGATGAAGGCGTAGTTGTTGTTGTTGTTGTTGTTGTCACCTTGCAGTATGACTTTCACTGAGCCATGTATAGTTGATGTACTTAATCAAATATCATAGTTTTTCGCATTTGCCTAGGATAACTCATTTTGATGCCATTAAAATGAAACTTTGTGTATCATTCAAGGTAATTTCTTAGCGAAGGTTTTTCTCAGAGATATTTTCAAAAAGTGATATTTCTTAGGAAATCTTGGAAGCTTTCTAAAGTTTAAAAATATAGATAATAATAAGAAATATAGGAAAATAATAGGCTTTTATTATTTTTCTTGCAAAAAATTATAAAGAAACAAGTTTTAAAAGTTTTTAAAATACAAAAGAAACCAAAAGCTAGAAAAATTGAACTTAAAATGTATAAAAATAATAAATTTTTTAATATAAAAAAAATATTGTGATATTTTGCCGATATTATCAGCCTAGCTGAAAATGCCGATAATATCGCAATATTTTCAAAATATCAGCAATATCAGTGACACTGGTTAAAAGGGACTTCCATAGAAGATCTCATGTACAGGTGGTTGTAGATTAATTCTTAGTCCCTTAGATGATCATGGCTTTTGCCTATTCTGATTCAGATTGCACAAGAGGCCTCCAAAAATTGAAAGTTCAGCATCTGAGGAGTATGCATATTTAAAGTCACATCTTGTACATTGTGTTAGATTTGGCAGAGTTGACCCCTCAGGTCACAAGAGAGAGAGAGAGAGAGAGAGAGAGAGAGAGAGAGGATGTCCTCTGATTGATTATTGGGGGACTGGGGGACGTCCCTAGAGGTGTATTTATAGGAGTAAATCAATGTTACATCAGGACTCCTTTACACAGTTACATCAGGACTCCTTTGTAGAATACAAGACTTTGAGTTGGTCTATATCTATATCATTATCCCAGCTAGGTTCCTATTATGGGAGAGACTCCTTATGTCACATCATCTCTGACACGTGTCCTATGTCACGTCACCTATTCTTTACACATTGAAATAGTAAGAATCAAAGAATTGTGGCCAGGTGGTATGAAAGTGGAGTACTGAATGATGGCTTCATTAAATGCAGAAGTTATATGGGTTAGACACCTTACTTTTCTATGTTGGTGTGTTGGAAAATATTTCCTTTATTGTGATAATTAAAGCTCTATTTGCATATTAGTAAATCTGCTATAGCACAACATAACTGAACGTATATAATTTTTTTAAAAAGGGAATTGATCATATAGAAATTAATGAGCATTTTGTTCACAAGAAGGTTGAACATAAAGAAAACTGAACCACTGTTTGTTCGAGCCATATTTCAAGTGGCTGATATTATGATGAAACCTTCCTCATGCATATAATTGATGATTGAACACAAACTGTCCATGGTCATAGACCATTCTTAGTTTAATAAGGGCATAAGATAAGATTACATGTCTAAGAACTGTAATCAGGCACATGCACTTAGGTATTTTCTTTTGATCTGTTATTACTGCCTGTTATTACTGTAATGTACCTGTATTTTTAGTGCTTTCTTGTAATTATGCATGACTGTATAGCTATGTAACTGTATGTATCTATGGATAAAAGGTTAATTTAACAATCCTATTGTTGAAAGGATGTCCCATGTTAGTAATTGCTGGTCTTTCTTTTTCAACATTTGTAGCATCTCCATCCTTCTCATCTCTTCAACATGGAGGGCACATACTGTCTAACCCTTTATTCATGCTGTGTTTTTGTAACTGATACATGTTCTATCGTTCCTCTTAAACATGTCTAATAGTGATGTGTTTGTGCTATTGTAAAATGCAGGCCAAGAAGAAAGTGGCTCTACTGCTACAGAAACTAAAGAAGTATGAGCTTCCTGAGCTACCTCCTCCTCGACATGATCCTGAACTATTGACACCAGAGCAGCTTCAAGCATATAAAAAGATTGGCTTTAGAAACAGAAATTATGTACCTGTTGGAGTTCGTGGAGTCTTTGGTGGAGTAGTCCAAAATATGCATCTTCATTGGAAATTTCATCAAACTGTTCAAGTATGCTGTGATAACTTCCCAAAGGAGAAAATTAAAGAGATGTCAACCATGCTTGCACGATTAAGTGGAGGTATTGTGGTCAATATACATGATGTAAAGACAATTATCATGTTCCGAGGCAGGAATTATCGGCAACCAAAGAATCTAATTCCTATCAATACACTTACAAAAAGAAAGGTATATCCATAAACTGTTCCTATATTTTATTGCTTTGTTCCTATATTTTATTGCTTTCTCCTTGGTGGCTGTGTCATAAAGATTATCATTGTTTGGATATATGTCTTGTATCCCCAAGAACACTTAAACTATGTAGGGAGTTTATGTTATTGGGAATAAGCAAAACTATTGTCTGTATCAGAGTCCGGAACCTTCTTAGATAGGTGGAAAGCCTGCTTCCCGGAAACTCGTTTCGAAAGCGCGATACTCCTCTTTTCTGAAACTTGATGAGAATCTCGATTCTCTCACGCTTCTCCTATATTTTCCACACGCTTCATCTATTCTTCTTATATGTTTTCTCTCTACTTTTCATGTTTTTTATGTGTTTCCTCTCACGTTTCTCACTTTCATGTGCTTTCTCTAAATTGGCAGTCATCATTTTTAGATTTTGTTAAAAAATTAATTCTTACAATTAAAAATCATGAAATTTAAGAATAGTTACTTTTATTTTAGTTTTAATTTGCATTCTATTTCTATTACCATTCAATTCTTGTATTGATTTTTTTTATTCATTGCTTCCTGCTTATACATTTTAAAATGCATCGCTTCTTGCTTCCGCTTCTTGTATCGTTTCCCGCTTCCGCTTCCTAGTCTGGCAACCTTTTTCTGTATACATGTTTTTATGATGTCTCATTCTTCCTGCTCTTGACTGCTGCGAGCATTCTCAAGAGGGAAACCATACTTCTGTGGGGCGTAGATTAATTGGTTGCAGTAGAGGTCAGATATTTAGTTTCATAGTGAAACCGAATAATAGATTCTAATGGAAGACCTCAAAGGACTAATTTAAAATGGAATAATGGGACTCTTAGGCTTGGCACTAACACTATATGGTGATCCTGGGTCTTGGCCCCATGGATTTTAATAATTCTGAGGGTCACTAGGAAATTAATTAGCTCCCTGATTAATACCTATTTCAGTTGACATCTATGCGTGCAGCAAGCTGGAAACTTATATGTATTTAAAAATTTTCATGCATGTGTAATTGCAACTGGTTCCTTCCCAATTTTCCCATACACCTTTCCTCTTCTGTGTATCAAAGTTGCTTTTGTCATGTTAAATGGTCCCACTTGTGCAAGTTTATATGGTGAGCATTTTGCCAAATGACAGACTCTCTCTAATGCAAGCTACTTTTGCAGCTATATTGATGATCCTTTATTTGCACTTCCATTTTTTTTTTAAATGGTGAATGGTTTCATTGATTTATAGGGATTGTCGGGATGCCATTTCTGATATTGCACACGCTTTTTCTTTTTCACAATTGGCAAGGGACCCACCAGATCAGTACTAACTCGTCCCACCCTGTAGTGGTAAATCCTGGGAGAGTGGACCAACTTCACAGTTCTTTTCCATAACTGCTGTGGGTTTGATCCCAGGCATAATCAAACTCGTGACGTCCGGGGCCTCTGGACATACCAGTGCTCACCCTAACTGAGCGACCCTGCAGTTGTGATATTGCTCGTACTTAGTATACAATTAGCAAAATTTTCCTTGGGTTCTCCAGTGACTATGCCTATTCTTGAAACTTACTGGCTCTCATAACATTTAACTGTTCTCTGCAGGCACTTTTTAAGGCCAGATTTGAGCAAGCTCTTGATTCTCAAAAACTAAACATAAAGAAGCTGGAGCAGCAGCTCAGGCATATGGGTGTAAATCCAGAGGATCCTATTGCAATAGCCAGTGTCCAGAGAGTGGCTTCTACATTTTTCCGTGCGATTGATGAAAAACAAGGTACACCATATGTCTTCCATCGCGATAGACAAGATCCATCTGCAGATGAACTTGAGGAGTCGGTTGTATTATCTGAAGATAGTGACCAGGAAGAGCTTGACAAATTTATCGCTGAAATTGAGGATGCAGCAGATCAAGAATGGGCAGCAGAGGAAGCAGCAGAGAAAGAAGAGCTTGGTAGAATAAGGTATTGGAATAAAGAAGACATAGGTGGTAGAATCCGTGCATCTTTGCCAGTGAATAGTGGCAATTCTGATGATGAGACAAATGGTCAGAGACAAGATCAGAAAAGTGCACGTGGGAAAATTCGTAGTCCAGATATTCGCAGATGGAACAGTGATGATGAGGTTGGTGAGATTTCAGGAGGTGAAGAATGGGATTCTGATGATACTGACATGACAGATCAAGATCAAATGGACAGTGATTTGGATTCTGATGATGTTAATGATGAGCTTCCAAACAGGGAACAGAAACGTAACCGGTTCATGCATGATAAAACTTACAGCAGAGCTAACAGAAGCAGAACAAGAGGAATGATGCCAGATGTCTCAGATACTGAAGATGGGAAAGCTGCCCATCATTTGGGAGATGATTGGGAATCTGAAGATGATGAACTTGAATTTGATGAATCCAGAATGGATCGTTTTGATTATTATAGTAGCAACAGCAGTGATGGAAATTATAAGGTAGACAGAAAGCCAGAAAACAAAAGTAAGGATAGTGATTTTGATTCTGATGATGATGACTTATCAGAGCCTACAAACAGGGGACAGAAAAGTAACCAGTTCATGCATGATAAAACTTGCAAGAGAGCTAACAGAAGCCGGACAAGAGGAATGATGCCAGATGATTCAGATACTGAAGATGGGAAAACTGCCCATCATTTAGGGGATGATTGGGAGTCTGAAGGTGATGAACTTGAATTCGATGAAAAGGTAGGCAGGAAACCAATAAACAAAAACAGTGACAACCAGGACAGATATGGCAATCAGGCTCATGAGATCAGGGATAATGATTGATTTTGCTGTAGTTGCAACTGATTGTTGGGATTATTTACCATATTCATCCAGATATTTCTTCAGTCTGTTTCTTCCCTAAAATATTTGATAGCATTATAAGATGCTGGTCTTTGAGCTTAAAAACCAAATGGTGGCAATTTCCTTGGTGATTCAGTGGACTGTCTTTTCATTAGATCCAAAGAGGTATGTATTCTACTTTTACAGTCAAGAAGAGGATGATTTTGTCTTGTTAGGAATTGAATTCGACCTTGTACATGCAAAATTGGTTGCTTTTGGTTTTGACTCGAAAGCAAGCCCCTACTGTCCTGTGAACACTCTGTAGGTTGGACACTTCTATTTGAATTTTCATATAAATGAAATGGTTCACTGCAGAGTTATTGGATTTTCTGTGGAGCATGATGGGCTGCATTTTCATGTTTTTCTTCCCACATAATTACAGATATGCTCCGGACCAGGCTTTTTGGACCATCACCATCCCTACTCTCAGTAGTTTTCACCATATCGTCCCTTGCTAAGCCTGTTGCTAATTACCAAAATTCATTTGTCCTGAATGTCCTGTGCTTCTGTTGGTGTTAATTTCTAATATGCCTGCTTTGTATATGTGGTGCCTTCAAATCAATTCTGTAGCACATTCACTGTAATTCTACTTTGAAAAAGAGTAGCTATAAGAGTGACCAGGGCCAAAACTGTCTTGCTACCTTGGGTGCAAACTCGGCTGGTTTTGGAATTAACAAAGCAGAGGGATATCTTTTTTTTTATGATGACAAGAAACCCTAACGGAGAACCGGGTCACTTAATGGAGGCACTCTCAGCAAGGCAAACTCCAGGTGGGGCTCACACCTGTGCTCCAGTGGGGTTTGATCTGGTGCCTCAGTGGGGTTTGATCTGGTGCCTTCATCTTAATGCCTTGACAACCACTTCACTGGCCACACGGGCAACCCCAATATCTTGACCCACTCACAAGTTTGAGAACTTGACAGCTATCTAATGTCACCAGTAAACTTATGAAAGTTGCCACCAAAATTTCTCATTACAAATTCAGATATACCCTTGATCTTGATCTGACTTTGTGGAAACTTGAGACTTCTGTGGTCCTCATTGAGCTATCAACCAGTGTTGTGAGAGGCGTATGCCTCAGTACCTGAAGCGTACGCCTCAGAGGCGAGGCTCACACTCAAGGTACTGAGGCGTTGCTGTGATGCGCTTAAAGTAAATATAAAAAGTTTCTAACCCAAATCTGGGATTTCTGGGTTAGAAGCAGCCATGTTCACCATAATAATGATGAAATGTTTCACTAGTGCGAGGCGTTGAGTGTGATGCCACATATTTTTACGATATTTTAGATAATACCACGGATACTTGAGAGTCTCATGTTGTCAGAGGCGAAGTGCAGGCTCAACGCCTCGCTTCGCCTCATTGCATTTAACAACCTTGCTACCAACAGAAGGCTCTATACCACCTGGGAGGAAAGGATTGAGAACAGGAAAGAAGTGTCACACTTTTCCAAGCACTGGTCACTATATTGGCGTTGGTCTTTCAAACGCAACAAGGCGGACCGGCCATGCAAAATCTTTCTTGCCAATGGCCAAGCTCCCTGAAGATTTCATCTGTTCGAAATATTTGCACCCAATGAATCTTGAACCAGTTGGCTGCACATGCCGGATGAGAAATTTCAGGTGTATAAGAGGAATTCTCATTGTACTCTTGGTGATATGCGAACATGTGAAACACTTTCTACATGAGAAAGTAGGCCTTTTTTTCTCAGGCGAGAAAGTTCACAACTTTTCAAACATGTCATTCAGCTTCTCAGGCAAAATGACCAGAAAAGGAAAAAAAACATGTAATTTTCACTTGTGATTTTTTTCGCATGATTACCAGTGAAACCTTTCTTCACCCATTGTCCTCAGGAAACTAATCACAACTTTTCTCAGCGGCAATAGTGCCATATTCTGGTCCAAATTACCCCAAATGTGGGATAGGTTGGCGTCTACTCTAACTAACAAGTAGAGGCTAGGCTTCTACTCTAACTAACCAGGGCTCCTTTTAGAAGGATAACTACGACCCTTACAGGCCCTTCAAAGTGGTCAATGCATGGCGCGCACTTCGCTCGTTAGTGTCAAGAGTCAGGACTGCAGAATCAACCAAGCCTTCAGCATGAAACTCAGGCTCACCTCATAAGCTTTGGCTAAAGCTTGCTTGTTTACATAAATGAGCCAAGCCTGAACCTAATCTTACACTCGTTTACTTAAATGAGCCAAGCCCAAGATTTGAGCTCGAACTCATTAAAACTTGTTTAATTTTAAAGTATAAATAAAATTATTTTCTTTTATAAGACACCTAGAAAGGTTGTAGTGCAAAGGTTAGGTCTTTGGCTTCTTACCCGGGAAGTGATGGTTTCTATATAGCTTAGCTGATCCATATTGAGCTTGATCCTGGTTCACCTGAACCAACCCAAGCCCAAATAGTCTAGGTTCAGCGAAAGCTTCGTTCATGCGTGGCTCTAGTTAGGCTATTGATTTATTGGACTTGACTCAGAATTGCTAGCTAGAGTTTGGTTCAACTGCAAGGCAACCAATTTGAATTCGACTACGGGTCCATAGAGTTAAGCACAGAAGTGTTTTTCTCAAACATTATGTAGAACACACGCGTTTACGTGTGTACGTGTGTGCATGCATGCAAATCACGTGCTGGAGGAATAGAGATGTATGGTTCAGGCTCAGATCAGATCTAATCGTATGCAGCCTAATCCGATCCAAAGTTGGATATGGAAATCCCTTGCTAATTACAGACCCAATTAGCTATTTATCCTAATGGATGTAATTTACATGTGATTAATTGGAGTGGGTTGTTGTCCAAACAACCACCAAGCTGAGTTTTAAAGAGTAAAACCTGGTTTTACACCAAAAACCAGGTTTTGGATGTCATCTCATCCAAACGAGACAAAAACTTAAATCAAAACCGCTCCTGTGCTTACTACCAGAAGAAAAAAGAGAGCATTGCATGTGACTTTAAATGAACACTGCTAAATGGATTCATGTTCATTTGAATTCTGATTCAAACACGAATCTTTGATATCTGTAAAAGGGTGTTTGATTGCTTTGGATCTCAGATTCTTGGATCTGAAAATGACTCTCAGATGAGTGACAGAGCCGTGAATCTGAAGGAGCGCCTACGCCTTGGATCTAAAATCCAAGGCAATCAAAGGATCCTAAAACTATGGGTTGTAGACTACAATTTCAATATAAAGGATTTTTTTTAAAATAATTTTACTTATAGGGAAAGAAAAAATGGTTCAAGCGGTTTCATCCATAGTCACAAATACCGCCACTTTTTGAAAATCTTGCAATAAAATGTGATATTTTCAAAATATTGTCTGTTTTTGAAAATATCCTGTTTTTATCTACAATGCTATTAAGGCAATAATTATAATGTTTAATGGTTTTTTATAATTTCATATATTTTTTTATATATTCTTAAATTTTAAATATACAAATATTTTTCTAAGAAAAAATATATATTTTATTTATTGTGAGATTTTCCTTCGCCAAGAAAGTCCCAATAATGAGATTTGTGACTGGACAACAATCAGCTTGGTAGGTCTGCAGGCCGGCCCACCATGGGCCAGGCTTGGGCCTTCATTTAGACTCAACCCCAGTCCAAAGTAGGCGGACATGGGTTGGCCCAGACCAAACACACACACACACACACACACACACACACACACACACATATATATATATATATATATATATATATATATATGAGAACTGAACATATTAGGCCTCATTTCTCTTTCTGCCCCAAAGGTTTTAAGTGTTTTATGATAGATCTGAACCATTAGATGTGTTTAACATGCTCTATTTAGTGGAATCGATTCTTGGGTCATGTTTTTGAGACAAAAAACATACTTTTATGAGCCGAGAAAAACTAAAAACTTCATAGCCATTGATTTTGGATCACCAGAAAAGCCTGTATACAGGTCAGATTCCAGCGATCCGGTTCCACTAAACAAAACCTATAGACCACGTCTACTGCGTTAGATGTGAGAAAAGATACTTAAAACTATATTTTTTCAAATATGAGCATTTTCAACACTTTTTTTGCTAATCCATCCATGTGGATGTGCTTAGCATGGTGAATTTGCTAAGAATCAACTATTGGATCATGTATTTTTTATGAAAATATGCCATTTTTGAATGCTTGAGTATTTATGAAGATTATGAGCCATTGATTTTAAAGCCTTAAAAAATCTCATTTATGCATCAAAATCAAATGATTCAAGAGCCGGTTCTTATTAAACCAAACATGTAGATCACATCGGTACAGTTAGATTTAAGAGAAAAGAACAAAAAAATCCATGAAAATTGTGGTTCACACATTGGTTCTCATAGAGAGAGAGCATATAGGCCCCATTTCTTGTTCTGCCCCACAGGTTTTAAGTGTTTTATGATAGATCTGAACTGTTAGATGTGTTTAACATGCTCGATTTAATGATAATCGGCTCTTGAATCATGTTTTTTCGATGAAAAAATATATTTTTATGAGCCAAAAAAAATTGGTACCTTCACAACCATTGATTTTGGATCACTGAAAAAATCTGTATACAGGTCAGTTTCCAGTGATTCAAAATCCAGTTCCCACTAAAAAAAACCTATAGATCACATCTAGAGTGTTAGACGTGAAAAAAATTACTTAAAATATGATTTCTAAAGCGGCCTAGCGAGACCTAACGAAAAAGGGGCCTAAGGAATACACATATATATATAGCATTTGTTCTGCCCCTGTTTGCCCCCTTCAAAAAGTGTAGTTTTTGGTATTTTTCTCACATCTAACACCGTAGATGCGATCTATATGTTTTATTTTAGTGAGAAGCAACTTTTAGATCACTGGAATCTGAACTGTATATAGGATTTTCTGGTGATCCAAAATCAATGGCTATGTAGGCATCAAATTTTCTTGGCTCATAAAAATACATTTTTCCGCCGAAAAAACATGATTCAAGAGTCGGTTCCCACTAAATTAAGCATACTAAACACATCCAATGATTCAGATCTTTCATAAAACACTTCAAACTATGGGGCGGAACGAGAAAAGAGGGCCTAATATGTTCAGTTCTCTCTCTCTCTCTCTCTCTCTCTCTATATATATATATATATATATATAACCCTTCAAAAATTATAATTTTAGGTGTTATTTGAACTGTTAGTTGTGTTTGCCATTGTTTTATTCAATAAAAAAACAAGTTTTTCATTAAACATCTTTATGCTCAAATATGTATTTTAAAGAGGTAAAAAAAAATTCAATTGTTGATATTGTACTAAAATTTGTTAATAAAATATTCACATTTTTACAACAAACCAATTTGAAATAAAGCATGCTTCTTAACAAGTAAGCAACGATAAACACATCTAAGGATTCAAATCTATTACAAAACACCTAAAATTATGATTTTTTGAAGGTCCTAACAGCAACCTAATGAAAAAGGAGTCAGCATAATCCCCCCTCCCCACACACACATATGTTCTCCATCTCAGCCCAGCCCAGCCCAATTATGCATGTGGGTAATTAAGCTGCAGGCCAGACACTCAGCATGCCAACTCAAACTGGGCTGGACTTGACCGGGCCCAGCCCAGTTCATAAGCAGGCTGGGCCATGCCATGCCGGCCGGTTGCCCACCCTTAGTTTGGTGCAGTAAAGATGAAACCATATGGCACTGAAAACAGGAAGCAGATGAGGTCATGCTGAACATGAGCTTTTTGGTTCATGCCAACATCGTGGCCGTCCGTTTTGTATTTTGAAAAGTAAAAAACTCAACGGAACAGTTATAGTGATGAACTGAAGTTCCACCACAGCCTCTGAAAAATTGTTCAAAAAAGTAGGTCACCATACTTATACTGTGTGGTCCTCTACTTTACCCCTTTTTTCTCCCTCTCAACCTCCACTACCCCATAAAAAAATCAACTTTTTTTTGAAAGGCTTCCATGCAGAATGGGTCAATTTGGATCCATCTGCCTAACTTTTAAGCCGATTAAATCAAGAAAAATTTACAAAAACATGCTTAAATTTTTCTCTATTTATAAACACAGCCTAACTTTTAAAATATTATAAATACATGCCTAATATTTAACAAGTTAACAGGGCAATTCTCAAAAGTTAGGCATGCATTTGTAATATTTCAAAAGTCAGGTGTGTGTTTGTAATTAAACCAATTAAACATATTTTTGTAAATTTTTAAATCAATGTCATAAATCTCTTTTCCAGGAAAATCTTGGTGAGCGAAAGATCTTGCAATATTTTTGAACCTTTTAGCTTTTTGCAAAATGATCATTTTATTCAAAAATGTTAAATATGTATTTGATCTTAAAAAAATATAAATTATGCATAAAATATTGCAAAAAATGCTTTTATCAGTCTCAAGAGATTTGAACCTAGACCACCTGCCTAATGGTCTAGGCCCCATCCCACTACACCAAACCCCTTGGGGCTGGCACTTCTCATGCGTGTTTTGTTCAACTTTTTTCTTTCAAGAAAAAGTCTCTTAGCACACTTGGGCTGTACAAAAAGGCACTACACGACTTTTTGGAGACATGAGGCAGGGCATGAAAAGATGAAAGAAAAAAAAGGAGCAAGTGAATGATGTCATCCCTTTCCTTTTTTTTCTTCACCGAAATAAAGAAAGGTTGAAAATGAACATAATATAATAGTCTGTCATTTTTTTTTAAAATAAAATATTATTAAATAATTTAGTTAACCAAGTTATTTCAATATTACCTATTGATATCCAAAATTCAATAGGTATAGAGTGCTTTGTTCTTCTTTATAGCCCTTTTCACTTCCTCCTCATGAATTATATCCACCGTTCCTGGTTAAAATCTCCATCTTGCTTTACCTCATTATTTTATTCTTCATTTAATAGGTGAGAGATATATTTTTCATCATTTTTTTAATTTGATCATCCTTAATATACTTTACTTTGCTTAAGTCTTTTGTTTTTCTCTCTCAACTTTTAGCTAGCTTATATTTATCTCTTTCACCCTCTTTTAGATCAAACTTAGTATATATATATATATATATATATATATATATATATATATATATATATATATATATATATATATATATGTTGTCATAGGCACTATATTTCACCTTACTTGTGATTTATTACTTTGCAGTTTTTTATATATTTTTAGCTTTTTTCACCTCATAAGAAAATAATCAATTTGTGTCGAGTGGATGTATATATATATATATATTAAACTAGGGAGGGATTGGTGTGTAGATGGGCTCTACAAAGGCTTTCCAATATGACCTATGCTGCTTCCCACAAGAATGGCTGCTGCTTTCGTTCTTCCTTTAGGAAACCCTATAATTCTCAAATCCACTTAGAAACCCAAAGGTAAAGGAGGAAGAGTGTGCTTGAAAAAGGGGTTCACCATGCTAGAGAGATTGTCGAACAATGGATGGTCAAATGCAGGGGCCACTAGCGGCAGCCGCAACAAGCCAGAGAGTTGCGGCTCTGACTCGGCCTAAGCACTGACCATATATAGCAACTTTTGTACAATATATTCATATTTACTAGTATACTATTTGGAAACATGTTGAAAGACATAATAGAGGTTTGACTTTAATATAGTGAGTTTACGCTAGTTACTGTTACGATCATAAAAAATATTGTGCTCACCTAGTACATAGACATACGATACCAATATATAACACACTGGTTGTCTAAGAGCATTGTTTCTCAATAGGAATATCTCAAATACTACTAACGAGTGTGGTTATTAACCATTGTCTCTTAATCGGGCTATCCACTCCCACACATATGAAATGGTTTAACTAGCAAAAATATAATGTCAGGTTTACTGCAAGCATGTGTGCCACATGCTTCATGATCTCTATTGGGTCCTCAGGTGATTTACCCATAATGGTATCATGAGCAGGTCTATCTTTTGAAGGTCTTATCTTCAAAAAAGCCTACTAAAAAAAAAAAGATATATTGTATTCAAAGTTTTGAGGATTTCTATGTCCAAAAATGATACTACTTATATAAGTGTCTAGATGAGCTCATCCTGCAACCCAAAACTGATAAAACCATGATAATATCTTGCATAAGTCATAATAGAATGCAATACCAAAACAACAGTTCATGAACATAATCATAGTCATATTTGAATATTCATAAATTTCATCAAAAGTTATGCAAAACCATAAAAATTTCTAACATTTTTTCTACGATAGTTTAATTCATTAATAGAACCATTTCTAAAGTCACTAACAATGTGACGGTTGAAAAAGAAAATGGACTACAAGTTTTTTAAAATATTTGGTTGTTTGTGTTATCCATGCCTCAGAGATTATCGATCACACAAACTTGATTTTAAGTCATAAAAGTAAGTTTTTCTCGAATATTCTCTCAAGCATCATGGCTACCATTGCATGAGTTTTAAAATGGGATGGGTGTTCATTTCCATAAATGTAGTTTTGGATCAAATATATTTCCGTGTGAAGACCGTAATGATAAAGTTGCCAAAGTTAGGAACTTAATTCTCTCAAGACACTACTATCATTTATGTTCCCATGACACTGAGTCAACCGCCTAGTCGGTAAATGAGAGTTTTATTTTGGAGAGAGATGATTAAATGACCCTCACATGTCCTCATCATCTACATCTTCTAAGGGAAGTAGATTTGATCTATTAGTCAGTCGGCCGGCCCAAACAAAGAGTCACCAAATCAACCTAAGTTCAAATCCTCCTGGTAGAACACATCATACGGTGACAAGTGTCTAAGATTAAACCTTGAAGTCAAGGATTTTTCAAGCCACTAAATATCCTATACTTATGGCCCTGCTGGTAGAACACATCAGACGGTGACAAGTGTCCAAGATGAAACCTTGAAGTCAAGGGTTTTTCAAGCCACTAAATATCCTATACTTATGATAGGCCCTGCTTGTCACTCCGCTTCAGGACAATGTGTCTCAGCTTCATGACAATGTGTCTATTTCCTTCAAAGAGGCCTATCATAACCCAAACAGGAAGAATGCTATGGAAAAATAATATACCCATTAAGGGTTTTAGTCAATAAAAAAGGTGTTAACTATTTTGAAAACCTTCAACCCAATTATTAAACTTACAACCATAAGGTTGGTTTTGTCTCTTGTTGTCACTATTAAGGACTTGGGTCCCTTACACTTCTTCTTGGGCATAAAGTCTCAGGGTTTGATTTTGTCCCAACTGAAATATATTCTCTAACACGGGTTGGTATGGTTTAAGCCAAACCAGTATCCACTCCCATGACTATTACTCCTACCCTATTTGCTGAATGTGGCCCTGCCTTTGAAAATCCTATACTTAGAGGCACTTTTTTTTTTGAAAGGTAAGCTGGGGTTAGGCAGACCAACTATACCATTGGGATTTGAACTTGCAACGTCTCAAGACAAGGTGATGTCACTACAAGAAAATCGTGGATTAGCGACGACCTCTATCCATCGCTAATCCATCGCTAAACTGTTTAGCGACGGCTTAGCGACGGATTAGCGATGGATAGAGGCCATCGCGAATTTTTGCTCGCTAATTAGCGGAAAAAATTATTTGTCGTTAATTCCGTTGCTAATTTGCGACAGATTAACGACGGACATTATCCGTCGCTAATCTATCGCTAAATTTTAAAAAAAAAATAAAAAAAAATTGATCCTTGTCGGGTGGTATTCCGGCAGCACTAAGCCGGACTTATACTGCACCCGACAAGCATTGCATGCACAGAACGATCGCTCTGCCTCATCGCGAACCGGCGTCGCCGTCCTCCATGAACCAGTGATCTTCGGCGTCGCCGTCCTCCATGAACTGGCACCATCATCTTCCGTGAACCGGCGTCGCCGTCATCCTCCATGGACCAATGTCATCGTCCTCCGTGAACCGACGCCGACGTCCTCCAGCGATCGCCGACCGTCCTCCGCCATCACCGTCCTCCGTGAACTGACGTTGTTGTCCTCCGTGAACCGGCACCGACATCATCCAGCGATTGCCGACCGTCCTTCGACGTCGCTGTCCTCCGGCGTTGTCGTCCTCCATGAACCGGCGCCGACGTCCTCCAGCGATCGCCGACTGTCCTCCGGCGTCGCCGTCCTCCACTCTCATGTACATGCTCTCCAACGCACTCTCCGACGTCGCTCGGTTTAAATCCAGCGCGATCGGTTTAAATTTCGAACGGGGAGAAAGGGAAAATTTCGCGCTCGGTTTAAATCGAAAATTAGCGATAGATTAGCGACGGAAAAATTTCCTCGCTAAAATGTTTTTCTTGTATTGAGAATTAGCGACGAAATAATTGTTATCGTTAATTCGTCGCTAATTAGCGATGAAACAACTTTCATCGCTAATCCGTCGCTACTTAGCGACAGATTCATTAAGAAAGCTTTCTCTAGCTAATCTGTCGCTAATTTGCGACAGAAAAAATCCGTCGCAAATTTTCGTCGCTAATTAACATTTTTCTTGTAGTGTGTCTACTAGTTGCTCCTACCAGACAAGCGGAGGCCCTTTGGTGTAGCAGTGGCACTTTAATTAGTATTCCACCATGACTAGACATGATATATCATTTGCAATTAATTTAATATGCATGCCCCTACTGAGAGTTCTTTACACAAAGTGTTGTTTATTTTTTTTTCCTTGTCATAATAGACATTTTGTCAATATTTTCCATGAAAAGAGTTTTTACATTCAACCTAACCATGGTTGCTTCACTTCTCTCCCCATGTGTCCATTTATTTGCCCCACTTGATAGTACGGAAGGACTAATGACTTCTTGGGACCATTTGGAATGCATAATGTATTCACTGGAAAAGCTTTCCCTGTCAATATTTGGGATCCATTCTATCATGTTTTCACTGTATGATTAGTATTAAGGAACTTAACCAAGTGAAGTTTCATACTTCACTGTGAAGAAGAAAAACAAAGAATTGTGGTTTCCACATACTGTTCAACTTGTATTGGTGGTCGAAATGACATGCATAGTGGCGCACAATGGACCGGGTGAGCCCAGGCTCGGCTCGTTTAGGCTTACCTGATGGAGTAAATGATAGGAACGCGATGCCCAGGCTCGGCCATCAAACGAGCCAAGCTTGGTTGAGGAAGTGACCTCAATTAAGCTCGTTAAGTTTGATTAAGCACTGTATACATGTATATATATGGGATTTAGTTTCATAAATGTCAAAAAAACAGTAAACCCTAATAGGGTAGGGCATTTTCCCTTCACAAATTAGATCCAGTGTCCCAAATAGGGGTACGTGGATCCCCCCTCCTCTTAAAAGGCATAACACTTATATAAGTGTTCTGCCCCGAACACGACCACACCTCTGCTCAAGCAATAGGTGGTGGGATCGAATTCTGCCCCCTTAATATAATTCATCCTTTTTCTTTTTTCTTTCGCCTTATTAACTATCATAGGCTTGGATGGACCCGAGCCTTACCACACCGGAGCTTGAGCTTGACTTGAGCCGAGCTCGGGTCTTTTGCATTTAAAATGAGCGAAGATTGTCAAGCTGAGGCTTGGGCTCGGCTCGGCTCTTATGCATCCCTAGACATTACAACTGATGGCACATTGTTCTGTTTGTTAAACTTTTTTATTGCTTCAATCTTCCGGGGTATGTTTGGTTGCACTCACTTATCCAAAAAGAATGGAGAACTTGGGTTTGTGTAATTCTCTTATATCAGCCGATAATGCCAGGAAATTTGTGTTTGGTTTACAAGAATAATAATATCCATCATTTTCTTAATTCTACAAATTCCATGATCAACACCTCCTTTTAGTGCAAGGATGTCCATAAAAAGGAAAATAAGAGTATCATCGTCGTCATTTTTCTAGAAATTCCAGGATTGACAGTTTTTTGGATAACTGGGGAAAGGTCACCTTCCTCGCCGAGCTCATTGGTGTAAAACCCCGGGTCCCCTTTGCCCCCTTCATGGAGTGTTCACTCAGTTTTGGGTCACCGCAAAGAACACACGCACTATTAATTTGAACTCGCGACTTCTCGCCAACATGGAGACTTTCAAGAGCCGTACCTACCACCCACCAGCAGAGCATTACTTGCATGTATGCCACTATAGTAAGACTTGTCGTTTTTTTATGACAAGGAACCGCGCTGAAGCAAGAAAAACCTCAGGTGGGGCCTCACGACCATCCTACTTTATGTGGCCCAGCTTTAAAAAGCTATTGACACACCCATGCGCCAACTAGATTTGATCTGGTGTCTTTATCTTTACGCCTTCACAACTACCCCGCTGACCATGCAGGCGACTCTTTGGTGGTGTCTTGTCAAATGATTTTCACATAACCAATGTTATACTTTTTTTTTTTTTTTTGATATTTACATGGTGAAACCATCCCCAAGATCAAAGACTTAGCCGTGGGACACTGAGTGTTCACTCACTTTTGGCTCACGCCAAATAACATGCGTCTATTAATTTGAACTCATGACTTCTCGCCAACATCGTGACTTTCAAGAGCCACACTTACTACCTACCAGCTGAGCGTTACTTGCATGTCTACTACTATAGGAAGACTCGCCACTATTGATCAAGAAATAACGGCAAAATTTTTATTTCCACTAATTGATAGGTAATAGCATAGACATAAATATATCTCCATTATTACTATACTACAGTCATGAATGTTGTCACTATAGTTCGGTGATATTGAAGACTCGCCTTTCCCTTGCACACATTTCATCGTTAAAGACTTATGTATAATGGCAAGATTTTTTTGGTCGTTAGATATTACGTTAAAACACATTAATTAACAGATATATTTAACAACAATAAAATCTCGTTGTTATTGATCATTTACAACGAGAACTGGCTCTCGTTGTTATAGGGTTACTATATAATAGCAAGATTTTTCTAACCGTTAGATGTTGCATTAAAACACATTAACAAATGTATTTAACGGCCAGAAGATCTCGTCATTATTGATCAATAACAATGAGATCTGGCTCTCGTTATTATAGGGTTATTATATAACGGTGACAGTTATGTTGCTATTATAGAGTGAGGTCAAAGACTCCATTTGACCAACATTTGATAGAATTTTTCAAAGAGGAGCCTCGACGGAGCGGCCTCACTCTCATTCTCTTTTTCTTTCTCTTGTCCCTCTCCATCACGATGACAAATATCATGCAATTTATGAAAATCTCACCGAAAAATGCAAGAAAAAGTCCAAAAGTTTTAAACGACTAAATATCGCAAGATTTCGTAAATCTCGTGATATATCGCCAACAGTTTTGTATCGCTTTTTGCATTTTTTTTCCTTTTTTACGGTTCTTTCAAAAAGCAAAAAATAAGTATTATTCATTTTGCTTTACCGAAGGATTAAGGTTGAAACCCTACAGACTGCCGAGCTTCTCTGTAAGCGTTGACTGCAAGCAATGAGCGGACACCGCAGACCAGACCACTGCATATCTTTCTCTCCATCTCTCTCTCCCCCTCTCTTTCTCACTCCCTCTTCCCTTCTCCTCTTCACAAGTAAATAAATGTTCAAATTTTTTATATTTTCGTCTACTACTTGATCTTCCTTTGGTGAATAGAGTAAAACAGATCGCCAAATATATCAGTAGATCATCTTTGTACTTTTAGAGGTGTCATATGAGGGTAAGTTTTTTATTCTCTAAGTTTTTTTTATATAGTATAATGCTAAATATCAAACGTATAATGCTAAATATATCTGATCTAATAGATTCTTAATTTGTTATTTACAGACTAAAATAGATGAACAGAAACCGACAACAAATGCGTTCTACAAAGAGACACATACCTATTCAGATCACATAACATTCATTTGCAGCGAAGCAGAAGACACCTATGTATGTAATTCACACTTTGTAGTGCTACATTCATTTATTCTATTTTATACATTATCATAAGTTACTGATAACCAATTATTAATGACGTGCACACGAAACTGTAATCTATAGAGATTGAAAATTCAATATCTTCTTTACAAGGAGGCACATCGATGATGCAATGAAACATCTTTGCCAAGGTCCTCATGGAGAGGTATGGATATGTGAGAGAAATATGCATATTTTTCTCTCTATTCAAACCATCTTACTCCAGCCAAGCCTGAATTGCACAACTATATTTTCAATTGAACATGACACAGATGGAGCTCCAATAATTAAGAGAGAAAATAGAGCAACAACAAGAAGCAACTAGACAAGAAATTAAGAGAGATAGAAGAAACTAGACAAAAAATGGAGAGAGAGAGAGAAGCAACTAGCCAGAAGCTTAGAGAAGAAATATAAGCCTTCATGGATGCACATAGATAGAACTCTATATCCTAGATTTTCAAACTCTTTGCTACAATTGTTTTGCTTAATATTTTGATTTCTAAACTCTTTGCTACAATTTCTATAATTAAAATTTGATTTATGTGAGTATTAGAAGTGTATATGTTTGTTGCAGGCTTTGAGAGAATTTAAGGGGTTTGTATTTGAAGTGTGTTTGTTGTAGGCATGAAGAGGATGTAGTGGGTTTGTATTTGAAGTGTGTTCATTGTAGGCTTGAAGATGATGTAGCGAGTTTGTATTTGAAGTGTATTTGTTGTAGACACGTAGAGGATATAGGGAATTATATTTTTGAAGTGTATATTTATATTATACTTAGAGTTTTTATTGAATGTATGTTTGAAGTGTATGTCAATAGTTTAAAGTGTATTGAATGTTTGAGGATGTATGTTTGAAGTTGAATATTTGAGGATATATGTTTGAAGTTGAATATTTGAGGATGGAATGTTTGAAGTGTATATTTGAAGTTGAATGTTTGAGGATATATGTTTTAAGTATATTTGACATTTTGCTGAATGTATGTTTCAGTTGCAAGTTTTTTAATGTAATTTTTTTAAACTAATTTTTATTTTTCAATTTGTAAATTTATAGCTTATAACAATGACATTCTTTTCTCGCCGTTATAGCCATCCTACAATGATCAATTAATTCTCCCTATCATAACATACAACAATAAGTTAGTGCTCGTTGTTATAGGCTAACAACGAGATATGAATGTTATAACCTATAAGTAGCCTATAACGGTGAGCCAGATATCTCACTGTTAGAGGGTATCTCGTATTTATAGTTACATTACTGTTATTAGTTTTTTCAATTACGACCAATAATCTCAATGGTGTTGGGTCACCTTTAACGATAACCTATAAATGTCATCATTATTGGTTAACAAAGGTTATTTCTTTACAGGTGAGAAATAGAGCAATAGCAGTGAAAAAAATCACCATTATTGACCCTCACTCTTATAGTGACTTGTCATTTTTTTTTTATGACAAGGAAACCCTTGCAAGCAAGAAAAACCTCAGGTGAGGCCCCACAACCACCTTACTTTATGTAACTCACCTCTAAAAACTATGGACACACTTGTGTGCCAGCTGGATGCTCTCACAACAAACTCTGCCGACCATGCTAGCAACACTATGGTGGTGTCTTGTCAAATGGTGGTGTCTCTTTTTTTTTATATGAAGAAACCATCCCAAAATCAGAGACCTACCCACACTGGCTTTACCTGCCGTAACTACGGTTGATGTCCTAACAACTTAACAATTCATGGGTTTACCCCTTGCCCCCATAGATGGTTTGCGCTAGAGGTGACATCCATGAGATTTGAACCTAAACCACCCGACTAGATACCTGGGTCCCATCCCACTAGGCTAAACCCCTTTGGAACAGATAGCCAATGTTATCTAAAAACCATTTGACAAGGTATCTGCCCTTCTACCAGATACGTTGACGTTTATCATTGGCAGTTAGAGTCGGTTTTGGACTATTATAAGAGAAACCAAAATGGTCAAAGGCTCTTTTTAAGTTAAATACAAACAGTCTCTCTTGCTCTCTCAATTTTGCGTTACGTTTCATTGTGCTAGAACCATCGTTTGATTGGATCTTGGACTTGGACTTAGAGCTGCATTTTGATCAAACAGGATAGGTGTGGCATATCTGGATCACAAGGGCCCAGTTCAGATCATGCGAGGCCAGATAAGCCCGGACTTACACAGGTCTGTCTTTTAGTAGGTAGTCGGCACGGCCAGGCCCGGCCAGGCACGTTTAGAGCTCTGCCCGTTTACTAACAGGCCGGGCTTTGGCCTGGTTCTTAATGGGCTTGAGTTTGAAGAGCAGCCCATGACCCAACTCATTGTTCCAATGGGCCAATGTGAAGCATGCCTGGCCCAGCCCAAACCCAACTAATTAGTACATAGGTAAATAATAAATAATTAATCGGTTTTCATGTACCCAACTAATTATCTTTTTAGTTTTCATAAAATTAATGCAACTAATTAGGTAAATAATAATAGTTACCAAGTTATTATATAATTAATTAATTTTTAATTTTTATATTATTATTAATTAATAAATAACTCAGGTCCATCAGGCTGACCTTGTAGCTCTCAAGCCAACCCGAACCCGGTGCATGTATTTAATGGGCTGGGTTTTGACCTGGTAGCTAATGGGCTCGAGCCTAAAACCTTGACATTGGGTCAGCTTGGCCCATCGGGCCGCCCGGCCCGGCCCGTTGCCCACCCCTAGCCCTAAGTGTGAATTTGAAATTTGTGGATCTCTGAGGAGATAAGCGGACACACATGTGTGTTCGGATTGGGATGTTGAAAAGCTCATACCAGATTGTTTTTTTTACATGTAAACGGATTTGGATATTCATTCAACAAAATTTCAAAATTATATTTGTATTCAATTGTAACATGATATGATTTTAGTTTACCAAAACCCCAAGGCTATGTTTGAGAGCCAGAGATTGGAGGATAATTAATTAGAATTTAATGAGAGTTTAATTAATACCACCTACCCCACAATTAATCTCCATTTGGGATATGAGAAGGGTGTCGACAGTGTAGATGAGCCATTTTCAACTACACCCTTACAATAATAATGTAGTTGACAACTCTAGCCTCATCACCAATTTTCTCTCCACTCGCCTGAATGATATATAGCAGAATTAAATGGCATTTTGTTTTCATAACAGTTCGGAGGAATTAAGGCTCCCTCTACCATGCATGTATTCAACCGCCCATATACCAGTGGGGTTCGAACTTGCAACATCCCATCACAAGGTGACTTGCAAGATGGGGTTAGGAAGACCCCTTACCAGTTACACAATGATACCATTGGGATTCAAACTTGCAACATCCCAACATAAGGTGACGTGCACTAGCTGCTTCCACAAGAGTGACTTTTTTTTTTATAAATTCAAGCTGGGGTTGGGCAGACGCCTACCAGTTATAAACTATACCATTGGGTTTTGAACCTGCAACGTCCCAACACAAGATGACGTGCACTAGCTGCTCTTACCAGACAAGGGGAGGCCCCGTTGGTGTGACTTGCACAACAGCCCCTGTTAGTGGATTAAATGACACTTTAATTTCAGCATCTAAAGATGATAAAGGTATACAGCTAATCCTCCAACCTTCCACCCACATGCCAGAGAATCTTTGTGTAAAGCAGAGTTGTGTTGGCGTGTGCATTGCAATTTCACCTTCTCTTTTTATTCAACGGCTGTTGGGGAACAAGGATCCGATCTGAAGCAGGATGGGTTCCATCATACATTCAATCCTAGCCATCCAATCAATGGCTTGATGGTTCTGCTGAATGGTTAGGATTGAATGTACGATGAAACCCATCATATTTCAAATGATGGGATCCGTTTCCATTGTTGCGGGGTTGGTATCCCTCAGCCACTTTCCCAAGAATATGAAGTTGGAGTTGACCTTCATTTCTTACTGGTTAACAATGCATGCATGAATTCTCTCCTTTGTTGACTTTGTTCTAACCTGTATTCTTTAGACTTCAGGAGTTTGAAACCCACGGGTTCATCCTTTGCCGCAAGACACATTTACTTCAGGAGGCGAACCTTTCGTATGGAAGACACGTTCTTCAAAAAGCTCTCACTTTCAGACTGGGAAAAAAAGCTTTTTAGGAGATGTTTTCGTGGAAAATGTTGTGTTTCGTACGAAACAGCGTCGCCCGCTATATGGGAGCTTGTTTTGCCCACATTGTGGCAAGGCCCATTTTTCGTACGAAAATTGGATGTTCTCTCGCCATTTTCCGTGAAAGAAATGGGCCCTGATTATTATTGTTCTTTTTTTTACCTTTAGTTTCAAGGTTTGATGATGAGTACCTATTTCAATGGCGAGGTGCATGCACATGCATGTGGGTTGTGGTCCTTTGTGGATGCTTGTTTTTATTGATTTTTTTTTTTTAAGTCAAGCTGCGTTAGGCAGACCCCAACAATTATTATTCAACGTACCATTGGGTTTTGAACCTGCAATGTCCCACGATAAGGAGACGTGCACTGACAGCTCATACCAACTACATGGAGACCCCGTTGGTAAGAAAGTTCATTTTTGTGGCTTGCCCTAGTTAACAACTTGGTTAAGTGAGACCTATTTCTAGAGTCGGATTTGGATCAAGTATTTTGGATTGGAAATCATTATCCAGCTTGTGGTTGGAATATCTTGGATCGGTCTCAGATCCGCTATGAGTGTGCAAATTAGAGGTTATTTTCAAGCCTGTTGATGGACTTGACCTAAGGCACTAGTGTTAGTTTTACCAAGTCAAGCAGGTAGCCTAGCACCCCCAGTTCAATTGATTCACCTTGGAGTGTCTTGGTAAATGTGGAGGTTGGATCAGGTACACTGTGCAATTTTAATGTGCCGCTGCACCCAAGCACCTACCATCTTTATGATACATGATGCAACTTGGAAAAATGACCCCTTGATCCATGATAGTGTTCTTGTTTTTTATGGAGACAAGGCAAGGATACAAGGATAGCTTATCTGCTCTCTTATTTAATTATTAGGCCCTCCTCGTGATTTGATTGGATCGGTATAGAGTCTAGATCTGAAGGAAGCTTCGAGCTAGCAATAGACATGTACTCTAGTCTAAACTCGATGAAAGTGAAAGAATCAAACATAAGGTTCTTAGCCTTCTACGGTTGGGCTAAACTTGTTTGGGGTGCAGACCCCTATTAGAAACGATGAAGTGGTCTAAGGATAACCGTAGTGAAGGTTATGGGAAAAAGTCTATAGAAACGAGAAAATCAAGAAAAGATTTCAGTTCATATCTGATATGGATTAAACAAAAAGCTTGATAATCACATAGGAACATGTGTCAAGGTTATGATAGGCTATTATAGGTTAAAAAATAATATAATAGGTCATTGAAAGGTTAGAAAGGTCAAATAATGAAAACAATGATTTTCAAGTTAATTAGGTAAATATAGTTTTGATGCTAAAGCTATGAAAAACATTTTAACTGGTTACAAGTCTAAGAACCTAATATCAAAGGTTTAAAGGGTTGAGTACCTAAGTTAGACTTTAGAGAGAGAGCGGTACAACATAACCATAAATACAGAGGCTTTTAAATAGTTTTTTTGAGCAATGTAGCTTTCCCAAATCTCTAAAAGAAACTCGTGAAGGATTTGCACCTATTGCGTAAGCTGGATCTACCACCACACATGTCATGCCAGGTGAGACCAAATGAAGAGAAGAAGACACTAGAGAAGTAGAGATGTTCAAGAGGGCATCAGAGGTAGGGACACCAGAGAGATAGAAGGAGAAAGAGAGGGGAACAACTAGGCCTTTTCAAAAAACTCAATGCATTAATCAATGTCTCATATGGTTATCCATGACCTCTTTATATAGATGAAGCTTGGGTTGAGTTCTACTTATATAAAAAAACCAACTAGACTAAGATTCTTTCTTAGAAGACTCTTTAAAAGAACAAACTAAGTAAAAGACTATCACATAATTAATTAACTAACCTAATTAACTATAATTAATCTTCTAGAATTAGAGAACATCTCCTAAGACTCTTTAGCATGGCACGCCCCTAGGTGGACCCACTCCTTAATTGGTTTGGCCTCTAGGCTTGACACATGTCATGTTTTTTCTATTATTGACTGAGACTCTAGATCTTTGTTTATCAACTGTTAGGAAAGCCATGTCAGTTATCACATTACTCTCTTGAGTCCCACATAGGCTTGGACGACTTTCAATGCCTATAGGGAGAGGCGTGTGGATCCTAAAACTCAGATATACACCTTCTTTTAGAATTTGGGTTGTAAGAGTAATACAACCCGTTTATATGAGAGCATTTGAGCCCCACAACCACAAAATGCATGCCCCACTCATAAAGTTGTCATGTGATTGGTTTATGTCACATAGACAGGCAATTAAACAAGACCTAGGTCGTGGGTAGGAAATAAGAATATATATTAGTACATGGAAGCCTACATTGTTTCATATTGGTCCACTATGCAAAAGAAATTTAATATAGGACTTTATATTTAAATTGATGCAAATTTAAAAAAAAACTAGATATCCAAATAGAATGTTATGAGTTAATAAAATATAGAACTTAGTATATGTCTTATATTAATAATTAAAGTAACAAATTTACATTTAATTTCAGCATGTACACCTTTCACTCTCTCTCTCTCTTTCTATATATATATATATATATATATATATATGAAAAGTGGTAGGTGCTTAATTTCAATAGTGTTTAATGAAATGTACGCACGCTAAACATTCATCTCATGCACATGCGTAGTATTTTTTTTTGGAAAAAAGTTGTTTAGCATCGATTTTGAAGTGCTGCTAAAGTGTTTAGTAGGGTGATGTAGACCCAACAAAGGAAGACCCAAATCTAAATCTAGTGGTCCAAGTACTTGATGTGGACCCTAATATGTTAGATCTAGATCTAAACTCAAAGCTTTAAGTAATTGAAATCGCGAGACCCACCCCTGGGTGCCACCTCATTAACCCAATATCAAAGACCAAGTGAGACTCACCTGTGGAATGCCCCCTATTTCTAGAGGTCAAGAGTAGTGGAACCCACCCTTTGGGTGCCTTTGCCTATTTTTGGACTTTAGAAAACTCGTGTAGCCATCTTAAAGACACTAAAAATGGTCAAGAGGGAGTTCAAGGACTAGACCTATTTTTGGTGTAAAGACCATATTTTAGGATTGGTCCAAATAAGCTTACCCAAAAGTAGCCTAGGTCTCAAGGTTTAACTAGAATTAGGTCTTTTCTAAGTTAATATTTCTTGTAAATTATGTGCACTTTAAGAGCTAGGCCTATATATATAGTCTCATTGTGTATGGGATAAAGTATGTTGAATGAAATTGAATATTGACACCCTCTCAAAATCGTATGTTGAATGAAATTGAATATTAACACTCTCTCAAAATCATCTCTCTCTCTCTCTTTTCTAATGAGTCTCTAAATCCTAACTTGTCTTTCTCTCTAAGGGCTAGTGTCCCTTCTCATGTTTGAGTGTATTGGCCCTTGTGGTTTGACTCACTTCAATAGACCAAGTTGTTGCCTAGTCTACACTTGGTTAAGTGTGATCAACTTCAATATTATGACAGTCATGACCCTCTCAAGTCCAACTCGTGGAACCTAGGCCTTCTTCAATCGAACAAACTCTGTAGCAGAAACTCACTCACTTTACCAAACCTCTGTAAGTCATTAAAATCATTCCCTTAGCCAATCCTAAGCTAAAACCTCACCTAAATCAAATTTTGCCCAAAATCAATTTCTTTGACAGAACCAATTTTTTTCATCAAACTTTGCATTGTCACCCAACCCAAACCATAGAGCCTTTGAGTATTAAATTTTGACCAAAATTTCCTTAGGATATCTACTTTCAGCCATCCAAAATTCATAATTTTATGATTTCTTAAATTTTGATAAATTGATTTTTCAATCTAGATCTTCGTGAACCAAAACCTAGTATGTCTGCATAAAACCCTAAAAAGCTGCTACTTGCCTAAGTCGTATCTCTATGTTCTTTTGTCACATGACCCTCAAATTTTACCCTAACCTAGGATAAGGTGTCTAAAACTATCTCTTAAAATTTGGGATTTTTCTATGATGTTGTTTCTACTTTAACCTGTCAGAAAATAGAACTCTACCTACCTGAATTTGACTTTAACCTAATCCTTGACATAACCGAACCCACCTAACTCATAAAACCTAACTCTAACCCCAAGAATGCATCAAGTGGTATCCGTGCAAATGATCTGCATTCCTCTATTTTTTTTAAATGAATTTCAACTACAAAAATGCCAAGCTTGTATGTGTGAAAAATCACATGTTCGGGCTCATGGTTAGTTTTCAACAAATATCGGACCTAATGCAACAAATTCAAGTGAGTGTCCAAGATATGCAATAACAACTTTGAACCACTACCAAAGGTGGTGATAGTCTCAAAAAGCATGTTGATTCTCTAAGATATGAATTGACTACGTTGTTGCAGCTAGGGGTGGCAAAACCTGACACAACCCGCCAACCCAACTCTTAGGCAGGTTCAGGTTGGGCTTAAACTAACCCGTTTAAAATACGGGTCAACCCACCTAACCCGTTTATTAAACGGGTCGGGTTCGTGTTAGGGGTATGCCAACCCGCCAACCCGTTTACCCGACCCAACCCATTTATTAAACGGGTTGGTCGGTCGTGTCGGGTTACCCATTTAATAAACGGGTTGGGTTCGTGTTTGCCACAGCCGACCCGTTTAATAAACGGGTCGGGTTTGGGTTGAGGTATGCTGACCCACCAACACGACCGGATTGCCACCCCTAGTTGCAGACCATCAATGAGAGTACTCTTGTCGTTGTTCTCAATGTTGAGACGACTCTCGAAGGACTGATCGAGAAAGTGCAGACGAACAAAGAGACTAAAGAAGCTCCCATCCTTCCTTTTTTCTCTCTCTTAAAGAACCCTCACTGATGTTCTTGGATTCAAGTGAGAGGAAGTGATGGGCTTTGTAGTCAAACCAATGGACTACATAGCTCCTAACGAAGTGATGCAAAATGAAATATAAAACCTTGAAGACAAATTTCTCCAAGTGTCGAGCAATTTCTTGAACCTCCCACTATGTGCTAAATCATTGTGCTCGTGCTTGTGTGACCCATTGATTGTGTATGGTTCATACTCCTTTGATAAACACCTTCGTTGTAAGGAGAGATCACAATACGAGTTGTCCCTTGCTCATTATATACTGAAACTAAAGCCCATTTATATGACAGATGATGAGGGAGGCAAAAATGCCTACTCACTCGCATGCAAGAGAGTTCTTCCTGCTGAGCACCGAGAGGAATAAGCTCTGCATATGGGCCAAGCTATTTATGCTATCAAAGATGGTCGTCCCACCCTTCATGGACCTTGAGTTGGACATGTTTCTAGCTGCATTAAGGTCACTCTTTCTCAACATAACCAACTGCAACAAAATCAAGTTATGCAAAGAATCCAAGGTGTCATACACTACAAGAAAACCATGGATTAGCGACGACTTATATCCATTGCTAATCCGTCGCTAAACTGTTTAGCGACAGCTTAGCGACGGATTAGCGATGGATATAGGCCATCGCAATTTTTTGCTCGCTAATTAGCAAAAAAACTTATCTGTCGTTAATTTCGTCACTAATTTGCGACAGATTAACGTCAGACATTATCTGTCGCTAAATTTTTTAAAAAAAAAATAAAAAAAAATTGATCCCTGTCGGGCGGTATTCCGGCAGCACTAAGCCGGACTTATAGCGCACCCGACAGGCATTGCATGCACATAATGATCGCTCTGCCTCATCGCCGGACTTGTATCGTCCTCCGTAAACCGGTGCTCTCCGACATCGCCGTCCTCCGTGAACCGGTGTCATCGTCCTCCGTGAACCGGCGTCGCCGTCCTCCATGAATCGGCACCGTCATCTTTCGTGAACCAGCGTCGCCGTCATCCTCCGTGGACCGGCGTCGTCGTCCTCCGTGAACCGGTGCCGACCTCCTCCAGTGATCGCTGACCGTCCTCCGCCGTCGCCGTCCTCCGTGAACCGACGTTGTCGTCCTCTGTGAACCGGCGTCGACGTCATCCAGCGATCGCCGACCGTCCTCCGGCGTCACCGTCCTCCGTAAATCGGCGTTGTCGTCCTTCGTGAACCGGCACCGACGTCCTCCAGCGATCGCCGACTGTCCTTCGGCGTCGCCGTCCTCCACTCTCATGTGCATGCTCTCCAACGCGCTCTCCGACGTCGCTTGGTTTAAATCGAGCGCGATCGATTTAAATTTCGAACGGGGAGAGAGGGAAAATTTCGCGCTCGGTTTAAATCGAAAATTAGCGAGAGAATTTTTCTGTCACTAATCTGTTGCTAATTAGCGACAGATTAGCGACGGAAAAATTCCCTCGCTAAAATATTTTTCTTGTATTGAGAATTAGCGACAAAATAATTGTTGTCGTTAATTCGTCGCTAATTAGCGACGGATTAGCGATGAAACAACTTTCATCGCTAATCCGTCGCTACTTAGCGACGAATTCATTAAGAAAGTTTTCTCTAGCTAATCTGTCGCTAATTTGCGACAGAAAAAATCCGTCGTAAATTTACTTCGCTAATTAACATTTTTCTTGTAGTGATAGGCCTATTTCCTTCAATAGGCCAGCGCGACGCGATGGTCATTCCTCACCATCATAAGCCTACTTATTGCTCGCTTGCCAATCACGGAAGCTTGTAATCAGAGTGCAAGAGAGCAAGAGAGAATAGAGGGAGAAGAATTGCAATCACACAAAGCAATCACAATGAGGGTGAACAAAAGAAAGCTCAATGCATTTGATTCATTTTACAATTTTAGCTTGTAGGCCTCTTACAGTTCAAGTATATGGGCTGCCCCTTCAGGGTATTAATTCACCTAAACCGGGCAGCTTACATCAGACTCAACAAAAGCAAAACAGACTCTAGACATAACTTTACAATGTAAGTCACAAGCTCAGGACCTGGCGACACTATCTTTTGGGTGCCTAGTTCGTCGTCAAGATGAACAATGTTGCTACGAGCTATTTTCAAACACAGAAGAAGTTGATGCCAAAGCAAGCTATGTACCAGATGTTTTTAGCTGAGTTCGACTTTGCCTTAGAGTACAAGGTTGTGAAGACCAATATAGTTGCGGACGCCTTGAGTCGTAGGGCTAAACTAACTGTTGCGCGTGTGAAGCCTTCCGAAGTGCATTTGGAGGGCGCTTTGCCTAGCCACATCCGCGAAGGTACGCAACAAGATCTAACAGTGCAATACCTTGTTTCTCTAGGGCAGACAGGAAAGACACAGTGATTTTGGCTACAGAACAGTCTCCTTGTGACAAAAGGAGGATACATCTTTATGCCGCAGTGGGGAAGCCTCCATCGAGAATTGCTTAAGGAGTATCATGATACATTATGGGCCAACCATCATGGTCAGAAGCGAAGGAGCGAACCTTAACACTCCTTGAGAGCGGCTACTATTGGTCGCAGGTGAGAGACGACGTGGAGGGGTATGTGCGAACATGCATCATTTGCCAGCAAGATAAGGGGATCAACCAGAAGACTGTCAGCCTTCTTGAACCTCTACTGATTCCAGAACATCCTTGGGAAAGCATCTTCATGGGTTTCATTATTAATTTGTCGAAGGTAGATGGCACCAATTCAATCCTAGTGGTGGTTAATCATTTCTCAAAGTATGTCACCTTCATCCCAACTTCTAAGGAGTGCCCTGCAGAGTTGTTTGTAAAGCATATGGTGAAACACTAAGGCATACCAAAGAGCATTATGAGTGATCGTGATGATCGCTTCACAAGCAAGTTCTGACGTGAGGTTTTTCAGCTACTTGGCTCTGATTTATTGTTTTCAACAAACTTTCATCTGCAAATAGAGCGTATCAACGAGATACTTGAGCAGTTGCTTAGGCACTTTGTTAGTGCCAATAAAAAAATTGGGTAAAGCTCGTTGACGTGGCACAATTCTGTTACAATCTGCAGAAGAGTGAGTCTTCAAGCCACAACCCGTTTGAAATAGCCACAGGGCAGCAACCGTTGACCCCGCACACTCTTGCCGCGCAAGAAAAGGGAAGGCCATCATTTTCCTATCAGTTTGTTCGAGACTGACACAGGCAGAATGAGTTGGCGAAGACATTCCTACACAAGGCGACAAAGAGAATAAAGAATTGGGCGGACAAACATCGTTGGCCTGCTGAGTTTCAAGTTGGGGACCAAGTGTTGGTGGAGCTTTATCCTGGTCGCACATGCATCTTTCATGGGTGGCACCACAGACTGATCAGAAAGTATAAATGACCATTCACCATCATAAAGAAGGTGGGCAAACAGGCATACAAGTTGGACTTGCCTTCAGATTTCAAGGTGCGCCCGGTGTTTCACGTGTGCAACCTCAAACAATTTCATATAGATGACGGAGATCCAGGACGTAGCGTGCCTCAATGCGCTATGTAGAGCGCCCCGGCAACACAATGGGTTGAGAAGAACCTCAGTCAGATCCTTCACCACAAGGTCAACTACTTGGGCAAAGCGAAGAAATACTTAGTGCAGTGGGAAGAAACAACAAAACCTACGTGGGAGCTAGCTTTCTGGATGAACAACCACTACCCGACTGAAGTCAGGGCTTACCATGAAACAGATGACGCCGAGGACGTCACATGATTTGAAGGAAGGAACATGTTTCCTTGTGACTTACATTATAAAGTTGCGTCTAGAGTCTGTTTTACTTTTGTTGAGTCTGATGTAAGCTGTCGGATTCAGGTGAATTAATATTTCGAAGGGGCAACCCGTATACTTGAACTCTAAGAGTCCTACGGGATAAAATTGTAAATGAATCAAATGTGTTGAGCTTTCTTTTGTTCACCTTCGTTGTGATTGTAATTATTCTTCCTCTATTTTCTCTTGCTCTCTGATTACAAGTTTCCGCGACTAGAAAAAGAGTGATAAATAGACTTGCGGTGGTGAGGAAGGACCGTCGCGCCGCGCTGGCCTATTGAAGAAAATAAGTCCATGACACAAGAAATGTTTTGGTTAAAAGTGGGTTTGAACCTTGGGATGTTACCATGTTAAATGCCTCATGTTGGCACGACATTGGAATGATTACATGAAGTAGCCTCTGGTCATATTGGTCGGATCAATGCTGATCACACTTGGCATGAATTAAAATACTTTGTTGTACTCGATCCTTCATGATCGAGATAATACATTCAGCAGTGGTGTTGATGCTGAGCTCATGACACTGATCCTTAGGGTCGGCCCTGGACGAGATAGGGATGAACCCTTCCGCATAAGGAATACAAGTGGTCGGTTAGAATGCCGCTTTGCGATATGGCGGTTCAGAAGTTGCGGGTGCAGTTCAAGAACCCTGGTGTCTCTACAATTTATCCTCAAGTTGCAGACCTATTGTCAACACTGTCTCTCACTTACTGAGAGAGTGTTGCTCGCCGGATAACTAATGTTGTGTGTGAGGCGTAACCCATGACAAGACCATGCTATCGTATGTTCACCAAAACATGGCCTGAGCGTTCTCGACACTTGATTTGAAGTATTGATCGTGATGACCTCCCTGATAATGGAACCTACCATTTTACTGCCATGAAACTAAAGGATCTCAAGCCAAAAACCTTGGTTGAGTGTTTGATTTCTGACTTTAGAAGGGACCAGAAGGCCGTTGTGCATCCCCACAGCTAGTTGGTTATCACCATCAAAGGAGTTATAAGATTGTGTATGGAATTCAATTACCGTTACATATACTCCGTAAAGCAGCAGAAAATAAGACCATTGTTGGTACTATCCAGAATGATTGTTGTTGTTGTTACCCTTGCTGCTTCCCACACTCATGAGAAGAGAACGTTGTTCGTTGGCAATCTATGCATCATATTTAACACTTGCAACAATATGTGATTGGTGATCACAACGAAGAGTATGGAATACATGCCTGCTTATTTGTCGCGCATTGCCTCCCTGAATGGTGTCTGCTGGACCATTTATTGCCTTTGTTCCCTTCGATGACAACCTCCTTATTCAAAACATTTCATCGAAGGACAAGGTTTTGGATTCTGGTGAAAATTTGATCGTATTGGATGAAGAAGGTGACTCTGATCACAAGGATATGGATGCCATTGTGTTCAGTGGCCAACGACAAGCATATACTCTTTCGGGTGAAATAACAAAAATGTTGTACCCTCATCAACGTGAAGGCCTGAATTGGTCGAGGGGTCACCTAGTAGTCCAATTGGAGCCAAGGAGCTCAACCACTGTCAAGCCGATGAGTGTAATGTGGAAGCTTTGAAAACCAACTGGGGTACTCGTGGTATGAGCATTTTGACTAAGTGCAACAGTTAAGAAGGTGGTGATGAGTAGAAGGATCCACCTTGGCTTCACTCCCTCGCTTGGGCGATCACATATCGAGGCATGAGTTTGTATCTCAATGAAAATATACAGTCGAACTATGAATATGTAGCTGTTCATAAATCCACTTAGCTTAAATTCGTGCAATTCTCAAGGGAGGATGCAGACCTAGCTGAGAAAGACCTAGATCTGAATCCATTGGTCAAAGCACTCGATAAGGACCCTAGTATGGCAGATCCATATACCAAGTGAGACCCACCTATGGAATGCCCCCTCTTATTTTTGGAGGTCAATACCTAGTGGGACCCACCTATTTTTGGACTCCAGGAAACTCATGTAGCCCTCTTAAAAGCTCTATCTAAAAATAGTCATGAGGGAGTCCAAGGGCTAAACCTATATTTGGTGTGAAGACCTTATTTTAGGGTTGATCTAAATAGGCTTATCCAAAATTAGCCTAAGCTCTCAAGACTTAACTAGAATTAGGTCTTTATTAAGTTAATATTGCTTATAAATTGTATAGGGTTTAAAAGCCCTCCCTAAGCCTATATATAGGGCCTCATGAATATGTTGAATGAAATTGAATCTTAAATCTTCAATCTGGGTCTCTTGAACCAAAAACCCAGTCTCCCTGTAAAAAACCTTAAAAATTTCGCCACTAGTCCAAGTCATATTTCTCTATCCATGTGTCGCCTGGCCCTCAATCCCAAACCTAGTCCAAAGTGTCTAAAACCATTCTTTAATATTTGAGATTTTTCTATGTTATCGTTTGAGCGTACTTAAATTTTTATCGAAACTTGTTTGAAAAACATAACTCTGCCTACCTGAAATTGACCAATCTAAACCTTGACCTAACCGAGCCCATCTAAGCACATAAAACCTAACCCCAAACCCAAGAACCCATTATGGGGCATGCTCAATATTAATATTTTGAGTTTTAGCGGTGTTTTCAACCGCCGCTAAAGGTCCCAACCAAACTAGGATCTTTAGTTGTGCTTCAAAATCACTGCTAAAAGTGTTTTTTCATGTTTTGCACAAAAAAAAAAACTGAGCGTCCAGCATGGGTGCGTTTTCATTAAGCACGGATGGGTTAAGCACCTACCATGCAATATATATAGCTTATGCCTTAACAAGTTCATGAATTTGCAAGCCAAATAATTTTTAGCTTAGTGCTCAAAAAAATATGAGTGTTATTTTATAAAATATTTTCTTATCCAAAAAAAACTTTTATAAATAATGAAAATGTAAAGATATTCATGTTTTTGAAGTTCAAGACTAACGTCCCGTTTACATTTTTATCTTCATTCTGTTTCTCATTGAAATTTTTATCCTTTTCTGTTTTTTTTAATGTCACACTCAGCAAGTCAACACAATGAAGTCATGATGCATGGCTTAGGTTGTGATGCCCAAATTTTAGATTTGGGGCTTGGGCGTGAGCATGCACGCCATGTGTGCTCACCCCCCCCCCCCCCCCCCCCACACACACACACACACATATATATATATATATAGCGATTCTATATGAGTTGCTAGAATATGAGAACTAATGTGTGAATCACAATTTTTATGAATTTTTTATTCTTTTCTCTTGAATCTAATGTAATCTAGATACTTGGTTTCTTAAGAACACCCTCTTGAATCATCCTATTTTGATGCATAAATGAGATTTTTTGAAGACTTTAAAATCAATGGCTCATATTCTTCATAAATATTCAAGCTTGATTCCTAGCAAATTCATCTTGCCAATCACATCCACATAGCCACATAGTTGGATTTGCAAGAAAAGTATTGCAATCGCCATACTTTTAGTTCTCATATATATATATATATATATATATATATATATATATATATATATATATATATATATATATATACACACGTGGCGTCTGTAACATACCCATTTGTCTATCAATTATTTAATTTGCAATAGGAACAAAAGTTAATGCATCTTTGGTGTCGCCCCCAAAAGTTGGTGAAACACTGTAGAGAAGATAAGCTAGAGGTATTATAAAATACTCATACACCCCTTGACAATGCAGTTCAACAAAATGCCAAAATTCTAAGAATATGCTTGTGGGAGATGTCCTTTTGCGTGAGTGGAATTTTTCATCAGGTCCGTTACTCAAGAAGCTGTGTGGAAATTTCCATGGGTGACTTTTGGAGCTTACCCAGTCCTTCTTGAGGTTGTTTCGAATACTCCAAACCATGATGACATTGACTTGCAGTGGGGTGAGTAATTTCTTTTACTATTATAAATATTTAAGCCAAAATATGGTTGCAAGGAAACGCGTAAAATTGTGACATGACATGTCTGGGAAAGGTGTGTGTGTGTACACTTTTTTTTTTTAAATTCATGAGCGTGGTGTGCCCATTCAATGTCAGCAGTTTTTTTTAATTTATAAACGCGAAGAAACTGTACCCAGCACAAAGACTTGTCATACCTGTGGTCATCGTGCCTGCAGCGAAAAACTTTGAGGCTAGTATCCTGTCCATGGGCTATGCATTGGCTTGAGCAGAGGGGCGATGCTCAAGAGAATCAAACAAGGCCCCATCCCACTACGCCAACCCCTCTTGGGACTCATTTTCAGCAGTTTATTTCATAATTTTTAAATTCTGGCACTACAAATATGTCTTACATGGTCAATTTGGTGGGAATCGGTGGATCGTCCTGTTCTAACATGTAAGCACGATTTTTTTAAATTGAAAAATCAATAAAACATAATATTTTAAATACTAAAACCACTTGAGTCTATTTGATGAAGTACAAATCCCAATCCAAACAAATATTGCAAAGTTTCATTATCATGATCAAGACCCAATTCAACTCTCAAGTTAATGGAATTCGATCTGAAAATGGAATTGAGTTTTCTTATCATGATGTGCAATTATTCTTGAATCGAAATGGGATATCTCACCAACATAGTTGTGTTGCAACCCTGCAACAAAACATGGTCGTTGAACGAAAACTTAGGCATTTACTTAAAGTTGTGGGGCGTTACGCTTTCAAGCAATTTTACTTATTAAATTTTGGGGAGAGTGTGTTCTTACTACTACTTATTTGATAAATCGTACTCCTATCATCATTTTGAGAGAAAAATTTGAGAAAAAAACTCATGAAATGCTCATTAACATCAAACTCACTTATAAGCACTTAAAGGTTTTTGGATGTCTTTGCTTCATCTATAACATTCACTATAAGCACAAATTTAATTCTTGTGCTCGTAGATGTGTATTTGTGGGCTATTCTTTTGCTAAAAAGGGATACAAATGTATTGATCTTGAAACTAAATACATCTTTGTTAGTCGAGATGTGATATTGTATGAAACTATGTTTTCCTTCAAAAATCAGATGAACAAATCGATTCATGACATTGTTTTATCTTTACCCATAAATGAAGGACAAAAATTGAATCCTCTTGAAATGGCCAAACCCATTGATGATGACTAACCTCAATCCAATGAGACACCTATTCGTGGTTATGTGATTAATGATCCTATTAGATCACAAATCCCGTTCGAGCCTAATTCAAACCAAATTCATCATAAGTCAACCTCTACCAAATTCATCATAAGTCAACCTCTGATGAAGCTGATCTTAGGCGATCCAGTCGAGTTAAAGCCTGACTTTCTTATTTAGATTATTATCAATGTAATCATGTTTCTCTCTATGCACAATAATCATCAACTTCTAAGTTGAAGAAAATTGTGCATCCTCTTGTTCAATTTCTTTCATTTTCTCAAATTTTCACCACCCCATCAAGGTTTTCTTGTCTCGATATCCTTACATTATGAGCCAAGGGATTACCATATGGCCATGAGAATTGAAGAAAATATGTAGAAGTTGAGTTCAAAGCTCTTGAGGCAAACAAAACTTGGACACTTCTCGATCTCCTTCATTCGTTCTTTCTTTCTCTTTCAGCTTTATGAAACTTTCTTTGAACAACGAGTGCTAACTTGCCTTTGAAAAAAGGCCATCAGATCAAAGTGGGTATTCAAAATTAAGTTTCACTGTGATGAAATTATAGAGCGGTGCAAAGCAAGGCTCGTTGCTAAAGAATATAATCAACAAGAAGGGGTTGATTATCATGACACCTTCGCTCCTGTGGTGAAATTGGTTACAATGCAGTGTTTGCTTTATGTTGCCGCTAAATCTTATTGATCTTTACATCAACTGGATGTAAATAATGCATTTCTCCACGAAGATCTTGATAAGGAGATATATATGAAATTCCACCAGGCTTCTCACATGAGGGCGAGACACATGTATGTCGATTAAATAAGTTCGTCTATGGACTTAAGCAAGCATCCAGACAATGGTTTGCTAAATTCTCAAATGCTCTCAAACAAGATGACAAAATAAACATACATTTGTTCTCGTGTACATTGATGATCTCATCATAACGGGAAATGATGATAAAGTCATACAAAAACTCAAAATTTTTATTGATTATCATTTTTATATTAAAGATTTGAGAAAACTGAAGTACTTTATGAAAATTAAAGTCACACGGTCCAAGTCGGGTATTTTCCTAAATCAACAAAAATACACCCTAGAGTTTTTAAAAGACGATGGATACCTTTGATCCAAACCTAGCTGCATACTGATGGAGCAGCATCTTAAGTTGGATCATACTGGGAAAATTCTGAAAGATTCAACTGCCTACCGGCATCTCATAGGGTGACTCATTTATTTAACTATAACACACCCTAACATTACTTATGCAGTGCACATTCTGACTCAATTTGTGCAAGAACCTAGACAACCACATTGGGAGGCTGCTATGAAGTTACTCATGTATTTGAAAGGGACGTCAAGGCAAGGAATTATTCTAAGTTCAGAAGCAAATATGCAATTATCTTGCTATGTTGATTTTGATTGGGCTAGTTGTCACTTTATCCAGAGATCTACCACCGGTTACTGCATGTTGTTTGGTGATAATTTCATCTCGTGGAAGACAAAGAAACAACCTACAGGATTGAAATCCTCTGCAGAGTCAAAATATCGTGCCACAAGTGAAATTGCATGGCTAAGATACCTTCTTAATGATCTTGGATGCCTCCAAAATCAATGGGCTTACTTATGTTGTGACAATCAATCGACATGGTATATAGCCGCAAACGCAGTGCTCCGTGGACACACTAAGAATATTGAGCTTGGTTGTAACTTTATAAGAGAAAAGTTACGACAAGGGGGGATTGTTTCTAAGTTCGTCCTGAGCAAACAACAACGAGCATATATCTTCACCAAAGCTTTAAATCGGGACCAACTTAGAACATGATCAATCCTCATGTGCCAGCTTAAGGGGGAGTGTTTAATTATTCAGTATTCTAAGAAGATATGCATTGCTCTCTTTCCTCTAAAAATCTAAAATATCAAATTTATTGAAGATCAAATGTTTGTGATACGTGATAAATCAATCTGTTGCAGATCAAATGTCCGTGATAGATCAAATCTGTATCCTATATTCAAGGAAGGCAGTTCCTTGAATATAGGACTCTCTTTTGTAAAGTATTTATCGTCATTTATTACTAAATAGTTTGTTTGTTTGTTTGTTTGAAAAGTTATCAGATCCTAAATTTGTGGAACCATAGCCATATTTGTTTCTTTCTGTTTGTATTATAACTTATATATCGAATACACTGAAAGTATTCTGTCCATGAATCCATCTTCTATCATAGCCAAAGGGGTCTACTTTGAATGTTATAGATAAGTAGGGATGTAAACAGTCCTAATTTCTGTTGGATGTAGCCAAATACCAATGCTGACTAATCAGATATTGGCTAATAGGACTTGGATTCAGATGAGAATCTGAAAAAATACATGTAATAGGATTTGGATATCTTTCGGAATTGGTTGGAAAATCCTAAACCAAATCCTCCGATTACTACTCGGATTCAGTTTTCCCAAACAAATCTGACTAATTTGAAAAATACAAAGAAAGCCCACAGAGTTTTACGCTGTCAGGATAGTGACTATAAGTAGAGTCCAGATCGAGTGCAATCACATGATACAAAATTTGTGCATTAAGCATCTGATTGCCCTACAATTGCAGACGAATCAAGTAATTAATGCACAAATATTTGTGTAATCATATTGCACCTTTAAGTATGGCAGACAGAGCCAGCACAGCTAGGTCTGTGATCTTGGAGGTGAGTTTTTCATATAAATATTCAAATGAGTCCAACTAGGTGAATCGAATAGAATTTTTTGTGAATCAACAACTTTTTACCATAAGATGACTCGTGTCATTAAATGATAAAAACTATTAAAAATATTAAACACATTTTTTTAACCTCTTAAAAATATTAAAAGACATGAATTGAAAGAACACTTGAATCGACCCTTTACTGAATCGGACCAATTTTAACAACATTGCTTCCAAGCCATTTCCTTCAATTTAGTTGATTTTTTAATAAGTGGACAATATAACTTACTCTCTTTGACTTTTCTTTTTATTTTTTTTAATGATCAAGCATGAAAATATCATAAATACACACATTCCTTCATATAAGGTAGGTTTGGTCGTTGTTTGTATTTTTTGGCATTTGATGAACCTATATCAAAGTCACTCTCATGATGTATCATCATACTCCGTAATTATTTACCATTCTTTGATATGCATTTTGATTTATTATTGGATTTTCAAATCATCATATGACCACAAGGATTACAGGTGAATATCTTGGATTCTAAGCAATCCAAGATCCAAACAAAGACCCAAAACAAGAAGAAACATACAAATTCAAAGTGTAAATCTAAAGGGAAATGATAGTGCCCCAATGTGAGGAAGCTAAGACCATATCCATATATTAGTCCTTCCTTATTAATAGATAGGACTGCTAGTTGGGGGTGGGCATCGGGCCGGCCGTTAGAAAAACCCTGGCCCACGTCCCGCCCATTAGGCCTCGGGCCAGGCCCATTATATAATATATAATACATATTATATTATATATAATATACTGTATATCATTTACATAATATAATATATTATATATTGTGTATATTATGTTATATATATAATATATATACACGGGCCGAGCCGGACCGTGTCAGCCTGGTTCCGGACGAGATTGGGCCTAATTTATAGGCCCGATGCCCACCCTACTGCTTAGTTGTCATTGGCAAATACAGTTTGTTGTTAATTATTAACGATGAAAAAGTTGTAGTGACCCTCTTGCCATGGTGTAATCACTATATGGAGTTATCGACCAATCAAATAAAAGTTAGTGTTCACAATATGTGCAGCGGCACGTGACGTAGCACGTCTGACAGCCACCCATCTTGGCATTTCTCGAGATGGGTGTGGTCTCCATCTCGAGAAATATTGAGATGGGTGGCTGTCAAAGGCCTGCATCATGCAAAGCCGCTGCATAAAAAATGCCTTCTAAAAGTTATGACCATAGTGACAAACGTTTAAAATAACAAAATAACTGCAGCTGAATTCTTGTGAGAAATTGAAAATTTTAATGTGTCATGTTTCTATCAACAAAAAATTTAAATAAAAATAATAAAATATATTTGTAATTAAATGAAAATTTAAAAATATGTAGCAAAATAAATGCACCCTTTTAACAAAAATATCAGACAAAAAACGTAAACACTGTGACAAAATCATGATACTAATTATGCTCTAAAGTAAGCATTGTATTATTTTGAAATTACTTTGCATTTAAAATGTGACTTGAATATCACATTTGTTCATGATATTTGTCAAAATATGAATCGTGTTCTTAAACACCATGCACCAAGAATTTTGAATAAAAAAAAATTATTTTCAGTAAATAACTAAAAACATCTCACTAATATCTGTTCCTTGAAAGTGCTTTTTAGTATATGGTTGTGATGTGCCAATGTGAATCATAGATCGTTTCATAACCCTAGAAATCAACGTGACATATTGCATCTACAGCTAGATATTATGCAAAAGATTTAAAAAAAAAGAAAGGGAGAGAGAAAAATGGGGATAATTGTCACAACAATCTCAAAGGAGCTTTAAAAAGAATAATATGTGAGAAGCTAATAGGCAAACTCCTAGCAAAGCTGGAAACATGGAATGGTCATGGCTGTTTGAATCATCTTTACCTGGTCAGTTTTAATTTCCTTTCCGTTATATTGGATTAAGTTGTTTCTGTCTTCCCTCAGTGACTATTCAAAAAATGGAGAAAATTATTTCATAATTTTCTGTGGCATGATGATGAGTCCCACAAACACCCACATCTCATTAAATGGGACCAAGCATGCAAGCCCACATTAGAAGGGTGTTTTGAGATCAAAAGCATTGAGGATTCCAACAAAGCTGTGCACTTTCCAAATTAGCTTGAAAGTTTTTTCAAAAACAAGTTACCCCATGAGAGGGTGTTATGTGTTCTCCCGGAACACAAATTCGCGTGTTCCGGTGTGTATGGAGGAATATCTTGGGACCCACGATAATTCATATGTTAATGTTGCCCACGATGACTTTATAATAAAGTAACATATAAAGAAGGTAGATATGCTTTTGACGGAAATGTCCTCCTGTAAGATAGATATGCGTTGGACAAAAATATCCTCCCACTCCTCGTTAATAGATTTGCATGTTTCGCCTTTATTTTTAGCTTGTGTTACAACAAATGATCGCCTTCTTGTTTCTGCATGATGAGTTGTGGAGTCTGATTTATAGTTTTTTCTCTTACAGAAGGGGGGGAGGGGGGTTCCCCCTGGCGCGGGTTCTGATCTGCGGTCAGCGGGCGGGGGTCAAAAGGGGTACTCTTGACGGGTCTCTGGGGGGCAGCACCCTCCAGAACAAATTTTTCTTGGACCCGACTTGTTTAGGTTTAGGGTTGTTGCATTTGCCTTGTATAAATTCTTTATTTTCTTTCTCTCTTATAACTGTTGAAAAGAACAATAAGATTTCTCTCTAGGAGACCGTGGTTTTTTTTACTCTCTTTCTAGTTTAAGGGGAGGTTTTTTCTACGTAAATCTGTGTGTCTCTCTTCTTTGTGGTTTGATTGTTTTTGTTTCTTTATTTTTTTGCTTGAGCATTTCCTAACACTGCCTTGTATAGAAATCAGATAAGAGAGTAACGATTTACAGTAGAAATCAGATAAGAGAGTAGTGATTTACAGTAGAAATCAAACCAGAGAGTAGCGATTTACAGTACAAATCAGATCAGAGAGTAGCGATTTACAGTAGAAATTAGTTAAGAGAGTAGCAATTTACAGTAGAAATTTGATTTGTATTATAAATTGTTACTCTCTGATTTGATTTCTATTGTAAATCGATACTCTCTGATCTGATTTTTACTGTAAATCTCTACTCTCTGATTTGATTTCTACTGTAAATTGCTACTCTCTTATCTGATTTCTACTATAAATAACTACTCTTTTATCTGATTTCTACTGTAAATCATTACTCTTTTATCTGATTTCTACTGTAAATCGCTACTCTCTTATCTGATTTCTACTATAAATCACTACTCTCTGATCTGATTTCTATTATAAATTGTTAATCTCTGATTTAATTTATACTGTAAATCACTACTCTGTGATCTGATTTCTACTGTAAATCGCTACTCTCTGATCTTATTTTTATTGTAAATCGCTACTCTCTTATCTGACT
Source organism: Nuphar pumila (assembly GCF_984573655.1). Classification (NCBI taxonomy): domain Eukaryota; kingdom Viridiplantae; phylum Streptophyta; class Magnoliopsida; order Nymphaeales; family Nymphaeaceae; genus Nuphar; species Nuphar pumila. The sequence continues at coordinate 117,954,142 of NC_143255.1, forward strand.
TATACTGTAAATCACTACTATCTTATCTGATTTCTACTATAAATCACTACTCTACTTAGTTCGACACTGTCACCATTATCTCTGTTGTAAATCGCTCTTCTCTGTCTACTCAGTTCGACGCTTGCACCCTAGTATCATGATGAACAATAGACAGAATGTTGATTTCTCTGGTAGTTCAACTATTTCTCACGAACAGATGATGACAAATGGTGTTCCGACGATAATAGACGACAATGATGATAAATGATGCTCTGACGACAATAGATGACGGTAAAAAGTACTCCAACGACAACAGACGACGATAATGTGTGCTCTGACGAGGCAGCACCCGATGACAATGAGTGTGTCATCAAAGAAAGCTAATGTTACAACAGATAATGCATCATCAAAGGGTGATTCAGAACATTTAGGGTAACATATTGCATAGAGCTCTTGTTAAAGCAGGGGAGTTTACTCCTTAGGGCAAAAACAATGATGATTTCAACCATTTTTGGCAGAAAGACATTTTTGTCCTTTACTCAAAACATCATTTTATAGCGCTAATGGTGAAAAAGGGTACTTAAGTCTTTGCAAACACACCGGAGTTCGATGCTAAGTGAAGCTGACACACATGGAAAAATGAGCCTCACATGCTTACATACGCTCAATCAGATCTGAGAACATGCACCTGCGTGTTCCGGGGAGGAACATATAACCTGCTTCGTTACCCCATGGACCCTACTAGTCAAGACTAAATACTTACGTAACAGTCCTTATGGGTTTAACACAAGAGCCACATCACATCCTATGGGTGGAAAGGAGTTCGAACGGGTTGCCTTGACTTTGTCACAGGGTGTTAGATGGATTGTTGGAAACGAGAGATCAACAAAATTTTGGTTCGACCCCTAGATGACAATGGGCCCCCTTATTCTTTAGTTTTCAGTTAATTCGCAATATTTATTGTACCATACACTACACAACATTCACCTCTCAGATGTTATTGACAAAGACAACCACCCCCATATCAAACTGGTTGGTGTGAGAGTGCATCTCCCCTTAGTGTCCACGAAAGAGATTGAAAGGCATACATGGCATCTTGAGAAAGAAGATGAACTACAGTGGACCCGGGCAAACGAGTTCTCCATGAGAAGGGTATGAGAGTTAGTTAGAGAGAAAGGTCAGCAGAACCCCATTTTTAAGAAAGTATGAAACAATACCACCCCTCCTAGAGACTCTATCACATTAAGGTTTGCCATGGAAGGTAAGTTGCTTACTAAAAAATGCTTACAAATAGTGGGATTTAAAATGCCTAGTAGGTATCAGTTTTGTAAAAAAGGAAGAGGAGACAAACAACCATCTAATTCTTAAGATGTCTTTAGGCTTCCTACATAAATATCCTAGCTATCTGGGACACAACCTATCATACAGTGATATAGATGATAAAGACAGAATGAATGAGATGATATTTCAAGGAATCAAGAAAACCCTACCACAAACAACAAAGAAGGTGTTGCATGTAGCTCGAGAGCAGGCAACATGCATTCTTAAACAATCCAAGGGCGATAAGATGGAGACATCTGAGATATTGGGACCCCCCACCAACGGGGTCGACAAAACTGGCCATCCAAAGTGTTTTTGGAGAGGGATGGCATATCGTGTACACAGTACACAATCACAATGGCTACATATTAGAAGGGGGCTATTTCTCCCAAGTTTGGATAATGAAAGAAAGGGAGTGGGTAGCATGTAACAACATCTTACAAAATGCGGCAGTGGCAGGAAGTATAATTGTAGAAATAGGTCAAACGGGCATTGACCACATATTGTCACAAGTTTTGGAAGGAAGGAGATCACGAAGGAGATTCCAACAGAGTTGCTAGACACCTTGTACAGTTTTGAGAGCATTAAAGTTATATATGATAACTGCAAAGCTCATTTTTTGGGTAAAAACTTTAGGTAAGTTAGATGAGTAACACATAGAAAGATCTGTTAGAAAAACCACAAGCAAGAAACAATCGAAGGAAACAATAAAACAAGAACAATCAATCTAAACACAACAAAGACAGAGATTTACGTAGAAAAACCTCTCCTCAAATCCGAGAGAGAGTAAAAATCGTGGCCGCTCAGAGAAAAAACCTTTATTACTCTTTTTGATTGTTACAAGAGAGAAAGAAAAGAATGAATTTATAAGGCAAGGGTGACAACCCTAAACCTAAACAAGTCTGGTCTAATCCAAAAAAGAACTGGGTCTCAAACATAAGCCCCCAAAAAAAAAATCTTTGGTGGGGGGGGGGGGGGGGGGGACCCCCGCCGCTTGCTGACTGTGCAGTGGGACCCACTCCAGGGGAGCCCCCGGACCTCCCTACTACAAGGGCAAAAAACTTTGAATCAGGCTCCACAACTCATCAAGATCACCCAGACTTGCACCCTCTATTAAAAGGGTGATTTTTTTAATACACAATTTACATCTTAACTAATTAATGAACTGATAGGGGTCTGCCTAACCCAACTTAACTATCGAAAAAAAAAATCCACAGCAATCCCACTAGATAAAGATGTATGTGGGCCGTATTCTTGCAATTCTCAAATGAGATGCATGGTTCCCAAGTGAAATATGTGATGAAGATTTACAATATGACTGAATTGAGATAGTGCAACGTGATTGCACACTTTAAGTGTGCTGCTGCACCCCATCACTCACCATCTGATCTTGGGTTGTATCCCAAAGATGGCGGGTAATCAGGTGCAGCAGCATACTAAAAGTGTGCAATCACATTGCATCTGATCTCACCTACCCACCATACAGCTGACAGGCAGTACCCCAAAGATAAGGGGTAAGCAGGTGAAGCAGCATACTAAAAGTGTGCAATTACATTGCATCTGATCTCATCTCCATTATAACCTCTTTTGTGTAGATGTTTTTTTTTATTGTTAAGACTTCAATGTTTGTTTATAGGAACTTTTCTTGTTGAAAAAAATCTTGATAAAATGAAGAAAATTACAAAATGATTTTTTGAAAAATTCTACAAAAAATATTAGCATATATAAAATCTAAAAACACAACAAGATGTTAAAATATATATAATGAAAAGAAGCGATATATCCATGAAATAACGAGTCTGCTGATCCATAATGCTAAATGTCCTAAATACACTTTTTTAGTTAAAATCTTCAAAAGGTGTCCAGTTTGAGCACCCAATATGTCTTTAATTGCCCAAGGCCTTGTAATTCAAAGGAATGTTAACAACATCAATCTCAAGAAAATCTCGGTGAGGAAAATCTCATAATTATGAAGTGAAAATTTTTTATTGTTGGGAAAAATCTCATGAAAATATCATTATATAAGATATTAAAACAAAATTAATAGAATCATAAAGAAAATATAAAAAATACTACAAAAAATTGTTTCTTTCACATTAATAACTAGATAAAAGTGCAGAAATCTAAAAATAGTCAATATTATGGGCGATATATATACTACAAAAATGGTTTCTTTCACACTTTGTTCTCCCTGAAATACACCTCTAGCATAAGGTTTGAGACCAATTCAACTTCATAGTGCACATCTTAAAAGAAATCCAAAACTGAATTTTAATTTTTGTTCCCTCTCCGTGAGAGTGAAGGAAACGGAGGGAGAGGGTGGCATGAGAAAACAAATAAAGATGCGTCTAAAGTAATATTTTGGCTTTTTAAAATTGGATAATGGTTCTCTCTAATGACACTAAGCTTTTTCTTGATTACGATTTAGCAGTTGAAAAGTCATCGTTTGGCATTTCATCTTAGAGGAATAGAGGATAATTAATGAGATCGGGCCCAGTGCAATTTGGACCTGATCAAATCCATTTTCCGGATCGATACCTTGCAGGGAAGCGGGCCCATTAAGTGACCTGGTTCTCAGCGAGGGTTCCTCATCGTAAAAAAAAAGAGATAGAGAGTTTTTTTAAGACCATGAGGCTCGGTCAAAGCTCGGTGTGGACACATTAACTTAATAAACGATTTAAGAGTTCAATTATGGATGTAAACTCACTTAATCAAAGCTCATCTTTGAGCTCATTAAGAGTTCAGTTTGGTTCAATTAAGAAGACAGACCGTTCATTTGTACAAATCTAAGGGGGCAGTTTGATGGCCTCAGATTTCATAAATGAGGTTCTAATCTGGCATCAGGCTCGTGCCAAATCCTTGGTTTCCATTAAGAGGATAGTAGATCTTTGGTTCTGAGATCTTAAAAAGCTTCCTAAAAATACATATATTTCTTATTCAAATGAGGCCAACGATCCATTTTTTTTATTTATAACCCGAAGAAATCACATCCGACACGAAGACCTGGTCACGCTGGCTTAGCCTGTCATACCTACGGTCATTGTACCGGCAGAATAAAACTCCGAGGCTAGGACCCCTGCCCTCGGGGCCTATGCTACGCGTTTGCTTGTGCAGAAGGGCAACACCCATGGGAATCGAACCTTAACTTTCTACCCTCTCTCTCCCCCATCAAAAACACAAGAAATTGTTATAAATAAATATTAGATCTTTTAAGATAAGGAAGCTCTCACGTTGGACGTTGGCTTAGTTGTACAAGGTTCATTAACAGGGAAGGGGGGGAGGTTATGTTTAAAGAAAACAAGAAATTGGTCCACTATTGTATACAAATGTCTTAATGGGGAACGTGTTGACCCAGTCATGTGCGTGTGGGACAGCTCCCCCGCTTCATTATTATCACCTCATATAACCAACCTTCAAAATTCTAAGCCTTACCAATATAACATACCCCCCCCCCCCCCCACCACCACACACACACACACAAACTATTACGTGGACTAGGACTTGGCCTTGTCACCTAGGAGACAATTGAGATAGCAGATCAAGTGATCTGCCATCATCACCATCCACAGTGTCGGATGAAGCAATGGACGGTGAAGATGTCAAATCACTTTCTTAAGGTGATTTGACAGATCACCTGATCTGCTCTCGACAATTGATTGTGAGCCCTCCCAAAAAAAAAAAAAAACTGGGGTGTTGGCTAACCTGCAGGAAGGAGAGCAGGGACTGGGATCCCTGGGACATTTCTCAAACCCTCCTACAAGTAATTAATGAGACTCTTAACTTAGAACATATGGGGATTGGGGCACTCTGAAAATCTGAAGACTGGATCTTGCTGCAAGGATTCGAAATTTTTTGAATGGAAAATGTTCAAGACTCTCACATTCCCCAAACAGTGAAAGATTTTGTGCATAGTTGTTTGTGATAGAATTAGTGTACATGAAACCACAAGAAAAAATTATCTATATACCCAGAAATCTAGCAAAGCTAGACAAGGGGGATTCGAGAGTCATGGAAAGATCAACCCTCCCCCCACCCATATTGATCCCCTGTTTTGGGTGAAACATGATACTGTAATGCTTTTTGTAATTAAAGATATCTGGTAGGGGTCTGCCTAACCCCAGTTTTTTTTAATTTATACGCGACATGAAGACCTGATCAAGCTGGCTCAGCCTACCATACCTATGGTTGTCCTACCGCTGCGTAAAACTCCCCCTATCCATGGGACATATGCTACGCATTGGCTTGTGCAGAAGGGTGACACTCATGAGAATCGAACATTGACTGCCCATCTAGCAGCCAAGGCCCCACCCCACTATGCCAACCCTCCTTGGGCTCTGCGGGTTGCTGCTTTATGTGCCTCACGCACACGACACAAACATCAGACGTGTGGGATGCCTAGAACACAGAGTCCTGTTTCTCTAGTGGGACAGTGGTGTTCCACCCCTGCCCCTAGAGCAGTGGTGTCTCGAACACTTGAGGCAAAAAAAAAAAAAAACGAGAAATAGAGTGCCTGGAACAAAAACTCGACTCGTCTAATACACCTCTGTTTCTGACCAACAGTGTCCAAACAGGTTTTACACAATCAAACGCCCCCCCTATCATCAGCAACTACATGGCTCAACCAAAGGCCTCATGGCTCCATCAAATAATCAGGACGCATTTGAATACCTCAGATCTTAAAATGCTTGTATTGGATATACATGAAGGCAACGCTATGGTTCTCGGAAGTAAAACAAATGTTGAATCTCAAATCCACCCTGAAATGAAGATTTGAAGTTGGCTTTTCAGTAGATACTCATGAATCTAAATACAAATTTGAGATGCCGAAACACAAACTCAATGAAACTATGCTCGAACATCGGTTCACCTAGCAAATATGTCACATGGACATTGTGTCTCTGGGGCCGCGAAGCTGAACACACTTACTCGGTCCCAACACCTATGGACATTACTTTAATACTTTTAAATTATATTAAAAAAAAAATATTTACATATCAAAAAAACGAATTTTGATCAGTTACCAATTTAAAAATACGTGTCACGCATGAAATTGTACGCGTGTCTTTATCAATATGGTCCTAGAGTGTGGTCGGAAAGAAAAAAGTGGGGAGAAGGGTAGGAGAGTCATTTAGGAGACAGGTGCAAAAGCACACCTTGTGAATAGAAACAATGGGTTGTCAAAGAATGGATGATGAAAAAAAAACATATGGGGTAGGGAGTGAGGCTATTTAAATCCACAGTTTGTGACCAAGGATCAGAACAACTGCCACCACATTTACAACACAACGCCAACCCTTGAGGAGTTGGTTTGGGGCAACACACATCCCCCCAGACTTGGCCCTTGTGAAGCCTTTTTTAGCCGTTTGGCTCCTTATTGTGTTTTTGTAATTCTCCCTTTTCCCTATTTTAAGAGAGAGAAACGGCAGGCATTGTCTGTTAACGTTAGAGAGGGAAAGAGAAATTAGATAGAGGGAGAGGGCCGAGGGAATCGGGGGAGGGGGGATTGTGGGATTTCTACGATTCCAACACCCGATTTCTGTGAGACGCCTTCGATCTCCCTCCGCGGATTTCTGGTTGTCTGAAGGGTCTGTGAATGGTTGAGTCGAGTCAAACCACCCATCTTCTCTAGAGAGAGGGTGTAGATGGTGGTTTAGGGGATCACCATCCGAGCCATTTCTCATCTTTTCTGATTTGGGTTTCGAGTGTTTTGGGGTTGTGGGGTGTGGAGATTTTGGGGTGGGGTGCATGATGCCTGAGGGTGGATATTACTCCTGCAAGAAGACGGATCATATCTGCGAGGACGTTTGCGGGGAGGTCGGTTTTTGTTGCTCTTTCTCGACTTTCTTCTTCTTATTCTTCTGTTTTTAACGTGTGTTTTGTTGGCATTCTTAATGGGTTCACCTTGGTCTTGTAAATTGTTCTTGGATGTTTTTGTTTTAGTGATGCTTGTGAGGAAAGTCTACTCTAATCCTTTCGTTCTTCCCTTTTCTCTTTCTTTTCTTTTGTTTCTGTTTTTGGAAGAGGGCTGGGTGGGGGTGAGGTTTTGAAAATAGTGTGGTATTGGGTAATCTTCCTTTAGGGAGGGCAATGTTTTCTTTGTTTGGTTTTGTTATTGTACAAGGACGTTGTTGGGATGTTCTTGGATCCTCCATCCTTTACAGAGGCGTATTATGTTAAGGGATCTTCCAAAGAAAAGCCTAAATAAAATTACAAAAAAAAAAAAAAAGAATCTATGCTTTTCCTTTTTTGGAGGTTTGTTTTTTTGCTTTGGATGTGAATCCTGGTATAATGAGCTGTTCTTGATTTTATTTTTTTATTTTTATAAATTAGAATTTTTGAAAAATATTTCACTTTTAGAACATTCGAATCATTGGTTTGATATATGCTTGCAGTTATTAGGAAATCTGGAATTAATTTTAGAAGGCTTATGTGTGTGTATTGGACATTGTGACTTTGTACCTTAGAATTCCCTTTTTAGGTTTCAGAATGCAGACTAGTTTTATTGTTATTTTGACTGCTTTTACAGATACAGAATTGAGTAGGTTGATGGATAAGAGTATGAGACTTTCAAAAGTTTGCGCTCTAGGTTATTAGGAAGATGACTACTGTTTGTTGGTCAAGCTTTTTGTTCAGCATCTGACATTATCTGATTCTAATTGGCAGGAGGCGTCACGAGCAGCTAAGAGTTTGTCAAGGTTGAAATGTATTTTCAGAGGATTGGATTTGAAAGCATTTCTCCTTCTGTTTGTTGGCGTTCCGCTATTTGTGCTTGTCATTTACTTGCATGGGCAGAAGATCACATATTTCCTACGGCCTATATGGGAATCTCCTCCGAAACCATTTAACACTATCCCTCATTATTATATTGAGAATGCATCCATGGAGCACCTCTGCAAGCTTCATGGATGGGGGATCCGTGAGGCACCGAGGCGTGTTTTTGATGCAGTGCTTTTCAGCAATGAAGTGGACATGCTTACCATCAGATGGAAGGAGCTATATCCTTATATATCGCACTTTGTTCTCCTTGAATCAAATTCTACCTTCACAGGAATACCCAAGCCTTTGGTGTTTCAAAACAATCGAGATCAGTTCAAATTTGTAGAATCCAGACTGACGTATGGAACCATTGGTGGAAGATTCCGAAGGGGAGAAAATCCTTTTGTTGAAGAAGCATATCAACGAGTTGCACTGGATCATCTTCTCAGGATTGCAGGTATAATGGATGATGATCTTCTGATAATGTCTGATGTTGATGAGATCCCGAGTAGACACACAATTAATCTTCTAAGATGGTGTGATGAAATTCCCCCCGTCCTGCACCTCCAGCTTCGGAATTATTTATACTCTTTTGAGTTCCTAGTTGATTATAAAAGCTGGCGTGCCTCGGTACATAGGTACAAAGCTGGTAAGACAAGGTATGCACACTATCGCCAGACGGATTATATGTTGGCGGATTCAGGATGGCATTGTAGCTTTTGTTTCCGTCATATCAGTGAGTTTATATTTAAAATGAAGGCATATAGTCATGTCGATCGAGTTAGATTTTCACACTACTTAAACCCTTCAAGAATCCAGGATGTCATCTGCAAAGGAGCGGACTTATTTGACATGCTGCCAGAGGAATACACATTCAAGGAAATTATTGGGAAGCTGGGACCTATACAAAGTTCGTATTCAGCAGTTCATCTTCCATATTATGTCATAGAGAATGCAGTCAAGTACAAGTTTCTTTTGCCTGATAATTGCTTACGAGAGAGTGGCTAGTGTTCCAAATGGGATATCAGTGGTTTTGGCTTTACTTTTCAGCATTGCTTGTTGCTTGTGCAAGAGGGTTTGTACACAAGATTCTTGAATCTAATGCTGGAATGTTGACCCAAGTGAACTTGGATGATTCTTTGGAGAGAAGTTCATGAAGGCGGATGGTTTCAATTGGACTTGTAAAAGTGAAAATTTTCTATTGGTTGAACACTTGTATTTGCCTGCTTTGTAGAATACCACTTGTAATGAGTACCCTTGGATGACAGCCATTTTATTGGAGGTTACTACTCTTCTTGGCATGACATGATACCCTGATCAAGATGAATGTGAGAGTGATATGAGCCTGTCTTGTGCTCAGTTTTTGTTTTATCATAGGCAAATTACATATCTGTTGTTACAACACCTCTTGGTTCCTTGTCTTTTGAGTTTTGTATTTACATTTTAATTGGCTCGTACTCTCGGTTGTGATTTCTTTTATTGTTTATATTTATTCATGAAGAAAAGTTGGAAAATCAGCATTTTTCAGTGAACGTGCAGTGCACTAATTTGTTTTCATCTTCCTTAGCTGTTCATTATTTCGGATTCGTAGAGAGCTTTGATGTTTGAATGGTCTTGTTCTTTTGTGCAGCCTCTTGCAGGAGGTCTCCTGATCTGATGTTCATTGTATATCTTTGTCATAATTCAATCAGAGTTGTAGACTGAAGAATTGTTTAAAGATTCTGCATTACCATTTGCAAAGATTTAAGTAATTAATTCTGTGTTTTGTATATAGAATTTGTCTTCGAGTTTATACTGATGTTGTAAACTATTAGTTTTCCTATCGGGGCCTATATTTTGAGTCTATGTTAAGTTGCTGTGGTCATTTAGCTCTGGGGGTATCTGAACTGCTTTTTGCTTTGTCAAGTTTCTTGTGATACTGGCCGGATTCAATTTATGTATCGATTTTCAAACTTTTCTAAAAGAGGGGATTCGAATGTATAGTTATTCATTTTGAAATTCTAGATTTGCTTCAAGGTCTATATTTAAGAGTCCAATCAAGTCCTAGAAGTAACTTGTCGTAGTACAACTTTTGTCTTGGCAGAAATTGGACTGGCATGAAGAATCTAGTCATAGACTTGGATGATGCCCATCGACTGTTGTTACATGCATGATCTGAGCTTCCTCCAGATTGTCATGCAGAATGAAATGTTCACTTCATAGTCTCTTGGTTATCTTTAAGATCATCATACTTGGTAACTATGACTATTATTTTGACAGACTTCTGTTAGGGTTTTATTATAGGTGTTATGAAAGGGAGATATGGAGTTGAGAAATGATAGGGGAAATGGAAGCGTGAAACTAAGGCATTTTAGTTCTACATGAATCACGAAGCAAGAAATGACTAGAAAATGTTTAAAAAGTGAATGAGGAAGGTTTTTTAGATTTTTAGAAATAAAAAAAATTATAATTGTTCTACTATAAATAGTACTATTACAATGGTTGCCTAATTAAACTCTTAGCTCACATGAAATAAATCTTTATAATCATAGTATAGACTTGGTTTCTTATGTGTCTGCTAGTTATAAATATGGCTTGATTGTCTTAAATACAAGCAAAAATAATTGCTCATTAATATTTATTAATATCCAAGAAGTAGTCAATAAGTCACTCTTATAGAAATAAATTTTGAACACTTCTACCTTGTCTGAATCTTTTAAATGAATTAACTAAAATACCTTTTATTTTAACGCAAAATATCCTTTTTATGTAAAAAAAAATTGAAAAATGGGTGTCAATTTATAATCTATCTCCCAATTCACTTATGTGATTAAATGTGGTTCTCTTCTATATGAATCACAATTTCTTAGTCATGTCATTTGTTAATGAGAGTGCATGTGTCAAAATTTTATGTACTTGGAAGCGTGCTTCCTGTAACCATGATCTGAACTCTGAACATTCTATATCACTCACTAGATAAGCGTCGAAAGGCCCCTATGCTGGATCATGGGCCACCACAGCCTTTGCTCAACCCAATTGATCTAGGCCAGTTACCACCTAACCCTCTGCAAGCCCTACCTTAATGATGAGCTTTTTCTGTGTGGTTGACCCTCTGAAGCATATCATGAATCAGAAATTTGGAATGATTGAATGTTGTGATTAACTGAGAAGATTCTTGATCCTGTTACATTTATTTTTGCTTGCTGCTACAGCATTGCAATCTGATTTATGGTTTAGTCTCTATCCAGGCCCCAACATGGAATTTGAAATACACCAAGGATTATACCTCTTTACAGTATGAAGGTTTATGTCACACTATAACTCCCTACTTTCATGTTTGAAAATCTTGAGAGCAAGGGAAGAATGGCTGTGGCTCCTTCTCGAGAGGACCTCAAAATGGACCATGTTTTGATGTCTAGTTCAATCAATTCAAAACAGACTCCATTTCTTCTTTTTGCATTGGTGTCAGTTTGAAGTGAATAATAATTTTGTAGTGTATAGAACAATTAAGTAGATTGAATGTACAAAAATGACTATAAATGGGTTTCTGTATTTGTATTAACAGCTTACTTTGTTATGCTAGTGAATGATGCAGAACTTGCCTCTTAATATATGAAGAATGTAAAGTAACAAACTGATTTTTTGTTTGTAGAATGGGTAATTTACATATAGGTGCCTAGTGTACGGTGAATTTATGTCGAGCTGCCTCTCTTTTCAAATATTTAAGATAAACACCTACCATATTTAAGAAAATGTTCAGATGACATCTTCTCTCTTTTTTTTTTTACCTTTGAAATTACTTATTTACCCTTTATTGTAGTTACAAAAAATGAGAAGCTACCAAAGTGACCTTCAATAATTTAAAAAAAGAAAAGGGTTAAAAATATCATCTTAAAAAATAATCTAGAGTTAGGTGATATGAAAAGTAAATCAAGCAGTCATTTGAGCACTTTTTTTTTTAAACATCGCTGTTGATCTTAAATATTTGAAAACTGTGGTCGTCTACACGTAAATTTGCTATAAGTTAGGCGCCTATATGCAAATTACCCTTGTGGAACCAACGGCTCCGCTTGCATGGTAGGAGCAGTTAATGCACGTCACCTTGTATTGGGACGTTGCAAGTTCAAATCCCAATGGTATAGTTGCATAACTGGTAGGGGTCTGCCTAACCCCAGCTTTCTCTGTCGAGAAAAGAAGAAAAAAAAGTTACCCTTGCGAAATTGAAATCACCTCCAAGGAGAGTGAGATTGTTCTTTTTTTTTTGACTTAATTACATAAAATACAGAATATATGCTTCACAAATGAGAGGAGATTCCTAGATCCTTGTCAGGAAGCTCGTTCCTGTTTTGTTTGTGGAATATTGGTAGGATGGTTCAGAATGATGTTTGGATTTCACGAAATCAGCTTTCTGCTGTGCATAATTCAGAGGAGAAATGCTAACGAATCTTAGATTATCCACTGGAATCAGATTCTGTTGTGCATAAAGCATATATACTAATGTAACCAGTTAAAACTGATCCATCTATAGCTTAACAAAGCAATTGCTTAGAATCGTCCAATTTCATATTTTTAAATGAACCAATATGAGAATTTCGTTGGGGCGTTCCCTACTGAGCGACGCGCTATACTCTCTAGGCCCGGAGGCAGTGATAAATGGGCAAGGGTTGCTAGGTCGTCGCTCAGAAGCGACGCGTCACACCGGCGCTCGGGTGTGGTGTCAAATAGGCAAGGGTTCCCTCACTTTGTTGGACGGGTGAGGGTAAAGAAGTTAGTCCAAGATCATAAAATTAGGTTAGCCACTTGGAACATAGGGTCTTTAACTGGTAAGTTGGTAGAGTTAGTAGATGTTATGTATAGGAGAAAGATTGATATTTTATGTCTTCAAGAGACCAAATGGGTAGGTGAGAAAGCTAAAGTGATAGAACCTTGGGGATATAAGATTTGGTATACAGGAATAAATAGGAATAGGAATGGAGTAGGGATTGTTATGAGTCGTCAGTTTATAGATAATGTAGTTGAGGTCCGTAGGAAGGATGATAGAATTTTACTTATTAAATTAATATTAGGTACGGATATTATTAATATTATTAGTGTTTATGCACCTCAAGTAGGTTTAGATGATTCCATTAAGCATCAATTTTGAGAAGATTTAGATGGAGTAGCACAAGGGATATCTTATGGAGAAAAGCTTTTCATCGGCGGTGACCTTAATGGACATGTAGGCATTAGTAGGGATGGATTTGAGAGTATCCATGGAGGCTATAGTATAGGAGAAAGAAATGAAAGTGGAGAAAGGATTTTAGATTTTTGTTTGTCCTATGATATGTTCTTAGCAAACACTTGGTTTAGGAAGAGGGAGTCTCACCTAGTAACATTTAAAAGTGGGGTTAATACGAGTCAGATAGATTTTTTCCTACTTAGAAAGAGAGATAGGGGTTGTTGCATCGATTGTAAGGTTATACCGGGAGAAAGTGTAGCTACACAACATAGAGTCTTAATTTTAGATCTTAGAATTAGACAATGCCGCAAAAGGGATAGATATAGGATAGATCCTAGAATTAAGTGGTGGTCACTGAAAGGAGCTAAACAAGGAATGTTTGTAGAGCAGGTAGTTAAGGAAGCTGATTGGTGTCTCGAGGAGGATTCAGAATCAATGTGGAATAAGATAGCGGGTGGCATGAGAAAAGTGGCTAAGGAGGTATTGGGTGAGTCTAAAGGTGGTGCACCACTAGGTAAGAATACATCATGGTGGAACGAGGATGTCAAATTAGCTATTAAAGTTAAAAGAGAGTGTTATAGAAATCTAAGTAAGAGTCGTGATAATGAGAATTTGGAGAAGTATATGATAGCAAAGAAGGAAGCTAAAAAAGTTGTTTGAAACGCGAGGGCTAAAGTATATAAGGAGGTTTATGACAAGTTGGATACCAAAGAAGGCGAGAAGGATATTTATAGGCTTGCAAAGATGAGAGATAGGAAATCGAAGGATTTGGGTATGGTTAGATATATCAAAGATGAAACACAAAGGGTTTTAGTCAAAGATGAGGAGATTAAGGAGAGATGGAAAGATTATTTTGATAAGCTATTTAATGATAGTCATGCTCAAGATCTTGGAGACTTCTTCATTCCTTTTCATGAGATAAATCGTGACTTCATGCGCAAGATTCAAAAGAAAGAAATTGTAGAGGCTTTGAAGAAAATGAAATCAAGAAGGGCAGTTGGCCCAGATGGTATACCTATCGAGGCTTGGAAATGCTTGAGAGAGAAAGGTTTAGAATGGTTGACAAATCTTTTTAACTTGATTTGGCGAACAAATAAGATGTCTAATGAGTGAAGGAAGAGTACTTTGGTGCCTTTATATAAGAATAAGGGTGATATACAAGATTGCACAAACTATCGTGGTATAAAACTCATGAGTCATACTATGAAACTTTGGGAGAGGGTGATTGAGTCTAGGTTGAGAAAGATTGTCATGATATCGGAGAATCAATTTGGTTTTATGCCTGGAAGATCAACTATGGAAGCTATACATCTTCTTAGACAACTTATTGAAAGATATAGAGAGAGGAACAAAGATTTGCATATGGTTTTTATTGATTTAGAGAAGGCATACGATAGAGTACCTAGGGACGTTCTCTGGTGGATAATGATGAAGAAAGGTGTTTCTCTCAAGTACATTAGTATAATTAAAGATATGTATGAAGGAGTAGTAACCAATGTCCGCACTTGTGGAGGGGTGACAACCAATTTTCCGATAACGGTTGGGTTACATCAAGGATCTGCTTTAAGCCCTTTCCTATTTGCGATAGTGATGGATGAGCTTACGAGATCAATTCAAGAAAATGTACCGTGGTGTATGTTGTTTGCTGATGATATTGTTTTGATTGATGAGTCTAGAGCTGGGGTTAATGCTAAGTTAGAATTATGGAGACAGACATTGGAAGCTAGAGGTTTTAAGTTGAGTAAGAGTAAGATTGAATATATGGAATGTCGGTTTAGTAAGCAACGAAGTAGTGATGGGAGTGTAGTGAAGCTTGGTGAGCAAGAAATACCGGTGAATGATTATTTCAAATATTTGGGATCCATCATTCAAAAGTATGGAGAAATTGATGGAGATGTAAATCATAGGATAAAGGTTGGGTGGATGAAATGGAAAAGTGCAACTGGAGTGTTGTGCGATCGTAGAATGCCATTGCGGTTGAAGGGAAAGTTTTATAGGACGACTATTAGACCCGCTTTACTATATGGTACAAAATGTTGGGCTGCCAAGAGACATCATATTCAAAAAATGAGTGTAGCTGAGATGCGGATGCTTAGATGGATGTGTGGAAATACAATAAAAGATAAGATTCAGAACGAGGAGATACGTAAGAAGGTAGGTGTTGCACCCATTGAAAATAAGATGCGAGAGAATTGTTTACGGTGGTTTGGACATATTCGGCGAAGGCCTAATGATGCTCCAGTTAGAAGGTTGGAGAAATGGAAAAATATATTAGTTAAAAGAGGTCGGGGTAGGCCTAGGAAGACTTGGATGGAGATGATAGGAAAGGATATGAATGCTTTGAACCTCACCGAGGACATGGCATTGGATAGAAATCATTGGAGGAAAAGGATTCATGTGGAAGACCCAAAATGAATTTCTTTTTTGGTTCATATCGCTGACCCCAGTTGTTTTGGGATGAAGGTGTAGTTGTAGTTGTTGTTGTTGTTGTTGTAAATGTATCTTACTTGGCATCGACTTTGCAGTTTCATGCTATGTTACATGGATATGGACAGTAGGCAGTCATGAAGGCATGTTTTTTTGCAAAAATTAGAAAATAAAAAAGATCACTGAAGACTTATGAAAGATGGTAAAGTGGCCAAAGTTGTATCTCTAAATAGACAGCGATGGAAAAAATAAGACTTGCAAAACCAGACCCATCTGGTTGGTATACGGCAGGATGATGATGATGATAAAAAAATTTGAAAAAGGGGGCTCTGCTTGTCTGGTAGGAGCAGTGACTGCACGCACACCTTGTATTTGGACGTTGCAAGTTCAAATCCCGGGGGGGGGGGGGGGGGGATGGCCTAACCCCAGCTTGCCTATCTAATAATAATAATGTTATTTTAAAATGTAACGTTTAGATCAAAGAATCAAGCAATCATAAAAAAAAGTTACTATTTTTATGTGAATTTAAGTAAAAAAAACTATCAAAAAGAAGAATTCCACTTTTTTTTTTATAGTCAAGCTGGGGTTAGGCAAACCCCTACCAGTTCATTGAAATTATAAAACTATGGTCACTATACAACCACCCTTCCATTAGAGGGTGTCATTCCAGGGGGTTGATCTTTCCAAGATTTATGCAGTCCCCCTCTAGCTAGCATCGCTAGATGTTTAGACAAAAAATCAGATTTACAAAAATTGAATGTGACTTTAAACCTTTCAAAACTATACAGGGTATTTACAAGATGTGTGGGAACTGTGTGCTCGAACTAAGCCAGTAACCACATCCGCTCGACCCAACTCAAAGATTACCTTCCTTGTTATATATATATATGCTTCCATTCCTCTTGGGGGAGCTTTGCTGCTCCTTACCTTCTTAAGTATGTTTTGTTTTTGGCCTTTTGATCTAATTAGTTCCCACACATTTCTCATTAAAAAGCCATCCGCTGCCTTCCACTAAATATCATCCTTGGCCCCTTGGTGTCATCTCTGCCCTTCCACCTCCCTCATCCCTTGGTGTCATTGCTGCCGTTCCACCTCCCTCATGATCTTGGGAGGTAGCCTGACCCTCGCATCCACTAAGCTCATGTTTGGTTGGGTATCATGGTCTATGGTATCCCACAATAGAATGCGATATAGGCTAGCATACATAATGCACTGAGAATTTGTAGGCAACTGCAAAATGAGATGACCCTGATCCATCCAGGGGTCAAAAATCAAAATTCAGTCTCCTTTCCTTCCCCAACTGCCCATTGTAATCTCTCCATTAGTGTTGCAGCCCCACATCACATCTATCTGTTTTTTAAGTATTTGCTTGTGACTAGAGAAATGCATGGGTTATAATCATTGTGACATACCTTCCAAGCTAGTTTTACATATTTGTTCCCAATTGATGAGGTGGTTTGCGCTTGTAGTTTTTATTATCAAGAACGTTAGGGATGATCTTTTCAATTTCTTGAATGGTGGCACACAGAAGTCGAAAGCATCCCATCCAAGAGAGAGATGGGAAGCGTGCTAAGAACAAATCTCATAAGGACTATCCTTGCCGCCATAGCCAACATCTTACCATGCCATAATTCCAGCTTCACACAGAGTTTTTCAACTAACCTCCCACAGGTTTTTTTATAGTCCCTACCCAAGTAAGTAATTGGCAGTTTCCCTATTTTCCAACCACTCACCTGCTGAATTTGGAGGATCCTGCTATGAGAGAGATTAAAAGGGACAAAAACTGCTTTCTCCCTACTTATCTGAAGACCATATTGTCTTTCAAAAGCCTTGATCAAAGACAGGAAGCTATTGATCGAGTCTTTCTTATCCTGCATAAAGAAGATAGCACCATCCGCATCGAAGCTGTGATGCCACCTAAAATCCTTCAACTTTGACTGGGGATTAATCGGGCCACTCTTTCCTCTTGGTTCATTTTGCGAGACAGACATTGGGTTCCCTTGTTTGATTCTCATACTGTTGGGAAACATATATATATTATTGGCTTCACCATTAACAATTCCTGCAAACCGTGGGGATTTCATGCTTTTCATGATAGTATTGACCCATCAATCATTAAACCCAAGAGCTTTGAGTGTCTCCTCGATGAAATGCTGCTACCCAACTCTGTCATATGCTTTAACTAGATCCATTTTGAACATAAGACATTTTTGTTTCCTTGCTGCCATTGAGTCGACCATCTCATGAACTAAGATAATGTTGTCTTGAATGGATCTGCCCCTTAAGAAGGTAATCTGATTACTGCTTATGATTCTTTCCAGTAGCCCTCTCATCCTATTGACAATTATTCTGATGATCACTCTGTACACAAAATTGCAAAGGTTAATAGAAAATTTATTATCCCCCTCAACCTTTGGAATCATAACTATATTAGTATAATTAACTCGTTTAAACATTTTTCTTCATTTCAAAGAAGTTCATAAATGCTTTACATAAATCTCCTCCCACTATGTCCCAATATATATGAAAAAAATGCCTGAAAATCCATCCGGGCTTGGAGCATTGTCAGAATCCAACTAAAAAATCGCTTGATGCACCTCCTCCACCCGAACCTCCGCATTGAATCTCAAATTCTCCTCGTCTGGCTCATCATTACTCCTATTTGCAGCTACATTCATTGTATCTCCATTAAAAAGTTCCCTGAAATAATTTATTGCCTCCTTTTTTATGTTTTCCTTCCCTTTGACTTCTGAACCATCGTTTCTTATATTGAGAAATATTTTGTTTCATAATATTCTTTTTAACCATTGCGTTTGAAGTATTTTGTATTACAATCTCCCTCCTTTAGCCATGGGCATCTAGACTTTTGCTTTCACATTTCCTCTTCCATCTTGGCCAAAGTTTGAAGTTCATCCCATAGATGGAGCTCCATCTTGATTTGGTTCTCATCTCCCTGATCAATACCTCTTTGGCATGTCTCCAGTAACTCTTCAATTGC
Organism: Nuphar pumila; assembly: GCF_984573655.1. Taxonomy (NCBI): domain Eukaryota; kingdom Viridiplantae; phylum Streptophyta; class Magnoliopsida; order Nymphaeales; family Nymphaeaceae; genus Nuphar; species Nuphar pumila. The sequence continues at coordinate 117,972,819 of NC_143255.1, forward strand.
CTTGATGCGGGCTGGAAAGGACCCTCCCTGTGTTGTTTTTGTTCTAATCTATAAGGCCTTTCTTTACTGCATCAAGCTTTGTGAGTAGCCTATACATGGAGCATCCCTTAATCCTCTGTTCCCGGTAAGATCTTACAAAGAAGAATCTCACTTTTGAAATCCCTTAAAATTAGGATTATAGTAACAAACACCAGAAGATGGAGGTGTGCATTACGCTCCTGAGTGCTACAAAACATTGAGAATTCAAAAAGACAGACAGACCCCCACAAGCATGTGTGCGCGCGTATGTGTGTTTAAAAGCTCCAACCATATCTTTAGAGATGTAAACAATTTGGATTAGGATTGGATGTGAGCAATACCAGATTGGACTAATTAAATATTGGTTAAACTGATTCAAATTCGAATTTGGATTCGGATTTTGAAAAGCTCATACTATATCCAGTTTTTACATGTAATCATATTCGGGTATCCATCAAATTCGGATATTTGTTAGGTTAGGTAGCAAAAAATCAAAACCATATCTGCTTCAGATTATAATAGGATATAGTTTTGGCTTACCAAATCCTACTAAATAGAGTCGAATTTGGTCAGATATGGGGTATGACATCCCTACATATCTTGTTAGTCTTACTAAGGGCATGTTTGGAAGAGAAAAGCTTTCATAGGAAAAGAAAATTTTGCTTATGAGAATTTTTTATATGATTTTTTTTTCAAAAAATAGTTTTTCACTTATTTGTGTAGCATGAGAAAATCTGAGAGGAAAAATATGAAAAAAATGAGAGAGAGGAGGAAGAGGGTGGTGGTGATGGTGAAATGGTGGGTGGGTGGGTGGTGGTGGTGGTAAGATGGTGGGGAGTATAAAAATAAATTTTTTCTTGGTAATAAACATTCTTCCACCTTTCCCATGAAATAATGTTTCCTATCCTATCAAAAAGTATACCTTTTAGAAAAAATTCTCTCAGCAGGGTTAGAAAATTAGTACTAATTTTTTTTATTTTGCATCACTTTTCCTACTTCTTGCTTTCAAATGTGCCCTAGGGGTGTGTGTTATTTATTTTGTAATACCTATTAAGTATGTGGTTCAGTCGTACGATTGCACGATTATGGCTATTGGGCTTTGAATTGAATCTCTTTTGACCCTCATTGCTCACGCATTCTCATACCACGAGTTGTTTCTCAAAAAAAAAAAAAAAAAAGTCTTGTTATACTTTTTTTCCTTCTTCCCCACATTGTACCTTTGCTCAAGGCACCAAGCAATTGCTGCCTGTTATGTTTTTTCACTTAACCCCAATTTATCATCCCACCAAAAGTGTTGCCCCATTGTTTGCTCTTTCACTGCCCTGCTTTGGTTACTTCATAGTTTGAAAACTGGTTGGGTCAACCCGTGACTCGGTTGACTCGGCCTGGATCATTCAAGTACTAGTTCAAAATCCAGTATAACTGGATTGAGTACAAAAATTTATCGGCCGAGTCAGCCAAGTTTTCGCATGACTCAGCTGAGTCTGCCAATGACTCAGCGGAGTCATGCATATATATATATATATATATATATATATATATTATGTATATTATATATAAAATTATAATTATACATGCATTAATAATATTATATATTAAAATATTATAAAAAATGTCATATAATGTATATTATATTTAATATATTGATAACATAATATATATTATATATAAAATATAAACTTAATAAACAAACCGAGTTGACCCGGCCTAATCACGAGTCACTCAAAGACGAGCCGAAGAGTCACAGGGTCCTAAAACCATGGGTTACTTTACTCTCTTTGATTCTTTTGGTCTGCCACAAGCCCCTGCTCTCATATGCACTATGGTGGCCAATAACTAAGCAAGAAATAGCAGATTCACCGAGAAAAAAAATGTGACCCTGACATCTTTTTTGTTTTTTTGGTATTTCTCATAAAGTTGCCAAACATATCAGCTATTAACAAAATGCCACCCAAACTTTGGGTTATTACATGTAACCACCTATTTTATCCCAACTCACCCTGACTCCCCTTGAGGTGCTATGATTGCACAACTATTTGTGCATTAAGCACATGATTGCCTTCCATCAGGCCTTAGGGCCCACAACTGACAGGTCCTTTGTCAATTAACTGATTTTAGGACCAAGCTCGTCTTTGAGACATAACTTACAAATTTATGCTGCTAGGTTCTGATTTTAACCTCCATCCTCGTTTCATGTCCTCCATCACTGATCCAAATGGGGGCGAGGTGGGGGCAGGGCTCCATTTCTCTCGGGTCCACTGTCATCTCTAAAGGCATTTTAGTTATTTTACTAACGGGATCGGGGGTCGAGAATGGGGCAGAGCAGGGCGAAGGGAAACGTAAGTCTATCTCTGCCTCTATCTTCACATAAGTTTTGATTTTAACCTTCATCCCCATCTCCATCATCGTTTTATGTCCTCCATCCACAGTTCAAACACTGCAAGGCGGGGCGGGACCCTGTTTTCCACTGGTCCACTGCCATCCCTGATTACATATCTCTTCTCTCCGGATGTGGTTTCCCTTATAGCAAGAAAAAGGGTGTAAATTCAAAAAGCTAGGAAGTTCTTTTTGTAATTTGCTAAAATGTAAGGGAGCTTTTTGTAATAGCTGATAAGTTAGAGCAGCTTTTTGCAAATCTATCCTTTTTTTCCATTCTTTTTTAAGGTATAATTCCTTTTATCAAAAGACTAGAAATCTTAAAATGGCTGGGGATAAGATACAGAAGTGGCAATTAAATGTAATGCAAGATTAGCAGCTAATTAATGCATTCTTAGTTAACATGGATGGATGTCTCACTTAAAACAATGTTAGCAAAAGCATTCAGTTAGAAATATAAAAAAGAATATGCCTAATATGGATGGAATAATAACTTGTTTTTTTTGAAAGGCAAGCTCATAGTGACAAACGTTAAAAATGGCAAAATTTTGTTTTTCAATAACTTGCGAGAATTTGAATTTTTTTGATAAATCTCGCATTTTTTCAGTAAAATCTTGGTAATAAAATAATAAATTTAAAAAATATAAAATTCATTTTTTATAAGAAAATATTAATAAAATTTATTTAAAAATAAAAATACACAGTTTTTTCATGATAAATAGCCATTTAAAACGTAAATATCATGTTTAAATTACGGTATTTATATTTTCAAAATCTTGCAAGAAATTGCCATTTTAATTCAAGCAATTTCTAACAATATTATCGCGAGATTTATGAAAATCTTGCTATATTTGTCACTATGGGCAAGCTGGGGTTAGGCAGACCCCACCAGTTACACAACATACCATTAGGTTTTTAACTTGCAACGTCCCAACACAAACAGCTCCTACCAAACAAGTGGAACCCCCATTGATACCACCTTCTTTACTTAACGAGTGCTCATTTTCTCCAAATCCCCAGGTTTGGATCATAATTCTTTTTTACTAAGTTATTGCCAAAAGTACTTTTTAATGAAGGCAACAGATCAAACCTTGCTGGCACAAGGGTAAGTCCATAGCTTTTAGTGGTGGGGGGCTACATAAGGCAGGGTGGTCGTGGGCCCTACCCAGGGTTTTCCTCGCTTCAGTTAGGGTTCCTCGTCAACAAAAAATAAAATCTGCTGAGATGGAAAAGGGAGAAAAGGTAATTGGGAGGGAAGGCAGATCAGGTGCAATGTGGTTGCACACTTTTAGCGTCCTTGATTGTATGTGAGCATAGCCACAAAATTGTATTCTTGGTTGTTTTTCAGTAACGAAATTCTAAAAAAAAATAAAATAGGAAAACTTTCATTTTGGTCTTTTTTTACTGGATACAGTACCACTATATACATTTTGGATTTGAATTTAATCTTAGATGGTTGCATCTTAATTTGGTTGACTCAGATTTGAATCAACTTCACAAAATTTGGATTTGGATATGGATCAGGCAAGATAGGTACACATATGATCAGTTTGGAGCCCTAAGTTAATAGGGTTCAGATTCAGTTGGTAGTCTTCCAACTGGCTACTATCTGGATTGAACAATTCTGAAAACAATTAGTCCAAGTCAATCAATGCATTTAACCTGAGGCACCAATTAGGACCCAGTTGTTCTTTAAGTTCTATGTCAAGCATGCTGAAGCCATAGTGACAAACGTTTTTATTTGCAATTTCTTGTTTTTCAAAAACTCATGAGAAATTGAAAAAATTCCATAAATCTCGCATTTTTTGCGGCAAAATCTCGACAATAAAAAAATTAATTAAAAATTATGTAAAATATAAAAAAATATTTTTATAAGAAAATATTGATAAAAATCATTTAAAAATAAAAAATACATTATTTTTCATGATAAATAGCTGTTTAAAACGTAAATATCGTGTTTAAATCACGGTATTTATGTTTTTTTCATAAATCTCATGATATTTTGAAAATCTCGTGAGAAATTGCCGTTTTAAACTTTCAGGCAATTTATCGCAATATTATCACAAGATTTTCATAAATCTCGCAATATTTGTCACTAAGGCTGAAGCTAGCAGTAAAGCAAGTCTGTTCTAATCCTTGCAAATGAAAGTCTGATTCTTCTGCTGGTTGGTTCCATGACAAGTACAGGTGGTCCGATCTAGGATCAGTTAGACTTGAATAAATGTGGATCCTAATCAATTTTTATTCTAGAAAGCAAGGATCTGAAACATCTTACTAGGTTTGACAAATTCTGTTGATCATCTTTTTAGTTGAGTCAACTAGCTTTGAGTCCACACCTAGTGTTTGAACCATATAGTACTATTGTCACCGGTTAATTCTTAACGAACCCAACCTGGCTAGCCTAATTAATGACCTTAAGCCCCACACATCACTCTATGTGTGATTGCCAAAATGATCATTGACACTGCACATCACCCTATGCACAGCGGACTAGATGGATGTTCGACCCTACACACCACCTCATGCATAATGACCTAGCGTAAGCTTCACGCACCACCTTATACATGACACCACAATACTCTTCATGAATGTGCCAAAGCAGCTATCATTCGAGTTTCAACGAGAGAGCAACGCTCATACCCCTACTAACTAACAACCCACATCCAACAACAATATTGTGCCACCAAGGCATCAACGCGATCTCCTGAAAGTGTCACCCAGTACACCTACGGGTACTTCACAACTCAAGAAAGGTCATTGTTGACCCTCAGCCTTGCGATCAGTTGATAGCTATATGTCCCAGTAAGCAACACTACCAAGATCACTCACTGACACCTAGGCATTCAATTGCTTGGCTCTGTGACACCATGTATGGTTGGAACTACCTAATGTGATTCCAGGGAGAATTAACCCTAACTCACTTGCACCCTCGTACATACCTAATGCCACGTGTAGGATGTTTTTATCCCAAGTTGATAGCTACTTAACCAAATCTTCAAAGGCATCATCTAGTTCGCTGGCTCAACATAATGCAGAACAACACACCACACCAACATTGATATTGATGCCTATCGCATGTCATGCTACCATTGCACGTCGACCTGTGACACTCTACCTCACAGAACTCTTCGACATCATCGCTGAAGTTGCCGCTAGTAGGAGCAAGGTCTTCACTCAAATTGTTAGTTTTTTTTTTGCACAATTCTCTTTGGTGTTATTTTCTCTCCAACTCAAAGTTTCGCTCCCAAAAGATCCAACCTTAACAATAAATCCCTTCTTGCATGTACGTTTCTCTTCAGCACGGCCAACATCTTTTTAACTTTGAGTGTCCCCTTTTGCCCCGACTTCACCAACACTCAACACACGCAGCCCACACATTGATTACCACAACATGAAGTCTCAGGTGGTTTTCCCATAAACTTCCTCTACAAGCCCTCATCGGACTTTCACTTGTCTCGGTCACTCGATAGAGATCTCCAACATGGGGTATGCATACACGCCACTCATTGAGGTGTCTTTGGTTTGCTCTGAGAGTCATCAACTGAGCGACAACCAAAAAATATGCTTTGCACTACCCTCTGAACATTCAAAGCATAACCAACCTGTCTTTAGTTTGCCTTGAGAGTCCCCAACTCTATCAAGTTTCTCACTAACACAATCCCCTCACTGAAGATTTGACAACATGTTGCATATTTGTGTGTACTTTATTGTCAAGTTACTCCTCCTCCCAAGTTACTTCCCAATAAAAAACAATTTTCTTACCAAAACGTGTGACCATCCTCAAAATTTTAGGTATCCCAAACCTTTAGGCATGCCTTGTGCCCATGCAAATATCGACTAGTGCTGCTCTCGGGCACCTAGACTTCCATCTCATAGTGTATTCTTCCCTGGCTTCACTTTGATGTCATCACAACTCAACATGGTGTGTCTCATGCCACGATGAACATCAAGTTACTTCGATAATAATCTATCACTCTCTTGCGAGCCACTACCACCCCCAAGTCCCGAACATAAGGGCTTTCCTTCTAACAAAACTGACACTTGCCTCTTGCTCTTATTGTATTTTAGAAAAAAAATTGAGTTGAAGGGGTACCCTATCCCCAAAGGAGTAATTATCCATTGACCTTACACATTGTTGCATTCTACACTCATCTACCTTGCTAGGTTCTCGACACTTTTACACTTGTGTTATTGTTCAACTCATACACAAGTTATTACTCTCTTGTTGTGGTCAACCTAACGCACACCTCATGTTATAGCAACTAAAAGACTTTCTCGCTTTTGTGGTACTTTCTATCACCCCTCAGTTACTTTCCTAACTCTGCAATATATGTATGCCATAAACGCATCCCATACCATGTTTGCATGTAGCCAAACACCACTATATCCCATACTGCGCACACTCAATTGTACTATAAATTTGGTCTGTAATGCTCTCTCCTACCCAGCTTTTTGATATCCCGTCTGAACCATGTGGAAGATGGGTCTCACATCTTTTGTTAATTTTCCTTAGACTCAACTTCAGTTTTTCTTATACTTAACATTCTCAAACTCCCAATTCAACTCAGATGTTCGAGCCTTCATCTCATCTTAAGCACCGTCTTACTAGGCCTAACACATCCATGCCACAACGCATAGGGAAATATCATCTTACTTGGGTGCCCCGTCTGCCCACGACTTAAGTTGTCCCTTTAAGTTCTCATGGATATCTATGTTATACAGAGAGAAAGAAGCCAACCAGGGACTTTATCATGTTCTTGAGCTCCATCACTTGGCCCTCCATTGCCTTGGACACTCCAAGACTGCATCAACCAACTCTTTGGAGAAAGCATGACCAACCACTCCCACCTAAGGTCCATCAACCATTACTTGAATGCAATGAATGGATTGTCACAGTTTGCTTCACCTAACAACTGAACTCCAACAAAGTCTGCCCTCAATCTCGAGCACTCCACTGCATCCTATCAAGTGCAAGTCTCAAACACAAGAGTCAACCACTATGCAAATCCCTACGTTGGCACCACAACCTCTGCACCTCAACGACATGCCCATGACCCAATGCATGATGTCAAGTCCCCTAAGCAAAGTGTCGATCTGATGCTCTTCAAATTCCACTCATTAAATTCTCATGCTACAAACTTTTTAAACACCCCTTCACACACACCATGTAGGCTTCTAGTGTACTTACTCATCCATTGCCAACAACTCATCAAACCAGCAATTCAAAAACTAGACATGGACAAAAAACAACCTTCACTTCACCACTGCAGACTTAATAAACATCACTTGCCTCAATATGTTTCACCATAGGAGGGTGCACAACAAGCTACTCAGTCATTGGCAGCAACACCATGAATCATTTTGCTCTGATACCAGTTGTCACAGGCAATTTCTTTGCGGGCTCTTGTGGCTCCATAGGAACCAACTTAATGGCCCTACTCCCCACACATCACTCCATGTGCTACTACCAAAATAATTATTGGCACTGCACATCACCCCATACAAAGTTGCCTAGACGAATGTTTAGCCCTACACACCACCTCATGTGCAGTGACCTAACCCAAGACACGGCTCTGCGCACCACTTTATGCATAGAGCCATAATATTTTTTATGAATGTGCAAAAGTAGTTATCATTTGAGTTGCAAAGAGGAGGTGATGCTCACACCCCTTCAAACTAACAACCCAAATCCAACAACAATGTTGTGCTACCAAGTCAGCATTGTGGTCTCCTGAAAGAGTCACCCAAGAAACATGCAAGTACTTCATGAATGAAAAAAGGTCATTGCCGACCCCAACCTTGCAACCAATTGATAGCTATATGTCTTAGTGAGCAATGCTACTCAGATAACTCACCGATGCATAGGCACTCGCTTCCTTGACCCCATGCCACTATGCACTATTGGGACCATCTAATGTGATCCCCAAGAAAATTAACCCTAACCCACATGCACACATGTTTGTACCAAACACTATATGTGGGATGTTCTTATCATGATATATACACCCCAATTTTGACTGACATTTCACATATTAAAGATTTTATGTTATTGATTTATTTTATAACAAAATTAACTTTTATTTTATTTTTTGAGCATCAAAATGGCTTTTTCAAAGTTTTTTACCAAAGGAATAATTATACTAAAGGATCTCAGCTTTCAAACAAGCCAAAAATCAAGTTGATCTAACACCAAGATCCAAAGTTAAGACCAAAATAAGTTGTCATCTTCTAACGACATATTGTGTCATTAGCATTTTCTATGAAGTGTCATTAGTACTTGGCCTATCCTTTTATTTGTCATTAGTATTTTTCTAACGACACATGGTTTGTTGTCAACAGTTGGTCTTTTCTTGATATGTCATTAGCACTACTTTTAACGGCATGTGGATTATTATTAAAAGTCAGTCAGATACATGATATATCATCAACACTTTTCCTAATGATACATGAATTATCATTAGTAGTTTTTGTTGTCAGTGACATTTTGAATTAAAAAACATGAGCAATTTGGAGAGAAACCACCCAAAAACCTATCCTTATCTCATAAAACTGAGATAAGATCTACCATATCCAAGGATTACTAAGTCCATCATGTCATCCTTAGACAAATTCGAATGTATGGATCCCAGATTTGGAAGAATTGTGCCTGAATCCTCCAGAAAATCTATAAATGGGGGTCCATCCCCCACCCCCTCGCCAATTTAGGCATCCAGAGTTTGAGATCTAGTCATACTTATATTTTGTTGAAATTGCTGCACAATTAGACCTAGCAACCTAGCCTAGCTTAGCCCACTTAGCCTAGTCTAGGATCCAAATCACCTATCTTACCCACCTTTCCAAGCCCGCACCTAGCTGGAGTATTATCCGAGTTTCACCACACTGGTCATCATCATAGAAAAGGAGTACCTAAGCCCAATGTGAGATTTGGTTTTGTTTTCATTTTTTTTTCAAGTATAGAATCCCCTAACCTTCATATATTGTACTTGTTTATAACTTTTTTCAAGCCTTAGTGGCTTACGCCATCAAGCTCATTTTTTCTTTTAAGATCTGTGTATAAGGTATATGCACTCGCAAGATGAAGCCCGTATTAAAGATTTTGAGTTCCATATGTGATTGATCCATGTTCAACGAAGGAGGAATGGTGCACAACTTGCAGAGCAGGTCTCACAACTCTCAAATTTGGATCCAGTTTTTGATCCATTTAAAAAAATCTTTAAAAACCCTATTTTTTGTTCTTTTTTAAAATTTTGAGATCCACACCCAAGTTGAGAATTTTTTAACCAAATCTCCAAAGACATCCTCCAGTTCGTTGTTCCAACACAATGCAGAACACCATGTCTGTGATACCAGACATTGTTGCACAAATGCCAATATTATTGCCCATCACATTCCATATTACTACTGCATGCCATCGATAGCCCAATACATACCACCTGCTACTACGTCTTATGCATTTTCTACTCAATGGTGCTTCATGCTACTCTCTTCACATTCAGACCCTTGCAACTCTGGACAATGCACACACATCTTCCACCAAACGTGCACATCATCTACCTGAACGGTGTAGATTTGATATCCTGTCTGAACCGAATATAGAGTGGTATAGACTCTAGACGAATGATCCATATAAGATTCAGATCGATCGGGAATCCAGATAACTCATTTAATCGAAAGTAGGTTGGGTACGTATGTGGGGTTTGAACCTCGATCAAAATGATTTGAGCCTAGGGGGCATTTATGAAGAATGGAATAGGGTCAAGGGTATAAATGAAAACAAAAAAGTAAAAAAAAAAACAGGAAATAGGAAGAAAATGAGGTGTAAAAGGGCAATTTCCCGAGAAAAATATCCCTTATACTATAGGGAGGTATCAAGTGGCACCCTCTCTCTCTCCTCTCACTGCCTCTTTCCCTTTTAACTCACTCTCACTTGCTCTTCCTCTTATCTCTTATCTCCCTCCTATCTTCTCCCCCTTCATGAATCTCTCTCTCTCTTGTTCACACGAGTTCCACCGCACCACCAGTCACACATGTTGCCCTCCCTCCGGCCACCCGCTCCATCATCAGATGCCACTGCCAAGGAGTCGTTGTTGCCAGCCACCTGCCCCTACAACCACTGTCCCCTCCCCCGTCTCTCTCGGTTCTCCTTGTTGGCCACCACCACAGCCACCTCCCTTATGGCCACCTTCCTTCGGCCCTCTGTCCCTTTAATCGTAGCCTCCCTCTCTCTCCCCCCGCCCCTCCTCTGCTCTATCATGAGGGCCGAAGAGAAAAAGAAAGGAAGATGAGGGGAAAAGGAAGAAGAAAAAAAGAAAATGAGAAGAAGAGGAAAAGAGAAAGGAAAGAGGAAAACCAAGGGGAACTTGTATGGCCCACCTCTCTCTCTCTTAGTGCACGGGTGTGTCACCACCATCGGGTTGCGTGGGCTCTGCTAACATCGAGCAACAGACCCGTTGTCATGGTCGTAGTAGTGTTGCCACTATCGCAACTGCATTGTCATTGATACCTCGTAACCCATGCACTCTACCTCAAAATCCATGTGCATTGTCTCAAGAATCACGCCATTGTCGCCCTATGCACATGTTGCCTCGTGGTCCACACCATAGTTGTTGTCGTTGTTGTGCACCTCTCAAGTTGTTGATCCATCATTGAAGTATGTGTCATATTCAAGAAATCTCTAAATAAAGGACAAGTCTCTAGATGTATAATTCTCAAATCCTTACTGGGTCTCGGAGTACGACTTTCCCATGCTTATCAGGTTCCTCATTATTCAAAGGGTGTGTAAGTAGTTACATGTTGATGCTTTTAGAACCTGAAACGGTCTTTTTTGGATTTATGTATTTGTTAGAATATTTTATTGAACTAACTAGAGTTGGGTTTGGTGAATGAGTTGTATAATCGTAGAATCGATGTTAGAAGTATGTTGTTTTGCAGGTTGCACCTTAAACATTAAAAGATAAAACTGGTATTTAATTGTTAATCGGTTGCTAGTAATAATGGACCTTAATTATGCATTATACAAGTGTATGTCATGGAGGCATGCATAGTGAATGTTTGTGATATGTATTGATGCATATGCAATTATAACATACATATGAGAATGTTTGTTTGTGCGCATATGCTTGGGGTATATATCTCCATTGTAGTCAAATTTTGAGTTTGAGCTCTTGTTATAGTTCATTTTTTTATGAACTATGTCATGGTGAGCTAATATACACTTGTGTTTGCACTCAAGTAGGTCCCCTTGTACTTAGTTTCATTGGTGTGTCGTCATAGATAGGCTTGCATCGTCAAGAAAAATCGAGTAAATAGGGATATTCATGATGTACATGCGATTGGGGTGGTTTGTAAATATCAAATAATGTTGTGATGTAATATGTGCATATGCAATTGAGGCACACTTACGAATGTGAATGGGACATTATACGTTCATATACAGTTGAGGCATATATACGATTATTGATGTGATGTGATATGTGTGTTATGCAGTTGAGATATATGTATGAATGCTTACATAATGTGATGCATGCGTATGTCACTGGCATACGTACGAATCATTGTGATATATGTTTATGATTATACGCATTGTGTGGGATGATATATGAAATGAGACAGAATGTATGGATGTGTGCATCAGAAATTAACTACATAGGGTTGATTGTACTCATCATATGATATCTACTTAGGGTATGTCATATATAGAGGTGAATGACATATATATACATATATATATATATATAATGTTTGAATTTTAAATATATAAAGGGCATCGACCCCCTTACAATGGTTTCAAATATAAAACTTTATGATGCATGTTTGATATTTGTGAATGTGGCAAATGGTGAGTTATAAATATGAAGTATGTTCAAAAGACATGTTTCATATTGGGTATTGAGCCAAATATTTGTTTCTTATATGAAAACCATTTATTTATGCTTTAAAACTTGCAAGTATGACAAGTATGATCTATGCACAAGGTGTGTGATCGAATAACATAAATTTGATGGGTATTGACACCAATATTTTTTTGTCTTTTAAAATTTATGTCATTCAAGATGAAATATGCATGTGTCAAGTATGATGTGATGCATAAAGTGCATGGATGAATAATAAAAAAATTTATTGTTGACTCATTGCTTGTTTGTTAAGTTTCTATTATTCATGATTTAATCTGCAATTCTAGCATATGTGATACATGACATGCATGATTGAATAGCATAAAATTTATGGGTATTGACCCGAGTACAAATGTTGACCTCATATTGCCTAGCATGTACATTTACCATGTGAAATGACACATTGAGAAAAAGTTTTCAAAAAATAAGAAAGTTGCATTAATTCATCATACTCTAAAAGATGAAGTGACATTGACTTGTATTATTGAGGTCAAGTAAGCGGGTCAAATGAGAACATGTATCTGCACCAAACCCGTTAGAATTGTGGTCCCATCAGACATGAATTAAGGCAGTTCCATCGGGTCAAGTGTTAACCTTTCTCCTATCACAACGGTTTAAGGGGACTTTGTTACTCCTATACACATAGCAAAGTATGAGCTACAGTTGTATGTCAATAGTAGTATGCGTATGATGTTCCAGTCTGAGGGACGACGTGATGACGTGTCCCAAACTTTGGTACTAGCTCTCTTGTTATCTAGAAGATTAAAATATAAAAAATATAAATTATGTTAATGACACTCTCAAAGAAGCTTGAGTACCCATAGTTGGTCGAGCGTGGTGACCTAGGGTAATAGAATGAAATATAAGGTTCGATGTTTGCAATCATAATATGAAATGCAAAAGAAAGTTAAATTTAAAGAAAAAAAATTACTCATGCATGAGGTAAGTCATGGCATGTTTGCATAATTGTATGCATAAATTGTATACAAGTATGTTCGTAGGATTAAATGTAATACCTGCATAATTGTATACATGAGGTACGTGTGGGCATGATTGCATGCTTAAATAAAATAGATGTTTAATTGTATGCATGAATTTGTTTGTGAGCCTAAATGTACGCTCCAATGATATGTGTGTATAGTTTGTATGCGTAAATATAGGCATATATGATTATATGTTTGAATTATATATGCGCATAAGAATATATGCGAACTGTGTAATTATGTATGGATAAATGTAAGTGTGCATCGTATGTTTGATATATGCACTAGAATGTGCTTAAATTGTTTGCTTATGTACACATCAAAGTATGTGTGCATTATATGTGTATGATTTGTATGTTCGCATCATTATAGGATGATGTAAGGGTTATGTAGGTTATATCGTAACCGTTATCTTATGTTGTTTACTTGTTGAGACTTAATAAGGGTCTGCAGAATTGTGCTGAGACATGAGTATTGCACATTCCATTTCTTTTCACTTTTCAGTTCCACAAGAATAGGAGGATAAATGTTGATGCACACAGGGACTGTTGTGTTAGACTGAACTGTACTTTTCTGTTTCTTTTTATGTTTTTATGTACAAACTTTAAAATTTTATTTATAAAATAAATGAATTATTTTTGTGATATTCAAATTGTAATGGTTTGATGCTAACTCTGTGATGCACCCGAGTTTGGGGATAGTTTCGATTTGATTTGAAAAACTCTTCCACTATGTTTAAAAAAAAAATCTTGAGTTAAGGTGGTGTGTTACTCTCACTATATATATATGTGTGTGTGTGTGTGTGTTCTGGTTTGCTACAATCATTTGTATATGCATATGATATAGCAAAGTGGGCAAAACCCCCTTTTTTGGTTTTTTCTCACATTTAACACTGCATATGTGATCTACATGTTTTGTTTATTGGGAAACAACTTTTTGATTACTGAAATCTGACTTATATATAGGTTTTTTTGCCAATCCAAAAATCAATGGCTATGAAGGCATTAATTTTTCGTGGCTCATAAAAACATGTTTTTCGTCAAAAGAACATGATCCAAGTGTATATTCCTACTAAATCGAGCATGTTAAACACATCTATGAGGTTAGATTATGTCAAAACAACATGCATCGTGAGATTCAAACTAGATTATAGGTACAAGCGATTGTACCAAATATAACCCTATAAATATGGATTTATATTTGCTATAATAGATTGTACCAATCAAGTTAGAATCTCATGATGCAAGTTGTTTTGACACAATCTAACCATATACATGTGTTCAACAGGTCAATTTAGTAGGAATCAACTCTTGAATCATGTTTTTTAGCAAAAAAAATATGTTTTTATGAGTCAAAAAATCGATAATGATTTTTAGATTGCCAAAAAAATCTATATACAGGTTGGATTCTGGTGATCCAAAAATTGGTCTCGAATGTTAGATGTGAGAAAAAACAAAAGTAAAAAAGGGTTCCACCACTTTGCTAAGCCGATTGTATTTACAATCAACTATAGCAAATATTATATATATATATATATATATATATATATATATATATATATATATATATATATATATATCATCATCAAACCTTATTCCATCTACATGGTGTCGGCTTTACGAGTCATGTTTCTCTATTCCTGTCTATCTAGAACTAAAACTTTAGTCACTTTACTTTCATAACACCCCTAATTGCCTGTATAAGTTTTCATTTGTCTTCTTTTTTTTCCTAACTCCAAATTGTACCATGTAATTTTTTTTTACTCACATCGTGAGAGATCTTCATGCAACATGTTCAAACAATCTTAAATGGCATTCACTTATTTTATCCTTTATTGGTCTGACTCTTAGGTGCATTTTCATATATTCATTTCTAATTCTATATTTTTTTATAATCATGAACAACCATCTTAACATATGCATCTTTGCAACATGCATTCTGTCTTGTCATTTTTTCATTGCCCAACATTCATCTCCATATAATAGTGTTGGTGATGTCTCTTTTTGTTTTATGAAATAATTTTCAAAAATATTTTAAATGAAAATTCGTGTGAAAACCAGACACCAAATATAAAATTGATTCTCACAAGTGTTAGAGACTGGGTCGAACTTAGAGAACGGGAAATATTTTGTATTCAAACACGCAACTAAACTATGCTTTATTGCCAAAATAGAAAAGTACGAGAAAAATAAAACTACTTAACTATTACATCAAATGTTTACCCTACGCAGAGGGTTCAAAATGATTTTATTACAAACCCAAAAATTAAATTAAATTCCTAATTCTAAAAGAAAAGTAAAAGTGTCTTTTGTGCTCGTGCCTCGTGTAGCATGTCGAATGCGTGCAACAAGGTATCACTCGCTTGCTCTCTCTTGCTCTATGCTTTCCTGCACAAAACAAAACCTACAAGCAGCACAAGAGAAGGACTAGAGCTATACTATGTGAAATGCACTAAATGAATGTTAAAAGCTAAATGTCGATTCACAAATTGAATGCTAAAAGCTAAAAGCTAAATGCTAAATGCTAAATGCTAAATGCTAATACAAACAATATGCAAAGTAAAAAAACTAAACACAACAAGTAATGCTAATGCTAATGCTATATGATTAACAACAAGTAAACACAAGTAAACAAGTGATGCTAAACAGATGCAACTAAAATTGAATCTAAAATTGATGCATTAAAATGTATCAGATGCAACAACTAAAATGCAACAAGTAATCAATGAGTAAACAACTAATGAATGAAACACACACTCTGCTAAACAACTAAATGCATAACAGCACACAAAAAAAACTAAATAACTAAATGCTTTGAATATGAAATGCCTAAAAACAATATAAAAAGTAATGTCGTAAAATATAATATGTGAAAACTAAAATGAACATCAGCGATAACAGGAAAAGAAAATGCAAATCGAAACATAGAGGCATGCTAAGAAAAATCAACAGAGGAAAAGGAAAGATGACAAGATGTGTAAAATAGAAATCAACCACAAACAAGAACAAAATGAAACATCAAAACAGGATGCAAATAATGCAGATGGAGAATTGAAAATGAAATATGCAGGAAATAAAAACTATGCAGATTGTAATGGAAACATGATGAAGATGCAATTGAATCAATGCAGCTGGATACAATGCTGAGGATGCTAAATCAAAACATATGCAGATGAATCAGATGCAATTGCAAATAGCAGAGAAAGGGGAAACACGGCATATGTTGATGGAATGGATGAAATATTGTGGAATCAAGCGATGTTATGCTATGGAATCAAGCAATGCTATGCTATGATGCTGAAACAGAGTAGACACTATGCGATATGAATGCACTTCGAATGCAAATACTATGCAATAGGGGATGTCGATGAAGTGCTGAAGTGATGAAATGAATAGGCGGTGAACTGTGTTACCAGATTAGATAACTTAGGTGCAGGGTGAGTAAATCACAACAGATGGAATGACAATGCAGATAGACTAATACTGCATTGAATTGCAAATCTGAAACTGCTATGAAGGAGATGATGCAACGCATTTGATGAAATGCAATAAAAAGGAAATGCAGTTATGCTAAGATGTTGAATGCAGATGCTATGTAATGCAGAGAAGAGGGGAAATGCAACAAATGGATGCAGAGTGTAGAGGAAAGGGGAATGCAAATGGAGAAGACGGTGATGCAGGTGTCGATGAGATGAAATAAAATAGGAGAATGAAATGCTAAAATTTGCAATAACATGATGAAGCAAAAAAATGTAGATTAACAAAAATGCTGAATAAAAAAGATGTGTAGCTAAGATGCAGATTAGAACAATGAGAGAAATGCAGGATCAACAAAAAATAAAATTGCAGAAAAACGAAAACACAGAACACAAGATCAGAATCAACTAATGGAAATGCAGGAATCATAATATCTTTTATTTTGTTTTTCAATCTAAGCTATTCAGTAACTAATCCCAACTGTGAAAACAAAAGAGAGAAAAAGGAAGAAGATGACTTACCGGATTGTGGAAGGGTTGAGAAAAGAAGGGGCATCTCCCCGGCGTCAACATCATCCGTTGAGGAGGATAGGATCAAGAAACTCCAGTGGATAAGAGGAAGAAGAAAGGGAAATGAAGGAAAGAGAAGAAAAGAGGAGAAAGAGGAACCGAAGGGAAGAAGAGGGGTTGAGAAGAAGAGGGACTCAATTTCTTCAAGGGAGGACCACCCCTCTCAACCCATACGTGGGTTATTTAAAGAGAGGGGATTTTCAAAAACACTCCACTTATTTTCTAAAATTCCTAAAAAAAAACTTAAAACAAAAATGTTTTCTAAAAACTCTAAAAACCTACGCTAACTACTAAAACTTCCTAAAAACTCTAACGCCAATTATTTTTTTCTAATCTAACTACTTAAAACCTAAATCCTAAAGAGAATATCTCTAACTAATTCCTAAACAACCTAAATTGCCAATTTTAACTCGTAATTTATGCTTTTTTATTTTTACCTTTTTTGCGCATTTTTTCAAAACTAACAATAAATGTGGGAATTTAATGAGATTATTCATCGTATCATGCATGAATTAATATGATAAAATGCTAAAATAAATGCATGATCAGTTGGTCTTATAGAAATCTTATAGAAACGTACTTTCAGTCAGAAAGATGCTCTTTTATCACATAGCATGCCACTAGTTTGCCTCCACTTAACCCAACCCCATTGATCCTATTAGTGATATCTTCTTCAAATCTCTCATTTTATTATAATATAAACCATAAATACTAAAACTTATGACATTGTTGAATATGAATCTTTTATATTCTAATGTCATTGTTATAACTAGCTTTTAAACTAAACTTGACTAACCAATACTATATCACTTGTAAAGAGCATACACCAAGGAACTCTACCCTGATACTTGATGTTATTTCATCCATAACTAAAGAGAAAATGTTTGAGCTTAAAGCAGACTCTTGATGCAACTTAACCCTAAATGGAAACAACCCTGTCTCGTCACATGTAGTTCTATCAGTCGTAACTCCCCTTCATATATATCTTGATTTTTTTTAATATATTTATAAGAGATCTATTTATTTTTTAACACTGACCAAATTAAATTTTCAGAGACTCTATTATATGCTTTCTCCAAATCTATAAAAACCATATGCAGATTTCTATATTTCTCTCTAAATCTTTCAATGCCAAATTGATTCTCTAATACACTATTCTTTAATCTTGTTTTTAGGACTTGTTTATAGATATTATGTTTGTTAAATTTTGTTTTTGGTGTCTATAAAATCTGTACAACTTGTAGAGTTCTATTTTAAATAAAATTATTAGCTAATGAAGGAAAATATTAGCTAATGAGAGACAACCTTGTTAATTAGAAAAGTGTGGTTGGATGTTGGCATCAACTATGACTCTTTTTTCTTAATGAGAGACTGAAGTCCTCATACTCTATAAATAGAGGGTCTCACCCTGAGGAGCAATAGAGAAATCTTTCTAGGTAGCCTTGTTATGTAGCTAAGAGGCAAGCCCAGGTTGGACCCATTCAGTATGCTCCTAAACCTAGAGTCAACACAAAAGCTTGAGTCTGATTCTATTTTGATGGTGGTCCAAGTTAAAGTAAGTTGATCTAGCCTTGCGCCTTGTTTTTTCTTTTTTTTTTTCAATCAATATAGATTTGTGAGATTTGGCCGGTGAAATATATGATTTATCTTTCTCCCTTTATTAATGTCAACATTGATTTATGTATATTTGGGTCCTATACATATATTCGGGTCAGATCATAATCCAAAATTGGATAGCACTTGACATAGTCGGCTTGCGAAAGCCATAACTTTGCAACTTATATCATAATTCAATGATTTTTAATGCGTTAAAAATTATTCAATTCTCTAAATTTTGTCCTTTTAATATAAGTGCAAATTCCTCTTCTATCATGTTCGAAATTGCATAACAATCAAACGGTTTCTGTTTTTGACAGATTTGGTTGTTTATTTTGATAAGTTTGATATTATTTAAAATCATATTTATGATTACATGTTTTTAATTGTAATTTGTTACATCTAAAAAAGTTTAGATATTTTAATTTTGATTATTTATGATTTTATATACTAATTTAGAACATTGATTTGGTCATAAAAATTCCATTTACATGTTTAAATTGGCATGTCATATAGATCATGTATAGAAGTGCATAGCTAATTTCATTATTATGAATGTTTTAAATAAATGAAAAAGAGATGTATTTGTTTCTCATAAAACAAAGTAATGAAATTATATACTTAATTGCAATCATACGTGGATATGTCATACTCGATTAACTATATTCCTTATAGTATTTGAATTTCGTAAATTTTATAGGTTATTTTTTAGATCTCGTCCTATCATGTTTTCCAACAAAAATGTAGGACCATTTTTTTTTCGGTAAACCGGCTTGAGCCATGAGAGCAAGACTGGCATGCACTATATGTTGTTTACGTTCTGTGACATCATTTTGTTGATGAGTATATGGGTAGGATATTCTATGCCCAATACCACATTCATCAAGATAGTTCACCAATGTCTGATATTCCCCCCACCCCCCAATTAGTATTCCCCCCACCCCCCAATTAGTGTACGGATATTTAATTTTGTGACCAATAATATTTTCTCCATGAGCCTTGAATGATCGAAAAATCACCATAACATATGACTTTTGTTTCAAGAAATAAATCCAAACGTACTTGGAGAAGGCATCAACAATTGTCTTATGGCCATATAACCCTACAGAAGGTTGTCCAAGAAAGGTGTGGCACACTAGCTTCTCCAATCCACAACATGGAGACAATTTCTCTGGATACTCTTTCTTTCGGAGACAAGACTCTGAGCTCAGGACATCAGACTTCTTTCTGCAAAAAGTGTGATATTTTGAATCTAAATCAATTACAGTAAAATTTTTCTTGGACAAACTTCTACTACATAAATTTGTCACTAGGATTTGTTTCTTTTAGTATGAAATTGTCATGGCAGTCAAACAGCACCTAATGATCTTGGCTTGCAGTCATAATTTACAGTTTGAATTTTATTTGCATCCAATATTTTTCGGTTTGTTGATCCTTTCCCATTCCAGTTAGTGCTCTTACAAAGTTGACTAGTTTAATTACCCAAGCAAGTCTATTCAAAATTAGAATTCAGTATAGCTATTTCAAGAAGATATGATTGAAAAGGATTTAGCTATGGACAAAATGGACATAACAAGTTGGAGTATCATCAAATCAAGCAGTCAAAAACTAATAAGTGAAAAGTGCTGATAGCAAAATGGATTGCCATTCAAGCATACTAAGCATACAATACATACTAAAACAACTGCATGTACCATAATAACTGCTGAAAGTTAAATTCTGACAAAACAGCAGTTGAAATTTAAAAACAATCAAGTGGAAGCAGATCTGGATCAGACTGAAATAAATACCTTCACATATCAAACACAAATTTTGAAGATAAAAAGTAACAATATCTTCAGTAATAAACCATAAATGCCTCGTTGGGTTAGCATTCTTATAATGCCTGATAAATAACCTGCACTTTTGTGGGACAAGATTCATGTCACTAACAAAGATCTTGCTTTACCAGCAGTCATTACAAGATCAATTTCTGAAATGGTGTAGCAGCTGCAGTCCCAAAGAACAATTTCCTGGTCAAAGATGCTCGAGATCATCTTTGTTGAAGAATGACAATCAGTACAAAGCTACAAAGCCAGAGATTTTTAGATATGTGGATTGTGGCTCCAGGTGAAATACAAATAAGCCCAAAAAGAAATTGAGAAAGAGGCAAAGACTTCCTCCTTTTCTTCTGCATCCAGTCTGGCTTCAGCTGTATCTAGTACATAGCCAGAAAGCTTTAGTTTCTTATAATGCCCTCAACTGACATAGATTTGCTTGATCAAGGGCGCATAGCACCCTTAGAAAAGAATTTATGAATCACATGATCCAACTCAATCAAGCTACACTCTGGGATCCTTTTTATCCCTCTTTCTTCATCTTAGCTTTCAACTATAGTGAATCCTCCCATCTACCTGCTGAGACATATACATAGCTGCGCTAGCAGGTACTACGAGCCCTCTGCCCCAAGCATCTAACCAGCTCTCGCATTGTGAAAGTGTGAGTCATAGTTTCGGAAGAAGAAAGAAGAGCCCCCAAGCCGAGTCCAGTTTGTTCCCTTGCTTGGCTCCATACATCCTCTATAGTTATAGGGAACACTGACTTATTTGAAGCCTTCGGCGGGCGCCTCTCCCGATCAACTAACGACAACGAGCGATGGGTTTAGGCTCCAAATTGGTAGATGCCTTGATGAATACTTGGCAACTTCAACATTGTTGTGGACTCTACAAGTAGCAAGGTTCTCCACACAATAGCATTTGGTAGAATTCACATACTTTTGATGAAGTATGCCTCTTAGACCAAACCAGACCTATCAAGCATATCAAGCATGCGTCCTTAGTGTTCAATTGTCACTTCTACACTATAATCTTTGCTCATGCTATCAGAACAGTTACAGCCATCATCTACCAACCTGGTGTCACTACATGCCAAGAGAACACCAATAAATGTGACATCCCTATCTCACATGAATCTTGGCATTGGGATCTTTTCAAAACAGAAAATTTCTGGGGACAAATTAAAAAAAGAGAGAGGAAAATCATGGGAAAATATTGGCATATATAAAAAACTGAAAAGGAAAATATATTAAAGTACAACGAAAAAAATACAATTGTAAGAACATAAAGAGGCAATTTATCATGTTACTATAGTAACTAAAAAGGCAAATAGTTTCAAAATCGTGATAAAGAATGCAAATATTTTCAACATCAGAGATATTTTGAAAATATTACTTCTTTTTGGATTATATCGGCATTTATAAATATCACAATAAAATCACCATGTATTCAAAATATTCGATATTGTTAATGCGATCATGAGGCTTTACATTCTCTTCTTGCATCTAAGGAACATCACAAGGGCCTCCTTTCCTTTCCCACTGCTAGCAAGCCCATGTATAATCACAGACCATGAAAAGACATTCCTCCTTGGCATTCTGTCAAACAATTTGAGGGCATTCTCCATCGACCCGCGACTAATTGAGAATAGAAATCAACAAGTGCCGTCCCAAGGCTCATATCCAACCTCCAACTTTTTGGGGGGGATATAATCCAAGGAAAAAAACCCCATCATGGACTGACTGCACATCAGCTGGCCTCCGGTTGGTATACTAAAACCCTTGAGGCCTTCTGCCCATCCACAACTTTGACCTTGCGGCAAGGAAGGCCACCCGTGGGTTTCAAACTTGTGACATCCATCAACTTGGTAACATTCACAAGTCACCCCGACCTGAAGGACTCCAACCTCCTTCTCCCTCTCATCAACTAAACGCAAGGTCCACAAAAAGAAGGTGCTATGGACCTGCTATAATTGCACCTAGTTTTAGTATTAAATTGGAACATGTAATCTCTGAATCTTAGTTAAAGTTCTACTTAAAATCAAACGATACCAGTAAGAGGTTAGAGGTTCTAGTTGATGACTCTAACCAGGGGAGTCTGACCTGCTCTTGGTCATCTCCAAGCTTAGGCCTGTGTCTAGCATTAGGGCTGTCAATGGGTTGGGTACCCGACCCATCAGAGTGTACCCGAACTCTCTCAAATAACAAATTGTCAGGTTCGGGTTTTGCCAGGTCATGAAAATAAAATATCAAACCCGGATCCATATAATTTCAGAATCTTACTTTACTAAAAATACATGCAAAACACTCCGGTCAGGTCAGATATCCAGCAAAAAAAGCCAGGTCGTGTCAGATACACGATAAAAATCATAAGCCAAGCCCGACCTGCATATTGCTCAGGTTGGGTTCGTGTCGACCCAAATATTATTTTGGTCGGTACTTTTTATGTCCATACCAGGAAATTCAGGTTTGGTTCAGGTTGGGTACCCGAAACAAACCCGACCCATTGACAGCCCTAGTCTAGCTTGGAGTTTGACACAAGTATGACTCACCAAGTCAATAGATTCTTGAAGAGGAGATGAACAGTAGTGACTCAGTTAGGGCTCATTGATTCAACCATATCGATCCCTCTTGGTTCAGGGAGTCGAGTGGATGCGTTGCCCATGTCTCGGCTTTTGACAATTGACCAACTTTGTCAAAACCCATACTTGGTTCAACCCTTGCTGCTCCTAGTATTGAACCAAGCAAGGACTTTTTTAAGTAATCCAATGAATTAATTATCAATTGCTGATGTTTCGAAATTTCATGGATCCATAGAGGAAAAAGGATAAAATAGATTTTGATTACCAATATGGGATTGGGGTATAACAATATTTATTATACCTTAGAAATGCATCAAAGTTAATAATAATCCTTGCGCCCTGTTTATACGATAGTAGCCCTAAAGAAGGTTTATTGCCAATTTTTTTGTATTTATTATTTTTTCAAAAGAAGTTTACAACAAAAATTTACTACCAATCTCAGTTAAGCGAATAGCAATCTTTGGATGATCATATTCTCGCCCCCTTTCTTCTTATCTTTCTCTTCTCCCTTTTCAAAAGATATTAAAATCTATAAAATTTATATTGTAAATTTTTTTGTTTAATCATATATTCAACATGTGTTATGCGACATTATTATGAAATTATTCCCCCGCTAAGAAATATATCATTATGTTACATTTTTCATGTCACTAATTTGTAAAACAATTTGTTGATTTATACATGCCAACTTATGTTTATGTTAAGAAAATAAAAAATGAGGTACTATTATCATCATCATTTGACATTATTATTATATCAGGTAAAATGGGGAGCAACCATGTCTCTAATAAGAATATCTTTTTTTTTAATTTATTACCCGCACCCGAAGACCCGGTCGCGCTGGCTCAGCCTGCCATACCTACAGTCATCGTGCCGGCAGCGTAAAACTCTGATGTTAGGACCCCTGGTCCCCGAGGCCTATGCTACACGTTGGCTTGTGTAGAGGGGCGACACCCATGGAAATCGAGAATATCTTTGATATCAAGAAATAGCTTCTGTTAACACTTGCCCGATTTACATGGTGTTAGCTATACAATAAAAGACACCAAGAAAGTTGAGTTCTGATCCAACGCCCACAAAGGCTCCACAACCTAGCTAAGTGGGTCAGCTTAAGTTTTTCAAGTTGAAGGAGGCACCAACGGGTCTCCGTCTGTTTGGTAGGAGCAATTTGTGCAAGTCACCATGTCATGGGACGTTGCAAGTTCAAACCCCACTAGTATGGGTGGTTGAATAACTGCCTCGTCGTAATAGCCACCAATAGGGCTTGTCTATTGAAAAGCAAAGAGAGACATTAATCCCTTGATCATAAAAAAAAAAAAGTTGGATGAGGTCGAGAGGGAAAAAGGGTTCGTGGAGTTTTTACATTGGCAACAACTACTCAGATCCATGGCCAATGTGACACTTTCCAGCCTGAAATGAGACATCCAAACCATAGTAATAGTTTCTTCATGCAAGATTGGGAGTGGTATGCCACCAGGTTATTGGATCCATTTGGACCTATTTTGATTATTTGGATTTTTTATGTAATTATTTAGTATTAGATCATAGTTTGAAATCGGATCTATCACATTCCGTGGTTAAGTAGGGTTTCTCTTTGTTTACTACAAATATTCATTCTAGAGAGACACAAAAGGAGATTGACAATAAATTATTGATGATTTTAGTTATTTTTCTTGTAATTTCTGTTATTTTTAATTAATTCTTGCTTTCATAGATAATTAGGTTTGTAACTAGAATAAATCAAGCTTAAGAGTGATCCTCCTGTTCACCGCATCAAACTGTTCCTCTTGTCCATTGCATCATTTCTCCATGTCAAATCTAAAATTGGAAGGAAAAAAAAAAGTTGTCGACACCCAGCTTTTCATCTAGTCTGGTCCATATTCATATACAAGGAGACTGGGTCTAGTGAGTGTCTTATACCTGACAGCTCTATGCAGATGCAAGGGCTGAGATATGCTTCTAATTCTCAACGGTGGGACTGCTTGGCATGTGCATAGCACATGCTATGTTCACCCTCAAAGCTCAATCATTGGTGAAGTTTGTGTTAATAATCAAAACGATGAGCGGCAGCCTGTTACGATTTGCAAGTGATAGCGGTTTGCGACGGTGCGATTTGTAAGTCACAACTTGATGTGACGATTTACCAGGTGCGATGCACACATCGTGTGATGATTTACACGATGCAATGCTCATGTCGTGTGACGACTTATGCGATGCGATTGCCAGAATTGTAACGATTTGTGACCATCAGCATATTAACACGCAATGTAACGCACTTCGGTCGATATGACCTACATCCACAAAAGGCAGCACCAGCTATATTATCTCTCTCTCTCTCTCTCTCTCTCTCTCTCTCTCTCTCTCTCTCTCTCTCTCTCTTTTCTACGTTACATCTGCTTACACCTCGCTTTAAATACATGAGCATTTCCTAATTACATTAGGAAACCTCTTTCATGATCAACATGGCAACTTGCCAATCTGAGGCAATCTTAACAATAAAGATAAGGATGAGATAAACCAGATCTACTGAGAGAATCCTGAGCGCTTGGGAAACCACCTTCCTTCTTTCATCACTCCCCCTCAAGTTGGTAGGCAGATATAAATCTGCCCTAACTTGCCAGATATCAGCCACTTGTTCATTTCCCCTAACATGAGGAGTATGAATAGTATTGTCATTAATTTTTTCCCTAACAAAATGGCAATCAATCTCGATGTGCTTTGTTCGTTCATGAAACATCGAATTCGCGCCGATGTGTATAGCAGCTTGATTGTCACACAATAATGGCATGGACTTAGTTTGATGAAATCCCATATCAGTGAGAAGGGATCACACCCATACTAGTTCGCATATAGCTTGACTCATTGTTTTATACTTAGCCTCGGCACTCGATCCGGCAACAACATTTTATTTTTTATTTTTTCAAGTAACTAGATTTCCTCCAACATAGGTGCAGTAGTCAGACGTCGATCGCCTATCTCTCGGATCGCCAGCCCAATCTGCATCCGAGTATCCAACAATGTCAATTTTATTATTCCTTGAGAATAAAATTCCCTTTCCTGGAGTACTTTTCAGATAACGCAAGATTCTATGAGCCATCTCCAAATGATGTTTCTCTGGTTTATGCATGAACTGACTGATAAGGCTGACTGCGTAGGTAATGTTGGGCCTGGTAGCTGTTAGATATATGAGACGTCCCATGAGTCTTTGGAAGCTAGACACATCATTAAGCATTTCTCATTTTTTAGAAATTTTGCTATTGACCTCAAAAGGGGTAGTAGCCGACTTTGCTCCAAGTAACTCTGTCTCTTTAAGAAGGTCCAAGACATACTTCCTTTGGCATATAAAGATACCTTTATCAGAATGGGCTAGCTCAATGCCAAGGAAGTACTTCAGACATCCTAGGTCTTTAATCTCAAATAATTGATTTAAGTGATGTTTGACCTCCTTCACCAACTTTTGATCGTTTCCTGTAAGTATGATGTCATCAACATAGACAAGAAGAATTGTAATACCTTCTTTTCGAGAGGCCACGAACATGGTATGATCAGCATTACTTTTTTTTAAACCAATGTTGTGGAGAGTTTCACTCAACTTGGCAAACCAAGCACGTGATCACTATTTGAGTCCGTACAACGCCTTGTTTAGCTTGCATACTATTTTCTTTTGATCAATTATAGGCTTCACACCCTGAGGTAGTTTCATGATTACTTCTTTATCAAGTTTGTCATGTAAAAAGGCATTTTTAACGTCAAGTTGATGGGTGTCCTAATTCATATTTGCTGCTACACATAGAAGTACTCGAATGGAATTCATCTTTGCAACTGGTGCAAAAGTCTCATTATAGTCCAGACCTTTGACTTGAGTGTACCCCTTCGCCACAAGGCAAGCTTTAAAACGCTTTATACTTCCATCACTTTTATACTTTATCTTATAAATCCACCTGCAACCGACTGCCATTTTTCCTTCTGGGATGTTGATCAAATCCCATATATGATTTTTCTTTAAAGCATCTAGTTCTTCCTTCATAGCTTTCCTCCAATTTGGATCTTCATTAGCTTCATCAAAGGTTGTCGGCACTTGATGAGAATAGACATTAAAAAGAAAATGCTGATAGTGAGGCGCAAGTCTTTCTAAAGATGTATATTTCTCAATTGGATGAGCAATGGAAGAGGATGCTTGATATGAGTAGAAATCCCATAAATTAGCTCGCGGCCTTGAGGTTCTTGTCGACCTTTTTAGCGGTATATAAGATTGGTCATCATTATGAAGAGAACACTCTTCTGATGAAGCATGAGTCTCTTGGTTGGACCTTTCTTGAAGACGAAATTCAAGATTCTTATCAAGAGTCACCACAGGAAGGATGGGATCTTGAGGTTCACTATGCTTCTTCCCCTGTTCATCACAAAACATACCAGTCACAACATCAAAAAAATATGCCTCACTTTCCACAAATTTCACATCCCTTGATACATATGTTTTATTTTTTATAGGGTCGAAGCACTTGTATCCTTTTTGACTTATGGAATAGCCAAGAAAGCAACACTTTATGGCCCTTTTTTCAAGTTTGTTTCTATCTTTTTCTGGAAGATGAACAAAACACTTACACCCAAATGTTCTCAAGTGAGAAAACTTTATTTTTTTCTCATGCAAAATTTCGATGGGAATTTTATCCTCAACAGACGCGCTGGGAATTCTGTTGATGATATAGCATGCTGAGCCTACGGCATCGGCCCAATATTCTTGAGGCATATTCATATGAATCATGTAAGCTCTTGCGACATTAAGAATATGTCTATTTTTTCTCTCAGAAATGCCATTTTCTTTGTGCGTTCCTACACACAATGTTTGAAGAAAGATTCCATACTGCGACATGAACCTTTGCATGGACTCATTTACATACTCACTGTCATTATCAGACCTTAGCCATTTTATCTTGGTACTAAACTGAGTAAATACCATCTCAAAATAATCCTTAAAGATTTGGGAAACTTCACTCTTTTGTTTCATGAAATAAATCCAGGCTACACGAGAATAATCATCTATAAAAAGAATGAAATATTTATATCCTAAACGAGACACGACAGGAGCAGGTCCCCATACATCACTGTGAACTAGATCAAAAGGTTGTTTACTTCTACTACTAGACGCTGGAAAAGGGGATCTAGTTAGCTTTGCATAGACACAAGTTTCACAAGTATGAATATTAATAGGTAAATCAGGAAATAAAATGTTCAACACCCTATTCGATGGATGTCCCATCATGTTATACCAGAGGTTGTAGCTTTCTTCTTTTGCAGCAGAGCATAAAACTTGAGGGGTTTTGACTAACAAATAGAGACCTTTATGTTCAATCCCTTTACCAATCTTCTTCATCATTTTTGCATCCTGAAACACAACACCCTCAGCAGAACAAGTTATGATGCAGTTAAGATCTTTAGTTAAACGGCTAACCTTGGTCGTCTGATAAGGTCCTGGCAACACTCCTTTGTATGCCCAATTTTTTTGCAATGAGAACATCTCAATTTTGGCTTTCCTCTCAGGCGATCTCGATCAAGTGGGTATGTTTCCCTTTCTTCAACACTCATAGTCGTGCTTTCAGCACTCTTGAAGTTTTCAGTTTTATACACAACTTTCTCTTGAATCAGAGGTTTAGATTTTACCTCGCTTCCCATCACTTTGAGTCGGGTTTCCTCGCGCTGAATAATGGCACAAACATTATTAAAAGAGGGCATAACCTGAGACATAAGGACTTGACTTCGCAATTGATCGTAATCTTGTCTGAGGCCAGCAAGTAACTTGAAGAGTTTATCCTTCTCTTGGTGTCGCTTTATAACTTCTGGATCAGTCTTGGTAGGATGGTACTGAGCAAGTTCATCCCACATGCCACGCAAAACCCCTAAGTATATATGAAAAGGTTTACCTTCACGTTTATATTGGGATATATCTTGTTGCAACTGATAAACCCTAGCAAGATTATTTTGCTCCCCATATACCTCTTTCAAGGCATCCCACAGACCTTTGGCTGTCTCCATAAACAGGAAACCCTCAGCTATAGTTGGGTCCATGGAATTAAGTAACCAAGACATGACTAGATGGTTTGTTGATTCCCACTCATCATAACTCGAGTCTTGTTCAGATGGTTGTTGAATCTTGTCAGTGACATATCTAACTTTCGACTTACCGCTAAGAAAAAGACTTGTGGCTTTCGACCAACTTAGATAGTTCTGACCCTTAAGAGAGACAGTGGTGATTTTCAAGGTAGGATTTTACTCTTGAACCACAACCTTCGCAGATGAGCTGCTGGTTGCAGTCATCCCACCCGATGTTCCCTGAGCGTCGGCCATGAAGAATGAGAAAGCTAACACACAGGTGGAAACGACACAAAAAAATCAGCTACTGCAGCAACTGGTCGAGTCTGATCTTGAACCTATGCTTTGATACCATGTTAATAATCAAAACGATGAGCAGCAGCCTGTTACGATTTGCAAGTGGCAGCGCTTTGCGATGGTGTGATTTGTAAGTCACAACTTGATGTGACGATTTACCAGGTGCGATGCACACATCGTGTGACGATTTACACGATGCAATGCTCATGTCATGTGACGACTTACGCAATGCGATTGCCAGAACTGTAACGATTTGTGACCGTCAGCATATTAACACGCAATGTAACGTGGTTCGATCGATATGACCTACATCCACAAAAGGCAGCACCAGCTATATTATCTATCTCTCTCTCTCCTTTTCTACGTTACATCTGCTTACACCTCACTTTAAATACATGAGCGTTTCCTAATTACATTAGGAAACCTCTTTCATGATCAACATGGCAACTTGCCAATTTGAGGCAATCTTAACAATAAAGATAAGGATGAGATAAACCAGATCTACAGAGAGAATCCTGAGCGCTTGGGAAACCACCTTCCTTCTTTCATCAGTTTGTGTTGGCATTTTCCACTTGACTAACTAGCTTCCACCCTCGGACCCATGCAGCCACGATGGGAACTCGGTGTGAGGGATCGCCTCAAGTGGCCTAGTCTTCTAATGGATTGGATCGGGGAGCGCAGGGCTGATTTTGCGCTCCACTCTTAATGCAGTTTCTTATTTTTCTTATTTTTTTTCTGGTTTTTTTCTGGTTTCTCTTATGTTATTCTATTCTAGTTGATGTAGTCGTGAATGGGGACAGTGATATCTCATCACCCCTCCCCTCTCACTCTGTTTCTAACTATTACTACTGTCATCAATATATTTTTACTCTCTCAACAAAAAAAAACTGGCATCCACCCTCTGTCTAATTCGTGTGTTGACGGGTTTATAAGCCAAAGAAGCACAACTCATTACACAATTTGAGTGCCTGCTCATTTCATACGTTAGAAAAAGATACTCTCAGCCAATAGAGCTGAGAATCCAAAAGTTGTGATTGTTGATCACGAGGTTTGCCATGTGGCCAATTTTTACAAGATTCAAAGGATAAGCATTCTCAAGTGAGATTGATAATCACAACTTGCACTTTCTTATGTTTCTTGACAAAGTGCTGTGATTGTGATACACAGCTACAGGAAGGTGTTAGTCTGACACTCCATCATTATCAAAGTGAATATTTGCGCCCATGCTAAAGGAAAGACGAAAAAAAGATGATTTTCCATTCAACAAAGCTGGGGAGCCTTCAATTATTAATGTACAAGGCGAATATTTAAAGCCTCCCTGAAGAGAGAGAGAGAGAGAGAGAGAGAGAGAGAGAGAGAGAGATTGTATTGGCATCTTTAATTTGAGAAATGCTTCACGGCTCCTCAAAGGGATCAACTCCATTGGAGTTTGGTGAAAAAGAAAGCTTGAAGCCCACAAGGGCGCTGCTCATCTTATCTGGTAGGGGGACTTGTGACTCACCAAGTTGGCGAGACGTCACAAGTTGGAAACCCACAGGTGGCATCCTTTGTATTCTCGGTGGGGCAGGAGAAACCTGAAGGTTTTTATCAACCGGAGGTCAGCCACCAGTTCAAAAAAAAATTAAAAAGCTTCAGACTAAGATTAATTTTCTTTTCCACAGTACTCATGCCCCCAAGCAATAGTTCAAGTAGGCTCTTGCCAAAGAACAAAGAAAATGATGTAATATTTTATAGGTTATCTTTTTACACGTGTCTTTCAAACCTCAATTCGACCTACCTAAAGCAATGTAGTGATCCTACAAAAGCGAGTGGCCATTTTAGGTGCGCCAATCAGAGACCACCAGTGAGAGACCCAAAGCATTCTAGAGCCTCGGAAGCATCTTGTGGGGTGCCACTAGCATCTAAAATTTCTGGGATATGGGAATTTCTTATATTTGGAAAACCAAAAATAGCGTGAAGGTACAATTTCAGTGCCCATGAAAATTAGAAATATTCTCAAAGTTTGATGTTTATATCTAAATTTTTTTTAGAATAGCCGTTATGTCATCTAGAGAGAAGAGTGACAAATCTCTCTCTCTCTCTCTCTCTCTCTCTCTCTCTCTCTCTCTCTCTCTCTCTCTCTCTCTCTCTCTCTTCCTTTGTAGCCACAGGTTGATGGCACTATTAGTTTTTTGGATTTCATGACAACCATTTGGCTAAGTCCATACAAATTATAAATTGTTTATTTTGCCTATATATTTTTTATAAAGCACGAAAAAATAAAAAATCCGAACATATCACGATAATTCGACAGCCGATGCCATTTTAAACTTTTGTCGCTATGGTTCACAATCAAGCATCTGAATCTTAAGCTTTTCTGTTACAATGGCAACACAGCTATAAACTTTAATAAAAAAACACCTGATGTTTGACAAAAGCCCCTTCCTGATGTAAAGAAAAATCAAAGGAGCATATTTGGGATGCTCTCTTATCTCCCCATTATGGAAGTACATAATAAATACCACATACCCATTGCAACTTACCACATTCAAGTTCTTCCATCATAGCTAAGGATCAGCGAGTTTATTGAGCCAAAATGAGAAGCCTGAACCATGGTCGCCATGTTACTTTCTCAGATGATCATCTCATGGAGGGTCAACATGCTACAACCGTGGGAAATCAAATTCTCACAGATAAGGAGAACCTTGCTTACCTGAGAAAGGTGGAGAGATCGCTTAGCATATTTGAAGCTCCTCAGTTCCCAAACTTTGAGCCACATATTAAAGGAGAGGTGATAACTGTGGAAGCTAAACAACCAAAGGAACAATTGAAGGAAGTTGTTCATCACAGTCGATATGTTGATGTTGATATGGAAGCTGAAGACTTCATCAGCCGAATGCATATGAGGATGTCAATGGAAAGGCTCAACACCATCAAGGCCAAGTAAACATCTCATGTTGTATTGGTGGTATGAATGATATGTATGATGTGGCTTAATGCCCTAGTTAAAATAAGGCTTTTGATGCCAATGTGTCATTCTAGACTTTTTTATATATCCACCTCTTTCTTTTTTGTGGTGCTCAAATTTTCTTCGTTTTGGATGCCAATTTGCAAGATTGGTTTGTGCAAAAGAGGTAATGTTTCAATGGTAAGAGGTGCAGTCATAGGCCACATAAAAGGATTCACTGGAAAGCTAGTAGGGATGTCAATCATTTGGATTTTATCCCATATCCCGACTGAATTTGATCCCGTTTAGTTGCATTTGGTAAGCCAAAATCATATCCGAATATAATAGGGTCATTTTTTGCTACCAAATCTGCCAAATATCTGAATTTCATGGATATCTGAAATTGTGCTCCAACTGTCCAACACGAACACGATCTGTCATTGTGGGATCTGAAACCCTACTTAAAAATGCTAACCTAAACAATATTCGGGACATCCAAACCTGACCCTAGTACCATGCGGGTTGGGTTCACGTTAGAGTAATATGTGGGTTTGGGTTTGGTTCATAATTTTTATTAGGTATCCGACTTGACCTGAGTATTATATATATATATATAGGGTAAATATTGGCTACTAATAAAGGTAAGGAACCAATGACTAGAAATCACTTTTTTCTTTAAAATTTTTTAATTTTTTGAAGATCAAATGATACAGATGTAATATACACGGTTTGTTTAGTAGGAAACTTGTTTTGAATCGCGTGATTATGATAAGTAATTAGGTTTTTAAAAGACCAACAATGCTCTGTTTGTCTGGTAAGAGCAGCTAGTGCACATCACCTTGTGTTGGGACGTTGCAGGTTTAAAACACAATAGTATAGATGTTTAACTGGTAGGAGTTTGCCTAACCTCAGCTTGCCTTTTTGTTAAGGTAACTGGTGAATCCTCAAATTTACCAAGTCATCATCGGATAGAGTCCAACAAGATAAGGGTCCAACAAACAAAGGTAGTTGTCATCATTGGATAGAGTCCAATCCTTCCCCGTGATGAGGATCCAACAAATTTAGGTAGTTGATATTCTCTCTTAATATATATCCAAACGAGTTGTATTTTTCGTGTTTAACTCTTTCATGTATCTCATGGCTGAAATTTTGATCCAAAGTCCATATCATAACCATTTGTAACAAACATTGTTTTAATATATATTAAATAGAACCCACACTCATGGTGGACGAGTATCGTGGGGTTTTCCATTATCATTTTATCAATTTTTCATGGTATCAGAGCATAACGCTCACACAAGCTCATCAACAACATCCGACGTTGCTACCGCCCCAAGCTCAATGGTTGCCAATGCTTCAACGTAGTGGAATGTTGTTGCAAGCTTAATTAGTCTCGGTTAAGCTAAACAAAGATATTTACCTACTCTGGCGATCTCAACTAGAGTCGGTGATGTCAAGCCAAGACCTGAATAAATTCGTTGATGGGTCGTCTCTTCAACCCACAAAGTTCATCGTTGGGAAAACAGGAAATTAATCATGTCTTCTCCACTTGGAGCAGATCTGATCAGCTTGATTTGAGCTGGATCAAAGCAACCGTGTCCAAAGTTGTTCTTGGTCAGATCATGATAACCAAAACCGCCAGAGAAGCCTAGGTCATTTTGGAAAAAGCCTATGGTTCGCAATCACTATAAAGGCTCATGTTGCTCAAGAATGACTTGACCTTCATCAAAAAGGAGAATTTGGATTTACCAGCCTACTTGGAGAAAATAAATTTGTTTCCTCGATTACTATTGGGTCAGCCTTCCATTTATTTGTGGACCTATATGATCTTATCAATCAAGAGAAATGAGTTTTCATGCTGCACTCTAAGTCATTTGAGCAACAAGAATCAACCCAAATGGCCTTTACTATCTCACAAGGTAGAGGCCGCAGACGTAGCTCCTACAGGAGTTGTTAAAACCAAGGTAGGGGACAAGACCACAACTCTCCATGAAATTTGAATCTCTCTAACCTCAAGCAAGGCTCCTCAAGTCAATGAGGACCTGTTACATGTCAAGAGGACCTATAACAAAAACATTTTGGAACATTCCCAAAGCCTTCTCTGCCATGTCCCTACAACATAATAATGATGACTATTGCTACCCTGATACTGGTGCCACCAATCATCTGATGATGGATGATCAACAATTCGCCAAGAAGTCTATATATCAAGGGAATGACTTCATTATGGTTGGTAATGGTAAGACCTTACCTATTTCTCACACCGGTGACTTAGTTCTATCAACTAAAGGTTCTCAATTTACATTAAAAAATGTTCTTAAGATTATAAAAAAATTATTATTTGTTGGTCAATTTATCGAGGACAATGACCGTCTTCGAATTCACTCCCTCTGAATTCATTGTCAAGGATCGACAAACGAGTAAGATTTGACTCAAGGGTCTAAAAACCAGTGTGGGTCTCTACCTAACTAAAGTCAGTGACTCCCAGTTGATGGCGACCTATGCCTGAAGACAAGCTACATTTGGTCTATGGCATCAATGGTTCAAACATGCCAACAAGAAAATTGTTTCCTACCTCAATTCTAGTAAAACTATTTCTATTATTAAAAATAAACAAATAAAGTTTTGTGAAAACTATTTAATTGGGAAAGCTATAGGCTTTCATTTGGACTCTTCCAATCAAATAGTTCATGACCTTTTGAACTCTTACATGCGGAGTTCTGGGGGTCAGCCCTTGTGGCCTCTCATAAAGGTTTTATATTTTATTTGTTAATAGTTGATGGCTTTTCTTGGCTATTTCACATGAAAAATAAATCTCAAGTGTTTAATTATTTTATGAGTTCAAGCCTGTGGTGGAAAAACATGTTGGTTTTAATATTAAAACTTTTAAATTTGATAATCGAGGTGAGTTTATTAGTCATGACTTTGAAAACTACCTTTTGAGCAATGGGATCTTTCATTAGTTTTTGTGCCCACACACGCCCAAACAGGATGGGTTGGTTGAGCGTAAACATCGCCATATCGCAGAGACAGGTCTTAATATACTCAGTGGTACCTCTTTGTCTTATGAGTTTTGGGTGAATGCTTTCAGAACCGCAATATATGTCATAAACTGGTTGTTGGCATTGGTGCTTCATCGAAAAACTCTATAAGAGCTTATTTTTAAGGAGTTGTCTGATTACCAGCACCTTTGTGTGTTTAGTTTATTGTGTTACCCACTTGTCAAACCTTATAACACCTCCAAGTTTCAGCCCAAGACCATGGTCTGCGTCTTTCTTGGATGTTTTGTCACAAAGGCTACATTTGCCTTCACTGTCTCACTGATTGTACATACATATCTCGGCATGTTTACTTTGACGAGGATTTTTTCTCTAAATCGCATGTCGCTACACCACCCTCCCAACTAGACCTTGCTCAATGGGCTCTCACTTCTCCATTGTTCCTTGTCTCACTGCCAACCCCACTTGGTAATTTGGGTCCAGTCGATTTCACTCCTTAAAGCTCAAGTCACCCAACCACTAGTCACTTTGGTTTTGAGTACTCTCGCAGGGCCGAGTTCACCCACACCCATGCTTTCTGGGTCCATTTCTTTTGCCATCACACCGTCCGTTTTGGCACATCGGTCCAACACCCACTTAGAGTCACCTCCTACTTTTTCGAGTCTTAGTGATGTCGCCCAACATCTACCACCATCACCATCTCCTACTACTACCTCTTCTAAGTCTTCTGCTCCTCTCTTAGTGTTGCCTTTTCCTCCCCTAGCTGATCACACTCACCGCATGGTTACTTGGTCCATGATCGAGTCCCTCAAGCCTAGATCTTTTTCTGCCACCCTATATCCTATTCCCCTCACCAGTTTTCATGCTTCCCTACTTGAATTGAACCTACTACATTTAAGCAGGCAGCTGAATCCCCTCCATGGACATTAGCTATGTCTAATGAGTATGATGCTCTCATACACAACCACACCTGATACTTAGTCCCACCACAGTCTTATCTCAATGTTGTTGGTTGCAAATGAGTGTATCACATTAAATAATACCATGATGAGTTTGTTGCTCATTACAAGGCCTAGCTAGTGGCCAAGGGCTTTCATCAGGAAGAAGAGGTCGACTACTTTGAGACTTATAGTCTAATTATTAAATCGACCACCATCTGCGTTATTCTCACCCTTGCAGTTTCATTTAAATGGCCTATGCATCAGCTTGATTTCAACAATGCCTTCCTAAATGAGCTTCTTAAAGAAAATGTTTATATGAGTCAACTTTCAAGGTTTGAGGATACAAGGTTCCCTTGTCATGTGTGTAAACTTGATTGTGCCATCTATGACTTCAAACAGGCACCTCGGATGTGGTGCTAACGTTTGAGCTCTTATTTAATCTCTTATGGCTTTGGAGTCTCTCAATCTGATACTTTGCTATTCATCTTCCAAAAATGTGAGCTCATTATCTACTTGCTAGTATATGTTGATGATCTTATCATCAAAGGGAGTTCTCTAGAGGCCATTAAGGGACTTATTTCACGTAATAGCTCTAGCTTCTCTATCAAGGATCTCGGGTGCCTTAGCTACTTTCTTGGCATTGAAGTCACTTACTCTAACATCGGAGTTCATCTTTCTTAGTGTCTCTACACACTCGACCTTCTTCGCAAGGCATCTATGGCTCATGCTAAACCAATGGCCACTCCCATGAGCTTTAGCTCAAAGCTAAGCAAAGATGACACCAGTCTCTTTAATGATCTGACCTTGTATCGAAACATCATTGGTGGGCTCCAATATCTCTCTTACTTGTCCTAATGTGGCCTTCACAGTCAACAAAGTTTGTCAGTGTATCTGAAGCTCACTGGTTTGTTGTCAAATGGATTATGCGATATCTAAAAGATACGTTGCAACATGGTCTTCTACTTCATTCCTCCAAATTGCTACTACTTAGTGCATTCCTTGATGCCAACTGGGTTAGCTATCCTTATGATCGAAAGACCATAAATGGTTTCATCATCTTTCTCAACCCAGATGTTGTCTCATGGTTTTCCCGCAAGCAAAGAACGGTTGCCCGATCTAGTATCAAAGCTGAATACAAAGTCCTCACATGTGCTGCCTCTGATTTAATTTGGCTCTAGGCCTTATTGATTGAACTTGGATTCCACCCCTATAACCCACCGATTCTCTGGTGCGATAATCTTGGCTCACTATATTTGGTTGCCAAACCGGTCTTCCACACTTGTACCAAGCATGTTGAAATAGACTTTCATTTTGTTCACAATCACGTGTGCAGAGGCCACCTCCAAATTAAGTTCATTTCATCCCAAGACCAGCTAGCATATGGACTCACTGAACCTCTTCTGTTTGTAAAGTTCTCTGCTATTCGGGACAAACTTAATGTGTGTGCACCCACATTGAGCCTTCAAGGGCGTGTTAAGGTAATTGGTAAATCCTCATTTTTACCAAGTCATCATCGGATAGACTCTATCCTTCTCCATAAAAAAAGTGCAACAAACAAAGGCAATTGTCATAATCGAATAGAGTCCAACGAGCTGGACTCTATCCTTTCCCACGATAGGGGTCCAACAAAGAAAGGTAGTTGATACTCTCTCTTTAATATATAACCAAATGAGTTGTATTTATGTGTAACTCTGATCTAGAATCTAGATCATAACATTTGTAACAAACATTGTTTTGATATATGATCATGCATAATATTTGCATTTTATTCATATCTATTTATGCATGATCCATGATAAAATTGCATTAAAAACCCATTTTTATCATTGTTTTTGAGAAATTGCTTTAAATTGAATTTTCAGGAAAAAATGTATTTTCTGGTCCAGCCCTGCATTTTTAGTGTTTTTATTAGTTTAGAATTTTTCTTAATTATAGTTTAGTTGGATTAAACTTTAATTAACTAATTTTAATTAGTTTAGAAAAAACCCTTTTGAAAAGCATGTTTTCAAGGAAGACCGATTTTGGAATTTTTGAAAATATTTTATACTTTTATAGAAAATGTGTTTTAACCTAATTTTTCTTATAAATAGCTTTGTTCCAGCTATAGAACATGTTTTTCCTTTCTGGGAAAATGCAGGCCTCTTCTCCCTCTTCTCTTCTCTTCTCTTCTTTTCTCTTCTCTTCTCTTCCTCCTCATCTTTGTTCTCAATTGGTTCTCCCCCGATCTCTTCCTTTCTTCCTTTGATTCATCTTGCTACTAACATTTTTTTATCGCCAGTTCTTCTTGCCTTGGTCGATGGAGGTACATGCAGCTCATAGAGAAAAACCACTTCTTCTCAATCCTTCCATCGAAGGAAAGCGTTTAGACGTGTGGTGAGCCCTCTAAACTACCTCTGAAGAGCCCTCTGAGGTCCCTAAAAGGTCTCCTCAAAAGGCCCCTTAGAGCTCCTCAAAGAGCATAAACAAGTAAAGAAATAAGAAAACCAAAGCTCAAGGAAGGGACTAAAGACCAACACACTGAAGACTTTTCCTTATTTTTTTAGATTAGGTTTTTATTTTATTTAATTCAATTCAATTTGGGTTTGTGATAAGGCACTTATTATTATTTTTATTTGTTTAAGCCCTCCGCAGAGGGCCGCACTCTCATTTAGTTAATTAATTTTTTTTAAGGCAATAAAGAGTACCTTAGTTTTCTGTGGAATAAAAAGTATTTTTCATGTTCTCTGAATTTGACCCAAACTTCACCACTAGTGTGAACCGGTTTTTATTATTTGATGCATGATTTGCACAAACATTTTTATTAAAAATATATTTTTAAAATACTTTATTGAAAAAGTTGCATCAAATTTTTGGTGTCGTTGTCGGGGAACGACGATTAAATATGAGTATTCACTTTATTGCCATTGTGAGTTCTTGTTTACTTAGGATTGCTAGTTTTCTTTCTATTCTTTGCTTATGATTGCTAGTTTCTTTTCCTGTTTAATTGTTTAGGATTGCTAGTTTCTTTTAGTACTTAGGATTTTTAGAATCAAGTTGCTTGCGAGCCCTAGATACCATCTTACTTTTTGTGCACGACCCACCTATTAGGCTGCCCCTAGGAGGTGACTGCGCATGATTGGTACTGTGCTCATAGTTTGCTTCTCGCAAAAAAAAAAAATTGGGTGCAAGTGTGTGATGTTTGTTTATTTCATGCTTTCTAGTTATTTTTCTTTTACCAGCTTTGTAGTTTGTTGTGGTTTGGCCACACTGCACGTTAAGTAGATAGAAAGTCTTTCACTTAGGACAGTTGTTGCACTGGTTTACCCTCAGAGGCATGCAAGGGCGATGCTCGCTTGACCCCGAGCTTGCAGATTTAGTTAAGGACCCTGAGTCCCTTATTAGCAAAGCCCATCGATCCGGCCTCATAGCTCAGGATCAACATTTGACTCATCCTCTAAGGGAGTACTTCATTCCTAATGAATATGCTCCCGCCTCTTGTATCACTAGACTTGTTGTAGGAGCGCCTCATTTCGAAATCAAGGCTAGCATAACCCAAATACTACCATCTTTTTATGGCCTGAGCAACGAAGATCCCTACCATCATCTCAATGAGTTCCTCGAGATCTGCTCTACGGTGTAGATCAACAATTTCGGGGATAATGCATTGAGGTTGACTTTGTTCTCGTTTTCTCTTAAAGACAAGGCTAAGCGTTGGTTGAAGGCCCTTGATATTGTTCAGATTATCACTTGAGAACGCATGTAGCGTGAGTTCCTCAAGAAGTATTTTTCAATTGGTAAGACGAATCAGTTTTGTAAAGCCATTATCAGTTCCTCTTAGATTGAGAGAGAACAATTTCATGAGACCTAGGAGAGGATGAAAGATCTTCTTCGAAAGTTCCCCCACCACCAGGTGCCTCATTGGCCACAGGTGCAGTACTTTTATGATGGCCTGACCAAAAAAGATAGACAGATCGTTGATTCTTTGTGTGGGGGCACGTTCATGCTCAAAAGCGATGATAAGGCATGAGCCCTCTTCGAAACACTGTATGAAAATTTTATGCACCATGCTCTATCCTCGAGACTTGATAGGACCGCATCTGTTTTTAGTGGTCCTAAGAAGGGAGGGATTTATGAAGTTGGGTTCGAACATGAATTGCAAAGCAAAGTGGACCAGTTGACCAGGAAAGTTGATCAATTACTGGCCAACCCAACTTCATTAAATCATGTAGGAAAAGTGTGTGAGTTATGCGCTAGCCCTGCACACTATGTTTCTGAGAGTCCGACAACATCACTCTATCCTGAATTTATTCAGGAGCAAGTGAATGCTACCCAAGGTTTCGCCAGACCAGTGCATGATCCTTATGCACCCACCCATAACCTAGGATGTCGAAATCATCCTAACTTTGCATGGAGAAATCCATAAGAGCCACCACATCTGCCTCCCCAGATACAACATAGACAGAGTAACCTCTCACAAGGTTACCCGTGACCCACATTGCTTCACGCCCCTCCCCAGCTTAGCTTGTCATCTCCTTAGGAGCCCATATCAAACCCATCTTTTTAGGAGAAGTTGCACGAGACCTTTTCTGACATTAAGGCCAACCTTAGTTTCCACACACAGTCGATAGCGAAGCTAGAGACCCAGATGGGATAGTTGGCTGAGGACTTAAGCAGGCGAAGTGAGGGAAGCCTCCCTAGTCAGTCTGTTGTCAACCCGAAGGGTAAAAAATCCATGCACTATAGCCTGCACCTCACAGAGTCTCACTAAAAGCAGACCAACTCTGTTACCACCCTTCGGAGTGGGATGAAAGTTCATCTTACTCGGGAGAAGACTGAAGAGCTCAGCGACAGACCTATTAATCAGTCGATCTCCTGAGCAGGCCTAAGGACAACAGACAGGCCCCATGGCATGTGCCTTCTTCGTATATCCCTCGAGCCCCTTTTTTTCAGGCCTTAGAAAAACTGACAAATTTTTACAAGCAGGGGGTGCACATGCACGAGATGCTTGACATTTTCAAGCATGTTCACATCAACCTTCTTCTACTTGATGTCATCCAACAAGTGCCTGCTTATGCAAAGTTCCTCAAAGAACTTTGCGCATAGAAGAGAAAATTGAGGTCATTGCCCAAGACGATCTTCTTACCTGAGCAAGTGAGCCTCGTGTTTCAGCACCAAGCCCCACCCAAGCTTAAGGATCTTGGGGCACTGATCATCTCGTGTGCTATAGGAAACATGACTATTGTGCATGCATTGCTCGATTTTGAGGCAAGTGTGAACATATTGCAGGGTTTCTTTTATGACACCTTTGGGATTGAGGATTTAAAGCTCATAACTATTGTCTTGCAGATGGCTGACATGTCTACCAAGCGTCAATGCAGAAACTTGAAAGATGTGTTAGTCAAGGTCGAGGACTTTTACTTTTTTTGTTCTGGACATGGAGGGCACTGGCGTAGCTCACCAGATCTCCATCATTCTGGGCAGACCATTCTTGGCCACTGCCCATGCTCGTATTGATTGTCATACTGGAAAGATGAATGTTTCTTTTGGCAACAAGCATTTGCGCTTACATATCTTTGATCCTGCCAACAAAGCGACAAGACATGATGATTGCTTCAAGGTGACAGACGTCATAGGAAAGCATTCTGATCCATAATTGGATGCATATAGATGCTCAGTTTATGGCTCTTCATCCTTTGAGAATAACCTTTATGTGGAGACTAATCTCATTCTTCCTGCTAGTCTATAGAGTCATCTTAGGGTACATAGGGGTAGAGTTGGAGAAAACATAGTGGGCAGGGTCATAGATAAAACCATTTCCCTCAAACCTCTTGATTGAGCATGACTTCATGTCCATTGATCTCATGGATGATGAAGATAAACCAGAGATTCGTCTGACTGAGGACGTAAAAGTTAGCGCTTTATGGGAGGCAACCCATATTAGTGTTGTATCATTAGTAGTTTTGTTGTTTTTCCATCATTTTCTTTGTTCATGAGCATGATTGTCAGATCATGTATACATTGTATTTTATATATTTTTTATGAGTTATATACATTGAGACATGTGGAATTTCTGCAGAGCCAGTACAAGGCAATATCAGGTAAGGTTCCGCAACGTGGATCAGGTGACTTCTACTACTTCTCTCCCAATTATTTTCATTCTCATATGCATTCACTCAGTTTTCTACAAGCATGTGGGAGTGCCATTGAGGACAATGTCATTTAAGCATGGAGGAGGGTGTAGTTTGAACACCCAAATTTTTTTGTCTTTATACTTGCACTTTTGATGACAACTCATAAAAATTGGGCTTTTAAGGAATGAGTTTGATCTTATATAAATACTTTGTAAAATCTAATATTTTTAGAGAATTTTTAAGCCCCACAAAATTTTTTCTGACACTGATATAAAAAATTATGATTATTTATGTAGATTTAAAAGAAATCATTATAGATGCATGTTAGAGTTTATTTTGAATCATAAGCATGAATATGCAGAGTTTTATTTTTGAAAAACTAAGCAAATAAATAATATTGAAAATAAGAGCTCAAAAAATGAAAAGAGCATACATGTTTGATGTCTTCATATTCTCCAGTAGCTGGGCACAAACATAAGTTGAAGTATTTGAGTTTCATGTCGAAAAGGATAACAAAGAAAATCACTTATTTGTCTAAGTTAATATTTGTGACTTATTTTGTTCAAGCAAGTAGAGCTTGAGGGGTGTTTACATCTGGTGCCCTAAAGCCATCTTGTTTGGGGGCCACCGACCCGAAAGCCTGTTACATGGACTTTATAGAGAGCCTAATAGATGTTGACATTGCACATGACAAGAAGCAAGCTATACGTAAACTATGAAAATTAAAGGTCTAGTGACTCAAGCAATTAAATCTACGGGATACATTGTATCTGGTGCCATAAGGTCATCCGACCTGAGAGTCACTAACCCAAAGTTCGTTACACGGGTCAAGAAAACTAGAAATTTGAAATAGTGTTCAACAAAAAGAAAGAAAAAGTGTGAAAAAATTGAAAATCTGAAAAAAAAAGAATGAGCATAAAAGAAAAAGTTCACTGCTTAGGAATAATTTTTGAGAGACCTATACGAAAAATATATTAGTGAGGATAAATAAATAATGACAGGTATATATTTGATTTTCTGAGAATAAGGCATAAATTATTATGATATTTAGAAAAGTAAAAGAAAAAGTTTTACTCTGTGGTGGCATGTAAAAGACTCTAATTATGTTTTCAAAGTGTAATGACATGAAATATTTATGAAAATAAAATCCTTAATTGCCTAATGCTTCTTGAATTGAGATCTGTATGCATACATGACAGAGATGTTTGTAGGTAGCATCACTCCAAACCCTCACGAGACCTTACTCATCCACTGGGGTAACCCAGGGGTTTAAAGGACTTGTCACATATGCTAAATGCAAGCATGATTCCTACGAAAGTGAGTTAGGCTTTTGTCTTGGTTAGTTAGTATTTTGGCTTTTTGCTTCAGTTTGCTCAAGGACAAGCAAATGATAAGCATGAGAGAATTTGATCATGCATAATATTTGTAATTTATTCATATCTATTTATACATGATCCATGATAAAATCGTATTAAAAACCTATTTTTATCATTATTTTTGAGAAATTGCTTTAAATTTATTTTTTGAGAAAAATCACATTTTCTGGTCCTGCCTGCGTTTGTAGTGTTTTTATTAGTTT
Organism: Nuphar pumila; assembly: GCF_984573655.1. Taxonomy (NCBI): domain Eukaryota; kingdom Viridiplantae; phylum Streptophyta; class Magnoliopsida; order Nymphaeales; family Nymphaeaceae; genus Nuphar; species Nuphar pumila. The sequence continues at coordinate 118,017,067 of NC_143255.1, forward strand.
AATTTTTTTCTTAATTATAGTTTGGTTAGATTAGGCTTTAATTAACTAATTTTAATTAGTTTAGAAAAACCCTTTTTGAAAAACACATTTTTGAGAAAGTCCTGTTTTGAAAATTTCAAAAATATTTTATGGTTCTATAGAAAATGTGTTTTAACCTAATTTTTTTTTATAAATAGCTTTGTTCCAGCTATATAACATGTTTTTCTCTTTCGAGAAAATGCAGGCCTCTTCTCCCTCTTTTCTTCTCTTCCTCCTCATCTTTGTTCCCAACCGGTTTTCCCTCGATCTCTTCTTTTCTCCCTTTGATTCATCTTGCTTTTAATGTTTTTTCAATCGTCGGTTCTTCTTGTCTTGATCAATGGCGGTACATGCAGCTCGGATAGGAAAACCACTTCTTATTCTCAACGCTTCCATCAGAGGAAAGCGTTTAGACGTACGTTGAGCCCTCTAAACTACCCTTGAAGGGTCCTCTGAAGTCCTTAAAAAGTCTCCTCAAAAGGCCCCTCAGAGCACCTCAAGGAGCATAAACAAGTAAAGAAATAAGAAAACTAAAGCTCAAGGAAGGGACTAAAGACTCAAAGCACTGAAGACTTTTCCTTATTTTTTTAGATTAAGCTTTTATTTTATTTTATTCAATTTAATTTGAGTTTGTAATAAGGCACTTATTATTATTTTTACTTGTTTAAGCCCTCCGCAGAGGGCCACACTCTCATTTAGTTAATTTGTTTTTTTTAAGGCAATAAAGTATAACTTAGTTTTCTGTTAAATAAAAAATATTTTTCTTGTTCCCTGAGTTTGACCCAGACTTCACTACTAGTGTGAACCGGTTTCTATTATTTGATGCACAATTTGCACAAACATTTTTATTGAAAATGTATTTTTAAAATGCTTTATTAGAAAAGTTGCATCAATATATATTAAATAGAATCTACATTCACGGTGGACAAGTGAGTATGGTGGGGTTTGCCATCATCGTTTTATTGGCTTTTCACTTAAAAAAAGGTTTTTAAAGCCAACGTCCCACAATATGCCAAAATTTCATAACTTGAAAGATCACATTTTTACACTAGAAAAGCATAATTCAAGGCTTATCAACAAACAAACCATGTAGAACACATCCATGTGGTTAGATAGCGTTGATACAACTTACACTTATGATTTCTAGCTCATTAGTTTCATACAACAAATATTTTTTCATATATATATATATTTGGCTGACACCCATTTACATAATCAATATTTTAATATTTTAAGTATTATTTTAATAAAAATTTAATTTTTATATTAAAATAACAAAAAATTAGTTTTTATTGATAAAAAATAAAATTCCCGTGCCCTCGTGTCCTTTTTTTTTTCAAAAAACTTTCAAACTTCAGCGATCACGCATCCTCGTGTCTTTGTGACTTCAGCCGTCACCGACTCGAGGGGGCTTCCTCAATTCCCGCCCAATTTTCAAAAAGGGTTTTGCTGTTTCGGTCCCTCGCTTTCTCCAGCGATCTAGAATTCGTTAGGGTTTTTTTTTTCTTCTTCCGTCCTCTTCTTCTCGGGAGTCCTAGCCGAAGAGAAGAATGAGCGCTCCCATGGAGATCTCGTCCCAGAACGGCTCGGAAGAGGAGCCCACGAAACCCTCCGAAGAAGAAAACCATCCTCCGCCCCCGCCCTCCGTGCATGACAAGGTCTACGTTTCAGGTGAATGAAGTCCCCAACCCCTTCTCTCTCTCTCTCTCGCTCGCTCGCTGAATCTAACCGCAATTGCAGTGGAGGTTTGCTTGAAACCTTCGAGTACGGCGCGGATCGAAGACGTTCGAGCTGCCATCGAGAGGTGATCTCTCACGTTTCCCCCCTCAAATTGTACCTTTAGCTCTTTAACTTGTGCTATTTTCTTGTTTTCATTGGGCCTAGGTTTCTGTTTTAGGGGAATTGGAACAGATCGCCATGAAACTATCAAGTTAGATGATAGGTTTCTATTTAGGGAATCCAAACAGATTACCATGAAGCTATCAAGTTAGATGATAAAATTGTTTTTTCGTGGAGAAATTTGTGATTCTGTGTGCGTTGGGCCTGCATAAGTCCATAAAAGCACTAAGAAAAATTGGTTTGGGGCTAAAATATGGGGGTTCTAACATGTTTTTCTGCAGAGCACTCTGTTACACAAAGTGGTACATATTTAAATGATACATTGCATTGCTTATGGATTGAATAAGCTAAATGTCTGTTGGAAGTTGACTAAGAACAAGTTACTAGATTTGCTAGTAATAATGATGTGTGTGCACGCAGGCGCATGTGTTTGGGTGTGCATTGGTGCATGCGTGCATGTTCATTAATGGGTGCATTTGTGGGTATCTGCATGCATATGCATGCCCATTTGTGTGTGTGCATGTTTATGTTGTCAATCAATGGATCACACTTTGTCGGTTTAATATAAGAATTTTTGTTCCATTTGATTTGGTTCCTGTATTCCATTATTTTAATTAAAAAAGTTCACTTTCTTCCATCCTATCCTATTTCTCATGAGAATGAATGAAGAAACAAAATAAGAAGTCAATTCCCGTGGGAGAACATGATAAATGGGAGACATATAAAATAATTGAAAAAGTATCATGGACATTACATATTCTATTTTAGTGTAATCAATTGTATCTTTCAGTCTTTCTATGATTCTTCTGCCCTCTCATTGTGAATGCTTCTGATATTACAAGAAGTATATCATAGTCTAAGGGACATAGTTACTGCACTATATATGCCATATTATAATATATACAGAAAGAATTCACACCCTCCCAGAGTTGGACTTGTGACCTATTAGGTAGCAAGGCAGCTTTTTTATGTAGTTTTCCATTGCGAACAGTAAATTCAGATTTCACTATGAAAATGCAGAGTCAGATTTGGTTGCAGGTGAGCAGACATGAGCCAACCTGGATCCTACCCATTGGAATTATTATTGACAAACAAATGTATGGAGTCTATTGAGGTGGTTTCTTTGGTTCATAGTATCCCAGTTGACCTGTGTCAAACTCATGAGGATGGAATAATGAATATATACTGCACCTAATTGAATTGGCCAATGTGCAAACCTCCACATGACTAGTTTTGGGCTGTTATCGAGGTGGCACAAGTTCTATTTTCCAATCTCAGTTTTTCCAATTTGATAGACTTCAAAATGGTTTACATGCATAATAACTTTAAATTCATTTTGCATTTTAAATTAGGATGCTTGAAAAGAGAAGCTTGAGCTACACAGATGGACCTATTCCAGTGCCTGTTGATGATATATTTCTACTAGAGAATGTACAAAGAATTTGTGTTTGTGATACAGGTAAATGGTTGTGTTTTTCCAAGGCCTTACAACCCAATCTCAAAGGCTTCTATCATGGGTGAATATTTTGTTATCTATTGTGTTGGCTGGTCTTTACTGAATTGGATCTTATTGCTTGCAGATGAATGGGTACAAAATGGAGAAATTCTTCTGTTTTGGCAAGCCAAACCGCTTGTACATGTATTTCAGGTGATGACCTTGGATGTGCATTCATATTCCCATTTCTGCTGTTTTACACTTTTGCCAGATAAAGCCGGTATTAGGCAAGTCAAAGCTTTGATGCATAGATATTGTTCTTAGATATCCTATCATGGTTATTTTGCTTATATGCATTCATATTCTCATTTTTACTGTTTCATACTTTTGCCAGATAAATGTGATAGTACCATAGTAGGCATGCCAAAGCTTTGATACATAGATATTTTTCTTAGATATCCTGTTGTGGGTATTTTTATTTTATGTATCTATCTTTAATGAGCAGATATTGTTTGGAAAGAGTAATTCATGCATTATCATCAGTGAATATATTTCTTATTCCTATTTGAACTGTTCTTTACCCTAAGCATGTTCATGGTGGCTTGTTAGCTTAGTGAAGAGGGACCTGGTGAGGAACCAAACGGTGATGATATGCTTCCTAGCTTTCAGGATTGGATTCTCCCTGCCAGAGAATTTGATGGCTTGTGGGAAAGGTAATCTTTTATTAATGTTTGAAGTTGACATTTATGAATTTGCAGGTGATACTATCATTTGCTTTTGCAGCCTAATTTATGAAACAGGTCTCAAACAGAGGTTGCTGCGCTATGCTGCAAGTGCTCTAATGTTCACAGAGAAAAAAGTAGATCCATTTCTTGTCTCATGGAATCGGTAAGTGACTGTGTATGTCTCATATAGTTAGCAACGTGATATATATATATATATATATGGGTTAATGTTACATTAAACTATTTGTGTTTAACATTAGATGAATTCAACCTTCTTAAAATGACTAAAATACCCTTAAAAGAATGTCATTTTTTAGATTGCACGGTTACTTTTTTGGGCTTTATAGGTCTTTTGAACTTGAAGACAAATGAAAAGTCAAACACCTTTTACAAAAAAGTAACTTTATGAATCTATCAAAGTTACCTTTTTGGCCTCAAAAAGTAATCATGCATTTTTAAAATGCACTTCTTTTGAGGACATTTTAGTTATTTTAATAAGGTTGAATACATCTAATGTTAAATATAACTAGTTTAATGTTAGATTAACTCGATATGTCTCTCTCTCTCTCTATATATATATATATACCAATTCGAGGAATTTCCCACACAAATATTCAATTAGTTCGTACTTGTTTAGTATTGAATTGGGACCAAGACAAAAAATGTTCTATAGAAAAGGTTCAGGCTTCTTCTGCTAAAGTAAGAGCAAATGATCTGATTCGATATTTCATAAGAATTGATTTGGTGAAGTCTCCTATTTTGTATACTGGAAAGAGGAATGATAGGGCAGGTTCAGTGATTCCTGATACTGGGTCATATTGCGCCAATACCAATCTTTTTTCTTCCAAGGTGAAGATGAAATCACTTAGTCAACATCAAGGAACCGTTCATACATTTCTTAATAGAAATAAGGAAGGCCAATCCTATATATATATATATATATATATATATATATATATATATATATATATATATATATATATATATGGGTAAATATTGACTACTAATGAAGGTAAGAAACTAATGAGTAGGAATCACTATTTTCTTCAAAAAATTTCATTTTTTTGTAGATCAAGTGTTATGGATGTGATCTACAGGGTTTGTTTAGTAGGAAACTTGTTTTGAATCATGTGATTATGACAAGTAATTAGCTTTTTAAAGGGTTCCAAAAATCAATAGCCCACAATAAGCCAAAATTTCATAACTCAAAAGATCACATTTTTACATCAGAAAAGCACGATCCAGGGCTTGATCCTTAGCAAACAAATCATGCTGAACCCATCTATGTGCTTAGATTGAGTCAATACAACTTGCACTTATGATTTCTAGCGCATTAGTTCCTTACCTTCATTAGTAGAAAATATTTTCCCATATATATATATATACAGAGAGAGAGAGAGAGAGAGAGAGAGAGAGAGAGAGAGAGAGAGAGAGAGAGAGAGAGAGAGAGAGAGAGAGAGAGAGAGAGAGAGAGTTGACACCTATATGCGCAACCAATATTTTAATATTTTAAGTATTATTTTAATAAAAATTTCATTTTTCATATTAAAATAACAAAATTAGTTTTTATTGATAAAAATTAAAATTTCCGTGCCCACATATACACACACACACACATGCACACCAAAGGAAGGTACAAACCTTCCAAACCACTTTCAAAATTTGGTTCTGAAAGTGGTTTCTGTCAAATATGACTGTATAGATGTGATTTCCATGTCAAAAACCTAAGAACCAGCTCTTGTAGCAAAATTTTCCGATGTGTACGTAGGATTTTATGAAGTGCTAACAATCAATGGTTTGAAAATTTTTGAAGTTTTCTGGATCATAAAAACCTAATCTATGCATAAAAAAAGTTCACAATAAGAGTAAGTTCTTAGCTTTTTGATCACGAAAATCACATCCGTGTGGTTGGATTTGCCAAAAAAATGCTTTTAAATATGATTTTTAAAAGTGGCTTGGATGGTTTTTACCTTTCTTTGGTTGCCCCCCCCCTTCTCTCTCTCTCTATATATATATTAGGATGCTTGCCTGGTGACACCATTTCCTAGTCCCAACTTCCTTCACATTGGGTCTAGCTTAGTTTGATTATGACCCTCTCTGCACATTTTCCTTGATTTTATTTCACCCTCTCTGGAAAGATGATAACCTCTACTTAATTGTTCTTGCTTTTAAATGAATTAACCTAATGTTAAAATTTGATTTTGTTTTGCCATCAGTGTTATTCTTTTGCATGGGCCACCGGGCACTGGGAAAACATCTTTATGCAAAGCTTTGGCTCAAAAGCTCTCCATTCGTCTCAATTTAAGGTTTGAATTTAATATGTTACTTTTCAACCTTTGTTCGCAAGATCTGTCTGGATGATGTTTTTACATACCTTTTGTTGCCCCAGGTACACCCAGTGTCAATTGGTTGAAGTGAATGCTCATTCTTTATTCAGTAAATGGTTTTCTGAAAGCGGAAAATTAGTGAGTACTATCCACCATCGTTTTTTCTTTTTCATTCATTATTAGTTTGCTTGCAGGCACTGAAGAAATTTTTTAACCATTAGTTCTTTAATTTTTTATGGCCTGTTGCAAATACCATGTATACTAATATTTACACGTATGCCTTTTCCCATCCAAATATGCAAATACTTGCAGCAAGTCTTTGTTACATGTTACATATAAATGACTGATGTTTATGGACACCAGTCATTGTTCAAAAACAATGCTTCTTGCTTAACTTGGTGATTTGTATTATAAAACTTATTTTGATAGAATCTAGTTACTGGTGACAGATCACAAATAAGTCAATGCTTCTTGCTGATACGTAACTACCACTAACTCAGCTCTCTGTGTGTGTGAGAATGTCAATCAGATGATTGTTGGTTGGAATCCAAAAAATAATCCAACAATGAAGATTTAGCTAAATGATCTTTGTAAGAACTTTTTTAAAATCACTACCTTTTACTTGGAGTATAATGTTTTTTTTTGAAAGAAAGTATTTGGAGTATAATGTTGATACATTGACCATACACATTTAAAATTTAAGTCAACATACAAGTACTTACTGTGAAAGGTCAGGGTGTGTAGTCAAAAGCACACCAACATGCCTAGCCAGCTTCCTCGCAGTTCTACCGCCTAGACCCAAATACCTAGGTGGTAGGGCTTGTTTGACCAACTAGTTGGCGCCTAGGGTGACTGATCTTGTCCTTTTTTGGAATATAAAGGAAGGGGGAAGGGTTCCGACAAATCCCTTCATCTCTCTCTCGTGTTGAGTGAAAAGATGCAGGCTATGTCACCTCAGTATGAGTACAGGTACGAGTGCGGATACGAGAATGGGTACATGTATGGGTACAGAAGGTACAACACAACAATTTTAAAAAATGAAGGTACGAAGACACGACTATATATATATATATATATATATATATATATATATAGAGAGAGAGAGAGAGAGAGAGAGAGAGAGAGAGAGAGAGAGAGAGTTTGGGTTTGAATCATGAGAACATGGGATCCGGTTGGGTCCAATTTTGAAAAAAGTCATTTTTTTAGCTTCGTTGACCAGGTTTGGACTTGATCGAACCTGGTGAACGAAACCAAGTTATAAAAGGGGAAGGACATGACCCTTCCCATTCTCTCTCTCTCGGTTTCTTGTAGCGAGACGAAAATGAAGAAGAGGAGAGGAGGACGTACTCTCTCTATCTCTCTCCTTTTGCCGAGGAGGATGTTGAGGGTTTCAGGAGAGCAAAGAGAGAGAGGCAGGGGCGGCAACTCTCGGTTTCTCACTCTCTCCCTCTCGATTTCTCTATCTCTACTTCTTTTGCCGAGGAGGAGGATGAGGGATTCGGGAGAGCAAAGAAAGAGGGAGGGGGCGGCGGGACCAAAATAGCGCACCCTTTTGACCTTATGTAAATAAAAAAGCTTGAGTATGAGTTGGACCTGACCCGATGCAGTGCGGGATCGACCCGCAGCGTACCTGCACTGTGTCTAGTACGCCAACCATTTTGGCATGTCTCGGTTACATAGGATGAAGGAGAAGAAGAAGACAAGGAAGAAGGTGAGGGAGAAGAAGAAACCCAAAAGCTATGATATGTATCTGTATTCCATCAACTCCCTCAAATGGTTCATTCTTTGAATTGGATTTTGGGGATTACTGCAACTCCCTTCTATCCCTGATTTGGGAATCAACACTACTCTTGTCTCTTCTTCCTCCTCCCTATTTTATTCTTTTTCTGTTTCCTCTTCTTGCTCTCTCCTCCTTCCCCCCCTTCTTGTTATTCCTCTTCTTCTCCTTTTTCCTTCATCTTTTTCTTCCTCTCCTCGCCCCACTCCCTTCTTCCTTTCCCTTTTTTCTCTTCTTTTTGTCGCTCCTCCCCCCTCCTTCTTGTCCTCTCCCCACAATTTTCTTTTTTTTGTATATATACTCTTTGCACCTTACATACACACACACATATACTTTGTGTTTTTCTATATACATGTATATTTATATGTATTTTATATTGATATTAGTTTTCCATATGTACTACAATTTTTACGATGTGTTATGGTATGCTACACTTTGTTCACAATTACCTTGTTGATTAATTTCATTTGAATACATGTTTGCGGTTAAGTTTAGTAATTCATTATAATTCTAAAGTTTTTTTTCCCTTTTCTTCTTGGTTGGTCTCGACTTGGCTGACTAGTCCCAACTAGGCCTTTTAGAAGCTGGAACTAGTTAATTACTAATGTTTGTTACTACATGGGTCAATGCTACGAAAGAAATCTAAAGAAAGGGTAAAAGAACTTTTGAGAAAGGTTTACCTCAACATTGTATATGTCATTTGAAAATCGTGGCCCATTATGTAGTCATGTAGTTTGTTGCTTTAGTATCCTAAAAACTTCTAGAATTTCTACCTATAATCACAAATATCGACGATATTTTTCAAAATATCGCAATATTATTGATGTATTTTTAGCAAAAGATATTAAAGGTAAAATATCATGATATTTTGAAAATATTGTCAATATAATTATATCGCAAATTTCTCATGATAATATTGTGATATTATCAATTATTTTTTACTTATTTATTTATTTTTACATCTTAAATATGTTTTCTTCTTCTTTTACATTTTTTCAATGTCGTAAATATCATATCAAAACCCGTATTGGAAAGGATAGGGGTACGAGTATATCATACCATATTCTAAGATATGAGAGAAAAAAACACTTAAATTTTTCAAAAAATAAAAAATCACAAATAATTAGAAAAAATCTAAAACATATTTAAATATTAAAAATTCATAGAATACAAGAAAAAATAAGTTTAAGTATGAGTGCAAGCATTAAAATCAAGTAATCAAATAAAAATAAACGTAGACTTTTGACTTGTCATTAACATGAAATAGAGCTCAGTAGTTTGCTACATAAAGTCAATAACATCGAAGTTTACTACATAGTTCTTTACATGGCTACAAAAGTTAATAGACTCAAAACAACAAAACTCATCAATTGTCTTCGTTATCAAACATTCCACAATCATAATCAGAGATGACATCTTATTGTGCCTCTTGTTGCTCCTTATCTGTTTTGTTCTGCCAGTGCATGTGCCAATGCTTGTAAGCTCTCTTCCCTCCTATTTATCTCATTAGATTGGCGAGCATCGTAGTCCATGCATCATTTGGAGCTCGAATACATGGTCGCACTGGCGCACCAGGTTCCTGAACAATGTACTGCTTAATGCATTCCCCACTAATCAATGAATGATATAATTTGACATTTCAAAACATCACATCCTCATGGACTATCAACAACCTCACAATACTGCCTTGCTAGGTCATCAACACATCCGGCCATTGCTAGATCTAATTACTACAAGTGCAATTAATTAAAATTCAAAATAAAATATTACTATATACAAAAGTCAAATGGTTTATATAACAAGATATTAAGACTAAAGGCCATACAAAGTTACAAACTACAACTCAAACACACACACACACACACACACACACACACACACACACACATATATATATATATATATATATATATATATATATATATTGATGGCCTATGTCACTTGAGTACGGGTGAGGGTGCAGGTATGGGTACGGATACAGAGGGTACAACACGACAATTCCAAAAAATATGGGTATGAGGACACATCTGTATATATATATATATATATTAAATATCACATACATGAAAAATAAACTGAATATAATCTAAATATACATGCTATATCTGAAATATATATTATATACTGAAAATATAAAGTTATAAACTGAAAATATAATTATAAATTGAATACAAACTTGTACGTGTCGACATGGGTACAAAGGGCAAAATAGAGTGTCTGTGTGACTTAGTTGATGGCTCATCTTTATCTTCTAAATCAAGAACAACTTCTAGGATTTTGCTCCAACAAATGTTAAATGTTCTTGTGGCTTTCTTTTATCATGTTCTATGAGACTCGTAAGAAGCTCGACATGAATATAAGAGAGAATACACTAAGTACACAATCACATGGTGGAGTTGCTATGCCCACAATGCGACATTTAAATCAACACAATCCATGATGTGTTACAAAACTATAAAAGTTTGACTTTACTATCCTTCTCAAACCTGTCCCCAAGTCTATGAGTTTGCAATATTTCTATGTTGGATCATTTGAGCAGAACCTCCACCATCCATCAAATTTTAGTGCACAATTTTGAGATTTAAAAATACAAAAATAGGTGATTTAGGATGAAAAGGGGAAAACCTAGGATCGAGAATACACCTAGGGCTAAAAAAAGGATTAAAATAAAAAACGGAGAAATATCTTGAAACAACATTAATTTTATTGAATTCAAAGGCATTTTTAGGTTATATGTTTATTTATGACAATATATCAAGGCATAATTTAAAACTTTCTTCTGATTATAAGAGCATGTATGCTACTAGCCTACTATGTATTTTGACTAATATTTATGCTACTAGCCTACTATGTACTCTTTTGATTAATATTTATTTATTATTTGATGCTTACTAATTACTTTAATATAATGATTTTTGCTTAGATATGATCAAAATGCATTTTTGTTTTTTATATATCAAATATGTATAAATTTGTAATCATATGTAAAAGGTAAGAAGTTTTTTAGGTTCACTTATATTCAGTGTTGAAAGTATTGTTACTTTTGGGTTTTGCGATGCGATACACATTCGTACAACGATACGAGTATGTATCGTACATGTATCGGGTGTATAGTACAACATGGGTCTGGTGCACTTAAAAAGGACCCGAAACTCAATTTTTAAGTTTTGGGTTTTAAAGGCCTCTTGAGGGCTGACTTCTATATTTCTCTAGAGGCTGTTAGAAGGGAACCCATGCATCCTAGGAGCCGTGAGATCGATTTGGGGGCCGATTGGTGCGCAAGGGAGATGACTTTTATGATTTTTTCAAGTAAGAGTACATTTTCACAATTTTTTTCACTCAAGGATGTGTGTTAAGGTAAAAAATCCCTATTCTTTGCTTCTTATTGAGTTTTTTGGTAGGAAGATGACATCAAAGGATCAGGCATGAAATCTAAAGTATCATAGGATGTGTATTACTACTTCTGATCCCATAACCCATATCATAGGATCAAAAGTAGAAAGTTTTGTCGTGAATGAGAAAGGTGTGGTTGGTGCTAGTTGTAGCACCGCCAGAGGCACAAAAAGAAGAGTAGGAGAAAGAAGAGGAGGGAGTTCTTCAAGAGGAGGTAGAGCTAGAGGCTCTATTAGGAGTTTTTTTCTTTCTCTTAAGACGGTCACAACTCGACATTCATACTGTTATGACTACTCAACATTTAGTCTAGTAGGCAGATGCCATGGTTGGGAGATGCTACTATGATGCTTGCATTCCTATTAATGCGGCAAATTTCTTTCATTTTCAGGCCATGACAAATGCCATAACCAGTATCGGGTCTGAATATAAAATGCCTTCATATCATGCTTTGAGCTCAAAAGTTTTAGATGCTAATTTGAAATAAGTAAAGGCATATTGTAATGAGATGCGACAGTCATGGAGAGAAACTGAGTGTAGCATCATGGCAAATGGGTGGACAGATAGAAAGTCAAGGACCTTGATAAATTTTCTTGTCTATTGCCCCAAAGACTGTGTTTTTTAAGTCAATTGATCTGTCTGATATGCCCAAGACAACATATGCATTGCTCAAAGTTTTTGATCAGGTTGTAGAAGAGGTTGAACTTCAAAATATTGTGCAATTTATTATTGATAATGTAACAAATTATAAGGCAACAAGTAAAGAATTGGTAAAAAAATTTGGGTCATTCTTTTGGACCCTGTGTGTTGTCCATTGCATAGACCTCATACTTGAGGACATCAACATCATGGATGAGGTAAAGCAGACAGTTGAATGATGCTAAGAAATTACTAAATTTATTTACAATCATGCATGAGTTTTGAGCCTAATGATAAAGTACACTGATGGTGCTGAATTGATTCATAGTGCAGTTACTAGATTTGCTACGAATTTTTTGACAGTGCAAAGTTTAGTAAACAATAAAGCTGCACTAAAAAAATGTTTTCATCAGATGAGTGAAATGCATATCCCCATATACAAAAAAGAACGCCCAGAGAAATTGCAGATATTCTATTCGGAAGTGAATTTTGGAATCATGCGTGAAGTTGTTGAAAATAACTATACTTTTGGTAAAGGTGCTTTGATTGGTTCACAGTGATGAGAGATCGGTTATGGGTTATCTTTATGAGGCCATGGATAAGGCAAAAGAGGTCATTAGAGATGTTTTGTATGATTGTATCTGTTATTGTCTTATTGATTTCTCATTTTTTTGTATTTTTTTCAGACATGTGGTGGGCTAGGTTTGTAAGTTATGTTCCAAATTTGAGAGTTTTTGTCATTTACATTCTTAGCCAACTATATAATGCAAGTATATGCGAGAGAAACTGGGTGCTTTTTAGCAAATCCATACCAAAAGAAAAAATAGATTGGAGTACGAAAGGCTTAATGACCTCGTCCACATTCGCTATAACTTACGACTGAGGCAGAGGTATAAAAAATTATAAAGTTTATTTGTCTTTTTTGTGTTTATTTAAGGCAAATTGAACAATCGTCATCAAGGAGGCACAAAGAACAATTTGATTCCATCAGTTTGGAATATTTTGATGAATTAGATGCATGGGTTGAAGAAGCAATGATGTTTTTGAATGAAGAGGACATTCAGTGGATTAACCATGAAGTCCCCACGTATCTTGGAGATGATGTGGATGTCGAAGGAGGAGGAGGAGAAGAAGAAGATATTGATGATGAAGATGAAGATGATTACGATTATGATTATGATTATGATTATGATTATGATTATGATTATGATTATGATTATGATTATGATTTTGATTATGATTATGATTATTGATGTTTTATTAAAAAAACTTGGTTATTTAACACTTAATTATTCATAAACTTGGTTATTTTATTTTTTATGTAATATGAAAGTATGAGTCTTATGGCATGTTCTTAATTGCAAGATATTTAATATTTTGCATTGTTCTTATGAGATATGCATTCTATATTAGTTGATGTTTGATGATGTCTTATGCGGTTCATAGAGACATAAATGTTTCATATGTGATCTTATGGTTGTATTTTGTGCAATTCATCATTGTTTCATGTGATGATTTTTTAGATTTTTTGCTATTTTTTTTATTTTCTTTGATTTTTTTGGAGTTTTAGAAAATTTTTATTAAAAATTTATGATACGTTTACAATACGATACAATACAGTGTTACTATGGGCCCGACCGATATGGGTAACAATATGATACTTACAACCTTGATTATATTAACATATATTTTGTGTTTTTGAAAACCAAAAAATTTAGTTAATAATTCTTAGATGAATTTGTAGTATCATGTAGTATAACAACTTTGAATGCACTTCTTGCATATGATGGAAGTGTTATTTAATCATTTAATGTTGATCTTAGCAAATGATTTAATATTTGTTAGCACTTTGGAATACCTTATAAATTCATATGCTTTTGTGACAAACTAATGCTTTGCTGTGAGCACTGCTTCCATACTAATGCTGTTCATGGTTTAGGTCGCAAAGCTTTTCCAGAACATTCAAGAAATGGTGGAGGAAGAAAACAATTTGGTATTTGTTTTGATTGGTGGGTTCTCGCTCATCTTTGGCATAACTTCTTGGGTACCTGTAAATCAATTGATTGCGGCACACTGGCATGTTAACAACTTCCCATACTTATTGTGAAACTTTTGTTTGCTCGTATTCTTAGTCAATTTTGATCTCTAAAACTTAGTTGCATGTTTCTTTAATGTTGTGTTTGCTGCACATTTCCATACAGGTAGGGTGACATCTATACTTCTTTTCGAAACATTTTTGCATACTTTTGCTCATTTGGTGAGAAAAGGCTGGTTTAAAGTATATAGCAGATGTATCATCTGTGATGGCTGGTTGTTATTCTTGATGCATTTTGCCCACATCACAAGATTAATCATTTCTTGATGCATCCTAGATCATGGGTCATGAGCAATGGCACTAATATCATCCACGTTTTGAAAATATCGTGATATTATTGGCAAATTCAGGTCAGTCGATAATATCTGCAAAATATCATTAGAAATAAAAATATTGTGATATTTTTGAAAGTTTCTTATTTTTATATATTTAAGCCCATTTTTTTTATTTTTTTGTTTCTTTTTTGTATTTTAAAAACTTTTCAAAGTTATTTCCTTATAGTTTTCCAAGAATACCTATTATTTTCTTATATTTCTTATTATTTTTGTATATTTTTTATAATTTCAAAACTCTCGAGTTTCTCCCAAGAAAAACCAATTATTGAAAATCTCTACATGAAAAACCCTTGTTGAGAAATTACTTTGAATGATATAGGCGACCATGATCATGAGTAAACAGGTTATCCAATTCTGAAAAATGAGCAGTACATAAGGACGCATAAACGTATATATGGAAGACTATATATAAAGAACTAGCTATGCCCTTGTAAGAGATTCTTTGGATGATGGATCTAGTTGTTCGAAGAAGTACCATAAAGATCACTTATTGAGGTTTTTTGGCCAATAGAATAAGAGATGCTTACTTAAGGGGTCAATGTTTGCTGCCACTGTGGGTAAGGGACCCCCACTGAAAACATACAATATTTTTATTTCTAATAGCGTTTCCAGTAACCTTAGTTTGGATTAAGTGAAAAACACAGGCAATTGTGTTTTTCTATGGATGGTTTAGGAGATAAATCATTTCGGAGCTACACATGATGTGTGTGTGTGTGTGTGTGTATTCAATTTAGGCTTTGAGCAATAAAAAAGAGTGATGTACTGGTATTATAATCTGCAAAATATTGGTATTTTGGAATTCCAGTGAGTTTTGACCAGTGCTCCACACACGCCAACATGTGTTTATTGAGGAAATAGTATATTAAACACTTTGGAGAGTCAGGAGACTCCTCGACAGGGGTGTTAAATGTAATCATATATGTATATATATGTTTACATATGCATTTATGTACATTTTTGTATATTTGGAGATCAGGGGTATTTTGGTCTTTTCACATTTATGACAAAATAAGTGTTTTTGTATTTTTTATGTTTGAATATTTTTCAAAGCACTTAGTTGTTCATTATCTTTTTTTTTTTATATTGAATGATATTTGGATGATCCTGAGGTTCATTATATTGAATATCAGATTGAGATTCATTGCAAGCTATCTCATTAATGTCTTCATTTTGAGACCTTAATCTAGTCTCTTTCATGCAAACTGTTAAAATGTAAACTGCAATATATATATATATATTATTTAATATTATTATATTTTCTTTTATTATTTTCTTTTTCTATTTTTTTATTTTCTTTTTTAGCATCTAGTTCAATAGAAACTAGATATTTTGATCCAGTCAAGTTCCTGTTGGAACTTGACTGTGCAAGTAGCTGTTGGACTGTAGTCCAACAGCTATAATAAATGCTGTTGGACTATAGTCCAACAGCTATAATAATAAATGTTGTTGGACTGTAGTCCAACAGCTATATTAAGAGACGTTGGAATCCAACGTCTCTTTTTGGAGAGCTCAAAATGAGCTCTCCTCTCTCTCCCATTTTTTGTATATATAGGGGTGAACCCCTTCAATGTAAATAACCATGCTTCTTAAGCATTTTGTTCATGAATAAAGTATTATTTATTTTTCAAGTGTTCTTCCCTTTATACCCTTTCAAGGGTCATGCTTGTAGTGTCTCCAATAGACACTTGTTTGTGAGTTATTTGTGAATTTGTTGAAGACCACCATTTCATTACATGGTATCAGAGCTACGAAATCCTTAGATCTTGAAGTGCTTCCACCTCGATTTCCGTGTCACATTTACAAAAGGTGTTTCATCACCTTGTTCTTGGCTCAAGAAGATTTGTTTGAAGAAGGGCGAACTTGTGCTACAAAAAAAAATTGGTTTTGTATCCTCTCTTATTCCTTTGTCTACTCTTTTTCTTTTCTTTTTATTTTTCTCTCTCTCTCCTCCTATTTATTCCTCTCTTACCCTTGTAAAAGATGGATGACAATGATAAGATCACCATCATTCGTATGAAGCTAAATGATACTAACTATGTAATGTGGGCTTCGATTATGAAGCACCACATTTGGGGAAAAGGTTTATGGGGTATAGTGGATGGTTCCGATTTGGAACCTAAACTATCTCTTACCAAGAAAGAGGGTGATAAAGAGGTTCCTCTAACGGAAGAAGAGAAGAGTAAGGCGTTAGCCACTTATGAAAAGAAATGGAAAGAATGGAGGATAGGGCATGCAAAAATTATGTCATGGCTCATCAATAGCATAGACATTAAAAAATGCTCTAGTCTAGCTAAGTTTGAGCATGCCGATAAGGCTTGGGAATACCTCAAAAACATGTATTCCCTTAAAGATATTGCACATGTATGCAATTTACAAGATAAAGTTCGGACAATGACTCAAAAGGATAAAACTATTCGAGAATATTATAATGAGTTGTCCGAACTTTGGGAAGAGTTGGCTCTTCTTGAACCCAAATGGCATTGTGCCGAAGACATCGAGCTTCGCCAAAAGCAACTCGATATGGAACATTTCTATCAATTTGTGAATGGTCTAAGGCCGGAGTTTGAATCCACCAAATCGGCCCTTTTACATCGTGGAAAAATCCCTTCTATTGTTGATACTATAGAAGAGCTCACTATGGAGGAAAATAGACTTAGAAAAAGTACTCCAAAAGTTGATGATGACTCCGTTTTAGCTGTATCTAGACCGGGGAATCATACTCGTACTTACAAGCCGCCTCATTTTGGAAGGCAAAACAACGACTTTGATAAAAGAAAAGTTATTTGTCATCATTGTCATGAACCGGGGCACTATAGGCCTCAATGTCCAAAGTTAAAAAGAAGAGAAGAAAAAAGAGTTGCATCTGTTGAATCTGAGTCAAAAGATCAAGATGCACCTGTGTCTATGGCTCAACTGATGGAAATCCTTCAACCTCTTCTCAAAGGGGTATCCTCCTCAACCGAAGCCTCAACTGGAGCGGCAGTTGCATCTTTCTCCGGTCCAGGTAACTTTCCTTGGCTTTTAGATTCTGGTGCTTCTTTTCATATGACCCCAAATGTTAATAGTCTATCCGAATGTCTTAAAAATGACTCAAGTGTGTCAAAGGTTTTTACAGCCGATGGCACATCTCTCGAAGTAAAAGGAATAGGATGTTTTGAAAATCTTCAAAAATCCAAAAGATTTTTTATCCCAGAAGTTAGATATATCCCTAAACTTAATTTGAATCTCTTATCTGTCTCGCAAATATCTGATTATGGATGTAATATCTCCTTCTCTTCTCATGGTTGTTGGGTACAAGATCGCCAGTCAGGGAAGCTGATTGGGGAAGGCCATAGAGAAGGAGGACTTTATTACATGGACTTTTTGGAATTACCCAAGAATGCATTTTGTTATAATATTCAGAAATTAGAATTGGATTTATGGCACAAAAGGCTTGGTCATCCTCATATGTCTAAAATTCAATATTTTCCAAGTTTGGAAAAATTTTGTAATTCTGAAAATTTTTCTTGTAAAGACTGCATTCTTGGCAAAATAAAAAGGTTACCATTTCTTAGTAGAACTTTTGTTTCCTCACGACCACTTGAGTTAATACATTCGGATGTTTGGGGCCCCGCACCAGTTATTTCCAAAGGTGGTTATACATATTATGCCATTTTTGTTGATGACTTTTCTAGACATACTTGGATTTATTTTCTTAAACATAAATCTGATGTCTTTGCTAACTTTCAAATATTTCATAAAATGGTTAAAAATAAGTTTCAAAATGATATTTCTGTTTTTCGCACTGATTCAGGGGGAGAATTTATGCCCAACGAATTCAAAGACTATCTCAATTTACATGGTATTACACATCAAAGATCATGTCCACACACTCCACAACAGAATGGCCTAGCCGAACGCAAACATCGGCACATTATGGAAACTACTAGGACATTGCTAATTGCAAATCAAGTTCCAAAAAGTTTTTGGGCTGAAGCGGTCCTAACTGCCACCTACCTCATTAATAGGATGCCATCTTCCTCATTAAAGAATACAACTCCAATAGAAAAGCTTGTTAATTTAACTCCAGATTATTCTAGATTAAGAGTCTTTGGATGCAAATGTTTTGTTTTCACCAACAGAAATGATAAACTCTCTCCTCGTGCAATCCCATGTGCCTTTTTAGGATATGCTGATAATAAAAAAGGCTACAGGTGTTTCGATTTTCAAAATGACAAATTATATGTGTCAAGAAATGTATCTTTTTTGGAAAAAGAAAGCTTCTTTGAATTTGAAAAATCCAAGGATGTCACTGAATACTCGTTTTTAATTGATCCAACTTCAAAATCCAATGAATGTGATGTTGGATGTGACCTTGACAATGATCAAAGTCCTATTGTTGTTGAAAATGATGATAATGAAGAGCAAATCCATAGGGATGTTAGTCTACAATATTCAAGACGTAGAGAGCAAAATCTTCCATGTGCATTACAAAAATACTCTGAAGTCTCACCTAGAAGAACGTCTAGAATCTCTAAACCTCCAGAAAAATTTGTGTCTTATGAATCTTTTTCACCCACGTATAGGGCCGCCATTACATTAATACAATCATATGTTGAACCATCATCCTATTCTCAAGCAAAAAATCATATAGAATGGATAGAAGCCATGAAAATAGAATTGGATGCACTAGAAAAGGCCAATACTTGGACGATACAAGATATTCCTCCGGGTAAGAAACCTATAGGTTGTAGGTGGGTATACAAAGTCAAAACCAAAAGTGATGGGAGCCTGGAAAGATATAAGGCCCGTTTAGTAGCAAAAGGATATGCCCAAGAGTATGACATCGATTATGAAGAAACATTTGCTCCTGTGGCCCGTATGACCACTGTTAGAACTTTAATAGCCTTGGCCTCCATTAGAACATGGCCTATCTTTCAATTAGATGTCAAAAATGCTTTCCTGAATGAGAATCTCGTTGAAGAAGTATACATGGAAGCCCCACCTGGTATTAGTATCCCTAAGGGTAAAGCTCTTCGTCTAGAAAAAACTCTTTATGGTCTTAAACAGGCTCCAAAAGCCTGGTATGACCGATTTAGTCATGTTATGCTTGATATTGGTTTTCAACCTTGTTTAACTGACACTGCTTTGTTTGTTAAGAAATCTGATGCAGGCATCATTATTCTTCTTCTCTATGTGGACGATATGATCATCACCGGAGGCGACAAACAGGGAGTTGCGAATATCAAATCTCTTCTTAAAACTCACTTTGAAATGACTGACTTAGGTTTATTAAGATATTTTTTAGGCATTGAAGTTGCTTATTCCCCTCGGGGGTATTTGATATCTCAATCTAAATTTGCTCTTGATATCGTTTCCAGGTCTGGAATTACAGATGATAAGAAAGTAGACACTCCAGAAGTTGTCAATGTTAAAATGAAAATTGATGATGGAGAACTTCTTGATGATCCTACTCTTTATAGACAACTTGTTGGAGCTCTTTCTTATCTTTTCATTACTAGGCCAGATATAACTCATGCGGTTCATACAGTCAGTCAGTTTCAGCATGCTCCCACCTCCGTGCACATGGGAGCGATTTTGCGTATTATTAGATACTTAAAATCCTCTCTTTCACGAGGACTCTTCTTGTCTGCTTCATCTTCATTAAATTTAATTGCATATACTGATGCTGACTGGGGAGGTGATCCCAATAATAGACACTCAACTACTGGTTTTTGTGTGTTCCTAGGTGAAACCTTAATTTCGTGGAGATGCAAGAAGCAGCAGAAAGTCTCTCTTTCCTCCACCGAAGCTGAATACAGAGCCATGACAACCACCACTATGGAGGTTGTTTGGCTCAGACGATTGCTAGCGGATATGGGAGCTAAAGCAACGCAAGCTTCAAAGATGTGCTGTGACAACAAAAGTGCGATCTACATTGCAAGCAACCGGACATTCCATGAGCGCACTAAACACATTGAGATGGACTGTCACTATGTCAGAGAGGAATACTTACATGGAACCATTGATTTGCCATATGTTACATTAGAATATCAATTAGCAGACTTCTTCACCAAGCCTCTCGCTGCTCCCAGATTTCACTTCCTCTTAGACAAACTTTCGCTCATTGTACCGTAAGTTTGAAGGGGAGTGTTAAAATGTAAACTGCAATATATATATATATATATTATTTAATATTATTATATTTTCTTTTATTATTTTCTTTTTCTATTTTTTATTTTCTTTTTTAGCATCTAGTTCAATAGAAACTAGATATTTTGATCCAGTCAAGTTCCTGTTGGAACTTGACTGTGCAAGTAGCTGTTGGACTGTAGTCCAACAGCTATAATAAATGCTGTTGGACTATAGTCCAACAGCTATAATAATAAATGTTGTTGGACTGTAGTCCAACAGCTATATTAAGAGACGTTGGAATCCAACGTCTCTTTTTGGAGAGCTCAAAATGAGCTCTCCTCTCTCTCCCATTTTTTTGTATATATAGGGGTGAACCCCTTCAATGTAAATAACCATGCTTAAGCATTTTGTTCATGAATAAAGTATTATTTATTTTTCAAGTGTTCTTCCCTTTATACCCTTTCAAGGGTCATGCTTGTAGTGTCTCCAATAGACACTTGTTTGTGAGTTATTTGTGCATTTGTTGAAGACCACCATTTCATTACATTGAGCTAAAACCTCTTGGATAAAAGAAAGCTCATCTTGTCTTCTATGAATGGTATTGCTTCTCATTTGTTCAAACTCGGGCCTTAGACCTCTCATGAATTGAAAAAATTGTTCGTTATTTATTTGCTTTTTTCTAAGTTGAGCATTATTGGGAGTTCCCAAATGGGCTCTAAGTTATCCATTTGGTCCCACAACTTTTCTAAAGAGCTAAAATACTCTCTAACGCTCTTGTCACCTTGTTTACAATTGTGAATCTTATCTTGAGGCTCCCATCTAAATGTAATATCACATTGAGTATACATTTGTTTAATAAAGAGCTATGCTTCATTTTCTCTTTTAAGTTCCAAAATAGTCTCACATGTATCTTCATTCGTGCTTCCCATGAATAGCAAAAGTACCTTAGCATAAGCAATTTCTCATTCTTTCAAGGCTTTCTTATAACCCACAAGTGCTTTTTCCTTTTCTTCTCCTTTGAGAACTTCCTTAATGGTTTCATCATTTTCTTTAACAGAATTTGTGAGAGTGAGTTGCGGTTTAATTGTAGAACCATCAACATACTCCCACAATTCTTTACCAATAAGGATTCTTTTAATGGCGGTAGCCCATAAATTATAGTTCTTTCCATCAAATTTGATTGGGACTACCGTCACCACTTTTTTGCCTGCCTTGGAATAAAAAAATACAAAGAGAGAAGAAGAAGAATAAATACTTGGAACAACTTTCAACCCTTTTTGAAGCACCAATGTCTATGCATTCATGAGAAGACCAATCTTCAAGAAAGTTGGTAGACATGTTTCTCAAGGCAAGGCTCGATTTTCACACCACTTCAAAAACACTTGAAAAAGAGTTAAATATCACCAAGGAGTCAATATGGATTTGATACCATGTCACGTACTTCTGTATATGCTTTAGTGAGCCACTTATGGCCCAAAGAACATTTTGAGAATGTGACCTCTTATGGATCAATACAAGAAAACACAAGGATAAGCCACTTATGGGCTGAGAACACTCATAAAAAATATCAAATGTTATTAGGGACCAATCTTTAGTGAAACCCTTACAAAGTGACGGGGTAGACCACGTTATATACAAGTGATGGCTCTTAGAGAGCTGTTTGGACCTACCCAACAGCTAGAAATCTAGCCGTTGGGTAGGGTCCAATAACTATCTAGTTATTCCCAAAAAGCCTATGATGGCTGAGAATTATTACAATAAAAATGGATAAATAAAAAATACAAAAACACTTATTTCTGTCATACATGTGAAAAGACAAAAAATACCCCTGAACTACAAATATACAGAAATGTACAGAAATGCATATGTAAACATATATGTACATATGTTTACAACTTTACATTTAACAAGGGGTATATAATTTTTCAGGCCACAAAATAAGTGGAAAAGAGAAAGTGGAAGTTGTATTGTATGCATCTTGTTTGACACTCTCTTCATGCTTGTATCTTAAAGCTCTTTGGATGCATTTGAATTCATCTCAATATTGCAGCATTTTGCTATATTTGGTGATATTCAATGCCACTCCATTTTTCTTGGAAGTGTGAAAGGAAGAAGAATGATAGATTCCATATTAGCCAAGCTTCAATGTATGGCACACTGGTAGATCCTCTCACTTTGAGTTACATTACTGTGAAAAAATAGAAAAATGACTAGAATACTCTAACTAGAAAGTTAGAATACAATTACAATATAGTATACAAGCAAAGAAAATGCCGACTATGTCCTTGGAGACTTGACTCTACTTTGACTATTATTTTCTATAGTTATATATCAAAAAGGTACTAGAGAGATACAAGTAGACGAAAATGTTTGAAATGCATTTTTTACTATGTATAAATCCCCTTCAATGTAGGAAAATAACTGCTCTATTTTCTTCATCTCTCCTTATGGACAAGGGGGAAAACACTTTTGTAAAAAACTACATTTCTCTGTCATCTTCCTCTTTCTAATCACCTCATAATGCTATAATACAGCAAACAAATTGCAATATTTTTATTTTAGAAACAACAGAACTACAAAATTCAGTTATTAATACATTTTAACCTAAAAAAATGTCTCCTCAGAGTGCCAGTTGCCACACGTGCCATGAAGGAGCTTGTTTGTTTCATGTAGCTTTCAATGGAAAGTGCTGAGCTGGCATGAAAGTACTTTCATTGGAAAGCTGAATTGGCTGGAGTTTTTAGGAACTTGTGCCCCTTTCCCATGAAAGGCCCTTACCTTGCATGGGAATGAAACAAATGGGTGTGAAGTGTCCAACTCTATCTGGCCTTTCTACTAAAATATGGAGTGTCGAAGCTGTCCTAAGATGTCCTTGCAGGTAGCTTATGTCATGTATGATGCCAATTTGCAGGTAGCTTATATCATGTATGATGCCAATGTACTAGTCCTCTAAAAGCTCTACTATCATCGTTTTCTGGCAATTTTTTCCTGTTTCTGAATATATTATATATGTTATCTATTCCATTTTGTGTCATATGCTGGCTAAATTGGACTTAGTATTCTAAATGCACTCTGCTCTATTTATGAAAGCTAGTGGATTGCTCTAGAATGATGTATGTTTTGCTGGGAGCTTTCCTTGCTATCTTAAGTTGATTCCATGGCTTTCTGGGGGCAAATATGGTGTTTATCTCATCTTGAAAAATCCAGAGATGCTATATTAAGTTCCACATCAGTTTTGTTGATGTTTGCTTATTGATCCTCTAGTTATATTCTTGGGCTTGCATTTGGAATGCAAAGGATCAGCATTTTCCTGAGAATATTACAGTTGATGGAATTTCTGTTATTGCAGAGAATCTATTTTCCACTCATGTATGATGTTCTTGGATAGTTTGTTGAAGAGTTTGATCCCTCTGACTTAAAAAAATTCCATGCCACAGTATTCATTGGCAATTTGGTCATCTCTCCTTTTTTCTCTTCTTTTGTTCTGGGCAGTTTCACTTTGATTCATGGTGCACAGTTGATTTATAGCTCAGTTTAAACTTCTTTTATTGTCTTGCTGTTCCTTGCCTTAATAGGACTAGTATTTCTACTCATATCCTTATGAGATTCTAATGTCCATTATCTTCTCTGCTGTAGATGAGGTGGAGAGTCTTGCTGCTGCCCGACAAGCAGCATTGTCTGGTTCTGAGCCTTCAGATTCTATTCGGGTAAAATTGTGTTTTAGCTTTGTCAAGTGACTGATATTTTCTGCTCTGGCCATGGTAAATCAGTACTCAGTGCATGAGCACATTCATATCACATGTATTTTAAGCTTGGTTACTCTGACCGATGATATCTGATTCCTTAATATTTATTTTCCCAAGGTTGTAAATGCTTTACTCACTCAGATGGACCGACTAAAGACCTGGCCTAATGTGATTATTCTGACAACTTCTAACATTACAGCTGCAATTGGTAAGTCACTGCTTTCATAAGGTTGTCATGTCCTGGTTGATTAGACAGTTCCATGGACTAGAAAATTCAGTCATTTATTGTAGTCACAATGTTTAAGGGAACTCTTATTCTTGCAATGCATCCATAAAATCCTAGGCATGTTTCACTTGCAAAGTATGAGCATTGATTTGTGTGTGTGTGTACCTACACACTTGCGAATATCCAGTAGCTCTCATTTATGCATGTGCTTTCCGCTGGTGTGTATAATGGTTTTAGCCTTTCTATGCTGGATTGAGCACATGATCTTATTGTGTTTTAGATTGCAGACATTGCCTTTGTTGACCGGGCTGATATCAAGGCATATGTTGGCCCCCCTACTCTTCAAGCACGTTATGAGATATTGAACTCATGCCTACTGGAACTCCTGCGAACTGGGATCCTTTCTCATTGCCAGGTTAAATTTGTGCTTTCCCTGTGTTTGTGGCTGATGGCAAACGTTCATGAGAACTTGTGCATCTTTTAAATACTTGGGAACTAACTATTCTAGATAAATATTGAAAAGCAGATGATTTTAAACTTTTGGGAGACATCTCAGTTCATATTCTTTTCAAACATTCTACTAAAGTCCAATGCCATGTATGCACCTAGATTTCATATAGCACAGGGCTCCTGGTTGATTTTCAAAATTCAGTGGTCTGAATGTTCTTGGATTCTCAGTTCCTGTAATTTTGCCTGGTTTTTGGATTTTCAATTCTTGTGATATTGCCCAGTGTAGTGCATAAGCATCACGTTAAAACATACTGACCATCGAATTTATCTCACATGCTATGAAACTCTACAAAGGAGGCTTAGGCTATTACTCTCTCTCTCGTGTTTCAAGAATATTTTTATCCATTTTTTAGGACCATGGCCACCTACATATTCCAAACTATGCAAGCTTGCTAGAGATGTTAAATGCATCTGAAGATGGTGTGCCGGAAGTGCTTCCTCTGTCCAAGCAGTTACTTGAAGCAGCTAAAATTTGTGAGGTTAACAATTAGACACTCATGTTATTTGCTTCAATGGATATTTTATGTCAAAACAATAAGTTTCTGCTATCTCATCTCTTTGTTTTTTGGCTGCACTTGTACAGGGTTTAAGCGGAAGGGCTTTAAGAAAGCTCCCTTTTCTCACTCATGCTTCTCTTGCCAATCCTTACAACTGTACATGTAGTAAGTTTGTGCAGAAGCTGATAGAGACAGCAAAAAGGGAGTTATCTGAATCAACCAGTTGATCATTTTCTTGGTTCCATTTTAGTTATTCGTTTGTTGTAATATAGTGACTGCAGTACAAAAATGTCTCTTCCAGCAAGTGATCTGTGAAGGTTCTCTGATTATGAGTAAACTGCTTAAATATGGTGCTATAGGTGGTGGAAAGAGAAGATCCAGCATGTTTCCAAACATCATACCCATGAATTAGTGAATCTATCAGTGTCTACTGACACCTGTATTGTGTAGTTTGACTTCACCTACAATTTGGCTAGGCCCCCAAAATTTTGTTAGTCGCCTAGTCCCAGTTAAGCTTTTACTGGTCTCTACCTGGGCAAACTGCCTGAAGGATCTTTTTTTTTCAACTTTTTTTCTGGATAGTCAAGCCAGGGTTGCACAGAACACAACCAGTGATTAAAATTAAAAATAGCAACTTTTTACAATTCAGGATACCTGGGTCACCAATCTGGAGGTTTTTCTTTCTCTATTCTACTACTGATTGTTTCTCCTGGTTTATCTCACTTGTATAAATTCCACGATTTATGAGCTAAAGAGGTCTTAAATCAACTAAACTGGCATAACAGTTCTAAGATCTGCTGATTAGCCATCCAACCTTCAAAATAATTAGTAATCAAACATACCAGGTATTTTCTTGATCACTCAATTACTATGTTAATTCTATCTCTATCTCTAGTTCCATCTGTGCGCCACATGATCTTTGTTACCAAACGGGCATACTGCTGAAAGAAGCACACTTGCATGGTCTTGTATTGTGAAGTAAATGTTTATCTTAATTTGATATTTACTAAGGGAAATCTTTATGATGCGATTGGGAAACATGGTGTGTGCAGTTTGCTGTAATGCACGGTTTGCTTTCTGATCTGCTTCAAGACTACACATATACACTGTCACCACATTTGCAGAATGTTGCTTACCTTCATACAATTCTTAATTCCCACAATGTTCGAAATTTGAATGGAGAGTTGAACTTGTCCTTGCCCCCATCTCTGTAGCTCTTCAACTACCCACCACTTGGAACTCCATCTTCCAAAAAAATAACGCTGCTTTCTTTCAAATTTGACGACTGAATGCCTGAGTGAACGTGCACTCCGTAATCTCCTTTGCTTGATTTCATAACACACGAATTGATGATAGAGTAACCCAACTGTTCAAGTCTCGTGTGTGAGAAGGTGGTTAGATACTGAAAATCGAACAAACAATACTTGGGTACATGTTTGATTGAACTGTATGAATTAGACAAATTGGGACACCATTTGGATAAAGTTCCATGCAGCTTTTACGGAATGAGAATTACATGGTGACGAAATCAATCTTATGCTGTTTTTAGGAGTCCCATGTGAGATTGTGCAAAATGTTCAACTCCTACGGTACTTGCAGTGGCGCTACGAAGGACACAGCTAGGACTTTTTATGACCTCTTAATATATTCTAAACCCTGACTTCTACGAAGTTCAAGCTCCATAATTGTCTTGGATGTTCTCAGTATGGCATTTGTACCTGATAATTGGCATGTTTTCAGTATGGCATTTGTACCTTATAATTGATATGCTCTCCTTGGAAAGTACAAGCTACTCTGAAGCCTAGCCCATGTGTGTCACTTTGCAGCATGACCCTCCTACATCAGTGACGTGCTGTGTGCCAAGATCCTGTGCGTTCTTTGACGAGCATCTTGTGTATGTTTGACATTGTCACCTTCAACACGTTATCCAGGCTGGTTACCGTTTTGGATAATTTTTTGATTGTCGTATTTTTCCTGAAATTCCATCTCAGCGTACCACCTTTTACATGAAATTCCTGATACAACCTTATGTTTTGCTGACAATGGTCAAATAAGGACCTACCTTTACCCTAACCTAGACAAAGTTAAATATTGTAAAATGAAAAAGAATAACTTTCTACTTTGTTCTGAACTAGTTGAGTTAAATGCTTTTTAAGTACTTTTGTTGGAAATATTTATCATGGATTTGATCCCAAATATAGATATATGGTATCCCAAGCTGAAAACATGAGTCAGAATTCTGATCCATTTTGGTTATTCTTAAGTTAGTCACGTTGAAAAGGCGGGCGGATGATAGTTCATAACATAGTTACCAGGGAGGAAAGTGAAAGGGGAGAAATGAGTGTTAAAAAGTAGTATGAAATGAGAAGTGGTTGCGTAGAGATTATGTAAATGCATGAAAAATAAAAAGAAAAATACATAAAATGGAAAATGATCATACTATATGGCATGACACATTTTTTGAAAAAACCCTACAATTTTTTATATTTTTTTCATGTCCAAAATCGCAAATATCTTGATTTAAAAAAACCTTTTTACCCTTCACATTTCCTAAACATATTTTGATTTTTTTTAAAAAAATAGATTGTTTTCTATAAAACAGTCTCTGTTCTCAAGTCTATATCTCTCTGATCTGATCTTAAAAACCTGCATTTTCATAGTTGTTGAAAGGCTTAGATACAAACCTGTAACTTTCTTGTTTTGAGTTAGAGCCAAAAACTCCACTAGGGTTCCTATTTTTGATCTCCAAAATCGGAATAGAAGCATGCTCTGCAGATTGAAACAGGCGTAGTTATACCCTTTCTGTCTGTTCTATACAAATTTTTAGCTACATGCGTTGAAATTCAAGAAAAATAGAAAAACGAATAGAGATAGATTAGGACGTTAGCTTTTCAATGACACCAAGATCACTTTGATATGATAAGTGATTGAAGAGAAACTTCATCTGAAAGATAGATTGTTTGGTTGTTTCAGTCTACAGAGTATGCTTTTATTATAGTTTTGGAACTAAAAAATGAGAACCCTAGATGAGTTTTCGACTTTGACTCAAAATAAAAAAGTTATAGGCCTACGTCTAAGCATTCCAACCATTATAAAAGCGCATGTTTTCAATATTGGAGTGGAAAGATACAGACCTAAGAACAAAGAGTATTTTGTAAAAAATATATATCTGATTTTCACATATTTTCTGTGATTTTTTCTTAAATATATGTGATTTTCTCATATATATGCGATTTCCTCCTATATATGTGATTTTTGCATAGATTTTTTATAATTTTCTCTTAAATATATGTAATTTCCTCCTATATATGTGATTTTTTCTTATATATGCAAAATTTCTCTTAAACATGCGATTCTTCTCATATATATATGCAATTTTATCCTAAATATATGTGATTTTTCTCTGATATATATGATTTTTCCTAAATATATGCAATTTTTTATTAAATATATACAAAGTTTCTCTTATATATGTGATTTTTCTTTCATGAAAATCATATATATTGAAGATAAAAATCACATATTTGAGAGAAAATCATATATAAAAGAGAAAAATTTTATATATTTAAGAGAAAAATCACATATATAGAAAAAATCACATATATTTAGAAGAAAATCACATGTTTAGAAAAAAAATCACATATATAGAAGAAAATCACATATATTTAGGAGAAAATCACATATATAAAGAGAAAATCATATATATTTAAGAGAAAATCACATATATAGGAGGAAATCACATATATCTAAGAGGAAATCATAAAAAATATATGAGAAAATCACATATATATTTTTTGTAGAACAATCTATGTTCTCAGTTCTATGTCTCGCCGCTCAGATGTCAAAAACCTATATTTTTACAGTTGTTGGAAGGCTGATACATAGGCCTATAACTTTTCTGTTTTGAATAACCGAAAACCTCTCTAGGACTCTCATTTTTGTGCTCCAAATCCATAATAGAAGCATGTGGACTAGAACAATCGAAAAATGTATCTTTCAAATGAAGTTTCTCAACAACCGCTCAGTAGATCAAGGTGATTTTGATACAGTTAGAAAGCTAACATCCCGATCAATCTCTATTTTTTTTTCAATTTTTAGTGCATGTAGCTGAAAAATAGCATAGAACAAATAGAAAAGGAGCAGATACACCTGTTCTAGTCTGTAGAGCATGCTTCTATTATGATTTTGGAGCTAAAAAACAAGAACCTTAGAAAGGTTTTCGAGTCTAACTCAAAATAGAAAAGTTACAGGCCTATGTTTTAACTTTTTAACGACTATAAAAATGCAGGTTTTTAACATTTGAGCAGAGAGATATAGACCTGAGAACAGAAATTGTTCTGCAAAAAATATTCACATATTTGAAAGAAAATTTACATATATTTAGAAAATCGCATATGTAAAGCGTAAAAAGGTCATTTTAAATCTAGATATTTACAATTTTTGACATGAAGAGAATATAAAAAATTATAAGGTTTTTAGACAAACACGTCAAATTACCTCTCATTTTTCGTACATAAAAAGCAATATGAAGTGTAGGCAAAAGCAAATTGAAAATGATATGAACACAAGTATAAAACCATATAAAACTAACATGCAAACTTGTTATAGAAAATTATTATTTTCTAATATGAAAAACATATGAAGTGAGGACGAAACAAGTGAGAAGTGACAAAAAGTGAGAGGGAAACATTGAGGTAGTGAAAGAGAATCTATTTGAGAAACCAATAGGAAGCAACCTGCTCACTAAAAGGAATCAAGTTTCCCATATTTTGGAAGAATATTTTCCAAGACTTCTTTCGAGGAAGCAAGAAGTTTCCTACTTCCAAAGCGAGCTTCCCTATAGCAAGAAGCTTTCGGTAACTATGGTTCACTATGTATTTTTACTGAATAAGGCTAAAATAAAGATTTTAGAACAGTTCAAAACATTTCCAATGGTTGTGTGCCAGGGAGGTTAACTCAAGATCCTTATTTTGGCTATTGTTAGGAATACTTAAGACTATCTCAGAAATTTCAGAAATGGTGGTACCTGACATAGAATTTCACGCAAAAGGTGGGTCTGTATCAGGAGATTACCCTACATTTTTTCATGGTAATAAAAGAAAAAGAAGAGCATTCACACAAATGGAGAGCCTTCAGATCCCGTCATCCACAGGTTTCAAGAACCATATATGAGTATATCTTAGCGAGAGTCTGACGATGCTGTGTATATTGCCATCAAAATTCCAATTAAGCTACACGAGAGTTTATGCTAAAGATGTTCGTAAGCTTGCACACAGTATGCTCATAGAACTGCTTGGATGCACTCTTATACATCTACATGAATTCACCTCAAAAAAGAACAAAAACCAATTCATCAATTTCTACTTTTACTGTTGGGAAACTGGCAGCTGGGATGGAAGTTAATGCATTTGGTAAAACTACCATGGTGGTGGACGTTGGAAACTAGTAGCTGGGATGGGAGTTTATGCATTTGAGATGAGAGGTGAGGTCCCATCCCCTTTATATTCTTGTACTAAAGAATGGATTTGATAACTACCACCTCCTAGAGGTGGTATTTTTCCAAATGCACAAATTCCTTAGGACTACCAGTTCCCAAACGGACGTGAAAATTGCAACCAGGAAATAAATTCTTCAGCAGAAAGATAATTACAAGATAATGACACTTCTTCATTCCCTTCTTCAATGAAAAGCATACTCAGTTTCCAACTGCACAGCTGTTCCAGATAGCATGTTGGGTAGAAGCTTCCGCATGTTTCTGCGGTAACAAATTACATGGAGAGAGAGAGAGAGAGAGAGAGAGAGAGAGAGAGAGAGCTTTGATCTGCGTACAGTACATACAAGAATTGCTTTATGTATTTCTTGATTCTGTCATTAACTTGATTTATTGTCATTCTGGAACACACACACACACATTTATATATATTTGCAGGCTGCAGTATATAGCTCTGCTTGAAGTTGGTAGCTGGAATTATTTAGGCTGATATGGTGTTTAATTTGTATAAACGGCGTAACTGAAAAAAGAAGATCAAAACAAAAGACTTGTGAAAAATAGGTACTTGAGTCAGTCTACAAGCAAGAGCAAATAAATCAGAACTCTGGCACACTGGTTCATTATTTCCCAAGATTTTATCATAGAGTAGGCAGAAAATGGAACCTTTCCCAGAATAGGTTTTGATTAGAAAAACCTATCAGTACATGTACGAACATGCTAAGGCTTCAAATAAAAAAAAATCAGTCATAATCCATATCACAAACATTCTATAATTGGTATTCAGTGTCGGATCAAGGGCCATTCAGCTTGTGGTAAACACTAAACTGTAAAAGTGAGGACAGACATTCATATCGAGTTGCTGATAGCAATTCGGCTATAAAGAAAATTTGCATAATCATAAGACACTTTCTTGATAAAGTTTAAGCAGCAATCCTAGCAGTCTTAGCTTTAGGATTTGAAGATCCAAATAAGCTCAAAATATCAGCATGGCTGCGAATATGATGCGGAAATCTATACAGCAAATCTTGAGCTTCAGCGTTCCTACCTTGCCTGAAAAATGCTTGCAACAGATGAACGTGTGCTGAAGTAGAAGGGAAGCGCTTCACTGTCAGTGCCTTCAAAAAATCCATAGCATCCTCAACTGTACCAGACTTAGATATATAATCAACAAAAGGTTCAGGAAATGGTGGGAAGCTCTGGTTCTTCATTAGATTCAGAAGCTTTAGACCTTCTTCAAGCTTCCCTTTCTTCAGTAGACTTTCAATCAAATACTTGTACGTCGCTTGCCACGGTCTCAAATGAGCAGTCTCTACCATTTCAACAAGTATGGTATAAGCATCTACTGCTCTGTTCTTATCACAGAGGCCTTTAACAATCACAGCAATGAGATCAGCATCAGCATCACAATTCTTCTCCAACACCCTCGTGAAACAAGATAATGCGCTATTAACTTCGCCTGCAAGAAAGTGTCCTTGAATCAAGATCGTCCAAGTCTTAATGTCAGGAACACAGCCTTGATCTTCCATTTCATCCAATACCTTACAAGCTTCCTCTAATCTTCCTGCCCTACATAACCCGAAGACAATTTGACTGTATGTGATGTTATCGGGCTCGAAACCCGCATCTTTCATCGTCTTCATGATCGTATTCGCCTCATCAAATCTTCCTACACTGGTTAAGGATCTATGGATACCATCATAAACAGCTTTAGAGAGAGAATTCCCAGCCCCTTCATAGATTTCAACCACTCTAAACACCAAATCCATATCTGGAAGGCCAGAGAGCGAGATTTGCTGCAACAACAAACTGCAATCCTGCATTGACGGCTTGTACGGACCTGCCATCATAAACTCGTAAAGATCAACAGCATCCTTCATCATCTTCCACTTCTGAAACCGCCTCGAAAGCTTTATATACGTATCGATATCCAATTCATAGCCTTCATCCTTCATTTCCCTCACAATGCTCCAAAACTCTTCGATCGAATCGCTGCGCCCAAGTACCCGAACGATCGCGCCGTAAGTAACAGCACTATGCCTGTACTCTGGCAGCTTGCCGACCCACCGGAAGAAGCTCAAAGCCTTCAAAGGAAGATTGCGGAGCTCCCTCAACACTCTCATCACAACTACATCACTGAACTGAAGACCAAGACCACGCAATTTCGTCTCAACCTCTTCGTTCCACTCCGAGCCCGCGACTACCTCAACCACAGAACTCACATTCGTCCTCATCGCGCTCTTCTCCTGCATCAAACTCATAAATTCTCTCCACGCAGCGGCTTCGTTCACCATCTTTTCCTTGACAAACCTCGCCAATATGTTCTGATACGTCTCCTCGTCGACGAGGAGCCCGCGATCTTCCATCTCCTTAACGATGCGCCAGAATTCCTTCATGTAATCCCTCTGCCCCACAGTTCTGATCATGATATCGTAGGCGACGGGGTTGATCGGAAATCCCTTCTTTCCTTGGGCCCAATCGAAGAAATCTAAGGCTTTTTTAGGATTACCC
This sequence comes from Nuphar pumila, assembly GCF_984573655.1. Taxonomy (NCBI): domain Eukaryota; kingdom Viridiplantae; phylum Streptophyta; class Magnoliopsida; order Nymphaeales; family Nymphaeaceae; genus Nuphar; species Nuphar pumila. The sequence goes on from NC_143255.1 coordinate 118,050,739, forward strand.
TCGACTTTTTTCAGAACGTAGATGAGTGTTTCGTGGGTCAATGAGAAATGGGCATCATCCAACGCTTTCTCCATCTCATCCGACCATTTCTTCTCCGAGACCAACTCTGCGAGCAGAATCTGATTGTGGGTAGAGGAAGAAACGGAGTTTGGGGTTGATTTCGAACAGAAACTCGAGTGGGCGAGCATACGATGGTGCGAAGGTGAGAAGGTGTGGGGTTTTGGGAATCGACTCACCTTGTTGGTGGGGAACGAGAGGCGAAGGATGAGGGTGGTGAGGAGTCTGCGAGAGTGGCGCATGGCTGTAGCGGGGAACATCGCTCTGTGTGCGTGTTGTTGCACTGAGGGATGAAGGAAGTGAAGGAAGAGGAGACTGGAGAAAGGAAGCAGATGAAGAAGGGTTTTGGAAGGGTTTAACCTGAGTTATCGCTGGCCCAAGTTGAGTCAATAGGATAAACTTGAAGTTGACAATAATAAACTTAAGCTTTGTTAGGTAATTATAGGCAAGGTTGGGAAATGGGTCGGGCGGATCGGTGGGCCAAGCCTATTCGGCACCAATCATGCCTATTCGGCACCAATCATGTGACCGGTTTGGGTCAAGGTTTTAAGCCTTGCCCTATTATATACATGGGTCATGCTCGGGTCGGCCTACGAGCTACCGAGCTGACTCAATGAACCTTAGTTACTGTTAACAACCAAAAGTTTACTTTTGCGAGTCAAATCAACCCAAAAGTTTACTTTTGCGAGTCAAACTGACATTTGAATTTTTTTTAAAAATAACTCGCCTTTGTTTTTAAAATGCGGGAAAATTTTTAGGAACGAGACTCACCTGTTGGTACGAGGTTCAACTGTTCCTGGCGCCATAACCAGGGGTAATCGAACCAAGAATCAATTATGTGCTTTGCTTTGCTCAACTGTCTAAACTGATGTTCTATTCCTAAATGCACAAAGAATAAGGTATGTACTATGAACTTTGAAGAATTTTGACTGAAAACATGATGTATGCTTTGGGTATTTAGAGAAAGGAAAATCGTGAACCACTCTTGTGAAATATTTTTTTGAAGAAAGGAAAATCGATTTTTGAAGAAATCCTGATGTTGTGAGAAAATCGATTTCTGAAGAAAATCCAAGTGACTTTAAGAAAATCAAATTTTTTGAGATTTGAACTCTTGAATTAATCAAAAGGATGCACATGTGGCCCTGTGAAATCCTTTTCATGATGCAATCTAAACCTAGATAATGCATGAATGTCATTTAAGAAAATATTTTCTCAAGAATTTATGAAAAATCATAAATAAAAGAATTTTTGTGCCTTATAGAATTTAGATAAAATAAATTCAGCACATGTTCATGACTATGGCCACGAATATGTATTGAATATATTTCATTTGATTATAAAATGAAAAATACTTAGAAAAGTTTTGAAATATGCAATAATTTTTTAAAATGCCTAAGAGTTTAGGTTGTTTGTGGCTTAAAAAAAGATGATAAATCTGTATATTGTTTATATTCTGACTATGACCACAAATGTGAACTCAATCAAGTTTATTAACTTCTTAGAAGTGAGTGCACGTGTCATTCGTGTTGACCATGGTGAGTTTAAATATGCATGAATCATCATCCATCACACGATTTATATTATAAAAATAAACTATATGAAATGCAGCCCTAATTTAAGCAGAAAAGTAAATTCTTATTCTAATGTTTACATTTACAATTTATATAAAAAAGAAAAAAAATAAAGGAAAATATACTCTTAAGTATCCCTGCAAAATTAACAAACTTGTTAGTGGACAAATGTCAGCTTTTCGAGATTTATCCAACAATATATAGAATTGAGAGATTTATCCAGATATAAGCCTTTTTCCATACTTTTCTGAAATAAAAATCATTAAATAACATAATGGATGATGCAGAAGTGAATAAATAATAAAAATAAACAACCTTGAAATTTAGAATTTTAGAAAAAATGGCTAAAATATCCTTGAAAATTAACCTTTATTGCAAAACATGGTTAAAAATAAAGTTTTTAGAAAAGATTTTGGTAATTTGTTTAATCCGGGAATCAAACAGACTCAAATCAACACCAAATCGGGTGGAGAGCACCCTTATATGATTATAAACACGATCAAACCCTAAAAATATAAATCTTTTTATGAAAAATATCAATTTTTATCCGTATTTCAATTGAATCTGGACTTTGCGGGCATCCTGTATTTATGATTTAACTAAATAATACATCAAATGAATTTCAAAATTAACAAAAATTGATATGAACACTTTTAGTAACCTTAAAATTAAAATGCAATAAAAAATATATTTTTGGTATTATTTTGATATAAAAATTAAATAAAAAGATAAAAGTATGCTATTTTGCCCGTGGGCACATACCTATCACAGTGTTAGACCTTATTAGTGTATCAAACAATAATAAAAAACTGTAAAATTTCACATGAATAAACTAGACATCTGGACAAAAATAATCTTTTTTACATATCAGAAAAAGCATCTCCGGTTAGGGAGATATTGTTTCAGCAATACACGTTTGATTCTGGCGAACACATAACGAGATAAAACAAAAAGATCCAATTTCAGGTGCAGAAAAATATATCAAAACAGAATCAAAATTTATGAAAATTTTACATAACACAGTACACATCATGCTGAAGATACTATTTTTTACGGATCATCGATGCGATCTCCGATTAAGGAGAAATCATTCTAACAAGTTGGCTTTGATTCTGAATAATGATTAACAATTGTAAAAATATAGATCTGATTCTTAACTAAAATAAAATAGCAGTCCACCATGAACATTTATGAAAATTTTATAGGATAAGCTAGACACTTTGACCAACACACTTCTACTTACGGATCATCAATCGGATCTCGGACGAGGGAGATATGACCTCATAAAGATGCTCTTGGATTTCTATAGCGTTTTCCTAACTCAGAAAATAGGTTTCGTTTGGATTTTTGAAAATAGAGTTACAAATCTCAAAAAAATCTAAATTTTTTATGGGAAACCGTGGACATTATTATTATTATACCCTAAAAAATTTAGATTTTTGTAATGAATATAAACTGGCAAAATAATCACATTAATAGATGACTAGATTTGCAAATAACGAATCTAAAACCCTAAAACGAAATAACATGATTTGTTCATGCTAAAAATATAAATATATATATATATAAATAATGCAATGAATCATTATTTAATGCTTGAACAACTAAGATAAACATGAATATGATGAAATAGACAAAAAAAATTAGGGAAGCACCGTCATGAATTTGATTTAGCCATTAAAAGAGGGATTCGACCTATAAAAAGGTTGAATCTCGATCTTTTTCGGGCATTTAGCATAATAAACTATTTTCCAACGATTTCATTGGATCAAAAACATGAAAATAATCATGGATGATCAGTGGATCATCATCTTGAATCGTGGAGCATGAGGCTTGAACAAAAAAATGAAAAGAGCTCTTATATAGGGGGCGGCAATGACAAAAATAATAAAAAATTAGAACAAAATAGAAAAAAAGAAAAAAAACTTACCTTACTTGCATCAATAGGGGAGGAGGAACTTGGAGGAGAGAGAAAGCCATGAAGTTTAGAGAGAGAGAGAAGATGAGAGAGCATGCTGGTCGACCCCCCCTATGACCTCTTTATATAGATTTTTTAGAACTCCTAATTGAAAATTGGATTTATTTAAAAGAGTTCTAAAAAGATAAAACAAGGGGGGGGGGGGGGGGGGGGTTGCTTGGGAATTCTATCTTAACTAAACTCTAATTAGTCAACTCTAATTAAGACTCCTAATTAGTTTAAAACAATCTCAAATGTGGCGCCATTCCCTGTGGGCCCATATTTTGTTTTTAAAACCCTAATTACAAGATTTAAAAATGAAGTTTTAAAATGTCAAAATAAAGGTTGAATTTTTAAAATCAATTTTGGCTTTTCAAACTCCTAATCTAATTTGAACACTACTAAACCCTAAACTAACCTAAATATCCTCAAATATGGCGGCACATACTGTGGGCCCCATTTGATTTTTCAGAAAATGATTTTAAAACCTGAAAATAAAGGGTTTAAAAATAAGGTTTTCAGAAGGGGTTTAAAATAAAAGATGAAAACCAAAGTTTTAAATCAACTAGAGTCCTAAATGAATTAAAAATCTCTCAAATGTAGCGCCACCTATGTGGGCCCCACATTCGGGTTTTGAAAAAATCAAAATAAGGATTAAAAAGGGTTTTTGAAACAAGGTTAAAATCACCATATAAAAATTAAAAGTTTAAATAGAGTTCTAAACTGGCTGAAACTCTGGGATAAACTCCTAAAACTTTGAAATTTGGTTTTTGAAAGATAAAATAAGAGGTTTTTGAAAGATTTTCTAAAAAATGAAGTCACGGTTAGAGTCCTAATCAAACTGAAATTCTAGAACAGAGTTCTCATCTGACTAAAACTTTAAAATTTTGATTTCTTTTGAAAGATTTTGAAAAGTTTTCTTGAAAATAGGTAAAAATAAAAATAAAATATAGAGTCCTAAACCGACTGAAACTCCGAGATAGAGTTCTAATCCGACTAAAACTCTAAAAAAAATGCCAAATGAAATAAATGGGCAAAGGATAAGGCCACCTCTGATTTAAAACCAATAAAATGAAAGATTGAAAAGGTTTAAAAAATAAAAAGACAGAGTCCTAAACCAACTAAAACCCTGAAATAACTGAAATTTTGAGAAATCTAAGTGGAATGAATATTTCAGAAGTGACTCCACCTAGATGAGTGTCATCCGAGAATTGAGATCAGTTAAAAAATTGAGTTTAAAATAAATCGAGATCGCTTTCTAAGGAAAATATTTTGAAATAAAAGAATATAAGATCCTGAGTGTTGGCCAAATGGTAAATATCGATTTAAAACCGAGGTTATTGAAATTGTTTTTGAAATAAGGTTTTTAAAACTCGAATCTGGATTGGAGATTTCGAAAAACCAAAGTGCTGGACCTCGAAAATGACATGCAATGTGATGTAATGCGATGAAATGTCATGAAATGATGCAAAATTGTGAGAAATGATATGAAATGATATACAAATTGTAAACCCTGAGCAGGGGATTTGTAGTCCCGGACCCCTGGCAAAGACAAAGAATCAAACATTTCTGATCGAAGGCAAAAATTGATGATTGAACATCAAACCTAACATTGGATTCGATCCAAATGTGCATTGAGTCTGAGATATAATTAAAATTTTCAAGGAAGAAACTGATCTAGGCTCTGATTAGTGGTTGTACGAGCTGAGGGAATGATAAAAATGAAGTTTCGGACAAGAATGATTTGAGGAATGATTTTACCCCTACAGGGCATGTAGTGACACTGAAAACAAGGTTTAAACTAGTCTCACCTGGTTTACACTGAATCCTAGGGTTTCTGAACTCAGATGAACTAAAATGATACTAACTCAAACAATCCCCTAGACTAAATGATTGAGAAATGGTACAATTCTCAGAGAAATGGTGAGAAATGCACACTGGAGTGAAATGCACAACGAGACTGCACTATGTTTGAGCTGGAATGAAGATTAGTAATACTGAGATGAACTAATTTTAGAGCTCAAACACTAGCTCAACTGATTGGATTTAGTTCAATTTCAGCTAAAATGAGCTGAAATGGACTAAAATGGATTCCTAAACTGCGAAAAATAGAATTGAACTGAAACTAGAGCACTTGAACTCTCGGTGAGCTCAAGTTAAACTCAGGGAAACACGATTGACTGGGAATAATTGACTCAAAAATAATTGACTGGATTCGAGCTAGAAATGAGCTCATTTCTCAAGAAATGAACCAATTTTAGTCGAAATGGTCAGAAATGAAAGGGATTTGCTCGTCTTGAGCTCAAAGGGGCTAGAAATAACTGACATTCTAGCTGTTCTGAACTCAAAAATGAGCTTGACTAGGTCTGACTAACAAATATCTAGGGTGACCTAAGGGTAAAATGACAAATTTTTTAACAAAATGGGGGAAATTACACCTAAATTGGGACAGACCTAGGGCTAGACTCCTATACTGACCTACAGATGGTTGTCATCTGCGAGAGAAGGGGTATCTGAGAATGGATGTAGAAAATTTGGGGTGTTTATAGTTACCTAATTAATTTTTTAGTAACTAATTATATAGTAATTTGATAATTATTACTATTTATTTAATTAACTTATATAAAAATAAAAGGATAATTAGATGAGTGTATTAATCTTTAATTCAGTGCTTTTGGCATTATAGAAATTAATTTATAAACTTCATTAAAAAATAACCTACAAATGGGTTTGGATTGGGCTGGACCGATCCATTAAACATTGGTCTATTGGGCTAGGTCATAAGCTGCTCTTCAAACCCGAGCCCATTAAGAATAGGGCCAAAACCTGACCAATTAATAAATGAGCCAGGCCACCTCTGGGTCAGGTCACACTTAAAACCTGATGGGTGGAGCTCTAAACGGGCCTGGTCGGCTATGCCCACTCCTAATTATAGGCAATGGCTTTGACAGAAGTAAACCCTTGTTTTTTTTTTAATTAATCATGAAAAGTTTATGTGTGCTTTTAAGAATATTGATACAAGTTTGTATTTTTGAATTTTTTTTAGAATAATATTTTTTTTGGGATGAGCAAGTTGGTGTTAGGAAGACCCCTACGAACAAAAACAAGAAACAAGAACTTACATATCTACGTGATTTGAAGTACGAAGTTGAGAATATCATCATTCTTCAGGTGGTTAGCAGATCTTCCTTCAACCGCAGCCTGGATGGAGATTGCATCTAGAAGATTCCAGATTGATCTATGGATTTGTTTGAAAAAGTTGCAAGATTTTATGCAACAAATCTCACTCTTTATAATCATCTCCTTTATAAGCAACCATACATCCTAAATATACATTATGTCCTTGATGGTCAAGGATTGCAAGTCATGAGCTCCACCAGTTTTTACACACATTATACACACAAATTTTTAGCGATCCTGATGGTGGAGGTCGCCAACGTTCAACATATAGTCATTTAAGAGCAATCTCATCAATAGATCCAGCCAAGATATGTATGATATGCTCACATATATAATTTAAAGCAGCCCATAAGATCTGAGCATTTGAAAACTGTGCACCTTGAAAAATTATTTGATTCCTGAGTTCCCAAAATTTCCTTATCAAAAGCTGAAATGTAAGGAGACAAGCATGCAGGATTTTAGATTTTGGAAAGTGTACGTGGCTCCAACAACGAAGAGTTGAACATGTTTCCTTGAGGTAGTTTTCCTTAACCAAATATAATTTTCCACCAAACAGGAATGATGACATTGTATGAAATGAAGAGGTGATTATTAGATTGCGGAAGAAGGTGAACCCGGATCGAAGGGTGTACACAGTTTACGTAGAAAATTGTCACAGACAGATGGTTTGATTACAACCTCTAGCCTTTCACTTTCATTCTATATTTTCATCATCACTAGAACCAGCTCCTAAGACCTTTCATCCTGAAAGTTGACTGCATTGAGACATGTTCAGTAGAGAAGTGTCCCTTCAACTCATGGGTTGCATCCCTTGGATTCACAATTATGTTTCTTGAAAAACATGTAACCATTAGAGGTGACCCTCTCCAATGGTTACCTAATGACCATATATTTTCAACATCTACTACTTGTCCATAAGAGGCAATTTGTGCTAACATGCTTGCTCACTTAGGTTTTGCATTCATACCTTATATTATTTGTATGGTAGTCACACATTTTACAGATTTTCACACGTATCTCATAAGACTTTTATTTATAAATATTGAAGTCTTCTCTAACTCACATGCCTTAAAGGTTATTTGCTTTCGACATTTCTTAATCAAATTATATATCGCATTGATGTAAATAATCCACTGCTATCTACTTTTCATTTTCATATAATGCATAAAACAAAAGGTTAATTATTTAATTGTAGGGCATAACTCACATGCCATGAAATTGTTTATGATATTAGTTGTTGCACTAATCATCATCAAAGTACCTCTCATGGACACGTGAAATTTTATACTCATCTCAAACTTGTCATTCCATGTATAAAACAATTTTTTTATAATATTTTGAGAATAACTATTTTCAAGATGTGTGAGTTTTTATGTTAACATGCATACTAAAGATTGACACTTATTTATATATACTCTGATTTTTTTATGACATCATGAGGTCTTTTGCTAGCATATCACCATCATGATTTAAGCTATGTCTATCTCACATAGATATATAAAACTTTTAATCATCCTTTTATCATAACCTTTAGTGCAAATAATGTATCAAACTTATGCATTCATAAACTTAATAGAGCAAACAAACATATACTCTTATCTAGAGTACAATCATGGTGAATTTTTATCATATTTTTGCTCATACATCACATACATCAATTTTTCATGAAGTTTATATCTATAAATTGGTCAACTAGGATCTCCTATAACTCTTCTATAACATGAAAACATCTTATATCAATCTTGCATATAGTCTATACTAAGTCAATATAACATACCCTAACTTACAAATAACAATTATATGCACATTCGTGATAAATATTCATCACTTGCATGAATCCATGACAAATACACATACAATTTTTACTGATAAACAAAATTCCCACTATCTATGTGTATATTTTAAAACATCAAAGAAAATCAATATTGTGCGCACTTTCAAACATGTATTTTTATTTATCACATATTTACAAAATATGTTTCAATTAGGTCTATCACTTCATGATCATTTTGGATCGATATATATCCATATCCAGATCATCATGAATTGAACTATCTAGTCTATATTGCACATAATTCATTAGCCTTATGATATTTAATTAGCTTTTTATACAAATCATTTAAGGAGCTTAATTCATGATAATTATTTATTATTATTTTCAAACAAATATTCACATGAAAAACAAAACTAAATTGTGAGCCCACTTTTCCATGCATATTAATTTGTCAATGCAAAGCATTACATGTATTATTACCAAACCCGATGAAAGATTATTTTTTCTATCCCATCACATTGTGTATGTCAAAGGTTCTAAACTCATTTTTTATGCCTCTTAACATATCAAAAATTACATAAACCTTTAAAATATTAGTTTATATATATATATATAAAAGAGCAAGTTTAATAGATTCAATTAATATTCAAATCTAACTTGAGATATTTTTAGCAAGCCAAACAAGATAGACATTAAGTTTATTTAAAAACTAACCATATACCATAAATAATCTGACTATAGTGTAAATTCATATAATTACCATACAAATCAAATGAATTTAATACTATATATAGACAAAATATATCCACTTGATTATGCATTCGATCATGAGTCATGTAGAATTTTGACTATAATCCAAATCCATGTTATTACCATACTCATTCCAAAGAATTCATATGGGTAATAAAATTCACTTGAGATGTTATTATCAAGTTAAAATTTGATTTTCATGTAAGGCTAGATAGTTCAAGCAAAACTATGCGTTATATAGGATTTGCCTATAGTCCAAATCCATAATATATGTGGATAAAAAATTATTCAGCACCAAACTATTTAGACCTGTCACAATTCTATAGCAAATCATAGACCATTCACAAAGCATAACCTTCAAGATGTTTTTGAATCTCACTACGCTGTTATGGATTTTACACATCCACATGAACTTTGAGATATTACTATCAAGGCATTCAAAATAGACTTGATACAAGCACCGAGTTAAGTAATTCTATGAATCCAAACTATAGTTCATATGTTTAATTATGAGTTACTATGATTTGAATATAGTGAAAATCATAATTTACACAAAATTAGGCTAAAAACTTATCAAGTTTTACCTTATCCAGATCCATCTTAAAATCAAAACTAAACTGAATTCATGTATCAATAGGATCTAAGCATGAATTATAACTAATAAAACATATCCAACAAAACATGCAGTGTCATAAAGAAATATTGGATCTCTTAATATCAATACAGATCCATTTTCAAACTTATGTAAGTCTCTTGACTAGATCCTAATATACATTACATGAGCATGAGTTAAATATTTAGTTTCTAATTCACATGGACAAACACATTAGATCTAACCCATTCAATCAAGACCTATACGTTGGTCTAACTAGTTCAAGCAAAGAAGATCTAATCCTTAATGACAAGATTCTATCGAGTCTAACTTAATCAAATTGGTTCAACTAGATCAAATTGCCTCAACTAGGTCTATTCAAATCCAATCTGATTTGATTGAATATGATTCAGTTCATACAACCTTGAGCAATCCATTAAAACTCATTTAGATTGAATCATTAGACCCGATCTAAGTAAACTCGTTATGATTTTGTTTCAATCACAATAAGCAGGATTGTGCCCCATTCAAACCGATTTTACTTCCAATCCATTAGGTTTGGACCAATATGTTGAATTCAAATTGAATGAGTATGAGTGACATGACTCGAGAAGTTTGATAAGATCTTCTAAGTCCTAATGCATCCCCATAGATCCAATTTGGTGTAAATAGATTCAAACATGGTTCACTAGATCTGTCATGATCTAACCTTGATCTGACTCAACCAAAATTAAATATGCTATGTTTAAAATCGAGTAATCAATTTTCCCATTTTCACAGAACCTGACCTAAATAAATCTAATGCAAATCATTTGGTTGATTAGGCTAAATCATTTTATTGATATGAACTGCAATACCATGACATAATCTGAAATAGTTTCACATGGTGCATCCAATTTGGTTACTAATACAATCCAATGGATCTGATTATGTCCAATTTTTGGTTTAGTATATATACAATCTAATCTAAAATACATGATTTGATAAAAAATGGTGGAATCAATAAGGTGATTAAATTTTAATGGATGATTACTCAATTCCACATTGGTTATATTCATAATACATCTTACCATCATATCATAATATAAAAGAAAACTTTTAACACATAATCTTGTGTAAGCACCCATCAATTAAACTTTTCAAAATATCGAAGTGACCCATGGCGCGTCATATACAACATAATATGAATTTAATTATAATAGATCTCACTAACTATTTCGGGTCTAGGTAATCACACATAAGAACCCAAATCTGACCAGATTCATACTCGCAACCAATTATATTGCAGTTCGATATTGATTGTCTTACTAAAACCATGATTATTTTGTTTTTCATTTGCTTAAACATAAAGAAATACTAGGATTAATTAAAATATTTTGTCAACTAATAATTTTAAAAAATATAGCCCATAAAATAGTTAATTTATGTGTTTTTAGATTTTTATTCTAGTTTAAGCATGAAACAAAACTTTCTAAATATGCCAATATACATAGAAAGTGCTTCATATCATGCAATTTCATCAAATTAAAGCACTACGATGTTTTCAGCAAATCAGAAACCCTTTTCTATAATTTCAAAAGAATAATTCTGTGCAAAAAATAACAAGACAAAACTTAAAACTGCAATTCTATAAATTTTATTCGTTAAACAAAAAGACCCAGACACCTTTCTGTAGTAACAAAAAAGTCAAAAAAGCTATTTTTGAAAATTTGTCTGACAGTAACCCTGTGTTGGTAACTTTCTAGCAAACGAGCCTGTGTTTGGAAATACTAAAAAACAAAGCCCTATTAAATGTAATATCCAAAATCTATATAGACTACAACAAAAATTAAAACTTCAAATATTATTAAAATAAACTTGAAAACAAAATAAAAAATTGAAGGGTTCTCTATGATGACCCGAGGAACAATTTCTCTGTTTTTGTTTTTGGTTTCATAAAAGATCAGACAAGGTGGATTTTGCCGAACATGGCTACATTGTCTTCTAGTGACGAACCTGAGTCGACGCTGATCATTGGAAAAACTCAGGTATGTAATAAAATTTTGATTTTTTCTTGTACCCTAAAACAAATCAAGTTTTCCACAATTGGAATCCCTCATTCACTATTTGCCAAAACAAAAATTAAAATCACTTACCTTTTTCTTTAAATTTCCTTTCTTAATGTTTTGTTTTGTTTTGTTTTTTGATTTTCAATGGTGGTTGAGACTCTTACTAAGCACACACGATCACCAATAAGGTTGGAAACCACTGGGTTTTGATATCACTTTCTAGATTACGGAAGAGGGTGAACTCGAATCGAAGGGTGTACACAGTTACACAAGAAATCACCATAGATAGATGATTTGATAACAACCTCTAACCTTTCACTTATGTTTTCTTTTTCCAGTAACTGTAATTATATATTTTTATCATCAGTAGAACCGGCCCCTAGGGCCCTTTATGTAATTATGAAAGGAGTTTAGATTGGGACATGTCAAATGGAGAAGTGCCCCTTCAACTCAAGGGTTGCATCCCTTGGATATATAATTATATGTTTCTTGGGTGACATGTAACAATTAGAGGTAATCCTACCCAACGGTTACCTTATGGCCATATATTCTCAACAACGATTACATGATTAATCATGTTCCATGCATAAAACACAAATACTAGCTAACGAGTTTCCCATCTGTTGAAGTCGATGTTGGGTCATAAGCTTGTTAGCAATTGCCACCTGAGAGCCAAGGCCTCCCTTGGAGAATGTTTTTTGGTCGATATAAGCTTGAAATAGAAAAAGGGGAGCCAAGTTGGTGATCCATATTCCATGCCACAGTAGTAGTAAATTGGAGTGTATCTTCCCAAACAAGTTTATTTGAATTTGTAGAATCTCTTAGCTGGCTATTAATTAATCAAATGATCGAGAAAGAAAGTCGTTCAAGAAGTCTGCATTGGCCCTATAGTTTATTATCCAACATATCATGCAACATAACAAAACAAAGGATATTATATATGCTACGAGTGAGAGTCTTCCAACAATGCTACCAGAGATAAATGTCTTATCCATGGGTCAAACCAAAATTCAATGGAATGTCTATTGCTAACATCCTATTTAGAACCCGTTGGTACCCAATGGTTCTAAAATCTAGTATGAATGGAGTCACTGAATTGAATGGGATATGTGCTAGAAGGAGGACTCAAACCTTCATCTATGTGAAAACATATGCTTTCTCAATTGAACTATTCCAACCCATCTCTAACTGTAAGACTCTCTACAATCCTTTAACTAAGTACAAAGAATGTGTTGCATTATCAACTGCCATGGCCAAGGTCTTCATTTATCGACATCCTTGAGGATTGGATCTAACCCACAACTAATTAGAGATAGTGCCCCATAAAATCCAATAAGTCCCTCCATAACTATTCTTTAGGTTACATGCAACCCATAAAAATATATAATTATATTTCATAATTTGGCTTAATGAACCCACAATTCTTTTGGATTTTGGGATTTCATTTGTAGGACCCTATGGCCACACTGAATCTAGTACCAGGATCCAACATCTTCCACTTGGCCATATGGGGTGAACTAGTATATTATGTATAGCATATAACACTTCATGTCAAAACATACACCAAATAAAACTTTCATAGTTCTAAGGGTAATATCAATATCTAAGTATGATATTTTTCTCACATGTTATGAGTTATCTTTCCACATAATCATGTTGATGTTGTCATCATCATATGAACCATAATTCTTTCTCACATATAGTATGAAATTAGTCATGACATCACTAGGTTTTTTTACACACTAGTTGCACTTCTCCTTGATGATATATCCTTATTATGATTAACAAATAAGGTTGATTTTACCATCGTGATAATTTCATGCACTCATTTAATATAACAATATGGGTTTCTCATAATGTTTAAAGTTGAATCATACCCGTAATGTGCAATATCATGTGAAAAAATTGTAGCCTTATTGCTCGTCGGCTACTTCCAACTTCAAGTTTCTTATAAAGCAGTTAATCTATAAGACATTCATTGTTGGTGCATCACATACAATATTTTGGGCCTTAGTCATGGTGTTTCATATTGTTCATCCATGACCGTACTATAGGACACCATCATAACCTTTCACAAAGTCCACATACACACTAGTGGAGTACTATGGATATTCATCAACTCATGGATCCATGATCTATTCTTATTTGCCAAACTTGACAAATGTCTATGCTTTTCAAGTTTTCACCATAGTTAATACTCTCACTATTCGTGTGCATCATCATCACATGCAACATGCTTTAACTTTCATCAGATTATCGACTACCTGATCATTTTTTATTGATATATCAAGGTCCAAATAGTCATAAATATGATTATAAAAAAAATATGAATAACACCATATTGCATACAATGCATAAAGTTTCTAAAGCATAAAAATATCCCTTTGTGCATACATATAAGCAAAACATAGGGAGTGATGATCATCATATGCAAACAAACATCCAATTGTATATGCAAATTATAATTCATCTTCCACTTTTCCAATGCATTGCAATTAAGCAATATCGAAATATTAAGATATTGCAATCTAAAAGCAATATTGTAACACCCTAAAATTTTAACCCAAAAAATATAGATTTTTTATTTAAAAACACAACAAAAATTATAAATATAAACTCGGTCAAAGACTCTGTGCGGGTTAGAGGTACTCAACCACATCACATTCAACCACAATATAAATCAGAGCAAATTAAATGGTTCATCATAAAATAATAAATTGTTCATATATCCAATATGAAATTTAAGTTCAAATAATCATATGAATGTCCCTGGGATCCAAATTATTACTTCACACGACATCCTCATAATATCTTGCACCTGCTCTTGCTTGTTCGCTCACTACCTGTGATTGTTTAAAAGTGGGGGATCAAACTTCACAAGTCTCAGTGAGTTACACATTATCCAAACATGTACACACCATACTAACTATGCGTGTAAACAACTTTCATTAGAAACAAAATTAAAATATTCATAACAATTAAATTCAAGTAACATTTGATCTGGGCATAGCATCAATTGAACATTAACCAAATACAATGCATACTTTGTATATCATCTATGATTTGAATGCAATTACATAATTAAAAAGTGTTTCTAATCTACAAATGCAATGTTTCTCTAGATTACCAACCCTATTAGGTGCACGCAAGGTTGTTAAATGCGATGAGGCGAAGCGAGGCATTGAGCCTGCGCTTCGTCTTTGAGGCGTACGCCTCTCACAACTGGAATGGAAGTGAAGCGGTGGGAGGGGAGGCAGTAAGAGAAGGACCACCCGCCCAGCTGGTACGGAAGAGAGGGATATGTCGGTCGTCCGGTGGTCGGAGAAGACTGAGCAGCAGCTGCAACACAGCAACTCCGGTGGTCGGTGGTCACAACTGGTCGGAGGTTGATGAGGGGCGCATCACAGCAACACCTCAGTACCTTCAGCGTGCGCCTCGCCTCTGAGGCGTACGCTTCAGGTACTGAGGCGTACGCCTCTCACAACACTGGGTACACGAAGTGTGTCACACGAAAAAACAAGACCACACAGATGTTTATTATGCTATCTGTTTTAATTTTTTTGAGTGATTGATTGAGTTGAATCCACTAGGAGCGGTCACAGATTAAGAGAAACTCTCTTAGTGGATATGATCAAACATGATCGATCTTAACTTCTACATAAGACATGAACATACTGCCTATGATTAATATTGGTAGTCTGACAACCTAACCCCCTTGAACCTAGGGATCAACCGAGCTATTACCACTCGAAGCAATTTTAATAATTCATGGGTCCAGTGAGTTTGTACCACATATCCTCTCGAGGGTAGACTTGGGCCTTCCAGTTTAGCATACCTATGTGAGGCATACCCAGAATCTCGAAATAGAGTTATCTTTATTAGGACATGGGTCAATGCATCTATCTCACAAGAGTAACCCATTGTATCTGGTATATCTTGGTTCTTATTTAGAATCTCATGCTGCACACATAATACTAAGTGTATTCGTAACCCTGTATGCATATCATACACCTACTACATGTCATAAAATTAAATGCATTCATGACATTGTATGCACATTACAAACATGCTATACCTCATAAATACATGTATTATAACATAAACATATGTTGATTATTAACTCATTCAGAGCATGCATACATAATAACATTTTCATATTCATAAGTACAATCACAAAAATTGGTTCTTCCCAAAACCAAAATTTTTCCAAATTATATATTTAATTAGCCAAATGTCCAGGTCTTTTGGCAGTTGATTCCAAATCCATAAAAGCGCTAGTAAACACCTTCAGATGTCTAGAATCATTCTTCAAAATTTTACATTTTAGGGTTTTCCATTTGGGAGAAACAACACATTCTTTTAGATCTTTCGGGTTAGAATTCCCCAAATTTGCATCTAGTTTTGCAAGGTTTTATTGAGCAAGCAAATTCCAAAGTCAAAACCAAATCAAAATACAGGAATCCAGGGTATCTAACATGGTTTTCAAAAAGAGTTTCAAACTGGTTCATCATTTTAACACCTTAGTTTTATTCCTATTTCCCAAATAAAACCCGATTTTCAAAACGAGTACTTCTTTAAGCCAAAAACCATTATTCATAATAAAATTTTCAAATGCTCATTCATAACATGAGTTTAGACATGCAAATAAACACAATTTATGTTGTTCATGCTCATTGCGTTCATAAAAGAACTTTTATATCATATAAATTATCATATTTCCAAAACAAGTCTTTTAAGCAACAAATCTGTATTTCTTGATTAGAATTTAAGTTGGATATTATATCAGACATATGCAAAAGTCTGAACTTTAACAATTCACTTATGCAATACGTAAAACTCATAAAATAAAAAAATTCAAAAAGTGACTATAACAATCCACATTCATTCAAAAACATTGATATAATTTTTCATGAATAATAATTGTAGAATATAATTTTTTTTCCAAAACCTGCTTTGGTAAAAATCTAATTGGAGCCCATTAAACCTCAAATCATGACCGGATACCATTCCAGGTATTAAGAAATGTCTGGTAACATTTTAACACCCCATCTAGAATTTTTACCCATTAAGTACATGAATAAAATAACATATACACACGCATAGGCTTGTTTTAATAAAAATCAAGAATTTCTTTTTTTGCAGTAAGGGGAATTCAATTCTTCATTCCTTTATTGCATATAAATACTTAACTACTAAGCATGTTGAAACTACATACAATCATGACCTACTGCTATCAATGAACGACTCATAACAAAAAACTAAGAACCTTACCAAAATCTATCTTAAAAAAAACAATTACTTAAAATCCAATAATCCGGCTTTGTAAAAATCATGGGTAATGGGTTGAATCAGACCTACATATTAGTCTAAGCATAGGATTATCATATATTCATACTTGTTAAGCATTCTAGTCAAATTTGACCAAGGAAACATACCCGATTTTCTCCAAAACTGATTTTTTTTAAAATTGTTTCTAGGAAAATTGTTCTACCAAGAAACCATAAGATTAACACCCTCAAAGCGATTTGCTGATATACATATGTTGCTGAGCACATGTGAACCATCCAAAACATGCACATGTAACCTTATATAATGTACACAAGTTCGGATGCATGCACGTACCTCAAAAAGTTGAATAGTTGACAACCGAACACCAAAAGATGCATAGGGAAATAGGTTGACCCGTTGGATTGGATGGTTGGTCCTCCTTCAACCAGTAGCAGTACCACTTGGTTCAACAACCCCTCTTTAAGGAACCGAAACCCCCAAAATGCGTGAAAGAAGAAGTGGAGAATAGAGAGAGAGAGAGAGAGAGAGAGAGAGAGAGAGAGAGAGAGAGAGAGAGAGAGAGATGAGGAAAGGGGTGCAAAATTAATATAAGGGGGGTATCTCTCCCAAAAACATGTGGGAGGGAGATGATCTTCAAAACTCACATAGTCATGTCCTAAGTTAAGTAGGACACTTTTCTAATTGAGCCTCTATATTTAAGTAGGCTTTGCTAGATAGGATTCTTAGCCAATTTAGTTAATTAGGACATCTATCTAATAAAATTAATTCGGTTAATTAATTTCTTGATCATGACAAGTAGGTGGAGACATCCCACTCAACGTAGGTTTTTTTGACTTATTTTAACTAGATCCAACCCACATGGGAATCCAATGCCCAAGTGGGGCCAACATAGGGGGCATCCCACCTTGGACCCTTGCTTAAAAACCTATTTAAAAAAATACAAGACTACTTATCATAAACCTTAATTTTATTTTAGAAACTTTGGACTTTTTTTTCTAGATTAGAATCCTAGGAGATTTTGAAAATTATAAAGGTAGAGCTCCAACCAAATAGGATGGGCCCAACTAGGGGGCATCCCATTATCTTGGGATATCTTTTCTTAATATACAATTTAAAGTAATTAATTAAAATTTCTAAGATTTCTATTTTGGATTCCAAATCCAATTTTGATTCAAATTTTGATTTTAGATTCTAGATCCCATCCTAATCTAAATTAATTTTCAGACCTATTAGAGATCCAAATTCAAATGCCAGATCATAATTTACCACTAATTAAATCAAAAATAAAATTTTAAGCTTGATTTAAATTCACATAAAATTAACTTAAAATTCTACTCAAATTCAAATTTCATGCTGAATTAACTTCAAATTAAATTTAATTGAGATTCAAATTCACCTGAAATTTAATTTTGAATTATCATACACATTTATTTCTATTTAATACAATTAAATCCAAAATTGAGACAAAATTTCATTTTTATTAATCTAAATAAATGCCAAAAAATTCACAGGTATTACATCCTTCCCTCTTAAAAAGAATTGTGTCTAAGAAATTCGATACAAGTATTACTCAAACAAGTGGAGTTATTTTTTCCATATACCAGACTCAGGTTTTCATTGAACTCTTTATAATCCTTCAAAACAATCTAGACACTCTAAACTTAATTTCTGAAAAACCTGGTCGAGATAACACAACCTTTCCTTCCCGGTATAGAACACTTGCATAGTGCTCAAACAACCAATCCATACCCAATATAACATTGTAAAGTCATATCGAGTATGAAAAGATTAACAGGTAAGTTCTACCCATCTAACTTTATGTCTTTGTCCGATGAGTAAGTTATACATACAAAGTTATAACCAACAGGGTTATACACATTCAATTCAAAGTTTAGAAGCTGAGTATTCAGCCTTAATCGTTTAGCAAAATCTACATACATAAAAAAAAAGTCGCTTCATAGTTAAATACAACTAGAGCGACTTGACCAACTACTAACACAATACCTTGTACCAAGTCACCCTTTTATAGTTGGTTAGCTGTGGTGGCATGGACACGGCCTGTCACCGGGTTCTACATGGTTTACTGCTGCCACTACTATTGCTAGGGCTGAGCTTCTCTAACTGCCTGCTTCCACTCATCAGCCTCCTTTTAGAAACATTGTCGAATGTAATTACTCATCTTTCCGTAGTAAAGACAGGCACTTGTGTCACGAGGGCACGATTGCACTTCAGACACCATTGATCAAGCCTCTGTTGTTGCTCAGGTCATTTTTTTTTTGCTTCTTGGCAGGTGGGGTGAACTTCTTCCTGCTAGAGAAGTGCTGCTTGCACGTCTCACAATTTTTTGTTGGCTTCTTGGACTGGTCCTTTCTAGATTTCTCTCACTCTTCAGACAAAGTGGTAGCCACCTCTATCACGTTCGCGAAGATCGATGGTCTGCTGTTATCACCCTGTATCTTAGTCCGTCCTTTAACCCTCGAACAAACTTGGTAGCCCTAGCGTTGTCATTGGCAAAAAGGTTCAGGTAGTAGTACTTTAAGCTCTAGAATTTGGTAGTGTAGTCCACCAAACTCATGCTCCCTAGCGTGAGCTCTAGGAACTCTTACTGTTTTCGATGTCGGGCATGCTGAGAGAAGCATGTCTCCAGGAAGACCTCTCAAAACTCTTTCCATAGAATCTGACCTTCCACTGCAAACCGAACTTCTTGAGTCATGTCCCACCACTTTCGGGCATCTCCCTTCAGTCGGTAGGTACCAAAATTTGTCTGCTGATTCTCGGATATTGGCAAAACACAAAAGAATCACTTGATCTCTTGGAGCCAGCTCTCAGCAACGTCAGGGGTCAGCTTTTTTTTAGTACATGGGTGAGTTCAACTTCAATAATTTCTCATACCTAACTGGACCGGGATTATGATTCGCACCCACCAGTGCAGCCTACCCATTCTGGTTTTGAATGTGTGTGTTTTAGGCTTGGGCAAAATTGTTAAGAGCATCCATGTCAGAACCCCTCAAGGTTTGCCAATCGTCAAAGGTGTTTCTATTATCATTTTCATGTTGTGTCATCTATGGTTAATTCTTTAATATACGTTTTATGATTAAGCCTATTATAGAATGCATGTATCTCACTATTTGTAGGTTCTCAACTTGTGCACAAGTTCTCACATAGTAGTTAAATGCGAATATCAAAATTAAGCAATTTTAATTAGAACATACTTATAGAGTGATGTTGAGTTGCTTGACAGGTCGTGAACCAATAATTTAATCTCTAGGCTCTTGTACCAAATCTTTAACGTCCTAAAATTTTAACTCAAAAAATGTGATTTTTTTTTCAAAAACACAATGAAAATTACAAATGTAAAAGCAGTCAAAGATTCTGAGCAGGTTACAGGTAGTTAATCACATAACATTCAACCACAACATAAATTAGAGTAAATTAAATGGTTCATCATAAAATAATAAACTGTTTGTACATTCAATATAAAATTTAAGTTCAAATAATCAAATGAACTTCCCTGGGATCCAAATTATTAGTTCAAACAGCACTCTCGAAGCATCTCACACCCATTCTTGTTTGTTCACTCATTACCTGTGATTGTTTAAAAGTAGGGGTCAGACTTCACGAGTCTTAGTGGGCTACACATTAACCAAACATGCATACACCATACTAAGTATGCATGTAAACAATATTCAATCGAAGCAAAATTGAAATATTTATAACAGTTAAATTTAGGTAACAACTAATCAGGGCATAGAATCAATTGAACATTAACCAAATACAATGCATGCTTTGTATATCATCTATGATGTGAATGCAATTACATAAGGAGGCTTAGGCTCTCTCTCTCTCTCTCTCTCTCTCTCTCTCTCTCTCTCTCTCTCTCGTGTTTCAAGAATATTTTTATCCATTTTTTAGGACCAGGACCACCTACATATTCCAAACTATGCAAGCTTGCTAGAGATGTTAAATGCATCTGAAGATGGGGTGTTGAAAGTGCTACCTCTGTCCAAGCAGTTACTTGAAGCAGATAAAATTTGTGAGGTTAACAATTAGACACTCATGTTATTTGTTTCAATGGATGTTTTATGTTAAAACAATATGTTTCTGCTATCTCATCTCTTTGTTTTTTGGCTGCACTTGTACAGGGTTTAAGCGGAAGGGCTTTAAGAAAGCTCCCTTTTCTCATTCATGCTTCTCTTGCCAATCCTTACAACTGTACTGGTAGTAAGTTTTTTTTTTCATTTATTTTTTAAGTCCATGATAAGGTTTTGCATTTATTTTTATTTATTTCTATTATTTATTTATTAAGGCATGTTTATCTCTAATTTTTATATATATTTTAATTTTCTCATGTTTTTTAGTGTTGGTGGTTCCCTGCACCATCAACATCACTTTTCTTTTTAAGAGATCAGATCAAAGTATGTCAAATCACATGTCATGTTAGTAACGGTGGACGAAAAGTTGTACCCTTTAATCAGTTGATCCTTGCTCACTGCAGAAGGAAAGACTCATGTTCTTTAAGAATATGAAACCCTTGTCTCTCATAGTCTATTTTCAGATGTATTCTTCAAAATATTCATTTCAATGCCTATTTAAAAATCTTTTCAAAAATAGGAATCCACGTAATGGTGATTACAGTGGGACCCATTCGTATTGGTAGCAGCTTTTTGATAATCACAAATCTCGACGTGTGAGGATAGTACTTTTGTGTATTTTGGATCCATTAAGAATCTGAAATCCATTTTTCTTCCTGTTAGCATAGTGTGGATTTTTTGAGTAATCTTCACAACCATAAGTCCGTTTCTGGCGTGCTTGGTGTCATTGAAAACCTCTGGTTGTCTAGCTTTCTCATCCTTTTAGGACTTTTTCGAGACTTTTAGCACAAGTGATTGAAAATCCGATTATCTTAAGGTGGGTACCCAGGTTCCCCACCTTACTCCTATGACATAGTTGTCGTTCTCATATAATATCTTTTCGCCGGTGCGTCAGATCTTGGCGATCCAGCCTCATTGGAAAGCTGAGATTCTCCTGGTTTTTATTGCCTTGTTTAAAAAAAAATCTTAAGGAAATTGTGTGTTTGTGTGATAGATTTTCTTAAAAAAGAAACATAGAGATCCTTGTTGGAGAATATCATTTCACATAGAATTTAAGAAAATAATCACCTCCAATATGTTTGAATTGAAACATTTGCATAAGTGTTATGCCCCTAACACTGAATGTGCTTCCTCAGGCGCTCCATCTCTCTTACAAGAATCTGGTCAGGTGACAAGCCTTGTCAGCATGCATTAGTGATAAGTCATCACCACCACCCATGAGTGTCATCCCCACCATCCAGTGTGGCAATCAATAGGCCCGCAGTGATGACGTTATCATTCCTTTTTCATTGGTTGCTTGGGCGTCTATAGACGGTGATGATGAAGGGTAGATCAGGAGCAATCACATTGGCGTTTGATTTCGCAGGTTAAAATCTATCCCCGTGCCAGGATCATGGAGGTTAGGATTTTGAGATGAGGCAAGAGTAGAGACCTTGTCCCCCACCCCCGGTCTACTGTCATCCCTAGTGTTTGACACTTCATTTTTTTTGTGCACTCGTGATTTTAAACTGCAGTAAATCTCCGGGCAGAAAACAAAGAATTTGCAGTGGTTCAAAACCAGCTAATTCTCAAATTTTGCAAAAAAAAAAAAAAAAATGTGCGGTGTTATTTCACGTGTTCGACCGAGAATTAACACAGGGGTTTTCCTATTGCAACCTATGTCACATGGATGCTTCATTTTATGCCCATGTGATTCACACCCCTGGCAAATTCTACCATTTTTCTCAGCTTGAATCTTGTTCAATCCATAAAACAAAACACGTGCAATCCCATCACTAATGGACACCATTCAACGGCGCCTTGGTTAGGAACGTGTTGCAATTCTTATATAGTAGGAGGCTGCACAGAAAAATGGCGTGTCTCGTGCCCTTTTTAACGTGTCCATGTCACGTAGAATACGTAAAACCGCTGAACCGAACCCACCAACCAAGTGGTTCTTGACCTCTCTCTCTCTCTCTCTCTCTCTCAATTTAGGTTGGATCCCGAACACGTTGAACTCATGGTGGGCTCCATATATAGTTGACCGAGCACGGTTCGTAGGTCGACCAATACAGACTACGTGGCACCGGATCATTGGCTGCCGGTCACCAAAAGGCTCACGATGTAGGACCCACGACCAAAACTTTAGGAGGAAACGGGTGCAGAGGCCACGCTCTGAATTGACTTAGAAGCCAAGCTTTAAAAGTTTTAGGGGGGGGGGTCCCTAAACTATAAAGGTGAGGAAGAGGGAGGGGGTGCAATGCAACCACCACAAGAGGAGTGGGGAAACCTGTTTTGGACGCATGCCACGTTTTATCGACCAAATCATGAGATCTCAGAGTGGGACCCAGACCGTTGTCACGACCGCCAATCACGAGGACGAATGGGGGAGGGTTACTAAATTAGCCCTCATTGTTTAAAAAACTTGATGAAACTCTTTTCACTTTTTCTAAACCACAGAAAAGAGCCTGCCCAGCTATGGCATGGTTAAGATTGGTTTAGATCCACCACTTTTTTGAGTGCGAATCAGGTCAGAGTGGGCTCTATGGGATTACTGTCAGAGCATCACCCTGATGCTGATCATTCATGCGATGAACGGCATCCAAAATGCTATGGATGGATTCTGCATCTCTTGTATGGGTCCTGCATTTCTTTTTTCAGAGCCGTTTGATGCCTTAGACACAATGTTGTTGTCAGTATCGGTGCCTATCGCCTTATACTGATCTGAATTGGTTATTTTTTAACAAATATAAAAAAATAGCTTAAAATTATTTTTTTTAATATTATTTTAATGGTTGTGTCACGTTCTAATTGACACATAATATTTTTTATTATTTTTTGCCAATTCAGAACAATTCACTTGAGTATCGCTTATCGGCCGATGTACCTGAATTGTTGGCCGATACAGGTCTGATTCCGATACTGACAACATTGCTTAGATGAACAGTATCTAGAGTTTGCAAAATGAACGGCTGAAAAAACAGGTTCATCCATGGCATTCTTGATGCCGCTCATCCATGAATGAACGGCATCAGTGTGAGCTCGGACGGCAATCGGGCAGAGCCCACTCTGACCTGATACGCACTCCCATTTTTTCCTCCTCTATCGTCTAGCCCCAGCCAAGCTTTGCTTGGTTTATTTGAATCATCAAGCATCTGCTCAAACTAATATTGTCAAAATTGATTTGAATAGGCCAATTCAAATCGGGTCGGCCCTTTAACAAAACAAAACACCGGCTGATTAGGCCATTAATTTTAAAAAAAAAATTAGTCATTTTTTTTGCCAAATTAGGAAGATTCTGCTAAATCAATGAGCTTATATGTTTACAAATACATGCTTATAAATAATAATATTGAATAAAGAATACTCTTTGAAATGGTCTGATTGAAAAACGATCTAATCCTATTCAATTTGTTTCAAATCTAGTCTTATCGTTTTTCTGAAAAAACGGTGGTTCAAATCGAGATTACCTTGCCCTAAGGGGGTTGGCGTAGTGGGGTGGCGCCTTGGCTGTTAGACAAGCAGTCAAGGTTCGATTCTCATGGGTGTTGCCCCTCTGCGCAAGCCAACGCATAACATAAGCCCCAGGGGCAGGCGTCCTAGCCTTGGAGTTTTACGCTGCCCCACGATGACAGTAGGTATGGCAGGCTGAGCCAGTGCGACGAGGTCTTCGGGTTATAAATCTAAAAAAAAAAAATCCAGATTACCCTTAAAGTAGGTTTACATCCACATCCCATACACATTAAATTTTGTTTTCTTTTGTTTTTTTTTTAAATACCATGTTAGGCATACTAAAGTGGTCAGAGTTACTTATCGAGAAAAGTTGTGAGATTTGACTCATAACACTGTGGTTCAAATCCATGTCTAACATCCTTTACCCTAATCCACATCCCATCATACCCAATTTTTACACGCTAGATCATGCAAGAACTTGATTGAAGCCACAATGGTTTTGCAAGATTTTTTTTTTTTTTTTTGGCTATGCCAGGGGAAACCCAGTCCTCATTGGTCATGATGAGGATGAGTGTGAACCCAACCAGTCCTAGTGCAAACCTTTGCCAATAAAACCCTTGAGCTCAATGTTGTCAGTATACTTATCATATTGGCAGAAAATCGATATGCTTAACTCCTGAAATTGGCTATTTTTTAAATAAGTATAAAATATACTTAATATTATTTTAATGGTTTTAACGTGTGTCACATTTTAATTGACATGCAATATTATTAAATTATTTTTGGCTGATTCAGAATGATTCACTTGAGTATCGGTATCGGCAGATTCACCTGAATCGTTGGCCAAACGATACAGGGCCGATACCCATCACGAAGTACGCCTAACTTCAACCTCACAACAAGGGATGCTCTCCATGAATTTTGAACTTGTAACTTCTTGTCAACTTGGTGACATTAACAAGTAGCCCCTACCAGATGAGCTGAGCCTTAGGGCTTCCCTATCTGGCCTAAATTCAATATTTTTAATATTAAAAAAATATTTGAGCTAAGTTCTACATTTTTAATACTAAAAAAAAAGCAGTACGAAGTCAAACCAGGATCACGGCCCTTTAAAAAAAATAATGGATCTGCACGCCTCGTGACATCCGGACAGACACAATTACAGCAACAAAATCCTGGAAATAAATAGTTTTTTTTGTTTTTCTTGCATTTATATCAGCAAATTGACAAAATACTTAAATCAAAAACTTAACATAATAATAATAATAAACCGTTACTTGTCACTGTACAAGTGACTTCTTTCGCGTTGCTATTAACCTGTAAGGTCTCTGTCAATCCTGCAAAAAGCCTCTCGGTTACTTTGGAGCAAAGCATTGAAGAGCTTCAAAACGACAGCGGCAGGATTCGAAGTAGTACCAACTCACACACACTCCACAGACACCAACAAAAAGCATCCCCCAAAAAGAGACTCAACTTTGGGCAACATTTCCCAAACTACCCTCATAAAATCAACAAAATCCCCCCTCAAAACGACCCCTTTTTTCCTGCTTTTTTCTGTCTCTAGAAACGTGCCGCGGTGTACTGCAAAGAGCCCGGCGTGCATGCGGGGGAGAATATTTAGCCTTTGTTTTTCTGCCTTTGTACAGGATGCGTGCCTTCACAATAATACAATAACAACCCCCCATTTCTCACAAAGTCAGCCCCCCCAATCTCCTCCTTTTACTACTCTCCTCCCTATGAGTATATATATGATGTGTTGTAGTATTATTGAACGTGCTATGAAGTGATAGTCTTCAAGCCTAGCAGTATCTATCTTCTTCATCGAACCCTCTTGTTCTAAGAAAAAGTAGACCATGGATGGTCTTGGTTTTGGAGTTTCAGGCATCTGCTTGTACCCTCAAGCCCATGCCCCAACTTGGTCTTCTTCTCTCTTCCAAGAAATGGTCTGCTTGTTTCATTGGTTTCATGGTGCAAAGGATGGTGCGCCTGGTTTGGAAACATGATGAGGTTTGATGCATACACACGCAAGGGAATCGAGCGAGCCTGGTCCGAGTTCATGGGTGTTCTTCGTCATCTTGATTATTTTCGTCGTTAGATTTTACGAATATGAAGAGTATTTGATGTGTAGGTATGTGATGTGATTGTGAGATTGTGTTCTGAGAGTCAGGATGTATGTTAATAATAATAGATATATAGTATTCGATCACAGTCTTGATGGAGTGTGTAAATTTGGGAGTTTCTTGTTTGTTCACAATAACTGATTCTTGGGTGCATCTGTTTTCCGTTCAATTTTTTATTTTTCCCTTCTGGCAATCCTCTCTCTCTCTCTCTCTTTGGAGGGTGCATGCCATCTTTCTAAGGATTAAACTCTCTCTCTCTCTCTCTCTCTAGTTTGGAGCGTGCATGCCATCTTTTTAAGTATTAAACTCTATCACTCTCTCTAGTTTGGAGGGTGCGTGCCATCTTTCTAAGGATTAAACTCTCTTTCTCTCTCTAGATCTCTCTTTAGTTTGGAGGGTGCATGCCATCTTTCTAAGGATTAAACGGTCTCTCTCTCTCTCTCTCTCTCTCTCTCTCTCTCTCTCTCTCTATATATATATATATATATATATATATTACTTGGAGAGTGAATTCAAATCTTTCTAAGAATTGAGGTTATCAATTGTCAGATCATGTTATCATATATGTTCATCAGCATGTAGAATGATGCTTGGATGGAAACGGCTAGCCTTTGGTTTCGAGGGATATAATGCGCACTGCAGCGGGCAGAATTCAAAGCAGCAGATGGTTCATTTTATTCCATTTGACCACCGCTTGGTTGGCAGCATTCCTCTTAACACAAACGTCGATAAAAAAAAGCACTGGCAGTGTTGTGATGTTTGTCTCTTTGACTTCTGTTTCCTTTATATAACATGATTCCCCCCCGACCCTGCTTTTCAATTTTAATTAGTGCAATAACGCACAAATAACAAAAAATGAAAAGCACATCGACATCCGTTATATATAAAGGTTAACGATTGGTGCTATTGAAGGCACAGAACTATTGAGCATAAATCACCTTCTTTTTCATGCTTT
The DNA here is from genome assembly GCF_984573655.1 of Nuphar pumila. Classification (NCBI taxonomy): domain Eukaryota; kingdom Viridiplantae; phylum Streptophyta; class Magnoliopsida; order Nymphaeales; family Nymphaeaceae; genus Nuphar; species Nuphar pumila. The sequence continues at coordinate 118,078,555 of NC_143255.1, forward strand.
TTTAGTGTGTAATGCAAGTCCCACCATATGGATGCAATCTACAAGGTTTTTTTTGGTAAAAAATGAGTTTTGAATCGTCTGATTGTGACATCTATGCAGTTTTTTATAAAAGCTTTAAAAACCAACGGCCCACAATGAACTAAAATTTCACCACTTAAAATTTCATATTTTTGGATTGAAATCGCAGGATCCAAGGTTTGATCCTTAGCAAACAAACCTTGTTGAACACACTGGAGTCTTTAAAGCCTGAACCTATGATTTCTAGCTCAATAGTTATGTGCCTTCAATAACACCAAAATTAACCCATATATATATATATAGAAAGAGAGAGAGAGAGAGAGAGAGAGAGTAACTAGAATATGAGAACTGAAATATGAGAACTAGAAAATGTGGGCATTTCCAACACTTTTTTTTGCAAATCCAACCATGAGGATGTGCTTGGCATGGTGAATTTGCTAGGAATCAATCATTGGATTATGTATTTTTGATGAAAAATATAATTTTTGAATGCTTGAATATTTATGAAGATTATGAGCCATTGATTTTAAAACCTTTAAAAAATTACGTTTATGCATCAAAATCCGATGATTCAAGAGCGGGTTCTTATAAATCCAAGCATGCAGATCACATCCATATGGTTAGATTTAAGAGAAAAGAACAAAAAAATCATGAAAATGGCAGGTCACATTAGTTCTCATGAATATGAGAACTGAACATATTTGGCCCTCTTTTCTCATTCTACCATGTTAGGACCCATAGTTTGAAGTGTTTTATTATAGATCTGAACCGTTAGATGTGTTTATAATGCTCAATTTAGTGGGAATCAACTTTTGGATGATGTTTTTTTGACAAAAATAAAGTAATTTTATGAGGTGAAAAAAACTGATGCCTTCATAAGCATTGATTTTGGATCACTTATAAACCCTGCATACAGATCAAATTCCGGTGATCCAAAAGCCGATTTCCACTAAATAAAACCTAGCTATAGATCACATCTATGGTGTTAGATGTGATAAAAATCGCAAAAAAAATATAATTTTTGAAGGGGCCTATCGGGGTAGAACAAGAAAAGGGGCAGCACCAACACATTACTTATATACACGCATACACACACAAAAGGGGGTATCATTGGACCCCTTTTCGTCGGACTGATATTGGATGCACAGCTCCGTCCAAAAAAGATTGTATTTTTTAAATATAGCGATAGTTCCTCATTGCCACGTTAAAGCACCAAAAAAATTTGTGGCACTGATCATGCGCTATCAGCGGCACAAATTAATCCGATTTAATGTCGGATTTTTTTGGTATCCGGCGATACACCCTACTATATATATATATATTAAAACTGAACATATTAGACCCACTTTTCTCATTTTTTCCTATAGTTTGAAGTGTTTTATGATAGATCTGAACCATTAGATGTGTTTAGCATGCTCGATTTATTGAGAATCAACTCTTGGATCATATTTTTTCAACAAAAAAATGTATTTTTATGACCCAACAAAATTTGATGCCTTAATAGCCATTGATTTTGGATTACTGAAAAAGCCTGCATATAGATCAGATTTCAGTGATCTAAAAGATTGTTCCCACTAAACAATACATATAGATCACAAAAATGGTGTTAGATGTGAGAAAAAATACAAAAAAAAAACTATGCTTTTGAGGGAGTAGAATGAGGCAGAACTAGAAAATGAGCAGAACCAGCGCATCTCTCTCTCTCTCTCTCTCTCTCTCTCTCTCTCTATATATATATATATATATATATATATATATATATATATATATATATATATATATATATATATATATATATATATATATATCCAACTGAATTATTGTTAATTGCAACAATAACAACAACAAAGATACTATTTCTTTAGACAAAGCTTATTGTTAGCCAAAAAACAATTAATTTTTTTCTTGCCGTTCATTTTATTGCTGACCTTAGTGGGAAATAGCACGAGATTCTAGAAAATATGTCAGCCATTTAAAACAGTCATAATATCTGGATATTTGAGGATATGACAATAATTTTTATATTTTAAAATCAACATGATATTATCAAAATATTTGTTTTTTTATCAGTTATGTATCAGAAGATGGACTTTTATATTTTTGTTATTTTAATAAATTTACATTTAGTTTCTAAGTTTGATTAATTTAGTTCCGCCAATATTTTGCCAATAAAAATGCAAGAAATGTAAGTATTTTAATTCCTCACGAAATATTACTTGCCATTTAAAATTTTCGATCTTATGTTGATGCAGTTGCGGCTGTAATAATAATGATGGTGATGAATGATGAATGATGATCAAAATTGCTAACAATAATATTATTGGTTTTGATTCTTTTGATGATGCCTTTGAAGTTTTCTATACGAAATCTATATAGAAGTTTGAAAGCCAAAGAAATTCAAACATTTTCTTCGTTTTCTTTTTATGGGGAATGCAAAATTATTACATGGTACAGATTCCAACTTTATTTTTGCCATGCGTTCTTACAAGAGGCAGGATGACCAGGAAGCAAAGCTTTGCATTATGCAATTCCATGCTGCCAGTTGCACATAGGGTAGGCAAAAGCGAAGAGCAGCTTGCTCTTTGGCTTAACTCGGCGAGCCGAGCTGAGTTATGAGCCAGCTTGTTTAGGTATCCGAGTAGCTTCAGTAAGCTCAGCTAGTTCATCTAGAATCGTTAATATATATATATATATATATATATATATATTCACGTGTGTGTGTTTGTTTTATACATGCATTTTAAAGCAAAACAGAAAAAGAAATAGAAAGAGAATAATGAAAGAAAGAAGTTAACGTGGTTCGGTGTTTCCACCTACATCCACGTATCGGTGTCAACGGTCGGTTTTACCCAGACCAAACCCTATATATAAGGTCCGGGTATGGTGACAAATAAGAAGACCCGATTAAGACCTGTGTCTGGACCAAAAGGTCCTATTAATACATGAATCCGGGTATAGTTTGAAAATTTTTATACCAGATCCGGGCCCAACCCGAGTTTTGATTAAGACCTGCAAATTTTCAATGTAAAAATAATAAAAAGTATTATTTTACAGGGTGTGGTCCATGGTTCATGTACTTTTTATCGGGTCCGGGTATGGCTTCTCTTATAGTAGACCTGATTAGACCTGGATTCGGACCCAATACCACACCTGAAAATCTGGTCCAAGTCTGGTTCCACACGGGTCCAAACCAAACCCAACTCATCGACACCCCTACGTGTCGACGGTGAAAGATGCTCGCTGACACACACTCGGTGAGTAAGTTTCCGCTGTTTAAAAGATTTACATATGAGAAGATCATATTTCCAATTCACCGAATCTTATAAACTTGAGGCATGATTTACAAAAATTATCATTTCCAATTTTGTTACAATCCAATTCCCAGTTGTGTTGATCTTATCACTACAAGAAAAAATGTGTTTACCGGCTCATGGCACGTCGGTGCGCCTGTAAAAGAGCATTTTCACTTGTGCTATTTTATGTATCACCAATGAAAATTATGGTTATATTGGCACAAGATGTACTGTGTCCGTATAAAAACCTTTTGCTAGTGCACTTTCTATAAGCGCTAGTAAAAAGCGTTTTTTCTGGCGCATATATAAAGTGAACCAGTAAATGTCTAACCCATTTAAAAAAAACATCTTACCCTTTTCACTAGTTTGCGGGCTCTCTCCCTCTCTCGCTGCCACCATCTTCGGCCACCAACTTGTCTTAGAATCCTTTTCACCATCTGGAAGTGAAAATTGATGGGAGCACTCATAAACTACCACATGTAATTTACACTAAATGAGACTTATTGGCATTGTGTATCCTTCCTAGTTGTATTGACCTTATCCTTTGTAGTTGTATTGACGTTATCAGCATTGCTTCCACCTCTTCTTTCCTTAGCTGTTGATTGACATTTGGTGTCATTCACGTAACATTTGAATCTGTCTTGGGCTCAATCTTCAGATCTGGATCTGAATATTCTAAATCTAGTTCTCTTTTAGTCCACTGCAAACTAGACGCAGGGTGTTCCTAAAGTCCTAGTTTGGTGCATATATCTTGAAACATAGCCCAAGGAAGAGCTTTTGTAAATACATATGCTACTTATTTGTAAGAGGACACATATTTCGCAATAAGAGATCCAACAACGACTTTTTTCCTTGTAAAATGATAATCAATTTCAACATGCTTGATGTATCTATCAAAAAGCAGGTTTTATAAAAACATTTTAAAAAAAAGATATTATTACAAAATAAGATTGGTGGCTGTGCTAAGTAAACTTCGAGATCCTTGATAATAAAGCTGAGCTATGTCAACTCAACAACTCTAGAAGCCATAGCTCTATATTCAACTTCAGAGCTAATTGATCTCACTACCATAGGTTGTTTCTTGGCGCTCCATGACATGCAATTAGCTCCAAGAAAAGTACAAAACCTAGTAGTCAACCTTTGTATTAAGGGCACCCAAACCAGTAGTCGAGTCTCATGAACATATCTTAGGATCCTTTTCACCATTTGAAAGTGAAAATTGGTGAGAGCATTCATAAACTGCCATGTAATTTACACTAAAGGAGAGATCTGGTCTAGTTATAGTTAGATATTGTAGACAACCCACAATGCCACGTTAGAGTGTAGGATCATAAAAAGGCAATTCACCATCTTTTGACACACAAATGTTTGTGGCCATTAGAGTTGAGATGGGTTTGCAATTTAGCATTTGAGCTCAATCCAATAACTCATAGGCATGGTGTTTTGGGTTCAGAAATGACCCTTTAAAAAATTTGTGCACTTCAATCCAACCAAAATAATGCAAAAATCCCAAGGTCTTTCATGGCAAACTCTTTACTAACACATTTTATGAAGGATCATAACAAACTTGCATGAGAGGGGATCTAGGGAGCGCTTAAGTACCCCGGGCATGTAATGCAACCAATCACATGATAGTAGTGCATGGGCCCACAACAACATATTGCATGCTCCACATTGAATGTTGTCATGTGATTGGCTGCGTCACATACGAATGGCACTTAATTGCTCCTTGGATCTCAACATCATCCACGTAAAGTAGGAAAACTAAGACCCCATTTTATGAATGGCATATGAACAGGGAAGGATCAACAATGCTTGAGAAAAATCCTATTGGCATTAAAAAACTTCCAAACTAGTTATACCAAGCTTGCAAGACCTGTTTGAACCTGTGTAGAGCTCGCTTGAGTTCGCAAACATGATTAGGCTTCTGCTTATCTTGAAAACCTAGTGGTTACTCAAGAAACACAATTTGTTTTAAGAGTATATATAAAAATGCATTCTTCACATCTAGTTTTGCTTTTTTTAGTTTTGTTCTACTATATATTCAGGTCATGCATGTACAATATACAATGTGAACAATGATGTTCTCTTTAGACTAGGAACACAAAGCGCACTCTAAGAAGTGTAAAAAAACCTGGTATGCCCTTCTCAAACCAACAATAATCATCCATCATGCCCCTATGTAGAAAGAAATAAAATGGTTCGCACATATTCAATATAGGAATACTCCAATTTGATATAGATGTCACTTCATGCTCCAGATGCAAATGTTGATGCATGATATATCTTGGGATTTGGGAAAATTTTGGATATAATTTCAAGAAATTGGGCTTATGGTATTGTTGGATCTGGATATTATATTTGGTTTGAGAGGATTCATTGTGGCCTAGACTCAATAGATTTTTTGAAGTGAGAATGGGTTGGGCTTGGTAAGGGTAAGACTGAATTTTGTATGGTCTAAGTGTGGATCAATGTTTGGGTGCTCTGGATAATGAGTTTGGTTAAGACCTCGTTGGATCATGAATGAATAAAAAAAAGTACGAGTTGTCAGACCCGAAATAGAGTAGGATGGAGTCTGAATCGAGTTTGGGTGGTCTGAATAATGAGTTTGGGTAAGATCTAGTTGGATCATGAATGAATCAAGAAAAGTACGAGTTGTCAAACCCGAAATAGGGTAGCACGGAGTTTGGATCAACAGACCCAAAATAGGGTAGCATAGAGTTTGGATCAAGTTTGGGGGATAAAGAGTCTTGTTTAGACTTGATCCATGTCCATGAAGTGGTTGGGTCTGATTTTTACCTAGTCTAAAATCAAGTTGGAGCTCTGTTGAGGTCCGATTAGGCCAAGTTTGGCTTGGCTCAATAATATTCGGACAAAAGGTCTACTTGAGGGATTGAACCACCCTAATTTATTTTTGGCACTTAGTGCCAGGATCATGACTCAACTCCATGTAGAGTAGTTATCACCATTAAGCAATTGAGACATTAAAACCATTAAGCAATTGAGACATCAAAACTGCTCCAGAGTTGTCTGAATGATGAACTTGATACATCAGATAGCATATCCATACCTGATGTGGTCGACTTATTGGTAATCATCTCTGGTGAAGTTTGTTCACCTGACATAACTGTTGTACTGGTAAAACTAGTGCGGTTCTAAGCAAAAATCAGAGGGGTGAACACTCAATCACGATAGAGAACTGTGGGATTTGCAGCTGAATGAAGGACACACCGTTGTTGGACAAGATGAGGATGACCACCAAAGAGAAATTAATTAACCAAGAGAATAGCAATGGGGGAAGGAACAATATGGAAAGAAAAATATTCTTCACATTCACTTATGAGAGGAGTCTCCTCTTTATATAGATACATCAGAGATCCAATATCTTATGGGATAAGAACAAAAAAAAAATGTACTTAACCTGCTTCTATATTTAGGACAATCACATAACATATTTACCAAAGTGAAATTACAACAACAAATGAAAAATCAAGCTGAAAATCAGCAAGGATAAATCTCTAGCTAATCTTGGTTTTGTACATCACCACAATCTCTCTCTCTCTCTCTCTCTCTCTCTCTCTCTCTCTCTCTCTCTCTCTCTCTCTCTCTCTCTCACACACACACACACACACACACAAAAGGTCATTATAATATATGAGGTGTTTTTAATTGCACATAAGTAGGACTTTTGCTTAGATGTTTGTTTTATACTACCAAAGAAGAAAAATCCCAATGTTGACTCTGGATGCCGTTGATCTCAAAATGAAGGGCATCCAAAACCTGTACGAATGGAATGCTCATCACTTAGATGAACTTTTTCTGATTTCCGGAATGACTTAAAATGAACGGCTCATAATGAGCTTATTCACCATTTTAATGTAAAATGAACGACATCCAAGGCACCTCTGACGTGATCCTCTGCCATAGGAACTTGTGAACTTCCACAGGTTCTTCAAGGACGTTAATAAGTTCTCCTAAAACCTTGAGGATGATAAGGTAATTTTAATGCATTAATTGTTACCAACCTTGTGTATTTTGAATAATTTTGCAGACAAATAGATAAAACATATTTGCATGCGGGATAATATTAGCTACCTTCAACTGTACTATACCCTCTAATAGAAATAGAGGATTTCTTCATATTTTCATTTTTTGTGTCTTGATCAAGCCCTAAGATTATGATATATATGGTTTGTTTAGTAAAAAAAACACAAGTTTTACATCGTCTGATTATGCTATATAACACCGAAATTTAACGATCCACAATATATCAAAATTTCATGATTGACAAATCATGTTTTTACGTTGAAACCACTCAATCCAAAATTTATGGATCATGTTGAATGCATCTATAGTATCAAATCGTTCAAATAAAGTTTTTTTTCATAACAGAGCTGAGGAATTGGGACCCTCTCCCTTATACAAACAGCCTTTAGCCAACCAAGACAGGCTAGAGGCCTGTTTATACTACGAGTAGGGTTGTCAATGGGTCGGGTTTGGTTCGGACCCAGGTGGTACCAGACATGGACTCAGTTTTTGGGTATGGTATTGGGTTCAAACTCAGATCTAATTAGGTCTATTATAAGAAAAACCATACCCAGACCCGATAATAATTACATGAACCAGACCCAGTAAAACCATATTTTTTATCGGTTTTACATTTAAAAATTGCCGGTCTTAATCAGAACTCAGGTCGGTCTGGGTCTAGTATAAAATGTCACAAACTATACCCCGGTCCATGTATTAATCGAACCTTCGGATCCGGACTCAGATCTTAATTGGGTCTTATTATTTATCAGCATACCAGACCCTACAGGGTTTGGTTCGGGTCGGGTCCAGGTCACACCCCTAACTAAGAGGCAGTTATTCAACCACCCATATACCAGTGGGGTTAGAACTTGCACAAAATGCTCCTACCATATGGTCTTGTTGGTTGTTCAAATGAAGCTTGTACCTCTGAGTTTCAACTAGAGTTAGAATACGGTACTCTAGAGTGTAGCCAATAATTTTTCTTTTCATATGTAACCATGGTCAAAATGTATTTGAAAAAAAACAGATAAAGGACCTTAAAAAAAATCTAATTCTTTCTTACGTTTCACCCTTTCTTCTAAAGAAACTTGGGAACGATTCTTAGCCTTTAGCCCTAAAAAAAAGTAGGCTAAAAAGTTTATTGTAAAATTTCAATGCTTCTTTATGATTTTCACCCCGGTCTCCTTCTTTGGAAAAAGCTTTGTTGTCAGTGGATGCCTTTATCTGTTAACAAAGCACCAAGTTTCTTCTACTTCACGCAATGTTTTGCTGGTCATTTTCCCAATCCCTAAATTTCGAGGGCACGTTTGTAAGCCCCAGGAAAAGTGATGCTAAATTAAAAAAAATCATATTAATTTTTCACTACCAAGAGAAAATTTATTTTTACACTCCCCACCACCCATCTCACCGCCACCACCGACTATCTCACTACCACCCCCACCTCCTCTTCTCTCTCATTTTTTAAATATTTTTTCACTGTTTTCTCATGCTATACAAACAAGCCAAAAACTTTCTTTTGTAAAACTTCTCATATCAAAAACTCTTATAAGCAAAACTTTCTTTTCTTACGAGAGTTTTTCTCTCTTCCAAATGTGCCCTTAACAGTCAAATATGAAGGTGCGAGCAGGGGTGACCATGGGGGCCGGGTGCCTGATGGACTTTCTGGTGTTGGGATGGACCGGACTGATTAGATAATAAAGTTTTAATTGGGTCGAGCCCTTGTGTAAAATACACAAAGCCGGCCCCCGTTAACTGGGTTGGGCTTAAAGGGCCTGGCCTGAGCCCGATTATGACTTAGTTGGGCCGAGCTCAGGCCAAGACATGGGTCGGGCCTGTCAGGCCTTATAATTGGGCCGGGCCAATGGTCACCCCTAAGTGCGAGTTAATCCTTAACAAGCGAGTATCTGAAAATGCTTTCCTTTTTAATGCCATGCAAGACTTTGGATCTAAAATACAACTTAAAATTTAACCACCACTTCCTTTACATTTTCCAAATAAGGTTATCGAGCAGGGTTACAATTACAAAGTTGCCATTAGGGTTAGGGATGTAAAGGACTGAGATCTAAGCGTTACCGAGTCCAACATAATCAGGTTTGACCTAATCGGATAGAGAGTCAGATGGAATTAGATAAAACCGAATCCGAATCCGATTAGCTTAAAACCCAATATTTACACTTAATGGGCTTCGGGTTTGAATGCAAAACTCAATGGGAAACTTGAATTTGATTATTAACTGGCTCCGTATTTGGCTACCGAATCCGACTAGTCGGATTTGGTTTGGGTGTTGGGTTACATCCTACCCATTGAAATCCCTAGCTGCAAATGGGTCTTATCTAGGCAAAATCAGTTTTAAGTCTGTTTTTATAGTGGTGAGTCCAGTTCTGATCTTGGATCCGACTCGGAACACACATAGAGTTCTGGATTCAGGACCAGATCCTTCTTTCTTCGAACAAGGCATGCTGCTGATCCAGCTCGGCCAAAGTCTAAGGGGCTTTGTGTAAGTAACAACAATCGAACTTACCATATATTTGGCTCCTAGGATCCGATTGGGCAAGGCATTAAGTTATATTAGATAGGGATGGCAGTGGACAGGGGAAAACGGGGCCCCGCCCTGCCTCTCCCCGTTTGGACCAGGGATGGAGGATGGACTTATGCTCCCCCCCCCCCCTCGCCGCGCCCTGATCCCCGCCTTGCCCCGCCCCACCCTTTCCCAATCCCTGCCTTGCCCCGTCCCGCCCCACCCTGTCCCAATCCCCGTCCCATCCCCAACTTTTTTTAGGGATGGCAATGAACTGAAGGAAAACAGGGCCCCGCCCCGCCTCCTCCGGTTTGGACCGGGGATGGAGGACATGAAACGGGGATGAAGGTTAAAATTCAAACCCGTGCAAGGATGAAGGCGGGAATGGAGGTCCGGATTTTGAGACAAGGCAGGGTTGGAGACCTTGTCCCTCGCCCTGGTCCACTGCCATCCCTAGTATATTCCTAGTATTAGATCTTAATAGTGACAAAAACCTTATCAAAGAATTAACAACTAATCCAAACATTTAACAAACCATAATATTGGGATAAGAACACACGTAAAAGGCTGTGGGAGAGCATCATTAGAATAAGAAATAGGCAGTGGCTGCTTGGTCGGTGGTATCTTGGGGTGTCAATGGGTATGACCCGACCCTGACCTGTATTAGATTTGACAGGTGAGGGTTTGGTAACAAAGAAAGAGCTCCCATTAACTGTACGAATCTGATCCGCAATGTTCGACTAGCTTACCCAAGTATGGTTTATAAAATTTCACACCAGACCTAGGACTTACCCGAGTTCCGATTAAGATTCACATTTTTTAATTAAAACATATTAAAATTTCATATTTTTATGGGACCTAGGTTCGTTCTAACCGAAACTCAGTCCCAACACCTTAAAGTTGAATATAGATCCAGACCCACTTGAATCTGGTAAAAGGTCTGACCCGTTGACACCCTTAATTTTATTGGTGTCCCACAGGATGATGGATGCCACTGCTTTACCGCCCCCTGAAAGAGGCCAACCGTATACTACAACTTTTCCAAAGGAGTAACATCACAAATTGCATATTGTGCTCCCATGCATCCCCACATGCTTTCAATCACTTTATTATATTCGTTTAATCATCTTTGTCTTATACCAACTGCGGCTCCACTTGTGTGGTAGGAGCAGCTAGTGCAAGTCACCCAGAGTTAGGACCTTGCAGGTTCAAAACCCAATGGTAAAGTTGTACAATCGGTACGGGTTTTGCCTAACCCCAGCTTGTCTTGAAAAAAAAAACCATTTTGTCTTATAAAAAAAATCAGTCTCAAAGATGGTATAAAAAAAATCAGACTATAGATATAGTAATCATGACCGCCTTCAGACCCAAGCCTGATTTGAGACGATGATTATGGGTTTGGATCTGAGTTCAATCTTACTTACCATAAGAGAAACCATACCCAGATCTTATAAGTATTACATGAAACAGACCCAGACCAAAAATCAGTAAAATAATATTTTTATCTTTTTTACATTGAAAATTTGTTGATCTTAATCAGAACTCGGGTCAGGACCAAGTCTGGTATGAAATTTCACAAATCATAACTGACTCCATATATTAATTAAACCCTTTGGGTTCGATATCACCAAACCTTGACCCTATAGGGCTTGGAATGGATTAGGTTCAGGTCAAATCGGATCCGGTCTTGTTTCATATGAGATTATCAATTGAGCATAAAATTTTATGTTTACTGATTAGCTGATTTAGCTTGAGAGAGAGAGAGACACACGAAAGAAGATCAACATTAATACTCATGAAGATCAACAAAATGTTGAACCCATGAACCGAACAAAATAGAAAACAAAACTAAAATATAGAAAAAACAAAAGCTAAAGAAAAAGAAACTACAGGCAGCTAGCAACAAACAACAAAGCCAGCTCAACCAGGATCTGCTGGATTAGAATAAATCATCGTTGAGTGAACGCTGTTCAAATGAAAGGAGAGGTCTCTAAGATGCATACGTAAAATCACATATACGTCAACCAGGATTTTATGGACAAGATGATTAAGGATGACCGGAATTTGACGGAAAGTATCATCATTGCATGCCATCCAAACAAACCACCAAGTAGTAAGCAATCATGTCTTCCAGATCAGTCTCCACCACTTGCATCGTCTAATTTCAATAGGGCCCAGGAGCAGATCAAGCGCAAAAGACTCCTCTTTGACAATTACGTTCGGAGATCTCCACGTCCTATTAAATAGGGCCACAAAGATTGGGCAGGACCAAAATAAATGAAAAGTAGTTTCTTCAGCAGCTTGACACAACACATACCAACTTGGAAACTGAAAGCCCAACTTCTTTAAATAACTGTGAGTCTGAACCCTATCATGCAAAATTAACCAAGCCAAGACCTGAGATCTTGGAGAAGGGCCCTTACCTCATAACGCACACTCAGGAAACCAATCTGCCCCTGAGGAGAACAACGATCTATACACTTTGTGGGTGTGGAACGCACCATTTGGTGCAATAGCCCATTGCAACCACTGATCATAATTTCCAGCATCCCCAGTTTGATCTCTGAAGGACGATAAGGCTTTCAGCCACATGCTCCGCAAGTGCGAGATCGCCAACCCCCGGGTTCCATGACGAAAATGAGATAAATCAGGAGCACCATATTTAGTATGAAGCAAGCGAGCACATGGAGAGCCTGGTTGATGGGCCATCTAACATTGCTTGGCCACAAGAGCAATACTCCTCTGTCTTGGAGCAAAAACACCTAAGCCAACCATACGCCTAGGTAACACCACTGTTTGCCAACCAACCAAATGATGCTTACTCTTAAGCTGACACCCAGACCAAAGAAAATCCGTCATTAAACGGCAAATTTGCTTCTCCACGTCCACAGGCATCACGAACATTGACATGAAAAATTCAGGGATAGAAGAAAGAACATGTCTGATTAAAGTCAGACGACCAGCAATAGAGAGATAAGACGCCTGCCACAAAAAAAGCTTGCTTTTTACTTTTTGAATAGTTGGAGCCCAAGCAGCGGAAGAGAGGCGCTTCACTTGTAACGGCAGACCCAAATACGTCATCGACAACTTAGAGATTGCACAATTAAAAATTTGCTGACCCACTGCAAGCATAGGAGACTGGACATTAAACATAGTAAGAGAGCATTTGCTATCATTTAAGGAAAGCCCAGAAAGAGAAAGAAAGAACTGGAGAATAAGCTTGAATATAAGCATTTGCTGCATGTTTGCTCGCCCAAAAATAATCATATCATCAGCATAAATAAGAATATGGTCTGAAAAATCTGGAACATCTAGAGGATCTATCAGGCGCTTCTCTGCAGCACGCTTGAGCAACACCACGAGACCCTCAGCAATGACATTGAACAACAAAGGCGAGAGAGGGCAGCCTTGCCTTAATCCACGCCCCAACTTGATTCGGCCACCTCTAGTGTCGTTAATCTTAATCATGGCATGAGCATTAGAGACCAATTCCCTCACCCACCCAGAAAAATGACGACCAATGCCAAAATTGGATAACATTTGAAATAAGAAGGGTCAATGCACAGAATCAAAGGCTTTATGAAAATCTAATTTAAGAGAAAAATAAGGCTGACCACTAAGATGTAAAGAGTGAATGACTTCAGAAGCCAAGATGAATGAATGGTGAATCTTCTTATTGTGGATAAAGGCGAACTGAGAGTTTGAAAAAATTTGGTGAGCCACGACCTTCAACCTATTGGCCAATACCTTAGCAATCATCCAATAAAAGGCACTCATAACAGAAATTGGGCGAAACCTAGAGATATCAGTGGCAACATCCTCTTTCGGAATTAAATAAATAATTGCCAAGTGAGTTTGAATAGGCAATCTGGAGTTGCGATAGAACTCATCAAACATGTTAATAACATCAGGCTTCACACAAAACCAAAAAATTCTGAAGAAATCCACATGAAACCTGTCAGAACCTGGAGCTTTCTACCCCGACAAACCTTTGATGGCCCTAAAAATCTCATCTTTAGAGAACTTCATTTGCATAATTCTAGCTTGATCTTGCCGAATCGAACTGACAAAAACAGAACCAATGACACCCTTCGCAGTAAGTGAAACAAAATATAAATCTTTAAAATACTGAGTGACAACTGAAATAACGTGTTGATTAAGGTACGAAACACTCTCAATGGTGATTGATGAGACCACATATGAGTGAAAAAATTAAGTATTATCGTCTCCGGCCGCAAGTCATTTCACCCTTGCCCGTTGCTTTCATCTAATTTCCTCTTTGACCCTCAAGTTCTTCAAAAGCGTTGATAACTCAATAGATCTATTCTGCAAACTCTGCAGGTGGGAATTAGATAGAGACTCCGGGGAAGACATAGTTTGATACAATGCTGAAATCTCTTGCTTCTAAGTAGCCATTTGCTGAAATTTAGTCACATCTCGATTATGGAGCCAAGCTTTGATATCCTTAGCGAGACGAGACAACTTCTCATGACACCGGATAGTTGCCCACTGCTCATTGGAAGGCTTGTTCCAAGAGTCTGAAATAATAGTGTGAAAATCTGACTCTTTGAGCCACCATTGTTCAAATACAAAACTCCTGGCGTGTTTAAAACCATCCCCCAAATAATGATTAACTGACCATGGTCCGAGATAGAGAGAGACAACAAGATACACTTGACATCAGGAATGAGATCCAGCAAATTTGGAGTGACAAAAACCCTGTCAAGAACTCTGCAGCATAAGCGAACCCGCCTATTCGACCAAGAGTAATGCAAAAGAGAGAGAGAGAGAGGTTCAAATGCAAATTTATGAGATGTGGTTGTTGTTGTAGGGTGTCAACAGGTCAGGTTTGGTTCCGACCCAAGTGAAACCAGACTTGGTTCTGATTTTTGGGTAAGACATTGGGTCCAAACCTAGGTTTAATCGGACCCACTATGAGAGAAACCACACCCGGACCCAATAAAAACTACATAAACCAGACCCAGTAAAATATTTATTATTATTTTTACATTGAAAATTTGTGGGTCTTAATCGGAACTCTGGTCGGGCCCGGGTCTCCTATAAAAATTTCACAAACTATACCCGGATACATGTATTAATCGGACCTTCAGGTCCAGACCTGGTTCTTAATCAGGTCTTCTTATTTATCACCGTACCCGGACCCTATAGGATTTGGTACGGGTCGGGTCCTGGTAAACCAGACCCATTGCGACTCCTATGTGGTTGGCACAACAGATTAAATTTGATGGTCAGCAGGGTTGGTAAAAACCCAAACTCCATAACTATCCAGGTGTTTGGATTCAATATTATGAAATATAGCAGAATCGGATCAGTAGCCATGCAACCAGAGCCTGAAGATACCCGAAAACCGACTATCTTGTTTTTTGTTGTGTAGATCCAAACCCATTTACGGCAAGCAAGAGAGGAGTCCCATTCACTTATCCACAAATGGGATCATTTAGTTTTATGGACAGCTGAGCAGCTACTCTGTGCTTTTGATCCTATCCTCCTACCTGGAAGTGAAGTTGGGAATCCATTCTTTGTGTCCACAAGTACTCCTCCCTGTGGTGCATGATTAAAGTATTTTCTAACTTTTAAGCAATTTCACAAATAATCATCTAACTTATAATAATTTCTGTTTAGCACTCGTATTATCAAAAAGTTCAATAACCACAGAAAGTTTCCAGGAATTGTTCATGAAGTGCTTTTTTTTCATTAACTTTATCCCTTGCTTGAGCAATTTCTAAATATTAAAACGGTTATATTCGAATTTTATTAAAGAACGGATGGTTAATTGTAAATTTTCCAAAAGTAAGGCAGCTCTTTTTTTTTCGTGAGTGGTGCTAATGCGATCTTACATGATTGCTTCGGTGCTCTCTCTCTCTCTCTCTCTCTCTCTTGTCTGTGGAAGTTGGGGGAGTGAGAGGTGAGGGCATGGAAATGGAGTTCTGGGCTTCTCGGTTCCACCCTGCCAATCACTTTACTTTCGTCCAAGCTGCCGGCCCCAATTCCGGTAGTTCTACTTCATCGGAAGATTGGTTTTCTCACATGCTTTCTAGCACACAATTGCTTTAATTACTTCATGGACCTCCTCCTTTCCGACTCCATTGCATTGTTTCCTGTTGATCTAAATTTGATTTTCCATACAATTCAGCTTAGTCTTTTGACAATGTTGGATTTATTTATGAGATGGTTAGGAAAGTCTACTTTAATTTATAAGTCTGAAGAAGTTGGTGTGATTATGTGTGTGTTTCTTATATGGGTTTGATGAAGTTGCTCTGTGGGATAGCATCTTAAGTGTGGTTATATTTCTATAATTTGGGTTATTCTGTACTGATGGTTTTCTGCTGCGCTAAGTCTCTCATTGGGTCTCTTTCTGGTTCTGGTTGGTTTCTTTTATTGAATTCTCAGGTGGGAATAAGTGGGTTTCATGCAGATTTCTTCTTCCACTATTACAGATGGACTTCTTGAGCATTTTGGGTTTGAGCATGAATTATGCTATAGTTTGTTTCTTGGTGTTTTTTTTGAAATATGAAGCCTTTGTTAGCTTTTTTTTTTCAGCAACTAGTTAGATGTTGGAAAACTTGGAATTAGGATATGACAGAATTTGTGAAGGTTGTTCATTATGATGCTTACCGATCAACGTGTTCGTCAAGCGTAGAATAATGGCTGGATTGAGGGACAGCATTTGGTCCCGAGAGAACCAGAGACACTTTCTTTTTCTTCTTTATCTTTATGGTATTGAAGTGTCGTGATCATTGCCTTGTATTTTGTTGCTGGAATAAAAGAATGCAGAATCGCTAGTTGTAGCAGAATGCCTAGTTGCAGTGCAGTTGAGATGGTTAATATTCTGAGATAGATTTTGTGATATTCGCCTTTTTGGCATTGGAATGAGATTCTGGATTGATTTATATTAACCTATCTCACATGGATATGGCTGCGGATACAGGGATGCAACCATTTTTGTGAAGTTTTGAATGTGACTGATGTATAAAGGGATACAGAATGGGACTCAAAACAAAGTGTCTGTGTGATATAGCTGTTAATTTGTGTTGATGATTGTCTTCAATATTAAAATTTTAACTTTGCACATGAAGTGATTGCTTTTTGTCTATTATTGGAGTTTGAATAGAAATTTGATTCTGTATTCAGCGAGTTCAATTCTGAGTTAATGTTCTTTAGTGTTTGATATGGTAAGCATGGTTTCCCTTTATGTTGAGATCCCATCGGACATTCATCTGTATCATTTAGTTGTTTCAGATTTTAGTTTTTAAATTTCGTTCTTTCTTCAAGTTTTCATCTAAATCCAGCCTTCTAGTCTTTGAGATTCATCCTTTATTTATGATACAGTACTATCATCTAAGTATAGCCATGCGAGTTTTAGTTCCATATAAGGCCAATGATGTTGATATGCAAGAAATATCTTCAGACAATCATCTTTTCAGTGCTTCAAATGAGGGTGTGTGGCTTTTTTATCCATGTATCATACCCTTATGCTTCTATTTATTTTCTAACTGGAAAAAGGCATTTTCAGTGTTCCTTTGAGATACTTGAAAGACCATGCTTTGAACATGTATTTTATGCTATTTGAGAGGACTCATTAACTATGGTTCCACTAGCATGCCCTTTCCTTCTCACAAGCATATGCAATTTAATTCCTTTTACCAGTATTTTAATGAAGATCTTATGATGAACAGAATCACGTGTAAGCTTGGATGGCATAGAGGGAGATGAGGACATGAGGGCATCTTTTCAGTGTCCTTTCTGTTATGTGGATATTGAAGTAACCCTTCTCTGTAGACACCTCCAGGAAGAGCATTGTTTTGATGTGAAGAATTCGGTACGGCATTGTTTTCATGGTTTCTGTATTTAGATTTCCTCAGTAATGAATGAAATGTATGAAAAAAACAGCTTGTTGTTGATATAGAGTTTAATCTAATAACGAAAGGACCATATTCTTAGAAGTTGGAAGAGAGGCTTGACAGAATGCTTAGTTCTCAGACGCACTATACAGCTCAAATGAAACTTATTAAAAAACACTGAATAAAAACAAACAGTGGCGATAAGGTAAGATTTTCGAAATTGTAGGGCCAATTTCATTTACTTCTCTCTCAAAGAAAAAAAGACAATGGGAAACAAAAATATTTATTACCATGTTAAAAATTCTAATCCCCAACAAAAGGGCTGAAGAGGCCTACATTTGTTGATGTTGAAATTAGAGACAATTAATAATATTTGGAAGACAAAACAATATCTTGTGCCATTATATGAATGCACTTTATTTGCAGTGTTTGATGAAAAGACTATTTTCTGTTGCATTACTGAAAACATGGCTACATGACAGAGGAAAGGTGTTCAAACAACAGAAGGGAATGTAATATGATGCATAGGAATTTCTCTTGAAACTGTCGTGTAGGATCTCAGGAATACTCCAAGGAACTCAGATCATATATGATCGCTCCATCAACAGTTTGAACTGCAGAAAGCTTAGATTGACTTGCTTATTGTGACTATGAGTAATTAGAGCTGCACAACACAACAAGTCAAGCCTGTTTTCACTAATGCATGGATGTGTCCGTAGCTTTCAGAGGTGGGCCACATAAGGCAGGGAGGTCGTGGGGCCCCACACGGAGTTTTCCTTGTTTCGGTGAGGGTTCCTCGTCATAAAAAAAAAAAATCAAACCTGTTGCAGAAGCTCAGGCTCGGCTTGTTATGGTTCACTCTGGTCTCGCTGGTACCTAGATGAGCCAAGCTCAAGTCTTATCCTATACTCATTTACTTAAATAAGCCAAGCTCAAGTCCTGAAAGCTTGTTTAAGCTCATCCAGACATATAGAACATTCATGTAGATTAATTCAATACACTCTAGAACTCAAGTAAATTGCTTGGTTTAACAATTACCCTCTTTTCCTTCGAAAGAGAGGCCACAGGTTCAAATCCCGCCCTCTCATTTTGCATTTCTTCTTTTTTTAATTCAATTTATAAATCTCAAAGCTTAGTTAATCTCAATTGAGCCAAGCTTTGGTGTTCAAGCTCGTCTCGAGCTCAAGCGAATCTCAAATAATCTAGGCTCAGCTCATATATGTCACTAGAGTAATATCTTGCACAGGGTTTCATTATTGAAGTGCTTCATATTGGGAATGTCATGCTGCCAGATTCATAAAATTAAAACATTATTCAATCATTCAAATTTTATGTGCATGTCACCTTCAGTTAAAATCATGCCATCAACATATAACATAATAGATTGTCATTATGAACCCTTGTTTTTGACTTTTGCACACTCTCAAGCAATCATACCATATTGGACTTCGATAAAGAGCCTTAAATGATCTTGGTTAAGTTGCTTTTTTCCAGGACCTTGATTAAGAAAGACTATCTTCAGATCCAACTTATCTGAAATAGAACTATGATGCTGCTGATGATTCCATTTTTCCTCCCAATTTTTTTTTCAGAGTTGGTGTCCATACTCCTGGTAAAGAACTTCGAGTGAGGCTTCACACCATTCACTAGATTCCTTAATAACTGATTGCAGATCTAGAAAACCAAAGAAGCACCTCCCCTAATGGTTGTAGTCCTCGATCATCAGCTTGAAGACATCACTCAGCTGAGACAACATGCTTAAGTCAGCCATAGATCATCCAGTTGTTTTTGTTAGATTATGGTGTCTGGCTTCACATATAGTTCTGTAATTTAGTGAGACAATAGATGATTTGCATGACAAAACATTTATCTTATCACCAAAATGGGAGCATCAGTAACAAATGGGTCAAGTCTTCATACAAATGGGCATATAATGGAGAAAGAACCCTTTATCATGGTCTTGCGAAGGTCTTCACTGGTTATGTATTTCTGTTCTGGATGAGTCTTTCCCTAGAACCATAATCCCTTCAGAGGTAGATTTCTTATATGCTTCTCCGTAAGGATTTGAGTGTGCTACTAGAGAATGGGGTCTTTCTTATGTGCGTATCGGCTAGAACAACAACAAATTACAAGTAACATAACTTTGACCCTCTTCTGAAGGCAAGACTTTTATATAAAAATGCTTGTGGACATACATATACGTAAAATGTAAACAGAAGATAAAGTTTGTAGTGTCAAGTGTCATATGGACATCTGTGGCTGTGTACGTGAGAAAATAAACAACTGTGTGATGTTTTATGATGACAAGGGACACGAACTTATGTTGAATAACACAGTAACTTGTTGAATAAAAGAGCACAAGTGATTGCTTCTTGTTTGTCTGTTGATGCAAGGATGATGCGTGAAACCTGAATTGGCTACCAAAGCTTCTACTCTACATTCTGGCCAAGATTCCAGCATTGAAATCATGGTCAAGCACCAAAAGTACGATCTTGAGTAAGCACTATGGAAGAGAGGCAAAAATTCAAGGAATCTCTAAGTCTCTTGGCTTTTCAGAATCAATTCTCTGAAGATTTATGTGGGTATGTGAAGGGATTTCAATTCATCAATAGTTAGTTTAAAGACTGTCAGCATCAAATTCTCAGAGAGATTAGTATTCGCACTCTCGAGTTATCACAGGGAAACAATTCAAATAAGCAAGCTAGAAATGTTGCTGCTGCTAAGGCTTCAGTGGAACACCATAGAGTTTACATATAAAATTTGTGCTCTCAAGTTAAGTGTTTGTCATTCTTAATTCTCAGAATGAGAATGATTTGATGTCTAGACTTATAACCAGAAATTCAAGGTGGTCAAATTTACTTGTGAAAATGAGGACCTATACCCTGTATCCGATCCTGTGTAGACCCTTGATTCCTTCAAGCTGGACTGACAGAATTTAGCTTGGTCAGAACCCCTTGATGTCCTGAAAATTTTCTCTCTTGCATATGGTCCATTCAGATGGCTATTTCCTAGAATGCTCCTGAAATAAAATTTTGTTTTTTACTATCTATCACCAGTTCATGTTAACCTGAAGACCATTGCTTTTCAATTTGCAAGTTCATGAGGGGCCAACTTTATCCTTATTTGTTTGATGGTTTTCTGCAAATGACTGGTGCATAAGGACATGGTTTATTGTTAAAGCAGATTTACAGAACCTCTCTGATTAACAAGGGCCGTAGAACTGAGAGTTAACACACTATTATTTCATTTGACATTCTAGTTAGGCCTACAATTCACCATGGTTTTCTTCCACCTCAACCAGGAATTGTGGGAGAAATTAAAGCAAATCATACAGTATAGAAAGATCTCAAAGAAACATTTGAATAAGGTACTTATTTCATTAGGCATCTGCTGATGGGAATAATAAACATAATTAAGATTATTGATTCAGACTGTTCATCTACCACCACCATGTCTCTCTTGGAAGTTTATCATAGCAATTTCTATTATCCCTATTACAGAATTGCCACTGAACTGGAATCATTGTAGCTCTTTTTGTCAGATACAAACACAAAATCGACTTGCTTAAGCATTTTGGATTATTGTGCTTTGGCATGTATTTTTTCATTCTTGATACTTAAAGTTTCTAGCAGGTTTGTTCTCATGTGAAACCATGCAGGTATGCCCTGTGTGTGCAGCAAGTTTGGGAAAGGACACACTTGGACATTTAACTGTGCAGCATCCTCATCTATTAAAGGTGTTGTAATCATGTTAAGGATCAAAACTTCCATGAAAATATGATTACAAATGTTTAAGTTTCAAAGTAACACGATAAAAAATTGATCCTTTGCACAATATTTGCTGAATTCCAGAGGAGGAGAAAATCTCATAAAGGATTGTGGAATAATAGTGCAGTTATGCTTGGAAAGGAACTCCAAGAACTTAGCTCCTTCTTAGGCATTTCTTCAACAAATGATGGAAGCAATATGCCAGATTCCTCACCTGACCCGCTGCTGTCTCCATTTCTTTGCGGTATAACTCTTCCAGATACCAAAGAAAACAAACAGTCAGACTCTAATATGGATGGAAAAATCACCTCAAAGTTACTGGACAATAAAAGGTATATTTGTTCCTTTTTGTTGGTCAGTGGATTGATTTTCCTGATCTAGTGTTACCTTGTACCATCAAAGCATTCATCTTTTAACAGGCAGTTAGAAATCCTGGACTTTATTAATAGAACCATCTGTACTCTAGATTTTATTAATAGAACCATCTGTACCCTAATAGGGCTGCTTATCCCTTTATGCATTATTAGTGTGAAATAAATCATTAGGCATTTCCTTCTTACTAGAACCAGAATTCACCTGTGAAGGCAGATGTAGCATGCAATTCTAGTAAGCACACAACAAGAATCAAAACCTGGCTAAAGTTTAGAATGTGTGATTGTGGTAATTGACTGTAAACTATTTCAATATTGAGATTTGAAGTATTTTATTATTTTCATTACTTGTTATTATCATATCATCAACATAAAAGTAACAAAAACTCTATCCTTCCTGAAAATTGAGACAAATAGAATTGGATCATGATCATTTTGTTGAAACTCACACACCGTGCTTGTAGTATTTTCTCAAACTAGACCCATGATGCTTACTCAAGTCTCTGAGGGTCTTCCATCATTTTTGGATGTGATTCCAAGTAAACTTCTTCATTCAGATCTCCATCTAGAGAGGCATTCATCACAGCTAACTGATATTTTTTTCCTTGGTTAATTGTTGCAACTATCAACAATGATCTCACTATGCTAATATGGGCCAATAATGTAAAGATCTCAGCAAAATTTATGCCATATGGTTGACTATATCATCTTACCACCAATCTGGCTTTGTACCTTTCTATTGGTTCATCACTTTAGTCTTCACCATGTGCACCCACTTACAACCAATGGTAGCTAATGCAAAATATGTTTGATACTCATTATTTCCACAAATGTAACCATCATCATTTTCATTCTGATTGTTAAAAGTTTTTCTCTTCTAGTTTATGTTCTAAAACTTTTACTGTTTTTACTTTCTACTTGAAGAATCGACCTTGACTCATTATTTCCACAAATGTAACCATCATCATTTTCATTCTGATTGTTAAAAGTTTTTCTCTTCTAGTTTATGTTCTAAAACTTTTACTGTTTTTACTTTCTACTTGAAGAATCGACCTTGACTCTTGCATTTATAGCATTCTCTAGACGTGAACCATATGGATATCCATAAATCTTGGAGACATAACACAGAGAGGCATGCTGGAGTCTCCGTGTGATTGCTCATTAATTGTCTCCATGCCAAATAATGTATACTGCAAGTTAATGAACTAATTATGTGTTGTTCAACCCTAGAAAACCTGGACGTTTGCTTCTTTTCCTTATTTTGTTAGGTGTATGCTTGAAAAATGCATTGTAGCCCATCTTTGTAGGCATGTGGGGATCATACTGTTAAACCAACTAATTATTATGATCATGTTATGTAGAGCTCACTGTATACTTTTCTAAAGTGGGTTGTTTTAATGAAGTTGTTTCTGAACATCTGTCTCATGCGTATCTTGGGATGAATATACTTGTAGACTTGTAGTCAGTGTATTATCAAATTTCAATGCAGAATGCTCATTCATGTAAATGCTTGACAGAATGAGTAGTCTTACTATTGGATAAACTCAATTTTGAATTCACAGGCCTATGTCCATTACCAACTTGACAGAAGAGATATACGTTGATCTACATAAAAATTGATATGTTCATGATTGCTCCAAAAAGGCTTATACCTTTCTGTTAAAATTGGATATGGTTCCTCCGTTCTGATGTGACTTTTTTTTGGTTTTTTCTCAATGAAGCACCAAGGAAAGTAAGTCCAGTGGAGGACAGGAGCAAACAGAAAATGAAAGGATTCAAAGGGCAGAATGCATTCAGCAGTTAGTCATGTCAACAATTTTCTAGGGTGATTATCCAGGTTGAGAGTAACATCAATGCCAAGTTGGTTCCAGAGCTCTGTTGCGTATTCTTGGTATCCAATGGCAGCAATGGACGTCTCATATTTCAGCAGTCTCAACCGGTATCAGATTCAGATTATCTGGATTGGAAGACTTGTGGTTGAGTGTGCTATTGCCAATCAGGTGCAGATTGTAGCTGTACTTTAGAGAATGCCCTCTATGGTGTTATGAAAGCGACAATCATATATGTTATTAGGTGGCTCCAAAGCTGAACTTCATTGCTTCTTGTGAACTTTATGAGAACATAAATTATTTCATCGACTATCTATTCCCAGATTAGCATTGTGCAAATTAAGTAAGTGCATCTTGTAGATTTCAAGATCACAAATTAAGATCAACAGCAAAAAGTTGAGGGAACGAATATTTACTGGGTTTACTTTAGTACTGGCCTGACTATGAGCATTACTAGCATAAGTGCAATTTTAACTTTGATCATATTTGGAAAACTCTAGTCCTAACCTAGAATATGATCTAATATGTGCGTGAACTCTAATAAAATAATTAGAGGCCTGCAAACTAGCCTTGGAAACATGTGGAAACCATAGTAAAAAATTGGAAACAGGTGTGGCTATATGTATTTGCACGCCTAATTACAGCTAATGAAAGGGTAAATCTCTTTAATTTCATTCTTTTTTTCCTTCCCCACACCTGACCCAAGCTTGCTTGGGTTGGGGATAGAGTTGGTAGCCCTGACTTTGCCTTTAGGCAATCTATAACCCCTCCAAACAAGTGACAGATGTATTTACAAAAGCTCTTCCTGGGGCTACTTTTCAAGATATGCACACCAGCACACTACGACTAGTTTGAGGAGGACTGAAAGAGAACCAGACTCAGAATGTTCAGATCCAGATCCGAAGATTGAGTCCAAGATAGATTCAAATGCAGCTTACGTGAATGGTGCCAAATGTAGGTCAACAGCTAAGGGAAGAAAAGGTGGAAGCAATCTTTATAAGGTTAGCACAGCAGGGAAAGATAAGGAGGATAAGGTCGACACAACTGGGAAGGATAGGATCAACACAATTGGGAAGGATTATATCAAAATTGGAAATGATAATTTTCATAAATTATGCCTTGAGTTTAGGAGATCTAATGAATTGGAAATCTGATCTCATATGTAAATCTTTTAAATAATGGAAACTTACTCACCCAGTGTGTGAGCGAGCATCTTTCACTGTGGACGTAGGTGGAAACACTGAACCACGTTAACTACTTTCTTGCATTGTTCTATTTTTATTTTATAATGTGTTGCTTTGAAGGTATCAAAGCATTGTTGGGGGTAATGTGGCTTTGTCTTGCTACATGAGACATGGAACCCACTTATAGTCTCTTTCTTATGTCTCCAAGGAAACCCCAAAGTATTGGGGGTTTCTTTGTTTTGGAAACTACTGGTAATTAGAAACCTATATAAGAAAGTGGTTCCAACCTAAGATTTTTCAGGAGAGGTTTTTGAAGGTTTTTGTTCCCACTGCTTGTTTAGATTGCAATAAGAGAGGAGAAAGAAGGTAGTGCAGATTTTGGTTTTGAGTCAAGGTAATCCGCATTAGTTGCATATTAGTGTATTTCTTCTTGTTTTTTAGTGCACTGTAATATCGTGAACTTGTCAGTTTCAATAAAGATTTCTCTCGTATTCTCTCTATGGATGTAGACAGTTTTGCGGAACCACATAAATTTGGTATATCGTGTGTTTGATTGCTTTCTTATTCTTTTATTGTATCATGTGTTTATACGTCTTTCATGCTTACAAACTGGTATCCGAGTGAGACCCGATCTTAGGGCTTGTTTACGATGATAATGAAAGGATTAAGCACAAAGTATGAGATTGAAAAGTTTAATGAAAAAAACTTTGGGTTATGAAATGTAGAGTGAAAGATCTCTTAACCCAACAAGGGCTGGTTAAAGCCTTCTATGAAAAAATAAGAGACCCAAGGATATGTTTGATGATGATTATGATGACATATGTAAAAGAATTATTAGTGTTATTTGGCTTAATCTTATAGATGTTGTTCTATATAATGTCATGAATATAGACTCTGTCCTGGAGTTATAGATGAAATTAGAGAGTTATATGACAAAATCATTGACTAATAAACTTCAATTAAAAAAGCAAATATATGTTTTTTAGATGATCGAAGGCTCGAATTTGTAGGATCACTTAAATGTCTTTAATAGAATCTTGAGACAATTATTGAATCTTGAAGTAAAGATTAAAGAAGAAGATCGAGCTTTGTTACTTTTGGCCTCTTTTCTTCCATCCTACGATTACCTTGTGACAACTCTTTTATTTGATAAGAAGACTCTTAAGTTAGATAAGGTTATTGCGTCTCTTTTATCAAATGAGATAAATAAAAAGATCGGCACCGACCAACCTCAAAGAGAAGAGCTTCTAACAAGAAGTGATTCAGGTCAAGAAAGAGGTAAATCAAAGTTACAGGACCTTGAAAATGAGAACCGATCAAAGTTGAGAAAAAATAACACTGTTACTTGCTATTACTGCAAAAAGGGATACTTGAAGAGGGACTGCAGAGAGGACATATTGAGAAGAAAGAGAATAAGCACAAGAGCTCAGAACAGACAAGTGTGATAGCCGACATAAATGAATGTGATGGTTTAAATTTTCTTTTAGTTTCTGCAAGTATGAATCAATTCTTGCATCACTGAATTTTGGATTCTAAATGTTCATGTCAGATGTGCCTTCATAGAGATTGGTTTGATACCTATCTGGATTATGATGATGGTTCATTTCTTATTGATAATGATGTTATGGTAAGATCACTTGAATATGATTAATAAAAATAAAGATGTTTGATGGGGTGATAATAACCTTAATTGGTGTGACATATGTTTTTAAACTTAAGAAAAGTTTAATTTTTTGGGGTGCTTTAGATGTAAGTGGTTACAAGTTTGCAACAATAAGTGAAGTTCTTAAGGTGACTAAAAGAGCTTTGATAGTCATGAAAGGGTAGTTGACAAAAAAACTTATACAGGTTGATAGGGAACACAGTTTCAAGTATAGTACTTGTGACCATCAATGAAGAGGCTAGTGAATATTAGATCACTTTTTGGTATATGCAACTAGGGTATATAAATGAAAGATGTATGATGAAACTTAATAAAAGAAACTTGTTAAATAATATTAAGTCATGAAAATTAGATTTCTACAAATATTGTGTATTGGGAAAGCAATATAAAGTGACTTTCAAAACTGCAAATCACACGAGCTATAACATCCTAAACTATGTGCATACAGATGTATGGGGGCCTACACCGGTTAAATCCAATGTTGGGTCTAAATATTTGATTACCTTCATAGATGATTACTTAAGAAAATTTTGGGTCTATTTCATGAAGAATTAAATAGAAGCATTCTTAAAATTCAAGTAGTAGAAGATAGAAGTAGAGACATACAAGAAAAATGATAAAATACTCGAGATTAGATAATGGAAGAGAGTACAAGTCTAATGAGTTTATGGAGTTACGTAGAAATGAGAGAATCACTCGTCACTTTACCACACCAGAGACATCTTAATATAATGATTTGGAAGAAAGAATGAACAAGATTCTTATGAAAAGGGCTCACAATATGAGATTGAATGTAGGATTTGAGAAAAGCTTTTAGGCAAAGGCAATTCATGTGACTTGTTTTATTGTCACCATCTAAAGGAATTGATTGCATGCAAGACTCCAAAGGAGATATGGACTAGTAACTAGCTAATTATTCTATTTCGAAAGTTTTTGGATATTATGCTTATTTTCAAGTGCACACTGGACAATGTTTCAAGTTAGATGCTAAGTCTAAACCATGCATTTTTCTTGATTATGAGAAGTGGGTGAAGGGATATAAGTTATTGAATTCTAATTATCATAAAGTCATCATAAGTAGGGATGTTATATTTGATGAGTATCATATGGTGAAAGCAAATAAGAATGATTACATGCAACAGAAAGATAACGAGAAGAAACTAGCCGTAGAGATGGTGGATGAAACTGATCTACCAGCAATGGAAGATGTAATTTTTTCTCAAGACGCTCTTAGCATGGTTCAAGAGCAAGAACAACCCTATAGCTTTGTAATAGATAGAGAAACAAGAACCCAAAAGGATCTAGTCTGGTATAGTTTTGAAGATATAGTTTATTTTGCTCTAACTGTTTGTGTAGGTGATCTATTATGATATAAATATGCTATTAATCTAAATGATAACATTATGTGGATGCTTGCTATGACAGAAGAGATGGAGTGACTCAATAAGAATAAAACTTGGGACTTGGTGAAGTTATCCAAAGACAAGAAAGCTATAGGTTGCAAGTGGGTGTTCAGAAAAAAAGAGACTGCATAAAAAAAGATGGTAAAAAGTTTCACATTGATTCAGAAAGAAAGAGACGAAAAGATTCTCGTGAAGAGAAAAAATCATTTATAATAAAGTCTTATCACCGGTTGCAAAATACATATCGATTCGGGTGTTGTTGGCAAATGTTGTCATGCATGATCGGTCTTGAGTTAGAGTAGCTTGATATGAAGATTGCATCCTTCAGAGAGAACTAAAGAAGAAAAACTACATGCAACAACCTGAGGGTTTCAAGGAAGTAAGCAATGAGAGTCTTGCTTATAGGTTAAAAAAATCATTTTATGGGTTGAAGCAATCTCTTCGGGAGTGGTATAAACATTTTGACTCTTACACAATTAAGGTTAAGTATACTCAGAGTGATTATGACAGTTATGCTTACTCTTGAGTTTTTTATGATGATTCATATATTATTTTGATGTTATACGTAAATGATGTGTTAATTGCTATCAAAAGCATGATTGAAGTTGATAGGTTAAAGTTGACCCTGAGTTAAAAGCTTGATACTAAGGATCTTGGTGCTACAAAGAAAATCCTTAGCATAAAGATTCATAGAGACAAAAAAGTCAACAAATTATGAGTTTCACAAAAGATGTTGAAAATGAACTTTAAAGATTCATTATGAAAAAAAGAGAAACATGTAAGAACTCTTGCTATACATTTCAAGTTATGTATGCACTTGTATCCTAGCATGAAGGAAGAAGCATATATATGTTTAAGGTGACATATGCGAATGTAGTGGGTTATTTTATGTACGTCATGGTTTGTAGTAGGTCTGATGTTGCATATGTTGTAGGTATAGTTAATAAGTATACGAGGAATATAGAAAAGGAGCATTGAAATGTAGTTAAATGAATTTTTTGATATTTACAGGAAACTTCAAATGTTGGTATAATCTTTAAGTAGGGTAAGTCATATGGGTTATGTTGATGCTAACTTTATAATGCTAACTTTATAAGGAACATCGATAAAAGAAGATCCGCTGGTGGTTATATATTTACTCTAGCAGGTGGGGCCACTGAGTTGAAAGTTTATGCTTCAATCATGATTGCTATGTTCACGATTGAGGTAGAATATATGGCAACTTTAAAAGCAACAAAAGAAGACATATGGCTTAAGGGTCTCGTTAATGAATTTGGCATTGAGCAAAGGAAGGTACAATTGTATTGTGATAGTCAAAGCACAATTCACTTGATAGAGAATTCGGTAAGTCTCTCCAAGTCAAAACAAATTGACATTGATGTGCAGAATCATAAGATTTAAAATATGACAAAAGATGGAGAGTTGGACTTGGTAAAGGTTCACGTGAATAATAATGCAGCTGATATGATGACTAAGTCACTTATGGGTGATAAGTTCATGTAATTGCGTGTATTTGGTTAATGTTTCCAGTTAGAAGTATGGGCTCCAGGGAGAGGGGGCATTGAAGGCTGATGCACACATGTTCTGTGGAGCTTTACTAATGCGCAAAAAACATCACTAAAGGTAAAAAAAACACCACTAAAACTTTCAGGACCTTTACTAATGTTTTTCATGCCTTTTTTCTTTTCTAACTATATTAGGTGGATACACTTCTGATGTCATTTTCATCTCTCCCTCCTTATATATATCCACAGTTATATGATGCTTCTTCGGTGGTGATCCCGCGCTGATCAGTGGCTACATTTCTTTTTAATGTGTTATGGTTTTTCTACTGAGGTCATTAGCGGTGGTAGTGACCGCCACTAATGATCCTAAATCATTGAAAATTGACAAACGAGCGTTGTTCGACGAGAAGCCCGTCCACTGTGATGGGTCTCTCTCTCTCTCTCTCTCTCTCTCTCTATATATATATATATATATATATATATATATATATATATATATATATATATATATATATATATGAGGTTCAAACATTCTTAATTTTAGTGTCGCAAGACATGTTTTGTAAATCAGACCTCACATGTGTGCTCAAAATGGTCCATTTGCTAAGCATCAACCCATAATTCATGTTTTTAGTGAGTTCATTTTGATGTGAGCCTAAATGAATATTTAGGCTAAATGAGTTACAACAACCAGAATACCTTCCTTTTGTGCTTGACTCATTTATGCTAAATGAGTTACTTGTGGCTTCTTTCACTGAGCCAGATGACAAGAAATGGCAAGACATAACAAGCTTGATGTGAGCCTAAATGAATATTTCAGTTTGTTGACTAGCTTCAATGATATTACACAAAGTATGTCAAGGTATTCTACACAATGTGGATGGCATAAGACAAGGAAAACTTGCTTGTATAATACAAGAAAGCACGAGTTACAGAATGGTTAAGAAAAAGGGTAATTACAAAAACTCAATTTGTCAACTACAATTAAAATGGGGAATTTACATATAGGTGATTAAACAGAGGTCAGCTGAATGATTTTAACACGAAGATTGTCTTTGAAACATAAATGAAAAAAATTAGATACCTGAATGCAGTAGCGAACAAGGTGGTGGATTTTGTTAAATAGCTAATAAGCTAGGTGGCTTTATGCAAATTAGTCTAAATAAAATTTACGGACTGAATGAACAATTCACTTGAAAAACCTCTTCATTATTATCATTTGTTTTTGTTTTTCGAGGAGACCCTTCATTACTTAATTTATTGACCATCGCATGATCAACCCCTCTTCCCATATCAGTTAAAGCTACATCCTTTTTCCATTGAGAACCAGCTCAAATCATCCAAGGGAGAATTGGTATCTACTTTCTCGAACTCCCAAAAATCTCATAGTCTCCATCCACAAAATATGAAGGTTGGTCATCTTCCCCCACTTTCAGAATTCCCCAACACTTGCCCACATCTCATTTCTCTCTTGGTTCTTCTGGTCGTAAAAGATTGGTATTGATCCTTTTTGAGATCATTTGCAGGCGTGTCTATGGTCGGTCTGGCTCTGTGGCTTCCTGCTGATCTCCATCTCTCTCTACGCAACCCATTTGCTGCCCTCTCTGAGAGATCAGGTCAAGCTTACCCACAAGAGAGAGAGGATCCCTTCGGCTCCTGGACCATCTGTGACCATCTTCTCCGCCCCACTTCCCTTCTCGGGGGTTGTTGGGGATAGGCAGCTCCTTGCGGTTCGTTCGTGGCTGGCTCTGTCGCCGGAGGTCGAGGTGGTCTTGTTCGCGCAACGCCCATCGATGCTTTCCCCGGTCCAGAATCTCAGCCCGAGGGTTTCCATCGAAACCGCCATCGATTTCTCGTGAGGAATCGCCCCTTATTTTGGATTTCCCATTGTTTCTTTCATTAGCATTGGCTGTTCTTTGATTGAATTGAGCCCTTCCTTTTTCGTGGACGATTAGTTGATGCTGCATTTTCTCTTTACATACGCAAATTGAAGTGGGTTCATGTTGGTAGATTGATTAGTACTCAAAATAGATTAGAGGACGAAAGTAATGGGAATAGAAGAGCAGGATTTCGTTTGAGTGTCACAAAATAGGCAATTTAAAGTTTAGTTATATATAGACTTCGCTTTTATAAATTTTTTTTGGAGGGGATAGTAAAATTTTTATTCATACAGTCAAAAAACATCCTTGACGAGGTCCCACATATACACAGAAATAAATTCAGTGCAATAACCAAGCATATCATATTCTAAAACATCCTAAAAGGGGTCCATCCAGCCAATGCCCATTAGTAAAACCATTTATTTTTTTATTATCATTGAATGTTTTGTGGATCTGACTGTACAAATGTGATCACCACAATGTTTTTGAATGGAGTACATGTATTATTCGTGCAGTTTTTTAAAAGTGTCTAAAAATCAATGGCTCACAATGCACCTAAATTTGTAAAGAATAAAAACACAAGTTTGACGGCAAATCGGTCAGATCCAAACAGTGGACATCACATCTACAGAATAGTGCATACCATGTAGTAGTCACTTTGATTTTATAATGTTGTCCTTACGGATATGGCCTTCAGAAATCTATAAGAGAAAAGCAGGGATAGTTTAGGGTCGGAAGGAACTGATTTTATTTGATATTATACATTCCAACGCTTGGCCTTGTATAGACGATGATGCACTTCTAAATTAAGGCATTTGAATTGAATTCATCCCTTCACTCATCTTCATTCTACCTGTTCATATTGGCTTGGAATCTTGAATTTAACTTGTGTAGTTCAAATGCAATTTGAAAATTTTAGATTGTTCCAAATAATGATCCATAAACCACTTTGATGCGATTTTGTAATGTTAGCCATTCTCCTCAAGCTGATGGGAGGTGACATACAGAAACTTGCATTTGAACCATCTAAATTACAGTGATTAGGGCCTTTGCTCCAACAATATCAAATCTGATCTTGATGTAAACTTGTTCCTGGATGTAATGTAACTGATTCATTGTCATATCAAGTGCTTTGTGCACCATCCACTATTCAAGTGGGCAACTCTGGGTTATTTCTTAGTTAATCATGAAACGACATCAGGTCTGAATAAGAAATGGTGGCCATAAGTACATTTAAAGCATCCAAACGGCCAGAAATATCTGCATCAAAAGGCATAATGATGAGATGTAAAACATGGTCAAATAAGAATGCCACAATCAAAGTACCTTTAAGATAAAATGTGTTTGTCAGCCATTAACTTAGCAGTTATTTGCATGAAATCAAATGCCTCACCTAATTCAAATTGTCGGTAATACTACGTGAGGTTAGAGCTAAATATTGAACTTTGAAGATACTCATCCCTTCTTCAACAGCCAACAACATCTACAAGAGTTCCCTCATCCCAAAGTGAGAGTTTAAATCCAATTGGAATCAAAGTGGAGACCAGTTTGGCTATGTCCATGCTGAGTCTTTTAGGGGATCTAGGAACACTTAGAAGAAAACCAACCTTGATATTCAAGTAGTTAAGGTCACCAAGATTAGTAAAGTACTGGCTGAGCTGAGATACTAGTGGATTCACTTCCTAAAGATTGCTTCCAGTCAAGATTATATCATCAACAATAGCAATATCATGCTGGAAGAAGAATTATGACAAGTGAACTTTGATAAGTTAGCTTTGCTGCAAGTAAGTACAATTTCAAAAAAGATAAGATCTGAATATTTTGGACCTCGCTGATAAGGTCTTTTTAAGCCACCAATTGCCTTATGCAATAAATTTACATGATGAGGTTGATAATTGTCAATAACCAAGGAGGTTGCACCATGTTGAAAATTTGGTTAGGAGTGCTATGAAGAAAGGTGTCAAGTTGGCACATCATCTGTGCTTAGACACACTTCAATGAAAATCAAATGAATAGTTATGAGCTGAAAAATGGAACTAAACATCTTATCACAGTCAAGCCTAAGTTGATGAAACCCAGAAACCAGCAAGTGAACTTTGTACCTCTATTGTAATTGATCTTTTCTTTCCATTTAATTTGAAAATCCATTTGCAAGTCCTATGGTTCCAGAATTGTTCTCCAACAATGAACAAACAATTAAGTTTATATCACATGATTTCAGGCCAAGGATTATGTTTGAAAGTTTCATGTTCAGGTGAAGGTTCATGGGATGGGTTGTAATATGTTCACATGGGTCGGTTAGTTCAAACTGAGTTGGTAGCATTGACTGACTAGGTTCAGGATGATTATCTGTAGGGGATGCAGCTAGTGAGGTAAAGGAACTCTTGGTGACACTATTGTAGTGCATAAATGGTTAATAACATGAGAAGTTTAGCTATAAGAGAGTTAGCTGGAAGGTTTTGTGATGTTGCAGAACCTGAAAATGTTTGTTCACAAGATTTAGACATAGGGAACATGCTGAAAAATTGATAATAATGACAAGAAGAATTGAGGGTTACCATTGGAGCTGCCCTGATCACTAGCATGGACATGTGTATTGGTGCTGGAATTTTCATGGGTGGTGTGCGTTTACAGCTGGAGCTACTCTGTGTGTGTGTGTTTTCAAAAAGAAGTGATTCATCAATTTTTTTCTAAAAAGCAGACCTGACAAGTTTGCATGTCAAAAGCCGCAAGTCTTTGTGTAGTTGAACTATCACCAAGAAAGGTGCATACAACATGCTTGCAGTCAAGTTTATGATCTCTATGGTCTGTGAAATAGAGGTAATGCTGACAACCAAAGCTTTTGAAGATCTAAATAATCAGGGATTTGATTATAAGAATGTTTATCTGGACTCTTAAACTTTAAAAACTGAACACTTTATTTATCAAATAAATGTAGGGACCTTCTCCATTGTACCAGTTAAAAATTGGAAATATGACAACTTGATGTGAAATATGGCTTGGCAATAATCTATCATTGGTAATGTATATGCTAAATGTCAAAAGCTATGTCACATAGGTGCGGGTGCGGCGATGCGGCACTTTAAAAAAACTTGGGTGCGGGGGCGCGGGGAGGATATATATATATAATTTTTAAATTTTTTAACTTAACACTAATGAAATAAAAACAATTATCATATCATCAATTCATCATGCATAAATTCATGCAATAAATCAAATTAACAATCTACAATTGCTATTCCTTATCAATAAAAAAAACACCACAAATTAAATCAACTATAAATATATATTGGTTGTGCTAAGTGAATTAAGAAAACATGAAACAATCCAACAAGTCAAGCAAAAAAGAAGTAAATTATGCTAATAAAAAAAAGAAAACAATGCATAATTGCATACCAAAAGTATATCATACACAATGTTATACTTGGGTTCGGTTTTGGCTGGGTTCACCAGTATGCTTGAGTGAATTAAGAAAACATGAAACAATCCAACAAGTCAAGCAAAAAAGAAGTAAATTATGCTAATAAAAAAAAGAAAACAATGCATAATTGCATACCAAAAGTATATCATACACAATGTTATACTTGGGTTCGGTTTTGGCTGGGTTCACCAGTATGCCTGAGTTCGATTCTGGTGAACCCATGCCTAGGTTCACCAAAACCGAACCCAACAGGCCTGGGTTCTGGACACCAGTAAGCTTGGGTTCAATTTTGGTGAACCCAGACCTGGGTTCACCAGAGCCAAACCTAGCATGCTTAGGTTCAGCTTTGGGCCTCTGGTGAACCCAAGCCTGAGTTCACTAGAGGTTTGACCCTTGCGCCAACGAGGAGAGGAGGAGAAGGAAGAAGAAAAGGAGGAAGCGGATAAGGAAGAAGAAAGACAAGAGGAGGAGGAGGAAAAGGAAGAAGAAAGACAAAGAGGAGGAGGAGAAGAAAGAGAGGTGAAGGAGAAAGAGGAGCAGGAGGGGATGTGGAGAGGAGTCGGGAAGGAGGAGGGGGGGGGGGGGGGGGGGGTGCAGTCGTGCCATAATACCCCCACCTCCACACTTTTTCTTTTTTGTTTTGGGACCAAAATAGGCTCGATCAAAATTTACTGAGTCCATTTTGGAGGGTGCGGATTGACCACACCCAGAATTGTTTGAGAGCACCCGGTGCAGCAAAATTTCGTATTTGCTACATGGGGTGCTGCACCCTCACCCACGTCGCGTTGTGTCAACACAGGTGCGGCCGCCTCTAAGGAGAGTCCATGTGACATAGGTCAAAAGTGTTGAATGTTTATGTTATTGCAGCTAAAGAAGTGAATATGCATAAAATTTTTCCTTAATAATATAAAAGAGGACAAATTTGTTGCTAATGGCATACTGACTTCTCAAATTTGACCTACTCTATGACTCCACATTGCTTGTCTTTGCATTCTCTACAAGATTGTGGTTGCACTGGTCAGCACCTTGCTGCAACACCATTTACTTTTTGTGTTAGACTTTATTCACACAAGTTTCTCTATTATTATGTTCTCTGATTTCACCTATTACCGTGTTTCAGATTTCTTGGGACCCCTTTTTTTCACGCCATGGTTGCAAGATCACAAGCTTCTGGTTCAGACATTTCTGTTCTGATTGATTCAGAAACCTTACTCTTACCCAACTTTATCTCTGCCTTAAATTATGCCTACAAACTTGATCACAACTGGCTCCTTTTTTCCATCCCACATCACATTTCCCACTTACCATTCCACTTCGGTGGCCTTGATCAGCAATGGGTATGGGACACTGGGAGGCAAATAAGAACTGAGAAGGTATCATAGAAATTCACATTGATTCTTGTGCACATAAGATATATGCTAAATTATTTTTTCATAACTTAATTCCTTTCGATAACAAACTTATTCATGGAAAATTCATTACCTCATCAGTTGGAAGAATTCCTAGTTCAGAATTGGCAACAAAGTAATTACAGTGGTAGGTTGCTCTTGGCATGGAACACCGGCGAGCTTCCTCTACATGCAGGTGTCCTCCCTCCTTTTTTGTATGGCAAACGATATCACAGTGAATGGCTTATGCATGAGGCCCTGTCAACAGAACTTAGATTTGTCTTTGATGGAACTGATGCTGCACTTAGTTTTTATCCTGAAAACATTGGATTCCAACAGAATCAATCTTCAACAGGTTCAGAAGTTGAAGAATATAATAGACACTGGGAAATTGAGGGAAATGCCTATCTTGCTGCTTCATATGGATCATTTTACTTCAGGATGACCAGAATTTCTGATAACATGCTGAAACTCATCAAATGTGGTGGACAGTTTATGATTGTAAATGTTTCAATGTGCAATACATCCTTTCATCAAAAGCCTGCATTGCTTAAGGTGAACAGGGTATCAGGCCTATGGAAGGATGTGTTGGTTTCTCTGGGAGACAATGGGAAGAGATACCTATCATGCACAGAAAAATGCAATTTAATCAGCAGTGCATTGGGCATGCCTGCCATTCAGAAATCAGAACTCAAATCATCCATGCCTTCACTACCATTCTCCCTAGAAATGCTCCTCAAAAGAGTTGCTGACCAGGAAAAGACTGTCGTTCTGGCAGTAGCTGGAAATAATTACAAGGACATGCTTATGAGCTGGGTCTGCCGCCTACGTCACATCTCAATTTCAAATTTTATAGTTTTTGCCCTTGATGATGAAGTTTATCGATTTGCCTTACTACAAGTATGAAGCCTCAACTCCTATTAAGTTTCATGTAGTGGTCCTTCTGTGTTTGCTCCACTATTATATTGTCTTTCTAACATCAATTTTTAGGAACCTCTGATCTGCAATTTTTTTGTGAACCTAACTGTTTTGTGGTTACAGGGATTGCCTGTCTTCAAGGCTCTATCATCTCAACTGGATATTAGCTTTGATAACTGTCATTTTGGCACCAAGTGCTTTCAGAGGGTGACAAAGGTGAAATCCAGAATAGTATTGAAGATACTAAAGATGGGTTACAATGTACTCATGAGTGATGTTGATGTATACTGGTTTAAAAACCCACTTTCTTATCTTCGTGCTTATGGACCTGCTGCATTGGTTGCTCAGTCAGATGAGTTCAATGAAACTGGTGTGTCATTGTCTTCTGCATTCCATTTCTCATCTTAATTTTTTTCATCTTACCATTGCTAGTTTATCCTTTGATCATTATTTATAATTGCAAAAGCTATGGTTAGAACAAAGATGCTACTTACATAAGAATGGGTTCCTTGGAGGTTAGCAATTTGGGCATTCAAAATCCAGCTACTCTGGCATTACTATCCACTGACCTAACTTTGTGTTGAATTAACTAGTAGTGCTTCTACCTTGAGATGTTAACCTGACCGTGGACAAGTCAGTGTGGCAATGCTTCTCATGGTCTGTATTATCTAGCTAGTTTGCAAGCTATTGACTTGACCAGTTGGATAATGAATATTATGACCCAATTCGTAGCAAGCTGCCTGAGTTGAGTCAGCCATGCTGGTCCATCATGGAAACTTGATCAGGATAAAGTAGTCATCCATTTACAGTTTGAATTACCATGACATCAAATATTGCTCTCTACTCATTATATGTGACCCTGTTGCAGTTCCAATAAATTTACCTCGGCGCTTGAACTCTGGCTTTTACTATGTGCATTCAGACTCTGCTACCATTCTTGCAATGGAGAAGGTGGTGAAGCATGCATCCAAGTCTCGCATGTCCGAACAGCCAAGTTTTTATGATGTACTCTGTGGTGAAGGTGGCAGAAACCGCTTGGGAGATAATAAGTGTCACGAGCCTGTGAGTAATGTTACCGTCCATTTCTTAGATAGGAACCTCTTCCCCAATGGAGCTTTCCAGAACCTGTGGAAAAAAAAGAATGTGACAGATGCCTGCATGAGGAGAGGTTGCATCACTCTCCATAATAACTGGATTAGTGGGAGGAAGAAGAAACTTCAACGACACATTTCGTCTGGACTCTGGGAATATGATGTGGGAACTCGGATGTGTCTGCAAGGCTGGCAGGATCTGAATTCAAGAAGTTACTTCTAATCAGTGTGTCCTTGATTCATTTCATCTTCAACATTGTGTTTTACATAGGGATTCTTTTTCATTGGTTGGATCTGGTCTTCATGTGGAGACAAAGAAAGAAGCCGATGAAGATTTAGCACACATCCTTTGCATGCTTGAGTTAGCCATTTAATCCTTTTCATCACCATCTTATGTGAATCAATGGGTTCACTGATGTTCATACAGATGCTCCCCTAGATTTCTGATGTGTCAACATACAAGAACACTGAAGCAACATTGGGAGCTTGCAGGATATGATTGTTTGAACAGTCCAGGATGAACAGACGTGGAAAACATGACATTCTACTGTCCATGGAGAAGTATAGAAGACAA
This sequence comes from Nuphar pumila, assembly GCF_984573655.1. Taxonomy (NCBI): domain Eukaryota; kingdom Viridiplantae; phylum Streptophyta; class Magnoliopsida; order Nymphaeales; family Nymphaeaceae; genus Nuphar; species Nuphar pumila. The sequence continues at coordinate 118,117,269 of NC_143255.1, forward strand.
TTCATGTTGTTGGGACTGTTAAGCTCTATCTGTTCCAAGTGACTAATGTGATGCAGAAGAATCCAGATCTGCGCATTTCCCGGCCAGAGGTTTTCAAGAGGCCTTCAGATTCTTTGATTTGAGAGGAAGAGGTACTTTGGCCAAGAGAGAGGTTTCCATATCAAAACATAGGAGGGACTGTCTTTTGAATTTGAACATACCTTGGTCCCTCCCACAGTTTTCTCAATTATTTGCTGAGAGGCCTAAAGGTGAAGGTGTGGCTGGGAGCCGTAGCCATTCATGGTTGGTGCAGGTGAAGGGACCCTTGTGTTCTACCTTATAGTTAGCAAAACTCCGTTTGTAGCAGTCTCTTTCAATAAGACTATGCAAATAAAAAAGAAATAAAACTCCCTCTTTTTCAGAAACTTGGCAAAAAACTCAATTCTTTTTGTAGAAACATTTAGATCACAGAAAATTATATTTGTAAAAAAACTGGGGTTTCAGAAAAAGTTTAAATATGGATACAGTTTTGTGGAAAATAAGATTTGGATCACATTGATTTTTGAATTTGAATGCTGAAGTTTCTATACCTTAAGGAAAACCTCATTTTATCATTTATGTGACATTTTTCTGACAATGTTTTGCCAAATTCAAAACAAAGTAAACCCATGTACTATTGCCGATTGTTTGGCAGCTCACTCTGTTATGCCTTTTTCATTTTTTTTAATGCAAAACCTCTTTAATCATGTATTCATTATTTAAAGATTTTTTGCGGTTTTGATGTATAGCAAAAGGCCCTACTTGCACCAACGGGGGCTCCACTTGTTTGGTAGGAGCTGTGAGTGCACGTCACCTTGTGTTGGGACGTTGCAAGTTCCAAACCCAATGGTACGAATGTATAACCCCAGCTTGCCTATCGAAAAAAGTATAGCCCTACTTGCACCAAATTGAAGAGTCGGGTGTTGGGAAGTCGATGCTTTGTACCTTGTGGGGGTGTAATAAGATCATTTCTCATTTATTCACATGATTCCAGTGTTCGGGTCGTATATCACTAATACCGAATCTGACCAACTGGATGTTGGCTAAATGGATACAAATTCAGATTTGAGTGTGGATGGTGGAAAGCTCAAACCAACAGTTTTTTTTACATGTAATCTAATTCAGATATCCCTCTAACCTGGACACGGATTCATTAGCAAAAACCAAAGCCATATTGGCATCCGATCATAATCTGATATAGTTTTGGCTTACTAAATCCAACTAAACAGAGTTGGACTTGGTTGGATATCGGACAAAAATCTGCTCCATTGAGATCCTTATTCCAGTGTAAAACTTCACAAGAACCTTTTTAACGGTTTTTTTGTTTTATATAGGACAGTGAATTTAAATTGAAGGGTGCAAAATCTTGTTGAAATGGCAAGAATGTCCAACAATGGACTTTAGCTCCATAACAGAAATATGCACTTCTTTTTTTTGGGGTGGGGGGGTAAATCAGGCTGGGGTTGGGCTGATCCCTACCAGTATAGTAAAAAGTATAAAGCAGTCATGATTTACAATTCCTGCTGAGCAGGGTGCCAATCCGGAGGCTTATCTTGCTAAATCCAGTCTCTATAAGAGCGGCCAGCACCAGCCAAAATTTCTTTTTTCTTTTTGGATAATCCAAGGAAAAAAACCCCGTCACTGACCGCACCTTGACTGGCCTCCAGTTGGTAAAACCCTTAAGGTCCCCCCTGCCCACCAAGGACACCCAGCTTCGACCTTGAGGCAAGGGACACCACCCGTTGGTTTCGAACTTGTGATGTCTGGTCATTTCACAAGTCGCCCCTACCAGATGAAATGAGCCCTTCCAAGCAGGGCTTGCATAGATCGTCCCAGTTTAGCAGGTAGCCAGAGTCATTCCACAAAAGTTGTCTTATAATGCGTTCCAATCTCTCCACCCGTTGGTTTCGAACTTGTGATGTATGGTCAACTTGGTGACATTCACAAGTCGCCCCTACCAGATGAAATGAGCCCTTCCAAGCAGGGCTTGCATAGATCGTCCCAGTTTAGCAGGTTGCCAGAGTCATTCCACAAAAGTTGTCTTATAATGCGTTCCAATCTCTCCACCACCTATTGTGGGAGCTTGAAAACTGACATCCAATGAGAGGGGAATGCAGTAAAAACAGAATTGATCAACACAATCCTGCCTGCCATCGCTATATGTCTACCACCACCCCAAGTATCCAATCTGGCCTGGAATTTTGCAATGAGGATCGCAATGTTGAGCTTTGAGGGCCCCAAAAAACAAAGGCAGGCCTAGATATTTAATTGGGAGACTGCTCTGTACCCCAGCCACTGAGCTTTTGGACTTGGTGAACTCAGGAATGAGTCAAGTTGAATGGTATTAACAACGATTTCTCCTGGCTGATCTTCATACCTAAGCTATTTTCAAATTCTCTCAGCACTTGGATGAAATTACCTACTGAAAATTTCATGTCCTCTATAAAGAACAGTGTGCCATCAGCAAAAAAAAAAAAGAGTGGCTCCATGACAAGTTCTTGATCCGACGCGGCCTGATGGCCCCTTCTAGTTCTGCCACAAAGAGACGTCTTGACAAGCACTCCATTATCATCAAAAATAGATACCGTGAGATGGGGTCGCCCTGCGTCAGTCCTCTGCTACAACCAAACTGATGACCCGATTCACCATTGACGATAGCATCATACGTCGTGGTGGTAACACATACCATGATAAAATGGGGCCACTCTTTGCAAAACCCGAAGAGTTTGAGAGTTTCTTTTAGGAACTCACAGTCCACGCGATTATAGGCCTTGAATAAATCCATTTTGAATAGGATGTTTTGTTTCTTGCTAGAGGCAATATAATCTACTAATTCATAGGCTATGAGCAAACTTTCTTGGATTGTGCAGCCTTTCAGGAAGTCCCTTTTGAGATATGATTCTTTGAAGAATTCCTTTCGATTTTAGATATAATCTTGTAAATGAAATTGCATAGATTACTTGCTTTTAATTCTATGGTCATCTATGGTTTCTCTGTTGCAGATTGAGCAGGGTGTCCCATTACTAAGTGTTCTACCTCCTGCTATTGCATATATCTCGGTGAAAATTGTATCTCTTGGAGTGCAAAAAAAAAAAAACAGCCCACAGTAGCTTGCTCTAGCAATGAGGCCAAGTACCACTCTCTTGCAGCTGCCACAACCGAGCTCAGTTGGATCACTTTTATTCTTTGTGATCTCAGAGTTTATATATCTCAGGCTCCCCCACTCTTCTATGACAATCTCTCGGCTTTACACATGGCTGTGAATCCAGTCTTTCACAATCGGTCAAAGCACATTGAGATATATAGACTACAACTTCGTCTGTGAAAAGGTGGCTCAGCGTCAGCTTGTTACCACCTTCGTTCCGTCTCATCATCAAGTGCGCTAAGATCTGCAGTCAACCAAATCCAACAAGGCCAGTACCAATTGGATTCTCAACCAACACACTTGTGGGCGATTTTATCAAGATAAGGAGGATAAGCACCAGCTGAATGGGCGATCTCCTCAAGATAAGGACAATAAGCCTCAACGTGATGGTTCTCCACTAAATGAGGTTTCCTGCCAATATGAGCAAATCAATAGCAAGAAGAAAGAAAGTCAAAATGAGAAAGAAGTTGTAAACTATAAGAATTTTGGAAAAATAGATTCTTATCTTAATCAGAACTCTACAAAGAGTATTAATTCATGTAATGGTCTCCGTGGACATAGGCATAACAACTGAACCATGGAAAATAGTGTGCAACCCTTTTCTCTCTCTTTCACTAGTTTCTCACGTTCTCACTCTCCAAACGAGTTGAGATATTGTTTACTTTTTCCTAATTTTTTGTAATGTCTGTGACAACTTTTCCCACTTCCCAATCCCTTTGTTCTGTCAATCACAACGTAGCCTTCTTCCTTGACGTCTTTCTGAGTCAAAACTCTTTCACCCACCTCTTGTAGTTGAAGCCATCGTCGTTGCAGAACTCCCACTCTCCTTCCAATATCACGGTCGACACCATGGCCATCATCATCACCATCACTTCTGAAATTTGAACTACTTTAGATATTTGCGCAAGAATTTTTCCATTTTTGGCAGAGGAAAAGTAATCTTGTGAGTTTAATCCAAGCCTGCCAAGAAGCCAAACAAAAACGAGAAACAAGAACGGGAAACAAGTCTTTCTAAATTCATGTGAAATGAGAAATGTGATATATATATATATATATATATATATATATATATATATATATATATATATATATATATATATATATATATATATATATATAAAATGTGTGTGTATGAAGAGCAAAAGTGCAAAAATATGCAAGAATGAAGAATATTGTATGTTTAAACAAATTTTACTTTTATAGTAATATTATGACAATTAGTAAGAATTAATCATTTTTCTTAGTAAAATATGTGATTACAACAACAACACTATACCTTCATCCCAAAACAATTGGGGTCGGCGATATGAACCAAAAAAGAAAATCATTCTGGGTCTTCCACATGAATCCTTCTCCTCCAATCATTTCTATCCAATGTCATGTCCTCGGTGAGGTTCAAATCATTCATATCCTTTCCTATCATTATTTTTCTTAATAAAATATGTGATTACATTGACTATAATTATAAAGCAATTATAAAATTGGATATGTTTTATATAAATGAGTGCATAGTTGACTTACTTTTCATAAAGTATCAAATATCATAAATAAAGTATTTAAATGCAACATAGGTTTAGATGGAATCAAGAAATAAAAAAATAATATAGTTATATTAATTTTTGAAAATTTGCAATTTTATCCAATATATTACATTATCATAATATTAAAATTGTATACAAAATTTAGCTTTTTAAATAAGTTATTAAAATTTTGGATAACACATAGATAAAACTTTTTTATTAAAAAATGAAATTTCTTAAGGAAAACTTGACAGAAATGTACGGAAACATGTTTGCCAAATAAATGAAACGAGTTTCCCATATAAAACGAGAAGATTTCCCATGTGATGTGAAATAAGTTTCTCACTCGATTAGAAACATGTTTCCCATATATTTTTAGAAGTTTCTCACAAGTTTTGAAAACACATGGTTTTTTGTTTTGAAAACTGTTTCTCAATAAACGAGTTTCCCACATGTAAGTGAAGTTTCCAGTAACCTTGGACTAAACCTCATGAGGAAAAGTGCTATTGTGAGTATGAAATTCTAACTCCTTCATAGTAGCATGTTTGGTTGCATCTCATGTGATTTGAAGTCATGAATTCAAACCATGTGTTTCAGCATGTGATTTGGAATCACTTGAGAGTACGTTTGGTTGCATTCTAATGTGATTTGGAATGTCAAGCAGGTGAGAGAACAAATCTCATTTGCACAACTAAACAAACATGTGATTTGTAATCTCATGCAAATAAGAAACAAAATATAATCACATTTTGAAGTGAATCTCAGGCGATTACAAATCACGTGAAATATGTGATTTGAAATTCGTACGACTTCAAATCATGGAATCATATGAGATGCAACTGAACATACTTCAAATGTGTCGCATCCGTATCTTTGTGACGTGCTTCGAACCGAAAGAAAGCTCATAGGAAATATATATTGCCAAAAAACTTACGAATTTTTTTTTTGTTACCGAGGTGGTATCCCATGTGGTAAGCGGGGTCCTGTGTCAAAATGAAGGCACAGGATCGAATCCCTCTGCCACATGGGGCGGCTGCTTGCCTTTCAAAAAACGGAAAAAAAAGTTGCGAAGAACATTATCGAAAAATAAAAAACGTTGCAAGAACTTCGAAATCCATCTGACAGACAGGCAGAGCCGCTGGGTGGCTGAGCAAAGCTCATCACAAGCCGGCGGTGTGGCATCAGCTTCCTCCATCGTAAAGCTAATGCCTCAAACGTTGGCCGCGCGAGCGGGCCTGCGCGCCCTTCATCTGCGGCATTCTGCATCAGGCGGGCGCGCCCTGAGACCGACCGCCCTTTTCGCCTTCTCCAGGAACCTGCTCGCCTTCTCCTCCTCTTCTTTCTCCTCCACTCCCTACCCTCTGCAGTATGAGCTCATCGCCTCTCATCCTGTCCACCCCCGCCCTTCCCCTCCTCGATCCAGACACAACAATCCCCACACCGATGCCATGCCTTCCTTCGGCCCACACGACGAGGACATGGACAAATCCAAGCGGAAGTACTACCTCAAGCGGAGGAAGCGGATGTACGGCTCCGATTCGGAGGGCGACGACCGTGGGCGCCGGGACGACGAGTTCGTCGAGATGAGGCCCGAGGTCGTGGAATTCCCGACCCTGCATTCCAGGGAGGAGGAATTGTACTTCTACGATGCGTTCGCCTTCCCGTGGGAGAAGGACAAGCATTACAGGATGGTGCACCAGCTGGAGAAGAAGTACTTCCCCGGACAGGGCCTCGAGAACGCCTTCGTGCAGCCGGGCGAGGAGCGGAGGGATGGGAAGGGATCGAGGGGGAGGAAGGGGAAGTTGGAGCGTGAAGATGACGGGGACGATAAGCGGTTGATTTTCTTCGAGGATGGGAAGGGGGAGAAGCCGGCGAAGCCGGCGGAGAGTCCGGGGAAGAAGGTGGAGGTATCGGAGAGGAAGGTGGAGGAGTTCTTCAAGGGTTTGAGCAAGGGGTCCAAGGTTGGGGAAGCTCCCGGGGAGCCGTATGTGTTGACGCGGCACGACGATCTTCCGGCGAGATGGGATGGACCTTCGGGCACCGTCGTCTTGGTCGATAAACCGAAAGGTCTCGTTCGATTACAATCTTGTTTTTTTATCATTTTGGATTGCCTGGGAATTCATTCCTTTTTCATGATGTACAATAGCGTGCCTTTTGGTTTTTATGCTCATGGAACTAGTGTTCCTCCCGGAAAAATCTTTGGACCACGTGGTGTGTTTCTGAATTGCGCTTCTTTCATTCAACCACACCATCTGTTTTGATATGTGTTAACAAGGTGGTCAGTGATAATGGCGTTTGCCTAAAGAAAAACTGAAATTGTCTGCTTGTATGTCCTTCATTTAGTTATGCATGAAGCGTTTAATTGTAGTCCTAATCTGTATTATAGAATAGGCATATAAGTAACAGAAAAAATTATAGATCTACTTTGATGTGTAGGTGCATAAGTAGGAACTGACATCCCATATATACCAAGATCATTCATATTTACAAAATGTTGGACAAAGTGTATATCAGGAGAAGGTAATATGAGGATTTGATTGATCATCCCATGCATACACACAGATATATGATGCAGGAATACAATTGCTTACTGGTTATTAATAAGTTTGCCACAAACTTGCACCTCTGTCAAATTCCGAATAGGCGAATACCGTGACGGTTACAGATGTTAATTTTCACTACTTGTGTGTGTGTGTGTGCCTACATGTTTGTTTAAGCAAGCAAGCACTTTTGTGTAATAACTCTACCAAAGGTGACCCCATTATAGGGATAGTCTCGGGCATGCCAATTACAATTTTGACTACCCTTTAACCAATTTGGTCCCAAGGTAAAGAATAACCAGTAAACCAAATAATGTAGTCAATACAGCTAGAACTACACCTGCAAGCGAGAAGCAAGCAAGCAAGGGCACTCTCTCTCTACAACACCTCATCCATCATCATTTCCAGCCGCCTTCAACAAAACAAGCAAGCAAGCACCCACGTGTGCACCTAGACCACCACATCTATTGTCTATTCGGCGTTTCTACTGTCTCTATCAATACCGCTATTGCCACCATCAAGAACACATTCAACTAGATCTCTGAAATTTAGCCAGTTTCATCCCCAAGTAACCAGTAATCTTATAAAAAGTATATACAATGGAATGACAATTATCCACTTGAAGGAACATCTTTGCAGAAACTAGACATTTGGAAAAAGATCTTCTCTAGGAGAACAACTGCATTCCTATTTGCATGTAACTGTGGGTAGGATCACTGAACAAATGATTGGAAGAAGAGGATCATATCCAAAAGAATCACTTTCCTTCTGTAGAAGGGTACATGCAGGAATTTAAGCCAGTTCTTCTATGTTTCTTGGACACTGACACAGGTGTTGGTGTCGGACATGGCGGGTCTTAAAAAATTAGATTCTTGGACCTGATAATATATATATATATATCTATGAGATAAAACATACTTTTAAAGAATTGTGCAAACAAAACCATAAAATATAAAATGCACATTCCCTTTCCATTTGTATTTTGATCCTTGATAATTTACAGTTTTATGAACATGTAAGATTGTAAGTACAAAAAGTCAAAAACAAATCATCAAGACTAATGAGTGTCAATGTGTGATCGATACTTCCCAGGTGAGTATCTTCCACACCGTAGATTATTTGACACTTCCTTGTTTAACAAGTAAGTATCCATAAAGCTGGACACCCCTGTCCTTTATGCAAGAAACTGGACACTCCTTGGACATGGTGTGTCCAAACACAATTTAAGGTGTTGGACACCCGAAACGCTTGTCCAAAATTTTGAATACTTCTAATTTAAAAAGCGGTGTGTCAGTGTCATGTCCAGGAGTATCGCTTTTTCTTCTTACACTGACACTTCAACCTAGGTGAAATGTCCATGTAACATAGCAGTTCATAAATGTAGTCTCAAATCTTTTTCTTTCTAATTAAATTACTTTTGATTGAATCTTAGATTTTGGGTTATTCAAATACTATTCATGGATCATCCTTAATTGGATTTGTTTTGTTGTGTATATTCCTATGATTGCAGCTGTATATTGTGTATAACCTGCATTTGTTTATTTTTGTTATAACTTTTTTTATCAGCAAGCTGTTTAATGGGAATGCTCCATAGTATTTAATATAATTGATGCATTCGTTACAACTTTAATCAAATAAAAAAAGATGAAAATCCCTGAAATCTTGCATTTTGTTATGCTGGAAAATGCAGCAAACTAATGATGTAGTTACATCTTATATTTTTACATTTTCTTTTGGAAGGTTGGACTTCATTTACCGTTTGCGGAAAGCTGCGTCGCTTGGTCAAAGTGCAAAAGGTTTCCTCTCAGCATATTATACCTGCAGAATTGCAGGGTCTACACTTCTCTAATTTTATGATCATAAGATTTTGTTGCTTACAGCTATTGTTACAGGTTGGTCATGCTGGTACCCTTGACCCGATGGCCACTGGTTTGTTGATTGTTTGTGTTGGTAAAGCAACAAAGCAAGTGGAAAGGTATGCTATCTGAATTCATTAGATTATAAATTTTCAGGTTTTGAAAATATAAGAAAAACATAACTCATCAAAATAGCTGCATAAACCCAAGAGTTACCCCTAAACATGCCCTTAAAAAATAACCTGTCACCAATGCAATATGAGTCATTGGGTACAAACCCTGGCACTTCATCTTCTCCATATATGTGGTGTCTGGCAGTGGATGAAATGCCAAAGGTTCATATGAAGTCCACATATTTTCATGATGGTTCTAGGAGGGATTGTCCACACCACATTTGGTGGTTGCATGGGTCACAATTTCCAAGGTCCAAAGACCCTAGTATGCTGGGGTAGGATTATTTGATTAAAACAGATTTCAATATGCTCTAAACACGGAGTCATGGCTTGCTAATTCCTGGAAACATGCACGATTGGTTTGCTTCTAGCCTAGCCTGAACAGTAAACCAGGCAATGTTCAGGCCAAGGTAAAATATCCTTGCAATGGCCATGGCCCATGACCTGAGCCCAACCTGTTACCCATATACATGGAGCCTAGGTCTTGGGCTCATGCTTGATAGGACCTGGGTCCAGTACGTGGCCAATGCTGAGGGGAAGCCCAACAGGAACCTGGTGAGTCAGTCTTTTTCTCAGGTTCAGGTTCTTATGGGCCTATCCCGATGCCCCCCCAACATGATCTTGCTTGGACTGAGTGTAACCATATGGAATGTTTCCTAAGTTTTTGATGCTTAAACAACTTCTGCAGAATTATGTCACAATTATTAGTTTGACACTGTTGCTGTCCCTTGAAGTATTTGTTAACCTTTTTTAATTCTTGTATCAATATCTCCTATTCCTATTCTTTGCAGGTATCAGGATATGTTTAAAGGTTATAGTGGAGTTTTTCGATTAGGAGAGGCAACTTCAACGTGGGATGCTGATTCACCGGTGTGTGTGTTAGTTTCAACTAATGATCAGTGCCACTCAGGTTTTTGAATAAAAAACTATGTTCATAACTCCATGGATGCTAAAAGTTTCTAATACTTCAATTAAAGTGCACTTAGTTACTGAAGAGAAAAATTGAAATTCCTTTTGTAGTATCTCTTTTGTTTAGATGGTGATCTTGTTCATGTTCAGAAATCATTTGTTGCCTAAGTATTACAAGTTTCAAGGGATATGGGCTGTTATAGGTGAAATGAAATGGGGATCTTCGAAACACGAGCTTAGATTCACAAGGGCAAGTGTCAAGAATGACACTAAAGCATAACCCTTAAAAAGGGTATAACTGAAAACAAAATAAAAATGTATTCTTTATTGATATGAAAAACCAATTGCTTAAGAAGCATTGGAATGAAATACAAGAGGGGCTGCACCCCTTTATATACACAGCTGAAAGAGGACTCAATAGAGCTGTTGGATACAGTCCAACAGCTTTGGACTGCGTCAGTCCAACAACTCTATTGCTAGTCAAGTCTGAACAGGACTTGACTAGCAACAGTCATTCTAGTTCAAACTGAACTAGATGACATAAAGACAAAAAATAAAAATAAAGGAAAAAAAATTATACAAAAGAAAGAAATGAAAAATGTATTTATATATATATAATAATATAATATTATATATATATATATATATATATATATATATATACAGTTTTATATTTTAACACTCCCCCTCAAACTTACGGTACAATGAGCGAAAGGTTGTCTAAGAGAAAGTGAAATCGGGGAGCAACGAGAGGCTTTGTATAGAAGTCTGCTAACTGATATTATGAAGTGACATATGGCAGATCAATTATCCCGTGTAGATATTCCTCTCTAACGTAGTGACAATTCATTTCGATGTGTTTGGTGCGTTTGTGGAATGTTCTGTTACTGGCAATGTAGATCGCACTTTTGTTGTCACAACACATTTGTGGAGTCTTTGTTACTTCAACTCCCATGTCAGCAAGCAGTCGTCATAGCCAAACTACTTCCATGGTCATGGTTGCCATGACTCTGTATTCAACTTCGGTGGATGAGAGAGATACCTTCTGTTGCTTTTTACACCTCCACGAGATCAATAATTTCCCTAAAAAGACACAAAAGCCAGTGGTTGAGTGTCTGTTATTGGGATCACCTCCCCAATCAGCATCAGTATATGCAATTAAATCAAGAGAAGAGGAGGAAGATAAGAAAAGTCCTCGTGAAAGAGATGACTTGATGTATATGATAATACGCATGATTGCTCCCATAAGAACAAAAGTAGGAGTATGTTGAAATTGACTTGCTGTGTGAACAACATGTGTTATATCTGGTCTGGTAATGGATAAATAGGAAAGTGCCCTGACAAGCTGTCTGTAAGGAGTAAGGTCTACAAAAAGTTCTCTATCATCAATCTTCATTTTAACATTAACAACTTCTGGAGTGTCAACTTTCTTATCATCAGTAATACCAGACCTGAAAACAATATCAAAAGCAAATTTAGTCTGAGATAATAAATATCCTTTAGGAGAATAAGCAACTTTAATGCCTAAAAAATATCTCAACAAGCCCAAATCAGTCATTTTAAAATGAGATTTAAGAAGTGTTTTGATTGTTTCAACTCCATGTTTATCGCTTCCGGTGATGATCATATCATCCACATAGAGAAGAAGCACAATGATCCTTGCATCAGAATTTTTAATAAATAAAGCAATGTCAGTTAAACAGAATTGAAAACCAATATCAATCATAACACGATTAAACCTATCATACCAAACTTTTGGTGCTTGTTTAAGTCCATAAAGAGCTTTTTCTAAGCGAAGAACTTTACCCTTAGGAATACTTAGACCAGGAGGGGGTTCCATGTATACTTCTTCAACTAACTTTTCATTTAAAAAAGCATTTTTGACATCCATTTGAAAAATATACCATTTTTTAATAGAAATTAAGGCAATTAAGGTTCGGACAGTTGTCATACGAGCCACCGGAGCAAAGGTTTCTTTATAATCAATCTCATATTCTTGGGCATAACCTTTGGCTACTAAACGGGCTTTATATCTTTCAAGAGTACCATCACTCTTGGTTTTAATTTTATAAACCCATCGACATCCTATAGTTTTCTTTTCTGGAGGAAGATCTTGAATATTCCATGTAGAAGCCTTTTCAAGTGCGTCTAATTCAGCTTTCATGGCTTCTATCCATTGTGGATGGTTCTTCATATGAGTGAATTAATGCAATAACTGCCCTATATGTGGGTGAAAAAGACTCGTATGATACAAACTTTTCTGGAGGCCTCGAGACTCGGGATGATTGTCTAGTTGGAATGTTAGAATATTTTTCAAGTGCACATGGAGGATTAGACTCATGTCGCCTAGAATATTGAATACTAGTATCTCTATGAACTTCATTTTCAACATTAAGATCAATAATTCTTTGATCATCATCAAAGTTACAGTCAAGGTCATATTCATTAGATGTTGATGTTAGATCTAGCAAAAAGTACTCAGTGACGTCTTTTAATTTTCTAAAATCAAAGAAGCTCTCATTTTCAAGAAAGGAAACATTTCTAGACACATATAGTTTATTATTTTTGAAGTCAAAACATCTATAACCTTTCTGGTTTTCAGTATATCCTAAAAAGGCACAGGGAATCCCACGAGGGGAAAGTTTATCATTTTTGTCAGTAAATATGAAACATTTTTACCCAAATATTCTTAGTCTAGAGTAGTCTGGAGAAATGTTCATAAGTTTTTCAATGAGAGTGATATTTTGTAACAAAGAAGATGACATCCTATTAATGAGATAGGTGACAGTTAAGGCAACTTCTGCCCAAAAGTCTTTCGGGACTTGATTTGCTATTAATAAAGTCCTAGTGGTTTTTATAATATGGCGATGTTTTCGTTCTGCTAGTCCATTTTGTTGAGGTGTATAAAGATACGATCTTTGATGTGTGATGCCATGCAATTTAAGATAATTTTGAAAAACTGTGGATAAAAACTATCCTCTTGAATCTGTGCGAAAAATAATAATATCATTTTGAAACTTGTTTTTAACCATATTATGAAAAGTTTGAAAGTATGAAAATACTTCAGACTTATGTTTGAGAAAGTACATCCACGTATGTCGGGAGAAATCATCGACAAAAATAACATAGTAAACAAATCCTCTTTTAGAAATTACTGGTGTAAGACTCCAAACATCCGAGTGTATTAATTCAAGTGGTCTTGAAGATAAAAAGGTTCTGTTCTGAAATGATAATCTTTTCATTTTGCCGAGAATACAATCTTTACAATCAAATGATTCAGAGTTACAAAATTTCTCTAGATTTGGAAAATGTTGGATTTTGGCTATATGTGGGTGACCAAGTCTCTTATGCCAGAGTTCCAACTCTATTTTTTGAATATTATAACAAAAAGCTTTCTTCGGCATTTCCAAAAAATCCATGTAATAGAGTCATCCTTCTCTATGACCTTCCTCAATCAGTTTGCCTGACTGACGATCCTGTACCCAACAACCATGAGAAGAAAAAGAAATATTACACCCATAATCAGAAATTTGAGATACAGATAAAAGATTTAAATTTAATTTGGGAACATGTCTAATTTTTGAAATAGAAAATTTCTTTGTTTTATAAATTTTTTTAAAATTTCCTATTCCTTCTATTTCAAGAGAAGTCCCATCAACAGTAAAAACCTTTGACACACTTGTTTTATTTTTAACACATTTGGATAGATTTTGATTATTTGGGGTCATATGAAAAGATGCACCAAAGTCAAGGAGCAAAAATTTTTTACCTAGATCAGAAAAAGATGAGGCTGCTGCGCCGGTTGAAGCTTCAGATGAGGAAGAGACACCTTTGATGAGAGGCTGAAGAATCTCCATTAGTTGGGCCAGGGAAACTGGTGCATCCTGAACTTTAGGATCCGATCCAGCAATTGCAACTCTTTTTTCTCTCAGCTCCTTAAGTTTGGGACATTGTGGCTTGTAGTGTCCCGGTTCATGACAATGATGACAAATAACTTTCTTCTTATCATAGTCACCATTTTGTTGGTTAAAGTGAGGAGACCTATATGATCGAACATGATTTCTTGGTCTAGACACGGTTAAAACGGAATCATCTTCAATTTTTAAAGAACCTTTCTAGAGATGATTTTCTTCCATTGTTAACTCTTCAATAGTTTCAACAATAGAAGGATTTTTTTCCCGGTGAAGTAGGGCCGATTTAGTGGTTTCAAATTCCGGCCTTAATCCAGTGATAAACTGGTAAAAATGTTCAGCATCGCGTTGTTTTCTGACGAAGCTCGATGTCTTCGACACAATGTCACTTTGGTTCTAAAAGGGAAAGTTCTTCCCAAAGTTCGGACAACCCATTGTAATATTCACGAATAGTTTTGTCTCCTTGTGTCATCATTCGAACTTTTTCTTGGAGGTTGCACACGTGTGCAATATCTTTAAGGGAATACATATTCTTAAGGTATTCTCATGCCTTATCGGCATGATCAAATTTGGCAAGACTTGAGCATTTTTTAATGTCAACGCTATTGATAAGCCATGACATTATCTTCACATGAGATATTCTCCATTCTTTTCATTTCTTCTCGTATGAGGCAATAGCTTTGATTTTCTCTTCTTCCGATAGAGGGACCTTTTTATCTCCCTCCTTTTTAGTAAGAGATAGCTTAGGTTCCGAATCAGAACCATCCACAATCCCCCATAGCCTTTTCCCCATATATGGTGCTTCATGATTGAAACCCATGTTAGATAGTTCGTATCACTTAGTTTCATAGGCATGATGGTGACTTTATCATTGTCATCTATCGATTACAAGGAGAGAAAGAATAAGGATAGAAGAGAAACAAGAAGGAAAATGAAAAAGAAATAAAAAAAAAACAATACAACAAGATGTGAAATCTTCCCTAATGAAGTGATAAAACACTTCTCTTCAAGTGGCGAACACTTTTGTAAATGGGCACGGAAACTGAGACAACTTTTCCTTAAGATTTAGTACTTCCGCGGCTCTGATACCATGAAATGGGGATCTTCAAAACACGAGCTTAGATTCACAAGGGCAAGTGTCAAGAATGACACTAAAGCATAACCCTTAAAAAGGGTATAACTGGAAACAAAATAAAAATAAAAATGTATTCTTTATTGATATGAAAAACCAATTGCTTAAGAAGCATTGGAATGAAATACAAGAGGGGCTGCACCCTATACACAGCTGAAAGAGGACTCAATAGAGCAGTTGGACACAATCTAACAGCTCTATTTAGAGTTGTTGGAATGTGTTAGTCCAACAACTCTATTGCTAGTCAAGTTTGGACAGGACTTGACTAGCAAGAGTCATTCTAGTTCAAACTGAACTAGATGACATAAAGACAAAAATTAAAAATAAAGAAAAAAAATTACAGAAAAGAAAGAAATGAAAAATGTATTTATATATAATAATATATATATATATATATATATATGTACAGTTTTACATTTTAACAATAGGTTGTGATGCAACTTTTTCAATAAAGCATTTTAAAATAATATTTTCAATAAAAACGTTTGTGCAAACCGTGCATCAAATAATAAAAACCGGTTCACACTAGTGGTGAAGTCTAGGTCGAACTTAGGAAATGAGAAAAATACTTTGTATTCTACAAATAACTAAGCTACTCTTTATTGCCTTGAAAATAAAAATTAATTAACTAAATAACTAAGAGTATGGCCCCCGCGAAGGACTTAAATAAATAAAAATAAAGTGTCTTATTACAAACCCAAATTGAATTGAATTGAAATAAAATAAAAGTTTAAGCTAAAAAGAAAAGAAAAGGTCTTCAGTGCTCTGAGCTTTTAGTCCATTTTTCTTGTTTTCTTGAACTTTTGCTTTTCTTATTTCCTGAGGGCTCCCTAAGGGGCTCTTTGAGGGCCTTTTGAGGGGACCTTTTAGGAACCTCAGAGGGCTCTTCGGGGGTACTTTAGAGGGCTCACCGCACGTCTAAACGTTTCCCTGCAAGAATCAAAAGACAAAACACAAAATAAAAACACAGAAACTCACAGAAATTTAATGTTAGTTTCAGCTAAAAATCACAAAAACATGAATTAAACTAACTACATGTAATAACTATGAACTAACTTATAACAAACTAAAGTGCTAAAAGACGAAATAACAAAACTAACTATGAACAAGCAATCAAGAAACTAATTCATGACAACTAACTATTGACTAACTCTCGAAA
Organism: Nuphar pumila; assembly: GCF_984573655.1. Classification (NCBI taxonomy): domain Eukaryota; kingdom Viridiplantae; phylum Streptophyta; class Magnoliopsida; order Nymphaeales; family Nymphaeaceae; genus Nuphar; species Nuphar pumila. The sequence continues at coordinate 118,133,632 of NC_143255.1, forward strand.
CACACTAAACCATGGATTTAGACTAGTTAAATTAACACCTAATGACCTTTAATTGAATATGCAATAAAGTAAAGAAAGCACTAAGGCTAATCCAAAGAAACGTGGACTTAAAAATCACCAACTAACTTTAATAAGCTAATGAACTCTAATTATCACACGACTAAACTAATTTCAGCTGATAGCAACCGTGCATATGAACGGGCTGTATAAACTATAAGACGAAATAAAAAAAATAAATCTGAATCAACCTAAGCTAAGACTAACAATTACATTGCTACTTACCTACCAAAACTAATGAACTAAATGAGTTATCTAATGTAAGTAGTGAACTATGAATTCCAACAAACAAAAATCAACAACTATGGAATTAACTAATCATGCAAGGCAAGAAAAATCAAATTTGACTTAAAAATTAAAACAAATTACAGAAATCAATGAAAGCCTAAGTAACTAATGCAGACTGCTGACGTGCTGTAAAAAAAAAGAATTAAAACACCAACAGAAAAAAAAAGAAATCGCATCCACCTCGTAGATCGGCTGGTAGCCGATTCTCTAAAAACAAAATGATAACGGCTAAGCTTTTAAATCTAACTTTAATCTAATGAATTAAATTAGAAATCTGAAATAAAGAAAACAATAAACTACCTAACAGGAATGGACAAGACTTAACTCTACACTGTATGGCTGCTTGCAATAAAGAAAATGCTGCACTATATCTTATCGATTTTTTTCTAATCTAATAATTAATCTAACTAACTAAAAACTAATCTAATATTTAATAAAGGCTAAATGACAGATTTGAACAGTAAGCAAAACAAAGAAATACGATCTATTTGATGCAAAGAATAAAATTAATTATTTCAGAAAACTATGCTGAAACGCTAAATCAGCTAATAAAGAAAATTTTAGTTAGGTAATCTATGAAACCACGACTATTGAAACTATGATGCAGATCAACTCTAACCTAGATCTACTTAAAACTAATTAAAAATCAAGAAACTACAAGAAAACACTATGTTAAAACTATGGATTTGTCTAAGTTAGTGTTATTCTATGCATAAATCAAGAAAACAACTAATCTAGATTAAGCAAAATATATATTTTTTTTCTTTTTATTTTTCAGATGCTAAATCTAACTACTTTAAACTAGAGATGATGGTGATGCAATGATCAGATGAAATAATATGCAATGATATGATTTATGAGATGCAGAAACTAAAACTATGGTGAAAAAGGGGAAGAAGAAGCAAACCGTGTGATTTACCTCTGACGGATGGGTTGAGAAGAAGAAGGTGGTCTTTCCCGCTGCAATCAAACGAACTCCGCTCTCTCTCTCCGACAGAGGGGATGCGAGGAACCGGCGACGATGGGGTTTAGAAGAATGAATGAAAAGCATAAGAAGCAAGAAAAAAGCGGTAGGCAACCGGTCGATCGAACAAGGGGGAGAAAGGAAGAAGGAGAGGCAGAGATGAGAGAGAGAGGGGGGCGCAGGCTACGGAGGAGGAAAAACATGGGTTGCTGCTGAAAAAAATCTATTTATAATAAAAATTAGGTCAAAACACGATTTTTTATGAAAGTTCGAAATTTTTTCTGAAATTTCAAAACAAGTCTTCCTCAAAAATGTATTTTTCAAAAGAGGTTTTTCCTAAACTAATTAAAATTAGTAACTACTCTCCTAATCTAATTAAACTACAAATTAAAAACTCCTAAATTAAATAAAACACTGAAAAAGCAGGGCAAGCTTTGAAATTGATGATTTTATGATATTTTCAATTTCAATGCGGTTTCTCGAAACTAACGATAAAAATGAGGTTTTAATGCGATTTTTATATAGATCATGCATAAAATAAGATGAGTAAAATGTAAAATATATGCATGATAAGATTGCACTTTCCTTTTTTCACTTTAAGTACCAACTTACATTCTACTATTATTATCTATTTGCATGATGTCTTTAATGTAAGATGGCATGGAACAAAAAAGTGGGTGGTGTATGGAACAAGATATATATATATATATATATATATATATATATATATATATATATATATATATATATATATATATACTAATGAAGGTAAGGAACTAATGAGTAGAAATCACTCTTTTCTTCAAAAATTTCCAATTTTTTGTAGATCAAATGTTATGGATGTGATCTACATGGTTTGTTTAGTAGGAAACTTGTTTTGAATCGTGGGATTATGACAAGTAATTAGGTTTTTAAAGGTGTCCAAAAATTAACAGCCCACAATGTGTCAAATTTCATAACTCAAAGGATCACATTTTTACATCAGAAAGCACGATCGAAGGCTTGATCCTTTGCAAACAAACTCTGCTTAACACATCTATGTGGTTAGATTGAGTCGATACAACTTGCACCTATGATTTCTAGCTCATTAGTTTCTTACCTTTATTAGTAGCAAATATTTTTCATATATATATATATATAAAGAAATGTGACTGATCAAATAAATGTTTACAGATAATAGCAGTACTGGTTGGAAAGAATGCCTATAATGAAAGTGACCAACTGAGAATGACTTTTAATGTGTGAACATGACCTAGCTCCATGGACCTCATACACATTCAAATGATCATTGTATATGAAAAAACCTGCTCATGTGTTGTAACCGGATAATCTGAGCCGCTTCCTACAAAATTAAGCATGTAGAACACATCCACATAGTCAGATTAAAAAAGCTAAAATTGCAGAAAATGCTGGTTTGTACTAACATGTCTCTCTCTCTCTTCCCCATGTTGTACCCTGCATCCCCATCCACCTGTATCTGTACCCATGTGACATAGGTGCTGACTGTGCAGCTTGCACTAAGAATAAAGCTGCAACTGTATGGAGCTCTAATTTGATGTTTTCTCATCCAGTTTGAATCCATGAAGGTCTGAAACTTACAAACTTTTATCAGATACATGTTTTGAAATGAGCGAAGTCCTATTGCAAAAAAGATTAATATTTTATCTACAAGATTAGGGCAATCACCCTGATATATAGAAGACTCATCTTAGAAGAAAATGACCAAAATAGTCTTGCTAGTATAAGTTGTATAAGTTATTGTCTTGATCGTTTAGTTTATAGGTAATATATGTTTTAAGAATGACATAAATTTAGTATGCAATATGCTCTTAAGCTTGTATAATAGTTGCTTTTTATTTCCTGTAGGTTTTAGTGAATGTTGAATATCTTTATTTCTTCAATATACTTTTTGATTGATAAACCATCATTGCTTACTAGTAAGTGTTGTTTAGATTATTCAAAGGGAGCCGTGGGAGCATATTAAGGATGAGGATATTAAGAAAGCTGCAGCATCTTTTTGTGGAGAGATATGGCAGGTTCCTCCAATGTTTTCTGCCATAAAAGTATGTTAACTCTCTTTGTCCTTTATAAGGCATAAGTTTCTTTATTAATGGCATGCAATCACTTTCCTCTCTCTCTCATATGCATGTAAAAATATATACGTAAATAATAAATGGGTATATTTTTTAATATTGTTTAATTTAAATCCTCTTTTTTCGCTATTCATATGTCTGGCAGGTTGGAGGTGAAAAATTGTATGAGAAAGCGAGAAGGGGAGAAACCATTGAACTTTCACCTAGACGTGTTTCAATTTTCCAGTTTGATGTTGAACGCAGTTTGGATGATAGGTGTGCTCATCAATATCATATATTGGGTTTCACATTGTTACATGCTTCACCATTATTTGTACTTGTTCTAAACGAGATTTTGCCTCATTTCTTGTAGCTTCTAATATATGAAATATCTCTTAGAGCTATCACATATGATACACTGATTTATGACCTTATGAACTTGTTGGTGCTTAATGGGATCAATCAACTCATTTAATGGAGGCTATTACACTTGGTGATGCTCTAAGCTTATTCTATTATTGTTTTATTAATCCATTTTATCATTGAACTAAATTGTGAATCTTTGTAAACCAATTAAGAAATTTTAAGTGTAGGCTGATGTTTTTTTTATTAAATAATCTTGTTTCCTCCTAGAGAATCTACAAAATGCACTTAGATGTTTCTCTGTTTCAAAATTTTCAAAGGGTTTATTATTTCTTCTGAGTTTGTAGAACACATCAATATTTTCAACTCAGGTAATGAGTTCATGGATCCAACTTAAACAAATTATTTTTAGTTGATTTAAGTGAGAACAATAGCAAAAGTTGGTTATGACTTACCTTTAAGCCACTTATCCTATCCATGATTGGATTGAGTGCAGTTGATTTACAAACTTCTTTGTGTGGTGCTTCCAAATTCAACAAATGAACTTATTACAGCCTCAATGTTTCTGCAAATTATCTTTTAGAAATGTTCTGCTTTTTATTCAGTTGGAAATGATTTCACATATGGACAATTATTTTGTGACCATGTGTATTAATGAGTAGGTTAAAAATTCTACCTGATTTGTTTTCTGGGAATATACTGCCTAAATAATTCTGGTTGTTAACATGTTGTGCAGACAAAATTTGATTTTTAGAGTGACATGCTCAAAAGGAACATATATACGCTCCCTATGTGCAGACTTTGGGAAGGCCCTTGGCAGGTGTTTGTTCTTTCCCTCAGAGTTTCTATATATTTATCTTTTCGATGTGAACATTTGGTTATTTGAGTGTCTAGACGGCCATTACTTGGTTATATTTTTTGATATCTAAAACTTTTTGGAAGTGCTCAATATTTTTAAACCTTGAACTGTTTTAGTTTCCTTCTCCTTTGCTACTTGAATCCATTATATGTATTTGTAGTTTAACTTGTACTGGTTGTTGATTACTCATATAGTTTGACATCTTTATTGCTATAATGTTGTTTTGGTCTTGTCCATGCATGCATTACCCCTCTGAACCTATTACTGGGCTTTATTTTTTTAAGGAAAGATATATTTTCATTAAATCCACCCTCAGATGAAGCGAAGATAACACAAAAAGCTCCTGGAAGAACTTACAATACTGGAAGAAGTGAACAGTGGATTCCTCTGCCTCTAAACATAAGCAACATCTACCTGCAATCTGTAACCCCTTTGCCTTGATTATTTATTGGGTGTTTATCTTGTCCAAAGCCAAAAACCATGCAAATATTCTCATTCTTGGCGAGGGCTGCCACCCCACGGAATATATTTTGGGGAGCAAAGGCGCATGTGGTTCAAGCATAGTCACCTGGATCGTTAAAGGTAATTTCTCGGAGAGATTTTCAAAAGTTGAGAAATCTCAGGAAAATCTCTGGAGTTTAAAAAATTGAAAAAAATATAAATGAGAACAAAAAGCCTAAGAAAATAACAAGTTTTGTGTTATTTTTCTTTCAAAAATATAAAGAAACATATTTTAAAGGTTTTAAAATATAAAAGAAACAAAAAAATAGGAAATGCAAACTTAAAAAAATAAAAAAACTCAGAAAATATTGCAATATTTTATATTTGCCAATATTTTGAAAATATCACGATATATTCCCGATATTATTGGCAACCTTGAAATCGCCTATAATATCGCAATATTTTCAAAATATCGGTGATATCGGTGACTATGGGTTCAAGCAATGCCCTATAAAAGGAAGCAACTTTTAACTCACTAGAATTAGAAGACGACCAAGTGACAGAATCCACAACATCAGTGGGCTGGAAAGGAGCATTGAGGTCCATGAGTATCATCCTGTCATTAAATTCATCATCCATGAGCTTCCTCTTAAAGAACACCGACCAACCTAGTCCCTCCTCCCAACATTGGCTGACAGAGACATTAGGCTCCCTAGCCATCCTAAAAAGAGAAGAAAAGGTGGGTGACTGATGGGTAGATCCATTTCACCAGTGGTCCAGCCAAAACAACGAGTCCCCCCTCCCAAGCTTGATATGAATCCACTGCTGGAAGTCCTCAAAAGCTTCCAGCCACCCCCTCCATATCCCTGAACATTCTTCCATTTGGTGGAAGGCCTCCATTGTCAAGGGAGCCCACCAATTTATATTTGCATTTGATAAGGTGGATCCAAGGGTTATCCTCTACACAAAGGGACAACCACCATTTGCCTAGGAAGGCTTTATTAAAGATGTCTAACCTTTTCCCAAGCTCCCCAAGTCCCAAATACTGCGAGAAGGTCCCAACTGAGCAAATTCTTGTGATAAATTGGGTTGAACTTGGTTCAGATATATGTTATACTAAATCTGGTTAATCGGATTTTTTCTTAATCAGACTCGGAGTTGGTTCGGTTCCAGGCTATGTTACCGGGACACGCCAGCTTGCCACTTTAGGTGGCGTACCCATGTCGACACGGGTACGGGTACCGGACATGCCATTTTGCGTGTCCTATATTTTCAGTATATAAACTGAATATTATATATTATATTTTTAGTATATAATATATATTTATAATATATATTTTAGATATAACATATATATTTGGATTATATTCAGTAGATATAACATCTATATTTAGATTATATTCAGTGTATTTTGAATATATATATATATATATATATATATATATATATATATATATATATATATATATATATATATATATATATATATAGCCGTGTCCCTGTACCCACATTTTTTGGAATTGCCGTGTCGTACCCTCCGTACCCGCAACTGCACCCAGGTGACATAGGTCTCAGATATAAAATATTTAAACTGAATCCAATCCAGAAACCGACCAAAATCCACAGATTTGCTCGGATTGATAAAATAATTTTCCCACCCTTTTCTTGAATCATGACGTTTATTTCATCATTAGTTTAAAAAGGGTAATAAGTTGCTGGGCAATGTGGCTGAACCTCATTGAAGGTAGGTAAACCTTCCCCATTAGCTAGGTAGACACCATGCCAATTGGTATTAAATAGGGTTGGTGCCTATGTCACATGGGTACGGGTGCAGGTATGGGTATGGGTGCGGAGGGTATGCACAACAATTTCAAAAAATGCAGGTACGGGGACATGACTATATATATATATATATATATATATATATATATATATATATATATATATATATATATATATATATATATATATATATATATATATATATATATATATATATATATATGAGAACTGAACATATTAAGCCCCATTTCTCGTTCTGCCCCATTCTGACCCATATGTTTTAAGTGTTTTATGATAGATCTGAACCGTTAGATGTGTTTAGCATGCTCCATTTAGTGGGAATCGACTCTTGGATCATGTTTTTTCGACGAAAAAACATGTTTTTCTGAGCCGAGAAAAACTGGAAACTTCATAGCCATTGATTTTGGATCACCACAAAACCCTGTATACAGGTCAGATTCCGGCGATCCAAAAGCTGGTTTCCACTAAACAAAACCTATAGATCACATCTACGATGTTATATGTGAGAAGAAATACTTAAAACTATGATTTTTGAAGGGGCCTAATGAGTCCTAATGAAAAAGGGGGCCTAAGGAACGCATTACTCTCTCTCTCTCTCTATATATATATATATATATATATATAAAGAGAGAGTTTGGGTCTGGGTCTAGATTATATATGGATCCACTATATTAGGATCCATATATAAGACATCTTATTACCAATGCATGTCACCACCCAAAACATTAATAAAGGAAGCAACTTTTCATGCTTGAATATTACCATGTTGCCACTGCCCAAACCTTTTTTCGAAGGATGTGACTTTTGGATATTGGATCTAGGGTTAAAACATCAGATCCGGTACCAAATTTGTAATTCTATGTACATTCTGAGTCCGATCTGAGTTCAGAACTGGAGCTGCTGTTTAAAATAGGGTACAATATCAATTTTACCTGTCTGACCCAGATTCGACCTGTTTGCAACCCTAGCCTAGGCCTAATAGTGGGCGCATAACCTGTCCCTACCTAGTCTGATGGGATCAGTACAGTAAATGTTTTTAAAACTTTCACCAAGTTGATCAAGCCCAAACCTAGTGAAATTTTATTTGATTGACCCTTAAAATATACGGCAGATAAAGAGGGAGGGGCGTCTCTCTCTCTCTCTATCTCTCTCTATCTCTCTCTCTTTCTCGCATGCGCGCTCGGTTCCTTCCCCCTCCCCCCCCCCCCCCCCCCCCCCCTCTCTCTCGGATTGTTGCAGGAAGAAGAAGAGGAGGTACTCTCTCTCTCTCTCTCAGGAAGATTGGAAAAAGGAGGTTGAAAGGGTATTCTCTCAATCTCCTTCGTTCTCTTTCGTCTTCTTCTTCCTTCTCCTCCTCTTCCTATTCCTCTTTTGCTTTCTTCCTTCTCCTCATCTTCTTCTTCCTCTTTCTTCTTTCCTTCCTCTTTTGTCTTCTTCCTTCTCCTCCTCCTCTTTCGTCTTCTTCTTCTCTTCTTTCTTTTTTTTCTTCCTTTCCTTCTCCTCTTTCTTTTTTCTTCTCTTCTTCTTTCTTCTTCCTTCCTACCTTTCACCGACATAAAAAAAAGGTTTGGACCAGGGTTGGACCCGACCCAATCCTTCTCCTCCTTTTCCTGCCTCCGGTACTGGTACCCTGTCGGGTCGTGTCGACACGGGTATGGCTGCTCAATAGCCGTGTCTATGTGACATAGGTTGGTGCATTTAGTGCAGTAGGACAACCCCATTCGTATGTGGTCAAAGTTGTAATGAAAAGAGGCAGAAGCAGTAATAGAGCAAAAAGCACTCTTTAAGAGTGACCACAAGAGCCAAGAGCACAAACACTAAAGGTGTACACACAAAACTCACAAAAGTAGAAAATGACTTAAAGTCATAGGTTGAATATTATTGAAGAAAGAAAGAGAAGGGTGAAAACCCCATGCCTTTACAAGGAGAGAGCCTCCTCTATTTATAGAGGAGGAGAACTAAAAAGAAGGCCATAAAGGGGGCTCCCTTCTAGTCGTTGGGAGCCCCAACGGTCATAAATATGATCGTTGGGGCCCCAACGACTAGATGGGTGGGGCCCCTTATGGTCCTCCAAAGTGAAAAATAAGAAATAAAAAAGAAAAAGAAAAAAGGGGAAAAGAAAGGAAAAAAGGAAAAATAAAAAAGGAAAAATTACATGGTAATTTACCAAAACACCCCTATCGGGTTTTTGGTTGTACAGAAAAAGAAAATAAATTATGTATATATACATATATGTATATATATATATATATATATATATATAAGTATATGTATATATATATTAATATATACATAATTAAGACACCCCTTCAAACTTTACGGGGAGAAGACCGAAAGTTTGCTAAGAAGAAACATAAATCGTGGAGTTGGGAGCGCCTTGGTGAAGAAGTCAGCCAGTTGATATTCTGAAGTAACATATGGTAATGTGATAGTTCCTCTGAGATATTCGTCTCGAACATAATGGCAATCCATTTCGATATGCTTGGTCCGCTCATGAAAAGTATGATTGCTTGCAATGTATATCGCACTTTTGTTATCACAGTAGAGCTTGGTGGGAGTGGAAATGAGGACGCCCATGTCACCAAGGAGACTTCTGAGTCATACGATTTTCATAGTTGTCATTGCCATGACTCGATATTCAGCTTCAGTGGATGATAGTGATACCTTCTGCTGCTTCTTGCATCTCCACGAAATGAGAGATTGACCTAAAAAAATGCAAAGACCCGTAATTGAGATACGATCATTGGGATTTCCTCCTCAGTCAACATCAGTAAAAACAGTTAATTCAAGAGATGAGGAAGAGGATAAGAAGAGTCCCTTGGAGATGGTATTTTTGATGTATCACATAATTCTCATTACGGCTGCCATATGAACCGAAGTAGGTGCATGCTGAAACTGGCTTGCTGCATGAACCACATGAGCTATATCTGGACGTGTGATGGATAGATAGGTGAGGGATCCAATTAATTGACGGAAGGAGGTTGGATCCTCAAGAAGAACACCATCTTCAAGTCTCAGTTTTGCATTGATAATTTCGGGAGTCTCAACTTTCTTTTCATCAGATATTCTTGATTTGGTACAAATTTCTGCAGCTAATTTCATTTGAGATAGGATGTATCCTCGCGTGGAATAAGCCACTTCAATTCCTAAAAAATATCTCAAGTATCCAAGATCAGACATATCAAAAGTTTCTTTTAACATAGACTTTACATCATTTACCCCCTTTTTGTCATTCCCAGTGCTGATCATATCATCAACATATAGCAGAAGCATAATAATGGAGTCACCTGTCTTCTTAACGAAAAGAGTAGTGTCAGTATAACAAGAAGAAAATCCTAAATTGATTAATGCATTACTAAACTTGTCATACCAAGCTTTAGGAGCTTGCTTAAGTCCATATAAGGCCTTTTTTAATTTCAAAATTTTTCCATTTAAATTCATACCCGGAGGAGGTTCCATATAAACTTCTTCATTTAAATTTCCATTCAAAAATGCATTTTTGACATCAAGTTGAAAAATTGGCCATTTTTTAACAGAGGCTATAGCAATAAGAGCTCGAACACTAGTCATTCGAGCAACTGGGGCAAAAGTTTCATCATAATCTACCCCATACTCTTGGGCATATCCTTTGGCTACTAACCTAGCCTTATATCTTTCTAATGAACCATCACTCTTAGTTTTTACTTTAAAAACCCATCTACATCCAATAGGTTTCTTGCCATTGGGAGGATCAATGATTTCTCAAGTTTGTGCCTTTTTAAGAGCATTAAGTTCTAGTTCCATAGCTCCATTCCAATGAGCATATTGTTTAGCATCATTGTAATGAGATGGTTCATGAAAGGAGTGAAGAGCAAGTAGACATGCTTGAAAGTTTGGAGAAAAAGAATCATAAGAAACAAATCAATTTGGTACTTTGGAAATACGATTTGATCTTCTTTGAGAGGTTTCTTCGATCGACTCACTTTTAGAGAATTTTTCAAGGGCACAAGGAGGATTTCTTTCATTCCTTCTAGAGTAGACTTGTATTTGTCTTGAAACATTTTCTTCTAAATTTTGACCATCATTTGGATGTTCAAAATGATCTTCAATAAGATGTTCACTAGGATCAATATGATCATCTATGATGTTTTCTTGAGGCAACAAGTCAAATAAAAAGGAATAATCAATATTTTCATTTGGTTGGTGCAAAAAACCATTTTCTTCTTCTAGGAATGTGACATCTTTTGAGATATAAAGTTTGTTTTTTAGTATGTCAAAACATCGATAACCTTTTTGTTTTTCGCCATATCCTAAGAAAATACATTCAATAGCCCTAGGAGAAAGTTTATCATTTTTGTGAGTTAGAACAAAGCATTTACATCCAAAAATTCTTAGTCTTTTATAATCGAGAGACATATTGTAAAGTTTTTCAAATGGAGAAAGATTTTTCAAAGAAGATGAAGGGGTTCTATTGATAAGGTATGTTGAGGTTAGAACCGCTTCGGCCCAAAAGGATTTTGGAATATTTTTTGAAATTAATAACGTTTTTGTGGTTTCCATTATGTATCTATGCTTTCTTTCCGCAAGACCATTTTGTTGCGGAGTGTTGGGATAAGAACGTTGATGACAAATTCCATTTTCTTTTAAATAGCTTTGAAAATCATTGGACATATATTCGCCTCCCGAATCGGACCTAAGAATAGATAGGTTTCCCAAAAATTGATTTTTAACCATCGCATGAAATTCTTTAAAGAAGGAGAAAACTTCGGATTTGCAACTTAGGAAGTAAATCCATGTAAATCGAGTGAAGTCATCAATAAAGACCACATAGTACGAAAATCCTCCTTTAGACAAAATAGGGAAAGGTCCCCACACATCGGAATGAACAAGTTCAAAAGGTCGAGTGGTGAAGTAACTTCTTTGAGGAAATGGAGTAGCTTTAGATTTCCCAAAACTGCAATCTTTACAAGTCATGTGATTGTTTTTACAAGTATTGTTCAAAAAAGGAAAAAGATACATTTTTACAAAATTTGGATGACCAAGTCTCTCATGCCAAATTCCAATATTTTTGTCTTTTACAAGATTGCAAGATGACTTAGATGAAAGAGTAAAAAAATCCATAAAATAGAGATCACCCCTTCTATGGCCTTGCCCAATCAGCTTCCCTGACTGGAGATCCTGCACGGTGCAATCTTTAGGTGAGAAAGAGACTTGACATCCATAATCGGTGATTTGGGAAACGAAAAAAAGATTTAGATTAATTTTTGGAACGATTCTTACTTTAGGAACGAAAAAGTTTTGAGAATTTTTAGAATCAAGTGTTCCAATACTTTCAATTTTCAAAGATGTTCCATCGGCCGTTGAAACATAAGAGGATATGAGTTCGGAAAAAATATTTGAAAGAGAGTTTTTATGAGATGTCATATGAAAAGAAGCATCGGAGTCTAGTATCCACATACCTGGAGGTGATGAAGAATAGGCGATGGCGGCTCCGGATGTTGAAGAAGAAGTCTTGAGAAGATGTTGAAGAACTTCGAAGATATGATTAAGAGTTTCTTTGATATCTCCTTCTTTGGCACTTTCTTCTTCCTTCTTTGGAGAATTTTCTCCAACCGCGGCTACTTTTCCCTTAAGTTTGGGACAAACCGGTCTAATGTGTCCCGGTTCATTACAATAATGACATATCACTCCCTTTCTAGGCCCATTATTTTTGTTAAAGTGAGGAGGTCTATATGCTTTAAATTTGATCCAGGCCTAGTAACGGCCAAAACTTCATCACTCTTAACGCTTAGGCTAAGTCGAGTTTCTTCTTGGCATATTTCGGCAAGGGCGTCTTCAATGGGTAAGGCTTTGCTTCTATGAAGAAGGGATGCCCTAACTTGTTCAAATTCCGATCGAAGACCATGAAGAAATTGAAAAAAGTGTTCTTTTTCAATTTGTTCCCTTCTTAACTCAATATCTTCCGGAGCCACCCATTTAGGCTCAAGAAGAGCAAGTTCATCCCAAAGAGGGGTTAGAGAGCTAAAGTAGTCCCGGACACTCATATCCATTTGTTTGGTGGAACGAATTTTTTCTTGACAAAAAAATTGACGAGCAAGATCCTTTTGGGTATACATACCCTTAAGGAAAAAACCATGCTTCATTGGCCCTTCTAAATTTGGCAATATTAGCACAATTTTTAAGGTCTACATTGTTCATAAACCATGCCAAAATTTTGGCATGGTTACTCTCCCAATCCTCAACTTTGGATTGATGGTCATTGATAGCTTTGATGCGCTCATCGCCATCTAAAGCTTTTTCAACCTCATTTTCGATTTTAGTGAGAACAAGAGAGGGTTCGGGAGTAGTTCCCATAACAAAACCCCAAAGTTTCTTACCTCTTAGATGATTTTCCATAGCGGAGGCCCACATAAGATAGTTGGACCCATTGAGCTTAAAAGAAAGCTCAACTTTAGAATCACGTTCCATCGGCACCAAATATTCTTCCTTTCTTCAAAAGCTTGAGAGGCACATGTCCCAAGATAACAAAGAGAAGCCCAATCACCAACCGAGCTCTTATACCATATAATGAAAAGAGGCAGAAGCAGCAATAGAGCAAAAAGCACTCTTTAAGAGTGACCACAAGAGCCAAGAGCACAAACACTAAAGGTGTACACACAAAACTCACAAAAGTAGAAAATGACTTAAAGTCATAGGTTGAATATTATTGAAGAAAGAAAGAGAAGGGTGAAAACCCCATGCCTTTACAAGGAGAGAGCCTCCTCTATTTATAGAGGAGGAGAACTAAAAAGAAGGCCATAAAGGGGGCTCCCTTCTAGTCGTTGGGAGCCCCAACGGTCATAAATATGATCGTTGGGGCCCCAACGACTAGATGGGTGGGGCCCCTTATGGTCCTCCAAAGTGAAAAATAAGAAATAAAAAAGAAAAAGAAAAAAGGGGAAAAGAAAGGAAAAAAGGAAAAATAAAAAAGGAAAAATTACATGGTAATTTACCAAAACACCCATATCGGGTTTTTGGTTGTACAGAAAAAGAAAATAAATTATGTATATATACATATATGTATATATATACTTATATATACGAATGTATATATATATATATATAAGTATATGTATATATATATTAATATATACATAATTTAACAAAAGTTGCTTCCATGAGCCTTTGACACGCGGGGTTCTCTTTTCATGATACCATACATTTTCAAACATATACTTTAAACTCATCTTCTCACAAAAGTTCGATCGAGTCCGCATGTAAAACTGAACCTGAGTCTGAATCCAATTGGATTTTATAATAGAATACCAAATTCAACCCAAAAATACATTCAGATGCATATTTAATTACCAAACCTGATCAAATGGATCCAGGTCGAATGGATATCCAACCCAAACCCGAACCATTGACGTCCCTAATGGTGGTTCTGCCCCCATAAGGTCCTCATCAATCTGTTAAGGCATCTGTCCGTCTTCTTGGGAAGTTCAAATAAAGAGAGAAAGAATGAACACCTGCCAAGACATGAAGTGATCTTACTAGTTCATGGATAGGAAAATGAAAACAGAAACTAAAATTGAAATTTAAAATAACATTAACAAAACAATAAAGTCAATTTAGATTTATTTACTTTTATTAATTTACAACACTAAAGTGGATCGTCCCTCTCCCTCCACGCCCTCTTTTTTTTTTTGATTACGGACATGTGAGTAATAGGTTTTGATTGTTTGCCTTTCCAGAATTATTGTTTAGGCAAATCAGTAGTATCACCCGCCCTGCCCAGCTGACACTGAATTCAAGAAAACTTGATTTATGTGTAATTTATTGTCACAGAAATTATTTTGATATAGTTTTCCAAGACTTTTTACCTAATATGAGCCTGACATAAACAAGTTAACAAGGTGGGAAAGAGATGCATCATCTAGTAACAGTCCTTTTTTCTCTTCTTAAAAATTAGAATAACAGTTAAGAAGTGCCACCTTTCTGTCATATGATTTGCCTTCCTGAAAAGCACATAAATATGTTAATTTAGGAAAATTGCATTAGAAGCTATAAGTTTTTTGTCATTTTTGAAATTCTTTTAAAAGGGACCAGATTTTCATTGGCAAATTTTTTAAGATAAGCAATTAACAAGAGTTGTCTCTTTCTCTCGTGTTACATCTAAAAAAAAACATGAACATGTTAATTTGAAAGAAAAGGATGAACCACAATAAGACTACAATGGTTTCTATTCATTTGAAGTGATAGATTTGCACGACCAACCAAGCTTCAACTTTAATAGGTGTTATGCTGTATAGAGGTTCTAGACCAAACTGGATTATCTACCATACAGTGGCACTAAAACTATCTGCTCATGAATGATGTATACTTGCCGTCTACCACATCCTTGGTCTAACGACTCTAACCAAATTGTGGTTTGTATGAAATAAAGATGTACATCGTGTGTGTGTGTGGCTGTGAAATTGTGACCATATTTCAATGAATTTGTGATGCTCATTTGTGCTGAATCATTTAATTTTGGGCTTTTTGCCTAGGAGTATCAGGAGCTTTGGACGTAGGATCTAGATATTAGATCATAGACTGGAGCCTATCCCTCGTTGTTTTTTTAGTATCTGATTTTAGTATGCATTCACTTAGACTGCTTGGCTATGTTGCTCTGGTGTCTGTCTCCTACAATGCTAATAATGCTCTCCAACATGCATTGAAATTTAAGATTTTCAAGCTCTAAGAAGCTCTAAGCAAGTCAGCTTCTTTTTATTTTGTCACGTTTTTATATCATGAGAAGTTTTTCCTTATTATTATTGTTATGTCAATGACATCAGTTTGGATCAGATATTTTCAGATATGTTCATGCAGTTTTGATGATACTGAGATATGTTGTTGAACATAGATCTTAAAATCTGATGGGTTTCGATTCCACTAACAATCAGTTTTTCTTTTGGTGTATGCAGTTGTGCGCATTTAACGACACTTCGAAGAGACCTTATTGGTAAAGTACATCTTAATCTATGCATTCTCATATACTGGTTTACCTAATTTACTGCATACTGAGTATCAATTAGTCTTTCTCAAAAACATCAGTAGAATTTCTCCTGTAAGATGCATGGCCCTCTTAGCCAAATAGTCAACTTCAGGTGGTCAGTGGATCCATTTTGGCTGCCTATGACGCTCAAGTAGCCATTCAAGTTAGCAAAGATGTGACATATTTCACAGACAAGGCTAAAGAAAGGAAAGGGATTACTTGAAATACTTTCCACTGTCTCTTCTATTTGTGATTTTGTTTGGAGTTATACCGAAACTATTAGCTACTTGTCGCCCAGTTCATTGCTTTCATGCTAAGGTCCAACTGTTGTCCTACTTTATCTCTTGATTTTCTGATGGTAACATGAAAATGCAAGCTCGATGGCCTCAAAGAAATTTATCTTTCTATGCTTATCTCACCTCTTTTGTTAATTTGTCTTGACATCCTTTATAAGACATATTTTGTAAATTTCAGAAACATCAGTGTTAATTGCTGGTAATAATTCCAAGCAAACAAATTACCTTGCATGAATTCAGCAGTTTATCATTCCAGTGTACAAATTTACTATTTGGTAACCATTATTCTCTTGGGAATCTGACCCATACTGGAAGAAATTGTTTTATTATGAAATAGAGATGAACGTTGGCACAGTCCTCACATCTTTGCAGTAAGACCACATCAATGATGAAAGATGCTGGAAAAAGAGAATATTGCCTAATACTAATAGATGATAGTGGATATATTCAGCTCTTTACTCGAAAGGATAATGGTGGATGATGGTGTTATTCAATAATCATCTAACCTTGTAAACAACTTGGGTAATACTTGGAAAATTTTCTGAGATCTATATGATATAAGAAAAGCTAGTGAAATTTCTGTTCTGCATGGGGAAGCGACACATCTCTCTCACACATGCACAGTGAAGAAAAATAACAAAGTATCTAGGGTGTTCAGGCAAAAGAGAAAATTATAACCCACAATTCACAGTCTAGTATGTTCAAACTTGGTTAGTATAATGCAGTTGGCTTCAAAACCGTGAATCTTTCTGCTCGTGCATATCTGTAGTAGTCTTTAGGAGGCTAGGAACCTGTTTTGTTTATCAGTTTTTTAGCTGCCATAATTCTGATGGCTTCAAGGGTCTCACCCTATCTCACTTTTCCCATCCTTGCATGAAGACATTTAATTAGTTTTAAATATCATTATATATGTGTTTTTTTATTTTTTTATGAATTAAAGCAAGAGCAGTAGAAGATGGATGTTTCATCTTTTTTCTTAAAAGTTTCAACTGTATTCTATTTTTTGCATGGTTTTCTCATTTAACTAGGCATGCGATGCATGTTGTATGTTATAAAACTTCAGTAATAGCTTTGAACTTCTACTAAGAATGGAAGATGGTTCACGTGTTTTGTGATAATGCTGTTCGAATTATGATCTTTCCTTTCCTTTACATTTGCATGTTGATGCTTGGAAAAGGCATCATATTCTCAATCATTGGTGCATATGAACTATATTGTTTCTCAAAAAGATTAATGCCCGTCTGTGCCATGGACAATATGAAGTAAAATTAATCTAGTCAATTCCTGTTCCCTTTGGTTCACATTTCATTCATTATTTTAATTTTACTACCTGCTATTTCTGAAAAATATCTGTTTGGTGTTTTGTTTAGGAAAATATTCAGCTGATGATGCATGGGATTTTCAAGAATTACAAGACCAGATCACCAAAGGATACATGTAGGGGAGCGTTAGATTTTCTTCCACTATTTTTTTTGTTAATTTATACACCTTGCAGGGGCAATTCTCTGTGACATTTGTATGAGAGAAACCAAAGTTTTGTTGCATTTTTGTGTAGTTAATATAAGGTTTTTTTGGGCTTTCTATTATGAATTCTTTTATTAAAATTCTAGAACTTGTAGTAGATTTATGGTTTGCTGATTTGCACATAAAGACATTGTTCAGATCCCTTACCTGTATCAGCTTTTATTTTATTTTTCATGAAATCGATCATTATGTGCTTCTACTTTACTGGCAACCAATTCTTTGAGCTAGAATGTGACAGTACAATGATGACCCAGTTTCTTGATGCTTGGTAGATGACTCTCAGATTCTCCTTTTCAGCATAATTATCTTTTCCTTATATTGCAACGCATTGCTGGAAATGGCTTTATGGCTCAGTGTGGCCGAATATTTGAGTCAACCTACTCATTTGGGCCTGTTGATTACTGGACAAGATGACTGATTCTTCTTTAGACTCACTGGGTTCTTGCTTACAGCTGACTCTATCAGAAGCCTGTGTTTGAGGGGGCATTTGATTAGCAGAATCTTGCTAACATTTAGAGTTTGTTTGCAGATACTGTTTAACCATAGGCATATTTCGAGAAAGATCTGACTAAAAATTCCCAGTTTAAGGAACCTACAAGCTTTTCTTTTCATGATACCAAAACTCCGAAATGACCCCCATGAGGAAAACTCAGTTCCCTGTTGGCCGGGTGGCGGGGGGTGGGGTGGTGGGGTTGGGGTTGGGTGGTGGTTCACTGAGTACGGATCCAGTCCTTTGACATAGAATGGGTTTCATCCTACATTCAATCCTAGCCATCCAATCAATGGCTAGGATTGGGCTAGGATTGGTCCATATTTTTACCTGGATGTGGACTAATCCTAGCCATCCAGATGCTTTAGCTGAACGTCTATGATCGACATAGGATGAAACCCATCTATGTCAAAGGACTGGATCCTTTTTGTTGCTCACTGGGGAGTTTGTTTGAGCCCTGGCAGTAGAGAGTCCACCTTTCGCCTAAGGCATTTGTTACATCCCTGACTCCTGAGAAGCCCTTTTCCCTTAAAAGGGATGCTTAGGAGGAAAAGTGGTTCCTTTAGGGCATGTTTGATGGCTTGTCCTGGTTCTGTTAGTTACATAATAACTATATCAAGTTCAACATTTGTTTGGACCATATTAGGATGCCATGTTTTAACTGTCTGTTGTTTGATGTCGATGTGCGGACAACTTGAACAGCCATGGATAATGGGTCAGATTACTTTGTTTTGGATCATATGACCCAATCCATCCATTTTACATGTTTTAACAAGTTTATTATGGATTTTTTGCTTGGATATGGATCCAATTATGAAAGTATGCCTAATTCACATACTTTAATTTAGATTATTAGATCTACTTAGGTTAGAGTTGATTATTTTTCAACACTAATTCACATACTTTAATTGAGATACCAAAAAAATTAGTAGAAAGATAAAATTCTCACAACTGTTCGTAGAAAAAGCATGTTCTTGTTGCTGCTGAAGCCTGTCATTATTTGATGGGCAAACAAGGGAAGTGCCTTAAACAGGATTCAAACAGTGCAATTTTACGGATCCAGCAATCAAATTAAAGATGCAGGATTTAGTTTAATATACTTTGATTTTCAGATCAGGTAACAGAAACCAGCAAAGCTCGTCCAACATACAAATGGCAACAACTTACAGTCTCTGAGTAGCTTCATGATCTAGCAATGTTTTGACAGGAATGAGCACATGTTTAAATGCAAAAGAGTAAATTTTAACCTTCAATTGATGAATATTTATGATACAGAAAACATATATAAAAAAACTAACACAAAAATAAATTCATATAAACCACAAATCCCTGTATAAGTTCATAGAAATCACAAAAATAATACATTTATCAACGCAAGTCATAGAAAACTAACACAGTATTTGGCATATAGAATTCTTGTTATCAAACAATCAATAGAAGAGAAAGTGCCACGTTTGTGGTTGCTGATAAACTCTGATTCCCAATGCCTCATAAAAAATCATGACCAAGAAATGATGAACAGAACAATTTAGATTGGACTATTCCAAAAGTGCATCTGAAAATGAAGCCACAGATAATTGGCATGAACAGACTTGAAGTAATAACACAATGAGCATGAATAATATCCACAAAATTCCTGCTACAAGAACCAGTCTTATGAAATTCTTCTTCCAAACAGGCTTCAATGGAGATTCTTGAAAGCCCTAATCAAGAAGAAAATCAAAAGAAAAAGAAGAAGAAGAAAATAATAATAAAAAGAAGAAGAAGACGAGTAAGAAAATTAAAGAAAATAAAAAAGCCCTAATAAAGAACAAAATAAAAAAAAGAAGCCGAGAATAAGAAGAAAAAGAGAAGAGAAAAACAAGAAGGGGGCTGGGCGGCCTCGCCTCCGCCCCTCCGCTGGCTGCCCCTTCGCCAGTCGCCGCCGAGAGAGAGAGAGCTCCGCCCCTCTAGCCACTGCACATGAGAGAGAGGGGGGGGGGGGGGTTTGCACCGGTTGATGCATTTTTTTTTATTTTGTTCCCCCTGTCCTGTTATTTTCATGACAAGGCGACAAAAATGATTTTTGGACATGGGGGACGGCGTTCCGCGTGTCCGCCACATCCAACGTTTGAAAACAAGTCTTTTACATCATTTTAGTCACACACGACGCGCCATCAAACATACACTTATTGTTGGGTGGGGGAGGAGGTGTGAGCTCATTTTGGCTGAAAGTTTATTATGTGGAGCCCACCACATGTTTATTATGTAGATGTTTGTTTCATCCCTCTTAGGAAGGAGGCCTGTTTCTTAGTGAAAGAGGGTATAGGAAAGGGCATGAAACAAATACCACTTAAACGATATTGTTGCATCTAGTGACTTAAAATCTAACCAATTGATGAGCTTTACACCCTCTAAACTAGGGGCCCCGTGCGTGGACAACATAAAGATTCATCAAGCCGTTTCTTATAGAACCTCCACACCTCTGAACTAGCGGCCCTTGACTTTAGGGAGAAATTGCTTCGCATCTGACAGTGATAACCCTCTAGTCACATTACATAAAAACCATATTTTACACAGCCAAGAAATAACAAGTTTTTTTACATTATTCATCAAACTGCTTGGCAGCAACACATGGCCAATGTTCTGTCTGGTTCGCAAGACAATAACTATTTTTCTGTTGTAAGAAACAAGATAACTATTTTTCTAATCCGTGTTGATGAATTGGATTGAGTTAATTCCATTGCTGCAAAATATGTCTTCTCTGCATCTGCCATCCTTCCTTCGAACATGGTCCATTCACTTCTACATCTCTCTCTAACCTGCCATTCTCAACAAAACAGAAGTCAAATATATGCATATTTAAAAATGCATATGCCAAGTTTTTTCTTATTATTGGTAAAATACCCCCATCCATGGTGCTCTTCCATTCTGTGCTTGACCCAGTGGCGGAGCCAGAAGTTTTTCGTTGGGTGGGCAGACTTTGGGTCCCGGGATAATGCTATTGTCTCGAAGGACGATCCATTTATTCGGACCAGTGGCGGAGCCAAAAATTTTTTATTGTTCCTGGAGAGATAAAACTTAAATAAGCCTTTAGATTAAAATAACAATTGTTACAAACACAAACAACTAAATTTATGAACATAATAAGATAAAACCTTAAATTGTTTTTTTAAACTAAAATAAAGATTGTTCACTTAAGAAATACAAACAACTAAATTCATGAAAATTTTACAATTGGCATCTTCTATTTTTCATATTTTGAAAACAATTCATAATTGCATCATCACTGATGGTATCAAATGTCTCCTTCTCTATGTAAGTAACCAAAGCATCATTGATTCATTTATCTCTTATTCTATTACGTAGATGAGTTTTGATATTATTCATAGCTGAAAATACTCTTTCAAGACTTGTTGTTGCAACTGACAAAGTTAATGCCAACTTAATCAATAGATACACAAGAGAAAATACAATGTGCTTTTGAGTTGCTACCATCATCTCTGTTAGTTGTGCTATAGATTTTAAACTTGAAAACTGATCACTGTTTCACATTTCTGCAATATGTATATCCAATTGATTTTCAAGTCTAATTATATTTACTCTAGAAAAGTCCTCAGGGTAAAGCTCAGCAAGACGAATCAACTTATCTTTATCAAAAGTAGAAAAAGAATTATTTGGACTCAAGCATTCCATTGAAAGGAAGAGCTCTGTATTTGCTTCAGTGAAACGATCATTCAACTCTTGAAGTTGCAAATCAATAATAGCATAAAACACATCAATACGATAATGATGCAATGTGGTGATCTTTTCAACCTTACGTCTTGGTCGTCCTTGAGGTGTATATGAGTCCCCTAGATCAGGATCAGAATATCAAATCTCTTACAAAATATGGATACTTTGTTTATGAGAGAGTCTCATCCATTGTCTCTTAGACCTTGGAGGCACTGTTTTGATGTAGTGACTAAACTTATAGCATTCATAATGTCTTGATCTTTTCATTGAAGTGCTTGTGAAAGGTCAACAATTATTCTCAAAACTTTACACATCAAATGTAAGCAAAAAACAAATTCAAAATCTTGCAATTAATGATATAAAATAATTGCATATGAACTTTTTCCTGAATATGTATCTTCTGCAATGAAATCTAACACTTAATAACAGAAGAATACATACTGAGTAAATTAACCAAAGCATTGTAATGAGAACCCCATCGAGTATCACTAGGTCGTTTGAAACTTATTTATTGATTTAATCATCGTCCTATTTCAAGTTCACCCAATGCAAGTGCTTCAGCAATTCACATAAATTATGCTTCTCGAATAAGCTCATATCTCTTGCATGAAGTGGAGAAAAAAACTGACAACCTGCCTAATATATTGAAAAACACATCAAGCAATAAGTTTTTTTTAGCAACACCAACTAATGCCAATTGGAGTTGATGTGCAAAACAATGAATATAATATGCAGATGCATTTTCATGTAATATAAGACTTTTCAATCCATTAAACTCCCCTCTCATATTACTTGCTCCATCATAACCCTCTCCACACAAACTTGTGATTCTGACCCCTTAGATGCGTTTGACATAATCAATTTACTAGGAGTCAACACTTAATTATGTGTTTTTGATGAAAAAAAGATATTTGGAATCTCAAAAATTTACAAAGATTTTAGACCATTGAATTTTTAGAACCTTATGAAAACCCACCATGTATTGGAATTGAACACTCCAAGAGCTAATCCCTATAAAACCAAGTATGTAGATCATATATGTATAGTTAGAATTTAAAATAAAATAAAATAAAATAAGCATGAAAAACCCATTTAGCATATATATATATATATATATATATATATATATATATATATATATATATATATATATATATATATAGTGATTGGTTCCTCCTAACAGCAAAAGGGTGTGGACGATCTTAAATTTTTATTTTTCGATAGTTTTATGTAATCTAACCTTATAGATGTGATCTATATAGTTTGTTTAGTAAGAATTGATGTAACATTGAAGATTAATATTGTCTACACCATGGATTGTTAGAAGAACCAATCTCTCTCTCTCTCTCTCTCTCTCTCTCTCTATATATATATATATATATATATATATATATATATATATATATATATATATATATATATATATATATATATATATATATATATATATATTGGGGTGTAAGTGCATAAGGAATGAATGTAACTGAACCGACATTGGGGTGTAAGTGCATTGTGAAAAAACAACTCAGTTTGGTAGGAGGTGTTTTACAGTTTCCTCCGGTTCTCTCATGCTCCCTACTGTTTTGGAGCAGTGATGTTGCCAAACCATAGTACTAGGAGTAGAGCATAGTG
The DNA here is from genome assembly GCF_984573655.1 of Nuphar pumila. NCBI lineage: Eukaryota > Viridiplantae > Streptophyta > Magnoliopsida > Nymphaeales > Nymphaeaceae > Nuphar > Nuphar pumila. The sequence goes on from NC_143255.1 coordinate 118,157,130, forward strand.
ACAAAAGTTAAAAATGGCAAAATCTCGGGGATTGTGAAAATTTTCATAGATCTTGCACTTTTTTTGCCAAAATTTTGGCAATAAAAAATAAATAAAATAAATATGAAAAAATAATTTTTATAAGAAAATTTAAATAAACACATTTTAAAATAAAAATCTTGCGATAAGTATCTGCTAAAACTGTAAATATCATGATATTTGTCGCGGTTTGAAAATCTCACAAGAAATTGTCGTTTTAAACTTTCAAGAAATTTCTCGCGATATTATCATGAGATTTTTTATAAATCTCACGATATTTGTTACATCGGAATAGAGTAAGGTAGCCTCAACTACATTTCAACACCATTTCTCAAGAGGCTGTTTTTGGCTACTCCATCCTCAATCTTGGCAACACATGAGAATGGTGTTTCCATGTCAATGTAAGGCTCCAAACTGGGCCTAAAAGAAGTCCATTTGCAGTTTCGGGTTGGATTAGACTCAAATATGTGGTATGATCTTGTTTTTATGGTGATGCTTGGGTCGGTATGGGTTAGATGTGGGTCCAATGCAGCAAATTTCTGAAAATCAATACCACCAAACACATTCTCAAGAAAATCTAGCGATAAAACTACATTTTTTTGTTTTTTGAAAAAACTCAAGAAAATATAGGTATATCTAATATAAAAGCATAAAATGTAAACCCAAATATATAAGCTTGGGAAGATTTCAAAGTGCGGTTTGAAAATATCGTGTAGTTTTCTGCAACATATTGGCCTTTTAAATATCATGATAAAATCATGATATTCTCAGAAACTGCTGATGTATCGGCCATTGAAAAATATTATGATAGAATTGCGATATTCTCAAAACACTTGCTGATATTGGTGCAATTGAAAAACACCAGTGTCTTCTGGAATTAGCACCACGATACCAAGGTCCAACCCAAGATCCGTCATCCGAGTTCACCTTAACTTGGAATCGGATCTCAACATGGATTAACATTGATCCGGCCTAGATCAGCCACGATCCAGCCCAGACCCGACGAGCTTCGTCAGAAGGCCTCCATCCAGGCCCTTGATTTCTGAAAACAGGCGGTGAGGATTGTGCAACGCCTTTGCAAAACCCTATCACCCTCTACAAAATGAATCATTAGACAATTGCCTCTCTCTCTCTTAGGTTAACACCATTACAGAGATGAACCATGATTTGGGGAATCATGGAGGTGTGAAGAAATCGGGGTTTCTTGGTGGGTTGGTTAGTTGCCTTTGGTAGCTCCCCTTGTCTCTGCGTCATCGAGTTGGAGGAGAAGTCCAAAGTGTTCGTCGAAATGCCTCACAGAGATGTTGTGCTCTATCTTTTCTGATGAGGAGCCCCTAGTTGGTGGGTGTTGGAGGGAAGTCGCCAAATCCACAAACAACCACCATTCTTTAGGTGCTTTTTCTGGGTATGAAAAAACCCAGGAGATGAGATGGGATTTGGTTAGCCACTCCTGACTCGGTCGAGTCGCAGTAGACTCAGGGTTGAGCACCGAGTCGAGTTGACTCGACCGAGTCCCTAATCGACTCAGTTTTTAATTCTGGGGGTGGGCGACACCCATGCCCACCCCTGGCTTGACCCTGAAAAAAGAGAAAAAAAAATTAACAATGTCTCAGTCCAAGAACAGGTGAAGTTTATGAAGCGTCACTGCTGATTCATTTCTGTTGATTCAACATTTTCACTGCACCCATTTCCAGAAATGCCAAGATAGGTGACTACTATGTCAGACAGGTTGTTGCATACCCACTATACCACAAAGCTGAATCTAATGTGAAGTCAAACAAAAATATCATTATTAGCAAATATTTCATTACCTGGTTCCCGAGAGATGGAACCACTTGATGTTCAAGTGGAAGTGCAGTGATGTATGCAGCTGAGGCATCCTAACAGACCGAGAGATTTGAACCTTGTTCCTACATGACCCGATCAATTCGATCAGACACTCGCCATCTATTTTCATTGTTTCATTTTTTACAACATGAAAAAACCAAAAGCTCTGCCCTACATCTCTATCTATCCAAGGGATGGAGGGGCAGAGGGAGGTTCCCTTTGGTGTCCCTTCCAGTCAAGAATTGGGGCCTCACAATCACTAGCCAATATAATAATGCTTTTCTCTCATGCCTTTCTTCATTCATGGTTCGATATTCTGGTGCCCTAGGCGTAGAGGAACCACACCAATCCATCCCGAACTTGGTGGTTAAACTCTACCCAAGGTAAAAATGTCCTAAAGATGCCAGACATTTTTAAAAAATAAAAAATGACTATACTGTACGTGTAATTTGATGTGATTTCCTAAAAACCTTACAATTTTTTATATTCTCTCGATGTCCAAAATCATAAATATTTGACATCGTTAGGACACTTTTACCTTGCAACTACAACTTTAGACATTTTTGTGATAAAATTGTATCGCCTGTCGAATATGTCCAACAACCACTTAAATCCAGAATCACATATTTTTTATGCGAATTTGGACCTCACAAACTTGTATAAATTTATTTATAAAATTTTGGTGAAATTGAAACCACCAAAATCACAAATATCATACTCTTTTGCATATATTTCATGAAATCACAAAAATATATTTGTGAAACTACACTTACCACTAATTTTGCAAATATCTTACTATTTAACATTTACTTTCTAAAATCGCGTAAATTTATGTGTGAAATGTACCACTTACCACCAAATTAGCAAATATCTTACTTATTTGCAAATACAACATGATATTGCATAAATTTATTACATTGTTCCATTTTGGAAAACCCCACTAAATTCGCAAATATTACTTATTCACATATACTACACATTCTCGCATAACATAGTTTGTGAATCTTCTTATATCGCAAATATCATACTTAACTATTTTCAAAAGCATGACACATGCAATATTGCTTATTTATAGAAAAATATTTTCTCGAATCATATATAAACCCATTATGGTCCCTAACTTGATTATTTTCCCATAATCTAGGGTTTTTTGTCTTTTGTCCCCAACCAGTGGTCCCCAACCTACTTTCCTTTCGACAACTATTTTTATCAAATATTTTTGGCAGCTAATTTCATCAACTATTTTTGGCAGCTAATTTCATCAACTATTTTTAGCAACTTTTTTTGACAACTATTCATCAAAGGCATTTTATCGCTATTGAACCATAGACTACATGTCTTTTCGGTAAGCACAATGTGCTCTTTTGTTTAATGGTTGAATCAAACACTGTTCCATTTTGTTTAATGACTGAATCAAACATTGTTTCCAGTTTGTTTAACGACTGAATCAAACAATGTTCCATTTTGTTTAATGGTTGAAACATTAGAAATAATGTTCACTTTTGTTTTTTGTTTGAAATGCTTTTTAAAACGCAAATATGTTATTTATTTTTTGCAATGCTTGTTCAATATTCCCTGTATTGTTATTGTTGAAACATTTGAATCTGTTTATTAATATAATATGGCCAATAAGAAGAAGATTGTGTCAAAGGGGAGCACACCCACATCATCTAAGATTTCTCGAACACAACAACAAAATCCAATGAAGAAGTATGAACTATGTTATGCTGGTAATTTGGAAGCACAACTTAGTGTGCATAAGTGGGTAGAAGGGAGCCATATCCGTTGTAAAAAATGTAGGTGCTTGATGTTTTCTATAAAAAATGCACCATCGATAATCACATGCAACTACGTTCAAGCAATAAGCTATAAATTCTAAAGTGACCCGTATCTAAAGTAGAATATGCAAAAAAAGTTAAGTAGTTTGCAAGCACAATCTTGTCTCACATCCTAAAAGCATCTAAGGAGGTGGGAGGGTGACCCATTAGCTGGCTATGAGGATGTTGATAACCTCAATGCATGGATAAATGAAGTTGGAGATGTGGCCACCTGTAATAGCAGTGGTAAGAGGGTGGAGGAAGTACCTGACCAAGGGGCTGAGATTAATGTGGACCCTCCTCATGAAGTAGATATAAGTGAGGGTCATGCGGCTGGGTCTGATACAAACACCGCTCAAGAGTCTGATGCTTCTCTCCATGCACAAAAAAAAGTGCATGCTCCGACAAAGAGGTCACAACAGGGAAGGTCTCGTGCTCGTGGCCAGGTAAAAATGTATTGCAATTGACTCATTTCATTGGTTATATATATATATATATATATATATATATATATATATATATATATATATATATATATATATATGTCTACTATATCTCAATTCAATTGATTAGTTGTCATGTATATGTGCAAAATAGTAAAATATAAAAATTCATTGTAATTGACTTATTTCATTAATTTTATATATGTATATATATGTATATATATATATATATATTGTTACTATATCTCAATGCAATTGATTAGTTTCTTATGTATGTATGCAAAATATAAAAATTTATTGCAATTGATTGGTTTTATTGATTAAATCAATATATATATATATTGCTACTATACATGAATACAATTGATTAGTTTATCATGTATGTGTGCAAAATATAAAAGTTCATTGCAATTGACTGATTTTAATAATTAAATATATATATATATATATATATATATATATATATATATATATATATATATTGCTACTATATCTCAATGCAATTGATTAGTTTGTTATGTATGTGTACAAAATGTAAATATTCATTGTAATTGGCTAATTTTAATGATTAATTTGATATATATATATATATCGCTATTATATCTCAATGCAATTGATTAGTTTATCATGTATGTGTGCAAAATATAAAAAATCATTGTAATTGACTGATTTCATTGATTAAATTGAGATTATATGTGTGTGTGTATTGTTATTGCTACTATACATGAATTCATTGAAATTGTTTGATTTAAGTAAAATTAATTTAGATTGTAGGATTCTCAGTGAATTGATTCAGAAGAGCTAATATCCTACATACACTAGATATATTGTAACCAAGTACACCAATAGTTTCTAACACTAATAGAGAAAGCTGATGAATTGTTGGATCAAATTCATTTTTGCAAATTCTTGGAGATCGCAGCATGGAACATCAATCACACCCTCTTAAAAGTCGTTGTGCATTTTTGAAATCTGGCAACCAATACATTCTAGTTCGGAGATCATGAGATGACCTTTATATTGGAGGATGTGGCACGAATCACTGGACTGAAGTGCCATGGGGACCCAATTAGTGGATAGTGGTGGAAAATTTTCAAGCACTCGTGTGATATTTATTTGCAAGCAGATGATGCATTCAAAGTTGATAAGATCAAGTTTTTATGGCTTAATAGATATTATGACCCCAGTAAGGTGAGGATGATGAAGGCAAAACTACCATGTGTTGGAGGGAACAACATTAGTAGGGTGGATAAGACAATGAGAGCATTCTTACTATACTTCTTTGGCTCATACTTATTCTTCAACGCCAGTGGGAAGTCAGTTCATGAATCATACACATTGTTAGAGGACCTGGATTTCATCGATCAATACACATGGGGAGCGTAAGAAAAAACCTTGTCGGGATGTTAATGTTGTTTGTGATATTTATTCCTTCATTATACCTAAACTTTTTATTTATAGTTATTTTTATACTTACATACTATGTTTTGATACATATTATGTATTAATAATCCTTGTTAATCATTGTTATGCAGGTTTTGATATGCGAGCACATATTCATTGAAAAGCTCCATGAATTTCCATGTGCTGCAATGTGGAGTTGGTCATGCAACGAAGAGGATCATGATTGAAGATTAGTGGGTCCTCACATGTCATGTCCCGACTACGCTATATTGTTTCACAACCTAACTAGGGCAAACATAAGTATTGTTATTGATATTCTATATATATTTTTTTTAATAAATGATTGGAGGAGAAGGATTCATGTGGAAGACCCAGAATGATTTTCTTTTTTGGTTCATATCGCCGACCCCAATTGTTTTAGGATGAAGGCGTAGTTGTTGTTGTTGTTTGCATGTTTTTAGCTCTAACCATAAAGGAAATGCAAGTAAACTGGTGCCTTTATGGAGGTGGGTTGGAGGAGGAGGAGAATGCCAATGTGGTTGTGGAGGCGAAGAACATTTTGAGGAAGGATATTTTAATATACAACATGAATGAAGTTGAACGCCAAATGGTCAGTTGAGTCGTTTGGCAATTTAGGTTTGTTAACCAACCAACCAGTTCATCTTGCACAGTTAGTAAATTTCTATCGCATGCCGCGAAAGATTGGATGAAGGATTAGCCCACGACATTCCTCTTCGAACTTCAAGACTGGCGCATGTGCGATGAAGACATTGACTTGTCGTATATGGAATGTGCTACCAATGACAATTTTGTAGCCACCCAACATGTTACATGTTCTTCAACGACAAAAAGGGTCTTTCAAGAGAAAAACAAGTTGAAGAAAAGCACAAAAAGAGCATAAGTGAATCAAAGGGAGAGTTGGCTCTTACACTTGAGAAAATATGCATGTTGAAGAATATAACACGTACTCAAGAGAATATGATATGTATTCAAGTTGGTCTTTTGGAGAATACAAATAAGGTCATCGAGGAGCTATGATCGCAACAATCACAACATCTTCAATCGTAAAAAATTATTTGATTGTTTTTTATTTTTTTGTATGTATTTGAAGATGAACATTGTAACTCATTGACTTATTCATTGATTTGTATATAATGTCATTTCAATGTTTGATTGAATTTTAAATGATTTGAATGTAAGACTGAAAACACTATTTAATGTTTAAATTGAAACCACTACTCTTGCATTTTAAATGATTTGAATGTTCAAACTGAAAGCACTGTTGAATGAATTATATATAATGTCATTGTTTATATGTTTCATTGTTTATATGTTTTTAAATGATTTGAATCTATATTTGCTTACATTCATTATTATTTGGGTTGTTATATGCGAAAATCCACAATGGGTTGGTATATGATTCAAGAAATTTACAAAAAATAAAAGTTTTTGCATATTTGCAAATATTTAAGTATGATGTTTGTGATATCTAGATATTTGCAAATAATTTCATGTGAGAGCATTCAATATATATGAAAGTAAGATATTTGTAAAATTAGTGTTAAGAGTTTCACAAATATATTTTTGCAAAATATTAACGTATATGCGAAAGAGTATGATATTTGCAATTTTTGTGGTTTTAGTTTCATTGAGATTTTGCAAATAAATTTATGTGAGTTCTTGAAGTCTAAATTCGCATAAAAAAACCTGTGATTATGGATTTAAGTGGGTGTTAGATAAATTCGATAGACAATACAATTTTATTGCAAAAATGCCTAAATTCGTAGTTGCAAAGAGTAAAAGTGTCCTAACGATGTCAGATATTTATGATTTTGAACATCAGGAGAATATAAAAAATTGTGGGATTTTTAAAAAATCGCATCAAATTACCCATAAAGTACGATCATTTTATGTTTAAAAAATTATAAGACATTTTGAAAAACTTGTCATTTTTGTCATACATTACAGTCATTTTCCGTTATTTTAGTGTAATAATATTATGATAAAAATCCATTTTTGTATCTTACAAGATCAAAAACTGTTTTTTCATTGATTAAAAGAAATCTGCCCTTGTGTCATATTTCTCAAAAAAAACTTCAAACTCATCATTAGTCGGTTCGTACCTATGTGTTTGTGACAGCCTACAACACTTTTTCACACTTCAATGGCATGAAGAAAGAGAATTATTTGGCGATTGAGGTAAAAAGTAAGAGTATAAACACCTTGCACGTAGAATAAATACGAACTAACAAAACTTATATATAGGTAGGGCTGGGAAATGTGACGAGCTGCTTGTTGTTTGACTCATACAGGCTTGTTGACAAGCAACATTGACGATTGATATGGTAGTACTAGTTTATGCAAAATCAGTAACATTCAAGAGTGGTTGTGCACGAGGACTTTCTGTTCATGAATTGAGCAAACCATGGGCTTCAGATGTATGCCTCGCTTTTGTATGCTTATTAAACTGCACTAGGTTGACATCACTCTAATGCCCAATTCAGATGTAGCGGTGCCATTTACCGCGCTGCCATCTGCAATTTGCCCTTCATATTCTCAGTGTAAGATGTGTGCGGTCGGAGTTGCTATTGAGGTCTATTCTGCACTAATTTTTCGAATATAGCGTTAATTTCCAGTATATAGGTGCAAAATCAACTATGATCACATTACAGAAATACCAAATGTTACACAAACACAAGAAATAAACAAAAAAATGTATATTATTATTAACCGAAATTGCTGGGCAGCAACACATGAACAATATTCTATCTGGTCCACAAAGACTAACTATTTTGCTCAGTTGTCGAAGAAGAATTGGATCGAGTTAATCCCATTGCTGCAAAATATGTCTTCTCTGCGTTGATCAGTCAATCGATAACTAGTTTTCTAAGTTGTTGAAGAATTGGATTGAGTTAATCCCATCGCTGCAAAATATGCCGCCTCTGCATCTGCCATCCGACCCTGGAACATGGTCCATTCACTTCTGCATCTCTCCCTAACCTGCCAGTTTCAACAAAACAGAAGTCAAATATATGCATCTTTAGAAATGCATATGCCAAGTTTTTTCTTATTATTAGTTACATACCCCTTCCCATGGTGCTTTTCCATTCTGGGATTGACCCTGAAAGACGAGAAAATTTAACTGGTTTTCACGTGAATCCCATTTCTTCGTAGGAATAGGATATCTTTATTGACAAGTATTCATTACCTGGTTCCCAAGAGATGGAACAACTTGATGTACGATCCACTGAGAGTCCACCACTCCTATCTTCTCATGTGCAGGCTACATTATTTATATAAATCCAACATAAAATGCAATTGAGCCATCAAATAAATCTGAATATACCAGCGCGAATATTGAATACCATAGCCAATAGAAACATAGTGGACACATGGAGAATTAGAGAGCTCTCACTTAGGGCCTGTTCACATGTCACGGAAAAGGGGGGATTTCTGCGGAAATGCATAGGCACCTGTGCCATTTCTGCGGGCCCCACAATGCAACACAAACAAGGGAGCTGCTTTCCTTGCAGAAAGCCCCTCCCATTTTACATGCTGGACCTCCCTTTCCACGGATTCATTTCATGTGTGTGTGGTGGTGGTGGTGTGTGTGTGTGGGGGGGGGGGGGGGGGGGGGTCCAATTTGTATTCCACAGAAGAAGGTGCCATGACACCTTCTTCCATGGGATGCAAACACACTCTTAAGGATTATTTTGGACAAATAATGTATTAGTGTAAGCTTTGGTAATACTACAAAATTGCACTCTTTTTCTATTCTTAATTTGGCATATTTGCTTAACCTTATGATGTACATCAGGAGTAAAATTTTCCATTATAAAAAAGTAGGGAAATTTTAAAAATGCAGCTAACTTTTGAGTGATGATAGAAAAAAGCAGTCTTTCAAAATCTTAGTCTCACTTAAAAAAAAAATTGGTTAATTAAAAAATTCTAGTCTTTTGTCCAATCTAGTGTTGAATTTGTTTTACTGACACTTATTATACCTGTAATCTCTCTCTCTCTCTCTTCTCACCATTACTCTCCCCTCTTTGTCAGCCACCACGACCTCCCTTTCTGTTCTCTCCATATTGGCTTAGCACCACCACCCATCATCACTTCTTGAGTTCTTTCATCTCTCTCAGTTTGCAATTTCTTCCCCCCTTCTCAGCCACCACTATCTCCTTCTTCTCTATTCTTTCAATACCCACTTAACACCACCAGGTCCACCACCATCATCACTTCCTATTCCATCTCTCTCTCAGTTTCCCCCTTGTTTCTTAGCTGCCATCATCTGCTTGTTCTCCAATCCCCAATACCGACTTAGTACCACCACCCATCATCACTTTTTCTTTCATCTATCACTGCCACCACCAGCTTGACATTTGCTTTTGTTATTGCTCATATATTTCACTCTATTACACCTCTCACAACCAACCATCAATCTTAATTTTCCCTTCTACTGCCACCACCACCACCACCACCATCTTTTTTCTTTTATTCATGTAAACATAAAGTTAACAGCAGCAAAGCTACTTCAATAGCAGGTAAAGTAGAGAGGACTTAGTGGCATAGTCACAAATATCGCCGAGATTTTTGACAATCTAGCGATATTATCGCGTGATATTCAGAGAATGCAATAAATCTGATAATTTCGCGAGAATTTCAAAATCTCACCTATTTTGAATAAGTTAATATTATCGTGTTTTTTTTTTTGAGATTTAATCGAGACTTCCGAAGCACCAAAGACGCCCAGAATAGAAAAATAAATTGTAGGAGCAGAATAGCAACTCACCTTTTAAAAATTAAAAGGGACCACGTGACTGTTGTCCCACGTGGTAACCCACGCTTTTTTATTGCTCTTAACGTAAGGAAAGGGCCACACTAAATAGAGGAGGGAGGAGGCCCTTGTCCCCCACTCCTCTTTGATATGGGACTAATTTGTATACCCACCCATTTGAAACACTTGCTTTTCCATTTTCTTATGCTATTCTTATGTTTTCATTACTGAGAGATTTAATAACCAATTTTCAGAAATTATTTCTATTATATATTTATTAAATTTTTTATATGCTGGTATTTTCCTGGGATTTTTCTGATAAAAACAAAGAAAATTTCAAAATGTCCAGAGAAATTGCTGAGAACGACATTTGTGACTATGCTTGGTGGCAGCCATTGCACACAGCAGCAAGGGCATTGGGTTACATAGGGGAGAGAGAGATTTTAATTCTATTAATTACAAAGGTAAAACTGTAAATTTAAAAACTTATCCTTAGTTAGGCTAATACAAACTGCCAAATAGTTTGTTTTTTGATTGACAATGAAAAAATTAGGTAAAGGTTAGGTGTGATTTTCACAAATTGAAAACCTTAGGTGCGTTTTTTTATTATTGCCCACTATTTAGGTGCTATTTTGAAAATTTGCCTAAAAAATATTTAGGTTGGAGCTAAATAATTTCAGATGTATCATTACAATCTAAAGATGATACCAGAAAGTAATCCTCAATAGTACTTCCCCAAAATTCCAAACAATACACAACACATGGATCCTAGGTTTCAGTAATATGACAATACATAAGAATGCAATATCTTTCATCCAAGGATCACAATTCTGCAAATGGAAAGTTTCTATCCTCAAAACAACCAAATGGACCTTTAAATAGTTGTTAGATCATGGTAAGAAAAAACTAAATGCAAGAAGCATGTCAGAGGTACAAGGCACACATTCAAGTGGAGATAGAGGAAAAAAAGATAAGCACTTACGTTTACACATTTTCTAAGAGCAAAATCCAAGCCCCATCCATGAACCAAGTCATTCTGCAATCACAAGATACAGCAATAGGTGCTCAGATATAATACTAATGAAATTAATAAGGAGAAAACAAACAGAAGTACATACCTGAATCATATGCCATACACAGCGCCATGCCTCTCGAGAAAATACAGGTGCCATTATTTCTACAAACCTGGAGATGGGAATACGTCAATAAAGGGATCATCGATGCGAAACGGTAAGGAAAACTAGCATAATGAGATAGATTCATACGCTGCACATGGTGGTAAATGTGGGTCCTGGCACCAGCCAGGCCGCTCTTCAGTTTTTCTGAATAAAGCAAATGCACACACAAAATACTCTTAGTTAAGGATCATGCACCTATTGATGCTTTGCCTAAATAAGATGAATAGGGCAAGCAGATATCCTGATGTGAAACAATAGAAGAGGCGGAATTAACCAAACTGCATATTGCTGACACATACTTGTGAACTTCACTGTCCCCTCTCCTTTTGGTCATTTGCCATGTCAGCCCTCTGTTTGGGTCCAGTCCAGGCTGTGAGATCTCAAGTCCGTGTTTCCTTATCAGTTCTATATATCTGGGCACAAAACAGAAAACAATTTTCAAATGCTGAATCTTTTGAATAGAAGTAACGAGGACCAGATGAGTACCTTTCAGCATCAAAGTGCTCAACCCCTAGGTCTTCATCCCAGAGAAATATGTAGTCATATGCAGCCACAATGTCCGGATGCAAAAACCTTTTTGCGTACCACCTGAAATTGAATTTTTGATTGCCACTCCTTGTTTTTAACTAGTAGTACATTAACAACCAATAGAAAGTCAAGCCAGTCTTTACAAACCATTTAGTTTGTTTTCTTGCACTAACGTGAATTGCCCGCTTTGACCACTCAAACTCATCCCATTCACTTGTCCGTCCATCATAATGGAAGAGTAGAATGGTGAATTTTTCTGAGAACTGTTAATGTAACATCATCAATTAAAAATAAGTGTAGACATAAGCAAATAGGTTTATGCAGAACAAATTAGCTGTACCTTTTTCACTGCAGCATCAATATTGTGTTTCTGTTCATAACCAACAGTGAAAGTTACCAGATACTTCTGCTTAATTGGCAGATCCTGCACAACAAAGCAAATTCAGTCATTTAGCTCTACTAAGGAAGTGAAAGCAACAAGTCTGAAACAGCAAAAGGCAGCTAAAGAGAATAGCCAAGGTAAAGATTTCAGATTGATTGTGCAAATTGTGACAGATGAAATCACTTGTATAAAATTTTGCAGCAGGAATGCATAGACTATTTAAGTTGCTCTGGCACATATGAAGGCCATTAACAAAGTAAGGACTTCAACGTTATATGCACTGGTCGTCCGGATTAATCGATCCAAAGAACTGAATGACGAAGAACATGGTACAGAGGAGAAATGCTTTAAATGTGTCGAAGACAAAAACTAAGGCCTTGATATGTGCGTGATTCTGTTATGGTCGCAAACCACAATATATTATCGTGATGTGCTCTTTGGTTTCATATAGGTTCTTTCACCAAAGCAGGATCTGCCCCTTTAGATATGCCTAACATGACTTAATTACTTTCTGGTAGGCTTGATAATATCCACCAATTTGTAAGCCTCATTATGGAAAGGGAATAAAAGGCCAAAAATCTATAGCACACTAACACAACAACAATCATCATGTCATCATGCCTTATCTCAACTACATGGAGTCAGCTTTGCGAGTCCTATTTCTCCACTTCTGTCTATCTAGAGCTACAACTTCGGTCACTTTACAACCCTTCATGTCACCTCTAACTGCCTCCTTCAAAGTCTTCGGTGGAAATTGCAAAGTAATTCCAGGAGGATGTAACATAACAATGACATATCCCATAATTTCACTGTGAAATCAATTTTACCAGACATAAATAAAGAATGATTAAATCAAACATAACCCAAGGGTTGTCTACAGCTTTAAAAAATCAGATCTAATGCAAACCAAGAGCATCCACAATTATCATTGGTCAATACCATCACAGACTATAACACACATGCACCCCTCCATATGCTAGCAGAAGCAATTTAAAAAGGATCACCACACGTACATGTGCATAAATTTAAAACAATGAGAAGAAAGCCAATTGAACCTGTATTTCAAATTCTTATTCCAAAATTACAAGACATTTGATTCAGATTTGTTGAGATATGAATAAGAGGAACCCTGAAGACATGTTCTACAGTAGATAAAGAAGGGTCCTCAATTCCACTAAGAAGACTCTCACACAAAGAAGGATCAAAAGAACCAAAAGATCCAAAACAAATACCACAGTTAAGGATATCCTAACTCAGCCTCAATGTCAGACACCCCATGTTGCCTAATGGCTGAAAGTTCTCCAATCTTTAGAGCTTAAAACCTCCACTATTTGACTTGAGCCCTTTCGAGGAGGCTTCTAGGGATGAGGTTTTCAAAGAATATTTCAAAGCTGAAATGAGGAATAGCTGTGGCCTCTAAAGATATTCTTGACCATGTTCAAGCCAAAAGGAATTATCAAGATGCATCAAGCGATGGTCTAAAGAGGGTATAGAAGTGTGCATTAAGAATGCTCCTGGGATAGGGATTGTAAACCTTGAGTATCCACAAACTAGTTGCCTGCCAAGGCCAGCGTGAAATAAACAAGGACTTGTGCTCAATTCACAACCCAACGACGAATCTACTTATTAGCCTACAGCATATGTCCCATCTAAAGATTACCCTAATCATAAGCTAGATTGCTGTAGTTTATTCCAGTTCCGTTTACAATGCTGCATATCTCAAAGTTGAAGCAATTCAAAGCTGCTGCATGGTGACACCAACTGCATCCCAAAACATCTCATAGGTGGTAAAACAATCAACTATACTACCATGTGGTAAACAGGGTCCTGTGTCAAGCTGAAGGCCCAGGATCGAATCCCTCTGCCACATGGGGTGGCTGTTGTTCTGGTAGGGGTCCGCCTAAGCCCAGCTTGACTTTCAAAAAAACAAAATCTATTATACTACCCCAAAAATGAAAAAGATCACACACTTGATTAGACAGAACCCTTCATCAATAGTTCATCTCATTTTGCACCAATTATTACCAGCAGCATCTTTCACTGGATCAGATTTATCAGTGGCCATAAAGCCTAGATTTCAATATTTTCGTGGAAGATTATACGTTGAGAAAGACAAGCATGAAATATAATGAACCATCATTATGTTTCACTTCTCTTGCATCACATGCACATATTACCGTATAAGTGACCCATAGAAGATTAAAAAACAGGCAATAATGATAAACCACAAATATATATAATCTGAAGGCACACACCTCACTGGGCTTACCCCACAATCTGCGCAAGTAGAAGTCTGATTCAGGGACAACAATGCCAGGGGGTAGAGTCTCTGCACCACGGGGATTTGATGGAACATAAATCTGCATTATATTCACAGAGGGATCAACCAATGTTGCATTAAAAATGCTTTAAGGCACCTTTCAATCACTATAGACAGAATTTCCTTAGGTCAACATTCAATCACTATGGAGAAAATACGTAAGAATTGCAAAATGAATTTGTCTTCCTATGAAAGAAACACACTAAGACCTACTTGGACACAAGGGGTGAACAGAACATGGGAGTAACCAGAAACATGCAACAAAAGCATAATTGGCTTCTGAAACCTCTGTGCACATGCGCAAATGTATGCATGTGTGTGTACCACTACAAATAAGAATTGTCAGACAAGGTGATAATAGCATTCAAGACCATCATATTATGTAATTTTATCATTGAAGGACAAGCTAATTGAACCAAAGTGTCAATGTTCACAGAATGCTCAACTCAAGTGATGTCTCACTGTTCAGACATAAATATATGAAAGAGTAGTTATTTCATCTATTTTTTTGACATGCCTGGGACATTTCTTTTTGCATGCCAGATCATTCAGAAATCAAATTGTGGGCATTTTCCCATTCCTCAGGTAAGGAAATACAATTTCATAAAAATACTGCCTCTTGGTGCACAAACTCAAACTTATCCAGGATCCAAACATACAAATACCTTAGACGTATCATTTATGACATGGCCATGCTTTGTGCGATTTCGAGATGTCCAAGCATGATTTAACAATGTCTGTGTGGTGAGCCCAGATTTCCTGTCCTCAATGTATGAAAGATCAATGGAAGGCAGAAGGCTAGATGGAAAGTTGAACTGCCAAAACAGGGTCCACAATAACAAGTCAATGCTCAAAACGTAAGCAAAACAAATGGTGTTAACTAAGAAAGGACAAACTTCATGCAGAAGAAGATTAAAATAGATGGCAAATTCATCATACCTTTGTCAAAGAAACTGCGGGGAAAGAGATACCTATCAGGAAACCGAACACAACTCCAAATATACTTGTAATGATTAGTCTCATTGTCTCACTAGGCTTTCTTATGATGCCACTGAAAAGAAAAAAAAGAGTCACCAAACCAAGGTGCAAGAGAACCATTCCACGTAGAAAGGTAAATATTAACAAAAAGTCAATCCCAAATATCAATAGCTTCATGAGGAAAAGAGTACAAATTATTGGAATGATGGCAACTAATGTCCAATATCCATACCTGCGGCCAAGACTACCCATCTTGCTCATAATTTCCCAACACTCAAGTCATAAAGCAGGATTTAATGACAATTCAAAGCTGACCCACATTCTTCAGCAATAGGTCTCATCACAAATACATGGCAAAAGCAAGGAATTCCATGGTACTGATGTATACCCAGTGAGTCTGAGATCCTGTCACAGAAGGGGGACTGATATCAAAGATGGTCAACATAGCACTAGCCTAAAATAAACATCTCTATTTTGACAAGATACTTATTAGATAAAAAAAGCACATTAGATCTCATTTCTTGCCATGGCCAAGATAGTACTAAGACAATATAAATGTGAGCAATTAACCAGTCAAAAAAACTACTTGTTACAAATAAAATCTTATTGTTGCATCAGAACATAGTAATGTCGACTAATCTGGTTAATATTGAACTAGGTAAAATAAAATCATTGAATAATTAAATACTTAGATTATTCAGGAATATGCATTGAATGCTAAGGTTGGGAATGAAAATCCTAGAGTAGATCTATGTTCAAGAAAGGATTTGTGATCATTCCGGAAGAACTAGCCTAAAAAAATAATAATACATAATTGTAAAAAGTCTTCAAAGAGACAATGCATACAAGCACTAATTCCTCACAAGAGATGTGCACAAAGGCACCCAAAGAACACACAAGCACAAAGGCATAAAAATAAATCTCTTTATTGAAATGCAAAGGAGCTTAAGCTCCCACACCAAAAAAAAAAACTTTAATTGTACAAGGAGAGAACCCCTATTTATAAGAACCAAAGAGGGGCCCTTGGAGGGGCTCCAATCTAGTCGTTGGAGCCCCTCCAACGGTCACTATTATGACCATTGGAGGGGCCCAACGACTAGATTGCCCCCCCCCCAATGCAAGTACAAAAAAGAAAAGTAAAAAGAAAAAGAAAGAAAAAATAAAAATAAAAAGTACAAGCATATGTTAAAATATATGTAATATATATTTTTATATATATATATATATATATAAATATATTTGTCATTCACTACCCGATAAGGGGTAGTTCTGTAAACTCGCCCAATAGGGGCATTTTAGTCTTTTTCTGTTTCTATTTTTTTCCTTTTACCTTTTTCTATTTTTTCCATTTCTTTTTGTCTTTTTTTATTTTTATTTTTGTGCATTTAATGCACAGCCATTGGGGGCCCCAACAAAGAGTCGTTGGGCCCCCAACGGTCACAATTGTGACCGTTGGGAGCCCAACGACTCCTTGTTGGGACTCCCAATGGTCCCTCTCTCTTGCTTTTCTCTAACTCTCCCTCACTCCTCTTTTGCCTATAAATAAGTGGGGTCTCCCCCTTTGTAATGTGTGGCTTCTTCAAGCCCTTTAGTGCATTTATAAGATTTTATGCTTTCTAGCCATTATTGGCTTTTGTGTATGTCCTCTTTTGGACTTGTTCTTTGATTTCTATGTGTGAATGTCCATTGTAGGACATACATTTCTTTTCCGCATATTTCATTACATGGTATCAGAGCCTTGGTTGTGCTCTTGATTCATATAGCTAGTTGTCTAGCTTTCTCTCTCTCTTTGTTTGTCCTCCATTCTTGACTATATAATGGAAGGAGAACAAAAGATTGATCTCTCCTTCAAGCTTAATGGTACGAACTACATGATGTGGGCCGCCGTCATGGAAAACAACCTCAAAGGTAAAAAGCTTTGGGGATATGTGATGGGAACCATTAGGGAACCTCAACTTCAACTTACGAAAATTGATAGTGATCAAGAAAAGGCTCTAGAAGGAAGTGCTCGCATGAAGGCTATTGAAGATCACCAATCCAAGGTAGAAGATTGGGAAAGTAAGCATGCAAAAATTCTTGCATGGTTCATGAACAACGTGGAGCTAAAGATTTGCACCAACATTGCTAAATTCCGCCTAGCAAATGAAGCATGGTTCTTAATGAAAGGTATGTATACCCAAAAAGACCTTGCTCGTCAATTCTTTATCCAAGAAAAAATTTGTACCATTAAGCAAGGTGAAATGAGTGTAAGAGATTACTATAGCACTCTTGGACCTTTATGGGATGAGCTATCCCTTCTTGAACTCAAATGGGTATCAAGTGAAGATGTTGAAATGAGAAGAGAACAAATGGAGAAAGAACACTTTTTCCAATTTTTACATGGGCTTAGGCCCGAATATGAGCAAGTTAGGTCCTCCACTTCCATTGGAAGATGTCATAGCCGAAATATGCCAAGAAGAAACACGTCTTGGCATGATTAAAGGAGGAGATGAAGTTCTTGCCGTGTCTAGACCCGGCAATCATATGAAAGCATATAAGCCTCCACACTTTGGGAGGTAAAATAACTATAATGGCAATTATAGGAAAGCTATTTGCCATCATTGTCAAGAACCGGGTCATATAAGACCTAATTGTCCAAAGATAAATGAGCCTCCAAAAGGTAAAGTTGCTACTATTGAAGAAGTTCCCCAAAAGAAGGAGGAGCCAATGAAAGAGAAAGAGTCCTCCCTTGCTCAACTATTCGAAGCACTTCAAATTCTACTCAAATCGCCGTAAACTTCGGGAGCCGCCATTGCCTCTTCTTCTCCTCCAGGTACGCCTTCTTGGATTCTTGATTCTGGAGCATCTTTTCATATGACCCCTATCGAAAATGGACTATCCAATGTATGTAGCAACTCCAAAAACTCTTTTGTCTCCACCGCCGATGGTACCTCTTTACAAGTTAAAAGTTTTGGAACCTTAGATTTTTCGAAAGATTTTTTTGTGCCAAATGTAAGAGTAGTACCTCAACTTAATTTAAATCTTTTATCTGTCTCTCAAATATGTGATCATGGGTGTGAAATCTCCTTCTCAACCAAGGATTGCTTTATACAGGATCTCCAGTCCGGGAAGCGGATTGGGCAAGGCCATAGGAGGGGAGATCTCTACTACATGACCAATTTGAAACTTCCCACTAACTCTTTTTGTAATCATGTCCAAGATAAAAATATAGAAACTTGGCATCAAAGACTTGGACATCCAAGCTTCTAAAAAATGTACTCCTTTCCCTTTGGAAAGAAATTTTGTAATGAGAAACATTTTGTTTGCAAGAGTTGTATTTTTGGAAAAATGAAATCCACCCCCTTTCCAAAGAGAACATTTGTGTCAAAAAGACCCTTTGAATTAATTCATTCGGATGTTTGGGGTCCTTCTCCGGTCATATCAAAAGGAGGATACTCATATTATGTTACTTTCATTGATGATTTCACTCGATATGTGTGGATCTATTTTCTCAACTTAAAATCCGAAGTTTTTAACTTTTTTAAAAAATTTCATATGATTGTCAAAAATCAATTTTCAACTAATATTTCCATTCTTCGATCCGATTCCGGTGGAGAATATCTATCAAATGAATTTCAAGAATATTTGGAAATCAATGGAATTTGTCATCAAAGGTCATGTCCTAGGACTCCCCAACAAAACGGTCTAGCCGAAAGAAAGCATAGACACATTTTGGAAACCACTAGGACTCTTCTCATTTCCAAAGAAATTCCTAAATGCTATTGGGCCAAAGCCGCCTTAACCTCCACTTATTTGATAAATAGAATGATATCCTCATCCCTTCAAAATATATCTCCATATGAAAAACTTTTTGAAAGAACACCCGATTTTAATAGGTTAAGAATTTTTGGGTGTAAGTGTTTTGTCCTTACACATAAAAGAGATAAGTTATCTCCTAAAGCTATCGAATGTGTATTCTTAGGATACGGAGAAAATCAAAAAGGTTTTAGGTGCTTCGATCCCAAAAGCAACAAACTATATGTATCCAAAGATGTTACCTTTTTGGAAAATGAAAACGGCTTTGAGAAAAATAAAGATATTGATGAAAGCGAATATGCTTTCTTATTTGATCTTCTCTCTCAAGAAGATGTGACTCCTCACCTAGAGGATGTTCCCAATGATTTAGAGGATACTCCTCTTAGTAATGATGAAATTGAAAGTAATGATGTTGAAAATAGGTCAATTCAAACCTATGCTAGGCGTGGTCAAGAAATTCCCATAAGTGCCTTAGAAAAATATTCTCAAAATTCCAACATAGAAGAAACCTCTTTAAAGAGATCTAGCCGAATCTCCAACCCTCCTAATAGGTTTGTTTCCTATGAATCTCTAACACCTAAATATAGGGCATGTCTAATTGCATTACACTCTTATCATGAACCATCACACTATAATGAAGCCAAAAACATTCCTCAATGGGTTGAAGCCATGAAACTAGAACTTAGTGCCCTTGAAAAAGCTAAAACTTGGGAAATAACTTCATTACCCACTGGAAAGAAGTCTATTGGATGTAGATGGGTCTTCAAAATTAAAACTAAAAGTGATGGGTCATTAGAACGTTATAAAGCTAGGTTGGTAGCCAAAGGATATGCTCAAGAGTACGGAATAGACTATAAGGAAACCTTTGCTCCCGTAGCTAGAATGACTAGTGTTAGGACTCTTATTGCGGTTGCATCCATTAAAAAATGGCCTATCTATCAATTGGATGTTAAGAACGCATTTCTTAATGGCGAACTAAGTGAAGAGGTCTATATGGATCCTCCACCAGGAGTATCCATTGGTGAAAACAAAGTTCTTAAACTAAAAAAGGCACTATATGGGTTAAAACAAGCTCCAAAAGCTTGGCATGACAGATTTAGCAATGTGATGACTAGCTTAAATTTTCGTTCATGTTATACTGACACTGCGTTATTTGTGAAAAGTGCAGGGTCCTCTGTAGTTATTTTACTACTATATGTTGATGATATGATCATCACTGGAAGTGATGAGCAAGGAATCCATGATATTAAGAAAATTTTAAAAGAAAATTTTGACATGTCTGCCCTTGGTTTCTTAAGATATTTTCTAGGTATTGAAGTTGCATATTCACCCCGAGGGTATATTCTCTCTTAGATGAAACTTGCTGCTGACATTTGTGCCAAGTCTGGAATTTCGGATGATAAAAAGACAGAAACCCCTGAGGTTATCAATGCAAAGCTAAGGCTGGAAGATGGGACACTTCTTGAGAATCCTACTCCCTACCGTCAACTCATTGGGTCTCTGACATACTTATCAATCACTCGGCCAGACATAGCTCATGCAGTTCATTCCGTCAGTCAATTTCAACATGCACCTACAACTGTGCACATGAGTGCAGTCTTAAGGATTGTCAGATATATTAAGAACACCATAACTAAGAGAGTTTTTCTTTCCTCTTCATCATCACTTGATTTAATTGCCTATACAGATGCTGATTGGGGAGGAAATCCCAATGATAGAGTCTCAACCACTGGTTTTTATGTTTTCTTAGGTGACTCTATGATTTCTTGGAGATGCAAGAAGCAGCATAAAATATCATTGTCCTCAACTGAAGCGGAATATCATGTAATGGCCACTACAACCATGGAGCTTGTGTGGCTTAGGAGTCTCCTCTGTGATATGGGCATCGTCATCTCAACTCCTTCGAAGATGTGTTGCGATAACAAGAGTGCTATCTATATTGCAAGCAACCACACCTTCCATGAGCGTACTAAACATATTGAGATGGATTGCCATTATGTTCGAGATGAATACCTAAAAGGAACCATTACACTGCCCTACGTCACATCCGAGTACCAATTGGCGGACTTCTTCACCAAAGCTCTTGCTGCTCCTCGCTTCATGTTTCTTCTCAACAAGCTTTTCGTTGAATCCCCGTAAAGCTTGAGGGAGGGTGTTAAAATATATGTAATATATATTTATATATATATATATATCTATATATATATAAATATATTTGTCATTCACTACCCGATAAGGGGTAGTTCTGTAAACTCGCCCAATAGGGGCATTTTAGTCTTTTTCTTTTTCTATTTTTTTCCTTTTACCTTTTTCTATTTTTTCCATTTCTTTTTGTCTTTTTTTATTTTTCTTTTTGTGCATTTAATGCACAGCCATTGGGGGCCCCAACAAAGAGTCGTTGGGCCCCCAACGGTCACAATTGTGACCGTTGGGAGCCCAACGACTCCTTGTTGGGACTCCCAATGGTCCCTCTCTCTTGCTTTTCTCTAACTCTCCCTCACTCCTCTCTTGCCTATAAATAAGTGGGGTCTCCCCCTTTGTAATGTGTGGCTTCTTCAAGCCCTTTAGTGCATTTATAAGATTTTATGCTTTCTAGCCATTATTGGCTTTTGTGTATGTCCTCTTTTGGACTTGTTCTTTGATTTCTATGTGTGAATGTCCATTGTAGGACATACATTTCTTTTCCGCATATTTCATTACAGCATATTCCAATGCGTAAAATGTGAAAAGTCTAAATTACCCTTTATCAGGTTTAGTAAATGATATATATATACTTATACATACATATATATATGATATATATGTATATGTATCTCTATATGTATATGTCTCTCTCTCTCTCTCTCTCTCTCTATCTATCTATATATATATATACAATAGGAATACATTTTAACACCCCCCCTCAAACTTACGGTGTGATGACCGCAGGTTTTCCAAGAAGAAAATTAAATCTAGGAGAGCATAGCGCCTTAGTGAAGAAGTCAGTCAGTTGATACTCGGATGTCACATATGGGAGATCGATGACCTTCTTCAAGTATTCTTCTCGGACATAGTGGCAACCCATCTCAATATGCTTTTTGCGCTCATGAAAGGTGTGGTTCTTGGCAATATATATATCGCACTCTTGTTGTCGCAACATAACTTTGTTGGTTCTTCAACGCGAACTCCCATATCCTCTAATAAGCGGCGAATCCATATTATTTCATGGTTGTAGATGCCATGGCTCGATACTCGGCTTCGGTAGAAAATAGAGATTCTTGCATCTCCAAGAGACCAATGATTCTAAAAAAAATTACAGAAACCAGTGGTAGAGTGACGATTATTAAGGTCACATCCCCAATCAGAGTCAGTATATGCAATTAAATTTAACTCAGAAGATGAAGAAAAAAAGACTCCCTTATGTATTGTCTCCTTTATATATCTGATGATGCGAAGAACGGCACTCATGTGTACCGATATAGGGGCATGTTGGAATGGACTGGCGATATGAACTGCGTGAGATATATCGGGCCTGGTGATGCTAAGATACATCAATGATCCAACCAGTTGTTTGTAAGGAGTGGGATTATCTAGAGGAATCCCATCATCAATTTTCATCTTTGATCCAACTACCTCTGGGGTTTCACAAACTTTGTCATCAGTAATACATGACTTGTCAATAACCTCACAAACAAGTTTAGTTTGAAATAAAAAATATCCTCTATGAGAAAAGGCAGCTTCAATGCTTAAAAAATATGTCAGAAATCCCAAGTCTAACATCTCAAATTTTTCTGTCAATGCATGCTTAATTTATTCCCTTGACATCATCACCTGTAATTAACATATCATCAACATATAATAGCAAGATTACAATTCCTGCATAAGATTTCTTCACAAATAGGGCAGTGTTAGTATAGCATGAGATAAATTCATTTTTTGTCATTAAGTTGTTAAAACGGTCATACCAAGACTTAAGAGCTTGTTTTAAACCATAAAGCGCTTTTCGTAAGCGAAGAACTTTTCCGTTAGGACAATTCATTCCAGGAAAAGCATCTATGTAAATTTCTTCATTTAAATCCCTATTTAAAAAGACGTTTTTAACATCCATTTGGTATATGTTCTACTTTTTAATTGACGCAATGATAACGAGACACCTAACTGTAACCATTCGTACAATAGGAGCAAATGTTTCATCGTAGTCTATCCCATATTCTTGACCATAACCCTTAGCAACTAGATGAGTTTTATATCGCTCAAGAGTCCCATCACTCTTGGTTTTGACCTTAAAAACCCATCTACACCCTATAGTTTTCTTACTTTTGGGAAGATCTTCAAATTCCCATGTCTTGGCCTTTCTAAGGACTCTAAGTTCATTTTCCATAGCCTCTATCCATTCATCACTCTTTTTGGCTTCTTCAAAAAAATTGGGTTCTATGTATGAGTGAATGGCACTAAGACAGACTCTATGTTTGGGAGAGAAGGAGTCATAGGATATAAACTTAGAAGGGGGTTTCCTATTTCTCTCTATTCTTTGCGAACTTTCATTACCTAATGTAGTTGTTACATTAGGCTCACTATATTTTTCTATAACACTTGTAAAACTATTTTTGTCTCTATGTGTATAGGTGATCAGCTCCTTGTATGTTCTATCATCAATCTCTTGATAGATAGATGGATGAGGAAAGTTGTTATTTTCTTCTACTTCATTATTGTTAAGATTATTTTGTGTGGACTCATCATCACTAATGCCATCATCTCTAGATAATAGATCGAACAGGAAAGAGTAATCTACATTTTCCTCGTGAGATTCATATCTTTCAAACCCACTAACATTTTCTAGAAAACTTACATTTCTAGACACATACAATTTATCGTTTTCAACATCAGAACATCGAAACCCTTTTTTGAGTTTTGGAGTATCCAAGAAAAGCACATGGAATGGCCTTTGGTGAAAGTTTATCATTCTTATATGTAAGAACAAAACACTTGCACCCAAAAATTCTTAACCTACTATAATCAGGGTCTCTTTTATACAAAATTTCAAAGGGTGAAACTTTATTTAAATTTTTGCATAGAAGACGATTAATGAGATAGACGGATGCAAGAGCCGCCTCCGTCCAAATTTTTTTGAAATGTTTTGAGAAATAATAACGATCCTAGATGTCTTAATGATGTGTCTATGTTTTCTTTCGGTAAAACCATTTTGTTGAGGAGTTTTGGGACATGATTTTTTATGGATTATCCCATGTTTTTCAAGATAACTCTTAAATTCATTTGAGAGATTTTCTCCTCCGAAATCGGTTCTAAAAATTTTCAAATTTTCGTCAAATTTATTTTTAATCATCATATGATAGGTTTTAAAAGTTGAGAAAACCTCATGTTTATGTTTGAGAAAGTATATCCAAGAATATCTAGAATAATCATCCACAAATATGACATAATATGCAAACCATCATTTTGAGATAACGGGTGCCGGACCCCAAACATCCGAACGAACAAGTTCAAATGGTTTTGTAGTAAACATAGATCTTTGATAAAAAGGCAAACTTTTCATTTTTCCAAGAGTGCAATCATTACAAGTGAAATTATTTTTATATAGATGTTTGGCAAAAGGTAAATAAGAAATTTTGGTGAAATTGGGATGCCCAAGTCTTTTGTGTCATACATTAATGTCTTTATGTTGCACAACATTACAAAAATGATTCTTTGAAATACGAAGAAAGTCCACATAGTATAGATCTCCCTTCATAGAGCCTTCCCAATCAACTACACGGACCGACGATCCTGTATCCAACATTTATTAGATGAGAATTTTATATCACATCCATGGTCCGAGAGTTGAGAGACCGAAAGCAAATTTAAATTCAATTTTGGTATAAATCTAATTTTAGGGATATAAAAACCTTGTTCTTCAAAATTTTTGATTCTTTTGATTTCAAGAAAAGTGTCATCCATGTTTGAAACAAAAGTTGGAGAGGAATTTTTAAATATTTGGAAAGAGAATAAATATTTGGAGACATGTGAAAAGAGGCACCCGGATCCAAAAGCCAAGAAGTCTTACCGAGAGGAGAGAAGGTGGACGTGGCCGCTTCAAAAATTGCCCCCTTGAGAAGTAGTTGAAGTGCTTCCACAATTTGATGCAAAGAAAGAACTCCATTTAAAGATGATGAACTTTCTTCCTTTTGAGGTTGAGATACGGTAGCCATAGCTAGCAACTTCTTCCATTTTGGGCAAACCGGTTTGATGTGTCCCGGTTCCTTACAAAAGTGGCACACAATCTTGTTATAGTCTCTTTTACCTCCTTGACCACTTGATCATTTATTTTGATTTTTGAAGTGGGGAGGTTTGTAGGTTCTCAAATTGTTCTCTAGTCTTGAAACGACATTCACACCATCATTTTCTTCTTGGTTGGAGGATGTTGCAATGACACTTGAGTTGTTTTTGCTTATACCCATACGGGTTTCTTCCCCACTTAGTTTGATAATAACATCCTCAAAAGAAGGGGAAGTGAAGGAGGAAAGAAGGATCGTATTTGTTCGAATTCGGGTCTAAGCCTATTTAGAAAATTGAAAAATCAATCCTCCTCCAATTGCTTATGCCTAAGCTCAATGGCTTCACCACTCCATTTGGGTTCAAGCATGGCAAGTTCATCCCAAATGGATGACAATTCTGCAAAATATTCTCTAATAGTCATTTCATTTTGTTGGAGGGTCAAGGCCCTTTTTTTAAGATAATATTTGTGAGATAAATCTCTTGAAGTATAAATTTTTTCAAGATATTGCCATGCTTGAGAAGCTTTTTTGAATTTTATGATGTTGGCATTGATCTTTGTCTCAACGGATGAAAAAATCCATGACAGGATTTTAAAATTTCTCATCTCCCATTCGTCATGCTTCTTGGAATAGTCTTCAAGAGCTTTATTTCTTTCTTCACCTTCAAGAATTTTTATTTCTCCTCTTTCTACCAAAGTAATCTTTGGTTTCGGTTCCGGTATTGAGCCTTAGACATATCTCCAAAGCCTTTTACCCTTGATATGGACTTCTTTACTTCTGGCTCAAACATGATAATTTGAGCCATTCAATTTGAACCCAAGAGAGAAGTGTGAATCCTTTTCCCCCATTTGAGAAAAGAAAAGAGGAGAGAAGAAATTCCTTGGAACTTGATGAAGTATGCTTCTTGATGCAAATGGCAAAAGGTCTTCACACTGAAATCCAAGAGAGAATGGAGTGCATGACTTTCGAGGCACGCAATGAAATGAAGTGGCACACTATTCACTTCTATAATAACCAAGCTCTGATACCGTGTAAAAATGTCTTCAAAGAGACAATGCATACAAGCACTAATTCCTCACAAGAGATGTGCACAAAGGCACCCAAAGAACACTTAAGGCATAAAAATAAATCTCTTTATTGAAATGCAAAGGAGCTTAGGCTCCCACACCAAAAAGAAAAACTTTAATTGTACAAGGGGAGAACCCCTATTTATAAGAACCAAAGAGGGACCCTTGGAGGGGCTCCAATCTAGTCGTTGGAGCCCTCCAAGACCGTTGAAGGGGCCCAACGACTAGATTGGGCTCCCCACAATGCAAGTACAAAAAAGAAAAGTAAAAATAAAAAGAAAGAAAAAATAAAGAAGAAAAAATAAAAATAAAAAGTACAAGCATATTCCTATTGGAATATGCATAAAATGTGAAAAGTCTAAATTACCCTTTATCGGGTTTAGTAAATGATATATATACATAGAGATACTTATACATATATATATATATATGATATATATGTATATGTATCTCTCTCTCTCTCTATCTATATATATATATATAGGAATACATTTTAACAATAATCTGTCCATCATACATTATGATGATCAGAGACATCAGATGGAAAATTCAATATCAATGTATGCATATCAACCAATAGGATAAAAATGAAAAAAGGACAAACCAATAAAATAAGAAAGAAAAAAGGACAACACTTAGCATTTAGCTGATGCAACAGCAATCTGTTAACATCTATGTCACACGGACTCGGCTAAGGAGGCGCCGCACCCGAGTCGACACGCCCCGACACGGGTGCGGACACGGGTGCGGCTTCGGACTCGGCTCGGACTCGGTCAACACCGAGTCGGACTCGATCAACGAGTCGAGGCCGAGTCCGTCCACTTTTTGGACTCGGTCAACTTTGACCGAGTCTATTTTTGTCTATTTTTTAGGAAAAAAATGTATAAAAACTAAAAAATTTATCTTTTATATATTTTTTTAAAAATATATATACTTTTAGAACCCAGACTGTGCTCTGCACAGTCTTTACCAAGACTGTGTCTTTACCAGACTGTGCTCTGCACAGTCTTTACCAAGACTGTGCTCTGTACAGTCTTTACCAGACTGTGCTCAGTACAATCTTGGTCTTAGATATATTTTTTTAAATATATATATATATAGATATATTTTTTTTAAAAACTATATAATATATATATACTCGTGTCCCCGTGTCCAAATTTTTTGAAATTGAGCCGCACCCGTGTCGCACCCGCACCCATGTGACATAGGTTAACATACACTCAAACACATCATCTTCTTCAAAGTTGTAGATAAGTTGATGATGGCTTAATATAAAAAATCTAAAGCCAAAATAACATTGTAAATTTTTCCCCCCATTTTCATTATTTTGCTATTTTCTCTTATTAATGAGAAGTAATATTATACGGGGCAAAAAAGACCCAAGAACTGCAAAAAGTTACTGATTACCATAAAAGAGATAACAATATGAACTAGAAATTTAGTATCACAAAGCTAATTTATTTTCCCCTTTTTTAGGTCCAAAGAGATGATAAGCAAAAAGAAGAAATAATGCATTTCTCAAATGAAAGGGATCCTCTTTCCCCTTCCCAATTCTCTCATGATGCAGTTATGTTCCCTGATATTGACAATTATGAACTTTTGCAATTTTTTTGAAAGAATGAACTTTTGCAATTTTAATCAAGAGAAAATACAAACTCTAGCAACAAAGGATCAAAATCATCCATGTTCGGGACATTGGCCATCTTCCTAAAAACCCAATCAAACTCTCGAACTCAGCTGTAATAATTTGGCCGAATGAGACAGCAGAACTCCAAAATTCAAAATGACATTCACAAGGTGAGAAAAAGTTTCAAATCTTGCATAACTCTTACCAGGAAAAAGAAAAGAAAAAGATTTACTTCAGAAATTGCATAGAAATCCTTCAAACTCTAAACATTATCTCCAAACACAACATGAAGTCCACAATCGTGTACTTCCGCTACTTGGATTCGCAAAATCCGGAACAAAGTAAAAGTTAAATGTCAAACAAGGAATCAAAGAATCCCTGGTGTAGATCAGCAAAAAGAATTACAGATCCAATAGATGAAAGACCTTCAATCACCAAGGCTAAAAGCAACATTGTAAAAAGTTATCGAAAAGTGTATTCAAAGGGCCTAAGAGTTGGGTGTATGAGACCATATATCATATTGTAAGATAACCTAGCTGTTAAGATTAGTTGACCTTTAGAGGTTTTAAGCTTCATTTTTCTTAAAAGAGGGTTATTTGATATTTCATATATAAGGAGGGACTTGTATGTAATTTTTCATTTAGACTTCTCTCTATTTAATTTAGAGGAGATTAGCCCTAATATGAAGTTAACGAGTTTCTCCTCTCCCTGCCGACCTCTCTCTCTCTCTCTCTCGGTTCCTGTGCACCTCATTGAAGTTTCCACATGGTATCAGAGCAGTAGATCTCGAGAGCGTGAGCACGTGATCGATCTACACCAAAAGGCTCGAAAAAATTGGAAACATGTGTGCTTATTCTGTTCTTTTTTTAATTGCATAGATCTGATAACAGATCTGATGTCTGACTAATGTCATGACACAGATCTGTAATCAGATCTAAAGGTCACGGTGACAACTTGTCAACAGGATCGGGTTACGGCAGAGTTGGGTGATGCGACAAAAAAAGGAATTTTTTGTGGAAGTGAAGAAAACCTATATTGATCAATAGCAGATCTGGATCTGGATGCTCAAGGATCTGGATGTCGAAATTTGTTGTCTTGCTGTAAATCCTGTGTCGTGGGGAGCAGTTGTTTTTTTTTATATATGAAGCTGTCGTGATTTCTGTGTCGTGGGATTTTTTGTGCTCATATTAGATCATAAACAAAATGATCTTATCTTTGGTCGTGAACTTGGATGTCGAGTTTGACGCGGTTCTGGTTTTCTCAAATCTATTTTTTTTATCTGATCTATCATTGTTTCTGATGTGGGTTGAATAACCTTGTGTAGTCGTGAAATAGGTTGTCGTGTGATCATGAAATACGTTGATTTTTGTCTCTGCTGGCGTGATTTTATCTCTGATGTGGGTTGAACAGCCTTGTGTGGGCATGAATTTGTTTCTGATGTGGGTTGAACAGCCTTGTGTGGTCATGAAATTGGCTGACGTGTGATCATGAAATACGTTGCTCCTGTGTCAGCTGGCGTGTGGTTGATGAACATCCCAAATTCTAATTCTGAGTGATTAAGAGAGTGAATCTGATTTTTTTCTGGTTTATTGCAGCAGTATTAGCATCAAATATCTCTCATACCTTGTTAGTATTATTCATTATGGGTGAAGCTCCGAAATTTGATTCCAAAAATGAGACTATTGGGGAATATAAGGCATTTTCAAATCCCTTCTCATATGGTTCTTCTATGAGATTGAATGAAATAAACTATGCCAAGTGGTCCAGAACTTTTATGATGTTGGTATCTGGACATTGTAGAAAACATATTTTGTTGGAAACTGAACCAAATGAAAAAGTGGGAAATATATTACTTGGGATGAAGATAATGACATTGTTATGTCATGGATCATGAATAGTATCGAACCCCATATTGCAAATGGTCTAATTTACTATAATACAGTCAAACAAATGTGGGACAATCTTCGAGATACGTACTCACAAGAGACTAATGTGAGTCGTATCCTGCAAGTCGGACAGAAGATATATAATTTGCAGCAGAGAGATCAGATCTTGGCCCAGGACTATGCCTCTGT
Organism: Nuphar pumila; assembly: GCF_984573655.1. NCBI lineage: Eukaryota > Viridiplantae > Streptophyta > Magnoliopsida > Nymphaeales > Nymphaeaceae > Nuphar > Nuphar pumila. The sequence goes on from NC_143255.1 coordinate 118,187,614, forward strand.
CAAACTTGTTTTGAATAGGAAACATGGACCCCCTAAATTGTTTGAAAGCACCAGTAATTCCTTCAAGGATTTTGACCTTCAATTCCTCGACTCCCTACCTTGTTTGTAGTACAAACTGATGCAACATAGAATTGGATTAGCAAAGAACATGACACATCGTTGGGTCAGATCTAATGCCCTAAAACATGGACGCAATTCAAAATCTACTAGGTTTCACGCACAAACTGGTAAATTCACCTTTACTAATAACAAATTAATTGCCAAAAAAATCACCACTAAAAGCATAAGTTCCATTAAAAAAACTAACTGAAAATTTAATTATAAACCGATCCACGAATCAATCTCAAGCATCCTAAAATTCACTACACATTGAATCAAAATTCAAGACCAAGCATTCCAAGTAACCGCCCATTCAAAGTTAGAAAAAAAAAAGGAATTAAGAGGGTCATCCAATTACATACGCTAGCAAGAGCTGAAAAAAGAAAATGACCAACATAATGTGGATCAAGATAAACCATAAGAGACTCAATCAAACTAAGAACCCATGGAGACTTAATCAGTATCAAACTTGTTCCAAAATATATCTGAACTTCACAATCCATAAACCTACCCTTCTACTCCAATCTCACCTACGAGTTCCCAAACACCAATCAGGCAAGCAATCCAACAAAATCGCGACATATTCTTGGCCGAGTGCCGATTGTATGCATCGCAAGTCGACGATACCAACCAACCATTACCCCCCAAAAGCATGCAAACCCACACGGAGCAGCAAATTCACCCACCAAAAACAAAAAGTGAATCGACGGACGAATCAAAAGAAACACGACCACAGAAACAATTCTGATTCAATTTTTTTGAATGAATATGTTTCTGGTTCACAAACAGAAGAAAAGATTCACATCTCACGTAGAAAAGCAGCCAAAAAAGAAACAAAAAAAGGGGTTTTACCTCTTGCCTTCTCAGATTATGAGTGGGGAAAAGATGTTTTAGTATTCCTACAGAGGATAAGAAGAAGAAGGAGGAAGAGGAAGAAGAGGAATAATAAGAGGCGAGGCGTTAGGAGATGATGACACTGAAACGCACGCGGAAAGGAATTTTCCTCCTTCGCGACGATGAGGAGTTCGTAAATACCTTCTCCCAAACAAGAGCTCAGGCTGCCATCTCAGTCTTCGAACGGTCGCCAACGCTCCTATCAATTCTCAAATTGCGCCCGTCGCTTCCCTTTCCCCAGTGGGGCCCACAAGCCCTCGTGAGTCGCGTTGCAGACGTGACCGTGACAAACCACGTTTTTAGAAACGGATACGTCGGGTCCAATTGTTATTCGGATTCGGATTTGTGTTTTAACCCGAATCTGGATTCAGTGTCCGGCTCAAATCTGTCATGATTTCATCTCATTTCTATATGCTCAATGTTGAGTGATGCTAAAAGAAGTATGTTAAATGGGTTTTTCAGCTTTTCTGGTGTTTCGCAATTTTGATCCTATAAATGTGTTCAGCATGATTGATTTACTCGGAATCGGATCATGTGCTTTCGACTAAAAAACTATAATTAGAGCCTGAAAATTTTACAAAAAAATTTGGACGACTGATTTTTCAAACCTTATGAACACCCACTCATGTGTTAGAATTGACCATTCCAAGAGCTTATCCCTCACTGTAATATCAAGTTAGTAGATCATATCTCTACATTCTGAATTTAAAAAAAAAAAAAAAAACCCTAAAATCCTATTTAATATGTTTCATTTAACATATTTGCATCACTTTGTAAATACAATATCTGATTAGAGCATGTATTCTAATCGGGTCTAGATTCGGCATCGCATTAATGTCCATCAGAATTTGAATCGGTCTCTCCTTCCAATTATGTAAGATACGCACATGATCCACATCCAGATCCAGATCCAACTATCACAATCATCTGCCCATATTACAAAATTTGCGTTGGACTTAGTTTTTTACCAGACCCAATTGGTTGGGAGTCCAGCCTATAATTCAAAAAATCAAATCCTGACCAATAAGACCAAACTGGCAACCTGGACAGTGGGCCCTAGATGTTGCAACTATGGAGCCTTCCTTGTCATTCCTTAATTACCATATAATCTAACGTGAAGGAAACGCAAGTTGGCGTTTGGTCAACTTCGACTAGACTGAGTTTCACATATATGTCACAAAGATGCGAGTAGGCGTGATGCAGATCGACTCGAAAGTTTGAAAATCTTTTGGAAAAGCAGGACATGGACATGGATTTTTTTTTTATTTTTTAAACAACAAAAAACTTTTTTGGGTGTTTTAATGTTAAAATGTATTTTTAATAAAATAAAATTTAAAACCATTAAAAATATTAAAATGATATCAAAATATTCTCCGTGTCATGTCGTGTCCGAGTGTGTCCCTAGGGACACGCCACGAAAATTGCCTGTCCCTGTTACATAAGTTCACATATAGCATGACTTGACTAAGTCTGCGGTTGGCTACTTTGACTATATCTAAGGGCCTGTCTGGTTAAAAGGGCAGCAAGGGACCACCCAGGTGGTAAGCAGGGTCATGTGTTAAGCTGAAGGCCCAGGATCGAATCCCTCTGTTTGCTAGGAGTCCGCCTAACCCCAACTTCCCTTTCAAAACAAAAATGGCAGCAAGCAAAATATTTTTACGTACTTATAGAAGGCACAGCGGTCGGGAAACAAACAATCTCAAAAGCATCATGCTGGCACTCTCTTCCCACGATGAAACAAACACCCAATAGGTACAACCAGTGTTTCAATATATGTGTGTATAGGCCTGAACCAGCCGATACGTATCGCATTGACAGAAAATCAATATGATACTGACCTGAATCGTATATTTTTTAATAAATATAAAAAATAACTTAAAAATCAATTTTTTTATTTTTTTAATAGCTTTAACATGTGTCACATTCTGATTGATACATAATATCTTTTAATTATTTTTGCCCCATTCAGAATGATTCGCTTGAGAATCGATATCACTGGTTCGTGGGAAATTGCTCCCTGAAAGGGACATGTGAAGGAACTTTCGTAGGAAACACGTTTTGCATCAAGGCCGTGGGACCCTTCATGACTTATTGTTTCACATTTGGTGAAAATTCCCATTTTCACATTAAAGTCAGCTCTTTACCTTGTAATACGCTGCATGGTTTGGTCATTGACTACTAAGTAGGGGGGGGTGTCAACAGGTCGGGTTTGGTTAGGACCCAGGTGGAATCAGACTTGGATTAGATTTTCAGGTATGGTATCAGGTCTGGAGCCGGGTCTAATCGAGTCTACTATAAGAAAAACCATACCCAGTCTGATAAAAACTACATCAATCAAACCCGGATCATACCCGGTAAAAGCACATTTTTAATCATTTTTACATTGAAAAATTACGGGTCTTAATTGAAAGTCGGGTCGGGTCCGAACCCGTGCCTTATTCAGGTCTTCTTATTTATCACCATACCCGGAACCTATAGGGTTTGGTTCGGATCGAGTCCCGGTAAACCAGGCCCGTTGACACCCACCCCTGCCACTAAGTATAAGCCTTTATTTTGACTTGAGTATTCGAGGGGACCACTTGACTGCTTGGTTGTAACTTCATCTTATGTTTTCTTTGCCAATGATATGCATGGTGAAGAAAATCTTAAATCTTTCTGATTTCAATGAAAATCTCGATGCCAATTTTACATGAAAATCCACTGTTTGATCTTTGTAAATTCTGCTCTTCAATAGATAGTAATGCGCTGGTGGATCAAACAAATACAAATATGATTTGTAGAGTTTTTTAATCAACATGCATTAAACCAACGGATGCAATGTTTGTACAGGTAATAAAATAATAAACTCAAATCTCCGGGTCAAAATTAGATCCAAAGCGTATCTTTTGTAGACAAATATAAATATGGGCTCAATTGAGATAGCTAGATCATTGTCTGTGTCAAAACCGACGGAATGATATTTGGAGCCTCCAAAATTTACAAAGAGTTTGGATCGTTGATTTTTTGAATCTTATAAAAAACCACCTATGTGTTGAAATAGAACGCTTCAAAAGTTGATCCCTATAAAATCAAGTACATAAGGGTCAGAATTTATAAATAAAATAAAAAAGACTGAAAAACCCGTTTAGAACCTAACGTGTGAGCAACTATCAATCACGAGAGAGAGAGAGAGATGCTCATAGGTTACGTGCTAATAGGTTTTTCTGCCCTTCCGGTATTTTTTTACAGTTTCGACCTCATAAATGTACTGGGCATGGTCGACTTATGAGGAATCCACACCTGGATCATGTGTTTTTGATGAAAAAAAAAATATAAGATTTTGGACAGTATATTTTTCGAAACTTATTAAGTATACCACGGTGGCTTAAATGACGAAGACTTCTTTTTGTTATGGCGGTCTAGCTACGTACGCTAGCGGTAATGCACTACGACTCTTTTCCAAGGCAAGGAAGTCCTTGATAAATGATTTTTGTACCTTGGTGCTGGCAACTCGTGTTTTTGTAGGGTTTAAAATAAAATATTAAATCACTCATGAATGCATACCCCCACATCGACCGACAAGCCTATAGCAACCCGAAGCAGTAGTGCCCTCGTGGATATAATAATGAAAGTGAGATTGTAATATGCATTGGTAGAGAGCAACAAATGAACCTAGCTAAATAAAAGAAAAAAAAATTACATGCATGCATTTTGGTTATGTTCAATCATTTGTTTGACCTCTCGAGATAGAGGTCTTGTCGAGTCAAATCCTGCTGAGTTAGGATTTGAGACTCGTTGTTAGCCATGGACTTACTTGCAGTCCAATTTGGCTTGGTGACCTACCCATGTTCGCTATTGTGTAGTGGGTGGTTGTGTTACTTACTGAGACTTGTAGTTTGTCTCACCCCTGCTCGTTTTCTTTCTTTTTTTTCAGGAAACCACGAGTAGGCAGGCTTAGCGGTGACAGATGTAAATAACTAAAGTATCTTTGGAGCTGGATCATGGACCCTTCTCTTCCTAGGAGTGCTATGTATTTTGGAATTTTATTAGAAATGTAATTGAATATAATTTTATGAAACTCAATGTTAGTTCACCCCCAAAAAATTTGTAATCAGTGACAAATACATGAATGGAATGAAATTTTTGTAAAAATGTTTGTTCTTCTTTAGTGCTAGAAAACATTTGCAAAATAAAAAAAGAGTTGAGAAAATATTTGAAATAAATAAATATTTGATTTTTAGTTGTATGCTCTATTTAAAAGAAAAAAAATTGGCTCATTTTTTTTGTGAAATCTTAATGAGGGTCTCACAACCCTAAATCTCCAGAACATCCGAGAATTCAAGCAAATTATCAACATGTTCATGGAGCAGTTTTGTTTTAATGTGAAGGCCCTACCCACCATCAGTCAATTATATGACCTCAAGCAAAAGGAGGAGGGAACCCATAAATTCATAAACTGATGGAGGTCTATGGCCAGCAAGATGAAGGAGTCGATCTCAAACTCGCATGCGTTGATCATAATAATGGGCAATTTCTCTCCACTCCTGAGGAGCCTGATCAGCATGACTCAGAGAGTGACTTATGTCGAGCTCATTAAGAAGGCTACTACCTTCGAGGTAGGCATTAAGAGAGTGATATATGATGAATTTTAGAAAAACGGTGAAGACAACATGGCTAGCAAGAGGTCAGAACTATCCAAAGCTCAAGTCAGTGTCGTCTAAACCTGTGAACAAGGTCAGATACAGGGCCATCAAGGCCAAAAGCAGTATCACCAAGACTAGAGGCAGGGCCACCATAATTAGAGGGAAGGTAACCAGAGAGGTGCCCCCAACAAACAGAACGAGAAAGAAAGTGGGTACGATGAAAATCCAAAGTAGACCAAGGATAGAAGGTTCACAAGGTTCAAACCAACCCAATCACAGGTTGTGGATTTGTTGTTGCAGGATGGTTTGACTAAATTTTCTGAAATATCAAACCCCCCACAGATGAAGAGTAAGGACTCATCTAAGTATTACCGATTTCACAGAGCGATGGGCCATGACACTAATGAGTGTTATATCTTCAAGCACGTCATTCAGGACAATATTGAGAGTGATGAGTTATTGGTTGATAAGGAACCACATAACTAGAGCAACAATGACCTGGACATTTTTTAAGAACCCTTTTCAAATCATAATTCAGAAGAGGAGGTCCACACTTGTGAACAAATGAAGAACTGGCTCCTAGAAAAGGTGTCAACTCAGTGATTTGCATCCCCCGGGTCCTCACGTGCAATATTAGTCCTCAGCAACTGCTATAACTCCGCAAATGTGTTTTCGAGGAAAGGTGAGAGTATAAGGAAGGCAGATTCCAAGGAAGAACCAAGAGATATCATGAGAGTCCCCTCAGATAAGTGAAATTTGTCTGGACCCTCTAGATAACAATTACATCAGGGTTCTTCCCCGAGTGTCCTATAACAGAGACACTAGGACAAAAAGGGAGTCTCTCTGCACTCTCTCTTAAGAAGAGTCAGTCAAAAAATGATGTGAGCCAAACTGCATGTCTAGCGAAGACTTATCAGCCGAAAGTCCTAAAGAGAGTATCGCCCTTGATGCCTCACAGTATAAATTTGGTAAATGAGAGGTAACTCCCTCCTCAAGCTTAGTGATGAATGAAAAATCATTCAGTTTGGGTCAAGCATCAATTATGGACCCCTCTAAAAGGCCTGAGGACTTTCAGAACAAAAGCAATATAGACAACTCCTACCTCAAGAGTCAACCCTTATACCAACATGTGCAAACATATAGAAATGGATAGAGAATCACCTTACACATGGGGTACCAACCTTTCAAAGGACTAAAAAAAATCCAACAAGATGTAAGAGAACATTTCCCAACAATTTCAAAGGTAGAGGCCCAAGGTCTAGGCTATATAGGACTTGAACAGAAAACAGGTAAAAAGGAAAAGCTCTCATGGGTCTTGAAGAATCATTTTAGAAAGGGATCAACCATCATCAGCTCAATAAAGAATCTGGTTGCTTTAGAGAATACAGGGTTGACACTTCTTTTGTATCAACTCAGTTTAGGCTCATAGAAGTCAAATAGCCACTCGAGCTTCTCTTACTCTCCTGAAAAAGGTCGGCATGCTAAAAAAAAAGCGACTACAAGTCATGGCAAAACTGCAATGGTATAGAGGAAAAAAGACCTCTTGCATAGGTCATCATTCCATGGCCCCAGGTAAGTCTTTAAAAACCTAAATTCTGTAAAATAGTACTTTAAAAAACTAAAAAAATAAAAAATAAAAAATTCAAAATAAATAAATAAATAAGTTCTCAAAATCTAAAAAAATATATATATATATATATAGGAAAAGCTAAAAAAAAATCCAAAAGATTTTTATTTCTAGGGTCCAAGCTATCCTCTTCATTGCAGGAGCATACTATTTCTGTCGATGAGACTAAAGAAGTTTTTGTCAAGTTCTTGTTTGTTTTCATATCATTTTTAATGATGTCTTTCTGTTAAAATCATGTGGGGGCAAGTCAAAAGAGTCTGATCTTATCCAAAGCCCAGTGATAGGGCATCACAAAGCCATTTTAAAGTTCAAACCTCTTAGAAAAGAAGGAACCTCTAGCAGCCAAGCATACTCATCCTAAATTCGTTCGACCTCGTTCGACAAGACCCAAATAGTCTTGAAAGCCCAGTTTACCTTTGGACACTAGTATGGCCTCGTTCGGCGAGACCATAAATGGTCTTGACGGACCAATTGTCCTTGAACTGATCTGACCTCGTTCGGCAAGACCCATAATGATCTTGCCAGCCTAGTTCACCTTGACTACAATAGTCATAAGAAGATGATAACTTTATCATGATGCAAAAGCATATCATGATGAATCTAGCTCTTATCAAAATGGTCCTTTCCTCAAGTAGGTCCTTGCACCCAAGAGTCTAGCACATAAGGTATCCAATTCTTATGGTAAGATAAAAAGTGACACAATGAGGATAATGTAATTTTATCGAATAATTTCAGCCCATGAGTCCATAAGGATGAATTATAAAGGCACATGATGATTATCAATGCATAATTGTAAAGCTTTTTGAAGCTCACCTAGGTTACCAACTCTCCACAAAAAGAGTAAGGTGGTGAATACCTTTAATGTTGATCTGCTCATAGGTCAAGCCCTAGAGAGGTCATTTCTTCTATCTCAATAGAGAAACATTGAAAAAACATGCACAAAAAGAGCAATGCATTCAATCTAATACTTACTTTTGGGACCATGGCATGGTAGCATGATTCATTCATGAAACGACCTTTGGGGTAGGGATTGAAAACAAAAGTATGTGCTAGGAGAAAGCCAATACTTACCTTTGAAACTTAAGAAAAGGAGGCAGACTTCGGTCAGGTGTTCTTGGAGACAAATGTTGGATATATAAGGGCATCCTTCCTGGATTAGGTAGTCATGAAATCCATGATTGCCATATCTTAGTTCTAGGGATGGCAAAAGTAAGGAATAAACCCCATGTGAGATAAAATCCAAAGCTAAAAAGGGACTTACCTAGAGGCAGAATTCATACTTGAGTGTATTCTAGCCCGAACTCTACTCTTTTACCAACCTGAGAAGAAAAAAGTCTAAAGTGTAGGAATCTCAAGTGCAAGAATAGACTTATATGGAAGGTCCTAATTATTGAGAAGAGAGCAAAAAAAAAATCTTTAATCTTATATGATTAATCATTTGTAGTTGTCTTAAGCTACCCTACTCTATCACAAATGCATGAGTCTCACTTCATATCATTGCATGCATCACCATGCACAAAATAGTTTAGCCATAGGGATCCTCAGTTTAAAGAATACCCATAAAGCCTTGTCTAGTGATTGAAGTATGCCTAACTCTCCTTACTGGGGCAGGAAGTCTCAATTGATCATCTTAGGAAGGATATCTCCACCCTAAGGTCTTATTAGGGAAACTCCACCCTATCATGAACCCATAAGAGGTATAGGACTCATGGTATTTGCCCCCCACAAGCTTTTTGCAAAATTTTGAAAATCATTCAAAGGCATCAAAAAATCAAAATGAGCTTAAAAGACATGAAAGTGAGTCACATTTCTCTTGTTTTATCCCTACCTGACGCCCAATATTTTCTTTCTACATTACAAACAAAGTGTTTTTTATACTGGCACTGACCTCGCTCAACAAGATCACCAAATGGTCTTGGCAATCCAGTTGTCCTTGGACTAACCCGACCTCGCTTAATGAGACCTATAGTGGTCTTGACAATTCTTTCGAATGTTGGCACTAACCTCATTCGGCAAGACCAATCGCGGTCTTGGCAATCCAGTTTTCCTTCAAACACTAGCTCAACCTCGTTCGACAAGACTGAATTCAATCTCGACAACCTAATGTTCCAAACCTTGAGTGTCTACTTCTTTGTCATAAACTAAATCATATCGATTAATGACAAAGAGAGGCATTTGTAGACACCAATTTTTTTCTAAATTACCCAAAATACTAACATCTTTGGAAGAATCAAGTTGCAGGTTGAAACTTACAAAGAGGACAACACGAGAAAACTGAGAAAATCTATCAGACGACTAAAGCAGTTCGGTCGTCCACCACATTCGAATAATCATCTCAGTTCAGTTGTCCGACTCGAGATGACTACTTGAGTTCAGCAATCCAGTTGCCTTGTCCTTCCTGGATAGCTATCTCAGTTCAACCGTCCAGCCAATCCAATATTTGGTTTATCCTCTCCAATGGATAGCCAAACATATTTAGTCGTCCTTCTTCGAACGAACAAACCAATTTAGTCGTCCAATCAGTTGGAGCAAATGAAGCACATTTGCCTCATCTCCAACCACTTTTATATGATTCTAAGAGAATATTTTTTTTAGATAAAATGTCATCTCTTATCTAAGGTAAGCACATATCCATTTGGACCAGATCCAAACTTCAAAGGTGCCATAATCCAGATTTGTTCTGAATGCTTACAAATAGGGACTCACCCCTATGGTTGGAGGATTGAAACTTCAAACGTCTTAGCGCTAACATGATAGAGAATGAACACAAGCTTTGTTATTCCCTCTTCTCTCTAAATATCTTACCCGTGTGGGAGTCCTACCAGAACTATCGCGAGAAGTCACTATATCTTAGCGGAGGTGCCATCAGATAAAGGAGAAAAAACTTAAAGCTAAACGGACTTTCGAGTACAAAAAGGTATTTTCTAGTTTGGTTCATTTACATTTTTTTTATTTATTCAATCATTATTAGCTTAGAATAGATACTTACACATATTATTTTGTTTTATCTGCATAACTTGGTCGTATGATTCATGTTACGAGTTTGAAAAACTTGTCTTGGCTTTACCTTCCCTCTGAAGAAGGTTGGTGGAGACTTGAATGATGCCCCTATATCTTTTAAAAGGTGTTTTTAGTGATTAAAGGTAAGTCTCAAAATCTTTATCAATAATAACATACCTAATAACCTCACATTAATACTTTTTTTATGCTCATGATGCCCATATTACATTATGCAAATGCCAACTTTGCTCATGAAATCTCCATACCACACATTGACAAAGCTGCCAACAACTCTTAATTACATGACAAATTCAACACTTGATTTTGACTTATGATGCCATGTTAAAATGGTTATAGGCTGAAAGAGAGACGATAATGGAGGAAACCTTTGAGTTTCTGTATATTGATATTCAATATCAGTGTACAATGAATACATATACAACCATGATATTAGAATCCCGTAATTTTATGGATGAACGAATATAAACTAATCTACACAAAAATAGAAACTAATCTATAACAACAAAAGGATAAGGATAGATGATAAATGCAACAACCAAATGCGACATCCAAACGTTGACGTGGGTTCCATCCTTATCAATTTTATTCCAACATGCTCTCCCTCAAGTTGGAGCATGGGGATTGATAATGCCCAACTTACTTTTGAGTTGTATGAATTGGTCATGTCCCAATGCCTTAGTGAATATATCTGCATATTGCATTGAAGTAGGGATGAATTGTGTCTTGATCAGGCCATTCTAAATTTTCTCCCTTATAACATCGGAGTCAATTTCTATATGCTTGGTACATTTATGAAAAATTGAATTTGCTACAATGTGAAGTGTTGCCCGATTATCAATAAACATCAACATGGGCTAAGGATGCGTAATTCCTAGATCTGACAACAAATATCTCAGTCATGTTAACTTACAACTGGCAAGACCCATTGATCTATATTCTACTTCAGTTGATGACCTTGACACAATTGTCTTTTTTTTGGTTTTTCAGGATATGGGACTCATTCCCAACATAGTGCAATACCTTGAGGTAAATTTTTGGGTCTCTGAACATGATGCCCAATCTGAATCACAATACCTTAATAATTATAATTGTCTGCTTGATGATAACAAAATCCCTTGTTTAGGCATGGATTTGAGATTACACAAAAGACATAGGGCAGCATCAAGTTGGGTTCTTCTTGGTTTATGCATAAATTGCCTCAGTATATGTACACAATAGACTATATCTCGCCGAGTTATGGTAAGATATACTAATCTCCCCACCAAACAATAATAATGAGTTGGATCCTTCGAAAACTCCCCTTCTTCAGAATTTAGTTTCAAAAGCTACTCTATAGGAAACTCTGAAGGCTTGGCTCCCAAATAACCATGATACCCAAAGATGTCTAATGTGTATTTGTGTTGTGACAAGAATATTCTCTTTCTTGATCTTACCACCTCAATTCCCAAGAAAAATTTGAGCACCCCTAGATCTTTGATGTGAAATGCATTATTGAGAAGTGTTTTTAATTGATCAATTTGCATCACATCATCCTCGATAATTATAATGTCATCTACATACACAAGGATGGATACGCATCCTTGCTTAGTGATGCATGAAAATAAAGAGTAATCGACTTTGGACTATGTGCACCCAATTCTTTTGAAAAAGGCAAAAAAAATTGCAAACCAGTTGCAAGATGATTGCTTGAGTCCATAAATAGATTTGTTGAGCCAACAAATATATTGATCCCCCTGTTGGCCAAACCCCAGATGCAAAGTTATGTAAATCTCTTCATCAAAATCTTCGTGTAAAAAGACATTATTAATGTCAAACTGGTGAAGCACCCAATTTGAATGGCACCTACTGCCAAAAGACACCGAACAATGGCAAGTTTGGCCATGGGAGCAAAGGTTTCATGGTAGTCGAGTCCTTTAATTTGAGTGTATCCTTTTGCTAAAAGTCATGCTTTATAATGCTTGATAAAACCATCTGATTTATGTTTAATTTTATAAAACCATTTCCAGCCAATGGGTTATTTGCTTGGAGGAAGACGAGTGATTTCCCAAGCGTGGTTATCTTTCAGAGCCTGAATTTCAGCTGCCATAGCCTCTCACTAATGTTCACACTTCATAGCCTAGGCAAATGACTGAGGTTCGGGGTTTTGAATGATAGCTACAATTAAGGTAGATTGAGAAGTAGAAAAATTTTCATGGGTGAGAGGGTACCTTGTACCTTTATGGGTGACACTTTGGACGTCTGGCGGGTGTAGGCAAGCTACAACGTAGCACTTATAATCTTTGAGATGAACAGGTTGATATCGTTCCCTAGTGGAATATCTAGTTGGGATGGGATGATGAGGTTTGGGTTGGGGTGTACTGGATTGTGTTGGTTCAATATTAGGACTGGATTATGCTGGTTCGATATCAGGACTAGATGGTGCTGGTTTGATATCAGGGCTCGATATAGGATTATTGACAGAGTGCATGTCTACTATTTATTCTCGAGAGAAATCGGTTGGTATGGACTCATAAATGGATATGGGTAGGACAATAATGTTATCCTTGTTCGTTGCACATATGGAAAACTAGAATGGAAAAATGTGTTCATGAAAAACAATATCTCAACCGATGAAGTGCGTATGGGATTCAAGATCATATAAACGATATGCAGCTTGTGCATAAGGGTAACCAATAAACATGCATCTTTTGGCTTTGCTATCAAACTTATGAATATGATTTATGTTGTGAGCATAACATAAACATCCAAAATTTTTGAGATGTTTATAGTTAGGGATTTTATGGAACAATAGTTCATATGGCATTTTCCTGGCTTGAGCCTTATTAGAGACACGATTAATAAGGCAGGTCATTGTTAATATGCATTTCCCCCAAAAATTTATAGGAATATGAGCTTGAAAATGTAGGGCATGGGGCATATTTAAGAGTTCTTAGTGTATGTGTTAAACCACTCCATTTTGTTAAGGTGTTGAAATACAACTATGTTGGTGAAGTATCCCTTGTTTATGAAAGTACGATTGCATATCATTAGAAAAGACTCCACTCCCATTATCACTTATGACAATTTTAATTTGGACTTTGAATTGGGTTTTGACCATAACAAAAAAGTCTTGAATTAAAGAAAAGTTTCAGATTTGTAGCACATCAAATAAACTCAAGTAAAACGAGTATAATCATCCACAATAGTTAAAAAATAATGTGCACTAGATAACGATCAAGTTTGATATCCAACCCATAAATCAATATATGTAAGTTGAAAAGGTATTGTAGAATTAATGGTACTATTTGGAAATGGAAGCCGTGTTTGTTTGGCAAGAGGACAAACTGAGCATACACCATCAAATTTACTGAATCTTATTTTATTGGAATCAACAAGAGTTTGAAAATGAGAATGTGAAACATGTCCAACACGACAATGGCAAATATGAGCAGAACTAAAAGTAGAAAGAGTGACTTCACCAGCGATCTCAAAGATGTTTAGACCATTTTATAGTTTACCCACTTCAATCGCCTGGTTGGAGTGATGGTCCTAAAATATACAAGAATCATTAGTGAAGGTAACATCACATTATAAATCGCATACGGCTTTGCTAATTGAAATCATGTTATATTTGAAACTTGGCACACATAATATGTTAGACAAATGCATTTTTGGATTTAAGTTAACACTACCATTATGGGTGACCACTGCGAACATCCCGGTAGGTAGGCCTACTGGTGGGCATGTGATAGTGTATTTGGAATCAAGAAGGTCTAGACTAAATACTATGTGGTTGGTGGCACCTGTGTCTATGACCCAATAAGGAGAATGAGAATATAGTGACATGGTTTTACCGGCTAAGTTGGATTGAGGTTATGATTTACCTTGGGATATGAGGGCCATGAGAGCATGTTTGTATTGTTCAGAAGTGATTTGAGGCATGACAACATCACTAGTGGCTGCATTTGCTTTTGCAATGCAACTAATAACAACAAGCTTTGATATGGCCTAATTTTTCACAGTGATCACACTTAGGCCTTGGATATTTCTGATGTGGCCTCATTTCAACAGCATGCTGAGTCATGGTATTGCCACCTTTAGACTCAATGATAGCCGCCACCATGGTGTGTTCATTTGATGATGGAGGAAGCACACACATCTCTCTGTCTTTTTCTTGAATGACAAGGGTGTATGCCCTTGAAATGAATAGAGTTGGATCGATGAGAAGGACTTGACTTTGAATAGCACTATAGCTGTCATTGATGCCCATAAAAAATTGCATCAACCTATCTCGTAGTTGCATCTATTGAACTACTTTTATAGCTCCACAAGAACAAATTAGATATGTGATGTACAAAGCAAGTTCATCCCGCATACCTTTAAGCTTCATGAAGCTGTTTGTGATTAATAATATCAAACTATATTTAATAAATACAAGGTGCATTGGACTGAAACAAAAAATCAAGAAGCTCAATCCAAATGTCAAATGCAATGTCCGAATATATGACACTGGATAACAATTCTTTATGGATTGAATTCAAGATCCATGTCCTTGCACCTTTTCCAAGCCGCAAATGAAGCAGAAGTGGCATCGGGCTTGGAGATTGACCCATTAATAAAACCAAGTTTATTTTTGGTGCTTAATGCTATGCACATCGCTCAATCCAGGTTGAGTAATTTTCACCAGTTAAGAGTTGAGAGACCAATATGATACCTGGATTGTCCGAGTGATACAAAAAATACGGGTTAACGTTTGATGCATCTTCCTCTTGCTTAGTTATCTTTGAACTTTTAGAAGCCATGGAAGCTTGTAGAATAATGTCGGGAAGGAGGCAACTCAATCACAAAGCTGCAGGAACTCCACCTTCTATGCTGATGGTGCAAATGATAAACTAGTTCATGAGCAACAAGTGATTTAGCTAGTTCATGACTTGAAGAACATTTTGCAGTGTTCCTTCTGTCGAACCACAATCACTGTTGTAGAGTACGATGATCAGATCAACCACTACTCTGATACCATGTTAAAATGATTATAAGCTAAGAGAGAGAGACGACAGTGGAGGAAACCTCTGAGTTACAAATATGAACAATAAATTGGAAAAACATGGCCCTGTTGAATGCCATAGTGAACACAAACAATGGTTAGATGGAGAACTGAAGAACTCTCACATAAGGCCAATTTGGACAAATATAGTAGTAGAAATGTTAAGACTTGGTAAGGTTACAAAATATTGTTTTTCTTCTTTCCTTAATTTGGCTTATTTGATTTTCTCTTACTATACATCAGAAGGTAAGTTCTTTCATTATAAAATATTTAGGTTCTGTTGTATCATTACAATCTAAAGGCACTCTCAGAAACTAGTCCTCAATACACACGTGTGTTTATGAACATGCACGTGCACACACACACACAAAAGATCCTTGATTTTATGATGTAGCAATGATTAATGACTAACGCAACATCCTTCATCCAAGAACATAACACAATTTTACAAATGGCGACCATCCTGGGACATCTAAAAGGATCCTTAAATTATAGGATAATGGTGAGAAAAAAAATGAATGTAATAAGCACTGCTGAAGCATGCATCCATAAGGGCATTACACACCTGACACTACAAGAATATGGGCCAATAGCGGTGACTCATTAACGACGACACAAAAACTTGCCGCTATTGGAGTTGAATTGCCGCAATGGCAGTGACTTTATATATCATTATTATAGATATATCTATAATGGTGACTTTATATATCACCATTAAAGATATGTCTTTAACGACAATTAATAAATGTCACCGTTAATGAGTTGTCTTTAACGGCGACATATATGGCCATTAAATATTGCTTTTAAAACACTTTTGATGGCAATATTTAATGAAAATTAAATGCTACCATTATTAATCAATAACGATGACATTAGAACATTGCCGTTATAGGGTTTTACTCTATAACAATGACCTTGTCGGACGATGTTATCTATGTGTTATTAATGGCGATATGTGAACTATGTTTTTAACTGCAACTTGTTAATGACCAAAAAGTCACCGTTAAAAAACAAAGTAATAACGGCGCTATAAATGTCACCTTTATAGATAAATAATGGCGACATTCTGGTGTCACCAATAATAGGTTTACTATATAATGGCAACTTTGTATGTCGCCGTAACTATATAACGGTGACATGCAAAGTCGCCATTACGAGGTAACTATAGAGTATACCTATTAACAAAAATAACGACAACGAGCAAAGTTGTCGTTATAGAGGCTATAGAGTAACTGAACAAGGGTAGTTTCATAATTTACCTTTCAAAAAGGTATAAAACCTAAAATCGGGTTTCTGAAAACCCTAAATGCCTGAATTTTTTTTCTTTGTTCTATTCTTTTTTCTTCTGCCACTCCTCTGACTCTCCTGCGAATCTGACGATCTTTTCGGCGGAGTGGAAGCTCGGTGGGTGTTGTTCTGGTAAAGGCCCTCTTTCCTCTTCCTTTTCTTCTTCCTCTCCTTTCTTCCCTTCTTCACTCTTGTCTTCTTTACCTTCCGCTTCCCATCCCATTGCCTTCGGCTATATATGGGGTTGTTTTTCAATTGATGTGGTCGGTAGTGAGTTCCACCGCAGTTTTTGCTCCCTATCATATTTATTCCTTCTATTCTCTTTATCCAAGGGGGGCCATGTGAGTGTGAGTGAGGCATCCTCTGCAAGCAAGCAAGCATCCCAAGAGGGAAAAAGGGGGCAGAGAGAGGGAGTGGGTCCATAGCGGCCTATTCATCAAGAGCGAGCAGTAGCTCTCCCTTCAAATCCGAGAAACCCTCCTACTCCTGCTCATCTTCATCTTCCTCTTCATCGATGATGAACAGGAGGCTCATCCCTCACTCCTGCGGTGCCTTCGCCTCTTTGCATTTCTTCGGAGGAATATCTGTCACGCCCAGCCACGGTTAGAGCATCATGCCTGCCCCTCGCCCATCGGTTTTGCTTCGTCTTTGAATGCTCTCATCGCCAAGCTGGTGAAATCTGACGATAGTATCCCTATCTATTTGATTGAGTGTATAATTAAATTTTGAAGACAATTTTTTTTTAAAGGTAATAGATTGTAATATCCAAAAAATTTCAATGTAAAATAAATTCTGAAAATCAAGCTTTTATTAATCTTAAACCAATCCTAATTTAAATAATTATTGGATTTAAACACTGATATGATCTCGTATCCAAATTCTTTACGGATCTTAATTTACCTGAATGAATACTTTTTAGTGGATTTGAATATTTATCTAGATTCATATTTTAAGAACATATTAGTAAATAATTAAATTGTTAGGGCAAAATGATAAATTTTTATTTCAATGGCATATTCAAGTAAATTCTTCAATCATAAAAGGGCAAAAAACTAATTTTCATGTTAGGGGTATTTTCAAAGAATTAATAAAATTGTCGGGGGATAAAATCATGATTTTTCAACCCATTGGTAGGTTTAACTAAATTCCTAAACCAGGGGTAAAAAGGTATTTTTCATAACCTAAGTAGCACTCTAGTTACGTAGAATTAGACCAGGGCTAGTTTAGTAAAAATAAATAAGATTAAAAGGATTTAATAAATAGTAACAAAATAATCCAAAACCATCAAAGTTGATGGTTTTGGCCAACGGTTTTAGAAGTGGGCTCATCAAAACCATCAATTTTGATGGTTTTTGCTCACAACTTTGGGAGTGGGGCCCATGGGAAACTGATAAGCTTCCCTTCTCCCTTTCTCTTTAGATGACACCTAGGGGGTGTGGGCCCCACAGGGGGTGCCACCTCCTCCGAGGGCTATAAATAGTCCTCTACCCCGTTCTTTCTCTAACCAAATCTCCCCCTTTTCTTTTTATTTCTAGCTCCATATCTCTCCTAAATAACCTCTTTTTTTCTCTAAATTTCTAACCTAAATCCCCATTAATTTTCTGATTTCTTCTGCCAAAACTATCCATGCCCCTTGCCTCTATAGTTTGATAGTCTTGATTTGTTTGGGCGAATACTACCCAAAAAAATCGGTCCCTAAAGCATCACCAACAAGAATTTTGACCAATTCAGTGGTAGATTCGAGTCAGCACTATGGAAGCGCTCCTGAAATTCTCCTAGAATCAGGTAAGAACCTACAAACCCTAATTTATATTTTTTATGTTTTTAGAATCACATAATTCTTCCCTAAACCCCTAGGATTGCTTTCAGGATTTAAATTGTGGCAATTTTGCCAAAATTTAATCCAATTTTGCCTCCACACATGTGAGGTTCTACTAAAATTTTTATAAACATTTTTAAACATTTAGAACTATTATAGCAGCAGTTCTGGCAAAAGTTTTATAAACATTTTTGAAATTTTGAAGTATTATAACGAGAGTTCTAGCAAAAACTTTATAAACCTTTCAGAAATTTTAAAATATTCTAGTAGTAGTTATGTCAAAAATTTTGAAAATATTTCAGAAAAAATTGAATTTCTATAAAAGAAATTCTGTCAAAATTTTTTAAAACCCTCTTCAGACATTCGAGTCATTTTTTAGAAAAACCTTTATTAAAATTTTTATGACAAAAAGTCATGTCAAAATTTTTATAACTCGAATTCGAATTCAGGACCTTTTTCGAATATTCGAGTCATTACAATGGAAACTCTATAAAAAATTTTTATAACAATAAGGTCATTTTAAAATAGCTTTTAGATTTTTTGTATAAATATAATAGAGGTTCTTAAAAGGATTTTTTTTTTAATTTGTATAGGGCAAGTGTTGCCCGAAATTTATAGAAAACCATAATCTAATATAATAAAAATTTCTACCAAAATCAATTGAAGTACTATCAACGATGGTCGTTTTGCCCTACCTCAATACAACAATTACCACGTAAAAGATCAAAGTTATTATACAAAAAACTTGTAATTTATAATGTTAAATATATTATGGATACTTGCATCAGAATTGTAGATGTGGATTTATATTAGCACGAACAGTTGCATACCCTAATCCATGCCCACATACTTTGAACTATGTTTACATACATTAATTTATATTTGCATGTATCAATTTAGGTTAGTATGCTTAAATGTTTGTTATGTAAAAAAATTGATGTTCAATAATGAGATTAGGGGTTAATGAAATCCTGCAAGTTTTGAATTAAAATGCCTAAAATTGTTGTTTATGAAATAAATTATTACGGCCAGACTATGGCTAAGGTTCGAGTAACCTTTGTTGTCGTTGAGTATATTGATGAATGTGTAATATGTGATTATTATTAAAAAATATCATTATATTGAATTTTTTCTTATATATCAATTGTTAAATGAATCATGCTTATACATAAACTTAAAGTATTTTTCTGCCTTCATAGGCAAAATGCTTGTATATACAATGCAACATTGAATGGGTTGAGTACGCATGAGTGTAATTGTTATCTCATAAAGACACATGAAATGATTAATTTTATTAAAAAGATAAGTCTTATATTCTTTCACAATTGGCCTACCTTGAAGAGGGTAGGTGGTACAAGCCTCGAGTGACATGAATTTTTTTTATAGCAAGGCGTTCCATGGGTCTCCAATCACTCAGAGGTTTTGAAGATCGGGATGAGAGATCTCCCCAACTTCTGCAGTAAGTTCAGGATGCATATGAATCAGTGGTTAGTCGCCTTTGAGAAATTTTCTCTCAGTTACAAACCATTCTCCTTAGGATCCATTCAGCTAGTCATTTGGGGTAATTAAAATATACATTGCATAATAAACCCTCAAATGGTCTCAGCTATATATTGACTACTGGTCTGTGAATACCACAACGAAAATAAATATTGAAACAAAAACTCTTATATTTGAATAAATACTTACAAAAAGGTGGACAATGTCATTGTTATTAAATGCATGAGTTATTATTCGTATGAGTAGTTGATATTTGTATCATACTGAATACATGAGTGGTCATTTGTTGAATGCATAAATAAGCAATTACATTATATTGAAATTATATTAATAGATCTTTGTGCTTATTTTTTGCAGTATGATACCTAACATCAAATGATAAGTTTGATATAGTATGAATCTGAATTGCACAAGTAGAGTTAAATTATAATTTCTGAATATGTTTGGTATTTTAAGTTACCTGGAATTGATATTAAAATATTATGCTGTCACAAGTCTGACCCCATGTTATGGAGCAATACAAGTTCAGGTACAAGACATTTTGCACGACAGTGGATGTCAGACAAGACCGGCATCAAGGATCAAAACTTTCAGGATCTCGGACAGATCTTAGGATTGATGTTTTTAAATTCTAAGTATTTAACTATCTGAATATTTTATAAAGGATTTCGTGTATATAATACACAATTCGATTTCATACTCTGATTTATATATTGTGGTTCCTAGAATGTAACCCGTTCGAGGTTTTAAACCTCAATTTAAAAATATTTTTGCTATTTATTTAAAAAATAAATAATTTTTCATGTATTTTTGAAGGGCTAAAAATCTTGGGGCATTACAGAAAGAGTGCCAATACCTGTTATGGGATTGACACCCTCTCATACCTTTTTTATGTTTTGGTGGGCTTACCTATAAGGCTACACTTACTTGACTTTTGGTTGTTTCGAGTATTTTACGCATTTATTGTAATATATTGTTATTTTTTGCTGCTACTACCTATAGCGGCGACAAAAATGTCGTCGCTATAGGCCAATAATGACGACAAAAAAGTGGTCGTCTAGTTTTGTCTTATGTTGATTAATAACGACATCATTTATATGTTGCCATTAAAGGGTACACCCAATTGCAGTGACTTATCCTATAAAGGCGGCTTAATTGTTGTTGTTACAAGTTAGTCACTGTTATAGGGTCATCGTCGTTATAGAATAAGTCACCACTATTGGGTGTACCCTTTAATGGCGACATATAAATGTCGTTGTTATTAATCAACAGAGGCCAAAACTAGACGACCACTTTTTGTTGTTGTTATAGGTCTATAACGGTGACAAAGAGAGCAATAGTAGCGACTTTCATCTTCGCTATTGATCCATATTCTTGTAGTATGGCTAGATGGGTATGGCTAGATCCATATTCCTGCAAAGCATATTTATATACGAGAGGGAGGTGGGCTCGACTACCTGATCGAGCCCGGCCCCATCGGAACAGAGAGAGAGAGAGAGAGAGAGAGAGAGAGAGAGAGAGAGAGAGAGAGAGAGAGAGAGAGAGAGAGAGAGAGAGAGAGAGAGAGAGAGAGAGAGACTCTCCCTTCCCTGTCGAAAAGAAAGGACAAAGAGCGAGCGAGCGAGCAGGGAGGGGTGACACCCCTTCCGTTGAAATCAGGAGGCAGAGGCTGGGGTTACATTGAGCGAGCAAGGTGAGAAAGGGCGAAGGCGAGATAGGGGCATCTGCCTCTTCCGAAAATAAAAGAGGGGCAAGGGCATTAGCCCCTGCCGAAAATAAAAAGAGGGGCATCAACCCCTGCCGAAAATAAAAGAGGGGGGGGGGCATCGGCCCCTGCCAGAAATAAAAAGAGGGGCAGGGGCATTGACCCCTGCCGAAAATAAAAGAGGGGCAGATGCTGATGGCCTCTACCAGACCAAGAAGAAAAAAAAAGGAGAGGGGGGCAAAGGCCCCTGCGACTCTTGAAAAGGAGGAGGCAGGGGCTAATGGCCCCTGTCATCCTTGAAAAGAATTGAGGCAGGGGCAAATGGCCCCTGCCAGATTCTGAAAAATGAAGCAGGGGCCAAAGCCCCCTGCCAGAATCTCTAAAACAGGTGGAAGGTGGGGGTCCGACCCCTTCCGCCGGCCTGCTGGGAGAGAGAGATGAGGGGAAAGAAGAAGGGAGGAGACGTACCTGGGGGAGGAGGTCGCCAACATCGACGTCGGCAAACGAGCAAAAGGGAAGGAGAGAGGAGACGAGCAAGATGGGGCGAGAGAAAGGTCGGATGACCAACGAGGTGGTGCTGGTGAAGTTGCCGAAGAGGGAGGCAGTCACTAGAAGGGGGAAAAGGGAGGGCGAGCAATAGGGTGAGAGAAAGGCTGGGTGTGTGCGATGAATGAAAAACAGGAAGGGAAAAGAAAGGGGGCTCGTATTAGGGTTTTACGATAAATTTAGGATGGATCAGTGACAGATTAGCGATGGCCAAATTTAGTCGCAAATGCCGTCGCAAATTGGCGACGGAGTAGCGATGGAAAAATGGTGTCACGAAATTGCGACGGAGTGTGAGACAAAATTTTTTTCGTTGCTAATCCGTCACAAATTTGCGATGGCGTTTGTGATGAAATTTTTTCATCGCTAATTCCGCAACTAATTCCAATTTTAGGGACAAATAGTTTTCTCTCGCTAATCCATCGTAACTTTGCGATGAATTATTTTTGTCGTAAATTTTTATCGCTAAATAACGTTTTTCTTGTAGTGAGGTGTTCAAATCACTATCACCGATATTTTGAAAATATCGCTATTCTATCATCTATTTCAATGTAGCCAATAATCGGGAATATATCACAATATTTTTAAAATATTAGTAGAAACAAAATATCATAATAATATCGAGATATTATTGCAATATTTTTTGAGAAAAAATATTTTTTTATTTTAATTTGCATTTCTTATTTTTTTGTTTCTTTTATATTTTAAAACTTTTAAAACTTTTTTCTTTATATTTTTAAAAGAAAAATAATGCAAAACTTATTATTTTTGTATTTTTTTTGTTGTTATTTATATATATTTTATTTTTTTAAACTCTTGCGACTTTGCCAAGATATTCTCCAGATTTATCAACTTTTGAAAATCTTTCCAAAAAATGCCCTGGCCAAGAAATTACCTTTAATGATACTGGTTCAAATTAATTAAAGGATGCACCGGTTCTATATATGTAGGGCATTAATACCTTGTCATAAGGTCGAAGCCAACGGGAAGCTATTCACGATGAGCAGAGAACGTACTCGTAGAGTTTTATACCACAGTCAATGCGTCACCCTTTGGCCATAATGGGATGTCTGAACGATAACGGCGGTTTCTCTTCGTTATTAAAAAATACAAAGAAAAGGACAAGTACGGCTAAGGCATCCAGCGTAATCAAGTGAAGAAAAGAAAGGTAAGCACTTACATCTACACATCTTCTAAGTTCAAAGTCTAAACCCCATCCATGAATCAAGTCATTCTGCAATCAAGAAATCCAACAATAGCTGCTCAGTTAGAAATACTCATTAAGTTCTCGGCGAGGGTGGAAAACCAAACAGCATTACATGCCTGAATCATATGCCAAACACAACGCCACGCATCTCGAGAAAACACAGGTGCCATTATTTCCACAAACCTGGAGATAAAAATGTATCAGTCAAGGGATCATCGTTCCCATTTGTTTTGGTCACAGGTGGAATGATCAATCACATCTGAGAAACTAAGAGCTGTCATTGCCCGTCACAAGGTCAGTCTTGTAACCAGCTTTCACAGGATTAAAGGGAAAAGCATTCTCAAATGAGAATCACAATCACAACTTGCACTTTCTCACGTTTCATTAAACTTAAGTACCGCGATTATGATTTGCAATAGCAGGAAGCTGAGAAAATCCAACAATCCAGGGCATCCAAAAGTGTAAGAAAAACTAAGAAAATCAGACAGATTCATACGCTGCACATGGTGGCAAATGCGGGTCATAACACCGGCCAGGTTTCTCTTCAGTCTCTCTGAGTAAAAACAAATGCACTCATTAAATACTCTTAATTAATGGACATGTTTCCTATTGATTATCTGACTAAATAAGAAGAATAGAGCAAGCTGATGTTTTGATGTGAAACTGATATAAAGGGAAGAAATAACCAAACTGCATAGCTCTGGCACATACTTGTGAACTTCATGGCCCTCTTTCCTTCTAGTCATTTGCCATGTCAATGTTCCGTTTGCTACCTTTTGGCTCCACTGCAGGCTGTGATATCTCAAGTCCATGTTTCCTTATCAGTTCTATGTATCTGAGTGCAAAACAGAAACCATTTCTCAAAAGCTGAATAATCTTTTGAAATAGAAGTAACCAGACCCAGATGAATACCTTTCCCCGTCGAAGTGCTCGACCCCTAAATCTTCATCCCAGATAAATATGTAGTCATATACAGCCACGATGTCCGGATGCAAAAATCTTTTTGCATACCACCTAGAATTGAATTTTTCATTGTCATTCCGGCTCATCTTTAACTAGTGCTACATCAACAATCAGTATAAAGCATAGTCACCAGTATTGTTCTCAGCAATTTCTCCGTGAGGTTTTTCATGGAAGTTTACTTCTAAAAGATGGTTTTCTAGAGAAAAGTTTTCTAAAATAAAAAAGTATAAAAGATAAGAAATAATAGATTTTATAGTATTTTTTTTATAAAAATATAAAAACAATTAGTAAACCTCTTCAAACATAAAAGAAGCAAAAAATATAAATGTATACTCAAAATATATAAATTAAAGGTTTTCCTTTTTTTAAATCTCACAAAAACATTGCGATAATATACATTCTTGTGATAATTTGAAAATATTCATGATTTTTCAGTTGTTGCAAAAAAATGTTAATGTTATGAAAACCACAACCGGATCGAAGCAAACCATGATATAAAAAGAAGAAATAACAGAAGATATGAGATTTATGTGGTTCGGCACTCAGGCCTACATCCACGAGCAAAGGAGGAGCAAAAATCCACTAGAAAGATGTGAGGGAATACAATGACAAAATAAGAAGCTCTCGAAACCTTAATCCCTAATACACCCGAAAACTCTTTTACCCAACTCCCAAAAGAGATGGCTATATATATGACAAAGGGCATAAAGCCCTAGTCAGTATCAAAAGCAAATTACAAAACTAGACTGGTCCATACCCTGGCAGCTCCTCCTCCACAACCCCTGAAGAGGTTTGTGGTGGGCTCCAGTCTCGGGCCTAACAGCCTGATTCCTCCACTAACAGAACATTGAAAATTCTCATTGTACTGACACCAAAATATTTTCAGATCAAATCATGAATCAGAACAGGTCTAGAATTCAGAACACCCACACCAGTTAATATGACACTGTTTTAAAAATATTGGCAATATTGGTCACTATGATATAGAGGCAGTCTTTACAAACCATTTAGCTTGTTTTCTCGCACTAATATGAATTGCCCGCTTTGACCACTCAAACTCATCCCATTCACTAGTCCGTCCATCATAATGAAAGAGCAGAATGGCGAAATTTTCTGAGAACTGTAAATATAATGACATCAATTCAAAAAGAAGTGCAAAGAGGTCAGCAAATAGCCTTGTCCAAAACAAATTAGCTGCACCTTCTTCACTGCAGCATCAACATTGTTCTTCTGTTCATAACCAACAGCAAAAGCTACAAGATACTTCTGTTTAATTATCAGATCCTGCATAAGAAAAACAAATGGTGCAGAAGTGAAACTATCAACTCTGAATTTGTGCAAGGAAGCCTAAGACGATTTAAAAACAATTAAGAATCCGAGAAAGCTAAACAAGAATGGAAGCGAACAAATAACAGCATCTTCATCAACGAGGGTCACACCTCACTGGGCTTGCCCCACAAACTGTGTAAATAGAAGTCTGATTCAGGGACAACAATGCCAGGAGGTAGAGTTTCTGCACCACGGGGATTTGATGGAACATAAATCTGCATTTATATTCACAAGGAGATCAGCCAGTGTTTACCTTTCAATAACTACAGAGAAAATGGCTTTAGGTTTCACTCATTATGGAGAAAATACCAAAGAGTGCAAAATGAACTTTTCTTCATAAATATTAACTAAAAAAAAAAACAAAACCCACTTGAACAGAACATGAGTTACTGAAAACATGCTGCTAAGGCATAATTAGCTTCTCACACCTCTGTATGTGCATTATGCATTATGCATGTGTGAGTGTGTGTGAGTGTGCTACTGCAAACCATACTCACAAATATCAGCTGTGTTTTGAAAATCTCCCTAATTATCAGGAGATTTTCAATAACCAGTAATTCTCGAAAAAATATGATATTATCAAGATATTGACGACTTTGAGAAGTTGTATGCTTATCTTTAAAATTTAACATACTGATTTTTCTGAAAAAAACAATGTTTTTAAATTTATCTCTAGATTTTACTCTACCAAGTAAACTCTGAGAACGAGATTTGTGACTATGCTGCAAACAAGAATTGTCAGACGAGGTGATCATAGTGTTCAAGACAATTATGTCCTGAAATTTCAGGGTTGAGGGATGAACTACTTGAACCAAATTGAGTTTCAATGTTCAAAGAATGCTGAGGTGATGCCTCACTACTCGGGGAGAAACATAGCAAAACATAGTTATTTTTAGCTTCCACAGACCGGTGTTCCTATTATATATTTTGTGGCTTTGACCAAGCAGCCTTGAGGAAAATTCCCTAAAAACTTTCTCAGGAGCTTTAAAACCCCCTATGACCGGTAGCACACACTCTTCTAGAGTGGCATAAGGCCTTACCAAACTTCATCTGGAACCCTATCTGGGTTCTCTACATCAGCCATGACCTGTTATTTTTCCCAATCTACATTCCCCTGTTATGACCTGTTAATCTAATACATGCTTTCTACTGTATAATAAGCTATAAATGGAGAATATGTCTACAAGATCGTCTATGCAGTGTAACTATGCTCTTAGAACTGATTGAGACGGCGTGTGTGCTCGCGCGTGCACACACACACACACTTATATATATATATATGGTAACTAAAATATGTTTACTGGTATGAACCAAGGTTTTCATAGGTTTTTTTACCTTTTTTTTTTTAAATTTTGATCTAGACGCTCGGTTTTATAGAAATAGAATCTTGGACCACCAAATACGATGTCTAATAAGGATCTTTTAAGGGTTGAAAATCAACAGCTTAGAATTTTCATAAATATTCAATCATAAAAAATTACATTTATTGATCCCATTATGATGATCCAATAGTCGATTCCTAGCAAATGGACCACCCCAAATGCCTTTACAGGTTTAGATTTGCAAAAAACCTATGAAAATCTCGATTCATACCTGCAAACATATTTGGTTGGTCAACATATTTCAGTTTCCCCCCCCCCCCCCCCCTCTCTCTCTCTCTCTCTCTATATATATATATATATATATATATATATATATATATATATATATATATATATATATGGGAAATTGAAATCCACAAAATATGAAACTTACTAAATAAAATATAATAGTGGATTTATGTTTTTTTTTCTTCGAAATTCTGACCCCATAGATGTGTTCAACATGATTGATGTAGTTGAAATTGACACTTGGATCATGCATTTTGGATGAAAAAATGGTATTTAGAACCTCAAAAATTTATGAAAATTGTAAGCTGTTGATTTTTAAAACCTTATAAAAGCCTATCCATGCATCAGAATCAAATGTTCCAAGAAGTGATTCCTATAAAAACAAGCATATAGATCACATATGTGCCATCAGAATTTTGAAAAAATGCTAGCAATTAATGAAAATCTATTAGTATGTTTCATTGAGTAGGTTTTGTATTTTGTAGGTTTCAATTTTTCACATGCACACACATATATATAGTAATGATAGGGTTCTCTAAGCACCTCCTCCCACTTAATAAAAGCTTTAAATTTTCAAAATTCTCAAACTTTTTTTGTTGATCAGACATTATAGATATGATTTACAAGCATTATTTAATAGAAAACAAGTTTTGGATCATGCGATTATGGTATACATGTAAGGTTTTTAAGATAGTCAGGAATCAAAATTTCTTGACTATAAAAAATCCTATTTTATAACAAAAAAACATGATCCAAAGTATGATTCCTATCAAATAAACTATGTTGAATACATCTAATTTTTTTGAAAACCCAACCTACAATTATAATTTCTAGTACGTGAGAGCGGTCTTGGAGCACAGTAGCACTACTCTCTTCTCTATATATAATTTATTTATTATTAAACACACTTGACCATCTCTATGTTAATTTTTTTGCCGGTTGAATTTTTCAACCCATAGAAATGATTCTTACTAGGGATGTCAATGGGTCGGGTTTGGTTTGGACCAAGGTGGAACCTGACCTGGCATCCACCATAAGAGAAACCATACTCAGACCCGATAAAAACTACATGAACCAGACCCGGACATACTCGATAAAATAATATTTTTTATCATCTTTACATTGAAAAAATTACAAGTCTTAATCAGAACTCAGGTCGGCCCGTGTCTGTTATAAAATTTCACAAACTATACCCGAATACATGTATTAATCGAACCTTTGGGTCTGGACTCAAGTCTTATTATTTATCACCATACCCGAACCCGTACTAGTGGGGTCCAGGTAAACCCGTCCCGCTGACGCCCCAATTTCTTACACATCATCCAAAATTTAATTTATTATTAAACAAACTTGAGTATCTCTACGTTACTTTTCTTGTCCATTAATCAATCGTTTGGTTGGACACCAGTGCATGAAAAATGGCGCACACGTTCTTTCAAGTGAACATAGAGATAGTACATCATACTGGTGTCCAATCAAATGATCGAATGGACAAAAAAATTAACATAGAGATAGTAAAGTTTGTTTAATAATAAATATTTTTTGGTTGATGTACGTGTAAGAATCATTTCGAAGGGTTGAAAAAATCAACCAGTAAAAAAAAATAACAAAGAGATGGTCAAGTTTGTTTAATTATAAATAAATTTTGAATCATGTGATTGTAACGTGTAAGAATCGTTTCGAAGGGTTGAAAAAATAAACTGGCGGATAGTGTACACAATTTTTATGACTAAAGAAATTATAGTCACTTTGAAAAGCACGATATTCAAAGAATGAATCTAAGGGGTCAGAATAGATTAGTGCACACTTTCATTGATGCACACTCACCAATAACTATATTCGATAAGCATGAAAAATTTTGCCCAAGATTTATGAAAATTTTTCAATTTCTCACGAGTTTCTGACAAACAAGATTTTGCCTAAAAAAGTTTGTCACTATGTCAATATAACTACCCACATTATCACTGTACACTAAGGGTCCACTAACTAAGTGATTCATTGGATTCTCTGGTGAGACCCAATGATCATAGTTTGGATTTAATATCTGAATTTAAACTTAGGATCCAATACCTGAATCCAACATAATCAAGCTCACACATTCTAAGTTAGGGATGACCAAGTTGGTGAATTTGGTTATATTTCACATGAAACTTGAACTTACCCTCCAATTTCTAATAACAATGGACTTTATAAACATCTTTACCTTTTGCAAGATGGGCATCGATAAGCTTAGCCTGAGAGTGGCTCACACTTAACAAGGGATCCTGCTCTCTTTTGAAATAGAAGTAACCAAACCCAAATGAGAAGCTCAAGTTATACGATTCTCGGTAAGACTTCATTGTCATAAAAAAAATATCCAAAAAACACGCAGCAAAAATGTGGTTCAAACCCGCAAATTTTGACGTGATAGACCAGCACTCTAACTGACTCACTCTTTGTCCATGCGAGTATACAAGAGATTACTAAGAACTTAAATCGAGAAGCAAATGCATCTCTCTCTCATGAGCTGGTAACCAATGCCCAATCACATTTTCAGATCAATGGGGTCAAGGAAAAACAGTTCAAACTTGGTCGTGGTCTTCGACAAGGATGTCCTCTGTCTCCGTTACTCTTTAACGTCGTCTCTGAAGGCCTGGTGGTCTTGGTTAAGAGGGCAGTGGAGGGTGATCTAATTGAATCTCTCGGTATTTAAGAGTGTCGTAGTCAGATCCTAACATACGCAGATGACATAATTATCTTCGGAAGGGCCTCCATCCAACAAATGTTAAGATTCAAGCTTGTCCTTCTTTTTTTTCAATCGATGTCAGGTCTTTCCTTGAACTACGAGAAGTGTTGTCTCTCCATGGTCAACGCCCCTGCTTCAATGTTGGACTTGGGCCAGCGGATATTCGGATGCTCGGTTTCGGATAACTCTTTCTCTTATTTGGGTCTGCCGCTTCAAATCAGTCGTGTATCAACGGCAGCCTGAAGCACCACTATCCAAAGGGTTCAGAAAAAAATTTTGGGCTCGCAAGCGTCCTACCTTTCTATCGCAGGTAGACTAACTCTCATTAAGCACGTTCTTTCTACTATGTCAGAATTTTTTATGTCTATGTTCCTGATGCCCATGGGGGTTAGTAAGAAGATAGCTCAGGTAGTGACGCACTTCCTGTGGTCTGGGCGTGGTCCAAAAAATAAGCGCCACCTTATAGGGTGGGACACTCTTCGACTACCCCAAAATAGGGGGGGTTTGAGAATCAAGGACCCCCGGCTGAGGAGTATGATTCTTGGCGTGAAGCAGAGCTGGCTTGCACACCACCCTGGGTCTCCGTGTGCAAGCGTGCTTCTAGCTAAATACGGTGGTGTGGAATCATTGGTGTGGGCCACAAGCGTGCGTCAGCGATCTATGTCAAAGCTTCGGCGATCATGGATCCAAGCATGGTCTGCAGTTCTGTCTCATAATGGCAATGTTGAATCGCAGTCTCTGTTCTTTGGTCGTAACTTTGCTCCGAACGGATCTTTCCGCTCTAAAGAAGGCTACCTCGCTCTCCTTCCGTCGGGGGTGGACCGGTTTCCGACGAACCTGATCTGGGGCAAGGGTCCCACTCCGAGATCATGTTTCCTGGCTTGGCTAATCTTACACA
The DNA here is from genome assembly GCF_984573655.1 of Nuphar pumila. Lineage (NCBI taxonomy): Eukaryota > Viridiplantae > Streptophyta > Magnoliopsida > Nymphaeales > Nymphaeaceae > Nuphar > Nuphar pumila. The sequence continues at coordinate 118,218,486 of NC_143255.1, forward strand.
ATCGGGTGCAGACTGACAACTTCCTCAAATCCATCGGATTTCATCTGCCGAGTAAATGTGTGTTGTGTGAGGCGGCTGAAGAATCTGCCTTTCACCTTTTTTGGGAGTGCTCTGTTTTTCAAAACATCTTTAAGGTGACTTGGAATAAGCCGGGGGTCAGCGTGCGTCAGGAATCGTTCGCCAATGATTTGTTGTGGGGTTCTCAACCAGTTCGTCATTGCAACAAATGGCGTATTATTTGGCGAACTTGGCTTCTCTCGTCATGGTGGGTCGTATGGATGACTCGCAACAACGCTATTTTTCGGCATATTCCGGCAGTGTTCAACAAAATGGTGAACCTTATTTTGGCGGACGTTTACGCCATTCTCCGCATCAACATCCCTGATCTGCAACACCATCTGCCTCCAGGGACCATTCATGATCCTGGGTGATGCTCGTCGCCTAACTGTATTTGCTTCTTGTTTCTTTCTTCCTTCTCTCCTTGCATTTCTCCTTTTCTTTTTTTTCCTTTTTTGGGACTCCTTGGCATGCCTTGGGCCCGTATTTGGTTTCCCGATAGGTTCAATGTTGGTTGAACATGTTTTCGTTTCGTAATGTTGATGGTTATAGTTCGTCTCTCTCTCTCTCTCTCTTGATGCACAAAAAACTTGTTCAGGATTCAATACCTGCCAAGATTGCTTGTCCTCAACGTTTGAAAGATCAATGGAAGACAGAAGTTTAGATGGAAAGTTGAACTGGCAAAACAAGGCCCAAAATAACACATCTCAATGCCCAAAATCACAAGCAGAAACAAATGGTGAGAACTAATTAAGCAAGGGGGCAAAACTTCATGCAAGAGGAAGATTGAAATTTAGGCAGCTAACCTATCATACCTTTATCAAAGAAACAGTGGGCAAAGATATTCCTGTGAGGCAACCACACACAGCTCCAAATACACTTGCAATGACGAGTCTCGTCAACTCATTAGCATTTCTTATGCCACCACTGCAAATGAAAAATGCAAGTCACCAAAAACCAAGGTGCAAGAGTACCACTCTACTCATAGTACTAATCTGGTTCTTAATTAGGAATATATCGTGATATTTCCAATATATATATATATATATATATATATATATATATATATATATATGTGCAGTAAACATAAAGTGTCACTAAAAAATAGCAAAAATGCTTTTTTATAACATTACTAACGGATAAAATCTTGCTAGAATGCAGAAACTTTCCCATATAAGGGTTTCCTTAGAATATGGTGCTGATTTCTGCGAAATATCTGCCACTGAAAATATTGTGTTAAAATTACGATATGTTCAAAATATGGACGATATTTATGACATGGTTTCACTTGGAAAAACAAATAATAACAAAAAATCAATGCTGTGTAAACAGATTCATGAAGATTACACACTATGGAAATGATGGCAACTAAATGTCCAAATATCCAATACCTGTGCGCAACACTACCCATGTTGGTCATGATTTTCCCACTCTCAAAGTCAGAAAGCACAGGATACAACCAACCAACTCAGAGCTGCCCCCACAATCTCCAGAACCAGGACTTGTTATTAATTCATCTGTGATGATCATACATCAAGCAGCAAATTCAGAGCATGCATGCCTTGCCTGAACCAAATAGAAGAAGGAAGAAAACAGAAAAGCACACATGTAGCTCATGCAACACTTACATTCAAATATCTTCTCTTTCTAAGTTGGCAGACTTATGTAAACGATAGCAGAGAGAGAGATTTGAGTTTTGATTTCTTTGGGTAATTTCCTTACACAGAATCACTTTTTATCTGAAATTCCGTATTAAGTATTACATTTTCTGAAATTCGTGATATAAACCTGACCTGTTTTTTTTTACAGTGGTCAGGTAAGGCCCTTGGGTTAACCTCCTTCACACGCGAACGGTGAAAAAAAAGTTCTTAATGTCCTAAAATTTCTCTCTCATCCTTATTCATTAAAAATTAATAATTATTCTTCTTACATGTCATGCACTGCATTTAGGAGTGTCAACGGATCGCGTTTACCGGAACCAAACCCTATAGGGTTCCGCTATGGTGATAAGTAAGAAGACCTGATTAAGACTTGAGTTTGGATCCGAAGGTCCTATTAATACATGGATCTGGGTATAGCTTGCGAAATTTTATACCCGACCCGAGTTCCGATTATGACTGGCAATTTTTCAATATAAAAATTGTAAAAGTATTATTTTACCAAGTATGGTTTGGGTTTGGTACCTGATTAGACTCAGATCCATATACGATACCATACTAAAAAATCGGTCCAAGTCTGGTTTCACCTGGGTCCGAACCAAACCCACCCTGTTGACGCCCTTACTTGCATGAACTTGCTAGCGTCCAAAAATATGGCCATCGGGGTTCCAACATTGGTCTAAAATAGATTGTAATCATATTTTGGTTTTTAGGTAGCATATATATACCAATATTTAACTCAAGCTAACTAGTTTAGCATCAAGTAGAGGGGTATTTTTGGGAATCTAAAATATTTTAACTCATGTTAGCTAAATGAGGGCATAGTCACAAATATTGCCCAGATTTTAAAAATCTCGTGATATTATCATGTTATAATATTTTCAAAATTTGGTTCAATTTCTAAATCTCAAGATATAATTGCAAAAAGTTCATGATTATATCACGATTTTATGGCAGACGTGAAGCCACCAAATACCCTACTTTATGAAAATAATAAAAACAAAAAATGATGGTACTATAAATTTGACACATTTTTCAAAATGCCCCACAATTTACCAAATCTGTCAAATAAACAAATTTACAGGTTTTGAATTTTTTTACCTCTCACAGTTGTAAATTTATAATTTTGCTAAAAGTTGATGGACTTACAAAACTGGTCAACAACAAAATAGCAATTGATATTGAGATATTCCAAAAATTATTGTGAAAATCCTTTACCTTATGAAATTCCCAAGAAGTATCACATGAAGTATTGTGAAATTACTAAGAACTTGCAAAAGTCCTATATTATGAATTTTTTAAGGAGTAACACAATGGTACTACAAATTTTTTTTTTCTTACAAAATTTTTATCTATATAAATGATATTTTGTTTTGCAAACCTTTATTTGCATGCAGTTGCCCTTTTTTCACCACTATAAGGTTCTTTTGATCCCCAATCTTTCTTGCAACATTCGGGCGACATTTTAGTTTTACAAATTTTTTTATCGGCAACGATTGATCGACAACGGTTCACCAATAGTAGAAAACTCCAAAAGCGTGGGTGACACTTTATCGATGAGTTTTTCCTATAAAAGTATGGGTGACACTTTATCCATAGTGAGTTTTTTCGATAAAAGCATCGACGAGCTGTTGATTTTTGACACAGAAAATGAAAGAATTCATAAAACACAATAAAAGAACAGAGATTCTAGACAAAAATATTTTTTAATGATATTGTATTCACTAAAAAATGATGAACGAGCACTGAAATACAACCCCAAGAACGTGCCTAAAACATGAGATGAATAGGCACAACTGCGCCTATCCCGGTGATATATTATATGGTATTTTTTGGCTACCTATGCCAAGAATTTAGAAAAACAGAAAAAATAATAGAGAAAGATAAAGATGGTAACTTTTCAATGCCACCTAGATAACATCAATCTCATGAACAATTAGAAAGAAACATGTTCTGAAACATAAATTATTCAATTGTAATAGCTAGTATGCAAGACAGTTTTATGTTTCAGTTTTGGATATCAGAAACGAGAACCCTAGAAGGGTTTAGGTTCTAACTTAAAATAGAAAAGTTTAAGATCTTTGTCTTAGCTTTCCAATAGAAAATATGGGTTTTCAATGTCGGGTGATTGAGATATAGATTTGAGAAGAGAGGCAATTCTGCAGATTTTTAAGAAAATTTGAGTAGGGGTTGCAAAATTCACAAGGTTCGCATATGAGAAAGGTAAAAAGGTGCTAAAAGTTGAGAACCTGTAGAATTGTTCATTTGACAAATTTAGTAAGCTGTAGGATATTTTTGAAAATGCATTATTTTTGTCGTATAATATCATCATTTTCCATAATAAAAACCTGTCACACTGCTGCCACAGAGGCAGGTATATATCTTTACTGGTACGTGGTAAAAAAGAGGGGAGCAACTAGGGGTGTCAACATGTCGAGTTTGGTTCAGACCTAGGTGGAACCAGATCTGACTCAGATTTTCGAGTCTGGTATCAATCCTAGACCCAGGTCTAATCGGACCCACCATAAGAGAAACCATACTCGGATCGATAAGAACTCAAGTTTGTTATCATTTTTACATTGAAAATTGCATGTCTTAATCAATACTTGGTTTGAGCCCGGGTCTGGTATAAAATTTCACAAACTATACCCAGCTCTATGTATTAATTAATGGGACCTTCGGGTCCAAACCCAGGTCTTAAACAAGTCATCTTATTTATCACCCTACCAAAACCGTATAAGGTTTGGTACAAGTTCGGTTGGGCTAAACCGGACCCGTTGACACCCCTAAGAGCAACCCACTTAAATAGAGGTGGAAGGGGCCGCAGTTCTTCCTCCCTCCTCTTTAAGTGGAGATCCATAAAGCCGCTAAGTGCCATGGCTATTTGACACAGGTAATCACATACCCATGGCACTTAGCTGCTCCTTTGGTCTCAACACCTCTGCTGTGTGGGACTATTTTTCATCCCTTGTAGCCTACACAATATTTACTAGTAATATATTATTATAGCTTATAAACTATCCCAAAATAAATACAGAAAAACATTAAGCATTTGAAGCACTCCTTCCGTATCAACTTTGGATTTTTTTTAAATATAATATCTTGCAACCCATATATCCACTATATATACACACTTTTTGATGAGTTTTTAAATTATTATTATTATTTCTAGTATTTTTTAAACAAATATTTTCGATAAAAATAAAAAAATTCAAAAAACTCTCGAGATATTCTATTGCCGAGAGAGTAAGGGTAGGTTAAGAAGACCGTCGAGCTGTTAGTGCACGTCATCATATTGGTACAGAGGGGAGCCTTTTCGTGCCTCGCTTTACGCTTGGCAACGTGCCACTGCCCTCGTGATTCGTGATATGAGGCAGTTGCACTGGGACTAGGATCTGGGGGTGTCAATGGTTGGGTTGGGTTGGGTTCGGACTCAAGTTGGATCAGACTTGAACCAGATTTTTGCATATGGTATCAGGTTCAAACCCGAGTCTAATCAGGTTCATTATAAGATAAACCATACCCGGATCCGATAAGAACTACGTGAATCAAACCCGAACCACACCTGGTAAAACCATATCCCTTTATCATTTTTACATTGAAAATTTGTGAGTTTTAATCAAAACTCGGGTCGAGTCAGGGTCTGGTATTAAATTTCACAAATTATACCCGGATCCATGTATTAATCAGACCTTCGGGTCCGGACTTAAGTCTTAATCGGGTCTTGTTATCTGTCACCATACTCGGACCCTATAGGGTTTGGTTCAGGTCAGGTCCGGGTAAACCAGGCCCGTCGACACCCCTAACTGGGATGCTCAAATGCACCTTCAGAAACACTTTCCCCGAAAGTTGTCCCAAAATCTCAGAACTCTTTTCGATATATTTATTGTTAAAATATATTCTAAAATCATAAATAACTATTATACTTTTAAAATGATAATTGAAAATGTTAATGAAACATGAGTGATGAAGTTCAAAAGCATGTTTTTTTATCTATTTTCACTATTTAATAAAAACTTATACATAATAATTGCTCATTTCATTGTTTTTAACATGAAATTATAAACTATTTCACTTGTAAAATCCATTTTCTTTTGAGAATCGTGCATGACAAATTAATGTGGAATAAATCTTTTGAACCCGAAATAGCGCACTCACACGATTCTAGGGGTGTCAGCTGGTCGAGTTTACCTGGATCCGACCCAAACTAAACCCTATAGAGTCCAGGTATGGTGATAAATAAGAAGACCCGACTAAGACCTGGGTCCAAACCCAAAGGTCTCTCTCTCTCTCTCTCTCTCTATATATATATATATATATATATATATATATATATATATATGGCTCGACATGACCCATAATTTTGTTGGGTCAGGTTTAAGCTTTGTTCGGGTTGGGCCTTCTTCTGAAAACTGGGCCCAAGCTTGACTCATTTGGGCCGGGCCCATCCCATTGTCAGCTCTAATAAGAAGTATTTGCAAAAAATGAATTAAAGTTTTGATTAAGAAAATACAGTGCATATTAATTCTAAGTTTATCAATATCTTTAAAATGAGATAGAGAGAGACAATTGTAGAAGGCAATAAAATCTTTATTTTCAGTGTCTCTTGGGAAACAAAGTGAAATCTTAACCACTCTAGCAGATTCCTTCTGCAAAAACTTTCTAAAAACCACCAAATTTTAAATACTTTCAGATAGATTGAGTATGAATCAGGTTCAAGTATTGGTCAGTTCAAGTATATAGTCAGGTTGGGTATGGGTTGTTCAGGTTTGTGTGTATAATCGGGTCCGAGTATATGATCGAGTGGGGTTTTAAATCATGGATAATCATTTGGGTTTGAGTACATAATTGGGTTGGGTCCGTTCTGGTTAGGGTTCAGGTTTTCATTTACAATACCCAAGACTCGACCAATGGCCCATTTTCACTATGAGTCTTTTTTAGACCCAACCAACACTCACGGATCCACCAATATTGGTTGGGATTGAATATATTCAGTTAAGGACATCAGGTCTGATCAAGTATACCGACCCAATTACACCCTTAATTATTTCACTGCTTCACCCTGCTCACTGTCAAACAGCCAAAGTGCCAACATTTTAAATTGAGAAATTTTCAAATACTCCTCAAATGTTTTGGTCTAATTCATAAGCACACAAAACATTCCAGAATTTGCAAATGCTCACCAAAGTTTTTAGCAGGGTTAATCAAATAACTCTCAGTTTAATTATCTTTACTAAACTCTGTTATAAATTTATTAAAATGATGATGCTTCCAATAATAAGTGGAGTCTAATTTTTCAGAAACCTTTTTTTTTTTTTTCATTTAACACAAGGGTCGTGAGTCGTGACTTCTCGTCTTCTTCTCTCTCTTTTTCGTTCAGAAGTGATTTGGCATCCGCACCGTTGATCCTTGTAAGATGAAGCAATGGACGGTCAAGATGTCACTTGATCTGCTCCTCTCCCTCTCTTTCTTTCTCTCTCTCTCTCTCCACTTCGGTGTTGGATTTGCGGAAAAATCCATATCCACGTGGCAGCAAGAGATATGCTATAAAGGGTCCCACACGAGAATTCACGGCAACCTTATCCACCCTGCGAGCGTTACTACGTGGCCCCAGTGAGCGCACAAGTCCCTCGTGCTCTCCTCCTTCTCACTGCTGCTTCCAGTTGCAAGGAGGGGGAAGCGGGGGCGAGCGCTTCTCTTCTGCTTCCGGCCGAAGCGCATGGCCACCCTGACCGCCAATCTCCTTCCCTTCACAGGAAGGCAGAGGAACTCCTTCCCTGTCAGAGACCGCCATACGGTGGCCTCCTCCTCCCTCAGGGCCGGGCCAGGCTTCCCGAGGAAGGAACCCTCCTCTCAGCTCACGTCCTGCTTCTCCGCTACCGGCGAGGCGGCGCAGGACGAGCCCGCCCTGATCTCTTCGGCCGCCGCGGCCGCGTCCCTCATCCTCAGGGCCTCGCAGTCGCCCGTCGAGTTCGCGCAGCGGATCGAGAAGGCGAGCGACAAGAGGATGGCGCTGCCCAGCTCCGAGTTCCAGAGGCTCTGCCACGAGCAGCTGGATCTCTTCAGAAAGATCGTCCACCAAGACGTGGTTCTTTCGGTTCGACGATGCTCCTTCTTCGTCGAATTCCCTCTTTTCTCGCCGTTGATCCGATGAATTTTCCATGAAACAGTTTGAGAATTAGGCCCTTTTTATTTTGAACTTCAAATAGTCTGAATTCTCGATCGTTCCTGTGTGAAAACGAGCGTGATCGCTTCTGTAGGAAGATCAAAATTGGAATGTGAGTGAATCTTTACGATTGCAGGTATACGTGCGCCCGGCAGGTAGTTATGTAATGGATCGGCTTGAGCTCCGGCGAGTTGCGTTGCACACAATGCTGAAAACGGCTGAACAATCTGATATCGTGGTACTGATCGGCAAATTTTGCCTTCCGTCGGGCTTGCGAGTGGCCGAGGCCGCATTGTCTGCGCAGCTCGTACGTGCTAGTCGCCCCTCAGAGACTTATTGTGGCTTTTCTGCAACTTTTGCTTCTTATTCAACTCATAATTGAGATGAATTTCGACTTGAATAACAGGTGGAAGACATTCCTGAGTGTAGAGCCATGGTGTTGCCCATGGTTAAAGATCCTTTTCTTGTGGGATTTCTGGTTGTTGAATTCCCTGCAATGGATGCAGAATCATACACGAAACCACACTCAAATGATCCGACACTCCCGGTCGAGTTGCCTGACAAAGAAACAAATGATTGTCTTGATAATTTGGAACTGCATCCTTTAAAGAAATTGACAAGGAATAACTTCTCAATAACTGCTGAACAGAAATTTGGAGCTGTTAAGATATCACGTTCACTTGCTGTGGCCTATGTCATGGATCAGGTAGCTTAAACTACATTGTGATTTCAATAATTTGGCAAAGATAGAATTTCATGTGGATTATATATACACATTTTCCCGGCAAACTATCTCTCGGGTTGTTTTTCTAACAGAAATTGCTTATGCTTTGTGACAGAAAACGTTATTGCTTCAGCAGTCATCTTGGCAAAATAATATCCGAATGAGTAATCTAGTTGAGCAAGTAAGATAGTGCTCGCCTATGAACCCACTGAGCTTGTTACGTGATCAGATGTTTTAGTGTTTCGTAGTTCATCTGCTCTTTTGATTGACAGATGCGCGCTTCCCTTTCGAGCATCAGGGCTCTTAGCAAAATGCTTTCGGTTCACTTGAAGAAAAATGAGGTTTGTCATTGAAATAATGCTTGTACTGTGTGCTGTATATGATTTGTGACAGTAGTATCATGTCCCTAGTAACTTAGCCGCTTCAGTTGTTTGTTCTCCCAGATTTCACATGATATTGTGGAAGATATACTTGTGCAAGGTGATCAGATGAAAGATAATTTACAAGAGCTTCAGAATGCTGTCTACCTTACAAAGGTACCTTTATGACTCATGAATATGTGTTTGTGCTATGTATATATGTCTTTCTATGCATAAGAGAGGCTTTTTGTTATAATCTAGGAATAGACCCTGGTCTGACAAGATAATTCTGTTTTTGGTACTAATTATGATAATCCAACTGTAATTCGTGCCACTTAATATTTCTGAATGTCCACAAATAAGTGCTGATTTAGTGAATAATTTTAAACATATGTATATGTAATAGTTAAACTAAAATGGAAACAAAGAGAACATCTCAGACAAGATTTTGATGTAATATGGAGATAGTTATATGTTGTGGAGTAAATCGGAGCAAAAAACTACATTAAGCAAAATATGGAGATTTAACTAAATTGGCAAAACTAATGTTTAAGATAGGATAAATTAAGGGAAAATTTTTAGTGAATAGAAAGGTAAGAGTGGTTGTTTGTTGTCTCAGTTTTGTGCTAAAATGAGATAAGTACTAAACTTGAGACCCTATGGATGTAGAGTGGTTAATCCTGGATTTATAAAGAGGATGTCATGGGTTCAAATATCTACAGTCTGCTTATAAGAGCTTGCTGGTTAGTAGGGTCGGAATAGCACCTGTCACCCACAGTTTTGTAACTTATGATTATCTGAAGAAGCTTAGACCACTTTTTCCATTGCAAAATAAATCTCAAACTTAAGCAAGCATTTGTGCTTGCATGTGGGTGAGCAAGCAATCTATTCAGGTATGGATTCTGGTTAATCTTTGGGTGGAAGTACTTGCCTAACTCTTTTTAATGTTTTTTTCACTGTGAATAACAATCCTTTGTCAATAAAAACCTTTTACAATTATAAAATTGATAAAGAACAAATTGTGAGGCTGTCCATTCTTGTTTGCAAGCTAAGAGTGCATCTCCCTGTTTCTTTTGCTTTAGCATAAATGTTGATCAACGGTAGATAATGTTAGTTACTCATCTCCCGAGAACTCCATCTCAGTCTTGTTACAGAAAGATCTTTTGATGACACCAAAAATGGCACTCTTTCAGTCAAATAGCTTATTTAAATAATGACATATTTGATACAATGACAAAATATGAATGATTTCTTTGCTTTCTGCAAAATGATTATGGTAAAATATATATGGCAGCATCTACTAGTGTTAAGTTTCATTTTGTTTATGTAATCTTGTAGAGCTCTTGGCTGATATATCGAGTAAACATTAAGCTTTAGGATGTCTCCTGTTGTTCCCTCATGTCTAGCTTCTCATTTTTCTGGTACGGATGCAGCAGTGAAAGCAAATAGTGCCATAGCCAAGGAATGCAACTCATGCTGACCCCTGGTTAAAGTCCAGAAGGGTTTAACGGGGAACTACTAGCTTAGTTTCCATTTTTCTGTTTTTGATGATAATATCAGTAGACATAAAATTATCTCTTTGCTGTAGAAGAGGTTATGTTGGCAAAACTTGAAGAATGAAGAATCAGGAGTGCTAGGGTGCTAATTAATGAATGAGAAGTGGATGAGATTTGTACAGTACAAAAAACTAAGGGATGACAAATATTGTTGAGAAAATATGAAACCAATTATGAAGAAACACAAGGTAGGACATTTATTTACGTATACCTTGTTATGATTGATGAAGCAACACTACCTGGAGTGGTAATGTATTAATAATTGTATAGCTTATGTGACATTTCATGTTCTTGTTTTGTTTGATGGATTGTAACATTTGAAAATTTTGATATTGACTTATTGATGCTTGTGATGCATCTTGGAGCATTTGGATTTTCTTGCAGTTCATATTTTGTTGCTAGGCACATTGCTTATGATTGTTGATTTTGCTTTTCCCTTTCGTCACCAATCTATCATTTTCTTCATGACAATTTCTGTCATTTATTTTTATTGTTCATTTCGTTGAAAATTGTTGGCATACAAGCAATTGCTCATATTGATCAATGTTTTATTTTTTCTTATCTATTTATCTTTTTTTCTTGTGCTTCTCTCTCTCTCTCTCTATATATATATATACATATATATATATATATATATATATATATATATATATATATATATATTCTTCAATTCTTCATTTTTTCCCTGTTCTTAAATTTCTGATCTGTAATGGATCAAGGCAACATTTTCTTATTGTGAAATGGTATGTGATGTTGAACACGTCCTTCACAAACCAAAGGACAATCTCATCTTTACAGTGTTTGTTTCTGTCTTGTCCTCACAGATCTTAATTTGAATTATCACATGGAATAAGACTTCTTTTCTTGTCTTTGGTACAACTAGTAAGAACTATTCAAGTTTCCATGGTTTTATGGAACTATAAATCACTAACCTACTGAACTATCATTTGTATATCCAGGCAAATATAGTGCGATATAATGAGGATAATTTGAAGAGAATGCAAAGAATTCAATCGAGCTATGGAAATCTTAAGCATGCAGAAATCCTGCCAGGTGATATTACTTCAGAAAATGCTTATGGTGGTGACCGATGTGCAGATCTTGTTAGCTCTCATATTTCTGAAACAAAAGATTTGGAGATACCTATGCCACCCTTTGCTCTTGTAGCACAACGTGCTATCAGGTTTGAATTCATGTTTTCAATTTTCACTCATGTGTTCCCCACCATGTTCAGATGAGCAGGTTAATGATTATATATTCGCTTGTTACTCTCAGCCTATTTGCCATCTGAAATTCAACTTAAATCAATATCTCATGTGTTGCCAAATTACAGGCTGAATTTCTGTTGACCTTGTTTATATTTAGTACTGGAGTTTGGTGTTGGAGAAAAGAGCTTAGGGCATGGAAAATACTAGTGGAGACTTAGATACGGCAGTCATTTGAGAGAACAAGCAACCCCACATTGTATCTCCAAAGGAGTATTGGGTTTTCAAGCAGAAAACCAAAACAAGCAGGACCCACGAGTGGCCAAAAAGTATTACTGTTATTTCCATTTTGTCAGTAAAGCATTTAAGAGGACATTAGAGAAGGTTATACTTATATGCACACCAGTAATGGACTTAGTGTGCTTGCTATAACATTGTGGGCAGAGTAAGAATGGATGAAGGAAATACTTTTTTATGAGGTGCAATACATACATAATCTAATTACCAGGACTGTAATTTGAAATGGATAAAAGCTCTCTTCAAGTAATATAGATACTTCAAGCCTGAGATGACAATGTAAAAGAATTGTTAAAGTTTAACCCTAGTTTTGGCAAGGGCTTGAATCTAATTAATATTGTTAACTCAAATCAACTGTACCATATTAACTGAATGCATGTATAATATGCTAGTCAAGTTGGGTTACACCATCTAACAACCAACCTAAGCTTGGATAAGCGACATAATATCTAGATCTTGGATATAGCAAAATGCACCAAAAATACACAAGCCCTGCTGGCAGTCAATGTCAGAGACAGCAGTCCCATTACACAACTTTGGAAAGCCTCCATCTACAATATTTGCATCTCTCTTCTCATGTTGCTTTTGAGTTTCTTTAGTTTGTTGCACAGGATTGAATTCTAAATTGGACTAAATAGACACACGTGCAAAAATGCATGTTGTTTATCATTATGTAAAATTTTTCTCTCATGTTGAGGTAAATTTGCTGTTTCTGCATTGCTAATTCTCCTGAAATAATTACTTCTACCCAGTTTTTATGTCAGGTAGACCATGCAGTGTGTCTAATGTATTGGCAGAGCTAGTGGGAGCTGCACAGCCTTTAGCCTACAAACAGCAGCGATCACTTAAAGTCAAACAATTCTCTGTTACACTGGAAGCTGCAGTTGAAGAAGCTGCTCTGAGACAGGCACTGAGCAATTTGATAGATGGTGCACTCTTACGTACACATGTTGGTGGCAAGGTGGAAATAGTTTCCGTCGAGGCACCAGGAGGAGGAGCTCTTATAGTAGTTGATGATGATGGGCCTGATATGCACTACATGGTATTTCAATTGCCCCATGGTTTTCAAAAAACATTGATTCATTTATTTGGACTTGGACAAAAGGAATGTGAAAGTTAAGGAGAGTTAAATAAAATTGTCTATCTTCAAAGATTATAAAGATTTTCTGGAGCATATTTTTTCTAATGATCTTGAGCTTCAACAAGTTTTATAAAATAAGTCTCTTTATCTCTGGATTTTTATGAAGTTGACTGAGTCCATATAGGTCATTAGTTATGAATTCTATTTTATACTTCCCTTTTCTAAAACATGTCAAAGCATTATGCCCATTGAATTTTCTATGGTTTAATACGCAAGGTCTCTCTCTCTCCACAGCTTTTTTTCTTTTCTTATTCATTTGGATATATTGTACACTGTACATGGCCATTAAAGTGTCTTATCCTAGAGCATAGTGACAAATATCACGAGATTTATGAAAATCTCGCGATAATATCGCAAGAAATTGTCTCAGTTTAAAACGGCAATTTCTTGCAAGATTTTTAAAATATCGCGAGATTTATGAAAAAACATAAATACCGCGATTTAAACATGATATTTATGTTTTAAACGGCTATTTATCGTGAAAAAACCATGTATTTTTATTTTTAAATAATTTTTATTAATATTTTTTTATAAAAATATTTTTTTTTTAATTAATTTTTTTATTGCAGAGATTTTGCAAAAAAAATGCAAGATTTATGAAAAATTTTCAATTTCTCACGACTTTTTGAAAAACGAGATTTTGCTGAAAAAAAAAACGTTTGCCACTGTCCTAGAATAGCATTGCCAGAATCTCATGAAGAGAACAACCTTTCATTTTACAAATGGAAATGGTTAAATTATTATCCTGAATGAGTCCATTTTGATGCTTGTAATATTGCATATGGATTAGGTGAATTAAGATGGTTTGCATTTGTTTTTTGACAAATCAATTGCAGACACAAATGTACTCTTTGGCACCATTTGGAGCAGAGCTTTCATCAGAAGGCATGGTAGAGGACAGCATGACATGGAACTTTGTTGCTGGATTGACAGTTGCTCGTGAGATATTGGAGAGCTATGGTTGTGTTGTTCGTGTCATTTCTCCTCATCTTCAAAACACATCCCTTGGAGCAGGTGGTACAAGAATAGAACTTTGGTTGCCTGCTCTTCCATCTGATGTACTTGACCCTTCTCGATCAGAAAATTAGCAGCAACATGCATAACTGCAGGGTCAGTGGCTGGTTATCTGTTCATCTGTATGTAATTGATGTCAACCATAACTTTGTATTGCAATCATTTATTTCCAGTCAATGTTTGTATGATTATGGCTTATTTGCTTTTGGAAAGGTAGCAGGTCATATCATACAAATTTTCGTGTACAGGTTACTGTGTAGATATGAATGTACTATTGCCTGTTGTTGCTATAATTGGGAAACAATAATTGTTTCCAATTTCAATATTGGTTGAACTGCTAGTTTGATTGCTGTCTCTGGCTCACTTTTTTCATTATGATTTCCGTTGCATTCTATGCAGATGAATCAGGAACTCTATAACTGCAGTGTAATGAAAACAATGTGTGCACAAGAACAATGCCACTAATGGGCTACAAGAGAACAAAGAGAGTACACACCAAAAGCCACTAATAGGCAAAATACAATAAGCCACAAAAGGCTAACACAAATCACTCACAAGAGGGAAAGAGTACAAAATAAAATAAAAATAATTGTATTCAAAATGCTTAAGAAAAAGCATACATAGAGAAGGGCCTTAGCACCCTTTATATACGCCAAAAGCGGCTTATTGACAGTGGATAATAAAGAGACCTTTTGTTGTTTCTTACACTGGTAAGATATAAGAGTTTCTTAAAAACACACAGAAACCAGTAGTTGAGACTCTATCATTAGGATAACCTTCCCAATCTGCATCAGTATAAAAAATTAAATCTAAAGAGGAAGAAAAGGATAAAAATAACTCTTTAAATATAGAATTCTTGATATATCTGACAATTCTAAAAACAACACTCATGTGCACCGTAGTTGGTGCATTGAATTTGACAGGCTGAATGCACAACATGAGCAATGTCTGGTCTTATAATGGGTAAGCGAAGGATTTGATTAGTTGCTATTATGGAGTTGGATCTTCAAAAGGAGTCCCATCTTCCAATCTTTATTCTACCACAACCTCCGGCGTGTCAACCTTCTTATCATCAAAAATTCTAGATTCGACAATAATATATGCAACCAGCTTTATTTGAAACAAGATATATCCTCCAGGTGAGTAAGCTACTTCGATACCTAAAAAATCTCTTAAAAAAACAAGGTCAGACATATCAAAATGATTTTTAAGAATATTTTTAATTTCATCAGCCCCCTTTTTGTGACTCTGTAATGATCATATAATCAACATATGATAGAACAACAATAATGTGAGTACCTGTATCTTAAAAAAAAGAAATCAGCATCAATATAACATAATCTATAACCCAAGTTTAACATAACTTTGTTAAACTTATCATACCAAGCTTTGGGGGCTCGCTTAAGCCCATACAAAGCTTTCTTAACCGAATAACTTTTCCTCTCTCGACCTCATGGCCAAGAGGTGGATCCATTTACGCTTCCTCATTTAGGTCACCATTAAAAAAGACATTCTTGACATCAAGTTGGTAAATTGGTCACTTCTTAATGGATGCTAAGGCAATGAGTATTCTTACACTAGTCATACGAGTTACATGAGAAAAAGTCTCTTCATAGTCAATTTCATATTCTTGAGAATAACCTTTGGCCACTAACCTAGCTTTGTATCTTTCTAAAGATCCATCCTCTTTTGTTTTGAATTTATAAACCCACAAACATCCTATGGTATTTTTTCATATGGGTAACGATTAAATTTCCTAGGTCTTGACCTTCACTACAAAAAAAAACCGTGGATTAGCGATGGACGATATTCGACCTTAATCCATCGCTAAATAGTTTAGGGACAGATTGGCGACGGATTAGCATCCGATATCGTCCATCGCATAATCCTAGTCGCTAAATAGCAGCAGAGCTGATCTATTGCTAATTCGTCGCTAATTAGCGACATATTAGTGACGTATATAATTCATCGCTAAACAAGTACATATTTGATTTTGCGATGGAATGTAATTCGTCGCTAATCCATTACTATTTTAGTGATGGATTACATTTCCGTCGCTAATCCGTCTCAAAATTTAAAAATAAATTAAAAAAATTTATTTGAAATATAAATATCAAGAAAAAATTTGTCATTGGTTACATTTTTTTAAATGGAATTAAAACTAAAGTCAAGATTTCTTAAAGAAGCTTCATGCTAGTAAATGAAAATGTTAAAGTTTTGCACAATACAATTATCCAATATAAAAGAATAAGCTTTCAAGTGAAGAATGCTTGAAACAATATTGATCAGAATAAATGAGATCAAATAAGTGAAAGCAAAAAATTAGGCTTAGTCCATACTTTATCATAATCTTCTTCCAGCTTTATAAGCGGTGCAAAAACGTTTTGATACTGCAAAATGGAGGCCACTTCACAAGTCAAATTCAGATGAAACATTCCAATAATTGGAAATATGAATGAAAAAATTGGCATCTAAGTTACAAAGATGCAATGTCCATAAAAGGCATTTGCATTAACGCTTCAAATCATTATAAGAAGAGGAGAAGGAGACCTACATTTTTAAGCTTCAAATTGCATTCAAACCAAATATATCAAAAAAATACAGCGATTATCAAGGTGTATCATGGTCACCCAGATACCTGGTAAGCATCTTGGTATTTGAGGGCCACAGGCTAAGGTTCATCATCCACACCAGGTTTCTCTAGATCTTCAAGAGAAGCATGAGGATTTATCTTCCAAAGCTCTTCAACCTTGTTTATTTGTTGAGCACTGATTTGGCGTGCTCTCAACTACTCCTACTTAGATGGAACCTGGGAATAACACTAAACGTTAACAACCATATCATGTGCATCAAATACATAAAAGAAAGTAAACAAAACCCAATGAAATGTTTGACACCCAAATAGCCTAGAAAGAAGGAAAAGCATACCTTGACAAGCCATGTAAGGAAGCATCTGTCATCAATAAGCGGGCACCACTGACTCAGGTCCCAATTCATATCTTTCAGTGCATTGACTTTCAGGCAAGGCTCCCTACATAAGAGAACCACAACACTCTGTCTTGGCAGAAATAAACCCTAGAAGAAATACATTTCTACAACCACAGTTATAGCATTCAAGGATGGTTTCTCCCAGTGGGTTGTCCTTGTGAAGGCAGACCTCCTTGTGTTTATAAAATTGGCAGATTGATGAAAAAAAAAGGTGCACAAGATACTTCTCAAAATGACTCACAAATGCCCACAATATTTTATAAAATAAACAATATAAATTCCACCAATGTTGCACAAAAAGATTACAGTTTTCTATGGAACAAATCAGTTCAGTAACTAATGAGTGATCAAGATTTAGAAACTGAAACATGTTTCTGATCAATTGACTCAAACATTACATTATAATATTGACAATTTACACCACAAAGTTTTGTGAAGATGCAATTGAATGCATTTTTCTTTGAACAAAAAAGGATCACTGAAGTCTTTAACCATGGAACTTTTGCCAAATGTTGTATCTACTTTGTAGATGTTTTGAATGTGTTTAGTCATTCTCATTTAATCAGTTTTTTTATCTCTGCCAAGGTACTCAAATACACAATACATGGTAGATATTATTTGAGTCCAAAAGAAAAAAGAATTTCATCAAGATTAGATAAAGAGGAAAAAGAAAGAGAAAACCTCAGAGATGAATGATCTCCATCTGTTAGTCTGACATCTAATTATTTCATCAAGCAAAACAAAGTCCTCAGCTCCAAGCTGCAGGGTATTTCTTAATCCAAAGAGAAAATTACAAAGAGAAAGACCTCTAATTGTAAAAAAGTTTTACCAAGCATCATTTGTGTAATTGCGTGTTAATGGCTTTAATGGTCTGCGAAATATATAGCCTTTACAAATCTCTTCCGCCTATCATCAAAATGACATGGCCACCATAACGTACCCAAGCAACTAGATATTGCTCCGCTATAGGCTTGTAAATATCAATAGTCTTTCTCCCTGTGATTAATTCTAGTAAAACCACACCAAAGCTATAAACATCTGATTTGAGAGTGAGTTGACCAGTCATAGCATATTCGGGTGCACAATATCCATATGTTCCCATTACCCTTGTCGACACGTGACTCTTGTCCCCAACAGGGCCTAGTTTAGCAAGACCAAAATCAGAAAGCTTAGGATTAAAGTCGTCGTCCAGCAATATGTTTGTAGACTTTGTCATAGTAAATAACCGGTGGTTTTGCTTTGTCATGCAAATGCTCTAGACCTCTAGCTGCACCAACTGCAATCTTCATGCGGGTATTCCACTCGAGGGGTCTTCTTCCAGGTTGGATATTTGAAAGGAAAACAAATGATATGATTCAACGTTAATTCAACTAATACAATTCAAAAACAAATTCAAGACATGATTTTCATGATAAGAAATAGAACAAGCTAGAAATATTTCAATCTGACTGCAGAGAAACTAAGACTTCAATCTGATGACAGAGAAACTAGCAGATTCAAGAAAAGCATAATATTGCTGAAGCAGCTGGTCTAGTAACAATTCTTTAGCTAGTTAGTTGGTCATCAGAATAATATACCATTCGTTCATATATTGTTGTTAGAAGTATTTATAGATAGGTACAAATGAACTTAGCCTTTCACACTCCAAGGTGCTGAAAAAAAGAACCAACTTAATTGCATGTTCAGCTCATTTCAAAAGAGCAACATAAATATCAATCAGAAGACGGTCACCTCAACAGGGGTTGCCAAAACCAAAAGATATTGAATGGCTTCCACGAAGATGCCAGGCTTAGCTTTAGCAAGTCCAACAACACATATCGCTTGTTCTTCGCCACTATATTCAGGACACTGGCCATCCCTGAAGAGCAATGATACATTAAGAACAAGGAATAGTAGCCACAAAATCTATAACTGACTCACATGTTAGATAAAATTACACATGTAACCTCTATTTCATTAAGTATCTTTGGCTTATAAACTAGTAATATCAATGATCCAGAGTTTATTTGCAAAAATCAGGGTGGTAAAATTTTAACACTTTTCCAATCAGTTTTGCTGTAAAGCACACATTAAGGTAAATGTAATCCATATAGTTTATAAAAATAAAAATAATAATAATAATATATTAACAAATTTGCAAGCGCTAAGCAAGCTCTTTGTTATCTTTTAAAAATTATGTCATTCTTAGGAGCAAAAGTATAATACAAGGAGCAAATCCTATTTGTATGGTTATGCTGGGTATAGTCAGATCCAAATTGCACCAGACATTCAAGAGAAAATAGTTGTTTTGTGGTATTCTTAGAAGATTCTACAAAATAAACTTCAGGACCAGCAAAATGTTGTGAAACAATGGGGATCTACCCTTTCCATGAGGAAGATTACTCAGAAAAGAACAAACTAGTTGGCAAACGGTTAGTGCAGGTTTACTTGTATAAATGGTTCTTAGTCTTTCAAACGGATTACAACACGATTGGCCAATCAAAGCACTCTGCAACCATGGGTCATAATCGGATTAAAAAAATGTATTACTGGATGTTTTCTAGAACTTGATGCTTCTATGAGTCTTATATACAACAGCGAGGATGAGACAAAAGTTGACTTTACCATTTATCAAAACGCCAAAGGAATAGAGAGTTGTCCACAGATGCCCATGCTCGCCGAATTTCTGGAAAAATTCCACATAAAGTAGTACCTTCTCCTCCAGCTACATTTTATCTATCAATAAGTATATCAGGAAGATCTCTGGTATTGGCTACTTCAACCGCTGGAGGCCACTGCATCAATAAACGTTGTAGTAAGTATGCAAACAACCTACTGAGGAAAGAACATCAGCTTCTTAAGAACCATATTAAGGAATATATTACCAAGGATCACAATACTGAGGAAGCCCATAATGTGCTATGATCCCCTGCTATTATACCAGAGGAACATCAAGAACTAAACCAGGATCCTAAATTTATTTGCAGAAGATGGTATGGGCGTTCTTACCTTCAAAACAAATTATCAATCAATTCAATTCAACAATTACTTGCTATCTTATGACGACCAAAAAATGTCGAACATGCGAATAACCACACGCCAATCCATTAAGTACCATTATCATTCAAAAAATCGCATTCACTGAAAAAAAATATAAAATAAATGAAATGGATGGATGCGTTATACTGCTGCAGTTCGCACCCATGGAGCTATAATTTGTAGAACTACGGAACTAACGATTGTCGAACACGATCAACACAACTAGGAAAAAAAAATGCAAAAACACAAGGTAAGGTTGGGAGCAAAAGTCGAAAACCAGATGCGATAGAATTGACAATAACACTGCATACCTCTTTCGGGGGAGACAAGTACAGGTGGCTGGCGTATCTAGAAGCTTCCAAAGCCTCCTTGACATCGACCCGCCTGGAGGAGTCCCGGCTTATGTAGTCTCTCACCAGGCGCCCCGCGACCACCACATTCAAGGCGATCCTCTCATCTTCCCACGACATCGCTTCTTTCTTCTTCTTCCCCTAAAACCCTAGAAACATGAAACTTTTTGAACCAGAGTGAAGAGAGAGAATGAACCTCGCGAGACTGCAGATGGGGAAGGAAAAGAGGCGGAGGCAGTGGTGGTCACGGCGATAGCACCCGACTCGGTTCGACTGCAGACAAGGGGAAGGGGCGGAGGCATCACGGCGGAGATTAGGGATTTTACGAGAGAAAGGGGGAGAGAGTGAGAGCGAGGGAGAATTTTGCATGGTTTAAATCCAGAAGTAGCCACTGATTAGCCATGCGAAAATTTTGTCTCAGAAAATTATTTCTCTCATCCATCGCGAAGTTGCGAAGGAGTTTGAGATGGAATATTTTTGTCGCTAATCCATCATTAATTAGCGACAAATTTTAAGATGAAATATTTTCGTCGCTAATCTGTCGTTAATTAGCAATGAATTTTGAGACAGAATTTTTCCGTCGCTAATTCTGCAACTGATTTCAATTTTAACGACGACTAGTTTTCTCTTACTAATCTATCGCAAATTTACGACGAAAAAAAATCATCACAAATTTCCGTCGCTAACTAACATTTTTCTTGTGGTGCTTCTTGAAGGCTTCTAGTTCTAGATTTATGTAATCAACCAATTCAAGAATTTCTTTAGCCTCATTACAGGTTGAACGTTCATGAAATGATTGGATAGATATAAGACATGCTCTATATCTATGTGAAAATGTCTCATAAGATACAAACCTTTCAGGAGGTTTAGAGGTTCTACTGGATTTTCTAACACTAATTTCTCCAATATTTTGGTTTTGGAAATATCTATCAAGTGCACATGAAGGATTTCCAATAGCTCTTTTAGAATGAGTTTGAATATCACGGTTTTGAGTATCCTCCAAGGGAACACCAAAGTCAATCAATGCATATTATCATCATAATCATTATCAATATGTATAATTTTGTCAGAAACTTTTTTGGCAATAAATCAAATAAAAAGGAATACTCAAGACCATCCTTAAGCTTATCCAAATCAAAACCATTTTTATTTTCTAGAAAATTCACATTTCTTGAAATATATAATGTCATTTTTCATATCATAAAATCTATAACTTTTTTGGTTGTTTGCATAACCAAGAAACACACACTTGGTGGCTTTAGGAGATAATTGATCTCCTTTTTAAATAATAAAACAAAACACTTATATCCAAAACTCTTAATCTACTTAAACTGAGAGAAGCTTAGTAAAGTTTTTCAATTGGAGATATGTTTTATAAAACTGACGAGGTCATTCGATTGATAAGATATATGATAGTTAAAGCATCTTCAGCCCAAAATCTTTTTAGAACACCTTTTGAAATAAGCAATGTTCTTGTGATTTCAATGATATGATAATGCTTTCTTTCGACTAATCTATTTTGTTGAAGATTATTTTTACAAGATTTTTGATGTGAAATTTCACTTTTTTTAAATACTTTTTAAAATCATTAAGCAAATATTCTTCACTGAATCAGATCAAAAAATAACAATATGGGTTTGAAATTAGTTTTACATAATTTTGTGAAATTCCTTGAAACATGCAAACACATCAAATTTTTGCCTAATAAAATAAATTCAAATATACCTAGTATAGTCATCAATAAATATGACATAATAAGAAAACCCTCCTTTCGATATGATTGGAGTCAGTCATAAGTTCAAAAGGGTTGGAAGATATAAAAGTTCTAGAGCCAAAATGAATTTTCTTTATTTTTTTAATAATACGGTCATTACATTCAAACTCTTTTTCAATATAAGAGTTTCAAAAAAGGAAAAAGAGATAACTTAGATACATTAGGATGACCTAATCTTTGATGCCATAAAAATTTTATTTTTTCTTGACAAAGTTATAAAATGCTTCTTTAAGAATATGAAGAAAATCCATGTAGTAGAGATCGCCCCTTCTATGGCCTTCCCCAATCAGCTGACTAGTGATCACGCACCCAACATTTTTTTGATGAGAAAAAGACCTCATACCCACAATCCAAAATTTGCGAAACTAAAAACAAGTTTGGATTGAGTTTTGAAAAAATTCTAACTTTAAGAATTTGAATTTGTTTTTGAAATGTTTGTGAATGTTTCAATACTTTTTTATTTTAAAATTGGTTCCATCAGCCGTAGAAACACAAGAATTATGAAAAGGTTTTGTGCATTTGGATAAGAGGGATTCTAAAAGGGTTACATGAAAGGAGACACCAGAGTCAAGTATTCATGAAAACATACCTAGAGGAGAGGAGGTGGATACAACGATACTGGAAGTAGATATGAAAGATGTTTTAAGACATAATTGTAATGCTTCTGCTAGTTGACAAATAGAATCTTTAAGTTCTTCTCCTTCCTCGATAGCTTCATAACTATTTTTGATGAATCTTTAATGGTTGTTACCTTCTTTTTAAGCTTAAGACACTCTGGTTTGATGTATCCTGGCTTTTGGCAAAAGTGACAAATAATTCTCATTCATCCTCCATTGTTGTTCCTCTCAAAATGTGGATGCTTACATGCTTTCACATTGTTGCCCGGTCTTGACATGGCAAGTACACCTTCACTTCCTTTAGACATGCCAAGCCAAGTCTCAACTTAGTACATTTTGGCAAGGGCATCATTTAGAGAGGTGGTGACGATTCTATGCAAAATTGTAGACCTTGTTCAAACTTGGGTCTCAACCCAAATAGGAACACAAACAAGTGCAACTTCTTGAGTTTTTGCCTCAACTCAATGGCAAAGCCTTTCCACTTAGGCTCAAGTAAATCCAAGTCATCCCAAAGAGGTGAAAGAGTGCCATAACAATCTCACACTCTTGTCATCTTGTTTTGTTGTCTGGATCTTCTCTTGAGGGAAATATTGTTGTGCCAAATCTTTTTGCATGAGCATGTTTTTAAGAAAAATCATTACTTCACATGCTTTCTTAAATTTCATTTTTTCATGACAATCTTAAGTGCCATGCTATTTAGGAACCAAGAGAGAATTTGGGCATTTTTGGCTTCTCAATCTTCAACCTTGATGTAGTATTCTCATCAAGGGCCTTAACTTGATCTCCATCCTTAGTAAGTATGAGTTGTGGTTTACATCTAGTACCACTTACATACCCCCACAAATTCTTTTCCTTAAGGTGGTTCTCTATAACGGCGGCCTACATTAGACAGTTTAAGTCATTTAGCTTGAATGTGATGACTGCCATGGGTTTTTTATCCATCATCTTGAAGGAGAAGAGCAAGAGCTTGAACAAGATTCTTCCTTTGCCACAAACACGATCTTTGAAGAAGTTTTACAATCCTACAATGTAACGAAGCAAACGAAAATACAATGAAAAACCCACTAAGGGTTAACAAGAATACAATAAAGAGTGCACACGCGCTAGTCCACCAAGGCAGAATACAACAATCAAGTGAAAGCAATCACAAAAGCACAAGTGCATTCAAGAGCCATTATGAACAAGCACATTATAAAAAACAAAATGTTATTTACTTGAGAAATGCTTAGCAAAAAGCATAAGAAATACAAGGAGTGTCCCTTTTAAATAGAACACATGAGGGCTGGTCCAACTGGTCATTCGACCAGCCCCAACGGCTATAAATATAGCTATTGGGACAAGTCCAACACCACTATCGTGGTCATCTCATCCTTTCTGTCTTAGGGATACGCCATTTTGGGACCATGCCCCTGGTAACACAAGTGTCAACTTTTCACATGGACACTGACACATACAGTCATTAAATTATTATTTTTCATTAATATTTCAATATTATTTTAATAAAAAAACATTTATTATTAATAAAATATCAAAAAATATTTTTTATTGATGCTTTTTTAAAAATGTATCTTGATGTCTTATTTTTTGAATAAATTTCAAGCTTGCGAATCGAAACTGCCTCTACGTATCTTTGTGACATGGCCTCTTTTTTAACGTAACCACCATCATCATACATCGGCATCATCACCATCTTCCCTTTTTCCAGCGATTCAACAGTCAGATGAAAAGCCCAGAGTGGTTTGGCATAGTGGGAGGGGGCCTTGGCTGCTAGACTGGTGGTCAGGGTTCCATTCTCGGGCGTCAGCCCCTTGTATATAAGAAAGGGTAAATGCATTATGTCCCTTAGCTCGTGGTGAAGCAAGGTGACTCCCTGAGAGTAAGGGGTGCACTACAGGTTTACACCATCGAGAAAGCGACCTATGTCAGGTGAAAGAGAAGGATTATGGGCCATGGTACAACATAAATATCTCAAAGACCAGCGTTCTATGCTTAAGTGCTGTGATGCCTTTCACTTTTTTTCTGGCAAACCTATCGCAGGAAAATGTTCATTAAGAACAGGTGGCCAAGAAATGAAATGAGCCACTCTTGGTTCAAAGAGGTCAAGGTACGTAAATCATCCTTGTGAAGTGGGGTGGGTAGGGTATCGTGAAGGGTTCCTTCTTGTTTTTTCCCCATCCAAACTGGGGGATAAACAATGGGTGGTAATCAGTATTTCCATGCTATTGATGGTTGAGAATTTTTTATTACCATAAATAATGAGAGGATTTTGCCAATTCTCCTTCAAAATAGATTGGTCTTCATACCTTACCAATTTTTTTTTTCAATCAATCACAAAAATTAGGGGCCTTGCATCTACCATCTTGCACACATAATCTGGGTATTGCAGTGGACTCGCGTTTGTGCGGCAAGATCTAGCAAAAGGCTAAAATCCAGAAAATGTTGTGATATTGCAAGTTTTACATTAAAGGGTTCAGGTTTGCTTCAGTTTTGTATGTGCAAACCACCTAGCTAAGGGGGTGGAATTCCCTTGTTTGTTTGTTTGTTTTTTCTACACATCCAATACCGTAGATGTGATCCACATGTTTTTGGATCGCCAGAGTCCAACCTGTATACAGGTTTTTTTAGGAAATCCAAATATCAACAGCTATGAAGGCATCGATTTTTCTTCTCATAAAAACATTTTTTTTTCATCGAAAAAGCATTATTCAAGAGCAGATTCTTACTAAATCGAGCATGCTGAACACATCTGTGAGGTCAGATGGTGTCAAAACAACTCGCATCGACAGATTCAAACTAGATTGTAGGTACAATCGTTTGTACCAAATAGAAACCCCATTTTAAATAGAAAAGTTGCCATACAAAACTACAAATCTGAGAATAACTCTGGTGGTTACACATTATTGGCAGTTGAAAAATGCCTTAATTTAAAAATAGACAATGGCCACCATGTCTGAAGGACTCTGAGAGAGAGAGAGACTAAAGAGCTTGATTCGTAATCCACCTTTGGTACATGTTGAAGCACTCCATGGGCTTGTACTCTGGGGCAGTGTGGCCCGCACCCTGCAGATGCATTTTCCATATAAATAAAAAATAAGCACCAAAATGTTCTCATTCTCTAGTGTCAACAATCTATTTAGTATAATGAGGAGGAAGGTCACACCTTGACTGTGGCATATGTAACGTTAGGTGCATATTTAATTGTAAATCTGTAAAAATAAAAATAAAAAAGTCAGATAACAAACTCATAGTGATTTAAATGATAACCATAGATGTTTCATCTGCTTTAGCAAAGGAAGAAGGAAATGTAGTGAAGTCGGGATAGGTAAAAGGGGGGAGGGGGGACGGTACTGTTGATATTTATGTACATGCACAAGGGTAGGCTTGAGCTCAGAAACAATGTGATTCAAACCAGATCAAACTAGCTCAATCTATGCCGGTTTAAATATTGGCACACCAAAAACTTTAGGGGTTGTCGCCCACAACTGAGGTCTAAACTTGAGAAAGTGTTGTGATTTACAGTCACAGGATCTTGAGAAATTAAATCCAAGACTCACAGGGCATTGGAAACATGCCCTAACATTTTTCCAACCTGATTTTCTCACGCCACACAAAAAAGAGAATACTTTTCATAAAGAAGAGTTATCATTTGGATTTTCTTTTCCTTCAAGACTTTTTCACACTTCCAAACGTGCCATAAGTAAAATGAATTTTTAAACAACAATGGATGCATTAAGCAGAAATTTGCATGAGAGAAAATCAAAGGGGAAACTCACCCTCCAATTTGCTCACTAATAAGCCAAGCCCGCCATTGGTCAACCACGGTCAAATTGAGGTAAGTTAACCATCCCTCTGTCCCAATGTATGGAATCACCATATCATGGTCACCACTGGAAATTAGATACAAGCTTAACATTAGCATCTCATTAACTGTCAAAAGATACATGGTCTAATATTTTTTTTAAAAAAATTACAATTTTTGTTGCAATATTTTGAAAAGATAACATAATACTAAAAAAAGCAATATTTTCCAAACATTGCCTATTTCAAAAATATCATGTTTTTACTTTTTGCGGAGCCTTTTATATTTTTTATATTTCATATATTTTATGTCTCTATATGGCAATACGTTCTGGAGATAAATCAGATTTCATATATTTTATGTCTCTATATGGCAATACGTTCTGCAAGAATGATGATAGAGTGGTGATAAGCCCAAATGCATCTAAAAATCAAGCCACACTCAAGAGTGCTGCCAAATTCACAACTAAGTGTATTTCCCAAATGCACATTAAATCACATTGCACCTGATCTGCCCTACCTTTGTCATGTGATTGCTTGTGCATGTGGTGCACGAGGCATTCATGTTATTTGTGTGTTTCCTACATGCTGCGCCTTGAGGCCAAGAAGGAACTTAGCTAAAGAAATAGGGTTGTGTTCACTCTTCCCGGGGTTTGGAAGTGGAACCGGTGTTACTGTTCTTATATTCATTTCGAATTGGCCTGAATCGCCTGATTCCTATAGAATCAGCCCAAAATCGATTCAATAAAGGGCCCAATTCATCCCCTTTAACAGATCTCCAATTAAAACCTGCTTTAACTAGAATCAACCTGATTCAAATTGGCCTTTTTCTTTAATATTTTTTTATTTTTATGTTTTTAAAATCTTAAAAAATAAAATTGACTGATTCTCTGTCGTTTGGAAAATGCGTATCATTTGCTCAAAAAAAAATTTTTTTTTTGAGAGAGAGCAAGGTTGTGGTTTTAAGGCCTAAACACAAGATCAGGTCAGATCCTATCGAGTTTTAAGGAGGGGACACAAATCACACCAAACACAAACAAAGAAGCAAACAACCACAAGGCAAGAGAATTTTACATGGTTCGGCCATGTGCCTATGTCCACAAAGAGAGTTCAAGGAGATAATATTAATGAGAAACAAGCACTACATATAAAAGAAAAATATGCAAAGCCACAAAAGAACAATAACACTTATCGTCCACCAATAAGATCAGATTGATGGTGGATCCAATAAACCTTCCCAAATCATCAACAAGAACAGCCCAATAAATTGGTTTTACTCCACTCAACTCTTGTTTTTTCCTCACTCAATGATCAGTCCCAATACTACCAAAAAGAGCCTTAATACCTACCGTTCAAAAGGATCTCACAAGCCTTTCTATTTGCACCTTATTGTCTATAAAAAATCTATCTAAAGACCTTACCTTACCACTCAAATAAACATGAGTCTTAGATAGGTCCAACTAAACCCATCTCACCTACTTTTCTTTTCTTTTGAAGGGCAAGCTGGGGTTAGTCCGACCCCCACAGGTTATTATTCAACTTGCAACGTCCCACCATAAGGAGACGTGCAGTGATAGCTCCTACCAAACCACTCGAAGCATCCCCCCCTTGGTATCTCACCTACTTTTCTTTATGCAAGGGAGAAAGCATCACCAACCAACGGGGCTCCTCTTGTTTGGCAGGAGCAGTTAGTGCACGTCACCTTACGATTGGGACGTCGCAAGTTCTAACCCCAAATGGTATGGTTGTATAACTGGTAGGGGTCTGCCTAACCCCAGCTTTCTCTGTCATAGGAAAGCCTCATCAGAATGGATTCTCAAGAACCTTATGCAAAACTAATAGTCAAGTGAGTCCCAAGTGGACCATTCAAGCCACCTAGGGATGACAGTGGACAGGGGTGGGGGACAAGGTCTCCACCCCTGTCCCATCTCAAAATCCTGCCCTTCATCTCCGTTTCCATTGCAGCATGGGTCTTGATTTTAACCTCCATCCCCATTTCATGTCCTCCATCCCTGGTCTAAACAGGTTGAGGCGGGGTGGGGCACCGTTTTCCCTCGGTCCACTGTCATCCCTAAAGAATGATCAGGGATGAGGCAATGTAGAGATTGAAGACGAAAACAGGGCGGGGAGGGAAAAAACATAAGTCCATCCCCGCCTTCTGCACGGGTTTTGATTTTAACCTCCATCCTCGTTTTATGTCCTTCATCCCCTGTCCAAATGGGGCAAAGCAGGGCGGTCCACTGCCATCTAGGAGAGAGAGCCGAAAGTAATTCAAATCAACAAAATGTTGAACCCATGAACTGAACAAAAGCAAAAGTCAAAACAAAAAAAAAGCACAAGAAAAAAGAACATCAGACAGATAAAATGGGCTCACACCGGAGCTGCTTGCCCAGATTGCGGCAAAGGAGAGATAGCGTCAGCAGGAGGAAGCGAAATATCACTAAGATGCATACGCAAGATCGCATAAACATCTAGGAGAGAGAGAGAGAGAGAGAGAGAGAGAGAGAGAAACTATAACCATCAACATTACGATACGAAAACAGAGCCTTTGGAGATGAGAGAGAGAGAGAGACCTGTAAATAAGTGCAGGGTAGCCTTTGGAGATGAGAGCACGATGGTACTGGATAACGCTTGACCATTCCTTGTCGTAAGTGATTTTTGTGCTGCACCTTTGCCATTCACTCACACTTCCCTGTATTCCAACAGCCCACAGACAATGTCCAGAAAACATATCCATGAGCTATGTCACAAAGATACGGGTGCAACACGACACGCCGCTCAGGTTCACTCGAGTTCAATTTTCTTTTTTTCGAAAAACAGGACACCAATATTTTTATTGAAATTTTTTAATCCATAAATTTTGATAGCTTAAAATTTTAAAAATACATTTTCATTAAAACATTATTAAAATGTATTTAAATTCATTAAAAGTATTGAAATAATATCCGTAGTCATTTTATCAAAGACACGCTGCCAAAATGGCGTCTCTGTGACATTGGCCATAAGACTCTCACACTGAGGACTTGCTTCACTCTAGGTGTTCGACCGGGTTCAAATGGGCATGATGGGCTCAGATCCACCCACCTTTGACAAAGCCTTAAAAGCATGTGATTGGCTTCTAAAGTAAACCATATTTGAGAAAAGAATCAGATCCAGACGCAGAAGATGGGATCCAAACACGATCCATCTCCAGTATTAATAGTGTCAAGAACTTGGTGTGTCTGGTACAATCCAATATTTGGTCAGGACCCTGACCATGGCTTTTGCAACTAGGACAGGTATAACCACCATTCTTACCCAGGAAGAATCCATATCCATCTGATTGGAGCCGTTTAGGACCTATGTCACAAAGACACGTGAACACAAGGACACGTGATGCGGATTTGACTCAAAAGTTTTTTTTTTTTTTTTGAAAAGTAGGATACGAGGACATGTTTTTTTTAATCAATAAGAAACATTTTTTTTGGTATTTTCAACATTAAAAATGCATTATCTTGAAATAAAACAAAAAATCATTAAAAATATTAAAATATTCACCATGCGTGTCTACGTGTCCGTTTATGTCACCAAGGATGCACCACCAAAATGGCGTGTCCCTGTGACAGTTTAGGACATTGATTGTCCTAATTGGAAATTTAGACACCCAAGCTAACGTCCAAAGATGATGGGTTGGTGAGAAAGAAAGAAAACCTCTCGGACATGGAGTGCTTCTCTCACAGTCTCGTTGTTCGCCCATACATAACTAAGATAGTAACTGTACTCCTGCATCATTTTCACCAAACAAGAACAACCAGTCATATATAAGGTGCATGCACGCATGCACACACATACATACATATCCAATTGAGCTTACAATCATGAAAAAAATATATATATATGAAAACACACACACACACACACACACACACATATATATATATATATATTTATTAGTCCTGAACAATTTTTTTCTCTTAAATCTCTTAATTACTTAAAAAAACATAGCTAGAGGTATTCCTTGGTTTCACTTAAACTATAGTTGCTTTTATGATTGTTTATTTAAAAAACATGTTTTTGATTGAATCAATTTAGCCAGCAAATTTAATTTTTTCATCATCAAGTTTCAGTGCAATATGAGCCCTTGATTTTTTATTGCAATAAAAAACACGCTTAAAACATGAAAAGTAGCTCACATCAATTATGTGTTCCATTGAGTATAAGTAATCATATCTGTGAGTTTAGATTAAGCAAACACTTATGCATATCCCTTTTCAAAACCACTTAGAATGGGTTAAGAGATCACTCTGTTTGGGGCCTAGACATATTTTTCCGGCCAAGAGAAATCCGTCCATCGAAGACCGCACATTGGCTGGCCTCCAGTTGGTAAAACCTTTGAGGTCCCCCCTGTCCACTGGGGAGTACATCCAGACCCAGCTAAGACCTTTTTTTTAAAAGGCAATCAGTTATTATTCAATGTACCACTGGGGTTTGAACCTGCAACGTCCCGCCACAAGAAGACGTGCAGTGACAGCTCCTACCAACCAAGCAGAGCCGCTGTTGGTACCCAGCTTCGACCTTGCAGCAAGGGATGCCCCTTGTGGGTTTCAAACTCATGATGTCTCGTCAAGTTGCTGCAACGATATGGGTGGATCCCTTGTGGGTAACATATATATTTCTGTTCTTAGAGAGAGAGAGAGAGAGAGAGAGAGAGAGAACCCTGCAGCTGAGTGGAGGAACTTTGGATGAGAAGTCATGGATGGCTTCGAACTCATAGAGGGCTCGCCTGGATGCGACCCTTGGCCTTCTCTGTGGTGACCAATAGAACCCACAGTACACCTCCAGTATGTTCTGCTCGTTGATATGCACAAGCAACTGATCCACATAAAAAGCATTCAGTTAAAAAACCTCAACCAGTACTCTTAAACTTCTCTTCTTTTTCTTCTTATTCAACAAATGAATCAATTATAAGACAGCAAAGAAAGCAAACAAATAAACAAGAAATTCACAAATCATCTCACCTCATCTACAAGCTCAAGATTCTTGGTGCAGTTCTCGTTTGGTGGAGTGTAATATTCCCCATTGCAGATCTCCTTGGTTGCCTTCAAAAAAAAACAAAGACTTTAAGACTCACAAGTCAAAATATGGCTATTAGACTGAATCATGTACAACTTGACTTAGTCAAACACTGAGTAGGTCAACACTAGGAGCTGGCTAGGTCACGACTTAGTCGAATCTCATGATTCGAGATTGATCAAGGCATGACCAAATATCGTCAAGACTTGCATTGGCCCAGCAAAATTGTTTATAATCTGGACTTGAGTCCAATGTCCATCAAGTTGCCTCTGCTGTGTCTAGACTTGTCTTGGTGGAGCCCGATTATAACTCAGTAAGCTCAGAACACGAGACCTTGGTTGAGCCTAGAAAAAATCAGTAACATGATTCACTTTTCTTTTTTTGGATAATTAAAGGGGAACCCTCCCCCACAATCACCAATTGACTGCACATTGGCTGGCCTCCAGTTGGTAAAACCCTCGAGGCCCCTCTGTCCACTGAAGAGTACACTCAGCTTCGAATAGCAGTGAATTTTGAACTTGTGACGTCCTGACAACTTGGTGACATTCACAAACCCCCCCAAAGAAATTACTCGTTTTGGGTGGTTAGCGATGGATTCAATGGGTACACCCCCTTAGGGACTTCAACTGTCTTTTTGCCAATCTGACCTCACAGATGTAAAACCTCCCGGTACCCCACCCCTGCCCACCTGGGATAGTAACATGATTCACTTGAATATTAAAGATGTAAATAACCTAAGCTCTTTAGTAAGTCAAACATACATTCCCAACCTCTTAAAAAATAGCCCCAAGGGGTTTGGTGCAGTAGAAGGTGCAAGGGGCCTTGACTTCATGGTCAGGGTTCCATTCTCATGAGAATGAGCCCCTTGTATTAATGATGGCAAGGGATAGGCCTTTGCGCAGCCAAAGCTTGGTGACTCACTGAGGGAAAGGGGTACGCCACAGATTTACAGTGTAAGAGCAGCGACCGTAAGTATGACAAGATTAACCAACAGGGAGAGTGTTTTTTTAGTCTTTCATGGAAATCCCCCCTGAGAAAACACACATTCCCTTTCTAAAAATGGCTAACATCAACAGAGTTATTGGTTTACATGAAGAAAAAGTAAATAACAAGTTAGACTAATGTTGTCAGTATCGATGCGAGCCGATCTAAATAAGCCGATAAGCATTATATCAACTCAAAATCGATTCTGAAATAGGGTTGATTGTGTTGGGTATAAGTCAAATGCACGCAAGGTGCTGAACCCAAAATGCACAGCAGAAAATAAGAAAGAAAAGGAGAAGACTACATGAGGTAGAGTCTTAGGTTAACACCATTGGCTGCTTTTAAGGAGACACATGTCTGCTTCATGGAACTCTACTAACAAAGATACCAACGGGGGCTGCGCTTATCTGGTAGGAGCAGTTTGCAGGTTCAAAACCCAATGGTATAGTTGTATAACTGGTAACCCAACTTGCCTTTAAAAAAAAAACTCTACTAACAAAGATATGGTGGAATAGGTTTTGAGTCTTGGACAGCACCTTATATAATTCTTCTGTGATGAGTGACATTCCACGAGAGAATGGAACTGCACCGGCGTCAAACTTGTTATCTGTAGTGGGGTTACCAGCAAAATAGCCCTAAACATCAATTACAAAAAAAAAGTGAGAGAGAGAGATCACATGTTAAACCAGTTCTGCAATTTTGGTTGCATTTTACCAACTGTTGTGGTTGTGTAATGAACAAATTAAGGGCACGTACCTTTAGATTGAAAATAGTCTCAGTTCCATTTTCAATTTCTGCAATGCCCAAAAGCAAAATTTATGACCAACATGGAGAGAGAGAGAGAGAGAGAGATTACCTTGTGCTATTTTATAGGTTAGAGCAGGAATTATCATGCCAGAATATGAATCTCCTGCAATGTAGAGAGGGTTCGATTGGAATTCCGGATTTAGTTGAAGCCACTGCATCAAAAAATGCCATCAAAACTGTCTTCAAATTGCACTTCTACTTAGTGTTGGTGCTACCTTGCAGTTTTATGGTTTTGAAAAGAACTGTTTAGGAGATTTGGGTTGTTTTCATATGTTGACGAATAAATTACTCATGAAACCACGCATTACTTGCGGCTTAAAACGGGATTGCTTTGGGACTTGGAAACACAAGAAATCCCAAAAAAGTAATCTCTTTTAGTTGGTAAACCTAGGGACATGCGTGTCCCT
Source organism: Nuphar pumila (assembly GCF_984573655.1). NCBI lineage: Eukaryota > Viridiplantae > Streptophyta > Magnoliopsida > Nymphaeales > Nymphaeaceae > Nuphar > Nuphar pumila. The sequence continues at coordinate 118,252,458 of NC_143255.1, forward strand.
GGTGACACGAGTGGACACGTTTTGACACAGACACATACAACCAATATTTCAATATTATTTTATTATTTTTTGATGTTTTAAAGTTTTATTTCAATAAAACTGCAATTTTAACATTAAAATGTCAAAAAAGTTTTTTTTATTTAAAAATATTTTTTTTATCCTCGTGTCCTATTTTCCAAAAAAAAATCGAACTTACCAGTCAAACCCATGTCAAGTGTTCTCGTGCCAACGTGTGTTTGTGACATAGGTCCCTGGTGACACAAGTGGACATGCCAAGACACAGGAACATGAACATTGGCACGTAACATTAAAATATAAAAATAGTTTTTTATTAATTAAAAAACAAAAAAAATCATGATTTTTTTTTTAACTTGCGTGTCCAACACACATCACACATCCTTGTGTCCCCGTGTCATTGATGTACACTAGGGGTGTCAACGGGTCGGGTTTGGTTAGGACCCAGGTGGAACCAGACTTGGACTTGGTTTTTGGGTATGGTATTGAGTCTGGACCCTGTTCTAATCGGATCCAGTATAAAAATCCATACCCAGACCCGATACCATACCCGTTACATGAACCAGACCCGGACCATACCCGTTAAAACCATATTTTTTATCGTTTTTACATTGAAAATTTATGGGTCTTAATCGGAATTCGGGTCGGGTTTGGATCTGGTATAAAATTTCACAAACTATACCCAGATCCATGTTTTAATCGGATCTTCGGGTCGGGACCTGGGACTTATTATTTATCCCCATACCTGGACCCTATAGGTTTGGTCAGGTCGGGTCCGGGTAAACCAGGCCCGTTGACACCCCTAGTATACACCCCTAAGAAGGTGGTTTCCTTCACATGGAAGAAGTTAACTTGCCCTTGGAAAAGACAAACCTTGCTCCTCGCGCTAGATATGATTGGTATAAGAAATTTCTTCACTTTGTTCGGACTTTTGGAATATCATGGGAAATTCTTTTTTCATTTTGAACAGAAAACTTTTCCAATTTCTTGCCCTATTTCAAATTGTGGGGTAAGTCTAGACTCAAGCCAAACCCATTTCATGGAAAATTTGACTGGTTGATATTTTTCAACCCCCCCCCCCCCCCCCCCTTTTCTTTTATAGGCAAGCTTGGGGACAGCCCATTGGTACTCCAGGTTATGATAGTGCAACCTAACTATGTAGCTATCTCATTCAACCACAACAGAGTTGACTGTTTGGTAAGAAATGTTCTGGTGCAATTAATGTCATGGTAGGTGTTAACAAACCTTCTTTAAGAACACATAATCTTCCTCAAGATTCACCGAATTGCTAGTGTTGTAATCAGCAGTAGAATTTGAATACGAAAAACCGGTGAACGTGGGCGCGTCCACAAAAATAATGCTGGCAATCTGCATTATCAGAGTTAACGCAGGATTGGTATGCTGGCTAATCAGTAATTACAAATGCAAGATCTAGAAAACACACTCAATAACCAAGAAGCAACAAACACACACCTTTGTAAAACCGTGAGGGTTGTACTCTAAAGCTGGTGCACTTCCAGTGTATTCCTCGGATTTGAATCGTATAGGACCTTTGAAAGTGCATCAAGATATAAGTAGTGTACAATTTCACCACACACACACACAACCACTGCTAACCATAGTCACAAATCTCCTTCTCAGATATAGAAAATATAAGGAAAATATTGAAAATATAAAAATGTACAAAAATATAAATATTCACAGCAATAACGTGAATAATATCGCGGTAAAAAAACAATACTTTGCTTTCTGTGGTTCGAGTACTTTGTAAAGTACCTGTGCCCGATCACGGGATCTGCTGTGTGAGAGAGAGAGAGAGAGAGAGAGAGACTGTACTGGATGTCTGATACTGCCTGTCGACAGCCCAGGCCACCATCAATATATATATTAAGCAAAGTGTTTGTATTTAACTTAAAAGAGCCTTTGACCTTTTTGGTTTCTCTTATAACAGTCTGCCCCATGATAAACGTTAACGTATCTGGTGGAAGGGCAGATACCTAAGCGTTATAAAATTTGAGGTATTTACCTACGAGTTAAACATAACCCAAGTTTGGTGGAAGTTTGTTTTAACTTTTAATTAACAAAAGAAAACTTAGGTGTATTTTTAACAATTTTCATAAGTGCCTATGTTAGGTGCATTTTTTTGAAAATTTCCCAAAAGAGAATAATGGCATACTTAAAGAATGATATGCTACTCACCAATCTCGAAGACGAGGGCACTAAAACCTGAGCAGCCGGGTCCTCCGGTTAGCCAGAATATGAGAGGATCCTCCGTTGCATTGCTTTCTGACTTTATGAAGTAATAGAATAGGTTCTTTGCAGTTGTCTCATTCACGGTTATATACCTATTGAGAGATAAAAAAAAAAGAGAGGAAATCCAGTTAAGTTAAACCAAGTGGATTAGGTTCTAAGCTTCCTCTGTCATTGAAAACAAAAAAGATATTGGTTGAGTAACAACATCTTGATCCAAACTGCATTCCCACAGGGAGAGAGAGAGAGAGAGAGAGAGAGAGAGAGAGAGAGAGAGAGAGAGAGAGGATCAAAGATCAACATTACCACTCATGAAGATCAACAAAATGTTGAACCCATGAACCGAACAATATAGAAAACAAAACTAAAATATAGAAAAACAAAAGCTAAAGAAAAAAGAAACTACAGACAGCTAGCAACAAACAACAAAGCTAAGCTCAACCAGGATCCGCTGGATTAGAGAGAGAGAGAGAGTATTTCTCTTTGCTGAAACAAAAGGGTTACTTGAGGGGGCGTTTGATCGCACAAACAGAACTGTGTAAAACAGAGGTATCCTAGACAAGTCGAGTTTTTGTCCTAGGTGTTCTGTTTTTTTTTTTGTTGCAGGTGTCCCGGACACCATTGCTTCAGGACCAAGGAGAGGCGGTGGAACACCGTGGGACAGCTAAAAGGTGTCTCAGTAGACTTACGAGACACCTTGATTCAGGCGTCCAGTGCTTCCGATGTTTGCATAGGGTGCTTGGGCTGCGGACAGCAGCGATCTGCCAGGGCTGCTGTCCGCATAATCAAACGTCCCCTGATGTCGTGTTTGAATAGCTGGAGAAGAGCCACTTAGATGCACCAGGAAGCATTGTCCAGAACTACATTTCAACCTCATGATTTCGGACGAAATGGCACCATTGGGACCGTTGTGTTCCCTCGTGCAAGTGGGCATTTCAAACGCGGGACAATGCTCCCCAGCAGGTGTCCCTAACAGGATTTGTCCCGCGTATCAGACACCCTAATTCTATGGAGAAAAAAAGTGCCTTCATTCAATTACAGTAGAATTAAAGCCTTACTCAAATAACTCACCCCGTGTATAATTCAAAGGGAAGGTCCCCATCATAGCCTGGCAAGCTCCTCACTCTCTCATGTGCTAAGGCTTGCTGACAGCCATCAAGCCACAAAAGGGCAGTCAGAAAAAGAATGACATAGAATGGAGCCTTTGACATTGAAACTCTTGGTGAAATCTCTCTCTCTCACCCTTGGTCTTCTACTACTTGAGAAGTTCTTACTCTCCCAAACATATATATACTTTCCAAACTACTCTTATCAAGGCCACCCAACATTCCTTCCACCTTCCTCTCCATTATTTGTAGCTACCATTCTTCCCCTTCTCGAAGAGCTAAAGTGGGAGTTAGACACTGGATTCCACACTGGGCTTTGCTCATTTTCCAAACCATAAGCTGCTCGGTTTGCTTTCCAAAACTACTTATAAAAGGACAAGATAAAAAATATGGTACTAAAATATAAGGGTTGATCTGTGGGGTATATGCTTATGCCCAAGAAATTTTAAGATATAACTCTTAAATAAGAAAAATCTACAAGGCCACCCAACATTTCTACCACCTTCCTCTCCATTCTTTGTAGCTACCATTCTTCTCTTTCTTGAAGAGCTAAAGTGGGAGCTAGACACTGGATTCCACACTGGGCTTTGCTCATTTTCCAAACCACGAGCTGCTCGGTTTGCTTTCTAAAACTACTTATAAAAGGGCAAGACAACAAATATGGTACTAAAATATAAGGGTCGATCTGTGGGGTACATGCTTATGCCCAAGAAATTTTAAGATGTAACTCTTAAACAAGAAAAATTCACAAAAACAGATAATTTTGGGCCTGTTTACAAACGCATGCCTACTTTTGAGATATTACAAATACACGCTTAATTAGTTAACAAATGAAAAAAAAATCTACTTTTTCATAAATGAGTTAGCTTGAGCTCAACTCATTTTGCTTGTGCTTGCCATGACCTGGTGCTCAGCTCAGCTTGCCACAAGAACAAGCCCAACTTGAATATCTTTCATTTGGTTCGTTCAGCTCTTTTACCAGCTCTACAGTTTGATTTCAGAGTCCTATAACATGGGACTGTGGGAAATTAAAAATGCACATAGCACTAGGGGTGTCAACGGGTCGGGTTTGACCTGGACCCAACCCGTACCAAACCCTATAGGGTCAGGATTTGGTGATAAATAAGAAGACTAGTTTAGAATCCGTGTCGGACCTGAAGGATCCGATTAATACATGGAGCCACGTGTGGTTTGTGAAATTTTATACCAGACCCGGGCACGATCCGAGTTCTAATTAAGATCTGCAATTTTTCAATATAAAAATGATAAAAATATTATTTTACTGGGTATGGTCTGGGTCTGGGTCTGGTTCATGTAGTCTTTATAGGATCCGGGTATGGTTTCTCTTATGGTGGGTCCAATTAGACTGGAGTCTGGACCCGGTACCATCATCTCAAATCTGGATTGAGTCTTGTTCCACCTTCATCCAAACCAAACCCCACCCGTTGACACCCCTAGATAGCACCTCTCACTTTGTCCACTAGTTGGCTACCTTGTGATAAACTTAATATTTATTTCTCAATAACTATTGGCCATATTATTACTAAGAATCATATCCAAAGAACAAAGATTATATTAGTTTGAGAGATTCGGATGCATGTGTACTTTTGAAACTGCAAATAAATGCCTTTAGAGAGTTCAATGGCCACCTTAGCTGCCCAAAAATATTTAGTATTTGCATCTTCTCCAAAAAGTTGCTCTCAATCTTCCATTAGATAATGGTGGAAATTTTATCGTGAGACATTAATAAAAACAAGGCTTTAAAGATAACTCGTCTAACGTGTGCCTTCGAGCCCATCATTTTTAACTAAGTTGACATACTTCGGACTATTATTTATGTATATATACCAAACATATGGTGATTAAACCCAAGGGGTTTAGTTTAGTGGGATGGGGCTTAGGCCGTTTGATGGGCAGATTACGTTAAAATCACATGGGTGTCACTCCTGCGACCATTAAGTACAACAGGCTGAGCTAGCGTGGCTAGGTCTCTGCACCTAGGGTGGTTTCTCTAAGTAAAAGAAAAAAACACGTACGGTCCGTTCTCGGAAAGATGAAACCCTGTCTTGTTCCCAAGATTAATTCTTCTTGGGATAATGCCGGTGGATGTTCTTTGCGAGCTGAGGCACTCACCTGGGTTTACTATGTGGTAGGGAGACCATTAAGTGAACCCTTCCTAAGCAGGTTCCTCTTCATAGATAAAACAAACATACAGAGATCACACACTATTTTAATCATGCATGATATCTGGTAAAAGACAAGATCACGCATGATCAAATCATGCATGATTTTAGCTTAGCAATCTTGCCTCATTTGCTATACTGACAGATGAGCTTACGAGATCAATTCAAGAAAATGTGCCGTGGTGCATGTTGTTTGTTGATGATATTGTTTTGATTGATGAGTCTAGAGCTGGGGTTAATGCTAAGTTAGAATTATGGAGACAGACATTGGAAGCAAGATGTTTTAAGTTGAGTAAGAGTAAGACAGAATACATGGAATGTCGATTTAGTAAGCAACGAAATAAAGATGGGAGTGTAATGAAGCTTGGTGAGCAAGAAATACCAGTGGATGATTCTTTCAAATATTTGGGATCTATCATTCAAAAGTATGGAGAAATTGATGGAGATGTAAATAATAGGATAAAGGTTAGGTGGATGAAATGGAAGAGTGCAACTGGAGTGTTGTGCGATCGTAGAATGCCATTGCGGTTGAAGGGAAAGTTTTATAGGACGACTATTAGGCCCGCTTTACTATATGGTACGGAATGTTGGGCTGCCAAGAGACATCATATTCAAAAAATGAGTGTAGCTGAGATGCGTATGCTGAGATGGATGTGTGGAAATACAATAAAAGATAAGATTCAGAACGAGCAGATACGTAAGAAGGTAGGTGTTGCACCCATTGAAAATAAGACGAGAGAGAATCATTTACGGTGGTTTGGACATATTCGACGAAGGCCTAATGATGCTCCAGTTAGAAGGATGGAGAAATGGGAAAATATATTAGTTAAAAGAGGTCGGGGTAGGCCTAGGAAGACATGGATGGAGGTGATAGGAAATGATATGAATGCTTTGAACCTCACCGAGGACATGGCATTGGATAGAAATGAATGGAGGAGAAGGATTCATGTGGAAGACCCAAAATGATTTTCTTTGTTGGTTCATATCGCCGACCCCAATTGTTTTGGGATGATGGCGTAGTTGTTGTTGTTGAATCTTGCCTCATTTGACAATATTGTATGCTTTGCTGTAACTGTTGATATCTATCCCTATTATCGAGGGATCTGCCGAGAGTCAACTGTACAAATGTACATCTCATATTCAAATAAAAGTGCGAATTAATTTTATGCAAACCATCTTTTTAATGGTATTAGAGCCATATATCATTGCCTCAAGCTACTTGTTTTCTCACTTCTGCTGATCGTCGGAAGGCAATTGTTTTATCGATGCTTCTTCATTGTCATTAGCATACACAATCAATCGTGCATCATCCTACTCATTTTGCATAACCAAGAGAGCAAATGATTGATCTTTCTACAGAGAATCAAAGTCGTTTGCATCCGCCACAGAGCAAAGCCAAAATTCTTTGAGGTTTGAAAAGTCGATTAAGCTATCGAAGTCTGGTCCAGAAAGTCATTGACATTTAGTATGTCGGTTCTTCAGCAAAGGATGGATTCATCTAAATCTTATCAATCCTGATCAATCATGACAGCAGAAGTACCAAGCAAGGAATCCACACCTTCTACATCGGTATATTAGCTTCACCATTCAGATAACCTTAGCATGGTTATCATATCCACCCCTTTCATGGGTGACAACTATTCTACCTGAAAACGAGCAATGAGAATGGCGTTGAATGCAAAAAATAAGGTCGCTTCCGTGGATGACTCATTGCCTTTTTTGTAACAAATATCACGAGATTTATAAAAAACTTGCGATAATTTCGTGAAAATTTGCCTGGAAGTTTAAAATCGTAATTTCTCGCGAGATTTTCAAACCATGACAAATATCATGATATTTATGGTAGCATGTATTTATCATGAGATTTTTATTTTTAAATGTGTTTTATTTATATTTTAATATAAAAATTATTTTTTAGATTTTTTAATTTATTTTTTATTACCAAGATTTTGCCAAAAATATGAGATTTATGAAAATTTTCAAAATCTCTTGAGTTTTTTACTCTCGAGATTTTGTTGTTTTTTACTTTTGTCACTATGGTGTTGTCACAGTCGGAACCCACCTCGAACGAGTATCAACTATGAATCGATGCAATGACATGGTTATACTGTCATGGATTCTCAATGTTGTTTCAAAAGATATTGTAAATAGTATTATTTATGCGAACCTTGCAAGTGAGGCACAAAAAGATCTAGCAAAAAGGTTTTCTCGATGTAACTCTACTCGTATTTATCAACTTAAAAAATTGATATGTAATTTGTGCCAAGATCAATCTCTCTTGGCCACATATATACTTCAATACTTGAAAAACCTACTGGAAGGAATTGAGCTCATATTGTGTAATTTCAACATGCACGTGTAGCGCGTTTAAAGAGTATAGTGAATGTCAATAGAAGGAGGTATTTGAATTCCTCATGGGCCTTAATGAATCTCTCTCGTAATGACATTTTAGTCATGAATTATTTGCCCAATATGAGCTGAGTTTATTCGTTGGTAAGTCAAGAGGAGACTCAATGTCTCTTGACACCATCCACAAATAAAGTCTTCAACTTGGCAGCACTAATAGCAAAAGACATTGGACAATGCACTAATAGCCAAAATGATAATTGAAGCATCAGGAGGGGTTGCGAACAACTACGATGTGATCATTGTGGGATGCTTGGTCATGTCAAGGCTCGATGTTACAACCTTGTAAGCTATCCGATCAGTCATCCTAAAAGTCAAGCTGCTATGAGTAGTCAGGCAAATATTGTAAATGATAAAGTAGATGCCAACAGAGCAACCATTGCAGCCACAAATCAAACCAACCAAATCCATGGGACATCATCATTGTCACAACTAAGTAAGGATCAACTTAAACAGATATCTAAATGGCTTAATTTGGACTCTAATCTGGCTTCTGCTAACCTTGCAAGTGATACATCATATTCTCATCCATTTTCTTCTTCGTCACACATTTCTTAAATTATTGATACAGGAGCATCAGATCATATGACTCCCTACTAAAATTCATTGCTTGATGTCCAATCTATGTCCAAAGAAAAAACCATTACACTACCTAATGATCAAACTATATCGGTATCCCATTTTGAAAAAACTCAACTATCACCAAATCTGACACTCAACAATGTTCTTTATATTCCTCATTTTATTATAATTTATTATTCATAGGAAAATTAACTGAATCATTAAATTGTGTTGTTGTATTATTTCCCTCATTTTGTATTTTTCAGAACTATTCAACGAAGAGGCTGATTGGAGAGGGTAAGCTTCATGATGGACTCTACCATTTTGACCCTCTCTTTTAACTTACTTGTGCCCTTCATGCTACCAAATCATCAGACAATCAAGTTTGGCATATAAGACTTGAACATCCATCTTATGATCAGGCCATACATTTGTATAAAGAACTTGGTGAATTATCTTCTTGTTTTAATCGTTTATGTGACATGTGTCATCAATCTAAATAGACTTGACTTCCTTTTCAAATAAGTTCTAATAAGAACAATGAACCTTTTTCTCTTGTGCATTGTGATATATGAGGATCCTATAAAATACAACCACACATAGGTGCACTTTTTTTTCTCACTCTTGTGGATGATTTCTCACGATGCACATGAGTCTTTCTTATGCGATATAAGTCAGAAACATTTTTTTTTGACAAAATTTTGCGCCATTAACAAAACTTAGTATAAAAACCAAGTGCAACACATTTGATTTGACAATGGTGCTGAATTCTTGTCACAAGACATGCAAATTTTTTTTTACCAGAATGGGATTGATCACCAATGGTCATGTGTGAGAACTCCTCAACAAAATGACAGGGTAGAACGAAAGCACCGTCATCTCATTGAGGTTGCATGCGCATTACGGTTCTAAGCCAACTTACCTATAGATTTTTGGGGAGAGTGTATTCTCACATCTACACATTTGATCAATCACATCCCTACCCATATTTTACAAAACAAGACTCTCTATGAAGTTCTTTTTAAAAGAAAACCCAACTATGATCATTTGCAAACATTTGAGTGTTTATGTTATGCTCCAAATTTAAGCCCTATCTGAGACAAATTTTCTTTAAGGTCTCAAAAATATATTTTTATTGGATATCCATACAATCAACGAGGATATCGTCTTTATGATCTGGACACTCATGAAATTTTTTTTTAGCCGAGATGTTTTATTTTATGAAAATGAATTTTCTTTCTTTACTCAACCTCAACACGAGTCTACTCACATGACACTCGGCATATCAAAACCCATTGAGGATATATTCACCAATTTTGCACCCATGGTAGTTGATGATCATAATGACCACCCACCACCTCCAGATCTAGATCCACACATATCTCTAGAATCTGATACCATTACACACCAAATAGCTTCAGATCCGGATGCAAATACGCATACCTCTCCCACTATCATTTCCAACACCCGACAATGTACAAGGGTTTGTATCTGCCCCCATACTTGACTACATATGTTTATCAACAATGGTGTTGTAGCAAGTCTTACCCATGCCTCCCGATGATGCCTCTTTGGGTAAACTGTATCTCATTCAAAACTCTCTTTATCTTTCTAATTTTTTTACTTCATGCATAACATTCCTTTCTGCTATTCTAAATGATATTGAGTCTCGCAACTATAGCGAAGCTACTAAGAATCGGCATTGGCAAGATGTTATGCTCAAAGAGATCCAAACTTTAGAAGTGAATAACACTTGAACTGTTGTCTCACTACCATCAGGTAAAAGACCTATTGGATATAAATGAGTTTATAAGGTCAAGCATTATAAATTCAATGGGTCTATTGAACGTTATAAAGCTCGTCTGGTTGCCAAAGGATATACTCAAGTTGAAGGGATTGACTGTCATGAGATGTTTGCACCGATGGCCAAACTCACCACCATGCATTATCTACTTACTCTTGTCTCTATTCACAATTGGATGCTAACAATGTTTTTTTACATAGAGATCTTCACGAGGATGTTTATATAGACTTGCCACCGGAATACAACCATCAGGGGGAGCATCATCATGCTTACAAATTAAACAAATCAATTTATGGATTAAAACAATCATCTAAAAATTGGTTCAATAAACTCATATCTGAACTCAATGAAGTTGGTTTTATGTAGGCATCATTCGACTATACTCCTTTTACCAAAAAAATAGTATAAAAAATTATAGTCATCTTAATCTATGTAGATAACATAATTATGGCAGGAAATGACAGCTATACCATATCAAACACTTTTTGAATTCTCGATTTCAGCTTAAGGATCTGGGCCGATAAAAATATTTTTTGGGAATTTAAGTGGCTAGAGCACTATCAAGAATCTTCCTGAGCCAAAAGAAATATGTAATTGATTTATTATTTGATGCAGGACTCATGGGTGCAAAGCTGGTTGATTTTCTTATGGATTAAAAGTTAAAGTTAAATGCACAAGATGGAGAACTCATTCAAGAGCCTACTCGTTACAGGAGACCAGTAGGAGGCCTAATATACCTGACAGTGACTCAACCAGACATTGTCTACTTGGTTCACATATTGAACCAATTTATGCAAGAGCTCAAAGTGCCACATTACAATGTTGTTGTTTAGGTTTTAAGGTACTTAAAATCATCTCTTGGTCATGGAATTTTGTTGCCCGACAAAAGTGAACTTAAACTCTCAGTCTACTGTGACTTAAATTGGGCTAGTTGTCCGATGACTCGAAGATCTATAATTGGTTATCTTACTATGTTAGGTACCAGCCTCATTTCATGAAAAAGTAAGAAACAAGCCACCATTTCAAGATCTTCTGTTGAAACATAATACCAGTCCATGGCAGCAGCATGTGAGAGTTAGTTTGGTTGAAAGCACTTCTAGCCAATTTTAGAATTGTCTACAAAAGCCCAATGATATTATATTGTAACAATCAATCTGCTATCCATATCGAGGCAAACCTGGTATTTTACGAGCGAATCAAACATATCAAACCAGATTGTCATCTTGTTTGTGAAAAAGTGCAATCAGGAGTCATATGCACTAAATATGTTCTTACAAAATTATAACTTGCAGACGAACTCACAAAGGCCCTTAGACGAGATCAATTTTGAATTCTCATAAGCAAGCTAGGATCAACTTGAAGGAGAGTGTCAAGTGATAAGGTTTGATACAGATCAAGCATGATTTGAATCATGTGTAATATCTGGTAAAAGATAAGATCATGCATGATTCTAGCTTAGCAATCTTGCCTCATTTGGCAAGATTGTATGCTTTGTTGTAACTGTTGTATAAATGTGAATCTCATATTCAAATAAAAGTTTGAATTAATTTTATGCAAACCAGCTTCCTTACCCTTTGTACATATGGCATCTAAAAACGTGTCTTTAAGTTCCTTTGCATGAACATTTTGCTGGAATGCACTTGCAAATTTGTACAAGATAATGTGGTCACATTATCCGCTTCTAGCTTGATAGCAATGGGTTTTCTTTATAAATTTGATGCATCTAAACTTCATTCCCAGCAAGAGGATATGACAAGGTGTGTTTGGTTTCTCTCATATCAGAGGGGATCTGAGTTCACAGGAGCTCATATTCTAGGATCTGAGAATCAATATCTTGAGAGAGAGAGAGAGAGTAGGGATGTAAACTGTTTGGATTTGGATTGGATTTCAACTAATCGGATATTAACTAAACTGATTCAAATTCATATTCGGATGGTGAAAAGTTCATTACAAGTCTGCTTTTTTACATGAAAACAGATTCAGATATGTCATATTAGGTCTCAAAATCAAAACTATATCGGCATCCAGTTATAATCGGATATGGTTTTGACTTAACCAATGCAACTAAATGGATAGAATTCAGACAGACATCGGATAAAATCGGATTCATTATCCCTAATAGACAGAGAGGATAAAATAGGATTCATTATTCCTGAGAGAGAGAGAGACTCAGTCGTCTGAAGGGTTTTAAAAATCTTATGTCAGAGGATAATCATCTGTTTACCAACGAGGCTTAATTAGCGTGGTTGATAGGAGCTATCAGTGCACGTCTCCCTGTGGTGGGACGTTGCAGGTTCAAAACCCCAGTGTTATGTTGAATAGTAACTGGTGTGGGCATGCTTAACCCCAGCTTGCCTTTCAAAAAAAAAAGATCTGTTTGCTCAACCCTCTTATCTAATATGGACCCCATGCCATATTAAAGACTGAGATCTGATATTTGAAGCAATCAGGCACACCCTTAAGGTGGTCGTATTCAAACTATGTTCCCAAAGCCATGCTTTTACATGACAGGGAGTACTGCTGCACCCCCAAATAATTAGCTTGGCCCACTTAGAAGCAATTCACTGAAAGCTACTCTCTATAACTCAACTTTATGTGGAAAGAAAGAAACCCCCGTTACAATTTATGGCACTCTGAAGTTGTTAACTCACTGCTAATAAAAGCCACAGCCTGGAAAGGAGCAAGTCCCCAACACTTCCAGTGACATCTAGTTACCGTTTGAGACACTTGTCCATGGACTAAAAAAAGTTAGCCATCTGTGTCATTATTTTAGTCTGCTGGTCACTGATGTACTGCACTGATTTTGTGAAAAGCAAGTCTTGGTAAAAGATCAAGGAACAAAATCTTACTTAGAATTGAAGGAACCATGCATGGTGAGGAAACACGTACGGCGCTGCCAAAGCCATCTGTCAATATTCAAAAACGAAGTTTGGACTCTTCACAAAAATACTGAAAAATAAAGCTCATGAACAGTGGCACTGTTTATGATTATAATAGAGTCTGGATCGGGTGCAATATGATAGTACACAAATTTGTGCATTAAGCACCCCCATCACCCTCTATCAAGAGTCCCACACCTGACAGGCCTTATCCCTAAGATGAAGGGTGATCAGGTGCTTAAGATACAAATATTTGTGCAATCATATATCGGGCGGTAAATTCTGTTCAAGCACAAATAAGGGCGGAAGACAGTGAACAAGTACCGCGAGAAAGATGAAAAGGAATTTGAAAAGAGAGTCAAAAGTGCTTGAAATTGCAGGGAGAGAAGCAGATGGGGGCCGGCGATGCGCCTCGGTTGTATGCAGAACGACTCTCAGCTGGTCTGCCGATCGGCTCGAGGTGTGGATCGGTGCGGGTTGCAGCGATAGCTGAAGCCCGGCCGGTTGTTACACTCGTGAACCGTGACTGATGATGCACGGCATACATCCTTGTGGTGGGCTGTTCATAGCACCTGCCTGCCTGTGGCACCGGCCTGAAGGCTCCCCCATCAAGCCTGTCTTGAAACACGGGCCATGATCTTTTCACATTATAATACCCCATAAAAAGCTTCAAAATATACGGTGGTTCTGTATTATGATTCCTTATAGTGATACACACTCTTGTTTATATGAATCTACTGGTCAAATAGTAAATCTAACCATACAAAACGTATTTAATATGTTCGAAGGTTCATCAGACGCTGAAAAATCAACAATTCACAGTTCATGATAATAGGAGTGGTTTAGAAATGATATAAAGCATCTCGTTTGAGTAAACTTTAACACATGAAAATAGTTAATAAGATATACTAAACATCATCCAAAGGTTAGATCTTTTAAAGTGGCACTCCACCATAACTTAGGGGTGGTACACACTCGATTTACATAGATCTAAGCCCCAAAAGCAAATGCTCAGCATATTGTATTTGTTATTTTCGTGTGTTAAAAGTTGACTCAAATATAATGTTTTAAATCATTTTTATTTTCATGAACAGTAGTGAGCTGTTGATTTTGTATTATTTCAAAAACTGAGTCTTTAGGTATTAAACATATTGTCCCTCTGACAAAGGGAAGGGGCGCCACTCCCATTGGCATAACACGACTGCAATGAGTCCTGCTCAATTCTTCCTTTCTTCCCAAGGTCATCTCATCATTCAACACTTTTCTTAATAAAGTAATCCTTATCATTGCATATTTTTCACTGGTCGCCTTTCAATTTGCTATGAACTCGATCAAACTAAAGAAAGAAGCGCTCGTTGATTCATGATGAGGTCGTGGAATGGCATGTTTGGCTTTGGCTTGGCGGCAGGTAGGGTAGGGATGAACGATCGATCACAGTTGAGAAAGTAGAAGTTGTGATTGTTAGTGACAGGGTCAATATTGTGACCCAACTTACAAAATTTAAATCACAAAATTCAAATTAATTACAGTTAATAATTTTCTCTTAACTTAAAGAAAGTATTGTGATTGTGATTTACTATCACAGAATCTTGAGAAAATCCAAGGATCACAAGGCATTACATTACAAACATGAGTTAATAAACTGTTGGCTTACCCGGCTCAAGCCACATGACCCGGGTAGGTCTAGGAGGGGATGTCCCTCCCCATTTCCCACGTTTTCAACATGTGAGAAATGGGGAAAGCCTCCCCCATTAAATCCATTAAAGAGAGGGCCTCTCCCTTTTGCCTCACGCATGAAGTGGTGGGGGAAAGTGGAGAGGCCTCGCCTATCAATGAAGAGGGGAGAGGTTAAGTGTGAGCCTTTTTATAAAGAGGCTCACAAACTCGCAGTTTCCCCTTCCATTTGCAGAGAAAGCAGAGAGAGAGAGAGAGAACACGATCTGGCCAAGGGCAAGCTGCCATGTAAAATTCCCTTCCCTTCTATTATTTTTTTCGTTTAATTGAGGGGGAAGAGACGACGCCGGCAACCATGGTTGTTGCCGGCACTGATCATCACCAAAAAAGGGACAACAATTGTAAGGGTTGCCGGCACCATTGGATAAAATGGAGAAAAGGTGAGGCACAAGGAGTACACTCTTCCTCAAATCGGCAACCAATACGGTTGCTAGTAATACTAGTAATATATATATATATATATATATATATATATATATATATATATATATATATATATATATATATATATATATATATATATATATAAGAAAGAAGGGGGGTCAACTCGATTTGGGATCGCCCAGACCGAGTCTGGTCGAGACTAGGGGCGAGACAGAGAGTTTTTGCTCTTTGTCTCAGCTGCAAATGGAACCAACTTGGTCTAGGTACTCCCAGACTGAGTCGGGCTGAAAAGGGGTTAGTAAGCAAACCAACTCAATCTGGGATTGCCTAGACTGAGTCAGGCCAAGGGAGGAGTATGATAGAGAGTTTTTGCTCTCTGTCTCGACTCACTATAGATCGACTTAGACTGGGTTTCTTAGACCAAGTCTTGTAGTATTCTGGCAAAACAGCAAGCCTCTGAACTCTTTGTCTCGGCCTACAAAAAAAACTGACTTGATGTGGGAAACTAGTCATATACCAGGCAAGACAGAGTCGACAAAACAGACGGACTCAGTTTGGGTGAACCCAGACCTAGTCTGATCACATATATGAGAAGAGATAGAAAACAAAGAGAGAAAGAGCGAGAGAGAGAGAGAGAGGGATCGCGGAAGGTAGAACACGAGCCGCCGATGACAGGTAAAAACCCCTTCCCTTCTGTTGTTTTTTTCGTTTAATTAAGGGGGAAGAGACGACACCGGCAACCATGGTGGTTGCCAGCATCAATCATCACGAAAGAAGAGTCTGCAACTGCAAGGGTTGCTAGCACCATCGAACGAAAGAGAAAGAAGGTGAGGTAGAGGAAGTACCCTCTACCTCAAACCAACAACTGCAATAGAGGAAGTACCCTCTACCTCAAACCAGCAACCATTGTGGTTGCTAGTAAAATAATAATAATAATAATATATATATAAGAAAGAAGTGGGACCAACTCGATCTGGGATCGCCCAAACCGTGCTTGGTTGAGACTTGGGGCAAGACAAAGAGTTTTTGCTCTTTGTCTCAGTCTTAAATGGAACCAACTTGGTCTAGGCACTCCCAGACTGAGTCGAGCCTAAAAGGGGTTAGTAAGCAGATTGACTCGGTCTGAGACTGCTCAAGCTAAGAGAGAGTTTTTGCTCTCTATCTCGACTCACTACAAATCAACTCAGTCTGGGTTTCTCAGACCAACTCTAGTCAAATTCAGGCGAGACAACAAGCCTCCAAACTCTCTCTCTCTCTCAGCCTACAGAACAGACAAACTTGGTCTGGGTTTCCCAAACCGAGTCTAGTCATATACCAGGCGAGATAGAGTCAGCAGAATGGATGGACTCAGTTTGGGTGAACCAAGACCGAGTCTAGTCACAAGGACGAAAAGAGATAGAGAGTTGAGCTCTCTATCTCAGCTTGCAAAACAAACCGACTCGGCATGGGTGAAATCCAAACCGAGTTCGATCGAATAGAGGAGCAAGACAAAGAGTACAGACCGAGTTCGATTCAGAAAAAAAATGAGACAAAGAGTTGAGCTCTCTGTCTCGGTCTGCAGAACAAACCTTAACCCAGACCGAGTTTGGTCAATGAATGGGGCAAGACATAGAGTGGCTCTCTGTCTCAGTTTGTGAAACACTGGACCAACTCAGTCCGAGTTTTAATCGGACCCAGTTGGCTAAGACTTCGGTCTAGGTGCAACCCATACTAGGTCAGGTGGGTTCGCACCTAGACCAGCTTGGTTTGGGTGAGACCTGAGCTGGGTATATATTGTTGAATAAAAAATAATAAAAAATATATAATATATATATATATATATATATATATATATATATATATATATATATATATATATATATGAGAAAACTGAGATAGTGACTATCTCGGTTTACTATAACAAATTGGGTCAGGTTTGGATCAATTTAAACCAAACCCATAATGGATTTGATTTGGATACAGTTCAAACCAAATCCAGAATAGATCAAAGTTGGGTCCATATGATACCAAACCCAAACTAGATCAAATTTGGGTCTATATGATACCAAACTCAGATTTAATCGAATCTGGATCAGTCGTACCAGATTTGGATCCAGTATATGAAACAGAGACTAGATCTCTATTTTAGGTACAGTTTGGACCCAAACTGACCATCCTGGATCTAGATTCAGTCTGCCTAAATCTAAGAGAAGAACAAGGACTGGACTTATTTAGGTTTAGTTGGAGTGAACCCAAACCTGGCTAGGTCCAGGTTAAGTTCATTGGTTTCATGAATATGTGAGTAGTAAAAAAAAAAGCATGCGTGTATAAAAGGGTGGGTTAGGATTTGAACCCCTGACCTCACCATAGAAAGGAACTACCCATAACTAATAGGCCAACCTAGTTCAATTAGTTAGGAGTAGCAATTTAATTCTACAAGTACTTATTTTTGGGTATAAATATCTCATGCAGATCTGGGTCAGAACTGATCTAAAACTGGAAAACAGACTGAGAGAACCGAAAGGACCCCTCGCGGTTTTGCTATCCAGATCCAGACCCTTTTAAGAGGTGAAATAACTATTTTGCCCTTATTCTACCTATTTTGGTAAAATGAATATAACTCTTTACTTCGAACTCAGAATCGGGTGATGTTTAGTGCATTAGAAATGGGATGCATAGAGGGATTTGTTTGTACTATTTTTATAGTCAAACACACAAAACGAAAAATGAGGTCTGGTAGACCATCTTCAGAAAAGGTAGTTTGGTAATTTTCTAAATTAAAAGAAATGTCGGTCTAGTAAATGAGTCTTTATGTAATGAGATTTGACTGCAGGGCGAGGCATCCATTCTTGCTTTTGAGGTAAGATAACATTTACAAATAACTCCTTAGATAAATAGGATACAGGCTTGTACATAAATGCATCTTGTTATGTAATTTCATGTGCTTTAAAAGTATGTTGATTATTTCATCTATATGAATAGATTGATTAAATTACATGCTTAAAAATCTATACTTTTTATGCTTTCAATAAGATGCATGTAGATTGTGGTACATATTATAAATTTATCTTAATACTTGATCATGTCATAATGTTAGCAGATATGACTTGTATCACGATGTGTATGTTCTGAAAATAAGGATAATGGTTGGATACATGTAATACGTCACAAAAAATGAAAAGGAATGCTAGGCTTTGAAAAGATGAGGTAAAATTCTAGATTTCTCATAATATGATTTTTTCTGGGAATGTCACACTTATACCTAGGGAGAGGTATTGCAAGTGTCGTGGCATGATTAATTGATAATGTACCTCTGTGATTGATTGTTATCCCTAAAATTGTAGCATGCCTATGTGATTACTTGTTGAGCATTAGTTATTGAACATACATTTAAAATTATATAATATACTAATATTGAGAAAGAAAATAGACAATATACCTAGGGTAACAACACAGAGATAGATAAAAAAACTCTACTAGGGAGGACATGGTCTAAGGCTTTGTCAAATGTGTGTATCTCTTTTATGGCTAGGATTTGAAAGAATTATTAAGTACTTATGGCTTAAAAACATTGTCTAATAGACATATGTAGGAAGTAGCATAAACCACAAACCTTAGGGGCAAGTATAGCTCCTCGAATACCTTAAGACATGTATAGTCCTCCAGGCTCTTTGGCTAGCTACTGATAAGTATATTGGGCTCTTCGGCTTGCAACTGGTGAACACAATTGCAGGGATTGAAAGTCCATAGTTTGAAGCGGTTTGAATTATGTTATTGTGGAACATTTCATAGGTTTGGCCAACACCGTAGATTCTGGAGTTGTCTATATGAGTTTGTACGCCCTATGAGGGTATTTCTAAGATAGTTGATTAGCTTAGAGGATGACATTAAAAAATGTCTACTCTAAAAATAAGGAATGATTTCAAAAAAGATGTAAAAAAAAGTATAAAGAGGGATAAAATGCATAAACAACATATGTGTTATTTAGATAACTAAACTCAGACTAGAAGCTTAGAGCTCATTACAATTGTAATGGTTGTGTCTTATATTTATAACTAAAATCTTACTGAGTTTTAGAATCACCCCCGCTTGGTTGCAACTGTAAGATCGAGAACCGTTTTAGTGAGGAGGATGTGATTCGGGGACTCAGATTCAACTGCCGATGACTTGAAGTACTGTGAAGTACTTCATTTTATTTAAGCATTTTCTATTATGAACATGTATTTGGACCTTTTAGTTGATGAACATGGATGATTTGGTACTTTTGTTAGAATTGGCCTGTTGGTTGAGTTTTCATTTAAGGATTGACGAGACCTTATTACTTGTTAAAAAAAATTGGCTCAATTTTGAAGTTGTTTTGGTGATTTTTCTTCAAGAAGTGACGTCTACTAACCCAAACTCGAGAGGTCCCGATTCAGGTCACTACAATTTTGTATGAGAACCTTCCTCCCACATGCATGTGAAAGATATGACCATGTTTGAACCTGAGTTTCAATAAGTGATATTAAATCTAAAACCAGATATACATCTCTTAGGATATGTTTGGTTCAATCTCATGAGATTTGAGTTATCATGTCATTTAGAAAGTGAATCGCATTTGCACAACACCCGAAAATCAACCTAACACAAAAGTGAGTTGTGCACACCAACTCAAAAGCAAGCCTTTGCAAATGAGACCTCATGAGATTCAATTTCTCATGAGATTTAGAAAGTGAATCTCATTTTCACAGCACCCACAAGCGACCAAACGTACCCTTAGATATACTATGGGGTTGATACTTGACTCTCTCATTAATTTCCCTACAAGGGTTTCATCTTCTTAGTCAAGGGATAGATGAGAACATTACAATACAGTTTGAAGCACACAAGGAGCATCTTTTGTTGCAAGGTTGAAGCTAAGTGTATTTTCTGGTGAATTAAGAGAGCTTTAAGGGCACGTTTAGAAGCGAGAAAAACTCTCATATATAGGAAAAGAAAGTTTTGCCTATGAGAGTTTTTGATACAAGAAGTTCTCCAAAAAAAAGTTTTTCACTTGTTTGTGTAGCATGAGAAAAACAGGCTGAAAATGAATGAGAAAAATGTTTGCTTTTTTTTTTTGCATGAAAATTTTTTCTCATGCTACAAAGAAAAGTGGTTATTGAACAGTTGGGGCTCATTAATAGCAACATCTAGAGTTGACAGTGGCACTACCAAATTATTTGGAACAAAGATAATAGTAAATTTTCAAACCAAGACACTGATCAGTGTGCAGATGCTTCACAGTAAAACTTACATCTCCTATGTCCAATTATTGACAAGGTTGAAAAAAAAATTGTTGGGTTGGGAACCGGATCCGCCCATGATGGGCATGATCCGGACCCGACCCACTGTGTGAGGAGAGGCGGTTTACTAACTGCCCACTTTCCCTTTCATAAGGGATTCTCTCTAATAGCGTGAAAATCAGAGAGAGGAAAGAACACAGAGTGAGAGAGACTGTGTAGTTGCTGAAAACAAAAGAGGAACACGGTGCACAGAAAACAAAAGAGGAACACGGTGCACAGTGTGTGCATAGTGCAAAGCAAAGGGAAGAAGACATTGGGGAGCATTTGGACTCGTGGGAATCGTCGTTCTCTCCAAGTGAGGGCACACATTCGTTGAGCAAAAGCGAGCATCATCGATCCACTGTTTTTTTTTTCTTCCACAACAACGAAAAGGTATGATTCGTTCTCTTTATTGGTATCAGAGCATAAGTTTTCTTTTATGTCGTTTTCGCTTGTGGAAATATCCCTTCTTTGTTCTTGGCCAGAACTTTATGCATTCATGGTGGACGCTTGCGGCAGGGCGTCATACAATAAGAAAAAATAAATTTTTTATTATGTTGGCATGGGATCATCTTGCTTTAATGCCCGGACCAGATCCACACATTTTTTTGTGTCGGCCCTGCTGTTACCAGACCGCAGGCCTGGTCGGCGGGCTTGTTTTTGCCGCCGGCCCTGCGGCTAGGGAGTTGGCCTGGCCTCCGGCTAGGCGGTCTGCTACAGCCGTAGGTACTGCGACTAGGTCGCAGACCTGGCCTGCAACCAACCCTATTGCGAAGCAGGCCCGACCTTGGGCCAGACCCTGCGGCACAAACTGTAGGCCTGCCCAGGTCTTGCGACGACATTGGCCGCAAGTTTTTTTTGTTTGCTCCCAGCTTGCGGCATAGGTCGCAGGCTCAGTCCGACCTGACCCGACTTTGCGGCACAGGCCGCAGGTTCTTTTATGCTCCCAGCTCTACGGCATAGGCCGCAGGCTTAGCCGGACTGACCCGACCCTACGACATAGGCCACAGGCCTTTGCTCCTTACCTTGCGGCATAAGCCGTAGGCCTAGCCCGACCTGACCGGCCTTGCGGCACAGGTTGCAGGCCGAGTTCCTTGGCATTGCGGCACAGGCTGCGGAATTTTTTTTTTGGGCTGAACCCTGGCATGGCCAAGGTCTATGTGGGTTGAGGCATTTTGGCTAATGGTTAGAGCCATAAATTTTTTATGGAGCCACGGATGAGTCGGGCATTCGTGAATCTGTTTTATTATATATTTTATTCATGAATGTGTATGAATATGATATAATCATATTGATTATACGATAAATTTTTAAGTACTTTGGAAGTACTTATTCAATAAGTTGATATCCGATTCAAATAGTCATAATACAGTTTAGGTAAATATAATCATCTTAGAGAAAGTGGGAGATGATTGTGAACGTAGTGATCTTTCGATTCTACGCCCTATAAAAATTTATATGTTATCTAATCGTGTGATTATGACTGCATATAGATGTGCTAATGATTAAATCATAACATGCTTGAATAACCTTTTTGCGCATTGCTTTACTCTTATTTTTTTTAAGGACATGGCTGCACCAAGTAAGTCAATAATGGACTTGACACGAATTGAAAAACTGAATGGTGATAACTATGATATATGGCATAGAAAGATTCAGTTTACATTGGAGGAGGCTGAGGCCTTGGAGGCTCTCAACCATACTATGGATCGACCTGAAATTGGTAATGGGGCACAATCTCATAGGAACATGGAAACCTATGAGAAATGGAAGCGCATGAATATTGTTGTGCATGTCACCATGCTATGTTTTATGCAGGATGACATAATGTGTCAATTTGAGCATTATAAGACTGCTCAACAGATGTGGATGGCCCTTAAAGATAAGTTTGGGGGAACATCAGCCACAAAGCTAAGGAGGCTGACCATCAGGTTTGATTCGTACAGAAAGTCTCCTCAGCACACCATGAGCCAGCATCTCAGGGAGATGACAAACATGATTAGAGAGCTCAATAGTGCAGGGCATACCCTTACAAATGAACAATAGGTACAAGTTGTGATTCGCTCTCTGCCACACAGTTGGGAGCATATGAAAATTAATAAGACTCATAACAAAAGTATTAAGACTTTCGATGATATCACCTGTCATGTAGAGCTGGAAAATGATCGCCTTGAGGCGACTCAATCATCTAGCATGAGGGCATATGTGGCAGAAAACTCTAAAAGGCCAAATTCTTTTAAGAAAAAATTTTATGGACCAAGGAGGTTCAAGAAGGGTGACAAGAAGGGACAAGATAAAGAGAAAGAAAAGAAGCCTTATCAGCGCTCTGGGAAGCGTGGAAGCAAGAAAAATAAGATAAATGCAAAATGCTTTAAGTGTAGCAATTTGGGTCATTATGCTCGTGAATGTCATGAGCAGAAGAACACTCAGGAGCTACCGACCATGTGACCAAAGACCGCACAAACTTCGTCGAATACAGGAAGATGTCATCTGGTTCGGAGTGGTTGTTCCTGGGGAACAACACTAAAGCAGAAGTCAAAGGGATCGGGACTTGCAAATTGGATTTGCGAGAAGGGCGATCTTTATTATTATATGATGTTCTGCATGTTTCAGAGATTCGACGAAATTTGATTTCAATTTTTGCTTTGTCTATGTTAAACTATAAACTTGTGTTTGGAGATGTCAATGTTGACATCTTTTGTGGACATACTTTAGTTGCTTCTGGTTTCTTGATGAATGGTTTCTATGTGTTGGACACTGAACTTAAAAATTTGAATGTTAGTGATGAATGATTTTCTCTTGTTTCAACTGCTAATAATATGGATGTAGATATATCTATATGGCATGCTCGACTTGGACATATAGGGCAAAAGAGAATGGATAGGCTCGCACGAGAGGGTCTTTTGGGATCCCTTACGAAGATTGAAATGCCTATATGTGAGCATTGTCTTGCTGGGAAAGCAACTCGATTGCCTTTTGGAAAGGCAATTAGAGCAACCTATCCTCTTCAATTAATTCATTCAGATATATGTGGACCAATGAATGTGGCAACGAGACATGAAGCTTCTTATTTCATCACTTTTATTGATGATTATACACGATTTAGCCATGTGTATTTAATTTCACATAAATCTAAAGCATTGGTTTGCTTTAGATCCTTTATGAACATGGTGGAGAATCAACTTGATCGTAGGATCAAGGCTTTGAGAACAGATCGTGGACGTGAATATCTATCCGAACAATTCAAAGAATTATGTGATGATAAAGGGATAGATAGACAATTAACTACTCCTCGAACTCCGCAACAAAATGGTATTGCAGAAAGGAAGAATAGGACCCTCTTAGAGATGGTCAGGTCCATGATAGCGCAGGCAAATTTACCCATTTCCTTTTGGGGTGATTGCTTGTTGATTGTCGCTCATGTATTAAATCGTGTACCATCTAAATCTATTTCTTCAACTCCCTATGAATTGTGGAAAGGCAGAAAGCCAGATTTGGCTTATCTCAGACCCTGGAGGTCTGCTGCATATGTCCATAATCTTTCCCATCAATATGAAAAATTGGGTCCTAAGGGAAAGAAGTGTATCTTTATAAGATACTATGAACATTCAAAATGATATGTATTCTTAGGGGAGAATACAGACGGGAGTATTTCTGAGATAGATTCTAGAGATGCCACGTTTATTGAAAGTGACTTTCCTAAAAGAGGAGAGATAGAGTGTCACTTACAGTTCTATGAATTGGATGATGAAGATCAATCTAAAGAGATTGATCATCATGTTTTAGAGACACAAGAGGATGTGTCTATACCACTATTGGATATTGGGAGTAACACTCAAGTGGATATTGATTTTGATGAAGATCTGACAACTCGAAAGAGTTTGAGGAAGAGAATTCCTCGTCGGAGATTCCAAATCGAAGGAGAAGCCTTTGTGGTTTTGCCCCAAGATGATGAGATGCCTAAGAGTGTTAGAGATGCTCTATCTTGTTCTAAAAGGGATGCATGGTACAAAGCAATGGAAAAGGAAATGAATTTCATGGCATTCAACGAGGTCTGAGATCTTGTTAATCTTCCAAAAGGAAGAAACCCTATTAGAAGCAAATGGGTTCTTAATATTAAAAGGAATGCCGATGGATCTATCGAGCGATATAAATCTTGTTTAGTTACTAAAGGATACACACAGATGGCAGTGATAGACTATGATGAAACATTCTCACATGTGGTCAAATTGACCTCTATTCGTCTTTTGTTAGCCATAGTGTCACATATGGATTTAGAATTACATCAAATGGACATTAACACTGCATTCCTTAATGGAAAACTGGATGAAAAAATATATATGGAACAACGCGAAGGGTTTGTTACTGCTAGTTTTGAGCGCAAAGTGTGCAAGCTCAAACGATCCATTTATGGATTAAAGCAGTCATCCAGACAGTGGTATTTAAGGTTTCATGATACCATCATGAGCAATGACTTTGCTATGATTGATGAGGACCACTGTGTTTATCTTAAGCGTCAAGGTCCAAAATTTGTAATTCTAACTCTATATGTGGATGATATTTTATTGGCTAATAATCATTTGGAGTTTCTAAAAACCATTAAAGAATGATTCTTTATTCATTTTGAAATAAAAGACATGGGTAAAGCATGTTTTATGTTGGGCATAGATAATAAAAGAGATCGTTCAAGAAGACTTCTTTCTCTTTCACAAGAGTCATATATAAAGAAGGTCTTAGAACGATTTTATATGCAAGATTGTAAACCCATAGATACTCCTGTTGCAAAAGGGAATGATTTAAGTCTTAAGATGTGTCCAAAGGAATCTAAAGAAATAGAAGCTATGTCCAAAGTTCCTTACTTCAGTGCAATAGGCAGCCTTATGTACCTTATGATGTGCACCCGACCTGACATATGTTATGCAGTAGGGTTGGTGAGTAGATATCAAGCTAATCCAGGACAAGCTTATTGGAAGGCTGTCAAGAGGATTATGAGATATCTTAAAGGCACATCAGATTCAGTTCATTGTTACCATAGTGGTAACATGTGTGTGGTAGGCTATACTGACGCAGATTGGGGCAGAGACTCTGATGAGCGTAAGTTTACGTCTGGCTATGTGTTCTTGATGAACAATGGTGCTATATCTTGGTGTAGCAAGAAGCAGACGTGTGTAGCCTTATCCACAATGGAAGATGAATTTGTTGCAAGCTCGTTCACAGTGCAGGAATGCGTTTAGTTAAGAAGGCTCATCAAACATTTGGGACTCTCTTCTGAAGCAAAACTGCCAGTGACTTTATTCTGTGATAATCAAGCGGCAATTGCGTTTGCTAAGGATCCCAAGTTTCACAATAGAACCAAACATATTGATACGAGATGTAAGTATATGTGCGATATTGTATCTAAAGGCAAGGTTGCCTTGGCATATGTTAATACCCAAGATATGGTGGCAGATCACTTTACTAAGTCAATCAATAGAGATTCTTATGTTAAACATGTAAAATCTATGGGTATTTGTAAAATTTGATATGCTAATATTATTCCTATTTCTTTCTATGATCATTGTATAGCATGTTGCACATCTATATAAGTATGCTACCAAGTTTGAGATAAATCTTCTCACACGGATTTATCGCCTCAAACGCTGCTTGTGGGCGGGCTGAGGTGAGATGTAACAAAATCTAGGATTGCAGAATTAATAAGCATGTCGGATTTTTGGGATATCATATGATAATAACTCATAAGAGTGAGAGTACAATGAGTTATGATATTCGTCATATATACGTATATGGGATACATTGCCCTAACTAGGTTAGAATGAGATCTCATGTATATTTAACTATATGGCGAGACCGACCTTGCTTTCTAAATGTCAAGGGTAACCTGGTTGACCATATCTGATGACTTGGATAGACATTGCATGGGAATGTGCATCCTGAAGGACTCAAGTTAGTTTCTCGGAGAGGAACTGAACTAGTATAAATCTGTACGACAAATAATTTATGGTGTATGCATACACTCATTGGAGTGAGAAAGTCTTGCCGTAATACATGAGTCATACCACGTATGTCGCACCATAACTTTAAGTCGACCACAAAAAGAAATGAAGAATGATCCCTGCTTCTTCATTGTGTGAGTCATTGATATATATATATATATATATATATATATATATATATATATATATATATATATATATATATATATTGTGTTCTTATTGACTTTTGACCTTATTTTAAGGAGAAAAATGAGTGTTGCTACTTTAGCATGTTGCTTAAAGTCATGTATAATTCGGTCTAAAAGAACATGTCTGGGAAAGCAACTTATCTTGATTCAAAGAATAAGAGTTGGAAAGGAAGATCATTTGACATTTTCAAATTATGCACATGTTAAAAGCTAGTTTATTTTTTTCACATCCTAGGGATGTTTGGGTTTATGATAAAACATGTGACATAATAGAAGGCCTTGTCTAACATAGCTTAGCACTATAATATGTGCAGAGGGATTTAGTATGCTAGAATGTGAAAAATGTATTTGATCTAGGACACAGTGAACTTCTTACCTGGCTTGTGCAGGTATACTTTATGTTATCTTATTATTTGCAGGTTTAGACTATTATGTTACACTAACCGGTACATAATATGCCTCCACTCCCTAAGCTCATGGGTCGCACGGTCCATTTGCCAGTATGTATACCCAATGTTATTCACCATTTGAACACGTTTGATGTTCCTTTTTCTTTGATCTCTTTCCATCATGTGCGAGTGGGAGATTGTTGGGTTGGGAACCGGATCTGCCCATGATGGGCATGATCCGGACCCGGCCCACCATGTGAGGAGAGGCGGTTTACTAACCGCCCACTTTCCCTTTCATAAGGGATTCTCTCTAATAGTGTGAAAATCAGAGAGAGGAAAGAACATAGAGTGAGAGAGACTGTGTAGTTGCTGAAAACAAAAGAGGAACACGGTGCACAGTGTGTGCACAGTGCAAAGCAAAGGGAAGAAGACATTGGGGAGCATTTGGACTCGTGGGAATAGTCGTTCTCTCCAAGTGAGGGCACACATCCGTTGAGCAGAAGTGAACATCATCGATCCACTGTTTTTTTTTGCTTCCGCAACAACGAAAAGGTATGATTCATTCTCTTCAGAAATTTAAAAGCATAATTTCAAGATAGATAGGGTTCAAAGCCCTCTTCTTCCTCTCCGGGGTTCAGGGCCAGGGGCTCAGCCCCTAGACCTCTGCCTATGGTGGTGCCCTCATCTCCCCAATGGTAGGAAACTGTCTGATAGGAAACACTTCTCCACCCCTCCCTGGAAGAGTGTTTTCTATCAAAATATGTACGGTTTTCAAAATGTTTCTCAGCAAAATATTTTCGCTTGTTTGAAATGGTCAACCTCGGTTCACTTTTCCTACATGATTCCAGCTTCCAAACATGCCCTAAGAAACCGTTTGAAATATATATCAGAACCTGCTTGGGGACAAAGTGGTCGATTTTGCGGGATGCCCGGAATTAGGTCATGGTCGCGGGTTGTCCCATTTTTTTCGGGACACCATAGTCGGGCCCTCGGGTGTTCGACCATAGCATCCGAAACATAGGCCTCCATACAACTGAATTAAAAGTTGCAAATGCCCTATAAAGGATTTTATCAATGGAGGCTTGCTAATGTGCTTGTAAAGGAGATTTTTTTTTACTTAACTTAGAAAAAGATAAAAAGAGAGATATGATGCCCATATAAAAAATTTAATTGGACATGAATGTGCCATGCAGTATCCATAAACTATGGTTGCAGATATATCTCAAGTAAACGTTAGTGAAAGTCAGACCATGCTTGAATTTGAAAACCCATCTCACCATTTATTTCACCCCCCACATGTCCATATTAAAAGAAAAAGGTTGGCCATGAATGCACCATGCATGTGCCCAGTGGAATAAACTCTAATAAATTGTTGCAAATTAAAATACAGAAAGAAAACAAGTTAGATTTTTTCTTTTTTTGGTAGCTAACTGGTTTTTCCTGGATGTAGTTCTAGGGGAAAACATCAGCAGGGAAAATCTTGCAAAAAAATTATATTTATATTTTTCAAAAAATCCTGAGAAAATAACGGTATATATAAAATATCAAGATTATGAAAATACATTATTGTATATAAAATATAAAGTATTAAATGTAAAAATTTGACTGACAACATCAATATCGGGATAAAAAGATGGCTCTTCTGAAAAATATTTTGAAAATACTGCATTTTTCTTAGGATGTGGGTGCCTTAAGATATTTCCAAAATATAGCAGCGATCTTTTCCACCAGTAGCCTTCATATGCCCAACGTTGCAAGCACGGCAGCCTGAAGTTGTTTGCTTAATTGATTATTCATGATCACCAACATTGCTCAAGAACAAATTACGCTAAATACAAGTGGTCCAATAGATATGGATCTGGTCGACATGAATTTGGATCCAAGTTTATCTAAACTACTGCAAGTAAACCACATTCTTTTTTTACTTTGTTCCACAAGGATGCGGGTATAGATCGATCCCATATTCCTCCAAGATGGTTTACATCTCTCTTTTCAAAGTTAAGTCTAGAGTTGCACATGTAACAAGCTTGAGTCAAGCTTGGGCTATTTGAACTCGGTTCATTTACTAAAAACTTGTTTAAGTTCAACTTAGGTCAAGCTCAAGGAGTTAATCTTTGAAATAAAAATTTTGAATTGAAATATGGAGGGGTAGATTTATTATGTATAGCAAAAAAGAAAAAATCTTGCCTATTAGGGTAAGACTTTTTTTTTTATGAGGCCTTATGTTAAAAAATTATATGCATAAGCTAACTCTTAACCTTTACAACTATATTCAATCAAGTTCAAACGCATTATCACACGGCTCGTTCACATGTAATGAGCCTACACTCTTATTCAAATGAGTTTGAGTCAAGCCTGAGCTAGCTTGGTTCGTTGTGGAGTCCTAAAGTCTGAAAAAAGAACGCACTATTGCGACGGAGCATAGCCCACGTGGAGGGCTGAGGAGGGGTGCTCTCCCTAGTCTGTTCCAACCAATTTCACCCTTTCGGATCAGTGTCAGAGCAGCTTGTCATGACCCGAACCACCAACCACAACAAAACGAGAGAGAGAGAGATGCATGGGCTGGCTGGCTGTCTGCCTGACTGCCACAACGGCCGGCAGACCCGACGTTCACTCCTTATCTCTCTCTCTCTTTTCTCTCACCCGCCCCGCTCCTTTCCAACAGATTCACCCTTTTTTTAGATTTCTCTCTCTAAAATGAAGCGTTTTGTTTTTCCTATTTTTTTTTTCTTTTTCCTTTTTCTTTACTCTACTCATAGATACAATATCTGATTTCCTCGTTTAATTATTAGATTTTTTTTCTCTGAAACTGAACCCTTTTTCTTTTTTTCTTTTTCCTTTTCCCTTTTTTCTCTCGCTCTACTCCTCCAACGGCTGATTTCCTCGTTTAGTTATTGAGATCAGTTTTGGTTTGTTCGCACTCACTCTCTCTCTCTCTTCTCTCCATTTTTAATAAAGACCGGTCAAACCAACATCGTCCGTCAAACTTCCCACTCTGACACCACACGGAAAAGTACAGAGAGAAGCTCTCTCTCTCTCTCTCTCATTGAAGCATTGTTCAAGTATATCCATTGATTGAAGGGTTCAGAGTTCAAAAAATTGTCTCTCTCTCTCTCTCTCTTGGATTCTCTCGCTTCCATAAGAACCTTCTTCTTCTTCTTCCTGTTTCACTGTCTGTGTTGTATTGTGTGGTGTGAGAAATAAATAGAGTTTATGCTTAGCAAACAATTTTGAGCGTTGGGGAGGACGAAATGAGCGGCAGTGGGGAGGTGAATTGATGATGTGGGTGTTGGGGGATCGGCTGTAGGAACGATGGACGGAGCAGGAGGAAGCGACGGTGGCGGAGGACTCGGCGATTGGGGACGGCCATCATCGACGCCATCGCCCATCATCTCCTCTTCTTCATCGTCGAGCCCTCTCAATCTCTTCTCCTCGTTCGTGCCCGGTGAGATCGTGTCGGGGTCCTCCCACGCGTTGAGCTCCCCCGCCGAGAAGATCACGGTGGGAGCCGAGGTTGGTGAAGAGGGGAGCAGTGGCGGTGTGGAGAAAAGCGGCCTTGGTGGTGGTGATGGAACGGCCGGCGGCGGCAGCGGCGGTGATGGTGGATTGTCTGAGTGGAGGGCGCCCGTGGGGGGCAGGATCGGGGGGAGCATAGCGGAGAGGAGGGCGGCGAGGAGCGGATTCAACGCGGCGAGGCTGAACACGGCGAGGTTCAGGGCTGCGAGCCCGCTGTCGTCGCCGGCAGTCCAGTCGCCTTACCTGACAATCCCGCCGGGACTCAGCCCGACCACATTGCTCGATTCTCCGGTCATGCTTCCCAATTCTCTCGTAGTTGCCTCCCCCTAAACTCTCATCTTCTCTTATGATTCTTTGTTCGATGTGCATTGAGTTGTGTTTTTTTTCTTTTCTTTGTTCATGATCGTGGATGCCATTCTCTGTTTCGATTGAATGCTTTTGTTGGTCTTACTTTTTTCTCTTCCTTTTTTGGTTTTTTATGGTTTTATTTGTTTTTGCATTGTAGAGATGATATTTTTTTAATTCAGTGCAGTTACCCTGTTGCGTAGTCACAATTTTTTTACATGATTCTTGTTGATAGTGAAACATATAGGTGATGCTTGGTTATTGAGATTGGATTTTCCGCCCACTTAGTATCTGTGGAGCTCTTCTGATCTCTATTGTGGCAGACATTAAACTCGTTAGAGAGTTGACGATTTCTAGTTTAGGATGGCCTGATTCATTTTTCTTTTTTTAATCAGATTGCAAGTACTTTTGAGTGATTATTTTGGATTTGGTAGATTTAGAGTTTCTCATTGAACAAACTGATGCCTCTAAAGTTGATAAACGTGCCTGACCTAGTTATATTCCTATTCTTTTTTCTGCATTTTGTTTTTGGTTTTATACTTTCTTTCATTTTTTTGAGTTGAGAATATGTTTCTGGTACTTGGCAGTTCAACGGAGCTGCCTATTATTCACCTGCAACTAGGGATGCACACGGGCCGGGCTTGGCATGTACAAGCTCGGCTCGCCCAAAAAAAAATGTACAGGCTCGGCTCGAGCTCGCCCTGAGCCTCAACCGAGCCGAGCCCGGGTCAGTGTTTGGCACTGCTGCTGGACAACAGACCAAGCTGGCCCGAGCTCAGCAGGCACACACACAAAGAGAGAGAGAGAGTGTGTCTTCCCCTCTCTGAGCCCTCTCCCCTCAACCGGGAAGAACGAGAAAGAGAGAGGTGAAGAAGAGAGCTCCCTTTTTTCTTGCTTACATGGAGGAAGTTGAGTACTGAGGCGAACTCCCACATGGAGCAGAGGGACCAGCGCTGGTCCTGCGACGGCAGGGGTGGCCATTGGGGGTCCTCCTTAATGACCGCCGACAGAGGGGCGAGGGGCGACTAGGGGAGATGGGCATCATGTGGACGAGGGGCGACTGCCGTGGGCCGACGGAGGGGCAATGTGCATTGGAGGGGCGGGGATGGGGTTTCCCGGTGAGAGAGAGAGAGAGAGAGAGAGAGAGAGAGAGAGAGAGAGAGAGAGAGAGATGGGACATGGGAGAGAGAGGGACGGGGTTCGAGAAGGGGTGGGCGATATTTTTATAATTAATGTATATTTTATATTATATAAAATAGAAATATGAGCCGAGCCTTATCGAGCTCGGTAGGCCAATCAAGCTTGGCTCATTTACGGGATGAGCCGAGCCCTAGATGAGCTTTACCGAGCCGACCTCAAGCCGAGCCTGAGCCGGCTCGGTTTATTGTGCATCCCTACCTGCAACTTTAAAATATTTAGGGATTCAAGAATTTTTATTATTCAGTCATCTTGGTTGAAACAATAACTACTCGGTTTATGATGTACATGCATAAATCTTGGGCTATGGCTTGAACTAGGTTGAGTCTATCCCGGAATTTATCAGCTTAACTAGCAGCAAAGACAATCTTTTCTGATTTTTCTTCTCTCTTTTTAATTGTAATTAATTTTGGCACTTTAGATGATACATCCTTACTGAAGCCAAAATTTTCCAGCCTAAGATTCAATGTGAAACTTGCTTATTACCTTCGTTCAAACTTCAGAGTGAGACTGTGTGATAACTTCTTTAACTTTATCGATACATCTTGGCATTTCTTTTTTCTCTTCCTTTCATGAGATGTCCTATTAAATTTCATTGAATCATGGGATTGATGCATAAGCTAGGTCCGAGGAAGTAGTATGCTTGTGATTTTATGCTCATCTTGAGTCTGCTGAACTATTCGTGTTTAACCTCACAATATTAAAGTTGATTGTACTGGTACTTCACAATGATCTTTAGTACACTACTTGGGCTGCATTTTTTTGCTTCCCTGGATTTTGCGAGGGCTATGGAACAGCATGACCTTTAGTGTCTTTGACCTGCAAGGAGGCCATTGGTTACTACCAAGTATGTGCCCTTTCTATGGTCTTTGTGATTAACCTGTGTCTTTGATCTCTTGACATGGAGCTCATGCTGCTTCACTGGTACATATTCTCTTGACATAGTGAACAAATTAATTATAGGTTGTCGGACTAGTCCATAAATCATTAATTTTCTTCCCCCCTTATTTATGTTATTGGGCAATGGATTTCATCATAAGCTCTTTATCCATTGTAACAGATTACATTATGCTTGATAAACCTATCAATTCTTCAAACTCCTAAGAAGAGCTCTTATTGCCAAAATACTTGTGACATCGATTCATTTGGTTGAGTAATGTGTCCCCCCCCCCCCCCCGTGGAAGATATCATTCCACTTCATGTGATAAGTGATAACCCCTGTCTATTTTTATTCTCATTTTTTGCATTGTATACTTTATCTGGAAATGGGGTAGTGTCAATTTTTTCATGTTTGAACCCTGATGGTGAGTCGATAATAAGGTTTATTCTCAAATGCTTATGATTCTTAGGTAGAGAATCCATTTTCATCTTAAAAAGAAATGTGAAAAACTTGGAAGTATATGAAAATGCTTGTTGCCAATTTTCCATTTGTAAGTCATAGAATTTGTGAACTGTCTGTTTTCTTGACACATCTGCACATGTTGCAATAATTGATGGGCATTCCAAATGTACAATGTATTCATGAATTAAATGAAACATTATGTTTTCAATAGTTGTTTTACTTTCAGTGGATTTATGAATCAAACGAACTGGGAATTTCTAGTATATCACGTTTCATATAATACTTCTCTTGATTGTATGTTGCAGGCACAACTGTCTCCAACAACTGGAACCTTTCCTGGTCCAGCAATCATGGATCAGAGTCCAATTTCAGTTCTAGCTTCTGATGCAAATAAAAATGAACAAATTGATGATATTGAGCCTGCATCATTTATTTTCAAGCCTCACATGGATCCCAGCAATGCATACCCGAGTAATTTTGGAAATCAGGTATGTTGTTTCTCAAGTCATTTTGACAATGGCAAACAATAACTTTGCTGTTTTATCATTTTTGACATTTCTATTGATGTGATTTTGTGCATCTACTATGGGAAATTTTTTGTTTCTTATCAAATATTCATATAGTGCATTTCAAAGTTTTTAGCCTGTTGTTGACTATGATTAGCAAATATGATGCTTTAAGTAATGGGCTTCATCACTTCCATAAATGCTTTCTATTCTAGGACTTCTGAGTGATTTAGCTGGTTCCGCTGATTCTAATGCTTATTCATCAGGGGAGCATATTTAGTGGCTTTGTAGTTTAGAATCCGGGTCGGACCTGAAGGATCCGATTAATACATGGAGCCACGTGTGGTTTGTGAAATTTTATACCAGACCCGGGCACGATCCGAGTTCTAATTAAGATCTGCAATTTTTCAATATAAAAATGATAAAAATATTATTTTACTGGGTATGGTCTGGGTCTGGGTCTGGTTCATGTAGTCTTTATAGGATCCGGGTATGGTTTCTCTTATGGTGGGTCCAATTAGACTGGAGTCTGGACCCGGTACCATCATCTCAAATCTGGATTGAGTCTTGTTCCACCTTCATCCAAACCAAACCCCACCCGTTGACACCCCTAGATAGCACCTCTCACTTTGTCCACTAGTTGGCTACCTTGTGATAAACTTAATATTTATTTCTCAATAACTATTGGCCATATTATTACTAAGAATCATATCCAAAGAACAAAGATTATATTAGTTTGAGAGATTCGGATGCATGTGTACTTTTGAAACTGCAAATAAATGCCTTTAGAGAGTTCAATGGCCACCTTAGCTGCCCAAAAATATTTAGTATTTGCATCTTCTCCAAAAAGTTGCTCTCAATCTTCCATTAGATAATGGTGGAAATTTTATCGTGAGACATTAATAAAAACAAGGCTTTAAAGATAACTCGTCTAACGTGTGCCTTCGAGCCCATCATTTTTAACTAAGTTGACATACTTCGGACTATTATTTATGTATATATACCAAACATATGGTGATTAAACCCAAGGGGTTTAGTTTAGTGGGATGGGGCTTAGGCCGTTTGATGGGCAGATTACGTTAAAATCACATGGGTGTCACTCCTGCGACCATTAAGTACAACAGGCTGAGCTAGCGTGGCTAGGTCTCTGCACCTAGGGTGGTTTCTCTAAGTAAAAGAAAAAAACACGTACGGTCCGTTCTCGGAAAGATGAAACCCTGTCTTGTTCCCAAGATTAATTCTTCTTGGGATAATGCCGGTGGATGTTCTTTGCGAGCTGAGGCACTCACCTGGGTTTACTATGTGGTAGGGAGACCATTAAGTGAACCCTTCCTAAGCAGGTTCCTCTTCATAGATAAAACAAACATACAGAGATCACACACTATTTTAATCATGCATGATATCTGGTAAAAGACAAGATCACGCATGATCAAATCATGCATGATTTTAGCTTAGCAATCTTGCCTCATTTGCTATACTGACAGATGAGCTTACGAGATCAATTCAAGAAAATGTGCCGTGGTGCATGTTGTTTGTTGATGATATTGTTTTGATTGATGAGTCTAGAGCTGGGGTTAATGCTAAGTTAGAATTATGGAGACAGACATTGGAAGCAAGATGTTTTAAGTTGAGTAAGAGTAAGACAGAATACATGGAATGTCGATTTAGTAAGCAACGAAATAGAGATGGGAGTGTAATGAAGCTTGGTGAGCAAGAAATACCAGTGGATGATTCTTTCAAATATTTGGGATCTATCATTCAAAAGTATGGAGAAATTGATGGAGATGTAAATAATAGGATAAAGGTTAGGTGGATGAAATGGAAGAGTGCAACTGGAGTGTTGTGCGATCGTAGAATGCCATTGCGGTTGAAGGGAAAGTTTTATAGGACGACTATTAGGCCCGCTTTACTATATGGTACGGAATGTTGGGCTGCCAAGAGACATCATATTCAAAAAATGAGTGTAGCTGAGATGCGTATGCTGAGATGGATGTGTGGAAATACAATAAAAGATAAGATTCAGAACGAGCAGATACGTAAGAAGGTAGGTGTTGCACCCATTGAAAATAAGACGAGAGAGAATCGTTTACGGTGGTTTGGACATATTCGACGAAGGCCTAATGATGCTCCAGTTAGAAGGATGGAGAAATGGGAAAATATATTAGTTAAAAGAGGTCGGGGTAGGCCTAGGAAGACATGGATGGAGGTGATAGGAAATGATATGAATGCTTTGAACCTCACCGAGGACATGGCATTGGATAGAAATGAATGGAGGAGAAGGATTCATGTGGAAGACCCAAAATGATTTTCTTTGTTGGTTCATATCGCCGACCCCAATTGTTTTGGGATGATGGCGTAGTTGTTGTTGTTGAATCTTGCCTCATTTGACAATATTGTATGCTTTGCTGTAACTGTTGATATCTATCCCTATTATCGAGGGATCTGCCGAGAGTCAACTGTACAAATGTACATCTCATATTCAAATAAAAGTGCGAATTAATTTTATGCAAACCATCTTTTTAATGGTATTAGAGCCATATATCATTGCCTCAAGCTACTTGTTTTCTCACTTCTGCTGATCGTCGGAAGGCAATTGTTTTATCGATGCTTCTTCATTGTCATTAGCATACACAATCAATCGTGCATCATCCTACTCATTTTGCATAACCAAGAGAGCAAATGATTGATCTTTCTACAGAGAATCAAAGTCGTTTGCATCCGCCACAGAGCAAAGCCAAAATTCTTTGAGGTTTGAAAAGTCGATTAAGCTATCGAAGTCTGGTCCAGAAAGTCATTGACATTTAGTATGTCGGTTCTTCAGCAAAGGATGGATTCATCTAAATCTTATCAATCCTGATCAATCATGATAGCAGAAGTACCAAGCAAGGAATCCACACCTTCTACATCGGTATATTAGCTTCACCATTCAGATAACCTTAGCATGGTTATCATATCCACCCCTTTCATGGGTGACAACTATTCTACCTGAAAACGAGCAATGAGAATGGCGTTGAATGCAAAAAATAAGGTCGCTTCCGTGGATGACTCATTGCCTTTTTTGTAACAAATATCACGAGATTTATAAAAAACTTGCGATAATTTCGTGAAAATTTGCCTGGAAGTTTAAAATCGTAATTTCTCGCGAGATTTTCAAACCATGACAAATATCATGATATTTATGGTAGCATGTATTTATCATGAGATTTTTATTTTTAAATGTGTTTTATTTATATTTTAATATAAAAATTATTTTTTAGATTTTTTAATTTATTTTTTATTACCAAGATTTTGCCAAAAATATGAGATTTATGAAAATTTTCAAAATCTCTTGAGTTTTTTACTCTCGAGATTTTGTTGTTTTTAACTTTTGTCACTATGGTGTTGTCACAGTCGGAACCCACCTCGAACGAGTATCAACTATGAATCGATGCAATGACATGGTTATACTGTCATGGATTCTCAATGTTGTTTCAAAAGATATTGTAAATAGTATTATTTATGCGAACCTTGCAAGTGAGGCACAAAAAGATCTAGCAAAAAGGTTTTCTCGATGTAACTCTACTCGTATTTATCAACTTAAAAAATTGATATGTAATTTGTGCCAAGATCAATCTCTCTTGGCCACATATATACTTCAATACTTGAAAAACCTACTGGAAGGAATTGAGCTCATATTGTGTAATTTCAACATGCACGTGTAGCGCGTTTAAAGAGTATAGTGAATGTCAATAGAAGGAGGTATTTGAATTCCTCATGGGCCTTAATGAATCTCTCTCGTAATGACATTTTAGTCATGAATTATTTGCCCAATATGAGCTGAGTTTATTCGTTGGTAAGTCAAGAGGAGACTCAATGTCTCTTGACACCATCCACAAATAAAGTCTTCAACTTGGCAGCACTAATAGCAAAAGACATTGGACAATGCACTAATAGCCAAAATGATAATTGAAGCATCAGGAGGGGTTGCGAACAACTACGATGTGATCATTGTGGGATGCTTGGTCATGTCAAGGCTCGATGTTACAACCTTGTAAGCTATCCGATCAGTCATCCTAAAAGTCAAGCTGCTATGAGTAGTCAGGCAAATATTGTAAATGATAAAGTAGATGCCAACAGAGCAACCATTGCAGCCACAAATCAAACCAACCAAATCCATGGGACATCATCATTGTCACAACTAAGTAAGGATCAACTTAAACAGATATCTAAATGGCTTAATTTGGACTCTAATCTGGCTTCTGCTAACCTTGCAAGTGATACATCATATTCTCATCCATTTTCTTCTTCGTCACACATTTCTTAAATTATTGATACAGGAGCATCAGATCATATGACTCCCTACTAAAATTGATTGCTTGATGTCCAATCTATGTCCAAAGAAAAAACCATTACACTACCTAATGATCAAACTATATCGGTATCCCATTTTGAAAAAACTCAACTATCACCAAATCTGACACTCAACAATGTTCTTTATATTCCTCATTTTATTATAATTTATTATTCATAGGAAAATTAACTGAATCATTAAATTGTGTTGTTGTATTATTTCCCTCATTTTGTATTTTTCAGAACTATTCAACGAAGAGGCTGATTGGAGAGGGTAAGCTTCATGATGGACTCTACCATTTTGACCCTCTCTTTTAACTTACTTGTGCCCTTCATGCTACCAAATCATCAGACAATCAAGTTTGGCATATAAGACTTGAACATCCATCTTATGATCAGGCCATACATTTGTATAAAGAACTTGGTGAATTATCTTCTTGTTTTAATCGTTTATGTGACATGTGTCATCAATCTAAATAGACTTGACTTCCTTTTCAAATAAGTTCTAATAAGAACAATGAACCTTTTTCTCTTGTGCATTGTGATATATGAGGATCCTATAAAATACAACCACACATAGGTGCACTTTTTTTTCTCACTCTTGTGGATGATTTCTCACGATGCACATGAGTCTTTCTTATGCGATATAAGTCAGAAACATTTTTTTTTGACAAAATTTTGCGCCATTAACAAAACTTAGTATAAAAACCAAGTGCAACACATTTGATTTGACAATGGTGCTGAATTCTTGTCACAAGACATGCAAATTTTTTTTTACCAGAATGGGATTGATCACCAATGGTCATGTGTGAGAACTCCTCAACAAAATGACAGGGTAGAACGAAAGCACCGTCATCTCATTGAGGTTGCATGCGCATTACGGTTCTAAGCCAACTTACCTATAGATTTTTGGGGAGAGTGTATTCTCACATCTACACATTTGATCAATCACATCCCTACCCATATTTTACAAAACAAGACTCTCTATGAAGTTCTTTTTAAAAGAAAACCCAACTATGATCATTTGCAAACATTTGAGTGTTTATGTTATGCTCCA
Organism: Nuphar pumila; assembly: GCF_984573655.1. Classification (NCBI taxonomy): domain Eukaryota; kingdom Viridiplantae; phylum Streptophyta; class Magnoliopsida; order Nymphaeales; family Nymphaeaceae; genus Nuphar; species Nuphar pumila. The sequence goes on from NC_143255.1 coordinate 118,291,921, forward strand.
AATTTAAGCCCTATCTGAGACAAATTTTCTTTAAGGTCTCAAAAATATATTTTTATTGGATATCCATACAATCAACGAGGATATCGTCTTTATGATCTGGACACTCATGAAATTTTTTTTTAGCCGAGATGTTTTATTTTATGAAAATGAATTTTCTTTCTTTACTCAACCTCAACACGAGTCTACTCACATGACACTCGGCATATCAAAACCCATTGAGGATATATTCACCAATTTTGCACCCATGGTAGTTGATGATCATAATGACCACCCACCACCTCCAGATCTAGATCCACACATATCTCTAGAATCTGATACCATTACACACCAAATAGCTTCAGATCCGGATGCAAATACGCATACCTCTCCCACTATCATTTCCAACACCCGACAATGTACAAGGGTTTGTATCTGCCCCCATACTTGACTACATATGTTTATCAACAATGGTGTTGTAGCAAGTCTTACCCATGCCTCCCGATGATGCCTCTTTGGGTAAACTGTATCTCATTCAAAACTCTCTTTATCTTTCTAATTTTTTTACTTCATGCATAACATTCCTTTCTGCTATTCTAAATGATATTGAGTCTCGCAACTATAGCGAAGCTACTAAGAATCGGCATTGGCAAGATGTTATGCTCAAAGAGATCCAAACTTTAGAAGTGAATAACACTTGAACTGTTGTCTCACTACCATCAGGTAAAAGACCTATTGGATATAAATGAGTTTATAAGGTCAAGCATTATAAATTCAATGGGTCTATTGAACGTTATAAAGCTCGTCTGGTTGCCAAAGGATATACTCAAGTTGAAGGGATTGACTGTCATGAGATGTTTGCACCGATGGCCAAACTCACCACCATGCATTATCTACTTACTCTTGTCTCTATTCACAATTGGATGCTAACAATGTTTTTTTACATAGAGATCTTCACGAGGATGTTTATATAGACTTGCCACCGGAATACAACCATCAGGGGGAGCATCATCATGCTTACAAATTAAACAAATCAATTTATGGATTAAAACAATCATCTAAAAATTGGTTCAATAAACTCATATCTGAACTCAATGAAGTTGGTTTTATGTAGGCATCATTCGACTATACTCCTTTTACCAAAAAAATAGTATAAAAAATTATAGTCATCTTAATCTATGTAGATAACATAATTATGGCAGGAAATGACAGCTATACCATATCAAACACTTTTTGAATTCTCGATTTCAGCTTAAGGATCTGGGCCGATAAAAATATTTTTTGGGAATTTAAGTGGCTAGAGCACTATCAAGAATCTTCCTGAGCCAAAAGAAATATGTAATTGATTTATTATTTGATGCAGGACTCATGGGTGCAAAGCTGGTTGATTTTCTTATGGATTAAAAGTTAAAGTTAAATGCACAAGATGGAGAACTCATTCAAGAGCCTACTCGTTACAGGAGACCAGTAGGAGGCCTAATATACCTGACAGTGACTCAACCAGACATTGTCTACTTGGTTCACATATTGAACCAATTTATGCAAGAGCTCAAAGTGCCACATTACAATGTTGTTGTTTAGGTTTTAAGGTACTTAAAATCATCTCTTGGTCATGGAATTTTGTTGCCCGACAAAAGTGAACTTAAACTCTCAGTCTACTGTGACTTAAATTGGGCTAGTTGTCCGATGACTCGAAGATCTATAATTGGTTATCTTACTATGTTAGGTACCAGCCTCATTTCATGAAAAAGTAAGAAACAAGCCACCATTTCAAGATCTTCTGTTGAAACATAATACCAGTCCATGGCAGCAGCATGTGAGAGTTAGTTTGGTTGAAAGCACTTCTAGCCAATTTTAGAATTGTCTACAAAAGCCCAATGATATTATATTGTAACAATCAATCTGCTATCCATATCGAGGCAAACCTGGTATTTTACGAGCGAATCAAACATATCAAACCAGATTGTCATCTTGTTTGTGAAAAAGTGCAATCAGGAGTCATATGCACTAAATATGTTCTTACAAAATTATAACTTGCAGACGAACTCACAAAGGCCCTTAGACGAGATCAATTTTGAATTCTCATAAGCAAGCTAGGATCAACTTGAAGGAGAGTGTCAAGTGATAAGGTTTGATACAGATCAAGCATGATTTGAATCATGTGTAATATCTGGTAAAAGATAAGATCATGCATGATTCTAGCTTAGCAATCTTGCCTCATTTGGCAAGATTGTATGCTTTGTTGTAACTGTTGTATAAATGTGAATCTCATATTCAAATAAAAGTTTGAATTAATTTTATGCAAACCAGCTTCCTTACCCTTTGTACATATGGCATCTAAAAACGTGTCTTTAAGTTCCTTTGCATGAACATTTTGCTGGAATGCACTTGCAAATTTGTACAAGATAATGTGGTCACATTATCCGCTTCTAGCTTGATAGCAATGGGTTTTCTTTATAAATTTGATGCATCTAAACTTCATTCCCAGCAAGAGGATATGACAAGGTGTGTTTGGTTTCTCTCATATCAGAGGGGATCTGAGTTCACAGGAGCTCATATTCTAGGATCTGAGAATCAATATCTTGAGAGAGAGAGAGAGAGTAGGGATGTAAACTGTTTGGATTTGGATTGGATTTCAACTAATCGGATATTAACTAAACTGATTCAAATTCATATTCGGATGGTGAAAAGTTCATTACAAGTCTGCTTTTTTACATGAAAACAGATTCAGATATGTCATATTAGGTCTCAAAATCAAAACTATATCGGCATCCAGTTATAATCGGATATGGTTTTGACTTAACCAATGCAACTAAATGGATAGAATTCAGACAGACATCGGATAAAATCGGATTCATTATCCCTAATAGACAGAGAGGATAAAATAGGATTCATTATTCCTGAGAGAGAGAGAGACTCAGTCGTCTGAAGGGTTTTAAAAATCTTATGTCAGAGGATAATCATCTGTTTACCAACGAGGCTTAATTAGCGTGGTTGATAGGAGCTATCAGTGCACGTCTCCCTGTGGTGGGACGTTGCAGGTTCAAAACCCCAGTGTTATGTTGAATAGTAACTGGTGTGGGCATGCTTAACCCCAGCTTGCCTTTCAAAAAAAAAAGATCTGTTTGCTCAACCCTCTTATCTAATATGGACCCCATGCCATATTAAAGACTGAGATCTGATATTTGAAGCAATCAGGCACACCCTTAAGGTGGTCGTATTCAAACTATGTTCCCAAAGCCATGCTTTTACATGACAGGGAGTACTGCTGCACCCCCAAATAATTAGCTTGGCCCACTTAGAAGCAATTCACTGAAAGCTACTCTCTATAACTCAACTTTATGTGGAAAGAAAGAAACCCCCGTTACAATTTATGGCACTCTGAAGTTGTTAACTCACTGCTAATAAAAGCCACAGCCTGGAAAGGAGCAAGTCCCCAACACTTCCAGTGACATCTAGTTACCGTTTGAGACACTTGTCCATGGACTAAAAAAAGTTAGCCATCTGTGTCATTATTTTAGTCTGCTGGTCACTGATGTACTGCACTGATTTTGTGAAAAGCAAGTCTTGGTAAAAGATCAAGGAACAAAATCTTACTTAGAATTGAAGGAACCATGCATGGTGAGGAAACACGTACGGCGCTGCCAAAGCCATCTGTCAATATTCAAAAACGAAGTTTGGACTCTTCACAAAAATACTGAAAAATAAAGCTCATGAACAGTGGCACTGTTTATGATTATAATAGAGTCTGGATCGGGTGCAATATGATAGTACACAAATTTGTGCATTAAGCACCCCCATCACCCTCTATCAAGAGTCCCACACCTGACAGGCCTTATCCCTAAGATGAAGGGTGATCAGGTGCTTAAGATACAAATATTTGTGCAATCATATATCGGGCGGTAAATTCTGTTCAAGCACAAATAAGGGCGGAAGACAGTGAACAAGTACCGCGAGAAAGATGAAAAGGAATTTGAAAAGAGAGTCAAAAGTGCTTGAAATTGCAGGGAGAGAAGCAGATGGGGGCCGGCGATGCGCCTCGGTTGTATGCAGAACGACTCTCAGCTGGTCTGCCGATCGGCTCGAGGTGTGGATCGGTGCGGGTTGCAGCGATAGCTGAAGCCCGGCCGGTTGTTACACTCGTGAACCGTGACTGATGATGCACGGCATACATCCTTGTGGTGGGCTGTTCATAGCACCTGCCTGCCTGTGGCACCGGCCTGAAGGCTCCCCCATCAAGCCTGTCTTGAAACACGGGCCATGATCTTTTCACATTATAATACCCCATAAAAAGCTTCAAAATATACGGTGGTTCTGTATTATGATTCCTTATAGTGATACACACTCTTGTTTATATGAATCTACTGGTCAAATAGTAAATCTAACCATACAAAACGTATTTAATATGTTCGAAGGTTCATCAGACGCTGAAAAATCAACAATTCACAGTTCATGATAATAGGAGTGGTTTAGAAATGATATAAAGCATCTCGTTTGAGTAAACTTTAACACATGAAAATAGTTAATAAGATATACTAAACATCATCCAAAGGTTAGATCTTTTAAAGTGGCACTCCACCATAACTTAGGGGTGGTACACACTCGATTTACATAGATCTAAGCCCCAAAAGCAAATGCTCAGCATATTGTATTTGTTATTTTCGTGTGTTAAAAGTTGACTCAAATATAATGTTTTAAATCATTTTTATTTTCATGAACAGTAGTGAGCTGTTGATTTTGTATTATTTCAAAAACTGAGTCTTTAGGTATTAAACATATTGTCCCTCTGACAAAGGGAAGGGGCGCCACTCCCATTGGCATAACACGACTGCAATGAGTCCTGCTCAATTCTTCCTTTCTTCCCAAGGTCATCTCATCATTCAACACTTTTCTTAATAAAGTAATCCTTATCATTGCATATTTTTCACTGGTCGCCTTTCAATTTGCTATGAACTCGATCAAACTAAAGAAAGAAGCGCTCGTTGATTCATGATGAGGTCGTGGAATGGCATGTTTGGCTTTGGCTTGGCGGCAGGTAGGGTAGGGATGAACGATCGATCACAGTTGAGAAAGTAGAAGTTGTGATTGTTAGTGACAGGGTCAATATTGTGACCCAACTTACAAAATTTAAATCACAAAATTCAAATTAATTACAGTTAATAATTTTCTCTTAACTTAAAGAAAGTATTGTGATTGTGATTTACTATCACAGAATCTTGAGAAAATCCAAGGATCACAAGGCATTACATTACAAACATGAGTTAATAAACTGTTGGCTTACCCGGCTCAAGCCACATGACCCGGGTAGGTCTAGGAGGGGATGTCCCTCCCCATTTCCCACGTTTTCAACATGTGAGAAATGGGGAAAGCCTCCCCCATTAAATCCATTAAAGAGAGGGCCTCTCCCTTTTGCCTCACGCATGAAGTGGTGGGGGAAAGTGGAGAGGCCTCGCCTATCAATGAAGAGGGGAGAGGTTAAGTGTGAGCCTTTTTATAAAGAGGCTCACAAACTCGCAGTTTCCCCTTCCATTTGCAGAGAAAGCAGAGAGAGAGAGAGAGAACACGATCTGGCCAAGGGCAAGCTGCCATGTAAAATTCCCTTCCCTTCTATTATTTTTTTCGTTTAATTGAGGGGGAAGAGACGACGCCGGCAACCATGGTTGTTGCCGGCACTGATCATCACCAAAAAAGGGACAACAATTGTAAGGGTTGCCGGCACCATTGGATAAAATGGAGAAAAGGTGAGGCACAAGGAGTACACTCTTCCTCAAATCGGCAACCAATACGGTTGCTAGTAATACTAGTAATATATATATATATATATATATATATATATATATATATATATATATATATATATATATATATATATATATATATATATATATAAGAAAGAAGGGGGGTCAACTCGATTTGGGATCGCCCAGACCGAGTCTGGTCGAGACTAGGGGCGAGACAGAGAGTTTTTGCTCTTTGTCTCAGCTGCAAATGGAACCAACTTGGTCTAGGTACTCCCAGACTGAGTCGGGCTGAAAAGGGGTTAGTAAGCAAACCAACTCAATCTGGGATTGCCTAGACTGAGTCAGGCCAAGGGAGGAGTATGATAGAGAGTTTTTGCTCTCTGTCTCGACTCACTATAGATCGACTTAGACTGGGTTTCTTAGACCAAGTCTTGTAGTATTCTGGCAAAACAGCAAGCCTCTGAACTCTTTGTCTCGGCCTACAAAAAAAACTGACTTGATGTGGGAAACTAGTCATATACCAGGCAAGACAGAGTCGACAAAACAGACGGACTCAGTTTGGGTGAACCCAGACCTAGTCTGATCACATATATGAGAAGAGATAGAAAACAAAGAGAGAAAGAGCGAGAGAGAGAGAGAGAGGGATCGCGGAAGGTAGAACACGAGCCGCCGATGACAGGTAAAAACCCCTTCCCTTCTGTTGTTTTTTTCGTTTAATTAAGGGGGAAGAGACGACACCGGCAACCATGGTGGTTGCCAGCATCAATCATCACGAAAGAAGAGTCTGCAACTGCAAGGGTTGCTAGCACCATCGAACGAAAGAGAAAGAAGGTGAGGTAGAGGAAGTACCCTCTACCTCAAACCAACAACTGCAATAGAGGAAGTACCCTCTACCTCAAACCAGCAACCATTGTGGTTGCTAGTAAAATAATAATAATAATAATATATATATAAGAAAGAAGTGGGACCAACTCGATCTGGGATCGCCCAAACCGTGCTTGGTTGAGACTTGGGGCAAGACAAAGAGTTTTTGCTCTTTGTCTCAGTCTTAAATGGAACCAACTTGGTCTAGGCACTCCCAGACTGAGTCGAGCCTAAAAGGGGTTAGTAAGCAGATTGACTCGGTCTGAGACTGCTCAAGCTAAGAGAGAGTTTTTGCTCTCTATCTCGACTCACTACAAATCAACTCAGTCTGGGTTTCTCAGACCAACTCTAGTCAAATTCAGGCGAGACAACAAGCCTCCAAACTCTCTCTCTCTCTCAGCCTACAGAACAGACAAACTTGGTCTGGGTTTCCCAAACCGAGTCTAGTCATATACCAGGCGAGATAGAGTCAGCAGAATGGATGGACTCAGTTTGGGTGAACCAAGACCGAGTCTAGTCACAAGGACGAAAAGAGATAGAGAGTTGAGCTCTCTATCTCAGCTTGCAAAACAAACCGACTCGGCATGGGTGAAATCCAAACCGAGTTCGATCGAATAGAGGAGCAAGACAAAGAGTACAGACCGAGTTCGATTCAGAAAAAAAATGAGACAAAGAGTTGAGCTCTCTGTCTCGGTCTGCAGAACAAACCTTAACCCAGACCGAGTTTGGTCAATGAATGGGGCAAGACATAGAGTGGCTCTCTGTCTCAGTTTGTGAAACACTGGACCAACTCAGTCCGAGTTTTAATCGGACCCAGTTGGCTAAGACTTCGGTCTAGGTGCAACCCATACTAGGTCAGGTGGGTTCGCACCTAGACCAGCTTGGTTTGGGTGAGACCTGAGCTGGGTATATATTGTTGAATAAAAAATAATAAAAAATATATAATATATATATATATATATATATATATATATATATATATATATATATATATATATATATATGAGAAAACTGAGATAGTGACTATCTCGGTTTACTATAACAAATTGGGTCAGGTTTGGATCAATTTAAACCAAACCCATAATGGATTTGATTTGGATACAGTTCAAACCAAATCCAGAATAGATCAAAGTTGGGTCCATATGATACCAAACCCAAACTAGATCAAATTTGGGTCTATATGATACCAAACTCAGATTTAATCGAATCTGGATCAGTCGTACCAGATTTGGATCCAGTATATGAAACAGAGACTAGATCTCTATTTTAGGTACAGTTTGGACCCAAACTGACCATCCTGGATCTAGATTCAGTCTGCCTAAATCTAAGAGAAGAACAAGGACTGGACTTATTTAGGTTTAGTTGGAGTGAACCCAAACCTGGCTAGGTCCAGGTTAAGTTCATTGGTTTCATGAATATGTGAGTAGTAAAAAAAAAAGCATGCGTGTATAAAAGGGTGGGTTAGGATTTGAACCCCTGACCTCACCATAGAAAGGAACTACCCATAACTAATAGGCCAACCTAGTTCAATTAGTTAGGAGTAGCAATTTAATTCTACAAGTACTTATTTTTGGGTATAAATATCTCATGCAGATCTGGGTCAGAACTGATCTAAAACTGGAAAACAGACTGAGAGAACCGAAAGGACCCCTCGCGGTTTTGCTATCCAGATCCAGACCCTTTTAAGAGGTGAAATAACTATTTTGCCCTTATTCTACCTATTTTGGTAAAATGAATATAACTCTTTACTTCGAACTCAGAATCGGGTGATGTTTAGTGCATTAGAAATGGGATGCATAGAGGGATTTGTTTGTACTATTTTTATAGTCAAACACACAAAACGAAAAATGAGGTCTGGTAGACCATCTTCAGAAAAGGTAGTTTGGTAATTTTCTAAATTAAAAGAAATGTCGGTCTAGTAAATGAGTCTTTATGTAATGAGATTTGACTGCAGGGCGAGGCATCCATTCTTGCTTTTGAGGTAAGATAACATTTACAAATAACTCCTTAGATAAATAGGATACAGGCTTGTACATAAATGCATCTTGTTATGTAATTTCATGTGCTTTAAAAGTATGTTGATTATTTCATCTATATGAATAGATTGATTAAATTACATGCTTAAAAATCTATACTTTTTATGCTTTCAATAAGATGCATGTAGATTGTGGTACATATTATAAATTTATCTTAATACTTGATCATGTCATAATGTTAGCAGATATGACTTGTATCACGATGTGTATGTTCTGAAAATAAGGATAATGGTTGGATACATGTAATACGTCACAAAAAATGAAAAGGAATGCTAGGCTTTGAAAAGATGAGGTAAAATTCTAGATTTCTCATAATATGATTTTTTCTGGGAATGTCACACTTATACCTAGGGAGAGGTATTGCAAGTGTCGTGGCATGATTAATTGATAATGTACCTCTGTGATTGATTGTTATCCCTAAAATTGTAGCATGCCTATGTGATTACTTGTTGAGCATTAGTTATTGAACATACATTTAAAATTATATAATATACTAATATTGAGAAAGAAAATAGACAATATACCTAGGGTAACAACACAGAGATAGATAAAAAAACTCTACTAGGGAGGACATGGTCTAAGGCTTTGTCAAATGTGTGTATCTCTTTTATGGCTAGGATTTGAAAGAATTATTAAGTACTTATGGCTTAAAAACATTGTCTAATAGACATATGTAGGAAGTAGCATAAACCACAAACCTTAGGGGCAAGTATAGCTCCTCGAATACCTTAAGACATGTATAGTCCTCCAGGCTCTTTGGCTAGCTACTGATAAGTATATTGGGCTCTTCGGCTTGCAACTGGTGAACACAATTGCAGGGATTGAAAGTCCATAGTTTGAAGCGGTTTGAATTATGTTATTGTGGAACATTTCATAGGTTTGGCCAACACCGTAGATTCTGGAGTTGTCTATATGAGTTTGTACGCCCTATGAGGGTATTTCTAAGATAGTTGATTAGCTTAGAGGATGACATTAAAAAATGTCTACTCTAAAAATAAGGAATGATTTCAAAAAAGATGTAAAAAAAAGTATAAAGAGGGATAAAATGCATAAACAACATATGTGTTATTTAGATAACTAAACTCAGACTAGAAGCTTAGAGCTCATTACAATTGTAATGGTTGTGTCTTATATTTATAACTAAAATCTTACTGAGTTTTAGAATCACCCCCGCTTGGTTGCAACTGTAAGATCGAGAACCGTTTTAGTGAGGAGGATGTGATTCGGGGACTCAGATTCAACTGCCGATGACTTGAAGTACTGTGAAGTACTTCATTTTATTTAAGCATTTTCTATTATGAACATGTATTTGGACCTTTTAGTTGATGAACATGGATGATTTGGTACTTTTGTTAGAATTGGCCTGTTGGTTGAGTTTTCATTTAAGGATTGACGAGACCTTATTACTTGTTAAAAAAAATTGGCTCAATTTTGAAGTTGTTTTGGTGATTTTTCTTCAAGAAGTGACGTCTACTAACCCAAACTCGAGAGGTCCCGATTCAGGTCACTACAATTTTGTATGAGAACCTTCCTCCCACATGCATGTGAAAGATATGACCATGTTTGAACCTGAGTTTCAATAAGTGATATTAAATCTAAAACCAGATATACATCTCTTAGGATATGTTTGGTTCAATCTCATGAGATTTGAGTTATCATGTCATTTAGAAAGTGAATCGCATTTGCACAACACCCGAAAATCAACCTAACACAAAAGTGAGTTGTGCACACCAACTCAAAAGCAAGCCTTTGCAAATGAGACCTCATGAGATTCAATTTCTCATGAGATTTAGAAAGTGAATCTCATTTTCACAGCACCCACAAGCGACCAAACGTACCCTTAGATATACTATGGGGTTGATACTTGACTCTCTCATTAATTTCCCTACAAGGGTTTCATCTTCTTAGTCAAGGGATAGATGAGAACATTACAATACAGTTTGAAGCACACAAGGAGCATCTTTTGCTGCAAGGTTGAAGCTAAGTGTATTTTCTGGTGAATTAAGAGAGCTTTAAGGGCACGTTTAGAAGCGAGAAAAACTCTCATATATAGGAAAAGAAAGTTTTGCCTATGAGAGTTTTTGATACAAGAAGTTCTCCAAAAAAAAGTTTTTCACTTGTTTGTGTAGCATGAGAAAAACAGGCTGAAAATGAATGAGAAAAATGTTTGCTTTTTTTTTTTGCATGAAAATTTTTTCTCATGCTACAAAGAAAAGTGGTTATTGAACAGTTGGGGCTCATTAATAGCAACATCTAGAGTTGACAGTGGCACTACCAAATTATTTGGAACAAAGATAATAGTAAATTTTCAAACCAAGACACTGATCAGTGTGCAGATGCTTCACAGTAAAACTTACATCTCCTATGTCCAATTATTGACAAGGTTGAAAAAAAAATTGTTGGGTTGGGAACCGGATCCGCCCATGATGGGCATGATCCGGACCCGACCCACTGTGTGAGGAGAGGCGGTTTACTAACTGCCCACTTTCCCTTTCATAAGGGATTCTCTCTAATAGCGTGAAAATCAGAGAGAGGAAAGAACACAGAGTGAGAGAGACTGTGTAGTTGCTGAAAACAAAAGAGGAACACGGTGCACAGAAAACAAAAGAGGAACACGGTGCACAGTGTGTGCATAGTGCAAAGCAAAGGGAAGAAGACATTGGGGAGCATTTGGACTCGTGGGAATCGTCGTTCTCTCCAAGTGAGGGCACACATTCGTTGAGCAAAAGCGAGCATCATCGATCCACTGTTTTTTTTTTCTTCCACAACAACGAAAAGGTATGATTCGTTCTCTTTATTGGTATCAGAGCATAAGTTTTCTTTTATGTCGTTTTCGCTTGTGGAAATATCCCTTCTTTGTTCTTGGCCAGAACTTTATGCATTCATGGTGGACGCTTGCGGCAGGGCGTCATACAATAAGAAAAAATAAATTTTTTATTATGTTGGCATGGGATCATCTTGCTTTAATGCCCGGACCAGATCCACACATTTTTTTGTGTCGGCCCTGCTGTTACCAGACCGCAGGCCTGGTCGGCGGGCTTGTTTTTGCCGCCGGCCCTGCGGCTAGGGAGTTGGCCTGGCCTCCGGCTAGGCGGTCTGCTACAGCCGTAGGTACTGCGACTAGGTCGCAGACCTGGCCTGCAACCAACCCTATTGCGAAGCAGGCCCGACCTTGGGCCAGACCCTGCGGCACAAACCGTAGGCCTGCCCAGGTCTTGCGACGACATTGGCCGCAAGTTTTTTTTGTTTGCTCCCAGCTTGCGGCATAGGTCGCAGGCTCAGTCCGACCTGACCCGACTTTGCGGCACAGGCCGCAGGTTCTTTTATGCTCCCAGCTCTACGGCATAGGCCGCAGGCTTAGCCGGACTGACCCGACCCTACGACATAGGCCACAGGCCTTTGCTCCTTACCTTGCGGCATAAGCCGTAGGCCTAGCCCGACCTGACCGGCCTTGCGGCACAGGTTGCAGGCCGAGTTCCTTGGCATTGCGGCACAGGCTGCGGAATTTTTTTTTTGGGCTGAACCCTGGCATGGCCAAGGTCTATGTGGGTTGAGGCATTTTGGCTAATGGTTAGAGCCATAAATTTTTTATGGAGCCACGGATGAGTCGGGCATTCGTGAATCTGTTTTATTATATATTTTATTCATGAATGTGTATGAATATGATATAATCATATTGATTATACGATAAATTTTTAAGTACTTTGGAAGTACTTATTCAATAAGTTGATATCCGATTCAAATAGTCATAATACAGTTTAGGTAAATATAATCATCTTAGAGAAAGTGGGAGATGATTGTGAACGTAGTGATCTTTCGATTCTACGCCCTATAAAAATTTATATGTTATCTAATCGTGTGATTATGACTGCATATAGATGTGCTAATGATTAAATCATAACATGCTTGAATAACCTTTTTGCGCATTGCTTTACTCTTATTTTTTTTAAGGACATGGCTGCACCAAGTAAGTCAATAATGGACTTGACACGAATTGAAAAACTGAATGGTGATAACTATGATATATGGCATAGAAAGATTCAGTTTACATTGGAGGAGGCTGAGGCCTTGGAGGCTCTCAACCATACTATGGATCGACCTGAAATTGGTAATGGGGCACAATCTCATAGGAACATGGAAACCTATGAGAAATGGAAGCGCATGAATATTGTTGTGCATGTCACCATGCTATGTTTTATGCAGGATGACATAATGTGTCAATTTGAGCATTATAAGACTGCTCAACAGATGTGGATGGCCCTTAAAGATAAGTTTGGGGGAACATCAGCCACAAAGCTAAGGAGGCTGACCATCAGGTTTGATTCGTACAGAAAGTCTCCTCAGCACACCATGAGCCAGCATCTCAGGGAGATGACAAACATGATTAGAGAGCTCAATAGTGCAGGGCATACCCTTACAAATGAACAATAGGTACAAGTTGTGATTCGCTCTCTGCCACACAGTTGGGAGCATATGAAAATTAATAAGACTCATAACAAAAGTATTAAGACTTTCGATGATATCACCTGTCATGTAGAGCTGGAAAATGATCGCCTTGAGGCGACTCAATCATCTAGCATGAGGGCATATGTGGCAGAAAACTCTAAAAGGCCAAATTCTTTTAAGAAAAAATTTTATGGACCAAGGAGGTTCAAGAAGGGTGACAAGAAGGGACAAGATAAAGAGAAAGAAAAGAAGCCTTATCAGCGCTCTGGGAAGCGTGGAAGCAAGAAAAATAAGATAAATGCAAAATGCTTTAAGTGTAGCAATTTGGGTCATTATGCTCGTGAATGTCATGAGCAGAAGAACACTCAGGAGCTACCGACCATGTGACCAAAGACCGCACAAACTTCGTCGAATACAGGAAGATGTCATCTGGTTCGGAGTGGTTGTTCCTGGGGAACAACACTAAAGCAGAAGTCAAAGGGATCGGGACTTGCAAATTGGATTTGCGAGAAGGGCGATCTTTATTATTATATGATGTTCTGCATGTTTCAGAGATTCGACGAAATTTGATTTCAATTTTTGCTTTGTCTATGTTAAACTATAAACTTGTGTTTGGAGATGTCAATGTTGACATCTTTTGTGGACATACTTTAGTTGCTTCTGGTTTCTTGATGAATGGTTTCTATGTGTTGGACACTGAACTTAAAAATTTGAATGTTAGTGATGAATGATTTTCTCTTGTTTCAACTGCTAATAATATGGATGTAGATATATCTATATGGCATGCTCGACTTGGACATATAGGGCAAAAGAGAATGGATAGGCTCGCACGAGAGGGTCTTTTGGGATCCCTTACGAAGATTGAAATGCCTATATGTGAGCATTGTCTTGCTGGGAAAGCAACTCGATTGCCTTTTGGAAAGGCAATTAGAGCAACCTATCCTCTTCAATTAATTCATTCAGATATATGTGGACCAATGAATGTGGCAACGAGACATGAAGCTTCTTATTTCATCACTTTTATTGATGATTATACACGATTTAGCCATGTGTATTTAATTTCACATAAATCTAAAGCATTGGTTTGCTTTAGATCCTTTATGAACATGGTGGAGAATCAACTTGATCGTAGGATCAAGGCTTTGAGAACAGATCGTGGACGTGAATATCTATCCGAACAATTCAAAGAATTATGTGATGATAAAGGGATAGATAGACAATTAACTACTCCTCGAACTCCGCAACAAAATGGTATTGCAGAAAGGAAGAATAGGACCCTCTTAGAGATGGTCAGGTCCATGATAGCGCAGGCAAATTTACCCATTTCCTTTTGGGGTGATTGCTTGTTGATTGTCGCTCATGTATTAAATCGTGTACCATCTAAATCTATTTCTTCAACTCCCTATGAATTGTGGAAAGGCAGAAAGCCAGATTTGGCTTATCTCAGACCCTGGAGGTCTGCTGCATATGTCCATAATCTTTCCCATCAATATGAAAAATTGGGTCCTAAGGGAAAGAAGTGTATCTTTATAAGATACTATGAACATTCAAAATGATATGTATTCTTAGGGGAGAATACAGACGGGAGTATTTCTGAGATAGATTCTAGAGATGCCACGTTTATTGAAAGTGACTTTCCTAAAAGAGGAGAGATAGAGTGTCACTTACAGTTCTATGAATTGGATGATGAAGATCAATCTAAAGAGATTGATCATCATGTTTTAGAGACACAAGAGGATGTGTCTATACCACTATTGGATATTGGGAGTAACACTCAAGTGGATATTGATTTTGATGAAGATCTGACAACTCGAAAGAGTTTGAGGAAGAGAATTCCTCGTCGGAGATTCCAAATCGAAGGAGAAGCCTTTGTGGTTTTGCCCCAAGATGATGAGATGCCTAAGAGTGTTAGAGATGCTCTATCTTGTTCTAAAAGGGATGCATGGTACAAAGCAATGGAAAAGGAAATGAATTTCATGGCATTCAACGAGGTCTGAGATCTTGTTAATCTTCCAAAAGGAAGAAACCCTATTAGAAGCAAATGGGTTCTTAATATTAAAAGGAATGCCGATGGATCTATCGAGCGATATAAATCTTGTTTAGTTACTAAAGGATACACACAGATGGCAGTGATAGACTATGATGAAACATTCTCACATGTGGTCAAATTGACCTCTATTCGTCTTTTGTTAGCCATAGTGTCACATATGGATTTAGAATTACATCAAATGGACATTAACACTGCATTCCTTAATGGAAAACTGGATGAAAAAATATATATGGAACAACGCGAAGGGTTTGTTACTGCTAGTTTTGAGCGCAAAGTGTGCAAGCTCAAACGATCCATTTATGGATTAAAGCAGTCATCCAGACAGTGGTATTTAAGGTTTCATGATACCATCATGAGCAATGACTTTGCTATGATTGATGAGGACCACTGTGTTTATCTTAAGCGTCAAGGTCCAAAATTTGTAATTCTAACTCTATATGTGGATGATATTTTATTGGCTAATAATCATTTGGAGTTTCTAAAAACCATTAAAGAATGATTCTTTATTCATTTTGAAATAAAAGACATGGGTAAAGCATGTTTTATGTTGGGCATAGATAATAAAAGAGATCGTTCAAGAAGACTTCTTTCTCTTTCACAAGAGTCATATATAAAGAAGGTCTTAGAACGATTTCATATGCAAGATTGTAAACCCATAGATACTCCTGTTGCAAAAGGGAATGATTTAAGTCTTAAGATGTGTCCAAAGGAATCTAAAGAAATAGAAGCTATGTCCAAAGTTCCTTACTCCAGTGCAATAGGCAGCCTTATGTACCTTATGATGTGCACCCGACCTGACATATGTTATGCAGTAGGGTTGATGAGTAGATATCAAGCTAATCCAGGACAAGCTTATTAGAAGGCTGTCAAGAGGATTATGAGATATCTTAAAGGCACATCAGATTCAGTTCATTGTTACCATAGTGGTAACATGTGTGTGGTAGGCTATACTGACGCAGATTGGGGCAGAGACTCTGATGAGCGTAAGTTTACGTCTGGCTATGTGTTCTTGATGAACAATGGTGCTATATCTTGGTGTAGCAAGAAGCAGACGTGTGTAGCCTTATCCACAATGGAAGATGAATTTGTTGCAAGCTCGTTCACAGTGCAGGAATGTGTTTAGTTAAGAAGGTTCATCAAACATTTGGGACTCTCTTCTGAAGCAAAACTGCCAGTGACTTTATTCTGTGATAATCAAGCGGCAATTGCGTTTGCTAAGGATCCCAAGTTTCACAATAGAACCAAACATATTGATACGAGATGTAAGTATATGTGCGATATTGTATCTAAAGGCAAGGTTGCCTTGGCATATGTTAATACCCAAGATATGGTGGCAGATCACTTTACTAAGTCAATCAATAGAGATTCTTATGTTAAACATGTAAAATCTATGGGTATTTGTAAAATTTGATATGCTAATATTATTCCTATTTCTTTCTATGATCATTGTATAGCATGTTGCACATCTATATAAGTATGCTACCAGGTTTGAGATAAATCTTCTCACACGGATTTATCGCCTCAAACGCTGCTTGTGGGCGGGCTGAGGTGAGATGTAACAAAATCTAGGGTTGCAGAATTAATAAGCATGTCGGATTTTTGGGATATCATATGATAATAACTCATAAGAGTGGGAGTACAATGAGTTATGATATTCGTCATATATACGTATATGGGATACATTGCCCTAACTAGGTTAGAATGAGATCTCATGTATATTTAACTATATGGCGAGACCGACCTTGCTTTCTAAATGTCAAGGGTAACCTGGTTGACCATATCTGATGACTTGGATAGACATTGCATGGGAATGTGCATCCTGAAGGACTCAAGTTAGTTTCTCGGAGAGGAACTGAACTAGTATAAATCTGTACGACAAATAATTTATGGTGTATGCATACACTCACTGGAGTGAGAAAGTCTTGCCGTAATACATGAGTCATACCACGTATGTCGCACCATAACTTTAAGTCGACCACAAAAAGAAATGAAGAATGATCTTTGCTTCTTCATTGTGTGAGTCATTGATATATATATATATATTGTGTCCTTATTGACTTTTGACCTTATTTTAAGGAGAAAAATGAGTGTTGCTACTTTAGCATGTTGCTTAAAGTCATGTATAATTCGGTCTAAAAGAACATGTCTGGGAAAGCAACTTATCTTGATTCAAAGAATAAGAGTTGGAAAGGAAGATCATTTGACATTTTCAAATTATGCACATGTTAAAAGCTAGTTTATTTTTTTCACATCCTAGGGATGTTTGGGTTTATGATAAAACATGTGACATAATGGAAGGCCTTGTCTAACATAGCTTAGCACTATAATATGTGCAGAGGGATTTAGTATGCTAGAATGTGAAAAATGTATTTGATCTAGGACACAGTGAACTTCTTACCTGGCTTGTGCAGGTATACTTTATGTTATCTTATTATTTGCAGGTTTAGACTATTATGTTACACTAACCGGTACATAATATGCCTCCACTCCCTAAGCTCATGGGTCGCACAGTCCATTTGCCAGTATGTATACCCAATGTTATTCACCATTTGAACACGTTTGATGTTCCTTTTTCTTTGATCTCTTTCCATCATGTGCGAGTGGGAGATTGTTGGGTTGGGAACCGGATCTGCCCATGATGGGCATGATCCGGACCCGGCCCACCATGTGGGGAGAGGCGGTTTACTAACCGCCCACTTTCCCTTTCATAAGGGATTCTCTCTAATAGTGTGAAAATCAGAGAGAGGAAAGAACATAGAGTGAGAGAGACCGTGTAGTTGCTGAAAACGAAAGAGGAACACGGTGCACAGTGTGTGCACAGTGCAAAGCAAAGGGAAGAAGACATTGGGGAGCATTTGGACTCGTGGGAATAGTCGTTCTCTCCAAGTGAGGGCACACATCCGTTGAGCAGAAGTGAACATCATCGATCCACTGTTTTTTTTTGCTTCCGCAACAACGAAAAGGTATGATTCATTCTCTTCAGAAATTTAAAAGCATAATTTCAAGATAGATAGGGTTCAAAGCCCTCTTCTTCCTCTCCGGGGTTCAGGGCCAGGGGCTCAGCCCCTAGACCTCTGCCTATGGTGGTGCCCTCATCTCCCCAATGGTAGGAAACTGTCTGATAGGAAACACTTCTCCACCCCTCCCTGGAAGAGTGTTTTCTATCAAAATATGTACGGTTTTCAAAATGTTTCTCAGCAAAATATTTTCGCTTGTTTGAAATGGTCAACCTCGGTTCACTTTTCCTACATGATTCCAGCTTCCAAACATGCCCTAAGAAACCGTTTGAAATATATATCAGAACCTGCTTGGGGACAAAGTGGTCGATTTTGCGGGATGCCCGGAATTAGGTCATGGTCGCGGGTTGTCCCATTTTTTTCGGGACACCATAGTCGGGCCCTCGGGTGTTCGACCATAGCATCCGAAACATAGGCCTCCATACAACTGAATTAAAAGTTGCAAATGCCCTATAAAGGATTTTATCAATGGAGGCTTGCTAATGTGCTTGTAAAGGAGATTTTTTTTTACTTAACTTAGAAAAAGATAAAAAGAGAGATATGATGCCCATATAAAAAATTTAATTGGACATGAATGTGCCATGCAGTATCCATAAACTATGGTTGCAGATATATCTCAAGTAAACGTTAGTGAAAGTCAGACCATGCTTGAATTTGAAAACCCATCTCACCATTTATTTCACCCCCCACATGTCCATATTAAAAGAAAAAGGTTGGCCATGAATGCACCATGCATGTGCCCAGTGGAATAAACTCTAATAAATTGTTGCAAATTAAAATACAGAAAGAAAACAAGTTAGATTTTTTCTTTTTTTGGTAGCTAACTGGTTTTTCCTGGATGTAGTTCTAGGGGAAAACATCAGCAGGGAAAATCTTGCAAAAAAATTATATTTATATTTTTCAAAAAATCCTGAGAAAATAACGGTATATATAAAATATCAAGATTATGAAAATACATTATTGTATATAAAATATAAAGTATTAAATGTAAAAATTTGACTGACAACATCAATATCGGGATAAAAAGATGGCTCTTCTGAAAAATATTTTGAAAATACTGCATTTTTCTTAGGATGTGGGTGCCTTAAGATATTTCCAAAATATAGCAGCGATCTTTTCCACCAGTAGCCTTCATATGCCCAACGTTGCAAGCACGGCAGCCTGAAGTTGTTTGCTTAATTGATTATTCATGATCACCAACATTGCTCAAGAACAAATTACGCTAAATACAAGTGGTCCAATAGATATGGATCTGGTCGACATGAATTTGGATCCAAGTTTATCTAAACTACTGCAAGTAAACCACATTCTTTTTTTACTTTGTTCCACAAGGATGCGGGTATAGATCGATCCCATATTCCTCCAAGATGGTTTACATCTCTCTTTTCAAAGTTAAGTCTAGAGTTGCACATGTAACAAGCTTGAGTCAAGCTTGGGCTATTTGAACTCGGTTCATTTACTAAAAACTTGTTTAAGTTCAACTTAGGTCAAGCTCAAGGAGTTAATCTTTGAAATAAAAATTTTGAATTGAAATATGGAGGGGTAGATTTATTATGTATAGCAAAAAAGAAAAAATCTTGCCTATTAGGGTAAGACTTTTTTTTTTATGAGGCCTTATGTTAAAAAATTATATGCATAAGCTAACTCTTAACCTTTACAACTATATTCAATCAAGTTCAAACGCATTATCACACGGCTCGTTCACATGTAATGAGCCTACACTCTTATTCAAATGAGTTTGAGTCAAGCCTGAGCTAGCTTGGTTCGTTGTGGAGTCCTAAAGTCTGAAAAAAGAACGCACTATTGCGACGGAGCATAGCCCACGTGGAGGGCTGAGGAGGGGTGCTCTCCCTAGTCTGTTCCAACCAATTTCACCCTTTCGGATCAGTGTCAGAGCAGCTTGTCATGACCCGAACCACCAACCACAACAAAACGAGAGAGAGAGAGATGCATGGGCTGGCTGGCTGTCTGCCTGACTGCCACAACGGCCGGCAGACCCGACGTTCACTCCTTATCTCTCTCTCTCTTTTCTCTCACCCGCCCCGCTCCTTTCCAACAGATTCACCCTTTTTTTAGATTTCTCTCTCTAAAATGAAGCGTTTTGTTTTTCCTATTTTTTTTTTCTTTTTCCTTTTTCTTTACTCTACTCATAGATACAATATCTGATTTCCTCGTTTAATTATTAGATTTTTTTTCTCTGAAACTGAACCCTTTTTCTTTTTTTCTTTTTCCTTTTCCCTTTTTTCTCTCGCTCTACTCCTCCAACGGCTGATTTCCTCGTTTAGTTATTGAGATCAGTTTTGGTTTGTTCGCACTCACTCTCTCTCTCTCTTCTCTCCATTTTTAATAAAGACCGGTCAAACCAACATCGTCCGTCAAACTTCCCACTCTGACACCACACGGAAAAGTACAGAGAGAAGCTCTCTCTCTCTCTCTCTCATTGAAGCATTGTTCAAGTATATCCATTGATTGAAGGGTTCAGAGTTCAAAAAATTGTCTCTCTCTCTCTCTCTCTTGGATTCTCTCGCTTCCATAAGAACCTTCTTCTTCTTCTTCCTGTTTCACTGTCTGTGTTGTATTGTGTGGTGTGAGAAATAAATAGAGTTTATGCTTAGCAAACAATTTTGAGCGTTGGGGAGGACGAAATGAGCGGCAGTGGGGAGGTGAATTGATGATGTGGGTGTTGGGGGATCGGCTGTAGGAACGATGGACGGAGCAGGAGGAAGCGACGGTGGCGGAGGACTCGGCGATTGGGGACGGCCATCATCGACGCCATCGCCCATCATCTCCTCTTCTTCATCGTCGAGCCCTCTCAATCTCTTCTCCTCGTTCGTGCCCGGTGAGATCGTGTCGGGGTCCTCCCACGCGTTGAGCTCCCCCGCCGAGAAGATCACGGTGGGAGCCGAGGTTGGTGAAGAGGGGAGCAGTGGCGGTGTGGAGAAAAGCGGCCTTGGTGGTGGTGATGGAACGGCCGGCGGCGGCAGCGGCGGTGATGGTGGATTGTCTGAGTGGAGGGCGCCCGTGGGGGGCAGGATCGGGGGGAGCATAGCGGAGAGGAGGGCGGCGAGGAGCGGATTCAACGCGGCGAGGCTGAACACGGCGAGGTTCAGGGCTGCGAGCCCGCTGTCGTCGCCGGCAGTCCAGTCGCCTTACCTGACAATCCCGCCGGGACTCAGCCCGACCACATTGCTCGATTCTCCGGTCATGCTTCCCAATTCTCTCGTAGTTGCCTCCCCCTAAACTCTCATCTTCTCTTATGATTCTTTGTTCGATGTGCATTGAGTTGTGTTTTTTTTCTTTTCTTTGTTCATGATCGTGGATGCCATTCTCTGTTTCGATTGAATGCTTTTGTTGGTCTTACTTTTTTCTCTTCCTTTTTTGGTTTTTTATGGTTTTATTTGTTTTTGCATTGTAGAGATGATATTTTTTTAATTCAGTGCAGTTACCCTGTTGCGTAGTCACAATTTTTTTACATGATTCTTGTTGATAGTGAAACATATAGGTGATGCTTGGTTATTGAGATTGGATTTTCCGCCCACTTAGTATCTGTGGAGCTCTTCTGATCTCTATTGTGGCAGACATTAAACTCGTTAGAGAGTTGACGATTTCTAGTTTAGGATGGCCTGATTCATTTTTCTTTTTTTAATCAGATTGCAAGTACTTTTGAGTGATTATTTTGGATTTGGTAGATTTAGAGTTTCTCATTGAACAAACTGATGCCTCTAAAGTTGATAAACGTGCCTGACCTAGTTATATTCCTATTCTTTTTTCTGCATTTTGTTTTTGGTTTTATACTTTCTTTCATTTTTTTGAGTTGAGAATATGTTTCTGGTACTTGGCAGTTCAACGGAGCTGCCTATTATTCACCTGCAACTAGGGATGCACACGGGCCGGGCTTGGCATGTACAAGCTCGGCTCGCCCAAAAAAAAATGTACAGGCTCGGCTCGAGCTCGCCCTGAGCCTCAACCGAGCCGAGCCCGGGTCAGTGTTTGGCACTGCTGCTGGACAACAGACCAAGCTGGCCCGAGCTCAGCAGGCACACACACAAAGAGAGAGAGAGAGTGTGTCTTCCCCTCTCTGAGCCCTCTCCCCTCAACCGGGAAGAACGAGAAAGAGAGAGGTGAAGAAGAGAGCTCCCTTTTTTCTTGCTTACATGGAGGAAGTTGAGTACTGAGGCGAACTCCCACATGGAGCAGAGGGACCAGCGCTGGTCCTGCGACGGCAGGGGTGGCCATTGGGGGTCCTCCTTAATGACCGCCGACAGAGGGGCGAGGGGCGACTAGGGGAGATGGGCATCATGTGGACGAGGGGCGACTGCCGTGGGCCGACGGAGGGGCAATGTGCATTGGAGGGGCGGGGATGGGGTTTCCCGGTGAGAGAGAGAGAGAGAGAGAGAGAGAGAGAGAGAGAGAGAGAGAGAGAGAGAGAGAGAGAGAGAGAGAGAGAGAGAGAGAGATGGGACATGGGAGAGAGAGGGACGGGGTTCGAGAAGGGGTGGGCGATATTTTTATAATTAATGTATATTTTATATTATATAAAATAGAAATATGAGCCGAGCCTTATCGAGCTCGGTAGGCCAATCAAGCTTGGCTCATTTACGGGATGAGCCGAGCCCTAGATGAGCTTTACCGAGCCGACCTCAAGCCGAGCCTGAGCCGGCTCGGTTTATTGTGCATCCCTACCTGCAACTTTAAAATATTTAGGGATTCAAGAATTTTTATTATTCAGTCATCTTGGTTGAAACAATAACTACTCGGTTTATGATGTACATGCATAAATCTTGGGCTATGGCTTGAACTAGGTTGAGTCTATCCCGGAATTTATCAGCTTAACTAGCAGCAAAGACAATCTTTTCTGATTTTTCTTCTCTCTTTTTAATTGTAATTAATTTTGGCACTTTAGATGATACATCCTTACTGAAGCCAAAATTTTCCAGCCTAAGATTCAATGTGAAACTTGCTTATTACCTTCGTTCAAACTTCAGAGTGAGACTGTGTGATAACTTCTTTAACTTTATCGATACATCTTGGCATTTCTTTTTTCTCTTCCTTTCATGAGATGTCCTATTAAATTTCATTGAATCATGGGATTGATGCATAAGCTAGGTCCGAGGAAGTAGTATGCTTGTGATTTTATGCTCATCTTGAGTCTGCTGAACTATTCGTGTTTAACCTCACAATATTAAAGTTGATTGTACTGGTACTTCACAAT
Organism: Nuphar pumila; assembly: GCF_984573655.1. Lineage (NCBI taxonomy): Eukaryota > Viridiplantae > Streptophyta > Magnoliopsida > Nymphaeales > Nymphaeaceae > Nuphar > Nuphar pumila. The sequence continues at coordinate 118,315,263 of NC_143255.1, forward strand.
GATCTTTAGTACACTACTTGGGCTGCATTTTTTTGCTTCCCTGGATTTTGCGAGGGCTATGGAACAGCATGACCTTTAGTGTCTTTGACCTGCAAGGAGGCCATTGGTTACTACCAAGTATGTGCCCTTTCTATGGTCTTTGTGATTAACCTGTGTCTTTGATCTCTTGACATGGAGCTCATGCTGCTTCACTGGTACATATTCTCTTGACATAGTGAACAAATTAATTATAGGTTGTCGGACTAGTCCATAAATCATTAATTTTCTTCCCCCCTTATTTATGTTATTGGGCAATGGATTTCATCATAAGCTCTTTATCCATTGTAACAGATTACATTATGCTTGATAAACCTATCAATTCTTCAAACTCCTAAGAAGAGCTCTTATTGCCAAAATACTTGTGACATCGATTCATTTGGTTGAGTAATGTGTCCCCCCCCCCCCCCCCCCCCCCGTGGAAGATATCATTCCACTTCATGTGATAAGTGATAACCCCTGTCTATTTTTATTCTCATTTTTTGCATTGTATACTTTATCTGGAAATGGGGTAGTGTCAATTTTTTCATGTTTGAACCCTGATGGTGAGTCGATAATAAGGTTTATTCTCAAATGCTTATGATTCTTAGGTAGAGAATCCATTTTCATCTTAAAAAGAAATGTGAAAAACTTGGAAGTATATGAAAATGCTTGTTGCCAATTTTCCATTTGTAAGTCATAGAATTTGTGAACTGTCTGTTTTCTTGACACATCTGCACATGTTGCAATAATTGATGGGCATTCCAAATGTACAATGTATTCATGAATTAAATGAAACATTATGTTTTCAATAGTTGTTTTACTTTCAGTGGATTTATGAATCAAACGAACTGGGAATTTCTAGTATATCACGTTTCATATAATACTTCTCTTGATTGTATGTTGCAGGCACAACTGTCTCCAACAACTGGAACCTTTCCTGGTCCAGCAATCATGGATCAGAGTCCAATTTCAGTTCTAGCTTCTGATGCAAATAAAAATGAACAAATTGATGATATTGAGCCTGCATCATTTATTTTCAAGCCTCACATGGATCCCAGCAATGCATACCCGAGTAATTTTGGAAATCAGGTATGTTGTTTCTCAAGTCATTTTGACAATGGCAAACAATAACTTTGCTGTTTTATCATTTTTGACATTTCTATTGATGTGATTTTGTGCATCTACTATGGGAAATTTTTTGTTTCTTATCAAATATTCATATAGTGCATTTCAAAGTTTTTAGCCTGTTGTTGACTATGATTAGCAAATATGATGCTTTAAGTAATGGGCTTCATCACTTCCATAAATGCTTTCTATTCTAGGACTTCTGAGTGATTTAGCTGGTTCCGCTGATTCTAATGCTTATTCATCAGGGGAGCATATTTAGTGGCTTTGTAGTTCCCCATGTACAAGTCAACATGGTACTGGTTGGAAGAAGGCTGAGATTATCCATAATTACATATAGGCTTCAATTAATCACTTCCATTACAAGCCTTGAAAGATGTGCTGGTAAATAGCATGTTGATAATGGTTCAAGCTTTAAGTTACGTGATGAAGCCAGAAGTAACCATATCTGCATATCAGTTGATTGATATCCCTTGTTCTTATGCAACTGCTTATAATCTTAAGGTTTTTCACTAATTGTTCAGATTGACTGCCTTTGAAAATACTTAAGTAGCTTGTGCAACTTTTTCATATTATGACTAGGATGATGCCACTTTTTGCCTTTTGAGTGGTAGCTTGTAGCCAGCTTGTGGTAGTGATGCAGAGCAAGATCGACTGAGATCCACACAGCCTGACCTAGGCAGGGGACCGGACCTGCACGATGGGACCGAGGATCGGACCCAAGTAGTGGATCCGACCTAGATCACGGTACCAAGACGCAGGGCTGATGTACCCCTGCGTACCTACTCCAGACGAGCACATGCCCGTGCGTCCCAGATCCAGCAACAAAGAGGAGTCATCTCGGGTTCAGGGCCGGATCCGAGACCCAGATCTAGTTGCACACTTTAAATACCCTATTCTAGGGTTGCGTGCGGGGGATATTGGATTTCTGAGCTTTCTTTTCTCTGTCTCGTTCAACTACAGTCTTCTTTCTTTATTTTGTTTTTCTTTTCTTTCATTCCAGTCGCACGTTTTCATTTTGCTATTTACTTGTCTTCATTCATGATAGCCCTTATCAGTTTCATAATAAACTGTTGATCTGATCGATTGATCTGATCCCTTGTTCAACGTTTCCATTGAGTTACCTGTTGTTGCACGACTGATCGTGCCTTGGAAGATTAACATTCAAGGTCTGCCCCTAACGTGACTGTGTCGATTCCCTCGCTGCATCAAAGTGGTATCAGAGCCCCAGGCCTTCTCCTTGGTCAAAGGCATGGCGCAAGAGGTGATGAACGATCCTACGAGCGGGCAAGAGCATGAGGAAACCGACAATGAAGATCCGATGATGCGGATGATCGACATGACGACCAAGATCCAAGAAAACATGTTACGCGTAAGCAAGGACGTAGTTGGCATGTCAAAACGACTGGATGGAATCGAAGATCGAATCGTGGTCATCGAGTCGTTTAGGGAGGCGCGCGTGGCTTCTATGCTGAACACGGGCGCAGGATTGGGTGACAGCGCAAACAGTCAAGTAGATGCTATCGCAGCCGAACCAGGTCAATCGATCTCTCGTGGTCGCGCCCCTGCCCCGCATCTGGTACCTTTTCTAACGATGGACTCGGTCATGGCCACTAATCAGACCGTCGGTGCTTGCCCGCCAAACCAAGGAGCCCTGGTCGTGCCTCCCAGCATCAGCTCGGGTGCGCAGGCCTGTTCTCGTTTTACGGTGCCAGTGCCGCAGTCCGGGGGGCCTGGTCTGCAAGGCCCTAGCGTGACGATGGGCCAGGCTGCTGGCGCAGTTGCGTCAGCCCAAGCAGGGATTGATCAGGTCCACTTTCCCGATCCTGCACACGGGGGCGTTGCTGCAGCCCACCAGCATGCAGGGGGTAGTGGAACCCTGTGGATGGGTCCGAACCCTAGAGGGTCCGGACCAGGTTATGTGACAACGGGACCCAGACCCGGATCTCGGGGACCATCCTTTGGGTCCCAGGGAGCGGGTCCGAGTCTCGAACCCCCATACCCGACCTACCCAGTTGGGTTTGGTTCGCTGTTCGCCCCAAATCAGACCCAACCTAATACTTTTGATCCCCAAAATAGATCCAACACCGACCCAAACCTATATTGGACCCGGACGGAGCTCCAATTTGAATTTGAGCCGGGTCAAAACCAGACCCATCCTGTTATGAATCAAGGATAGAGTTCTAACCAGGCCTTTTCGCACCACAACTCGATCCCTGGTCCTACCTACCCCGTTCTGGGTCCGACGAATAGTTTAGGACTTGACCCGATCCAGATCCAATCGGGTGAATCATCCCAGTACTACACCAACCCGACCTAATACCCATACCAGACCCAATCCGTTAACCCGTCCTTGATCCAGAACCCGATACCCTACCCGACACATTACCTCTACCCTAACCCAACACATAATCCAAACCCATATTATCCCATTCCCACCAAGCTAGAACTCGTGAACCGACCAGTCCTTCCACCTTTAGTAGTACCTCCTGTTATACCGGTGCCTCAATGTCGGCCACAGATGGCTCTCACCCACGGACAGGCCAGACCGAGGCAGATTCAACAGGGACCGGTGCGACCTGAGCGCTAACCACACATCATGGGAGTTTGCCACCACCAGCCTCCAATCGAGCAGTACCGTGACGAAGATGACGCTGCCATGATGGACGATGAAGCCTTCTGGAACGAGCACCCTGCAGGAATGGTAGAACCTCGTCAGCAAAGAGCGCCAGAGCACCCCTCCACCTACGGGGTGAAGCTGGACCTTTCAGAGTTCGCAAGACGATTCGACGTCGAGCAGTTTTTTGATTGGGCCTATGTCGTGCAATTTTTCTTTGATTACCACACTGTGGCTGATCACCGCAGTGTCTCTCTAGCGTCCACTCGATTAAGGGGCCTAGCGCAGACATGGTGGGTTGAGCTACAAAGGTCGAGGGAATGGCAGGGACAAGAGCGTGTGCAGACATGGGAAGAGATGCATAGGTTGATGCAGTCCAAGTTCGTGCCTTTAGGCCATACCGAGAGAGCCTACAAGGAGTACCTGACTTTGCGTCAAGGCACCCGTACCGTAGCGGAATGCACTGTTGAGTTTCATCGTCTATCCCTACGAGTCTACCATCCATTCACGAGGTATAATTCTGGAACTCCCTTCTGCTATTTATGATGATTTTAGTTGTGTCACAATCGAGTCATTGGATCAGGTCAGCAGTTATGCAATGAATGTGGAGGAAAAATTGAAAAGGAGGCAGGAGTATAGAGTTTTTCGGAGTGACCAGTTCAGTCGACCCAAGTCGAGTTTCCCGACGAGGGGAGCGAGCTCCCCTAGGAAGGAAGACTCACAGTCCACCCCAAGAGTAGACCCTAGCAAGCCTGACCAGTCCGGACCAGCATACCATACCAGATCCAAGGCCAAGCCTAGTGAGTCTACCATCCGTTGTTTTAGGTGTCAGGAATTAGGACACGTAGCGTCCAAGTGCCCCACCGTGAACAAGAACGCTCATTCGTTGAGGGTATTATTGAGTCAGCATCCGATAGTGAGGGTGAGTCGTCGGTTGAGGGAGAGAATAAGAGAGAAGTCATAGAGTTTGACGGTAACATTGAAAATTTGTTGTCCATTCGTCATGTTTTGACCGCACCGCGAGAGTCGACCCCTGCAAGATGGTTGCGGAACGACATTTTTAGGACTCGGTGCAACTGTGAGGGTCATGCGTGCGATGTTATCATTGACACTAGGGCTTGTGAGAACATGGTGTCCGAGAGTGTTGTGTCCACCCTGAATCTGAAGATGGAAAAATTGTCCCAACCATACAAGATGGCGTGGTTCAAAAGAGGAAACGAGGTTCCCATTACCCAACATTGTTTAGTTCGATTCTCCATGGGGGAGCACTACCACGATGAGGTGTGGTGTGATGTAGCCCCTATGAGTGCGTGTCATATTCTTTTGGGACGTCTTTGGCAGTTTGATCGCAAGATCATTCACGATGGCCATAGGAACACGTACTCATTTATTTTTAAGGGCATAAAATAATCCTCCTCCCTGTCAAGGGGACCGGTTTTCCCACTGTGGATAAGCTCGAGTGAGTTCCCCGTCTCGCGGGCCTATCATACCAGACTTTTTTGAGCCATTGAAAGGAGGATGGTTATTATTATGCCCTGGTGGCTAAGCTGTCTATGAGTACGTCGTTACCCGTTCCCGCGGACATCACGCTCCTTGTTGAGGAGTTTCGTGACATTATGCCAGACGACCTTCCTGATGGCCTACCTTCGATGAGGGTGGTGCAACATGCCATTGATTTTGTCCCGGGGTCGAGTCTCCCTAACCTCCTCGCGTATCGCATGAACCCATCCGAGCATGCCAAGTTGTTGAGGCAGATTCAGGAGTTACTGCAAAAGAGTTTTATTCGTGAGAGTGTGAGTCCTTGCGCAGTACCTGCCCTGCTCACTCCTAAGAAAGATGGATCCATGCGCATGTGTGTCGACATCACTATCAAATACCGTTTTCCCATTCCTCGGTTGGATGACATGTTTGATATGTTGGCCGGTGCATCTATTTTTTCCAAAATTGATTTAAAGAGTGGGTACCACCAAATCCGTATCCGAGAGGGGGATGAGTGGAAGACGACATTCAAGACACGTGATGGGGTATGAGTGGTTAGTCATGCCATTCGGGTTATCAATTGCCCCGAGTACTTTCATGAACATGATGACCCAAGTGCTGCGTCCTTGTATAGGGAAGTTTGTCGTTGTATATTTCGATAACATTTTGATCTATAGTTCTTTGTCTGATCATCTGAGTCATTTGCGTCAAGTCCTAAAGATTTTAAGGTGGGAGAAGTTGTATGTCAATGCCAAGAAGTGTGAGTTTATAACGTCAAGTGTGGTATTTTTGGGTTTTATTGTGTCGTCTGATGGAGTAAAGGTGGATCCCGCCAAAGTTTGTGTGATTGTAGAATGGCCTACCCCAAGGACTATACGAGAGATCCGTAGTTTCCACGAACTAGCCACTTTCTATCGTCGTTATGTGAGAAACTTTAGCACCCTCGTAGCCCCTATCACAGAATGCCTAAAGGGTACTAGCTTCTATTGGAATCCAGCCGCAGGCAAAGCTTTCACACTCATCAAAGAGAAAATGACTAGTGCCCCCGTCCTAGCAATTCCTCACTTTAGCGCAGTCTTTGAGGTTGATTGTGATGCCTCTAAAGTGGGAATTGGTGCCATCTTGAGTCAGAACCGCATGCCCATTGCTCTTTTTAGTGAAAAGTTGACTTAGGCGAGGTGTCAGTACTCCACTTATGATGTCGAGTTCTATGTCGTTGTGCAAGCCCTTCGTTATTGGAGGCATTATCTCATTTGTAAGGAGTTTGTCTTGTACACGGATCATGAGGCGTTGAAATATTTAAATAGCCAAAAGAAGTTGAGTGCTAGACATGCCAAGTGGGTCAGTTTCTTGCAAGAGTACACTTTCATGATTCACCATCAATCTGGTACTCTGAACAAGGTAGCTGACACACTTAGCAGGAAGAATAGTCTTTTGATGACTATGTCCGTGCAGGTCATTGGGTTTGAGCAATGCAAGGAATTGTACCCGACAGACCCTGATTTTCAGCAGGTCTGAGAAGGGTGCATCTCCTCTTCTAGCATGATAGACCCACGGTTCGTTATAAATAACGGTTACCTCTTTCGAGGTAATAAGTTATGTGTGCCAACATTCTCTCTTAGGCTACAATTGATTTCTGAGTTATATGAAGGGGGACTAGCTGGGCATTTTGGACATGATAAGACGTTCACACTATTAGATGAACGATACTTTTGGCCCAAAAGGCGCAAAGATGTTGTCAAGTTTGTTCAAAGTTGTCGAGTGTGTCAAGTGTCCAAGGGTCGACGTCAGAATAGTGGTTTGTATACTCTGTTGCCCATCCCTGAGCGACCTTGGGAACATGTTTCCATGGATTTTATTGTGGGTCTTCCCAAAACCTCGCGTCGTTTTGATTCCATCTTAGTGGTGGTTGACCGGCTTTCCAAAATGACTATTTTTGTTTCGTGTAAGCGAACTACTGACACCTCGTTAGTAGCTTCATACAACTTCAAGGACGTGACCCGCTTTCATGCCTCACACGATCACCTCAGATCGTGACACTCGCTTCATGAGCCATTTTTGGAAATCATTGTGGGCCTTATTGAAAACCAAACTCCAGTTTAGCAGTGCATACCACCCACAAACTGATGGCCAAACCGAAGTTGTGAATCGTACCTTAGGGAACCTACTAAGGAGTCTAGTTGGTGAAAATGTAAAAACTTGGGATCTAGTCTTGCCGCAAGCCGAGTTCGCCTACAATAGTTCCATCAACCGGTCCACGGGCAAATCTCCTTTTCAAATGGTTTATGGGCGGTCACCAACCCATGTAGTAGATCTCACACCTGTGTCTAGTCTTTCAGACCCAGCCCCAAACGCGTTTGATGCCGTTGAGTACATGCGTGATATACATAAACAGGTCCGCACCAAACTTGTTGAGAGTTACGAAGCTTACAAAGCTTTCGTGGATCAAGGTCGTCAAGATGTCCAGTTTCAAGTTGGTCAGTTAGTATGGGTTTACCTGCGTCCAAAGCATTTTCCAGTGGGTACTTATGGTAAATTGAGTCCTAGGAAATATGGCCCTTTCAAGATCCTCCAGCGATTGGGTCCAAATGCCTACCTCCTTGAACTGCCTGAAGATTGACACATTTCGCTTATCTTCAATGTGTCTGATCTATATGCTTACTGTGGAGACAACAAGTCGTCAGAGCCGACTTCTTCCCAACCAGGGGAGAATAATGCAGAGCAGGATCGATCCAAATCTATACAACCGGACCCAGGCAGGGGACCAAGGATCGGACCCAAGTAGTGGATCCGACCCGGATCACGGTACCAAGACGCAGGGCTGATGTACCCCTGCGTACCTACTCCAGACGAGCACAGGCCCGTGCGTCCCAGATCCAGCAGCAAAGAGGAGTCATCTCGGGTCCAGGGCCGGACCCGAGACCCGGATCCAGTTGCACACTTTAAATACCCTATTTTAGGGTTGTGTGCGGGGGATATTGGATATCTGAGCTTTCTTTCCTCTGTCTCGTTCAACTACAGTCTTCTTTTTTTATTTTGTTTTTCTTTTCTTTCATTTCTAGCTGCATGTTTTCATTTTTCTATTTACTTGTCTTCATTCATGATAGCCCTTATCAGTTTCACAATAAATTGTTGATTAGATCGATTGATCTGATCCCTTGTTCAACGTTTCCATTGAGTTACCTGTTGCTGCACGACTGATCGTGCCTTGGAAGATTAGCATTCAACGTCCGCCCCTAACGTGACTGTGTCGATTCCCTCGTTGCATCAGGTAGCCTATGTCACAAGGACTCGGCCAACTGGGTGCCGCACCCGCATCGACGCGACGCACGTGTGTCCCAGATCCAGCAACAAAGAGGAGTCATCTCGGGTCCAGGGCTGGACCCGAGACCCGGATCCAGTTGCACACTTTAAATACCCTATTCTAGGGTTGTGTGTGGGGGATATTGGATTTCTGAGCTTTCTTTCCTCTGTCTCGTTCAGCTACAGTCTTCTTTCTTTATTTTGTTTTTCTTTTCTTTCATTCCAGCCGCACGTTTTCATTTTGCTATTTACTTGTCTCCATTCATGATGACCCTTATCAGTTTCACAATAAACTGTTGATCGGATCGATTGATCCGATCCCTTGTTCAACGTTTCCATTGAGTTACCTGTTGCTGCACGACTGATCGTGCCTTGGAAGATTAGCATTCAACGTCCGCCCCTAACGTGACTGTGTCGATTCCCTCGCTGCATCAGGTAGCCTATGTCACAGGGACTCGGCCAACTGGGTGCCGCACCCGCATCGACGCGACACCCGTGCGGGTGCGGCATCCGGCGCTGTCAACCTGACCCTGGGGGCATTGACCGCACCCAGGGTCATTTATGTCCAACTTTTGGACTTTATACATATGTATATATTTTTATATTTTTCCTGCATCCCCGCACCCAAGTTTTTTTAAAGTGCCGCACCTACGCACCCATGTGACATAGGTGGTAGCTTTTTTACTTATTTCCTTATAAGATTTTATTACCTCAGAGTTATAAAGTATGACCTGAATTTATGTGTTATTGATTTTTTTGCGTCCATCCACTTCGTATATCATTTGGATCACATTCTTCCATGCATGTGTCATCAGACAAAGGAGATATGACATGCATATCATGTGCGACATCGTGACTATAAGAGAAGTCATACATATCATCTGATTGATAATAATTACCTTCTTCAGCAATCTTGTCTTCCTGGAACTGATTATACTCGGAGTATAGTTTAGACTTAATCTTACAAACTGCACACCATTCATTTCTATCTGACTTCCTTGTACTTGGATTTTTTTGTTACCTTAGAGTTATAAAGTATGGCCTGAATTTATTTGTTACTGATTTTTTTTCCCTGCCTTTGATATACTTTTAACCAGCCATGCAAGTGACTTAGTTTTAACTTTTAAAGTGTGCTGTTCTGAGGTACCAGTGAACTGATGTTGTGAGATGCCTTGGCTTTTCAGGTGTTTGGTTTCATTTATAATATCTTCTGAAAATGGAGTTTTGCTTTTATATGCTTTGATTCTTGATTGTTTCATAGCATATAAGTTATTAACTGGAAGTTCTCTAGTAATCTTTGTTCCCACCCCCAATTAGTAACATTTTTCCTGGATCTTTCTTTTTTCTTCTGCTATTGTTATTGATTAGTTTGCTTTTTTTCTCAGGTTTCTTCCAATTCCACTGAAATTCAGCAACATCTGGACATGGTAGATGTCCAGTGCCAAACACAGGGGCAGATGAGACCTCAAGTTGATGTTGACCGTCAGGCGGCACATGCAGAGAAGGAATGCGCTAATGATTCTCTAGCTAACATGGAAGCTTCTACCAATGGCATTGAAAAGGTTAATTCCATTGCTTTGCAAAGTCCACCTGGTGGAGTTGGTCATGAAGAAGCTTCTCAATCTGAAGGACAGTTACAGGTGGAGGATTCGGGTCCCCAGTTGCTTTTAGAAGGGGACCCAAAAGGACTATTTCCTCCTGCAGGGCTGGGAAGGCCATCAGAAGATGGATATAACTGGCGAAAGTATGGACAGAAACAGGTGAAAGGGAGTGAGTATCCTCGTAGCTATTACAAGTGCACTCATCCAAATTGTCAGGTGAAGAAGAAAGTTGAACGCTCCCATGATGGTCAAATTACAGAAATCATTTATAAGGGCACTCATAACCATCCAAAGCCTCAGCCTAGTCGTCGCTCTGCAATCGGCTCAGCTTTTGCACTTAATGAGATGTCAGAGAGGCCTGAAAGTGCTAGTTCGCTTGTCAAAGTTGAAGGTGGTTCACTATGGAGAAGCGTTCAACAGCAGGGACCCCTCAAGGATATATCTGATATAGACTGGAGGTGTGATGGTGTTGAGAGGACATCTTCTACATCTGGGGTTACTGATATTTCAGATCCATCTTCAACTGCCCAAGGTAAACACTTAAATCAGCTTGAGTTGGCTGATACCCCAGAGCTTTCATCTACACTGGCTAGCGATGATGTGGATGAGGATGATGAAGAAGATAGGGCTACACAAGGAAGCATATCACTTGGAGATGAGGGTGATGATGACGAGTCTGACTCAAAGAGGAGGTACTTTTATCTTTTTTGCCTCTTTCAACTTTTCCTTTCAAAGAAAAAATATTGTGCTTGTCAACTAGCCAATAGCCATTGTTGTTTGTGTGAAATTATATTACACCAAATTGGTGTTCCAAATTTGTTTTATTTACTGATATTCAGGAAAAAGGATAGTTCCATTGTTGAAGCAACCTTGTCATCCAGAGCTGTTCGTGAACCAAGAGTGGTGGTTCAAACAACCAGTGAGGTTGACATTCTAGATGATGGATATCGTTGGCGAAAGTATGGCCAGAAAGTGGTGAAGGGAAATCCAAATCCAAGGTATCCATTTTGCTCATTTAACAACCTTTGACTTTCTGTTTCTCCTTCGCTATTTTATCAACATGCAATTTCTTGGGTCTTCCTGTCAAACTAGCAGGCGATTACCGCATATGTGGTCTTCACCATATTCTATACTTATTTTATTTATAAGTTATTAGGTCAGATTGAGGGTCAATGTATCATATTACAACTTGACACAAAGCAGAGCTGAAACATAGTTCGAATTCTTTGAAATTGAAGCTTATTCAACATAAAACATTGCATTATGAGTGGAACTTATCTTTGAAGTCACTATTAATTTGTACATTGTCATGTTAATATAGTGTCAGGATGGTAATGTTGGAAATAAGCTTTTCCTAACTCATGCTGGGATATCTTTGAGAAGATAGTAATCGATCCAATTCTGTAGGTTGGTTCTTCCTGCATTTAAGGGAAAAAGATGGTGAAGCAGGAAATCAAAAAGCTGTTTTAATTGTAATACCATGTTTATGTTGATGCAGGAGCTACTACAAGTGCACAAATCCTGGATGCTCTGTTCGGAAGCATGTAGAAAGAGCATCACATGATATCAAGTCTGTGATTACCACATATGAGGGTAAACACAATCATGAGGTTCCTGCTGCTCGAAACAGCAGCCATGGAAACTCGGGGTCTGGGAACATGGGCCCTTGTGGGGGTGCTGCTCCGCCATCACTGGCATTGCCTACAGTCGCTGGTATCACTAAGCCTGAACCAAGGTTCGATGACTTTACCCCTCACTTGGAAGCCAATGAGTACCTGAAGGCATCAAGTTACCTCAGGAGCCTTACTGGTGACATTAAGCTTGGAGTTACCTCTGGCTATGACATGAAGCTGCCTTCCCTCCCACCCATGCCTTGTGCTTCATTTGGAATGAACACCAGTAACATTGAATCAAACCCACTGGTTTCCTTGGCTCAGGTAGCATCGAATTTTCATGGGCCAATTCCAATGGGCTTACAGAGGACGGCAAGCCTGATGCTGCCCACTGGCTTGAGTTTCAATCCTGGCAAGATAATAGGTCCAATGCAGCCATACCTTGGGCAACAGCAGAGTAGGGAGGGTGATGTAAGGCTCCTTAGGCCAAAGGAAGAGCAGAAGGATGAAACGTTCTATGAGGGTAGGTTTGACATGAGCCACCCACCAAATCCACCATCAATGTTCAATCAGATAATGGGAAGGTTTCCATTGTAGATAATGCTGTGCTGGGGATGCTCATGGAGTCTCCGGAAGATCTTCGTCTCGATCCCGTCTCACAGTTTCATCCTGTTCCTGTAGAGCTGCTACCCATACATATGCTTGATTGTTGTATGCATTTATTGTTAGTTTTACAAAAAAGCTTTTGTTTAATCTCTATGGTACATGGAGATATCTCTGACACAGTTTAATTTGTTCAATTTTATATCATTTGTTATAATCATCATCGCTTTTGAAGACTCGGGGCGTGTGAGGTCTTATGTTGGTTGTCCTGATTCTTCTCAAACTTCTGAGTTAAACTTTAGCAGTTGGCTTCCAAACGAGTCAGGTAAACCTACATTAAGTTAGCTTGTGGGGCAATCTAATTTTGCCGGTCAGGCATGTACTCTTGCAGCAGCCCAATCTGCTGGTTGATCTTGGTAGCAGACTGGGTGAGCCTCTGATCACAGTCTGAGCTAGGGTGGCAATCGGGTTGGCGGGTCGTGTCGGTGGGTCAGCATACCTCAACATGAACCCGACCCGTTTATTAAACGGGTTGGCTGGGGCAAACATGAACTTGACCCATTTATTAAAGGGGTAACCTGACACAACACGGTTAACCCGTTTAATAAACGGGTCGGGTCGAGTAAATGGGTTGGCGGGCGAGTCGGGTCAGCCGGGTTGGGTTTGGGTAAATGGGTTGACCTGCCTGCCTAACCCGTTTATTAAACGGGTCAGCTGGGTTGGCATACCCCTAACATGAACCCGACCCGATTAATAAACAGGTTAGGCAGGTTGACCCGTTTATGACACGAACCCATTTAAACCAAACCCGAACCCGCCTAAGAAGCGGGGTTGGCGGGTCGTGTCAGATTTTGCCACCCCTAGTCTGAGCTGCATCAAGATCTCTTGGCCTCACCATACAGAGCACCTAGGGATGGCAGTGGACCGGGGAGGGGTCTCCACCCACACCCCATCTCAAAATCCTGCCCTTCATCCCTGCCATTGCCATCTCTAAGGAAGGATTGGGAACGGGATGGGGCGAGGCAAGGCGGGGATCGAGATGGGGCGGGAGAAAGCTTAAGTACATCCCTGCACAGGTTTTGATTTTAACCTTCATCACCGCTTTATGTCTTCCATTCTCGGTTCAAACGGAACGAGGCAGGGTGGGGCCCCATTTTCCCAAGGTCCACTGCCATCCCTAAAAGCACCTGTGATGATCTACTGCTAACCTTCAAAAAGTTTACTTCAGAAACGTTTGTACATCACTAGGGGGGAAGCAGATCAGGTCATGCTGAACATGAGCGTTTTTGCTCATGCCGACATCATGGCCGTCTGTTTGCATTTTGGATGAATGCCACGTGGGTTTTTTTTGACTTTTGAGCTTTTTAAAATGCAAATCCGATGGCCACGATGTTGGCATGAGCAAAAAACGCTTCATGTTCAGCATGACCTGATCTGCTTTCCACCAGGGGTAGGAGATGCAAAAGAGCAACTGTCTTTTCTATAATTTGAAAAAAAACTGCCTAACTCACTGAGTTCATTGGTGTAAAGCCTCATGTCCCCCCTCGCCTGCCAGGGGCCACATCTATTCTCACGGCAAGGATGCGCCTCTCGGAGGTTTCCAACTCGTGATGTTCTAACCAGTTGCAGATATTATTCTAGTCTACTGTCGATCGATCGAGAGAGAGAGTTGTGTATGTGCGCTGCGGGCGTGTGTTCACGCACTTTTTTTATGTTTAGCTCTAGGAAAAGATATTAATTCCAAAACTTGCTTGTCTTGTATGGTTCTAGACCATGCCACTCATGGTTAAAAAGCGTTCAACGTTTCAATTCGACCTCATACGGTGTTTAATGATAGGCAATTTTTTAGAGTTTTTTTATATTCATATTGCTTTTTATTTTTTATATTATAAAAGCAATAGCCATCCTTAGAGAGAGAGAGAGAGAGAGAGAGAGAGAGATGGTTGCACTGCAAAATCTATCACTCCTCTCCCACCATTACCAAAAACCCATCTCCCCTTCATCCCTCTTCAACACCTTCCTACCACCCATCTCCCCTAACCTCCTCCACAACTCTTCTTCTTCTTCAACCCACCACCTCACCTTCAGAAGAGCCAAATTCACCACCACAGCCACCATCAGAATCATCAGGAACCGCCCACTGGACAGGGTGGTGGAGAAGCACAACAGTCTCCGCTTCGTGACCAAGCTCAAGACCCTCCTGCTGTCCAAGCCCCACCACCACCTCCCGCTCCACGTCCTCTCCAAGTGCCGGCCCTACCTCTCCCTTCCCTCCTCCCGCCCTCTCCCCTCCATGATCGCCCGCTACCCCGCCATCTTCCAGCTCTACCGCCACCCCACCAACGACCTCCCCTCCGTCCGCCTCACCCCAGATGCCCTCCGCCTTGCCGCCGACGAGTCCGCCCTCCGCTCCCTCGTCGCCGCCCGGCTCGCCGACAAGCTCCAGAAGCTCCTCATGCTCTCCAAGCATCGCCGCCTCCCCCTCGACAAGCTCGTCCACCTCGCCCCCGATCTCGGCCTCCCCCCCAATTTCCGCTCCCGCCTCTGCAACGACCACCCCTCCCGCTTCCGCATCGTCGACACCACCTACGGCCGCGCCCTCGAGCTCGTCTCCTGGGACCCCAATTTGGCGAGCCCCTTTCCCAGCCCGAATAACGCGAAGAAGAATTCGTTCATCATCGACCGGCCGCCGAGATTCAGGCGCCTGCCATTGCCCAAGGGAGTGAATCTGAAGCGTAAGCACCGCGAATTCCTGCTGAAATTCGCGGAATTGCCGGAGGTTTCGCCTTATTCGGACGGCGGGGAGCTGGACGGGTTCAGCATGGAGGCCGAGAAGAGGGCCTGCGGGGTGGTGAGGGAGGTGCTGGGCATGATGGTGGAGAAGCGGACGCTGGTGGATCACCTGACCCACTTCCGGCGAGATTTGGGTCTGTCGAACAAGGTGAGAGGGATGCTGGTTAGGCACCCCGAGCTGTTCTACGTCTCCCTCAAGGGAGTGAGGGACTCCGTCTTCCTTATGGAGGGGTATGAGGATGGGAAACTGATAGAGAAGGATGAGTTGTTGGTGGCTAAGGAGAGGTTGATGGAGTTGGTTAGAGAAGGGAAGAGGATGAGGAGATTGAGAAGGCAAGGCCTGGATAATGACGTGCATGAAGAGGATGACGATGGAGAAGAAGAAAAAGATGATGATGATGATGATGATGCTGATGATGATGGTTTAGAAGAACTGGTGAGGATTGGGGTGATAGGACCGGATTGGGAGGAGGTTGGTGAAGATGAAGAAGAAGAAGAAGAGATGGGTGATGGGGAGATGAGAGAGTTTTGGAGTGTGAGAGCAGTTGACAATGGGAAAGGCGGTCTAATGGAACCATGGTGAGTACTTTTGCAAGGGATAGAGCAGGCTGGATCAAACCAACGAATTTAGTTGGTTGTTTTTCTTCTCTCTCCATTGTAAGCAAATTCAATGTATAGTTCACTGGTACAAACATAAATTGTGCTAACTTGATACTGAAAGGAATGCATCTGTATGCTATTTAGTCTACGATTATCGCCGTAACCGTGAAAATGGTAACCCCAGTTCTTCAAAGATCTAATACTAATATGATGGTTCCATCGATTTGAAACCAAGACTAAGCTTGTATTTTTCCTTACACCCCTCATGGTTTTCAGTAGCAGGGTGGTTTGAAAAAGAATAGTGACTAAAGTTATTCACAAAAACACGATCCATGTCGTTAATTTTCTTGACAAAGAGGTTGGTCGATTGGTGCATGGTGAAAAGGATTCATCATCCATGGCATTATTTACGCATCTCACTTGGCCTGAGATGCGCTACCATAGTTGGGCATAATTTTGCAGCAGAATTCATACAAAGCTTTTCTAGTTGGTTTGAGTTTAATCTTCCCCACGAACTATTGTACAATGACCAACCAAGAACTCCTATAAGCAAAACAAAAAAAAGGAAAAGAATTGTTCATCATTCATGGGGATCTCCAAGTGTCATATGGATGCAAATAAATTAATAGGTGACTGGTACTGTAATAAACAAGTTTTGGATCGGTCATACTTTACACCAAATGTTGACATCCATTATAGGTCCTCTCAGAAAGTAGCACAAGCATCTACCCTAGCATGGAATTTGTATCCCAAAAATCAAGATTTACGAACGCATTATATGGTTTTGCTATCTGTTCCTACCCACTAATTGGTGAACAAGGGAAACTCGGTCTCGATCCCTAACTTGAACTGGAACTGGTGCTTCCAACACCACTAACAATGTGTTGACTATCACCAACGCTTTCTTTGTCTCTGCAAACTTTTTGCATGTTTCTGCCAAAAACTGGTGCTTAACACTGGACCGAAACCAATCAGAATTTGAGTAACCTCACAGGGTGAGTTCTGGAGGCTGCTTCCTCATACTGTGCTTGATGAATGATTCGATAATTATCAGAAGACTTCAGCATGTAATAAATGTTATTGTGTAGAGATCCATTTCGGCTGGTTGTCGAACGCTTGAATCTCTTTTTCCATTTTGCTCTAAAACCCATGTTGGGTAAGAATCCTGCCATTGTCCTCAGTGCAACAATTAATTCTGCGAGTATCTTGTCCATGGAAAACCTTGAGACTCACCAGTTTCTTCCTTTTCAAGCTCGTGACTGGATTTGTGTGATTGAATGTGCATCAAATTGTCCTCCCGACAAATTAGTAATATCACCTGTGGTTTTTGGAAGTTCATTGGAGAAGCACAAGCAGTTTTTATCATCGACTAGCCTCTCTAAGGATATTGGCCGTGCGAGCTGATGATCTGATCTTACTGAACCATTTAAGGAGTCATGTGAACTCGCGGTGACAACAGGTGAAACTGAATCTTTTATACATTGATCTTCTTGTGTGATGCTTTGATGATCCTTTGCTGCATCTCCTAGTAGCAGTTGGTTGCTGGACAATCTTGTCTTGTAGATTTCATCAAGAACCGCTCCTCGTAGGTCATAAGGTTTACCCCCTTCACTCTGAATTTCATAAACACAGTGATGTTCCGATGCATCATCTATTTCAGAGTGCAAGCAAGGCCAGAAACTTTCATACAATATATCGTCTGGTGAACAAGTCACAGCCGGCAAATCAACACTTGGTTCAATTGGTAAGTTGCCATTGTATTTGTTCGTAAAATTAGAGAAGAATGGCTTTTTCATTGTCTTCAAATCTACCACATTGGTGTCTTCTTGGGTATAGGAGTTTGAAGAGTGTACACTGGCATGAGGAGAATGGTGACAAAGATCAATTACCTCACTTTGGAATAATTCAGATTCTGATCTATAATGAGTCTGCTTAACTGCTTCTCTACATGAAGTTATTGAATCCACCTTTCTCATCCTTTTAACAGTGCGAGGCCTTCTTTTATGTTCTGAAACACTTCTCAGAAAATTTTCCAGTGCAGAACTCATTTTGGCTGCACCCATGAGCTGTTTCGTTTTAACCACAGGTGCTGCTGGAGACTTGCTTCCAGGTTCATAATAGCTTGAAAACATTTCCTGATCAATGACGGATTCTTTTCCTATGGAGTAGTCCATTGGCATGAGGGTGTGAGATCCACGACCTCCATGATCTTGAACTTGTGTTGCAGGCAGTTGTTTGGCCTGGAGTCCCATGACTTCATTTTGATGCCCCCATGCTGAAGCACCAACATTCTGACGATGAAAAGCACAAGACTATGGTTACTGAGTTGCACACACCTAGTACAATGAACAAATTGATTTTTGTAGTTTGTTGACAAAATTATTCAAATTACAATACCAGAACTTGCATTCAAAAATATCTCATCATAAACACAAAGTATTTCTAGCAACTACTATATTACTTTCTATTTGAGTGTCCACTATCAGTGAAGAAAAATATCTAAGATTCTGATTGTAGTACATGCCAAATGCCAACAGATTCTTGCTGACAAGATGATCTTAGTTGCATTCCTAACAAGCTTCTCTATCACTGGGAACTAATATCCATCTTTTGCACCTTTTTCCTATTTGAATTAATTAATGTAGATTGGTTTTTGTGAAATCATAACATGATAATGCTGCCTTTCTTGTAGTCACCAGCAGATGAGATTCGTGCTCCCATATAAATCAGTTAACCTGCTGATCCAGTTCAAGTTATACATAATGCAGCACTATCCATAAAGTTTACTTTTTCTCTGTCAAAATTTCCATGAGATTCATATGCAAGTGAACAAAATGGGAAAAACTAAATGGGCGAGTGAAGCAGATGACATGATTTGCTAAGTA
This sequence comes from Nuphar pumila, assembly GCF_984573655.1. Classification (NCBI taxonomy): domain Eukaryota; kingdom Viridiplantae; phylum Streptophyta; class Magnoliopsida; order Nymphaeales; family Nymphaeaceae; genus Nuphar; species Nuphar pumila. Next base: position 118,333,900 of record NC_143255.1, read on the forward strand.
TTGCAATGCACTTAAGCAGACTGATGCTACTTGATTTTTGAAGATAACAGCATAGCAGTTGTCCAGTTCCAGATCCTTTGTAACACCCCACATCCCTTCTCTGCTGGCTGCTTATGCCGATTATGAAATATTTTAGCTAGGTACTGAACTTTCACTAAGACTTAATGACAATGACTTAGTGTGCAGTTGTAACTCAGGTAAATTGGTAAGTACCAATATTGAATTAATGGCATTTCCTTCGATTCAAATCTGCAATATATGTTATTAAATTAGTCATTGTTTCTTTCCAGTTACCTCAGAAGCATCTCATGTAATGGCCAGACCAGAAGCCACAAGGCAACCATCAATTTATCAAAGAAACATCCAAAACAATGCTCTCTCTCTCTCTCTCTCTCTCTCTCGGTTTTTCATCTTTTCAAGAAAACTAATATCTTGACCAGACCTTCAATATAATCTTTTCAAGAAAATTGATATCTTGACCAGACTTTGAAAAAAGATAGATAAGCCTAAACAGTAAACATAGAGATAAGGTGCTTTTAAAACATTGATTATGGATATTGTATTCTAGCTTCTCCGTTTTGCAATTTTATAACAGGTTCACATAAATCCCCTTTAGATTTGGTGCTCATCAAGTGCATGTCACTGCTGATATAGTTTTAGTGCACTCCCATAAGATTATTTCAGATTCAATTACATGTACCCCATTTCAAAGAAATAGCACCCAAAATCCATTCTCTATAGCTTAAATTTGTCAAAACAAAACAGTTACACAACCAAAATCCCCAGTAACAAGCAGGCTGGCATATGAAAGACAGGTGAGTCATGTTTAGTACTGAGACTTGGTTTAATCAAACAAACAAGGAGAGAATTTTTACAAAGAAAAAAAATGGTATAACTCAATTTCTCGCGGTTGTATCTAGAGTGAAATTAGAAGGCTATTTCACTATATTTAATAGCAGAAGAAATAACAAGCAGAAACCTACCTCATCTTCTCTAGTTCGTGGAGAGCTCAACTTCCTATCTGACCTATAACTGCAGTCTTTTAGCACAGATGTCCGAAGACGATGTTTTTTAGTAAGTGTGGCACAACTCGCGTCCACATTATTATCTGCTAGTTGCTTTATCTGCCAGGTATTATCTTCTGACACAGAATTATGGCTGCAATTTTTCAATTCAGGAACCTTGAATAGCTTGGTGTCTGACAGGTTGGAAGGTTCTTCCTTCTCATCTCCTTCATATTTCTTGCCTTTCTGGGAATCAGGATCACCATATGGTCTCACGCTTGTGTCCAAGGCCCAGTTAGTTCCATTCTTCTTATCCAAGTCTTCCAATGTACAAGGCTGTGCCTTAGCACAGATATCTACCATACGTCTCTTCTTCCTACTCCTCATCTTATGTCTTTGGGGCTTGCGCCGCTGCGGCTTCAAATTGTATGATGCTTCAGCATACCAATCTTTGCCAGAATGCAGGTCTGCATTTGAAATCAAGGGAAAACCTTTACAAACAGGGATGATGAGATCAAACACAACACATGAACTAGGGTTATTTTTTGTCTCACCTGACTTTAAAACATTTCCTGAAATAAATTCTTCTCTGATAGAAGTGCCAACATTATCCGCCATTTCACTTGCATTAAGCAACAAATCATTCTCTTTCACCGGCGGATCAATTTTATGTTCTGATACCAAAACAAATGAAGGAATCATAAATTCTTCCGCTGTTGAAATTTTGGATGATGTTATTGCTCCAAGTTTGTCATTGCCAGTTCCTTTTTCAACTCTTAACGATTGTTCTTCCGTGATCCTATCATCGTTGGCTTTGTCATTCCTGCAAGAGAGAGATAATGAGCCCATTTTTCTAGACAGTACTCCTGTAACTGCTTCATCCAAGTCTCCATCCAATGATTCCTGTTTTTCATCATCTCCACTAATATTAGTGATGCACTGTGAACTGCTACCCATATCTGCTTCACCATCATGCTCTAAATAGTCATCTTCTCTTCTAGACCAATCTCTCACCAATCCAGGAGATTCAAAAGGTGGTAGCAGATCCTTAATTCCATGCTTCATGCATACTTGGATATATTTCTGCTGAAATGGCCAATTCTTACTAATGTGCTTGCCACGAGCTGAAGAAACATAATCTCTGCAATTCAAAGAGAAATACAACATTATCATATGCAACAAATAACTGCTTCAGTGCCAATTCTAACAAACCATCTGTTTCAAAGCTCAACATATCAACATCATACACTAGCCTAGTGGGCATTCACTTTTTAACAATAGAATAAAGAAAAAAAGGGCATGAACTCTCTGATAACAACATAATAATTGCATATTCAATGAAAAACAGAAAACTTTCCACACAAAGTCCCTTCCCCAAAATATTGGAAACAAACTTCTCCATTTCTCTTAAATCTGAGAACAATCATCCGATCTCTTCAAGATAGCACGGTTGCACGTGCACCACCCTCATCGTGAAGGCCGTACGTGCAAGCCATCGTGTGCACATGCACAGTACACGATAATGAGAAACCACCGATCAATATACCTAATTGAGAACGGCTTGCAAGCAGGAACCTCTGTATCATGATCACCAAGCTCGGCCTCTGAAGAGTCCCTCTGAATGTCCAAAGAACGCGGCCGATCCCGAGGATTCGGTGAAGACGACATCGAAAAGCAGAACACCCACCTTCCAGAATCTTCTATAACGTGAAGAAAATACCAGAGAAATAATGGCGGAAATCCCCACAACCCCTCCACGGAACTAGGAGCAAAGAAGGGAACGGATCCTTCGTGGACGCTCTACACATGAGTGCAACCGAATGACCCCATAAAATCACGAAAATTCTTCAGCCAATTTCGGCACCCACCAATAACCAGAACCCCCAGAAAAAATCCGGCTCCGAAACCCTCGGAAAACCAACGTTTTGAAGTGGGTTTTGGGTGAAAACCAGTGAATAACAAGGAAAAGAAAGAAACCCAATTGGGATTTGGTGCTTCAATGCTTTCCTAAATATAAGAGAGGATTAAAGAACCATTGGATCGTAGAGAAAGACCGATCCTTTCAAGCATGGTCTCTGGGTCTTAGAGGGGATCAAATGCAACGATACATGCAGGGATGTGTTGGAAAGAGAGGGCACAGATGGAGAGTGTACTGTACGAAGTAAAGAAGCATGACATCTTTGTAAGGAAGGGGAAGAAAAAGAGAGACATCGAGAGAGAGAGAGAGAGAGAGCATCAAAGCCATAGAGGGAGGTAGGAAGCAGCCATGGGAAGACCTTGCTAGTAGCAGCCTGGGTGGTAACAAATTGATGGGTCATTTTTTTTCCTCCTTTTTATGACGACCAATCCTTGATACGCTAGTGTGCGGGGTGAGAGCATCGCTTTTGCTGCTGTACTTTCCGGTTCCTCTTCTGACTCGGATGACTCGAACCGGATTGGCATGCATATTGTGTGTGTGAAAGCATGTTTTTCTTATGGAAAAAAGGTAAGGAAATCTTGGCTGGTGAACAATCGTCTCGATGATCGGCTGATCTTGTGAATGTCACCAAGATGATGAGATTTCATGACTAATAGGCCTCCCTTGCTGCAAGGTCAAAGTTGAGTGTGCCCTCAATGGGCAGGAAGACATAGAGGATTTTATCAACCAGAGGCCTGCGCAATGTGCATCCACATTGAGGTTAAAAAAATAAATAAGAATTGAGCAAACTTGCTTAAGCCAAGTATTGCTTGGCAAAGACTGGGAAGGTATCCCATGTGGTAAGCAGGATCCTGCGTCAAGCTGAAGGCCCAGGATCGAATCCCTCTGAAACATGGGCGGCTGTTGTTCTGGTTGGGGTTCGCCTAACCCCAGCTTGCCTTTTAAATAAATAAAAAAAAGTATCGGTTGGCTAACAACTTACTGTGCCGAGCTTGAACATGACAAGCTTGGGTGTTGCCGTGCTTGTGTGCATGAACCCCTAGTCATTGTCATAGACTCGAAAAAGCCAAGCCAATATCATGTTCACGTAGACCATCAAGTGGGTTCGATATTTGACAATCCAAGTTTATTGTCAAGCCAATCCGATTCTAACTTCTGACTCGGGTTCAGTCTCCCGAGTCTTGATCTGACCCCATATGAGAATCTGTATTCTATGGTGGAAGCAGAGCCAATGGGTGAAGCCCATCTTCCTCCTTTTCAATTAGGGGAAAATGGGAAATTGATAACAAACAATAATTCTGGGATTTTCTGCCCCCCTCATTGAATGGACAGAGTAATCTTTTGAGTTTCCCTTTTGAATATAAAAATGTGAACAGTTTCCAATCTGCCAAACAAGTAAACAAACAGGTCTTTCATGAATCACAAGAGATGAAATGGGGGGGAGGGGGACAAAATTGTGGGGAGCTGTAGATTTTTTTTTTTTGAAAGAGTAAAATAATGAATTGTATAACATTGGGTTTTGAACTTGCAACCAAACAAGCGGGGCCCCCGTAAAATATATGAATTGATGATGCACAAGAAAGTTTCAATTATTTTGGTGATAGAAAAGGAGAGGAAGCGACATCCATGTTCGATATCTTTCATTCATTGGCCCAATCTGGTCGGCACAGATGGACGGTCTCAACTGTTTGCTCGCCTAACAAAAGTGAAAATTTCCTTTTTTTCTTTAACCGCGGAAAAATGGTCTGCTTCATTGAGTTCATTAGCCTAAAACCCTAGGTTATCTTTCCCTACCACGGAGGACAAAACCCAACTTAAACCTCGGAGAAAAAGTTCATGCACCAATGAGTTTCGAACTTGTTACATTCTATCTATTTGATGACTCTCACCAGCCACCCCTACAAGATGAGTTTGGAGCATTCGTACGTGTAAACTGGAAAACTCTGAAAGATAGTGACTACTAGGGGTGTCAACGGTCGGTTTTACTTGGACTAAACCCTATAGGGTAAAGGTATGGTGACGCATAAGAAGACCCGATTAAGAAAGACGGAGTCTGGACCCGAAGGTCCGATTAATACATGGACCTAGGTATGGTTTGTGAAATTATATACTAGACCCAGGCCCGACCCGAGTTCCAATTAAAACATGCAATTTTTCAATGTAAAAATGATAAAGAAAATTTATTTTACCTGGTCTGGTTCATGTAGTTCTTATTAGGTCCGGGTTTGGTTTCTCTTATTGTAGACCCGATTAGATTCGGGTCTGGACATGATATCATACCCAAAAATCTGGTCCAAGTCTGGTTCCACATGGGTCTGAACCAAACCGGACTTGTAGACATACCCCCTAGTGACTACCCTGAAGTTTAGAAAAATGCCTACTGTTTTTTTAGAGGAAAAATGCCTACTTATGAGAGTGATAGGAATTACGAGATAGAAAAATGTTTCAACTGTAGTTAAAATTAAAATAAATTAAATTTGACAGAAAAATAATTAAAAGAATGTGAGAAAGGCACCTTGTGTAGGAGAGGTATAAGAATGGGTATGATTCCTCTATCTCCATCAGTCCATCTAATGTCTGTTACATTCATAAAAGAGAGCTATCTCTGATTTTAAAGAAAAACTTTTTCATATCATTTTTTGAATTTTTGATAAAGCAAATTAATTTAACACCAAATTGTGGGGCCGCTAGAATATGAGAACTAAAGATATAGGAAATAGGGTGTGAATGGAGATTTTTGTGTTTTTTTTTTTAGTTTTTTCTTAAATTTGGCCATATAGTTGTCATCAACATGTTTGATTTTAGAGGGATCGGCTCTTGAATCATTCAATTGTGAAGTATAAGCAAGATTTTTTTTAAGTTTAAAAATCAATCGTTCAAAATTTTTGTAAATATTCAAGCATTAAAAAATCATGTCTTTTTGTCTAAAAGCATGATCCAAGGGTTGATTCCTAACAAACGGAACATGTTGAATGCATCTGCAAGATCAGACTTGGAAAAACAAAACATCGGAAATGCTAGTTCACACTCTAGTTCTCATATTCTAGTGACCACCAAATTATATATATATATATATATATATATATATATATATATATATATATATATATATATATATATATATATATATATATATATATATATATATATATATATATATATATATATATATATATATATGAGAACTGAAAGCCTACAAAATAAGCATGGTGCTAAATGAAACATACTGTCAGATTTTCAGTTTTTTTTTTTTTTTGAAATTCCAACACCATAAATGTATCCAACATCATTGATTTACTTGAAATTGATACTTGGATAATTCATTTTGGATGTAAAGAATGGTATTTGGAGACTCAAAAACTTATAAAAATTATAGGTTTTTTTTTTTTGAAATTCCAACACAATAAATGTATCCAACATCATTGATTTACTAGAAATTGATACTTGGACAATTCATTTTGGATGTAAAGAATGGTATTTGGAGACTCAAAAACTTAAAAAAATTATAGGGCTTTGATTTTTAAAACATTATAAAAACCTATCCATGCATCGGAATCAAATATTCCAAAGAGTGATTCATATAAAAACAAGCATATAAATCACATCTGTGTAGTTAGAATTTCGAAAAAAATACAGAAGTCTAATAGAGTGTTTCGTTTAGCACCAAGCCCATTTTGTAGGTTTTTATTTTTCATATATATATATATATATATATATAAGAAAATCCAAATTGCATCAACCAAATTCGTTGGCTAGGATCAAGCATTAAAGAAAAGTCATGCAACTCAATGAGCGCCATTTGGTCATCCACAAAGTGGGGATGCAGTTCTAATTTATGTCTCAGGGCATGTTCCTAATGACACGCTGAATGGACATGGACATGTTCAAATTTTATTTTGCTATTTTTAATAGCTTTTTAATTATTTAAATATCATTTCAAAAATTTATATTTTTTATATGTTAAATATTAAAATAATGTTTATTGATGAAAATTTAAAAACTCCATGCCATCATTCCCTATTTTCAAAAAAAAAATTGACCTTATTGAGTTGAACTCAAATCGCACGTGGTAGGGGTGCTGCCCATATTTTCTATGGCATAAATTCCAATCACATTGCATGTTAAGTCTGAGCTCAAAGACCTGATCGCGCTAGCTCACCTACACCTAAGTCCTTATGAAGCCCACCAATTAAAGGCACCTGTACACCTGTTGGGAGTCCCACTTGAGATGAAGCGATCAGCACCTTCTCTGCAGGCTCACTGCCACTCGGGCGACGTGTGAATGTGTAAAATCAAGTAGTCCTAGATTCACATTCTAGACCAGTTATTACTCCACGGAATTTCAGCTACTTATATAATATTTTTAGGTAGTTCACTTTGAGCCACATAAATTTATCATGGGCATTTGATGCCAATTATATATTTTTACATATAGCAATTTTTTTTTTTATGAAAATGCTGAGGTTAGGGAGACCCCTACCTGTATATTAACAAAATGATATAAAAATGCTAACATCAACATTAATTGGACTGATCTAGAGGCTGCCAATCAGGTGGCTTGTCCTTCCTGATCCGATCCGAGTGAATGGGAGGAGCTAAGTGACCTAATTTATATGCCAATTCATTGCAAAATTTTGAACAAAAAATGAGCCTGTCATCCCCCTGTACCCAGCCTGCAATCTCTTAGAGTGAATCACACCTTCCATTGATGGATGAATAGATTGTATGTATTCAGCTTGAGCCATCCTTGAGGAGGCTTTATCCAGCTAGACAAGTTCTTCTAATTTTCTAATGCTCTATTCAGCCATTATTGAAGGCTTCCAATGAGGTGCAACCTGATTGTTTGGATGCAATCTGTTGTGAACACTCCATCGATAGAGGAGAAGAGAATGTGAACGGTGAGGTTAACAGCCTGCTTCAGGCCGGTTTCTTTTTTGTTCATACATGTAGTGCACAAGGGCTGGGGATTTATAATTCTCCCATGGCTAGCCGTTATCCTAGTCTTAAATGAGATTTTTAATCCCATTTATGGAGTTCTAACTCACAGGTTATGTCAATTACAAGCCCACCATTGTCTGGCTCTTTGAATATCAATGTGAGACCGTATGGTCACATTGGATCCTTTATCTAAATTCAACATCTCTCACTTGGTCATACGAGACGAACAATCATATTATATTATAATTGGTGTATCACATATAGTACTTTATGATAAAATATGCATCAAATAACCATGCACAATTCTTCGAGTTATATCAATGATGTTTTTCTCACATATTATGGGTTATTTCCCAATCATGTGAATGTTTTCGTCGTTTAATTTTAAGTACAAGGTTTTCACATGTGTAATGGGTTATTTTTTACATAGTTGTATGAATTTTTTTTATTATTCTATTAAAGTATGAGGTTTTCTACATATGCTATGGGTTTTTTTCATATAGTTATATCGATATTTTCTTCATTTTCAAGTATGATGTTTTTCACATGTGTTGAGTTATCTCACATATAGTGATATAGTTTTTCATCATCATATGAACCGTGATTCTTTTTCATAAATAGTGTGAATTTAAATGACATAACAAGGTTTTATTTACACTAATTCGATTTTCTTTTCATGATATATCACTGTCATAGGGACATTTACAAACTAGGTTGATTTTCAATCATGATCATTTCATGTACTCATTTCACAGAACTACATGGATTTTTATCATATTAAATTTTAACCCTTAAAGTACAATATCATATTTAAATAAATAATTATATTATAAATCTCACTTACTAATAAATCATGAGTTTCTTATGGCTTTTACATGACCATATCATAGGACGTCATTATACCCTTATGCACACTAGTGAAGTATTATAAATTTTATTAACTCATGAATCCATAATAAAGTATGATTTGTCGAACATAACAAATACTTTCACTTTTCGAAACTTTTATCATAGTTCATACTTCCACTATCTCTATAAAACATGCTTAAATTCTTATCAGGTTAATCATCACCTGATCATTTTGGATCGATATATATATATAAATTCATATCTCATAAAAATTATCGTATTATCATTTTGATCTGCTAAACATGATAAGTTTATTTTAAGGCTTTAATCAAATCACAAGCTTGCAAACATATAAGTTTAGATTCATTATCGAAATTACTCAAAAAAAAATAGATCCAAATCCATTGAATTTGTATGAGTCCATAATCAAATCTGACTTGAAATGTTATTCATCAAGTCTAACACGATCTATATTAAAATTTAAATGGATCTACACCACACATCCAACATTATACTTATCTGGACCTATTTAAGTCAAACCAGGACCCATACATAATATATTATTATTATATCAAATATCTGACTTGATACTATCTAGATAACCTCGATCAAATCTAGTTTCATATCTCATATTTGAGCATTATACTTATTCGGATCCATCAAAAAACCCGAATCAAATCTAGATCTATATCTTATTATACTATTTAGGTCCAACATAAACTTTGGATCAAATCTAGCTCTATATCCCATAATACTATCTGAGTCCAACATAAATTCTAAGTCAAATTTGAATCTATATCCTATATCTGAGCATTATACTATCTAGATCCAATACTAGATTTGTTCAATAAGAAACTACATGTACCAACTTAATTTAATCTATATTCAAACCTATCTAGATAAGGCTTTAGAAGATATTTTGCAAACTAAAAGTATTGTTTTGCAAAATCAGAAAAGTCATAAGATAGTTCTTGACAAGAAACAACAAATCAAAACATTAAAATAGAATTTTCTGAGTTAAACAAAAAAATCTAAGTGATTTTCTATAATTTCAAAAAAAATTGAGAGTATTTCCCAGAAAGTCCTCAAACTACAACCTATCTCTGAAATTTTTGAGAGAACAAGTTTGTTTCTGGTATTTTTCAAAAATAAAAGCTCAAAATATAATAATTAAAAAAAAATTCAGGATCGAATATGAAAAAATTTGAAATATAAAAAAGAAGGGTTTGTCAATATTTTCAATCCCTAACTTCTCTCCTTCCCTTTTTTTTCATTTTTTTTCTCTTATTTTTTTCACTCCTCCCGTAGAAGGGATGCCTTTAGGGTTTCTCCTTATTAAGAAAGGAGAAAAGCAGAGACAAGAAGAGAAGGTGGGGCGGCCACCGCCTCAGGTTCCAACAAGCTCGCTTGTCCGGTGGAGAGGACTCCACCACTTCCTACGGCACAGGGAAGCACCACCTCTCTCTGCAGAAGTGGTTCCTCCTCCTGACTCCGGCATGAACACCCGACAAAGGGGGAATCTTCTCTATCTCCGCCTCCGACAGCTTTCGGCACTTCATCCGAACACCACCACCAACCGAAGGGACTCCTTTGCCCTTGACACTAGCAACAGCCATAGAAAACACCACCTGACGAAGGGGGGGTCTTCTTCTTCGCCTTCCTTGCTGCCCGACAGAGAGCTCTCCCCTCTGTCAGGTGGTCTTCGGAGGGTTCGACCCCTGCTGCCAGTATCAAACTGGCAGAAGACGGTGTCGTAGTACCTCGAGTTGGCTGAGAGAAATGCGAACCCCCCACCCATGATCGGGAGCTTCTCTCTAGCGAGAACTCCAGCCAGGGTAAAGAGGCGAAACCATAGGCTAGTGGTGATGTTCGAGGAAATCACCTTGCGGCTGACACCCATCCTGGTGCAGTCGATCCGGTCACCGCTATGGAAGGTGAGCTACCGGTGATGACACCCTTTTTCGAGATCGAGATGACATTGAAACAAATGGGCTTGCCATGGACCTTCCTCAATCTATCTAGAAAACTTTCACTGATCGACTCTTCTACTTAAAAATAATATTATTCTTGAGATATTAGATGTGCCAAATAAGCAGTTGAAAGGTTTTCACCCACCCTCTGTATACATGTTTTTCTCTAAATTTTTGTTGGGACCACCTTTTCAGCTCAACCTGAACTGATGAGCCACCTACAAAACAGTTTGTTGGCTCGCACCCATATTGGTTCCACCACTGGGCAAGTGAAGAAGAGGTGTTCTTGAGTTTCACAGGCTCTCTGACAGAGTTGATACTGACTGGGAATCAGAATACCCAATTGCTAAAGTCGACTATGGGTCAATAGTCAGTTGAATATAGCAAAATAAAGGGTGACGGCAGCTTTGTGAAAGAAGCCCTTACACCAAATATGCTTAGCTAATGGAAAGGCAGAACCTTTATCCCGAGAGAGGTCCCAAGTTGGTCTACTACTAAACTCTTTAGAGGCTTTCCATATAACCTTGTAAGGCACACAAGCATCTCAGTTGAGAGAGTGAATCTCTTCTATCAACTCCAAATTTAAAGCAACATGAAGATTTTTAACTCTACAGAGAGGTTTCAGATCCCCATCTAACATATTTGCTACCTTGCATGCGAAAACTCTAGGTGGGTGATTCCTACGGGACTCTGGTGGTAGTCTCAATATGATGGGTGAATTTCTTAGCCATGGATCAACCTAGAAAAAGATAGAGTGATCGTTCTCAAGTTTCCACTCACTACCCCGAGTGATAATTTGGGCTCCAACCTTCAAACTCTTTTATCCATACGACCCTCTGAAGTGAGGCTTGTTGAAGCACAGGGAGTCACAGTGGTTATACTTGTGATATATCATCTCCACTCAAGGGTTGTCACCATTTTGCACAACTAGCCTGGCCAAATTTGCTAGCCTCACTTTATTGACATCTTCAAGGTCCTGAATATTCAAATTGCCCTCACTATGCAGCTTGCATATGTCACTCCACTTTCGAAGATGAATCTTTCGATTGTGATTTGAGTCATACCAAACAAATTGCTTCATAATTTTCTTCAGGCGTTTGAAAACTGACCCAAGAAGCATAAAACAAGCCATCCAATGGGCAGAGAAGGTGGTGCGTATCGACTGATTAATAGTGATGCAACCAGCTAAAGAAATGAGTTTCCCTTTCCACACCTTCATCCCGCCTTGGAACTTAGCTATCAATGGGGCACGTAGAGGGTTTCAATTGCCCTTTGAATAATGGAAGTCTCAGATAATTGGTGAGAAGAGAGCTGAGAGACCATCCACTATCACCAACAATTTGATTAGAGAGACTCCCGAGATTAAAATGAATAAAGAATGACATCACTGTTAATAATCATACTTGATTTATCTTCAAATTCCCTCATGATATTGATGAAATTCCTGATGGAATGATGAAAGTCTCAGATGAAGAACAATGATTAATCAGCAAAAAACAAATAACCCAAGAAAAAACCTTGACCTTACTTGGATAGATAAGGCCTTGTCGTTGCTCAAGGAGGCGTTGGCTTAACCTCTACGTAATAATGAAAAACAAGTAAGAAGATATGGGGTCTCCCTGCCGTAGGCCCCTCGAGCCATGAAATACCTTCCCAAACTCCCCCATTGATCACTACAGCAAAACTCGATAAGGTAATACACAACATAATAAGGTGAACCCACTCCTCACAAAACACAAAAAAGCAAAGTAAATCTTCCAAAGGTGCCCATTGAACTCTGTCATAGGCTTTTGAAAGATCTGCTTTTATCAGTACACTTCTTGTTGTGAGCAGAAGTGTCGAACTTCTCATGTGTTATCAATATACTTTCTTATATAGTATGATCTTTTAAAAATGCCATTTGGTTTTGGGAGATAATTAGTTGAAGGATGGGTCGTATTCATTCCATCATGATCTTGGTCAACACCTTGTAGATAAAACTGTAGAGACTAATAGGTCTAAACTGACTAAATCTCTGTCTCCTCGATCTTTGGAATGAGAACTATATTAGTTCTATTCACACTATTAACTATCTTGTGGGATTGAAGAATGATTTGACTGCACAACATACATCTTGTCCCACGAGATCCGAAAAATGCTGAACGAAGGACCATGAAAACTCAGACTTGCCACATCCATTGAAAAGACAACCCCGTTGATCTCCTAGTCCATGATCTCCTCAAGTAATCGATTCTCCAATTCCTCCATGCAAAGTTTAACCACCCCATCAAACGCTCGAGTAGAGCAAAAGAAAGAATATTCACGGGCCTCCCACTGGATGTCATTGTAGGTCACAATATATGATCCATCTTCCTACTGGAGAGAGGCGATATGCCTTCGCTGATAACTCTGATTTGCAAGAGCATGAAAGAAAGAAGTGTTGAAATCTCCCTCTGTAAGCCATTTGCACCTCGACTTTTGATACTAGTACGACTCTTCCATTGATAATAAAGTCAAAAGTTCATCTCTCAAAAGGATTTCCTTTTCCAAGGCACTCTGATGGTCCATATTTACTTCAGCTTCGAGATTCTCCAACTGCTTAGACACCTCAAAAATCCTAATGGTCAAATTTCTTACAACTTCTTTATTTCATTTACCCAGTCTTCTTCTCACTTCATTAAGTTTCCTCAAAAGAAGCATAGGAGAACCCACAATATCAATCGACTAAGCCCCCTCAACAATATTCTTACGTTGTCCTCCTTTAACCAAAAAGTGAAGAACTTGAATGGTGATTGTCTTGGAGGAACTCTACTAGTGGAGAGCTTTAAACTGTTATGGTCTGACACACTCTTGGGTTGTATTCATTCAAGGCGAGAGAGGGGAAAAGAGGAAAGTCACTCTATTAACAAAAACCTTATCCAACTTACTCACCCTTAAGGATGCACCCACTTGATTGTTATACCACGTAAAGAGAATGGAGTCATTACACACTTGGATTAACTAGCACAAACCAACCATATGTCTAAAATCAACAGTAACTTTGATCAAAACCCATTGATCTTCATCTATCATGTGAGTAAAGTGTAGTGTTCCAATCACCTAAAATTGCCCAATGAACCTCCTTAGGGTGTTGGGCAAGCACAGTCTAAAGATGGAAATGACAAAAGTAATAGTTGGTTGTGTAGATGCCAGCTCCTCGCCAACTTCAACAGCTGTAGTGATAGCTTGATTAGTTGACAACAAAACTTGAAATTTGACTTTCATGGGGTATCAAAAATAGAGGATTTTACTGTGAGGGGATACATCAAAATTACCAAAAACTGAATAACTGTTAATCTCCCTTTGAATCAACAATAGAATAGAAGGGAGGAGGATCTGCAATTGGAGTTAAGGTAGGTTTCATAATGAGGGAATGCTTATTGCATGTTCATTCTAATGAGGAGGCTGGTTCAGGGTTCTGCATCAAATAGGAGGCTTTCATTTGGGGCAATTCTGGGCAAGAGGTATGATCTATTGGGTTTAGGCCATTTCTAGAGGGTGTTGAGTTAGTGGATGGAGGTAGGGTTTCCCCTTGTGATACATAGGGACACATTAGAGATCACTTGGAAGAGGTGTTGGCAGTGGGGGTCCTTCAGGTTTGGGGTTTCCCCTTGTGGTACATAGGGACGCATCTACATGCAAAGTGGAGGGGCCATTGTGCTGATGCAAGGGGGGTTTTTGGGCTTACCTGAATGTTTTGACACCTTAATCTTGGTTCATCCATCCTTTGATTCCTTGGTCGACCCTAAGGAAGGGCACATGTTTTGAGAGTGTCCAGAGGACCTACATACTATACAATAGTGTATGTGCCCCTCGTAGACTATCTCTTGGGTGAAAGATCTCCCCTCTCAATTGTAACCTCCACAGAAACTTTGGGAACAAATCTCAGCGCACCTCAATAAGGATCCTGACATAGGTTAATCGCTCCTACGATTTAGTATGAACATTTGTTCCAACAAATTTTCCTCTAAGATGGAGAGCCAAGCGATGGAAGAAGATATATGACCATATTTCAAGTGAGAGGAGGGGAATGTGAATCCATAGCGGATTGAGATAGCTATCATCAATACTAAGCTCCATGCTTGGTCTCCATTTACTTACATGGAGAGTACAATCAAAGACTCTCCAAACTCCCCACTGCATCACCACACCCATGTTGGATTCACTGGTGAGCCGTATTAAGAAAAAGCCCTTTTCTATGATGGAAAATCACAACCCTTGCATATTTGGTCAGTATGATCGAAGATGGCCGAAGATAAAGTTGAACTCCATCTATCTTGAGTTGTATCCCCTGCAAGGCATGCCAAGAGGGTCCATCTAGATGGATCTTCCATCTACTCATACTCCTCTGCTGGAACAACAAGCGAGTCCTCTACATTCAAGTTCGACAGAGTCGTGGGAAGCTCAAGTCGGTTAAAGTTTTGAGTATTTATAACAACAGAAGCCCATGACCTAGATCTCGTCTGGTTCACCTAGACAAGGCTGCAACCCTGCTCTGCCAAAGGAGAAGATGGTTGAAGGTCCTTCTCAAGGATACATGTTGCACTACTTAGGTGGTAAGGAGTAGGGAATGAACCCATCTTGTTCTCTGTGAGGGATTCGACAAGGTGGATTTGGAGGGGGAGGGACAAGTTTGACTCACGACCTCACCAAGCATGAGCAAATTCAAGTTCACCTTGAGCTCAAAGTTGAACTTAAAGCACCTAAATTTGGAAGGACAAAAAATTTTCAAGAACAAATCACTCGAGCATGCTAAAACCTTTAACAATGCCTTTATATTTATTCTCTCATTGAGTGAACAGAGAAATTGGTCAAACCTCTAGGGTTTTGCCAATTGAAGAGCTGCCTGTGTGGTCGGTGATGGAGGATTTTTCTTGGCATAACCACAAAAAATAATAATAAACACATTTTAAGTGCAATTGTTTTGCCTTTTTTTAGCATAGAGATGTTTGAACATAGTTGCCCAAAATGGGATTTTGCAAGGCCAAGAACATAACCTAGAGGCATGTTCTTAAAATCGCTATATTTATAACTTCAATTGCCCCCACTTCGAGATGTATTAAGATGTCAACTGAGATTTTGTGCAATTGGGTCCCTTGTATACAACTAGACTTGGACCTCAAGAGTATCACCGCTTCACAAAATTAGGTGACCTCTCCCACACAAATGAATTTACAAGACCTCAAGAGTATCACTACTTCACAAAATTAGGTGACCTCTCCCACACAAACGAATTTACAAGCCAAAGAAGAGCTAAAAAAAGTAAATAACAAAAAAAAACTCATGTTGAAAATGTCAAAATGAAGGGTATTTATAAGCTTAAGAATAAACATAATGTTTTCTAACTCATCATTTTAAATTTTGAATGAAATTGACCTTGAATGGTCTATTGCCCCTTGACCAAAGGTCAAGTACCTCCAAAACCACCTAACAAAGAACACCTTTAATTGCTCTAATGCATAGTGACAAACGTCGGCAATTTCTCATTTTTTAAAAAAAATCAAGAAAATTGAAAAAAATCCATAAATCTCACATTTTTTTGGCAAAATCTCGGCAATAAAAAATTTAATTAAAATATATATATAAATTATTTTTATAAGAAAATATTAATAAAATTTATTTAAAAATAAAAATTCATAATTTTTATCACGATAAATAGCCGTTTAAAATGTAAATATCACGTTTAAATCACAGTATTTATGTTTTTTCATAAATCTCTGATATTTTGTAAATCTCGCAAGAAATTGTCGTTTTAAACTTTTAGGCAATTTCTCGCGAGATTTTCATAAATCTCGCTATATTTGTCACACTACTCTCACGCAAGCCAAATGATTGGTTAAAAAGTCAACATAGGATTGATTTGATCAAAACTAACCTAAGAACCTTTGAATGTGCTTCGCGCTATTGTGCATGGGTGCAAGTGCAAAGTGTGCCACATTGCGTGAAGCCGCAAGGGGTTTGGTACAATGGAGGGGGACTTGGCCACTAGATGGGTGGTTAGGGTTCCAATCTCATAAGTGTCAAGCTCTTTGCATTAATAAGGGCAACGAATAAGCTCTTGCTCAATCAAAGACACGACTCCCTGGGGGCAAGGACCACGAGTTTACATCATTGGGAAAGCAATCATAAGTATGGTAGGCTTAGCCGGCATGACTAGGTCTTTGATTCTGAGGGTGCGTTCCCCATCCTTCATGAAAAAAAGTATCACATTGTGTCACAAGTATCCTTCCACACACATGTGCATTGGTGCATCCACTCATGCACATTATGCAGCAACATTCTCAAGCCACCTTAAGACACAAGGGTTTTCAAAATATAAAAACATGGAAAAGTTCTTTATTTAAATCCACACAAAAATTTTTCCTCGTAGATATCATACTAAACAATTTGAAAAGTATTTTGAAGAGAAACAATAAATGAACCATAAACTTTATAAAGACAATGTGATTTTGTACTTTCCCATCATATAAAAAAGAATTAAGGAGAAACCACCAATATGGTTTGGAATCCCCTTATAGACCGAGAGGTGTCACGTTGACCATGGACTTGATCGGTGGTTGCAGTTTAAAACTCATAAGTATTCCCCCCCCCTTACTCACCAAGGATTAGTTTCTAATTGGGTTAGGTCGTCTGGCAAAGGATGTGTTCAAGCAAAAAATATGATTCAATAATGATTTGAAACAGTAAAAAATAGATTTTAGACTTACAAAACAACCAAAAGACTGACCCATTACTAGACCAAGACATGACTCTTGACTCGATGCTAATTAGAAGAAAAAGGGTGCAAAGGCATACCTCTCGGCTCGTCCGATGAGTTGGGGGAGAACACGAATGGTTAATGGAATTTGGAAATATACCCAACACGTCTTGAAGGTCTGCAATTCATCCTCAAGTTGTTGCAACCTTTCGAAAGCCGAATTGTGGAGGGGCAGATCAATGTTGGAAGCAAAGAACGAGGGTCGGTTGAAAAGAGAACACGGTCGATTCTTCAATGGTGGTAAACGACACGCCGAATCCGAGTTGAAAGCTCTCCAAAAAAATCTACAAACACTTGCAAAACAAATGGCAGCACACACAAGAAAAGAAAACACACAAAGTGGAGGAAAGAAAAGGAAGAGGGAGAAGGAAAATAAGAAAATAAGAAAAATAAAAATGGTGGAAGCCAGAGAGAATGCAAGGGAGAAAAAGAAGTGGAGTAGGGGGAGATTTTTCCAATGCCAAAAATGTCAAACCCTAATGGTTTGCAAGTATTTAAACCTCTAAAATTATTCTTAATTCTAAAACTTACCTAAAAACAAAATTAATTCTAATTACATGTTAAACTATTTACAATTTACCACTAACCACCTAATTGCTTGATAAAGAGGGGGGTTTCAGAAAATCAATTGTCATCCTTTTCTCATTGTCATCTTTAGGTTGATCCTGATTGACTGAGCACCTTCTTTGAGGTGGATGGTTTCTTGGAGCAGATCCCTAACTAGCGGTTTGAGCTGCGATACATGAAACATGAGGTAGATTTTGGATGTCCATGATAAGCTTGAGCATATAGGCCAGTCTTCCCATCTTGGCCTCAATTTGATAAGGCCTATAATAACGTGACACTAATTTGGAGTGCCGCATTGAGTGCATTCTCATCGGCTTATGGGCTCATGCTTTCTTGAGCCATACCGAGTCACCCACATCGAAAACATGGCCACTTCTTCCTTTATTGAACTAATGCTTCATCCTGAGTTGGGCTCGAGCGATGTTGCTTTGGAAGATTTAAATTATCTCATCTCAAGTCCTCAAGGCTTGGTCGATTTCCAAAATGGGGCTGCTTCCATGCTTGTATGTAATCTAATTTGCTGTAAAGAGCCTCAAATGGAGTCATGTCGATGGTGGAATGATGACTCATGTTGTAAGAGTATTTAGCCCATGAGAGATATGTCGTTCAACTCTTGGGCTTACTACTTGTGAAACACCGCAAGTAAATTTCTACTGTGCTGTTCATCACTTATGTTTGTCCATCAGAGGGTGGTAGGTAGAACTGAATTTTAATTTTGTTTCACTCAGAGTAAAATACTGTTTTCAGAATGTGGTGAGGAAGAATCTCTATCTCACACAATGGATTTAGGCAATCAATTTGCCTACGTGATCATGAAATGAGTGTACTTTGAAAGTCGATCTACCACTACTAAGATGTCCTCTATCTGGTTTGGGTGGGGTGACTTTAATAAAGTCTATGCCAGACTCCTAGTATGAGCAAGAAGGGAGTAAGGTGTCCTGGTGTCTTGAGAGCTTTGTATTTGTTTTTTTGACACAAATTTTTAAGTTTTCTTAGTGCCCTTCCAATACAAGAGACTTTTGAGTCTCTGGTAAGTTTTGAAGACTCCCAATGAATCATGGTGCTCTTTTTTTTGACAGAGAAAGCTTTTAGTATCCTTGATGAAAAAAAAAATGAATTCAGATAAACATCCTGAATACCACAAAGGATAAGGAAAGTATGGTGCCCCTGACTAATAAACCCTGCGGATGCCATCTACAACTGAGGTACGCAACTCTCCGCACCCAAAACCCACGAAAGCGGGATAATCCCAAGTCTGGAGGCTCAAAACGCATCGACACAGTGATGTCGTTTTGATCTACGCACAAACAAGATGAGCCACAGCAATTTTGAAAATTTTGGCTAGAAAAGTTCGGTGTGCCCCCACACACCCCATGGGCCCCACGAGTTATGTGGACCCCCACAAACCAGGTGGGCCCCACGAGGGTTGACCTAGATGGGCTCCACAATGTTCTACCTTTGGGAATCTATGTGAGGCCCCACATCCACCCTGGATGTGACAAGGAGGTTGTTACATCAAGGGGTTTTAATCATGGCTTTTATTTAACCCACGGTTTTGGTAAAAACCAATCTACTTGGTTTGGACCAAACCACCCCCACTTGGGCACTATAAAATGCCCAAGGAGGGGACGAGTTTACGTTATGGGTTTTGTGATGTCCCAAGTGATCCCCTTAGGGTATGTTGATGTGCTGTTACCAACGTGATTTGGACAAAAATCTTGTTGGGAACGGCGATTTCTAACAAACGTTGGATGTGCGGCGGACGGTGTTCCGCGCGTCCGCCTCTTCCTTATATACGTGGTTTTTTCTTTCCAACCCCCCCTGTTATAAAAGTAACAAGGATGAGGAGAACGGAAATTTCTCGACGGGCACGCCCGCGAGCTTTTCGGCCTTAGGCACCACCCGCTCCTCCATCAAGGGTTTCTTCTATGTAGCGTGCATGCCGGACCATCTCTCGGACGCTCGACACACTCTCTCTCCCTCTTCTGTGTAGCGGCCAGAGGGGCGATGCTCTCTCTCTCAGCAGCGGCCGGCGAAGGGGTGGCGGCCAGGCCGAGGTACGAGCTTTCTCTGGGCGGCGGCCGGTGGAGGGGCGTTTGGTTTTCTTCGATCGGCAGTTGGAATTGGAACCAAGAGTGGGGGTTATGAGGGATGTCGGCATTGGAGACGAAGCCATAACAAGGATTTTGATGGATTTTCCTAAAGTTGTTCAAATTGGGTGCGCGGCAGATTGCGTCGAGGATCAATTATTTGAAGGGAATTGGATTTAGAAGCAAAGAAATTGATTGCATTGTCAGTGATCTCCCAGGGGTTCTTGAATCGGGGGTGGAGGACAGGTTAACACCTCTAGTTTCAGAGTTTAGGGAATTGGGTTTTGGTTTTCTTGAGATTAAGAAGGTGTCGTCAACAATCCACAAATTTTTTGGATTGAAGCAGGGGGGATTCGGGTAGATGTGTGAATCTGTTGAAGAATTTGAAATGTAGGTTGCCTTTGCCGACATGGGTTGAATCATAGAGATGGATTCAAATTGTTGTGGAGAGGCTAGAATTCTCATTTATGATTTAGCATATGAAATCGGATTCCCAATCAGTGACCTGATTTTCAGAGTACTTGGGTGTGAATCTTGAGAAACAGATTGTTCCCAGATACAGGGTCATTCAATGGCTGAGGTCACAAGGTGGGCTTGGTGTTGAGGTGGGATTGAAGGTTTTGGTGAAGCCTAGCAGGCACAAATTCTACAATTTCTTTGTCAATCCGTATCCAAAATGTGAAAAGATCTTTGAAAATTGACCAAAGAAAAGGTTCATAAGAGCAGGTAGACAGCTGAATTTTCCCGACTATTTAAGCCACAAAAGTATGTCGAATATGAGCATGATTATGAGAATATCAGAATGTTTATGGAATCCTTGGTTTAGTGCTTTCAGGAAGATTTTGAAGAGAATTTGTCAAAATTCCTCTATATTGGTATTTTGAGCGGATATAAAAGACTAAAGACTGTACATTAGTTAGTAAGAGAATTGTAAGAGCATACATTAATGGGTAGTTGAACGAAAACTTCTAAGAATGAAAAAAAAAGAAAAGACAAAAGCAAATGAGGTGCTAATGTAGATGTTGGTGGCTGCAACTAACCTAGACTTCTCATGATCTTGTTATGTAGAGGTAAATACGGTTCATTTCTGAAATTGCAGAGATGCTCGGTCTGGCTCATCGCAATGATTTGGAAGCATAGAGTTATGTTTGATCAAATGAGGTTGGAGATAATCATATCCTGTTGATTTCAAAGTTGACATTGTGATATTTGTTGACAGCTGCAACAATATACATCTCTGTGTTGCTTTCTGTTATGTATTTTGATCAGCAGACTGATCATGCTATCAGCTAAGTGCATGGTAATAAGTTTTACATCTTTGAGGGGTTTTTTTCTGTTAATAATTCAATTGATGTTGCTTTCATGTGCATTTAACCTCAAATATTTCTAATTTCTTTTTTTCATGAAAATGAACTTTTGAGATAAGGATTGAAACCTTTCAACAATGCTTATAATGGGATATAAAATAGTTTGATGGTAAAATTACTCCATATTAAAACAAGTCTCAAGCTTTCAATTGAACCTTTTCATGAAGTCATACATCTTTATTAATACTGCTCTTTCACTAAATGATCTAAATTGCCAATACCAAGTTGATCAAAAGTGCAGCATGTCTAATTCTCCATGAATATGATGGTAGAGATCACACACTATTTTTATTTTTAGATCATGCAATGAACTGCAAAATATAAAGACAAATGAATATGCATAAAAGATATATCCCTAGAAGAGTTTTAAGCTAATGTTAGCCAACCTATTGAGACAGAGGATAAAACAACTAACAAGAACCTTGCGAGTGCCTCCGCAAATGCTATGAATTGAAAGATTCTTTTAATCTTCTTTACCTTTTTTAAGACTTTGAGGTAATCCAAAAATGTTGACCTTATAAAAATCTTCTTCACCTTTTTTTTTTTTTTGATAAATCAGCACAATGTATAATAGTTTTTGAAAAACCATATTTGGGGCAAAAAACCAATTTGATATTCATATTTGGGTCAAAAAATCATATTTGGGGCAAAATCTAATTTGAGATCTATATTCAGGGCAAATATCAAATTTGAGATCCATATTTGAAGCAAAAATCCAATTTGAGATCCATATTCAGAGCAAACATCCATATTTGGGGCAAAAAATTAATTTAAGATCCATATTTAGGGCAAAAATCCAATTCAAGATTTATATTCGAGGCAAAAATCAAATTTTAGATTCATATTAAAAGCAAAAATCCATATTCGGGGCAAAAATCTCATTCAAGATCTATATTCGGGGCAAAAATCCAATTCAAGATCCATATTCGAGGCAAAAATCCGATTTGAGATCCATATTCAGAGCAAAAAACTCATTTGAGATCCATATTTGAGGCAAAAATCTAATTTCAAATCCATATTTAGGGCAAAAATTCATGATTTTAGATATAATTTCATAATTGGATCCATATTCGGGCAAAAAACCATAATAAACTTGTTAAAACATATAAAATGATGTATGGATCAGGTCATACGATCCAAAACAACATAATTTGACCCATTATCCATGACTGTCAAAGTTGTCTGCACATCGTCATTAAACAATGGACATTTGGAACATAGCATCTGAGTATGATCCAAACAAACGTTGAACTTGAAACAGTTGTTACAGAATAAACAGAATCAATGTTTTGTTGTATCCTTTTTGTTCATTTTGTCCAAACTTGAACAAGCCATAAAAAATGACAGTGTATTAATTATTTAATCCCAAGCGGACAATAAAGAGTTCCCAAGGTGAATTCTGGTTGATCCTAAGGCATGGCAAGGTCGATCATTTGGCATTGCAAGGTGGTTCTATTGGTGTGGCATCTGCCCTATTCATGAAATGCATATCTAGATCCAAATGCAAAGGAGGTGGCTATGGACATAGGAGTGCTGAATGATTTGGCCCCCAATCATGTTGGCACGATGAAGAAGATCTACAATGTACTTTTTCTGTGACAGAAGAAGGCCAGCAGACATTCATAACACCACAATGCCAAGGAAGAAGCGTAGAGCACACGTCTTTAACTATGAACATGTTACTTGGCTGATATATAAGATCATAAATAAAATGCCAAGAACTTCCTATAACAAGAATATCGTCTACTTAGATCATTACATAGGCTACTTAATTAAATCTTTTAAATATAAATAAAGATATATCAACATAGGATCCAACAAAACCCATGAAAAGCAAAGCATTAATGAGACAATGGTACCATGCCCTAGGGCTTGCATAAGGCCATACCAAGGTTTTAAAACCCGTGACTCGGAACTCGAGTCGTTCTTTATTGACTCGTGACTCGGCGGGTCAACTCGGTGACTCGGACCGGGTTTTGTTAACTTTTGATTTTAAAAGAAAAACAATATATAATTTGTCTGAAACCATGTTTTTGAGTAAACATAGTCTCCAAATGTCTGTAAGAATATAAAAATAACTGCAAAGAGCTATAGAGGTTTGCTTGAATAATTGAATTTGATATCTATACAAGCACTTTGACAGTCAATTTGTCATGTGCCACAGAAATCTGGGAGTTTAAAGATTAAAAGTTTATTAGATGTAGAACAGTTGGTCACGACAAGCAAAAATTCATTAATTTTGCTAGTTTAAGTCCCGACTCCCAAACCATTTCATCAGCTTGCAGAAAGTACTAGACTCTTTTAGCCTTACTCAAGATCTGGTTCTCCTTTTCAACAGTTTATCTGATTTTTCATATCAATCCCAATTTTGAGGTAAACAAGGTCTGAAACTGCAAAATAGACCATTTTTTATTTGACAAAAGCAAATGCATACAAAAATCTCCTGGTTTTGCCAATAGAGTAAGTTTTTCAATGTATGTTTTTACACAGTCAATTGTACATACAATCTATTAGAACCCAATTTTTTTTCAAATAGTTTGTCAACATGTAAGCAAGTTTCTCAAGGGCTTCACAAATCAATGGCCTACAATATGCCAAAATTTCATGACTCAAAAAAACATATTTTTACATAAAAAAATATGATAAAGGTGTGATTCCTAGCAAATAAACCATGTTGAACACATATATGAGGTCAGATTGCTTAGATACAACTTGCACCTGTGATTTTTCAACTAGATTGTACAGACAGTAAACAGTAGACTGCATATATGTATATATATCATTACCATTTGAAACTCAAAAAACAAATTTCAAACATCCCAGAACTCGCCCGAGTCAAGCCCGAGTTTTGGCAAATCGAGTTTGCCTTGCCGGGTTGACTCGCTGGAGGGCCGAGCCGAGCCGAGTCAGCTGAGTCAATGAGTTGACTCGACGAGTTTTAAAACACTGGGCCATACAACTCTGTACGTAGATGAAAAATATGATGTGGAAACCAAGGATCTGCAAATCCAAGAGGTTGAGACATATAAATGACTTCAGGTGAATCCCCATGCAAAAATGCATTATTGACATCAAGTTGACGACACTTTTGTGAAACATCTAGTGACAATTGGGCTAAAAGTTTAAAAAAAAAATCGATCACTTATTCTTGATCATAACCCTTGGCTGCAAGCTTAGCATTGTATCACTCTAAAGAACCTTAGCCTTTTTTCTTTTGACTTTAAATATCCACTTACATCCGATAAGGTATTGAGACGAAGATGAGAGTTCAAGGGTCCAAGTTTGATTATGATGTAGAGCAGGCATTTCTTTTTCCATGGCTTCTTTCCAATGATGTGACTAGTTGGTTTGGAGAAAGGTAATAAGTTCTCAATCTTAGATAAACTCAATGGGTAGAGGGTAAAGGGTAGACAAATAAGTAGATGGGTCGGTTTGTCTAGGACTCTGGGTTGGATCAGGTGTGGTGAAAGCATGTGGGCTTGAGATAGGGATAGGTGGGTCCAGTGTAGGATTGTCCAAAGTGATTATCGATTTCGTGTTATTATTTCTTCTTCAAAAACAGTCTTGGCATCTTTTCCTAGTAGATCAACAATGCCAAACACATCGGTGGGGTCGGAATTGTGAAAGAAGCAATTGAAAAGCCGAAAAACTCATTTAGCATGTTTTCCTTATATATATATATATATATATATATATGAGAGGGTATGGTCGGACGTGGGTTGGACATGCCCAGCACATCCGTTATAATGTTTTTTTTGCGTGATTTACAGCTTTAGTAGAGGTCGTGACTGCTGCTAAAGCGTCCTTTTAAAAAAATGACACTTTCTGCCGCTGATCTTGCACGATCAGTGGCAGAAATCCATCCAAATTTCATCAAACCACTTGCGTGTTTGATGATACACCCTACTATATATATATATATATATATATATATATATATATATATATATATATATATATATATATATATATATATATATATATATAACGGGTTCTAAAAAAATAACTTCTAGTTGGAACTTACAGTTATTTTGGTAGGAATTTGATATCCTTATTACCATCTCAGCAAATATTTTGTTTTTTCATAAGGGATCGTGATGTGTTTATACGGTATCGCGGTTCTATTCATTAGATCCTATTTGTTTTGCACAATTTCATAGAGTGAAGGTAGTGGTTATGACAAATTCGATAAGAAAAAAAAAAAACAATAGTGTGTATTTTTCGTTGGTGATTTTCTGGATGTAAACGTTGCATTTTCTTTCAATTCTGTATAGAGATATCCGATCGATCAAAATGAAAGTTAGAGGCTCTTTTTACTCGCCGTGCCTTTTACATGGAAATAGGAGGCCAGGGAGAGGCCTTGATCGGACCAGCCCGATGGCCACCTCTTCTTAACTACCTCACGCTTTACACATCCAAACATGTTACACCAGCTTCTCACCCTATTGTGATTGTGATGAAAAGCCCCAAGACCTGCAAGTATGTGTGAGAAACATATCTGGAAGCAAGGAGACGCTCATGAAAGCAACGACTTAGGAGGGCAATGGTATAGAGAGGTGATGATGAAAGCAGGGATTCATGGGAACAATGTTGTGGGGTCAATGTATGGGCCAAAAGATGAGGCAGAATGGAAGAAAAGAACCATGGAGATCACTGGAATCGAAAACGAAAAGCTTGGGATCCCTTTCTGTTTGAAAGACTACATAGGAATAGAATTACCCACTGGGTGGGAACTCAAAAAATGAAACTCAACAGCTTTGGGAAACTACTTCCAATTCTACAATCCAAAAGATAGAATCTTAAACAGCACAGATGGGTGAGAAGAATTATGTGTCCAGTCTATCTGACCACTCCCATTCAAGGAAAATTACATTCTTGCTCTTTCCTTTTTCGTCTTTTTCAAATTAAGAAACCTCCTTAAAATCAACTTTTACATGGCAAGACACAATTGGGGAAGTTTGATTTTCAAACACAATTTTATTACTCATGATAAGTGTCAAGAGTGTTGAGAAGCAGTCACCCTACATATGCATATGAGTAGTTTGGTAACTACTTAAGAGGTCAGGGGCATTATTGTAAACAATGTTTTAGTCTAATCTCTCTATTTAAGTGAGATTAGACCTAATGAGAATTAATGATTCTTCCTCTCTCTCTCTCCCTCTTTCTTTTTCCTGATTTCCTAGAAACCCTAACCGGCTTCAACATGGTATCAGAGAAGGACGTAGCTTTGGGCATCTGACGTGATCGATCCACACGCTGATCGGGTGGTGTTGTGCACATCGTGAAGAGTGATTCGAACAACGTCAAAGCTGATCGTTGTGTGCATTGATTACAACGATTACTGTGTAGAGGGTGTACCGCAATCTGGAACTTCTCTAGCCAGCAAGACCATTCTCTTTTTATTAAAAAGACTTGCACAGGAATTATAGTCATGATAGTATATGTTGATGACATTATAGTCACAGGAAGCAGTGAAAAAGACATTTCTGAGACAAAGTCTCATCTTCAAAAACACTTTGTGACTAAGGATCTAGGACCACTCAGATATTTATTAGGCATAGAGGTTGCAAGGAGTAAAGAAGGATTGGTTCTGTCAAAGCGGAAATATGTCTTGGACCTGCTGAAGGAGACAGGGATGTTAGGTGCCAAACCTGCAAAGATTCCTATGGATCCCAAGTCTCATCTGTTTGATGAACAATCCAAGTATGTGGATTATAGCAGTTATCGCTCCTTGATCGGCAAGCTATTATATGTGACTGTGACCAGACATGACATATCCTTAGCCGTGAGCAAGATAAGTCAATTTATGGACAAACCTACAAAGGCTCACTGGGAGGCTGCAATGATATTCTCAAATATCTAAAGTTCTTCCCTAGCAAAAGACTATGGCTTAAACGAAACCCCTCTTTAGATGTTACTGCCTATTCAAATGCAGATTATGCATGGTCAATTATTGATAGAAAGTCCACAACTGGATTCTGTGTGTTTGTTGGAAGGAATCTTGTTACTTGGAGAAGTAAGAAACAAATTGTTGTTGCTAGGTCGAACGCTGAGTCAGAGTATCAGGCTATGGCTCAAACTGCTGCTGAAATTATGTGGGTTAAATCTGTATTGACTGATCTTCAAGTGAAAGTCTCATTACCTATGGAGATGATATATGATAATAGAGCTGCTACTTATATTGCAAATAACCCAATGTTTCATGAACGGACAAAGCATATTGAGGTGGATTGCCACTATGTACGTGACTTTGTCTAGATTGGGTACATTTGCACCAAGCACATATCTTTAGAGAACCAAATTGCCGATGTCTTCACAAAACCCCTAGCGAGTTCAAATTTTTCAAAATGTTGTGACAAGCTGAGCCTTATTGATATATATGCTCCAGCTTGAGGGGGAGTGTTGAGAAGCAGTCACCGTACATATGCATATGGGTAGTTTGGTAACTACTTAAGAGGTCAGGGGCATTATTATAAACAATGCTTTAGTCTAATCTCTCCATTTAAGTGAGATTAGACCTAATGAGAATTAACGATTCACTCTCTCTCTCTCCTGATTTGCTAGAAACCCTAGCCGGCTTCAACAATAAGATTGGCAGTAGTAAAAGTAGAGGTAACAACTATTAAAGAGTACTCCCTGCAGCAAGACATCGGATCAATAACAACGTTCTCCCTAATGGCCTTGGATTTTTTTCTTTTTTCATACTTATCAAGGGAAAGCCCCAGTTCAGGTGGTGGGTCTCAAGAGAGATTGACGCTCTGCTGTATGGCCAACCCCGAAGCGGTTAAAATCCCTAAGCTGGCTCTTTTGACCACCGGGGAGCCTGCTGCTTTGGCTTTAAGGTAAGGGATGCACACCCTGGGTATCGAGCTTGTGACATTTCTGCCAAAAAGTAAATCTTCCACATGAGCAATGAAACAAATAACTGCATGAGCAGCACTATTGCACAGGCCAAAACATGCCTGCTGAAATCAATAATTCAAGTAATCTCACCGTACTTTGACCACAATTCAATGACTTCTATTCGGTCTTAAGTGTACCAAGAAATAAATATCCCATAAATAACCCCAACATTGAAGAATCAGAATCTGCAGTGGCATGCATAATAATTCAAGCATGCATGTGGGTACAAACATATTTTTTCTGTAGAATAAGGTAACAACAACTATGTTGTCTTGCCAGAGAAAGAAGCTCTATCACAATGAATGAATGGTAGAGTAATAATGTCATCCCTGCATTTGAGCTATTTACACAATCTGTGGAACTCAAACCCACAAGCTACCAAAGGCTTCTTCTAGTGCTCTTTTCTTGCTTATTTCCACAGTCCACCCTCCTGCTCTAGCAGCTCTTTCTGCTCGAAGTTTCATAGTTGCTTCATCTTCAATGCCCATGACACTATCTAGGCCTCCACCAACTGGTACTGGCTGAGGTGCTACACCTGTAGGCCTTGGTTGTCCAAATGTGCCGCCTGGCAGAGCAGGAGCATATTGTCCCTGTGCAACCCCACTTATCCCTACTTGTGCGTTTGGCCCCAAAACCTGCATCATAAGAAATAACAAAATCTTTGAGAAACGGTTGGCAATTATTCTGAGGGTGGAAGAATCAAATCTAAAATATAGAAAAAGGCCAAAGCAAAATCTTGTTTGCTTCAGGAATTGCATTCTGTATTCCATGATCGATAATGAGAAAAATTTAAGTATCAGAGGACTTTTCAAGAAACTGCCCATATGCTAGTGGATTGATGAGGCACAGCCAAGTAGCAAGATTTCTAGACTCAACCTGATTTGAGCCCCAACTACTCTCAATATGCTCCATAATCTTAAACATAGGGCTGCTAATGAGCTGTGCAGAAATTGTTTGGGCTCAGCTCATTTACAGCCCGGAATTGTTTGGACTCTGCTCGTTTGGTTCGTGTGAGCCAGCCGAATCGAGCTCAAGCTCGTATGAGCCCAAGCCAGACAAGCTCAGCCCGGGTTGTCTCGTGCAAAAAGTTCTACAGTCTAAGTAGTGAAACAATGAGATTTTAACTCTGAAACTCCCAGATGAGAGCCAGACACTCTAACCAACTACACCACATTGCTTTTTGTGCGAAAATATTATACATAAATACTATTATTACATCTTCATGAGCCTACCCAAACAGAGCAGAGCCAAACACCCTCTGTTTGTGCTTGACTCATTTAATCTAAGCGAGCTGCACATGGCTGGTCTCACCTAAGCCCATTTGACAAGCATGAACCAGCTTCGTGCAAGCCAAACTGAGCGGAGCTACATGCTGCTCTATTCACTTACCAACTCTACTTAAACAGCATCAGATAAAAATTAGTATCTTGATGACTCGGTATTCAAAAAACATCTCTACTTCTGGAGTCTCATTGATAAAGTTGGCAGCTCAAAACTGGATTTCATTGATCAATTTGACAGCTCAAAGCCTTTAACTATCTCTAAACAGTGAAGGTTCAGTATTTTTTATGATTCTGTCATCTCTCTGTGCATGTGAGTGTGTGTGTGTGTGTGTGTTCGGTTTTTCCAGTTCACACTAAGGTGTAAACGTCTTTCACAGCAAAAATCATTCACAAGGATTTACATTGCAAGTTGCTGTAACTTGGCTAAAAGTGTGATTGTAAGCCATGATGCTCATCTTTTTCTACCTTAGTAGGTGAGCACAGGTTGTCATTTGCCACCAAAACTTATTCACAAGCATTAACACTTGGATAAAAGTTCAATTTCTAAACATTTACAATATGATGACATGAACCTTTATTGTGCACATGATTTTTTATTCTTGAAAAGTCAAGTAATTCATTTAAATTAAAAAAAAACACTACAGCTCGAAAGGGGCAAAATACAGCGGTAAGTGCTCAGAGAGTTCCTAAATAAATACTAAACAGGACACGTCCTTAAACAAGTAGAAGCCCAACAAAATGATAATGACAACCATCTAAACAGGCAAGGCCAAACAAAACCTCCAAAGCAGAAGATACAATTAGCTGCTGCTGATTAGTAAGTAAATTCCCATTTGGACTTCAACAAAATTGACTGCAAAAAGAGGCTAGGAAGGATTCCATTTTCTTTTTGTTTACAGCAAGCCTTTGCAATAGCCATCAAGAGAACTGGAGGCATAAATCCAAGAGAAAGGACTAATAAGTTCAACCTAAAAGCCTCTTCGGCGAAAATGTAAACAAAAGCTGACCTGTCATTCCAAAAAATGGAGGAAGGAACTGCTGGAGCACTATAGAGGTTTTGGACTTTGGGCTATGAGCCACAGTGATCAATTTGCATTCCAATTTTACCAGGATTCTTTTAGTTTAAATGATCTGATCCCAACATACTAGGGTCTTTCACCCATGACCCTAATGGTCATGTGCTGAAATAATGAAACAACCTCAAAAAGTGAAACCTAACAAACATGACCACTAATAATCAATGAAAACTTGAAAAGCTAGATGAGGAAGAAGAGTGAGCATTGACATGTACATGTAATGTGACTAACTGACATGGCAGGTGTAACAAAATAGACATGAGGATAGTTCAGAGGATGCAGAGAAACATGACTGATACTGACATAGAGGATGAGTTGGATAGCATGGCCAAACAAGAGGAAGGAGTGATGTAGAATGGAATAGAATGACCAGCTTATGATCCAGCGTCGTTGCAGAATAAAATTACAATACTTGATGAGACTTAGTGGAAACAAAACACAGCCAAATTCAGTAAGATCTGCATCCCACTGAGGATGGAGGCAAGCCAACTAGTGACCTGTTTGACCAAGTTCCTATCCTGGTGTATTAGCAGTGCTAGGTCTCCATTTTCCTCCCGAATTTCCAGTATTAGTTGTAGCATCTAGGGCTACACATGCACTAAACCTGGGTTGTGCGAGCACACTCATTCGAGAAAAGTAATACTCAAGCTCAGCTCAAGGAGCTTGCATAACCTTGTTCAAAGCTCGGCTCATGTCAAACTTGAACAAGCTTGACTCAGGATTAGCATGCCTCAAGCAGATTGAATTTGATGAGAAAAAAATTGAAATACATTTTTTAGGGGTGGGTTCAAACATGCCACCATTTGCATAGCCCAACATCCTGCCCATTAGGATAGGACTTGCTTTTTTGTCTTGTGTGCAACAAAGAAATCTATATGACCTACTGACCCTATTAAACAAGCCTATCAGGCTAATCAAGCTTGGCTCATTTAAATAGACATGCCAGGGTGCTTGAGCTCAGCTCATTTAGATACAGGGACGAGTCCAAATCAGGCTTAAAAAAGCTAAGCTTGAGCTTATCCAACTCATTGCGCATCTCTAGTAGCATCCTCCTCCCTTATAAATCTACTAGTATTTCTCCCTGTTCTCAGTTACACCAGTACATGTTTTTAGAATGTTATTTATTCACACATTTTTTTCCTATTTATTATGTAAAGCAAAAAAAGGGGAAAAAAGTCACATTGTTCTCGCCAACCTTGTCTAAATTCCCATATCAAATTCTGTTACTGTTTTTTTTTCATTAGCAGATCTTGCTAATATCACGTACTTCATGCCCCTGCTACTACTAGAAATTTACAAGTCTAGCTTCCTCTGCAGTAATCTTCAAAAGTATTAACTACTTAAATCTTGCTTAACAAGAGAAATTGAAGGTTGCACAGCTGTATTGAGGAAATTACAGTAGAGCCATAGCTAAATCCCCTGAAAAATCTATTTTACTCACCTTACATTCCCAAACTTGAAGATCTAGTCTTCCCAAGAATGCTCTGAAAAATGGTGATTCCTCAACTATTGATCAAGCTTTTCCACATTTGCTTTAGGGCATTATTGAAATTGGTTGCAACTAACAGAAACAATGCCCTTTAAGAAACAAATTTACGTGGTTCCGTTGAGGATCAACCAATCCACGGTGAAAGCACTTTCTCTCACTCTCTTGTGAGTGCTGAAGATTTTCTTATTATAGGGTCTGTACATAGATAATCTTTTGTGGAACCGTTTTACATTTGAGGGAACTAAATCTGGAAGGAATCTCACGTTATCTATTGGACTCATCATGAACCTGGCCACTACTATGCTCTCCATACATGATAACTGTCCCTTGAATCATGGGATGATTGGGCTTGGTCGACCTCTTCTTGACAACCTTCCTCATTTCATTTGTTTTGATAAGATTTTCCCCATCTTTATCTTTATCTCCATCTACTGTCCTTTGAGCAAGATTGGGGTTGGATCCAGAGTTGGATCCTGTTGGATCCAATGATAGTGATCCGCCAACAGCCCCCCTCAAGTTCAACGGTCCTGGAAAGATGTTGAACTTGGTGCTTAAAACCTGAAACCTTTGACTTGACAACGGTTTGGTAAAAATGTCTTCCACTTGATCCTTACTGGAAATGCATTTAATGACCAGATCCTTTTTTCGCAAGCTTTTCCCAAACAAAATGTATGTCAATTTCAATGTGTTTGTACCTGATATGATAAATCGGATGAGATGCCAAATAGGAAGTGCCTAAATTGTCACACCATATTGTAGGAACACCATTGACATTAACTCCAAGTTTTTTAAGGAGAAACTGTATCCATGTGAGTTCGGCTGCAGTATTAGCTAAAGCTCGGTATTCTGCCTCTGTATTGGATCTGGATACAGTATTCTACTTCTTAGAGATCCAAGAGACTAAATTTCTTCCAACAAATAAAACATATCCTCCTGTGGATCTTCTATCATCAGGGCACCCTGCCCAGGTTGCATTTGTGAAGGCGGATAAGGACATGGATTCTAAAGGACTTATTAACAAACCATAATGCAATGTACCCTTGAGATATCTTAAGATTCGTTTGACTGCAGTCCAATGAGAATATGTTGGAGCATGCATATATTGACAAACTTTATTTACAACATGAGAGATGTCTGAACAAGTCATGGTTGCATACTATAATGCTCCTACTATGCTTCAATAGGTAGTCTGATCTTCC
The DNA here is from genome assembly GCF_984573655.1 of Nuphar pumila. Lineage (NCBI taxonomy): Eukaryota > Viridiplantae > Streptophyta > Magnoliopsida > Nymphaeales > Nymphaeaceae > Nuphar > Nuphar pumila. The sequence goes on from NC_143255.1 coordinate 118,367,328, forward strand.
GGAACTACTCTTGTATGAGCACTAGGTTTGAATCCTGTCATGGCAGAACGATTCAGTAGATCAAATATATATTTTCGCTGACACAGCAAAAGGCCCTTTGATGTGGTTATGGCTTCTATTCCCAGGAAGAAAAGGAAGAAACGCAAATCTCTAAAATCTTTTAGAGCAAATTTTGAACTCATTTTATCGATAAGCCATTGAATGTCATTGGATGAATTTCCATTAACGATAATATCATCCACATATACTAAAATATACAATTTCAACTAATTTTTGTGAAAAAATAAATAATGAGGTATCTGTTCTTGAATCATTAAAATCAAGAGATTTAAAAAATGAGCTAAGCCAAGAAAGCCATGCTCTGGGAGCTTGTTTTAAACCATAGAGAGCTCTTTTCAACAAACACACATGATAGGGAAACTTTGAATCTTCAAACCCAGGAATGTTGATCCATATAAACAACCTCTGTGAGATGACCATTCAAAAAAGCATTGTTTGTATCTAGTTGACATACCATCCATCTATTGTTGAATGCTAAGGACAACATAGTTCTAATAGTGGTTAGTTTTATGACTGGACTAAAAGTTTCAAAATAGTCTAGTCCTTCCTGCTGACTATAGCCCTTGGCTACCAACCTAGCCTTATATCGCTCCAAAGACCCATCTTCTCTTCTCTTGATCTTATAGATCCACTTTCATCCTATCACATGTTGGTCCTTACTAGCTAGCACAAGATCCCATGTAGAATTTTTTCTCAAGGCCTCATACTCCTTTTGCATAGCTAGCAGACTCGAAGAAAATAGGTTCAGTATCACTTATCAATGTAGTCAATAGGGCAAATGGTATAGGGTAAACGGTAGACATATAGGATTTCGGTTTCCAGGTTCCATCTTGAAGCTTGGTTATCATATAATGGGTTTGGATAGGTTGAGACAATTGAGTAGGTTCATCTTGGTTAATGATAGGATGGACAATATTTTGAACATTACTAACAGGAGAACTCTCACTTAGATCATTCTCATGTTGAGGACTAGGGGATTGATCAATAGGATTTGAACTTTCTTCATCACTACCGGGCTCGAAATTACTTAACTCACTTGGAATGGCTCCAAGTTCAACAGAGAATTCGAAAGCACATGTAGGATTTTCGACATGGTACCAATTTTGAGAAATTATGACAACAGGAGAGGACTTTTCCAAAACAGGTTGAGTCACATTTGGTTGAATAGTTTTGAGGCAAGGAAACTTATTCTCATAAAAAACAATATGACGTGAAATAAGAATTCTCCGTATAGAGGCATGAAAACAATAATATCCATGATGTTGACTAGCATACCCCAGAAAAACACATTCATCTGACTTATAGTTGAGTTTGTGCTTTCTATAAAGTTTCAAACATGGGAAACAAGCACATCCGAAAACTTTGAGAAACTGATAGTTTGGATCAATGTTAAACAACTTTTTTAGCGGAGAAACATGCTCAATAGTTTTTTTACGGAATCTGGTTTATAAGATAAACAACAGTAATAAAAGCATAATTCCAATATTTTGTGGCAAACCCAACTTGTGCCATCAAAGTAAGACTAATTTCACTAATGTGCATTGCAGCACCATTTTGTTCATGAGTATATGGGCATGAGAACAGATGCCCAATACCACATGGAGTCAAAAAATTGGAAAGTGCTTGATATTCTCCTCCCCGATCAGAGTGAAGGTATTTAATTTTTCTTCCCACAACAGTTTCAACATGAACCTTAAAATGCTTGAAAACATCTAAAACTTCTGACTTACTTTTAATCATGTAAATCCAAGAGTATTTCGAAAAGGCATCAATGAATGAAACATAAAATTTAAACCCATGCATACTAATAATAGGTGTTGGACCCCATACATCAGAATATATGATGTCTAGTGGTCCTTCAACTTTATTCATGGCATTGTCAAAGGGAAGTTTGTGGCTTTTACCATATTGACACGCAACACACACTTTATTGAATATAGTCTCAAACACAAACCATGCTTATTTATGACTTGATGAACTACTCTAAAAGCTAGATGTCCCAGTTTTTTATGCCAAACTTCAACTGACGTCTTTTCTCCTACGAGTGTCTCTGGCTTTGATTTTCCCTTTAGATTCACTCGGTACAGTCCCTGCTTATTTGATCCTTGAAGGAGGGTTTTCCCCAACGTTAGATCTTTCACATAGCATATATTAGGATAAAATTCAAACATAGCATTGTTATCCTTGGAAAATTTATGAACTGACAAGAAGTTGCGGGAGATTTTAGGCACATGTAAGATGTCATTTAACTTTAAAATCTTTGATGAAAGCAAAACAAAAGCAGAACCAATGTGGCCTATAGTCAAACCTGATCCGTCGCCAATATGAACCACATCTGGACCTTGATAATCTAAATGGAGGGATAAGTTGTTCAGATCACTGGTCACATGGTGTGTGGCCCCCGAATCAAGGTAAAAATTGTAGTCAATTGTAACTGATCCTCTAGAGGATTGCACAACAGTATGATAGACGTTTGGGGCAGCAGATTGATTGAGGTCTTGCCGACATTGACGAGCGGTGTGCCTAAACTGATCACAAAGTTGACAAACCACACGATTTCCATTAAACCGATTATACTGCCTATTGTTGTTATTAAACAGGCCACCATTGTTCCTTCCATGACCACGATTTTGATAGTTTCATCTAAAATGCCGTCCCCTACATCCTTGATTTTTGTCCTGACTTCCATCGAATTGCTTTGAAGCCATGTTGATAGCATGATGGAGAGGATCACTAGAGATTTCATCCATGCTAGCAAGGTGCGCTTTTTGAACAAGAAGCATGCTATGTAACTGATTTAACATCACAGGGTCAAACTTGGTTTCTATAGAAACTTTGAAAGATCCTTACTCACTTGGAAGACCCTTTAAGATTTGCATGACAGGCCTTGAAGCAATAGCAAGTTGATGCTCAATTGCTTTTGCTTTCTGAACATATTACTCAATGGATCAAGATCCCTTCTTTAAGTCTTCTAACTAAGATTTAAGTTGTAAGATCCTTGAACGAGAATGAGATGCATATGATGGATTAAGATTTGCATGATAAGATCTTCATCACTAACAGGCCTCGAAGCAATAGCAAGTTGATGAGCAGTTGCTTTTGCTTTCTAAACATATTCGTCAATGGGTCAAGAGCCCTTCTTTAAATCATGTAACTAAGATTTAAGTTGTAAGATCCTTGAACGAGAATGAGATGCATATGATTGCTTAAGAGCTTGCCACACATCATATGAGGTCGTCAGACCAATTATTGGACTGTAAATGGGTTCAGTCAGAGAAGATATGATCCAACTGAGCAGCAGTTGATTATGCCTCATTCATTTGGCATAGTCAGGATTGAGGTCTTGAGATTCGGCTGTGAATCTTTTTGGAGCAAGCCGTGAGCCATCAACATAGTCCACCATATCGTAGGCTTTCAATATGAGAATGAATTGAGATTCCCAGATCAAGTAATCTTCTATCATTAATTTAATAGCAAGAAAATGTTGCAACGAATTCGAAGGATGAAACAAAGAATTTACAGATGACATACCGGATTGGTCAGATTTCAAAGTCTTTGATGTCATTAATCGTGTTATGGCTCTGATACCATAATAGAAACAATACACTTTAAGAAACAGATTTACATGGTTTGGTTGAGGATCAACCCATATCCATGGTGAAAGCACTCTCTCGTGAGGGTGCTGAAGATTTTCTTATTAGTTATAAGGGTTGTACATGGATAATCTTTTGTGGAACCGTTTTACATTTGAGGGAACTACATTTGGAAGGAATCTCACATTCCCTCTTAGTCTCATCATGAACCTATCAACTACTATGCTCTCCATACATGATAATCATCCCTTGAATCATGGGATGATTGGGCTTGGTCGACCTCTTCTTGACAACCTTCCTCATTTCATTTGTTTTGATAAGATTTTCCTCCATCTTTATCTCTATCTCCATCTATTGTCCTTTGAGCAGGATTGGGGCCGGATCCAATGAGAGTGATCCGCCAACAACGATGAGAATAAAAAAAAAGTGACTAATGAATTGGCATAAAAAAGGGACAACTTTCATGTAATTTGTGATTTGATGTAAATATTAATATTTTTTCTCGGATAAATTTTTCTCTTAATAGATCTCTTCTTGCAACGATTCCCTTTATGTCTAAATTGGGGGGGGGGGGGGGGGGTCGGTCCCGACATGCATGCCGATGATCGTGGCTCCATACCCTGTTCATGGAGAATCAAATAAAAGAATGAACAACCCAAAATCTTCAAAGGAAGGTGGATCAGCCAAAAGTAGTGCATAGACGTCCCTACGGTATCTCTTACTATCTCCTCCGGAGTCTCTCACCTACCTGACCCGAGTTGGTATGCTTACATTAACGCAAATGTTTCCTTAGCCTCTTGCCCTTAAGGGCTCGAGGAATGTTGCCTTAGTTGTTTAGTTGAGGGAAAAGGAATGCTTTAAGTTTAATCTATGCTGCTTTGCTTTGATCCCTCACTCTATTGGTCGCTTTGCTCTCTCAATTAACTAACATTGTGCGCTTATAGGTCTCATAATTGAATTAGGGAAAAGACACAAAAAAATCCAAAATTTAGAGGTGCTAAAAACCTTAGTGTGAGGGAAGAAATATAGTTTTTAAGTGCTTGGATGTGAAAATATGGCAACCATGAATTAAATATATGGTCACAATAAATACAAAATTGAAAAATCAGAAATTAGTTAAAGAAACACTTAGTCCCTGAATGTTATAGAGGTGGGTTCATTTTGTATGATATGATATTCCACGATATATTACTTGATATGGATGGCAAATTATGTTGCATGGGTTTTAATGGACCTAGGTAACTCGTAGTTGGGGAAGAATCTAAGTTATTTACCCTTAAAATTAGGATGGAATTGTTGGATTATCCACACACACACACACACATATATATATATAGCAAGAAAGAGAGAGTGTAACATTCCCAATAAGCACAAAATACCCTAAAAAAATCCACAAACGAATGAAACACATGTCATCTTTAAAATCTTCATAAAGGAAATAAAGTTTCACCAAGACTACCCTTACATCAACTCTAGAGAGCAGGAGACATACTCTAGTGGATTCTAGAGAGACAAGAAGTGAAAAAACAAGAATGCATTCTTAGCAGAATTAGCAGTCTCTTACAATAAAAATAACAAATAAAAGATGTTCTTCTGGGGATAATTGCATTATATCCTCTATGCAACAGACAACTTGTAAAAAAGAGTCCATTGAAAGAAAATGACGTAAGGAGATGGTAAGACATGATATCAAGTAGAGTAAGAGTTTAGCATTGGACAGAAACAAATAGATAAATATAGAATTCATGGATGATGATAGAAAAGTGCCTTTGCTTTCCCAAAATACAGAAATAATACCTAATACTAACATTATAAACTCTTGTGATAAAAAGTAAGAAACTAAGGATGCCCATCCGAATCTGGTTGGTCATCCCTGCTAATTTATCTAACCTCCATTCACATATTGTTAAGCAAGCACCCAAGAACTTCTTTTATCAGTTGGGGCTCTTCACTATCAATTATCAGCACATTAACGTGAAAACCCCTTACCACTCAGTTATGCACTTGAAATTGTACATACAATACATATTGACATACAAAAACAGAATTTACTAATGTTTCCAGGATGTTAAGCAGGTGAGCCAACAGGGTAAGGGAAGAAGCAAGTGTCAAGAGAGGCTACAATGCAGGAAGCAGAACATGTTTAGGAAGCATAGGAAACACATGGGGGGAAGTACAGAGAAATATAGGAAGCAATAGAGGCAGAAAAGTGAGAGAAATCATTGATAGAGTTATAGAGTATGATTCCCTGCAAATGGTAAGGGGTGCTTTCTTTTAAGTGGAAAACATACATTTCACTTAACAGGAAGCACGTTTCCTAAAGCAATCACACTGCATTCATGCTTCATAGCATGCTTTCCATGCCATACTAGTGTTTCCACTATCAATGACACGCTCATATGAAGTACTTAATAATTCACCTAGACAACCAACAAAAAGGAGAAAAGATGGCTCAGGAAAAACCAAGCAGTTTTAAACAAATGTAAAATGATTTCAATGGCACAATAGCCTACAAATAGATACAGATCACATGTGAAAGCATAATTACCCAAAATTAAACTAAAGGTGAGTCAAGGTGCACTTATTGAGAGAAAAGTCAATATAACTTGAAAGTTGCACTGATAAGTTAAAAACAGTTGGTTTTGAGGGAAAATGCTATTTCACAAATATTAACTTTTTTTGTAAAGAGATTGACGGCTAAGAGTAGAGCTCATGGTATCTGTGTGTTCGCCATTTCAAAAGACCAATATATACATAACCAGCGCAGAAAAAAACATATGTTAGAAAGAAGGCACAATTAATTAACTCACCACATCACTCGGATCGTACTGCACAGGAGGCCCTTTACTTGCCCTCATGGCTGCTGCAAGTTCTTCAGCCTATTCATCGAGGAAATTATCATAGTTTAAAAGGAATTTTTCATTGAATATACATCATGCAAAACCGCAACGACTAGAGACCATAATTACGATCTAGTGAAAGGGTTGTTTGCCGACAAAAAATTTCCACAAAATCTGATGAACTCCAAGAAAAACTGAATAGAAAAAGCCCCCCCCCCTTATATCCCAATAAGGTGTACTCTGGACTGCTATACAAAAATCTACAGGACCAACAATAACATAACACTGGACATGCCAGTCGCAATACCTTTCGAGCTTGGGCATTAATTATCTGCTCCTTATTTTCTTCTTGGTATTTTGCGATTTTTGCTTCGATGGCGGGGACATTGTTTCCTTCAATCAGATCAAAAACTGGATACAAGAAACCAATTCCAACTGTATAAATACACAAGGATACTGCATGTTAGAGATCAGCGTTACATCGCAGACGTTTCTATTAAGACTTACTCATGTCTTCCACTTCTTCCAAGTAATCGTTGTATTCTCTCAAGGATGAGAAGTCGTCTTCTCTCTTGTTGAATCTGAAACACCCACATAAATGGGATAGATAAAAGCTCATGTTAACACTGAATCTCGACCACCCATGTCATAAAATCATCAAAGTCACTTAGTACTAAGGATGCATGTATAATTGCTATAATAAACTATGGCCTTCTCTCTCTTAAAAATATGAGGTACAAATCTCCTTTTTTTCCGTTATCTTAATAACATCAAGCAAAACTTTATAACTAAATGGAAGAGCCTCAAATGTACCCAGAGAACAGGAGAAGAGGAATTGGTTCAATCTTTTAAGATTAGTAATGCCCATTCAAGCAACTGGGTTTCGAGAGAGAGTGTGGTGCTTACATGTTGGCTATTCTCTTCCGGAGGGCCATCTCTTTGTTGTGAGAATTGGTTCCTGAAGCTGATGCCACCATTCTTTGTCCCAGTTTGGTCGCTCGCCTCTCTCTCTCTCTCTCTCTCTCTCTCTCTCTCTCTCTCTATATATATATATATATATATATATATATATATATATATATATATATATATATATATATATATATATATACCGGTTTCTGCCCCAAGCGGCCAAAACCATCTCATTAAACCTCAAACCTATCGCACAAAGATTCGGGAACGAACCGTCATTGACGCGTGCTCGTGAATTTTTAAAAAATAAGAAAATTTGCAAAAAGGCACCAATCTCTTCTTCTAATTCATATGCACACCAAACTTTTGGATCTTTTCTTTCCCCTCCAAAGGTTTGTTGCCGGTAAATATGACCCACTCCCTTAGATTGTTTAGCGATAACTCGTATTCTAAATTTACTGTTTCACCCTAATACCAATGAAAATTGTATAAAAACACACGATTTTTCTACGATAAAAACATAATTATTGCGTTTAAAACAAAATATTTATACTTCTATCAAAAAATCTTGAGAAATTAAAAATATTGAGAGAAATTGTCGTTCTTAACTTTCAGATAATTTCTCTCAAGATTTTCATAAAATCTATGGAGATGTGTCACTATGGATGCAATATCGGTCCATCTAGATCCGACAAGTTTGCAACACTGGCTGATGGTACGAGTCAATTCGTGGCATTTGTTGTTACCAATATACGTGATTGAAGTAAGCATCCACAAGAACGATTGTATGTGGGTTCAGCTTGTCATGTATAGGATTAAAAATGTTTTTTTACTTAACTGCATAATGGTTTTGGGGACAGGATCGAACCATATGGATCAAAGTAGACATCTGCCCAATACTCTAATGTGACTTAATGGGGTCAGATCTGAACCTGAACCCACCAGGAGGTCAAAAAACTCGATTGTATTTTGCTTTAGGATCGGTCTAACTGTAGAATATGAGATTTAAAAAGAAAAATCATGGTTTTTACAGATCATGCTTCTTGATTGAGAGTGAGCCATACCATCATATAGATGGTTTATGTGGTGGTCATGGGACTTATTTGGAGGGAGCTCCTTGGGCTTTGAAAAAACTCCATCAAACCACTTCGGGAGCAATGGTTATTTGGAAACCCCTTCTAGTGTGTGAAGCATGAATAATTGCCCTTCTTGGTGCATCATCTTAAGTATAGGCTTTAAGCTTTACTATTTTTCGGGAAGTCCTCTGGGTGGCTATCTCGACTCATCGATTCTTATGTTGGAACGTCATTTTTATGGACTTGAAGTTCCACATTATGGTCCCAAAGGCTTGCAACTGCTACATTCCTAAGATCAAGCTGCCCTTTTCATGAGCAAGGCGAACACGTCCAGGTGAAAGGTAGTATCATGGATCTCCAAGGCCAAGTTTGGGCACTTAGCTTGGCAGAGTAACTTGTTGCCGTTACCAACTACAACCTCAAAAGGCATGTGTGAAGTGGTCGGTCACTTAGTTCTCTTGGTTGCTTGGGTACATACAAAGTTGTGTGTTGCCTGTCTATCAGGATTGATATTGTGATGCTTTGAGAGTACCTTAAACTCTCATGGTTTAAGGTACTTTCACTCCAACAAGCACATTAAATGAGATTTTCATGGTTTTCTCTTATGGTTCATCCTCAATTTTTTTGTATTCCCTTCTTCCTCATTCTCACATAATTACTTAGATATTCAAATTATGATTGGTATTCCGTTTGTTTGATGGATTTTGGACAGTGGCACGTTATGGTTGACGTATGTGGAAGGCCCAAAATGCAATACTAGGGCCCGAGCAAATGCCTCCCAACTTCTCACCGCATCCTCCTTCAAGTGTGTGGAGGCAATCAAAACCTTCTCCGTTTTCAAGGTTTGCATAACCCAAAAATATTGTAGAAATTTGAAGATCTAGCTAGTCGAATGGTTACCATCAAACACGGGAAATTTTAAACGGAGTGTTGCATATGGTTATGCCCCGTCGAGTTACTCAAATGATTACCATGGTTATCGAGTCCTAGTTGGTTGAATCCTCCAAAATTTTCAAAGGTTTGGTTGTACATAAACTCATGCATCATGGCTGCTAGATCATCGATCTTACCATTCAGTTCGTCCATTTGTTGTTGGGTATCCGTCCTTAGTGATTCTACGATAGGGATGGCAGTAGACTGGGGGACAACGGGGCCCCACACCGCCTCACCCTGTTTGGACCGGGGATGAAGGGCATGAAACAGGGATGAAGATTAAAATCTATCCCCGTGTGGGGATGGAGGCGGGGATGGACTTACGCTTTTCCCCGCCCTGCCCCATCCCCACCTAGCCCCGCCCCATCCCATCCCATTCCCAATCCTTCAATGGATGACTATATACTAAGGAAAAATGGGGCCCCGCCTCGCCCCCATTTGGACCGGGGATGGACATGAAACGAGGATGGAGGTGGGGGTGGAGGTTAAAATCCATCACTGCACGGGGATGGAGGCGGGGATGAAGGTTCAGATTTTGAAACGGGGCAGGGGTGGAGACCTTGTCCCCCGCCCCGGTCCACTTCCATCCCTATTCTACGCGCTCTTGGGCTCCACAAGTCACCATGGTTCCAAGTTCAAGTTGTCTATCCCAAAGACAGACTATGGCTGTAGAGAATGTTGTAAGATCGAGGTTAGGGTAGCTCAAGCTGGGGGAAGGGCTCGGTTTAGATGCCAGAGAGGTATGAGGTAAGTTACAGATATCTTTTTTAGATTTTGTAGGGTATTCTAAAGCTCAGAAATGTCTATACTACAGATGTTGTTTATGTGTCAGGCTCAATAGGACACAGTCAGGCAGGTTGTGGTACAACAGGAATATCTGAGTAGAAAACAGATTTTTACGATCCGTAAATTGGGTTTAATTCTCAACAGGTAGATCTCTCTCGGGTTAAAATTTTAGAATTTTATACTGCAAGGTCACCTAACGGTAGAACCAGAAAATCAAGTATATTTTCAAGTATAGGTTCTAGATTGGACCAGTGGGGATTTCTGACCTATCTACAAAAATGCAATAGCCGCAGCTAAAGGGTAGCAGATCTGAGTCTGAAAATTTAACCCAAGGCTCTACAGAGACATACGAGATTATAACTATTTTTTGACGATTTTAAGGTCTATGTTTTGTCCAAAACAATTTTTTGAATTCGAAAACGAGAATAGGTTCATGTTCAGATCTACAGAAAATTGGCAAAACAGAAGCTTAATTTGGAATAGGCAGATCGGGACCTATACTACACTGATCGATTTCATGCTGGTTAAAAAAAATTTATGAGCTTCCTTTTGAATGTTTTCTCCTTGCATGTGATATGGCATCTCTCTCTCTCTCGTATTTGAATAATTGAATCTACGCTTATAATGATCATGGCCGTAATGGTGATGATTGGAAAAATGAACGTGGTAGGCATGGTGAATCATAAATGATGATATTGGTGGTGGTAATGTAGTATAGATAACAATATAATGATGAACATACAATGGTGATTAAGCAAATAATGTTATTAGTTATAGTAACGATGGTAAGGATGATGAACGAGAATATGATGAATATGGTGAAAAGAAAAACTATATAATGATGAAGATGAAAACAATCATGATAATGCGGGGTTAAAACAAGAAAAAAGAACTAATAAGAAGAAGAATGATGATAGCAACCTGGCACCACCCCTAAGAATTATTGTATTTTCTGTTTGGACGGGTTTGAATACCTCTATCATTAGGATCTTTTGGATTTGATGATTCAAGAGGTATTAAGGGGTATTAAGAGGGGTATAACAGTATTTTAGAGACAATAAGAGTTGCATGGGCAATGTTCAAGTTGTAAAAAAGAACAAAGAAGTTCATGTTGACTCAACGCCTCAGAGGATTACTTTGGTTTTTCAACTTGGCTCAATGCCCTAGGGGAAGCTTCATCATTTTTCAAGCTCAGCGCCCCCCTAAGGGCTTCCTCATCCTTGGGGTAAAGAGATATCTCTCAATCAGAGCAGGTTACTTTTGATTGCTGGTGCAAAGATTGGAGCTGCGTTTTTGCCATTAGATTCAACATATCCATCATTGGATCTACTTGAAGCAACCCTAGAAGTGGAGATCAATCTCGCTCGAAATCACTGCCACAACCGGTTTTCCATCTAATTTTTCATCAAGGCCAACCCTCATCCTTATAGTCGCCTTGGAGCAGACAAATCCCTAATCAATGTACACTCATGTCCAATTGGAAATAATAATAAACAAATAATAATAAAATAAAATAAAATCACCATCAGCACATTGGCAGGCTTCCAATTGGAAAAACCTTTGAGGTCCCTCATGTCCACCGGAGTGTACACTCAGCTTCGACTTGCAGCAAGGGATGCCTCCATGGGTTTTGAACTAATGAAGTCCCGTCAGCTTGATGACTTTCACAAGTCACTCGTACCAGATGAACTTTTTCTCAAGACCCACAACATCAAATTCCCAAATTGCTCCACTTAATCGTAAGACCATACAATTTAAAACAAACCAATAATCACTCATATCAAATTCCCAAATTGCTCCACTTAGTCGTAAGACCATGCAATTTGAAACAATCCAATAATCACTCATCTATGGACATTGGCCTGACTTTGCATACCTCTACATCAAAGCCACAATCTATTAGAGCCAGCAACCACGCATGCTGCTGTTCTGAAAGACGATCATTTGGCCCTTTAACTTCCACAAGCTTGATCTTGCCTGAAATGCCAAAGCTCACAGAGTGCAGCTCATCAGTACTCTTCTCTCCATTCTCACACCACCAAAGAAGCAGGTCAGGCATGCCACTTGACCAGCTCCTGTAATCTTGAGCTAGCATGCGGCAGAGAGAAGCTAAGGTTGCACCCTTGATACAGGAGACAACCAACTGAAGATCATTCAAGGGTAGGCGATCCCATCTCACACCCCTGCAAGAAGTTCCCACATGAGCATTCCAAGAGGCAGTGAGGACTGAAATAGCCATTCCCTCCTCAATCTTTTGTAGCTGGGACTCAATTAGGCTCCTCCTTGCTAGGTAAAAACTATCACACTCTAGGTCCAGTGGAGCTGTCTGCATCCAGAAGTAAAAAAAAACACAATAGATCAGGATAAGTAATAAGGATACTATGCATCCACAACAAGGTTTTCTTAGATGTGCATGTTCACTCCACAACATACTAGGAGCATAACACTAAGCTAACTTCATACAGGCTAAAATGCCCATCCAACTGGCTCATTTCATGGACAACAAGCTCAAAGGTACTCCATGAGTATCCAATTTTGTAGCAGTGTACACGTGACAACAAAGCATCAATTTTAAAGTGACCTGCTAAATACTAAAGAGCTCAAGAATGAAACAAGTGTAATGAAATAAGAACAAAAGCAAACAAGAGCCGCTCATAGGCTTACAATAACACAACCAACCCACAAAAGAATCACTTATAGATCAATCCACACCACCCACACAAGGGCCAAGAGAGTAAAAAATAAGAGCTTTTGTATTACACAATGATTGAGAAAGCATGGAAAAGATACAAGGGGAGAACCCTTATTTATAACAAGTTAAAGAGATAGGGAGCAGCCCAACTAGCTTTTGGGCTGCTCCCAGCAGTCTAGTTGGAGCTGTCCCAATCGATGACATCAAAAAAAAAAATAAGTAAAAACAAATAAACAAATAAAAGGTACAGTCAGCTCCTAATGGGTTGACCTCTATTACAAAGTAACAAGACCGAACCCTTGATGGATATTTCAGTTTGCATACATATGGACTTACATATATGTTAATATATACATATAGATATATTGAGAAATGGGTAGGTGCTAAATAAAATATGCTAAATAGGTTTTTCTGCTTCTATTTAGGAGGAATTCACACCTGGATCATGTGTTTTTGATGAAAAAAATTATACTTGGAGCCTCAAAATTTTATAAAGATTTTGGACCATTGATTTTTTGAACCTTATAAAAACCCACCCGTGTCGGAATAGAACACCTCAAGAGCTGATCCCTATAAAATCAAGTACATATATCACATATGTATGGTCAGAATTAAAAATAAAACAAAAAAATCCCTAAAAACTCATTTAGCATGTATCATTTAGCACCTACCCATTACTCTAAATATATATCTATATATACATATGAATATAAATATTAAAAGCACAATCCTAACACCCCCCTCAAACTCACGGTGTAACAACCGAGAGTTTGCCAAGTAAAAAGTGAAATCTAGGTGACGAGAGCGTTTTAGTGAAGAAGTTTGTTTGTTGATACTCAGATGATACATATGGCAACGTGATGATCTTCTTCAGAAATTCCTCACGAATATAGTGGCAATCCATTTCAATGTGTAGGGTCTTTTCATGGAATGTATGATTGCTTGCATTGCATATTGTATTCTTGTTGTCACAATAGAATCTCGAGGGTTCTGCAATGTGAACTCTCAAGTCTTCTAACAATTGTCTCAACCATACTAATTAAAAAATAGTTGTCGTCATAGCACGAAACTCTACTTCAGTGGAAGAGAGTGACACCTTCTGTTGTTTCTTGCATCTCCATGAAATTAGAAAATTACCTAAAAAACACACAGAAACCAGTGGTTGAGCATCTATCATTTACATCCGCTCCCCAATCAGAATATGCAATAACTTATAACGGAAAAATGGATGAAAGAAATAACCCATAATTAATATAATTTATAATATATCTAATAATTCTCATTACAACACTCATATGTATTGTAGTGGGAGCATGCTGAAATTAACTAACAGAATGAATAGCATGAGAAATATCAGGACGAGTAATAGAGAGATAGGATAAAGCTCCAATCATTTATCTATACAGAGTTGGATCCTTTAGAGGCAAAAAACCAAAGTCTGTCATATCAAAGTTGACTCTGAGCACATCTTTGATATGACTAACTGTCTGCTTATCACTGCTTGTGATAATTATATCATCAACGTAGAGAAGTACTATCATCATTCATGCATTAGAAGACTTAACAAACAATATAGTGTCCGTATAACAAGATTTAAAACCAAATTATATCATCACGCTACTAAATCGATCATACCAAGCATTGGGAATTGCTTCAGGTTATACAACGTTTTTCGTAATCGAAGAATTTTTTTATGTACTAAATTTAATCCTAGTGGGGGATTCATGTAAACCTCCTTATTAAGATTACCATTCAAAAAAATAATTTTCATGTCCATTTGCAAAATGGGCTATTTTTTAATTAAAACTATAGAAATTTTTTTTTGTTTTTGTTTTTTCTAAAGATTTTAATTCATCATTTATTGCATCAATCCATTCTTGATGATTTTTAGCATCATGGTAAGATGATGGTTCTATATACGAGTGTAAAGCAATTAGACATGCTCTATATTTGGGTTCAAAAGAATCATATGATACAAATCTACTAGGAGCCTTTGAAATTCCCATGAATCTTCTAACACTAGAGGAATTTATATCTTGATTTTGAGAATATCTTTCTAAAGCACTTGGAGGATGGTTTTCGGTATGTCGAGTATAGATTTAAATTTCACTACGAGGTTAGTCTATATTATCAAGACCCTCATTCGCATTCCCATGTGCATCATGAGTGTCCTCATTGTCACTCATATGCACATCATGAATGTCATCACAACTCCCATGTGTTAAGTTTTATATATATATATATATATATATATATATATATATATATATATATTTATAATGATGTAATAGGTAAATATCCTCTAGGCATATTTTTGTCCTTTCACTAGTCATGTAATAGGTTGTGCACATTAGGGGAACAATAGCCTTTTGTTTATTTTTTATACAAACTAGATATTTAGTTTGTAGTTGAGGGCATAGTGGTCAAAGCCACATAGAATTGTTGGGACCTCCCCAACGGCTCCATTTTTAGGTGTTGGGAAGTGTCTCAAGGGCTCTATGGCTTTTTTGTGTGTATAAATAGTAGTGTTCCCCCTCCTTGTAACTCAATGCTTCTCTTAAGCAATTATGCTCAATAAAGATGAATATTTTTTATATTTTATACTTTTCTACTTAGTTCATTAATGTTTTATATGCACTTAGTGCTTGTGTTGTTGTCCCTTGTTGGCTATTGTTTTGTCCTATAGTGGACTTGTGCTTGTACACATTGTGATTGCGATCTTGTAAGCCCTTAGTGGCATTGGTTTGTCTTTATACATTTTTGTGATCGTAATCTTGTAAAGCCCTTAGTGGCATTGTTTTTGTACTTTTCGCTGTTTTATTACATGGTATCAAAGCCAAAAAATTCTTCTTGAAAATTTGCCTCTTTTGGGTCTTGGGATTCTTTTGTTCAAGTTCGTGCTTCGTGAAGGATTCATGATCATTGTGTGGCTTGGAATCAAAGAAAGTATAGACCCGGTATGTATCTTATATCTTCAAGTATTTCTTATGTTATCTATTCCATGCATTATGCATGAGAAAACCCTCATTCTCTTTATCGTTAAAATATATATATATATATATATATATATATATATATATATATATATGTGTGTGTGTGTGTGTGTGTGTTATTATTATTAAAAAAAACTCTTTAAATGATTTTTTAATCATTGTTGGACTTGTTTTTTATTAAATATCTTATAAGACTTATTTGTTTATTTTTGAGAAATTAGATATATGTATATTTCGAAAGCATGTTTGAATCTTAATTTTTCAAAACATGCTTTATTTGAACAAGTCATGATCATGTTCATATTGTTGAACTTGGTTTTGTTCTTTTTTGATAAATTGTTATATATTTTAAAATAATGGTATGTATTTCACAAGTATAATTTTATGAAATTTTGCTTGAACTTGCATTTAATATTTTGCTTTACTCTTGGTGTACTAAAAGTAACATATGAAGTGTTAAAAATTATGATCTAGCTTATAAAATATTTTTTATTGATACTTGATCCTTATGCGCTTATGATTACCTTACATGATAAATAAGATTGTTTGTTCGTGCATAAGGTATTGAGCATAATTTTTTATGGGAAATTATTCACTTTAATAAATGTATTTTATGGGTCTTTTGTGAGACAATAGTTATGATATTAGGTGATTATGTTGTTGATCCTTTTTTGTGGTACTTATGATTATGTTATTAATCTCATGACATTATTTTACATGCTTTGCATATTATTTAAATATTGTGTTGCATACTTAGTTTTTTAATAAAATATTAAGTTGAGAATCATGAGAAATTGTTTTTGAAAGTTATAAGTGTTTCTCTCATAGTTCACTTTAGTACTTGTCACTTATTGATGGACATGTTTGTCCACTTAGATCTTTGGTGGACATGTGTGTTTTTATTAAAGACTCGGTATTCATTGGATACTTGTTATTTATAAAATATAAATTTTTATATTGTGCCCTTGGTGCCTTAAATTTATCACTTGCATATATACTTAAATTTGTTCCTATGCATGTCTTTTGTATAAGATATGTGGCTTTAAATTATTTAAATTATTGCATATACATGAGTTCTTTTGATCTCTTTGTGAGAATCCATGATCAGTTGTACTTGTGTATGCACTTGGTTTTTTATATGATTCTTTGAAAATCTCTATATAGGTTTTGGTCCTCTTTAATGACATTGATTGTCCCATAGTAGACTTGTAATCTAGATTGAGTTCTCTCTATATAGAGCTTGCTTATATTAATAATGCTTATTCTTGCATGTGTTAAATATATATATATATATATATATATATATATATATATTTATTTATTTATTTTTGTATTGCCCAATAGGAGCATTTTGGTCTTTTTACTTATACTTATAGTTGTTTATTAGAAACAACTTTTTATCATTTTTTTTTTCTTTTCTTATTTTTCTTTTTTTTATTTTCTTTCTTTTGAGCCTTGGGGCCCCACTCTTGGAGTTGTTGGCGTCCCAATGGTCATAAATATGACCATTGGGAGCTCCCCAACGACTGTAAGAGTTGGGAGCTCCCAGGGGTCTCCTCTCCTTTTTTTATATAAATAGGGGTGTTCCCCCTTAACTTGTATTCATTCATTTCTCTCATATTCTCAATAATATTTACTTTTTGTTTGCCTTTTGGCATTATCCCTTTGTAGATTTGTGTGTGCACTTAAAGTGCTTGTTTACTCTCTTTGTATTTATCCATTATTGAACTTGTAAGTGTTCTACACTTTGTTATTTGTAATTTCGCTTACTTCGTTACATGGTATCAAAGTCATTTGGATTCTCTAGATCTTGGAAGCATTTCTTGTGGTGTTTAAAGATCGTGACAAAGGTGTTATCACTTTCTTTGTCTCAATCTTTTTCTTATCGTCATGGAGCATGAATCAAAAGTGGAGCTCTCCTTCAAACTTAATTAATCAAACTACTTGATGTGGGCATCAGCTATGGAAAATCATCTTAAAGAAAAGAAACTTTTGGGTTTTGCGATGGGAACTTCTCTTAAATCATCGTTGAAGTTCACTAAAGTTGAAGGAGTTGTCCAAAAAGCTCTTATTGTGGATTATCATCTTAAAGCCATCAATTATCATCAAATAAAAGTAGAGTATTGGGAAAGTAACCATGCCAAAATTTTGGCATGATTTATGAATAATGATAACATAAAAACATGTGCCAACATTACTAAATTTAGAAGAGCCAACGAAGCTAGGTTCTTTCTTAAGGGTATGTATACCCAAAAGAATCTTGCTAGACAATATTTTTGTCAAAATAAAATTAGATCCACTAAGCAAGGAAACATGTGTGTCCATGATTACTTTAGTATTTTGTCCTCTTTGAGATGAATTAACTCTTCTTGAGCTTAAATGGGTGGCTCCCGAAGGTATTGAAATGAGAAGAGAGCAAATTGAGAAACAACACCTTTTTCAATTCCTTCATAGTCTAAGACCGGAATTTAAACAAGTGAGGGCTTCTTTCTCTTCTTTATAGGACCAAAGTTATGCCTATTGAAGATGCTCTTGTCGAGGTATGCCAAGAAGAAACCCGTCTTGGCATGACCCATAAGAATGATGATGTTTTAACCGTTACTAGGTTGGGTTCCAATATAAAAACCTATAAGCCACCACACTTTGTAAAACCAAATAATTATGGTAATAGGCCCAACTATAATAGTGGATATAGGAAGGGTGTCACTTGCCATCATTGTAATGAACTGGGACACATTAGATCGGTATGTCCTAAGCTTAAAGGTAAAATTGCTTTCGCTGGTGAAATCACACCTAAGAAAGAAGAAGCAAGCAAAAATGAAGGAGATATTAAAGACACACTTAATCAAATATCAGAGGCACTTCAACAACTTCTCAAATCATCCTCCACTTTGGGTGTCGTCATTGCATTATCTTCATCTCCTCTAGGTATGTGGATTCTTTATTCGGGTGCTTCCTTTCATATGACACCTCATAAAAGTGTTCTCTCTAAATTTTATTTTAATCCTATTTCATCTTATATTTCAACGGCCCATGAAACTTCTCTAAAAATAGAAAGTATTGGAACACTTGATTCAAAACATTCTCAAATTTTTTTTGTTCCAAAAATAAGAGTAGTTCCAAAATTAAATTTAAATATTTTTTTCGTTTCTCAAATTTTTTATCATGGTTGCAAAGTTTCCTTCTCACCTAAAGATTGCACCGTGCAGGATCTCCAGCCAGGAAAGCTGATTGGAAAAGGCCATAGGCGAGGCGGTCTTTATTTTATGGAGTTTGTCTCTTCCACCAAAGTTATTTTGTAATTTTGTACATGTCAAAAGTATTAATATTTGGCATAAAAGACTTGGCCACCCTAGCTTTTCAAAGATATCTCTTTTTCCTTTTGGGGGAAATATATGTAATGAAAAACACATATCTTATAAAGATTGCATTTTTTGAAAAATAAAAGCAATTCCCTTTCCTCAAAGAACTTTTGTCTCTACACGGCCTTTTGAATTAGTACATACGGTTGTATGGGGTCCCACACCTATCATATCAAAAGGAGGTTACTCATATTATGTTATTTTTGTTGATGATTTTACTAGATACACAGATTTATTTTCTAAATCATAAATCTGATATATTCTTTTTTTTAAAGAATTTTATATAATGATTAAAAATCAATTCCTAAGCAACATTTCTATTTTTAGATCGGATTCTGGAGGAGAATACATGTCCAATGATTTTCAAAATTACTTAAAACAAAATAAAATTTGTCATCAAAGGTCTTCTCCTAGAACTCAACAACAAAATGGGTTAGCAGAAAGAAAGCATAGACATATAATAGAAACCACTAAGACTATTCTAATTTTCAAAGATATTCCAAAAAAAAATTGGGCCGAAGCAGTTTTAACCTCTACTTAATTAATAGAACTCCTTCATCCTCATTAAACAATGTTTAAAATGACTCTATGCTGATTAATATTAGACCAACCAACCTTAGGAACTGTTTGGATGACACCCAAAACCAGGTTGGTTTTATCCAAATAACCTGGTTTGGTGGCTGTTTGTGTGCCACCAAACCAGGTTTACCATAAACCTGGTTTTGGCAAAACTGGGTTTTCAACCCAGCTTTTGCAGAAGGCCTCCCCCAGTTTTTTCAACCAAGTTTATTGGGGAGGCCTCTTCCTCACCCACTTCCCACCTACCTCCACCACTCTTTCTTCAATCTGGCCATTTTCTGCCGGTGACTGGCCTGAAAATGGCCAGAAATCAGCCTTCTTTTTTTTTTACATTTTTGCATTTCAAAGCACAGCCAGCCATTTCCTAATCGGTGGCTGGCCGGAAAATGGCCGGCCAGCCCACTTTTTTTTAAACAATTTTTCAGTTTTTGGGCTGGCCGGCTATTTTCCGGCTGGGAAATGGCAGGGCCAATGTCTTCCTTACTGGACGGCACCAGCCCAGCTGGTGGCTGGCTGGAAATGGCAGGCAATAATTATCTTTTATTTTTTAATATTTTTTATTTTTTGGGTTGGCTGGCCATTTTCCAGCCAGCCACCAACCGGAAAATGGCCAGCCAATTTTTTTTTTTGTTATCCAAACAGCTTTAAAAGGCTGGCTTTTGGAAAACCAGGTTTTACCCGTCACCCAAACAGCCTATGGACACTGAATTATGCCTGCTACACAGAAAATTATATGCAAGCTTTTACAACCCATCATAACTTTTGACCATCAGACTTTAAAGTCCAGTAAAATATACAAGGAGAAGGTGACTATGTAAAGATGGCACCCTAGAGAACTACAGTAGAATAATGCATTTATATTCTTATAAGCAAGATTAGCTCAACTAAGCCACATTGCACAAACATCTTTAACCAGATAGACGTGAAAATATGAAGCATAGACCTGTAAGTGGTTCATGTCGAAAGCCACAAGATATCCCACTAAGATAACGATTCATGGCGTGTGCAAACACATGCCTGCCCACCAGCATGCACACATACACACACACACAGGACAACAGTTTAATACTTATTCAAATTGATAATCCACATATTCTTTCTCACAATATTACCAATATATATTTTTTAGTCCTGCAACCAAATCCAAGAAGAAAATGAGCTTGCACATGTCAAGTGATATCTGTGATTTCAATTAACTTTAAAAAAAAATACAAATTTTAAAAATCAACTAAAGGTCTAATAGAAACTCAACGAAGCCATCAAGTTCAGAGTGATACCAACTTTGGGGTTTGCTCAATTTGACCATATCACCTACATGGTCGTCTAGGCATGTGGAAGTGCATATGAACTCACTAATGGATGCGTATAAGAATATATAGTACATGTTTTATTTGGAAAAGAAATGTACCTGAAACCTAGTCCTGAAGACATCCGGGATATCGGCAAAGATGACATCCCACATGAGAAGGGCAAATAGTGTCATCCAAATGCCACTTTCTGAATGGACACCTTGCCAACCTTCTCCAGCATAATACTGTAGAGCCAACTCCTCTACTCCACATTGCTCTCCATTATGGCCATAGAACCTGCTCTTGATCCCTTGCTTGTTGTCCAATGGCCTCCCCCGCACATGGACCTGAGAATTAACAGCCACAATCACTAATAAAAGGTGACCTGAACAACACAAATTACATGAAAAACTACTAACATGGATTATGGATTGTCCCCCAATTGTCTTATGCAATAAAGACAGAAAAAGAAGCTTCTTATTTGTTAATCCAAAAAAGAAAACTCGAACAAACAATCGCCACACACACACCTGATAATCATTGAAAGAAAGAGGGCACATACTTCATTGATCTTCTGCTTCAATAATTTGGCAAAATCAGGTATCTTCCACCGTCTTGGTGGTCTTCCTAAATGTAGAACACGCCTTTGTAGAGCAATACGTGATCCAGCACGAACCCAATGATCAGCTAAACTCTCTTCTGCAACTGAAAGGCTCTCCTCCAGAAGACCCAGATGCTCTAAATCCACAGACAACCTAAGGGCCCAATATCCCCGTTTTCCATGACATGGAATTCTACTTAGTAGCTGCTTTAGAAGCTTTATTGCATCTTCATATCTGAAAACAAGAGGACCTAACAAATCTGATATTTGAATATAAGAATATTTCTGTAGAAATACCGAACCAGCACCTGCTACATTTCAAATCAATTTTCAACACAAGCAGGTTCTGTACATGTTTAGAGATCAAAATCAGTAATTTTTACAAGAATACTTTCAGCAGTGGAAAATGCAAGATGCAAACAACTCCTATCATAGACTAGATACTTGTTTAGTAAGGAGATATTTGAATGGAACACAAAATAATGATAATGATGACTGGAAGAGAAAAGAAATACTCAAGATAATGAGCCTCCACAAACCAAAAGGATCCAGATATTTGAAACACAAATGAAAGTATGAAATTCTGTAACTGACAAAACAGATAAGCACTCCAATCCTCAGGTCAGGTGGCACTCTGTAGATCACACAAATGCCATGTCCAGAGTGCCTTCTTGAAAGTAAGCAGCTAGGACGAATGATTGACGAAAATTACAATGCAATATTACACTAAATGCTAAATACAAGTACTCTCTCTCTCACTTCCTTGTCTGATTAAAGCAAGCCACTTGTGAGATATTACACAAAAGAATTTTTGGATGTTAAATGTATTGGAAGCCTGTAATATAGTATAGCATAAAGTTATGTAAAGTTGTAATACCCATGAATTTTATCAGAAAAATAAACTTGAAATATATGTTTTTAAGCTGGTACAAGGATAATTGTGTGTGTGTGTGTGTGGTGGTGGGGGGGGGGGGGGGGGGGGGCTGCATGTTTTCACGCAGCCGCTGGAGAGATATGGGGTAATCGACCCCTCTTCCCCACGATTCCCTCCAATCTTCTCTCGCCACGATCTCCCTCCTCCCTGATTCTCTCCATATCGACCCTTCTCACGCCTTTTAACCCCATCTCCTCTTTCCTCTCATTATATCACTCTCTCTTTCATTCACGGTTCAAGGAAGGAATTTCTCGGATTCACGGCTGTTCGAGAGTACGGAAAAAGAGGGAAAAGCTTCAATAAAAGGTGGGATTTGCTATAATGCCCCAAAATTTCAAACTTGCGAAACTTTCAGAAAACAGGCAAGAGACTAGAAAAATCTCTTTCCTTCAGAGTTTGTTTAAGAAATCAACGGAAGACTATTCTTTTGTTAAATTCAGAAAGGCAAGCTGACAACTTTAGGCACGTTAGCTAAAAAAACCAAACTCACAAAATTCGGATATCCCAAGGAAAATCTGTTACAAAACCCAAAACGTCCAGGACGCGAGCTAAGAGCAGAAAGAAGAAGTCTTGAAGTCATCTTGTCATTGCGTCATCGCTCGTGGTGTACCTAATCATCACTTGTACCCATAGAATGGGTTAGTTTCACGAAAAACTAGTATGTGCACAAGAGAGACTACAGGAAACTAATTTAAGTACATTTAATTCAATATGCTAAGCAGTTTAAAGCAGATATGCAATTAAACAGGTAAGCAGTGCAACAGGGTAAGCAGTGCAACAAGGTAAGCTGTTCAAAGCAAATAAGCAGCGCAACTGTCAAATGCAGCATGACAATTCATTTGATCATAAGTTGTGAACTACCACGCAACAAACTTGTTCTCGTTCCTAGAACGGGGTCTCTGCATCTAATCATTATCAGGTCCTCGTTTGTCGCTCTCACTACTTCTAACAAACGCTTTGTCCTGAACCACCTTAAATATCTCTCAAGGCCTTACGCGACCAACTGTCACCGGTTATGACTCACCTAAGGCGTCATACTTTCTCATAAAAACTCACCCTTCTATAGAAGGTCCAAAACATGATCATGATCTAAGATCGCTAAAGATCTGATTCTCACATCAAGGTTCAGCATGTAATCATGTTAAAGCAGAAAGCTAAAACTATAGATTCATAAGTGGCTATCGCAAACAATCTCGAAAGATCATCACAGCTCACCCTAACTTTTTATGGTAAGCAAAAACACAAAATCCACGTCGGATTGCTAAGTCTGGGAAAAAGTACGACCTCATAAGGAATTACCGCCCTAGAGGGTATACCTGGTCTTGGACGACACACTTCCTCATAGGATTTCACCGTCTTTGCAGCTAGCCGCTCTTGGATAGTATACCTCCTCATAGAGATTCTACCGCTCTAACCGGATTACCAGATCTGGAAAATGTACAACCTCACAAGGAATTACCGCCCTAGAAGGTATACCTGGTCTTGGACGACACACTTCCTCACAGGAGTTCACCGTCTTTGCGGCTACCCACTCTTGGACAGTGTACCTCCTCACAGAGATTCTACCGCTCTAGTCTGGTCACCTGGTCTTGATCATACATGCCCTCACAGAGAAACCTTTAGGAACCCGGTCCCCAACAAATGTTATATCCAATGAAAATAATTGTGATACACGCATCAACACAAATGATCGCTCTCAGGGTCGATAGCCACTATTACAATCAACAAGATCAACGTCGGATCACCTGGTCTGGAAAATGTATAACCTCACAAGGAATTCCACCCTAGATGGTATACCTGGTCTTGGACCATACACTTCCTCACAGGAGTTCACTGTCTTTACGGCTACCCGTTCGTGGACAGTGTACATCCTCACAGAGAATCTACCACTCTAGCCGGTTACCTGGTCTTGATCATACACGCCCTTGCAGATAATCCTTTGAAGATCCGGTCTTCAAGAGACACCCTACTTAGTGATACATGCATCAATACAATCGACTGCACTGAACCATCGACTGCTCTTGGGGTCAATAGACACCAATATGGGCACAAGCATGTATATCAGCAATATGCATCGTATCACTTCACATGGTAAAACAAAACACACAATCACCCATTCCTCCAATAAGGTTCCATGAATCATAAACATTTATCGCATGCTTTCAACATTTCTTATCACGTGGCACATCAATCATATCACACAGAAGCATATAATATTACGCATCGAATTATTGCCACAAGGAACATTACAATCCTCAAATAGGACCTCAAAGCATGCATAAACGACACATGAGAACATGCAGATATAGCAATCCAGCTGATTCTATAGGCGAAGAGTAACTAACTCTATCTGATAGCCAAACAAAACAACTGAATAAGACAAGCACTCATAACAATGCTTGCGATACATACAATTACCATCAAATGGCTCAGTCCATCAGCAAGTAATTAAATTAATTGTAAGGCATAAACCATTGCACCGCAAGCTATTCATAAGCTATACCTGATAAGCAATCATACGGCAGCAGTTATATCACAATATGTAAGCAGCTTATAAGACAAGCGGCAACATCAATCCTAGTTGACACCAGTTCGTAGATTATGAGTTGTATGCAATCACATCAATCATAAGAGATGCAAGCCAACAAGTGCTACGCTACAACAAGCACCAAGCAGTTCGACCAAGGGGTAAAGTAAGCCACATGCTAATATGTAGCAACTGGCATAATGCTATTATTATAAGCGCTTAACTAGTATGAGAAGCTAGTTATTACTCAGGAAATAACTGTGTAAGCAGTTTAACTAGATTGAGTAACGCCTTAACAGGCATGCACAACTCAACGAGTAGCATACTGAACTATCGAGCAAGCGAGCAATCAACCAGTGTGAACAAACTTTATGTTTCGATATTACTGGCCTGCGGGTACGGACAGGCAAAACGTAGAAACAGCTGGGACTAGTTCGGGCATTTGTTATTCTATGTATTTTCAATAACCCGAATAGCTAGTTGAGTCCGCTCCTAAAGGGACGGCTTTAGCCGAGAGAGGATTCCCCAAAGGCAGGTAAACAGTGTCACGGATGCATCCAACTTCTGCAGAAGTGTTGAGCTAACTATTGTAGCCCATTTCCCCTAACTCCAATGACTGGGGAGGCTAGATCATTGCTCATGGGGTGGTTGTTAACATGTCCATTGGAGTTTTATACCGCTCTATCCTCTCTCTTGACAAACAACAAGAAGCGAATGGATGCGTTAGGGGTTGCTTAACTAACAACTCATTGTATGTTGTGGTCTTTAAACCACTCGAGCATCTTGCCTGTGAAGGCGAATGTGAGGTCATTTTATGTGTTTACAGTATTGTGCATTTAGCACTGTTCGAGGTCGCACAACTGTCTCATCCGATCATCGCAATACTAGCGTGCAGTGCACGACTACAAGTACTCTAGGATGAAAAGGGTATAGCAACTCAATAAGAGCCTCATCAGAAGTGTTTCATAAAGATGTAATGCTTCTCAAAATATACTTTGACATTCTTTATCTTTTAAAACAGCCAAAGCTTGTGCCAACATTTGACATGCGATTTTCTAGAATCTCATCCGCTATCGATGTATCTACAAGCCTCACATGACTCGATACCAGCCTCGATAGACAGGATATGGATTTCTCAACAGAACCCCCGCTAAGAAGTTCGCTCGAACCCCAATTCGGGATCACCCGAGATATGCCGAATAGACGAACAAAACCAGCCAATCACATCCTTCCAAATGCTTTGATTTGAGCAGTCTTTGATGCTTTTGCGCAGCTCTCTAAAATCTCAAGTCGACTCTGCAGGACTGCGTACACAAAGAGCCAGGATCCTTACGAGGTATCCCTCTCCTTAGACGAGGATGTATCGCTCGCTCCTGACTGAACTCTTATCGCAAGAGGGAGAGTGGTAGATGTCTCTTGCATCCTCCACGAGGATGCCTCAAAAGCGTATGCAATGAGCGAGAACCTGAGCATCATCTGCAATAGCAAGGCAATAACAACACATATGCAAAAGCAAGAGTCTGGGCGCAAAGCGCGACGGCAAAGTAAAGACTGTAAGGAGTGCAACGCAAAACCTTTGCGCAATGCGCGACAGCAAAGTAAGGATTGTAAGAAGGAGTGCAACACAAAACCTTTGCGCAATGCGCGACGACAAAGTAAAGACTGTAAGCAGGAGTGCAACGCAAAACCTTTGCGCAATGCGCGACGACAAAGTAAAAGACTGTAAGCAGGAGTGCAACGCAAAACCTTTGCGCAATGCGCGACGACAAAGTAAAGACTGTCAAAAAGTAAACGACAAGGATCGCGAATCTGCGTCCTTGAGTTAAATGCGTACTTATATATATATATATATATATATATATATATATATATATATATATATATATATATATATATATATATATATATATATATATATATATATAAGTACGCATTTAATGATAGTCATGCTCAAGATCTTGGAGACTTCTCCATTCCTTTTCATGAGATAAATCGTGACTTCATGCGCAAGATTCAAAAGAAAGAAATTGCAGAGGCTTTGAAGAAAATGAAATCAAGAAGGGCAGTTGGCCCAGATGGTATACCTATCGAGGCTTGGAAATGCTTGGGAGAGAAAGGTTTAGAATGGTTGACAAATCTTTTTAACTTGATTTGGCGAACAAATAAGATGCCTAATGAGTGGAGGAAGAGTACTTTGGTGCCTTTATATAAGAATAAGGGTGATATACAAGATTGCACAAACTATCGTGGTATAAAACTCATGAGTCATACTATGAAACTTTGGGAGAGGGTGATTGAGTCTAGGTTGAGGAAGGTTGTCATGATATCGGAGAATCAATTTGGTTTTATGCCTGGAAGATCAACTATGGAAGCTATACATCTTCTTAGACAACTTATTGAAAGATATAGAGAGAGGAACAAAGATTTGCATATGGTTTTTATTGATTTAGAGAAGGCATACGATAGAGTACCTAGGGACGTTCTCTGGTGGACAATGATGAAGAAAGGTGTTTCTCTCAAGTACATTAGTATAATTAAAGATATGTATGAAGGAGTAGTAACCAATGTCCGCACTTGTGGAGGGGTGACAACCAATTTTCCGATAACGGTTGGGTTACATCAAGGATCTGCTTTAAGCCCTTTCCTATTTGCGATAGTGATGGATGAGCTTACGAGATCAATTCAAGAAAATGTACCGTGGTGTATGTTGTTTGCTGATGATATTGTTTTGATTGATGAGTCTAGAGCTGGGGTTAATGCTAAGTTAGAATTATGGAGACAGACATTGGAAGCTAGAGGTTTTAAGTTGAGTAAGAGTAAGACTGAATATATGGAATGTCGGTTTAGTAAGCAACGAAGTAGTGATGGGAGTGTAGTGAAGCTTGGTGAGCAAGATATACCGGTGAATGAATATTTCAAATATTTGGGATCCATCATTCAAAAGTATGGAGAAATTGATGGAGATGTAAATCATAGGATAAAGGTTGGGTGGATGAAATGGAAAAGTGCTACTGGAGTGCTGTGCGATCGTAGAATGCCATTGCGGTTGAAGGGAAAGTTTTATCGGACAACTATTAGACCCGCTTTACTATATGGTACGGAATGTTGGGCTGCCAAGAGACATCATATTCAAAAAATGAGTGTAGCTGAGATGCGGATGCTTAGATGGATGTGTGGAAATACAATAAAAGATAAGATTCAGAACGAAGAGATACGTAAGAAGGTAGGTGTTGCACCCATTGAAAATAAGATGCGAGAGAATCGTTTACGGTGGTTTGGACATATTCGGCGAAGGCCTAATGATGCTCCAGTTAGAAGGTTGGAGAAATGGGAAAATATATTAGTTAAAAGAGGTCGGGGTAGGCCTAGGAAGACTTGGATGGAGATGATAGGAAAGGATATGAATGCTTTGAACCTCACCGAGGACATGGCGTTGGATAGAAATGATTGGAGGAAAATGATTCATGTGGAAGACCCAAAATGAATTTCTTTTTTGGTTCATATCGCTGACCCCAATTGTTTTGGGATGAAGGCGTAGTTGTTGTTGTTGTTGTTGTATATATATATATATATATATATATATATATATATATATATATATATATATATATATATTTAATGGTCCTCTTTAGTTAATTAAACTTAATTCAATTGTCCAAGTCTTCTGTGCAATCTTCCCCTACCTTGGAGAGTTGCGAGCTTGCTGGCGTCTGCGGGTGTAAACAATTGACGGCTCGGGTCACGCAGCGCGAGCGGGATCCATCGTACGAACTGTAAAAGCGACAGTCTTAGCACGCTAACACCAAAAATAAAAGGTCAGGGATACTGTCGTCGTCCTGACGTGAAGGAAGCAGAGGCAAGGGCATCGTGCCCCTGCGCACCTACTATCAGCACAAGAAGTAGGGGCAGGGGCTGCGAGCCCCTGCTGTCAGCGAGAAACAGAGAGGCAACAAGGCAGCAGGATGTGGGCGACAAACAGTGGCAAAGGCAAGGAGCCTTGCTCCCCTCATGCCAACAACAAAGAGGGCTAGGGGGCTCAGTCCTCTGCCATCTCTGCAAAAAGGGCAGCGGTGACGACTCTGTTCCGTCCTGCAAAAGAAACAAAGACAAGGAACGAGCCATTGTTTGCCAAGCAAAAACAGAACACAGGGAGGGCTCAACCCTCCCCTACCCAGCAAGCATAGGGCGACGAGAAGGGACCCAGTCCTCCCACCGTGCCCACCGGTCGAAGAAAAGACACAGACAAGGGCTCTGCCCTGCCCTGCCTGACGCAAAAGAAACAACGACAGGGGGCTCTGCTCCCCTGTCAGTCGAACCAAAGAGGGAGATAGGGGGAAGTCCTCTTGCCGACAAGAGGCGACGACAGGGAGCTCCGCCCCCTGTCGGTCGACTGAACACGGAGAAGAAGACGAGGGTGCAGGGAGAGGCTCAACCCCCTCCCCTGCCAACAAGAGAGCAGGGAGGGGGTTCGACCCCTCCCGTGACCACACAGGGAGTAAAGAGCAGGGAGGGGGGGTTCGACCCCTCCCCTCCCAATAGTGGCACAGGGAGGGAGGCTCGACCCCTCCCTTAGCCACTGGGAGTGCAGAGAAAGAGGGAGAGAGAAAGAGAGACCGACGAAGAAGGAGAAGAGGGACGAGGGGAGCATACCTGGAGGTCGCCGGAGCGGAAGGCGGTGGCGGTGGGTCGTCGGCACCTTCGCAACAGAGAGAAGGAAGGAGGTGGCCGGCAGCAGGGCGAGAACGAAGGGTGCCGACCGAGAGGCCATCGACCAGCCCTCGGGACGAAGGCAGCAAAGGTTGGCGAGGCGCAGCCGACAGCGAGTCTGGGGGGTCCGTCGGGTAGAGAGGCATCGCCGGCGAGGTCGCAGAGGGGAGGCTGTCGCCGGCGAGGGTGGGCTCCGACGGTGCTGTCGCCGGTGGTTGCGCTTGCCGACGACGGCGGGTCGACGCGTGGGAAAAGAGGATGAGTATCGGGGAGAGAGAACGAGAGAGGAAGAAAGGGGTGGGGGTTCTCTTTGAAACCCCCGCCTCGCTGTCTTCAAAAGACACGGGAGGCGGTGAGGTTGTGCCCGACAGCCTCTCCTTTAGGATCCGGGTCGGGTCCAAATCTGGATCCGACCGAGTCCAACAAATTTTTTTTTGAGGTTTTTCATTTGTTGTGATCTTTGCATGTGTACCCTGTTTGAAGTATGCAGTGTCTGCCGTTAAACCTAAATAAAAAAAAAAGAAATGGGATTTCGGTAGAGATGAAAATAAGGGAGTCAATCGCATGTTAATCTGTCAATACCAGAACGGATGTTTTTGGTATGACTGATTAACGTGAAAGCAAACTTTGTAAGCCATGCGCTACAGGTTTGTGCTTTCGACGCATAATGTAGTACGTTTAATATCAATTTTCTGGCTTGCCTGTGTGTAACATTTTGAACAGCGTACATTCCACAGAACATATTCTGTTTTGTATCTTGGTTCCATAAATAAAAATCTGTGGTTCTATGACTAAAAGTTGATGGATGCATAGTTCATTTGACATCTCTTTTTTTTTTTTTGGTTCAATGTCGCTACCTACCTGTGAGCAGGAACTATACAACAATTCTCATTCAGGTGTACTGAGTTTTTGGAAATAATCGAGAGATGTGCCATAAGACATGCTGATATGGTTGCTCATGTATATAATACGTAATCTCTATTATATGCATACTTTTAATCTGTAGATTTGGCATTGGAAATACATTTTAGAATTTATGTTCAGCGTTAGCACGATCTTAACATTGATTGTAGGTGGTACAGGTTTTGACAGAAGCTGATATGGATTGAGTTCAATGACAGTGAAATTTTTATGCACTGATCGTAATCAAGTTTTGTTTTGAACTCAAGAATGCAGGGAGTCTTGTTCTGTTGAGTACAGGGCAGAAACCATTCTGTTGCTTTCCTCTTTCCTTGATAATATTAAATAGCATTATTAATGTAAATAGCCAGAAAGATGTTGGTTCGGCCTTATCAAAACTGAACATATAGCTCAATTAGGGATTTCCTTTTTGAAAATATAATTGTCTGAAGGTATGTCCTTTGCAAAAAAAAAATCTATGGGCTGCAGGGTTGTTTGTTTGGATTTCTTGAAATCTATTAAATAGAACCGGGAGTAGTGCCCTATATGTTACCACTTGATATTTAGGGGTTAAATGCAATGGTTGAATGATTATCTGTGGTAAGTTTATTGGTAGAAATTAATTTTGTGTGGATCCATGATAGAAATTATATTTATGTGTTAAGTTTCTGGGCACAAGTTGTATGCTACATATTGTTTTCCATTTTTTTATACCGTGTTCATTATGTACATTGGGTAATGAAAAGGGTGAAGTTATTGATGTTTACTATATCTTAATCAAGTTTAGTAAATCTGGAAGTCCATGAGCTTTTTCTACAATTATCCTGTATATTGTGTAATCTGCATATATGTGACAGCACTTGAAAGGATTCACCATTAGCATCCAGAATTTCCTGTGACAACGTGATTACATTGCCAATTTGAATTACCATTCTCGTATTCTTTCAACAAAAGTCACAAATTAACAGTACACTGTGCCATTGACCAAACCATGTTTATAAGCACTTTAATGAAAAGGGTTGACCTTAGGTGTGTCTTACTCCTATGGCGTGGAAGTCCATGATTTTAGTGATAATAAAACCGAGTATGATGAAAAGATTATGGTTATGAAGCAGTACATTTACTTTTTGTGATGAACTTGGAAGTGTAGTTTTACCGAAAATTCTCCAAGAATGAACCCATAGTCGAGTTTGTGGGTCGGTTGAGGCTGGTACCTGAGTTGCCAAGCCAAAGGATTAGGGGTTTAATAATGGCACCCCGACTTTATAAAATTTTTACATAAATCAATATAAATTTAATATTCGTGTCTGACTGGTTTAAAAGTACCGAGGTATTCGTGTTTGATGGTTTAAAGGTACCAGAGCACTCTGGGTGGGTCTGCACAATTAAATGGATAAAGATCTGGTTAACATACCTATCTAAGGTATGGATGGTTGGGGATCTACTACTTTGGTGGTATGATTCAAATTTTGGAGAACTCTAGTGTCTTTTAGCTACTGGGTTTAGATCAGGAAATGTAAAACCCTAGGTTTTCAAAAAAATGCTTTTGGGTCGGACCCGACCCGGATTCGAAATGAGTACACGCCCACCCTCGTGCCTTTAAAAAGGCACAGATGGTCGAGGGTTTCTCACTCGAGAGACCCTCTCTGCCTCGCCTCTTCTCTCTCCCCGACCTCGACACCCCATCCCCCCTCTGTGCCTATTTAAAGAACGGTGAGGGGAAGGGTTTCTCGGTCGAAACCCTACCCCCTCTCCCACAACTCTCTCTCTGCTCTCCTCTCACCTCGCATGATCCTCTCTCCCGCTCTCACCTTCTTTCCGGCCAGCAGACCTCCGATGAGCTCTTATTCGACGAACCCCCTCACCTGCAACTCCCTCTCTCGTCTGTCCATGCCGACGCCAGCGACCTCGGTCCCTCTCGTCGGCCCCTCTGAGGTAATGCCTCCCTTCCCCTCTTCTTCTTCTTCTTCTTCTTCTTCTTGTTCTTGTTCTTCTTCTTCTCTTTTACCGACAGGTGCAACACCCCTGCCATTTGTGATTGATCAGCAGGGGCTTTTGCCACTGCCTCTTGCTTTTTGGAAGGCCGACAGGGGGCGATGCCCCCCCCCCCCCCCTATCGCATGTTTTTTATCAGTCGACAAGGGTTTCCAGCCCCTACCTCCCTCTCTCTTTTTCTCTCTTACCTCCGGTCAGCAGGGGCTTTGGCCCCTGCCTGTCAGCTTTCGGCAGGCCGACAGAGGCGATGCCCCTGCCGCCTGAAATTTATTCGATCGGCAGTGGGTAAAGCCCCTGCTTGTTTTCTGGCAGGCCAGCAAGGGCAGCCCCTGCTTGTTTTCTGGCAAGCCGGCATGGGTGATTCCCCTGCCGCCTGAATCCTTGGTCGCTTGGCAGGGGCTGGAGCCCCAGCCTGCCTTTTTTTGGCAGGTCGACAGGGGCGACGCCCCCTGCTGCCTGCATATTATAGGTCGGCCCAAGGCCCCAGCCTCTCACTTTCCGGTAGGCCAGCAGGGGCAACGCCCCCTGCTGCCTATGCATAATCGGTCAGCAGGGGCTTTTGCCCATGCCCTTCTTTTCAAGCAGATCGGCAGGGGCTTCGCTGGTAGAAATCATGGGTTTCTTCGTTCATCCACAAGCACCAGCACAGAAGGGGGAGAGAGAACGTGGCTGCTGTAAAAGATCCATGATTAGGGTATTTGGTTGCTTGCATTTCTCATTAAGTATACACAAGTACAATAGTAGAGTACAAAAATACCCATTACATGATATGTTAAAATTACAACATGCCATTAATGAGCATGTGTTTAAATAAAATGAATTGGGTCTGGATCCTGAGATCCAGACCCAATCGCGAATGACGTCTTTTCACCCTCCCTCAAGTTGTACAAGGTTTTAAACAATGAACACTTGCCTTTTAACATCTAAAATATGTCCTTGATAAGTCCTTTTGTAAACAAGTCAGCAACTTGATCAGCAGTCCGTACGTATTCTGGTTCAATTTCCTTCTCTTCGACCTTCTGTCTTACAAAATATTGATCAATTTCAATATGTTTGGCATAGCTGTGGTAGATAGTATTGAATGACATGTTGAGAGCACTTTGATTGTCACACAAAAGAATGCTTTTGAAAATCGATTCTGCTACTTCTGTCAACAGGTGTCTGATCCATGTTACTTTGGTTGTAGCAGCTGCCATTAAAGTAAATGACATAAAGCAAGGCCCGGTGTGCAAAATCATGCAACGAACTAAATAAATTGTGCAAGCAATACACGATATACAAAACCATACATCAGCTAAATAAATTGTGTAAGCAATGCACGATGTACAAAACCGCATATCGGCTAAATAAATTGCATAAGCAAGACCCTGTGCACATTACAACGTTGCGGCAACGTAAATGACAATTTAAATGGACAAGAATACACAAAGCGGCTTCCTTGAGTTAAAAGCATATATATATATATATATATATACAAGTTAGAAGTATTCAATCATTTGTCCTCGAATGCAACTTTTTCCTACCTCGGAGATGGTCTGACTCGCCGACGATTTCGAGTGTAGGTTCTTAAAGGCTCGTGGCTTGGTAAATGTGTCGTATCCGTTGTGTTGGTGTGGAGAACTAAAAGAATTATGCTACGCTGCATAAAGGATGTTATTAAAACCTTATCGTGACGACAATCGCATCACAGAGGTCAAACCTGAACCCAGTTCGAACCAACCAAACCGAGCCGGGCTTGGTACAAGAATCGGGGGTAAAGCACGACTGAGCCAATTCGTTCTGAAGGCGGAGACCGAGCTGAGCTCGGTTCCAACCGAACTTAGCTCGGCAGGCTAAGCAACCAAAAGGAAAAAGGAGGGGGTGGGCTCAGTTTGAAGGCGGGGATCGAGCTGAGCTCGGTTCTAGCCGAGCTTAGCTCGGCAGGTTAAGCAACCCAAAAAAAAGAGGGGGTGAGCTCGATGATCAGGGTCAAGGTCACTGACAAGTGAGGAAGAGGAGGGTCGGTCGTGGGTGGCAGTGGTCGTGGTTCACCAGGGGAACCGAGGTGTCGACCCTCGACCTGGGAAACTGAGGCAACTAGGAGGGAGGGGGGGTCAACCCTTGGTCCATTCAGTGGCAGGAAGCCGAGGGCAGCAAGGTGGCTCGCCCGCCTCTCTCGACTGGCAGGAAACGCCAACGAGGAAGAGGAACGGAAGGGAGGCGGTCGGCTGGCATGCCTCTCCCAACCGATAGAGAGCAGATAAGATCGGTGGGAAGGCAACATGCTATGCCTCTCCCATTCAGTCAGGGAGCAAGCATAGAAGAAGCGAGAGGAGCAGAGAGTGGCAGAGCTGCCCTCTCTCTCCATCTGGTAGAGTGCAGAGAAGAGAAGAAGAGGAGGAGCGGGGTTGTCGCCCACCTCCTGTTTGTCGGCATCTAGTGATGGATCGACGGTGGCACCCTCCTCTCTGTCGAAAACAGAGAGAGAGAGAGAGAGAGAGAGAGAGAGAGCAGCGAGCGTACCTAAGAGGCAATATTGATCCGGGTGTGCCAACAACAGGAAGAAAGAAACGAGGGGGGAAAAGGTGAAACAGAGAGGCGGGAGGGCTCCAGCGAGGTGCAAAGAGGGATGTCGGGGTTCCGGTGAGGGAAAGAGAGTTACAGTGGAGGGAAAACTCCGGCCTGAGAGACAACAAGAGTGTGACTCGGGGTGTCGCGTCGGGGGTTTCGGGGTCGAGTTTTGGGTGTTTTAAAAACAGAAAACCCCCCTGTGGGGGGTTTAAATAGAACATGAGTGAGGAAGCCTGTGACCCGGATCCGAGTTGGATCCGCTCGGATCCAACCTGGATCCAAAACATTTTTTTAAAGCACGGGTATTACAATCATAAAAAAGCCGAGATCTTTTGTTGAAGCCATCTGAAACCCACGGTGGCAGATGATATGAATGAAGAACTTGGAGTTCATGAATATGGTACGTGGGATGTTGTCTCTAGGCCTACAGATAAGAATGTCGTTGGATGTCACTGGGTGTATAAAATCAAATGGAAGTGAGATGGCAGCATTGAAGGATTCAAAGCAAGTTTGGTAGCCAAAGGCTATACTCAGGAACATGGGTTAGATTTTGATGAAAAATTCAGCCCAGTAGTTCGCATGGGCATCATTCGTATCATTTTATCTCTAGCTGTCTCTAATGGGTGGGACCTCTTCCAATTGGATGTCAAGAACGCTTTTCTCCATGGTGAT
Organism: Nuphar pumila; assembly: GCF_984573655.1. Classification (NCBI taxonomy): domain Eukaryota; kingdom Viridiplantae; phylum Streptophyta; class Magnoliopsida; order Nymphaeales; family Nymphaeaceae; genus Nuphar; species Nuphar pumila. The sequence goes on from NC_143255.1 coordinate 118,403,329, forward strand.
TTGTATGAAGAGATATATAACGCTTTTCTCCATGGTGATTTGTATGAAGAGATATATATGGAGCACACACCTAGATATCCTGAAGAGACACACACCTCACTGTGCTCAAGTTAAAGAAAGCTATATATGGACATCGTGAGCCTGGTTTCAGCATTGTTGTTCGCTCTCTTGGGTTTGAGCAAAGTCACTAATGACTACTCTATGTTTGTCCAATGCGACAAATCAGATCTCACTATTGTTTTGGTTTATGTGAATGACATAATCATTACGGGTAGTAATGAAACCAAGATTGCGCAACTGAAATCTATGCGCCATAGTCGATTTCACATGAAAGATTTGGGTCTTCTTTGGTTTTTTTAGGAGTGCAGGTTGACCAACAACCAGATTGTCTTGTCTTATCGCATCACAAGTATGACCGAGACATCCTTCACCGTAGTGGTATGTTGGAATGCAAGCCCGTAAACACTTCTATGGCTGCACATACTCAACTGGGCAATCTATCCTCTGATGATGAAGATTTTTCGAAACCAGAAAAATATCACAGCATTGTTGGAGCCTTGCATTACCTGACTTTTACTCAACCAGCCTTGGTTTTTTCAGTGAATCAGGTTTCACAGTTTATGCATAAGCCCCAGGTGAAACATATGGAGGCCGTAAAGAGAATTCTCTGTTACATCAAAGGTACTCTCAAATGGTCTTATATATGCCAAACCTGATTCAATAAGCTCCCAAGTATTCATTAATATCATTGCATATTCTGATGTTGACTGGGCTCATGATCCGATTACAAGAAGATCAGTCACTGGTTATGGAGTCTATTTAGGTTTTCATCTTATATCTTGGGTTAGTCGCAAGCAGAAGATTGCCGCTCCTTTAAGTACTAAAGCAGAATATTGAGCCATGGCCGTAGTCACTGCAGAAGTTGCATGGATCAAACACATCTTATTCACTTTGTGTCAACATATGTCCAGCTCGTTATTATATTGTGATAATCGTAGTGGAGTTGCTATCTCCACAAATCTGATACAACATGGCAAAATGAAACGTGTGGAGATAGACCAACACTTTATCAGAGAGAAGGTGGAGGCAAAAGAAATCCATCCTGTTTTCATCAAAGGAGAAGACCAAGTAGCTGATCTTTTTACTAAGGCCCTTACTGAACATCGTCATTGGTATTTGAAGTCCAAACTGTCCATGATCCTTAACTATGCACTGTTTGAAGTGGCGTGTTAAGATTATAGTAGATCCAGGTTTGGATCCGGATCCAGATTCAAACCCAATTAAGGTTGTATCATTCATGTATTCCTTCTATTGTAAAGAGGCATTATTGTAAAAAAACCACACTAATATAATAAGAAAAGACGACACCCTAAAAGAGAGAGATGTCGATTCAGTTTTCAAATTCTCTCTTTCTTCCTATTTTCTCTCTTGTTTGTTTGCTTGTGTAGGACACAGCTTCCACCAGCATATTTCACACTGACGTCATCCTTGAAGGAACGACTGATCTTGACTGATCTTTTCATACCAATTTTGGTTAGACGTGCTCCTCCACTTGGTAGGGTTTGATTTTAGAAGTTCTACAAATCAAACTTCATTGGATTTGGACTTGTTTGGATTTTTTGTGATTTTTCTAAGAATTTTTTAATATCGCCCCTCTTGGTGTCATGTTTTGATAGATTTATGCATATAAAGCCTATCGGTAGGTTCTAGTGGTTGTGTTTGGATCTTACATGGTCGTTTTTGTGTAAGGAATTTGTGGAATCCATTTTGGGGGTTGCTCGATTGGATTTGAGTGAGTTCTATTGAGATTTTGGGTTCCTACTTCAGGCGATAACTGTGTTGTCCATGTTGAGTACATTGTGCTCTCAGTTTGGTGTTGTTTCTGCAGTATTGGGTGTGAATCCGCATAGTATCATGTCAGATGCATATTTTGGTAGTTGTTCAGCAGGTGTTTGAAGATTTTGGATGCTTAGTCGACCCCCTTTGATTGGTGTGATTAGAGGTCTTGCTGCTATCTTTTTGTGTTGCTCTTGGAAGAATCTCTATAGTATGCCAGATTATTACTTTTCTTGGTAGGTTATTTGGTTTGGTTGTTGCTATAATGTCAATCTTACAGGAAATATTCTTGGGTGTGAAGAATATTTGGTCTTGTTGTGTGCATTCGTGTGGTGATTTCTTGAGATTCACTACTGGTTATATGCTTAAGTAGTTTTTCTTGAGTGTGGAGCTTGTTTTTTATTAGATACCCTATTGTGGAACTCATTGGGTTTTATTTTTTTGTTGTGAATATGTATTGTATGCAGGTTGAATTGTAGTTTGGGGATTGTTTGAGTCATGGAGAATGAGAAGATCTAAATTATTCCAGTAAAGTTGAATGGAACTAATTATGCATATTGGGCTGATTTCCTGGAAGCGGTACTTGTGGGGAAAGGTTTAGGAGGTTACTTGGATGGTTTAAAGTTAAAACCCAAGGTCTCTGACGAGGCTTTTGATAAGTCTATAAAGGAATGGGTTATAAACAATGCAAAAGTCAAGGCATGGATTCGGGTATGTGGCGTAGAGAATTGTATGAATATTTCTAAATTTTGCCTGGCAAAAGAAACTTGGGCAAGGCATTATCAACTCACTCAAGAGTTGAAAAGTATGTGCCAAGGAAACAAATCCATTAAAGAATTTTATTCTGATATGCAGAGAAACTGGAATGCTCTTCCTCTTATGAAGAGTCAAAAGAAGTGTGAAAAGTATACCAAGTGTGAGTCTTGTACATCATGTCAAACTTGTCGGCGGCTTCTTGATCACCACGAGGAGACTCACAGAGTTATTGAGCTTTTTATAGCAAATAGACCTGAGTTTGATGGAACAAGAAGTGTCATTCTGCATCGTTCTCACTTACCATCTCTAACTCAGGTCATTACAGGATTAATTACAAAAGAGACCAAGATAAAGTATGTTGGATCTTTCCCCTTGGAGATAATGTTATGGTTGTGCCTAGGCAGATGGGTAGCAGATCTGGAGGCAGAGGTGGTGGTAGGACTGGAGGACGAGGAGAGATAGGATTTGGTGGAAGAGGTGACCTTAGATTTATTCAGTGTCACTATTGCAAGGGCTTTGGTCATATGAAGAACTATTGTGTCATTCTCAAGAAAAAGAAAGGTGGTGCATTTGCAGTTTCTACCAAGAGTGAGGGTGTAATGCCTAAGGATGAGCAGTTAGGCAGTTCTTTATGAGTTGGCAGTGAAGTGATGGGTAGTGGGCAGATTCAAAGACTAGTACAGGTACAACAAGGGATTCAGCATCAGATCCAACAATTGCAGCTTATTGCTCAGTCAGTCGTTGGCCCTTCTACCTCTTTCACACCTGGCTCCTCCTCTAGTACTGCTTTCTCAGGTATCTCCAGTCTTTCCTCTGGTTGGCTAATAGACTCTAGGGTTTCGTGTCATATGACACCTCATGAGTTTATTCTAGCCAACGATCATCCCTACAGTGGCATTTTTTGCACTGCAGATGGTTTATCTATGTCTATCTCTAAAGTAGGTTCAATTATGTATGACTCTTATCCTGATAGTAAAATTAATCTTTCTCAATTTTAACATGTTTCATCTCTTGCTATGAACCTTATTTTTGTTGGTCAAATTACCAAACTCAACAGTAATGTTATCTTCTCTTTTGTTGTTTGTGTTGTGCAGGATCAGTTGTCAGGGAAAAAGATGGGATTGGACCAGAGTTACCGGAAGCGCCTAGGTAAAAGGGGAAGCGCGCTTCCCCGAAGCTGGGAAGTGTGTTTCCCTTTTATGGGAAACGCGCTTCCCATTTATGGGAAGCGCGCTTCCCCATTTTTCCCATTTTTTCGCTTCCCCTCGCTTCCGGTTCGCTTCCTAGGACGCTTCCGAGACGGTTCGGAATTTTCTTCTAAGTAGTCCCACGCTTCCCCGCTTCCTAAATTTTTGAAAGTGCCTCGCTTCCCGCTCCCGCTTCCTCGACTGGTAACTCTGGATTGGACATAGGAAAAAAGATTTGTATTGTGATGCCCCAAAATTTAAAATCCGAATTTTACCAAAAATTTTAAAATTTTTTCTTTTTAAATATTGGCAGCGAAAAATGGTTAAATATTGAATCTGGTTTTGAAAATTTTGAGAGGGGTGAAATAAGACAAAGCTATTATCAGAGTAAAAACCAAAATATTATTTACATCATTTTTGACAAAACATACAAATAGTTCAAAACTTGGGAATACAAAATATTATGAACAAAAGTCCCAAGCTGGTCCCTGGATCCTCTGAAGGGTACTAGTTCCTCAATATCGCTCCTGCCCTATTGCATTCACTCACCTGTAGCTAAACAAAAACCCATTAAAGGGTCAGAATTCTGACAGTCTGGTAAGTCTATACCAATTCCAGTAATTCAAAATATTAAACATAATCAATCAAATCAAATAAAACATTTTTACTAAAAAGTAAGACAGAATACAGAACAGAATTGTTTGCATAATTAAGGCATATTTTCATTTCAAATTGTGATTAAAAAGGGTCTTTGTTTTGATAATTAACCATCCACCCTGGTACATGGGAGAAGAACATCGCAAACAGCTGAGGCATTCCGAGGGTGTATTATTCTCAGATGTTTTAATCCTAGGTACCAAACTGTAGCGGACCCAAAGCGGGTGGTCCGTGACCGGGAAAATCACTGTTAAGGCAGAACAGAAAGTAGGATGCATCCTGGACTACTGCAATAGTTGGGGATCTATCACTTAGGACACATGGATAGCCCTGGCCTCCGTAAACCTACGAGTGAGTTGAGACCACTGGGACGCCTTGCTCCCAAAAAAAATCAGAACATAATCACTCGAGATTATACCATCTACCTTCTCCAAGGTAGAGATCAAAACAGAATGGGTCAAAAGGGTTATCTTTATTTCCAGGATTATTTTAAGTGCCTTACATTGTGTAGGCCAGAATGCAGTTCACTTATCCAAGTACCCGTTTTTCAGAAAATAACTGAAGTCATGTATGTGTACCTGACCCAATCAGTACTTTGCTTTGTATTTACGAGCATTTCGCCAATATGGCGGATCAATATCTTAAGTTTTGTGTGGAGGCATGTTTTATTTATCAGATAGTGCTTTGTTTTACACTTTGGGAGTTAATTTATTTTAATCTCGTATACGAGCTAATCCCAGAACGAAAGTATGCCCTATACACTATTGTATAGCAGAAAAGTCCCTATGATCTTCGCCTCTTTTGGGCCGCAACTATTTTCTTTTCCCTTTTATTTGGAGTGGGTTATTCCATTGTCAGTAGGGTTCTTTGAACCCAGAGCTCTATTCTTGAGCTAAGCAAAGATGCACGTAGATCTATGCATCCAATATTTTATCTTCACAAAGCAAAATAAGCGAAAAGTATTATTTTATTCAAAATATATGCATGCGTCTTTATAATATTTTATTCAGAGTATGATGCATACTACTATTTTATTATTTTATTCGAGATATAATTCATTTTCTCAAAGTATGGTACGTTCAAAAACTATTATTTTATTTGAAGTATGATTATTTTATTTTAAGTAGGATACATATCAAAACTTATTATTTTATTTGAAATATATTTGTTTTATTCGAAGTATAACAAACTACTTTATTTGAAATCCAATGTGTGTGTGTGTGTGTATATATATATATATATATATATATATATATATATATATTATTCATGAGACAAAATGAATATGTCATGCATAATATAAGCGAACATGTATATTTCCAAAATATATTAAATATTTGGAATCCACACGCATTTGGATAGAGCTTATCTTAGAGGTCGCGATGATAAGAAACGGAAAATTTCAAAAAATCCCAGTGGAACTTTCCTCCGCGATAATTTTTGATGTGCGAAGGTGAAGTGAGTCGCGTTGCTGACTGATGATAGTGACTGAATTGGATAGCGCGAGGAACTCGGGTCAGTGACTTAGTCAAAACTGAACCGGGTTTGGTTATCTGACTAAGTGCAGGCCTGGTGAGTTGTGAACCAGATTGCTAGGGCTGAACCTGGTCAAGTGGTGGAGATGGTGGTGATTCAGTTGCAGGTGGTTGGCTAATGGCTGAGTGGTGGTGGTAGATGGAGTGGCTGAGTTAGGTAACTGCCAAAAGGATTGGTTGTGGTGAGGATGGTGGCTGGATGCAAGCCTGTGCAGATGCAACAGGTGGCTAGGTTAGGTGGAGTAGAGTGCTATACAGGTGAAGAGGGGCTGAGCAGATGGTGATGGTGGTAGTGGCTGGGTAGTGCAGCTAATGCAGGGGGTGCAGAGTGCTGTGCAGGTGAATAGGGGGCTGAGCAGTTGGTAGTGGTGGCTGGGTAGTGCAGTTAAAGTGGCTGAGCAATTGGTGGCTGAATAGTGCAGCTAAGGTGGCTGAGCAGGTGGTGGATGAGCAGTTGGTAGTGGTGGTGCAGCTACCACATAAAGGAAAGGGATGGATTGAGAGGGAGTGAAAGAGGAGGAGAGAAGGAAACCTGAAGTAGGGAGTGTGGGAGATGAGGAATGAGAGGCCCCTCCCTCCTCTTTAAATAGGCAAGAGAGTGGCCCTTGGCAACACCAAGGTGACCACGTGAAGCCTTAGTGAAAATTTTCAACACTTGTGAAGAGTGAAATACCATGGGTGTAAACTGTAGGCACGGCTGTCTAATGGGTATTGGATCAAGACCTTAGATAAGGTCTAGTTCCAAACCCAAAGTGTGCCCAACCATATTTAAATTTGGTTGGGGTTAAGCTAACTGGATTTAGTTGAAGAATTCAGTTTCCCCAACTAGATCCTAACTAATGTACACATGTTCTTACACACACACACACACACACACACACACATATATATATATATATATATATATATATATATATATATATATATTATGGAATTAATAAATATGATTGATTGAGCTTGGTCAACCATAAGATGGATGGGTATGACCTTCTGGTCATAAATACCTCAACAATAATTATAAAATGACCATTTTACCCTTGGCATTGTCGACTATGTTCCAAATGAGTTTCAACTCTGATTTCGATGAAATCAAAACCGTTCTTCTTGGTTTTTCGATACGAATGCAACCAAGTGTTCGGAACTCATAAAATAGACCTTCAAAATTGCAAATTTTCCATTGCGATTGTCGAGCAAGTTTTCACGAGCTTACGAGCTCTGATTTCGACGAAATCACTTGCATTCTTTTCATAATTTCGATGTGGTCGCAACCGTGTAATCAAAAGTCATAAAACAAGTTGTCAAAAATATTCATTACCTTAGATTCAAACAAAAATCTATGAAAAATTGTCGGGTATTACATCTACTACCTGAATTTGATAGATATGAGGAAGTAGAAGAAAGTTAGAATCGGATATGAAGCTTCACTTTTGGATGAGTCTATTTTGTAATACCAAAGGCTTGGGAATATTTTCAGCTCTAGGTTGCAAAGTTTAGTGTCCTCAAGAACTTTTGGAAAATCCAAGCTAGTTGTGTCAAATCATGTTAAAGATTGTTTGAGTTGTAGATTGGCCAAGAGTCATCCTCTACAATTCAAGTCTAGTGATAGGGAGTCAGAAAGTCCTTTTAAGTTGGTACATTCAAATGTATTGGTCCTTCTATTGTGTCAAAAGGAGAATTATCCTATTTTGTGGCTTTCATAGATAATTGTACATGGTTAACTTGGATATACTTTATGAAAAAATAGAAGTGATCATTTTGAAACTTTTAAAAGCTTTTGTACCATGGTTGAAAGTCAATTTGTAGCTACGATTAAAACTTGGTGTACTAACTCTGGTGGTAAATACATTAGTTATGTGTTTGAAAGATTCCTGCAAGAGCTCGGTGTGGTTCACCAATAGTCCTGTTTATACACTTCCGAGCAAAATGGTGTAATTGAGAGAAAAAAATGGCATATCTTAGAAACAGCAAGAACTCTTTTATTTGGAAGAGTACCTAAAGTGTTTTAGGCAAATGCAGTTCAATTAAGCATTTATCAAATACATCGTATGCCTTCTGGAGTACTTAAAGGCATATCTTCCCTTAAAAAACTGTATGAAAAAGTTTCAAAGGTGTTTAGTTGTGTATGTTTTGTTTTGCTAGCTGACAGATACAAAGACAAGTTATCTCCTAAAACTGTCAAATGTTGCTTTCTTAGTTTTTTCGAGGGCCAAAAAGGATACAAGTGCTATGACCCAGTTGAAAAGAAAGTGTGGATATCCAGGCACATTGTATTTCAGGAAAATGTGTTATACCTTAGTCAGTTTGAAGCAGAGTTACCAGTCGAGGAAGCGGGAGCGGGAAGCGATACGGGAAGCGAGGCACTTTCAAAAATTTAGGAAGCGGGGATGCGGGGGACCACTTAGAAGAAAATTCTGAACCGTCTCGGAAGCGAACCGGAAGCGAGGGGGAAGCGAAAAAAATGGAAAAAATGTGGAAGTGAGGGGGAAGCGAGGGAGAAGCGTGGGGGAAATGTGGGGGAAGCGTGGAAGAAGCGCGCTTCCCATAAAAGGGGGACGCTTCCCCTCACGCTTCGGAAGCGCGACGTTTCGCGCTTCCCCTTTTGCCTAGGCGCTTCCGGTAACTCTGGTTTGAAGAAAAGTCAAAAAATGAGTATGACTTGTCCTTTTTTTTTTGAAGAAAGGAAAAATGAGAGAGAGAGGATAGAGAGTCAAGGGGAATAAGTTCTAGATCGAGGAGACAGGTTTGGTCAGACCTACTCAAGGAGACATGAAGGTTCGATTGAAATTCAATTTCTAGAACAAGTGGAAAAGTAGGGAAGTGAAAGGGCCAATCTTGATCTCGTTTTTATAAGAGTTGATCATGCACAACAACAAAATCTAGAGTTACCATTCTCTTCTTCTTCTGGTTAGGTACGTAAAAGTCTTAGATCTTCTGTACTTTCGTCCCGTTTGTATCTTATGAGTCTTTTGCACCTCAACATCATGCTTTCTTAGCCTTAATCCATTCCTATGTTGAGCATAAATGTAACGACCACAACTCGTACCTGTGAAAAAGTGGCAAAAATTTTATTTTTTTTAAACAATTGTAAAAAAGAAAATTCACGTTGTCCAAAAGAATCTATCAAGCAATCGTGTGGTCCCCTTGTAGCCCTTTTGAAAGCAAGTCGCCTCACTGAGCCTATGAAGCTGTGAAAAACACAAAATTAGTGGTGTCAGAATCCAAAGAATTCTATGTACAGATCTCTCTAATGAAATAAATAAGTACAAAGAAAACAAATAAGATTCATGCAATATTTTAAAGGGATGTAATTATGACAAATTTATAATTCAATTAACCATTCATGCACTAGAGAACAATTATTAAGCATGAGGGAACAATTTATTAAACAGGGACCATCACTTAAGTAATAAAGACATTTAACATGCATTAGGGAACAAACATCATGCATTTACCAATATACAACAATTAAGAGAACAAGTAAATATGAATAGTCTAATGCATAGCAGAAATATACATGATTTCAGTGCACATACATGAATAAATTATTAACTTTTATCAGATTTGTTTTTCATATGCATGTCCCTATTAAATGCACACAATTTAAGTTTCACTTTTTATTACTGTTGCCCGGAAATACTCCAAACGGGTAAAATTTCTCGATGTTAAATTAGGTCCCTAGGATAACTTAGCACACAAGTTATATTTTATTATTGGGTTCCAAACTTAGCTCTCGACCGAAACAGCCTTCAGAATATTAGACATCTAAATCTAATGTCGGGACACCAGGGACATCCAAATCCACAAGTGTCACTTTCTTGGTATACCAAAACAACAATTGTGTCTACACACCCCCCAGGTAAAGTGGCGGATTCTTCCTAAAACCGTAGCGAGGAGAAAAACCTCAATATTGGGTTTAGGGGTAACAACAAAACACACGGAGTTTTAGTATCATCACGGTTCTCCAAAACAGCAATATCCAAGATTCTCATACTATAAAAGGGACATCAAGGAAACGTAGATTACACTGTTTTTTTAATTTCTTTTATCTTATTATTAATTCGTCTCTTTTAATTTGCAATTCAACATGCAAAATTAATAACACAAGCTCGCAAATCAACATGTGAAGTTTTTCACGGGACCACAGCCCATGGCAACATAGAACAATGCAATTAAAACTATAATATCACATTTGATTTTTGCAATGCATGGAACAACTAAAACAAAGAGCAGCACATGCTCAAGGCTAACACGGCCTATGATGATCTCTTTTGATCATCTATGCATTCTCATGCAAAAATCATGAATCACATGCCATTATGCATTCATTTCACATGTCTTTCAATGCATAATCATATATGCCAATTTAGAGATATGCATGAAACAATAATATTCATATGCATGTGCATGAGTTCACACAACCATGCCAAGTGCATGCTTTCATTCAGTTCTCATATTCATATCAAATGCATGCTTTCATTCATGAATCTTTTCAATTAACATATGTGAACATTCATGCAATTATGTACAAGAGAGCCACTATGCAATAATATTTTGATCAAGCACAATGTATCAAACCAAGCTTGAGAAAATTTCCATTTTTAAGACGCATTAGTAACTCAATTCAAATAGTAAATTCTGGAAATTTATATAACATGAATTTTTATTCCAAATTCAATTAAGCACATAGAATGAATACCAGCTGAACAGCAACATGAAAAATCTGGACCTAATCTATGCATAAACTGAGTGTACACTGCAATAGAAGGTCATGAAAGTCTTTCACAAAGGTACAATTGTTTTGGGCATAACAAATTTCTTGGTTTTTTTTTTAAAACACTTGCCCAGCCGAGCCCACTCGGCTAGATCCCTGAGGCTCGACAGGCCTATCAAGGCACTGCCAGGTCAGGCCAGCCGAGCCGAGCTCAGCTGGCCTGCTGACAAGACCGCAACCCACAAGAATAAAAAAAAAAAATTAAAGACACACATGCCCAGCCAATCGGTTGGGCCTGGTATAGTCTGTCAACACCTATCAAGTGCTGCCAGACCTGCCCTTGCCCAGCCGACTGGCTGGGCTTGGCAAAGACTGATCTTGCCCAGCCAAGCACAACTCGGATAGGCTGACAATCAAAACAGCGATAAAAGGTAAATTAAGTATACTGAAAAACAGGTTTAGCATTCACATGTGCCAGAAAAAAAAATTAGATTTGTATGGCACGTGTGCATGCCTATTCAGGTTCATCACTGTATGCGTATATAAATCCAATCACAGTCGTGCCTTGTGAACTTTCATTTAGGTGTGCATAATTGCATAAGCATACCCATGCCCTTTGCATTTAAATAAGCATGATATGCAACCATATACGAATTCAACATCAAGTATGCTTGTAAGAATGACTTACATTCAAATATGCACCTATTCCTAACATACTTATGTGGATTTTTTATTGAGACATGCATACATATTAAGTATTCTTTCACATGCCTACATGCATACATATTAAGTATTCTTTCACATGCCTACATGCATCCATCAACATATACATTGGGCAAATCGTAGAAGTCAAATCTACTGTGATGCAAACACATGAAATGCCATATTTATCATGGATTAAAATTCTGTTTTGGCATTGAAATACGCATGTACAAAAATTTATTTTTGGCAAGATATATAAAATAAAAAATACATCCATAAAAGGAGGATCCATAAATCCTCATCCATGTATTTTAGAATAAACATCTAGATTTACTCTTTTCCATGAATTTCCACCAAAATATTGCATGGAAATCCAATCTATATTCAAATTCTCACTTGAATCAAGAGAGGAAACCCGTACCATGAATGTAGATCAAAGAAAAATAAGGTTGGATGGTGAAAAAAACGTGGATGGCTGGAGAAGATAGCCTCTCTCTCTCTCTCTCTCTCTCTCTCTCTCTCTCTCTCTCTCTCTCTCTCTCTCTCTCTCTCTCTCTCTCATGTTTAAATAGGCAAAAGGGGGTGACCCCCCCCCCTTCTCCAGCCCCGTCTAGATGGCTGCAGACGGAGGGTTTCCCTTTTTGGTGACACCCTAAACTTCCAAAAAATTTGAAATTCCTTTTTAAGTTGACTTTTCAAAGTTCTATTTTAAATAGACTTTCTAAAACCTTATTAAGTCTTTTAAGGGACTCTATCAAGGAGTCCTAAACAACTATAAAAATAAATTTTATGAATTAATTAATTAATTATAAAATAATAAATAAATATCCAGAAGCTTCCAAAAGTTGCCATATTAACTTAGGAGACTTCTTAACATTAATTAACTTAAAGTTAAAGGTATCTAATGAATTTAAAGTTGGAAATTCGTTGGGCATATATTTGGATCTGGATCTAAATCTAAGATCCAAATCCATCTTAAAAATCCAAATGGGTCTAGGGCTGAATCAAATCCAGATTAATGAGGGTCTTGGATAGAGTCCAGATCCATATTAATTTGGATCAAATCCAGTCCGATCCAAATCCGGACTCAGCTCGTCGATGTGGTCTTTTTTTGAAAAACACGATTTTTGAGCCAATCGTAGCCTGAATCCGTAAAAGTAAAATACATTTACACTCAAAATTTCGAGATGCATCCAACGATATATAACTCGAATTTTGCTTCTGAAATTCGCCCAAAAAATAACTCGAATCTGGATTGAATTTTACTTGAATTTAAAGGTTGAAAATAAAACTTTTTCTCACGTTTTGAGTGGCTTGTTTAGGCCTTGACAATGAGACCTGGGCCTAGCCCAGACTTGAAAGCATCGGCCTAAAATCAAGAATCTACCGTTTTTTCTTCTATACTTAGCCAAATTTTCAAAAAAATCACAAAATGACTAATTGTGAAAATACGCGATATTACAATAAGTCCTATGTAGAAGCAGCAGGAAAGGAGTGGCAAAGAGCCATGGTTGATGAAATGAATGCACTTGAAGAATGCATGCATGAGATCTAGTAAAACCTCCTCCAAAGAAAAATATTATTGGAAGCAAATGAGTGTACAAGGTAAAGACAAAAGTTCGAGGTGTTTATTTGAGACTATATAGAGCTCTACGAAGCCTACACACTCTTCCTTCCACTACAGGGTTTTGTATTTTCCTTGGAAGCTCCTTGATCTTGTGGAAGAGCAAGAAGCAGCAAAGGGTTGCCTTGTCCACTGTAGAAGTTGAATTCAGGGTGATGGCTCAAGTTGTAGCTGAGATTATTTGGATTTGATGGCTATTAAAGGAATTGGGAATTCCATGTAAAAAGAAAACCCAGCTATATTGTGACAATACGAGCGCTATTTATATTGCAAAGAATCCAGAGTTTCATGAGTGCACTAAGCACATTGAAATAAACTGCCATTATACAAGGGCTTATAAAGATGGGATTATAGCTTTGGAGCATGTCAACTCAAAGAATCAGAATGCAGATGTAAGTCTTTCTCCTTTGCATTTCAGTTCTTTCCTTTCCAAACTTTGAATGATTCCTTTACATCCTTCCAAGTTTGAAGGGCAGTATCGAAAGTCTATATAATTTAGTGTAGCATAAAGTTATATAAAGTACTTTTATTAGCTATTATGTGCATACCCTATAATAAAAGGGGTATACTAGTATTTTTAGGCTTTTTGTTTTAAAGTCTCAAGGGGGTCGACCCTTTTAAAGTGTATTAGGGTCCTCATTCACAATATTGAACATATGAACATTTGTTTCTCTCCCTCTTTTGTTGAGTCTCCTCTAACCCTAACCTCTCTCACTCTTATTCTATAGGATTTCTAACAAAATGGAACCCCTCCTATTTTCTGGCCACATCTCACATCAATAACTCAATCTCTTCTGCCTAATAGGCAGCTTTACACAAGGATACCTGAATGCCAAGTATGGTTCCTAATAATCTTCTTATGAGGCATAGGATGATTTCTTCATTGTATGAGGCGTCTACTAAAGCCTACTAAAACATCATCAGTTAGAATCCAACCAGCATCACACTTCCATTTGTTTAAATTGCGGAGTAAATCAGTCTCACATCCCATACTTCTATTGAAAGAACATATGTATCTTTCCAGTCAGGCCCTTGTCCTACCATGTGTTCCACATGACATGCAACAAATGAAAAAAAAAAGAGCATAAATCTAACTACAATGTTACAGAAAATGGAAGTGCATTATTGGAATGGTGCAAAAGAATACTGGTAGATAGATTTTTAAATTAATTCACAATGCTAGACCTCAATTTTTGAGACCTTCACGGTGATGGGATCTATGAAGAGATTTCAAAAAAGGGGGTTTTCATAAAAAAAATGGTAGCTTTTAAAACAGGAAAATTTTGAAGAGAATATTGTTGCCAGCCAAATTCTAGTAAAACATGTAAAGAAATGAATATAAGATAGCACATTTAAAATCTCTGAAACAATCTCAAGAAAATATGCTTTAAAAAGAGACTTCTTGAAGATATCCAGTTAGAAATATTATAGAAAATTATCAACAATAAGCAAACACAAAATGAACATTCACAAGGAGAAAGAAAATGGTCCAAAAAAGGTAAAATGAATATATAAGGAGGCCACATGAAATAGCCAAAATTCATAAATTATCAAATGTTCTGTTGATCATATAAATTGAAAATGTGTAGCAGTTTCCATTTACTAATTGCTTCACATAATCCTTGTGGAACAAGATGGGTGCAATATGCATTAGATTTTGGTTCATTCCATTTAGTGTTTATAGTCAAATATCTGTATAGCATTTTTCAATATGTTAACCAGTTGATAAATTACACATTTGAATTCAAAGGAACAAAATAAAGGCTGGAGACTCAGGCAACAGTCATGCCATAAAGCAACAAGTATGTAAGCTCTTCCACTCTATCCATGACCAGAATTTAGATGAACAAAGCACTGAAAATAAGAAAGAATAAAGGTACCTGCGTTCACGCTCAAAGACAGAAACTCCTAAAGTTGCCACTTTTGAGTAAACCCATGCTGCTGAAAAGTGAAACAGAAGGGCTCCTGCAGGCTCATGACAAGAAAACTGTGACAATCCTTCTGTTTGATTTGAAAGATATCTCTCAGATGTTTCTATACATTGCGACACCATCTCCATATTGTTTTCATCTAAAGATTCATCCATTACTTGTGCCACTCTTATAGCCTGTAGGGATATCATCAGGCATAAACAACAAGTGCATATAACATGAAGTCAGGCATTCTGTAAAAAAAAGCAATACCTCCTCATACTCAAGAAGATCGCTTCGAGCTGGGAAAATACAGTGAGATATGTTGATCACATAGGATGAGTATTTGACCAGCCCCAGATCTACTAATAGAAAGGCTGATAAATCTTGCTCCCCATCCAAGAAAAACAGTCTCTGTAGGAAAATAGAAAGAACATAAAAGTATTAGAAAGCTAACAATCTAAAAGATAACCTCAAATGTAATCTCATAATTTAGCAGAAGCCACAACTTGGAAAGGAGCAACAGACAGAAACCTGGATGCGCCAAAGAAGGTTATCAGCTAAATAAGAAACACAGATGCATAGCCCTAACTTTTTGGAAATCACTCTTGCTAGCTGCAAACTAAGGGTTCACATGTAGATGAAAATTTGAAACAAAAGTCAGCATAAAGAAGAAGGCTCTTTTTAGTGATACAGTAAAGATTTCCAAGGAGGCAGGAAATTCAATACCAAGTTCCCTCTGCATATAATGTAGTTAGGCAGTCACAAAGCTGTTCTCGTCTTAAACCACTGTTGTTTTTCTGTAAGAATCATGAAAAAAAGATACCAGTAAAATTCTGATGATGAAGTACAAAAAAAAATGCAAAAACTACAATAGTGACAAATGAAATGCAAAAAAAATCTTTATCAGACTTATCACCAAATCAGAAGAGGTAAAAGTGCATTTATACCAATTCCAAGATAACAACCATTCCAGCCATTATTGAATAGGAAAACAACATGATATGTTGGCAAATAATATACATAAGCATTCATATATCAATTCCCTGTGTTGGCTTGTCCCTATAACAGCCACACTTTCTTCACAAATAATATGAAAAGGACAGATCCCCTCAAGTTCTTCCTTCAAGTTGGGAGAGTAACTAAAGCGTAAATTGAATAGGACGATGTGCTTGAGCCAAAGATATTGCATCATGATGGTTCACCAAAGAAAAAGAGAATCAACACCACATTTTTCCGTGGTCATATTTCCGTGTGTGAATAAAACACACCAGAATAAGATTAAGTTGACCACATATCAGAAAAGCAGAAGTTCATAACTCTAAGGTCAGCCAAGGAGATAATCAGGAAAGCCTTGAACTAGAAGAAGGCTTTAATCTTGGACAAGAGTTCCATGTTTTGAGAATTCCTGTGAAGTCCTTGCACGAAAGAGGAAAGATAGGTCTAGAACTGAGAGATGTGGTTGTGAGAATAACAAAATATTTAATGAGTCTTTCATTGATCATTACTTAAGTTTTGTCCAACCAAGTTAGTGGATGGAACTTAACTTACAATTGAAGGCTTGTCAATCTTGTTCATTTACATCACAATCAAGAAATTTTTCCAAGAACTTCTCAAGAAAAACCCACTAATATTTTAAATCTCCTAATATGCAACAAGCATACCCTAGCCGAGTAGCTAGGGCTCTCAGCCAGCCAAGCCAACTCCACCTTCCTTGGTCACCTACCTCTCTTCCCAAAGCTAGTCATCTGTCTGACTTGAGCAGCAAGCCAGAGGGGATTTCTTTGTACAAACAACCTGCTTGTGTTAGTCGGTACTAGAGCCGCATTCCTGCAAGCCAAAGATAACGTTGAAAGAGTTCATGATTGAGATGAAAGCATATAAGAAGCGGCAGCAGGAGACACAAGCCATGCTGCAAAAAATCCTCAAAACCATTTAAAAGATGGTGGTTTCATGACACGTGATTAATATTAAGCCTCGAAAAGTGGTGGTGTCATGCCATGTGCTTAATATTAAGCCTCTGAAAGACTGTATTGGTTTCCCATGGCGCTTTGAATCGCTCAAAAGGCGATTCCCTTAAAAGATCTGAAAGAGTTGATAATCGAACAAAACAAGTCTTTTATGCCACTTCAGTCTAAAATTGTGGGGCAACCTTGCAAACCAACGTAGTCAACAATCAACAGCAACACAACAAAAAACAAATTGTGTTTGCTGCCAGCTTGCTTCCTCAGTGACAAGCTAGTCATCCCACGCCAACTAGCCATAGGAAAACCAACTTGTTGTGTTTGCATGCCTCAGCCGGACAACCAGCCACCTGGGATAAGTTGTGTGCAGCTAGGATGTGTTAGTTGCATCTTCAATGCAACGTGCAGCAACCCAAACACACAAAGCTGAGTTGGATGTGCACCAGAACCTAGTGTATATTGCCGAAATTATGAGCTGCACCATTCTGAAGATCAAAGAACCAGCAGAAGAGTCCAATACCACAAAGGAAGAGGTGACTGATGGAAGAACCACGCTTTGAAGACAAAGCACGCGCAGAGGCATGGTGGATGATAGCATACGTCCAGTGTAAAATCCAATCAGGTTTGGGTCTTGGTTATGAGTGGTTTATAGGTTTAGAATGGTTATTGGTTAGGAGTTTAGGTCTAAATTGTTTTGGTTTGGGTCTTAACTGTGGGCTGGATCATGGATCCCATGTAGGGGGCATCCAAGCTTTCTAACTTAAGTGTTAAGCCATCTTCCTTGGTCGTCTGTCAACCTTCCCAAAGTTGGTCATCCGTCTGACTTGGGCAGCAAGCCGAGGGGATTCTTGGTATGGGCAGCCTGCCCATATCATATAGTTTATTAGATTTGCACATATCAACCGGTTGCCATGCAACTGATTGTGCGGTTTCACAGGCCACATCCTCCTTGACCAAATTATGTTACAAGAAGATCATGTATAACACTCATTAAGCCTTTTAGTTATACAGCATGTCCATGTAGGAAATCTTCTCCATCTCCTGGACTAAGACTCTCAGCCTGCCAAGCTTCCCAGCTTAAGCGTTAAACCATCTTCCTTGGTTGTCTATCAACCTTCCCAAAGTTGGTTGTCCGTCTGACTTGGGCAGCTAGCCAAGGGGATTTCTTGGCAAAGGCAGCCTGCCCTTATCATATAGTTTATTAGGTTTGCACATATCAACTGGTTGCCATGCCACTGATTGTGTGGTTTGACAGGCCACATCCTCATTGACCAAATTATGTTACAAGAAGGTCATGTATAACACTCATTAAGCCTTCAGTTATACAGCATGTCCATGTAGGAAATTTTTTCCTGTATTGGTCCAAACATGCATCAGAAAACTAATTGTTGCAAGAGTACTACAGTAGAAAAAACTATTACAGGCATAAAATCTGCATAAAGTTCATCTCAATTCACATGTGCAATTTGGTTCACATGCATGGCCAGATTCAAACATGTCATTTAACGTGTGAGGAATTGAACTTCATCTATTAACACATTGCTATGGTTGATCGCAATTTGAGATTTTTATGATAGCGATAGATGTACGAGATACACAAGTAGGCCTAAAATGTGTAAGTTTCCCTGCAAATGACATGCATCAAAAATACAAACATGGTCATGTCCAGTGCATATTATCAAAGGAGGGGGAAACAGAATTAAGAAAATATATTCAATTTATAGGTTAACAAACATCAAAATGAGAATATGGATTTAAGCGAGTTAAGAGAATCTTACTTAAAGCCAGGCATACAAAAATCAAAATTATGGAAGTTCTCATTTCGTTCATTCTTGGAGAAAACTAATAACCTAGTTTTCTGGAACACATTCAACCAAGGTTGTAAGCAGAGTTACCGGAAGCTTCTTAGATAGGTGGGAAGCTCCCTTTCCAGAAACTCATTTAGGAAGCACGATACTCCTCGCTTCTGAAACTTGATGAGAACCACGATTCTCCCACACTTATCCTATGCTTTCAACACATGCTCTCTTGCTCATTTTTTCTTGTTTTTTATGTGTTTTCCCCCACTCTTCTCACTCACTTTCATATGCTTTCTCTAAATTGGTAGTCATCATTTTTAGATTTTGTTAAAAATTTAATTCTTACACAAAAAACATGAAATTTAATATTTCTCACTTTTATTTTAGTTTTCATGTGTTTCATTTTGATTTTCATTCAATTCTTATATTTTTTTTATTCTGTTTCCCATATCGTTTCTTGCTTCCGCTTCCTAGTCTGGCAACCTTGGTTGTAAGTATTGTATCGTTACCCGTACCAGTTGAGCCAAAAATAAGTTACATATCGTATTGTATTGTAAAAAAATCATAATTTTTAAAAAAAAAATTCTAAAATTCTAAAAAATCATGAAAAAACAGAAAAATAGCAAAATTTAAAAAAAAAATCATAACACAATGAAACAATGATGAATTGCACAAAATACAACCATAAAATCACATATGAAGCATTTATGTCGCTATAAGTAGAATAAGACATTATCAAACATCAACTATCTAACAAGAACAATGCAAAATATTAAATATCTTGCATTTAAGAACATGTCACAAGACTCATACTTCCATATTACATAAATAAAAATACTATGGCAATAGTTGCACTCGATTTTCAATTGGTTTTCACTCATTACTTGAGTGCCCCATTGCCATGACAGATCATCTAATGCCATCTTTGTTAGAAGAGTATGGAGTATGATTTCTACCTTGATATAAATCCCTAATTTCATTAGATAGCGCCTCCAGAGACAAATTTTTTGAAGGGTAGTTTTACAATTTTACTCATAATAAAGATTGTTTACCTTAATCCACTTGAGTAAAAAAATGGTGGAAATGAACTCTTACTAGAGCAAACCACAACAATGAGGGAGTCGGCCTCCAGGAGGTCTCACGACTCCTAGAGTGCATTGATACCCCTCTAATGACCTTTACACAAATGAGGGAGTCGACCCTCAAGAGGTCTTTAAAACCTAAAAAAATACAATTTGGCCCTTTTTTAAGTGTGTCGATCTTGTATCGTATGATACGATACAAGGTTGTATTGTATGATACATACGATACGTACTCATATCACGATACGAGTGTGTATCATATCGATCTCTGCATAGTAACAATACGTATCAGACGATATGGTACGATACGTACAACCTTGCATTCAACTGTTTCACGTTGACATAGCAATTCTGGCTTTGATAATTAGCTTTGTTCCATCATTTTTTTATTCTATATTTGACGGGGTACCGTTATAACTTCCTAGTTCAAAGGAAAAAAATAGTTCAGATATAAAATTAGAACTTCAAGAAAGGGAAAAAGTACCAAAAAAATATGCAACCAAAAATGTATCAAGTTAAAGCACAAACCAACAATCAAGATAATACATGCATGTGTGCACACACCCATACACACACATGCATCAAAGCTTAAATCCAATAGGCAACAAGTTAAATCACAAATGAACAATCAAGATAATACACGCATGTGTGCACATATACACACATGCATGCACACACCCAATACACACACATGCATCAAAGCATAAATCCATCACCACAATCATACGCAATAAACTATATCAATTGAAAGAGATCTCCAATTAACTACTATTGAACTGAACAGTTCCAATAGCATTTTTGGATAACCACAATACTTTCTTGAGTATATAGAAGACAACTACACAAAAAGATGAACTGAATGACATTTGCAGTCAGGGTTCAGCACTTAATCATCAATATTTGACCCGTATCTGTCTGCACGGTATTACTTGTACAGTGCAGTCATCAGAAGCCAAAGCATCGCATTAATGTAGGAGCATAACTATGACCACATCCAAACTTGGGAAGTGACATCCATGATGCTCCAGAGGGATATTCAAAAAATGTAGAAAGAAAAAAGGCAGCACTACTGAAGCATATTAAGTGATGTTCACATAGCCAACATTCAATTCCTCAAAGAACTGTGCAGAAAATAAAAAGAGGGACAGAAAATAGCTACCATTATCATCATTATGAACAATCAAAAAATCAAAATTATACAAAGCACAACTGTGATGACTAAGGAAATGCAATTGTTAGGCATTACCCGGCATGAGTACTTTGCAATTCAGGATGTAAAGATATTAATTCACAGATGTCTGTAACATCATAATATCATGTCTGTAGGCTGTCAACAGGTCAGGTACCCGTCTCATCTGGGTTTCTCAAATCCAGCCATACAACCTATGGGTAAGGTTGGTAAACAAGCCGAACAAAGGGTGTTCAAGCCCAGGCCATTTTTTGTGTCAAGCCGAGCCGAGCTTGAGCTCATAAAAGCCTGAGTTAAATAAGCCAAGCCCAAGCTAGCTCATATATATAGTTGAAAATAATGGAATTCGGACCTAAACCTACTAAGCCAAGCTCAAACTGGCTCATTTATCAAATAAATAATTGTTTCAAACCTGTAAGCAATAGGCTTTGAACTCTAAACTTATCGCTTGCAATCCAAACACTTCAACCATCTTCACTCTATGATATATTTTTATATGTAAAATTACTTAATATTAATTAAAGAGCCTATGCAAGCCGATGTTGGTCGTTCATGCCCAAGCATGTCGAGCCTATTTCATGAGTTCGAACAAACTCTTTATGAGCCAAACATGAGCCGAGCCATGAGTGGCCCATCTCATCTCCCACACCTACCTATGGGCAGATCTGGGTTTGGATTCAGGCAATTTTCCGGTCAGATATGAGAGAACCCACACCCAACCAGATTTTTGTTTTTAATTTCCATACCTGTTATTATTTGACATCTGATAGGGTAAGGATCTGAGATCTGGGCTAATAAATGAACTTGTTTGTTTTTTCATAACTATTGCTAACAGAGGGGCGTGGGTAATACTGGGCAAATCTTCAGATGTCAAGTGAGAAAGCTGGGTTCCATTCTCACCTTGCACATTTTTAATGTAAACAGAGGAATGGGCTTATGCATGAAGGCCTGAGTTGGATATCTAATACAAATGCTAAACTCAGATTATGCTTTTATCAGGTCAGGTACCAACAAGAAGCACTTACATACTATTCATATCCAAACCCAAACCTGGTCATATTTTATCCAGGTCTCCATTATTTTTGCAAAAAACCAAGGTTTCTGGTTCAGGGCAGCCAAGTCCTCAAACTGATCCAATCACTTGGCAGTCTTACATGTCGCCATGATATCTTAATAAGGCAATATTATAGATACAAAGTTATGTACTTCCCTCCAGAGAGAAAAAGATTGGGGATGAAGTTTTCCACCAAACATGGGATTCTTTCACCATAAATATCTACACTAAATGCACCCCAGATTGAGCGAGAGAAAACACCAATACATGAATTCACACATGAAATCTTCAAAAGCTGAAAGCATCACAGAGGTTTTATCAATTTCAAGTTTTCAACAATTCCCAGAAATTCTTAACCCACAAACTACTTGACAGTTTCAAAGACCAGCAAAATTTCTGACATGTACACCTCATCTCCCCATTGTGGCACTGAAACTAGGATGTCCTGGTTCAAATAGAAAAGTAATGTGTAGCAGAAGAACGTCGAGCCTCTGAACAAGATCGTTGGTGAAATATTACAATGAAGACAGGAAGAGGAAAGAGAATAGGCCTGAGCCAACACATTAACAGGTTGTTCGATTCAATCCTCCAAGTAAAGCATGTTATGAAGATGCCCGACAATGTAGATCTGTTCATAATTTCGAGTCTTTTGACAAATACCAGGCGCCCCGATGCATACCTTGAATAATGCAAGAAATGTGAATATATGTTTAGCACCCACATATTTTTCATTCGTTTTTCATTCCGCGAGATTCATCATCCCAAAATGAGGATGCATGGGATATTGCCATCTTCTCCTTATTCTACAAGACTTTTAATGCATTAGTGAAAACCATCTATTATATTTGACCTTCAACTTTTCACATTCCTACCATATGGGAGGATAACTGATTGCAAATCGATCTCTAGCATATTATAGAGATATTTCTTCATTTATGGATAAATATAAAGTGTTTTTTACAACAAATGAAACAAAGGAAAGAACACAAATAGCTTGACTTGGTGCATTACGGCCAGATACTTCCTTTTATATTAACAAATTACAAAATATTATTATGAATAGAGCATTTCTATGTCGCTATTGGTACCATATTTTTGAAGGCATGAAGAATTCCAAGTTGGGATACCATTTTACTGGAAAAGCCAATGCGAACATGTATTTTTTTCATGTATTCATATGCATAGATGTATGCATGCATGCATATATATATATATATATATATATATATATATATATATATATATATATATATATATATATATATATATATATGTGTGTGTGTGTGTGTGTGCATATGTACAGAATATCAATGGACTGATGGATGTATATATGTATGTACATTCACAAATACCTGTCGTACAAAAATATCAGCATGTTTCTTGAGGAAATAAATAAATAAATAAAAAGATCTTATGAATATATCACAAAAACACTTCTTTCAAAAATAAGAATATATCACAAAAACACGGGAATTTCAAAATATTACAATAATAAAATTAAATTAGAATTAAAAAGGATAAAATTAGGATTTATCAAGAACAATCAAACATTGTGATATTTTCTTTTTCTTTTGAAATTTATCATGATATTTAGGAGCTTTTTGTGTTGAATAAAAACTCAACAACATAATCAATTTGAAGCAAAGAACTATGGCATATTTATATTTATGGGTGTCCATATATGTATATGTGCATACATATACATATTATGCCATGCAGATACAGCTGAAGATATGGGAATACATCCATCTTTATGGAGTTTTCGATTAGAATACCGAGTAAAGAGATAGATATGGAGAATACAAATGGAGTATGCATGTCCATTGGAACATAATCAAATTTTAAGACCCAAGATCAAATCTGCTTATCTCTCATTGGTCTTTGACGGAACACAATACAGTCAACAAAAACATATCCTTACACTCAGTACAGTTTTAAGATATTCTTGCTTGATGGATCTGAAAGGATTTATAAATTTAAATATTTGATGTGAAATTGTTCACAAAGGAACACTTTAATGTAGCTGCACCAAATTTTACCTCAATTTAAGAATCTTCCATTTATAAATCACCAAGAATAAACTTTTCATTTCTTATGCAAACATTCGAAGACAAGTATAAATACCCCAAAGGAGTTAGTGTAGTTCGAGCAGGCCTCGGCTGTCAGATTGGCAGTCGGGGTTTGACTCACGTGGACACTACCCCCTTGCATTAGCCGAAGCCCACATAGGCCCCCGGTGGTGAGGGTCCTAGCCATGGCATTTTATGCCGCCAGGACGGGATGCTGTCTACAGTCCTGGACGTGGTTTCCCCAGGCAAAATATGGAAAAAGAAGTATAGACATATTAATCCTTAGTGTCTACAACAAGCATGATATGCCCAATGATGCATAAAATACAAACCTTCAAGTGCGACAAGCTTAAAATTTCCCGCAGCTCCTGAACTGTGAGCGTATTTAGCACCTCCCTTAACGTTCTTTTTGAGGTCAGCTTCAAAGGATCCCAACAGTACATATAACCATTTTCTGTGAAAGAAAAAGTAAATTGATGCCTAGCAATAAAATAGACACTGTTATCCAAAAATTGAAAAGAAAAAATCCCAAATAGCTAGGGAGATGAAAAAATACTAATTACCACATAATTCCCCAATTGCAAACTGTGCATCTGAAACTTCAGGGTATGACACATTTGACATCCGAAACCATGGCCCTGGATTGAAAGAGCCAGTCATCATCATATGCTATGATGATTGAAGGTCTTACGGCAGAACATTGTAAAGCACGTGTAGTCAAACATGAACTTAAGATTAGAAAAGGATGCCCACATTAACTCCATATTGTATGTACTCTTGACTAAAGTTTTGTAGCACATTTTGGTCTATGGATGAAGAGGTAGGGGCGACATCAGCACAAGGACAGGTTGGCCCAAGGACCGAGGCCTAAGCCCGTCCACATAAAATATCGGGCAAACTCAGGCCTAGGCTGTTTAGCATGGCTCAGATTTAAGCCCATAGTAACAAAAGTTTTCTGAACAGATCAACTCAGCTTAGGCTCAGGCATAATAATTTCTGGCCAGTCTAGGGTGGGGCCTAGGCCTATTCTCAGCCCATAGTACCTTAAAGGCCCAACCCAGACCTTGCACATGTTCACCCGTATGAATGCAGCCTCATGTACTCTGGATCAATTTTTTTTAGCTATCTTCTCAAACACAGCCAAAATAGTACATTAACCATTCATATGAAGATAATTCAGCTAAAAAGTAAAAATCTGTCCAGCAATGATAACATGGATGTAGGAACATGGCGATAGAATTCAGAAACTTCTGAAGTAATCAGTCTGCAAATTATGTTTGGGAAATTTTCCCAATCTAGATGTTAGAATTTGACAAAGGACCACAATTCAGTGGATTTAACTCACAAAATTAATGTTTTATTAGCTTTACTTTTTTATGCACTTATTTCTTATCTAATAAAATGATTACATAGATTTATCAACTCAACTCATGACCCTTATATTCAAATCCCTTGCTTGATCATGCACTCTTTGCTTAAGCAAAGACTGAATTATCTATATTTGGAAAAGTAAATATGCATGTGAATAAATAAAGAAAAACCTATTTATATCCCTAATTGCTCTTCCCAGTTTTATTTAGAATGTTTTGCTCTGACCAAGATATGAATCTAACCCTTCAAGTTCTCATTCTTACTGCCAGTGTAGAACTAGTCAGAAAATTCAAACCATCTCTCTAGCCAGGAATGCTTCAAATAATGTCCCAGAATGCAAGAAAGTGAATTCAGTTAAACCCTTTTCTTTGAAATTTAAAATGTCTCATCTAAGCACTGTAATCACATACAAAAAAAATAATAGAGTGCCTCTTATGGGCTTTACAAATCCACAAAAAGTGTGTCAACAAAAGGACCATTTATGGGTCAAATACAAGGACACAATCACAACATTCAAATGGGCAAGAAACAAAGAGTAAAAAATATAGATCTTTTTAGGATAATTGTTTGAGACGAGCTTGAGAATACAAGAGGAGATTCATCCCTATTTATATACAAAGGGACCCAAAAAGGCCATTGGGAGTGCTCCCAACAGCAACGACTCTTTGAAAAGGGCATTACAAAGACTATAACGCCCTTGACAAAAAGAAGAAAACAAAAAAGGCTAAAAAACCCTAAAGTGTCCTTAGTGAACACAACTAATTACAAGAGGCAAAAAGACAAAAATATCCTTATCGGGTATTTACCTATTACATATATATACATACTAATGTGTGTGTGTGTATGTGTGTATATATATATATATATATATATATATATATATATATATATATATATGTGTGTGTGTGTGTGCATACAACTTAACACTCTCTCTCAAACTTATGGTGCAATCACCAAAAGTTTGTCAAACAAAAAGTGAAACCAGAGAAAAGGAAGAGTTTTCATAAAGAAGTTGGCCAACTAAAATTTTGATGGTACATATGGCAGGATGATGGTCTTCTTCAAGTACTCTTCACGAATAGTGGCAATCCATCTCAATATGTTTGATGCGCTCATGAAACGTGTGATTGCCAACTACGTAGATCGAGCTATTATTATTGCAGCATAACCTTGAAGGTGATTGCATATACACCCCCATGTCTTTCAATAATCTTCTCAACCACACAACTTCAGATGTTGTGGTGGTCATGGCGGTACTCAGCTTCAGTATAAAGACACCTTTTGTTGTGAGAAATCCCTATTCTACCCCTATTAAGTCCACTTACACTACTAAGGACAAAAATCAATAGGTATACCAAAAGTATACCTTGATTACAAAAGACAATATAAAAAAGAAATATCAATAAGTATATCTAAGTATACTTAGGTATATACAACAAAAATAATATATATATGCATACAACTTAACACTCGCTCTCAAACTTACGGTGCAATCACTGAAAGTTTGTCAAGCAAAAAGTGAAACCAGGGAGAAGGAAGAGCTTTCGTAAAGAAGTCAGTCAACTGAAATTTTGATGCTACATATGGCAGGATAATGGCCTTCTTCAGGTACTCTTCATGAACATAGTGGCAATCCATCTCAATATGTTTGGTGCGCAAATGAAACCTGTGATTGTATGTAGACGGCGCTATTATTATCGCAGCATAACCTTGAAGGTAATTGCATATACACCCCCATGTCTTTCAATAATCATCTCAACTACACAACATCAGATGTTGTGGTGGTCATGGTGGTACTTAGCTTCGGTTGACGATAATGACACCTTATGTTGTGAGAAATCCGTATTTTACTTACACTACTAAGGACAAAAAAAAATAGGTATACCAAAAGTATACCTTAATTATAATACAAAAAGAAATATCAATAAGTATATCTAAGTATACTTAGGTATATACAACAAATGATATTACATTTATGTTAACAGTCTCATCCTGTTGAAAAGAAGCTTCATCGAAAACAACATTTTTAGATATTTTTATGCACCTCTTCTTGATATCATAACACTTAAAATCTTTATGACTATCAACCAACAAACTTACAGACAAGGGCCTTAGGCTCAAACTTATTTTTCAAAGCATCATCAATGTGAACATAACAAATACAGTCATATGCACATAAAAGATTAAAATCTTGATGCTTTCCAAACAGCACATAATAAGGAGATTTATGATCCAAAATTTTCATAGGATGTCTTTAAAAGTGCATGGCTGAATGAAATGTTTTGGTCCACAAGTAGAATTGAATTTTTTCTTCATGCGTCATCGTCAAAGCACTCTCGGCAATATGGTGATGCTTTATTTCAGAAATACCATTTTTGTATAGTGTAAGGGCAAGACACCCTTCGATTGATTCTATTATTCTGAAGATATTTAATAAATTCTGTTGAGAAATACTCCCCACCAACATCACATTAGATGTTTATAATAGACATGTAGAATTGATTTTTTTATTAAGGTATGAAATTTTTGAAAGAGGTGGAAAACATAATGTTTATGTTTCATAAAGTAGATCTACGTGAAACAAGAATATTCATCAACAAAAGAAACATAATAATGATTGCCTGAAGAAGAAGCAATAGGGGAAAGACTCTAAACATCAGAATAAATGATCTCAAAAGTTTCAAAGCCCTTTTATTCATAACATTAAAAGCAAGTAGATGACTCTTTTTAACTTGACAACTAGGACAAATAACATCAGCTGACTCAAAACTCAAACTAGACTTAGGAATCAAACCACTGGAAACCAGCCTTTCAACAAAAGATAGACTGCAATGCCCTAAATGACTGTGTCATACACTTGGCTTATTTTCTTTAGACAAAAGACACGATACTTTTGACTCTTACATATGCTTCAGAATACGAGTAGCAAGCTTTGGAGAAGAATCATTTTTTAATACGTACATGTTTCTCATTCATTCTCCCTCAGCGAACGTCTTCTTCATCTAAAGATCCTCGACATAGATAGAAGAAGGGGTAAATATTACGCACGAATTAGTATCATCAACTAATTTGGAAACTGAAACTAATTTTTTTTTTATATTAGGAACTAAGAAGACATTGAAAAGCTTAAGAGAACTAGAATTAGACAAAGGAATGGAAACACTTTCAACATGTGAAATGGGGTGATGAGTACTGTCACCAGTAATAATATTAGAACTACCAGAATAAGGAATCAATTTCAGAAGCTTACCCTCATCTCCAGTAATGTGGTTAGCTGCTCCTGAATCTATTTACCACACCCCCTAATCATTCTGTTTGAGATTGAGGCCTGAAAAGGCTGCCAATAGTAACTATTTTTTCACCACAATTTGACCTCCAGAGGTTTGTCCTTCACTGGTTTGACAGGTAACATGGGTTTTATTTTGATTCTTGTTCTGAACAAATGTTTGAGAATTATACCTGGCTTTGATATGTCCTAGCTTCTTCCAGATTTAACAAGTGGGAACCCCTCTGCCTTGACAATTATCAATCGAAGGAATATTTGGCAAGGGCAACAATCCACGGCCTCCCTAGTTTCCTCCAAGACCATGTCTTCCACCACCCCTTGGGCTTCCTCTTCCTCTACCATGACTCATGCCAATAGAAAAAACTTCATGAGTCTCCACTGTTTGTCTCCCCTACCAAGCTTTTAAGGGTGTTCTCACAATTAAGAAGCTTGGCCCTTGTCTCACCAAGTGTAAGAAGTGTTTGGAGATTTTGTAGGGTGGTAGATAAAACATGGTATTCAGAACCCAACCCGAGAAAAATATGTTGAACAAACTTTTTTCTTGAATTCCCCTTTCTGAGACTATGAAACTTCTTTTTCAGCAGCAGCACTCTTGATTCTGAAATCTGTGAATATGTGTATGCCAGATGTGACCATAGCTGCCTAGTAGTGCAATCATCTGGGATACCAAAGAAGGACCTCCTGTGAAAAAATAGACGTAATATAGGCGACCAAGGCTGTAATGAAACAAGGTACAATGGAACAATAGGGAAACAAACACAATGCCAACAAAGGGATTTAATAAACTCACTTGAAGTTGGTCACTAATGAACCAAATACAATCTCAAAAGAGATAAAAATACCAAACAGCACAAGAGGCATACAAGCCTATAAGATGGGAAAAAACTCTAGAGAAAACCCTCAAATGCTTCTAAAAGCATTGAAGAATAACAAGGGAGTGAGGCTCTATTTATAGAGCCTCACTCCAACACATGGGAGGCAGTCCAGCTCTTTGGACTGCCTTCCAACAGTCATTATTATGACTGTTTCGTGGCAGTCCAACGTCTAGTTGGACTGCTGCCCAACAATCATATTTTGACTGTTGTGCACAACAGTCATATTTTTTACTGTTGTGCCTAAGCTGTACAGTTTATTTATTATAATGTTAAATTACATTTCAGTCCCTAGTGGACTGTACTATATGATAAAAGACAAAAATACCCTTATCGGGTATTTGGATACAATTTTATTTTTAACACTCCTCAAACTTATGGGGAAATCACTGAAAGTTTGCTAAGAAGATACAAAAATTGAGGTAGTGGAAGAGCTTTGGTGAAGAAGTCTGCAATCTGAAATTCAGACTGAAGATATGGCAATGTAATGGTCCCCTTCAAATATTCTTCGCGAACATAGTGACAATCCATCTCAATGTGTTTTGTTCGCTCGTGAAATGTGTGATTGCTGGCTATATAGATGGCACTTTTATTATCACAGCATAGCTTTGAAGGTTCTGAGACATCAACATCCATATCGGAAAGTAGTGCTCTCATCCACACAACTTCAGTGGTTGTGGTAGTCATTGCCCTGTACTCAGCTTCCGTAGAGGATTAAGACACTTTCTGTTGTTTTTTGCATCGCCAAGAAATGAGAGAATCACCTAAAAATACACAAAAGCCAGTAGTTGAGTGATGGTTATTGGGATCTCCTCCCCAGTCAGAATCAGTGTAAGAAATAAGACTTAAAGATGAGGAAGAGGATAAGAATAGTCCTTTAGATATAGTTTTCATCGAATTATTCTTAATACTGCACTCATGTGGACGGTTGTGGGCGCATGTTGAAATTGACTTGCAGAATGTACGGCATGCGCAATATCTGGCCTTGTAATGGACAGGTACATCAACGATCCAATAAGTTGTCGATAAGGGGTTGGATCATCTAATAATACTCCATCTTCAGCTCGCATTTTCGCATTTATTACTTCAGGAGCATCAGCATATTTTGTGTCTGTGATTCCTGAACGCTCAACAATATCAGCTGCAAACTTGATTTGAGATAAAATATATCCTCTTGGTGAGTAGGCTACTTCAATTCCTAAAAAGTATCTCAAAAAAGCAAGATCAGTCATATCAAAAGATTTTTTAAGCAAAATTTTAATATCTTCAATTTTCTTTTGATCATTCCCTGTGATGATCATATCATCAACATACAAAAGAAGAATGATCAATGAGGTACATGTAGATCTCACAAAAAGAGCAGAGTCAGTGTAACAAGATTTAAATCCAAGTTTTAATATTGTACCACTGAACCGATCATACCATGCTTTAGGGGCTTGTTTAAGCCTGTATAGGGCTTTTTGAAGACGAAGGACCATGCCTTTTTCAATAGACAGACCAGGGGGAGGATCCATATATACTTATTCATTTAAGTTTCCGTTCAAAAATGCATTTTTAACATCTAACTGATATATCGGCCATTTTCGAATGGATGCTATAGCAACTAGAGTTCTAACTGTAGTCATACGAGCTACAGGGGCAAAGGTTTCTTCATAATCTATACCATATTCTTGAGAATATCCTTTTGCAACAAGTCTTGCTTTATATCTCTCAAGAGACCCTTAACTTTTTGTTTTAATTTTAAACACCCATCTACACCCTATTGTCTTCTTTCTGATAGGAAGAGGTTGAATTGCCCAAGTGTGAGCCTTGTGTAATGCATCTAATTCAATTTTCATGGCTTCAACCCATTCACTTATATTTTTGGCCTCGTTATAGTTGGATGGTTCATGATAGGAATGAATGGCTAAAAGACATGCCCTGTAGTTTGGTAAGAAGGACTCATATGAGACAAACCTACTCGGAGGCCTATGTGTTCGTTCTGACCTTCTAACACTAGTTTCTTCAGTATTTGTTAATTGATTATATCTGTCAAGGGCACATGGATGCTCCCCAGTATTTCGTCTAGAGTATTGAAGAAGACCTTGAGATGGTTCACTACTTGAGTCATTAATAGACTCGAAGGTTTCAATATCATTACTAATACCTCTATTGGGTAACAAATCAAATAAGAAAGCATACTCGGATTCTTTCTTAGGAACTTCAAAATCAAATCCACTGTCATTTTCTAGAAAGGTAACATTTCTAGAGACATAGAGTTTATCATTTGTTTTATCATAACATCGATATCTTTTTTTATTATCAGCATAACCAAGAAAGACACATTTTATGGCTTTAGGAGAGAGTTTGCTATATTTTTCAAGAAGCACGAAGCATTTACAACCAAATACCCTTAGCCTTTTTAAATCAGGAGAAATTTTAAAGAGTTTTTCAATAGGAGACTTGTTTTCCAAAGTTTGAGAAGGCATTCTATTTATCAGATAGACTGTGGTTAGGGCAGCTTCAGCCCAAAATTGCTTTAGAATTTCTTTTGAAATAAGTAGGGTTCTAGTAGTTTCAATGATATGACGATGTTTTCTTTCAGAAATCTCATTTTGTTGAGGTGTCCTAGGGCATGATTTTTGATGCACAATTCCATGATTTTTTAGATATAATTGAAATTCATTTGAAAGAAACTCTCCCCCAAAGTCGGAGCGGAAGACTTTAATATTTGTTTTAAATTGATTTTTAACTAGATTATGAAAGTTTTTAAAACATGAAAAGACTTCAGATTTGAGTTTTAGAAAGTAAATCCAAGTATGTCTACTAAAATCATCTATAAATGTAACATAGTACGAATAACCACCTTTTGACATAACAGGGGCGGGACCCCACACATCCGAATGCACTAATTCAAAAATTTTATGTGTCACAGAGGTCCTAGACCCAAAAGGTATCATTTGCATTTTTCCAAGTATACAATCTTCACATACAAAATTTTTATCTTTACAAAATTTTTCCAAAAATGGAAAAAGAGATAATTTGGATATACTTGGGTGTCCTAATCTTTTATGCCAAAGATCTATATTAATGTCTTTGACATGATTACAAAACGAGTATTTTGGTAAACACAAGAAATCCATGTAGTAAAGGTCTCTTCGTCTATGGCCTTGCCCAATCAGCTTCCCTGACTGGAGATCCTGCACCCAACACGCCTTAGATGAGAAGAATATTTTACAACCATAGTCAACAATTTGAGAGACCAAAAAACGATTCAAATCCAGTTTGGGAATGACTCTCACTTTTGGAACGAAGAATTTTTTTGAAATATCATCAAGGTTTCCTAAGCTTTTGACTTTTAAAGAGGTACCATCGGCAGTTGACACACATGAAAAATATGATTTAGTGCAATCAGATAATAGAGACTCATTATGAGTCATGTGGAAAGAAGCACCTGAGTCTAGAATCCAAGAGGTCTTACCTGGAGGAGACGAGGAAGAGATGGCAGCTCCGGATGTAGAAGGTGCAGCCTTAAGAAGTTGTGAGACGGCTTCTGCCATTTGAGCAAGATTTAGTTCATTGAAGCTGCCCCCTTTTCTTGATTCTTGAGGTTCTTCACTTAAGGCGGACACCTTTTTAAATTTGGGACATTCCGGTCTTATATGTCTAGGTTCCTTACAATGATGACAAATAATTTTTCCTTTGTATCCTCCTTTGCATCCTCCTCCATTGTGTCCTTCTCCATTGAACTTCTTCTCAAAGTGAGGTGGTTTATATGTTTTCACAAAATTTTCGAGCCTTGCCATGGCAAGGACCTCATCATTAGACTTGTGCATTCCAAGTCTTGTCTCTTCTTGACAAATTTGAGCAAGGGCCTCACTTATAGAAGGAGAAGTGGTCCTATGAAGTAAGGAAGATCTTACTTGCTCAAATTCCGGTCGAAGGCCATAAAGAAAGGAGAAAAGATTTTCTCTTTCGATTTGGGTCCTTCTCATATCAATAGCTGAACCTTCCCATTTTGGTTCCAACATGGCTAATTCATCCCAAATAGGAGATAAAATACCGTAAAAATCTCTTACACTTTTATCTCCTTGTTTTGAATTACATACCTTATCTTGGAGATAATAAAGCCTAGCCATATACTTTTGGATAAAAGTACTTCTTAGAAAGCTCCATGCGTCAGATGCCTTCTTCAATTTGATGATATTGGTGGCGATCTTGAACTCCATGGTATTCATAAACCATGAGAGTATTTGTGCATTGCTTGCCTCCCAATCTTCTAATTTATTTTGGAATTCTTCCAAGGCTTTTTTTTTTCTTCTTCGGACAAGGCTTTGACGTGATCTCCTTCTCTTCTAGTCAATTTGAGTTGTGGTTCACTAGTAGAACCACTAACAAAACCCCGCATTTTTTTCCTTTGATATGATTCTCCATAATCGTCGCCCACATCAAGTAGTTGTTTTCATTGAGTTTGTAGGTGATGACGATGGCGAACTCTCTTTCTCCCATAATGAATACTTGAGTTTAGACTAGAGGAGATAGGGGATGATCAATGATCAAAGAACACTTCCTTCACGAGATTCTCCTTCTTTCAAGAACCTCGCTCTGATACCATGTAATGAAACAAGGTACAATGGAACAATAGGGAAACAAACACAATGCCAACAAAGGGCTTTAATAAACTCACTTGAAGTTGGTCACTAATGGACCAAATACAATCTCAAAAGAGATAAAAATACCAAACAGCACAAGAGGCATACAAGCCTATAAGATGGGAAAAAAACTCTAGAGAAAACCCTCAAATGCTTCTAAAAGCATTGAGGAATAACAAGGGAGTGAGGCTCTATTTATAGAGCCTCACTCCAACACATGGGAGGCAGTCCAGCTCTTTGGACTGCCTTCCAACAGTCATTATTATGACTGTTGGGTGGCAGTCCAACGTCTAGTTGGACTGCTGCCCAACAGTCATATTTTGACTGTTGTGCACAACAGTCATACAGTCATATTTTTTACTGTTGTGCACAACAGTCATATTTTTTACTGTTGTGCCTAAGTTGTACAGTTTATTTATTATAATGTTAAATTACATTTCAGTCCCTAGTGGACTGTACTATATGATAAAAGACAAAAATACCCTTATCGGGTATTTGGATACAATTTTATTTTTAACAAAGGCTTGGTCCCTTCTCATTCAGACAATGTACTCTAGATTTCTGACAGCAGTGGTAGATATTACAACCCCTTTATCACCTTTTTTATACGGGATGAGATACTCTGGTGGGATTGAAATCGACCCATCGAGATGGCCTGAAAGATCATGGCCCCAAATAAAGGGGGTGATTTGACGTTTCCATGTCAGAAAGTTGGAATTAGTCAACTTTTCATATACAAGCTAATTAAGAAAATTTGAAGGCAAAACAGATTGGGAGGAGTTGGGATCCATATTTGGGAATAAAGGATCAAAGCACGCAAATATAACTAAAGAAAAGGAAAATATTTCATATCCCAGCAGTAAAATAGAATTAAACCCAGCGTGAACGAAAGAGGAATAAGATCCAAAATAACAAGATACTTGATATCACATGAAAATAGGTTATGATATTTCACGTCAGCCGAGGAAAACTTATAATCAGATCTGATGTGATTTGAGCAGGCCAAAAAGAGAAGAACATATGTCATGTCAGCCAAGAGAAGGACCCAATCAGATCTGGCGTTATGTGAATAGGTCAAAAGAGAGAGACGATAGGAAGAAAGTAAGAAAGAAGTGATGGATAATGAGAATAAAGAACTAGAATAAGAAAGAAAGAACATGAACAGGAGATTGGGAATCAAATAAAAGGAGATAAAAGAATCAAAAGTAAACTATAGAAAGAGTAGAAGGAGATGACCTTTCAAGCCAATCTTTGATGAAGTCCAAGTGAATCCCTCTTGCTCTGATACCATATCAGAACCTTAATCTTAAACCCAAAGCATCAGCACAGCAGAAGATAGAAGATACACAAAGATAGGGGCTCAAATTCACCACGATTCCCAATGTGGAATATTGTGGGTTACTATTCCTTTATATCAGAAAACTGTGACACAATGACAGATTACATACATACCCTTGACAGCATGTTAGAACATCTTTAAAGAAAAAGACAATATGAGAAATAAAAGAACCATTAATAATACAACATAACACAATATTGTGGATCTGGTTCCTAGATCCAACCCAATACCCATCATGATCCAACAATTATGGGAATAGAGAACCTCCCCTAAAACCCAACCTTGTGAATAGTTGAGCTAATTTAGGTAAGCCGCTTTTAGATAGATCAATGTTGTGAATATCGTTGAGGAGTATCAAGGCGTAAGACCTGCTCGTGAAATGAGACGTAAGCCTCGAGGAATAAGGTGTAAGCTTCAAAAAAATATTAAAAATTTGACCAAACGAAAAAACAAAAATAAAGATGCATCATTTATGTACTATTAATGAACAATTGGATATTAAGTGAAGTGTAATGCCCCCAAAATCCCAGACTTGTAACTTTTTAGGAAATTTTTGAAAGCCTTGTAATCATTCTTTTATCAGAGTTTTAAATAGTAATTCAGCGGAAAATAGTGTTTTGAAATAACAAGTCAACAGACCTTAGGCGCATTACTTGTGAACCTTTCCTTTACACAACGGATTTGTAACTCCGTACATTCGTTGAAACCAAAGAGATTCAAAACGAGGTTTTGATGTTTATACAAAAAGTAGAATTTCAAAGAAAACCTTTTTTACCAAATTACAAAAAATGTCCTCGAGAGCAAAACGTCAGGGAAAGAGTCTCATCTTGATATCATCACATCATCGTGTCATCGCTTGCCGTACTGACCTAATCATCACTTATACCCATAAAACGGAGTCAGATCGATAAAAATCTTGTAGGTGCATAGATATAACAATTCAGAGCAAGACTAACATATGTATTGCTCCTTTCATGATATGCAGTATAGAATGAGCAAAATGAGAATATTAACAGAATTAAGAACCAAACTAACATATATGTTGTTCTTTTCGTGGTGTGCAAGTCCAAATAAATAAAATGAACATGATAACTTTGTTTCGATATTAATTGTTCTGAAGGTACGCACATGAAAACATAAAAACAACTAAGATTGCTCGAGGGTTTATTATGTTATGCATTTTGATACTCCGGACAACTAGCTGAGTCTGTTCTTAAAGATACGGTCAATGACTAAAAGAGAATTCTCCAGAGGCCACTCGTTCAAGAAAATGCATCCATACTTCTACAGAAGTCATTGGGACTTATCACCTAGGATAATTTTTGGTAGCTCAATCCCCTAATTCCGATGACTAGGGACACCGAGTCATTTACTCGAGGGGTGGTTGTTAACAACCTGTCCATCAGAGTTGTTGTATCATCTCATCATCTTTCTTGATGGAACCAAAAAACAAATAGGTACGTCAGGTTTTATTTTAACTAACGACCCATTCTACATGCTCTAGGCTTTCAAACCAACTCGAGTATCTTGTTTGTGAAAGTGATGATCACAATTTATGTGATTTTCATTTCATCATTGTACATTTGCACGCTATGAGGTTACCATAAACCTCTCATCCAATCAGCGTAATACTAATATGTCGTGCATATCTGATAGTACTGTTATGATAAGAGGGTATCAGTTTCTTAAAAAGAAACCCCAATATCATTTAGAAATTTTAATGTTCTGTTTATCACTATTTATGTGAATTTCTTTTTATTATTTTGTATTTACATACTACGAGGTTACCATAAACCTCTCATCCAAATCATCATAGTATTAACATGTTGTGCATGTCTGATAGTACCGCTACGATGAAAGGGGTATCAGTTACTCAGCAAGAAACCCCAACAATATTTTGAAATCTCAAGTCTCATGCTCTAGACCGGGGATATCCAAGTCATTCGGATATCACAACAAGACTTTACGTACCTCTTAGAGCTACGCAGGGTTGAGGGAAAGACTTGGTTACGAATAGGCAACCACGAGATATTCGTTTTTGCTTTTCGAAACAACGAATATTTCAAACATTGAAATATTGCATGAAATCCCTTTTTTAAAAGACTGGTCGAGCATGTGCAAATCTGCGTTTTTAAAAGCAAGTGTAAGCATGTGCATGTTACAACATAGCGCTGTAGTATATGTATATCAAACATAAGCATGTGCGCATTACAACGTGGAGGCAATGTAAATGACAAAAGCGAGACTCGATGTGTGAAACCATACATCGAGCTAAATAAATTGTGTAAGCAGTGCACGCGGTACGAAACCGCGCCTCGACTAAATAAATTGTATAAGCAATGCACGATGTATGAAACCGTACATCGGCTAAATAAATGCTTAAGCAATGCACGAGGTACGAAACCGTACCTCGACTAAATAAATGTGTAAGTAGTGCATGATGTACGAAACCGCACCTCAACTAAATAAATACGTAAGTAGTGCACGAGATACGAAATACCGTGACAACAAAGTAAATAGCATAAAGCAAGACTCGATATGTGAAACCACACATCGAGTTAAATAAATTGTATAAGCAGTGCACGAGGTACGAAACCGCACCTCGACTAAATAAATATGTAAGCAGTAGCATGTGCACGTAATAGCGCAGCGGCAAAGTAAATGACATAAAGGTAAATGGACAAGGATTCACAAAATTGCGTCCTTGATTTAAAAGCATATATGTATATATTATATATGCTTATACACATATTTTAGAATTGTCCTACAATTGTCTTAGATGCAACTTTCTCCTACCTCGAAGATTGTCGGACTCGTGAATGATTATGAGTGTAGGTCTTCAAGGGCTCGTGCCTTGGTGCGTGTGTCGCATCCATTGGGCCGATGGGCGATGGAATGCACTAGAGTATTCGTCGTACTGCAAAAATAAGAACAAGAGAAATCCCTTTTTTAAAATCATGTGTTGGTATTATGTTTGGGTCAAAAGGAGACTAACCGAACCCTAGTTCGATCCGCCTAGCTAAATCAGTTTCTTAATCGGGGTGAGCCGATTCGGGGCCCGAGGTTAGCCAGGCTTGGCTGAGTCCGACTGGCTACAAGCGAGGAGGGGCCGAGTTGGGCTCGGTAAGGACCGAGCTCAACTTGATCGAGTGGGCCAGTTAGGCCCCAATAGAAACGGACTCGGTTGGACCCCCAACCGAGCCAGGCTCAATTCCGACCAAAACGGAAACCGGGGAAGTGGGGTGGGCTCGGCTGGCGAACCAAGCCTGACCCCATCCCTGGACGGGACCGGGCTTGGGCTTGATTCCTCTGAGACCATAGACTGAACTGGGCTCAGTCTGGTTGTTGAGCCCGGCCCAGTCACAGAATGGGAAGAAGAGGGAGCAGGGAGTGGCACATGAAAGAGAGAGATAGAGAGAGCAGGGAGGGGAGGGGAGGCAACCCTCCTCTGCTAAAAGAGGAAGCAGGGAGCGAGAGATGCGCACCTGAGGGATCGCGCAGCTCCGACGAGGCTGAGGAGAAGGTGGGAGGTCGTCGGCGCAGGGAGGCGGGATCGGGTCCTGCTAATGAGTCGAGGGAGTGAGAGGGAGGAAGAGCGAGGGTACAAGAGGACGAAAGAGAGAAGACAGGGAGAAGAGGGCGGGCATCGAGGAGAGAGAGCAGGGGAGTCGAGAGGGAAGACAAGAGTGGGGGAGGGAGTAATCAGGGAGAGAGGGTGTGCAGGCTTGCGATAAAAAGACCCCCCCCCCTGGGGGGTTTAAATAGAATACGAGGGGGATTAAGACCAGAATCTGGGTTGGATCCGGTCGGATCCAACCTGGATCCAAAAAAATTTTATTTATTTGAAAAACATGTGTTACATGAAGAATCTAAACTAAATTATAAAATGAATTTCAAGTAACAACTACAAGGCAAGGAGAAGGAGGAGGAGAACAAAAGAAGATCTATAGAAGAAGAAGATCGGCAGAGGAAGACGAAGGAGAAAAAGGAAGAGAATGAGAAGAAAAAGAAGAGACAAAGGAGAAGATAGACAGAAGGAGGAGGAGGAGAACAAAAGGAGAAGGAGAGAGAGAAGGGTGTGTACATGCCGATCTTCTTCTTCTTTCTCTGCCTAGAGGGGGAGTGCCCTATGGGTGTAATCAGTGTTGTGAAAAGTGTCGAGGAGTAGCGAGGTGCTCCACCAAAATCTGAGGTGAGGCTCGAGGCGTAAAGCGTAAGCCTCAAAGTTTTTTTTTAAACTTAAAAAAACTATAAAAAAATATCTAAAATTATAAATAAATGAATAATTCTTTATTGATGAAGCAACAACCAACAAGAAATAAAAAATCTCAAATAAATACTGAAAAAATATGAGATTAACATGTAAAAATGACATTAATGCAACAACTTGATCTATGTAAGTATCTAAGAAATAAAACATGAGCATTCATTAAATAAAAAATTAACATTAACAACGAAATGCATATTAGCATTAACAATATCATGTCATAATTAGAAAATGCATTTTAGCATTAACAACCAAATGTTAATATATATATAAGGTTGTGACTGCATGTAATTGCATGACTTGATTTTGCCACTAAAAGGGTTTAACGTTACATTCTAGAAGAGATTATTGCTCCTACGAAATTGAATACAATGAACAAGTTGACACAGTGATATAAATTTTCTGTGAAACGAAGCAACTAATCTCAATGACTTCATTAACGTGGTTGCTTTGAGTGTCTATTAGACTGCAAATTGGTGAACCTGCTACTAAGGGTGTCAATGGATTGGGTATGACCCGATCCTGACACATATTGGATCTTATAGGGACAGGGTTTGGTTGCAAAGAAGGCATTCTGATTAATTATTCAGGTTGGACCCAGGAGGTCCAATTATTATATGGGTTGGGTATGATTTATAAAATTTTATGCCAAACCAGGTCTGACCGGAGTTTTGGTTAGGATTCTCAAATTTTTAATGTAAAATAATTAAAAATATTATTTTGCCAGGTATGGACTGGGTCTAGTTTATGTAATTTTTATCGAATCTGGGTATAGTTTTTCTTATAAAAATCCAGTTAAACCCGAATCTTGATCTGATATCTACATTACTTAGTCGGTTTCAGGTTTGAACCTACTCATTTTAATATAGGTCCAACTGATGAGTTGTGGAGCCTGATTCAGAGTTTTTGCCCTTGTAATAAAGAGGGTCAGGGGGGCGCCCCTGGTGGGGGTCTTAGGGGGGCAGCGCCCCATGGAAGAATTTTTTTTGGGCTTATGTTTGAAACCCGGTGTCTTATGGATCAGACCTGATTTGTTTAGGTTTAGGGTTGTCACCCTTGCCTTGTATAAATTTTTTCTTTTCTTTCTCTCTTGTATCTGCTCTTGCCTTGTAGTAAATGCCCTTTTTACTAGCAACTTAGTTAAAATTGCGTAAAAAAAATCCTAATTGTTTGTCAAATGAGGGTTTTGACACTCATTTGACTAACAAATTCAAGGCGTGTACGCCTCGGCTTGAAGTGTGCCTCGCCTCGAGGCGTGCACCTCAAGGCGTATGAGGCGCACGCCTCGGGGTTGTTGCGCTTTGTACATGCGCCTCAAGGCATAAAGCCTCTCGCCTTGAGGTGAGGCGCGCTTTTTGCACCTTGAGGCGCATTTTTAATAACACTGGGTGCAATACAAAAGCACATAAGTGCATACAATGGCTACAAAGAGCCTATGGCTTGTTTAATGCCTCGTCCAAGATTGGACGGAACGAACGAACATAAAAGATCGAATGCAAGTTCTGTTTGTTCTGTAATAATTGTACTAAAAACAATGTTTGTTACGACTGTACAAAAAGTTGTGCTCTTTGTGTCCGCCGTTTGTTTTACGTTATGTGGACCAGAGTTACCGGAAGCGCCTAGGTAAAAGGGGAAGCGCGCTTCCCCGAAACGTCGTGCTTCCGAAGCGTGAGGGGAAGCGTCCCCCTTTTATGGGAAGCGCGTTTTCCTTTTATGGGAAACGCGCTTCCCATATATGGGAAGCACGCTTCCCCTGCGCTTCCCCATTTTTTCCATTTTTCGCTTCCCCCTCGCTTCTGGTTCGCTTCTTAGGTCGCTTCCGAGATGGTTCAAAATTTTCTTCTAAGTAGTCCCACGCTTCCCCGCTTCCTAAATTTTTGAAAGTGCCTCGCTTCCCGCTCCCGCTTCCCGTATCGCTTCCCGCTCTCGCTTCCTCGACTGGTAACTCTGATGTGGACAGCATGAACACATACAGATAATGGGTTAAATAACTTCGTTTTAGATCGTACAACTAGATTCGCCCAACCATATGAGTGTTTTAACATGTTTATTATGGATTTTAGCCCCCAGATATGGATCTTGAATTGGATCTAAAAACTAAAAATTGTTTAAATTTTAAATAATTTGAGAAAATTAAGAATTAATATTTTTTTATATATAAATGTTTTAATCAATGTCATACTACATCGAATTATGAAAGTTTATCATAAAAATATCAAACCCTAAAATCAAATTAACTATAAAAATCAAATTATCAAACCTATTAAACCATAAAACCTTAAAATGCAAGAAAATAAATCATAAATAAACCAAAAAACCTTAAACTATAAGAAAAATAATCATAGAAAAAAATTGATTCAAAGCCCTAATCACAGAAAATCAAATAAAAAACCCTTATCAAATTAAATACAAAAAGCCCTAATTTAATAAATTTGATTCAAAGCCCTAATCAAATAAATCAAATAAAAAAACCTAATAAATGAAAATCAAATAAAAAATCCTAATAAGTGAAAATCAAAGAAAAAACCCTAATCAATGGAAATAAAAAAACCTTAATTAATGAAAAAAAAAACAAATCAAAGCCCTAAGAAGAAGAAGAGGAACGAAGAACAAAGAACAACGAAAAAAAAAAGAACGAAAAACGAAGGGAGAGAGAGAGGAACGAAGAAAAATGGGAGGAATGAAGAAAAGGAGGAGATAGAGAGTCTGAAGAAGAAAAGGGGGACTCAACGTCGTCCTCGCCACTGACGCTGGTGATCCTAACACCGCCTCATCCCCTCGTCGCATGGCTGCAAGAGAGAGAGAGAGAGGGGAGAATGAGAGAGTCGGACGTCCCTCGTGTCCCTGTTCTAACCGTAACAAGGGGGTTGTGGAGCGAAAATTAGAGTAAAATAAGGATGTGGCGAACACATTCCGTGTGTCCGGCGTGTCCAAGGTTTGTTACATTCCCACGTTCCCAACGTGATTTCCATCTGAAATGGTGCAGGGACGGGGGTCAAACAACCACTAAATGTGCACAAGCACAAGTCCACAAAAGGGACAATACATGAGCCAATCAATGGCAAATACATGAAATCATAAGCACCAAAGAGAATACACAAAGGAACACAAAAAACATAAAAAAAAATAATAATCTTTATTGAGATAGAATGCTTAAGAAAGCATTACATCTAATGGAACAAGAGGTCCCTATTTATATACAAACAAGAGGGCCAAGAAGGCCCATATAGTTGTTGGGAAAGGCTTCAACAGCTAGAAATATAGTTATTGGAGATTTTCAATAACTATATTCACTAAAAGACAAAACTGAATATAGTTGTTGAGAATGACTAAAAGACAAAAGTACCCTTTACAAAATTGTAAAGGACTGAATAAAAATAAAATAAATAAAAGAGGTTAGTTCTACCCCTAAAGGGCAGAGCCTATTACATGTATAGAATTATCGTTCTACCACTAATGGGCAGAGCCTATTACATGTACAAAATTACCACAATACCCCAAAAGGATATTACCTATTACAAAGGAAAGAAAAACAATTTAAAACTATATAATATATACATATACATATACGAATATATACACTCATATATGAATATATATATATATATGAATCAATACATTTTAACACTCAACCTTCAGACTTACAGTGTGATTACCGAAAATTTGAAAATACAAAACATAGTGAAAGATCCAAGTCTTCATTGATAATCTTCACCCAATGCCTACAATTACTAACTCCATCTTCTGATGCAGCAGAAATAGAATTTTTTTCTCAACCCATGTCATCTTTAAGAACCTGCAGTATACACAAAGGAAGATATCCTAACTAAATAGATTTCAAAGAAAAAAATTTAAACAGTAGTTAAAAAATAGTTATAGTTTATATGTATATAGTTTCAAAACGCATATTTTGAACAAGAATATATATATAGAGAGAGAGAGAGAAGATGGTTAAGTTCCATAACAAAACATAAAGGTATTATAAACTAAACAATTTTAAAAGTGAGTAAGATATGCACCCTAATCAATAATTTAAAAATTCTAGAAATATTAGCAACAATTCAAGCAAGATACAATAGCCCTTAAGATAGACACAAGGAATATACTTCAAAATCATTTTTTAAGAATTTCTCGTTTAGGCAATCATAACCATAAAAACAACACATTTTCTTAAGGAAACATAAATTATGAACATAATAGAATTTAGATCACTAAAGTTCAAAAGACAAGCACATATTAGATATAAAATATCAATAAGATATAAACAATTTTTCAATAATGTCCCAAAGGCTCAGGTAAATATTTCAAATAAAGATACAACTTGTTAATTATACTAAGCAAAACACGACAACATGTATATTAAATGTAAGAGCTCAAAGGAACTCA
This sequence comes from Nuphar pumila, assembly GCF_984573655.1. Classification (NCBI taxonomy): domain Eukaryota; kingdom Viridiplantae; phylum Streptophyta; class Magnoliopsida; order Nymphaeales; family Nymphaeaceae; genus Nuphar; species Nuphar pumila. The sequence continues at coordinate 118,447,556 of NC_143255.1, forward strand.
CAAAAACATGAAGAATTAATTAAATTCATACAAAAAATGCAAGATAACCATCATGAAACAAATCTAAATATCCTCAACATATATATCCAACATGCAATTAAAGCATATTTAATGCACATAATAATGCATGATAACCCAATAGGGTTCATATACAAGAGGCAAAAGAGTCACTCACACAACCCAAATATGGGTTCAAGCACAAAAGCCACTAAGGACCAAGAGGACACATAAAAATAATAATTTTATTAAGGAGAGAATGCATGTAAAATTTTCAAGGGATGACCATTTTCCATATAAGAACAAACGGGCAGCGAAAAAGTTTAAAAAATACATTAAGAGATTTTAAAAATCTCATATACAAGAAATCATAACAAGAGAAATGATATTTGCAAATCTCAACAATAGTTTGCTCACGACAAGCAATCACCTCTTTGACCTCCAACTCACCATCCTCAAAATTCAAGTGTATCATCGCATAGGACAAGAGATTAAACACAAATGTTAGCAATAACCATACCAGTGACCATGCACCAGCAATATCGGCTATATGAACTGACAACAAATATCAGCTACAACAATAAGAGGTTCACATCCCTTACCTCACAAGTTGTAGAACTGCAATCAATACTATTGACTACAACGAATGCACATAACTCACTATAACCATGGTTGTAAAAACTGATAAAACAAAATTTCTTATCCAACAAAAAAAGTCACTCAAATAAGAGGGAAGAGCGGAGAAACAAGATTGGCAAAAATATTGTAATGAAGACAAACTGATGTCAATAAGCAAGAAGATTTGAAAACAATTTCAAATCAAGGTAAAAGCAATAAATTTTGCAATATTATGAGATTTAATTCATAAGGACCAATATGATCACAAGCAAATAACAATTGAGCCATCACTAACAAAGATCGATATGATCATCCTATAAACAATAAAGGCTAAAAAAACGATTGAGTGATACAACTCAACCAGAGGTCAATCAACTGTCAGTCATAGCTAAACAAGTGCCAATACGACACTAATAAACTTGGCAATCTATAGTGACAAGAAGATAGAGCTGCACACATAACTCACCCCAACAACTAACTTTGGCTCCACAACACCGAGATGCACAAAAAAGCAATTGAGTGATATAACTCACTAGAACCAGAGGTCAATCAACTGTCAATTAGAGCCAAAACAAGTGTCAATACGACACTCATAATTTGACAAAAAGATCGAGGTGTACACATAACTCACCCCAACACTGAGGTCCACAAAGGGACAATACACAAGTCAATCAATAGCAAATACATGAGATCATAAGAGGCACCAAAGAGCATACACAAAAAAACACAAAAAACATAAAAAATAATATCTTTATTGAGATAGAATGCTTAGGAAAGCATTACATCTAATGGGACAAGAGGTCCCTGTTTATATACAATAAAGAGGGCCAAGAGGACCCATATAGTTGTTGGGAAAGGCTCCAACAGCTAAAAATATAGTTGTTGGAGATTTCCAACAGCTATATTCACTAAAAGACAAAACTGAATATATCTCTTGTAGATTCTCAACAGCTATATTGTCTAAAAGACAAAACTACCCTTTACAAAAGTGTGAAGGACAGAATAAAAATAAAATAAAATAAGAGGTCTGTTCTGCCCCTAAATGGCAGAGCCTATTACATGTACAGAATTATCATTTTTCCCCTAATGGGCAGAGCCTATTATATGCACAAAATTACCACAATAACCCTAAAGGGTATTACCTATTACAAAGGGGAAAAAACATTTTCAAATTATATAATATATACGCATACACTCATATTTGAATATATAAATATGAATCAATACATTCTAACAATGAGCCCCCTTTTTTTCTTTTAAAAAGAGGAAAAGAATGAGATGTGTGCCTCAAGGCTGAGGGGCACCTCACCTTGAGGCGTACGCCTCAAGGCCCATGAGGTGCACACCTTATGGTGCCTTGCGCACCAGTAGTGCGCCTCGAGGCACCAAAGGCAGCGCCTTTTGCATCTTGAGGTGAGTTTTTAACAACACTGGGATAAATCTTTGAGCACTTTAGGGAGTTGTGCCATAACTATGGCTCATCCCAAAAGGATACTGAGATTTCCTCATGTTTTCCAACAATGACTCTTCTTCAAGAACTTCTCTTCATCAGAACCACATGGATATAGACATGAGTGATTTGAAGGTTTGTATCTGGATACAAACTCTAGCATGACCTTCACAGTCGATGCTAATGGAAAAGAAAAGAGACCATATGGAATTACTCACACTTTACCATCAGCAGCACATTGGTCAAAGAAGGCATCAGACCCTTCAAATACAACCACTCTCACATTTGGTGCATTCATATCCATGTCAAAAACAAAGTTTCAAACAATATAAATAGTGGAGATCACTCAACATTAGGTTACACTGAAAACATGAAAGCTATTTGCTAAGACTTTTCTTGGTATCCTTTTTCACTGACATCTCTCAATGCATAATCATGTAATTGTGCACCTTCTATGACATTTTTAATTCGGCTACGACAGGAAAAAAGAGAGTAAACAATTTCTTCTTCAATAAATCAATTTCACGAAATGAGACACTCAGCAATTCATTTTTGTTCATTTCTTTTTATCCACATATAAATAAGACAAGTATCATGCTTTTCATCTTTGACGTTTTCTGGGGGATACTTGTACAGTAACTGTTATATTTGTTCAAAGCAACAAAAAGACACCAATGCCAATGGAGCCATTTCCATCAGTTAATAACAAAAAAAGAAAAAATTTATTATAAGCCACCTTTACGTGTGTAAATTCGAATGAAAAGCCTCTGACTGTCATCAGATAAAGCATCAAAGCATCCTGCCAATGTATGAGCAAAAAACATTGACATGATTTAGCCAGAAAAAATATCTAACAAGCAAAGACATAAATTGACAAAAAAACTATGATTGGCACCTAAAAATGACCTTTCCTCGTCTGTAAATAGGTAAGTGTGGTGTTTCATAACCTCTTGCATCAAAATATGAAAGTTCAGCTGATACTTTTTCATATTTGGCGGGAAAGTTCTTGTAGATTCAACAACACGAATAGCATTACTCCATAAGGAATTAAAATACTGGTCACCATGAGGTCCATTTTTGCAATGTGGAAGTTTCTGACAGAGAACTCTAACAGGAACAACATCAGAAGAATTTTTTGGAAGAGAAGAAATAAATCCCTGCAGAGGAACATTTGAGAGCACTATTAAGAAAAGTTACATTTGAATTATCTCTAGGAAATAACCTGGTAAAGATGGGCAAGATGGATATAAAAATGAATGTGGTCAAAGAAATTGTGACGCTTTGAATTACGTACTATTTTAGGCTGTGTTTGTGTTACATGTTTTACAAACATTTGGCATAAAACTCACAGAAATCGTGTTAAACTTAGTGACATTCAAGTAAGCTTATCTAGCAGAGACAATGTTACTATCATGAACTATGAAGCAGAATTGAAGAAGAGAAATAACATTACTTTCTCAAAAACAAAACGATGGCCTAGAAACTACCTCAATAGATACATGCATAGGTGTAGGACCAGAGTTACCGGAAGCGCCTAGGCAAAAGGGGAAGCGCGCTTCGGAAGCGCGAAACATCGTGCTTCCGAAGCGTGAGGGGAAGCGTCCCTCTTTTTTGGGAAGCGCGCTTCCCTTTTATGGGAAGCGCTTCCCCCACGCTTCCCCCTCGCTTCCCCATTTTTTCGCTTCCCCCTCGCTTCTGGTTCGCTTCCTAGGTCGCTTCCGGTTCGCTTCCTAGGTCGCTTCCGAGACGGTTCGGAATTTTCTTCTAAGTGGTCCCACGCTTCCCCGCTTCCTAAATTTTTGAAAGTGCCTCGCTTCCCGCTCCCGCTTCCCGTATCGCTTCTCGCTCCCGCTTCCTCGACTGGTAACTCTATGTAGGACACAATGGACATGCTTTGTACAACAAAGGGCAGGATACAGGGACATATGTGAATGCTATGTAATGAAAATTCATAATCTAATATAAAGTAATAAACACAAAGGTCATCTTAAAAGTACACAAATCTTAATTTGTTGCTTAAGTCATTAAATGAACTCTAAAGAAAGCTTCCTCTGATGCATAGTCACCTAAGACCATTTTCTCGGACAATCCTTAAAATATTTAAATTTGTCTACAACTTCAGTGGAACCTACATCCCAGGATTTCATATTTTCCTTTTTTAGTTGTTTAAGTTCAATTTCCTCACAACAGCTGCTGCTATTCCAATGTAAGCCATGAATGATCGACCAGTTGTAATTTCCATTAAGTTGAAAGGAAGCATTACAAAGTTGCTCTCGAGAAACAGGATTTATCAGCCATCTTGAAGGTTCTAAACATGAACTGCTCCCAAACTTGCCAGACAATGCTGAGACTGTAGTACAAACAACACAGTTTGTCATTGGCAACATTATGTACAACAGAACATGCAAATTAATTTGGCCATGTTTAGGAATAAAGAAAAGCATAACACTATCTTGGGAAATGGTACTAGCTGAAACACCAATAGCATTTTTGGTTTTGGAATTGAAAGCCTCTCACATGAAATCAAGATCACATTTGTCATTTATGCAAGCGCCCCTAAAATGAAACAAGAGGCAAAACCATTCTTACATGATCAAAAATTTTGTTTCTTTGTTTTATGCCATATGTGGAACAAAATAAAACCTTTAACCCAGTGATCAACTTTAAACTTTATAACTGAACAAGCTAGAAACTTTTTATTCATGGTACCTGTTAAAATACACACACACACACACACACACACACACACACACACACACACACACACACACACACATATATATATACATACTGTTATAAACAGTTCTGTAATAAGTAATGCCCTGCAGGGGCATTTTTATCTTTTTTATTGGTTGTAATAGTTATCCATTAGGGACAGACTTGTACCTTTTATTTTTATTTCTTTTTTGCTTTTCCATATTGTAAAGGAGCTCTTTGGTAATTTGGACCATAGAGCTCCCTTCTCTCTCGTGTAACCTATTTAAAAGCGACCTTTAGTCCCCATTATTTAATGCTTTTTCTTAAGCTATCTCAATAAAGGCTAATGTTTTTATGTGTTTGGCTTAGCTTATTAGCACTCTTGTGCTCGTCTTATTGTGTTTGGCTCTTTATAAGCCTCATTAGCACTTTTGTGATTGTCTTCTTGTGCATTGCCTCTTGACTCTTATATAGTCCCTTAGTGGACTGTTTTCTGCTTGTGCACTTGTGTTTCATTACATGGTATAAGAGCCCTTTGGATTCTTTTGGTCTTGGAGGCTTTGTTCGTGATGATCAAGGATTGTGTGTTTGTGATTAAAGTTTTTAGTGATCTATCTTCTTCTTTATTCATTTCTCTTATTGTTCATCATGGAGCATGAATCAAGAGTCGATCTCTCCTTCAAACTCAACGAATCCAACTACATGATGTGCTCTTTTTGCAAGAAAAAAATACCTCAAAGGCCAGAAACTTTGTGGATTTGTAATGGGCACTACTCCCAAACCATCTTTAAAGCCCACCAAAGTCAAAGGTAGTGAAAAAGTCTCTGAAAGAGATGATTGCATTGAGAATATCCATGAGCATCAATTAAAGGTAAAAGATTGGGAAAGCAACCATGTTAGGATTTAAGCATTGTTTATGAACAATGTTGACATAAAAATATGGGACAACATTGCTAAATTTAGAAGAGTCAATGAATCATGGTTCTTTTTTAAAGGTAATGTATACCCAAAAAGACCTTCCTAGACAATATTTTTTTCAAGACAAGATTAGAACTACTAAGCAAAGGGACATGAATATCCGTAATTATTTTAGTGATTTGTCTCTTCTTTGAGACAAATTAGCACTTCTTGAGCCAAAATGGGTGACCACCGAAGATATTGAACTTAGAAGAGAGCAAGTTGAGAGAGAACACTTCTTTCAATTTTGTCATGGTCTAAGACCAAAATTTGAACAAGTTAGATCATCTCTCCTTCATAGGACTTTGGCCATGCATGTTGAAGATGCTCTTGCCGAAATATGCCAAGAAGAGACTCGCCTTGCATGACTACCAAAGGTGAAGATGTTTTAGCCGTTACTAGGTTGGGTAACAATGTAAGGCGTTATAGGCCCCCTCATTTTGCAAAAGCAATATAACTATAATAGTAGATATAGAAAGGGTGTTATTTACCACTATTGTAATTAACCAAGACATATTAGACCGGTTTGCCCAAAGATTAAAAGCAAAATCGCTTTTGTTTGAGAAATCACACCCAAGAAGGAAGAATCTAGCAAGAATGGAGGAGATATTAAAAACACTTAGTCAAATATCGGATGCATTACAATTTCTCAAAGCATTTTCTACTTCGGGTGCCGCCATTGCAACTTCTTCATCTCATTCAGGAATATAGATTTTTGACTCGGGTGCTTCCTTTCATATGACCCCTCATGAAAATGTTTTTTCTGAAGTTTGCATTAATTCTATTTTATCTTATGTCTCAACCACCGATGGAACCACTTTAAAAATAAATAGTATTAGAATTCTTGATTCAAAATCTTCTCAAAAAATTATTGTTCCAAAAATAAGGGTTGTTCCAATATTGAATTTAAATATTTTCTCCGTCTCAAATTTTTGACCATGGATGCAAAGTCTCCTCATCTAAAGATTGTACCGTGCAGGATCTCCAGTCAGAAAGCTGATTGGGCAAGGCCATAGGTGAGAAGATCTTTACTTCATCTTTCACCCAAGTCATTTTGTAATTATGTACTAGACAAAAGTATTGATATTTGGCATAAGAGACTTGGGCATCCTAGTTTTTCAAAGATATATCTCTTTCCTTTTTTGAAAAACATTTGTAATGAAGAAGAAATATCTTGTAAATATTGTATTTTTGGAAAAATGAAAGTCATTCCCTTCCCATAGATCTTTCATTTCTACTCGTCCTATTGAATTAGTGTATTCATATGTATGGGGCCTTTCACTGGTCATATCGAAAGGAGATTACAACTATTATGTTATTTTTGTTAATGATTTCACTAGATATACATAGGTTTACTTCCTAAATTTTAAATCCGATGTATTCTCTTTTTTTAAGGAATTTCATATAATGATTAAAAATTAATTTCTTAGTAACATATTTATTCTTAGGTCCGATTCGAGAGGAAAATATATGTCAAATGATTTTCAAAATTATTTGAACCAAAATATCATTTGTCATCAAAGGTCTTGCCCTGGAACTCTTCAACAAAATGGGTTAGCGGAAAGAAAATATAGGCATATAATAGAAACGGCTAGGACTCTTATCATTTCTAAGGACATTCCAAAAAACTTTTGGGCCGAAGACGTTTTAAAATCAATCTACTTAATAAATAGAATACCTTCATCCTCTTTACAAAATATCACCTCATTTGAAAAACTTTTCAAAATGACTTCAGATTTTAAAAAATTAAGAATCTTTGGTTGTAAGTGTTATGTGCTTACTCATAAATATGATAAACTATCTTCAAAAGCTATTGAGTGTGTTTTCTTGTGATATGAGGAAAATCAAAAAGGATATCATTGTTTTCACTCAAAGAACAACAAACTTTATGTTTTTAAAGATGTCACTTTCTTAGAAAATGAAAATGGGTTTGATAACAAAGGAACTAAAGCAGAAGTTGACTATACATTTCTATTTGATCTCTTACCAAGAAATAATGAATATAACAAGCTTGACTCTAATTATGTTTATTATCCTTGTTTGAATGATGATTTTAGTAATGAACATCCGGTTGTTGATGAGGTATGTCATCAAAATGAAAGTCTAATTGAAAATGCCCCTAATAATAATATGCATGTTTATACCCGACGTAGACAAGGTGATCATCTATGTGCTCTTGACAAGTTCTCTCAAAATATACCCTTAAGGAATCCCAACTTAAGAGATCTAATCGAATATCTAATGCTCATAGTAGATTTGTATCGTATAATTCATTTTCTCCCAACTTTAGAGCATGTCTAATAACTCTTTACTCTTATCATGAACCATCACATTATAATAATGTCAAAAAATACCTTCATTGAATTGAAGCAATGGAAATAGAATTTGATGCCTTTAGGAAAGCCAACACTTGAGAAATAGTTGATCTCCCTCTAGGCAAAAAACCTATAGAATGTAAGTGGGTGTTTAAAGTCAAGACCAAAAGTAATGGATCTTTAAAAAGGTATAAAGCAAGATTGGTTGCTAAATGGTATGTACAAGAATATGGAGTAGATTATAAGGAAACCCTTGCCTCCGTCGCTAGGATGACTAGTGTCTGAACCTTAATCGCCATTGGCTCTATCCAACAATGGCCAATTTATCAACTAGATACTAAGAATGTTTTTTTAAATGAAGAACTTTGTGAGAAAGTTTATATAGATCCCCCACCGAGAGTTGATATTAATGATAAAATTCTGAAACTCAAAAAGGCCTTGTATCGTCTTAAACAAGCCCCTAAGGCTTGGTATGATAAATTTAGTAACGTTATGATTGGCTTAGGATTTGTTTTTTGTTATACTGGAGTGCTCTCTTTGTCAAGAAATTATGATACTTTTACTATATGTTGATGGCATTATCATTAAAGGAAATGACAAAGGAGTTACTGAAATTAAATTTGTTTTAAAGAAAATTTTTGATATGTCCGACTTGGGATTTTTGAGATATTTTTTACGAATTGAAGTTGCCTACTCACCCAAAGGATATCTTCTCGCCCAAATGAAATTGGTTGCTAACATATGTGGTAGGTCAGGAATTTTTTATGAAAAGAAGGTAGAGAACCTAGAAGTCATAAATGTCAAATGGAGACTCGAAGATGGCATACTGTTTGAAGATCCTACTCCTTATCGCCAATTGATTAGATCTCTCACCTACCTTTTTATCACCCGACCTGATATCGCTCATGCAGGTAGTCAGTTCTAGCATGCTCCCACTACAGTGCACATGGGCGCAGTTATGAGGATTATTCGATATATTAAAAACACAATCTCAAAAGGGTTTTTCTTATTCTCCTCATTGTCTTCAACTAAAGCAGAATATCGAAAAATGACTATGACAATAATGGATCATGTATGGCTAAGGACTCTTCCCCAAGACATAAAAGTTTCTACTCCAAATCTTCGAAGATGTGCTATGATGACAAAAGTGCAATTTATATTACAAGCAACCACACCTTTCATGAGAGAACAAAGCACACTAAGATGGACTACCATTACATATGTAACGAGTATCTTAAAGGAATTATTGAGTTACTGTATGTCACATCAAAGTACCAGCTTGCAGATTTTTTCACCAAAGCTCCTCCTACACCTCGTTTTATTTTTTTCTTTAACAAACTTTCAATGATCTCAATGTAAGTTTGAGGGCGGTGTTAAAATATATATATTCATATATATATATATATATATATATATATATATATATATATATATATATATATATATATATATATATTTACTGTTATAAACAGTTTTGTAATATGTAATGACCTACAAGGGCATTTTCATCTTTTTTATTGGTTGTAATAGTTGTTGTCCACTAGGGACAGATTTGTATTTCTTTTTATTTATTTTTTGCTTTTTCCATATTGTAAGGCCTCTTTGGTCATTTGGACCATAGAGCTGTTGGGAGTCCAACGGTCCATTGGGAGCTCCCAACAGCTCTATTAGGAACACCCTTCTCTCTCTTGTAGACTATTTAAAGGGGACCTCTAGTCCTCATTTTTTAATGATTTTTCTTAAGCTATATCAATACAGACTATTGTTTTTATGTGTTTGTCATATTGTATTTAGCTTAGCCTTATTAGCAATCTTGTGCTTGTCTTCTTGTGTTTGGCTCTTTGTAAGCCTTATTAGCACTTTTGTACTTGTCTTCTTGTGCATTGTCTCTTGGCTCTTGTATAGTCCCTTAGTGGACTGTTTTGTGCTTGTGCATTTGTGTTTCATTTCATTATCAACCTAAGTCAAGCAACCATATGGTGATATCTAAGAACTTTAAAGGTTCATAATTCATGACCTATATTGCTCCTGACAGCCAAGTATGAACAGATAGAACTTACAATTATGTACAAATGGATACTCTAAATATTCTTGAATCTTATATTTTCTACGAAGTTGTGAAGAACAACCATCTACACATCATGCAACATTTATCCTGATCCATGCAAAATCACCGGTAACTCCGCCTGTGTATAAAGGAGGAGGGTTGCGGTAGGCCAGTGACAACCGGCATAAAAACTTAGTCATACCCTATGAATATGAACCAATATGAGAATTTCGTTGGGGCGTTCCCTACTAAGCGACGCGTTGTACTCTATAGGCCCGGAGGTAGTGATAAATGGGCAAGGGTTGCTAGGTCATCGTACGGAAACGACGCGTCACACCGGCGCCCGAGTGTGGTGTAAAATAGGCAAGGGTTCCCTCACTTTGTTGGACGGGTGGGGGTAAAGAAGTTAGTCCAAGACCATAAAATTAGGTTAGCCACTTGAAACATAGGTAGGTGTAGGAGAAAGATTGATATTTTATGTCTACAAGAGACCAAATAGGTAGGTGAGAAGGCAAAAGTGATAGAACCTTGGGGATATAAGATTTGGTATACAGGAATAAATAGAAATAAGAATGTAGTAGGGATTGTTATGAGTCGTGAGTTTATAGATAATGTAGTTGAGGTCCGTAGGAAGGGTGATAGGATTTTACTTATTAAATTAGTATTAGGTACGGATATTATTAATATTATTAGTGTTTATGCACCTCAAGTAGGTTTAGATGATTATATTAAGCGTCAATTTTGGGAAGATTTAGATGGAGTAGTACAAGGGATATCTTATGGAGAAAGACTTTTCATCGGCGGTGACCTTAATGGGCATGTAGGCATTAGTAGGGATGGATTTGAGAGTATCCATGGAGGCTATGGTATAGGAGAAAGAAACGAAAGTGGAGAAAGAATTTTAGATTTTGGTTTGTCCTATGATATGATCTTAGCAAACACTTGGTTTAGGAAGAGAGAGTCTCACCTAGTAACATTTAAAAGTGGGGTTAATACGAGTCGGATAGATTTTTTCCTTCTTAGAAAGAGAGATACGGGTTGTTGCATCGATTGTAAGGTTATACCGGGACAAAGTGTAGCTACATAACATAGAGTCTTAATTTTAGATCTTAGAATTAGACAATGCCACAAAAGGGATAGACATAGGATAGATCCTAGAATTAAGTGGTGGGCAATGAAAGGAGCTAAACAAGGAATGTTTGTAGAGCAGGTAGTTAAGGAAGCTGATTGGTGTCTTGAGTAGGATTCTGAATCAATGTGGAATAAGATAGCGGGTGGCATGAGAAAGGTGGCTAAGAAGGTATTGGGTGAGTCTAAAGGCGGTGCACCGCTAGGTAAGGATACATCGTGGTGGAATGAGGATGTCAAATTAGCTATTAAGGTTAAAAGAGAGTGTTATAGAAATCTAAGTAAGAGTCGTGATAATGAGAATTTGAAGAAGTATATGATAGTAAAGAAGGAAGCTAAAAAAGCAGTTCGGAACGCGAGAGATAAGGTATATAAGGAGGTTTATGACAAGTTGGATACCAAAGAGGGCGAGAAGGATATTTATAGGCTTGCAATGATAAGAGATAGGAAATCGAGGGATCTGGGTATGGTTAGATGTATCAAAGATAAAACATAAAGGGTTTTAGTCAAAGATGAGGAGATTAAGGAGAGATGGAAAGATTATTTTGATAATCTATTTAATGGAAGTCATGCTCAAGATCTTGGAGACTTCTCCATTCCTTTTCATGAGATGAATCGTGACTCCATGCGCAAGATTCAAAAGAAAGAAATTGCAGAGGCTTTAAAGAAAATGAAATCAAGAAGGGCAGTTGGCCCAAATGGTATACCTATCGAGGCTTGGAAATGCTTGGGAGAGAAAGGTTTAGAATGGTTGACAAATATTTTTAACAAGATTTGGCGGACAAATAAGATGCCTTATGAGTGAAGGAAGAGTACTTTGGTGCCTCTATATAAGAATAAGGGTGATATACAAGATTGCACAAACTATCGTGGTATAAAACTCATAAGTCATACTATGAAACTTTTGGAGAGGGTGATTGAGTCTAGATTGAGGAAGGTCGTCATGATATCGGAGAATCAATTTGGTTTTATGCCTGGAAGATCAACTATGGAAGCTATACATCTTCTTAGACAACTTATTGAGAGGAACAAAGATTTGCATATGGTTTTTATTGATTTGGAGAAGGCATACGATAGAGTACCTAGGGACGTTCTCTGATGGACAATGATGAAGAAAGGTATTTCTCACAAGTACATTAGTATAATTAAGGATATGTATGAAGGAGCAGTAACCAATGTCCGCACTTGTGGAGGGGTGACAACCAATTTTCCTATAACGGTTGGGTTACATCAAGGATCTGTTTTAAGCCCTTTCCTATTTGCTATAGTGATGGATGAGCTTACGAGATCAATTCAAGAAAATGTGTCGTGGTGTATGTTGTTTGCTGATGATATTGTTTTAATTGATGAGTCTAGAGCTGGGGTTAATGCTAAGTTAGAATTATGGAGATGAACATTGGAAGCAAGAGGTTTTAAGTTGAGTAAGAGTAAGACAGAATATATGGAACGTCGGTTTAGTAAGCAACGAAGTAGTGATGAGAGTGTAGTGAAGCTTGGTGAGCAAGAAATACTGGTGGATGATTGTTTCAAATATTTGGGATCTATCATTCAAAAGTATGGAGAGATTGATGGAGATGTAAATCATAGGATAAAGGTTGGGTGGATGAAATGGAAAAGTGCAACTGGAGTGTTGTGCGATCGTAGAATGTCATTGCGGTTGAAGGAAAAGTTTTATAGGACGACTATTAGGCTCGCTTTACTATATGGTACGGAATGTTGGGCTGCCAAGAGACATCATATTCAAAAAATGAGTGTAGCTGAGATGCGTGTGCTTAGATGGATGTGTGGAAATACAATAAAAGATAAGATTTGGAACGAGGAGATACGTAAGAAGGTAGGCGTTGAACCCATTGAAAATAAGATGAGAGAGAATCATTTACAGTGGTTTGGACATATTCGACGAAAGTCTAATGATGCTCCAGTCAGAAGGATGGAGAAATGGGAAAATATATTAGTTAAAAAAGGTCGGGGTAGGCCTAGGAAGAATTGCATGGAGACGATAGGAAAGGATATGAATGCTTTGAACCTCACCGAGGACATGGCATTGGATAGAAATGATTGGAGGAGAAGGATTCATGTGGAAGACCCAGAATGATTTTCTTTGTTCGTTTATATCGCCGACCCCAATTGTTTTGGGATGAAGGCGTAGTTGTTGTTGTTGTTGTTGTTGCATGCAGAATCACCGGTCTAGCCATGCCATGCATGTGATTTGAGAATAGTGAATGAAGTAACTCAGACAAAAAACATGATACATAGAATTTGTGGACACCTCACATGATTTGAGAATATCAAATGAAGTAACTTGGACAAAAAACATGATACATAGAATTTGTGGTCACTTCACATTGCACATGTACATTTATTTGAAAGCACCATAGTACAACATCAATTAAATGTCAATTTTTAGGTATAAGATCAATTGATAACTTTTGCTATCAATTTCTTGCCATTGTCATCATCTCATTAACCTTTCTCTCATATATGATTTCTCTATTCAATCCCATCTAAGTTAAATGACCCACAATGCCACATGGATACAAACATAGGGTATGAATACAGTGTTCTTAAGGAGTTCTCTACCACAGCATATAAAGGAAGAAGGTGCAGAAACAAAACCAACCATGCATGTGACATATATTTCTTTCTGAAAGTGAATATAATGCATTAATATCATGAAATCATCATATTAGCATGATATATCTTTTAAATGATTCTTTAATATAGAAAAATCTACAAAAGTAAATAAAAATTTCCGAGGAGTTGTATCCATTCATTTGGGTCCAAGCACTAATTAGCAAATCAAAATCGATCGCATTTAGAGTTTAAGGGCAATTTTAGCATTGCACTTACATTATGAAAATATAGCAATTTGAGGTAAAATCTCCGCACATTAACATGAAGTGTTGAGGCTAGCACTTAACTAAGATATTGAAAATATAACCTAACATTATGCATTTCATGAAAACAATGCCATGGAGCACCAGTAATGATGAATGCAACCCAAGGTAAGGTGTGAGCCAACTCTTCATGCATATGCAATAGACCTATTTTTCATCTCAATTAGAAAATTATTTTAAAACCCAAACCTTTTAAACCTAAAGCATGTGGTTTTTCTCGAGTCACCATTTGTTTCTCTCTCATCTCATTCATTTGCATGTCCATCGATTTCAAGTGGTTCCAAGTATTTGAAATGCCAATTTCCAGAGATTTCAAACATGTAAATCAAATTAACTGGTAAGCAGGTGTATATTTTAGATCTTTTCTTGTTTACTAATTTTAATTTTCCATTCATCAAGAAAGATACTTGTTAAAATATGTATATATATACATATATCATGTATATATATATATTTATTTATGTACAGTATTGTAATAGGTAATGCCCATCAGGGGCATTTTTGTCTTTTTCATGTATAACTAGGTTTGTTCAATATGGATAGTTTTTCATCTTTTTACTTTTTATATTTTTTGTCTTTTTCATATTTCATAGGGGGGCCCTATGGTCAAATGATCATAGAGTCTTTGGGAGCTCCCGATGACTCTATGGAAGCTCCCAATGGCCTTAAGCCTTGTGCTTTTTGTGTATAAATAGGGACTACCCATTCAAAGATATGCTTTCCTTAATTATTTTATCAATAAAAGTTTATATTTTTTGCATTTGTGCTCTCTTATATTAGCCCTTGTTGACTCTTTGTATTGTCCCATAGTGGACTTGTGCTTGTGCACTTTGTGTTTGTGTTATTTTCCTTAGTAGTGTTTGCTTCGCACTTCCGCTCGTTTCATTACATGGTATCGGAGCCAAAGGACCTTGGAACAAGTTGTTTGTGGTGATCAAGGGACCGTGTGCTCGAGAAGATCGTGGGGGACCTGTTCTTAGCCGCTTTCATCTCTCTCTCTATTATCTCTTTCTACTCTTTTCTCTCCTTTGTTTTTCATCTCCAACATGGAGCAAGAAGCAAAGATAGATCTTTCCTTCAAACTCAATGGTATTGAGGAAATGCTTTATTACTAATTTGTGTGATACTCCTTTACATTATAGTCTTGTGTATATAATTGTTTAGTCAGGGGGCAGTTTTGTAACACTGGGCATAGGCCATAGTCAATTGTTTTTTTTGTCTTGTAGTGTAACCCTAAAGAGTGGTCGACCCCTATATGTTGTATCTCACCTCATTCTTTATGTAATGAAGATTCTCTTCATCCTTCTTGGTTTGCTTTTTAACCCTTCTTCTCTCATAAATCTGATTTGACATGGTATCAAAGCCAGCGAAGAGGGAGATTAAAGAAGATTTGTAAAGGTGATTTGAGGGTTCATTCCGTTTTCTGCTGAAGCTTGGATCGAAAGTAGTTGGCATCAGCATCACCTGACTGAGTTTCAGCGCTGGTGCATCTGAATTTTGGGTTGGTAAATCTTGATTTTACATGTTCATAGAATCAAGAATCACTGACATCGGACTAGATTTGTATTTTTGGGTGATTTTACAAGTAATTTTTCTGTGCATCGGTTTTCTAGTGACTGTTTTGAAAATCTGAGTATATCAGTTGTGTTTGAGGTTTCTAATCAGTAATTTTGGTTTTATTAGCATCATTTTTACATCAAAAATCCAATAGAGGTGGTTTCCTATTGTTTTCATCAAGTTTTTATGAGATTTATCGATTTTGGTGTGCAATGGTCATCGGTGGTAACTAGTTTTCTCTATACTAGTTCATCGACCTTTATGTTGTGCATGTTCTTTGGCTGCAGTTTACCAAGATTAATGAAGTATTGATGTTCTCTCATGTTTGCAAGAGATATTTCCTATTTCTTGGATGAGTTTAACAGGATTGGCTTGCATTTGTGGTGATTTGGGACAGCCTCTTTAGTGCAAATTGGTTTAGTATTGTGCTTATTTGTCAAAGGTGGCGCCTAGGCACAGCCCCATGGCCTGCGCAACTAGGTTTGGGCGGTGGGACCCTATATTGTCGCCTAGGCTTGTTTTAGAGCCTAGGTTTTTTTTGAAGATTTTTTTCATAAAACCATCTCCCAAGCACGACATTCACCTGCGCGACTAAATGTTGAGGAGTTATAACAATACGAATGTTGTGTTGCATCTGTGATCATTGCAAAATTTTTCCTCTTGTATCCTTCTTTTCCTTCTCTTAGCCTTTCTAACCACTATTTCCTTTTTTAAAGGGGAAATAAAAAACAGGAAAGAAGAGAGAGGAGAAAAGAAAGAAGAGAGAGGAACTCTTTTGCAAAGGTCTCACTTGACCTTCATTTAAAAGAATATTTGAAAATTACTCGCCTTCGTTTTGAAAATTTGCAGGAAAATGGAGAGACAGGATTCGCTCCTCGGTATGAGGTTCGATCGTTCCTGACGCCTTTACCAGGGGTAATCGAACCAATGATCGAATTTATGCATTTTGCTTTGCTAAAATATTATCTAAGAATTTAATCTAAGTATAAATGCACAAAAAATCATACTTGTGTAATGCAAATGCATAAATGTATGCTTTTGAGAAAACAGCTTAGAAATTTTAGGATTTTGCAATTGATTCGGAAATAAATTTGATAATGAAGTGAAGAAATGATTCAAAGTTTTGAATTTGGTTTGAAAAGGTTAGAGTTTGAATCTAGTCTGGATTTTGAAATAGATCTGGAAGAAGAGACTTGAAATTCCAAGTCTTGGAGTGATCAGGAATTTGAAAATAAATCTTGAATTTGAAGAAATGAAGGAAAATGGGAGATTCGAAATTGAAATAGAATTTTTGAAGTAACAAATGAATTTTCAAAGTCAGAATGGACTTTGAATTCTTGATTTTGAATCTAGGACTCAAAATTGAGATAAAATTTTGAAAGAGAATTGAATTTTCAAAGTCAGAAGGGACTTTGAATTTGGATCGATGTTCAAGAATCGATTTAAAAAAGGGATTTTTGGTTTTGAGTTTAAATTAAGAACCTGAAATAGGAACTGAATTTGGAAGTTTAATTTAGACTTGGAGAAAAGATGGTTTTGAAAGATCTGGAATCCTAGATGGAATTGGATCTGAAGTCTGGAATCCAATATGGAATTGGATCCGAAATCTGAAATCCTAAATGGAATTGGATCCGAAGTCTGAAATCCTAAATGAAATTGGATCTGAAGTCTAGAATCCAAAAATGGAATTGAATCCGAAGTCTGGAATCCAAAATGAAATTGGATCCGAAATCTGTAATCCTAAATGGAATTGGATCCGAAGTCTGGAATCCAAGATGGAGATTGGATTTTGGAAATCTGAATCCAAGGTGCACTGGGTTCTAAATGTAGGATCCAAGATGGAATTGGATTTTGAAAATCCAAATGGGACTTGATGAGGATGGATATGGATTTTGGAAATCCAGATTTGAATTTAAAAGTCGGTTTTAAACTTGGAGAAAATCGATTTTTGAGATCCAGAATCAATCTCAATATCTCGATTTTGAATTGAGAATCAAGACTCAATCTTTAGATAGAAC
Source organism: Nuphar pumila (assembly GCF_984573655.1). NCBI lineage: Eukaryota > Viridiplantae > Streptophyta > Magnoliopsida > Nymphaeales > Nymphaeaceae > Nuphar > Nuphar pumila. The sequence continues at coordinate 118,465,237 of NC_143255.1, forward strand.
TTTGGAGATTAAAAAATAAAGGACAAACTTGGTTTTAAACTTGAATTTTGAAACCAGGAGATGAATCTGGAAATTCCAAAGTTTAAATTGAACTTTGAAATTCAATCTGGAATGTTGAATTAAATCTGGATTCAAATCCTGAAAATTGTAAATGAATTTGGAAATTTCAAAGTTGAATTGAACTTTGAATTTTGAATATACAAATGAATTTGAAATTTCAAAGTTAAATTGGACTTTGAAATTGAAGTTTGAATTTTTGAAATAAGATAGAATTGAGAATAGAAAGATGAATTTGAATAAGATTTAAAGATTGATTTGAGAAATGAAGAATATATTTGAAAATATATCTCAAAATCACCTGGATTTCTCTAATGTATATATATATAGAGAGAGAGAGAGAGATTCTCATTACAACATAAGAGAAACCCTACATGGGAGCTCAAGGTGGGTTGTGGGAATGGTTGAGGAATTTGAGTTCGCACCTGAAGAAGTGGGAACTCTAAAAGGGAATTTTGAGTTCAAATTACCATACCCAAGAATGGATCCAAACGAAAGAATCATGTGGGATAGGTAATCAGAATTCTATTTCCCTCAGATCCTCTTGAATCCAAACGCACCCTTAGGTTCTCTTTTAGAAGTTCTGTGAGTATTATTCTTCTGGCCTGGGTGTCCTGTGGGGGCACCATGAAGAAAACAATTGCTATCATGGTATAGGCCTGACAGCCAGTATTATTTAATGTGCCGCATATGATATTTAGGCATGTGGTGCATAGATTGTATCGGCGCTATTGGCTAACTGATTGTTTCAAATGCTTGTGTTCCTGGTGCCCATCAGCAGGTCTGAGCACTACTCTTCCTGCCCTGTCTGAATATAGTGAAAAAAGTGAATTAATCATGTGTTCTTTTTCTGATATTTTTTTTAATTCCTTGTACTACGTGAGAACAATGTTTTAACTGCTTGATTCTTTAGATTCTCTTACAAGTGTTGAATTTGTTTGTTGTTTCTTCAGAACAATTTCGATGCAGCTATTACATATTACCATAAGGTCAGTGTTCACATATATCATATTTCTTTTCCCCTCTTCACCAATTGTAACCTTAGGAGGTATCCTTGTTCCATTGTGGACAGGCTTTGGCTTTGAAGGTGGATGACAAGTTCTGTACAGAGATGTTATCAATTGCACTTGTTGATGATGCAAAATTTCGGCATGATTTTTTACTTCAGTTATCGGAATTATCTATTTTGTGTTGCAGGCGTGACCCGTGGCCCAGCTACCCGTGTATTTGTGTTTCTGACTAAATCATCCTTGCTGGGGACATATCCCGAAGTCTTTGATCTCGTAACCCCATGCTCCAAGATGCATAGTGATTTAGGATCCACCCTAAACCTGCTTGGATCAATGTGCCTTTTAAGTTCAGATTATGTGGAACCACACCGTAAGGCATGATACCAAAAATTCTCTTTCCTTAGCTCTTTGGTCAAGAATTCTTACTTCCCTTAGCTCTGATACTAAGTTGTAACGCCCCAAATTTCAAACTTGCGAACCTTTTCAGAAAAAACAGGCAAGAGACTAGAAATATCTCTTTCCTTCAGAGTTGTTTTATGAAATCAGCGGAAGATTTTTCTTTTGATAAATCATAAGGCAAGCTGACAACTTTGGGCACGTTAGCTAAAAGAACCAAAACTCACAAGATTCGGATATCCCAAGGAAAATCCGATACAAACCCATAGCGTCCAGAACGCGAGCTAAGAGCAGGAAGAAGAAATCTTGAAGTCATCTTGCAATCGCGCCATCGCCCGTAGAGTACCTAATCATCACCTGAATCCATAGAATGAGTTAGTTTCGCGAAAAACTAGTAGGTGCACAAGAGAGACTACAAGAAACTGAATTAAGTACATTTAATTCAGTAGGTTACGCAGTTTAAAGCAGATACCCAGTTAAACAGGTAAGCAATGCAAGCAGGTGAATAGTGCAAACGCGTAAGTAGTACAAGTGAATAAGTAGTGCAAGCGAGTAAGGCGTGCAAGGGAGTAAGGCGTGCAAGCGAGTCAGCGGTGCAAGCGCGTAAGCAGTGCAAACAGTAAGCAGTTCAAAGCAAGTAAGCAGTGCAACTGACAAACGAAGCATACGATTCAATTGATCGTAGGTTGTGAACCACTACGCAACTAGCTTGTTCTCGTTCCTAGAACGATGTCACAGCATCTAATCACCATCAGGACATCGTTTGTCGCTCACTACTTCTAACAAACGCGTTGTCCTGAACAACCTTAATCAATCCTCATCTCTCAAAACCTCACGCGGCCAACTGCCACCTGTTATGAAGCACTAAGGCATCATACTTCCTCAGAAAAGCCTACCCTTCCGTAGAAGGTCCAAAACATAATCACTAACTCAAATCACTAACGATCTGATTCTCAAATCTGAGTCCTGCATGTAATCATGCTAAAACAGAAAGCCGAAACTATGAATTCATAGTTAGCTATCACAAACAATATCAAAAGATCGTCACAGCTCACCATAACTTTTTATGGTAAGCGAAAACACAAGATCCACGTCGGATCGTTCGGTCCGAGAGATATACGACCGGACAAGGAATTACCGCCCTAGAGGGTAAAACTGATCTTAGACCTTACACTTCCTCACAGGAGTTCACCGTCTTTGCGGCTACCCATTCGTGAACAGTGTACATCCTCACAGAGATCTCTCACTCTAGCCGGGTCACCTAATCTGAGAAATGTATAACCTCACAGCGAAACCTTTGGGAGACCGGTCCCTAACAAATGTCATATCCAATGAAAATCATTGTGATACACGCATCAACACAAATGACCGCTCTCAGGGTCGATAGCCACTAATACAAACAACAAGATCAACGCCGGATCACCTGGTCTGGGAAATGTATAACCTCACAAGGAATTCCGCCCTAGATGGTATACCTGGTCTTGGACCATACACGCCCCGCAGATAATCCTTTGGAGATCAGGTCCTCGACAGACACCCTACTCGGTGATACACGCATCTATACAATCGACTGCTCTGAACAGTTAACCACTCTTGGGGTCAGTAGCCACTATATGGGCACAAGCATTATATTAGCATACGCATCGTATCACTTCACATAGAAGCATATAACCCTACGCATTGTATTGTTGCCACAAGGAATATTGCAATCCTCAAATAAACCCTCAAAGCATGCGTAAACAACACATGAGAACGCGCAGATATGGCAATCCAGTTGATTCTATGGGCGAAGAGTAACTAACTCTACCCGTCAGCCAAACAAAACAACTGAATAAGACAAGCACTCATAGCAATGCTCGTAAAACATATAATTACCATAAAATGGCTCAGTCCATCAACAAGTAATTAAATTAATCGTAAGGCATAAACCATTGCATCACGAGCCATTCATAAGAAATCATAGAGCAGCAGTTATATCACAATATGTAAGCAGCTTATAAGACAAGCGGCCACATCAATCCTAGTTGCCACAAGTTCGTAGATTATGAGTTGTATGCAATCACATCAATCATAAGAGATGTAAGCCAACAAATGCTACGCTACAATAAGTACCAAAACAGTTCGACCAAGGGATAAAGCAAGTCACATGCTAATATGTAGCAACTAGCATAATTCTATTATTATAAGCATTTAATTAGCATGAGAAGATCCTTATTACTCTGCAAAGAACTACGTAAGCAGTTTAACAAACTAGAGTAACGCCTTGACAGGCGTGCACAGCTAAATGAGTGGCATACTGAACTACCGAGCAAGCAAGCTATTCAGTAGTGTAAGCGAATCCGTAGTGCAAGTGAATCAATAGTGCAAGCGAATCAGTAGTGCAAGCGAATCAGTAGTGCAAAAGAATCAATAGTGCAAGCGAATCAATAGTGCAAGCGAATCAGTAGTGCAAGCGAATCCGTAGTGCAAGTGAATCAGTAGTGCAAGTAAATCAGTAGTGCAAGCGAGTCCGTAGTGCAAGCGAATCTCACGACCCAACGACCAGTGTGAACAGACCTTATGTTTCGATAATTACTGGCCTGCTGGTACGCGTAGGCAAAACATAGAAACAACTGAGGCTAGTTCGGGCGTCTGTTATTCTATGTATTTTTAATAACCCGAATAGCTAGTTGAGTCCGCTCCAAAGGGGACGGCTTTAGCCGAGAGAGGATTCCTCAAGAGAGAGAGAGAGAGAGAGAGAGAGAGTCTCATTACAAGATAAGAGAAACCCTACATGGGAGCTCAAGGTGGGTTGTGGGAATGGTTGAGGAATTTGAGTTCGCACCTGGAGAAGTGGGAACTCTAAAAGGGAATTTTGAGTTCAAACTACCATACCCAAGAATGGATCCAAACGAAAGAATCATGTGGGATAGGTAATCAAAGTTCTATTTCCCTCAGATCCTCTTGAATCCAAACGCACCCTTAGGTTCTCTTTTAGAAGTTCTTAGAGTATTATTCTTCTGGCCTGGGTGTCCTGTGGGGGCACCATGAAGAAAACAATTGCTATCATGGTATAGGCCTGACAGCCAGTATTATTCAATGGGCCGCATATGATATTTAGGCATGTGGTGCATAGATTGTACTGGCGCTACTGGCTAGCTGATTGTTTCAACGTCGGTGGCCGGCAACGAGTGGGAGACTTCGGTGGTCGCAGGGAGGATCGCTGGTCGTCGGGAGGCTTGCCGGACGGAGAGAAGGGAAGAGACGAGAGGGCGAAAGGGGGAGTCGGTCGGGGAAGAGAGACCGAGAGACAAGAGGGGGAAGGAGGTTTCGAGAGCCTCCCCCCTTCGTCGCGGTGTGCTTTTAAAAGCACGCAGCCGACTAACTTACCCGGGTCGGATCCGGGTCCGGATCCATTTGTTTTATCCGATTATTACATGTACAATATACATATTTCCATCATATAGTGATAACAAAGGGATATCCTGACTGTGATTAAAAAAAAGCATTACATACCTATGTAGTTTCTATACAGCCTTTTACATTTCTGCTTTGTCAAAGGGCACAAAACCTTTTTATGTAAGGCAACTTGGATTCAGAACTCTCTACCCATTTAAGGATGCAAGCCCTTCACCATATAACAAATCAATGTGTGAAGGGAAGCACTCATGAACCACTGCCAAAACGAGAATGTAACAGCCATGATGACCAAGAGCGATAAAACCTCTTCATCACTCTACCCTCATACCTATAGCAGCCTAACGAGAACACATGCATAGCTTGGATCAAATGCTACAACAATAAGTCCCATAAAAATGACAAGTTCCAAGGTCAGCAGAAGAAGACTCTCTAAGCTAACATTCATGTTAGAGTTCTTTCCTGATGCAGATTTTGTGAACACAGTAAATGAGCTTTCTTCAAAAGGCTGAAGTACAATCCTCATTATTAAGCCTCTTGCCTAATTTGTCCATAAGGCCATGGACACCTAGGTTATAGGGTATGTCAAGCAACGCAAGGATGTGAATTTCCCTCCTTCTGGTAGGATCAACTTTTCAACGATTGGAGGACAAATAAGAAACATATCTGCAGAAACTTCTTGTCATACTCCTTTCAATCACCCAATCTGCTAAGCAAATGATTCAGAGAATTGTTTTGCACCTCTAATGAATGATTTACTTGATAAACATAGTAAAATCAATAGAAATAAATCAACAGAATTACAAACAGGATGATATCACGATGAAAGGACAAGAAATTTAAAGTAAATAAGATCAGTGTACATTGTCTAGCAGAAGATATCCTACCCTAACATGATGATCAAATAAATCAGGTGAATTTATTCTTATGTTCACAGCTCTTCGAATGATTAATTCATAACAAAGTCATGTAAACACATTCACTATTGAAAGCAAGGTCCCAATATTCAAACGTTTAAATGCAGGATAAAGGAGATCTTGTACAAATGGAGATTTCTCAAGGTATTTAACAAAGGGGAACATTGCTGTATGAAGTGTGTGATCAGACGTTGATGAGCCGATCGATCCTGTATCTTCCAAAGCAGGACCTGCATTTAAATGGTTGATTGCCCTCCATTGCTAGATCATAAGATGGAAGAGTAGAATTTTCATATTCTCCAACACCACAACCTAAGACGAACAAGGTCGGATGCTCTGGTGAATCACTGAGGTTATTAAGATATGCAGATGATCGGGTTAGGCCATATGGGTAACCCCTGCCAAGAATAAATTATCCAGCGACTTGACGCTTCAAATTCAAATCTACACCACGAGTTGGTCTCAGCAAATTGAGGTAATGCTCATTGTTGTAATTCAACAGGACAGTCACTTAAATAAATAAATCAAAATACATTACTGAAAGAGAATGAAGACAAAAAGGGGACGAGGCATGTATGTTAACGTTGGGGATGAGAATGAATCACCGGCACCTATCCGAAACTAGGAAGTTCAAAGATCTGGTGCTCGATCGATTGGCCACCAATGGACACGGACGGTAGATCAGTAGGAGCCCAGGGGATTAGGACCCGACTGATAATGGATGAACCGGACAGGAAATCAGGAACCAATAATAAAATGAAAATAAAAAATAAAAAAAAAGAAGGAATTACGTACATAATGATCATCAGCCATAACCTGGAAATTATACTAAGAAGAGGTAATCAGAGATAAAAACAGGAATTCATCATGAATTGGGAATCAGAATAAGCATGAGAAATATAAAAACACCAGTGAGAAATCAGGTAATTCAAAGGAAAATGAGAAAATCGGGTATAAACCGACATCTGATCGAAAGCCAAATATAAAAGGGAAATGTTGGAATTAATATTCCATTGCTCTTGCACGGGAGTGCGTTGAAGTTGCTATGAGCAACCCACCATCACTCATAGTGGGTTAATGGGGTTAAAACCAGAAAATCAAGAACAAATTAGAGAGAGAGAGAGAGCAAACGGGAGAGACTCTTACCTTATATGCCGGAATCCTGCGAGAGGGAAGAGGAGCTTTCTTCAGAAACTCAGAGGAGGAACGGATCAGAGGGAGAATGGCGGGGTGAGAGCCGATGTAATGGATGCCCTCCCCTCTTCTCGATGCTTGTTTATATAGGAAGAGAAGAATCATCGAGAAGGGGGAGAGGCCGTTGAGGATCGGTGGCTGAGAACGGCGAGGATGATCGAAGGATTGCCCACCCTTCGATCCCCTTCGGCGGTTTTCGAGAAGAGGTTGTTGGGCATCTTCACCAGGGGTCCTATTTTTTAAAACGTTTTCAAAATGGTGGTCCTTTCCAACAGCTTTTCTCAAAAAAAGGTTTTAGTAGAGAATATTTTCACAAAGGATTTTCTAAACTACTTTCTTTTGGGGGTTTTCTTTTCCATTTTTTTGTTTCTTTTTCTAACGGTTTCTACATTTTTTTGTATTTTTTGAAATAAAATTCTAAACTATGGGAAAAATAAGAGATTTAAAACTATTTTTTTGTATTTTTGAGAAATATTTACAAAAGAGGGGTTTCTAAGAATTCGGATTTTGAAATTTCTTCAGAAAACGGGTTTAAATCCAGATTTTGAGGAAATATTCGAGTTTTGAACCTCGAACCGAAAAATACAAATCATCGAATCCAAATGGACACCGAATCGACGGTCTGAGCCTTTCGAAAATTCTTTTTTTAGTATTTTTACGAATTTAATTTTGAAAATTGGATAACGAGGCTCAGATTTGAAATTTTGGCAGTGGATCCGGATCCAAAATCGAGTCAGATATAGAAAATGGACTTTGATTCCAGTGAACCCAAGGAATAAACCAAAATTTAGATTGAAACTGACTCAATTTACTCAGAAAATGGGAGCCAGTGGCAAAAAAGGAATATTTACTAAATTTTGAAAAATTTGGGGTGTTCACAGCATCCCAGGGGTAGTCTTAGGAGGAAAAAACTCCTAATAGAGCCTCTAGCTCTACGTTCTCTCGAAAAACTCTCTCCTCTTTTTCCTCTCCTCTTCTTTTTGTACTTGCGGTGGCACTACTATTGGCACCAACTACACATTTTTCCTTTATTGTAGACCTTCATACTTTTGATTTTATGCTAGGGTTTGTAGGATTAAAAGTAGGGAGCTCATCTTTGTAACACACATCCTCTCAGGGCTTCGCATACCCCATTTCTGCCTCATCTATCTTTCTTGTCTTTTTTCACTCAAATCATTAAGTAATTGTTGACATTGTCATTTCACGGCATCCGACAATTTCCTTGACGTGCATGCATGCATATTATGATATGTCCCGACTAAATAATGCTTTAACCGAGAGATACCACCCGGGAATTTTAGCAATAGTTGCACTTGATTTTTAATTAGTTTTCACTTATTACTTGGGTGTCTTATTGCCATGTCGGATTTGTTGTAATCTTCCAAAAAAAACTCACTAAGAAGCAAAGAATGAAGACTTTTTATCTTAACCCACTTTCTTAAGTAGAAAAATGGTGAAAATGCACTCTTAGAAAATCGCAAAAGCCCTCTTTCTTGCGCACGAATCGGACCCCAAATCGATCTCACGACTCCTAGGGTATGTGGGTTCCCTTCTAACAACCTCTAGACAAATGGAAAAGTCGACCCTCGAGAGGCCTTTAAAACCCAAAACATAAAAAGTTTCGGGTCTTTTTTAAGTGTGTTACACTAGTAGCGTACGATACACCATGTATCGTATGATACAGCATAATACAGTGGTGTATCGTACGATAAACCAGATACGAGTAAGATACACTGCAACACGAGTGTGTATTGTATCATATTTTCAAAAAGTAACAATATGTATTGTATTGTATTGTATTGTATTGTATTGTATTGTATTGTATTGTATTGTATTGTATTGTATTGTATTGTACGATACGTACAACACTACTTCTAATAACATACAAGTCTACACCCGACGTGAGCAAAGAAATCAACCATGTGCTTATGAAAAATATTCACAACCTATAAAGGAAACAACACTTAGGAGATCTAAGAGAGTTTCCATTCCACTAAATAGGTTTGTGTCATATGATTCTTTTTCACCAAACTATAGACCTTTTTTGTTAACCCTTCATTCCTACCATGAGCTATCACATTATAATGAAACCAAAATTTGTCCCCATTTGATTGAAACCATGAATGTAGAGTTAGAAGCTCTTTGCAAGGCTCACACTTGGGAAATAGTTGATTTACCCTTAGAAAAGAAGCACTTAGGTATTTAAGGTCAAAACTAAATATGATGAAACTCTAGAGAGATACAAAGCTAGGTTAGTTGTCAAAAGGTACTCACAAGAACACGGGATTGATTATGAAGAGACCTTTGCACCCATAGCTAGGATGACAAGTGTGAAAACCTTAATAGTTGTTGCTTCTATCCATAAATGGAATATTTTTCAACTAGATGTCAAAAATGTGCTTCTATATGAAGAACTTAGCAAAGAGATTGACATGGATCCTCCGCTTGGGTTTGATGTCGAAAAGGGTAAAATTCTCAAGCTTAAGAAAGCTTTGTATGGTCATAAACAAGCCCCTAAGGTTTGGTATGATAGATTTAATATTATCATGATTAATTTGGGTTTTCGATTTTGTTATACTGACCACTGCTCTCTTCATTAAGAATAGAGGTACTAACATTGTTATACTTCTATTGTATGTAGATGATATAATCATTACAGGAAATGACAAAGGAGTTAAAGAAATCAAAACTATTTTAAAGAAAAAATTTGATATGTTTGATTTTGGTTTTTTGATATATTTTTTAGAAATGAAGTTGCCTACTCACCGAGAGGATATGTTCTACATCAAATGAAACTTGTTATTGACATCTGTGCTGAGTCAAGAATTTAAGATGACAAGAAGGTGTAGACTCCTGAAATTGTAAATGTCAAGTTAAGGCTTGAAGATTGAACATTACTTGAAGACCCTACAATATATAGAAAACTGATTGGATCCCTCACCTACCTATCTATGTAATACCCGTGAATTTTATCAGATAAATAAACTTGAAATTTATGTCCTTAAGCTAGTATAAGTATAATTCTATCGTTTTAATTTGGATCTCAGATATCTTGTTTGGATCTTCAATGTCAAATCCCTAATATTCTATTCGAATCGTAGATATTGGATCACAAATATATTATGTGGATATCTAACAATAAATTTCAATCTCTTGTTTGGGCCTCTGATTTCGGATCCTTAATATCCGGGTTAGAATTAATATTGGATCCTTGATGAATTGTAGGGATCCGCGAATTTTAAAACGGGTCTTAAAGAAAAACCTTAATTAGACATAATAGTTTATTTTGGAGCCATATTCATCTATTGAAGGTTTTGATCCAAATTACATCATTTGGATCCATAAAATCAATCATGTAATAAAGAGAAAATTTTCAGATCCTTGGATCCAGAGTTGCCGACATGAAGTCATAAACAGATTGGATCGAAGATCCATACCACGTTGGCATCTATAAAAGGAATGATTCAAAACTTTATGGATTCGGATCCTTGGATGGATCGGAATAGCCCAAAACATGGACCCCCTTTATAAATGGGTTGCGGGTCGCGCGGGAGAGTGATCCAAACCCTTAGAGGAAAAACGTTAATGCGGGGATCCATAGTTGGATCCATTTGGATCCAGCCTGTGGATCCACATCGCAGGAGAGACACGGATTCAACATGTGGTTGGATCCCAGGTCTCGGATCCAGACCCAGGTCGTGCCCCTTGTTAAGAGTACGTTAAAAGCAAAAAAAAACACAACAATAAAATTGTGTTGGCCAGATAAAATGGGCGTTAGGGTTCCGAATGAACCCTAACGCATGTCGATGGTGAGAGGGGGAGTGCGCAGCCGCTGGGAAGGAGGGGGTAACTGCCTCCTTCCTTTCCGGGAGATCACCCCCCTACATAACGCCTCTCCCACTCCCCTCTTTCTCCCACACCCCTCTTCCTCTCACGCACTCTCTCTTTCCCTCGTTGTTTCCCCAAATCCCTCTCGTTCCCCTGCTGCCTTTTTCTCTCCCTGTCGCCCGACCTTCTCTCTTTCTCCCTCTCGCTCCCTGCGTTCGACCGTCGCTGCCGTCGCCGAAGAACTTCCAGAGGAGCAGGAGTGGTCGGCTGCACCTCCAACGATGGCGTCTCAGAGAAGCACTGAACAAGTAGGTTTTACTGGGTTTTTTTCTTTAGGGTATTCTGTGGGTCGAGCGTGTGTGTGGGTTGTTGTAAACCCCAACTCCACAGATTTGGGGATTTCGGCTATCGTGAATCTCTATTCTATAATCGAGAAAAAAAAAGGAATTTTAGGGTTGTCGAAACCCCAAATCGAGAGATTTGGGGATTTTAGGCCAGTAACCGAAGGGGGACTTAGCATGACAGTCTCACCATATTTCTGTTCGGGTTTTTCTTATGTTGAACAGACTGTCGGACATTTGGGTGTGAGGTCTGAGGAATTTTGGATAAGAGTATTTAGAATTTCTATAAGATGTTCAAAAAAAACAAATATTTGTGGTATGCATGTATGGCTTTGAAAATATTCAGTATTAGGTTAATGGAGGAAGTTTGATTAGCTGCATGGTTGGCTCATAGATTCAATAACGTGTTTGATTTGGCTATTTTAGGCAGAAATATGTTTTCTATGAAGGAAAAATCAGAGAATCCCTCATCAGATTAGGCATGTGATTGTTGTTAATCACGAAATCGACTAAGATGTTAAAAAAAAATTTATCTTTTGTGTGTGTAATATAATATAGGATATTTAACCAGTGTGTCACAACTATGGAATCTCTATTGTACCATCTAAAATGATTTCAAGCTTGCTTAAAAGGTAATGTTTCTACAGAAGCTATATGTGTGTAACTGTATATTTTTAAGTCATGTTAACCGGAACCTGCACACCCTACTGTAATAGAACTGCGATGAAACTTGATGAACTACTAATCGATCTTTTGGTGTAAATTCAAAGATTGAGATGCATCAAGTAAACTGATCACTCTGAGTGTTTCCCTGAGGAATTGTTTGTACCAGATGTGATTAAAACATGTCAAGTGTTGCAAATCTGCGAACTTGACTGAGACTATATATTGTTGTTTTGTAGTGTTAGTTTATACAGAATTTCATATGGTGTAAATTCATTATTTAATTGGCAATTTTATGTTCTGAATGTATTGGATGAGAATCAATTTTTGGTACATATACTCAGAAATACTGTGATTTTCCTGTTAAGTATATAACTGAAATAAATTTCTGTTTTAAGTTTAATCACAGAAAACTTTAACTTCTGTAGGGAGTCCCTTGAGGAAAAACTAACTTTGCAATAAGGTCAATGACAAAGATAGTTGATTCCATGTTGCTTTTCTTTGAGAGTACTATTGGCTGATAACCATAGACTGCATACATAACCATACACTATACCTATGCCAAAATGTTACTTACAAATATTTAGAATGCAAGGGAATGCCTGTATGTGCCCCACTCATGCATATATATAGTGTAGGGTTCAAGAGTGGGTAATCATAGATACAAGCTTGATGAAAGGAATATCGGTATATAACTTTACACTTACCTTTGGGTGACACCTTGGAATCTAACACATCTACAAGGGTTAATGAATGAACTCATAATCGAGCCTACGGGTCTGTTCAAGGCTGGCATAAGAGTTGCCAAGGTTTATAAAGTAACTACATTGGTAAATTGAAATATAATATTCATGCCTGACTGGTTTAAAGGTACCGGGGCATTCGTGCTTGACGGTTTAAAGGTACTGAAGCACTTTGGGTAGGTTTGCACAAGTAAATCGATAAAGATCTGGTTAACATACCTATTTAAGGTATGAATGGTTGGGGATCTATTGCTACAGCGGTATGATTCAAATTGTGGGGTACTCCAGTTTCTTTTGGTTACTGGGTTCAGAACGGGGAAAACCCTGACAAATCGAGTAATATAAATTAACAAGAAGAGCAACCCACTCAAATTCGGGCTTACCTTGGAGAGGGTAGGTGGTACAAAACTCGGGGGACATGTGTTTCTTGCTTCGAGCGGCAACAGCTTGTTTGGTCCCCAGTTCTCGAAGTTAGGGGACCCGGACTACCCAATTTGTCCTAGGCAGTAGCTCAACGTTCTTCTACAGAAGTTAGGGATACATCCTATTAGTTTTGGGCATTTGAAATGTTCTCTCGGTTACTAACCTCTCCCTTAGGATTACAGTTTCAGTTAAAATGTTCGGGTTAATAAAACATCCATGAATAATAAACCTCTGAATGTTCTCTTCTGTTACGGTTGCTTTGGCCTGCGTGTACCCGCGGGATAACTAAAGAAAAACATTAAATTAGAACATCTTAAGTATCACATTTGAGTAGGTAATAACAGGTTTGCAATTTTACACTTAAACTGTTACTTTTAATATGTACTCATTTACATTATCATGTATGGCTGTGAGATATTGAATTTTGTTATTGATTATACCTGTTAGTTAGCTTTTTATAATTGTTGTCGTAGCGTAGATCTTTACTCTTTTTCTTTATATATGCTGAAAATCTTGCACGGCACCCACATCACATACTTGACACATGATATACCTGCAAGAAAAATCACAATATTTACCTACTTAGATAGTTGTAGTCTAATTCCAATTATCTTATTGTTTTTCAGGTAAAGAATAGGGTACAATGAGCGACTGCGAGATGGGATGTTGATTGAGATATTGATTTATTATGTTTCCGGGATATCTCAGATTAAATTTCAAATTATTAGTATTCATGTTAATTGAAACTCTGATGTCATAAATTTATTTGGAATAAAATGAATGTTGTTGCTTCGATTACTCCTGTAATGTGCCTGAATGCTTAACCCAATGAAATTATTGTTTCCGCTATCATGAAAAAAAATCTTCAAAATTTGGGTTAAAATTTTGGGGCGTTACAATTTGTCTATCACCATACCATATATATCTCATGTAGTTCATGCAGTAAGTCAATTTCAACACGCCCCAAGCCTTTGTGCATATGAGTATTGTCAAATACATTAAAACTTCAATAACTAAAGGGTTTTTTTATAATCATCCTCGTCCTTAGATTTAATTGCTTATATTGATGTTGATTGGGGAGAAAACTCTAATAATAGAATCTCAACAACTGGTTTTTGTATCTTTTTAGGAGATTCTTCAATTTGTTGAAGATGCAATAAACAGCAAAAAGTATCATTGTCTTCTACTGAAGTTGAATATCATGTGAACAAAGCACATTGCTAAATCTTCGAAGATGTGTTGCGATAATAAAAGTGCAATTTACATTGTGAGCAACCACAACTTCCATGAGCGAACAAAGCACATTGAGATGGATTGTTATTATGTACGTTATGAATAACTGAGAGGCACTATCAAGTAGCTCGGAGTACCAACTTGAAGATTTCTTCACTAAAGCTCTTTATGCACCTCGATTTATCTTCCTCCTTAACAAACTTTCGGTAATTACACTGTAAGTTTGAAGGGATGTTAAAATATGTATATATACACATATATTCATGTATATATATATATATATATTGTAATAGGTAATGCCCATTAGAGGCATTTTTGTCTTTTTATGTGTAATTATGTTTGTCCAATAGGAACAGTTTTGTTATCTTTTTACTTTTATATTTTTTTGCCTTTTCATATTTCATAGGGGCTCTATGATCAAATGACCACAGAGTCATTGGGAGCTCCCAATGGCCTTAAGCCTTGTGCTTTTTGTATATAAATAGGGACTACTCGTCTCCATTTAAAGATATACTTTCCGTAAGCATTTGTATTAGCCCATGTTGACTCTTTGTATTGTTCCATAGTGGACTTGTGCTTGTGCATTGTGTTTGTGCTATTGTATGCCCTTAGTGGCTTTTGCTTCACACTTTTGCTCATTTCATTAGTTATTACTTGTAATTGTTTCTCTATAGAAGTTTTCTTTCCTTTATTAATTTTAAATCTTCCCTAGATATGAGGCTTACAGTGAACTTCATTGAGACTCCTTATCTTAAATATTTTCACAACATCAGCATTCTACATTGTGTGTGTCCTGTAAAAAGTGTGTTTTTCTAATTTTTTGCATCCATCTATAAGCAAGTTATTTGTTGCTCCATATCAACAGTTGCATATTTTACCAAACTTGTAAGTAGTAAAATAAAGCCCTGTATCAAGTTAAAACCTTATATTCAATATTAAAATAATAATTAATAATAGAGAGGACTGAGTATCTGGCTAGTCCTCGAGATGAAAATGATATTGTACAATTATGTCTGAATTACTCACCTCAAGTTTCAAGTGGCAACTATCAATAAGAGGAGATAAGTGTTTAGCCAGATCTCGTGGAAGGAAACCAACCATTTGATTTGAGTAAAAAACCTGTTGCAGCCAACAATGACAATCCATACAAGTGTGGATCCATTACAAAGTATAGATGATAAAAACACACAGAATAGAAATCCAAAGAGAGGGTAAAGTCAAGATTGTATGAACCTTGATGGCATATTGATCCTTAATATTTCCAGGGTCTCTTAGAAAAGAAATATTTGCTCCCTGCTTCAAGTCCACTTCATCATAAAATGTGCGACCAACAATATAAGTTTCTAATGTTTCCAAAGGTACATCATCATTTTCACTAACCAGGTTGTGCTTGGAAATATAAGTGTCATGAAAAATCAATGGAGTCACTATGTCCACCTTATTGCAAGTAATGGAACACTTTGTCTCACCATCTTCAGGTGAAGAGGTGTCATAACTGTCAGAACTTTTATACAAGTCATAATCCAAGTTAACTGCAGTTTCAGAATTGTCAATATCTCCAAAGCTTGATGGTGAATATAAAATCGCTGATTTAGTTTCTTCATGTAACTTTTTCAGATTGTTAGCACTTTTTGATTGGTTAGAGTCTCGGCAGCAATCCTTGTTGTCAGATCTGGAATTAAAGCTAAACTGAAACAGGGTACTCTGAGTCAGCTTTCTCGGGGCTCTTCCGCTGAGACAAAAATCTGCAAATCATTCTGAACCATATAAGGATTTATACCATTGCCGTTGGCCGAGAAAAAGAAAGACATCCTGTTAGACATGACACTTCGGGAAAAACAAACAAAGTCAGACAACAGAGTTCATGTTCCTAAGATATATACACAAAAAAAAGGCAAATTATGGAAGTCCAATATATCATATAAATATTGTTTAGAAAGTAATACAAATCATTGATTTTGTTCAAAATAAATCCATCGTCATTGTATTTTTATATATAGTTACGAAAACAAATTGCAAGAGGTATTTAATGGAAGTCATGCTCAGGATTTTGGAGACTTGTCCATTCCTTTTCATGAGATGAATCGTGACTTCATGCGCAAGATTCAAAAGAAAGAAATTGCAGAGGCTTTGAAGAAAATGAAATCAAGAAGGGTAGTTGGCCCAGATGGTATACCTATCAAGGCTTGGAAATGCTTCAGAGAGAAAGGTTTAGAATGGTTGACAAATCTTTTTAACAAGATTTGGCGGACAAATAAGATGCATAATGAGTGGAGGAAGAGTACTTTGGTGCCTCTATATAAGAATAAGGGTGATATACAAGATTGCACAAACTATCGTGGTATAAAACTCATGAGTCATACTATGAAACTTTGGGAGAGGGTGATTGAGTCTAGGTTTGAGGAAGATTGTCATGATATCGGAGAATCAATTTGGTTTTATGCCTTGAAGATCAACTATGAAAGTTATACATCTTCTTAAACAACTTATTGAGAGAAATAGAGAGAGGAACAAAGATTTGCATATGGTTTTTATTGATTTAGAGAAGGCATACGATAGAGTACCTAGGGACGTTCTCTGGTGGACAATGATGAAGAAAGGTGTTTCTCTCAAGTACATTAGTATAATTAAGGATATGTATGAAGGAGTAGTAACCAATGTCCGCACTTGTGGAGGGGTGACAACCAATTTTCCTATAACGGTTGGGTTACATCAAGGATCTGCTTTAAGCCCTTTCTTATTTGCTATAGTGATGGATGAGCTTACGAGATCAATTCAAGAAGATGTGCCTGTTAAAATATTATGTCTCTTTTAACTGTAAACTGAAATACCCATCAGGGGTATTTCAGTCCTTTTACTCAATACGTGTCAGCCACCCTAATGGGCTAACATTTTTACTCTTTCTTTTTTTATTTACTTTGCCTTTTACACCTTTTTCTTTTTACACCTTTTTTCTTTTTTACTGTTGTGAAAGGGACAGCTCCATATAGCTGTTGGAGCTGCCCCAACAGTCACAAATGTGACCGTTGGGTGCAGCTCCAACAGTCATATTGAGTTGCACCCTGTGGCTTCTTTTTGCATTATAAATAGGCCTTAGTAGACCTTGTAAACACATTCTTTTTGGTGAGTGCATATGCAATAACAATGCTTTTGTAAAGCCCCTCTTGAGAATTTATGAATTGAAGTTTATTTTGTTTCATGCTTTTGTGCATGTGTATCCGTGCACTTGTGAGTGTTCTCCTTTGTGCCTTTGTGCACTCTTTGTATTTCTTGTATTGTGGTGTTACACACAATCCCTTTTTATAGAGATTTTCACATGGTATCAGAGCAAGGTTGTTTGGAGAAAAAAATGGTGTGATTCTTCTCAATATCAAGTGCCTCGGAAAACGTGCCTTCAACTTTTTGGTGATTGGAGTGGAGACTCTTCTTCATTCAATATTTTAAAAGATTACTACAACAAGAAAGATTTAAAATCTTATTGTGGTACGTATTTTTTTATTTTTTTCCTCTCTAATGGGTGAGAAAGACTCATTTTTCTTTTGGTTTCAAGCTAAATGACTCAAATTATCACGTGTGGGCCGAAAATATGGAAGCTCACATCAAAGAGAAAGGGCTTTGGGGTTACATTCAAGGCTCGATTCCAGAACCAGAGCCTAAAATTACTTTGGTTAAAGAAGGGAAAATCAAAATCCTTGAGGGAGATGAAAAAACTAATGCTCTTGCGGAATATAGTAGGAAACATGAGCAATGGGAAATGAAGAATTTCAAGATCTTGTCTTAGATTTTCTCTTCCGTTGAGACAAGGATTAATGCCAACATTATAAAGTTTAAAAAGGCTTCTCAAGCGTGGGAGTATCTTGAGAAGATGTATACTTCTAGGGACTTGTCCCATAAGTATTATCTTCAAAAGAGAGCGTTAACTCTTGTTCAAGGTGATATGTCTATAAGAGAGTATTTTGCAGAACTCTCTTCCATTTGGGATGAGTTTGTCATGCTTGAACCCAAGTGGAGTGGAGAAGCCATAGAGCTTCGTCATAAGCAATTAGAAGAAGACCAATTCTTCAATTTTTTGAATGGGCTAAGGCCCGAGTTTGAGCAAATAAGATTTTCTCTCCTATCCTCTTTTACCTCTCCCTCTCTTGAAGATGTCTTAACTAAATTAAGTGGAGAGGAAACTCGTATGGGCATTAGCAAGCAAAATCCTAGTGTGCTTGCAATGTCCACAAATCAAGAAGAATGTGATAGTGTTAATGTCGTTTCTAGACCCGGTAACAATTTAAGAACATATAGACCTCCTCATTTTAAGAATCAAAATCAAGGTAATCAAGGAGGAAGAAGAGATTATAGCAAAATCTCATGTCACTTTTGCAAAGAACCGGGTCATATCAAACCGGTTTGCCCAAAATGGAAGAAACTTCTAGCAATGGCAACTACATCTCAACCATCCAAAGAGGAATCTTCAAAAGAAGCTCTATCTCTCAATCAAATTGTGGAGGCTCTTCAACATCTTCTAAAGGGAGCTATTTCCGGCGCCGCCGTATCCACCTCTTCTCCTCCAGGTAAAACTTCTTGGCTCTTAGATTCGGGTGCATCCTTTCATATGACCCCAAACATTTCATCTCTTTCCGAGTATTCTAAAAATGTGTCACCTTCTTTTGTTTCGACCGCGGATGGTACTTCTCTCGAAATTAAAGGAATTGGAAATTTTAAAACCCAAAACTTCTTTATTCCAAAAATTAGACTTATACCAAAATTAAATTTAAACTTGATTTTCGTTTCTCAACTCACGGACCTTGGGTGTAACATTCAATTTTCATCTAATAAATGTTTAATACAGGATCACCGATCCGAGAGATTGATTGGTGAAGGCTCTAGGAAATGAGACTTGTACTATGTGGATTTTCTTCAAATTCCTAAAAACACCTTTTGTAATGTGGCCCAACATAAAGACATAAATGTTTGGCACAAGAGACTTGGTCATCCCAACATTGCCAAGTTATCCTATCTACATTTTGTTAAAGATCTTTGTAAAAATACTTTCTCTTGTAATGATTGTATTCTTGGAAAAATGAAAAGTATACCTTTTGAACCAAGAACTATGTTTAGCACGAAAACTTTTGAAATTATTCACTCGGATGTTTGGGGACCGGCACCTGTCATATCCAAAGGTGGTTTTGCTTACTATGTGATTTTGTGGATGATTTCTCACGATATTGTTGGATATATTTTCTCAAACATAAGCACGAAGTTTTTTGATGTTTTAAAACATATCATATGATGATCAAAAATCAATTCAATAGTAATTTAAAGATATTTATGACTGATTCCAGGGGTGAATATCTCTCTAATGAGTTTAAGAAATATCTTGAGGATTGTGGCATTGTCCATCAAAGATCGTGTCCTAAGACCCCACAACAAAATGGTTTGGCCGAAAGAAAGCATAGGCATATCATTGAAACCACTAGAACCCTTCTCATTTCCCAAAATATTCCTAACAAATTTTGGGCCGAAGCGGCTCTTGCTTCCGTCTATCTTATCAACCGACTTCCATCCAAAAATTTAGATAAAATTTCTCTCTTTGAGATTTTATATGAAAAAGAACCCGATTATAATAGGTGGAGAGTTTTTGGTTGTAAGTGTTTTGTTCTTACCGATAAAAATGATAAACTTTCACCAAAAGTCATTCCTTGTGCTTTCCTTGGCTAATCGAAAACTCAAAAAGGATTTCGATGTTATGACTCTAAGAATGATAAATTATATGTTTCAAGGAATGTAACTTTTTTGGAAAATGATAGTGGTTTTGAAAAAAATGAATCTCATTTAGAAAATGTCGATTACTCCTTTCTTTTTTACCTTTTATCTAAGGATGATAAAAGGTAAAAAAAGAATCAACATATAATAGTGAAAATGAAATGGTTGTGATCAACAATAACTCTAACCCTTCTACCCCTCAAGAAGAAAATGTATCTAGAGAACCCATCACTTATTCTCATAGAGATAGAAGCACCTTTAGGAGTGCTATTGAACTGAAAGAACTAGAAGGACTCCCTCTAGATTTGTATCATTTGATTCTTTCTCTCCTAAATATCGAGCTTGTTTGAGTGTCATTCACTCTTATTTTGAACCAAAAAAATTTGGAGAAGCCAAACATTGTACTGAATGGAGAGAAGCCATGGAGAGTGAAGTCAAAGCTCTTAAGAAAGCTAACACTTGGGAATTTCAATCTCTTCCCAATGGCAAGAAAACTATAGGATGTCGATGGGTGTTCAAGGTCAAGACTAAGAGTGATGGTTCTCTTGAAAGGTATAAGGCTCGTCTTGTAGCTAAAGGGTATAGTCAAGAATATGGGATTGACTATGAAGAGACATTTGCTCCAGTAGCTCGCATGGTTACTGTCAGATGTCTTATCATCATTGCTTCAATTCAAAAATGGAATATTTACTAAATGGATGTCAAAAATGTCTTTTTAAATGGAGATCTTAATGAATAAGTTTACATGGATGCTCCACCTGGTATGGAAATCTCTAAAAATAAAGTTTTTCGTCTTCGTAAAGCTCTTTATGGACTAAAACAAGCACAAGGCTTGGCACGATAGGTTTAACAATGTAATGACTAAAAATGGTTTCACTTCATGCTATACTGACATTGCATTGTTTGTTAAGAAATCTGATGCAGGGATCGTTATATTATTGTTATATGATGATGATATGTTAATAACAGGTGATGATATCAAAGGAATCAAGAGCATTAAATCTATTTTGACTTCAAGATTTGAAATGTCGAACTTAGAATTTTTGACATATTTTTTGGGAATTGAGGTTGACTATTCTCAGAGAGGCTATTTTCTGTCTCAAACTAAACTTGTTTGTAAGATTCTTGATAGATCAGGAATCACAGATGACAAGGTCTGCGAAACTGCTGAAATAGTAGGCTCAAAGATGAAGATTGATGATGGGATTCTCCTAAAAAATCTCACACCTTACCGGCAACTGGTTGGATCCCTAACGTATCTCAGCATTACCAGGCCTGATATTTCTCATGCAGTACATATTGTTAGTCAATTTCAACATGCACCTACTACAGTCCAAATGAGCGTCATCTTTCGCATCATCAGATACATAAAGGGTACAGTAAACAAGAGAGTATTTCTATCTTCTACGTCTGAATTAAGTTTAATTGCTTATACTGACTCTGATTGGGGAGGTGACACAAATAACCGTCACTCCACCACTGGTTTCTGTATTTTTTTAGGTGAATCATTAATCTCTTGGAGATACAAGAAGTAGCAAAAAGTATCGCTTTAATCCACCAAAGCTGAGTATAGAGTCATGGCATCTACTACCATGGAGATTGTTTAGATTCGCAACTTGTTGGAAGATATGAATATTCAAGTTCAAGGGCCTACAAAATTATGTTGTGATAATAAAAGTGCAATTTATATTGCCAAAAATCACACATTTCATGAGCGCACGAAGCATATCGAGATGGACTGCCACTATGTTCGTGAAGAATATTTAAGAAAAACCATTGACTTTCCTTATGTTACATCAGAATATCAACTGGCAGACTTCTTCACCAAGGCGCTGTCTTCTCCAAGATTTAACTTCCTTCTTGGCAAACTTTCGGTTGTGACACCCTAAGTTTGAGAGGGAGTGTTAAAATATTATGTCTCTTTTAATTGTAAACTGAAATACCCATCAAGGGTATTTCAGTCCTTTTACTCAATAGGTATCAGCCACCCTAATGGGCTAACATTTTTACTCTTTCTTTTTTTATTTACTTTTGCCTTTTACACCTTTTTCTTTTTACACCTTTTTCTTTTTACACCTTTTTCTTTTTGACTGTTGTGAAAGGGACAGCTCCATATAGTTGTTGGAGCTGCCCCAACAGTCACAAATGTGACCATTGGGTGCATCTCCAACAATCATATTGAGCTGCACCCTATGGCTTCTTTTTGCATTATAAATAGGCCTTAGTGGCCCTTGTAAACACATTCTTTTTGGTGAGTGCATATACAATAACAATGCTTTTGTAAAGCCCCTCTTGGGAACTTATGAATTGAAGTTCATTTTATTTCATGCTTTTGTGCATGTGTATATGTGCCTTCGTGCACTTGTGAGTGTTCTCCTTTGTGCCTTTGTGCACTCTTTGTATTTCTTGTATTATGGTGTCACACACAATCTCTTTTTATAGAGATTTTCACAGTGTCGTGGTGTATGTTGTTTGCAGATGATATTGTTTTGATTGATGAGTCTAGAGTTGGGGTTAATGCTAAGTTAGAATTATGAAGACAGACATTGGAAGCAAGAGGTTTTAAGTTGAGTAAGAGTAAGACAGAATATATGGAATGTCGGTTTAGTAAGCAACGAAGTAGTGATGGGAGTGTAGTGAAGCTTGGTGAGCAAGAAACACTGGTGGATGATTGTTTCAAATATTTGGGATCTATCATTCAAAAGTATAGAGAAATTGATGGAGATGTAAATCATAGGATAAAGGTTGGGTGGATGAAATAGAAAAGTGCAACTGGAGTGTTGTGTGACTATAGAATGCCATTGCGGTTGAAGAAAAAGTTTTATAGGACGACTATTAGGCCCGCTTTACTATATGGTACGGAATGTTGGGTTGCCAAGAGACATCATATAAAACAGAATTTTCATATTACAAGTAGCCAGTATCTTCTATGTAAATTCAAAAGAAAAGAAAAAAAAAGAAAAAAAAAACATATCACTCACCGGAAGGTTCACATAACACGTTGTTTTAATGGGTTTCGGTGTGATAATCTAATGGCTAAAATCAGTGAATTGTATATCCTCCGAAAACATGATTTGTGAACTTTTTTGAACCTGATCTTTCATAACAGAGGGCCAATTAGTGTGTTTAGTCATTTCACATTCTATGTTGGTCCTATACTAAATGGAAATAGATGTGCAATCCTGTGATAAGATGAAATTTATCTTTTCTTTCATTCCAAATTTTTTCTTTGTTTGACTTAGATTCAAAACTCTGAATTTATGCTTAGAGGTTCTGACCCTATGTAGGTTTTTGAGATTTACCTGCGGTTGTTCTTTTTTTTCACAGTTGATGAGTATTAGGTTTTGTTTGAGTTAAGTCACAACTATTAGTACATTGAGGATACCTATGCATACTGCATAATAAGCATGGAGGATTCATGATAGACTGCGTCTGAACTATATACTGCCACATAAACTGTTGCATAAAAATATATTCCTGTATCGGTTTATTATTGCATTCATTAAACTCATATGTTGATTTTTATGAGATGCTATATCTTTAAAGTTGTAGGATGTTTATCAATATTATGTAAATTGCTGAATTCCTAGTCCTGAAAAGTGGGAATACCCAACAGAAACTAGAGCTATGAGTATGGATTTCTTACAGATTTTCTTTTGCATAATACATGCTTTTATATTGTACCAAAAGCATGTTGTAACAAATGGTACTTATACATGCATGAAAATGTTTCTAGTTACAAGTTACATTATGTACTGCATATACAGGGGTTCTGATTATGCCGTAGTCCATGCTCATTATGTTTAACCTTGATTAGTGATCAACATGTAAATAAATATCTCTGAATATATTTCCGTTTCAGGGTTGGTATAAGTATATGTCTTGAGTTGTTTGGGAAACCCTGCCTAATGGGCAATATGGGTTGAATACCAGATACGAGTATTTGGGCTATTAGCCTGTGTGTTATGGCAAGAAAAAATGATGAAAACTTAATCATAAGGGTTGTGCGACCGACTGGTTTAAAGGTACCGGGGTCTTGGTACTTTACAGTTTAAAGGTACCAAAGCATTTAGAATAATGATCATACTGATAAGAAACTTAAATTTAATTGTTTGGGGAAACCTTGCCCAAGGGGCGATACGGGTTAAGCACCTAATGTAGGTACGTGGTCTGGTTCAAGTATATTGATAAGGAAATTAAATAATGAATTTTGGTGCTTGACTGGTTTAAAGGCACCAGAGCACTTTGGGTGGGTTATGAAATTAATATGACCAAGGATTGGGACTGTTCTATGCACCTTGGTAAAATGACTAAGGTTGAGAATTCTACTACTATGATAGTAAAAAGAAGTTGGGGAAATGCCCCACACTTCGGAAAAATAATTAAATGAATAGATTAACCCACTCAGATTCGGGCTTACCTTGGAGAGGGTAGGTGGTACAAAACTCTGGGGACATGTGTCTAGTTTCGAGCGTAAAGCGACTCGTTGGTCCCAGTCCTCAGAGTTGGGGGACCCGGACTACCAAATGTGTCCTAGGTGGTAGCTCCATGTTCTTCTGCAGAAGTTAGGGATGCATCCCGTTTTGGTTTTGGCCTTTGGGAGTTTCTCTCGGTCACTGGCCGCTCCCTTGGGATTTCAGTAACAGTTAGAATGTTCGGGTTAATAAAACAACTTTGAATAATATACCCCCGAACGTTCTCTTCTGTGATGGTTGCCTCGGCCCGTGTGTACCCGCGGGATAAGAAAAGATAAACATCAATTAGAATATTCTAGGTATCACAGTGAGTGGAGTTCTAGGGAGACATGTTTATATTCTTCCAGCATGTTCTGATCTTGTGATGAAATGAAATAATGAAAAGTGTAGATATGATATAATTGAATTCATATTGTGGTTGTTACATGACTGTTATGCATGTTGCTGTTGTTGCATAATCCGCTTTACTTGCTTATGTATGTGTCTGTCATAGTTGTTGCATAGTCTGTTTCGCTCACTTTTAAGCATTCAATGGAATCGGTGGCCATGATATATTTAAATGCTGCAAATGATATTACCTTATCATGAGATGAATTTTGTACTCCTGCAATGGTTGATTTGGTCTTGGTAGTGTTCATATATTCTAGCTAGAAACTTAAATTAACAATGTGCAGTAGTTTAGTAATGTTTATATTCTCATGCTATGTTTTATTGTCCATAATTAAACAAATCCCTTGCATACTTGTTACTTAGTATATTTGTCAAATTTACAGTAATTCTTACTTAGACGTGGTAGTCTAATTCCAATCAATCTACTATTTTTCAGGCAAAGAATAGGGTTTATGAGCGGCTGCGGGATGAGGCATCGGATCGAGATTTTTGGATTTATTGTTCCAGGGATCGCTTGAGTTTATTGTAAATTTTAACTGTTCATATCATTTAAAACTCTGATGATTTTCATTAATACTGAAATGAAATAAATGTCTTGGGTTTCTCTTCACCGTAATGTCTCAAAATGTTTAACCTTATTTTTATTTCTTGTTTCCGCTGTTATAAAAAAAAAAATCCTCTAAAATTTGGGTTAAAATTTCGGGGCGTTACAAATGGTATCAGAGCTTGGGAACAATAAATCAAAGATCACGGTCGTGCCACACCCTACAAGCGCTCTGTGAGTATGAGTTATTTTGTTTTGTTATTTATCATAATACTTGTTCTTTTATTTGTGATTCTCATATGAGCATATAGGTGAACTCACCCCTACAATTGATTAATTTTCACTTATTAGGGAATGATACATAACGCCTACAAATGATTAGCTTTTAGGTTGTTGACTTATCACGCCAACAATTCATTAGTGTCAACCTACTAGGTGGATGTACCACGCCTATATAGTTTCATTGTAGATGACCGAATTATGAGTGTCTGAATGGATCTATCATACTTATATAACATGATTGATGTGGGTATTATGGATATTTGACTAAATTTCTTAGTAGATATGTGCGTGTTTCATGTCGAAATAATTGAATATGATATAATGTAAGAATTATCAATGCACATAAAATGAGGAAATGATCTGAATGTCTCATATACATATATGATTGCAAACTTATCTGCATAACTCGAACTACGTAGAAGTTACGTGTCTTGAGGTTTAGTTGGTTCTTGATATATACATGATCTCATTGTATAGAACCCATGCTTTGGGTACGCATGCTTCGAGGTTAGATTTAAAAAATGCAATGTTCCTGGTGGCAATGATATGATACATAGGATAATAGGCTTTTGCATGATATGATTGAAATGCCACAGCATGCAATATATGATTAAGTTCAATAGTGAACTATGATTCATGGAACCATAATGGTGAAAGGTGTAATTTTATGATTTATGTGCCAAATGAAGTAATGATGCATATTGATGATATATATGTTTGTGCCCATATTGGTGATTACCGACTTTGAGAGCGGTAATTTGTAGTATCACTATTTTGGCACCTATTGAGGACCTTTTCCATAAAAGATTATCTGTGAGGGTGTGTATGACCAAGATCAGGTAATCCAGCTAGAGCGGTAGATCTCCGTAAGGTAATACATTGTCCAAGAACGGGTAGCCGCAAAGAAGGTAAATTCCTGTGAGGAAGTGTATTGTCTAAGACCGGGTATACCATCTAGGGCGGTAATTTCGTGTGAGGTTGTGCATTTTCTAGACCAAGTGATTCGACATGGATCTTATTAATCTTTAAATAATAAAGAGTTACGGTAAATTGGGAGAAATTGCTGAGATTGATTGATACTGCCAGTTAGAGATCAATAGATTTGGTTTTAGTTAGAGGAAAAAATTAAATCATTATTAATTTTAGATCTCGATATAATGACATGTTTGTGCCTTTTGTGGATAGATGGGTCACTCTGTGAGAGATTCTATACCTTGATTTGAGGATAAGTTTGGGTCTTATATGAAAAGATAAGGCCATTTTGAGAATAACATCTTGAGCGAGTGCAAAATTTTGAGAAATAAGAATAAGTGAAGGTTATTCAGGACAAAGAGTTTGTTAGAAATTTCGAGGACGAAATTCTTTTTAGGGGGAAAGGATGTAATAACCATGATTTTTATCAGCTAAATAAATGTAGACTTTAAGTCATTAAGGTAATACACGAATATTTTATGGTTTTAATTATTTATTCGTAATTGGATCTTAGATAACCTATTTGGATCCTTGAAGTAAATCGGATTTTTATGAGACAATTTCTATAACACTTTAGTGGGAATTGAGGCGAGGTTCGGATCCACCATATTGCATTGGATCTTCAATGTTAGAACTTCAAATATTAATCTGGATCCTTGAATTTAAATCATAGAGATCAATGTACATTTAGCTGGATCCATAATAATTCATTTGGATCCGTAGTTCTAAATCAGAGTATGATCAAAACTTCAGATTTCTGGATCCAAATTTATTAAAAGGATTGACGAAGCACAATGGATCTTGGATCCATATTAATTTATGTTAATTTTTGGATAACGTAAATGGATCTATATTAACCTATGAAAGACCCACAAGATCGTATTGAAGAATAAACCAAATGTATTAAGAATATAATACTTTACCGCCTAAGAAAGAGATCCAGATCCACAAACGGATCCGGATAAGTCGAATAAGGATCCATAAAGGAACCATATATATATATATATATATATATATATATGTATAATAGTATATATATATATGTATATATATATATAAATAAACATATCGCGTGGATCCATAGTTGGATCTATTTGGATCCGACCTTCGGATCCACTTCGTAAAGTTGTCACGGATCCACATCGCTTGAGGGACACGGATCCAACACGTGGTTGGATCCCGGGTCTCGGATTTGGACCCCGGCCCGCACCCTGCATAATGAAAAAAAAAAAAAAAAGAAAAAGGCAACCCGATATGGGTTGCCCGATAAAACAAAAAGAAAAAAAGTTAGGGTTCAGTGTGAACCCTAACTGATATCGCATGGGGAGGGGGTGGGCCGGAGAGCAGCCGCCGGGGGCGAGAGTATCGGCCTCCTCCATTTTCGGGATGCCACCCTCCTACTAAAGAGGGATCCTGGACTCCACTTCCATCCCTCTCTCGCTCCTCTCTACCTCCCGCACTCTTCCTCTCTCGTCATCGCTGTCACCGCCAGCGACCTCCCTGCAACATTCTCCCCTGTTCGAGCTCGGGTAACATCGCCGCCACCTTCGCTTCTTCTTTTTCCGGCAGCACTACCCAACGATGACCCTCCTCTCGTTACATTCCATTCTCACATTCGTCGGTGAGAAGGAGTTCGGCTGCACCCAGATTCACGGCAGATCGAGAGGGGAAATCAGCAAACAAGGTAGGTTTTGTTGTGAATTCACATATCTACTGAGTTTTCAAGCGTGCTTTGGATTTGCCGTAACTCCTAACTCAAAAAAAATTGGGGGTTTTGGGTTGCCGTGAATTCCCAAATCAAAAATTTGGGATTTAGGGTAGGGTTTTACTGTGTTTTTGCATGGGTACTACGTTTCAAGCATGCAATGTGGGTTTCAGTGTGATTTTAGTGGATGCCCTAAATTCCGGGTATGTAGTGAGCTTGCCGTGAGCCCCAAATCAAGAAAAACAAAAAAAATGGGGTTAGGTTTGCCGAAAATCCCAGATCTTCGATTTGTGGATTTCGGATTTCTGAAAGTAGGTTTTCTTATGATCTTCATAGGAGTATCCTGTTTTCAAGCATGACATGTGTTATTGTTAAAGCTATCAATGTTTATTTTGAGGATTTTCGATTAGGAGGCAAGTTTTCCATGTTTTGCATGATTATCGGCCGTCTACGGGATGTTTTTATTTCTTTTAATGATCATTTGAATTGCATTTCTATATTGTAATAGCCCAGCAACATGGATTGAGCTTGTATAGATGTTATAGTGTTTTAAAATGTTGAGGCTGCTATAAAATATATATAAATATAGGGGACGGGTTGTATTATGTATGACTCTTGTGTAATTGTTGCATTCGTACACTCAGTGAAAAAAAAAGAGAAGAGAATTCCCTTAGGTTAACATCGACGAACCGCTATCGTTATTGTGAATTCCTTTTTTTTGTTGTTTTGTGTTAACTGACAACAAGAACAGATGGTTACATTGTTGTATTTTTTGATTTTCAGTATTGAGATTTATGGCAATAAAACCGACTATTGTGTATACTCCTAAAACAGGGTCTGTGTGCATACATTATTAAAAGTTTTTGTGAAGTATCGATAACAACAATGCATGTTTGTGTTCTTTTACAAATACTTCATGTTTTCGGTGTTAAATCCCCTGACAAAGAAAAACAGTTGTTGCAGTCAGTGTCTTCTATATTACATTCAAGGAAAACATATATATATATATATATATATATATAACAGAATTTTCATGTCACAAGTAGCCAGTATCTTCTATGTAAATTCAAAAGAAAAGAAAAGAAAAGAAAAAAAAAACATATCACTCACCGGAAGGTTCATATAACACGTTGTTTTAATGGGTTTCGGTGTGATAATCTAATGGCTAAAATCAGTGAATTGTATATCCTCCGAAAACATGATTTGTGAACTTTTTTGAACCTGATCTTTCATAACAGAGGGCCAATTAGTGTGTTTAGTCATTTCACATTCTATGTTGGTCCTATACTAAATGGAAATAGATGTGCAATCCTGTGATAAGATGAAATTTATCTTTTCTTTCATTCCAAATTTTTTCTTTGTTTGACTTAGATTCAAAACTCTGAATTTATGCTTAGAGGTTCTGACCCTATGTAGGTTTTTGAGATTTACCTGCGGTTGTTCTTTTTTTTCACAGTTGATGAGTATTAAGTTTTGTTTGAGTTAAGTCACAACTATTAGTACATTGAGGATACCTATGCATACTGCATAATAAGCATGGAGGATTCATGATAGACTGCGTCTGAACTATATACTGCCACATAAACTGTTGCATAAAAATATATTCCTGTATCGGTTTATTATTGCATTCATTAAACTCATATGTTGATTTTTATGAGATGCTATATCTTTAAAGTTGTAGGATGTTTATCAATATTATGTAAATTGCTGAATTCCTAGTCCTGAAAAGTGGGAATACCCAACAGAAACTAGAGCTATGAGTATGGATTTCTTACAGATTTTCTTTTGCATAATACATGCTTTTATATTGTACCAAAATCATGTTGTAACAAATGGTACTTACACATGCATGAAAATGTTTCTAGTTACAAGTTACATTATGTACTGCATATACAGGGGTTCTGATTATGCCGTAGTTCATGCTCATTATGTTTAACCTTGATTAGTGATCAACATGTAAATAAATATCTCTGAATATATTTCCGTTTCAGGGTTGGTATAAGTATATGTCTTGAGTTGTTTGGGAAACCCTGCCTAATGGGCAATATGGGTTGAATACCCGATACGAGTATTTGGGCTATTAGCCTGTGTGTTATGGCAAGAAAAAATGATGAAAACTTAATCATAAGGGTTGTGCGACCGACTGGTTTAAAGGTACCGGGGTCTTGGTACTTTACAGTTTAAAGGTACCAAAGCATTTAGAATAATGATCATACTGATAAGAAACTTAAATTTAATTGTTTGGGGAAACCTTGCCCAAGGGGCGATACGGGTTAAGTACCTAATGTAGGTACGTGGTCTGGTTCAAGTATATTGATAAGGAAATTAAATAATGAATTTTGGTGCTTGACTGGTTTAAAGGCACCAGAGCACTTTGGGTGGGTTATGAAATTAATATGACCAAGGATTGGGACTGTTCTATGCACCTTGGTAAAATGACTAAGGTTGAGAATTCTACTACTATGATAGTAAAAAGAAGTTGGGGAAATGCCCCACACTTCGGAAAAATAATTAAATGAATAGATTAACCCACTCAGATTCGGGCTTACCTTGGAGAGGGTAGGTGGTACAAAACTCTGGGGACATGTGTCTAGTTTCGAGCGTAAAGCGACTCGTTGGTCACAGTCCTCAGAGTTGGGGGACCCGGACTACCAAATGTGTCCTAGGTGGTAGCTCCATGTTCTTCTGCAGAAGTTAGGGATGCATCCCGTTTTGGTTTTGGCCTTTGGGAGTTTCTCTCGGTCACTGGCCGCTCCCTTGGGATTTCAGTAACAGTTAGAATGTTCGGGTTAATAAAACAACTTTGAATAATATACCCCCGAACGTTCTCTTCTGTGATGGTTGCATCGGCCCGTGTGTACCCGCGGGATAAGAAAAGATAAACATCAATTAGAATATTCTAGGTATCACAGTGAGTGGAGTTCTAGGGAGACATGTTTATATTCTTCCAGCATGTTCTGATCTTGTGATGAAATGAAATAATGAAAAGTGTAGATATGATATAATTGAATTCATATTGTGATTGTTACATGACTGTTATGCATGTTGCTGTTGTTGCATAATCCGCTTTACTTGCTTATGTATGTTTCTGTCATAGTTGTTGCATAGTCTGCTTCACTTACTTTTAAGCATTCAATGGAATCGGTGGCCATGATATATTTAAATGCTGCAAATGATATTACCTTATCATGAGATGAATTTTGTACTCCTGCAATGGTTGATTTGGTCTTGGTAGTGTTCATATATTCTAGCTAGAAACTTAAATTAACAATGTGCAGTAGTTTAGTAATGTTTATATTCTCATGCTATGTTTTATTGTCCATAATTAAACAAATCCCTTGCATACTTGTTACTTAGTATATTTGTCAAATTTACAGTAATTCTTACTTAGACGTGGTAGTCTAATTCCAATCAATCTACTATTTTTCAGGCAAAGAATAGGGTTTATGAGCGGCTGCGGGATGAGGCATCGGATCGAGATTTTTGGATTTATTGTTCCAGGGATCGCTTGAGTTTATTGTAAATTTTAACTGTTCATATCATTTAAAACTCTGATGATTTTCATTAATACTGAAATGAAATAAATGTCTTGGGTTTCTCTTCACCGTAATGTCTCGAAATGTTTAACCTTATTTTTATTTCTTGTTTCCGCTGTTATAAAAAAAAAATCCTCTAAAATTTGGGTTAAAATTTCGGGGCGTTACAAATGGTATCAGAGCTTGGGAACAATAAATCAAAGATCACGGTCGTGCCACACCCTACAAGCGCTCTGTGAGTATGAGTTATTTTGTTTTGTTATTTATCATAATACTTGTTCTTTTATTTGTGATTCTCATATGAGCATATAGGTGAACTCACCCCTACAATTGATTAATTTTCACTTATTAGGGAATGATACATAACGCCTACAAATGATTAGCTTTTAGGTTGTTGACTTATCACGCCAACAATTCATTAGTGTCAACCTACTAGGTGGATGTACCACGCCTATATAGTTTCATTGTAGATGACCGAATTATGAGTGTCTGAATGGATCTATCATACTTATATAACATGATTGATGTGGGTATTATGGATATTTGACTAAATTTCTTAGTAGATATGTGCGTGTTTCATGTCGAAATAATTGAATATGATATAATGTAAGAATTATCAATGCACATAAAATGAGGAAATGATCTGAATGTCTCATATACATATATGATTGCAAACTTATCTGCATAACTCGAACTACGTAGAAGTTACGTGTCTTGAGGTTTAGTTGGTTCTTGATATATACATGATCTCATTGTATAGAACCCATGCTTTGGGTACGCATGCTTCGAGGTTAGATTTAAAAAATGCAATGTTCCTGGTGGCAATGATATGATACATAGGATAATAGGCTTTTGCATGATATGATTGAAATGCCACAGCATGCAATATATGATTAAGTTCAATAGTGAACTATGATTCATGGAACCATAATGGTGAAAGGTGTAATTTTATGATTTATGTGCCAAATGAAGTAATGATGCATATTGATGATATATATGTTTGTGCCCATATTGGTGATTACCGACTTTGAGAGCGGTAATTTGTAGTATCACTATTTTGGCACCTATTGAGGACATTTTCCATAAAAGATTATCTGTGAGGGTGTGTATGACCAAGATCAGGTAATCCAGCTAGAGCGGTAGATCTCCGTAAGGTAATACATTGTCCAAGAACGGGTAGCCGCAAAGAAGGTAAATTCCTGTGAGGAAGTGTATTGTCTAAGACCGGGTATACCATCTAGGGCGGTAATTTCGTGTGAGGCTGTGCATTTTCTAGACCAAGTGATTCGACATGGATCTTATTAATCTTTAAATAATAAAGAGTTACGGTAAATTGGGAGAAATTGCTGAGATTGATTGATACTGCCAGTTAGAGATCAATAGATTTGGTTTTAGTTAGAGGAAAAAATTAAATCATTATTAATTTTAGATCTCGATATAATGACATGTTTGTGCCTTTTGTGGATAGATGGGTCACTCTGTGAGAGATTCTATACCTTGATTTGAGGATAAGTTTGGGTCTTATATGAAAAGATAAGGCCATTTTGAGAATAACATCTTGAGCGAGTGCAAAATTTTGAGAAATAAGAATAAGTGAAGGTTATTCAGGACAAAGAGTTTGTTAGAAATTTCGAGGACGAAATTCTTTTTAGGGGGAAAGGATGTAATAACCATGATTTTTATCAGCTAAATAAATGTAGACTTTAAGTCATTAAGGTAATACACGAATATTTTATGGTTTTAATTATTTATTCGTAATTGGATCTTAGATAACCTATTTGGATCCTTGAAGTAAATCGGATTTTTATGAGACAATTTCTATAACACTTTAGTGGGAATTGAGGCGAGGTTCGGATCCACCATATTGCATTGGATCTTCAATGTTAGAACTTCAAATA
This sequence comes from Nuphar pumila, assembly GCF_984573655.1. Taxonomy (NCBI): domain Eukaryota; kingdom Viridiplantae; phylum Streptophyta; class Magnoliopsida; order Nymphaeales; family Nymphaeaceae; genus Nuphar; species Nuphar pumila. The sequence goes on from NC_143255.1 coordinate 118,498,991, forward strand.
TTAATCTGGATCCTTGAATTTAAATCATAGAGATCAATGTACATTTAGCTGGATCCATAATAATTCATTTGGATCCGTAGTTCTAAATCAGAGTATGATCAAAACTTCAGATTTCTGGATCCAAATTTATTAAAAGGATTGACGAAGCACAATGGATCTTGGATCCATATTAATTTATGTTAATTTTTGGATAACGTAAATGGATCTATATTAACCTATGAAAGACCCACAAGATCGTATTGAAGAATAAACCAAATGTATTAAGAATATAATACTTTACCGCCTAAGAAAGAGATCCAGATCCACAAACGGATCCGGATAAGTCGAATAAGGATCCATAAAGGAACCATATATATATATATATATATATATAATAGTATATATATATATATAATAGTATATATATATGTATATATATATATATATATAAATAAACATATCGCGTGGATCCATAGTTGGATCTATTTGGATCCGACCTTCGGATCCACTTCGTAAAGTTGTCACGGATCCACATCGCTTGAGGGACACGGATCCAACACGTGGTTGGATCCCGGGTCTCGGATTTGGACCCAGGCCCGCACCCTGCATAATGAAAAAAAAAAAAAGAAAGAAAAAGGCAACCCGATATGGGTTGCCCGATAAAACAAAAAGAAAAAAAGTTAGGGTTCAGTGTGAACCCTAACTGATATCGCATGGGGAGGGGGTGGGCCGGAGAGCAGCCGCCGGGGGCGAGAGTATCGGCCTCCTCCATTTTCGGGATGCCACCCTCCTACTAAAGAGGGATCCTGGACTCCTCTTCCATCCCTCTCTCGCTCCTCTCTACCTCCCGCACTCTTCCTCTCTCGTCATCGTTGTCACCGCCAGCGACCTCCCTGCAACATTCTCCCCTGTTCGAGCTCGGGTAACATCGCTGCCACCTTCGCTTCTTCTTTTTCCGGCAGCACCACCCAACGATGACCCTCCTCTTGTTACATTCCATTCTCACATTCGTCGGTGAGAAGGAGTTCGGCTGCACCCAGATTCACGGCAGATCGAGAGGGGAAATCAGCAAACAAGGTAGGTTTTGCTGTGAATTCAGATATCTACTGAGTTTTCAAGCGTGCTTTGGATTTGCCGTAACTCCTAACTCAAAAAAAATTGGGGGTTTTGGGTTGCCGTGAATTCCCAAATCAAAAATTTGGGATTTAGGGTAGGGTTTTACTGTGTTTTTGCATGGGTACTATGTTTCAAGCATGCAATTTGGGTTTCAGTGTGATTTTAGTGGATGCCCTAAATTCCGGGTATGTAGTGAGCTTGCCGTGAGCCCCAAATCAAGAAAAACAAAAAAAATGGGGTTAGGTTTGCCGAAAATCCCAGATCTTCGATTTGTGGATTTCGGATTTCTGAAAGTAGGTTTTCTTATGATCTTCATAGGAGTATCCTGTTTTCAAGCATGACATGTGTTATTGTTAAAGCTATCAATGTTTATTTTGAGGATTTTCGATTAGGAGGCAAGTTTTCCATGTTTTGCATGATTATCGGCCGTCTACGGGATGTTTTTATTTCTTTTAATGATCATTTGAATTGCATTTCTATATTGTAATAGCCCAGCAACATGGATTGAGCTTGTATAGATGTTATAGTGTTTTAAAATGTTGAGGCTGCTATAAAATATATATAAATATAGGGGACGGGTTGTATTATGTATGACTCTTGTGTAATTGTTGCATTCGTACACTCAGTGAAAAAAAAAGAGAAGAGAATTCCCTTAGGTTAACATCGACGAACCCCTATCGTTATTGTGAATTCCTTTTTTTTGTTGTTTTGTGTTAACTGACAACAAGAACAGATGGTTACATTGTTGTATTTGTTGATTTTCAGTATTGAGATTTATGGCAATAAAACCGACTGTTGTGTATACTCCTAAAACAGGGTCTGTGTGCATACATTATTAAAAGTTTTTGTGAAGTATCGATAACAACAATGCATGTTTGTGTTCTTTTACAAATACTTCATGTTTTCGGTGTTAAATCCCCTGACAAAGAAAAACAGTTGTTGCAGTCAGTGTCTTCTATATTACATTCAAGGAAAACATATATATATATATATATAACAGAATTTTCATGTCACAAGTAGCCAGTATCTTCTATGTAAATTCAAAAGAAAAGAAAAGAAAAAAAAAAAAAAACATATCACTCACCGGAAGGTTCACATAACACGTTGTTTTAATGGGTTTCGGTGTGATAATCTAATGGCTAAAATCAGTGAATTGTATATCCTCCGAAAACATGATTTGTGAACTTTTTTGAACCTGATCTTTCATAACAGAGGGCCAATTAGTGTGTTTAGTCATTTCACATTCTATGTTGGTCCTATACTAAATGGAAATAGATGTGCAATCCTGTGATAAGATGAAATTTATCTTTTCTTTCATTCCAAATTTTTTCTTTGTTTGACTTAGATTCAAAACTCTGAATTTATGCTTAGAGGTTCTGACCCTATGTAGGTTTTTGAGATTTACCTGCGGTTGTTCTTTTTTTTCACAGTTGATGAGTATTAAGTTTTGTTTGAGTTAAGTCACAACTATTAGTACATTGAGGATACCTATGCATACTGCATAATAAGCATGGAGGATTCATGATAGACTGCGTCTGAACTATATACTGCCACATAAACTGTTGCATAAAAATATATTCCTGTATCGGTTTATTATTGCATTCATTAAACTCATATGTTGATTTTTATGAGATGCTATATCTTTAAAGTTGTAGGATGTTTATCAATATTATGTAAATTGCTGAATTCCTAGTCCTGAAAAGTGGGAATACCCAACAGAAACTAGAGCTATGAGTATGGATTTCTTACAGATTTTCTTTTGCATAATACATGCTTTTATACAACAAACAACAACAACAACTACGCCTTCATCCCAAAACAATTAGGGTCAGCGATATGAACCAAAAAAGAAATTCATTTTGGGTCTTCCACATGAATCCTTTTCCTCCAATCATTTCTATCCAACGCCATGTCTTCGGTGAGGTTCAAAGCATTCATATCCTTTCCTATCATCTCCATCCAAGTCTTCCTAGGCCTACCCCTACCTCTTTTAACTAATATATTTTCCCATTTCTCCAACCTTCTAACTGGAGCATCATTAGGCCTTCGCCGAATATGTCCAAACCACCGTAAACGATTCTCTCGCATCTTATTCTCAATGGGTGCAACACCTACCTTCTTACGTATCTCTTCGTTCCGAATCTTATCTTTTATTGTATTTCCACACATCCATCTAAGCATCCGCATCTCAGCTACACTCATTTTTTGAATATGATGTCTCTTGGCAGCCCAACATTCCGTACCATATAGTAAAGCGGGTCTAATAGTCGTCCTATAAAACTTTCCCTTCAACCGCAATGGCATTCTACGATCGCACAGCACTCCAGTAGCACTTTTCCATTTCATCCACCCAACCTTTATCCTATGATTTACATCTCCATCAATTTCTCCATACTTTTGAATGATAGATCCCAAATATTTGAAATAATCATTCACCGGTATATCTTGCTCACCAAGCTTCACTACACTCCCATCACTACTTCGTTGCTTACTAAACCGACATTCCATATATTCAGTCTTACTCTTACTCAACTTAAAACCTCTAGCTTCCAATGTCTGTCTCCATAATTCTAACTTAGCATTAACCCCAGCTCTAGACTCATCAATCAAAACAATATCATCAGCAAACAACATACACCACGGTACATTTTCTTGAATTGATCTCGTAAGCTCATCCATCACTATCGCAAATAGGAAAGGGCTTAAAGCAGATCCTTGATGTAACCCAACCGTTATCGGAAAATTGGTTGTCACCCCTCCACAAGTGCGGACATTGGTTACTACTCCTTCATACATATCTTTAATTATACTAATGTACTTGAGAGAAACACCTTTCTTCATCATTGTCCACCAGAGAACGTCCCTAGGTACTCTATCGTATGCCTTCTCTAAATCAATAAAAACCATATGCAAATCTTTGTTCCTCTCTCTATATCTTTCAATAAGTTGTCTAAGAAGATGTATAGCTTCCATAGTTGATCTTCCAGGCATAAAACCAAATTGATTCTCTGATATCATGACAACCTTCCTCAACCTAGACTCAATCACCCTCTCCCAAAGTTTCATAGTATGACTCATGAGTTTTATACCACGATAGTTTGTGCAATCTTGTATATCACCCTTATTCTTATATAAAGGCACCAAAGTACTCTTCCTCCACTCATTAGGCATCTTATTTGTTCGCCAAATCAAGTTAAAAAGATTTGTCAACCATTCTAAACCTTTCTCTCCCAAGCATTTCCAAGCCTCGATAGGTATACCATCTGGGCCAACTGCCCTTCTTGACTTCATTTTCTTCAAAGCCTCTGCAATTTCTTTCTTTTGAATCTTGCGCATGAAGTCACGATTTATCTCATGAAAAGGAATGGAGAAGTCTCCAAGATCTTGAGCATGACTATCATTAAATAGCTTATCAAAATAATCTTTCCATCTCTCCTTAATCTCCTCATCTTTGACTAAAACCCTTTGCGTTTCATCTTTGATACATCTAACCATACCCAAATCCTTCGATTTCCTATCTCTCATCTTTGCAAGCCTATAAATATCCTTCTCGCCTTCTTTGGTATCCAACTTGTCATAAACCTCCTTATATACCTTAGCCCTCGCGTTTCGAACAACTTTTTTAGCTTCCTTCTTTGCTATCATATACTTCTCCAAATTCTCATTATCACGATTCTTACTTAGATTTCTATAACACTCTCTTTTAACCTTAATAGCTAATTTGACATCCTCGTTCCACCATGATGTATCCTTACCTAGTGGTGCACCGCCTTTAGACTCACCCAATACCTCCTTAGCTACTTTTCTCATACCACCCGCTATCTTATTCCACATTGATTCTGAATCCTCCTCGAGACACCAATCAACTTCCTTAACTACCTGCTCTACAAACATTCCTTGTTTAGCTCCTTTCAGTGCCCACTACTTAATTCTAGGATCTATCCTATGTCTATCCCTTTTGCGGCATTGTCTAATTCTAAGATCTAAAATTAAGACTCTATGTTGTGTAGCTACACTTTCTCCTGGTATAACCTTACAATCGATGCAACAACCCCTATCTCTCTTTCTAAGTAGGAAAAAATCTATCTGACTCGTATTAACCCCACTTTTAAATGTTACTAGGTGAGACTCCCTCTTCCTAAACCAAGTGTTTGCTAAGATCATATCATAGGACAAACAAAAATCTAAAATCCTTTCTCCACTTTCATTTCTTTCTCCTATACCATAGCCTCCATGGATATTCTCAAATTCATCCCTACTAATGCCTACATGTCCATTAAGGTCACCGCCGATGAAAAGCTTTTCTCCATAAGATGTCTCTTGTACTACTCCATCTAAATCTTCCCAAAATTGATGCTTAATGGAATCATCTAAACCTACTTGAGGTGCATAAACACTAATAATATTAATAATATCCGTACCTAATACTAATTTAATAAGTAAAATTCTATCACCCTTCCTACGGACCTCAACTACATTATCTATAAACTGACGACTCATAACAATCCCTACTCCATTCCTATTCCTATTTATTCCTGTATACCAAATCTTATATCCCCAAGGTTCTATCACTTTAGCTTTCTCACCTACCCATTTGGTCTCTTGAAGACATAAAATATCAATATTTCTCCTACACATAACATCTACTAACTCTACCAACTTACCAGTTAAAGACCCTATATTCCAAGTGGCTAACCTAATTTTATGGTCTTGGACTAACTTCTTTACCCCCACCCGTCCAACAAAGTGAGGGAACCCTTGCCTATTTGACACCACACCCGGGCGCCGGTGTGACGCGTCGCTTCTGGGCGACGACCTAGCAACCCTTGCACATTTATCACTGCCTCCGGGCCTAGAGAGTACAGCGCGTCGCTCAGTAGGGAACGCCCCAACGAAATTCTCATATTGGTTCATTTTCATAGGATATGACAAAGTTTTTATGCTGGCTGTCACAGGCCTACCGCAACCCTCCTCCTTTATCCGGGCTTGGGACCGGCAGTGTATAACTACACAGGCGGAGTCCATACATGCTTTTATATTGTACCAAAATCATGTTGTAACAAATGGTACTTACACATGCATGAAAATGTTTCTAGTTACAAGTTACATTATGTACTGCATATACAGGGGTTCTGATTATGCCGTAGTCCATGCTCATTATGTTTAACCTTGATTAGTGATCAACATGTAAATAAATATCTCTGAATATATTTCCGTTTCAGGGTTGGTATAAGTATATGTCTTGAGTTGTTTGGGAAACCCTGCCTAATGGGCAATATGGGTTGAATACCCGATACGAGTATTTGGGCTATTAGCCTGTGTGTTATGGCAAGAAAAAATGATGAAAACTTAATCATAAGGGTTGTGCGACCGACTGGTTTAAAGGTACCGGGGTCTTGGTACTTTACAGTTTAAAGGTACCAAAGCATTTAGAATAATGATCATACTGATAAGAAACTTAAATTTAATTGTTTGGGGAAACCTTGCCCAAGGGGCGATACGGGTTAAGTACCTAATGTAGGTACGTGGTCTGGTTCAAGTATATTGATAAGGAAATTAAATAATGAATTTTGGTGCTTGACTGGTTTAAAGGCACCAGAGCACTTTGGGTGGGTTATGAAATTAATATGACCAAGGATTGGGACTGTTCTATGCACCTTGGTAAAATGACTAAGGTTGAGAATTCTACTACTATGATAGTAAAAAGAAGTTGGGGAAATGCCCCACACTTCGGAAAAATAATTAAATGAATAGATTAACCCACTCAGATTCGGGCTTACCTTGGAGAGGGTAGGTGGTACAAAACTCTGGGGACATGTGTCTAGTTTCGAGCGTAAAGCGACTCGTTGGTCACAGTCCTCAGAGTTGGGGGACCCGGACTACCAAATGTGTCCTAGGTGGTAGCTCCATGTTCTTCTGCAGAAGTTAGGGATGCATCCCGTTTTGGTTTTGGCCTTTGGGAGTTTCTCTCGGTCACTGGCCGCTCCCTTGGGATTTCAGTAACAGTTAGAATGTTCGGGTTAATAAAACAACTTTGAATAATATACCCCCGAACGTTCTCTTCTGTGATGGTTGCCTCGGCCCGTGTGTACCCGCGGGATAAGAAAAGATAAACATCAATTAGAATATTCTAGGTATCACAGTGAGTGGAGTTCTAGGGAGACATGTTTATATTTGAATTCATATTGTGGTTGTTACATGACTGTTATGCATGTTGCTGTTGTTGCATAATCCGCTTTACTTGCTTATGTATGTTTCTGTCATAGTTGTTGCATAGTCTGCTTCACTTACTTTTAAGCATTCAATGGAATCGGTGGCCATGATATATTTAAATGCTGCAAATGATATTACCTTATCATGAGATGAATTTTGTACTCCTGCAATGGTTGATTTGGTCTTGGTAGTGTTCATATATTCTAGCTAGAAACTTAAATTAACAATGTGCAGTAGTTTAGTAATGTTTATATTCTCATGCTATGTTTTATTGTCCATAATTAAACAAATCCCTTGCATACTTGTTACTTAGTATATTTGTCAAATTTACAGTAATTCTTACTTAGACGTGGTAGTCTAATTCCAATCAATCTACTATTTTTCAGGCAAAGAATAGGGTTTATGAGCGGCTGCGGGATGAGGCATCGGATCGAGATTTTTGGATTTATTGTTCCAGGGATCGCTTGAGTTTATTGTAAATTTTAACTGTTCATATCATTTAAAACTCTGATGATTTTCATTAATACTGAAATGAAATAAATGTCTTGGGTTTCTCTTCACCGTAATGTCTCGAAATGTTTAACCTTATTTTTATTTCTTGTTTCCGCTGTTATAAAAAAAAATCCTCTAAAATTTGGGTTAAAATTTCGGGGCGTTACAAATGGTATCAGAGCTTGGGAACAATAAATCAAAGATCACGGTCGTGCCACACCCTACAAGCGCTCTGTGAGTATGAGTTATTTTGTTTTGTTATTTATCATAATACTTGTTCTTTTATTTGTGATTCTCATATGAGCATATAGGTGAACTCACCCCTACAATTGATTAATTTTCACTTATTAGGGAATGATACATAACGCCTACAAATGATTAGCTTTTAGGTTGTTGACTTATCACGCCAACAATTCATTAGTGTCAACCTACTAGGTGGATGTACCACGCCTATATAGTTTCATTGTAGATGACCGAATTATGAGTGTCTGAATGGATCTATCATACTTATATAACATGATTGATGTGGGTATTATGGATATTTGACTAAATTTCTTAGTAGATATGTGCGTGTGTTTCATGTCGAAATAATTGAATATGATATAATGTAAGAATTATCAATGCACATAAAATGAGGAAATGATCTGAATGTCTCATATACATATATGATTGCAAATTTATCTGCATAACTCGAACTACGTAGAAGTTACGTGTCTTGAGGTTTAGTTGGTTCTTGATATATACATGATCTCATTGTATAGAACCCATGCTTTGGGTACGCATGCTTCGAGGTTAGATTTAAAAAATGCAATGTTCCTGGTGGCAATGATATGATACATAGGATAATAGGCTTTTGCATGATATGATTGAAATGCCACAGCATGCAATATATGATTAAGTTCAATAGTGAACTATGATTCATGGAACCATAATGGTGAAAGGTGTAATTTTATGATTTATGTGCCAAATGAAGTAATGATGCATATTGATGATATATATGTTTGTGCCCATATTGGTGATTACCGACTTTGAGAGCGGTAATTTGTAGTATCACTATTTTGGCACCTATTGAGGACCTTTTCCATAAAAGATTATCTGTGAGGGTGTGTATGACCAAGATCAGGTAATCCAGCTAGAGCGGTAGATCTCCGTAAGGTAATACATTGTCCAAGAACGGGTAGCCGCAAAGAAGGTAAATTCCTGTGAGGAAGTGTATTGTCTAAGACCGGGTATACCATCTAGGGCGGTAATTTCGTGTGAGGTTGTGCATTTTCTAGACCAAGTGATTCGACATGGATCTTATTAATCTTTAAATAATAAAGAGTTACGGTAAATTGGGAGAAATTGCTGAGATTGATTGATACTGCCAGTTAGAGATCAATAGATTTGGTTTTAGTTAGAGGAAAAAATTAAATCATTATTAATTTTAGATCTCGATATAATGACATGTTTGTGCCTTTTGTGGATAGATGGGTCACTCTGTGAGAGATTCTATACCTTGATTTGAGGATAAGTTTGGGTCTTATATGAAAAGATAAGGCCATTTTGAGAATAACATCTTGAGCGAGTGCAAAATTTTGAGAAATAAGAATAAGTGAAGGTTATTCAGGACAAAGAGTTTGTTAGAAATTTCGAGGACGAAATTCTTTTTAGGGGGAAAGGATGTAATAACCATGATTTTTATCAGCTAAATAAATGTAGACTTTAAGTCATTAAGGTAATACACGAATATTTTATGGTTTTAATTATTTATTCGTAATTGGATCTTAGATAACCTATTTGGATCCTTGAAGTAAATCGGATTTTTATGAGACAATTTCTATAACACTTTAGTGGGAATTGAGGCGAGGTTCGGATCCACCATATTGCATTGGATCTTCAATGTTAGAACTTCAAATATTAATCTGGATCCTTGAATTTAAATCATAGAGATCAATGTACATTTAGCTGGATCCATAATAATTCATTTGGATCCGTAGTTCTAAATCAGAGTATGATCAAAACTTCAGATTTCTGGATCCAAATTTATTAAAAGGATTGACGAAGCACAATGGATCTTGGATCCATATTAATTTATGTTAATTTTTGGATAACGTAAATGGATCTATATTAACCTATGAAAGACCCACAAGATCGTATTGAAGAATAAACCAAATGTATTAAGAATATAATACTTTACCGCCTAAGAAAGAGATCCAGATCCACAAACGGATCCGGATAAGTCGAATAAGGATCCATAAAGGAACCATATATATATATATATATATATATATATGTATAATAGTATGGTGTCACACCGGCGCCCGGGTGTGGTGTCAAATAGGCAAGGGTTCCCTCACTTTGTTGGACGGGTGGGGGTAAAGAAGTTAGTCCAAGACCATAAAATTAGGTTAGCCACTTGGAACATAGGGTCTTTAACTGGTAAGTTGGTAGAGTTAGTAGATGTTATGTGTAGGAGAAAGTTTGATATTTTATGTCTTCAAGAGACCAAATGGGTAGGTGAGAAAGCTAAAGTGATAGAACCTTGGGGATATAAGATTTGGTATACAGGAATAAATAGGAATAGGAATGGAGTAGGGATTGTTATGAGTCGTCAGTTTATAGATAATGTAGTTGAGGTCCGTAGGAAGGGTGATAGAATTTTACTTATTAAATTAGTATTAGGTACGGATATTATTAATATTATTAGTGTTTATGCACCTCAAGTAGGTTTAGATGATTCCATTAAGCATCAATTTTGGGAAGATTTAGATGGAGTAGTACAAGAGACATCTTATGGAGAAAAGTTTTTCATCGGCGGTGACCTTAATGGACATGTAGGCATTAGTAGGGATGGATTTGCGAATATCCATGGAGGCTATGGTATAGGAAAAAGAAATGAAAGTGGAGAAAGGATTTTAGATTTTTGTTTGTCCTATGATATGATCTTAGCAAACACTTGGTTTAGGAAGAGGGAGTCTCACCTAGTAACATTTAAAAGTGGGGTTAATACGAGTCAGATAGATTTTTTCCTACTTAGAAAGAGAGATAGGGGTTGTTGCATCGATTGTAAGGTTATACCAGGAGAAAGTGTAGCTACACAACATAGAGTCTTAATTTTAGATCTTAGAATTAGACAATGCCGCAAAAGGGATAGACATAGGATAGATCCTAGAATTAAGTGGTGGGCACTGAAAGGAGCTAAACAAGGAATGTTTGTAAAGCAGGTAGTTAAGGAAGTTGATTGGTGTCTCGAGGAGGATTCAGAATCAATGTGGAATAAGATAGCGGGTGGTATGAGAAAAGTAGCTAAGGAGGTATTGGGTGAGTCTAAAGGCGGTGCACCACTAGGTAAGGATACATCATGGTGGAACGAGGATGTCAAATTAGCTATTAAGGTTAAAAGAGAGTGTATTAGAAATCTAAGTAAGAGTCGTGATAATGAGAATTTGGAGAAGTATATGATAGCAAAGAAGGAAGCTAAAAAAGTTGTTCGAAACGCGAGGGCTAAGGTATATAAGGAGGTTTATGACAAGTTGGATACCAAAGAAGGCGAGAAGGATATTTATAGGCTTGCAAAGATGAGAGATAGGAAATCGAAGGATTTGGGTATGGTTAGATGTATCAAAGATGAAACGCAAAGGGTTTTAGTCAAAGATGAGGAGATTAAGGAGAGATGGAAAGATTATTTTGATAAGCTATTTAACGATAGTCAAGCTCAAGATTTTGGAGACTTCTCCATTCCTTTTCATGAGATAAATCGTGACTTCATGCGCAAGATTCAAAAGAAAGAAATTGCAGAGGCTTTGAAGAAAATGAAATCAAGAAGGGCAGTTGGCCCAGATGGTATACCTATCGAGGCTTGGAAATGCTTGGGAGAGAAAGGTTTAGAATGGTTGACAAATCTTTTTAACTTGATTTGGCGAACAAATAAGATGCCTAATGAGTGGAGGAAGAGTACTTTGGTGCCTTTATATAAGAATAAGGGTGATATACAAGATTGCACAAACTATCGTGGTATAAAACTCATGAGTCATACTATGAAACTTTGGGAGAGGGTGATTGAGTCTAGGTTGAGGAAGGTTGTCATGATATCGGAGAATCAATTTGGTTTTATGCCTGGAAGATCAACTATGGAAGCTATACATCTTCTTAGACAACTTATTGAAAGATATAGAGAGAGGAACAAAGATTTGCATATGGTTTTTATTGATTTAGAGAAGGCATACGATAGAGTACCTAGGGACGTTCTCTGGTGGACAATGATGAAGAAAGGTGTTTCTCTCAAGTACATTAGTATAATTAAAGATATGTATGAAGGAGTAGTAACCAATGTCCGCACTTGTGGAGGGGTGACAACCAATTTTCCGATAACGGTTGGGTTACATCAAGGATCTGCTTTAAGCCCTTTCCTATTTGCGATAGTGATGGATGAGCTTACGAGATCAATTCAAGAAAATGTACCGTGGTGTATGTTGTTTGCTGATGATATTGTTTTGATTGATGAGTCTAGAGCTGGGGTTAATGCTAAGTTAGAATTATGGAGACAGACATTGGAAGCTAGAGGTTTTAAGTTGAGTAAGAGTAAGACTGAATATATGGAATGTCGGTTTAGTAAGCAACGAAGTAGTGATGGGAGTGTAGTGAAACTTGGTGAGCAAGATATACCGGTGAATGATTATTTCAAATATTTGGGATCCATCATTCAAAAGTATGGAGAAATTGATGGAGATGTAAATCATAGGATAAAGGTTGGGTGGATGAAATGGAAAAGTGCTACTGGAGTGCTGTGCGATCGTAGAATGCCATTGCGGTTGAAGGGAAAGTTTTATAGGACGACTATTAGACCCGCTTTACTATATGGTACGGAATGTTGGGCTGCCAAGAGACATCATATTCAAAAAATGAGTGTAGCTGAGATGCGGATGCTTAGATGGATGTGTGGAAATACAATAAAAGATAAGATTCGGAACGAAGAGATACGTAAGAAGGTAGGTGTTGCACCCATTGAAAATAAGATGCGAGAGAATCGTTTACGGTGGTTTGGACATATTCGGCGAAGGCCTAATGATGCTCCAGTTAGAAGGTTGGAGAAATGGGAAAATATATTAGTTAAAAGAGGTCGGGGTAGGCCTAGGAAGACTTGGATGGAGATGATAGGAAAGGATATGAATGCTTTGAACCTCACCGAGGACATGGCGTTGGATAGAAATGATTGGAGGAAAAGGATTCATGTGGAAGACCCAAAATGAATTTCTTTTTTGGTTCATATCGCTGACCCCAATTGTTTTGGGATGAAGGCGTAGTTGTTGTTGTTGTATATATATATATATAAATAAACATATCGCGTGGATCCATAGTTGGATCTATTTGGATCCGACCTTCGGATCCACTTCGTAAAGTTGTCACGGATCCACATCGCTTGAGGGACACGGATCCAACACGTGGTTGGATCCCGGGTCTCGGATTTGGACCCAGGCCCGCACCCTGCATAATACAACAACAACAACTACGCCTTCATCCCAAAACAATTGGGGTCAGCGATTTGCATAATGAAAAAAAAAAAAAGAAAGAAAAAGGCAACCCGATATTGGTTGCCCGATAAAACAAAAAGAAAAAAAGTTAGGGTTCAGTGTGAACCCTAACTGATATCGCATGGGGAGGGGGTGGGCCGGAGAGCAGCCGCCGGGGGCGAGAGTATCGGCCTCCTCCATTTTCGGGATGCCACCATCCTACTAAAGAGGGATCCTGGACTCCTCTTCCATCCCTCTCTCGCTCCTCTCTACCTCCCGCACTCTTCCTCTCTCGTCATCGCTGTCACCGCCAGCGACCTCCCTTCAACATTCTCCCCTGCTCGAGCTCGGGTAACATCGCCGCCACCTTCGCTTCTTTTTCCGACAGCACCACCCAACGATGACCCTCCTCTCGTTACATTCCATTCTCACATTCGTCGGTGAGCAGGAGTTCGGCTGCACCCAGATTCACGGCAGATCGAGAGGGGAAATCAGCAAACAAGGTAGGTTTTGCTGTGAATTCACATATCTACTGAGTTTTCAAGCATGCTTTGGATTTGCCGTAACTCCTAACTCAAAAAAAAATGGGGGTTTTGGGTTGCCGTGAATTCCCAAATCAAAAATTTGGGATTTAGGGTAGGGTTTTACTGTGTTTTTGCATGGGTACTACGTTTCAAGCATGCAATGTGGGTTTCAGTGTGATTTTAGTGGATGCCCTAAATTCCGGGTATGTAGTGAGCTTGCCGTGAGCCCCAAATCAAGAAAAACAAAAAAAATGGGGTTAGGTTTGCCGAAAATCCCAGATCTTCGATTTGTGGATTTCGGATTTCTGAAAGTAGGTTTTCTTATGATCTTCATAGGAGTATCCTGTTTTCAAGCATGACATGTGTTATTGTTAAAGCTATCAATGTTTATTTTGAGGATTTTCGATTAGGAGGCAAGTTTTCCATGTTTTGCATGATTATCGGCCGTCTACGGGATGTTTTTATTTCTTTTAATGATCATTTGAATTGCATTTCTATATTGTAATAGCCCAGCAACATGGATTGAGCTTGTATAGATGTTATAGTGTTTTAAAATGTTGAGGCTGCTATAAAATATATATAAATATAGGGGACGGGTTGTATTATGTATGACTCTTGTGTAATTGTTGCATTCGTACACTCAGTGAAAAAAAAAGAGAAGAGAATTCCCTTAGGTTAACATCGACGAACCCCTATCGTTATTGTGAATTCCTTTTTTTTGTTGTTTTGTGTTAACTGACAACAAGAACAGATGGTTACATTGTTGTATTTGTTGATTTTCAGTATTGAGATTTATGGCAATAAAACCGACTGTTGTGTATACTCCTAAAACAGGGTCTGTGTGCATACATTATTAAAAGTTTTTGTGAAGTATCGATAACAACAATGCATGTTTGTGTTCTTTTACAAATACTTCATGTTTTCGGTGTTAAATCCCCTGACAAAGAAAAACAGTTGTTGCAGTCAGTGTCTTATATATTACATTCAAGGAAAACATATATATATATATAAAACAGAATTTTCATGTTACAAGTAGCCAGTATCTTCTATGTAAATTCAAAAGAAAAGAAAAGAAAAGAAAAAAAAACATATCACTCACCGGAAGGTTCACATAACACGTTGTTTTAATGGGTTTCGGTGTGATAATCTAATGGCTAAAATCAGTGAATTGTATATCCTCCGAAAACATGATTTGTGAACTTTTTTGAACCTGATCTTTCATAACAGAGGGCCAATTAGTGTGTTTAGTCATTTCACATTCTATGTTGGTCCTATACTAAATGGAAATAGATGTGCAATCCTGTGATAAGATGAAATTTATCTTTTCTTTCATTCCAAATTTTTTCTTTGTTTGACTTAGATTCAAAACTCTGAATTTATGCTTAGAGGTTCTGACCCTATGTAGGTTTTTGAGATTTACCTGCGGTTGTTCTTTTTTTTCACAGTTGATGAGTATTAAGTTTTGTTTGAGTTAAGTCACAACTATTAGTACATTGAGGATACCTATGCATACTGCATAATAAGCATGGAGGATTCATGATAGACTGCGTCTGAACTATATACTGCCACATAAACTGTTGCATAAAAATATATTCCTGTATCGGTTTATTATTGCATTCATTAAACTCATATGTTGATTTTTATGAGATGCTATATCTTTAAAGTTGTAGGATGTTTATCAATATTATGTAAATTGCTGAATTCCTAGTCCTGAAAAGTGGGAATACCCAACAGAAACTAGAGCTATGAGTATGGATTTCTTACAGATTTTCTTTTGCATAATACATGCTTTTATATTGTACCAAAATCATGTTGTAACAAATGGTACTTACACATGCATGAAAATGTTTCTAGTTACAAGTTACATTATGTACTGCATATACAGGGGTTATGATTATGCCGTAGTCAATGCTCATTATGTTTAACCTTGATTAGTGATCAACATGTAAATAAATATCTCTGAATATATTTCCGTTTCAGGGTTGGTATAAGTATATGTCTTGAGTTGTTTGGGAAACCCTGCCTAATGGGCAATATGGGTTGAATACCCGATACGAGTATTTGGGCTATTAGCCTGTGTGTTATGGCAAGAAAAAATGATGAAAACTTAATCATAAGGGTTGTGCGACCGACTGGTTTAAAGGTACCGGGGTCTTGGTACTTTACAGTTTAAAGGTACCAAAGCATTTAGAATAATGATCATACTGATAAGAAACTTAAATTTAATTGTTTGGGGAAACCTTGCCCAAGGGGCGATACGGGTTAAGTACCTAATGTAGGTACGTGGTCTGGTTCAAGTATATTGGTAAGGAAATTAAATAATGAATTTTGGTGCTTGACTGGTTTAAAGGCACCAGAGTACTTTGGGTGGGTTATGAAATTAATATGACCAAGGATTGGGATTGTTCTATGCACCTTGGTAAAATGACTAAGGTTGAGAATTCTACTACTATGATAGTAAAAAGAAGTTGGGGAAATGCCCCATACTTTAGAAAAATAATTAAATGAATAGATTAACCCACTCAGATTCGGGCTTAAATTGGAGAGGGTAGGTGGTACAAAACTCTGGGGACATGTGTCTAGTTTCGAGCGTAAAGCGACTCGTTGGTCCCAGTCCTCAGAGTTGGGGGACCCGGACTACCAAATGTGTCCTAGGTGGTAGCTCCATGTTCTTCTGCAGAAGTTAGGGATGCATCCCGTTTTGGTTTTGGCCTTTGGGAGTTTCTCTCGGTCACTGGCCGCTCCCTTGGAATTTCAGTAACAGTTAGAATGTTCGGGTTAATAAAACAACTTTGAATAATATACCCCCGAACGTTCTCTTCTGTGATGGTTGCCTCGGCCCGTGTGTACCCGCGGGATAAGAAAAGATAAACATCAATTAGAATATTCTAGGTATCACAGTGAGTGGAGTTCTAGGGAGACATGTTTATATTCTTCCAGCATGTTCTGATCTTGTGATGAAATGAAATAATGAAAAGTGTAGATATGATATAATTGAATTCATATTGTGGTTGTTACATGACTGTTATGCATGTTGCTGTTGTTGCATAATCCGCTTTACTTGCTTATGTATGTGTCTGTCATAGTTGTTGCATAGTCTGTTTCGCTCACTTTTAAGCATTCAATGGAATCGATGGCCATGATATATTTAAATGCTGCAAATGATATTACCTTATCATGAGATGAATTTTGTACTCCTGCAATGGTTGATTTGGTCTTGGTAGTGTTCATATATTCTAGCTAGAAACTTAAATTAACAATGTGCAGTAGTTTAGTAATGTTTATATTCTCATGCTATGTTTTATTGTCCATAATTAAACAAATCCCTTGCATACTTGTTACTTAGTATATTTGTCAAATTTACAGTAATTCTTACTTAGACGTGGTAGTCTAATTCCAATCAATCTACTATTTTTCAGGCAAAGAATAGGGTTTATGAGCGGCTGCGGGATGAGGCATCGGATCGAGATTTTTGGATTTATTGTTCAAGGGATCGCTTGAGTTTATTGTAAATTTTAACTGTTCATATCATTTAAAACTCTGATGATTTTCATTAATACTGAAATGAAATAAATGTCTTGGGTTTCTCTTCACCGTAATGTCTCGAAATGTTTAACCTTATTTTTATTTCTTGTTTCCGTTGTTATAAAAAAAAAATCCTCTAAAATTTGGGTTAAAATTTTGAGGTGTTACACTCGCTGCTCCATCCTCCCTCTCTCTCTCGTCTCTTGTGTACGCAGCAGAAGAAAGAGAAGAAGGTACTTTTTGTTTCCTTCTCTCGGCTCTCCTTCCTCTCTTTCTGCTCCATCCTCCCTCTCTCTTTCTGCTCATCTCCCACTCTCTTGTGTCTCGAGTATTCAACAGAAAAAAGAAAGCAGAAGAAAGAGAAGAAGAAGGTACTTCTTTTTTCCCTCTCTCGTTGCTCACTCTTTTGTTTCTTCTACATCCCTCTTCTTTCTCCCACTCTTCATTTTTCTAGGGTTTGCCTGACCCTTTTGATATAGTGTTTGGTGAAGAGAAATGGATCTTAAGACTTTAAATTAGGGGCTTTTGTCTGTTTGTTGATTTTTTGACATTCTATTGCATATATACAAGCAAAAATGTATTGGCTAACCCTTTTGATATAGTGTTAGGTAAAGATAAATAGATTTTAGGTCTTTTGTGTGTTTGTTAATACTTTTGCATTCTTTTGTATGTTAGTTAATTTGTTGACATTCTATTGCATATATACATGCAAAAATGTATTGGCTGACCCCTTTGATATAGTATTTGGTGAAGATAAATGGATTTTTGGCATTTCTTTTATTTATTTGTATTTTTAGATATTTTCTAAAGTTTGAAGTTTTCAAAAAAAAAATTTGAGGCTCACGCTATGCCTCAACACTTTTCACAGCACTGTGATATATATATATATATATATCATAGTCACAGACATCGCCAATATTTTGAAAATATCGCGATATTAGCGTGATACAATGGCAAAACGATATTAAAGGTAAAATATCACAATATTTTCAAAATATCAAGAATTTATATATATTGTGATATTATCATGATCGCAGCCCAGCAATGGTGTTTTTTAAAGCAGCTGGTGTAAGGGCATTTCAGGATTTTTTTAAAAAGGAGGATTCGTATATCTTTCCTAAGTTTCCTAATAGATTAGTTTGGGTATAAATTTTATACTTTTTTTTACTTTTGGGGTTATGTACTTACCTGACACCTTTTTAAAAAAGAAAGAGAAAGAGAAAGAAAGAAGAGAAAGAGGAAAGGAAGAAAGAAAGGAAAGAAGGAAAGAAAAAAAGAAGAGGAAGGGAGAGATGGAAAGAAAGAGGAAGGGAAGGAAGAAAGGAAGGAAAGACGAAAGAAGAATTTATGTCATATTACGGCTCATTTGCTTTACATTTATTTTTTCCTATTTTTTTCATTTTTTAAAATTTTGAGATTTTCTCGAGATTTATTAGAAAACCGATAATATCCCAAAATTATACCGCATCGAGATATAGCCGATACCGATATTTGTGACTATGATATATATAGAGAGAGAGAGAGAGTTTGGGCATGGATCAAGATCCATATTAGAAATTTGAAACCAAAAGCCCCTGAATAGAATTTTTTTTAAATGGTGGGTTGAATGAAATTTTTGAAAAGAAGAGGGGATTTGAATTTTTTTAATAAAAACGAACGAAAGGGGGCCTTAGTCTCTCTCTCTCTCTCTCTCTCTCTCTCTCTCTCTCTCTCTCTCTCTCTCTCTCTCTCTCTCTCTTCTTTTTCCTCCTATTTCTTCATCTTCCCCCTTTTCTTCTTCCTCCCAAAGCTTCGACCCAAGGTCAAAAGTCAAAAAAAATATTTGGGTCAGGTCAAGGTTGGACCCAACCCAATCCGGATCAGCACGTAGACATGACATGTCCGGTACCTGTACCCGTATCAGGCCGTGTTGACACAGGTACGGTTGCTTGTTAGGCGTGTCTATGTGACATAGCTTCATGATTATAGAACTTTCAGTATCTTCCCAAAGGCAACATGTCATGTGAGATCAAAATTCCTTGTTTTTGGTCTGAGAAATAGGTAATAAAGTGTGAGGCCCTTAACATCTAAGAATCTAGTACCATCAAGACAGTGGTGAACTGGGTTAGACCTTAGCAGGATATAGGTAACCTTGCTCTGATCTTGAGGACCCTTTCAAGGTCCATGTCCAGGATCATATGCTTTGCCAATCTGGAATGCTTGTATATAGGGGGGCTAGGGGGCCAGGTCCAACTATGCAAAATCCATCTCCAACCTTATCAGATAAAAAAAATTTGTTTTACAATAGGCTCAAGTTGGATCGCAGGTAGGATCTGGATCCAGGTAAGGAAAACATGCATGAGTCTAACCATAACTTGGATCCTATCAACCAACCCAATGAAATCATAGCTGTTTTGATTAGTCCAGGACCAAGTCCTCCTTAATATGGATCAGCTCATAGCTTAAAACCAGAACATAGACAACCTTATGTCTAAACCTTTGTCCTCAAAATGCAAAATGGATGCCATGTTTGTGCATTGAAGCCAGTGTCTGTCATTTGCGAATATAAATCGGATGCTAGATCAATTCTTGAGAATTCTAGTAAGACAATAATTATCACCAGTTGAGGCCACAGATTATATTTCATATATTATTTTTCCACACTTGAAATTGTAATCACCTATACTCACATGAGACTAACACTATTTTTGACTAAATAGAAACATGGTAGGAATAGGACTATCTGCATCATAAGCTATGTCACAGGGATTCGGCAAGACAGGTGCCGCACCCGCGTTGACGCAACGCGGGTGCGGCACCCGGTGCTGTCAACGCACCCAGGGTCATTTTGGTCCATTTTTGTTTTTGTTTTTTTATTTTGCCCTATGAAATGGCCAATGGAATTAAAAAAAATTGGGGGGGGGGGGGGGGGGGGGAGGGGCCTGCCCCCCTGGACCCCCGCCCGCTGACCGCGCAGCAGGACCTGCGCCGGGGGGAACCCTCGGACCCAATTATTTATTTATTTATTTATTTTGCCGCACCCCCGCACCTGCACCCATGTGACATAGATCATAAGGTATTACTTCGTCCTATAATCATGTTGACAAAAACCAACCGATTAAAATAAGGTTGCACTATTAAAACCAAAATACCGCAATAACAACCAAACTACATCAAACTGGTATTCTGTAGTTCTGCACTTGACTTCTACAAATTTAGAATAAAAAATGAGAAACCTTTGGAGCACATTTGTCTACCTCACGTATCACAGATATGATGAATTGAGTTACAGATCCTCAGGACTTCGAACCTTAGACTTAAAGTCTGATGGGGAAGGAATGGACTTAACAACCAAATATTTGAGGAATTTTGAGGATATCATCTCAGGCTTTAAGATTCTACGTCTGCAAAAACTCAGGTCTCACACGCCCTCCCCCCCACCCCCCACCCAACCAAGAAAACCTTGGTCAAATCTGATAGCCAAGTTACTCAAACATCTCCCTGGGGCATAAGAAACAGCATCATAGCTTTCAGAAAGTTGGAGATTCTTTTTCTACATGTTCTAACTTTTCCTTTATTTTGTTATTTAGGAATAAAAATGGAAAATGGTTGGACCAATTCAACTGCACTTGATAAATCCCAGACCAGTGTTCCTTGATGATGGAATACATTTTCACTTTCCTTCAATTCTCTCCAGAATTAAAATTTCAACCTCAGATGTCATCTATATGTTTTATTTGGAAGTCTCAAAGTAGAAGTATTATGCATATAAGGATATAAGGAAGCCAAGAATTCATACCCAGATGAGAGTTTACAATATCATGAGTGCCACGTATGCTTTTCCCACAAACCGGACAACTAACCCAGTCCAAGTTATGCTGATCAATACTTTTGTTATCCTGCTCAAGTTCATAATGGTCCACAGAGCGTGCTGAAGACAACTCCTTAGCATATGAAGAGGACTCACCATTTCCATTTCTCTGAAGAGAAAAACATCCAAAATTAATCAACTTAGATGGCCCGACATGGAGCAAAAGAAAGCACTTAATAGTAATAAAATATGTCTCTTGTATATAGACCAGACAGTATGAGCTAAACAATAATGATACAAAGGACAGAAGAAAAAAACTATTTATTTTCATGATTAAGTCTGTTATGAAGAACTTGAAATGATAGGGGGTGACTTAGGCATGAATATAAAAATAGCCCTTCCAACTGCAACAACCATAACTGGGATCAATCACCTAAAAAGGAAATTATGTGAATTTTGAGGTTCTTAAAGAAAGTGTAAGAAAGATCTGATTTTTGTTTTGATTAGTGACACTGTAAAGAATGTAGAAGACTCAGATTTGAGGCTCTTCTGGAACGCTACTGATTCCCCTTAAGGAATACAAAGAATATGTTCCTTACAAAATTTGATAAATGTTAGATTAAAGTTTCTTTGTTCCTGATGCAACATTCTAGCAAAAGTCAGCAATTCCAATTTGAAAGTATGTGTTATACTATACCTCTTTCCTTAATATACTTTAAACAGAGCTCCTTCCAAATTCCAAGCTTACTAAGTCAGCATCCATAATCACAGGGATTGAGATGAATCATCTTTCGGTTAGTACTGACATATTTTGCTAACAACATAATGTTAAAGGATGATAGATCACTTTCTTCTATAAAGCTTAAAGATCATGTTTTTGAAGAGAAGAAAATGCAAAGACTATCCATTTGATGCCTTCTTCTTCCCACAATAGTAAATACATGTTACTCCATTCAACATCCATCTGGAAGTCTGTAAATAGAACATCGCTGCAAATCTAGTTCTCAGGGAAATCTCGGCTAGGGAATATCTCGCAACATTTTCAAAAAATATTATTTCCTCAGGAAAATCTATCTGGTATATACAAATATATATAATATATATAATATGTTAACATACAAAATAATATAAAACTTGCAAACAATCAATTTGAACGGGGTTAAAAATGCAATGCTTTCAAATTAGATGATTTTTTAAAAATATTGTGCTTTTTTAATAATGAATTTTGAATTTGCATGCGGTTTGAATTTGGATTATGAGTCTGAATTTGATTTAAATTTTTAAAGAATATTGAAATTGAAATTGTACATTGGAAGCAAGATGTTTTAAGTTGAGTAAGAGTAAGACAGAATACATGGAATGTCGGTTTAATAAGCAACGAAGTAGTGATGGGAGTGTAGTGAAGCTAGGTGAGCAAGAAATACCGGTGGATGATTGTTTCAAATATTTAGGATTTATCATTCAAAAGTATGGAGAAATTGATGGAGATGTAAATCATAGGATAAAGGTTGGGTAGATGAAATGGAAAAGTACAACTGGAGTGTTGTGCGATCGTAGAATGTCATTGCGGTTGAAGGGAAAGTTTTATAAGACAACTATTAGGCTCGCTTTACTATATGGTACGGAATGTTGGGTTGTCAAGAGACATCATATTCAAAAAATGAGTGTAGCTGAGATGCGTATGCTTAGATGGATGTGTGGAAACACAATAAAAGATAAGATTCGGAACGAGGAGATACGTAAGAAGGTAGGTGTTGCACCCATTGAAAATAAGATGAGAGAAAATCGTTTACGGTAGTTTGGACATATTCGGCGAAGGCCTAATGATGCCCCAGTTAGAAAGATGGAGAAATGGGAAAATATATTAGTTAAAAGAGGTCGGGGTAGGCCTAGGAAGACATGGATGGAGGTGATAGGAAAGGATATGAATGCTTTGAACCTCACCGAGGACATGGCATTGGATAGAAATAATTGGAGGAGAAGGATTCATGTGGAAGACCCAGAATGATTTTCTTTTTTGGTTCATATTGCCGACCCCAATTGTTTTGGGATGAAGGCGTAGTTGTTGTTGTTGTTGTTGTATTGAAATTGAAATTGTGTTTGAGTTTGAATTCAAATTTGAATTAATTTGGATTTGAATTTGAATTTCATGCTTGCATTTTAATTACGAGTTTGCATTAGAATTCAGGTTTTGTATTTTAAATTTAAATTTTGTTGTAAAGTTTCAATTAAATTTAAATTATAAGTTCATGTTTAAATTTGATTTTAATATTGACTTTGAATTTAAATTTGAATTGACAGTTTATGTTTGGATTTGAATTTGAATTGTGCATTTGAATTTGAATTTTTTAGTCTTGATTAATATATAATGATGAGTTTGAGTTGAATTTGGAATTTAAATTTTAAAAATTGATTTTTGGATTTCGAACTTGAATTTTAACTTTGACTTTTGAATGTAATTTTGAATTTATGAGCTTTGATTTGAATAGGAATTTATATTTTATGTTCATATTTTAATTTAAATATTGAGTGCATTGGAATTTCTATTTGAATTAAGGATTTTAATTTGAATTTTTATATTTTAAATTTTGTACTTTATTTTGAACTTGAATTTTGAGTTTGAGTCAGTATTTCTATTGGAAATTTGGAATTATGAGCTTCTGTTTGAATTTGAGTTGTGAGTTTTAATTTGAATTATGTTTGCTTTTTAGTTTAAAATTTAATTGAAATTGAAATTGAAGTTTGATTTAGAATCTGAATTTCATTATGAATTTTAAAGTTTAAAGATATGAGAATTTTGTAAAACTAGGAAAGAGAGACATGGCTGTATAAAGTTTCATATACATGCATGCACACACTTAATGAACAAAATTCTTTTTGTTCTTAGCAGATTATGACATACATAGTGGATCCACACATTAATCATCACCAAGTTTAATTGGGTGATTTAAGCATTTAATGGACATACTTTAAGAATTCCATGGGAATTCTTATGAGTTTTAAAAGCCAGTTGTAAAAATAATTATTCTAAAGAGCCAGCATGGAGTTTCAAAGTTCATCTGGAGAAAAATGTCGCAAGAGCTTATTAAAGAGTCTTTGCACAACGTGAGACAGGTTATGCAAGCACAACTGCCCATGCTTGTGCCTAGGCTGTTCAAGCTTGACTAAGTACAGCTCTTTTGATGCTCAAGCTAGAGCTAAGCTTTAACTAATGAATTCAAAATCAACTTGAATAAGCTCGATCCTTTCTTGGTTAAGCTTCAGCAAACTTAGCCTTGCAAAAAAAATGCTTTTCTTTTTTCAGTAAATGAGAGGAGAACGAGATCTGAACCTGTCACTCACTCACAGGAGATGCACAGTCGACTACAGCAATGTCTCTGTTAAGTTCTAATCTAACATGCATTTACAAAATTTAAGTTTTCCATGAAGCCGCCAATCTTGCTGACCTCTTAACAAGACCGAACTCAAGCTCAGACCATGCAAAGAATAATCAACAGTGGTAATCCAAAAGAAGGGTTTCTTTATAACATGACAGGTTATGCAACCACATTAATTAACCGCTGAGATTTTCCAATGATTTTTCTGAGATTTATCAAGTAAACCTATATTACACAAGACTGATATTTGTGACTGTTTTGTAAATAAAACAGGAATTTCAACTTCGTGCAGATATTGGTGACTATGGTAATTAATTCTCATCAACATAGTATGGTTTATGGTAATCATTCAACTGAAGATTCTGAATTTATGTTTGAGAAAATATGTGCCCTGACAATCATCGCAAACAAACATAGGTTAAAAATCATGTGGCCTTTTCTCTATGCCCTTGCTTTCATATAAGAAGTGAAATTGATGAAAATATTGACAAAACAGGAAAAATAATGCCATTATAAGGTCCCGTCAATAAATTTGTGCCTGCAAGATGAAATGCTGGCTTGCTCGATTAAATTATAAATAATAATAACTTGAGTCCTCCATTCGACCAACCTCCTCCAATTTCTACACTTTATGTAATATCTCGTAAATTCTATACCTAATATAAATTTAAATTTTATTAAATAAATATATATATTCTCTGTTTGGCTGAAATAATATATAAAATATATAAATTAGTGGTTGGAGCTAACTTGGATCCTGATATGGATCTTGGACCCTTTGGGCCGAGATCCAAGATCCAGTTGTAATTGGATAAACAAGCTTTTCAAAATTTATAATAATAATTAATAAGATAATATATATTATAAATATATTTTTAATTAAGAGTTTGTTTAGTGAAGACTTTTATTTTCATAAGGAAATAGAAGGCCTTCTATTTCTATAGAGGGTGTCCCCTATAGAAGAGGAGTCCTTCTTTCTTTATAAAATAGGTGTGAGCCCTCTCTCTCTCTCAATATCGATTTTAAGACAGAGAGAGAGAGAGAAAGTTGAAATCGTGATAGGCGTCACCTCATATCTGTTTTTAATTGATTGATATTATCTTTGAATCTTTTCAGATTAGATTCACCCTTTCAACTTCTTCTCTTTTCTTTGTCATTCCGAAAACGAAAACACGTTATTTTCAATAACGTGCCTCTTACTGGTTAACTTCATTCAGAACAGATTTTACTGCATAGCCTGGTTTTCTGCCTCGGATTTGCAGATCATTATTTAAAAAAAAAAACGAGTTCTCTGAAATTGAAATATTTGTTCTGGATTTTATTTGAACCTTCTAGTCTTTTACTCTTTCTTGTTTTTAGTTTTCTCTTGTTTCTTATTATATCTTGTTTTTGCCTTCGATTGACTATGGATTCATTTTCCTCTTCTCAATCTGGTCTTTTTTCAAATTTTCTTAGTCAACTTATATCTGAGAAAGTGAACAATTCTAATTTCCTAACCTGGAAGGGACAAATCATATCATTCATAAGAAGTCAGGATCTTTCTGGACATCTTGATGGCTCTGTTCATGTTCCTTCAGAGTTCATATCACAAGAAGGAAAGAATGGGGAGGGTGACACTTCTATTACTTTTGTTAGAAATCAAGAGTACATATCCTGGATGAAACGAGATCAGGCTTTGGTTGCCTACATCACTTACACTCTGTCACAGGAGGTGCTTGTGGCAATCCCAGATGACTGCTCAGCCATACAGTTATGGCACCGACTTGTTCAGATGTATTCTCAAGTTTCTCAGGCCAAAGTTCTATTTTTAAAGAAAGAATTTCAAATGCTGAGAGAAGATTTCATAATTATCATAAAGTACTTAAACAAAATGAAGACTATCACAGATCAGTTGGCCATCGTGGGTTGTGCGGTTAGTGACAAAGATATGGTGCAGCAAACTTTAAGCGGGTTGTGACCCGATTATCATATGATGGTTGCTTCCTTATTGTGTTTGTGAGACTTACTTACATTTGAAGATCTTCATGTTAAACTCTTACAGCAATGAGATGACTTTGAAGGGATTCTCTAAAGATACTCACACTCACATTGGAGCACAAGACGTTCTTGCCAAAGGAGTTACTTATGGTCAAGGACGTGCCAGGTATGAATCTCGGGAAAGTGGAGGTCAAGAGAGGAATGGACAAGGAGCTCGTGGAATATTGCCTATTTGACACCACACTCGGGCGCCGGTGTGACGCGTCGCTTCCGGGCGACGACCTAGCAACCCTTGCCCATTTATCACTGCCCCCGAGCCTATAGAGTACAGCACGTCGCTCAGTAGGGAACGCCCCAACGAAATTCTCATATTGGTTCATATTCATAGGGTATGACTAAGTTTTTACGCTGGCTGTCACAGGCCTAACGCAACCCTCCTCCTTTATCGGGGCGTGGGACCGGCAGTGGATAACTAAACAGTTATACACAGGCGGAGTTCTGCTAATTCAAAAGTCTGATTTTTTTTACTGAATAAAGTTTGGCTCCTATATGGCTAATCAAATCTGATTTTTTTCTAGAGGATTAGACAAATCGGATTTTTGTTTCATCATGTTAATTCTGAACCGGTTGATGTGATCCTAGAGTTGCATTGATCGGACTGCATATTCATCCACAAGTCCAAATCGTTAATGTGTATTGGAATCGGGGATTCTTAAAGAAATAAAAATTTGAACTTTCATGAAGAGTTCAAAATTGTTTTTGCTTGAACTCAAGCAATCAAGCTACAAATTTTAAGCTAACAATCTGGTTTGGAAATTGATTTGAAACCTGAATTTTTGTTAAGATGCCTAAAAATCTTATTTCCATTAGAATTTGTGAAAACTGATCTGTTCTGAATATTTAGTTGAATCTGAACTTAATAGGTGTTGAATTTAATCGGGCACAAAAGTTTGGATATTTTGGTTAATATGATAAGTCTGAATTGTATGTTACAATATGCATTTGTTCATGTGCCATGAACATGCATTGATGTTGTGTTCCATGAACACAAAATTCTATATTTATGTGTGATTGTGGTTCACCTAAATTCTTACAGTGTATGTGTAGTGGTGAACCACTAATGAGCCTTTGGAGGCTAGATGCATGTGTTATTGTTTAAGTGACAAGCTTTGAATGCATTGGAATACTGTTTTATATTGTTTTTGAATTAATTACACTCTTAAAATTGACAAGACAATGGCCCAAATTTGTTAATGCATGTTGATTTGTATAATTGTTCTTGTGTAAAAAAACTTAATTGATTAAGAACGGTATAAGAGACGAAACAGTACAATAATTTGTTCTTTTCTTTGTTGCCCTCTGGAAAAGTGAGATTCTTGGATGGCGATCATGGTTGAGCGTGAGGATACTAAACATCGCGTAATTATTTTCTCTAAGAACCCGATGAGTAATTCATGTTCCCAACCACGATTCTAGAGAAGTCTCGTCACTTTGCCTTCAACTGCAATTATTGGTATACCGAGAAAGTAGCGTCAATGGATGTTGAATTTCTTGTCGTCTAGGCATTAAGTGTTGATTTATAATGTTTCGATTGAAGGTGTTGAGTTTTGACGTCACTCAAGGAACATGTATGAGACCCAGTTAATAAAATGTAAATTGTGTGTTAAGATACCACTAGAAACTGCCTTGAACGAGAATTTGACATGTTTTGAGTATTCGCGAGTTTTATAAAAGTGAAAACTTAAATGTATTGCATTTAAGTGGGGACATGCATGCAAAAATAATACTTTATAATTAAACTTAAAAAGTCATTCATGCATATTACATTGATTCATACATCTCTAAAATGTTTAATTTAACATAAAATTATTGATTATTTTTAATTAAACTGCTTATATTGCAAGCTTGTTCTAAATATGCGATGTTTGTAGAGTTCTCTTAAACTTATCTTTGATTTGCTTTATGTTAATTTCCTTAATGTTGGATTTCGAGAGGGTCTCGTACTAGAACTTCGGTTCTTATCTTGTTTTTAAAAAATCTTTTTTTTTCAGGTACTGAGCAACAAAAATGGAGGAATCGGCTTGCTAAAGGAAGCAAGGGTTATGATATGGTGGTCTCGATTCAGGGAGAGTTTGAGAGTTTATTTTTTAGAGAACTTGGTGAACCCTAGATGGGAACTATTCTATTAAATTCAATGGTTTGATTTATTCTATGTGTCGAATGTATGTTGGGTTGAGTATATTAAATTTGTAATGTGCCTATGGGTCCCTCGGATATCTTTATGCAAAGATTTTTAAATTATTTACTCATTTTTAAAAAGAAAAAAAAACTGCAAAGATTTTGAGGGTCATTTTGGGGTCGTTAGACTTTAATCTTTCTCCCCAAGCTTTAAATAGATGGATATGAGAAAACAGAAATAATAAATCAAAAATCCAAAAACCTCTTTAGCATTGATTGAAGCCTTCTTATCTCAAGCGCAAATATGGGCAAGGCTCAACCAATTCCTATCCAGACCACACTCCGAAAACGCTTTCCAACTCAATCACTTAACCCTCTTAACGCCATAACCAAATGGGAAAAGCAAACGATTAAAAATCAAAATCGCCCGAGTTCTATTCGATCCGAAAGACACATCGAAGATCTGAATTTACATCTCGCACTAAAAAAAAAGAAGTAAAAAAAGCCTCTCCCTCTCCCAATCTAAATTCTCGATTACACTTCTTGGTTAGTAACTCCACACAAAAAACAAAAAACAACTACCCCGTCTAAAAACGACCACAAAATCCACAACCATCGGCTATTCCCAAAGGACAGAAAAAACGATTGGATCAAAGAAAGAACGAAAGATCATGTGCACATACAGGGACAAATCCAAACGATGAATGGAAACGAAACAAATCAAGAAAAAAAGAACGGAAACGGACCAAGAAAAAGGAGAGGAGAGAGGGATTCGTGTACCCACCTGGATTTTCCGAGGGGTGGAGGGGTCGTCGTGAGGGTCGAGCAAGGATCGTTCTTTATCGAGGGGAGGTTGGTCGGATTCGGGGAACCTCCTCCGTTTTCCGACCAGGCGGACGAGGCTCGCCCTCCCCCTTAACATCGGCGGTGCGGCGTTTGCACGCCAAATTCTGTGTTTCTTCCCAACTCTCCGAAGTCCGAATACCTTGAATTTTGTTTTTGCATACCCTTCTTGGGAAAGGCACGTTTGTTTTGACCCTTGAGTCTTGGGGAAAATCCCAAATGGGGCCGTTTCCCGCGATTGTTGAAATTGAAACAAAGCGTCCGTGAGGTGGGCCCCCAGCATTTTCGCGGGAAAGGCTTTGTTTTCCACGAATGCGTACGACCTCAAATGTGCCTCATTAGCCCATACTGTTTTCCCTTCTCACGGGGAACGGTTTTCCCTTTATACGGCCCTCAAATGTGCGAAAAGGCTCTTTTCATCCCTCTTTATACGGCCTTCAAATTGTGTTTCTCTCTCACACACACACCGTTTGGGGAAAAAGGATACGTTTTTGTATGAGAATGGGACATTTGCGCCTAGCGTAGGAGCAGTTTGTGCAACTCACCATGTGATGGGACTTTTATACGGGTGCTTGAAACCGCCGGGTACTTTGGACAGGCCTCTAGCTTGTCTGGGATGGCTTAAAGCCTGTTTGTAAAAGGGAAGGCGTCTTAATTCCTTCAGCGCTGTTACCAAAAAAAAAAAGGAAAGTTTTTTTCTATGAAAATGGGGCTTGGATTTATGTTTTTCTTTTGTTTCTTTTTTTTTTAGTTTTTTTTTTAAAGAAAAAAAGGGCATGGAATTTTAAACACCCTTGCCGACTTAACTTTCCCATAAGAGTCCTTTGATAGGGGAGGTGGTATTAAAGGATTTGCACATGAAAAGCGGATGTTGAGTGGATGTAAAGGCGTTGAGTTGAAGATGTCTGACGATGGCTTTTAAAGGTGGGCCATGTAAGGCAGGGTTGTTGTAATGCCTTAAAATACCCAACTTGTAACTTAAGAAAAAAAATGAAAGCTTTGTAAACATTTTTTTTTTAGAGTTTAAAATGATCATTCAACAAAAAAATGGTGTTTGAAATAACAAGTCAATGGACCTCGAAGGCATTAAAGGCAAACTTTTTTGTATATAAATAGACTTGTATTTCCATATAAACATTGAAACAATGTTTTTGATAATTTAAAAATTATACAAAAGAAGAATTTTCAAATAAACCCTTATGCAAAATTACAAAAAAAATATGCTTAAGAACGAAATGTCAAAGAAAGTGTGTGATCTTGATATCATTACGTCATCGTGTCATCGCATGTCGTACCGATCTAATCATCACTTGTACCCTATATAATGGGTCAAACTTATAAAAAATCTGATTGGTGAATATATATCAAAATTCAGAAAAAAACTAACATATGTGTTATTCTTCCCATAATGTACAGTTCAGGATAAGTAAAATAAATATGAAAATCTTGTTTCGACATTAATTGTTCTGAGGGTACACACAGAAAAAACATAAAAACAACTAAGACTACTTGAGGGTTTGTTATTCTATGTATTTTGATACCCCGAACAATTAGTTGAACCCGCTCATAAGAGGACGGCCAAGGACCGAGAGACAATTCTCCAGAGGCATACATGGCAAGGGATGCCTCCAAACTTTTGTAGAAGTTCATGGGATCTACCACTTAGGATAATTTTTTTTAGCCCCGTCACCTAACTCTAATGAACGGAGATATTGAGTCAATTGTTACTGGATGAGTGAATAATACGAGCTTTGAAATCTCGTAAATCAAAACCTTTTAAAAATAAAGACTTGACAAGGATGCGCAAATCTGCATATTTAAAAGTTTGCATTATCTGAATTAGTCAGTAGCACATGTGCCTTATAAAGTTATATATATAATAAAGCATAAGCGTGTGTACATTATAGCGTAGCGGCAAAGTAAATGACATAAAGCAAGGCCCGATGTGCGAAATCAAACACCGAGTTAAATAAATTGCGTAAGCAACACAAGATGTACGAAACCGTACATCGGCTAAATAAAGTGTATAAGCAATAGCTTGTGCACATAATATCATTGCAGTGAAGTAAATGACATAATTTTAAATGGACAAGAATATGCAAAACTGCGTTCGTGAGTTAAAAGCACACACACACACACACACATATAAGTTAGAAGTATTATGTCATTTGTCTTCATATGCAACTTTTCCCTGCCTCATAGATGGTCGAACTTGTTGATGAATTCGAGCGTATGTTTTTAAGGGCTCATGCCTTGGTAAGTATGTCGTGTTCGTTGTGCCACCGTAGAGTGCTAAAAAAAACATGTTATCTGCATAAAGGATGATATTAAAAACTTTTTGTGTTGATGATTACATCGTAGGGGTCAAACCCAAACCTAGTTTGAGCCGATTGGAATGAGTCGGGCTAGGTACAAGAGGTGTGTGTGTGTGTGGGTGGGTGGGGGGGGGGGGGGGGTTAAAGCTTGACTGAGCCGGCTCGGTCTGAAATCGGAGACCGAGTTGAGCTCGATTCTAGCCGAACTTAGCTCATTTGGTTACGTGACTAACGGGAGGGGGTGGGCTTGGTGGTCAGACATGGTCTCAATCTTGCGACAGTAAGGAGGCTGACAGGGGGCTATAAGGGAGCGACATGGTACGAACATGTCAGAGCTCTCACCCTCTGTGGTGCCCCTGATTAGGGCTGCATTCTCAAACAACCCAACTCGTGGCAGTGCCTCATGGTGCGACAGGGGAGTCGACACCCGTCTCAGAAAAGTAGCAGCAGCCTACGACTGCTGCTGAAAAGATAAATAAAGGGAAAAAGGGTGCTCAACACCCTCATTTAGGTGAGCCAGAGCATCTGTCGTAAGTGGCTTTGGTCCGTTGTCACCACAAAGAGGAAAAAAATAAAGAGGAAGGTGCTTGGCACCCACCATTTAGGCGAACCAGAGTCACCCTTGCAGGTGGCTCTGGCCTGCCAACCGTAAAGGTAGAAAAGAAGTGGAGGGAAGAGAGAGGGAGCAACAATTGTTCGACTGTTGCTATCTTCGGGGAAACAGAGGAGGAAGAAGGGCGCAGTGGCACCCGCGTGGTGCCGTTGCTTATGGGAGGGCGGCGATGCCGCCACCACAAAGAGAGAGAAAGATTGTCAGGAGGGCAACACCCTCCTGCCGACAACAGAGAGAATAAGCGAGAGAGAGAGAGCAAACGAAGGAGTGAGAGGGGCAGAGTTGCCCCCTCTCTCTGTCCGACCAAGTGTAGAGAAGAGAGACGAAGGAGG
Organism: Nuphar pumila; assembly: GCF_984573655.1. Classification (NCBI taxonomy): domain Eukaryota; kingdom Viridiplantae; phylum Streptophyta; class Magnoliopsida; order Nymphaeales; family Nymphaeaceae; genus Nuphar; species Nuphar pumila. The sequence goes on from NC_143255.1 coordinate 118,531,757, forward strand.
GGTAGGGTTGTCGCCCACCTCCTATTTGCCAACATCCGATGATGGATCAGTGGTGGCACCCACACCCTCTCTGTCCAAAACAGAGAGAGCGAGAGAGAGATAATATCTAAGGGGTGTCAGGAGGGCTTTGGCGAGGTGTATCGGTGCATCAACGAGAGGAAGAGGGTGAGCTCGGTGTGAGACCCCCTTGTGGGGATTTAAATAGAACATGAGAGGAGGGGGGGGTCCTGTGATCTGGATTCGGGTTGGATCCATTTTTTATTCGCATTAGTCTTACAGTGGTTGTGGGGCCCACTCGGGTTTTTTTCTCACTTCGGCAAGACTTTCTTGTCATAAAAAGAAAAGAAAAAAAAAAGTATAAACCAATGGGTGTTCTGCTTGTTTAGTAGGAGGTGTTAGTGCACTTCACCTTGTGTTGGGACATTATAAGTTTGAATCCCAACGTTATGATGTATGAGTGGTGGGGGTCTGCCTAACCCAGCTTACCTATCAACAAAACAAAAATGTAGGTGCTGAGGAAATAGTTGGAGCCCACTTGAACCAACATTTATTCCTGCCACATGGGAAAGAAAAGGAACGAAGTGTTGGCTGATGGCTTGGCAATTTTCTACCAAAACTACATGAAACTAACAAGACTTAGAGAAATGTCTTGTTTCTTATGAAAATGGCTTCAAACCTCCCTCAATGGGAAAGAGCTCTCCCACAAGACCTGTATTGTTTATTTTTAGTTGAAAAGCTCACTTTTTTTTAAGAATGCCTTTGGATTCTTTAGAAAAAGAAGATCGGACCCTGGTTGGATCCAGATCTAGATCTGAAACCCCCTTAACACAAGGGGGGGGTCTTCCTTTTACGAAAAAGGAAAGACCCCCCCCCCTAACTTTTCTTCTCTCTCCCTGAGCCCCTCCCCTCTCTTGACCTCGACTCGTCAGAGCGGCCACCGTCATTGATGACTTCCCGTCGACCCCTCCCTCAGGTGAGCTCTCTCCCTTATGTTGCTGGACTCTCTCTCCCTCTCTATTCTCTCTGTGAAGGGCGCCCACAGGAGGGTGCCGCCCTCCTGCTTCGCCCTCCCTCTCTCAGTCTCTCTGTCTCTCTTTCCCCTCTGTCTCCATTCTCCCTCTGTTCTTTGACATCCGGTAAGGGGGCGCAGCCCCCTTTCCTCCATTCTCCGATGTCCAGAAAGGGGCGCATCCCCCTTCCCTTCGTTATTCGATGTCCGGGAAGGGGCGCTGCCCCCTTCCCTCTACTCTTTGACGTCAGGCAAGAGGCAACCCCCTTCCCTCTATTTTTTCGATGTTCGAGAAGGGGAACTGCCCCCTTACCTCTGCTCTCTGACGTTAGGGAAAGGGGCACACCCCCCTTCCCTCCATTTTTCGATGTCCGTGAAGTGGCGTTGCCCCCTTCCCTCTACTCTTCGACGTGAGGGAAGGGGCACAACTCCCTTCCATCTATTTTTTTGATGTCTGGAAAGGAGTGCTGCCCCCTTCCATCCGCTCTTTAATGTCGAGGAAGGGGTGCAACCCCCTTCCCCTCCCTTTTTGAGGTTGCCCAAAGGACAATGGACAAACTAAATTAAACATATAACATTTAATTTACGATAAATAAATAAATAAATACATATATATATATCAAGGGTGCAGTTTTGCCATCATTGTCCTTTCTTTTATGTCATTTACTTTGCCACTACACTTTAGTGCATAGGTTACTGCTTATGCATTTAATTTAAGAACGCAATTTTGTGATCTTTGTCTTTTTTCATTATGTCATTTACTTTGTCGCCACGCTTTAGTGCACAGGCTACTCTTACACATTTAATTTAAGAATGTAGTTTTGCGATCTTTGTCCTCTTTCTCTTATATCATTTACTTGGTCGTTGCGTTAACACATGTACAGGCTTTTGCTTACGCATTTATTTAGTCAGAGTAGGGTTTTTCGTACCTCATACATTGCTTACATATTTATTTAAATGAGGTATGGTTTCATAATGCTTACGCACTTATTTGCTTTATACTTTGCCATCGCACTGCATGTCTTGACTGAGCCGTTTCGGTCTAAAATCGGCAACCGAGCCGAGCTTAGCTAGTTTGGTTACGGGAGGGGTTGGGCTTGGTGGTTAGGCCGAGTCTGGCTTGGTCTCAATCTTGGGCAGTAAAGGGGCTGATAGGAGGTTATAAGGGAGCGACATGATACGAACATGACAGAGCTCTCACCCTCTTCGGTGTCCCCGATTAGGGCTGCATTCCGAAACAACCCAACTCGTGACAGTGCCTCATGGTGCGACAGGGGAGTTGACACCCCTGTCCGCTGTCTCAGAAAAGTAGCAGCAGCCTATGACTGCTGCTGAAAAGATATATAAAGGGAAAAAGGGTGCTCGACACCCTCATTTAGGTGAGCCAGAGCCATTGTTGTAGGTGGCTTTGGCCCGCCTTCACCACAGAGAGGGAAAAAAAATAAAAAGGGAAGGTGCTTGGCACCCTCCCTTTAGGCGAACCAGAGTCACCCTTGCAGGTGGCTTTGGCCTGCCTACCGTAAAGGTAGAAAAGAAGTGGAGGGAAGAGATAGGGAGCAATAACTGTTCAGCTGTTGCTGTCTTTGGGGAAACAGAGGAGGAAGAAGGGCGCAGTGGCACCTGCGTGGTGCTGTTGCTTTTCGGAGGACAGCGACACCAAGCAATGCCGCCACTATAAAGAGAGAGAAAGAGGGTCAGGAGGGCAGCACCCTCCTGCCAACAATAGAGAGAATAAGCGAGGGAGAGAGAGCAAACGAAGAAGGAGCGAGAGGAGATGAGTTGCCCTCTCTCTCTGTCCGACCAAGTGTAGAGAAGAGACGAAGGAGGGGTGGGGCTGCCGCCCACCTCCTATTTGCCAGCATTCGATGATGTATCAGTGGTGGCACCCACCCCCTCTTTGTCGAAGAGAGAGAGCGAGAGAGAGATAATACCTGAGGGGTGTCAGGAGGGCTCTGGCGAGAGGAAGAGGGCGAGCTCGGTGTGAGACCCCCTTGTGGGGGTTTAAATAGAACACGAGAGGAGAAGAGGGGGGGGGTCCTGTGACCTGGATTCGGGTTGGATCCAAATCTTTTTTTTTCAGCATTAGTCTTACAGTGGTTGTGGGGTCCCACTCGAGGTTTTTTCTCACTTCGTCAAGAGTTTCTTGTCATAAAAAGAAAAGAAAAGTATAAACCAATGGGTGCTCCGCCTGTTTGGTAGGAGGTGTTCGTGCACTTCACCTTGTGTTGGGACATTATAAGTTTGAATCCCAACGTTATGATGTATAAGTGGTGGGGTCTGCCTAACCCAACTTACCTATCAACAAAACAAAAATGTAGGTGCTGAGAAAATAGTTGGAGCCCACTTGAACTGGCATTTCCTCCTACCACACAGAAAAGAAAAGGAACGGAGTGTTGGTTGATGGCTTGGCAATTTTCTACCAAAACTACATGAAACTAACAAGACTTAGAGAAATGTCTTATTTCTTATGAAAATGGCTTCAAACCTCCCTCAATGGGAAAGAGCTCTCCCACAAGACCTATATTGTTTCTTTTTAGTTGAAAAGCTCACTTTTTTTTAAGAGTGCCTTTGGATTCTTTAGAAAAAGAAGATCGAACCCAAGTTGGATCCAGATCTAGACTCGGCACCCCCTTAACACAATGTGTGTGTGTGTGTGGGGGTGGGGGGTGGGGGGGGTCTCCCTTTTACGAAAAAGGAAAGACCCCCCTAACTTTTCTTCTCTCTCCCCGAGTCCCTCCCCTCTTTTGACCTCGACTCGTCAGAGCGGCCACCGTCGTCAACGACTTCCCGTCGACCCCTCCCTCATGTGAGCTCTCTCCCTTCTCTCGTTGCACTCTCCCTCCCTCTCTATTCTCTATGTGAAGGGCGCCCGCATGAGGGTGCCGACCTCCTGCCTCGCCCTCCCTCTCTTTGTCTCTCTTTCCCCTCTGTCTCTATTCTCCCTATGTTCTTTGACATCTGGTAAGAGGCGCAACCCCCTTCCCTCCATTCTCCGATGTCCGGGAAGAGGCGCAACCCCCTTTCCTTCGTTCTTCGATGTTCGGGAAGGGGCGCTGCCCCCTTCCCTCTACTCTTCAACGTCAGAGAAGGGACGACCCCCTTCCCTCTATTTTTTTGTTGTCCGAGAAGGGGAACTGTCCCCTTACCTCTGCTCTCTGGCGTTAGGGAAGGGGCACACCCCCCTTCCCTCCATTCTTCGATGTCCGGGAAGGGGCGCAACTCCCTTCCATCTATTTTTTTGATGTTCGGGAAGGGGCGCTGCCTCCTTCCCCTCCCTTTTTGAGGTTGCCCAAATGACAATGGACAAACTAAATTAAACATATAACATTTAATCTGCAATAAATAAATAAATAAATAAATATATATATATATATATATATATATATATATATATATATATATATATATATATATATATATTACCTTTTTAACCGAAGAACGCAGTTTTGCCATCCTTGTCCTTTCCTTTATGTCATTCACGCTTTAGTGCATAGGCTACTGCTTACGCATTTAATTCAAGAACACAGTTTTGCGATATTTGTCCTTTTTTCATTTTGGCATTTACTTTGTCGTCACGCTTTAGTGCACATGCTACTCTTACACATTTAATTTAAGGATGCAGTTTTGCGATCCTTGTCCTCTTTCCCTTATATCATTTACTTTGTTGTTGCGCTATCACATGCACAAGCTTTTGCTTACGCATTTATTTAGCCAGGGTAGGGTTTCCTACCTCATACATTGATTACACATTTATTTAGCTGAGGTATGGTTTCATAGATCGTGCACTGCTTACGCACTTATTTGCTTTATACTTTGCCATCGCAGTGCAATGTGGACATGCCTGCATTATTTAGTATATGTATAATTCTCACATAAATGCAACCTTGCAGGACATGCAAGCGCATGTTCTATTCTACCGGTTTTCCCACTTGCTCTTTTTGGAAGACACGGGTTTTGCACGTGAGCATTAGAGTTTTTAAGAAAAGGGGATTCCTTACGGGAATCCAGCTTTCCAAATGCGTAGTTTTGAAAAGCAAAATATGCACGCTTATAGGTTGCGAAATTGTAACTAAGCTTTCCCAAGTCGTTACATTTGGAGGAAATATTCTACAACTTCGGTTTGAGATTCTGATATGACTCGGATAACCCAGGTTGGGGGCATGAACATGTGTTTGGGTGGGGTTCTGCTGAGAAACCCATACCCGTTTATTGCACAATATCACAAGACATGCACAACATGCTGATACTGCGATAAATGGATGAAAGATTCGTGGCGATCTCATATCGTGCAAATTGCACAAGAATGTACAAGTGTTTTAAAAAGACTATATCACGTCCAACTAAATATTTGTTGCATCGTTTCTTTTACGAAACATCGAGTTGGGGTTTCTTTGAGAAGTTGCTACCCCTCTTATTGTAGCTGTATTTTTAGACATGCATGACATGCTAGTACTATGATGATTGGATGAGAGGTTCATGTAACCTCGAAGCGTGCGGATGGCACATTATGAAAATCACATAAATGATGAGGATTTGTTTTCACAGGCAAGAAGCTCAAGTCGGTTTGAAAGACTAGAGCATGTAAAGTTAAACTAAGTTGGTTACATCGTTTCTTTTATAAAAACAATGGAGTTGTGGTTTCTTTTAAGAAACCTATACTCCTCTCATCGTAGTGGTACTTTCAGACATGCACGACATGTTAGTACTATGATGATTGGATGAGAGATTTGTGGTAACCTCGTAACGTGCAAAGGCATAATGATGAAATGAAAACCACATAAATGGTGACGATTCTCCTTCACAGGCAAGTTGCTCGAGTTGGTTTGAAAGACCAGAACATGTCAAGTTAAACTAAATTGGTTACATCGTTTCTTTTACGAAAATAATGATGTTGGGTTTCTTTTGAGAAACCAATATCCCTTTCATCTTAGTTGTACTTTTAGACAAGCATAACATGTTAGTACTACGATGACTTGATGAGAGGTTCAGGTAACCTCAAAATGTGTGAATGACATATTGTGGAAATCACATAATGGTGATGATCACATTTACAAGCAAGATGCTCGAGCTGGTTTGAAAGACCAAAGCATGTAGAATGGGTTTTCAGTTAAATAAAACCCGACGCACCCATTAGCCCCACTGTTTTCTATTAAGGGTGAGGATGGTACAAAAACTCCATTGGACAGATCGTTAACAACCACTCCTCGGGCAAATGATTTGGTGTCCTCAGTAATCAGAGTTAGGGGACGAGACTACAAAAAAATTATCTTAAGTGGTAGACCCCCATGGACTTCTGTAGAAGTTGGATGCATCCCTTGAACGAGTGACCTTTGGGGATTTTTCTCTCAGTCATTTGCCGTCCTCTTAGGAGCAGACTCAACTAACTACCCGGGGTATCGAAAATACCTGACATAATAAACTCCCGGATTAGTCTTAGTTGTTTCTACGTTTCACGCTTGTGCGTACTCGCAAGCCAACTAATATCAAAACAAAGTTATCTTGCTTATTTTGCTCACTCTCCAGAGACATATGATAATATAGAAACGATGCAGAAACAATATCTGTATGCTTATTTCTGTATATTCTGGATTACATATCATGTATAAAACAAAACATTTGTTAGATTTGTTCACATAACTTGTTAAATAGTGTATCAGGTGTTAATTAATTGTTTATGCTAGATTTGACATATTACTTGTTGAATTGCATATCATGTATGGATTAAAGGCACATGCTAAAATTATTCTATATTGTCTTACTTGTGCACCTACCAACTTTTCATGAAACTGACCTATTTTATGAGTACATGTGATGATTAGGTCGGTACGACAAGCGATGACGTGATGGTATCAAGATAAGACTCTTTTCCTGACGTTTCGCTTCTGAGGACACTTCTATAATTTTGCACAAGGGTTTCCTTAAAAATTCTTCTTTTGTATAAATTCTAAATTACTAAAATTGCATTTTTACTCTATTTGGTTTTGAATGTACAGAGTTTCAAATCTGTTGTGTAAAGGAAAGGTTTCACAAGTAATGCACCCAAGGTCCGTTAATTTGTTATTTAAAAAACACGATTTTTTTTTGCTGAATTGTTATTTAAAACTCTCATAAATGAATGATTACAAAGCTTTCAAATTTTTCGTAAAAAAGTTACAAGTCAAGGATTTTGGAGGCATTACATAATATTTGTTGATTGTCAAGTGAAAAACATAAACAGGTTGCATTGGACCCAATTTAAATATGAATCTTTAAAATAGGTTGTATGTGTCTGGTTTCAACCTAGATCCAAATAGACCTGACTACATTTATTCTGGACCCAACCTAGATATGAACATAATTTGTCGCAGCCTAATAATAGTGGTTGAATTGGCTCAGATCCGATTGGAACTCCAACCCATTCACATCTCTAGTGCAAGAGAAGCCATACGTGGAAATAAGTTATCAAGTTTAATGAGTATATACCGTAACCCAACGACTAGTAACAAAACTTGGTTAACAAATTCTTGTTCATATAGTGTCATAAATTCTAACTTAACTATTGTTTGACATCTTTTTACCAGTTTTAAACAAATAGCTAAGCAAATATAGCAACGATTATCAAGGTAGATTAATTAGATGGTTATGTCGCACTATCATAATTGAGGGGTCTCATGTTAGAATCTCATAGGGGTCAACTTGCCAATTGAAAAAAGACAAAAGTGATAAACATGGAACTCTTTGTGAGCAAATGTTAAAACCGTATCCTATATCTTACCTAATTCAATTCCAACTAGTTGCATTTGGTAAGACAAAACCATATATGATTATGATCATATGTGGATATGGTTTAGATTTTTTGTGACTTATCCAATTTTGATGGATATATGAATATGTTTACATGTAAGCAAGCGAATCTGGCATGAGTTTTTCACCATCCATTAGTCAAATATGGTATTGGTCAGATCCTATTTGAATTCGATACATTTACATCCTTATGAGCAAGGGTATAAATTAAATGATCCAGTTGGAAAATGTGATAGGATAATATCTAAAAAATAACCTATAAACTTTATGAAGTTTAATTGCTACAAGGAATATCATTAATCAAGCGTGACATATCTATATATATTTGTAATCAAGTATAAAATTTCATTACTTTGTTTTATGAGAAATAAATACATGTCTTTTTTTTATTTAAAATAAACATAGTAATGAGATTAGCTATAAAGTTATGTACAAGATCCATATAGCATGTCAATATAAATATGTACATGAAATCTTCTTGACCAGATCAATATTCTAAATTAGTATATATGATCATAAATAATCATTTAAAATATCTAAGTTTATCTAGATTGTTCAAATTCCAAATAATATATACTTACAATTAGAAATAATTATGTAAGGTTAGGCTTTTTTAAATAAACAATCAAACATGTAAAAACAAAACAAAAAATGGCAGTACTCTACGGGTAATTTGACACACTTATCGAAATGCTTTATAATTTTCGATATTCTCCCCATGTTCAAAATAAAAAATAGCCACCTTTGGAATATCCTTTTTACCCTACTAATGCGCGAAACTCACGAAGTTGAACAAAATGTTGCTTCGTTCGTTGAGTGCCGCATACTCCCAATTAAAATGAGGCCTACATGTTTTTTTTGTTTGCGGACTTCACAAAGTTCACGTAATAATATTTGCAAATATTCTGTCAAACTCGAACAAGATGAGGAAGTACACATATTTTATGCGAACTTTCTCCAAGTCCTCACATATTTTATTCAGACTTTCTCAAGTTCGCATATATTTTATGTGGACTTCCTATTTTATGTGGACTTTCTTCATCCTTGCCTATGTATGTTGTTTGCATGTTTAGGAGGAACAATCTATCTTTCCGATGACGTTTCTCCTCAATTACTCATAAGATAAGGTGATCTTGATGGTAATGAAAAGCTAACCTCTCAATCTATCTCTTTTCATTTTTTAGTTTTTTCGGCACAGGTGGTCAGAAAATAGGATAGAATATGCAAAAAATTTGCAACCGTAGAGGTTGTTTCAATTTTGGCTTTGAAACTTAAAAACGGGAATCCCAGAGGGGTTTTTGGTTCTGATTGAAAACATGAAAGTTATAGGCATCTTTTTCACCTTCCCAATGACCGTAAAAATACAAGTTTTTGACATCTAATCAGAGAGATACAAATATGAGAACCGAAATTATTCTACCGAAAACAATTACTTATTTGAGAGAAAGTTTGCATGTGTGAATGGTAATAAAGTATGTTTATGTTTAAATCTAGAGATTTGCGATTTTGGACATGGGGAGAATATCGAAAATTGTAGAGTTTTTAGGAAAACACATCAAATTACTGGTACTATACATTCATTTTTTTTTCTGAAAAAAAAATGTTTGATTGTAATGAAATTTCATACATGATAAACGAGAAATTTGCTTTTGGCTTAAAAAGTCAAATTCTTGAATAAGATTTTCAATGCATAAAAAACACTGAAATCATATATACAATTGTGAAGTTATGGCTTTCTCAAACTATGTCAAGTGCTATCAGATTTTGGGTATGATCCGATTCAAATATATATATATATATATAAATATATATATATATATATATATAATCCACGCATGAATTTGAATAAATAATATACATAAATTGATAATAACATCAAGAAAAAAGAGAGAGAAAAAATGTAAAATAAGACACAAGGGTATATCAACTTACTCTAACTTAAATCATCATTAAAAGAGAATCGGGTTCAAGTTTTTGCATCAACCCTATGTTTATGAGCATGTTGAATAGGGCGGACGGGAGCTTGCCTCTTGGGTACATGATACAAGGCTATTAATAAAGATTTTTCCATTGCTCTTCCCTAGGATGAGATCCTCTATTTATAGATTATGGGGACTTCAATCTCCTATCAAGAAAAATAGTATGAGTTGATGCCAATCTCCTACCAAACTCTCCTAATTGACAAGTTTAACTCTCATTAGATAATATTTTTAATTAAAACATGATTATAAAAGTTGTAGAGATTTTAGAGATACAAAAAATAAAATTTAACAAACATAATAATTACAAACCTGTCTAAAGAACAAGATTTACAGAAAATTTGTTTGAAAAATCATGACTTTGACTCAACATATTCATATTTATTAATATACTATGAGTCCACATTGAAAGATGTACTAAAGGTTTGACCTTAAAATAATAGGCTCACACTAAGTTACCATTACGAACATCATAAAAGCTTTGCTCACCTAGTACATACACATACAATACCAATATATGACATGCTGATTGTCTAAAACTAAAGTTTGCGCAACCAATCCTATCTTGAAGGCTACTAACGATTGTGGTTATTAACCATTGTCTCTCAATGCAACTACCTGCCCTCGTGCATATCAAATTGTCTATCTGACAGAGAGACAATGTCGAGTCTACTGCAAGCATGTGTGTCACATGTTTTAGGGTCTCTGTCGAGTCTTTGGGTGATTTTCACATAATGGAGCAGTTATTAGGACTATCTCTTAAAAGGCCTCATCTTCAAGAGACCCTATTGCAGAAAAATAATAATATACATTGCATCACCTCAATTCACTTATAACCCTAACCTGATTTGTGAGACATCAAAGACAGCGTATGCAAAGTTCTAAGGCTGTGGTTTTTTCTGGGTCCAAATGAACACAACTTATATAAGTTTTCAGATGAGCTCAGCCTGGTAAAACTATGATAAGATATTGCATAAATCATAATTTTATGCAATATCAGATCAGTTCATGAACACAACCACGGACATATTTGAATATCCATGGTTTTCATCAAAAGTTAAGCAAAGCCATATAAAATTTCCAACAGTCCCCTCTCTGAAAGGATATGCAAGGCATCCATTGATTAGACAAAATATCTTGCCAGGTATTCAGTGCAATCACTAGATCTGCTCTTGGTATTCCCTAGCATTCAATTATAGCATGTCAGGCTGAGCTCGTAGATCCAAGGATAGGGGTAGTAGACGATAGAAGGTTAGTTGGTGAATATCTGTGCAACATAGATGACAATGTTCCAGATCTCATTTCCTTCGACAAGCAACAACCAATCAGACATTAAATTCAGCACTAATCCAATCACAGAAATCAATAGCATCACTGATAAATATTCAAGAAGATAATATTTAATTGAGCATTTTCCTCAGCATGTACTCACAGACATCCTGTTGATGTGGGTATAAACAATAACATGCCTTTGCATGCTCATAGGAGTACTTTCATACATATATATTTTTACAGGTAAATATTTAAATAAAAGGTATATCCAATAATACATCCAAATCATGAATAAGTAAGCTGAATGCTGTAGGCATTTTCTAGGCCTTCAACAACCTCTTCCATGGTTGGCCTGTTTGATGGAACTCTATCTACACACTGGACAGCAACAGAAGCAAATTTTCTCATGCTGTCAATATCATACTGTTCCTTCAAGTTCTCATCAACAATTTTGAATGCACCAGCTTGCAACCGCGGTTTTGCCTACATGCAGAAATCAAACATAGAATGAGAATGAAAGCATACACATGCGTAATTGGAAACTATACCAAAGTTTATCAAAAGAACTAGAAGTATTTTACTATGAAATGGAAAAATGTGTATTCAAATTAATAATCAAAACCATGGTCACATTGGTGCCTTCCTGAGGAAGACATATAAAGAACTGACTTTACATATTAAGCAGGAAATAAAATGAACATTATTGTTTCCAGTGGCAGAGGCAAATTTACCCATTGGACCAAACTGGAGGAATCAAGACCATTGAAAATGCTTTGACTCAAAGGTTCCTTGCCACATATTAACTCTAACAGAACTATCCCAAAACTGTAAATATCACTCTCCTTCGTTAATTGATGTCTGGAATAATACCTGCAGAAGTGAAAGGTGAAACGAGTGTATCAGAATGTACATCCACACATTGCCATGAGTGAGAAGACTGTGTGGCCCCAGTCTGAGATAAGTCTCAAGGATATTGCAGAGATGGAAGACCTTATCATCTAATATCAAACAATTATTCCAGTTACAGAAAGCAGTGGCAAAATGTGAACTGAACTGATGGCCTCTATAACACGAGCACATCAGGTCCAAGGCACCATAGATGCCGTTCATCATCAAGATGAACACACCCAAAATCAACCAAAAGCTTCATGTTCTGAATGAATCTCAGCCGTTGACCTCTCAACCACTGAGCAGTCATCTAGAAATTAAATGACATCAGAAATTCTTGGTGGGGATCATTCTTTTTTTTTTAGTATGGATGTTGGGTGTCATTCATCTTGATGATGAACGGCATTCAAGGTGCATTGGACAGTTTTCACTCTGAGGTTGATTGGACCTGATTTGCTATAACTAGTCACTACCTACTATGCAAGAAGGCACTCTTCCAGTTCTATTGAAACTTCATTCAACTTCATTCATGACATGCTCCAACAACCTTTGCAACAACAATGTCAAAGCAGAAACATGTGGGTATCAAAGGGTTTGAAAGAATGAAAATCAGAAACTTACACAGGGTCAAGGTATCTGGTAGTTCCCATCACAACATGATATGTTAGAGTTGGATCCAGTTGCGATGCTTGCACACGGAGGTGGCTGAAGTCACTAACCTTTGCATTCATCTCCTCATCCAAAAGGATGTTGCCACTATTCACATACCCATGTATGATCCCAGGCCTCACATAATTGTGAAGGTAACTTATTCCTGGTAAACAGAAAGAGTTAGACTTGTACAAAAATTGCTTGACTCAATGGGATGCATGTGCAGTGCAACTTAATGCGATGGCCAAAGAATGATGAAGGATATCCAGACCCGCTAATAATGCATAGAGAAGGGGCTGAAAACCATTTTAACCATAATCATAGAACTCTTAACCCACTAATAATGCATAGAGACCTGCTTCTTATATCTACTGTTCAAATTCCATTGGACCCACAAGATTTTACAAAGGAATTCTTGACTGTACATTCCACAGGTCAGGTTCACTCACCTATCAATCATGGAATTAATGCAAATGTGAATCCGACTTTGAGTATCTTACTCCTGTCCCTAAAATAATATGGTCTCATGTTGCATCATTTTTGAAAAGCGACAGATTTGAAATTAAGTTTTTGTGCCAGTAAGTGTCATTTCGCTACTCAGATACTTAAAGTGTACATTTTGATAACATAATTTAAGAAAAGAGGAAGCTGGACCATCTAGTTTCCATTTTGCCGAACCTAACTATTGAGAAGCCAACCAACATATCTTAAAATGCTCTAACTCAGAACCTTGGCAACCACCGTAGCTGTGATCTACATATTCTTATAAAACACACTAATTACCATCCAATCATTATTAGACTATTATAATTTCAGTCCAATAATTTTCTCAACATCTAAAAGAATGCAATGCTCCAAAGATGGAATCAATATGGTTGCACTAACCGAGATTAATGTTGTTGGCCTTGAGTCAACACAAAGGAGCAATCACCCATAAAAAAAGAGAAAATAAATATGGAAATGAAAAAGATAAAATCCAATCACCTTTAGCAGCACCAAGTGCAATCTTCAGCCTGCTTGTCCAATTCAATGTTCTTTCACTGTTGGAACCTACAACAACATTTCACATGCTAGTCAAACTTCAGATACAAAACAAGCAAAAAGACATTTCAAAATCAATGTAGACTGCACTGTAATGAAGAAATCCATGATCCATCCTTCACTTTATAGGCTTCTGCCACCCATAGTGAAGCTTGAGGATAGTCCCAAAAGGGATTTGAAACCAACTCCTCAGCTAGGGTAGTATGAGTACAACTAGTCCAGCTTTCCTTTTTTATCTACACCACAGTTTAAACAACATACCATAGAGATATTTTGTCAAGGATCTGCCTGGTACATATTCATACAACAGAATCTGACATCCTGATTCATGACAAAATCCTTCCAAATGAACGAGATTTTGATGTTTTACTTGGGATAATCTTTTCACCTGCAGATTTGTCATGATACAGAAAGTGAGAACAAAATGGGTAGCAGAGACCACAAGAAATAGAAGCAAAAAAATAAGAAAAAGCTTCATCTTATAAAGCATAATTTTGTGCTTTTGTCTCCAATATGAACATGGTATGGCTTTTTTGCATATTGTCTACTTTCTTCAACCAGAACTTAACCTGATTAAGTGTTGGTGGATGGATGTGTGTGTGAACATGCAAACAGACAGATTTAAGATATATATTACATACATAGATACATACATACATACATATATATGTATGTATGTATGCATGTATATTATAATGAAGGACATGTTGCAAATGCACTCATTCAAAGAAATGAAAATCCAATGCTCAAAACAGATCTTGAGCTTTGTCGGTTAATAGATGGCCGATTACATAATTAACGGGAAGTTCTCTTTTAAATAGCACACATGATCTGCAATATAACGAAGGGAAATTAGATATATCAGTAATCTCCTTAAACATTATTAACAGAAGCTTTGTAACCAAGGACATCTCATTAATTTTAGACTTCAACCAGGCTTTCATTTGAGGAAAGACATCTATAAGCACTTATGATGAGTTCTGTTTGAGCCTTCATATCTCTAACTCCCAAGAGAGTTTTTTCTTAACTCTCAAGTCTCTTCTGCTGCTAATGATGCATCATAATCGGTTGCCCATAAAAATATCTGTATTTAGGAAAGCCAATGTTTTGATCATTCTGTCAAATTCCTGGTTATACAAGACCAGACTGTCAAATGCAGTGCCACATTTAACTTATCCTATGAACATTTGAAACATCCCTGAATCTCAGGAGTGAACTAGTTTGTCACGATAAATTCTACTCAACTGGTTTGCTATGTATCATCAATTGGAAAATGTTGAAGCTTTTGAGAAGATATGAGGTACTCTTCCAAAATCTGCTTGATACTTGGTTTCTAATCCTCCTTTTGACAATCACATGACATTTGATTGCCTCTCTCACCTTCATCCTCACAAATCCTTTGAAAACCTAATCTAAAGATTAATAACTGTAAGACATAGGGTTGATCAGCCAACAAACATACACTTGATTCCTACACCCCTTAGGTAATCTATTGACTTGGAATCGGAGTGACTAATATTGAAAATGTTGTGTTTTTAAAGGTCCATAAAAATTTGTATGATATCTTCAAATTTCAAAACAATATCTATAAAATCTCAGAAAATTTTTGGATATTTTATTTCAGAAAATGAATTTAAATAAAGTATTTAATTCAATTATATTCTATTTTAGAAATAAGTAAAACCAATATTGCTTATGTCACAGGGATTCGGCTAGCAGGGTGCCGCACCCGCGTCGACGCGACTCGACGCGGGTGCGGCACCGGGTGCGGTCAACCCTATCCTGGGTGCGTTGACCGCACCCAGGATCATTTTGGTCCATTCTTGTTTTGGATTTATTTTTTTTAAAAAAAAATTGCCCAAATGGGCTGCGATTTTTTTTTTTAAAAAAGTAATGCTGACAGCAGCTGTCTGTCAGCTGCTGACAGCAGCAGCAGCTGTCAGAACAGCTGCAGCAGTCTGCTGACAGCAGCTGCTGTCAGCTGCAGCAGCTGCTGACAGCTGCTGTCAGCCGCAGCAGCTGTCTGTCAGCTGCTGACAGCCGCAGCAGCTGTCTGTCAGCTGCTGACAGCTGACAGAGCTGCTGACCCCCTTGATATATATATATATATATATATATATATATATTTTACATTTTGCCCCTGCCGCACCCCCGCACCCCCGCACCCGGGTTTTTTGGAAGTGCCGAATCCCCGCACCCGAACCCGCACCCGCACCCGCGCCCGCACCCATGTGACAGCTTATTTTTCTGTTTTTACCAATATTTTCCCAAGACCTATAAAAGACATAAGATAACTTGAGAAATAGCCTGGTCGAGAATCAAGATAATACCAAGGTCAATATTTGTGAAATGACTGTCTTTAATTGGTTCAAAGCCTGTGAATCTCATAAAAAATACAGGAGCCCTCTCTCATAATCTAATGACTCAGAATATAACTTGCAATTTAAAGTTATCCCTAGTCCAGTTAAAACCTGATCAATCTGATCGAAAACCCAAAATTGATATTGGCTACTGACGCTAGTTTATGGCATCTAGTAAGCAGCACTATTTTTTCATCATTTTCTTGAAGATTTTGTGTATCAAGGCTTATAGACGATCTATTATCATTTGTGTAGAAAAATCAATTTTACAGGAGGAATCCAGATCATCCAAGAGCCATTAGCATAGACATAATAGCAAAACTATCCCAAGGAAAAGTTGCACCCAAGTCCAAGGACAAGTTAGTTGCAAAAGCGTGTATGCCGGATAACATTTTAGGTATGCTCCAGGGTGAAGTCATAAATATGGAGTGCAATAATATGTTAGACTTATTGATGGAGCACAATAAACTAAACCTTTAGCATGTAGTTTAATTCACAAACAAGAACTAAATGACAAAAAGAAAAAGAAAAAGAAAAGACCAAACAGTTCACGCATAGAGCAAAATGCTTTATCAATAATTTTCAGGGAAAAAAGGAATATCAATGGAAGGCCATAGTAGACATCATATGTTGCTTGGGATTAAGGTTTGGAACTTAGGAAAATCCCCACCATAGTTACCAAGTTCTCTACTTTGGGACCACAAGACCCTGGTTCCTGGTTGACGAACGTTATTTTTCGTGAAAACTATCTTACCCTCACTATCAAAGCTTTAAGTACCAAGTAATCTGCGACCAGTGATCCAGGAAATATGCTACCTAGACTTGGATACATACAGTATATATAAATTGTTGATATCATACATCTATAAATCAATATACAGTGCTTATAATCAACAGAAACCAACTGCAGAGTCACGCCATATCTAAACAATTCTACAAGAACAATCCAATACTAGAATCTACAATGAATAGTGATAACATGGCATAACATTTGAATGCTGAACCATAGACCTCATTGAAGAAGGAATTGGACCAATGCTGACTTTCGGCATGCCTTATTGTCACCACTACAGGTTTTCCACTAGGAAGCTTCCCCTTGTAGGCAGATCCTGAGCTCCCCCAACCTATAAAATCTATGAAGTTATTTGTAGCTGATTTAATCTCTTCAAATGAGAAACGCCGAACTGCACTTGCATTGCGATTTGGAAACGGCAATCCTACATATGCATCATTTGAAAGGCCTTGCATAAGAATCCTCATGTCATTGCATAATTCATCAAACACATAATTATTTGGTTGCACACGCACAAAGACATAACTTTGTGTGCATATGAATGCACTGTAGTGCTTGAGCATGACCTTTTAACAAATGAAATTGAGGGGAAAAAAACTGAAAACTTCAAAAAGCTACCAGCCTCATCAAATATAATACCTAAAATTGAAATTATGAGTGTTGTTAAAACTCCACAAACTAAGATGATAATAAGTATTTCTCTGCCATGTCTATGATGGGCAGCTCGCATTGAAAGGGCTCCGTCTTCCAGAGTTTGAGTTATTGAAACAGTTGAAAGAGAAGAATAATTCAAGGATGACAAGTGAATAAATGAGTTTGCTGGCCCTCTGCAAAAAAAACATCAACAATAGTTCAATCACAATAAAGTTCCACACCACCACCCCGGGTTGTCTAATTTGTCTGTCCAGAGATTCAGGCCATAAGTCCTGAAGTTCATTGTCTTCAAGATTTCCAAGTTGAAAAACTCATCAAGGTTTAGAAATGGTTTCCAGGGAGTGATAGAGAAAATCATGTGCATCTCAAACTTAATGCATCTTAAAGAATATTAAGAGATGAGTGAAGTTTTTGTAGACAAGCCTGCTTCTTTGAAAATGCCCTTTCTAAACTTTTCTTTTGGAAGTCCCTTGACAAACAGAAAATGAGATGAGTTTCCAACATGGTCATTCTGTCTTGGAAGAAGTAATATCCTTAACCTTGTCTTTGTTCCAATAATACTTGTTAATTTTATTCAAAAGCCAATCAAAATTTCTGAAGACACCGTGGTATTAAAGTACACTATAATCCTGAAAAATACCACAATGTTTTCAAAGTATCACACTCACAGCAACAAAAACATTTTTTGAATAATTTTACATTTTCATAATTTCTTTATACTTTATGAAGATATTTTCCCAAGATTCTCCAAAAACAAATTTTTTTAATATATGAAAAAACTTCCCTCACTGAGATTGGTGACATTGATTTCACCATATGGACATGTCTTTTCTATAAAGAGTTTAATATTATAAAGGCAATGGATCATTCTTTACAGGAATAAGGAGATATTTGGGTGAATAGGAAGAACAAAAATACAAATAACGTCAAAACTTACGATGCTTTAACGCCAAAGAATGTGGAGCTATTATAGCCAAATGAATTTGATGCATTGCACCTCAGGTACCTATAATGAAAATCATGTTTAGTTCATTATTTGCAAGATAGTGTAAACAAGAAAATCATGAAAATCATAAATTTGATTCATGACTCATGAGACATATTGATAGCATACAGAAAAACAGTATCTTACTCAGCAGGAACCAGATTCCCTTGAAGATTATCAAGAGAAACAGTACAACAGACAAATTATTAACACAAGGAGATGATTATGGTTGAAATACTTTAGTGTCTTCTCATAGATTACTAAACTTAACATAGTACAAAAACTGTAGACCAAGACCAACATGAAGTTATTCTTTTTCATAAGCTAAAACTTGAAACAATGAAATTCCAAATTTTGAAATTGTTGTGCCTCAATCTTAACTGGGTACACTAGAATAGAAGGTTATAGGGAAATTTTTGTTAAGTATATTTCATAAGATCATTGAATTGCATAAAAGATAAAGCAAATCAAATGAAGGAGGAAATTAAACTTTCTCACCATATTTCTGGTAGTTGCAGAGTATCCAAATTTTGGACATGTTCACTCATTGATGAAGTATGCAAATGTCTGAAAAAGAAGAGAACACCTTAGAATCAAACATAAAGGCAAAGGTCATTGGTTTATCACAAAACATGCTACCAGGTGGATATCCTAGTCATGAAACCAATTCAAGTTACTGTATGTGTAAGCCCACCAGATCAGAAAGCATTGGACTCATCACCTCTAAATTTATGTTGGAGAGTTGCCTGTGAAAATAGAAACAGTAAGTTATAAACCAAGCAGATATAAACAATGTTTGGCCAAGATCACTATGAAAGACGCTTCTCAAGCTTACGGTGAACAAAGATTCTTTCTTAGACACCCAAAATGTTTCCATGTGATAGGAAAACATGGATCATCTTGCCATCCTAGTTCTGTACTGAAGGATTTTCCAATAAGCTGAAGAGCTGAAACCACTTGCATTTAGAAAATGAATTAGAGTGAGTGTATGTCAACAACTTTTTGAACAATATTCGCTAATTCATACTTTCAACACAGAAAACTTTATTTTGGAAGTCTAAAAGGTCAAACTCTTTAAGAAAACAGTGAACTCCTCTAGGCAACTCACCACAAGTATAATTACATTTATCGGATGTGTCACAGGTTGCAGTGATTGCAAGACAAGATTGTTGAACCAAATAGATAACTGATACAGAAAACAAAACAAAGTTGTAGGAGAAATTCAATGATGATTTTCAAGAAAATGAGTTCTCAAAGCCACATAAATATTCACCTGTTACTGATGAACAGCTGGTGTATATATCAATGATTATACATGGCTCCAATGCATTTGCAAAAGGGTTGAGGCCGGTTATTTGAATTTCAATGTTAACAATTAAAGTCTTCTTCCTCAAACAGCAGTGTAGCCATGTTTTTGACCTTTCCAAGATATACCATGAGTAAACACTCTTTCCATTCACCAGCACACATAATATTGAGGAACTAAACAGCATACTATCCAAAGGGAGGATAAAGTAGTAAGCCTTGAGCTGATCGAATTGAAGTGAATTGCTTAAAAAAATTGACTCAGATAAAACTCCACACCAGTGCCCAGGAACATGCAAACCACATTTAGCATCTGGGATGCTGAATGTGACCCGAACATAAATCATGCTGGTTAAATGCATAGGATTTAAATTATGAACCCTGTTCAATTCACAGCCATGGCTGCAATGATAGGTCAAAGTGACCCTATGTAGACAAATCATTCAAGAACTCGTAAAATGAAAGAGGAGAGATATGCTTAGTTTTTGAGATACTGAATCCATTTTAATTAAAGAACAGGCAAAATTGATATCAAAATTGGCAGCCAACACCCTGGATCCTGCATAGGATCGCCATGTTCCCACAAACATGCCAGACATCAAACTGGACCAAGATATCAATTAAACCGTATTCGCAGACAGAAAATTAATCAGTACAAGAAAATCCTTAATCTGATGTGTTAATACCTTAACGAGCCACAATCAAAACCACAATTGATTCTGAACCTCTTTCCAATAAATGTATGCAAACTGCTTGTGATATATGAATATGCCACAACCGGGCAGCCATATGATGGAGAGATTACAGGCAACCCGCATCCCAAAATGGGGATCAAGCAGAACAGAAGGGGCCCATTAACACTAAAACATGTAGACTCCTCCACCATGGCACCTGAACAGCTCAAATTCACCAACGTAAATATATCCATCCTCAGAGAAACACAGTATAATAGCCATCTTTTCAACCCGTCGAAATTCTTTCCGCAACGATACCTGAAATAATAAAGAAAGGGACATCACCTACCAATGTAAACTGACCCTCTGTAGACAAATCATTCAAGAACAACTAAAATAAAAACGAGAGAAATGCCTAGTTTTGAGATGTTGAATCCATTTTTATTAAAGAACAAGAAAAAATGACAGCAAAATTCGTGGCCAACATCCGGGATCCTGCATAGGATCTCTGTGTTCCCATTAAGATGCGAAACATCAAACCGGACCAAGATATCAATCAAACCATATTACCTCGGAAAGAGGCAATTAATCCTAAAAAAAGTGACAAAGAAAATCCCTAATCCGATGCTTTGATACCTTAATGAGACACAATCAAAACCATAATTGATTCTGAACCTCTTTCCAACAGATATATGCAAACTGCTTTCAATATATGAATATGGTGCAAAGATTACAGGCAACCCACATCCCGAAACCGGGATCAAGCAGAACAGAAGGGCCCATTAACACTAAAACATGTAGTCTCCTCCACCCATGCACCAGAACAACTCGGATTCACCAACGTAAACTCAGTCATCCCCAAAGAATCGGAGTACAACAGCCATCCGTTCAACCCGTCTAAGTTCTTTCGGCAGAACCGATCCCAAAATAGAACATGGTGGCCGTCCAATGAACAAAACATCGTCGTATGGTTGCAATCCAGAGAACAGGGGAAGATGGGCAGAGTGATTCTGATCGGAGATGCATTTCTTTCGGCGCAACGAGTATCCAAGGTGCTGCCAGAATCAAGAATAGGCGCGGTTTCACCACTTAATGGACTCACAGAGCCTATAGTTCAAGAAAAACGAAATAAAGATATCAAATGGATGAAAATGGCCATCCACCAAGAAAAGCATCAAAGAATATGAAGAATACGGAAGCAGAGTACCCGGTGGGGATCGACGAGGAGGGCCAAGCATGGAAAGAAGAAGGAAACAGAGAAGCTGAAACCTTAAGAGATCCATGATTTCGAATCTCGATTGTTGTTCGAACAATTATTCTTGAAATTGTTGAAACGAAAACGTGTAAACAGTAAAGAACAATCCGAGAGAGCAAGAAGAGAAGATGGACAAGAAGCAAAGAATACCAGAAGCGATGAAGATCGAAGAGGATGAGCGATGCGTTTCTTTGATTCTTGTTGCAGGAGCGAGCGAGCGAGAGAGAGAGAGAGAGAGAGAGAGAGAGAGAGAGAGAGAGAGAGAGACGAGGAGCTAACGTTCACTGGAGAAACACTTATATCGTGCGCGGGAATGAAAGGCGGCAACGATCGATTGAGGGTATTTCAGTCATTTAGCACAACAAGTAGGTTGCAAACGGGTCGGACCATGACCCGAAAATGGATCCGAATTTACATGTGTGAAGCCGGAACTGTGTCCTAATTTCAGCATGTGAATAGGGGCGTTAGGGATGGCTTTGGACCGTGGGAAAACATTTGGACTGGGGATGGAGGACTTACGCTTTTCCCTGCCTTGCCCCCGCCCCGCCCCATCCTTGATCCCGAACCAATTTGACCCAACCCGACCCCCTTTTAAGGTCGGGTAAAAAATCTAGACTCCAATAGAAAACGGGTTGACCCTTCCGTATAATGAATCAAACTCGATCCAGTATAGACCTGACTCAAACGGTTCCAGATAAAATAAAACCGACGACCTCAAACCCGAACCTAATATATTCTTGTACCCATTCGATAGCTGAACCAACCTCAAACCCGAGCTCGAACCAGTTGAGACACAGCCACCATTAAAACCGGTTCAAACCATTTTGCTTAGCATAGGTTTCCTATTTTCAATTGATTTAGGTTTTTTTTTTTTATTATGATAACTTTTATACCTAAAAAAGACAAAAAACTAAAGGTTTAATTAACCTGTCAAACTCTGATTTATGGAATCACTCATGTCTTGATTCATGATTTAATGATTCTTGGATGCACACCCACGTTGTCTATTTTTTTTTTGTCATATCATGTCAATCTTTTAAATATTTGTTTATGCCATGTTAAAGTTTTTGTTTATATTGTGTACTTAAGTTTAAAAACCCATTAAATCTGTGTTTTTGGTTTTGGATTTATGTAAATAGAAAGGTTTAAAACCCCATTAAATCTGGGATTTGTTTGAGGTAGGCAAATCTGGATTTTTATGTTTTAAATATGAGTTGTAATTAAGAAATAAAATCTGTTCTCAGATGTAATTGAACCTTATGAGTTTTTATTTGGTTCATGTTAAATCTGATTTGTTTTTATTACTCTTAAATCTGTGTTTTTTATGTTAGATTTAAGCTGACTAGGCTTTAATCAGAAAATACACATAATTTAAGACTTAAAAATCTGGATTTAGTACAAGTACTTGAAACCTTGCTTAAAACGTGATTTAGGTTTGCATTCAATTATAAAAATTTGAGCTTTTGCTTGATTTCAAATTGGGGCCTTAGATTAAATACAACCTCATATTTAAGTAGCTGATCACAAATCTGTTTTTTTTTTCTTCACCATTAAAAAACTAACTTTTGGGCTGATCTTAAAACTAAGCTATTGATTTCAGAACCTGATTGAACAAGCTTTAAAGTAAGAGTTTAAGAGTGGGCTTAAATCTGGTTTTTAGATTGAATACACACCCAAGTTTTAAGAAACAATTTAAATCTGAATTTAAATAAGGTAAAAATCTAATTTTGGTTTGTTATAGAATCAGATTTTAGTCTGTCATAAAAATTTGTTTTTTAGTCCGTTATAGAATCTTATTTTAGCCTGTTATAAAATCTTTGGCCGTAGTCTGTTATAAAATCAGGCTTTCAATCTTGTTATCAATCTGATTCCGACTAGGTTATAAATATGATTTTATTATGATATGCATTCAATTTTTAGCCATGATTTCAGATGAGATTAATATGAATACAAATCTGTATTCTCTTCTTCATTTAAGTTTAGTGTTAATTTAAATTTGTAATGTTATTTGAGTATATTGAATTGTATAGTAGTTATGGTTGAATCACTCGCGTGCCTTTGGAGGTTAGATGCATGTGCCTTGTTCATGAAATAAGAAATTTTGAATGCATTGATATATTGTTTTAAATGCTTCTGAATTAGTTTTGGTATAACACAAGTATTACACTATTAAAATTAACGGGAGTAAAGGCCCAATCAGATAATGCATGTTGATTTGCATGTTATTTTTGTATAGAAAATTTTTAATTAATTAAGAATGATATAAGAGGTTAAACAATATAATTAATTGTTCTTTTTTGGTTGCCCTCTAAAATTGTGAGATCCTTGGATGGCAGTCATAGAGAACCATGAGGATACTGAATGTCATGTGCATTGTTTACCCCGAAAACCCGATGAGTGATTTGTGTTTTCAGCCATGATGGTAAGAAACTTTCACCACTTTTTCTGTGGATGGTGTTGTCCGACTCAACTGCAGTTATTGATATACCAAGAAAGTGTCATCGAAGGGTGATAATGCTTTTGTCGTTTTGACATTAGGTGATGATTCTTAATGTTTCAATTTAGGATGATAATTCTTGACATCGATCGAGGGACTTGTGTGATACCCAATTAATAAAATATAATTGTATGATAAGATATCAACTCAAAACTACCTTAGACATTGGGGTTTGTACCCGTTTCTTGTATATGCAGATTTTATGCAAGATGAAACTTAAACATGTTGCATTATGTAGGGACATGCATTTAAGAGAAATGATTGATTATTAAACTAAAAAGTCATTCATAAAAGTTGCATTGTCCCTTGCATCCACAATGATTTATGTATCATATGATTTTTGTCTGTCTGAATTACATTAGTCTATATTGCAATCTTGTTTTAGGTGTGAATTATGCTTTAAGACCCTCTTAAAGTTATATTCGATTTGATGTATGTTCCTTTCCTTATTGTTGGATTTTTAGAGGGTCTCACATGAGAATTTCGATTCTTACCCATTTTCTTAAAACCTTTTTCAGGTAATGATGCTCAGACTTAACTGAGCAAGTGATGGTGGAACCGACTTGCTGGAGGGAGGCAATGGTTTATCATTTGGTGGCCTAGATTCTGAGCACTAGAAGAGTTTAATGTTTTTGATAACTTATTGAAATTGAAATTTAATTATTCAGTTAAATTACATTCAATTTAAATTTATGGTTGAAAATGTATGTCGATTTGATGGATATGAAATTAGTAATGTGCACCGGATCCATGAGTGTCTTTTCACAATGTTTTAAAATCATTTATCCGTTTAAAAAAAATTATGCAATTTCTTCAAGAGTAAGTTTGGGGTCGTTATATTAGCTTAGTTGGAGCAGGCTTCGATTGTCAAAAGAGCAATCGAGGTTTGATTCCCATGAGTACTAACCCCCTTGCATAAGCCCAACATAGACCTTGAGGTATGATGGTCCAAACCTTGACATTTTGGACTCGTTTGCATGTCACGAAAAAAAACATGTTTTTCACAGAAATGCAAAGGTTCCTGTTCCATTTCTACAGGCCCCACAATATAACACAAACATGTAAGTTGCTTTTTTCGAAGAAGAAGAAAGTTGGGGTTAGGCAAACCTAATTTATTGATTTAGCAGAGAAACAATATTTACAAGGGGGGATCCAATCAGGATCGATATCTGACCATACTTGACTCCCACCCGTGGTAGCCAATCTCGCAAGAGTTCGAGCTATCTTGTTATGTTATTTAAAAATTGATTGGACTTTTACCCTTTAGAACCATCACAAAATATTTAGTAATTTGTTTAAGTTAGGAGATGTGATTCCCCTACCTTCCAACCCGCTGGTTGAGAATCCGGTGAATCTGATCCTTTCTCAAAGCTTTTATAATAAGACTTGGGTTCCCTAAAATAGGATATCTGCTATTGCTTCTCACGTACACTAGTCACAGTCCATAATGCTTGACTCATCTACCATCCATCCAACTTTGATAAAATGACCTTGCGAATCCTGAATTGAATAGCCCACAAGCCAACGACCTCTATATATACAGGTTAAAAATATTTACTTTGATCAATGAAGCAACTTTGTTGGATTTGTTGACTGTTGAAAAGTCTATTCTTGAACATAATAGAGTTACGTACATTTTGTCGGTTATACATGAAGATAGTGACCATGTTTCACGCAAGGTTTCATGCGTTGAGGAGAGATGCGGGCCCACTCTCTCTCCCATGCTTGAAACTGCCCATTAGAGGGTCTTATCCAAATAAAGCACATGTGAACATGCTTCATTTGGATAAACTTAAGTGAGAAATTGTTTACCGATTTTCTCTCATTATAGAGAAAATCAACAAGTTCCATATCAGCTGGGTAACGACTACCCAAGAGTGTGAAAAACCACCAACTTCTATCTCTCCCTTAAAAGGGAGAGGGCTTACTAAAAAATATATACACAAATATGAGAGAGCAGACCCCCTCCTTAAGAAGGCCTGTTACGACCTTACCTCATTGCTATTCTTCCCTTCATCTGCACGCTTCAGGTACTCTGATCCCTTTAGTGGTTTCAGAGTTTGGTTATTGTTATGTGCAGATACTCGTCCACATCGCTTCTACTGCAACTCAAGTTCGTCTATCATCGCTCAAGGCCATCGTTTGGCATTCGCTGTTCACGCGAATACACCAAAAATCAAAACAGGAAAGTGAAAGAATGATTAGAACCACTTCTTTGTAAAGATTTTTTTTTATAAGACATATCAAATAGGTTGCCGGATTTCAGCGACCTTTGTCCCTGCATCTACAAAATTGAAGGCTTTGAATCGGGTATGTCCATATTATAAAAAACACAGGAATTTTTTTTAGCCCTTCATTTTTTTTTTGATTTGGGGAAAACCTTTGCAAGAGAAAACCTCGCTTTGTTTTGGGACTATATTTTTTTTAATAAATTAAAAAATACACAAACCCCGAATTAGGGTCTGCGTTCATCTTCAGAAGGTCATCGTTTTTTCCAGTGACCCCTAAACGAAAGAAAAAAAATGTTTAACTATTGCCGAGAGAAACAAAAAAAAAGGAAAACACATGTCATCGACAACCCTTGTTCTTAAAACATTTCAGAAGACTCTGCGCGCGCAGCTGCCAGTTCGGCCCTACGGCTCAGAGCATCCGCCACAACATTGGTCTTTTCAACCTTGTACTCCAAGGCAAATTCGAACTCCGCCAAAAACATCTGCCATCGAGCTTGTTTAGGCGTCAACTTCTTCTGCGTCTGAAAAAAGCTCGTGACCACATTGTCCGTCTTGACGACGAACTCGGCACCCAAAAGGTAGTGTCACCAGGTCCTGAGGCAATACACAATGGCAGTCATCTCACGTTCTTGCACTGTGTAACGCCTCTCTGCATCTTTCAACTTGCGACTCTCATCTGCGATCGGATGACCATCTTGCATAATAACTCCGCCAATGGCAAAGTCTGAGGCATCAGTGTAAACTTCAAAGGATCTCGAATGATCAGGCAGTCGCAGCACTGGTTCCCTCACTAAGGCTTTCTTCAAGCCATCGAAGGCATCTTGGCACGCTCCTGTCCAGAGCCATACCCGATTCTTCTTTAACAAATCTGTGAGGGGCGCAATAATGAGGGAATAACCTTCGATGAAACGCCGATAATAGTTCGTCAAACCGAGGAATGACCGCAATTCTGGCAATTTGCTTGGCAGAACCCATTCCTGAATGACCCTTATCTTCTGCCCATTCATACACAGCACATCACGCCCCACAACGTGGCCAAGAAAGTTTATCTCCTCCTGCCCGAAGAGACACTTCTCTCGTTTGACACAGATGTCATTCTCCTTCAGCACCTGAAACACTGTTCGCAAGTGCCTGACATGTTCCTCCATGTTACTGATGTAGATCACGATATCATCCAGATAGACTACCACAAACTTGTCTAAGGGTAGAAGATCGGGTTCATTAAAGTCGTGAACGTGGCTGGAGCATTTGTCAACCTGAATGACATTACTAGAAATTCGTAAGCACTATAGCGGGTGACGCAAGTTGTTTTTGGCTCATCACCTTCGACAATCTTCACCTGCCAGTAACCCAATCGCAGATCTAGCTTGGAAAAGATACAGGCACTGCCTAGCTGATCGAACAAGTCCGCTATCAATGGCAATGAGTACTTGTTCTTCACCGTGAGCTTATTCAGAGCACGGTAATCTACACATAACCGTTTAGAGCCATCATGTTTCATCTGGAAAAGGACTGGGGCACCAATTGGGGCTTTTGATGGACGAATAATGCCTGCGTCCAACATCTCGTCTAGCTGCCCCATACGGTATGAGACCATTGCGGGAGGCTTCGCTCCCGGGGTCAACTCAATCTTGTGGTCGACCTCACGTCTTGGCGGAAGTCGCTTTGGCAATTCCGGAGGCATCACCCCCCGAAACTCCTCCAATAGTGGGGCTAGGGTCGGCGGCACTGCTGCTTCTACCTTCCCTTCATCTGCACACACTGCAACTAAGAATGTCTGCTCCCCATGCTTAACACCCTTCTTCAGTTGCATTGCCGATAACACTGAAGACTTGCCTTTCTGCATAAGGCACTGCACTGTGTGGAACATGTCTGACCCCATAATCGTCAACGTGTTAAACTTTGGTAGCATCATAACATTCTGGCTTCGCAGAAACTCCATACCCAGAATCACCTTGAAATCGTCCAGGGGCACCACAGAGAAGTTGGCTTTGTCGACCCAACTCCCCACTTGAGTAGCCACATCTCTTGCTTCACCAAGGATGGGCTTGGCCTTAGAGTTTACTGTTTTGATAGTCCTCTGCTTTGGCCCATTTTTCAAGCCCAACCGCTCTGCCTCTTCCCGCGAGACAAAGTTGTGTGTGACCCCGAAGTCTATCATAGCTGAAGTAGACTTTCCATTCATAATGACTTCTACGTACATAAGTTCCTTACTGACCTGCATGTTTTTAGATGCGCAACTTCTAGCTGCGTTGATCGATCACATGACCCTCATCCTTGGTTGCATGGTCTCAGTGTCACTGCATTCAGTATCGCTGCATTCTTTCCGTGCAACATTGGCTTGCCCGTCGTCCTTTATAAGGCACTTTGGGCACTTCCTGGCGATATGTCTATCGTCGCAGAACCAACATGTCACAACTGCACTCTTGTTGATGTTGTTATGCTTTGTGAAGTTCTGCTTTTTTTCGAATTGATGGCGTGTCGACGCCTCACCTTTATCATTGCGTTGCTCATCCTTCTTGCCTCCGTGGTCAGGCTTCTTCCCAACTTTAATTGATGGGGTGAAAGGCTTGCGCTGAGTGTCAACTAAGCGCTCTGCCGCCATATATGTATCCTCCAAAAGACGGGGGTTACTCCTTTCCACTTCAGACTGTGCCCATGGCTGAAGTCCCATAATGAACCAGTTGAGCATATCGTCTTTTGGCATGTTAGGTATCTCCAGCATAAGCTTTTGGAACGTTCTGACATAGTCTTGCAATGAACCAGTGTGTTTGAGCTCACGAACCATCTGGTAAGCCTGCCTCTGCGCGTTTCTTGGCATGAATTAGTTGCGCAACTCCATTTTGAAGTCATCAAAGGTGTCTGTCACACATTGACCCCTCTCCATGTCGTTGCGCTTCCGCCTCCACCAAGCGATAACATCTCCATCAAGTAAGGCCGTTGCAGCCTTAATCCTCAGATCTTCGAGGGTCACATTCTGGATATCCAAGTAGTCTTCTACTTAGAACAAGAAGTTCTCAATGGCCTTGCTGTCACGAGAACCATTGAATTTTGCGGGTCTTGGCACATCAATCCTTGATGGCCTCTCACCATTTCCGCCATTTAGGGTCATTGTCCGCTGCAACGTACGGTTCTTCAACTGAAGCTCCCCTACTTCAGTCTGCAAGTCGGCCACTGTAGTCGTCAACGAAGTAACCTGCCTCATTAATAAGGTTACCTGCTCTTGCAGGCTCGCCACCACATAATTCAGTCCATTGAATGATTCACATGCGCGTGAAATCGCTTCATCATGCGAAGTCACTTCTTCCACCAGCTTGTTAACAGTTGCAGCCAACTCTTTTTGGCCCTGAGGTGAACCCATCTCTTCAGCTTCAACAACTGTCTTGCCTTTGGTGTTGCACAAGTTTTGATAAGGCGCCACGATGTCTTGCTCACAAATCGTAGCCTGTCAGCGTGTCTGTCGACACTGACTCCGGAGTCCCTTCCCCAGCACGAGAACGGGCTCTGGTACCACTTGTCACAGGCCTATTTCCTTCAATGGGCCAGCGTGGCGCGACGGTCCTTCCTCACTGCCGCAAGCCTACTCGTCAGCTCGCTTGCCGATCGCGGAAGCTTGTAATCAGAGAGCAAGAGAGAATAGAGGGAGAGAAATTGCAATCACAACGAGGGTGAACAAAAGAAAGCTCAACGCATTTACTTCATTCACAATTTTGCCCGCAGGCCATTACAGTTCAAGTATACGAGCTGCTCCTTCGGGGTATTGATTCACCTGAATCGAGCAGCTTACATCAGACTCAACAAAAGCAAAACAAACTCTAAGTGCAACTGTACACTGTAAGTCGCAAGGGAACAACTAAAATCACATATTTTAATCTCGACATATGTATCATATATATATTCTTTTAAATACACGGATTTAACTCACCGATTGCATGCTAGCATTTAGAATCCAAATCAAATCTTACCAAAACTCAGTTTT
This sequence comes from Nuphar pumila, assembly GCF_984573655.1. Classification (NCBI taxonomy): domain Eukaryota; kingdom Viridiplantae; phylum Streptophyta; class Magnoliopsida; order Nymphaeales; family Nymphaeaceae; genus Nuphar; species Nuphar pumila. Next base: position 118,562,113 of record NC_143255.1, read on the forward strand.
TTAGCCTCCTGTCACAAGTTGTGACAAATTTATTTTTCATGTTCTATACTCTTTTCAAAAACCGATTATGCTAATAACAAGTAATTGGATATTACACCTTTCACATTCACATAAGTGTGCATACCATATTTTACTTCCTTTCACCAGAACTCTTATGCTCACACACATAAACTGATTCTAAGTACCGCATATCATTCTCAAAGAATTTACCCACTTATTCATTTAATTCCAATCGATAACCACTGAATAAATATTTTATGTCAGTTACTGTGATGGCAGTTCAAATACAATTCCAGACTTTCATGATATAGGAAAATCAACAAACACATATTTCATTTTTGCATCAAAATATAATAGTCCATTAAAATGCAAGTGTTCTGAAATACACAATATGGCAAAAAGGCAATCATGGCTGATTAAAAATACCGAATTTCAGGAACTTATATCATGAACAAAAATTCGTTAGACACAGCCTACAATTATACACATACACAAAGTCAGAGTACCTACCTCAAATCGCTCTTCCGTCAACGGTTTACTATCGATCGATTGAGAACCCAGCTACCGGTCGTCACTTTCACCACTATTCAGTCGGCTACCGTCGTCACTTCCACCTCGATTCAGCTACCAAAATCTAGATAAAACGCAGGAGAGTATGGGAGATTGAGAGCCCCATGTGTGCTTTATATAGCATAGGGGAGAGTGTAGGTTACACAACCAATAGTGTAACCATCCATGTATGGTTTAATGGTTGAAGAAGTGGGTGGGAGTTTCAAGAACTCCAACAGCCCCTTCTAATCTTTTTCTATTTTTTTTTTCATATGTTCTTTTTAACTCCCCCTTCCAATTTAGGTGAATGGGGGTGTTACTCAGCCCACACTTGTTGGCTCATATAACTCCCACAGCCCACCACTTATATTCATGTTTTTTTTTATCTTTTTTTTTCTACTTTACTTAACTAAGGTAACTCCCTCTCACATTTAAGTAAAAGAGAGAGTGGTTCATCCTACCTCTTTCACTTAATATTACTCTTGTAAAAACATGTTTTACATATTTACTAGTTTACTTATTACTATATTATATTATTTTTTTTCAAGTGGGGTCCACTTAAAGAGAGTGCCCCCTCTTTAACGCCTCACTCTTCTTTCTTTATTAGTCATTATACACATATATATACATAAGTATATACTATGTACTGATTTCATACCTTATGAATTTCATATCCTATATTCACTATGTAAATATTTCATATAAAATTCCTTTCATAGACTAAATCCTATACTTAATACTTCTTTTATTTTTATTTGATCTCATTAAAATTTGGATCCATGTTGGGTCCAGTCTCATATACCTCGCTCCATACACTTACCGAAACCAATTTGGATTTTAGATCTTGGGATCCAAATCCAATTTGGATCCTTTCGATATCCGGATTCAATTATCAAAATTTGACCCATATACATTTTTTTTCTTTTATATTCTTTATTGAAATTTTGGATATTGTTTATGAACTAGATTAAAAAACTGGATCCATTTCTAATAACTAATGGATTTCAAATATTTTTGGTATTGGACCCAAATCTAAATTCCAGTAGTTCTATATTTGCAAAATTAAAATTTTAAATATATTACCCTTTTATAAATTATTTTCAAAATACCTAAAAATTTCTTCAAAAATTTGCGGGTCTTACAGGTCAAATCCCTGCCTGGTCAATTTATATTTTAGCCCTTATTCTTTTATATTATTGTCTGATCTATCTTGTTGCAATAAACTTACTGTTCTGCCTTTATTGATTTTTATATTTGATGTTTGTATCCCTAGTTTACAGAACATGTCCTTAGTTTTCTGGTAATTTTCAGAAAGAGACCTGAACTCTGACATATATCCAAAATAGACTTATATTTCTGTTTTTTTGCAGAAAACTTGTTGGATTTTTTTAAAGTCTTATTTTGGGGGTTCTATTTTTTTCTACAATACTCACCTTTGACTTTTTTAAAATTATAGAAAAGTAATTAGAGTTTGCAGTTTGGTTCATTGTTTTTTGTTTTAGTTGAAATAAAAAGAAATTGGTTGTCTTCCTATTTTTTTTGGTATTTGCATGACAAAATAAGTTTGATATCATGAATTCGCTTATTATGAATATGATATTTAATGAGTTTATGTCTAATATTATTTAATTTATCTACTTGTTGAATGTTGGACATATCTTTATCATGCTTTGCCATCATAAAATACTTAAATTCATAAAAATGACTAGTAGGGTTTCTGCATCTGAACTGGACAAAACTGATAAACTAAATGAAATCAATTTTTATATTTGGAAGAGGAGGATTTCTCTCGTTTTGACCTTAGAAGGCATTAAGAATGCTCTCACTACTGAAATGAGAGACCCTAGGGACAAAATTACCGAAATAGACAAAACAATTTTTCTTAAATATAAAAGAGATAATATGTTGGCTAGAACCATTATGCTCAGCTACATGAATGACGATCTAATTAGGGTATTCGAAGATTACCCTATAGGAAAGTATATGTTTGATGCTATCTTAAAGAAATATGATACATCTGAAACTCACATTCAATTGCTCTTGGAGCAATATAATTCGTGTAGGATGCAAAAAAATTATAATATAGTTGACCACATGAACAAAATGCTAGTAATGGCAAATAATTTGGTGATAGTTGGGAATATGATTTCTGATTGTATGCAAATATCCACCATTCTACATAGTCTCTCATCTTCATGGAAGATGGTGCAAATTTCTCTTAGACTGAACTTGAAAAATCTAACTCTAAAAGAGTTTCCTGCTCAACTTAAACTTGAGCATCAACATATGCAACAAGACAAGAAAAGTGAATTATACTTTACAACAGATGCTCTAAACCACATCCATAGCCCTTCTAGATACCCATATTTAAATTTTTTTTAAAGCTAATGGCAAATTTGATAAGAGAAAAGGTTTAACATTTTGCAAGCCGCAGGCAGCCTCCTCCCAAGTAAAGTGCTTCAAGTGTGAAAAACTTGGACACTTTAAGAAAGATTGCTGGAGACTGATGAATAACAACAATAGCAGGAACAATAAAAAAGACCAACAAAAGGAGAGACATGCTATAATCTGTTTGATATCAGAATGCTCTTATGCAAACCAAGCTCTTTCTTGATAATGGGTTGACTTTTGGGTGATACGTCATATAGCCATGAGCAAGGAAGGAATGGTATATATAATCGAGTATAAACCTGGTGAACATTGGGTGTACATGAGCAACAATACCTACTTTGATGTTATGAGTGTTAGGACTTATCATATTGAAACTTTTAAAAACAATGTTCTGTTGTCAAATGTCTTATTTGTACCATCTATGAGACGTAATGTCGTGTCTGTTTCGACCTTGGTTGCAAAGGATTTTGAAGTTAGATTTTTACTAGAAAAGGTTACTATAAGAAAACATGGTCAAGTCCTATTTGATGGGGTCTTTGATAAACATATGGTCTGTTCAGAATTTATGATTCTAACATGAATAAATTTTTTTATTTCTACTTATATTTACAATGTCGTTAATGTGGATATAAATGTCTGGCAGCAAAGACTTGAACACATTAATTTAAAGAAAATGAAGAAACTTATTGAATTAAGTCTAATACCTGACTTTAATGAATCTTTGTTTCACAAATAAAAACCCTGTATTTATAAAAAAATGATAAGAATATGTTTTTTACATAATGTAATTAGAGCATTTGAATTATTGGAAATCATACACACTCATATTTGTGGTCCCTTCAAGACTCAAACTCATAAATGAATGCAATATTTCATATCTTTTATTGATGACTTTCAAGATATAGGTATGTATACCTTATAACTTATAAGTGTGAAGCATTAAACAAATTTAAAAAATATCATCAAGAAATTAAAAACCAATTTGGTAGAAAGATTAAAGTTTTACGGTCTGATCGAGGAGGATAGTATACCTCAAATGAATTTTTTGAATATTTTAAGGCTAATAGGATCAAACCTCAAACTTCAACTCTAGGCACTCCTCAATAAAATGTTGTAGCTGAAACATTCAATAGGACCCTTCTCGACATGGTTAGATGCATGTTATCTAATGCTTCATTACCCAAAGTATTTTCGGGAGAAGCAATACATACAACAATATATGTTTTAAATAGGGTTCCTTGTATAGCTATTGTCTCTACACATTATGAATCAAGGACAGAAAGAAAATCTAACCTAAGTCACCTTCATGGATGGGGTTTAGTAGCTCATATAAAGGTTATAGAGCGATCAAAAGATAAACTCCTTATCAGATCTGTAAGGTGTATCTTTATTGAATATCTCAAAGGATCCAAAGGTTATAGATTTTACCACCTTGATAAGGGTTTAATCAAAAGTAGAGATGTTATATTTTTGGAAGATCAAAACATGAAAGAAATTATTCTTGAAATAATGGAGATGATCCTCTTGATCTATAGTATGACTCAGATGACTCGCAAGAACATTTAAGTAATGATGAACCATTGGTTAGTTCTCCATCTTCTTCTCATCAATCTCAGGTTGGCTACAAAAAGTTTAGAGCTCCCCCGTCTTACTTGGATGACTATTATGTCTACATATCAGATGAAGTGTATTATGCTTTAGACATGGATGACGTGAAAGATAACATATTATATAATAAGATAATAAAATCACGTGAGTCAACAGACCGGGTAAAAATCATGAATGAGAAAATTGAGTTCATTAAGAAAAACCAAGTATGAGAATTGACTGATTTACCTTAGAAAAAGAAATCCATTAGATGTAAATGGATTTTAAAGAAGAAATTCAAGTCCGATGATAATATTGATAAATTTAAAGCAAGGCTAGTAGCTAAAGGATTTTCTCAGAAAGAAGACTTAGATTATGTTGACGCATATTCACCAGTTGCAAAATTTGCTTAGATAAGGATAATTATTGCTATTTCAGCTCACTATGACCTAGATTTACATCAAATGGATGTTGAAACCGTTTTTCTTAATGGTGAGCTCAAGAAAACCATTTTTATGGAATAACCTGAAGGTTATATAATAAAAGACAGATAAGATAAAGCATATAGGTTGAAAAAATCTCCATACGAACTCAAGCATTCTCCACGTCAGTGGTATTTAAAGTTTCATAAAGCAATTACGTTATTAGGATTTGTGCAAAATAAATTTGACCACTGTGTTCATGTCTGAAAAAATGAGAGTAAATTTGTTATTCTTGCACTATATGTGGATGATATTCTTTTGACTGAAAATGACAACAATATGATTGTCAAAACCAAATTATGGTTAAATTCTTAGTTTGAGATGAAAGACATGGGAGATGCATTATATGTTCTTGGAATTAAAATCACTTAAGATAGAAATTCTAAACTTTTAAGCTTGAGTTAAGAAATGTATATAAATCATATACTCAAGAAATTTAAAATGAGTGATTGCAAGCCTGTTAGAACGTCTGTGATAAAAGGTGTCAAATTGAGTAAGAATGATAGTTCTGATAATGGACAAGAAAGGCTGAATGACCCTTATGCACAAGCTGTTGAAAGCTTGATGTATGCTATGCTATGCATAAGACCTGATATCAACTTTGTTGCTTGCCTCATTAGTCACTACCAAAGTAATCATGGTTGACCTCACTGACAATTAGTAAAAAGAATATTTTGATATTTAAAAGGGACTATAAACTTAAAATTATGTTTTCAAGATGATGTTTTAGAATTAACTGGGTATTCTGATGCTGACTTTGGAGGCAGCAAAGATGATAGTAAATCTAATTCTAGAAATATTTTTCTCCTAGAAGGAGGAGCAGTTTCCTAGTCTTGTAAAGAACAAGGTTGCATAGATTAATATACTCGAAAAGTAGAATATATTGCATGCAATGCAATTGCCACATTTGTCATTTGGATAAGCCGCTTCATTAATGATTTGAAGCAAGATATAACCAACGGGTCAATTCAAATTTATTATGATAAGCAAGTTGTCATCTCTCTTATAAAGAGTGAAACATACAATTCTAAAAGTAAACATATATGGTAAAATATCATTATATTCATGATATGATTGAAAAAAAATGAAATCAAAGTCAGTTACTTTACATGTGTCTAATATGATTGTTGATCCCTTAACAAATGGCATGTCAGACAAGATGTTCTCAAAACGATTATCCTGTATGGGATTAAGATATGTCTGATAAGATATATGGCTGGATGAGTAACTAAAGTATATAACTCATTCTAGGAATATTGATGAAAGTGAATTACTCCAATAGTGGGAGGTAAAATCCTGCATCGTGATTAGTTTTACATGGCTAAGTGGGAGATGACATGACCATAGTGGTCATGTTTCATGTGTTGAGGAGAAAGGTGAGCCTACTCTCTCTCCAACGCTTGAAACTTTCCGATAAAGGGCCTTATCCAAATGAAGCACAATTGAACGTGCTTCATTTGGATAAGTTTAAGTGAGAATATGTTTACCGGTTTTCCCTCCTTAGAGAGAAAATAGATAAGTCCCATATCAGTTGAGTAACAGCTTACCCAGAAGGGTGAAAACTGCCAGCTTCTATATCTCCCTTAAAAGGGAGAGGGTTTACTCAAAAATATATACGCAAATCTGAAAGAGTAGACCCCCTCCTAAAGAAGGCTGTTATGACCTTACCTCACTGCTATTTTTCCCTTCATCTGCATCAGGTACTCCGATCCCTTCACAGTTTCCATACTACAATATGAAAGACCACAATCTAAGCTCGCTTAATCGCCTTATGCTAAAATTTTTGACTTCCCCATCTAACCATCGAATTGTCCATGGATCCTTATAGATAGCACCTATGCCCAAACTTTTTCCAAACTCTTAGAGACTTATTACATTGAATGAACAAGTGATCAACAATTTCTATCCCCTGTTCACATAAGCAGCACCGACCGGATAAGGAAAATCTGAGTTTTTGAAATCTGTCTTGGGAGAGAAGACGCCCTTGCCATGCAAACAGCTACGTGAGTGCCGCGCTTGGGTAGTGACCCTTACACCATATAAACTTTGACTGTACTTGTTTAGGATGATGGGTTCGAATAAAATCCTACACTGATTTAGTGGTGAAGTTACTAGACCCTTCCCTTGAGATTTGATCATCCTTCTCAGGGTGGAGATGAATCTCATCAAACCCATACCCGACCCTGCTATAATCTGCAAAATCTCAGTTGGAATATCTTGGTCTTGACCATGAGATGAATCCACAATCTCGGCAACACAAATGGGCTGAGGATATGTGATCAAGGATTAATTTGCTCAGAGAAAGCCTTGTGTGTTCTATCAGTGAAGTATGTGAGATCCAAGGATCCAACCAAAAGGAAGTACATATCCCATTACCCAAATGCCATTTGAGGTTCCCTTGAATCTTCTGAAGACCATAACAAACACTTTTACATCCATATGCACCATTACTCACTACTTTAGGGAACCGCACAGATGATGAGCTCTGAAGGTACTTACAATGCATAAGTAGGACCCACAGATTTGCAGGAGCTTGCAAAATTGTCCATCCCAACTTTGATAAACATGCCACATTGTGATCTTGCAAGAATTTTATCCCCAACCCACCTTTTGCTTTAGGTCTGCATACTTGGTCACAGGCTATAAGATGCACATAATGCTTGGATGCAGAATCATACCATAGGAATTGGTTCATAACCCTCTTCATTTTAGTAAAAACAGAACTGGAAAAAAGAAAACATGACATCCAGTAGATGGGAAAGGAAGCAATAATTGATCTGATAAGCACTATTCGCCCTGCCATAGATAACGTTTTGCTGCTCTAGATGGGAAAGGAAGCAATAATTGATCTGAAAGGAAGCAAGAAACAAACTTGTATTAATAACATAGTGAAGCCGATTATGAGAAGGATTAAAAGGAATGTATAATGACTTCTCATGGCTCACTAACATACCAAATTTACCTTCAAACTCATGATTGATATACAAAAAGTTTGAGATGGACTATTTCTTATCTCAAATGAAAAATAAAGGGCTGTCTACAAAGAAGGAATGGCTCCAAGAAAATCCTTTAAGAGACGGGAAAGAAAGCTCCCTCAGCCTCAGCTTGGTTTAAGTGGCGCCTAAGTCTTTCCATCACGAGGAGGAAGAGGAAAGGAGACAAGGGGTCTCCCTGACAAGCACCTCTTTGCTGCTCAAAATTTTGGGCCCCGGGTTTCTTTTTATAACCATCAAAGAGGAAGTAGTAGTCACACAATGCATGAAACAATGGATTCACATATCTGCGAATCCAAACCAACAAAGAGTGTCCTTCAGAAATACTCAATCCACCTGATCATAAGCTTTATCAAGGTCTGTTTTGAAAAGAACAATAGGGGCCTTGCTGCAAGCCATGGACGCCACCAACTCATGATCCAAAATGATGCTTTCTTAGATATTGCGACCCTTTAAGAAAGCTTTTTGGTTATGGGAAATGAGGCGTTGAAGAATAGGAGCCATTAGGCTCACCATTATCTTGGCAATAATTTTATGCACAAAATTACACAAGCTAATGTGGCAGAAAAAGGGTAATATGAGTGGTGTTTATACTTTTGAGAATCTTCACCCCTAGCAAAAAAATCTTGGATAGTCGCTATGACTTCTTTGGAAATAATTGACCAGAAACACTAAAAGAAGCTACTTGGATACTTTCTGTACAGAGATAGGATTTAAGAGCGCTTCATTCTATCGGGAATTCACCAGAGGCTTCAAACATCCTTCAAAGGGAAGATGATTGGTGGATATGCTGGAAAATGACTTTGAGAAGTAGCTGGAAGATTCTTTAAATACATTTTCTCTACTAACCACTATGGACCCATCCTCACCTTGCAACCAATGAATATGTTTTCTCTGCATGTTCCGATTGACCATGAGATGGAAGATCAACATATAGACTTTTGACGCCAATCAGCTTCATCCTTTTTTAGAATGTCAGATAGCTCCTCTTGAATATGAATTTTCTTAGATATTTACCTACCTTTCTGCGAATTCAATCCCTATGGGGTTGTTGGCGGTAATATGGCTTTGTCTTGCAATATGAGACATGAGACCCACTTTTAGTTTCTCTCCTATGCTACAAAGAAAACCTCAAGGGGTTTCCCTCTTTGTTTTTGGAAACAAGGTGTTATATATATATATATATATATATATATATATATATATATATATATATATATATATATATATATATATATATATATATATATATAAGAGGTATAGTGGGTGGTTCTAAGATGTGATTTGAAGAGAGGTCATTAAGGGTTCTTATTCACAAAGGAGAATGGTACCTTGTTCAGGTTGCAATAAAGGAGGAAAAAAAAGTTGGTGCAGATTTCAGTTGCCACTTGTTGGGTCAAGGTAATCCACATTAGCTGCATATTAGTGTATTTTTTCTTGTTCTCGATAGCCCTTTAACATCGTATACTTTCCTGTTTCAATAAAGTTTTTTTCTCATGCTCTCCCTGTGGACATAGGCTGTTTTACTAGACCATGTAAACTAAATGACTTGTGTGTTTGATTGCTTTCTTATTATTTTATTGCATCGTATGTTTGCAGTTTGCACACCTTCCACACTCACAAATTGGTATAAGAGCGAGACCCAATCTTAGGGCTTGTTTATGATTCATGCTGACAATGAAAGAATCAAGCGTAAAGTACGAGATTGAAAACTTTAATCAAAAGATGAACTAGTGCGAGAGACATCATACATGAAAATAAGTTGTCAAGTTTAATGAGTATATACCATATCCCAACAACTACTAACAAACCTTGTTAACAAATTCATGTTCATATAGTGTCTTAAATTCTAACATAACTATTATTTGATATCTTGTTATCATTTTTAAACAAACCGCTAAGCAAATATTGCTACAATTATCAAGGTCGAACGAGATTAACTAGATGGTTATGTTGTAATATTATAATCGAAGGGTCTCGTGTAAGAATCTCACATAGAGACAATGTTAGGTTTATTGCATGCATGCCTGTTGCAAGTTCTACAGTCTCTGTCGGGTTTTTGAGTGATTTTTTATACTGGTGCAATGAGTATAGGTCTAGCTCTTGCAGACCTCATCTTCAAGAAACCCTATTCAGAAAAAGAATAAGATACACTGCATCACCCTAACTCACTCAGGCTTATACCTCAAATCTGATCTGTGAGATATTAAAGGTAGTGTATCTAGTGTATCCAAAGTTCTAATGCCGAGGTTCTTCCTACGCAAAAATTGACACAACTTATATAAGTTTTCATATGAGCTCATCCTTTAACCCAAAATGAAAAAAGTATAATAAGATATTTGCATAAGTCATAATTGCATACAGTACCAAAACAGTTCGTGAACATAACCACAATCATATTTGAATATCCTTAGTTTTCATCAAAAGTTATGCAAAGCCATATAAAATTTCCTACAGCTTAGTGTGATAATTGCATCTGCTCTTGGTATTCCTCCAGCTTTGTTACCAAAAAAAACAAAAAATGGAAGGGTCTTTTTTTATGAAAATGGGGCTTGGATTTCTATTTTTCTTTTTTTTAGTTTCCTTTTTAATAAGCTTTTTTTTTTAAAAGATGGAAAGGGCATGGAATTCTAAACACCCTTGCCAACTTAGCTTTCCCATAAGAGTCTTTGATAGGGGAGGTGGTATGAAAGGGTTTATACATGAAAAGAGGAAGCAGAGTGGATGTGAAGGCATTGAGTTGAAGATGTTTGACGGTAGCTTTTAAAGGTGGGCCGTGTAAGGCAAGGTGGTTGTGGGGCTCCACTCAGGATTTTTTCCTCACTTCCGCAAGGGTTCCTCATCATGAAAAAAAAGAAAAGTATAAACTAACGGGTGCTCCGCTTGTTTGGTAGGAGGTGTTAGTGCACTTCACCTTGTATTGGGACATTGCAAGTTCGAATCCCAATGGTATGATGTATAACTGGTGGGGGTCTGCCTAACGCCAAATTGCCTATCAACAAAAAAAAATGTAGGTGCTGAGAAAGAAGCTGGAGCCCACTTGAACCAACATTCCTTCCTGCCACGAGGGAAAGAGAAGGAAAGGAGTGTTTGGCTGATGTCTTGGCAATTTTCTATCAAAACTACATGAAACTAACAAGACTTAGAGAAATGCCTTGTTTCTTATGAAAAAGGCTTCACATCCCTCAATGGGAAAGAACTCTCCCACAAGACCAGTATTGTTTCTTTTTAGTTGAAAAACTTTTCTTTAAGAATGCCTTTGGATTCTTTAGAAAAAAAAACATCCTTCCTAAGCAAACACTTCTCATTCCTCGTTGTGTAACAAACACACTACTACAACTTTTGGGGAAACTAGTGAGATTGCCCTACCTATGCATAGTATGGATAAAGTTATGTTTGATCAAATACTTGATCTATTTTTTAAATGGGTATCCCCCTTTGGTTATGAATCAAACTTGAATCTCACAATAGAACTAGAGTTGGTTAAACTATGAAATCATGTGGTACTGGGTCTGCTGAAAACAAGTAATATTTGTTGATTATCAAGTGAAAAACATAAACTGGTTGCACTGGACCCAATTTCAATCTGAATCTTCAAGATAGGTTGTATGTGTCTGGTTTCGACCTAGATCCAAGTAGACCTGAGTACATTTGTTCTGGATCCAACCTAGATATGAACATAATTTGTCCCAGTCTAATAATAGTGGTTAAATTGGCTCGGACCCGATTGGAACTCCAACCCATGCACATCTCTAGTGCAAGAGAAGCCATACATGGAAATAAGTTGTTAAGTTTAATGAGTATATACCATACCCCAACGACTGGTAACAAAACTTGGTTAACAAATTCTTGTTCATATAGTGTCTTAAATTCTAACTTAACTATTGTTTGACATCTTGTTACCAATTTTAAACAAATAGCTAAGCAAATATAGCAATGATTATCAAGGTAGATTAAATGGATGGTTATGTTATCATAATCGAGGGGTCTCGTGTTAGAATCTCACAGGAGTTAGCTTGCCAATTTTAAAAAGTCAAAAGAGGCAAACATGGAACTCTTTGTGAGCAAATGTCAAAATCGTATCCTATATCTGACCTAAGTCAATTCCAATTAGTTGCATTTGATAAGCCAAAACCATATATCCGATATCGTTTAGATTTTTTTGTGACATATCCAAATTTGATAGATATCCAAATCCGTTTACATGTAAGCCGACGGATCTAGCATGAGTTTTTCACCATCAAGTATTGGACACATCATATTTGAATCCGATCCATTTACATCCTTATGAGCAAGGGTATAAATGAAATGATCGTGTTGGAAAACCTGATAGGATAATATCTAAAAAATAACCTCTAAACTTTATGAAGTTCAACTACTACAAGGAATATCATTAATCAAGCATGACATATCTACATGTTTGTAATCAAGTATAAAATCCCATTACTTTGTTTTATAAGAAACAAATACATCTCTTTTTTTATTTGAAATAAACATAGTAATGAGATTAGCTATAAACTTATGTACATGATCCATATAGCATGTCAATTTAAATATGTACATGAAATTTTCTTAACCAGATCAATATTCGAAAGTAGTATATATGATCATAAATAATCATTTAAAATATCTAAGTTTATCTACATTGATCAAATTCCAAATAATATACACTTACAATTAGAAATAAATATGTAATCATAATGAATAGTCATAAATAAGGTCAAGCTTATTTAAATAAACAATCAAACATGTAAAAACAAAACAAAAAATAATTGTACTGTACGGGTAATTTGACACATTTATCGAAGTGCTCTATAATTTTTTATATTATCCCCATGTTCAAAATCATAAATAGTCATCTTTGAAATATCCTTTTTACCCTTTGCGTGCGCGAAACTCACGAAGTTGAATGAAATGTCAGTCTGTTCGTCGAGTGCCACATACTCCCAATTAAAGTCCGTTCGCCGAGTGCCGCATACTCCCAATTAAAATGAGGTATGCACATTTTTTTTGTTTGCAAACTTCACGAAGTTCACGTGATAATATTTGCAAACATCCTATCAAACTCAAACAAGATGAGGAAATTCACATATTTTATGTGAACTTTCTCAAGTCCTCAAAAATTTTATTCAGACTTCCTCAAGTCCACATATATTTTATGTAGACTTTCTATTTTATGTGGACTTATTCATCCTCGCCAATGTTTGTTGTTTGCATGTTTAGGAGAAACAATCTATCTTCCTGATGACGTTTCTCCCCAATCACTCATAAGATTAAGGTGATTGTGGTGGCAGTGTAAAGCTAATGTCTCGATCTATCTCTTTTAATTTTTCAGTTTTTCGGTGCAGGTGGTCTAAAAATAACATAGAATATACAAAAAATTCATAACCCTAGAGGGTGTAGAGTATGTTTCTATTATAGTTTTGAAACTTAGAAATGGGAATTGTAGAGGGGTTTTCGGTTCTAACTGAAAATATGAAAGTTATAGGCATGTGTCACCTTTTCAATGACTGTAAAAACACAAGTTTTCGACATTTGATCAGGGATATACAAATATGAGAACAAAAATTATTTTGCAAAAAACAATCACATATTTGAAAGGAATCACATATGCGAAGGGTAAAAAGATATGTTTAAATCAAGATATTTGTGATTTTGGACATAGGGAGAATATCGAAAATTATAGAGTTTTTAGGAAAACACATCAAATTACCGGTATAGTATAATCATTTTTTTTAAACAAAAATTGTTTGTAATGAAATTTCAGACATGATAAATGAGAAATTTGCTTTTGGCTTAAAAAGTCAAATTCTAGAGAATTGAATAAGCTTTCCAATGCATAAAAAATAATGAAAATCGGATATACAATTGTGAAGTTATGGCTTTCTCAAACTATGTTAAGTGCTATAAGATTTTGGGTATGATCTGATCCAAATATATGTATAGGATCCAAGCACAAATTTGAATAAATAATATACATAAATTAATAATAACATCAAGAAAAAAGAGAGAAAGAAAAAATATATTTTTCACCAGTCATATTCCCAAATTTATATTAATTGAAAACAAAAGAAAAATAAGGCACAAGGCTATATCAACTTACTTTAACTTAAATCATCATCAAAAGAGAATCGGGCTCAAGTTTTTGCGTCAACCCTAGGTTTATGAGCATGTCAAATGGGGCGGACCCGAGCTTGCCTCTTGGGTACATGATACAAGGCTACTAAGAAAGATTTTTCCATTGCTCTTCCCTAGGATGAGACCCTCTATTTATAGATTATGAGGACTTCAATCTCTCATCAAGAAAAGAGTCTCAATTGATGTCAATCTCCACCACACTCTCCTAATTGACAAGTTTATCTCTCATTAAATAATATTTTTAATTAAAACATGATTATAAAAGTTGTAGAGATTTTAGAGATACAAAAAATAAAATTTAACATAATAATTACAAACATGTCTAAAAAACAAGATTTATAGAAAAATTATTTGGAAAATCATGACTTTGACTCAACATATTCATATTTATTAGTATACTATCTGAGACCACATTGAAAGACGTACTAAAGGTTTGACCATAATATAATATGCTCAAACTAGTTACCATTACGAGCATCATAAAAGCTTTACTCACCTAGTACATAGACATACAATACCAATATATAACATGTTGATTGTCTAAAACTAAAGTTTGTGCAGCCAATCCTATCTTGAAGGCTACTGACCACCGTGGTTATTAACCATTGACTCTCAATAGGGCTACGTGCCCTCGCACATATCAAATTGTCTAATTGACAGAAAGACAATGTCGAGTCTACTGCAAGCATGAAAGTCGCATGTTTCAAGGTCTTTGTTGGGTCTTAAGGTGATTTTCACATACTAGAGCAATGATTAGGTCTATCTCTTAAAAGGCCTCATCTTCAAGAGACCCTATTGCAGAAAAAGAATAATATACATTGCATCACCCCAACTCACTTATATCCTTAACCTGATTTGTGAGACATCAAAGACAACCTACGCAAAGTTCTAAGGCTGAGGTTTTCTCCCATGTCCAAATTGGCACATTCATGGTTTTCATCAAAAGTTATGCAAAGCCATATAAAATTTCCAATAGGCCCCTCTCTGAAATGGGATGTAAGGCATCCATTAATTGGATAGAATATATTGCAAGGTATTCAGTGCGATCACTGGATCTAATCTTGGTATTCCCTAGCATTCAATTATAGCATGTCAGGCTGAGCTCGTAGATCCAAGGATAGGGCTAGTCAGAAGGAGACGAGACAACAAAAGACTAGTTGATGAATATCTGTGCAACATAGATGACAATGTTCCAAATCTCATTTCCTTTGACAAGCAACAACAAATCAGACATTTAATTCAGCATTAATCCAATCACAGAAGTCAATAACATCACTGATAAATATTCAAGAAGATAATATTTAATTTAGCATTTTCCTCAGCATGTAATCACAGACATCATGTTGATGTGGGTATAAACAATAACATGCCTTTTCATGCTCATAGGAATACTTTCATACATATACATTTTTACGGGTAATTATTTAAATAAAAGGTATATCCAATAATACATCCAAATCATGAATAAGCTGAATGCTGTAGGCATTTTCTAGGCCTTCAACAACCTCTTCCATGGTTGGCCTGTTTGATGGAACTCTATCTACACACTGGACAGCAACAGAAGCAAATTTTCTCATGCTGTCAATATCATACTGTTCCTTCAAGTTCTCATCAACAATTTTGAATGCACCAGCTTGCAACCGCGGTTTTGCCTACATGCAGAAATCAAACATAGAATGAGAATGAAAGCATACACATGCGTAATTGGAAACTATACCAAAGTTTATCAAAAGAACTAGAAGTATTTTACTATGAAATGGAAAAATGTGTATTCAAATTAATAATCAAAACCATGGTCACATTGGTGCCTTCCTGAGGAAGACATATAAAGAACTGACTTTACATATTAAGCAGGAAATAAAATGAACATTATTGTTTCCAGTGGCAGAAGCAAATTTACCCATTGGACCAAACTGGAGGAATAAAGACCATTGAAAATGCTTTGACTCAAAGGTTCCTTGCCACATATTAACTCTAACAGAACTATCCCAAAACTGTAAACATCACTCTCCTTCGTTAATTGATGTCTGGAATAATACCTGCAGAAGTGAAAGGTGAAACGAGTGTATCAGAATGTACATCCACACATTGCCATGAGTGAGAAGACTGTGTGGCCCCAGTCTGAGATAAGTCTCAAGGATATTGCAGAGATGGAAGACCTTATCATCTAATATCAAACAATTATTCCAGTTACAGAAAGCAGTGGCAAAATGTGAACTGAACTGATGGCCTCTATAACAATGCCACCTACAAGAGCACATCAGGTCCAAGGCACCTTAGAAGCCATTCATCATCAAGATGAACACAACCAAAAGCTTCATGTTCTGAATGAATCTCAGCCGTCGACCTCTCAACCACTGAACATTCATCTAGAAATTAAATGACATCAGAAATTCTTGGTGGGGATCATTCTTTTTTTTTTATTATGGATGTTGGGTGCCATTCATCTTGATGATGAACGACATTCAAGGTGCATTGGACAGTTTTCACTCTGAGGTCTATGCAAGAAGGCACTCTTCCAGTTCTATTGAAACTTCATTCATGACATGCTCCAACAACCTTTGCAACAACAATGTCAAAGCAGAAACCTGTGGGTATCAAAGGGTTTGAAAGAATGAAATTCAGAAACTTACACAGGGTCAAGGTATCTGGTAGTTTCCATCACAACATGATATGTTAGAGTTGGATCCAGTTGCGATGCTTGCACACGGAGGTGGCAGAAGTCACTAACCTTTGCATTCATCTCCTCATCCAAAAGGATATTGCCACTATTCACATACCCATGTATGATCCTAGGCCTCACATAATTGTGAAGGTAACTTATTCCTGGTAAACAGAGAGAGTTAGACTTGTACAAAAATTGCTTGACTCAATGGGATGCAAGCGCAGTGCAACTTAATGAGATGGCCAGAGAATGATGAAGGATATGCAGACCTGATAATAATGCATAGAGAAGGGGCTGAAAACCATTTCAACCATAATCATAGAATTCTTAACCCGATAATAATGCATAGAGACCTGCTTCTTATATCTACTGTTCAAATTCCACTGGACCCACAAGACTTTACAAAGGAATTCTTGACTGTACATTCCACAGGTCAGGTTCCCTCACCTATCAATCATGGAATTAATGCAGATGTGAATACGACTTTGAGTATCTTACTCCTGTCCTTAAAATAGTATGGTCTCATGTTGCATCATTACTGAAAAGCGACAGATTTGAAATTAAGTTTTTGTGCCAGTAAGTGTCATTTCACTACTCAGATACTTAAAGAGTGTACATTTTGATAACATAATTTAAGAAAAGCGGAAGCTGGTAGCATCTAGTTTCCATTTTGAAGATCCAAACTCAGAAACTTGGCAACCACCATAGTTGTGATCTACATATTCTTATAAAACACACTAGTTACATCCATTCATTATTAGACTATTATAATTTCAATCCAATAGTTTTCTCAACATCTAAAAGAATGCAACGCTCTAAAGATGGAATCAATATGGTTGCACTAACCGAGATTAATGTTGTTGGATTTGAATCACACAAAGGAGCAATCACCCATAAAAAAAGAGAAAATAAATATGAAAATGAAAAAGATAAAATCCAATCACCTTTTGCAGCACCAAGTGCAATCTTCAGCCTGCTTGTCCAATTCAATGTACTTTCACTGTTGGAAACTACAACAACATTTCACATGGTTAGTCAAACTTCAGACACAAAACAAGCAAAAAGACATTTCAAAATCAATGTAGACTGCACCGTAATGAAGGAATACATGACCCATCCTTCACTTTATAGGCTTCTGCCACCCATAGTGAAGCTAGAGGATAGTCCCAGAAGGGATTTGAAACCAACTCCTCAGCTAGGGTAGCATGAGTACAACTAGTCCAGCTTTCCTTTTTTATCTACAACACAGTTAAAACAACATACCATAGAGATATTTTGCCAAGGATCTGCCTGGTACATATTCATACAACAGAATCTGACATCCTGATTCATGACAAAATCCTTCCAAATGAACGAGATTTTGATGTTTTACTTGGGATAATCTTTTCACCTGCAGATTTGTCATGACACAAAAAGTGAGAACAAAATAGGTAGAAGAGACCACAAGAAATAGAAGCAAAAAAATAAGAAAAATCTTCATCTTATATAGCATAATTTTGTGCTTTTGTCTCCAATATGAACATGGTATGGTTTTTTTACATATTGTCTACTTTCTTCAACCAGAACCTAACCTGATTAAGTGTTGGTGGATGGATGTGTGTGTGAACATGCCAACAGACAGATTTAAGATATATATTACATACATACATATATATGTATGTATGTATGCATGTATATTATAATGAAGGACATCTTGCAAATGCATTCATTCAAAGAAATGAAAATCCAATGCTCAAAACAGATCATGAGCTTTGTCGGTTAAATAGATGGCCGATTACATAATTAAAGGGAAGTTCTCTTTTAAATAGCACACACATGATCTGCAATATAACAATGGGAAATTAGATATATCAGTAATTTCCTTAAACATTATTAACAGAAGCTTTGTAACCAAGGTCATAATTAACAGAAGCTTTGTAACCAAGGTCATCTCATTAATTTTAGACTTCAACTAGGCTTTTATTGGAGGAAAGATATTTATAAGCACTTATGATGAGTTCTGTTTGAACCTTCATATCTCTAACTCCCAAGAGAGTTTTTTCTTAACTCTCAAGTCTCTTCTGATGCTAATGATGCATCATAATTGGTTGCCCATAAAAGTATCTGTATTTAGGAAAGCCAATGTTTTGATGATTTTGTCAAATTCTTGGTTATACAAAACCAGACTGTCAGATGCAGTGCCACATTAACTTATCCTATGAACATTTTAAACATCCCTGAATCTCAGGAGTGAACTAGTTTGTCACGATAAATTCTACTCAACTGGTTTGCTATGTATCATCAATTGGAAAATGTTGAAGCCTTTGAGAAGATATGAGGTACTCTTCCAAAATCTGCTTGATACTTGGTTTCTAATCCTCCTTTTGAAAATCACATGACATTTGATTGCCTCTCTCACCTTCATCCTCACAAATCATATTGAAAACCTAATATAAAGATTAATAACTGTAAGACGTAGGGTTGATCAGCCTACAAACATACACTTGATTCCTACACCCCTTAGGTAGTCTATTGACTTGGAATCGGAGTGACTAATATTGAAAATGTTGTGTATTTAAAGGTACATAAAAAATTGTATGATATCTTCAAATTTCAAAATAATATCAATAAAATCTCAGGAAAATTTTGGATATTTTATTTCAGAAAATGGATTTAAATAAAGTATTTAATTCAATTATCTTCTATTTTAGAAATAAGTAAAATCAATATTGCTTATTTTTCTGTTTTTACCAATATTTTTCCAAGACCTATAAAAGACAAACGATAACTTGAGAAATAGCCTCGTAGAGAATCAAGATAATACCAAGGTCAATATTTGTGAAATGGCTGTCTTTAATTGGTTCAAAGCCTGTGAATCTCATAAAAAATACAGAAGCTCTCTCTCATAATCTAATGACTCAGAATATAACTTGCAATTTAAAGTTATCCCTAGTCGAGTTAAAAATCTGATCAAAAACCCAAAATCGATAAGGGCTACTGACGCTAGTTTTGTGCCATCTAGTAGGCAGCACTAGTTTTCATCATTTTTTTGAAGATTTTGTGGATCAAGCTTATAGATACGATCTACATGATTTGTGTAGCAAAATCAATTTTACAGGAGGAATCCAGATCATCCAAGAGACATTAGCATAGAGATGGTAGTAAAACTATCCCAAGGAAAAGTTGCATCCAAGACCAAGGAGAAGTAGTTGCAAAATCGTGTATGCCTGATAAAATTTTAGGTATGTTCCAGGGTGAAGTCATAAATATGGAGTGCAATAATATGTTAGACTTATTGATGGAGCACAATAAACTAAACCTTTAGCATGTAGTTTAATTCACAAACAAGAACTAAATGACAAAAGAAAAGACCAAACAGTTCATGCATAGAGCAAAATGCTTTATCAATAATTTTCAGGGAAAAAAGGAATATCAATGGAAGGCCATAGTAGACATCATATGTTGCTTGCGTTTAAGGTTTGGAACTCAGGAAAATCCCCACCATAGTTACCAAGTTCTCTACTTTGAGACCACAAGACCCTGCGTTCCTGGTTGACCAACATTATTTTTTGTGAAAACGATCTTACCCTCACTATCAAAGCTTTAAGTACCAAGTAATCTGTGACCAGTGAGCCAGGAAATATGCTACCTAGACTTGGATACATACAGTATATATAAATTGTTGATATCATACATCTATAAATCAATATACAGTGCTTATAATCAACAGAAACCAACTGCAGAGTCACGCCATATCTAAACAATTCTACAAGAACAATCCAATACTAGAATCTACAATGACAAGTGATAACATGGCATAACATTTGAATGCTGAACCATAGACCTCATTGAAGAAGGAATTGGACCAATGCTGACTTTTGGCATGCCTTATTGTCACCACTACAGGTTTTCCACTAGGAAGCTTCCCCTTGTAGGCAGATCCTGAGCTCCCCCAACCTATAAAATCTATGAAGTTATTTGTAGCTGATTTAATCTCTTCAAATGAGAAACGCCGAACTGCACTTGCATTGCGATTTGGAAAAGGCAATCCTACATATGCATCATTTGAAAAGCCTTGCATAAGAATCCTCATGCCATTGCATAATTCATCAAACACATCATTATTTGGTTCCACATGCACAAAGACATACTTTTGTGTGCATATGAATGCACTGTAGTGCTTGAGCATGACCTTTTAACAAGTGAAATTGAGGGGGGAAAACTGAAAACTTCACAAAGCTACCAGCCTCATCAAATATAATACCTAAAATTGAAATTATGAGTGTTGTTAAAACTCCACAAATTAAGATGATAATAAGTATTTCTCTGCCATGTCTATGATGGGCAGCTCGCATTGAAAGGGCTCCGTCTTCCAGAGTTTGAGTTATTGAAACAGTTGAAAGAGAAGAATAATTCAAGGATGACAAGTGAATAAATGAGTTTGCTGGCCCTCTGCAAAAAAAACATCAACAATAGTTCAATCACAATAAAGTTCCACAACACCACCCCTGGTTGTCTAATTTGTCTGTCCAGTGATTCAGGCCATAAGTCCTGAAGTTCATTGTCTTCAAGATTTCCAAGTTGAAAAACTCATCAAGGTTTAGAAATGGTTTCCAGGGAGTGATAGAGAAAATCATGTGCATCTCAAACGTAATGCATCTTAAAGAATATTAAGAGTTGTACTCACAATGAGTGAAGTTTTTGTAGACAAGCCAGCTTCTTTGAAAATGCCCTTTCTAAACTTTTCTTTTGGAAGTCCCTTGACAAACAGAAAATGAGATGAGTTTCCAACATGATCATTCTGTCTTGGAAGAAGTAATATCCTTAACTTTGTCTTTGTTCCAATAATACTTGTTAATTTTATTCAAAAGCCAAGCACAATTTCTGAAGACACTGTACAATTAAGCACACTATAATCCTGAAAAATACCACGATGATTTCAAAGTATCACACTCACAGCAACGAAAACATTTTTTGAATAAATTTACATTTTCATAATTTCTTTATACTTATGCAGATATTTTCCCAAGATTCTCCAAAAACAAATTTTTTTTTTTAATTTATGAAAAAACTTCCCTCACTGAGATTGGCGACATTGATTTCACCATATGGACATGTCTTTTCTATAAAGAGTTTAATATTATAAAGGCAATGGATCATTCTTTACAGGAATAAGGAGATATTTGGATGAATAGGAAGAACAAAAATACAGATAAGTCAAAACTTACGACGCTTTAACGCCAGAGAAGGTGGAACTATTATAGCCAAATGAATTTGATGCATTGCACCTCAGGTTCCTATAATAAAAATCTTGTTTAGTTCATTATTTGCAAGATAGTGTAAACAAGAAAATCATGAAAATCATAAATTTGATTCATGACTCATGAGACATATTGATAGCATACAGCAAAACAGTATCTTACTCAGCAGGAACCAGATTCCCTTGAAGATTATCAAGAGAAACAGTACAACAGACAAACTATTAACACAAGGAGATGATTATGGTTGAAATACTTTACTGTCTTCTCATAGATTACTAAACTTAACATAGTACAAAAACTGTAGACCGAGACCAACATGAAGTTATTCTTTTTCATAAGCTAAAACTTGAAACAATGAAATTCCAAAAATTGAAATTGTTGTGCCTCAATCTTAACTGAGTACACTAGAATAGAAGGTTATAGGGAAATTTTTGTTATGTATATTTCATAAGATCATTGAATTGCATAAAAGATAAAGCAAATCAAATGAAGGAGGAAATTAAACTTTCTCACCATATTTCTGGTAGTTGCAGAGTATCCAAATTTTGGACATGTTCACTCAATGATGAAGTATGCAAATGTCTGAAAAAGAAGAGAACACCTTAGAATCAAACATAAAGGCAAAGGTCATTAGTTTATCACAAAACATGCTACCAGGTGGATATCCTAGTCATGAAACCAATTCAACTTACTGTGTGTGTAAGCCCACCAGATCAGAAAGCATTGGACTCATCACCTCTAAATTTATGTTGGAGAGTTGCCTGTGAAAATAGAAACAGTAAGTTATAAACCAAGCAGATATAAACAATGTTTGGCCAAGATCACTATGAAAGACACTTCTCAAGCTTACGGTGAACAAAGATTCTTTCTTAGACACCCAAAATGTTTCCATGTGATAGGAAAACATGGATCATCTTGCCATCCTAGTTCTGTACTGAAGGATTTTCCAATATGCAGAAGAGCTGAAACCACTTGCATTTAGAAAATGAATTAGAGTGAGTGTATGTCAACAACTTTTTGAACAATATTCGCTAATTCATACTTTCAACACAGAAAACTTTATTTTGGAAGTCTAAAAGATCGAACTGTTTAAGAAAATAGTGAACTCCTCTAGGCAACTCACCACAAGTATAATTACATTTATCGGATGTGTCACAGGTTGCAGTGATTGCAAGACAAGATTGTTGAACCAAATAGATAACTGATACAGAAAACAAAACAAAGTTGTAGGAGAAATTCAATGATGATTTTCAAGAAAATGAGTTCTCAAAGCCACATAAATATTCACCTGTTATTGATGAACAGCTGGTGTATATATCAATGATTATACATGTCTCCAATGCATTTGCAAAAGGGTTGAGGCCGGTTATTTGAATTTCAATGTTAACAATTAAAGTCTTCTTCCTCAAACAGCAGTGTAGCGATGTTTTTGACCTTTCCAAGATATACCTTGAGTAAACACTCTTTCCATTCACCAGCACACATAATCTTGAGGAACTAAACAGCATACTATCGAAAGGGAGGATAAAGTAGTAAGCCTTGAGCTGATCGAATTGAAGTGAATGGCTTAAAAAAATTGACTCAAATAAAACTCCACACCAGTGCCCAGGAACATGCAAACCACATTTAGCATCTAGGATGCTGAATGTGACCCAAACATAAATCATGCTGGTTAAATGCATAGGATTTAAGTTATGAACCCTGTTCAACTCACAGCCATGGCTGCAATGATACCTGAAATAATAAAGAAGGGTTGTCAAACTGACCCTATGTAGACAAATCATTCAAGAACTCGTAAAATGAAAGAGGAGAGATATCTTAGTTTTTGAGATACTGAATCCATTTTAATTAAAGAACAGGCAAAATTGATATCAAAATTGGCAGCCAACATCCTGGATCCTGCATAGGATCGCCATGTTCCCACCAACATGCCAGACATCAAACTGGACCAAGATATCAATTAAACCGTATTCACAGACAGAGAAAATTAATCAGTACAAGAAAATCCTCAATCTGATGTGTTAATACCTTAACGAACCACAATCAAAATCAGAATTGATTCTGAACCTCTTTCCAATAAATATATGCAAACTGCTTGTGATATATGAATATGCCACAACCCGGCAGCCATCTGATGGAGAGATTACAGGCAACCCGCATCCCAAAATGGGGATCAAGCAGAACAGAAGGGGCCCATTAACACTAAAACATGTAGACTCCTCCACCCTGGCACCTGAACAGCTAAAATTCACCAACGTAGATTCATCCATCCTCAATACGAAATTCTTTCCGCAACCATACCTGAAATAATAAAGAAGGGACATCACCTACCAATGTAAACTGACCCTCTGTAGACAAATCATTCAAGAACTACTAAAATAAAAGAGGAGAGATATTCTTAGTTTTGAGATGTTGAATCCATTTTTATTAAAGAACAATAAAAAATGATAGCAAAATTGGTGGCCAACATCCGGGATCCTGCATAGGATAGCTGTGTTCTCATCAACATGCGAAACATCAAACTGGGGCAAGATATCAATCAAACCATATTACCTCGGAAAGAGGCAATTAATCTAAAAAAAGTGACAAAGAAAATCCTTAATCCGATGTTTTGATACCTTAATGAACCACAATCAAAACCATAATTGATTCTGAACCTCTTTCCAACAGATATATGCAAACTGCTTTCAATATATGAATATGGTGCAAAGATTACAGGTAACCCACATCCTGAAACCGGGATCAAGCAGAACAGAAGGAGACCATTAACACTAAAACATGTAGTCTCCTCCACCCATGCACCTGAACAACTCGGATTCACCAACGTAAACTCAGCCATCCCCAAAGAATCGCAGTACAACAGCCATCCGTTCAACCCGTCGAAGTTCTTTCGGCAGAACCGATCCCCAAATAGAACATGGTGGCCGTCCAATGAACAAAAAATCGCCGTATGGTTGCAATCTAGAGAACAGGGGAAGATGGGCAGAGTGATTCTGATCGGAGATGCATCTCTTTCGGCGCAACCAGTATCCAAGGTGCTGCCAGAATCAAGAATAGGCGCGGTTTCACCACTTAATGGACTCACGGAGCCTATAGTTCAAGAAAAACGAAATAAAGATATCAAATGGATGAAAATGGACATCCACCAAGAAAAGCACCAAAGAATGTAAAGAATACGAAAGCAGAGTACCCGGTGGGGATCGACGAGGAGGGCCAAGCATGGACAGAAGAAGGAAACAGAGAAGCTGAAACCTTATGAGATCCATGATTTCGAATATCGATTGTTGTTCGAACAATTATTCTTGAAATTGTTGAAACGAAAACGTGTAAACAGTAAAGAACAATCCGAGAGAGCAAGAAGAGAAGATGGACAAGAAGGAAAGAATACCAGAAGCGATGAACATCGAAGAGGATGAGCGATGCGTTTCTTTGATTCTTGTTGCAGGAGCGAGCGAGAGAGAGAGAGAGAGAGAGAGAGAGAGAGAGAGAGAGAGGGAGAGAGAGACGAGGAGCTAACGTTCACTGGAGAAACAATTATATCGTGCGCGGGAATGAAAGGCGGCAACGATCGATTGAGGGTATTTCAGTCATTTAGCATAACAAGTAGGTTGCAAACGGGTCGAACCATGACCCGAAAATGGATCCGAATTTACATGTGTGAAGCCTGAACTGGATCCGAGCGTGTGAATAGGGGCGTAACTGGGTTGGTCATACCAGAACCAAACCAACATCCCGAACAGATTTGACCCAACCCGACCCATTTTTAAGGTCGGGTCTAAAATCTAGACTCAAATAGAAAACGATTTGGAAATGTGATTCCCCTACATTCCAACCAGTTGAGAATCTGATCCTTCGTCGAAGATTCTATAATAAGACTTGGGTTCCGTGGAACAAGATTTATGATTTCTCAACTCATCCGGTTTTGATAAAAATGAACTTGAAAATCCCAAATTGACTAGATGCCAACGACCTCTATCCAGAGGTTAAAAATATTTACCTTGATCAATGAAACAACTTTGCAGGATTTGTTGACTGTTGTAAACCCTATTCTCGAATATAATAGAGTTACGTACATTTCACAGTTTCCATACTACAAGATGAAATGCCACAGTCCAAGCTCTCTTAATCGCTTTATGCTAAAATTTTAGACTTTCCCATCTAACCATTGAACTATCCATGGATTCTTATTTTTAGCATCTATGCCCAAACTCATGGTTGATATGTTTCCAAACTCTTAGAGAGCTACACCAACGGGATGAGGAAAACTAGAGTTTTTTAAGTCTGTCTTGGGGAGAGAAGATGCCCTTGCCATGAAAACAAAAATGTGAGTGCTGCCCTTGGGTAGTGACCCTTACACCATATAAAATTTGACTGTACCTATTTAGGATGATGAGTTAGAATAAAATCCAAAGTTGATTTAGTGGCAAAGTTACTAAACCCCTTCATGAGATTTGATCTATTGTGATTTTAGGGCTCGCGCCCAGCATCACATTAGGTCAGATTTGATATTGATGCGATTAGAAACACAGACAATTACAATAAAAAACAAATAAGAAAATAACTACAAGACAAGAGAATTTATATGGTTTGATAAAACCGCTTACATCCACAACGAGAGTATCGAAAACCTTTATTAATATAATCAATTACCAATACATGAGAGAATAAATAAAGCAACAAACAGGAACAATTGCTCATGTTGTTTGTCCCACCAAAAAGATGGATGTATACAACCCAAAAATTTCTCACTCATAGAGAAAAAGTTATCACATTATCTCACTTCTCTATAAATCCAAGAGAAACTCCAAACATCTGAAAACCACCCAAAAGAACAAGACGACCTTCTTTTGCTCATGTTGTTTGACCCACCAAAAAGATGGATGTATACAACCCAAAATTTTCTCACTCATAGAGAAAAAGTTATCACATTATCTCTCACTTCTCTATAAATCCAAGAGAAACTCCAAACATCTGAAAACCACCCAAAAGAACAAGACGACCTTCTTTCTATCTTACATCCCTATCCAAAAAGAGAACACACCCTCTCTTTATAATTCTCAAAGGTAGTAACCTTTTTCATTAAAGAAACCTTAGGTTGCTCCCATATCCCACCTCAGACTTCTTTATGTGGCAATGTGAATCTCAGTCCAATAGAAACTCATTCAAGCCACAATCAATATTCTTCATCTTAACTTAATGCTCTTTAACTTTCTTTAAATACCTTATGTAATGAACTATCCCATGATTGAACTTGAGATGATCTTAACAAATAATTGTTACCCCTTTCTTTCTTCTCAACTTTTTGCTCCACCTCCAACAAAGTTTCTTTTGTTTTTGTTGTTTTGTAAACATTTTATTAAATAACAAAATCACATATATCTACAGGGAGAGTACCAAAAGAATTTATTAATATAACCAATCACCGATATAAAAGAATAAATAAACAGAAATTGAGTGTATTGTATGACAAAAATGCCATATTTTCTAAAAAAAACTATAATTTATACTTTGGTCGATGTTTAAAATAACAATGATTAGGCATTAAAATAAACATTTTAACCTTTGCTTATGCGGACCTACAACCTACTGATGTAAACTTTCTCTATGACATACTTTACTACTATTTTTAACCCAACAATTAAAGGATAAGGAAGTCCATAAATATTTTATAAGGATGAAAAAAGTCCATATATGATTTATGAGAAAGGCCTTACAAAGTCTACATAAAATATGGGTGAGGAAGAAGATGTCTGCATATATTTTATGAGAAAGAAGAAATCTACATAAAATATAGGCTAAGATGAGAAAGGCTACATATATTTTATGAGGATCAGAAAGTTTGCATATATTTTATGAGAAAGAGGAAGTCCATATAAAATATAGGTGATGATGAGAAAGTTTATATATAATTTATAAGGAAGAAAAAGTTTGCATAAAATATGGGTAAGGATGAGAAAATCCATATATATTTTACGAGAAAGTAGAAGTTTGCATAAAACATAGGTGAGGATAAGAAAGTTCGCATATATTTTATGAGAAAGATTAAGTCTGTATAAAATATAGGCGAGAATGAGAAAATCCACATATATTTTATAAGGATAAGAAAGTCTTCATATATTTTATGAGGAAGACCTCATGAAGTTCGCATAAAATATAGGTGAAGATAAGAAAATTCACATATATTTTATGAGGACGAGGAAGTTCACATATATTTTATGAGAAAGTGGAAGTCTATAAAATATAGGCGAAGATGAGAAAGTCTGCATATATTTTATGAGAAAAATGAAATCCGTATAAAATATAGGCAAAGATAAGAAAGTTAGAATATATTTTACGAAGAATACCTCACAAAGTCTGCATAAAATATAGGTGAGGATGCAGAAGAACATCTATATTTTATGAGGAAGAAGTATGCAAGGTACTTGAAAGATTCAATATGAAAAAAGTGAAACTTGCAAGTACTCATTTTGCTACACATTACAACTTATCTAAACATTTGTATCCTAGCACAAAGGAAGAAAAAACATATATGTTTAAGGTGCCATATGCGAATGCAATGAGTTGTCCTATGTATGTCATAGTGTGTAGTAGAACTGACATTGCACATATTATAGGTGTAGTTAGCAAGTGTATAGAAAATCTAGAAAATGAGCATTAAAATGCAATTAAATAGATCTTTTTATATTTATGAGGCACTATATATGTTGGTATAGTATTTACAGAGGGTGGGTGAATGAGTTGAAAGTTTATGCTTTAATCAGTGATTGCAATGTTCATGACTGAGGCAAAATATGTGGTAACTTCACAAGCAACAAAAGAAGGCATATGACTTAAGAGTGTGGTTAATGAACTTGGCATTGAGCAAATGAATGTACAATTATATTATGATAATCAATGTGATTCACTTGGCAGAGAATCCAATAAATTGCCCTAAGTTAAAGCATATTAACGTACAAGAATCATGATATTTAAAATATGATAGAAAATGGGGAGTTGCACTTGGTAAATGTTCACACAAAAGATAATGAAACTTATAAGTTGATTAAGCCATTGCCTGAACTTTGTTATTGTTTCACGTTAGAAGCATGAGCCCCAAGAAAATGGGGCATTGAAGGAGATAGTTTTTTGACATGGTTGATGGCAAGTCAAACCCAAGGTGGATATTGTTAAGGTAATGTGACTTTGAGGTGCCACATGAGACATAAGACCCACTACCAAGGAAACATCCTCGTATTTTTTTTTTTTGAAAATTAAGTATTAGAAATCTATATAAGAGGTATAAGGGGTGGTTCCAAGGTATAATTTCAAGAGAAATCTTTGAGGGTTTTTGTTCACAAGGGTGAAGATCATATTGTTTAGGTTGCAACAAAAGAGGAGAAAAAATGTGATGCAGATCTTAGTTTCGACTTGTCAAGTTGAATTAATTTGCATTAGCTGCATATTAGTGTATTTTTTCTTTTTCTTAAGAGTTCTGTAACATCATATACTTGTCGGTGCTAATAAAAATTTCTCTCATACTCTCTCTAGATATAGGCGATTTTGTCAAACAACATAAATTCAATATCTTATGTGCTTGATTGATTTCTTGTTCTTTCATTGCATTTTATGTTCGCACACCTTCCACGCCCACGAGGGGTGGTCCAATTTATTTTTCGCACAAAAGGTACTGCAATAGTTTCTACCATGTCACCTTCTTCCATGCCAAGCAAACACACCCTTTATGCTTCTGATGTGGCGATGTTGTCTCCAGTCTCTAAGGTGGTTTCCCCATACATCATATGAAAGAAAAGGAAAGGCTGATTTTTAGTAGTGTGGTGGCCGTCTAATTTTGATTCCACTGAAGGAAGATCGCGGCGTGACACTCAACAAAGCCTCAATCAATCATTGTCACAAATCTCATTGTTGAAAAAAAGTTGTCAATATTTTAAAATAGTTTTTTTAAGAAAAATCAGTATATATAATGTAACGCCCCGAAATTTTAACCAAATTTTGACTTTTTTTTTATAACAGCGGAAACAAGTAATACTATAAGGTTAAACATTTCAGAACATTACAGTGGATAGCAAGCCAACACATTTATTTCATTTCATTATCAATGAATAATAACATCAAAGTTTTAATAACATGTTCTAAAAATGAACTCAAGCTATTCTGAGAACAGTAAATCCAAAATCTCGACCAAAGCCTCATCGCGCAGCTGCTCATAAACTCTACTCCTCACCTGAAAAATGATAAAATTATAGGAATTAGATTACAACTGTCTAAGTAGGAATTTCTGTAAATTTTCTTACAGGTATATCATGTGTAAGTATGTGATGTGGGTGTCGTGTGTAATTTTCAGCATATATAGAAACAAGTAAAGGAACAACAATAACATGTACATCATTTAGCTAATGACTGCACATCAACAGAAATCAAATATCTCACATGTTACAAAGTCTACAACATGCTAAAAGTAAAGAGACACATTCTGAAAGAATTGTTTAGCTGTGAAACTACAAATCTAGTAATTCTACTCAGTGTGATACCTAAAATGTTCTAATTAATGTTTATCTTATCTTATCCCAATTGTTTTGTACTAATTGCACAACCCACTCAGGGTGCTTTGGTACCTTTAAACTCGTCAAACACTGATGCCCCGGTACCTTTAAACTAGTCGGGCCAACATTTAACTTTAAGTTTTTCATCAGTTGTATTGCCATAGCACAAAAGTTAACAACCTAAGTACCCAACTCGTATTTCCCATTAGGCAAGATGTCTCAAACAATGACTAACTTAATAAAGTACCCATTTAGGGTGTCGAAGTATTATTAAATCAGTTGGGCTCTAACATTACTCATGTGTGCAAGCAATTTAGTTTTCTTAGATTTCACAACCATAAGTTTTCTTTTCTAACTACATAATCGTTTGAAGAAGCAATTCCACTTAATACAAAAATAGCAAAAAGACGGTTATTAGGAAATGTATCCAGCCTTAAATCCCGTAGGCATGACAACTACTACTAATTTTTCATCAAAACTCACACAATGAATCTAATTTGGTGCATATTTAATTGATCATCCATATGACCTGTCCTTAAAGAACCTACCAACTGAACATTTCATCACTCTATCACATTGTTGTAACAAAAAATAAAATTATATAACATATACCTACAACAGGTTTGCCATAGCTACACAGAAAAGTCAGCAAAATTTGAGTCATAATGACGTTTACACAAAATATTTCACCTAAGAGGTTTTAGCATGTGTTTCTGGTGGAGGGTAGTTAATGAATTGACTGTAATAGACTTCAAACAAAAAGAAAGGAACACAATATGACAGGGGTGTTCTCTAACATACACCCTCATATTCACACCCTACAGGACACTCGACACACTCAACATGATTCAAATATAATAGGGGAATGAAAGAAATTAACCATCAGGCCCTGTCTATATGCGTAAGATCCAAATAAAATATATTAACTAAGCACACAACCGAAATTAGACTGAGTGTAATCTGCCTTAGTGCATCTTCGGTCCATTAACAGACAAGCTAATGATTTAACTAAATAATCATTTGGTCTAATAATAATAACATATGATACCCAGATCACCCTAGACAGACAACATTGATATTAATTTCCCAAGTTAATCCAACTAGGTTTCCAGAGACATAAAACATGCAATCTATTAACACCATTCATCTAACAGAAACTAATCAGATAGGTTGAATACCATAGAACATATACAAATGCAAACAATTAGAATTCCCTACCTGCTAAATCATTTATGCATAACCTATTTTTTTTCAAGGTTATACTTCCACACGCATAGAGCCAGGCTTAGCATGAGTTCCAGATTTTCCCTAAATCCCAACTAACAAAAACCAGAACCATTAACAGGGCATTCAGGAATCCGGAAACCCCTTAACAACAAAAAAACATCACAGGCTATTAGGGACCCGAGAACCCTATAACAGAAATCAGAAAATTTTATCAAAACTCGAAACCCCCCTTTTATTACATGAACACCCCATAGCGTATTTGGATTTTCACAGTAGCCAAAATCGAAAGGTACTCCCCCCTGTAATCGAAAAGCAAAAAAACCCCAAATCGGCGATTTGGGATTTTTCAGTAGCATCGGCCCCAAGATAAAATCCGAGGCACAGACACACGGTTTGGGCTTCCCCAGTAGTCTAAACCCCCAAATCAACCGATTTGGGGTTTCAGTCAACCCACACCCCACACGAGCCCCATGCTATACCCGAAAGGAAAGGTACATTGTTCCTACCTTGCCCGATGCTCTGAAGGTGGTTGTCATGAGGCGATGGTCGCCGATTTCGATGGCCCTACTGTCGAGTAAGAACGTCGCGAGGAAGAAGGAGAAACAGGGAAACTGAGAGAAGGAGAACGAGCGAGAGATGAGCGACAGAGGGAAGGGAGAAACAGAGGCAAAGGGAGATGAGAGAAGTAGTGGGAGGAAGAGAGGTTCGGGACCCCTTTTGAAGAGGGGCGACCCCTGAAAAGGAAGGAGGAGGTGGTTATCCCCCCCTTCAACTCCGACGGCTACACACCCAACCCCCCATCGCTATTACTTGTGTTAGGGTTCTCTTCTCATCGGGCAACCCTGTAGCACCCTTATATATTTTCTTTTTTTTTCCCACTTTACAGGGTGCGGTCCGGGGCCAGTTCTGAGATTGAGATTCGGAATCGAGACGCGGTCTGGATTTCGGATCCACGATGTGCTTGCGAAATGGATCCGCTGGTCTTCACAAGGTGGATCCGCAATTCGGATCCAAATGGATCCAACTTACGGATCCTCGCATAGTTTACTTTAAATTTATTTATTTTCGACTTCATGTGAGCAAATCTGGATCCAATGATCCGATTTTTTCTCATTATTACATGATTGAAACCATGGATCCAAATAAATCATGACGAATCCAATTAAAGGTACTTTGATCCTTACGCTTTCGATGCAAGGATCAATAGCAATATTGAAGTTTTTGAGGTCCAAGATCCAAATAAAATAATTTGGATCCAGATCTCTCTGACATAAAGTTTTGACATCCGAAGATCTTTTAAAATACTACGGACCCAAATAAACTACTATAGACTCTCCATAAGGTTTGTTATTGTTTTTTTTTTAAAGATCCAATTTAAACTTGCGGGTCTATTCTATTAATCCTGGATTCAATATCAATTCTAACCCGAATATTGAGAATCCAATATCAGAGATCCGATCCATTTGACAAAAACCTTTTACCAATTATCCAATTTAATGTTCGTGATCCAATATCCAATATCCGGATGAAATATCGAGGTTATTAAACAAGATATTAGGGACCCATCATTGAAGATCCAAATAAGATTTCTGAGATCCACCTACGGATAACAATTATAAAAATAGCTTTGAGTTTATTTATTACATATAAAATACAAATAAATAAGAGACAATTATATAAAAACAACTAAAAATATATAAATTTGTTTGCGTTGTGATAAAAAAAACCAACATCTTGAAAATAAATGGTGCTTTTAAAAAATCACAAATATAACGATTAAAACCCAACCAAGTGGACTATAAGAAAACATCCACCCAAGATTGTGTTCAACAAAAGTGTCTCGTGCACCTGAGTTGAGCATGTGAAATTAACCATCATAACAGGACCACTCTCTTGCAAGATAAGCAAGCCCCAAGTGAAGTCACCAACACCCATAATGTTAAAGACACCTGCACACCCGCGGGAATCGAATCTGGGACGAAGGTGTCAGCACCTTCTCCCCAAGGACACTGCCAGTCGGGCGATCGAAAGGGTGTATAATCATGTCCAAGCTATGTCAGGAAGACACGTATCCAGTAACATAAATCCGAGACAATATAAACATAAACCAAACACAATATGACACGCTACTGACACTACATGGACACGTTAGAATATTATTTCAACATTTTGATAGATTCGATAATTTTAATAATACTTCAGTAACATTTATTTTTACATAAAATATGAAAATGATTTTTATTCAATAAAAAATTTAAAAAATCTGTATCTTCGTGACATGTTTTTCTAGAAAAATTTCAAAGAACTTGCGTGTCAAACTCGTGTAGCGTGTCTGTTGGTACCAAAATATCTCTGTGACGTAGAGCTCAAAGCCGAATCCAAACACGGGGAAAATGGCGGTTCTCGTCGTTGACCCAAATTCCTTGGTCCCCTTCTCAATCTCGTTTTTCGTTGATTCAGTGGTTCTGATTTTTTTTAATAATTGGTATAAAAATTCCGATCACGTCTCTCCGTCTCTCGATCATTTCCTCACAAAAGTAGGAGCTGACGAACAAGAGGAAGGAGGGATTAAAAGCTGATTTTTTTCTTTATTTTTTTAAATATTAATTCCTAGTTGGGTCCTTCTCTCGGTGCGTTTCCTCGCCATTTCTTCAAAATTTCCCCGATTTATGTGTTTGATTCGAAGCGTGATTCCTCGAACAGCTTTCGTTTGTTTCGGATTTGCGGTTTAAGTTCCAGGAATTTGGTGCTATTTGGGACGGATTCTAGCGTTTGGTTTTGGATGGGGAAATTATATACATGACTTGTAGGGTTGCTATCAGGTGTCTCTAGGGTGTTGGTATCGATTAGGGCTTGTAGGGACGGGGAAAGGAAAGTGGTGGTGTTTGGTTCGAATTTTTCGAGGGAATTGAGATTTTGGGGAATGACCTAGGGTTTCTTTTTTCAGGGTGTGGATGTCGTTCTATGAGGAAGAGGAGTTTGATTACATGTCCGATGACAACGAGGTGGCAGACGAGTTCATGAACGATATCGACGACGAATTCCACGCGAGGGAGATGGAGAACGACGACGAGTACGATGTGGTAATCCTTCCTTTTTCTGCCTTTGATAGTTTGGGGTATAATTGATTGGGATTTGTTGTGATTTGCGGGGCAATTTTGAATCTTCAATCTTGGGTAGCTTATTAGAGTAACGGATACGTCTGCGGCGCAAGCGAGGAAGGGGAAGGATATACAGGGGATTCCATGGGACAGGCTTAACATAACGAGGGAGGGCTATAGGCGGACTAGGATTGAACAATACAGGAATTATGAGAACGTTCCGGCATCTGGCGATGTCACGGAGAAGGTTAGTTGTTTTTTTCGTGTTCTTCTTTCCCTTTATCGTCCCATACTTTTCACGTGCTTATCGTTTGATTGAAGTTGTTGGTTTGATGAAATTGATGTAATTAGACGGTGGATTGGTTTGTGAATGGTATAGGAATGCAAGCAGATCGAGAAAGGTGGGAACTATTATGAAT
This sequence comes from Nuphar pumila, assembly GCF_984573655.1. NCBI lineage: Eukaryota > Viridiplantae > Streptophyta > Magnoliopsida > Nymphaeales > Nymphaeaceae > Nuphar > Nuphar pumila. Next base: position 118,597,445 of record NC_143255.1, read on the forward strand.
TTCAGCATAATGCGAGATCGGTGAAATCTACTATTCTTCATTTTCAGGTCTGGCTTGAAGGTTATAAATGACATTGATTTATTGGATTTTTTCAGGGTTTTGAATTTATATTGAAGATGGTTTTGGTTTGTTGGAGGTTTTCTGTTGTAGTTTCTTATTCCATAATACAGTTTTAGTTGCAGTTTTCGTCTTCCATATTACACTCAATCTCCTGGTGAACAGAATTGGTTATTTCCATCTTCGGAAGTTTCAAAATATGTGTGTTGATTGTTTGCATGGAGTTCCCATGGAGCTCGTCAATTCCTTTGATGGGTCTCGTCATTTTTAGTCTAATGGCATTATCAGTGAAGACCTGTTGATTGTTTTGATAATCTTTTCACAACTTTATTCTTCAACAAGTTGATGCATTTTATCTTGGTGGATTACAATTATGTGATTGTTTTGAGTTTGGATAGGATAGATTGACATCAATTTACTGATTTATGCTCTTCAATTTTAATGCTATCCAGCTGAGGAACTTGGTTTGGGCAACATCTAAACACGATGTCTACCTTATGTCAAACTACTCTGTTCTCCACTGGTCATCATTATCTTTTACGCCATCAGAAGTACTCAATGTTTCAGGTCGTGTTGCACCTACTGAGGTTATCCTTCTATCCTTTATGCTCATTTTTTTATTCTCACCTTGGAGTTCATGTGTGCGTGTTGTGTGTGGTTTATGCTCATTTGATTGCTTCTCAGGCTAAAGCTGTTTGTTTTTATTTGTTTTTCCAGAAATATCCTGATAGTCTATTAGAAGGGTTTACTCAGCCACAGATTAGCACACTTGCAGTCAAGGACAATTTGCTGGTCGTTGGGGGATTTCAAGGAGAACTTATTTGCAAGGTATGCATCTTTATATACATCCATGTATATGTTCTACAGCAAACTTATTGCTAATACAAAATTCTACGATGAATATATATTTAAAATACTCATTGGTGGATGCTGGTTGTGGTTTTTGTTCTCATTCAACATTGGCTTTGTTAATTTCATGCTGTCTCAAACAAGATAACATCTATAAAGTATGTTAGGAAGGAAAATTGTTGGTGTTAAATCTATTCTTGAAAATTGTGTGTTGTATGAGAAATTAGAAACAAAACTAAAGAAGAAAGAGAAGAGAAGGGAAGAAGATGGGGAGGGGAGAAAGGCAATGGGGGAATGCACCCTGCTCTCTTAGGTTGTCCTTATGATGCTGATCTCTTATCTTGAAGTAAAAAATTGGCCCTACTCATTTGTCATATTGTCTATAATGCGAGATTAGCGAGACTAGTACCCTGCATATTGCAAGTACTTACAAAGATACACCTACGTGACCATTCTTTACATGCTCCCTCATGTGTGTTCAAGAGCCATGAACAGTTTGCAATTTAAATATCAGTGTTGAATTTATGCTAGTGGTTTAGTGAACAAATCGTCTACTTGATCTTCACTCTTCACAAATATTGATACTTTTTTTTCTCCTACGCGTATCTGAACAAAATGTTGATCTATTTCTACATGTTTCACTTTCCCATGTATGGGATTTGTGGAAATTAACAATGTTGTAATTAGCGTATCGGAACCCATATCACATGAGCCTGAGATACGGATGTATCGTACCGTATTGTAAGATACAAGAAAAATGGCTAAATTATGCCAAAAAATTTATAAAAAACAAACACACAAAATCAGGGAAATTTCTAAAAAAAAATTCTAAAGCGTAGAACACAAGAAAAAACAAATAAACAAGAATTAAAAACAAATAATTATATAAAAAAAAACATAGTAGACTATTGACATGTCATTCACATGAAATAGAGTTCAATAATTCATTAGATAAAGTCAATAACATTGATGATAGTTATACTTGATTGAACATAGAAGCATAGTTTGCTACATGATTACAAAAGGCAAAAAGTTCAAAAGTTCACTACATAAACTCATAAAGTTGATAATATATAAGTTTAATACAACTACATAGTTGACTACATGACTAAAAAAGTGAGAAGACTCAAAAGTTTATAAGCATAATGCACTACAACAGGATTCATTAGTTATCTTCATTGTCAATCATTCCTCATTCATAATAATAAATGACATCTTGTTGTGGGGCAGCTGGGTCTTGTGGGACTTGTGCCTCTTATTGCTCTTCATTTGAATCGGAATTTGCATTGCATTGTGCCAGTGCATGAAGGCCCTGCATACATGCCAATTCTTGTAATCTTGCTTCTTGTCTTCTATATATCTCACCAAGATTGACATATATTATAGCACGTGCATCCGCTGGAGATCACATTCATTGGTCGCACTGGAGCACCAGGTTCTCTAACAATGTGTTATTTCATGCGATGTGCACCTCCATTAATCAATGCACGGCAAAATCTGCATCTCAATACATTATGCCACCCGAAATTGTTGGCAATCTTACAAAACTGCCACACCAGGTCATCACTCCCAACCATTGCTAAATCTAATTATCAATTTATCACAAATGCAAATAATTAAAACTTAAAATACGATAACACTGCATACCAAAGTCAAAGGGTTTACAAGTTTATATAACAAATAAGACCAAGAAAGGTCATACAAGGTTACAAAATTAAAGATTCAATGATATATATATATATATATATATCAACTCAATGAGTTTCTTTGTTTGCTGCAACATAATCATTCCCTATCTTGAGATGTTGATGGTTCATCTTCATCTTCTGAATAAAAAACTTTTGGCACTTTTTCTTTAATGAATGTTGCATGTACTCGTGCCCTTTGTTTATCATCTTCTATGAGACTCGTAAGAAGCTCGACATGAACATTAGAAGAAATACGATGAGTACATAACTGTACAGTGGAGTTGCAATACCCTACGATGTGACATTTAAATCTATACAATCCACTATGTATTATAAAATCACATAAATTACACTTTATTGTCCCTTTTAAAGGAGTCCCTACATCCACTGGTTTATAGTATTTTCATGTTGGATCATTTGAGCCACAACCTCCACCGTCCCTCAACCTTTAGGGCATGACTTTGATATTTAAGAATACAAAAAAAAAGGTGATTTAAGATAGAAAAAGGAAAAATACTAAGATCAATAACACATTAAGACTAAAAATTAAAAAATGGCTAAATGCAAAAAAAAGAAATAAATTAAAACATCAAAAGTAATGAGCTTACCGTTAGTTTTGATGCTTGAAACCTTCTTCCAACTTCAATGTCACACAAATCAAACCCCTAAGGCTCAATTTTGAGGGTTAGAAGTTAAAAAAAATGTGTGTAGGATGAAAATGAGTGAATTTAGGGTAAATCACACCACCATGACTGAGTTAGAAGCCAAAAAATGAGTGTGTAGGATGAAAATGGGGGATTTTAAGGTAAAAGAGGGGCTTTTGGGTTCAGTTTTGAGGGTTAGAAGCAAAAAAAATGTTGGGTAGGATGAAAATGCGTGAGATTTGAGGCAAACCACAGTTCTAGGTCTCGGATATAGCAAAAGCCAAAAGTTTTAGGGTGGATTTGATCTTAAAATAGGGTGGGTAGGCTTAGAAAAGGGGTCTGAGGAGAGAACATAAAAAAGTGTGGTTAAAATGACCCTTTATAAAATGCCCTCATAAGTGGCTGGTCGCCACTTTTCCGACACTGAAATAGTTAAAAAAGAGGTTGACTTGTACGATACACCATGTACCATACCATACATGTCATACCGATACGATAATCGTACCAAATACGATGTGGTCTTTAAATCGTATTGGTTCCCTTGCCAATACTATGATATATTGTGTCGTATCATACAATACTGACAACACTTGAAATTAATATGGCATTCCTGTTGTCACAATATAACAATAATCTTGTAATAGTTTGATGTGAAACAATGAGAAGATGGCAGATTGAAAATCTCTGTAGTTATTGGCACCATTGCTTGATACTAGAACAAAGTGAACTGTAAAAGTTTTTATTTTTTTGCTTAAGTTATAGGGTAATTCCTGAACCTAGGAATTAAGAGTGATAAATTCTTCATTGACGAAAATAGAATAATCACTTGGAATAGAAACACTCATTATGTGAAAGGTACAATTTTTATCTCTTGCAGGACGAAGATGCTAACAAGAACCCAAAATTGCAGCATTACCTATGGTTGATCCTCTAGTAGATGGATTTCCTATTCGGTCGATATCCAAATAAGCTGCCACAACTTGATATACATTTTGATGGGCCTCTTTTTGATGTTTTTTTATAGACTAACCCTTTGTTATTCTAGCTTTCATATATCTTACAACTCCCTTCGTTTCTCCCATATGACTTTTCTTTGATGAGTTTATGAGGCGATATTTGGTTGACAACATAAAATAATCCTGTCTTATAAAAGTTTGATATTGCAATGCCTTTGGCACACCCCTTGTTGCGGACTGCTCCAGATCCGTTCATAATGATCCAAATCATCCTAAGAGACCTAGTCTAGGGAGGGCTGGAGGACCTCCCTTGTGAACTCTTTTCTTAGAACTCTTGTTTTTTGAACTTTATAATAGCCTGCATAAATAGGTGTTTTTGTTCTTGAATTAATTATGAATGAAGTTAGTAGATTGATTCTTTTCTTCGTTACCCTGTTCTTGAAACCCTAGTCCTAGAGGTAACATCTTTTCTCTTTCTCTTTCACGTCTTCCTCAGCATCAACTCACCCTGGCATAGAGCCTAGCCAGATCGAGAATAAATTTATCTCTTTCTCGACTTTTTCCTGTGTTAAGCCATACCAAAGCCAGATATGCAGAACCATCCCTCCTTGAGGTTGTGTTCTAACAATTGGTATTAGAGTGAGACTTCCTGCAAAATCAAGAACGGTGAATTTGCATTCTTGGAGATAAATCAGATTTTTTTTTCACGTCAGCAAGGGCTCCCACCTTTTTTGATTTTGACCAGGTGCAATCTGACCCTATTCTTGCGGTTCTTGCTGGATTTAGTTAATAAGTGTCACCTTGTGATTTTATTTTTGTATCGGACACCCTTTTTCGGCAATGTACTAGGCGTGAGGTTGATTTTTTGCAGCCCGCACCAAGATCAGATTCTTGGGTTTCGCAGGTTGGATTAGTTAGCATTTTTGGGAGAGTTTGATCAACCCAGGCATGTGCCTGAAATCAGTTCACGACACTAACGATCTGATCTTTTGTACAAAAGCCTTACGCCTATTGGGTTGTATGCGTTTAAGGGTTCTTTGTTTGGTCGTGAGTCCCTGGTGCACACTTCTTGAATTTGTAGCCATCCTGGACACTCTAAAGATGACACGAGCCCAAGATTTGTTTGGCGAGCTCCGCATTGAGATCTTGGCTCACAATAATCAAGTTGAAGAGACGATCAATAGGGTGATGTAGGGCTTTAGGGACATGAACAAACATATGGATGAGCTGAATGAGAAGCTAGATGAGCGGTTTTAACCAGTCCTTACGATTCTTGATTCCCTCCAGAACCAGGGAGCCCAGAGTAACTCATCAGGACGTCTTTGTTAAAATGTAGTATCTTTTATATATATATATATATATATATATATATCAAAACCTGATAAGGGTATTTATGTAAATTCACATATTTTACACATATTCTCATTTAAGAATATATTGTATTTTGTTTTTCTATTCTTTTATTTCCTTGTATTTTCTCTTTTTCTTTTTTAAATATGATGTGACATGGGGGGACCCCCAATACATAGGATGGAGCCCCCCCTCCAACGGTTAGATTTCTAACCGTTGGAGGGGTTCCAATCTATGTATTGGAGCCCCCCCATGACTCCAAAGTCTTATAAATAGGGGTGAACCCCTTTAGGTTTCTCAATGCTTTTGTAAAGCCCCTCTTGGGACTCAATATATTGAAGTTGTTATTTCTTATGCTCTTGTGCATTTGTATCCGTGCCTTTGTGCACTTGTGAGAGTTCTCCTTTGTGCCTTTGTGCATACTTCGTGTTTTTAGCTTTGTGTTTATGCACAAAATCTCTTTTTAGAGAGATTTTCACATGGTATCAGAGCCAAGTTGCTTGGGAAGGAAAATCGTGTGATTCTTCATAATATCGAGTGCCTCGAAAAGCATGCCTTCAATTTTTTCGAGATTGGCGTGAAGACTTCTCTTCATCAAATATTTTAGAAGATTACTACAACAAGTAAGAGTTAAAATCTCTTTGTGGTACGTATTTTTCTCCTTCATCTTATCTCTCTAATATATGGACTGAATATATGGAATGTCGGTTTAGTAAGCAACGAAGTAGTGATGGGAGTGTAGTGAAGCTTGGTGAGCAAGATATACCGGTGAATGATTATTTCAAATATTTGGGATCCATCATTCAAAAGTATGGAGAAATTGATGGAGATGTAAATCATAGGATAAAGGTTGGGTGGATGAAATGGAAAAGTGCTACTGGAGTGCTGTGCGATCGTAGAATGCCATTGCGGTTGAAGGGAAAGTTTTATAGGACGACTATTAGACCCGCTTTACTATATGGTACGGAATGTTGGGCTGCCAAGAGACATCATATTCAAAAAATGAGTGTAGCTGAGATGCGGATGCTTAGATGGATGTGTGGAAATACAATAAAAGATAAGATTCGGAACGAAGAGATACGTAAGAAGGTAGGTGTTGCACCCATTGAAAATAAGATGCGAGAGAATCGTTTACGGTGGTTTGGACATATTCGGCGAAGGCCTAATGATGCTCCAGTTAGAAGGTTGGAGAAATGGGAAAATATATTAGTTAAAAGAGGTCGGGGTAGGCCTAGGAAGACTTGGATGGAGATGATAGGAAAGGATATGAATGCTTTGAACCTCACCGAGGACATGGCGTTGGATAGAAATGATTGGAGGAAAAGGATTCATGTGGAAGACCCAAAATGAATTTCTTTTTTGGTTCATATCGCTGACCCCAATTGTTTTGGGATGAAGGCGTAGTTGTTGTTGTTGTTTTGTTGTATCTTATCTCTCTAATGGGTGAAAAAGACTCCTATTTCTCTCTTAGCTTTAAGCTCAATGGTTCCAATTATCACGTATGGGCCGGTAATATGGAAGCCCACATTAAAGGAAAAGGGCTTTGAGGTTATGTTTAAGGCTCGATTCCGGAAACAGAGCCAAAAATTACTTTGGTTGAAAGAGGAGAAATCAAAATTCTTGAGGGAGATGAAAGAACGAAGGCTCTTGAGAACATAGCAAAAAACATGAAGAGTGAGATATGAATAACTTCAAGATTTTGTCATGGATTTTCTCATCCGTTGAGACTAGAATCAACGCTAATATCATAAAGTTTAAAAAGGCTTCTCAAGCGTGAGAGTACCTTGAGAAGATGTATACTTCTAGGGACTTGTCCCACAAGTATTATCTCCAAAAGAGGGCGCTAACCCTTCTTTAAGGGGAGATAACTATAAGAGAGTACTTTGCTGAACTCTCCTCCATTTGGGATGAGCTTGCTATACTCGAACCCAAGTGGAGTGGAGAAGCCATAGAGCTTCGACATAAACAACTAGAAGAAGACTGATTTTTTAACTTTTTGAATGGGTTAAGACCCGAGTTTGAGCAAATAAGATCTTCTCTCCTATCCTCCTTCACTTCTCCCTCTCTTGAAGATGTTATTACTAAATTAAGTGGAGAGAAAACTTGTAAAGCCCGTTAAAAAAAAATCGTGTTGTACACGTGTCAGACATGTGCAGGGCACGTGTTAGACACGTGTCAAGGTTTGGTCTGCCTTGTCGGGCCCGGGTCTGAGTCTGAGTCTAAGCCAGACCCGAGCCTGACCCGAACCCGGGTTCTCGAAGCTTTGAGAACTTGCGTCTTTTAAAGGACGCAGGCACCTCGGGCGAAGGGGAAAAACCCTCGCCCCTTCTCTCTCTCTCTCCTCTGCCTCCTCTCCTAGCTCTGTCCCGAGTGTTGCAGGAAGCCGACAACTGAAGCCGCCGGCAGCCTCTGAGTTCCGGCAACCCACACCGGTGACTATCGATCGTCGGTAACCTCTTGTCAGCGACCTCCCCTATCACCGCCTCTTCCTCTCTTCTCTCACGACGGTGGCTTCAGCAGACAACCCGACGACCGTCGTCGACGATGACCTCGTTTCTCCGGCGGCCACCTGCGACATCGTCGACGACCTCCCGTCCGATCATCGGCTGCACCAGAGCCCCCGATGCTGGAGTCTCCGGTCTCTCCTCTGTCATTGTTTCCCGTAGCCTCTCGGTCCACGAGCGATCGCTGGCGATTGAAGCCGCCATCCTCCTCGGTGTTGTTGTCAACCCTTCCGATCGGCGATCCCTCGTTTCCCCCTTCTTCCCTTCTCGACCACCATGACCATCTACGGCTGCCGTCGGCGACAGCCTCGTCGGTCTTCCCCCTTTTCTCTCGTGTTGGGCCGACACCACCCAACATTGGAGCAACATTGACGCCGGCTACGCCTTGCTGGAACCCTGTTCTCGGCTCCCCTTCTTCTGCGGCCTCTGACGACGGTGCTGCCGACATCCTCCCCCTGGCCTTCCACCTGGTGTTTCGGCAGACCCCGACAACAATTGCCATCGTCGGCAACCACCTCAACCGGACAACTCCCGACGAGTCTCGACGACCCCGTTACCCTCTCCCATTGCTGTCGACTTCCGAGGTAACTCCCTCTATCGTTGTTTTTTGGAGACATCGGCAGGAGGTCGCCGACCTCCTGCCTCCCTTCCTCCCCTTCTTGTTTTGTCTCCGTCCCCTTGCCATTCGTTGAGGCGACAGGGGGCTCCACTCTCCCTGTCCTTGCTGTGTCAGCAGGGGGGCTCTGCTCCCCCTGCCCTTCTTGCTATGTCGGCAGGGGGCTCCGCCCCCCTTGCCATTTGCTTTGTCGACAGGGGGCTCCGCTCCCCCTGTCCCCCTTGCTGCGTCGGTAGGGGGGGCTCAGTCCCCCTGCCATTTGCTTTGTCGACAAGGGGCTCTGATCCTAGTCCCTTTTGTTTTGCCGGCAGGGGGACTTCCCCCCTGCTTTCTTGTTGTTTCCCGGTAGGGGGAGAAGCTCCCCCTGCCCTCTGTTGTTCCTCAGCAGGGGCCGAAGCCCCCTGCTCTCCTGTTGCTTCTCGGCCGGGGGTTCTGCCCCCCCTGCCTCCTGCGTTTTGCCGACAAGGGGCCGGGGAGAAGCTCCCCCTACCTTCTGTTGTTCCTCAGCAGGGGCCGAAGCCCCCTGCTCTCCTGTTGCTTCTCGGCAGGGGGTTCTGCCCCCCTGCCTCTTGCGTTTTGCCGGTAGGGGGCGAAGCTTCCCCTGCCTCCTTTGGTTTCCCAGTATGGGGCGAAGCCCCCCTGCCTTCTTCCTGTTTTCGAGCAGGGGGCAAAGCCCCCTGCACCTCGTTTGTTCTCTGGCAAGGGGCTTTACCCCCTTGCCTTGCTCCTGTTGCCGACAGGGGCAGAGCCCCTGTCTGTCTCGTTTCCAGCAGAGGGCTGCTCCCCCTATTCTGTTTCCTGTTGAGGCAGGTTCGACAAGGAGCCTCTGCTCCCTCCTCTGCCTTTTCTGCCCCTGCCTCTGTGGCTTTTTGCCAGGTAGGGGTGAGGCCCTTGCCTCCTGCATCCTCGCGGGCAGGGTGCAGTGTCTCTGCCCCTGCCTCTGCATTTCTGGCAGTCTAGGAGCAGGCCTCTCTGTCCCGCTCGTGTGGCTGGGGGCTAAGCCCTTAGCCCTCTCTGCTGTTCGGGCATGCAGGGAGCAAGGCTCCCTGCCTCTTCCACTGTTTACTGTCGGTGGTCAGCAAGGCTCTGTCAAGGGGCCATTGTTGCTTCAGCAGGTAGGGAACCCAGGACTCCCTGCCTTGCTGCCTTTGTTGTTTTTCTGCAAGGAGCTGAGCTCCCTGCCTACCCTCGTGTTTGGAGTCCGGTACCACTGCAGGTCTTACCGGACCCGCTTCTCGTTTATATTACGGCATATACTAACATTCTAAGCATCACAGGTTGAACAATGGATCCTGCTTGCTCTTTGTGGCTCGAGCTTGCGCTTACCTACACCGCGGGCGTACGAGGACCCGCAACCCCTCAAGATAGGGGATTCTTGCGTTAAAGGACAATGAACAGATAAATGTTAAATAAGGAAAGATAATTAAAAGAGGATGATGTACGTATAAAATATATACGTATGTCTTTTAATTCAAGGACGCGGTTTCGCGATCCTTGTCCTCTTTACTTTTCTTGCACTTTTCTTTTCTGTTGCTGCCGCGCTATATGTGCCCAGGCTTTTAGTTCATGTCTTTACAGTTCATGTCATTTTAACTCAAGGACGCGGTTTCGCGATCCTTGTCCTCTTTACTTTTTCATACTTTACTTTCCTGCTGCCCGTGCTTTGCGCCATGGCATTTACTTGTATATGTATGCCTTTTTACTCCAGGATGCTATCCTGGTCCTCCTTTACATTCTCGCACTTTACTTTCTACATTTACTTTTGTTGTCCCGCGCTTTATGCGCCATGACCTTACTACTTACTACTTTACTTTCCTGTTGTAGTCGTGCTTGCTTTTGCACTTACTTTTTTGTATGTGTTCGTCCTTACTTTGTTGTCGCACTTCGTGCATATGCTTTGCTCGTGCATGTATTCTTATCTCTGTCATATGCTCCTTTACTTGCTTACGCTTATTGTTTAATCGAGGTACAACTCCATGCCTCGCGAGTCATCTTTTGCACTTGCTTAGTCAGGATAGGATCTCATACCTCGTGAGTTGCTTACGTAGTTGTCTGCTTGTGTGTTTCGATGGTTGATGTATGATTCCATACCTCGTGTGTGGCTTGTGCGTTTTACGCTTGAGGTGCAGCTTTGCACATCGAGTCTTGCACCTCGATTTGCCACGACACTATAATGTGCATGGGTTTGCCCCTTGTCAGCTTGCACTCCCTGAGTGTATACCGTTTCACTTATTTGTCTTAAAAGCCACGACACACACTTATGCACTTCGGTTCTCCAACAATAATGGTTTTTATGTGCAAACCTATTTTAAAAAATGTATAGCTTAGTAAAGCAAATTTCGAAAGCCTTTTGCGAGATAGCAACTGGATCTCCCAAATCGATGTATTTGGGAGAAGTGTGTTGCAACTTCGGTTCGCGTATTTGATACGACTCAGATAACCTTGTTTAGGAGCCTATGCACGAGTAGTGCGAGAGTCCTATCGAGGTACTTGCGCCATCACTAAGATCGACATTATATCACCTTTGATGCGAGACTTGGTTTCTAGGCTTTCTGGTCAAACTAAGATAGTTGGCACACTTCTTTCTTTTGCGAGATTATCGCAAGATTATTGTTGATGGATTTCTTTTAAGAAATCCATGCTCCTCTCCATGTAGTTGTACTCTCTGTCATGTACAATATGTTTGGACTACGAAAAGCAGGATGAGAGGTCTGTAGTAACCTCGAAACGTGTATTGACACTTTAAGGTAATCATGCAATGTTGATATTCGCCTAATAGGCAAAATGCTTGCAACTGTCTAAAGGACCTGAGCGTGATAAGTTGGAACTCGAATGAGTTCACTGTGGACTTCTGTAAAGCAGATGTGTGAGGGATTTCCTATGAAAAATCCTTATCCCTCTCATCATGGTTGTACTTTTGAACAGGTACGTTGCGTATTACGGTGAGTAGGATGAGAGGTGTGTGGTTGTCTCGAACGCGTAATTGCGCGTGTAATTCACATAATGATAATTATGCGTCTTTACAGGCAAGATGTTCAATTGAGTCGAAAGACCAGAGCATGTAGAATGGGACAACGGTTAAGAAACCCTCCGTTGTGCCCGTTCGGGATGGTTCATCAAGAAAGAGGATGAATGGTACAAAACTCTGATGGACAAACCATTAATAGTTATTATGGGCAAAGGTCCGACTTCCCCAGTCATTAGAGGTAGGGAAAAATGTGGGCTACCATAAGTATCCTAGGTGGTAGTCGCCTGACACTTCTGCAGAAGTTGGATGCATCCATAGGCCATGTTCGCCTTTGGGACTTACTCTCTTGGTCACTGGCCGTCCTCTTAGGATGCGGACTCAGTCAGTCATTCAGGGTATAATAAAACACATAGCATAATGGACCCCCGAATCGATCTCAGCTGTTTCTACGTTTCGTGCCTTGTGCGTACCTACAATGGCTTGTTCATAATGAGAACAAGATATAACCTACGTACATGATTATGAGATATGCGTGCTCTGACGTGAATTGATTGCTTGCTTACTCGATAGTTCAGTATGCTACTCATTGATCTATGCACGCCTGTCGAGGTGTTACTCTAGTTGGTTAAACTGCTTACGCAGTTCTTTGGTAAGTAATAACTAGCTTCTCGTACTAGTCAATTGCTTATAATACTAGCATTATGCTAGTTGTTACACATTGTGATATAACTGCTGCCGTATGATTGCTTAACATGTGTAACTTATAAATTGCTTGTGATGCAACAACTTGTACTTTACGATTAATATAGTCACTTGCCGATGAACTGAACCATTTAATGATCATTGTATGTATTGTGAGCATTGTTATGAATGCTTGTCTTATTCAGTTGCTTTGTTTGACTGTTGGATAGAGTTAGTTACTCTTCACCTTTAGAATCAGTTGGATTGCTATAGTTGCTTGTTTAGCACTATGATCCTTACTGTCCTTGTATTTAGCTATTTGTCTTACTTGGATTTTGCTTACACCATGGCACGTTTGGTGAGATCTGCTAGTCTTGCTTTTTCCTACTTGATCTAGCGAATATCTTGCTTATTTCAACCTTTGTTTCTTCTTGTCTTTTGCACCCCTACTAGTTTGTGTGAGACTGACCCATTTCATGGGCAGGTGGTGAGCAGGTTAAGACAACTTGCGATGACGTGATGCGTTCAAGGCGAGACCCTTTCCCTGACGTTGCACTCCTGAGGACACTTTTGGTAAATGTGGTATAAAGTTTCTTTGAAAGCATTTCTTCTGATAAAACTTTCAACAAACAACAACAACAACAACTACGCCTTCATCCCAAAACAATTGGGGTCAGCGATATGAACCAAAAAAGAAATTCATTTTGGGTCTTCCACATGAATCCTTTTCCTCCAATCATTTCTATCCAACGCCATGTCCTCGGTGAGGTTCAAAGCATTCATATCCTTTCCTATCATCTCCATCCAAGTCTTCCTAGGCCTACCCCGACCTCTTTTAACTAATATATTTTCCCATTTCTCCAACCTTCTAACTGGAGCATCATTAGGCCTTCGCCGAATATGTCCAAACCACCGTAAACGATTCTCTCGCATCTTATTTTCAATGGGTGCAACACCTACCTTCTTACGTATCTCTTCGTTCCGAATCTTATCTTTTATTGTATTTCCACACATCCATCTAAGCATCCGCATCTCAGCTACACTCATTTTTTGAATATGATGTCTCTTGGCAGCCCAACATTCCGTACCATATAGTAAAGCGGGTCTAATAGTCGTCCTATAAAACTTTCCCTTCAACCGCAATGGCATTCTACGATCGCACAGCACTCCAGTAGCACTTTTCCATTTCATCCACCCAACCTTTATCCTATGATTTACATCTCCATCAATTTCTCCATACTTTTGAATGATGGATCCCAAATATTTGAAATAATCATTCACCGGTATATCTTGCTCACCAAGCTTCACTACACTCCCATCACTACTTCGTTGCTTACTAAACCGACATTCCATATATTCAGTCTTACTCTTACTCAACTGAAAACCTCTAGCTTCCAATGTCTGTCTCCATAATTCTAACTTAGCATTAACCCCAGCTCTAGACTCATCAATCAAAACAATATCATCAGCAAACAACATACACCACGGTATATTTTCTTGAATTGATCTCGTAAGCTCATCCATCACTATCGCAAATAGGAAAGGGCTTAAAGCAGATCCTTGATGTAACCCAACCGTTATCGGAAAATTGGTTGTCACCCCTCCACAAGTGCGGACATTGGTTACTACTCCTTCATACATATCTTTAATTATACTAATGTACTTGAGAGAAACACCTTTCTTCATCATTGTCCACCAAAGAACGTCCCTAGGTACTCTATCGTATGCCTTCTCTAAATCAATAAAAACCATATGCAAATCTTTGTTCCTCTCTCTATATCTTTCAATAAGTTGTCTAAGAAGATGTATAGCTTCCATAGTTGATCTTCCAGGCATAAAACCAAATTGATTCTCCGATATCATGACAACCTTCCTCAACCTAGACTCAATCACCCTCTCCCAAAGTTTCATAGTATGACTCATGAGTTTTATACCACGATAGTTTGTGCAATCTTGTATATCACCCTTATTCTTATATAAAGGCACCAAAGTACTCTTCCTCCACTCATTAGGCATCTTATTTGTTCGCCAAATCAAGTTAAAAAGATTTGTCAACCATTCTAAACCTTTCTCTCCCAAGCATTTCCAAGCCTCGATAGGTATACCATCTGGGCCAACTGCCCTTCTTGATTTCATTTTCTTCAAAGCCTCTGCAATTTCTTTCTTTTGAATCTTGCGCATGAAGTCACGATTTATCTCATGAAAAGGAATGGAGAAGTCTCCAAGATCTTGAGTATGACTATCATTAAATAGCTTATCAAAATAATCTTTCCATCTCTCCTTAATCTCCTCATCTTTGACTAAAACCCTTTGCGTTTCATCTTTGATACATCTAACCATACCCAAATCCTTCGATTTCCTATCTCTCATCTTTGCAAGCCTATAAATATCCTTCTCGTCTTCTTTGGTATCCAACTTGTCATAAACCTCCTTATATACCTTAGCCCTCGCGTTTCGAACAACTTTTTTAGCTTCCTTCTTTGCTATCATATACTTCTCCAAATTCTCATTATCACGACTCTTAGATTTCTATAACACTCTCTTTTAACCTTAATAGCTAATTTGACATCCTCGTTCCACCATGATGTATCCTTACCTAGTGGTGCACCGCCTTTAGACTCACCCAATACCTCCTTAGCTACTTTTCTCATACCACCCGCTATCTTATTCCACATTGATTCTGAATCCTCCTCGAGACACCAATCAACTTCCTTAACTACCTGCTCTACAAACATTCCTTGTTTAGCTCCTTTCAGTGCCCACCACTTAATTCTAGGATCTATCATATGTCTATCCCTTTTGCGGCATTGTCTAATTCTAAGATCTAAAATTAAGACTCTATGTTGTGTAGCTACACTTTCTCCTGGTATAACCTTACAATCGATGCAACAACCCCTATCTCTTTTTCTAAGTAGGAAAAAATCTATCTGACTCGTATTAACCCCACTTTTAAATGTTACTAGGTGAGACTCCCTCTTCCTAAACCAAGTGTTTGCTAAGATCATATCATAGGACAAACAAAAATCTAAAATCCTTTCTCCACTTTCATTTCTTTCTCCTATACCATAGCCTCCATGGATATTCTCAAATCCATCCCTACTAATGCCTACATGTCCATTAAGGTCACCGCCGATGAAAAGCTTTTCTCCATAAGATGTCTCTTGTACTACTCCATCTAAATCTTCCCAAAATTGATGCTTAATGGAATCATCTAAACCTACTTGAGGTGCATAAACACTAATAATATTAATAATATCCGTACCTAATACTAATTTAATAAGTAAAATTCTATCACCCTTCCTACGGACCTCAACTACATTATCTATAAACTGACGACTCATAACAATCCCTACTCCATTCCTATTCCTATTTATTCCTGTATACCAAATCTTATATCCCCAAGGTTCTATCACTTTAGCTTTCTCACCTACCCATTTGGTCTCTTGAAGACATAAAATATCAATCTTTCTCCTACACATAACATCTACTAACTCTACCAACTTACCAGTTAAAGACCCTATGTTCCAAGTGGCTAACCTAATTTTATGGTCTTGGACTAACTTCTTTACCCCCACCCGTCCAACAAAGTGAGGGAACCCTTGCCTATTTGACACCACACCCGGGCGCCGGTGTGACGCGTCGCTTCTGGGCGACGACCTAGCAACCTTTGCACATTTATCACTGCCTCCGGGCCTAGAGAGTACAGCGCGTCGCTCAGTAGGGAACGCCCCAACGAAATTCTCATATTGGTTCATTTTCATAGGATATGACAAAGTTTTTATGCTGGCTGTCACAGGCCTACCGCAACCCTTCTGATAAAACTTTGGATTACTAAAATTGTATTACAAAAACTTTGTTCTTCTTTTTATTTCAATAAAATATATATTCGAGTTGCAAAACGTTTTGTAAAGGGAAGTTTGTGTTGTAATGCGCATAAGGTCCAGGGACTTGCTATTTCAAACATGATTTTCTGCTGAACTCCTGTTTCAAACTTTGATAAGTAATCGATTTCAAAGCTTTCAACCTTTTTTATAAAAGGTTTCAAGTCCATGATTTTGGGGCATTACAAAACTCGTATGGGCATTAGCAAGCAAAATACAAGTGTTCTTGCAATGCCCACAAATCAAGAGGAGTGTGATGGTGCTAATGCCGTTTCTAGGCCCGGTAACAACTTGAGAACATATAAACCTCCTCACTTCAAAAGCCAAAATCAAGGATCCAATGGTGGTCAAGGCGGAAGAAGGGACTATAGTAAAATTGTGTGTCACTTTTGTAAGGAACCAAGTCATATCAAACCAGTTTGTCCCAAATGGAAGAAATTACTAGCAATGACAACAACGTCTCAACCACAAAAAGATGAATATTCAAATGGAGCTCTCTCTTTAAATCAAATTATGGAAGCTCTTCAACCTCTTCTTAAGGGAGCTATTTCTGGTGCCGCCGTGTCCACTTCTTCCTCTCCAGTTAAATCTCTTGGCTTTTAGATTCAGGTGCATCATTTCATATGACCCTAAACATCTCTTCTCTTTCCGAATATTCTAAAAGTTCGTCAACATCTTTTGTTTCAACCGCAGATGGTACTTCTCTTGAAATTAAGGGAATTGAAAATTTTGAAACCCAAAACTTCTTTATTCTTAAAATTAGATTTATACCAAAATTGAATTTAAATTTACTTTCCGTCTCTCAACTCTCGGACCTCGGGTGTGACATTCAATTCTCATCTGATAAATGTTTAATACAGGATCATCGGTCTGGGAGGTTGATTGGGGAAGACTCTAGGAAAGGAGACTTGTACTATGTGGACTCTCTTCAAATTCCTAAAACCACCTTTTGTAATGTGGCTCAACATAAAGACATAAATGTTTGGCACAAGAGACTTGGTCATCCCAACATTACCAAGTTGTCCTATTTGCATTTTGTTAAAAATCTTTGTAAAAGTACTTTCTCGTGTAATGATTGCATTCTTGGAAAAATGAGAAGTATGCCTTTTGAACAAAGATCTATGTTTACCACTAAACCTTTTGAAATTATTCATTCGGATGTTTGGGGACCGGCACCCGTTATATCAAAGGGATGTTTTGCCTATTATGTGATTTTTGTTGATGATTTTCACGATATTGTTGGGTATATTTTCTCAAACATACTCTTGAAGTCTTTTCATGTTTTAAATCATATCATATAATGATTAAAAATCAATTTAATAGTAATTTAAAAATATTTAGGACCGATTCCGGAGGTCAGTACCTCTCTAATGAGTTTAAAAAATATCTTGAAGACTATGGTATAATTCATCAAAGATCTTGTCCTAAAACACCACAACAAAATGGTTTGGCCGAAAGGAAGCATAGACATATCATTGAAACCACTAGAACCCTTCTTATTTCTCAAAGTATTCTAAATTTTTTTTGGGCCGAGGCGACTTTTGCTTCCATTTATCTTATTAACCGTCTTTCATCCAAAAATTTAGATAAAATATCTCCTTTTGAGACTCTATATAAAAAAGAACCTGATTATAATAGGCTAAGAATTTTTGGTTGTAAGTGTTTTGTCCTTATAGATAAAAATGATAAGCTTTCACCAAAAGCCATCCCTTGTGCTTTTCTTGGCTATTCTGAAACCCCAAAAGGATTTCAATGTTATGATGCTAAGAATGCTAAGTTATATGTCTCAAGAAATGTAACGTTTTTGGAAAATGATAGTGGTTTTGAAAAGAATGAATCTCATTTAAAAAATATCGACTATTCCTTTCTTTTTGATCTATTATCTAAGGATGATGATATCTCTAGTGATGATGAATCAACATATAACAGTGATAATGAAGTGGTTGAAATCAACAATAGTTATAACCCTACTACCTCTCAAGAAGAAAATATAACTAGAGATCCTATCACCTATTCACGTAGAGATAGAAGCACCTTTAGAAGTGATGTTGAGCAATATAGTGAACCTGCCGAATCTATCTCCACACATGATTCAAATCCTAGAAGAACCGAAAGAACTAGAAGAACTCCCTCTAGATTTGTATCCTTTGATTCATTCTCTCCTAAATATCGGGCTTGCTCTAGTGCCATTTACTCATATTTTGAACCAAATAATTTTGAAGATGTCAAACGATGTATTGAATGGAGAGAAGTCATGGAGAGTGAACTCAAAGCACTTAAGAAAGCCAACATTTGGGAATTTCAAACGCTTCCTAGTTGTAAGAAAACTATAGGATGCCGATGAGTGTTCAAAGTTAAAACCAAGAGCGATGGATCTCTTGAGAGGTATAAAGCTCGCCTAGTAGCTAGAAGGTATAGTCAAGAATACATGATTGACTATGAAAAGACATTTGCTCCAGTAGCTCGTATGGTTACTGTTAGATGTCTCATCACTATTGCTTCCATTAGAAAATGAAATATTTATCAAATGGATGTCAAAAATGCTTTTTTAAATGGTGACCTTAATGAAGAAGTATACATGGATGCTCCACCTGGTATGAAAATTCCTAAAAATAAAGTTTTTTTGTCTTCGCAAGGCTTTTTATGACCCGAAACAAGCTCCCAAAGCTTGACACGATAGGTTTAACAATGTAATGACTGAAAATGAATTTTTTTCATGTTATACTGACATTGCATTGTTTGTTAAGAAATCTGATGCATGAATTGTTATATTACTATATGTTGATGACATGTTGATAACAGGAGATGATACTAAAGGAATCAAAAGTATTAAATCTATCTTGACTTCAAAATTTGAGATGTCAGACTTAGGTTTTTTGACATATTTTTTGGGAATTGAGGTTGCTTATTCTCACAGAGGTTACTTTCTGTCTCAAACTAAACTTGTTTGTGAGATTCTTGACAGATCAGGAATCACATATGACAAGGTCTGTGAAACTCCTGAAATAGTGGGTTCAAAGATGAAAATTGATGACGACATTCTTCTAAAAGATCCCACACCCCTAACGTATCTCAGCATTACTAGGCCTGATATTTCTCATGCAGTACATGTTGTCAGTCAATTTCAACATGCACCTACTTCAGTCCATATGAGCATCATTTTTCGCATCATCAGATAGATACATAAAGGGTACAATAAACAAGGGAGTATTTCTATCTTCTTCTTCTGAATTAAGTTTAATTGCTTATACTGACTTTGATTGGGGAGGTGACCCAAATAACCGTCACTCCACCATTGGTTTTTGTATTTTTTAGGTGAATCATTAATTTCTTGGAGATGCAAGAAGCAATAGAAAATATCGCTTTCATCCACCGAAGCTGAGTATAGAGCCATGGCGTCTACCACCATGGAGATTGTTTGGATTCCCAGCTTGTTGGAAGATATGGATATTCAAGTTCAAGGGCCCACAAAATTATGTTGTGATAATAAAAGTGCAATCTACATTGCCAAAAATCACACATTTCACGAGCGCACGAAGCACATCGAGATGGACTGCCACCATGTTCGTGAAGAATATTTATGAAGAACCATTGACCTTCCTTACATTACATTAGAATATCAACTGGCAGACTTCTTCACCAAGGCGCTGTGCTCTCCAAGATTTAACTTCCTTCTTGGCAAACTGTCGGTTGTGTCACCCTAAGTTTGAGGGGGGGTGTTAAAATGTAGTCTCTTTTATATATATATATATATATATATATATATATATTTATATATATAGAAAGACACATGTACACACACACACATATATATATATATATATATATATATATATATATATATATATATATATATATATATATCTCAAAACCCAATAAGGGTATTTATGTAAATTCACATATTTTACGCATATTCTCATTTGAGAATATGTTGTATTTTGTTTTTCTATTCTTTTATTTCCTTGTATTTTTTCTCTTTTTCTTTTTTAAATATGATGTGACATGGGGGAACCCCCAATACATAGGATGGAGCCCCCCCTCCAACGGTTAGATTTCTAACCGTTGGAGGGGCTCCAATCTATGTATTGGAGCCCCCCCATGACTCCAAAGTCTTATAAATAGGGGTGAACCCCTTTAGGTTTCTCAATGCTTTTGTAAAGCCCCTCTTGGGACCCAATATATTGAAGTTGTTATTTTTTTATGCTCTTGTGCATTTGTATCCATGTCTTTGTGCACTTGTGAGAGTTCTCTTTTGTGCCTTTGTGCACACTTAGTGTTTTTATCTTTGTGTTTATGCACAAAATCTCTTTTTAGAGAGATTTTCACAGTCTCGGGGGATCGAGCATGAACGGTTCAGAGTCAGGATCCACCAATGGGCCCTATTCTGTCCGTCAACCCCGGTTGCACTTCCCAAAGTTCGTTGATGAGGACCCCGCCAATTGATTATTCCTTGCTGAGCAATATTTTAAAATTACCAAAATGCTAGAGTAAGATCAGGTTGCCTGTGCTTCGATTCACATGGAGGAAGAGGCAATCCGTTGGTACCACTGGTTAGAGACTCAGTTGGTTACGTCCTCTTGGGAGGCCTTCTCCCGGGCCTTGGTAATACGATTTGGTCTTTTTGCCTATGCCAACCATCATGTTATGTTGTCCAAGATCCGCCTACATGACAACATCATGAAGTACTAAGCTGACAGGGTGGTCCCTGGAATCGTTGATTGGGGCATTCATAATAGGGCTCAAGTCGGACCTGTAGATCGAGGTTCAAGCCGCAAGACCCATCGCCCTAATCTAGTGTTTCAAATTGACACGTGTGGCTGAGGAGAAACTATCTAGGATGGGCTCGTATTGGTCTTGTACCAGTGGGACGACCAACCAGAGATTCATGTCTCATGAGGTTGACCATCCAATCAAGCCAACTAGTCATGCAGATGCAGGACAACCCGCCTCTGGACCCATGCCCGCGTGCAATGGTGTAAGGTTTGAAACGCCGGTGATATAAAGTAATATAAAGTGAAACGTCAGTCATACTCAAGGACCATTGCGTAAGGTCCAACTCGCTGACTATAATTGCAACATCGGACTGGTAAACCCTTAAGATCCATTGTAAAGCCGTTGTTGTCCTAAGCAACCAAAAACACAACTTCGACTTGGCCAACGGAAAGGACCTGCAAAATCAAAGCATGTGGAAAAACCCTGCACCTAGGGTTTGACCCCGGAGGAGACAATGATTAGTTGCTCAACAATTTTCGGAGTTCTCGCTTTGAGGACAAGGTGAGTTTGAGAGAGGTGGATTGTTAGGACCGCCTCAGATCCATTCACAATGAACCAAATCCTCCCAAGAGACCCAATCTAGGGAGGACTGAAGGACCTCCCTTCTTGGACTCGTATTTTTTTTGGACTCTTTTTTTCGAACTCTTGTTTCTTTTTAACTCTATGATAGTATCATAAATAGGTGTTTTGTTCTTGAATTAACTATGAATGAAGTTAATAGATTGATTCTTTTCTTAGTTTACCCTGATGTTGAAACCCTAGTCCTAGAGGAAACACCTTTTCTTCCCCTTTTCTTCCACATCTTCTTTGGCAACAACCTACTCCTATTGGTCATATCTGACGCAAAACCTAGTCAGATTGAGAACAATTTTCTCTTTTTTGGCTTTTTCCTGTGTCAGACTATACTGAAGCCGAATCTGCAGAACTGTCCCTCATTGAGGTTGGGTTCTGATACCCTGAACCTATCTGGAACTTCCAGAACATTTGGTGGAGACCTGTGTGGAATAGAGTGATCTTAATGATGACAAGAATCAGTCATTTTATGATGTTGGCATTGCTTGAGCAAATGGTTAATTTAATCCTAAGAGTTTAAAGTTGGCATTTTTAAGTAGCTGAAATTATCAAAACACCCTTAAGATGGTGCCCTTTTTTGAGAATTTCTTGTTACCTTTTGAGTTAAAAAAGTTCATTTGCTTTTATAAAAACTACCAAACTACCATTTGTTTTTGAAAATTGTGTTTGATCTTTATGTTTTATTTCAAATAGTACTTAGTTAACCCTTAGATGTAACAAAACTAATTTTCAAACCATCACCACCTCAAGGATGTTTGATACTATTAAGCTACTTGAAAATGAATCTCTATTGAAATATGCCTAGGAAGTCCTCAAAAGAGAAACCATACTGAACACATATATGTGATTCATTGAGTTGATTCAACTTGAACCTATGATTCGTAGCTCAATAGTTCTGTACCTTTATTAGTACCAAATATAAACACTAAACCCTATATATATATATATATATATATATATATATATATATATATATATATATATATATATATATATATATATATATATATATATATACGAGAGAGATCACGTTCATTGTGTTTTAAAAGCTTCTCATGGTGTTATAAATGCATCTTTTATCCCTCGTTTGATATTTCTAACTTATTATTCTTTGATCTTGCGGTACAGCATTTAGATCACGATGGAGTTAGCTTTTGTAGGCGGATAACATTTGATGATAATGCCATTACAAATGCTATTGAGATATATGATAACTTGAGGTAGTTCTTTGCTGGATTTATCTGGTTGCACAAATTATATTATGGGCATGATATGACATTTCTTCATCTTTTCTTCATGGCCTTTTCATTTTTTCATTCAGTGGGAACATACATTTCATGGCCTCAAATAATGATTCTGGAGTACGAGAATTTGAATCGGAGAGGTTTCAGCTTTTGAAACACTTTTCCTTCCCTTGGGCAGTAAATGTAAGTTGTATGGAATTCTCTCTCTTATTTTTGTTTTTTGGTTTCCCTCATTTACTAGTTCCCTTGCTAACTGGGCAGTTGATTTTTGTTATTTGTATGTTGTTATTTGGCAGCATACATCCATCAGTCCAGACCGCAAACTTCTTGTAGTTGTTGGAGACAACCCGAAGGGTTTGCTCGTGGATGCGCAGAGTGGAAAGGTATGCGCCTTAAAATAAATGAAACAATTCTTTATATCTGCTTATTATTTTAGCTTTTTTTGCATGAAAACTACGTACTTTGTAATGTTTTGTCTTCCTATTTTAATTGGTTGCCTTCAAACCAGAGTCCAGTCCAACTAGGTCAGGTCTGCACTCCATTCACCTAGTCACCTGACACTCCATATTTAACCAAGATTCAACCTGGTTTTAAATACATATTTATGTTTTTAATGAAAAGAGGTGTTACTTGATTTGGTCGGATGAGTTATACGTGGTTAGATTCAGCTCTTCAGCTTAGATAAAGGAATGAGAGAGAGAGAGAGAGAGAGAGAGAGAGAGAGAGAGAGAGAGAGAGAGAGAGAGAGAGAGGCCAGCTTATTTTCTATAAAATATATTGCTTCATGCAAGTGTAACTAAAGAATGAGCAATGCTATATGCATCTCCACGCAATTAGCATAGACACATAGTTACTGGAAGCTTCTAAAAACTTCAGAAGCTCACTTGGAAGCACAAAACCATGCACTTAGTTCATACTTCTGAAGTTTTATGGGAAGCTCGCTTCCCTCAATATGAAATTGAACTTTCGCTGATGTTAGAAATGCACTTTTCATGTTTTAATTTAAATTTTTATTATTATTATATAACCTACAAACTATTGGTGTTTATGGAAAAAGGTTTTTATCATTTTTTTCCTTTTCACTTCCTACTCAATTCCATTATTTTGCTTCTCACTTCTTATCCTTCTTAAATGCTTCATGCTTGACACTTCAAGGCATTTTCTTAACACCTGCTTCTTGTGTCATGTTTTATGCATCATTCTTTGCGCTCACGTCATCCTCTTGAAACTGTGGATCAGCATCTTAAGCTTGGTGGGACGCTTGGTTGCAGGGAAGATCTTACTGTGATATTGCTAATCAGTGTATCTTTGATATTTCAGACTCTGTCAACGTTGGAGGGTCATTTAGATTTCTCATTTGCATCTGCATGGCACCCTAATGGCTGCACTTTCGCTACGGGGAACCAGGACAAGACATGCCGGCTGTGGGATATTAGGAATCTGTCTTCATCTGTTGCAGTGCTGAGGGGCAACATGGGTGCAGTGCGATCAATCCGTTATTCCTCAGACGGACGGTTCATGGCGATGGCCGAGCCAGCTGATTTTGTGCACATATATGACACTAAGTTGGACTGCAAGAAGCGGCAGGAGATTGATTTCTTTGGTGAGATCTCAGGCATCTCTTTCAGTCCGGATACTGAATCACTTTTCATTGGAGTGTGGGATCGCATCTACGCCAGCCTGCTCCAGTACAGTAGAAGGCACTCATACAGTTATCTTGATTCGTGCATCTGATATGATAGGCAAGCCAGACATTGAAGGCAATGGTGGTAATGGTGATGATTGGAGCAAACAAACTGAAACTGGGCTTGGTCGTCCCCAAACTAATGAAAAAGGGTTTGGATGGTCACCAGTGTAAGATGTACAGAAATTGTTTAGAGTGAAAGATTTCAGCTATTTAGATGTTTACTGTCCGGAAGGATCTGGCTTTTGCAAATAAACTTCCAGGACTTTGACAATGTGGTGCTCTGATTTGTGTGATATCACTCCCTTTCATCTGATGTTTATCAACCATGCTGAATCAAATGCAGGGTTGGTTCCTTTTCTATTTGTAACAGGTCGAAGCCGGCACTTGGAGGCCTACTGCATTGGAATGTCCTGCCAAGGTATGGTATCGGTCGTGGCACTTGGTGCCAACCTTGTGGCCAGCACCCCTGCCTCCAAGGAGCTTGCTGCTTTGGCTTGCTCACAGGAGATGCCCGCACGAGATGCGGGGATGTCTCTGCGTCTGGTACCGATCCCATAACCATGTGGGCTCCTCCAGCGGGATTTTATATTGCTGTTCCAGGAAAGCAATCTGATATTTGTGTGAAAATGATAACTGAAACTGATGGGTCTGGGTCTGCTATGGGAGATGAGGATCAAAGTTGGGCCTAACCTTGATGCGATCCATATCATTGTATTTGGTTTTATCCGGCTATTTGGTTTTATTCGGCTTGGTCTTGCTGGGCTTGCAAGATTTGTGCCTCTTTGCTTCCTGATGCAGGCCTCTTTGGTGCACTTGTGAGGCATGTTTGCTTGTATCTCATGTGATTTGGAACCCACGGGGCAGACTGTGATTTCCAATCATATGAAAAGTGAGTAAAATGACCCCTATTGTGATTTAGAATCACAAGGAATTCTTTATCACGTTTCCTTGCACGTGAGAAATGGGGCAAATGAGAGTTCTCTTACAAATTATAAAAATATAGTTCTCATTTTTGGAGAGCCTATCGAGTGATAAAAGTGATTTGGCATCCTCGCATCCACAATGTACACAAGGACCATGATGAAGCAATGGACGGTGAAGATGCCAAATCACCTTTTTAAAGTGATTTAACAGATCACCTGATCTGCTCCCTAGATAGCAGTGGATTTCAGTTGCACACCTTTTTTTTCTTTTTTTCGAGACATTATTATGTCCATTATCGCCCAAGCTATTTGTGTGTGGTGGTGTATGATATGTATGGTAAGGTTATTTTAAGCATATTGGCACTTGATTTTTATATGACATTTTCTAAAATGCCTTACAATTTTTAAAATTTGTCCTATGTCTAAATACACAAATGTTCAATTTTTTTAGGATCTTTTTACCTTTCACATGAGCAAACATATTGAAGTTGACATGATATATGGGTACACTTTTTGGGTATCACAAACTCTTACTAAAAGGTATATTCACATACTTTTTGTGGACCACACGATGTTCGCATGACCAAATTTGTGAACTTCGTGTAACTAAAACCTTTCGTAACATAAAAAATATTTTACTAAATTTGCATACCAATAGTACTAAGTTTGCATGACCAAATTGTGAACTTGTAATTGAAACGTGTCCTAACATCACAAATATTTTACTAAATTCACATATATAGTGCAAAGATTTTATAACTAAATTTATGAACTTCTTATAACTGAAACTTGTCGTAACATCATAAATATTTCACTAAATTTGCATACATAGTACGAAGTTCGAATAACTATATTCATAAACTTTCTGTAATTGAAACTTATTGTAACATCACAAATATTTTACTAAATTCATATATATAGTACAAAGTTTGCATGACTAAATTCGTGAACTTCTTGTAACTGAAACCTATCGTAACATTACAAATATTTTACTAAATTTGTATATATAGTACAAAGCTCACATAACTAAATTTATGAACTTTCTATAACTGAAACATGTTGTAACATTACAAATATTTAACTAAATTTGTACATATAGTATAAAGTTCGCATAACTAAATTCATAAATTTCCTATAATTGAAACCTGTTGTAACATCGCAAATATTTTACTAAATTCACATAACTAAATTTGTGAACTTCTTGTAACTGAAATCATAACATTACAAATATTTTACTAAATTCGTATATATAGTATGAAGTTCGCATAACCAAATTCACGAACTTCCTATAACTAAAATCATAATATCATAAATATTTCACTAAATTCGCATATATTGCACGAGTTTCATGTTTGGATTGCGATTGTGCTATGTATATGCAAAATTCCTTACTAATTTGTGGACTTTGCAGAATTTCGCAAATGTGAGAAGGAAGGACTTTGTGGAATTTCCTCATGTGAAATTTTGTGCAAGCATTAAATGGGACATTTCCTTTTTAAAACCCCTTCTATGCAGCCCAAGGCCATTTTCGCATAAACTAGGGTTTTGTTGTGGTCCCCAACGTTCTTTTCCCCACAAAAAATTTTGGTGACTATTTTCAGCGAATCATCGACGTTGCTTTATTGACGACACTTCATCGACGATACCGAGTTTTTAAGAATCATCAATAGTGAGTTTTTTGTCAAGCACATCTTTAACGCCTAAATCAATTATTTTTTGAAACACCATCGTGAATTAATTATTTTTTTGAAACATTGGCATGAGTCAATTACTTTGCATGATTTTCAAGTTATCTGTGCATATTCATTAGCATAATCTTTTTTTTTGTTTAAAAAATTTGCATGTGAGTGTCTCTTTGTCGCTTTGTTTTCTTAACGATTGGTATATCTCTATTCTTGAATTTGATTGTTTATCTATTATGTATCTTATATTATAAACATGAGTAGGGAACACTTGCATCATTTTTAAGTTTTTTTTGCATTGTCAATAGCATATTTTTTTGTTTTGTTTTTTGTAATGCTTTTTTAATAACCTATTCCCTGTTTCTATTACCCGCCTGATTACCTATATATGCCTCTATCCTCGAATTTAATTATTTATTGTGTATCATGCATTATAAACATGAGTAAGAAACACTTGCATCATTTTTTAGTTTTTTTTATTATTAATAGCTTATTCTATTGGTTTTTGTAATGTTTTTAATAGCCTATTCTTCGTCTATTGCCCACCACATATATTATCTAATTTGTTATTATAGAAAATTTTGAATTTGTTTATTACAAATGATGATTGAAAAAAATGTCTCAGAGGGGCCACACCCACACCATCAGCTATTGTTGGAACACAATAAAAGCCAAAGAGAAAATATTACAAACTGAGTGATGCTTTCTACCTTGAAGTATCAACCAGACTCGACAAGTGGGTAAAGAGGGATCCTACTCCATAGACACTAGTCTGAGTGACATACATTTTTCACAGAAAATGCAGCATTACAAAGTTGAGACCCAAAAATCAACGCTTAAACTCGCATCATCTATCACTTTCAGCGAGACTTTCAACATTCCCTAAATTTAAGGCTAAAGCTTCAAAAAAGGTTTGCAAGATAGACAAATTCTCATCTCTCATACCTGAAGCATCTAAAGAGGGAAGAAAAATATTTTACCATAAAGATCAATACTATGGGTCAACAACAATATACATATATATCTTCTCTTTAAGAATATGCCATCTACCGTAAGAACTTGAGGACATTCTTTAAAAAACCATCGATATATGGACGAAATGATAATAACAAATACTTAAATAGATCTCTCCTACTGATCTCAATGTACCCTAGCGATCCTCGGTTAGTCTTTATCAAATGATCCAAATAGGCAAAAAACATCTTGAAGGATACTTCGAATGAATTATAAAGTGCCTCCCTCGTTCATTCCCGTCCATCCTATACTTGTTTATAACCTCCACACCTTCCTTGTGATTGATGTCATTCATGATTTCTCTTAAAGTCATATTCGTGTTATTGTACATTCATTTATGAATAACACCTCAAATTCACTTGTAAGACAATTTTTTCACTACAAGGTTGCCCAATGATCTATCACATGTATGGTCACTTTCATAATTCTTCACTTGAAAGAACGATGCTTCACCCATCTTTGTGCAATTGATCTTCAAGGGGCAATCAACCATACTCTGTAAGTTCTTTCTTGTGCATACGACAGTGACTCTGTGATTACAATTCTTCATGAATTTTGCTTTATAGTTATTCATGATGACATTATCTTTCAAAAACTTGCGATAATGCTTAATATCATCAAACCTTTTATCGAAAAAATCTCTTGATCATTTGAACATGTTGTTAGCCATTGAAAATGTTCACAATCATTTAGTTTTTTGTTACACAACTTCTCATACAACTGAGATGCCTCTGCTTCAATGATTTTCAGATTCTCTTCATTTTATGAGAACCTAATGAACGATAACATATTCAACTACATCTTATTAGTATAAAAACATAAAACAGTTTTATTATCCAATAAATGTTCATATAGCTTACACAACATACCAAGAGTTTGCCTTCCCAATTGCCATTTGTGCATCATTTTTACCCATCATTATTTATCTAATGTCATCAGTGTCTTAGTTCTCTCCTATTGTTTCAAGTTTGGCTTAGCAAATGTGGTATATTCATCATCATCGATATCATATGATTCTCTACTATTTACGTTATTGCTGCTACTACTAATTGATTATTTTATAGTACAAACTAAACCAAAATTTATCATATATCTATCACTTCATTTGCTTCAATGTATGCAATATTTCCGCATTTTCAAGTTTCAAGATTAATCATAGAAGTATCACATTCATCATCACACCTACTTTGCAAGCATAAATTACAAAGTCCATCAATTTGTACTTAGCCTTGTCATCTGCCCTGGAAGGCTGGATGTCATCCATATTATTGCGATGAAGATCACTGACACTAGTTTGCCCACGTGGTTCTACATCTTCTACAGTGAATATCTGATAATGTATAATATCAATTGTTCATGGAACTTCATTGTTTGCATGTCAAATATTTATATTCCTAATAGGTTTGGGACATCAATATCGTTCACTATTTGAGACAGTTAGATGTTTGCCAAGGTACTAAGCTCAATAGGTGATGCTTGATATAGATGCACATTCTCCACATGATTCTCATCATTTCATTCATCAATTGTTTCTTTACTTTACTTCCTATTGCTTCTTATTTAACCTCGCAAGCAACAACTTCTTCTTTAGCTTTGCGAGCAATTAAGTAAATGTCACTATACTAACATTGATTCTACATGATCATCATCCAATGAAATTTAACCATATATGTTGGCTATGTATGTTTGGAGAACAACTATACCGGATGATCATTGACTCTTTCATATATCCGATTTTACGAGACATCAAAGCTATAAATTCCTTATAGCTACTGTTTTTTAAGACCACTATAGATCTTCAAGTAAGGTGATCAGTGTTACGATAGTATATTTTAACTCTTTTAGAGGTTATCATTAACTACTTATACCAACTATACAATATAGTATTCATCTAATGAAAATAGCATGTGAGAAGAGGTTATCTATATACACGTTATACATTCAATTAACATAACTACATACAACAACCATTCTAAAAAATAATTACCCATAATAATCCCTTAACTTCTAATCAATGCTTGTGCATAGTAAACCCTAGCCTCATTACACAAAAACAAAAACATCAAATATTAAATAAAGGATAAACAAAAAACATAAATCATCTACAACCTAAACAAATATATATCTATGAAAAAAATCTAAATATAGTAAACCCTAAATGATAAATCTAATAGCAAATATTAAATAAAACAAAAAAATATACAAAAACATTGTAATCAACAACTAAACACAAATATGCATGGAACTATTAAATGCTTATATCTAAAAAAAAGAAAAAAGTTCAGAATGAAATAAAACGTTATGCACATATAGTTTTATTTTTATAGAACTCACCTTTCGACCTAACTGGGGAAGTTAATGAGAAAGATACCACAACCTCATTATAATACAACAAAAATTTTTACGAGAATCGCCGAAAGGAGAGAAAAAAATGTTGAGGTTATAGAGAAAAAATGTTAGGGTTCTATACAGAAAAAAAAAAACAAAAACAAAATGCAAAAACATGACTTTATATATGATTCAACAAGCATGCGAATAACTAAAAATTTGCATGCCAAATATTTGCGCATATTGCCCCATATTTGTGGATTTCCTTGAGGATCAATTATCAAAGGAGATCTGTATGGTGTTATGTGAACTTAGCACTATATACGTGAATTTATTTGAATATTTGGGAAGTTACGACATATTTAAGTTGCAGAAAGTTCACAAATTTGGTTATGCGAACTTAGTTTATATAAAAAAATTTAGTGAAATATTTGGGATGTTATGGCAAGTTTCAGTTACAGGACATTTGTGAATTTAGTTATGTGAATATTGTACTATATATATGTGATTTTAATAAAATGTTTTTGATGTTACAAAATGTTTCAATTATATGAAGTTCACAAATTTGGTCATGTGCATATCATGAGGTCTAAAAAAAAAATGTGAATCTACCTTTTAATGAGAGTTTGCAATACCCGAAGAGTGTATTGATATATCGCGCAAACTTTGAAAGGTTCGCTCTTGCGAAGGGTAAAAAGGTCTCAGACAATTACGAATTTGGACATGGGACAAATTTTAGAAATTATAGGCCATTTTGAGAAACATGTCATTTTTGTTGTGCAGTTCGATTTTCTATTTTTATATTGCTTACTAGTGAGAAATATGGAGGGATAGACTTCCTTTCTTCTAAAAAAAGATAGATATAATATTTGCTTCAAGCGGTTGCAAGTATAATTGCAACTCTTTTTATTATTTTTTCATATTTTGGTTCTTTTCAAGAAACCAACTTCACATACCTGATCTACATGTCTTTTTTAGTAGGAATTGGGCTTAAATCATCTAATTACAATATGCAGGCAGGTTTTTATAAGACTGCAAAAATCAACAGCTTCCAATGTGCAAAACTTTCTTGGGTCATAAAGCTTTTTTTGGGATAAAAAGCCAAAGATTCAAAATCTGATCCCTACTGTTTTCAACATGCTGAATCCATCTATGAAGCCCTATTAGATTAAAACAACCTGTGCTCTACAAATATTTGTACCTACAAATATTTGTAGCAAATACCATCTCAAATATTAATGATGTTTATCATGATAGAAGATGTTTTGATCAGCAGCAAAAGCTCTGAGAGCCTCTGCTAGAATCAGGATAAATTGAAAAACACTGTGATCTCACCGGAAAATATGACGTCAGAGAAAATTTTCATTGCAGGGAAGAATTACAGTTTTTTTTTGGTAACCCACTAATTTCCTCTCATTCTCTTAAATTTCGTTTCTTTCAGCCATGATCACAGAATTCAAACTTCACATTCCAGCCTTTTTTTTTAATGATCAAGCTGGGAAATTAAGGTCCCCTTTTTTCCCGTATACAGGTCCTGCTGGTGGCTATAAAATCAGGCAGTTATTCAACCACCCATACCGGGTTCGAACTTGCAACGTCATCATCACATGGCGACTTGCACGAACTGCCCTCGTTTACTTTCCAACTATTTCATACTCCGTTTTACAAACAAAAGGTGAAGATATTTTCTCCTGAAAATTTTCATTGTTTTAGACGTGGCAGCAACCAGCTATAAAGTTTTTTTTTTCATGGTTGTTTTGGTATACTTTGTGATGTCTTCATGGTTCTTGTCATTGTATTTTTATGTTACCTCTTGAAGGTGGCTTTCTTCATTATCGAGACCGTCCAAATAATGTATCATATACATAACACCCTACAAATAATGTATCATTGTATAACTAAGCAATTTGGCATCCAAAGATCATAATAGTGTGGTCTTCCAATACCCTAATGAAACCTCATCTCTTCTTCCAATACCCTATTGAAACCTCATCTCTTCTTCAAGGCCCAACTTATACAAAGTTGTCCATGCTGCAAAAAACAAAATTCAATTCATGTGCACTCTCATGGATAAAAAAGCATCATAACCGTCATCTCTAACTTTGAGAACAGAATTCATCAAAGCCAAGGTAACAGTCTGCATACCATATGCATGATGGTTGTAAAATTTAAACTTTTATTTATTTTTGTCAATTTCTTGCAACGACACAAACAAAAGAGTTTCAATTTCTCACGAGAATTTTTAGCTGACATTATTTTGAAGCTTTTAAACTTGTTATGGTCTCAAATAGGCTTACAGATGCAAAAAGCATCGAATTCAGTCCGGATCAGGCGACAGAGAAGCCTTACCCAAATGAATTTAGATTGTCTTGAACGAATTTTGTACTGGAGGACTCTCCAAGCGAATCAGAACCTAAATCGGAATAACTCCCTGATCTTAGTGAGTTCAACTTTGACATGTAAAAATTATCCAATTGGGTTTGAATCTTGATGGGACCCCTGCTAGGAAATCAATTATCTTAAATACTTTGTCCTTTAAAGTTGTTTATGATGGTTTAGGAACCTCTCTCTCTCTCTCTCTCTCTCTCTCTCTCTCTCTCTCTCTCTCTCTCTCTCTCTTGGTAGCATGATCAAAGGATAATTTTTTTAGCTAGCATTTGGATGTCAAAAACAGGTTTATTTATCAAACATCAAGCATGCTTTATCTTGCATGAATTTATAAATCATTATTTAATTGAAAAGAAAAGCATGAAAAAACATGTGAGGGCGCTTTATCTACAAATGGCTACTCGAGTAATAAAATAAAAGTAGAAAACCAAGAAATGAGAGCATGGAATTGGAGAACCACAGGTGTCATTCACTGCTAATGATGCTCTTCTAACTGACCAGACAATTTGGCTCTTTCCACCCGGGGCACTCCTCTCCAGGCTGAAATTCCAAGCTTTGATATGCTCAATAGATTAATTGTGGTCTTGGGAATAGAAACCTGTATTTCTCATCCACAATTTGGTATCCCACTCTGATGCCACAAAGTCTATCCACTAACAGTATTGTTCTTGGCCTTCTCCCATCCACCATAATGGAGAAACCCACAATGTAATATATTCACAGGAACCACAGAAAAGATGAGTACAGAATTAAAGCTTGAAATGACTAAAAAGGGTTATTGGGATATAGTCACGGCAAATTTAAAACTCAAGGCTTAACTTTTAACATGTTGGGGCTTGTCTTCTAAGCTTTAGCAGACAATCAAGCAGAAGGAGCTTGGTGGAAAAGTGTTTGTCAGAGTAGAACTCATCTTCTATGGTACACCATGTTAGCATCATTCTGACTCTAGGAGAAATGGAAACAATCAAAGAAGAGGCATCATAGATCACAAACCAAAAGGACAGAGAAGAAAAACAAGAAGAAACAAATGATATGGATATTAAACACATTGCGTTAACATAAGGGTGAATATCAGATAAGACAGATAATAGCACAGAGATTTCAGTGGTGTAGAATATGGTCACTCTTGAGTATCTCAGAATGCCTCCATCCTCTCCAGAACTGGAGTCTTGATAACTTGCAATATCTGCACCACTTCTGCCATGGAAGGCCTGCTTGAAGGTATTTGAGACGTGCATACCAAACCCAACTTCAGTACCGGCAAAACCTCCTCCTCTGGGCACTCCTTCATGCTGGGATCCACACACTGTAGTGCATTACCTTGCTCAATTAAAGTCTTCACATAATCACACAAGATCACGACATCATCTTCCCCGTATTCTACCGGCCTTCGTCCCGTTACAAGCTCAAGTACAAGTATCCCATATCCATAAATATCGCATTTCTCATTAATTCTTAAGCTCTGACATGCTAATTCAGGTGCAACGTATCCTAGTGCACTCTGAAACCTACTGCCCAGAATGTGCTGGTCAAGCTTCGGAAGAAGCCTTGCCAAACCAAAGTCAGAAATTTTTGGATTGAGATTCTCATCAAGCAATATGTTGCTTGGTTTGATGTTGTAATGTATAATCAGTGGTCGATATGATTGGTGAAGGTGAGCTAGGCCTTTAGCTGTTCCCAGAGCAATCTTAAAGCGCTGCGCCCATGAAAGCGGAGGAAATCCGGATGCAGAATTCTCATGGAGTCTGTCATGCAAACTTCCATTGGCAGCATACTCAGAGATCAAGAGCTGCAGTTGAGGAGTCCAGTAGTACCCTTTGAGACTTATCAAATTTGGGTGCCTTACCTTGCCTAGGATCTGAACCTCTCTATCAAAATCATCTTGAGACTGTACAATGTTTGATGTTATAAGCTTTTTAATGGCAACAATCCTCCCCTCTGTGACAGAAGCCCTGTAAACTGTTCCAAAGACACCCTTTCCTATCTCAGAGGCTTTGTTCAACAAAGACTGAGCATTGTTCACCCAATCTTCTGACCTTGAATCAGTAGCAGAGCTGAACAAAACTAGCTTACCCATGGCCGGGCGAGACTTTGGGGTACTTGAACAGAGACTTTCTGATGCAGACTGCATTAATTCAATCTTTTTCCGAGCTGTGAGGTTCAGCAAGGTCACCATCACAACCCCCACAGCTATAATCACAGCAGCACATATTGCAATAACGGCTGAAACAGTGAGGAACTTTCTATGTTTGAATCTCTGAGAACTAGGTTGTGAAACTGTGTTGCCATTGCCTTTGTTGTATTCTCCTGGGTTTAGAGCTAACGGTTTAGGGACATTCATTTGACATCTCTGTGACAATTTTGGTGAACAAAGGCCAAGATTTCCTTCCAATGCACTCTGATCTAAGTTTTGAAATACCCTCCCCTTTGGGAGCTTCCCTATGAGCTTGTTATAAGAAAGATTCACTACCAACAGATTGTCCAAACTTCCAAGTTGGTCTGGAATTCCACCACTCAGATTGTTGAAGGCTAAGTTCAGTATCATAAGCCTTCTCAGCTTTGATAACTCCACTGGAACGACCCCATCTAAGTTGTTGTGAGATAGGCTCCTGAAAGCACAAGAATTCAAGTGACCTCATTCTCACATTCCTACCAAATAGAAAACAAAGATGAAACAACATAGGTAAACTTACAGATAAGTTAAGGACGAACAATTTCCGATCTCTTTTGGAATATGATCGGTCAAGGAATTTCCATCCAGTTGAAGGACTGTTAAAGCAGTGGCATTGCATAACTCGCTCGGAATCGAGCCATATATTCCACTGTAACGAAGATCCAGTTGAGAAAGAGACTTCAAATCTCCAAATTCCAGAGGCAACCTCGATTGCAAATTGTTCCATGACAGATTCAGGTACTTCATGTTGAAGCAGAAACTCATCTCAAGAGGAATCTCGCCTGTCAAATTGTTGTTTGACAGGTCTAATACGCAAAGACACTCAAACAACCGAGTGGAGCCGGATGGAATTGAACCAGAGATGTCATTGGATGATAGATCGACCATCTCCAGCCCAAGCTCAAACAGACCAGGAGGAATGCGCCCATTGAAATCATTATCCCTCAAGTTCAATTCCGAGAGCCTGGTACAGTCGATAATCCTGTCTGGAATCTCACCGGAGAACCTGTTTTGGGAAAGATAAAGATGCCGCAATAGTTTCAGGTCACCCAATGAAGAAGGCAGGCTGCCATTCATATAATTGCCTGAAAAATCCAAGTGCTCAAGGCTGCTAAGGCTGCCTACCCATGTTGGTATCCCACCATTTAGCTTGTTCTTAGATAAATTGATATACGACAGAGAACTAAGCCTTTGGAATGAATTGGGTATCCCCCCAGTAAACAGATTACTGCTCAAATCCATACGAATCAAATGAATGCATAACCCAACATCAAATGGCAACGGCCCTGAGAACTGATTCTTCTGCAAATAGAGCTCCTTAAGATTATGCAAACCCGATAACCCAACCGGAATGGGGCCGCTGAAACCATTGCTAGAAAGATCAAGCATCCTCAGTCTCTTCATCATCCACAGCCCACCAACAAACTCAGGGGAACCAGAGAGACGATTCCCAGAGACATTTAGACCACCCAAAACCACACACCTCTTCAGCGTCTCCGGCAACCTTCCGGCGAAAAGGTTGCCCCCCACCGACACGAACCGAATCGTCGTGCAATTCTCAAAGAGGTGACCAGGGAACGGTCCCGAAAACAGATTCTCTGAGAGATCCAGCATCCTGATCGTCCTCATCGCCCCGTAACCGGCCGGGATCGAGCCCGTGAAGCGATTATAGCTCAAATTGAGGCTCTTGAGACTATCTATCCGAGACAATTCGGGGCCGAGATTCCCCTCGAAATCGTTTCGGGAAAGGGATAGGACCTGAAGGTTCTGCAATTTCTCCAGCCCTCTTCCGATCTTTCCCGACAGGCCGAGCCCGTCGAGTGCGATTTCGGAGACGAGACCGTTCTTGGGGTCGCATTTTACGAACCTCCAAGAGCATGGCGTGTCGTCGTCCTCGTTCCAGGAACTCAGCGAGGAGTTGGGATCATGGAGTCCCGATTTGAGGACGATGAGGCCGAGGACGTCGTCGTTGAGTTGCAGAGAGACGTCTGCTGCTGTGCAAACAGAGAGAGGAAGGAGGACCAGCAGCAGAAGCCATGAAAGGATGCTTCTTGAGATGCTCTTCATTGTCTTCTCTTACTCTTTAGGACCTCCTCTCTGTGTCTTCCATTAGCGAGCAGAGAGAGAGAGAGAGAGAGAGAGAGAGAGAGAGAGAGAGAGAGAGAGAGAGAGAGAGAGAGAGAGAGACGCGGCTGTGAGATGTCTCACTGGTTGCCAATTGACCGTTGCAGCATTCAAATGTTCTTTTCCCCTTTAGTTTTTAACATCTTTATTTTTGGACTATTTCGAGTGTTTTTTTTTTTGTTCCCGCGAAACGGTAAGAGAGAGACCGCACGTGAACTTCTTGCTTATTGTCGATACTACCCTTGCCTTGGTTGGCAGTTAATTTTTTCTTAAAAAAAAAAAATAGCTTCATCCAAGCTTGAGATTGATTTGATAATTTTTTATTTTGTTCACGAGTTTTACATCGTTTCTTTTTTTCTTTGGAGGAAAAAAATGTCTGATCGTCATGAACTCGTTAGTGATCGGCTCGTATAGTTGGCCAGCCGAGCCCCGAGCAACTCGTTTAGCTTAAACGAGTCAGGCCCGAACACAAGGTGTTCAGCTTGGCTGGTCTTGATAGTACTCCTATGGATAATATATATATATATATATATATATTGTTATAGATAATATATATTTTATGTAATATATAAAAGGAAAGAATGCATAAAATATATATAAAAAAGGATGAATGAAAAATATATACATAAATTATGAACTATTAAGTATAATTTATAAAAAATTATTTATATTTTTAAGTATAATATATAAAAATATATATACTATGTATAAATAACATGGCATGTTTTTACACTAGTCAGCTCATTTTTTCTTCTCATCTCATTCAGGGACAAGTCGAGCTCGGAGCCATGAGCTCAATCCACTAGTAGACGAGCTGAGCCCAAACATGCCCCGTTTGGTTCATTCGGCTCATTTACCAGCCTTATTTAGAAAGTATAAATAATAATATTGGTCGAACGCCAAACTTTTCCCATTAAAATAATTGAAGGAAAGTAAGGAGGTCTACCATGCTTAGTGAAAAGGATGTTAGGAAAAAAATGTATAACTTAAAAAATTATTTTAAAATAAATAAATATATATATATATGTGTGTGTGTGTGTGTGTGTGTGTGCTTCTGAGTTACAAATACCATTTATTTTTGACTATTTTTCATGAAACTAACCTTACAGATTTTTCTTAGTAGCTTTCAGTTCTTAGATTTTTAGGTTACAACATGGAGTTA
This sequence comes from Nuphar pumila, assembly GCF_984573655.1. Lineage (NCBI taxonomy): Eukaryota > Viridiplantae > Streptophyta > Magnoliopsida > Nymphaeales > Nymphaeaceae > Nuphar > Nuphar pumila. Next base: position 118,635,710 of record NC_143255.1, read on the forward strand.
GATTTCATAAGGCTTCAAAATCATTGGGCTGCGATATTTTTTCGAGTCATAAAATCATGTTTTTCATAAAAAAAATATGATTCAGAAACCGATCCCAACTATTTTGAACATGCAGAATCCATCCATGAGGCCCCATTGGATCAAGACAACCTGTGTCATGGCGATTCAGAAGTTTTTGTACCCGAGCTCAAACTTGCAAGTATATCAGATGCCCAGTCAGCTTAAACCTGTTTAATTGGTAAGCCACTACCAAATCGGATCAGTCATATGTTTGGATCTGGTAAGGGCTGTCCTACCTGGATCAAATGAACATCATAGATATTTAATTATTAATGATGGATCCAATTAACCACCGAGGTGGTATCCCATGTAGTAAGCAGGGTCCTGTGTCAAGCTGAAGGAGCAGGATCGAACCCCGCTGTCGCATGGGGCTGTTGTTGCTTTTACACGGTTGGGGTACGTAAGGCTGGGTGATCGTGTCCCCAACCAGAAGTTTTACCTTGCACGGATGCGGGCCCGCTGGTAACCTGGTTCTGGGTGAGGGTTCCTTAGTCATAAAAAAAAATTGGATCCAAATTGTATCACACATGTAAATTTATATGATACGGATCAGGTAAGCAGTCTTATAGTATGGATCTGGGTTTGGATCCCATGAAGCAGGATGTAAAAAAAACGCATCCATTTGATCACACAAATGATGAGGTCGTCAATGGACGGTAAAAGAAAAAGGAAGGATCTTGTTTTACCTGTTTACCATGAATGATTGTATACCAAAAAAATCATATAACCTAAGGTCTTAAATCAATCATAAAGGATAGAAAACAAGTTTTTGCTAAATATGATTCATAATTAACAAATTTTAACATCTAAAATGCAATATCATATATTTATTGTCTATGCATTCATAATAAAAAGATGCTGATGATTCAAAAGGTAAGACAAAACATAAGCAAAAAATCTAGCAGATAAACAAAATTATAGAAGTGATCGAACAACCCTAAAAATCCATTAAATATCGAAAAGTTAAAGTTCCTATAAAGTATGAGAGCCAAATTAACCATAATATAAAAAGCTGAAAATTATAAAAAAAAGAATAGTTAATCACAAAAACAAAAGCACCCCAAGAAAGAGAACGATAAAAAAAAGTTAAAATCACCATAAGTGGGAAATGATTAAGTTCTAATAGTAATCAGCAGAATAGCAAAACTCTCTTTTTTCTACTGTAATCTATGATTAAGAGAAAAAAAACTATGAGACATGTTAAAAGCATTAAAATAATATTTAAAAATTAATTTTAAGCTATTTTTACATTTATTAAAAAATAGCCGATTCAGGTCAGTGTCGTATCGATTTTCTGGCTATACATAATATTCAAAGTCTGATTCAATTCGGATAAGGCAATAACAAATTCAGATCCGACTAGCTTAAAATAGCTTATCATCAGCTTCACAAATCCATTAGATTTGGATTTAGTTCCAACTCCGAATCAGATATATGACTCGATATTGGATCCAAGTCCAATTGTTAATCCAATAATCCCTTTTGGATATACAAAAGACATTTAATTAGATTCGGTCAAATATCTAACCCAAATCCTACCAGATCCCTAGGTGTGTCGTATTGTATCTCTTTCCCTGATCGGTGAGGTGATAAAAGAGAATCAAATCTAAAGAAAAATCCACGGTTCTAAGTTCATTGGATAACTCCCAAACACCGAATCTAGACCATTCATTTTGGAACGGACGGTTCAGATCATTCGGCTCAAAACAAATCGAACTTAAAAAAAATTATAAAAGGGTACTCAAAGAATTTCGACCAATAGTAAGGGCATTTTTGGGTATGTGAAAAAGTAGAAATTCGACTTCTCCGCTTGTTCAGGGGCATTTTCGTAATAGAACACACGGAAAGGGTTCAGCGGAGACGCGGAAACCTCCCTCGCGCTTCAAAAATCGATCTCTACGTCGATTTTTCGGAAAAGATCGCCGCGAGTTTCATAGAGCGTACGGACGCACACTTCGTGAGCTGTAGTGTAGAGATAGCGAGGTTATTTTTTTATTAAATAAAATGTTCTGACGTGGCACATCTGGGTAGGGTGGCTGGGATTTCTTCATGGGGTACGGTGCCCTTTTTGTCCCTATCTTCGTGACCCGACCCGTTGCTAGCAAAAATTCTTTCAAGAATAAATGCATTATCTTGAAAAAGGTTGATGAAAAAAAATCGTAAGAAAATTTGTTTGTTATGAAAAAATCGATAATTAATTTTATACGGGTTTAATTCTGTTTTATAACTCTATAAAACAGACTAATAAAAGCAGACACATAGATGAGTTCTTTCACCACAAGTCAAGGTATAAGAACTATTGGACTCAAATTCAAGATCAATGTGATCCAAACTATAACAAAATTTGATCCATATATTTGAATATTTTTTTCAATGTAAATATAACTCTTAATTCATGTTCTATACTTTTCTCTAAAAAACAAGTTTTTCATGCTTTTTAAAAAATAACTTTATTTATTTTTAAATTTCTAAAATTTTATTTTTTTATATTTACACCAAGAAACCACCCCCATAATCAGAGACCTAGCGGCACTGGCTCTAGTGTGAACCCAATTGGCTGCAACCATAACAAGTGTGAGCCCAATTGGCTCTAGCCCCCTGCACATAAATTCCTAATGTCCATTGTGCACGAGGTACTACTACAAACTTGGATAGGGAAACAAAGGACACACACCTCAGGTATCAAATTCATGATGTCCTTCAATTTAAGTCTACTCTCGGGAACAAAGGACACACTTCTCAGGTATCGAATTCATAATGTCCTGCAATTTAAGTATACGTAGGATTCCCACCTCAGGTATTGAGCTCACAGCGTCCAATTTAAGCTGATCCACCTAACCAGGTGTGCGGAGCTTTTGAGATGTTTCAAACGGAGTTTTTCTAAATATGAACGCGATAACAAAATAAAGGTCTATATAAATTCTATGCTATGACACGGTCCAAGAAATCTATACCTTGGGAGGTGTTTGGTGGAAAAAAGGTGTGAAAAATAATGTCCCCCACCTTCTTTTTTTTTTACTGCTGCTTTTCATTTGCGTGAGGACCCCAATAATGGATGTAGGTTTGGAGGTTAGTGAGGTAAGGAAAAGTAACATGGCCAAGGTGTCACGGGTTGTTTAGCACTCACATGATCCAAGTTGCTCACATGATCCAAATTGCCTTCACGAGAGCTACCAACTGTAGCTCAGCATTGTCCCATGAAAGAGGGTCCCCCTTCTCTCTCTAAAAAGCAAAATCCTATCTCTATCTCTCTGTAATCTATTTGCATCTTTATTACTATTCATGCTTCTAGTGAAGAGTGGGCCATTCTTTTCACTGAAAGCAAGTGGGCACCTTCTGTTCATTTCTCTTTTGCTCACAGGACCCATGATGGGCCAGCCTGCTAGCTTTAATTTTCTTTGAAAGTTTGTGTCTATCCTGGGGGGAAAGATTCATGTCTTGTCACTTTAGTGACATAGCTAGATTTGATAAAATGGGTCACATGAACTTTCAGCACTTCGAGGACTTCCCCCTCATTATATACTGAAAAAGAAAAGACAGCTTGTGAGAGAGAGAGAGAGATTCTTGGTAGCTAATAAAATCCAAAGGATGAGCTAATAATAATTACAAGCTACGATGAGAGTGAACCAAGAATAATTAGGATTTTGTCACCATGCATTTGATGTGGATGAAAAATAGAACAGTCGTGGGCTTACTAACTTCCACTACAGTGAATAAAAGAGCCCTCTGATAGACGCACCTTGGACGGTGCAACACAGAGACTGTTCACCTCGGGAAATTGAGAGCTCAGATATATGGAGAGACTGACAATACCTACACAAATGTAGGCTGCAGCTGCACTTTTTTTCATGTTAATGGCAGTTGGTAGACTGTAAGTCTGTTGATTGCACATTTATAAAGAGAGAGGAGAGTGCACTAAACTCGTAAAACAGTTTAATTGTGTTAATTATTTCACACATAAACTAAAGATGTGTATGTTTTAGCCAATTTGAGTACCTATAGTCTTTTTTCACCTTAGGATAAATACTTGGTACTAATGAAGCTGAGGAATTATTGAGCTAGAAATCCCAGGTTGAAGCTGTATCAACAAATCTGACCACATAGATGTATTCAGCATGGTTTGTTTGCTAAGTACTTGGATCATGTTTTTCTTAGCTAAAAACCTGATTTTTTGAGTGGTAAAAATTTTGGTACATTGTGAGCTGTTAAAATTTTAAGCTCTTGAAAAACTTGCTTATATGCAAAATCATATGATTCAAAACCCATTCTCTACTAAGCAAACTATGTATACCATATCTGTGAGGTCCGATTTACAAAAATAAAATAAAAAAAGTATGAAAAGAAGGTGATTTTTACTCAACAGTTCAGTGCCTTCATCAGTACCAAATATTTAAACTTTACCTTCTCCACCCTTTCCTCTTGCTTTAGTCACATGAATATCCATCTGCAGTCTGTAGACCGTTGGATATGTGTCCTTTCTTGCATCAAGCAGATTGAGAGATTATATTGCTTCATCATAGTACACAAAATCTGTTTCATAATCCGCTTCTTTTGTTCAGATTCCTTTAACAAAGATCAATGTGCTATACATGTGGCATTCTTGGTTCTAGATTTTGCTCTAAAGTTTAGTTTTCAAAATCGTCTTATTTGTTGCATATTTGAAATTGCCTGGAATCGTAGTACGCTTTATTCAGCTACATTCCAAGTCGAATTTGAAATTCACATGCAACATTTGATTATTGTCTGCAGCAGTCTAGCTAGCATGTCTGGCTCACATTGGTTACGGGGAAATCTGGATAAATATGCTGCTTTGGAATGCTCAAAACGCATGTACTATTTGATATTGTTTTTTCCTCCATCTAGATTTTCTCTTGCACATGGCTTCTTGTTTCATATTGTCTACTTTGGACTGTCTTTTATTTTTAACAAGATGTAGAAACCCATGGACAGTTCAATTGTCAATAGTCACTACTAACAAGAGATACAAAAGAAGAGATACAAATGAGTTGATTCCTATATATGAGTATTGCATGAATTTATGTATTTAATTTGCTTCAGTGATGTGGAACTTTAATTTTGATCTATAATTAATGTGGTAATCATCTTCTGAAACTGTTAATAATCTCATGTCTGTTAAATGCCAACCTGGTGGATGAGGGGCCCCCTCCGGATTTTATGCCGTCAAGCATGGCAACCATAGATCTGAAGGACTTTCCAGCACAGCAGGTCTCTTGTCTTGATGCAGGTTTCACCATTTAATAAACAAAAAATTAAAAAAATGCTATTTTTATTTTCACTTGAAAGTTGCTTACTTACTGTATGTGTGTGTGTGGGTGTGCACATGGAGCACAATGATGGATAAGTGTGGAGCATATTTTCTACTTGGATATAAATCTTTAATTTCTATGAATCAAACTTAGCAATAAGTTGACAGAAGGTTGCTGAGGAGCCACGCCCCTTGCCTATAAGGTGGGGGTTTGAAAAAGTTAGCCTGGAGGTGAATTTTTTAGAGGATAGTTCTATAATTTTATCCTAAACTATTTGTTATATTCAGCAATACTAGTAGACTCCTTCTAAAACTCTTAGACACATTCTATTTAAATGAGGCAATCCGGCTCAATTGTATTGTATCTCAATCAATAAAGAAGAAGACTTAGTGCAATCATGGATGTAGGTAATTCTTGTCGAACCACGTAAAATCATTGTTCTTCGTGTATGATTGTTTTCTTCTTTTGATTTTTCTCATGTTTGTTTTTTGGGTCCATCGATAGTTCGAAGAGTTATACACTAACAACAAGTATCATAGCCTCGTTTAGAGAGGAGTGAGAGAGATAGAGCAGAAAAAGAGGAAAATCTGAAGATCAACAGGTTCAAAAAAAAGAATTTCAGATTCTAAAAGATGCATATCAAAGACTATTTGTATTAGAAGAAGATGCACCAACCTCTTGCCGGAAGCAAGCCAGAAAAGGTGAGTTAGAAAGATTGATCTGTTAGATAGATAGGTGTTGAGAGTTGTTTTCGGTTGATGTTGATCACCCGAAACATCACATTCAACATCAAGAATGAGAAAACAATGATTGGTCTCATGAAGACACTCTCAAATATGTATGAGAAACCATAAGCATTGAATAAGGTATTTTTAATACACTATTTGTTTAATTTAAAGATGGTCGAAGGTGCTTCTGTTGGAGATCATATCAATGGATTTAACGTCATTGAAAGGCAGTTGAGTTTGGTGGACATCAACTTTGAAGATGAGGTTTGGGAATTGATTTTGTTGTCCTCTCTACTGGATAGTTGGGGTGTGATTGTGACTGTTGTGAGCAGTTCTTTCGATTTAAACAAGTTAAAGTTGAATAAAGTTTGAGACCTAATTCTAAGTGAAGATATTTGTAGAAGAAAATCAAGTGAATCCTAGGGTTTTGTCTTGAATACCGAAGGTAGCGAAAGAACAAATCAACAAGCTCAATATGATGGCAGATCTAAGTCCGCGATAATGAGTCAATTAGACCCCAAAATCAACAAGATAGTCCTAGTTGCTGGAATTTTGAGAATAAAGGACACTTAAAGTAAGATTGTAGGGTGCGTAGGAAACAAAATCAGAAGCAAAATGAAGAATTTGCTAATGCAACAATAATAATAAAAGAAGTTCTTGATGCCCTAATCTTGAGTGTTGACAACCACATTGAATCCTAGAACTTGAATTCTTGAGCATCCTTTTATTTCACCCTCACGCAGAGAATGTATGGATAATTATGTTGATAAATTTTTTAAAAATGTTTATCTTGTTGATAATTAACCTTTAGATATTATAGGAAAAGGTGATATGCAAATTAAGACTGCTAATGACACCATGTGAAAGTTGCATAATGTCAAACATGCTTTATGCTTAAAGAGAAATCTAATATATGTTGAATACCTTGCTAATGAATGGTATGTTATGACCTTTGTAGATGGATCTTAAAAAATTACCAAAAGTGCTATGATTGTAGAAAGCGACAAGATGAATACCCTTTAAATGACCACAAATAAAAAAAAACATTATGATATCACTGATTTAACCTTTGACTCTAAAATCTGACATTATAAAATCAGGCATATGATTGAGAAAAAAATGAAGATACTTTGATCAAAGGAGAAATTATTTTGCTTGAACTCTATGGATGTTGGTCTTTATGAGGACTATATTTTTGAAAAGCATAAAAGGATCAGTTTCTCAAAGTCTAGAAGGACACCAAAGACATGAAAGCTGGAGCTTGAGCATACAGACGTATAGAGTCCTGCTCATGTACCATCTATTGGAGGCTCACACTATTACGTTACCTTCATTGATGACTCTACTCGAAAGACATGAATTTATTTTCTCAAAAATAAATTTGATGTACTCTCTATTTTTAAAAAGTAGAAACGTCAAGTTGAAAATGAGTCAGAGATAAAGATAAAGTATTTGAGGTCTGATAATGAAAAAGAGTATAATAGTAAAGAATTCAAAGTATTTTGTAGAGTAAGTGAAATTCAAATAAAAAGACAGTTCCAAAAATACCACAATAGAGTGGAGTTGCTGAACGCATAAATAAAACCTTGAATTAATGAGCCAAAAGCATGATGATACATAATGAACTACCCAAAACATTTTGAGTTGAAACAGTCAGCACAATAGATTACTTGATTAACTGAGGGTCTTCTGTTTTTTTGAACTTTGAACTACCAAAGGAGGTGTGGACATGTAAAGAGGTAAATTAGTCACACTTGAAAGTTTTTTGTTGTGTTTCATATGTGCATGTAGGTTTTGGCGATGGGTATAAGTTGGATCCAAAGTCTAGGAAGTGTTTTTCATTAGATATGGTAATGACAAATTTGAATATCGGTTCTAGATTATCAAAACCAAAAGATCATAAGAATGAGAGATGTTATATTCAGTGAAAATGTCTTGTATAAAGATAGATTTGTTGAAGAATATGACAATGCAAAAAAGAGTAGAAGAGTTGAATTGGAGGACATCTCTGAGCATGATATGGCAAAGACAGTTCAAGAGAATCCTGAAAACATTATGGCACAACCAAAACTAGCACATCTGTGATAGAACTGAGAATATCATCTAGAGCATATAAAACTACTCAACGATATTCTTTTTTTTTGCATTACTTATTGTTGACTGATGGTGGTGAGCTAAAATATTTTAGTGAAGCAATGCAGGTTAATGATTATCTCCAGTGGGAGCTAGCCATGAAAGAAGAGATAAACTCATTGCATGCAAATGACACATGGGTTCTGACCTAACTGTCAAGGGGTAAAGGGGTACTTCATAACAAATTGGTTTATCGAATCAAGGAAGAACATAAATTTAAAATAAAGCTGGTTGTGAAATGATTCAAACAAAAAAAAGTATTGACTACACTGAAATTTTCTCTCCTGTGGTTAAATTAACTACAATCAGGTTTGTATTGAGTATTGTTGCAGCTGAAAACTTACACTTAGAGTAGTGAAATGTGAAAGGGTTTGCAGTGCAGAGTAAATAAGAGCTTTCATGCAAGCTAAATAAAATCATGTATGGTTAGAAGCAAGCTCTCAAACATTGGTATAAGAAGTTTAATGAATTCATGTGTAACCATTGATTCATGAAATGTCAGATGGACCGTTGTTGTCACTTAAGAGGTTTGATGATTGCTATATTAGTTTTCTCTTGTATGTAAATGATATGCTCATTGTCAAATCTAATATTAAAGATATCAACAAGTTAAAGCGACAATTATTAAAGGAGTTTGCAATGAAGGATCTAAGAGTTGCAAAGAAAATACTTGGAACAAGATTTTTTTGAGGTCGAGAATTTGGATCTTTGAAGTTGTCTCAGACATATTATATTGAAAAGGTGTTAAGTAGGTTTTGTATGCAAAATGCAAAACCCCTAAGTACTCCTTTGGCAAGTCATTTTAAATTATCAAAAGAGCAGTTACCCAAGTCAGGTGACGACTATGAGTATATGTTCAAAGTTTCATATGCTTCAGTTATTGATAGCTTAATGTGTTCTATGATTTGTATTAGGTAGACATAGCTCAAGCAATGAGAGCTGTGAGTAAGTAACATATCTAAGAAAGCAACATTGGAAAGCTGTGAAATTGATTTTTCATTACTTGAGAGATACCATGGACATGACACTTTGTTTGACAAAGGCAACATGATTTTGCAATATTGTGTTGATGTAGATTTAGGTAGTGATGTTGATAATCGTAAAAGCATTAAATGTTATATTTACACTTTGGGTGGCATTGCTATAAGTTGGGTCTTTCAATTGTAGAAGATTGTGTCTCTCTTCACCACTAAAGCTGAATATATTGTTATTATTGAAGCAAGCAAGTAAATGATCTAATTAAAGAACTTTCTGGAAGAGTTTGGCAGAAAGTAGAGCAGTAATGTCATTTTTTGTAACATTCAAAGTGTGATTCATCTGACAAAGAATTCAGCATTTTATGTCAGAACGAAGCACATTCAGATGAAGTATCACTTTATTTGTTATTTATTGACTAATGAGGCACTGTCGCTTGAAAAGATACGTACATCAGAAAACTCGACAGATATAATGACCAAGATAGTTACTGCAGAGAAGCTGAGGTTGTGCACAACCTTGGTTGGAGGTGTCGTACTGAGATTCTGGATTGCATTATGAGAAAGTTACAATATGAGGTTGCTGAAAGAAAATCATTCTCCAAGTGAGAGATTGTTAGAGGAGTGTAGAACTTGTTTCCTACCTAGATATAAATCTCTAATTTTCATTGATCCAACTTTGTGGTAAGTTAGCAAGGATAGTAAGTTAGCATGGGGGTTGCAGGAGAGTCACGCCCCTTGCCCGTAAGGTAGGGTTTCATAGGCGTTAACTCTCAGGGTGAATTTTTTGGAGGGTACTTCTATAATTTTTATCCTAAACTCTTTGTTATATTCAACAATACTAGTAGACTCCTTGTAAAACTCATAGACTCCTATTTAAAGGAGACAATTCGGCTACAAAGAGTCGTTTCCTAACACACGGATCCCATCATTTGACATAGGATATGAGTTTCATCCACATTCAATACTAACCATAATGGCTAGGATTGGTCCACATTTTCACCTACTGATCCTATTTGTCCAAATGTTTCACTTAGATGGTTAGGATGGAAACCATAGGATGAGATCTTTTTTGTGCACCTCTCTCTCTCTCTCTCTCTCTCTCTCTCTCTCTCTCTCTCTCTCTCTCGTGTGTGTGTGCGCGCACGAGCTCTTCTTGACAATTTGCTTGTTTCTAACAAAACCATGAAGGTTTTCTTTGCAAATTCTTTTGATAAAATCTTTAAACATTAATAAGAATTTCAACTCGTTAAAAGAAAATGAGATTCTCTTTGAAAAGTGAAAGAACGAAAATATGATCTTAAATACCTTCAATATTACAACCTTAAGAAATGGCACCATATTGTTTATTCGAGATAAGAAGAAATTAGTGAACTCCTTCTAGACAATGATGCCTGAATTTCAAAACCAACATGAGCTGTTGATTAGTAAGAAAAAATTGATCTTCATTCCCTTTAACACCCAGGAGCTAGATAGACTTCGCCCGCAAGGGCTTCGTAGCTAGGGGCAACTGTAGTCTATCACCTCGCATGGGACGACCATGGTTAGAAGTCCATGAGGAGCGTCTTTTGCCGTGGATGTACTCTTCGGTGGGCATGATGAGAGCAGATCAAGTGGGGCCCTCCTATGGGGGGGGGGGGGGGGTCACAACTTGTCATAAGGGCTTGCTTGTACAAACTGGATGTTGGTGCAAACACATGTGATGAGAAGCTGTGAATCTGATTGGTGGTAGGGGTGTCATTGGGCTGGGTTTGACCTAGACCCGACCCGTACCAAACCCTATAGGGTCAGGATTTGGTGATAAATAAGAAGGCTCGATTAGAATCCGGGTCAGACCTGAAAGGTCCAATTAATATATGGATCTAGGTATAGTTTGTGAAATTTTATACCAGACCCGGGCCTGACCTGAGTTTCAATTAAGATTCATATTTTTTTAATATAAAAATAATAAAAAATGTTATTTTACCATGTATGGTCCGGGTCTGGTTTATGTAATATTTATATAGGATCTGGGTATGTTTTTTTTCTGGTGGGTCCAATTAAACCCGGGTCCAAACCCGATACCATCATATCAGGTTTAAGTATGGTTCCACCTGGGTCCCAACCAAACCCGAGCCATTGACACCCCTAATTGGTGGCAATCAATGATTCAAATCAACATGCCACTAAGTGAAGCAGCCTTCAAGGATAGATGTGATGAAGTAGGTTCATCATAAGGAAAGGGGCCCTCCCCTCCCAATCTAATTAGGCCGGGCAGTTTGAGTGTCACGTATCAATTCCAACTGTTTAGGTGGATTCCTATATCTAAAGAAGGCAACATTCTAGCTAAGAACATAGATAAATTATGAGTAACATATGCTAAAAATTGGAACGGTTAAAATATAGCTTCTTGTTTTTCTCAGCATATAGGCAGTTATAAAAAAAATAGAAAGATTTCATGAAAGTAAATCCCTAGAGCCACAATGTATTCTAATAAGTGGCATCTTTTTTTTTCCTTTATTAAGGAAAATGTCCCACTAACTGGCTTTGATAGTGCCACTTTAAAGTCAGATTATGAATATGAGGTGATTTTTATGGTTTATCTGTGCCCTAAGTGTACAATACTCTGGTTACATCTAAATCTCCTTGGTTCATTGCTTTTGGGGTAGCACAATTTTTTTTACATGCAATTTCGAAATGAAAACTCTTAATAGGTTTTTTACAGTCACAAATATCGCCAACTTTTTGAAAACATCATACGAAATCACGATATTTTAAAATATTCCCTGTTTTCAAAATAAAATATCTTTAACCTGATATTAACATGACAAAGACACTTTTTTACTATTTATATATATATATATATATATATATATACATATATATATATATATATACATATATATATATATACATATATATACACATATATATATATATATATATAGAGAGAGAGATGGAGACGGGAGTAGCTGCCTACGGCAGCCTACCACAGGGGGGCTTTCCAAGTTGATTTTCTCAAACCTGACCATGTAGATACGTTCAAAACGGTGGATTTGCTAGGAAACGACACTTGAATTGTGATTTTTTGATAAAAAAATATAAGCCTTGAATATTTATGATATTTATAAAAAATTTACACTAGCATTTTTCAAACCTTATAAAAACCTACCTGTATGTAGGAATCAAATGATGCAAGAGTGAAATGGGTTTGGGATAAACCCATTTGGTGCTAAACGGGAGCTGAAGCATGCAGACCGTCCATCACGTGTGTTGATGGATGGTCAGCGCACAAAAAAAATCGCATTGAAAACTCTAAGGTCTCATTAAAGGTCTGGAACCTTTCCTGGTGCTTTTAGTGCACCACCATTTAAAAAAAATGTGCTCGACTTTTAGTGCACCGCCAGTCCTGCCTCCCGAAACAGTTAATTTTTTTTTTTTAAAAGCCCAGTCCTAACCCAGCCCTGATTCTATATGAAATAGATTTTTATCCATTTTTTTAGCCCAGTCCTAGCCCAGCCCTGACTGCAGCCAATAATTTGATTTATCCATATTAAATAGATTTTTATTAATAATTGTAGCTATTTTTTATTTTATCTCAATTTTTTTTTATCACACCATTTTTTTTTCTACAACCCTGTTTGCCCCCCCCCCCCCCCACACACACACACACACCCCACCACATGAATCCTAGCTACGCCACTGTGCACCACTAAACATCTTTTTGATCAAAAACCGTGTTTTTTATGCAATTTTGACATTTTTTGTGTGCTAACCGTCCATCGACATGTGAAATGGATGGTCAGGGCGTTTTAGCATCAATTTAGCACCAATGTGATTTAGCAGGGACCCATATATATATATATATAACCCAATATTTCATAGAGATTTTTCCAAGAAAAGCTCGCCTTTTCAAACTCTGAGATTTTTCCTCACCAACATTTTCCCGTGAAGAATATTTGTAACTATGATTCTCTGACACCATTACGCGTGTTACCACCGCTCTTGCTAATGTAAATTATTTGCTGCTTCTGATTTTAATATTATTTATTTCAGACAGAATGAAAAGTAAGGGTAAATGCAAATTTCAAGCGGTCAATCTTCTCAAAAATGCAGGGTCCCAATTCCCAAAGAAATTCACTCAAATGCCTCGACAAGGACACCTACAATGCTTTTGGTAGTACAGCCTTGCATTTACAAGTAACGCGGTGCTTTCACAAGACTAGTATTAGCTGTGCTGTAAATATCTGCTGTAAAAAATACTAATAAAAGATCTTCCCTATACCTGATACCATGAAAGAAGTTCCAATGGTTTTGAATTTCTGATCTATTGAACATCGACCTATCTTCAATCTCTTTCCTTAAATCTCTTTCCTTAAATTTTGGTAAAATAAAATAAACTGTTCTAACTCTAATTATAATCTATTGTTTTAACACTTACTTAATTAATAATTATATTTGATTAAAATATTTACTTAAATTGTTTTTTATTGACCAAAATTTGAGTGTGGTTAGCTAATTACATCTAGTTAGCCTCAAAACACTGCAGAAACATTTCGATAACTCACAACACCATCAAAAACCTATATCTTATTATAAATTAAATATATTAAATGGTTAAATACCCACAATAATTCTGTAAATGCTGAATATACCCTTGTGAGAAAAATCGATCACAAGCCAACTAAATACAAAACCTATTACTTGAAAACCTAATACTTTAGTCACATGTTTTATGTGATATTATATGATCTAAAAAATAGTTATTATTACTTCACAAGTTTATATGAGCTGTCTAGCCAAGCATTTATTCTTCATGCTTAGCTTGCTGAGCCTGTTTTATGAGTTTAAATAGAGATGTCAATGAATAGGATTTTATTGGATATATATCCAACCAAATTCAATTATGTTTAGTGGCATTTGGTAAGCCAAAACCATATCTGATTGTACGGGGCTCCGCTTGTCTGGCAGGAGCAGTTAGTGCACGTCACCTTGTATTGAGACGTTGCAAGTTCGAACCCCAAATGGTATGGTTGTATAACTGGTAGGGGTCTGCATAACCCCAGCTTTCTCTGTCAAAAAGAAGAAGAAGCATGTAGGCTCGTGATATATATTTTATGTAATTGTACCAATATTCTCAAAGCTAGGGGGAGGGGATCACTGCCAATGCCTTATAGGAAGAGAACAAAGGATGACACGCAAAGCCACTTAAATAATTGAATGTGGTTGATATAAACAAGGAGAATTGCAAGTTCAAGGCAAACTCGAATTTTTGTCCATGGGAATGTCTGTAGTACATACTATCGAATTAAAGCAACCCTCTCTCTCTCTCTCTCTCTCTCTCTCTATATATATATATATATATATATATATATATATATATAGAGAGAGAGAGAGAGAGAGAATATATATATATATAGAGAGAGAGAGAATATATATATATATATATATATAGAGAGAGAGAGAGAGAGAGTCACAACTTGACTATAGTATCCCCTCCCCCTAGCTTTGAGAATATTCGTACAGTTACATAACATATATATCACGAGCCTACATGCAAATGGGTCGAATCCAGAATAGAGGTTTTGCAATTTTTTGTTGTTTTGGATCTGATTCCAATCTGAATCTTTATATATTTAGTTGTTCCGGATCCAAACCGTTTGCATCCCCATCCCTAGATCAAATGCATACGATATAGCCCGAGCCAAACTGTTGCCTCCAGAAATTTATTTACTTGAAAGCTGTATTTGCTCTACCCTGGTATGTACTGACCTAGAATTCTCCAGAACCAGATTGCTTGGTTCAAGAGGAGAAGAAGAGGCAGAATCAGTTTGCTGGGCCGCAAGTGATTCCAAATCAAATTTGATTTAGAGTCATATGAATTGGAATCACACGAGTCTCCTTGTGATTCTGATTCTTATTTAAATGAGAAAGCAACTCTCATTTTGTAAGGCAAATGAGAGTTCTTTTCTCACCACTCATTTTTTTATGTTTGTTTAGACAATGCCAATGAGAGTCATTTTCTCATTTGCATGAGAATCCAAATCTCATGAGACTCAACCAAACATGCCCGGTCATGTTTGGATGGCATTGAATCTAAAAAAGCTTGTTTTTCTCAAGTGGGACAATTGCATCATGCTTGGACTTTTGGCTTTAAAATTATTATGAATCCAGCCTAAAGTGGACAAATCTTATTGTGTGAGCTGGAACAGATGAGTCCTCGAGGACTCTGCACACCTGGCTGGGTGGGTCCTTAAGACTTTCAAATTGAAAGAGGTCAGGAGTTCGATTACCCGAGTGTGTCTCCTTTGCTACAAGGCTGAAGCCAAATGTTTTTTCCATTCCCAGTGTACATGAGGGGAATACTCTTGGAGTATTGCAATTAACAGACACTAACTTTGGTCCATGGTCAATGTGACACCTCTTAGCCGGCCCGTAACGGGATGGACAAAACTGTACTCCGCACTCAATCGAATAAAAGCTGGATCAGATGAAGACAGACGCAAGACTGACCTTTACCCATTAAGCAGGCCCATGGACCCAGAACTGGTCCCTCCAACAAGTGGCCACACAGTTGGAAGTTAAAAATAAAGAGTTTTATAGTTCTTGGTAATAATAAAGTAAAGATAAAATTGCATCTAAATTATGAAACAAGAAAGCCTTCCTTCTTAAGAAAGGCTTTAAGATCTCCCAAACTGGTTCTCCTTTCCTTCGGGAACTGACTCGTAATTTGATGCAATTATGAATAAAGGGAAGGAGTGCCATGAATGCCCCGGTTTATTAAAAAAATAAATCATATATGTTAATTGAGTGAAAAAGTGATTGCTTGCTAATGGACAACCAAGCATGATGCTTTTGGAATCCATGATTCATCAACTTGGTGGCACAATAAGACTATTGACTGGTTTACCAGCAAGGTTCCTTGTCTGGTAGGAGTAGTTAGTGCACGTCACCTTGTGTTGGGATGTTGCAAGTTCAAAACCCAATGGTAAGGTTGTATAACTAGTGTGGGTATGCCTATAACATTATTAAAAAATTCAACTTTTTTAAAACTTTTTTAAAACTTTTTTAAAACTTTTTTAAAACTTTCTTAAAAATCAAAATTTTGAAAAAAATAAAAAATTTCAATTGTTACAAAGTTTTACATGACTTCCGAGGGTAATGCATCACCGAGTTCATTTATAGTCATATTTCAATTGTTTTAAACATTGGACGACCTGTTTGAGTGCAAGCGCGGGCGTATATTAATCTCAAACTATCAGATACAGTATGTAATCAACCTTGACACAACTTGATTGAGTGCTCTAGGAACCATAAAAATTTGCAGAAAACAAAATTTATTTAAGGTTTAAGATAATTGAGGAGTTACGTAAAAGTTTAATAATTGAAATCTTCAACGTAATTATTGCTTAAAAGTAAAGACAACATTCATAAGAATTCTCATTCCAAAATATTTATAAGTTCTCAAAAAGTAAAGATCAAGAATCACAAAATTTAATTGTTTACAAGCTTATCAAAAGCAAAATGTTTGGATCTCATAGAGATCGTAGTAGGTAAGAATGATGTCTCCAAGTGCGCAACAACCCATCTTCCGCTCAATCCTCTAAGATAATATCGGTAATGTTACAGGGCATTAACCACATGCCCGTAGAAAACCCAAAACTAAACTTAAAGAATACAAATCAAGTTTATAATGATATAATAAAAAAGTAATTTTCATCATTTATAAAATGAAGTTTAAAGGAATCCACAACAATAACCATTCACATAGTATTCATTCATTCATTCATTCACATAAATGAATAATACATAAGCAGTTCTCATATAATTTTATAATATAATTAGGTCAATATCCTCTTTTGACTATGTCAAGCGTGAAACACACGCACATGCTTTTCAAATGTGAATAAGACATACTAGTCTATAAAAATATAAGCATTCACATTTTTTTCTCAAAAAAAGTATACACATGTTCATCTCATGACTATGATATGCATTCTTATATTTATCAAATCATCAAGTCCATTCTTAGGACATTTAATGCACCGTTGCATTTAAAAAATAAAGAATATATCATTTCTCGTTCATTCTTGTAATATACGTAATTTTTTCTACCGTTATTAAGCAAATAAAAGATAAAAACAAAATACTCAAAATTTTGTCTGTAAATAACTCTAGTTAAATTTTAAGGATGAAATTTCTTTAAGATGAAAAGAATACAATAATTATAATTTTCTAAAATTATTAAATAATAAAATATAGATTTTTAATACATAATGTCGACATAGAATTTAAATTACATGTTAAATTACCATTTAAGTAGAGTTTGAAAATTTGTTGGATATAAAGTTAAAATAGACTTGAATTTTACTTAGAATTTAAAAATAGTTTAATTAATGAATTTGGGATGAATCTCGAACTGGAAATTTATTTTTTGAGTTGAGTTTTTATTTTTAATTAAATTTAATTTGAATTTAAGTTAGACTTAATTTGAATTTAATTCGTGTTTCAATTTAATCGGGATTTGAATTGAGCGTGCATTTGAATTTGGAGTCTCATTGAATTTTGATTTCAATTGCTAGAATTTAAATTCAGATTTGGATTTAATTCAAATTTAATAAATAGATCTCAGATATTCTAATTGGATTTGAATTTGATTCGAATTTTCATCTGAATTATAATTAAATTGAATGTCAATTTAGAATTTGAATTATAAAATAATTAATTTGAATCTTTGTCGAAATTGAACTTGGAATTTAAATTGAATTTGTATGTAATACCTGCAATTCTTTAGGATATTTTTAATAAATAAAATATTATTAATGATGAATTTCATAAGAAAAAAATGTAAAAAAACAAATTAGCCTAAGATGAATGATAAAAAATATCTTATAAATAATTAAAGTTGATTTGGGTTTGATTTTAGTAAAATTCACATTCAAAATTGAAGTTATAAAAAATTAAAATTTTAATAGAATAATTAGAAATTTTTATCGAAATAAAATTGAATGTGATTTCAGATGAATTTAAGTTTAATTTGATATATATGTAATGTAATTTCATCAAAATTAGAATTGGGGTTCGTTTGGATTTGGATTGTGGAGTACCTAAATAGTGCATGGATCTGAAAAGGATCCAACAAGGTTTGTAGGGCCCAGTGAGGAACACTCTCTATGAGGTGGCATCCACATGGTAGTGGTGTCCATACGGGGCATAGAGCTAGCCCCTATCCTTGCTAGACATCCCTACACCCCTTGCACTTTTCAGAATCCAATTAAATTAAGTCCTAGTTTATCTAATTTGCTTAATTGGAATAAAACAAGTGGTTAAAAATCTAATTAAGTTGGATAATACCTAATTATGAAGGTCTAGAATGAGGTGAGACGACTCTTTCCGCCCTCTCTCTCTTTCCTATTTGATTTGTTTAGGTAATTTTCTAAACAAACAAAAGTGGCCAAGGTGGGAAGCTTACCAAATAAATAGGAAGATATGAAAGAGAGGTTGACCTTTAAAACTCACCTTAATAAACAAGGTAAGAGGGTGAATAAATTGAAATAGAAATTTCTAGGTGAGATGTCCCCACCTAGGAAGCCTCTATTTAAATTAATAAATAATATAAAAAATAGGAAACTAAGAAGCCTATCTTGTTACTATTTTTAAGTTCAGATTTTTTTTAGAAACAAGACCACCCTAGGGTGAGACGTCCCACCCTAGTGAGGCGACATTGTCCGTGGTTGGAAACTTCTTGTGAGGCCAACCATTATATATGTGTATAGATATGACATATCCTAGGTAATATAGAAGGTTAAGCTATAAAAATAATATATATATATATATATATATATATATATATAATTGAGAAGTAGTAAAAGTCAAGAAAGAGATTTAGGAACACAATTAAAATGATTTTTTTTGGGAAGTTTGGCTGGAAAATATTTAGGAAAAATCAAGTTTTAAAAGTTTATTTTTTAAAAAAACTTTCTTACTCTTCCCTTTTTTCCTTTTTTCGCTCTCTCCCTCTTAAGTTGTCTCTACTCTCAATCCTTTCTCTTGTCTCTCCTTCCTCTACATGACCATAGAGGTTTGGGATTTAATTGAAGAAATGGTTAGACAAGGTGGTACAACCAGAGTTTGGAGGTGATATTGGGTTTAAACCAACAACTCTCTCGCTTTGGTATTTTAATCCAACGATTTCGACGATTCGAGGTAGAGGGTTATAACCGATACATGTAGACTAGGAATCATATGCACAAGCATATTTCTTGTGCGAAACTGTTTTGCAGCATTGATCCACATGTGGATCAGTGCCGGTCAAAATCTAGAATAAATTCTAATTATAGTTTAAATCCAATTAATCATTGAATTTAAATTTGATTCCCAACCTTAACTAAATTTTGATTCCTTTTACATGTAAATTTAACTCTCAAGTTGGCATTAAATAAAATTCTAATTTCATCCTATTTAATCATAACTTTTATATTTTAATTAGTTATTAAAATAATTAAAATTTTATATTTAATTAAATTCAAATAAAACTCTAAAATTAAATCCTGATTAAAAATCCAATTCAAAATACTTTCTCAGCTTGAGATTCATCCCAAATCTATTAATTAAACTATCTTTAAATTTTAAGCGAAATTCAAGTCTATTTTAACCTTATATCCAACAAAATCTCAAACTCTACTCAAATGGTAATTTAACATGTAATTTAAATTCTACGTTGACATTATGTATTAAAATGTTTTATTTTTATTATTTAATAATTTCAAAAAAACATTGTTGTTATAGTTCTCGTGTGTCTCTCACGTACAAGCACCACACATGCAACAATCAAATTCGTGACTTGCATTAACAAGTCAATTGCATGACGCTAAACATGTCTTTTTCATTCACATGTAAAATTTATATGCACATGATAGCAGTGATTTTATGAATCTAATGCATTATTTCTCTTGATTATTCGGATCCATTTGGTACAAAAAAGAGTATAGTCACCCAAAAATAACCATACGAGTATTCATTATTCTATGCATTTTATTCTCTCCCCTATGACTTATCTGGTCTATCTCAGGTGGTCAATTCTACAATATAATGATTGGGAGATGGACACAGAGTCCTCGTACAGGCCTACACCTGCGTACGTCGCCCAAGCTAAAATAAAAAAGAAATGTATTTCCTTACTCTACAGAGTTTTTGTTCCTACCCTGTGGATCCTCTTAGTAGGCTTGTCCCCTATACCTCTATAGGGTGGGGTATGAGGCACACGTAGGCTTCCAACTCTCAAATTATTGCATGAGATCTGTACCGCCTATCCCTCTCTAAAGATGACAAGAGATTGGGATGGACCCAGCCATCTCGTTGAGATCGAGACATACCCAACCATCTTTAAGAGTTTGGCTTCATCAGTGCTTCAATTGAACTCATTATCTCAGGGTTATCTTCATTATTAAGTCATAGGTCATATTCCAGTATCATTATCTCACGAGATAACTCTCTTATGCCTTCATGCATGATTCAACAGTTCATGCCAATGCATGACTCAAACAAATATGATTTAATGCATGATACATGTCATGATTTATTCATGCCTGTATGCATGAATCATTCAATTCAAAATTTATATGCATGATACATTCATTGTATACATGACATACATCACATGCAACATTCACACAAACATTCAATTTTAGCCATGTAGTCATATAAATTATGCAATATTCAGTTCAACTGATACATATGCATACATGTACCTGCAAAAAACACTTCATATCCTGCTATCTAAAATTATGTTAAGCATGATCTTCTGAATCATAGCAAAAGAACACTTTCATTCTCGTACATTCAAATCATTCTCAGCATGATCTCCGAATTACAATAATAACAATCCTAATATCCATAACTAAGTGGTATGTATGCATATATCATGTTTCATGCAACCATATATACTTTTTCGTGATACATTTGCATTACAATCGCCTACCACGAGTATTTACTCGATTTGCCTAATATTTTGCATTTTATGCACATGACCTTTCTAGCCACAAGTGATACTTAGCATTTAGGTATCATTTATTTTGTACTTGCATGATAATTCGAACATTACAATATATATGTCTAAGTATTCATACTATTATAATTGAATGGATAAGTGATTCTAAACACTTTTCATTTGTGAACACAAACTACGCATGTACATATATAAAAACCATACTAACGATGTGCATGTTAACATGGTTAACTATACACATTCGTGCACACTCAAATGCATTTTTATGATGCAATCAACATGATAAAGAGCATGATTGCAAAGTGTATATAAATCACTTCAAAACGGAGTTTTAAACATGCATATTCGACTTTTGGAAATTTTTTTGAAGTCTTATTCAAAACCGCATTTAAATCTGAAATTCTGTCTCGCTTAGACATTTTACCGAACACTTAACGTGGCAAAAATCTCAAGGCATAACTAAAATTCTAGATTTAAAACATGCTTAACGGAATTTAAATAAGTTATTCTAAGCATGCTAATTACATACACTTTACATTAAATAACTAATTTTAAACATAATAAACTAATTGAGCATTTCAAAAACTTAATTCGCTATATAAGCTTCTACGCCATATGCTTAGGCAAACATAATGCTAAACACATTAAATTAATACCACACAACTTAATTATAGATTCTACAAATTTAGTTTAGGTATCCTATCTTTGAAGATTGAAGATTTAATATGAAAAACCCAATATTTTAAAGGGTTTTGCGAAAACCGCAACGAATTGTAGCTTTGACAATTCACTGAACACTTGGCGTGCACATGTAACACAAGTAGAAACACGACAACTGGTTCAACTAAGGCATTCTCTCATTATCGAAGAGTGATACAACACAACACAATTAATGCAAAAGTGTCGAAAAGTGGCTCCACAACTTAATCAACCAAAAACCAGAATCGAGTATACCGATTTCTACAAAATCGAGCCAATCAACACCAAAATCAACAAGTGCATAATGAATGGTTGTAGCTGGACATCTACAACTATGAGCACGCAGTTCCAAGCATCCCCAATTTTAGCAACACACTCCCCAAGGCTGGACATAGCATGCAAAATGAAGAGATCCCTAGTTAGGGAAAACAGCAAGAATAAAACCTCACAAAAGGGAAAAATCTATGGGAAAAGTGAGAGACACATATCTTTATATGCCAAGGGTTTGAGAAATGGCTAAGATCTGCTTGGACACAATTCCCAAAGCTGAAATGGCAAAAATCCCAACACATTTCCCAAAGCTGAAATGGCAAAAATCCCAACACATTTCCCATTTAGGAAAAATCGGCTAAGAGAAACTCCAAAAAGAATGGGAACAAAGAGGGAAATGAAGGAGATGAACTTACCTTCACATTGCGGCAGCCTTGATTGGCATCAATCCCAAAGAAAAACTGATGCAAATCTCCAGAAAAAGGGGTCGGCTAGGGTTTGTGCAAGAACCCAAGGCAAAAGGTATAAAAGAAAGAGATTAATCTCTCTTAAAAATGAACGAGAAAGAAGAAAACCTAGATAGGGGAGGGAGATTTACTTACGACTGGAAAGGGGAGATGCACCCGGCATAAATCCCTATGAACCTCTGCTGGGAGCAGTTTCCAAGGAGGATGGAATAAGGAAATAGAAGAAGGGAAGAAGGAATTGTTTTTTTTTACAATACCCAAAGTGAAAGAAGGGGAATAAGAGGGGATGTCAACCCCTATGGGAAAGAAAAGAGATAAGGCTGGGGTTGGGTGCTATAGTGGCCCCCACCCAGCTCTCCTTAGGCGCCAATTCAAATTGGGTGATTATTTGGATCCGGTTTGGATCCAAAAAAGAAACAAAATCCTAACTTACATTTTAATAAGATAAAAACCCAAAACTTAAATAAATACTAAAAATAACTAGTGTTATATTTATCCTAATATTGTCTAAAGTTCAATCTGTAATTAAATATAATTTTATTTAACTATTTAAAACCCATAAAACTTTAAGTTTGGGTAGATCCAATTGGGTCCAACCCATATGGACTCTGGATCCAATCTAAAATACCTAATCTTTTCCAAAATTAATTCTTTTATTATATGAACTCAAAATAGCTATGCTAATGCTATATAGCTCATGGTTTTGGTACTTTTTTAAAAAATATTTTATTCGATGAAAATATTCTCAGTTATTTATGATTGAAATACCCTTTTATAGAATTTCTTTCGAAAATCATAAAAATATATCTAGTTAGGCTCAAAATACTTTGAAAATGCCTAGATGAGTTATCACTCACTACAATAAATAGTTTTAATGATAAATTAAATATTTGAAATAGTAATTTGCTTTAAATAATTCTAAAAATACCAATTTTACCCTTTTTGGCCAGAAATGAGTAAATGCACAAAAAAAATATTCAGAAAAAAAATTAAAAGTTAAAAACACATTTTAACTCAAAGATGAAGATGATTTCTTATTTATTTATAATATTAAAAAATTTACAGGTTTTACGTGCCTAACCTCAATTTGCCTTTCAAAAAAGAAAAAATTGATTGGCTTAACTTTTTATTCGTCATAGTTTTTGTTTTGGCTAGGCCAAGGGAAAACCTTCTCATCACCAATAGTGTATTGGCAAGCTTCGGAGCAGTAAAACTTTTGAGGTCCTCTTTACCTGCATTGGGAAGTACACCCAGCTTCGACTTTGTGGCAAGAGACACCTCCCGTGGATTTTGAACTATGATCGCCCCATGTAAGTTGGAATTGAGCCTTAGACAATGATGACTTGTCCGGCATTTACACAACCAAGTCTCTGATTTCCATATCTTCGACCTCATCTAAGCTTGGTCTTCATGCCTTGGTAGACTAGGTTACACGCTAGCATATCATGTATCAGATAACGGTACGAAACTCATCTTGAAAACCATAACTACAGGCATGAAATGTTTTAAATGTGAATCATCTAACATAAAAACTCGTTTCTCACCGTTGTAAACGAGTATCAAGCTCGTTTCTATTACCATCTATTTCATTAAGACATTTCAATATCATAATTTCTAAAAAAATATATATTATACAATAGATTGATTATATATGCATATTTAACTACTTTAATTTGTAGGTGTTTTTATAAAGATAGATACCTTGTATCAACTTTTCAAAAATTTGCATCAGTTCTTCTAGAAACCATATCGATGTTCATAAGAAACTCTTATTCATAATATATTGGATTGTATCAATATACATGGGAAAAAACACACCTGAAACTTTTTTAACTTTTCAGGTACCAAAATTAGTAGCTGTACCTATACCAGTAACTGTTTTTGGCAAGCTCAAATCTACCTTTAGTTTATTCCTAAAACATCCTTTTTATTTTGCTAACTGCAGCACTTCCCCTCACTATTCTTCCCAAGATACATTTGACCTTATAGATAGCATAATAACAGGTGTCTGAAAAACAAGCCCTCAACTTCACGCAGACATGTGTTCAACGTCCAGGTAAAAGATATGGAGAACCTGCAGATAAATGAGACCCTCGTCAGGCATGGCAGGAATACATCATCTAGGCTTCCTCTCCATTGAAACAGGCCTATCATCAATCATACAAACTCGTGTAACAATCAACGTGACCCTTTTTTTTGGATAATAAAGGGGAAAAAACTGGATATTACAACGGAAAAAAACCCATCACCACCGACCAGACCTTGACTGGCCCAACAACAACGCCTTCATCCCAAACAATTGGGGTCAGCGATATGAACCAAAAAGAAAATCATTTTGGGTCCTCTACATGAATCCTTCTCCTCCAATCATTTCTATCCAATGTCATGTCCTCGGTGAGGCAAAACCTTTAAGGTCCCCCCAGCCCACCGGAGGGAGAAGACCCAGCTTCGACATCAGGGCAATGGACACCGCCCGTGAGTTTTGTACTTGTGACGCCCCTTGAACTTGGTGACAATCATAAGTCGGCCCTACCAGATGAGCAGAGCCCTTGTAGACACTATCAACGTCACCTTTACCTTTTAACTGGTTGAAGATGTTAAAGTTTCACACCTAGTGTAAACGGATTCACAAAAAACACAGATTTTGGCGTGTTTGGGCTTATGAATACATGGGACTCCTTTTACGAATTATGGAGCACATTCTTACGACTCACAGAGATACATAGCGTGCCATGAATTAGAATGAACAAAAGCAAATCCATACAATCCACAAAGTAGACTTTAGCCTGGGATCAACCTCCCTGAGGCATCAAGGCTTTCTCTATTTCACCCGTTTTACACATGAAAATAAGGGTTTACTTAACGAAACCCCCCATTTTCGTATGCAGGTGAAACAAACATGCTAACCACATTTTCCTTCAGAGCCCATGGCCAACAAGGGTTTCTTTTCACGTTGACCATGCATTTTACACAAATCCATTCACCCCCGCCCCCCGACACCCCTAAAAATGGATTTACATATGAAACTTTTTAACACATGGGATGGCCTTTCCTTTTCCCGTGGTCTTTTCTTATTGGTGGGAATGAAACAAACGAAAAATAAAAGATCATTGAGTAGGTTGAGCGTCCCCTCTGGTCCAAGCCATGCGATTACCGGCTCAAATACCGTTAACTGTTAAGGGCCATCAAGGTCAATTTTGTTGCTCTTTAGCAATTTACACTGATAAAAACTGGCAAACCTGGATAATGGCGGTAAAGGAGAGAGACAAACATCTAAAATGATTCAAATGGACCATCCGCCATGAACAACAAGCTGAATTACTCTGCCATTATGAGGTAGGATTTGATAGCTGCTAGAACAAACAGAAGGGATCAACCTTGACAATCTAAGATGACCTGTGTTTGTGGATATCAAAGGTATCTATGTCCAATGGTTTTTTCACATAAAACAGAACGTTTTAAACTCCTGGATTCTTGAGGATGTGTTTCTTTCACTGGCGGATGGAAGTAACAATGCAGGAGCACTAGCAACATCATGTCGAAACAAAACAAGCTCTTTGACCTTAATACAGCTGTAAGTTCAAGGAAAACAATACTACAGTAACAAAAAAATCTACTCAACGTGAAGCATATTAGCACATCCAACCAGGAAACTTGCTACCCATCGATTGCAGGGCCAAAATTTTGAAAATAATTTGACAATGAATACTAGACTATCTCAAAAAAGGCAAAACAGATGCAAAAACGTTGGGCTTAATCTACCAAATTCTTCAAGCTGCTTCTGTTATGGGATACTCGAACACAACATCCTTCCCAGAGAGCTTTCTGTAGACACCAGAGAAAGTTTCCAGTTTGTATTCTGTGTTGTTACGCT
Source organism: Nuphar pumila (assembly GCF_984573655.1). Taxonomy (NCBI): domain Eukaryota; kingdom Viridiplantae; phylum Streptophyta; class Magnoliopsida; order Nymphaeales; family Nymphaeaceae; genus Nuphar; species Nuphar pumila. The sequence continues at coordinate 118,662,168 of NC_143255.1, forward strand.
CCTTGGGATCTAGGTAAATCTGTCATGATATCAGTAAAAAAAAGATCAGGCATACTGAAAAATTTTGGAGAAAATCAAGATCTTAATCTGCTGGAAGCCTGGAACCTTATTTTTATAAAATTCAATAGCTCAAAACAGTTAACAAAATACAGTATTGACTAAGTTCTGTTCCAGACAATCGAAGGTACAAACCTTGATAATCTTAGATCCATCGAGCCGATATCTAATGCGCTTGCCAACAATTTCTGAAGGATACACAACATCTTCCAATATGGCCTCGTGAACAGCAGTAAGTGTGCGACTTCGAGGCCTCACAACTGCAGAACCCTTCTTGGGGGGGTGCAAAATCCGTCTTGTAGCAATCAAGATAACATCCTGTCATGGGCCAGGGAAGAGCATGACAAAACAAATGTACAAGTCCATCAGTTAACATTCTGGATTATTTGATGGTTGAAACTATGCAACGTCATAAAACAGATGACTCATGACATCTGTTAAAACTTCCCTGAAGAAACGTGTTGCTGTATTCTATAATTGATGAGGAAAATAAAGAAAAAAAAAGGCAGATGGAAGGTTGCTTATGCAGAATCCACAACTGCGAGGAAAACAAAGGTACAAACAACACAGCTACAGACAGAAAGTGGATCAGGTGATACAAAATAATCCAATGAGCCGATGCTTTTTGATTCAGACCAGAGATTGGCATTCACTATCTGCTCTCATGTGAGCCTCGTCACCCACATCAATGCATATCTGCAGTCCAGATTAAAAAGCATCTATGGGTGGCAACTGGCGATATTTTGCATCACCTGAAGCTCAGGTAAACGACACATAGATGACATGAAACTTTTGTCTTGTGAGGCCTCAGAATACTTATAGCAATCAAAATAACATCCCCATCATGGGCAAGGAGGGCAAATGTTAAAAATAATGCAAGTCCATCAGCCAATAATATTCTGGGTTAGTAGATGCTTGAAACTATGCCACATCATAGATTCATAGGATAGTTGACTCATGTTATCCATAAAAATTAGCTAAAAAATGTGATTATATCCCACAATTGCATAAGGGAAATAAAAGAAAATATTTGGAAGATGAGAGGTCACCTCAATAACATGGAAATGATTAAGCAAGCAAACCGACAAAGAGAAAATTAGGAAGCATGAAATCAACACAGCTACAGATATATGTGTATAAAACCATGCATGGATGACAGAAATCTCACCATGATGGAATTATATTTTTATATTGCATATCAAGGGATTATTTCCTTGTCCAAAGCTACATGTACGAAAAATATTTAAACTTTAATATGAATATTGAAGTTGAGATAAGATAAATCAAGTGCTTCTCCAAAAAGCGATCGGCAGGAGCTATTAAGCAAAAGTATGAACTGCAAATGAAACTGCCATTATTACTTTTCTGGCTTCAGCAGGGGCTTTCAAAATGCACATGGTTGATTTCAAATAGTTTGTTCATGAAGTAGCAGAATATGATAAAAAGAAACTGCATAATCATGAGCAACAGAAATATAGAGATAATATACTTATTTGACAAGCAAGCCATGATCCATCATTCATCAGTCCATCTTGAACTGAATTTTGAGACTATAAGATATAACAAGAAAATTTTGAAATTTTGGTTTATCCAAGAGATCTGCTTGCTCAAATACCATATCGACCCAGATTTTCTCTGAAATAACCCAGAAAAACAGAATAACATTGAAGTCATATCATTCGGACATCAAATAAATTACATAGCTTAATTAAGTTATTGAATTATTTTTAGCGGCATTACCACTTGATGGGACTAAGCCAACTGCAATATATAAAACCTACAATTGAGTGCACACATAAAGGACTAAAAGTATATGGGATTTAATTTATGATAATATAAAAAGGTAATAGGAATTACGCTTTCATCAGATAGACCTAAAATCATATGTGGAGCTGGGATCTAGTTCAAAATCAAAACAGGGCAATTTGAAGCTTGATTTTGGCTCATCAAAACAGACAAATACTGTGACTACAATTCTAAACCCCACCAAAGCTGTATCTCTCTGGAAGCATTGTTGACAAAACAAAAGGTTTGCATCCTAATCTCCGAGATTAGCATTTCAAATCCTAGAACCCAATTGAGACTTTGAATTATTTGATCTGTTTTTTTCCATATAGAAATCCTAAGGTACATGACTTAAGGGTGCATTTGGATAGGAAGACGCTACTCTCTCTCTCTCTCTCTCTCTCTCTCTCTCTATATATATATATATATATATATATATATATATATATATATCACAGGGACACACTACTTTGCCTGCGTGTCTTTATCGACACGCGACATGACTCAGTTAAGATTATGACACCCCATTAAGACGAATCTGAGGACAATCCCGTGCAATTTTAAAAGGAGCAAAAGAAAATTGTATGCCCATAAGAAGAGGGCATTATGGTCTTTGGACCAGTTTCCTTTTTTTCTGAAATGCCCAAAAAGGCACTCACGTGTACCCCAAAAGTAGTACACAGTAACACATGATAAATAAGGATGGTAGACCCACTTTTATAGAAGGAGAGACGCCCTTACCTCTTTCAATCCTTCAATATAGAACTATCTTACCGTTGTTGAAAAACTAAAGGGTGAATGTGTAGTGCATTAACATCCCACAATGCTTTATTCTTTTTCACACCATAGCTTTGAAAAATGGTTTTAAAATTAAAATGGGACCCATTTACAGTTTCATCCATAAATGTGTGAAAGCCTGAAAGGTCTAAATCCAAACCTAAGTAATCTAAACTCTAAAGTAATTTAAATGATCCAAGTTATAAATCTATATGTACACTATCCAAATCATATTATGAATATAGTGAAGCCACTTAGAAACAAACATGTATATTGCCATAAAATTCTATAACTTGTGTATGGCTTGAATCCAAATTTTGGGAATATATGGGTGCTTCTATGGTAGTACTGAACCACCATAACTTATAATGGTACATGCTTTATTTACATTGATCTAAGCATCAAATATAAAATCTAACCATTGGATAGTGTTTAGCATGTTCAGTTTACTATTTTCATGTGTTAAAGTTGACTCAAATATGATGTTTTATATTATTTTCAAGCCACTCTTATTTTCATGAATTGTGAGCCATTGATTTTTAAACATCTGAAAATAGAATCATGTGGTATATTAAATATGGTAAACCTTTTTAACATAGTAAACAAACCATGCTAAACACATGTATGGTTAGATCAATCATTTGGTGGAGAGCTACATGCAAACAAGAGGGTGTACCACCATATATATATATATATATATACACACACACACACACACACACATGTGTCCTAGTGTCCTAATTTTTTTTAAAAAAATTGAACTTGTGTCTCATCCACAAATCACGTCTCTCTCTCTCTCTCTCTCTCTCTCTCTCTCTCTCTCTCTCTCTCTCTCTCTCTCTCTCTCTCTCTCTCTCTCTCTCTCTCTCTCTCTCCACGCACAAGCACCCTACATAGGGTCCACTTTCTTCTCCTCCAACAGAAATTATATATCCCTCACTCTGCTCCACATTGCTCCATCTCAGGGTACTTTTCTGCGTTTTTTTCTCCTCCAACAGAGATTAGGTATTCATCGCTATGCTCCCAATTGCTTCATCCCCGCAGCAACCCTAACGCTGGCCCTGGCCCTATTTTATTATTAGAGACTTGGAATTCTCAATAGCATTTCTCAATTAATCCAAACAAGAGACCGGGAATTCCCAATACACTTCCAAGGGAACCCAAGCAAAACCAAAAGAATTCTCAGATTCTCAATCCTACAAGAAGTCTCAGAAATTTATCCAAACACACCCTAAATCACTAAATCTTGATTGAGGGAGAGACCAAGGAAATCTTATGAAACAAATATATCCAAAAAGTTGCATGGTATATATGTCAACCTAATCTGCATCTCTCCAGGACTTTGAAAAGGGACTGTCAGAACACCAATGGCATTACATTAAATCAATTTCAACAACCAGACATTATTGGCATAAAATGAATTAGCCAAACAAGTCGTGCCTTATGTCGGATATGTAGCACGACACAGGTGTAGCTGGCCTAACACTGCAGTTTTCCAAAAGCAAGGGTGTATGTGTGTGGCCGGATTGTGTATGTTGCATAGACATGCACATACATTTTGTATTTTGCCATACATAGAGAACCCACTAAAAATATGAAGAAAAATGTAAAAAATATAAAATATGTAATGCATCATTATATTAAATAATATGTTTGTGTAGGAGCACCCAAAGATACTGTAAAAGTATAAATACAAGTAAAAGTTGAGCATTTTACTGTACCCAACTATCCATGTTACACAAATTATACATGACCAGGAAAGCATGGACGGTTGGCTCATGCATTGACAACCCAAAGTTGTTGAGCAGAGCTGCCCCACTCACAACTTTGGTAACTAAAAATAACCATGGCTATGAGAAGCTCTAGTATGAAGAGCATTTGGATGACAAAAGATTTAGAAGTTCCTAAGAGTAACATCAGACCCAAAAGAAAAATGCATATCTACTCTGTACAACATGAAAAGTCTAAAATTTTCCCCTGACAATATATTAGTGCAAATCATTTAAGGAGATGAAAGTTAAAAAGATCTGTCTCTGCCAAGAATTTCAAAGAAAATCATGTGAACAATGCGAAAATGCTGCAAGATACATAGAAAATAACTGTGACGAACAGTGACAAGAAGTGACAAGCAAGTCCTAAATAGTGCAGATAAAAAAGGTGACTAGCATTAGTAATTATGCAACTTTTTTTATAGGGGCATGATTCATGTCCTCAAATAGAATTTACAAATTTAAAGGTACAGGGAACATGTTTGACAAAGAAGACAAAATTGTAAGTGTCCACTTCATTGATTTAATTCTTCTTATCTGGGGTTTCATATGCCTGTGCAACCACTGAAATTTACCACCATCACCGGTCAGGGATGGAGCTACTTGTTCTAAATATCAGCCAGATTCAGTTCAAGAGTCCTTCCATCTCATGATAGCAACTAGTATTTACAAGATGCATTAAAAAGGGAAAGAAAGAAAGAGCAAATCACACTGAAAAAGTTGTATACATTGCTAAACATATACAACGCAAAAAGATAAGAGAGGAAAAGAGAAACAAGAATATGGACAGAAACCTCACCTTTCCACTGAACTTCTTTTCAAGTTCACGCACAAGCCTCACATGAATCTTGCGGAAAGCCTTACGCAGTCTGTAAGGAACATGAATCACAACAGCTTTGCGGTTTCCAGAGATGTCAAGGTGGCTTCACGGGCCCCGAAAGAGAAAAGAAAAAAACATATATTAGTATAAAGATTGTGATCAAGGACCCAAACCAGAGCAACATAAAGTCCTTACACAGCTGAGTTGATGAAAAGATCCTTCAAGTCACTTTTCAGTTCCTGGTTGGTATTCTCAAGGTCAAAAAAGGCCTGCAAGGTAAGAAAGGCTTGAGATTGAAGAAAAGAACCCTCAAAACTACAATGATGCCTTAAAATGGTCAACGTTCAGGTTATTAACCTGTGCAACTGTCTCTTCAAATTCAGAAGGCTCGGTGCCCTTGTCTTTCTGAATTTTCCTCCTTGCAGTATACATTTTGACTGCCCTTGATCCTGCGACTTAAAACATTGCCAATGTTTGTTAAACCTATAGCATAGAGACCAACACTGATTAAAATGTTCAGATGAGCTCAAGATGTCACTTTCATTAGATAGGTGAAAATGGAAGCCAATACCAGTATGTGCAAAGTATGATGCAAAGAAAAACAGTCCATGGTATCAAACTAAAGAACCATTCTTTTACGAGGTGCATGAAAGAGGAAACTGGCTCTAATGGGAGCAGCGACATTGCTAAAACAATGCATTTGGAATGGTGTTAGCAGATCCATCATCACATCTCAACAACATTCACAAGAGGATGTTTCTTGCATTCATCTCTCAACATCATACATTGGCAAGACAATATTTTGACAACACGCTGAAACAGTGTTTCCATCCCAATTCAAGGCTCCCAAACATGGCCTTAAAGATTTTCACTTCACTAAAATAAGAAGCAACACATTCAAAGTAAATGATGCACTAATTGCCAGATCAGAAACATCGACTGATAACAAACTTTTAATGGTTGCACAAGTATTTTCCATTGTATGATGACCTTTTTTAAAGGATGGTCTCCCTATAAACTGACTCAAGTGTAATGATATGAGACAGCAAGAGTTCAACAAGTTACCAAATTTCACATAAAAAAGAACAGGACATTCTGAGAAGCATGAGTGTCACCATATTCCCACTAATAACAAGATCTTGTCTCTTTGAAATTGATTGGAAACATCAATGACTCACCTATTTCTAGAATATTATACCCCGAAAAACATAAATTCCCTGTAATAGATATCCAAAAACACACGCAGGCTCCCTATATTATTGATTATTTCTTCAAATAATTACTAATCTCGGAATGTTTTCCAAAGGTGCAGTACTATTTGCATGATACCGAAAATTCGTTCAGTATGTTATGACTCAGATTATGAACGGGATTGCACATAGATGGGTACATTTTACAATTATGTTCAAATTTTAATCTGTCCCAAAATTCTTAAAACGTTTCACACCAACAACAAAAAAAATGTTCATAAAAAATAATATGATCTACATGCCAGGAAAATGCAAGATTCCAATCAAATCAACACAACACTGATTTTGATTTCCATGCTTTTATCTTCAGTATTTTTTTCTTGTTGAGACACCGAAAGAAGCAACAAGCAGCGCTACACTAGGCATGCAAACAACAAGTAGTAACAGGAAAAGAAGTCAAAATAATAGATAGTGTCCCGAAAAGATGCGCACAACGTATTTGCAGCAGATCTCAAATCTCACGTGAACAATATAAGTCAACCAGAGAAATTAACACAAAAAATAGGTGAAGAAAAATAGAAACAAAAAGGAAAATGCGTCGCTTAAAAATGCCTCCATTAGTTTTTACATCGTGAACATAGCAAAAATAAATTGTTCCTATGAACTCGAGTGTATCATGGCTACGATACACTGTAACATTCTAGGCACCAACCCTTTGGATTGGCCTGAAACTGGTAGGTGCTATCAGTTTCAGGCCAATCCAAAGGGTTGGTGAGCAGAATGTTTTCAGGCCAATCCGATACCAGAGAATGTCCCCATCAAAATATATGATTTTCATCGGTCCATCTGTTGCTACGACGGCCATACACTGAGATGGGAACACTATCGTCGTTTTCCGGACGAAGCAACGCCGGATATCCGCGATGCGCCTTAAGTCACTGCTTACCATACTAGTTTCCGACATGAACGACGCCGGAAACGGCTAGAGTGTATAGGAGCCGGCTATACACTCGAGCGTACCAAATCAGACGCAAAGAAACAAACACAAAACCCCTCTAATATAACCGATTCCTACATGAAAGGGCTCTATCGAGAGAGAGAGGGAGAGAGACCTGAACAGACGCCGATCTGGATGAAGGTCGTCCTGCCGCAGAGTAGGAGGAGTGTCTTTGAGAATTAGGGTTTCCTATAAGTAGGGGTATTAACGGGTCGGGTTTGACTCGAACCGGACCCGTACTAACCCTATAGGGTCAGGTGGTAAGTAAGAGGGTCCGATTAGAATTCGGGACAAACCCGAAAGGTCCGATTATTATACTGAACCGAGTATGGTTTGTGAAATTTTATAACAGACCCGAAACCGACCTGAGTTTCAACAAAGATCCGCTAATTTTTAATGTAAAAAGGATTGGAAAAAAACAATTTTAAGGGGTATGGTTTGGGTTTGATGCATGTAATCCTTATAGGATTCAGGTATGTTTCAGTTATGGTGAGTCCGATTGAACCCAGATTCAGACCCGGTACCAGCATCTCAAATCAAGTTTGGGTCTGGTTTTACATAGATCCTAAGCAAACCTAACCCGTTGACACCCTAAAGATAGGAATGAGAAAATCTGTTGACCAAAATAACCTCCTGATTAAGTTGTGGATTGTCGGTCTTCTTCATGTCATTTCAGATCTTTTTGAAGGGCCTTATTGTCACAGTTGTCAAAACTCAAGCGCCTCTTTCGGTCTCTTGAGGTTCGGATCATGATCAGATCCATTTTTAATTAGAAAAATGGAACTGATTTGGATGAAATGAGGAGAAACTTATTGGTCCAATTAGTGCATGTTTGATGACGCATCGCGTGTGATGAAAGGCCTAAATTTCATACGTGTGTTTTAACAAATGCAGGATGCGGAGGATGCACGGAACGCATTCACCGGGTCCAGAATACGGTGTAAACATTGTTTGACTCCCCTGTTACGAAAAGAACAAGGACGGGAAAAACAAACAAGTAAAAAGAATGATTCTTATCGCTGACACTCGCTTGCTCTCTCACCCTGACCCCCGAAGAACTCTCATTCTCTCGCTCTCTTACTTATCCCCAGCCCCGAACCTCTCTATTGAAACGCTTTTCGGTGAACCTCTCACATCTATCTCTCTAGGTTGGTTTTGCATTTTAAACCCCATTTTTTCAATCTATTGAGTAAATGCATTCTAGAGTTTCTTCAAGGTTAGGGTCTATTGAGTAAATGCATTCTAGAGTTTGTTCAAGGTCAGGGTTTGTTGGTAAGACATTTTTTTAGGGTTTTATATTTTAATCATTGGTGATTGGTTAGGGTTTGCTTCTCTTTCATTTTACATTCATTTATTCGTTCATTTCATTAGATTTTACAAGAAAGCTTCATTTTTTTTTCGGTGAAACTCTGAGATTATTGTATCTCCTTTACTTTCAAGTAGCAACTTAAAGCCAAAGTCCATGTGACTTGCTTAGTCTATAGGGGATACTATTGAATTCAAAACTTGTGAATAATGGTTTTGCCATGTCAAAAAGGTTCCTTTTTTGAATTTTTATTGGAAGTTAAAATTTTCAATTTTGTTTGGTAGGAATATTTTTAAAGCGGTCTGCAATACCTACAATCAAATGTTTAGGGGGATTGTAAGAGAAGTCCATGAGAGTGGTGGAGAGTTGGAGAATAAGTTTGAGGCTAAATTTATCTTAAAAAAACAAAGAACAAGTTGAAGCGTGTCAGGCCCAACTTGACAGTAACAAATAAACTCTTAAATACATCGAACTTTGGATGAGACATTAAACTGAGGATGTCTATGGCAGATACAAAAATATGGATTGAATGTATTACGAAAAACACAACATGAAATAATTATCAAAAAACCTAAAAATGGTGATAGTTTAAACATGCAATGGAAATTTATGAAGAATCAACTACTACAGACAGTTATAAGTCCATTCAATCGGAAGTACAACCACCACCATATCTCGTCGATCCCGGCATAGAGGAACTAAGCTCATCATCACAAGTTCTAGGTAAACTTTATAGATCACATGTATAAATTTAAGATAGACTTCATTTTTTTTATTAAAAACATGAAAATAACAGTGTTTTTTACTAGAATGTATGTACAAATGGCTAGCAAATTTAATCACATGTGATTTATATGTTTGTTTAGTAGGAATCAGCTTTTAAATTGCTCAATTATGAGAAATAAACATACTTTTGAAGGGCTTAAAAAATCAACAACACTTTAATATTTTCAAGGCTAAAAAACAAAATATTTTATCATAAAAAAAACACAATGCAAAAGCTGGTTTCTAATAAATAGACCATGCTGAACACTTGCGGGTGTAATTTGCAAAATATAGAAAATTTGCACTATATGAATGTTGAAATGAACCTAGCACTCTTATTTCAAGTACTCTTTCAATGGACATGAGCTGGATACTAGTCATATCCAGTCATGCTTGATTAGAATTTATATGATCCATGTGATCCACATGTAGTGAATTATGGCAACACATACATAGATTTGATCCATTTTTTAGCACAGCTTTATTTTGGAAATTCAGATTTACTTAATTAGATTGTTTTTGCATCTGAATCAAATCTGCACCAACATTTTAACTTGTATCTATATTCAAGTTCGAATCAAATCCAATTTATTTGCATTTTGCAAATTTTTTTAATCCGTTTTCACTCAAAATTCTCAATCTATTACATGCATTTTGAATTGGGACCGGATCTAGCATATCCCGGATCATATTTGATCCATTTCACCCTTTTGCTTAGACAAGGCAAACGGATTGGATGCGTGCCATATCTTGTTAGATCTGAATCTGAAATGTAAAATGTAGATCCGAATAAAATCTGATAAGGTAACATCGAATCCAGTTCCAAAATATATTTGGTAATACTGGAACTGATGAAAAACAATAGAAGCAGCTCTTTACATGCAAAAAATCAATTTGGATCATATTTTCATCCAGATCTAATGTGGATCTGACCTAAAATACTAATACAAATTCAGTCCGCATCCAAAACAAATCCAATTTAACAAGTCAGAATCCCCTCCAAATCCTCAATCGGAACTCATTGTAAAGATCCAAATTCGGAAATAATGTGTTAAATTCGGTTCGGATATAGGATTATATCCGATCCATTTGCAGCCATACTTCCGCGTGCCAAACAGAAACAAAAACAAAAACACGGAGCCATGGCATTTTGCTAAAAAAAAGAGAAAAATTTGCAAAAGAAACCTAGATTTTCATTTATTTAGTAACACGATACTAGTTTTTAAAATTTACAAAAACACGCCTACTTTTTTAGAATTGCTCCGTTGAATAAGCGTGTATTTATGATATTTCAAAAGTTGAGCTCGTGCTTATAAGCAGGACAAAAAGTTAGATGTATTTTGGTAAAATTTAAAAAAAAGAAAAGATAAAATCATCGTAAATTCTAGAACGAGCATTCTGGCAAATTTTGGCAGAACAGAAGGGTGATTACGTAATTTAATCATACCTTCCCCCGCATACTTATCTCCACCCATTCCTTCCTTTTACAGAGCGAGAGTCGTCGCGCGTTCCGTCGTAAGCGGGCAGATCTATTTCCCTATTCAGGTCTCTCTCTCTCTCTCTCTCTCTCTCTCGATCTTCTGTTAAAGGTCATCTTTGTAATCCTTTATCTTCTTTCTAACCAGCGTTTGTTTTGTTCCTGACGGACAGAGGAGCCGTTTCTCCCCTATCGCTGCGAGATCACAATGACCCATATCCTCAAACTCCATGAATCCATGATTTTTTAAAACTTTTCTATGAATTTGATGGTGTTTTTGTTTTTAAAATCGTGATTTTGGTCATACCCATCTGTTTTTCTTTGCCTTTTGTGTATATCCTTAACGGTATGGTTCACGGGGAAACCAGAGAGATCGAGATCGGGAGAGGGCTCAAGCTAGGAAGGCCCAGGTGAAGGGCAAGGATGACGGGCTCACCCCCGAACAGCGAAGGGAGAGGTAATCTTTTCATTCTCGTCGCCCCCCCTTTTTTTTGCCTCTAAGGGATTCCGGGAATTGTAAATGGGCGCGGGAGACGATTTGGTGAATTGGGTCAATTGGTTTTTGCTCGTGGTACCGTTCTTCTGATATGCTTGTAAATTTGGGTCTTTTGTTTTCTTATGGGGCTTGATTGATTCGCGGTTTGTTGGTGATTGGTTTGGATTGATTTGCTTCGTTTGATTGATGGTTTCATGGTTATTGTTGGTGTTCTATCTTGCAGGGATGCCAAGGCGCTTCAGGAGAAGGCCGCTAAGAAAGCTGCTGGAGCGGCGTCTGGGGACGCAGGAGGTAATAAGAGCAGCAACAAGAAATAGCCCTCGTGATGAGGTTCGATTTGGTTATCAGGGGTTATGTTTTGTCCGTCTTCGATCCTTTGTGACTTTGCCTTCTGTCGATCGTATTCGTCCTGTTGGATCTATGATGATGTAAAACCATTATACAATTCTGATGCAGATAAAGAAAGAAGTGCTATGTATTTGGTCTGTGTTTCCCTCTTCTTTGATCTATTTGTGAATGCCAAGTTGTCCTTTTCTCTTGATCTCTCCCCCTTCATTTTCTGGTTTTAGGCTTGCTTACTGAATTTCCTCTTTTCCTTTTTCTGTTTGATTGTTTTTTTGGTTGTTGAGAATGGTGTACTTATTTCTCGCTTCTACTCGTTTTTAGATCTTTTGTGGCATTGGATGCAGGGCATGAGATTTTTATGTGCTTCCATATATGATATGATCATAATGATTTGGATAAGTTGGTAGTGATATTCGGAAATTATGGAAATATGTAATGCATATGATGTTTAACGTGCATAGATGTTAAACAGAACACCTCATATTTGTGTGTGCATTAGTTGAATTGTCTTATTGTTTTCATTTATTCTTTCATCCGATTCTTTTTAGGGTGGTCCTTTAAAGCACCAGCTTATGCTATCTCTTAAATTTTGTTTCTGGATGAATTGAGATTTCGTGGCCAATCTTCTATTGAACCTATCTTATCATGTAGATGGACTCCTTAACTGCCAGATACCAAAAGCGAATTGAGCGTCAAGGATTGTAGGTATTCCTCTGAACCTATTTTTCTTTGAATTCCTGTGATTTTCCTCATCTTCTAGAATCCATATGAGGGAAAACTGATGAGTTCAAATGTCAATATCATCACGCCATATGGTTATCTCTTTGTGTTATAATTGTTATGTCTGGTACTCGTAAAAAAATCTTTTGTCTTCATATTCAAGGTACTGCAATCCAACATCACTTTAGGTTTCATTCAATGACAGTCCACAGGTTTAATTTGGCTGAATCAGCCCATCTTTTTTTTTTGTTTTCTTCTTCACTCGATCCCTTGGGCCTGCTCATGTTGGTTGACTGTTTGAGACTTGTCTATCATTCTTCAGTATATTGAAGTCATAGTCCTCATCCAAGACATTGATAGTTTGTCTGGTTGCTCAAAATGCCATTCCATGCACAAAATAAGACTTCCTTTCTTAGTTTAACATTTGTTGAAACTATATTTCATAATATCAATTTAAACTGCCCACTAGGCAGTGTGTGAAAGATAATCGTGTTCACACTATGCTGGACAAGAGAAGCCTTTGGTGGGACACCATTAACATGAAAAGAAACATAGTGAATGAGTGTTGCTACTGAGTTTCCTATTGATATTATTATCATTTATTAGGAAAATAAATGGATATTAGGTATTTTATAATGAACATAGGTCTTTGTGTATAAGCAAGAACAAAACAAAACCAGTTAAATAGATGGATGATTCTAGTGCTTTGCAAATAGAAAATTGTTCTTAGGGTCAAGTAAATGAAGTTATCATTGTTCTGAAAACAGTAAATTCAAATTGTCCACTGTTATCAAGCTTGGTTTCTGGAACTTGGGCTCTTAAAAAAATGTATTCCTTTATCTTCTGCATCTATGTCACATGGGTGCGGGTGCGGGGGCGCGGCACTTTCAAAAAACTTGGGTGCGGGGGTGCGGCAAAAATATAGAAAATTATATATATATATATATAATAATAATAATAATAATAAGTCCAAAAGTTGGACATAAATGACCCTGGGTGCGTTGACTGCACCCAGGGCCAGGTTGACCACATCGGGTTCGGGTGCGACACGGGTGCGGCACCTAGTTGGAGAGTCCCTGTGACATAGTTCTGCATCCTATTTTCTGAGAGTGAAGTATCTGTTTTGATTCCATTGAAAATCCAATCAAACATCTCTCTCTCTCTCTCCACACATATTCACACATAAAACTATTGAGCTAGAAGGTCATAGCTGCAAGCTGTAGCTACATAATCTTACCACATAAATGTGTTATGCATTGTTTGTTTGTTAGGGTCCATAGATTGTGTTTTTCTGACATAAAAGTATGATTTAGAGTTGTGAAATTTTAGTACATCAAGCAGTTGATTTTTGAACCCCTTGAAAAACCTGCTTACACATCACAAAGATATGACCCAAAACTAGTTTTCTGCTAAACAATCATTTATGTCAAATTTATAGTGTCTGATCTACAAAAAAAATTAAAGGTGAGAAAATGGTGATTTCCACTTAGTACCATTAGTGAAGGGAGGCCACCCTTATTGCGAACTTTTTGATGCATAGATTGGATTTTTATGATCTAGAAAACCTAAAAAAAATTCAAACGTTTGGTTTTTTGAACATTATTAAATTCTGCGTATACATTGAAATACATTGAAAATTTTTGCTACAAGAGCTGGTTCTTAGGTTTTTGAATTTTGACCATAGAGATCACATCCTAACAGTAATATTTGCCAAAAAACACTTCTACAATCAATTTTAGAAAGTGTCTTGGACGGGTTGTACCTTCTTTTGGTTGGACGCTGTCCCTTCCCTATTTGTGTGTGTGTGTGTGTGTCTAACACAATTTCCTTTTTGGTGGGGGTGCAAGTTTTGTGCCAAATATTGTCTTTAAGGGCACTTCTGACATTCAGATAGTTCATAGTTTGTTTGTTGTCTTTGCTTGTTTTCCTTATGGAGGAGTATATGCACGCAAACAGGCTGCAAACTTGAGCAAAATGCATTTTTATCACCGAGTTGTGTCCATGTTTAAAAGTGACTGATTTTTTGAAATGCCTTTTTTGTATTACAATCATCATTAGGGTTGTGAAACTTCGGTCTCTTGGATTAAGAGCAGGCTCTTATAGTCTTTTTGTTGGCCAGTATGGTACCGACTACTTTTTCTAGGATGCTTAATGTCGAGAAAGAAGGTAGTTACCATCTTTCCCTTTCCCTCCTTTACTTTTGTCTCTTCGTGTACCAAGGTGATGGAACGGCAGTGCTCATTACCTTCTAGGTATCATGATTGGAAATTCTATTTATGCTTTCAATAGACATGTCGAGTCAAGGTTTCTTTTCTCGTTAACTGGAAGTAATTACGTCTAAAATATTAACTTGTGTCCTCTAGTGTTGATTAAAGTCTTGTAGTTCTGTTCTTTTATTTAATTTCACATCCCTAAGTTACTTCCAGTAGTAAGGCTCTAGGTACTCAAGTACACGCTGGCTGATCAAGGTCTAAATGCATCAATTTTTTGGCAAAGCCATAAATTGCTACTTTATCTATACCACAGTTGTCTAAGAACTTTTGTTTTATGTGCATCTCTAGTTGTTTCTTTATCCTGCCATACCTCATACCGTATTTGGCGCTTGCTGCTGCTACTCTGTAGCTTCCATACCTTAGTTTTTTTGTTATTCCGAAGGGTCTTTTCCCCCTAAGCATGGCCAGATATTGTTCAAGATCAACTTGTTTGTTCACTATGCCAATCTTTTTCTTTCCTTTTCATCTTTGTTTTTTTCTTTTTTGGGGATGGAAGGGTAGAACTATGTTGTTATTTTGGCACAATTTCCGTCTTAATAATTTACCAACAAAGGAAGTGTTGCAAAATTGGAGCTGAGTTTTTAGGTCCCAAGTTGGGGAGCATGTGTGCAACTGATTAGTTGCATTAATTGGATTAGTGCTGCTCTTAGTGCATATTAAATCTACTCTCCATGGATTGTGCTTTATGACATGCATTCGGTCTCAAAAGGTTGGAAGGCTTGATCATGTTTGACAATGTAAGAAAGGGTGAATTAACCAATGAAGCAACAGATTTTGGTGAGCGTGGTTTGTTTCGTACTGTTGATTGATAGTCAAAGGTAGACAACTTTTTTGATGTTTAGAATCTCAACTTGCGCTTCAGAATTCCAACTAATAAGTGTATAACCCTAGGCATGCTCCCTATCTGCAGCCTTCCACTGCCTCATGGAGCATGGATATTGCACCACCGATCTTGTGAAGTTGGATTAACGGTGGAACTAAATGGCCCATTCTTCGATTTACGTACTTCTTATGGTTGGTTCTTTGAGAGAGAGAGAGAGAGAGAGAGAGAGAGAGAGAGAACCGTAAAAGTTGGAAGCATTTATGATTGAGATTCGATTCTAGCTCTTTCATCCTGCTTTGCTTTTTCTGTGGAATGTGCTTGTGGCATTCTCATGCTTCTATTTTTAAGTAACAAAGTGAAGGATCCACATTGCTCCCCGTTCATTTGACGGCCTGTGTTATAATATTATGAAGTTGCATTCCTTCATATTTTACCTGTCGAATTGGAAATCAAAAGAAGTTTTCCCTTGTCTGGGGCATTTGTCCTCGGATACTTTGATTACCATCTCTGTTGCAAATTCTCTCTGTATTGTTAATTGAACTTTTCCTTGAGAGTCTTTCTTTATTCCCAAAGTTTTAAAATCATTTATTACATAATCTATTAGTGACAAAGCATTCTGTTTGTCAGTGATTTGATAGGTAAATAATTCTATTTGCATATTTGTGTTCAAAGGGTACACTTCTTTTAGTCACAGATCATTTGGTTTAGCAACAATTGGGGAGGTGAAATATTCTATTCTTGGCATCGATCTTTGTGTAGAAGCAAGAAAAGTTACCCATCTACATTTACATGCATATTGAGGCAAAGGGTGCGTGTAGTTGGGGCAGTTACTGAACTTGTTTGCGCTCTTATATGTGCTAAACAAGCTGCCATTGATCAAACCTAGATGGGTATCTCCCTGATATCTATTGGATGATTGTTTGCTTACTAGTTTTAGCATCCTTAGATGCAAGTTGATGCATAAGCATTACTTGTGGGAGACAATTATGTGTGGACTGGCTGAGAAATTTCAAGAAATATGATCAATGGTGTTGCTTTTTTCCTTAATAGGGCCTTACACCCTACCAAACAGAGAAGAAGAACCTCCTCGTTTTTTGCATTGGGGGAAGTTTTTTTACTCATTTTTTGTGGAGAAAAAGTAGCTGGGGGTAACTAGTGACTTTTTCTCCTAGAGATCACTTTATCATGCAGTCAACACCCCTTGGGGAGACTATCAGATGAATTTTTTTGATATTTACACGGAGAAACCACTCTCAGGATCAGAGACCTAGCCGTGTTGGCTCTGCCATACTTACGGTTCCAGACTTTTGAATTAAAATGGGCTTTGTTGAAGAATTGCTCAGCAATGTAAAAGGTTGAGAGTAAATGAAAATTTGGACAAGATATCAGTACCTTTGAAAATTCTGGGCAACTGGAACAAGCATGATTAAACACTTGCCTTCTTTACCTTCATGTTATAGGGAATTGCTGGATGTTTTAGACTGCTTGGTTACCATAACCACTCAAATCTCCAAATAAGTTGCTTCTGGATGTTTTAGACTGCTTGGTTACCATTACCACTCAGATCTCCAAATAAGTTGCTTGTTGACCATACTGCTTTCATAACGTAGAACGTTACATAAGATGGACATTTTTGAATCCTAACATGAAATCAAACTTTGCTGGTTCTATGCAATTTGTACAAAAGTCTCACTTCTCCCTAAAATGAAACTAAACTTTGCTGATGCTGACAATACAATTCTGTCTAGATTTCAGACCTGATCCAAACCCACTAATTATGATAGAGTCAGGTCGGGTCTAAACGGTTCAGTACATAGGCTTAGATTGCGTATACCCAACTCAGTTACATCTCTACTGTTATAGTCGTTATCATAGGCCTGTAATATATGAGCCAAGGTGGCTTGAAAAGCTCTTTCCGTGGATTATTTTGGTAGGACTTTTCATGCATGGCTGGTACAGGGGTGGGGGTTGTAGCCTCAGTGTTTTATGCCACCAGCACAGGGATGGCAGTGGACTGGGGTAAAACAGGGCCCTGCCCCGCCTCTCCCCGTTTGGAGGGGGGATAGAAGACATGAAACGGGGATGAAGGCAGGGGTGGAGGTTTAAACCAAAACCCGTGTGGGGATGGACTTACGCTTTTTCCCATCCCGTCTGTCTCTAATCCCTGCCTTGCCCCGCCCCTTCCTGTCCTCCGTTCTTCTTTAGGGATGACAGTGGACCGAGGGGGAATGCGGCCTTGCCCCTGCCTCACCCTGTTTGTAACGCGGATGGAGGCAAGGATGGAGGTTAAAATCAAGACCCATGCTGGGATGGAAGGCAGAATTTTGAAACGGGGCGGGGGTAGAGACCTTATCCTCCGCTCTCACCCTGGTCCACTGCCATCCCTACACTGGCACGATGACTTTATGTATGACGTGCTTAGCCAGTGCAACCAGGTCTCTGTGCCAGGTGAGCTTCCATCGGGTTATATAAAAAAAAACCTAGGTAGGACTGGTAAATGTGACAAACGAGCTAAATTTAGCTTGTTTTGCTCAACACAAGCTTCAGCCAAAGTCCAATCTTACCTTGTCATGAGTTCAAGCTGATTTAATGGATGTTTTTGATGCCCTGGACAAAAAAGCCCAGGTGTGCTGAGCAGCTTTTGTCTGCAGTGTAAAACTCAGTCCCTTGCTCAAGGTATCCGAATAACAGGAAGAAAACAACCTCACTGGGACTATTTTGTCCCTGAGCTGGGCATGTTTCAAATGTGTGACAACTTGCTGTGGGGACAAAGTGGTTCCCAAACAGGTTTTGTCCTGTGCATCAAACGTGATTATGAGCATAAGCTGAGCTTAAGATAGTTCATTTGAAAAAGTAATTTTTTTAAAGAAAGAAGGAAAAAATTGCACTCAATTTTTTTTTCTTTTGTCCAATGAATGATAAAGCAAAGAAATGAACTTCGAACTTTCTGTATCCAAGTCATGCTTATCAACAAATTTATCCAAGTATCATTGTATGAGACAATTTTATAAACAGTAATGATAGGGTGCTGCCCGAGAACCTATTCCCACCTAATAGAAGCTTTAGAATTTCAAATTTCATGAACTTTATTTATTGGTAAGACTATAAGCATTATTTAGTGGGAAACAAGTTTTGCGTCATGTGATTATAGCATACATATAGGTTTTTTAAGACCTTTAAAAATCAATTGCTCACAATGTATCAAAATTTTATGACTTGAAAAATCCTACTTTTATGTTCAAAAAACATAATCCAAATCATTATTCCTATCAAATAAACTATGTTGAGTACATCTATAAGGTATGATTGAGAAGATACCAAATTTCTAATTTGTGGGAGTAGGTGCTCTCACCATATCCTTACTCTTATAAATTACTAGAAAATGGCTTGTCCTTGGGAATGGGTCAGGTGTAAGTAACTGAGTAAAACTCTCTCTCTCCCTCTCTCTCTCAGCCTTGGAATCTCATGTAATTAGCTTTCCTAATTTTTCTATCTATTAAAATATATTTATACTGCAACCAATTTATTAAATGACATTAAAAATTACAACACTCGCCTTGTCATTTTACAAATTGTTGCATGGCATAGGTATTCCTATAAAAATAAAAAAAATAAAATTTTAAAATTACAAATCTTACAGTTCAACTAATATTTGACACCATAATGCCCTTCATTGCTCCTTTACAAGCAGTATAGATATAGTGTTTCAATGACACAATCCAAAACCTGGTTTGGTAAACCCAGATTTTGGTTAATTATCAGGTTCTCGTAAACTCAGTTTTCGGTTTTATGATGTCTTTGAATGTCACAAAAAGTTTATTGACCTTTCGATTGTTTTCAGTTGGCCACCTAATGACCCAAAAATGACTAGGAGATCTCCCTGCCATTTTCTGTCTTAGGCGGCAGAAAATAGAAAAAAAAAAAACTAGCGTGCGTTTGGATGACACCCAAAACCAGGTTTTAGGTGAAAACCTGTTTTTTCTCATGAAAGCTAGGTTTGGTTTGTAAGACACCAAACGTGGTTTCATGAAAAACCAGGTTTGACAAAAACCTGGTTTAGGAAAAAATGGGGTCACCCTTGTTTTCTCAAAGACCAAAACCCAGTTTATCGCATTTCCTTTCTCCCCTAACCCCACGACACATTGATTCGGCCAGCCATTTCCGACTGGAGACCAGCTGGAAAATGGCCTGGCTTGGTGCTACCCGGTAAAGGCGGTACTAGCGGGTCATTTTTTGGTCGATCATCATCCAAAAAATTGTCAAAAATCTCAACTTTTTTTTGTGTAAGGTTTTTGACAAATTGTCTGCCATAAAATGGCCAAGCTGGTGCCATCTAGGATGGCAGTGGACCGGGAAAAATGGAACCCGCCCCGTTTAGACTGAGGATGGAG
This sequence comes from Nuphar pumila, assembly GCF_984573655.1. Lineage (NCBI taxonomy): Eukaryota > Viridiplantae > Streptophyta > Magnoliopsida > Nymphaeales > Nymphaeaceae > Nuphar > Nuphar pumila. The sequence continues at coordinate 118,682,159 of NC_143255.1, forward strand.
GACATGAAACGGGGATGGAGGTTAAAATAAAAACCCGTGCAGGGATGGACTTACACTTTCTGCCGCCCCGCCCTGACCCGTCTCTAATTCTCATTAGTAAAATGATAAAATACTCTTTAGAGATGACAGTAGAACGAGGGAAAATGGGGTCTGGCCTCGCCTCGCCCTGTTTGGACAGAGTATGAACGGCATGAAACAGAGATAGAGGCGAGGATGGAGGTTAAAATCAAAACCCGTACAGGGATGGAGGGCAGAATTTTGAGACGGGGCAGGGGTGGAGACTTTGTCCCCCGCCCCGCCCTAGTCTACTGTCATCAGACAAAGTCGACACTAGCCCAACCATTTTTGGGCCAGTGATTGGCTGGATATTTTTTTTTTTGAAAAGTACTGCAGCCAACCACCGATCGGGAAAAAGCCGGGCTGGTGCTGGGCCGGCTGACATCTTTGATATTTGAGGCCGCCACCTGGGACCTCAAATGAAAAAAAAATATAACATTTTATATTTTACATGCTGAGGGCCTTCAATGAAAAAAAAAATATGGAGAAATATGGGCCTCCAATGAAATATGCCTAGGGCCTCGACTTCTCGACCAATAACTGGTTTCTTTTTTATTTTTTTCATGTCTTTTATTTTTTTTCAATTTGTTCTTTTTCGGCCATCCACTTACCAAAAAATGGCCGAGCTGCTGTCTCTCGTTTTAGAAGGCAACAATCCGGCCAGTTGTTGGTTGAAAAATGGCTGATCTCTTTTTTTCACATTTTTTTCCATTTTTTATATTTTCAGTCAATTTTTTTGGCTGTCCACTGGTTGGAAAATGGCCGAGCTAGTGCCTCTCATGTCAGGAGTCTACAAGTCAACAATTTCCAGCCAGTGGCCAGTTAGAAAATGCCTGTTTTTTCTTTTAATGTTTGTTTTAGTTTTTTCCCTTTTTTGACATTTTTGGCCATCCACCAGCCAAAAATTGGCCAGGCTGATGCCTTTCATGTTGGGAGGCAACAACCTGACCATTTTTTCGGCCAGTGGCTTGCCAGAAAATGGCTGGTTTCTTTTTTTACATTTTTTTTCGTACTTTTCCCAACATAATCCGATTATCCACCGACCTGTGGATAGCCGAAAATGGCTGGTTTCTTTTTTATCACAATTTTTAAAATTTTTAAAATTATACTTTTCTGGTCATCCTTCCCCAGAAAATGACCAGGCTGGCACCTACCATGCCGGGAGGCAGCAGTCCGACGATTTCTAGGCCAGTGGCTAGCCAAAAAAATGGTTTATTTATTTATTTATTTTCTTATTTTTCAATTGTGTTACATTCTTAATTTTTTTTTTCAACCATCGACCAGCCAAAAAATGGTCAGGCTAGTGCACTCTTGCCAGGCGGCACCTACCCCAACATTTTCCAATAAGTGATAATGGCCGACTATTTTTTCATTATCTTTTGTGTTTTGAAAATTTTAAACCTAGTTTTTAAAAATTTGTGACATAAAAAACACCAATAAAACTTGGTTTTGGGTAAACTAAGTTTATTGAAAGCCAGGTTTACGAGAAACCTAGCTTTTCCTCGTCATCCAAATGCAAGCTACGGTAGTTGGGATAGGGACGTCTATGAAAGATGGCACTGGTAGGGATGGCAGTGGACCGGGGCGGGGCAGAGGACAAGGTCTCCACCCCCGCCCCGTCTTAAAAATTTAACCTTCATCCCCGTGGCCGGGGAGACTTTGGACCTCCACCCCTATCCCATCTCAAAATATTAATCTCCATCTCCGTCCCCGCCCCTCCTCGCCACCGCCCCCACCACATCCCCGCCCTGTCCCCGTTTTTCTTTTTGAGACACAGCGTATATTCCTGTTCTATTGAATCATCCCCAAAAATCCAAAACCCAATTTGGGGTTTTGTTTTTTTTTTTGCCAATTTGATCAATGGATTACAAGTTGGGGTTCTACCCCAAAATATTACAAAAACAAAGCCTCACAAAACCCAAAAGAACTTAAAACCAAATTGGGGGTTTTAGAGGTTAGAGAGAGAGGATTGATTTCGATCTTACTTAGCACTTTGGCATCAAAGACGACATAAGACTACATACTGCTTCTTGATTTTGATCGTGACGTTCTCTACAAATGAATCAACCTGATCTTCATTTAAAAGAGCAAAAGTGATTATCAACTTACTCGTTAAGAATCTTTTTTACATTCAAAAGAGCAAAAGAGAGTTTTATGCTCTAATGGATGTAATAACCAAACACATTGCAGTCAGATCAAAGGGCTTTTGGCTGCAACTTCTCAAAGATGGTATAAGAGAAGAAAAAAAAATCATTTACCTTCTCTCTCTGCTCTGGATGGCGATGGCTCCGACTGATAAAATATAGGGTTAGGGTTAGTAAGATAAAGAGTATTTATGAATGTGGTTATTTTGTAATTTTATTTTTTATTTAGGGTATTTTAGTAATATTATTAACGGGGGCGGGGGCAGGGCGAGGGCAAAGATGGGGTAGGGCGGGGGCAAGAATGGGGCAGGGTGGGGGCAAGTGTCAGTCCATCCCCGCACCGGGATGAATTTTAACCTTCATCCCCGGTCCAAACGGGGCAAGGCGGGGCCCGCTTTCCCCGTTCCACTGCCATCCCTAGGCACTGGCCATTCATTATTTGGCTATTATTTGGCCATTTTTAAGGGACTAGTTATAACTAAAAAAAAAAGGATAAAAGTCTGGAAAAATGGGAATCTACCCGACCCACCCATGCCCGACCCAAACCAGATGTTTTTTTTTTTCCAAAAAAATTGATGTTTTTTAGAAATTCTTACCTGTTAGATGTGTTATACGTGTTTGTTTTCATAGAAATCGGGTCTTGGATCATTTGATTCCAATGGGTGGATAGGTTTTTATAATGTTTCGAAATCAATGATCTATAAATTTTTCAAACTTTAGAGGCTCTAAAAACCATGCATGATCCAAGAATTGCTTTCTACTGAATCGATCATTCCGGTAAGGTTGGATTTTTCGAAGCAAAGCCCATTGACTACGGGTTGGGCAGGAATGGGTTCAAGAATATTACTACTGCTCTAAAGTCTGCATTGAAAAGATTGCCAAATCCCCCAAATTTCTTTTGAATGAGGATACGACATCTCTTAACAAGTTCGTGAGCTTTCTTTTCTCACTTTTCTCCAAGAAACAGCTACATTGACCTTGAAGGGTAAATTTTGTGGTAGAGAAGGGGTGTCAATGTGTCGGGTTTGGTTCTGACCCAGGTTGGACAAGACTTTGATCAGATTTTTGGGTATGGTATTGGGTTTGGATCCAGGTGAAATCAGACTTGGATCAGATTTTTGAGTATGGTATCGGATCCGGACCTAGGTATAATTGGGTATACTATAAGAGAAATCATACCCGGACCCAATAAAAACTACGTAAACAAGACCAAGTAAAATAATATTTTTATTATTATTTTTACATTGAAAAATTGCAGATCTTAATCGGAACTCGGGTCAGGTCTGAGTTTGGTATAAAATTTCATAAACTATATTCAGATCCATGTATTATTTAGACCTTCAGGTCCAGACCCGAGTCCTAATTGAGCCCTTTTATTTGTCACCATACCTGGACTCTATAGGGTTTGGTTCAGGTAAAACTAACCCGATGACACCCCTAGTAGAGAGTAATAATAATTAGGGGTTGTCAACGGGTCAGGTTTGATTTTGATCTAGGTGAAACCGGACTTGGATCAAAAATTTGGGTATGAGATTGGGTCCGGACCTGAGTCTTTTGGGTCTGCTATAAGAAAAACCATACCTGGACACAATAAGAACTACATGAACCCGACACGATAAAATCATATTTTTTATTATTTTACATTAAAAATTTGTGGGTCTTAATCGAAACTCGGGTCAGGCCCGAGTCTGGTATAAAATTTTATACTATACCTGGGTCCATGTATTAATTGGACCTTTGAGTCCAGACCCGGCTCTTAATCAAGCCTTATTATTTGTCACCATACCCAAACCCTATAGGGTTTGGTCCGGGTTGGGTTTCGGTAAACCGAACCGGTTGACACCCTAATAATAGCTCAGACCTCATTAAGCATTACAAAAGAAGAAGCCGGTTGACAAAGACACACACTTGATCAACTAAGTTTTTACCAGGTGAAAAAGTGTACTCGATCAACCAAGTTTTAACTGGTGAAAATATTGCACAGGGAGGGCGGCCTGGTTTTTACAAATTTGAGTTTTCAACAATGCCTACACTTTTTTTTTTTTGACTAAGAAAGCTGGGGTTAGGCAGACCCCTACCTGTTTATTAACTGGAAACAACTCTTTTTTTTAAAGGCAAGTTGGGGTTACCCCTATAAGTTACACAACTATACCATTGAGTTTTGAACTCGCAATGTCTCAGCCAATGTTGTGAAAAGTGTTGAAGCTTAGAGCAAGGTGCTCTACCAAAAAGTGAGGCTAGGCGTAAAGCCTTAATTTTTTTTAAAACTTAAAAAACTATAAAAAATCTAAAAATATAAATAAATAAATATTTTATTGATAAAGCAACAACCAATAAAAAATAAAAAATCTTAAATAAATACTAAAAAATATGAAAGTAACATATAAAAGTAACTGACAAACTGATTATATAATTGAGAAAGTAATTATATAACTTGGAAACAAATCATATAGCTGTGAAAAAAACTATAAAAAAAGTAAAAAAAAATCTGATTATATAACTGAAAAACTAATTATATAATTGAGAATTAAAAAAAGTAACTAATTATAACTTGTTCTCAAAGGTAATCAAGATACGGAGAACCCAAAGCTTCCAAATAATGATTTGGAAAGGTGAAAAAATCAGATGCAATATGATTGCGCTAATATTTGTGCATTAAGCACCTGATCACCCTTCATCTTGGGGACAGGGCGTGTGGGACCCAAGACCTGATGGAAGGTGATGGGGGTGCTTAATGCACAATTTTTTCTGCAATCATATTGCACCTGATCGGGACTCTTCGGAAAGCCACCAACCACGCGCAGCTTAAGAGTTTGGAACTAAACCCACGTCAGACCCCATCTCTTTGTTGAGAGACCATAGTTGGATGCATAGGAATTAGTTTCAGACCAGAAGTAATGGAGGTTGACATATTATCGAAATGGTTAACCCCATGGATGAAACTTTTACATCAGAATTCAACTGAAGATTGGTATAAATTTGTGACAAATGCGTTTTATTCAGTCAGTATAGCCTATTTTGGAATATTTATGGCATCCGTTCTATACGGGTCTGTTTATTCAGACGGACAAAATTTGTACTTAATCAATTTATTTGCTAAAATGGGTTCTAAAATGAGAATTCGCTTAGAACAAATAATAAATGTCATATACAACTGGTCATACAATCACGGATACATAAACGTTTATTAGGAAAAAAGTATTTATTAAGGTATACAAGGATTAGCTCAACTAACTCATTCTTTTGATCGATGAGTAATTGATGGAGTTGCAAATAAGGTTGGTATTGCAAGTTTTTTTTTTTCTAGGAGAAGGGATTAAATATATAAGGGGAGGGTGAATTTCTTCTTCTATATCTGTTTTTATATTTAGCTTGTGTATCAAAAGTCTTACTAATTTACTATAAAATAAATGGCCAGCCAAAATGATGCCCATTGCCCGTTGCCATATGCCACATATGTTGAGAAGCCCGTGACAAAGGCTTTTCCATCCATAAGATTTATTATGTATGAACTTTGGGTACCAAACTGATGAAGTATCGAAGTACTTACTTCGAATGAGACGAAACCAAGGAGTTGGAGCCTCTTACCACCCATCTCAACTTGGCCAAACAAGCTGAGTTGTGCTCCTTTAAAGGTTTGATCCCCAAACTCCATTCATGTTTTGAACTGCATACCTTGTCCCAAGCAATCAAGTGAAAGTGCACTGATTTATACCAAAGAAATTGGTTCATGATTCTTTTCATTCTCAAAATCACTGAGCTTGAAAGAAGAAAGCATGACATCCAATAAATCGAAAAAGAGGCAAGAACCTTGTGAAACTTTTTTAATAAAGGTTCACATAGAGAGAAACTACAGACGACCCTTGAAAAGAGGCCGACCCAAGTACCTGATGGGTAGGTGAGCTCTTTGCCACCCACTATGAAGGCTGATATAATGCATTCGACAATGAGAAATATTGAAAGGAATGTGCACTGATTTTTCTGGACTAACAATGAGGTCAGATTTTGCTTCGAATTCATGGATAATGACTAGAAAGTTCAGAATGGATTGCCTCTTATCTCAAATAAAATCCAAGGCCTCATCTACAGAAAAGGAGTGGCTCCAAAAATTTTCCTGAACACAAAACATAAAAGGCCCACTTCCTTCGTCTGGTTTAATCAATGACTCAGCGAGAAAGGGGTATAAAAGGTCCCCCTATCATACACCTCTACTGCTGAGAAACTCTGGTTGTGGCTCTTCATTCATTACCACAACAAATTTAGGATTGGACACACATCGCATAATACAATATATCAAACCTTTCACGAAACCAAATCAACGAAGGGTGTCTTTGTAACACCCTAATCTGGGACCTCGAGAGTTCGAGTTCGGTTGATATTACTTTTTAGAGGAAAAACATACACAGTTCACACAGAGAAAACATGGTTAATTTTTTTTCATTCTTTTCCAATAACTCACTTTCTTTTACACAATTTATCATTCAAAACATAAGAAACAATAAGTAACACTACAAGAAAATTGTTAATTAGCGACGGAAATTTGCGACGGATTTTTTCCGTCGCGAATTAGCGACAGATTAGCTAGAGAAACAATCTATCGCTAATTCGCGACGGATTAGCGAGGAAACAACGTTTATCGCTAATCCATCGCTAAGTAGCGACGGATTAGCGACTGAAATTTTTGGTCGCTAATTCTTATTACAAGAACACCATTTTAGCGATGGATTTAGAGAGGGAACTCTGTCGTCGCTAATCCGTCGCTCATTAGCGACGGCGTAGCGACAGACTATATTCCGTCGCTTTTTGGTATTTTGATTTACGACGGCTTAGCGACAGAATTATTCCGTCGCTAAGCCGTCGCTAAATGTCGCGTAAATCCCTAATCCCATCCCTCTTTCTCTTTTTCCTGTTTCGCTGTCTTGCTCCCGCCCGCCGCCCTCTCCCTCCCGCCGCCCGTCGGCTCTCGCCAGTCGCCGCTCCCCATCCACCGCTCGCCAGCCGTCCACCGTTGTGAGTCGTTTGGATAAAATCTGTTTGGTCGCCGCCGCCGCCCGTCGGCTCTCGCCACCGCCCCAACCGCCGCCTCTCGCCAGCCGCCGCTCCCCATCCACCGCTCGCCAGCCGTCCACCGCTCGCAAGCCGTCCACCGCTGTGAGTCGTTTGGATAAAATCTGTTTGAGTCGTTGGATACAGAATGTTCTGAGTTGTGATAGTGCTGTGAGTGTCTTTTGAAAATCCATGGGACAGCAGAGAAAACACTGTTAGTGTTTTCCCCTGTTGGCCGTTCGCTTGTGTTCGCATTCCAACGTCGGTTGTGTTTGCCTCCGATCTGCTGAGTTTGTTAGCAGCACAACCCATCCTGTCTTTGGCATGCTGCCGCTCATCGCAGCTTAAACCAACCTGGTGGGCTTGTGTGGATGCCCAGCTGAGCTGCATCAGCTAGCAGCACTTCATCTCTGTTTGCCTTGCTGTGAACATTTCCTGGGTCAGTTACTCAGCGCATAACCCAGCTGAATCTTCACCATTATCCAACTGTGTGTTTCTCATCTTCTGATTGTATATTGAACCGCGTCTTGTTGATTGTTTGTGCGAACTGGAATCTGAATATTTGAAGTATATCTTCTTGGTGATTGTGGTGTTTGGTGGAAGTTGGGGAAATTGTCGGAGTGTGTTTGCTGCAGGTCATTTCTATTGATATGTATATATATACATATAATTGTCAGGCCCAATCTGATTTGTAAACACCCTTCTATTCTGAACGTATTTTCAAAACACCCTTCTATTCTTTTCTTTCATTCAAAATTCTGTTTGTCCAGTTTTATGTTTCATGCTTTTATCTGATTTTTTTATGTCTATTTCATTCAAATTTTATTTTCCTGAATTTTTTTACAAGTTCATTTTTCTGTTTTCCTGTATTTCAATTTTCAATTGTGTTTTTCTCGTTATTTTCTTGTTTCATTTTTCTGTGTTTGCTTTTCATCATTGCATTTCATGTTTAGATAATTCCTTGTCTGCATTTCTTGTTCTGCTAATTTTTGTTAATCTTTTAGTTTTTCATTCTTGTAAAAGTTCTGTTTAGTCTTTTTGCTTCCTTTGCATAAGTGTTTGTGTTTCCCTAATTAGCTTCAATATTCATTGCAGTACATTACTTGCACACTTTATTTTATCGCATTTCATCATTAGATATATCATCATCAGTTTAGTTGTTTTTTGCATTGCATAAGTGTTTGTGTTTCCCTAATTAGCTTTAATATTCATTTTAACACAGTGTTTTTTGCAGATTTCTCAACGGAACTCACTTGTGCCCCGCCACCCGTGGTAAGTAAGTGACAAAAACAATGCAAATCGGGTAAATACCCGTGGTGAGTAAGTGATGCAAGCGCATCACATGTTATTTAATTTATTGAATATAACACTTTATTGTTCACACACTCACTTAGTTGTTGATATCTAGGACTGCTTTGTTGGAGTTCGGAGATCATGCTGAGCATGATTTTAATGTATGAATATGGAAGTGTTCTTATTTTTGAAGTACGGAGTCCATGCTAGGCATGGTAGTAGTTAGTGGGATATTGAAGTGTGTTTGCTGCAGGTACATGTTTGAGATTTGTTTGATATGAATTATTTCGATGTATTGCAATGTTTGATGTGATTGTATCCATGCTTACATGTAGTTACTTTCAATTTGATTATGTCTACCATGTAAAATTGTATACTGAAAGCATGCTTCAAATGAATGTATCGTGTCATGAATAGTTTGCACATGAAAATATTAAGTTATCAATGCATGCATCATAATTCTTGTGATTGTATGACATCATATATTGCATGATAAATTTGATATTTTCTTCATCATAGCATTCTGATGGTTCTCTTTTAACTGGTTAGGATACTATTCGCAACATCATACGACAAAATGACTGCAAACCGTGAATGGATGTACCGTAGGATAGTGGACAATGAGTTATCGCATGAATATATGGATGATGTTGACAGTTTTATTGAATTTGCAACGGCAAGTGTCAGTACGGTAGATCCCACAGGTCGGATTAGGTGTCCCTGCAAGATTTGTAAGAATAATCGATTTGTAGAACCTCATGGCGTTAGACATCACCTATACAGGAAGGGTTTTGTGAGTGATTATCAGAACTGAACGTTTCATGGAGAAGAATTTAGAAATGATTTTGATGCACGGGTGAATGTGGTGCACGATAATCCATATACGAATTTGATATTTGATGCCGCAGGAACAGAACTGGGTTCTGCTATGAGTTCTAGTGATATAAGAACTGCCATAGATGAAGAATCATCAAACGATGCAGCTAGTAGATTTTATGATTTACTTAGAGATGCTGATGAGCCACTTTGGAACGGTTGTGAGAGTCACACTATCTTGTCTGCAGTTCTTCAACTAATGAATTTGAAGTCCGAGTATAATTTGAGTCAATCATGTTTTGACCGTTTGTGCATGATTGTGAAGAGTATGTTGCCCAAAGATGAGAAATTGCCACAAAATTTCTATCGTGCGAAAGTTATGGTCAACGCTCTAGGTATGGGTTACAAAAAGTTTGATGTTTGTCCAAATCACTGCATGTTGTATTTCAAGGAGCAGGAAAATGACATATCATGCCCGTCATGTGGGCATCCTCGGTTCAAGCCAAAGACAAGAGGCAATGGTAGCACGAGATTAAAGGAAGTTTCATACAAGTCGCTCCGCTACTTTCCTATCACTCCTAGATTGCAGCGATTGTATATGTGTTCAAGGACAACTAAACACATGAGATGACATGCAAATAAAGTTCGACACAATAAAAACAAGATCACGCATCATGTTGACGCTGAAGCTTGAAAGCACTTTGATCGTACTCATCAGAACTTCGCAATGGAAGTGCGAAATGTTAGACTCGGTCTATGTACAGATGGATTTAATCCATTTGGGGGTAGATCAACTCCATACTCATGATGGCCAGTATTTGTAACTCCATACAACCTTCCACCAAGCTTGTGTATGAAACGTCCAAATCTTTTCTTGTCTCTGTTGATCCCTGGTCCGACCTCACCTGGCCAAAATCTTGATGTATATCTAAGGCCATTGATTGATGAATTAAAAGTACTGTGGGATGACAGTGTTACCACGTATGATGCCCACAAAAACAAAATTTCAACATGAAGGCCGTTGTTCTATGGACAATCAGTGACTTCCCTGCATATAGTATGTTATCTGGTTGGAGCACACATGGGAGGTTGACTTGTCTGTACTGCATGGAGGATTCCAAAGCTTTTAGATTGAGGCATGGAAAGAAGCCTTGCTGGTTTGAGTGCCATCGTCGATTTCTACCCAGCGATCATCCGTTCCGACGTCAAAGGAATGCATTTAAAGCAAGCACAACTGAAAAGGAAGGTCCATCCTCAAGATTGTCCGGCATAGAGATTCTAAGAAGATTGCGATACTTTCTAGATGTATTAACAGATGCCCGTAGTCCTACACCCTTCCGTGGATTTGGGAAGGATCACAATTGGACGAAAAAATCTATTTTTTGGGAACTACCGTATTGGCCGACCCCATTGATACGACATAATTTGGATGTGATGCATGTAGAGAAAAATGTGTTTGATAATGTGTTCAATACAATAATGAATATTAAAGGAAAAACGAAGGATAATCCGAAGGCCCGTATGGATTTAAAATTAATATGTAAAAGACCAGAATTGGAACTCAAAGAGTATAATGGCAAAATACTGAAACCAAAGGCGAAGTACGTGCTCGGACCTGATCAAATAAAACATGTATGTCAATGGTTGAGACAACTGAGATTTCCAGATGGATATGTCTCTAACATTGCTCGGGCTGTGAAGATTGACGATGGACAGTTATATGGGTTGAAGAGCCATGATTGTCATATCTTTATGCAACGATTGATACCCCTAGCATTCCATGATATGTTAGACAAACCTATATGGGGGGTATTGTCTGAGTTGAGCGGATTTTTCAGAACATTGTGCGCATCGGAGGTCGTTGTATCAGATGTAAAGAATATCGAGGACTCTGTCATCACCACTGTTTGTCTGTTAGAAAAGATATTTCCGCCAGCATTTTTCGATGTTATGGAACATTTGATCATACATCTGCCATATGAACTAAGGGTTGGTGGCCCTGTGCAATATCGATGGATGTACCCATTTGAAAGGTATATGTTTTTTTATATTTGTCTCTTTAATGACAGATATTTAAAATTTGAAATGTATATTCTTGTCAGATGCATGTTCGACCTAAAAAAAAGGTTCATAATAAAGCAAGAGTAGAAGGCTCTATTTGTGAGGCGTACACTTTAGAAGAGATTTCAAATTTCTCATCTATTTACTTCGAACCTCATATTCCAACACGTTACACATGCCCGCCCCGTAACAATGATGGAGAATAAGTAACTGTAGCTGACAAGCTGTCGATATTTCAACCACTTGGGCATGCATTTGGTAGTTGCCGATCAAGGCTATTGACAGATCAAGAGCAAGATGCAGCACACATCTATATTCTTTTTAATTGCTCAGCGATCGACCCATACATCGAGTAAGTATATGTATATGCAACTCAATTATAAATCCTTTTATGTTCTATATGTGGATACATGGCTCGGTAATATAATTATTTGTGGTTTGCAGACGATTTGATCTGGAGTTGCAAAACGAAGTTTCACATCTCACTGATGCAGAAGTACAAAAAGAACGTGAAACTAAGTTTGTGAAGTGGTTGAAACAGTTGGTAAAGAAGCTAACATAAATTTTGTACTTATAAACAACACTAAGTTACTTAATTGATCGTGATCACAATCATTGTTTATGTTTGTGCGTAGGTTCGCAATGGTGATGTTAAAGATCAAGAAATATGTGATTTAGAAAATGGTCCGACCAAAGTTGTGCAATGCTACAACGGATATATCGTAAATGGTTATCGATTTCATACAAAAGACTACGGTATAAACAAATCAACGATAAATAGTGGCGTGTGTGTCAAGGGTATTAGCTACGGTGAAAATGAACATGATTACTACGGTGTTATAGAGGAAATAATGGAGTTGACTTACTTAGGCATGAATAACAGGGTTACGATATTCAAGTGTCATTGGTTTGATCCAACTGCAACAAGACTCGACAAAGCTTCAGGCATTGTGGAGGTGAATCATAAATCCAAGTTTGGAACATATGAACCATTCATATTAGCCTCGCAAGCTCAACAAGTTTATTATACTTCATATCCGAGTATAAAAAAGTCGGATAGAAATGAATGGTGGGCAGTTTGCAAGGTGAAATCCAAACTATACCCCGAGTATGATCAGTTACAGGAAGATGAGTTAGCTGAAGACAGTGATTACTATCAATCAGATGATGTCTATGACTTCGCTTATGGTCATGATGTTGCGCATGATATGCATGTCATATCTCAATTGGCCGATAAAACATTCATAGAGGAATGTGATCCAAATGATGTACCAAGTGGATGGGCAAACAATGAAGAAGAAGACGAAGAAGAAGAAGAAGAAGAAGAAGAAGAAGAAGAAGAAGAAAGTCAAACTAGTGACGAGGAAGAATTCTCAAGCTAGTGAGCAAAATCTTATACTACAAACCTCTATTTAAATGCATTGTAATACTTGATGTGAGTAGTATTGCAATACTTGGTGTGAATGATTAAAAATTTTATTTGAATGTATATTAATACTTGATACGAATGATTCGAATGCATTGTAATACTTGATGTGAATGATTTCAATTATCTGAATGTATTATAATTTATGCAATTAACGAATGATTTGAATTAGTGCAATACTTGATGTGAATGATTTGAATTATTTGAATGCATTGCAATGCTTGATGTGAATGACTTGAATGCATTGTAATACTTGATGTGAATTATTTGAATGTATTGTATGACATATGTTATTTGTTAGAATATGGTTCGTGGAGGTTATAGTGGTCGCTCATCCAGTAGTAGCCAGGCTCAGCCTTCATCTTCACGGGCTCCTCTGATAGGTATATCATATAACTAATTGGATGCTTGATTAGTTCAAATGCGCATTCTGAGAATTTCTAATGTATTTTTTTACAGATGATGTTGCGCCTGTACACGACCCACCTACACCAGTTGATCGCACAAGTCAACAGCCAACACAGGAAACAGGGTCTTCTCAGGCTGGCACAAGAAGACTCATTCGAATAGTGTATATCGATAATCGACCGTAAGTATTTTGTTTTCAATTATTGCATAACTTTTAAATATTTTATATTGATATTTACTGTGTAACAATTCATGTGCAGCACGAGGTTTGAGCCACAAGAAGTAGTACGGGAGATTAAGAATTCACTTCTTCAACATCTACCAGGACCAGTTGCTCAATGGAAAGAGTACCCAAAGGAGGTGTTAGACAGATTGTGGTCCTCATTCATGGTATACAATTGTTCCTCATAGTTAATGTGTTTCATATTTAATTTATTTAAGCAATGTCTACTAACTTTCTGAAAATATTTGTAGGCTTCGAATCGCTTCGCAACTACGATGGAAGAAAATGATGCAAGGAAGGTGTGGCAGAAGGTGGCTGCCAATCGATTTGCAGACATGCTGCACACTATGAAGACTGCAGCAAAAAAAGCATCTGGCGTAGTAGATGATCCATTACTGTGGAAGGGCCATGGTCCTATTACTATCAGGAGAGATTACTGGGATGAAATGTGCGATAAGTGGGCGGGAGATGCATTTAGAAATCGCTCTGCGAAGGCTGCACAAAATTGATCGAAGATGCCCGAAGCCCATCTACACATAGGTGGATCTAAGACATTTGGGAGCCACCTAAAGAAAATGGTAACTCATCAATATATAATATTAATTTTATAAGTATTGTTGCAAACTTGTGTACTAAATCTTTTGTCATTTAACTTCGCAGGAAGCAGAAAAAGGAGGCAGTGTACCATATAAAGATGTGTTTGTAGAAACACATAAACGGAAGACCACGGGAGTCTTCGTATCAGAGAAGGCGAGAACGACAATGATATGTATTAATTCTATTAATAATCATTGCAATATATATGCAAGTTATCATAATGTTATCATTAATTATTAATGAATACTTTAAACATTATTTTGTAGGAGGCATATGAGCAACAAATGGTAGAGCGATATGGCGATGACGCTACTCAGCATCCATCATTTGATCCTACAGCACGGGTGACTGCAGCAGGTGAACCCAAAAAAGGTCGCGTGTTCGGGTTTGGGAGTAATATGAACACTTCACCAGTTATTGGTTCTTCCAGTTACGGCTCACCGACTTTTTGCGCCGACATAAGCTCCAAGCAGCCGACTATTCTTTCCGGTGATGATGTACGCGAGATCATTAATGAATCACTGAATAACTACTTATAATACATCGTCGCCCCCTTTCTCCGAAATGAGATCAAGGCCGCTGTTCAGGATAGAGGATCTTCGATTCTAGGTCCCTCTCAGGTATAATCACATATTCAGTTTTTTGTCTGCCTTAGAACACATATGAGCATAATCGAATCACATATTCAGTTTTTTGACTGCCTAAGAACACATATGAGCATGTTATAATCACATATTCAGTTTTTTGACTGCCTTAGAGCACATATGAGCATGCTATAATAACATATAGAGTTTTTTTATCGCATTAGAACACATATGAACATGCTATATATCATTTATGATAGAATCACATATAAAATTTTTTGCTTTGCCTGCCTTAGAACACATATGAGCATGCTATATTCACATATTCAATTTTTTTACTGCCTTAGCACACATACGAGCATGATCGAATCACATATATAGTTTTTTGCCTGCCTTAAAGCACATCTGAGCATGGTAGAATCACATATAGAGTTTTTCTAGATGCCTTAGAACACATATGAACATGCTATAATCACATATTCAATTTTTTGACTGCCTTAGCACACATATGAGCATGATAGAATCACATATATATATATAAAACTTTTTGTCTGCCTTAGAGCACATATGAGCATGATAGAATCACATATAAAGTTTTTTTGACTGCATTAGAACACATATGAGCATGCTCGAATCACATATTCAGTTTTTTGCCTGCCTAAGAACACATATGAGCATGTTATAATCACATATTCAGTTTTTTGACTGCCTTAGAGCACATATGAGCATGCTATAATAACATATAGAGTTTTTTTATTGCATTAGAGCACATATGAGCATGCTATAATCACATATAAAGTTTTTTTGTCTGCCTAAGAACACATATGAGCATGATAGAATCACATATAAAGTTTTTTTTACTGCATTAGAACACATATGAGCATGCTATAATCACATATTCAGTTTTTTGACTGCCTAAGAACACATATGAGCATATTATAATCACATATTCAGTTTTTTGACTGCCTTAGCACACATATGAGCATGCTATAATAACATATAGAGTTTTTTTACTGCCTTAGAACACATATGAACATGTTATATATCATTTATGATAGAATCACATATAAAATTTTTTGTTTTGCCTGCCTTAGAGCACATATGAGCATGCTATATTCACATATTCAATTTTTTTACTGCCTTAGCACACATACGAGCATGATCGAATCACATATATAGTTTTTTGCCTGCCTTAAAGCACATCTGAGCATGGTAGAATCACATATAGAGTTTTTCTAGATGCCTTAGAACACATATGAACATGCTATAATCACATATTCAATTTTTTGACTGCCTTAGCACACATATGAGCATGATAGAATCACATATATATATATATATATAACTTTTTGTCTGCCTTAGAGCACATATGAGCATGATAGAATCACATATAGAGTTTTTTTATTGCCTTAGCACACACATGAGCACATGATAGAATCACATATAGTGTGTAATTTATTTTATTATATTTTGTTTATCAATACTGACTGTTCTTTTCTTGTGTAGGCTGCTAGCGATAATCAGCGTAGTGGAGCTGAAGGGACAGATAAAGACAATGAACAAGAAGACGCACAAAATCTTGGCGATGATTAGAGCACTGTGTTGAAGAAGTTCTATTTTTTTTATTTTTCCTAATTGTAAGTGTTGAATTGTAAACAATTAAACTTCTTAATTTTAAGGTGGAACGATTAATTGTTGTAGATTCTTGTTATATGAATTTTTTTGTGTGGTTTGTTTTTAATTTACAGGAAATATAAATTGTACAGGAAATAGAAATTGTACTGTTCTCTGTATTTAATTTTCAAATAAATTTTTTTTTTTATTTTTTTTCGTGTTTGCGACGGATTAGCGACGGAACCATCCGTCGCTATTCATATTAATCTAGCGACGACATAGCGACGGAAATAAATCTGTTGCCAAGCCGTGGTCGTCGTTTAGTACCGGCGGATTGGCGACGAAATATAGCGCTCGTTATTCCGTCGCAATTAGCGACGGACCTGGCGACGGAATAATTCCGTCGCCAGTTAGCGTCGAAATATTCGCGACGTAAGCATACTGTCGCCTCGTTGTCGCTAATCCGTCGCTAACCATGTTAGCGACGAATTCGCGATGGATTCGCGACGGAATGTGGTCGTCGCTAATCTACTGCTTTGTTGTAGTGTAAATAAATGTTCAATGACGAGAAAATTAAAAACTACCAAGTGTTCTGCTGAGAAGAAGTAGTTGATCTCATCTTGCCTGTGCTAGTGTGCTTGGAACCTACAATTATAATTATATAGGTAGTGAGTCTACAACCAAGTAAGAAATAATTATAAGCAAATAAAAACTTTAATTTAGAACTGTAGTGAACTCTAAGCCCCTAGTCTGAGTTTAGTTTTCGACACACCACACAAGTTTGTATGTTTTAATTATCTCTCTTTAACTCTCTCAAACACTCTATCACATCAAACTAAAACTAGGTTGACTATATCAGTCATATCCGTCTATGAGCGTAGCAACCCACGTAGAACACCCCAATTCTATATGTTAGCTAGACAATGAATCACACACTCCTAGTGATCCCCAGACCACCAGGCACTGCAATGAAACAAAAAGAGGACCCCACCGGTAGCTAACCAGAAAGTGAGACTCAATCTCAATCTCGGTATGGTTCATGCTACATCCTAACCATGATGATTTTTAACCATTCATGATCGGCTAAAGTCTCAAACACTGTGTAAGTATAATCGTAAGTCATATATTAAGTTTATCACATTGAACCACATTCTCAAGCTCATATTTCACTCATTCTCTCACGAGTGACATCGTGAAATGATCATGATAAATCTCACTGTTCAATCTCAGACATTAGGGTTCATATTTATCTCATACTAAGCATGCAACGATGTAGAGTCTCCACATTGTTAAATCATCGATGACCCACTCCCCATGGTGACTACACTCTGGCCGCGAATAAGGTAGCCCTTACTATAAGTCATCACTTTTGGGATTTAAGGGGTTATGCATGCTAATCTCAATATAAACATTCACATGACATGAATAGAATAAAAAGACTCAAGTTTAATCATAATCTTATCATGATGTATGCTATTTGCAATTTATCACACAGATATGCTATCACAAAATAATCTATTTCTAATATGTATGACATATCACAATTAACATGTGTATATAATTATCTCATAATTTCATGCATGGTCATTTTATGCATATCATGTTCATACTCAAGAGCTATCTTTTTAATCATGCTAATTCTCAATATTGCAATAACATGCAATGCAATATGGTTTATTTGCAACTAAGATTACTCATAATATCCCTTACCTCAAATACAAATGTTGGGCTCTGATCAAAATCGAGTCCCAAAATGATCTGACAGTAGGATTTGATCATTACATAAGCATATTTGTATCAATACATATAACCACTTATATTTTAATAAAATTACCAAAATACCCCTCCTAGCTTAACTCATCACCTTAATTTGTGTGCCTCTGATTTAACCAAAACCATAAGATAATTAGATTTTGCTCTACGATACGAGTCCAACAAACCAAACCTTACTCAATTCTAAGTTCAGAGTGCAAAGTTATGCCCATTTTACCAAAACGAATCTTGGGTACACACAAAGGTACTTTGGTTATTTTGAAAATTATTCTCAAAATTCAAAATTAAATCACACACACGATCTAGATCCATTTTGGTGTGGATTCAAAACTGTCTAACTAGATCTAGACCCATTTTTTATCTAGATCTAGAACTGGTACATCCAGCAATTAGTTGGATCTAGATCTAGATCTGTCGAACTAGATCCAGACATAGTTTTTATCTAGATCTAGAACTGATCCATTTAATTGGATCCCGTTTTAATCTGGATCTAGTATTGATCTAAACTAGATCCAGTTTTGTTCTGGATCCAGAACAATCAGACAGGATCCAGACCCAGATTTCTCTAGATCTTGTTCTATTTACATCAGCCCAAACTGACCGGATCCAAAATCGGTTTGATCTAGTCAGACCATATCCAAATTGAGAATCGTGACCTAGTTAGACCTAAACTGTGAACCAGACCAGTTTGGTTTGTCTGAGTCAATCCAAACTGGTTCTGTCTGACCCAGTTTGGTCTAGACCGGTTCGGTTCTAAGCCGATTTGAGCTAAACTGGTTCATTCAGAGCTGACTTGATCTAAACCAGTTTGTTCGAATCCGGTTTGATCTATTTTTTTGGTTTTTTTCTTACCTGGTTCAGTTTGGGTCACACCTAGATCGACCCGGTTCGGTTGGGGCACAACCCAGACCGACTGATCTAGTATCCCCCTTAAAACCAACAAAGCGGAAGGGGCTCTGCCCCTTTCATTTTTTGAGACACAGAGGGGCTGACCTGTGAGCCGACCCTCCCTCTCCTTCACTCTATGGTAGAGGGATCGACAACTCGCATCGGCTAGCCCCCCCTCTCTCTCTCACTCTCTCTCTATCACAGTTTTTTTTCTTCATTGCAACACGCCGGCTGCCATGGCTGCTGGCCCTCTTATTGATCGGAAAAACAAAAAGGAGAACCCCTAACCTGTTGTCCCCGACCTGATTTTGGGAAGCTCCCTCGATTTTGTTTTCTCTCTTTTTTTTTTCCCTCACGCTTCTCTCGCTCGATCGATGGTGGGACAGGCACATCGTGAGGGCTATTTATAGCCCTCATGGTAGGTGAGGATAACCTTACCCCCCCCCCCCCCCCTTTATAAATTCTATCCCCTTCGACGATTTCGTTGGGGGGGGGGGAGGGGTTATATTATTCTTAAAAGTGTCAATCCAAGAAATCATAGGCTTTAACAAGGTCTGTCTTGAACATGACAGAGGAGGCCTTGCTATTTGCCATAGAAACCACTAGTTTATGAGCAATAGATATTTTCTCTAGGAGACTGTATGTGCCAGGCGACCCGATCCCATCAAGACTAAATTCTGCTATAGATATTTTCTCATTTAAAGTGGGTTGCATTATATCATCATTCTGTGCCGGGGAGATAAGGGGCTCCAAGCTACCATCAAAGGAAATGGGGTCCATGGTGGTGCACGTGAACAACTTGGAGAAATAGTCAGGTGCCTCTTTGAAAATGGCCTCCATGTTGGAATATGGATCAGAACCATATAATCAAAACGATATTTCAATTTCAAAACTTGATAAGTTTGGTTTTGTCTTTAAATTTGAAAATTTCAAGCTTATTATTGTTAAAAATTCTATTATTGTACGTTCTGCACATGTGTTTGATGGTGTGGACTAAAGGATGATCAATCATATTTGTTTTGGCATTGAAGGTTAAGACACATCTCGAAAAAGAGAGTTCAAAGACTTGTAAAAGAAGAAATTCTTGAATCCCTTGATTTCACATATCTAGAACCATGTGTTGACTGCATAAAGGCTAAGCAGTCTAACACATATAAGAAAGATGTCAAATACAACAATGGACAATTAGAAATCATGCATACGGATGTTTGGGGCCTTTTTTTCATGTTACATGAGTGAAAAATATTTTATCACCTTTATAGACAATTACTCACGGTATATGTATCTCTACTTATTATTTAAAAAATTAAAAGTCTTTCAGGTTTTAAAGAACTTCAAGAAAGAAGTAGATTAACAGACTAGTGAAGTTATTACAATGGTTAGGTCTCATAAAAGTATTAAATATTATAGACATTTCACTGAGATGAGACAAAAGGAAGAACACAATTTTTAAAAGAGGAAGGTATTGTATCTCAATATTCTATGCTTGATAGTGCTTACCAGAATGGTTTAGCTGAAAGAAAAAATTGTATATTTAAGAAAATGGTTTGAGCAATATTGAATCACTAAAACCTTCCCTTGACCCTGTGGGGTGAAGTTCTTAGGACAAAATGCATATTTTGAATAAGGTTCCTACAAAGATTATCCACAAGACTCCTTACGAGTTATGGACAGATAGAAAAACTTCTTTGTCATATATACATATATAGGGATGTCCAACTAAAGCCAAATTATATAATTTACATATAAAAACCTTTGATCCTAGGACGACTAGTGGATTTTTCATTTGTTGTCCAAAAAGATCAAAGGGATTTAGGTTTTATTGTCTATCTCATACACCACATATAGTGGAAACTGATAAAACAAGATTTCTTGAAAATAATTTTGTTGGGATAGATGCATCTCAAAGTTTTAAATTTGAAAAAATACAATATTTAGGTTCCATACCTACGAAGGATAAGGGCACAGTTTTTCCTATTATTGTCCTTTTAGATAATGCTAGAAAAAATCTAATCATTGAACATCAATCCCAAATAGACAAGTTGTTGATGAGGATATACAACAACAACAGGATACAAAGGTTCATTTTAAACCACTATAACACATGTATGTAGGTCTACGAGGACCAAAAAAGCTGCTATCCATTCAGACTATGTGGTATATTTGCAAAAGCCTAATGATTTTATAGACATTGATGATGATCCCTTCACCTTTGCAGAAGTCATTAAAAGTGATAAATCAACATATTAGATCAATGTTATAAAAGAAGAGTCGGTCTCTATGCCAAAGAACCAAGTGTGAGATCTTATACCTCAACCTGATGGAGTAAGACCAATTGGTTGTAAGTAGGTCTTCAAGACCAAGACAGACTCCAAAGGGCAAATAAAGAAGTATAATATTAGGCTCGTTGCAAAGGGTTTCACACAAATGGAAGGCATTGATTATAATAAAACTTTTTTTTTTCTGTCTCAACTAAGGAATCATTGAGAATAATTATGGCCCTCGTAGCTCATTTTGATTTAGAGCTACATCAAATGGATGCGAAAACTATTTTCCTAAATAGAGATTCGAAAGATGAGGTATATATACAATAGCCTTCTGGTTTCGGTGTAGATGACTTGAATCATTTAGTTTGTAATATGAAGAAGTTGATCTATGAACTTAAATAAGCCTCCCACCAGTAGTATAAAAAGTTCAATCAGGTAATTTTGAACTTTTGATTCACTAAAAGTATTGTTGATCAATACATATACCTTAAGGTTAGTGGGAGTAAGTTCATAATTATGGTTTTATATGTTGATGATATTCTTCTTGTAACTAATAATTTGAGCATACTACAACAAAAGATTTTTTTCCTCTCATTTTGACATGAAAGACATGTGAGGCTTCATGTATCCTTGGAATTGAGATCTATCATGATAAAACTAAGGGTATTCTTGGTCTCTCTCAGAAATCCTATATCCTTAAGGTTCTTAAAAGATATAGGATGAAGAACTGTTCCCCTGCTTCAGCACCCATAGTAAAAGGGAATGAATTGAGTCTAAAGGATTGCCCTCATGATGATTATGAAAAGACTTAGATGACAATTGTCCTATATGCTTCGGCGATTGGTACACACATACCTGCTTCCGACCAAATATTTCATTTACTGTGAAAATGCTTGGTAGATATCAGTCTAATCCAGGCATTACACACTGAAAAGCAACAAAGAAGGTCATGTGCTATTTGCAAGAAATGAAGGACTATATGCTAACCTAAAGAAAGGTTGACCATCTAGAGGTCATTGGATACTCTGATGCGAACTTGAGAGAATGTCTCAACAGTAGAAAGTTCACTATTGAATACATCTTCCTACTATCAGGTGGTGTCATCTCATGAAGAAGCAAAAAATAGTCTACAAATGTTGCTTATACCATAGAGGCATAATTTATTGCTCTATACGAGACTTCATCTCAAGCTAGTTGGATAAAAAATTTCATTATGCGTCTTAAGATTGTGGACTCTATTGAGAGACTACTAAAGATCTTTTGTGATAATGAAGTTGTATCATTCTCAAATAACAACAAGAGATCAACCTCGTGTCGACACATGAAGTTAAAATACTTTGTTGTTAAAGAAAAGACTGAGAATCATTTAGTATGTATTGATATAATCAATATAAAGAAAATGACTGCGGATCCTCTTACTAAAAGGCTAGCACTGATATTATATTCTCAATATGTAAAGAGGATGGGTCTATTTGATTCTTTTGATGTATGAAATACATTATGGTTATATGTGATCACATTTATGAAACTAAATTGATTATCTATGACTTTGTTTATTGTTGATTTTGCATAAAGGATCTCTCATTTGGGTAAAGAAAATAGTATAATAACAATGTTAAAGGATCAATACAATGAGTAAGAGACCAACATGTTTATAAAGGTAATTTTAACATGCTAAAACATTAAAAATAAATTATATTGTAGTGCATAAAAATATGACATTTCATAAAGAGGTGTTCATCTCCATGACTCGTATGATTCATTCTTATGATAAAGGATAGCATGTGAACTCACATGAAAATTGAATCAAGATAACAACAAAACCTTGATGAAGCTTTTTTTTTCTATGTCAATGTGTCAAGTGGGAGAATGTTGAAATATGGATTGGATCCAACCTGATGTCACCCGATTTGACATGGGCACATCATGGGATGGCATAACTTATGAGAGTTACAGGGCAGTTGTTACAACTGCCCATACAGGGTAACCACTGATAGTGATAACCACCCACTTCAGCCTCCCACTACAGACTTCTCTCAGAAGCCTATAAGAAGGGGCGTGGTTCCATAATGAATACAACCAAGGGGTGTCCTTTCTTCCTCATTTTGGGTTCAGGGTCCTGCTCACAATCGACTTAACGACTTGGGCTCATCGTGGGCATCAATAGACTAAGGAGAATGCCAAGCACCCATGCACGCAAATTGCATCCATGACGTCTATTAGTATGCATTCCTACTTTTACATTCAGGTTCTTTTGTTTTGATGAACACCAACACTCCCACCTTACCACACTGAAACTGTCTTCTCTCTAAAGCCAATGAATTTGTTTCCTCTTTATATTTCTAGTGGCCATTAAATAGAAATAATGAGTGTTCTGGTCTCCCTCTTTGATCTATCTACATCTGGAAATTTGCCTCCAATCTGCCTCCTCCAATTTTAAAATATCTGAGAGTTCATCTTGAAGGTGAAGTTTTTTTCAATTGCTATTAGACAACCTTGTTTGATTTGAGGTTGCACGTTATCAATAGTTGCATCAATCTGTTCTTTTACCACCAATAGGTCTCTCGCTACATGCTTCTTCTATTTTTGAAGATGATGATGAACAATCACCAGTTTGGAAGCCACAAATTTAGTGGATCATGCCCTCCTGACCAGAGTTGTCAGCTAGGGAAGTGAGAGTGAAAAGTGATTCAGGAAGCGAAAGCAAAAAATAAGGCACTTCTAAAATTTGAGGAAGCAGGAAGCACAAGATGACTTAGAAGTGAACCATGAATCGTCTTAGAAGCGAGAAAAAAAGTGAACCAAAAACGACCTAAGAAGCGAGGATAAAATGAGGGGGAAGCAAAAAAGAGAAAAAAAGTAAAAATAAAATGTAAAAAGAAGTGGAAGCACACTTCACATAAATTGGGAAGCATGTTTTTCAATTTTTTTGGTACTTCCTAGCACATTTCAGAAGTGCCACACTTCAGAGAAACACGCTTGTCCATGTCCTATGGCGCCTGTAGTAACCCTAGTCTATGCCAACAACAAAAATAACTTTATTAGTAGTTGAAGAATCCTAAGATGATGGTTCATAGCGGCAAGCAAAATCATTATGATCAGACACAAATTTTGGAAGCATAGATAGAGAAGAGGTGGGGAAACAAAACATCCAGTGATCATTTACAAAGCACCACTGATCTAACTTGCTTGCCCGAAAGTTTGGACCAGTTTGTTTGTGCCAAGTGAAGTGGAGGGATCAACATCATTATTTTCGTGAGACATACTGAATCAAGAAATTGATTGAACTCCTCAACTTTGATATGAAATGACATCGAGCTCCGACATTCAGACATGTTGCGGGTGACATTCCAATCACCTATAGTCAACCATGAATAGTCGACTAGGTTTTTTATACATTGAATGATAGTCAAGGTAGGATTTTTGTCCATATACTCCTAAAATGAGGAGGATATCAGACCCCTCCTCCACCATCACTATAATAATATGATTTTAGCACCACATCACCTCAGCCGGTACCTGTCTAATATGACTAGATTCAAGTTGGATATTGCCACCTGGGACAAATGTGGAGGGTTGTGAAAACATGGACAGTTAGCCAACGTCTTTGTCAATGTTGGGGGATAGGCCACCAAAGCTCGAGGATAATCCAACATCTCCAAGTTGCTAATGGTTGTGGATATTCCTCCATGTGAATCGATGTTGATGGGTGTAGACTGAGCCAAATTCTTAGCATTTGGTGGAAGCATGTCTCTATGTGAGGAACACTTCAGTTTGGTTTCTTCAACTTGAGGATAATTTGATGTCTTCTCGAGATTGGGAGTTTCAGTGTGAAGTGGACCCTACTGCTTGGCAGCCAAAGAAGCTTCCTCTCCTTTTTAAAACCAATTTGGATGCGGTTCTATTGTGCTTCAATTAGTTGTCGATTTAGGTCATTGGTGAACCTTGACCTGCTTCTAGTCATCTTCAAGTGCACTTTTGTGCATTCTTTCTCATCGAAGAAGTCATTAAAGAGTGATTTAATGATCAATATATGATCGCTTGTTAAAAGGCCTGGCAATTCAAGATCGTTATCTTGATCTGTGATTGTGGAACGAAATTCAATGAAACAACTATGAAGTGAGCAAAAGTGTATCTCTCTATAGCTTGGGTGTAGCCATCAATTCCAAGAAGTTGCCCCCTATAGGAATGAAGCAATGCCTTCAAATACGTCTTTTGTCTAATATTCCATGCACAATCTAGGAAACCAGAGCCAAAGGGGAACAAGATTGGTTGAGGGGAATATGCTTGGTGGCCTGAAGTTTTAGTTTTATACCTGGAACCCATCAATATGTGACCAAAGTGCATCTCGCGATCTTCTAAAGACCTCCATATAGGACATGAGACATGTCCTCTGCATTAGTTAATCTGATAATGAAGAGGCCTTGGTGAAGGTAGGGAAACTTGAAGTAACACTCCGGTCCGAAACCTCTACGGTTGGTATTACTTCTCAGAGAGAAAGTATACAGAGTTTGTACAAAGAAAATATGACTACTTTTTTTTAATAGACTCAAATTCTTTAACAAGGTTCATCATTTATAACATACAGAAATAATAATTACATGAATGTTTAATAACAAGAAAATAAAACTAACAAATAACTCTGATGCACAGTCGAAGTAACTGATCACGTCTAGCCTACACTAGTGTACCTTAAAACCTACAATTGTAATTACTTAGGAGGTGTGTCTACAACTCAGTAAAGAACATTTATAAGCAATAAATAACTTTAATTTACAACTGAAGTGAGCTCTAAGCTCCTAATATAAGTTTAGGTTTTTACACACCACACAAAGTTTGTATATTTTAAAATTTTTCATCAACTCTCTTAATCTAACACTCACTCACAACAGACTATAACACTAGGTCAGCTATACCAATCATAGTCATCTATGAATGCTACAAGCCATGTAAAATACCCCAATTCTACAGTGGTGGCCAGACTATAAACCATACATTCTCACTGATCTCTGAATCATGAGGCACAATAGTGAAACAACAAAAGCGACCCCACTGGTAGCTAGCCGAGAGATCAGGCTCAAACTCGGCATGGTTCATGCTATATCCTAACCATAAATGACTTTCAACCATCTATGGTTGTCTAAAGTCCCATATACTGTGTGAATATAAAACCTTAAGTCATATCTTAAGTTCATTAACTTGAACCATACTCTCAAGCTCGTATTTCACTGATTTTCCCATGAGTGCCATCAAGAAATAATCACAATAGTTCACATTCTCAATCTTAAAATCATACTAAGATTCACACTTTGTATAATACTAAGCATGTAACAAGGTAGAGTCTCTACATCGTTAAATCACTGGCGGCCTACTCTCCATAGTGGCTGGACTTTGACTGCGAACCAGGTAGCCCTTTTCATAGGTTGCCACTTTCAAATTTTAAGAGGTTAAGCACGTTAATCTCAATTTAAATTCAAACAACATGGCTAAGCTCAAGTGACTCAAAGCTAATCACAATTCTCATTACAATACATGTCATTCATAGTGTATAACATAGATATGCCATCAAAAGGTAATTTTTGTTTCCAGTATGCATGACATATCACGACCGACATAAGTATACATTTATCTCATTGAAATTATCTCATGCATGGTCATTCTATGTATATCATGTTCACACTCAAGAGATACATTTTTAAGCATGCTAATATACAATAAACAATGCTAACATGCAACACAACATGATTTATTCACAACTAAGGTTACTTATAACATCCCTTACCTCGAATGCAAATGATGCACTCTACTTACAATCAAGTCTTAAGTAACTCTAACAATAGAATCTTATCATCACACAAACATGTTCATATTAATACATATACATATACATATACATTATTTATATTTTGATAAAATTATCAAAATAGCCCTCGTAAGGAGATCGGTCAGACCTTGATTTTTATGCTTCTAATTTGTTCATAGTGATAGAACAAAAATATTTTTCTCTACAATATAAATCCAATGCACTAAACCTCACTCCATTCTGAATTCGGAGTGCAAAGTTATGCCCATTTTACTTAATTGGATATTGGGTACACACAAGGGTAATTTGGTAATTTCAACTTTGTGATTTGACTTAACTCATCCTAGGTCAAAACAGGTTCGGTCTAAGTTTAAAATACTAGGTTTACTAAAACTAGCCTAGACCCAACATGGTTTGGATTCAAACTCAATTGAATTCTCAAAATCCATAATGGATCCACTTACTAACAAATGTGGATCCATATCTAGTTTAGTGTAATTGGACTAGACTCAACTGGGTTCACTTCTGTCTGAGTTAGGGATGGACTGGACTAGTTTTGTTCTATCTCAGACAGGAATATGCTGAACTGGATCCAGTTCAGTTTAGTTCCAAACTAGTTCCATAATAAATTATAAAATGGGTCCAGATCCAATTCTGATCTCGATCCATCACTGTCAGACTAGATCCAGACTCAGTTTTAATTTGAATCCAACACTGATCCATCAAGCTATGGACTAGATTCAGTTATAAGCTAGATAAAGAACTCATCCAAATTGTCTCGAATTGGAATCCAGATTCAGTTTTGATCTGGATCCAAGACTGATCCATTCAACTTCATACTAGATCCAAACCCAGTTCTATCTAGATCTGGTTCAACTTGGATCGGTCTAGGTCAATTGAATTGAACTGAACCCAAACCAGGTTTGGTCCAGTCCAATCGAGACCCAAATAGGGAACTGAGATCGAGTAAGACTCGACTCGGTTTGGTTCGGTCGATCGAGTCAGGTTTGAGACTCGTTGACCAAACTCAATCTTGACTGACCAAGTCGGTCTTAGTGAGACCTGATCCGGTCTAGGTTCACAGCCAGACCGGTTCGGTCTGACCGAGTCAGTTCATACCGGTTCGGTAGGCTGAGACACCACCTCCTCCCTTTTTTCTGGGTCTTGACATACCTGACTCGGTATGGTTCACCCCCATACTGAGTCGGCTCTATCAACTCTACTTGCCGAGGGTCCAGGTTGCCAACAACCTTTGTGGTCGGCTTCCTCCCCTTCTCTCTCTCTCTCTCTATGTGTGTGTGTGTGTGTGTTATAATGATGGCAGCCATGGCTGCTAGTTTTCTCTCTGCAACATATCAGTAGCCATGGTTGTCAGCCTTCTAAAAAAATAGAAATAAAGGAAAAATAAGGGGAGGGTGTACTTGCCAGTGGTGGCTCCTCCCAACGGTGGTGGTTACTCTCCTATCACCCTCTTTGTCACTCTTGAACTCTCTCTTGATTCTCTTGTTTGGTGGGGCAAAGAAGTTCATCGTGAGGGCTCTTTATAGATCCCTCACGGCGGGTGAGGATAAGCATCACCCTCCCACAGACGTTCGTGGGGGTGAGGTTTATCCTCACCCCCTCCTTCTTGTGACAAGTGGGGGAGATGGCTGGGGAACCAACTTCCCCATTCGTTCAAGACTTTTTTTTACTTACCTTTCTCACTTGACATCGTCGAACGAGTTTTACAATTATATAGCCCTTAAAAAGAAGATTCATCACGAATCTTAGCTAGAAACAATTATAGAAATCATGCACGGATGTCTAATTCACGCTCTCATGTGGCCTCATTCTTGTTATGACGACTCCATCTGACCAATACTATCAATATATCTTTATTTTACAGCTTCTGCTCTTTTGTATCTAGTATTTTATGGGGTTTTACACATATTTAGGTCATTCTGCATTTCTGACACTGACTCAACTACATCCAATATGTAGGAGGGATCAAACACATACTTTCGTAACATAGAGTCATGAAATATGTTATGGATTCTAGACAAGGAAGGTGGCAAAGCCAATAGGTACGCTATCTGACCAACTCTTACGAGTATCTCAAAGGGTCCAATATATCTTGGACTCAATTTTTTCTTTCGACCAAAATACATTACTCCCTCAAAGGGCGATATCTTCAAGAACACATGATCAACTTTTTTCTTTGCAAACATACGCGCATATGCATAAACAATGCGATGAATTTTCTTAAACTTTGCATGCATCCATACATCATCATCATCATGGTAGCCATATGAACATAAATTATAGTAGGTACAGTTCTTTTAACATTTGCCATTAAGTTCACAAAATGAACACTATGGTCCCTTGATTAACGAAAGACCATATAGGCAAGCTTATTCCTTCGCTTAGCATTCAATTCATATCCCATAGGTGAGCGTATAATTCCCTGCAAAAAATTAGCTTTTTATAGGGCATATACAGTCTGGCATTTATTCATAAAAGCATACATTCCAATACATAAATTATGCAAGTATTCGGTAGTCGATTCCTAAACCGGTTCCAAACTTGCGAAAATCCAACTATGTCTGACTGTTACAGAGGTTGCATAAAAAAATTTAATTATTGGTCAAAGCTAAATTTTTTACAGTTTATAGAGAATTTTGTCAGCTATCCAATGCCGCAAACTATTCATACAAATTCATCTGTGAGAGGGAGTTACGAATGTTTTGGTATAAACCTATACTTTTTTGTTCTGACTGCCACAAAACAGTGCTCAATCCATGAACATAGCTCAAAATTTTAAAAGGTGTAAAATTTTGTTAGCTTTTTAACGCAATAAACCACTCATAAAAACTTCTCTGGATGAGTGAGATACGAGTGATTTTTCGATCGGGTGTTAAGCTGAAAATATGCACTTTTAGAAAATATGCATTCGGGTGGGCCAAAACAAGCCACCCAAATTCATACTTTTGAATTTTTTTCACATGAACAAATCTCCAAAAAGTCATAAAATCACCGCTACATTATTTTTAACTAATCTACCATGAACAAGTCATGTTTTTGCAGTTGTTAGGCTGAAAAACAAACCCCTCTCCTCAAAGTCTATTTTCTCATAAATAGTTTCGGTAAATTTTACAATAAAACATATAAAACACATAATTTTTCTATGACATAAAATCCAAAAATCATGTTATAATCACAGAGTATTTACATGAATATTCACTATAATCTCTAATTAAAATTTGCAAGAAAATAATAGGTATTTCATAGGTTTTATAAAAAATTATAGAATTTATTTATGAGAAAAATGATTACATGAAACAGGTATTTTTCTACGATGAAATCTATGGAAATCATTCTAATTTTTATAATACATTCATATGAATATGATCTACTATTTCTAACCAAAATTTGCAGAAAAATAACTAAGTAATACATGTATTTTATAAGATTTATAGATTTTATTTTTGAAAAAATTGATTGCATGCATATATGTTTTCTTTTTTGAATTTTTACTTTAAAAATTTGACTACTTTTGGGGATGAATCGATTTCTTCTAAGAGAACTCAAAATCAACCATTTATCCTTAAGTCCAATATAGTTTTTTATCACAATTTTACTTTTTACTTTTTTTATAAAAAATTTAATTAAAGTCTTCATACCCAATTTTGGAAAAACCAGTTTTTTTAGAACCCCTTTTTATCTTATATTTTGATGACTTTAAGCCAAACCCACATGTGGGAGGCATAGTTTAGGGTCTGTCCTTACAAAAATTCAGAGAAATTCGAGCCTACTAATTCTAATTTACGTGTACAACATAGAACCCCCTACCTCTTTGGCGGAAATCGTGTCTATGCTTGCAAAAGTGAACTTCAAGCATAACCGGCCATCCAACATATGCAATGATCATACCAACGATCTCCTTCCGCTCCTCACATGTACATAAGTGTGCCCTTGTTGGGCCAAGGAAGGGTGCACTATGATTTTTGTATGGGGGAAAGAGGAAAAAAAGAAGGGAAACAAGGGGGCAAGGGGAGAAGAAGAGGGAAGAAGGGGGGAAATTTCACAAGGGTGCAAATAAGGGGGGGGGGGGGGGGGGGGTTGAGCCACTCTCTTGTGTAAATAATGAGTAGGGTAGGTCAAGGTCTATAGTAAACCTCAACCATTGATCTAAATCAAGGGTTTGTTTCTATTTTTCAAATTCTCTATATTTCCTTTTCTCTTAATTTTTTTTTCATTTAGTTAGCTTAGGTTATAAAATTTGCTTCGTGCATAACATATTATGTACCTAATATATGTATCATAATGTGGGCCACATGGGCTGGTCGACCCCCATGGGGTTGGCCTTTTTCTAAAATGAGTTTTTAAACTTGCTTGTTTGGGAAGCAAGTTTGACTATTTCTTCTTCTTATTATTTTTTCTTTTTTTTTTCCACATTATTTTTTTTCTTTGGTCCAGCCATTCCCCCTCCTAGAATCTTCTAGGAGGAGACACCCCTCTCTAAGAAGATCAAAACTTGCAAAATGTCAAGTTTTGACTTTTCAAGGCTTGCCTTGAAAATAGAAAAGTTTTGTTTTAAACTTGATTTTAAAGTTTTCTTTTGTTTTTATTATTTTAAAATTTTAAATTAGAGTGTCACATAAGATAGGATGGATCACCTATGAACTCCTACCCTTTCATTAAATTTAATTAATTTGCAAGCTTCACTCCACTAAATAAATTTCAAATTAATTCACTTGAAATTTAAATTCAATTCTTCAAAAACTCAAATGTAGAATTAAATAAAACGACTCTAAATGAAATTAAATTTTAAGTTCAAATGTAAATACATGTCATCTATTGAAATTTGAATGTACATGTATTTTAATTTATTTATTTTAAATATTCTTTTTTAGGATAATTCAAATTCTTTAAAAATAATTTCTAAAGAAAAGAAATTCAATAGGGTGGATGAAACTCTTAGGATGTGTAGCTGTGTTTCTTACACTTAAATTTTTTTTGTCTAAGTCCTATATACCCTATAACATAATTGCCATTTTTGTTTTATTACAAAATAAGAAAATTGTAAAATTTTATGAAATTTTCTCAAAAAATTGTGGGTATTACAATCTCTCCTTCTCTGAAATCTCTCTCTATCTAAAATCTCTCTTTTTTTTATCTCCCTCTTTGTTACAATGCTGGCAGCCATGGCTGTCAGCCTTCTAAAAAACAGAAATAAAGAAGGAAAAACAGGGGGAGGTCGTATCGGTCGGTGGTGGCTCCTTCCAGTGGTTGTGGTTCAGTGACTCTCCTCCCGCCCTCTTTGTCACTCTTGAACTCTCTCTCAATTCTCTCGTTTGGTGGGGCAAATAAAGAACCCTCACGGTAGGTGAGGATAAGCCTCACCTTCCCACCTGACGATCGTAGGGGCGAGGTTTATCCTCACCTCCTTCTCGTGATGAGTGGGGGAGACTGTTGGAGAACCATCTTTCCCATTAGTTCAAAACTTTTTTTTTACTTACCTTCCCCACCCGACATGGTTAGGTGGGCTTTACACTTTACAGGAGGAAGTAAACTTCCAAAGGGCACAAAGTTCTTGGAAGGCAAACTGAATTTCAAGATGTTTTCTTAGGTTTCCTCCAAATAACCCTGCCAAAAGTGTTCATTTGAAGGGAACTAACATTTCATCATGGCTTTTAGAGGAGATTTCCAGTCGATATATGTCTCCATGTTGAACCATGGAAGCTTTTGGTGACAACCCTGGGTCGTAATCCTTTCCACAATGCTTGCTCATGAAATTGTTGGGAGCTTAATCCTGGGTTAGGAAGGGACAAGAGTCACTAGCAGAACCGTTCTCTATGCTTCTTCCCGTTATCACTTTGGAACAACAATGCCTAAACTGGTAAAAACTTCTATGTAACTTAAATGGTTCACAAAACTAGATGTTGCTTGGTAATTGAGGCTAATGCCAACCAAGTTTTGGGTGTCATCCAAACATCTTCATAATATTTTATCATTACAAGCCCATCCAAGATTATGTGAGCAAAACCAATACAAACAACTTTATTCATGCTCCTCATATTACATCATCAGTTGAATATGAACTCTCTCTCTCTCTCTCTCTCTCTCTTTAATGAGTCCAAATAAGCTAATGTGAGCCCCAACTTGGGGCAGGTTATGAGTGTGACTCGTTCAGTTTAGCAGCCCTAGTGGTTGGTAATTGTGGTCCAACTACACATAATCACCCTTTGTCTCATGTGCCCCTTGATCTCATTCTGAACATTTGGTGGTATAATTGCATGTCAATAATCAGTCCCACAGTTTCTTTGTTTTGGTCACAGTTGAGATTGTTCAGCCTGTGATTGTCTGTCTCAGAGAGAGAGAGAGAGAGAGGTAAAATGTTTTGGGTAAAAATGAGGCTCACACCTGCCAGTATTAACCATGGGTGGAAGTCCCCCACCGGCATAATTCAGGTGTGGGAGACCAATAAAACAATTAGTCATATTCTTCATGTTTAGGGGTAGCTACTATGGACCATATCCCATGACTAGTAAACATTTCATATTTATGCCTAGCAGATCCACATGTGCAATAGCTGCATTAGATCATAGTTTGTACCAGTAACAGGAAACTGAAAGAAATGAGAGCTATACTCTAGGCAAGTTTTCTCCAACCTGAGAAGAATGATTCAGGGCTGAAGCAAGATGAACTTGGATCTAAGATCCATTTTATGCTTTTTGGATTTTAGTTAGGATTAGGATATACCTTAGATCTAAACTAAATTAGGGTTTTGGCTTTCGCCTAAGCCCTGTTTGGAAACTAGCCATAGTAAGCAGCCAAACTGGAACTGAGGAATACTCAACACTATTTCTGTTTGGGGAGAACCAAAAAGTGGCAAAAGAGGGGAACTGGAGTAGCATTTGCCATACCTAGTTCCTCATTTCAGATACCACTTGAACGAGGTGGTAGTTGCCAGATATCACCTCGGTTCTCACACCGACTTTCAACTGCTTCAATTCCTCTTTTGATAACCTTCCAACTAGGGGTGCCAATGGGTTGGTTTTACCCTGACCAAACCCTATAGGGTCCCGGTATGGTGACAAATAAGAAGACCCAACTAAGACTCGAGTCCGGATCTAAAGGTCCGATTAATACATGAACCCGGGTATAGTTTGTGAAATTTTATTCCAAACCTGGGTCTGACCCGAGTTTGGATTAAGACCCGCAATTTTTCAATGTAAAAATGATAAAAAATATTGTTTCACTAGGTATGGTTCGGGTCTGGTTCATGTAGTTCTTATAGGGTTCAAGTATGGTTTCTTTTATAGTAGACCCGATTAGACCTGGGTTTGGACCTAATACCATACCCAAAAATCTGATCCAAGTTTAGTTCCACCTAGATCCGAACCAAACCCGAACCGTTGACACCCCTACTTTCAACAAAATGTAGCTTTAAAGTAGCATTCCAAACAAACAACTGATTGGAAGTGGTAAATCCCCGTAAGAGTTATACCAGCAGCTCCAAACATGCACATGGATTTGCCAAAACCATGACTTTTGTGGATTCCGAACTTGCATCCCTAGCTGCCACCAACTGGTAGTTTACAAACATGACCTATCTTGATTATAGAAGGTTTTTTTAGAGAGAGAGAAATAAATTGTGAGTATTTTTCTTTAATTTTCTACTTATTTCCTATAAATTCATAGTTTAACATAGATTAAAATTTTAAAATAATGTAAGCATAGATTGGCAATTTCTTGATCCGACATCGGATTTGCATCATTTTTTGTTACAACCATGGTGGGAAAAAAGATCTTTTTCGTATGAAAATGGGCCATCTTCCCATGTAACAAATGGGCCCATATAGTGTTTCACATAAGTAACTGAAAAGTCAAGGGCTGCCTTTAACGTGCACACCACGTTTACAAAGTGTGGCAGAGGTTTTTTAATATTTTAAAAAATATTATCTTGACACCAAAAGCATCTCTTTTTCTTTTATAAAAGCTAGACTTTCAACACGTGTCCTAGTAAAATGAATGGACTTAATGAAAAAGTTTCACGTTAAACTTTTATTACCAAATAAAAAATAATCAATAGATGTTCATAATTTAATAAAAATTGACATTATATTATTTATCTTTCTTTACTAATTAAAAATATGACATACTAATAGAAACAAATAAGTACCTTTCAACACCATTTGAATTTGTAGGAAACCATAGAATGGATTAATTTAAGGGATCATCCTATCCAATTTGACATCTCAATTGCTTACACATATGGAGCATACCTTTCCCAATGGGAATATCAGTTTTTTTGCAAAAATAATTTCAAAGAACAAATTTTAAAATTTCAAGACAATCACTTGATGACTTGAAGTCCGACGACAATATATTATTATATTATATGATTGTAGGCTCTAAATTATTATTGTTTTTACCTACCCTAGGGGAAGCTATCCTTATAGCCCTACAAAATAATTTAATAATACATAAATTCTGTCTGCCTATATCAAAACCACAAAATCATCTCCAACCTTTTAGTACATTACTAGCTAAAAAACTCATTCTTCCATATCGTTAGACCTATCATTTGGTCCCTACATTCGCATTGCACTTTGAACTTATAGGGTCGTAAGGCCTAAATTCTAAATCTTCATTCATTTTGGCACCTAGTCACAAATATTGTTAATATTTTTAAAGGTCAATATTATACCAAAAAAATGACATTTTCCAAATATCACTTATTTTATCATGTTTTTATCATAATAAATTGCTTTTAAAGAATTTTTTATTACCATAATATCTTATGGTGGTACACGTGTTTAATACGGTGTATTTAATATGTTAGAAGGTTCTATCATGTTTAATAGGCCATCAAGATTATTTTTGAGACTATGAAAAATCAACAGCTCAGCTTTTGGCTGATTTGAAAATAATATAAAACATCCTTTTTGAGTCAACTTTAATACATGAAAATAATAAATATGATAGGTTAATTCAACATCATCCAAAGGTTAGATTTAGTGTTTGGAGCTTAGATCCGTACCACCGTAAGTCATGGTGGTGCATGCATAGAAGCACCCTTATATATATAAACCTACGCAATAAAAAATATTTTTATCAGATTTTTGGTGTTTTTTGGAAATTCTGACCTTACAGGTATATTCAGCATGACTGATTTACTGAAAATCAACACTTGGATCATGTATTTTAGAATTTAAAAATAATATTTGGAGCCTAAAAAATTTATGAAAATTATAGGCCGTTGATTTTTTAAACTTTTTGAAAACCTATCCATGCATCGAAATCAAATGCTCCAAGAACTGAATCCTATAAAAACAAGCACATAAATCACATCTGTAAAGTCAGAATTTCAAAAAAATACCAAAAAATCGATATAATGTTTCGGACCGGTAAGTTTGGTAGGTTTTCTATTGAGTAGGTTTTCATTCCTCTCTCTCTCTCTCTCTCTCTCTCTCTCTATATATATATATATATATATATATATATATTTTTCAGGTTGTGAGAACATGCAAACTTCTGTATGATCGGGGCATTTTGAGTTGCTCTTTTTTAAAAAATCTAACTCTATAGATGTAGTGTACATGCTTGATTTTATAAGGATCTACGCTTGGATCATCTAACTCCAGCATGCAGGTAGTTTTTATATGGGGTTTGAAAATCAAGGATTCAAAACTGTCAAAATATTCAAGCATTAAAAAAAATAAGTCATTATCGTAAAAACATAATTCAAGTCTCAATTGCTAGACTATGCCAAATATGTCTGATGATCAGATTTTTTTTTTACTTGGAGAAACTGCCCCAGGCGCAGAGACCTAGCTGCGCTGACTCAGCCTGCCATACCACGGTCTCTGTCCGTGTCGGCATAACACTATGAGGACTTATCCCTCGACCCAAGGAGTCACCAAGCTTCGGCTTGAGCAGGGAGGTGATGCCCATGGGATTTGAACCTAGACTGCCCGTCTAACAGTCTAGGCTCCATTCCACTACGCCAAACCACTTGGATCTGCTGGTCAGATTTAATTATGAGAAAGGTGGAAGAGCTACCCAATTTGTACAGGAGCTTGCATAGTTAGCATATGCTCACACATACACATACATTAGGGGTGTCAATGGATCAGGTTTGACTTGAACCCTGTCCGTACCAAAACTTATAGTGATAATTGTTAAAGAAGGAGGTCCAATTATAATTTGGGTCGGACCCAAGGTCTGATTAATAAATGAAGCTGGGCATGGTTTGGGAAATTTCGTACCAGACTCGGGTATGAGTTCTAATTAAGACTCATTCAATGTAAAAAAAGAGAAGAAAAATCATTTTACCATTTACAGATAGGGTTTGGTTCATGTATTCTTTATAAGATTCAGGTATGGTTATTCTTATGGTGGACAGCACCTCAAAGCTAAATTTGGGTTCAGTTACACCTGAATCTGAAACAGGTCCGACCCATTGACATCCTAATATATATATATATATATATATATATATATATATATATATATATATATATATATATATATATATATATATATATAGTCATTAGAATATGAGAACTAATGCATGAACCATGATTTTAATGGATTTTTTGTCCTTTTCTCTTGAATCTAACCATACGGATGTGGTCTACATGCTTAGTTTTATAAGGACCCGATTTTAATGCATAAATGAGATTTTTTTAAGGCTTTAAAATCAATGACTCATAATCTTAATAAATATTCTAACATTAAAAAATCACATCTTTTCATCAAAAATCGATATCCAATGGTTGATTCCTAGCAAATTGACCATGCCAAGCACATCCACATGGTTGGATTTGCAAAAAAGGTGTTGGAAATACCCATATTTCTAGTTCCCATCTTCTAGTGACTATATATATATAAAGTAATGCTACAGTGCTCCGAGAGTACCTGCTCCCGCATACAAAAAAAAAATCCTGGTTGTAGGTTGCATCTTCTCAATTAAACCTTATGAATATACTCAACATAGTTTATTTGATAGAAATCATGCTTTGGATCATGTTTTTGGGCATAAAAATAAAATTTTTAAGTCATGAAATTTTGATACATTGTGAGCCCTTGATTTTTAAAGATCTTAAAAAACATACATGCTATCTACTAAATATTGCTTATAGATCATATCTATAGTGTCTGATCAACAAAAAAAGTTCAAGAAATTTGAAATCTAAAGCTTCTATTTTGGTGAGACTACCTACTCTCGGAGCACCTTATCATTACCATATATATATATATATATATGAGTGATTCTAGCTGCTCACTCATTAGGTGCTTAAATGGAGGTTACTCACGCTGAGCATCCATCGTGAGGCGTGATGAACGCTTAGTGTCCTTTTTGCACAAAAAAAACTTTTACTGATGCTATTTTAGCACCAGTAAAAGTTTAAACGGTCACTTTCAGACTTTTACTGGAGCTATTTTAGCACCAGTAAAAGTCTTTTGGCACAAAACTCATGCTGAGCCTCTATCACTTCGCGCAAGCGTGAGTGACCTTCGATTTGAGCAGCTATGCATCTCTCTCTCTCTCTCTCTCTCTCTATATATATATATATATATATATATATATATATATATATATATATATATCATGAGAATTTTTCCTGGCTGGTTTTTTTATGGAGAACGAGATTGTGACAATGTTTGAAACACAGCCTGATCCCCTTAAATACATTGAAACCATAAGAAAAGGGTGCTTTCAGGACCTAAAAATGCATGCCTCATACCTCACGAGAGTGGTTATACTTGTAGCAGGTGAGCACGTCACTTTTTTTTTTTCAATGCTATTGCTTACATTAAGAAATTAAGCCATGCCAGGTAAATATACATTTAAAAGTGAACGCACTGGACCATCTAAACTGTCTATATTCGAGACAATGCATCACTCTTGAAACTTTTTGTATGGTTTTCTAAGTGTCAGATAAGGAAGACATGCTATTATAAAAATGGGTACTGATCCATCTCTACCTATTTCATGTGGACAGGTGGCAATGAATAATTTGTTGGTCACATGCTTTCTTCATCATAGTACTCCCTCACCTAACCATTGTCTACCTTTCCTTAATGTGATGTTGTTCATTAGCCAATGAGTATTGATTCCCTTGATATTCAACTATTGCATTGGTGGGCTTCCTTGAAGATGATTATGAATGTCTATCATAATAGTACTTTTTATTGTCCATGTAGTGCCATATTATAATAGCCAATCACTTGGCTTTTTTCATATAGAAAAAGAAAAAAAATTCAAGGTGGATGTCATGATGCATCTTTCTCATTAATGGTAAGTAAAGGGGGAAGAAAATAATAATAATATTGAAAGATAGTTCTTTTCCTAGTGCAAAACCACACTTGTATGTAGCCCATAAGGGCTCTACACACCTGGCTAAGTGGGTCAGACACCTGGCTAAGTGGGTCAGCTTAAGAGGTTCAAGCTGCAGGATGTTGTGACTTTGATGCTGAGGATGTGCATCCCTTGCTGCCAAAGCAAAGCAGCAGGCTTCCTGCGGGTAGGGCTGGCAAACGAGCTGAACGAGCCTATCTTAAAGTGTTTAAGCGTGGCTCATTCTTGTGGTGAGCCAAGCCGATTTCAAGGTCATAATGTGCCAAAGTTAAACCAGCCGAGTTCAAGCTGGCTTGTTTATAGAAAAATACATTGTTTTAGAGATGGAAGTAATAGGATTACAAAAAACAAGTAAAATATATGTAAATCATATTTTTTACTACCTAATGAGCTTACACGAGTCGAGTGGAGCCAAGTACCTATTGTTCATATTTTGCTTGCTGAGCATATTTTGCGAGTTTGAATGAGCTCTGTACAAGCTGAGCCATGAGCGGCATGGCATGTTTTCCAGCCCTACCTAAGGGGGGGGAGGGGAAGGGGAAGGGGTTGTGATCTCTTCACGTTGGGCATGACAACCATAGCTTCACATGTAATAAACCAAAAAGAAAAGAAAAAACATACTTTCATGCGAGTATTTTTTTTTTATATTTACACGGAGAAACCAACCCCAAGATCAGACACCTTGCCATGATAGTTTTACATGTGAGTATGCATGTATATGTGCACACATATGTGTATATGCATTTAGGTTATACATACATGGGTTGCATGCTAAAAGACCCATGCCAAAATTTAAATGGCTGTAGCACCCTGGTTGTTACCATATTGGTGCATAGTTTCACACATGCATATGTATGCATGCATGTCTATGAGACTATGACTATATCTAACTTATTTCAACTGGAAAAAAAAAACATCGAACAACTAAGTCTAGCAGATATGGATTTAGGCTCAAGTTGGTTATATCTGCCTGAGATGGATTGCTGCATCTTCAACACACCTGAAATTGAATGGTCTTCCTGATTACACAATATAAACGCAAGTATGAGGAGGCTCTATATGCGCATTCATATTGATGTGTGGCTGAAATTGTATGAATGATCATGATTTCTGCAGCATGGATAATTTAACTGTCATGACAGAATAAGGTCCATGAGCTTACACAGATGAATGAAACACTTTTAAGAAGTATGGCTGGAATATAATGCATTGCTGTCTGTTGATGCTGTTGAGAGAGATTTTGTATTGGGACATAAGATACAAGTGTCATGTATATATCCTAGAATGATAAAAGGTTAGTGTAAAACTAAAGGTAAAATTATTATGATCAGAGGGAGACCACTTTGATGCCACTTTTAAGTCCCTTTTTGGTTTTTTATACAGACCATTTTAATCACCCATGTTACTCATGGTAGAGCAGCACCTATCTGGAATGTGTTGTTAACACAAAAAAGGAGAGGGATGTGTGGAGTAAGTCATGTTGCCTTATTGGTTATTATATACTATTAAAAAATTGACAATGGCAAATTAATCAAATCATGAATTTGAGTACACCACAAATGAATAATTTTTTCTCCTTTTTGGCTTTTATGACTGGGAGAAAATTTTCTGTCTACTATACTGTCAGAAGCTGTAACAGAAAGCTAATATCCACACACATACAGGAAAAAAAGTAACACTAAAGTGATGAATTCATGTTTATTTACTTTTTCTGCAGAAAGATTTCATTTATGGAGGGTGTGTCCTGCTACATGAGAAGTTCTGCAAGGAAACTGCTTGTTAGAATGCACTTCAATGTATCTTTCTGCCAAAAAGAAGAAATCCAATAAAAATTTGGCACGTGTCATCTGATAAAGGCCAATAAGCTGGCTCCACATGTTCCATGTGAATGTTTGTTTAAATAAATCTAAGAACTAGCCCACCATGGAGTATGTGCGTTAAATTTATCACTAGGAATCTACTGTGGAGGAAATGGGATGCTTACCTTGATTGTACCTGATGCTGTAACTAATGAGAGTGCCAGTGAAATAAAGTCTAATGATCAATTAATCATATTTGACAAAATGGGTATCTATGTTTACATTTTCTTCTATAGCATGGTATATCTAATACGGGGTGCAGCATTTGGTTGTGGAGTTCTTCATCATTACCATGTTTTCTAAATCACTAAAATGGGCACCACCAAATTCCAATACTCTGGTAACCATTAAGAAGGCAGCAACTGATCAGGCACTCTTTCACAAGCTTTGGTTGGATGTCAGCCTTAGAAAATTCAATCTATGACAGTGGTCCCCTGATGATTTGCAAGTGTGGGGAGAGGGCATCTAGACAGAGTCAGACAAAGTGAAAGCCAAATAAGGTGGAGCTGGAAAGATGTACCTAATTAATAAAAGTTTAACTTATCCTTCTAAATATAATCGATAGTCTTAATGCAAGGAACCAAGCAGGGATGTCAATTAGCAAATAAGAAAAGCAACCCTTTTCTGATGGCACATGTCCAGTTACTACATTTTGTCGACATCTATACAATAGCAGTTAGCTTGTCATTATCATCCTTATTAGGTATTTGGTATTCATCACTGTATCGTGTCAATCTATGACTGATCAGCTACATAAAGCTCAAACTGCTAAGGGAGATCCAAACTAAATTAAAAGACTTATGTCAGCTTGGTTCATGCATATTAAACAGGTACCTTCCATAATTTTGTTTGTTATGATGTAACTTATGATAATGATCTATTTGCAAAGTCAATTATGATTTAAAAGCATAAATCACAGCAAAAGGAGACAGAAGGACAAACCGGTGTTCAGAGCACAGGAAAGGATCCTAAGCAAGTCTCGGTCTTCAGTTGATAGGCGAATCTATCAGATCAGAATAGAACCAATATTGTCCAAGCTGCCAAAATGCTGATGATGAAGAGGATGTTGGATGGTATGAACTGTCCATTTGCAATTGGTCCATTGTGACATCAAGCATGGAAGTTATGATTAAGAGATAAAAAATATATCATGAAAAATAAGAAATTGGTTCCTGATAAATGTGTAGGGGGCCCTCAAGGAAGTCGAAAATATATAAACATATGGGTCCATTGTTGAATGGGGGATTGTGCATTTACTTTCCATTAACCATTTGTACTGATGCTATTGAATCTCTGAATTGAGACATTTTTCACTGTCTGCAGCTGTTGCAAAGCATTCTTAATTGGAAATGTGTCGACACAATTGATTACAGTTATCAAGGAGGCCCTATTATCTGTTGTTCCATTGCTTTTCAAAGTGGTGTTGAATATATGGAGGGCCAGCTTTCAAGGGTGGTAAGCTCTGCAGAGAAGGAATTTCCACAGTATTACATCAGAGGATTCACTACGAAGAACTCGATCCCAGAGCCGACGATGTTTAGCACTCTAACAAATAGCTGCACTGACGGGGAGCAACTGGTACAAGCAAACACATGCCAGGAAAGCAGTTGTTTGACATCAGAGGTGACTGTTCCTTTGAATTACAATGTTCAAACAAATCCTTTTCCTTCAACTGATCTTATTCTATACCATCTAAATAGTGATGCTTCCATGAAACTTAGCCCATTGTCTCTGCACACTGTTTCATCATCATCATCATCATCTTCTTCTTATTCTTATTCTTCTACATCAACATCAGCTTCAGCTTCAAATTCATTAAAATTTAAACCCATTTTGCAGCAATCTAAATTGGATCAGGACATGCACATCCCTTCAAATCTTCGGAATTTCCAGACCACACAAAATCAAGTATTCCCCATATCCGAATTCCAAAAGATTCAGGTTCAACTATATCATAAACAACAAGAACTAGGCAACCATTGGTTCCAAATCAATGAAAATTGTGTGAATTACACATCAGAAAGCCAACTCTACAATATAAAAAAAAACGGGCAGCTTGATTGGCTCCATGCCAAAGCACAACCAATGAAGTACTCGGTGAGAAGATCCACAGACAAGAGTCCA
This sequence comes from Nuphar pumila, assembly GCF_984573655.1. Lineage (NCBI taxonomy): Eukaryota > Viridiplantae > Streptophyta > Magnoliopsida > Nymphaeales > Nymphaeaceae > Nuphar > Nuphar pumila. The sequence continues at coordinate 118,725,491 of NC_143255.1, forward strand.
GCACCAGCCAAGCTTTACAGGGGCGTTCGACAGCGGCACTGGGGCAAATGGGTTGCGGAGATCAGATTGCCCAGGAACAGAACAAGGCTTTGGTTAGGGACATTTGATACAGCAGAAGCAGCTGCATTGGCTTATGACACAGCAGCCTACAGGTTGAGAGGTGACGGTGCTCATCTGAACTTCCCAGATCTCAAGCATCAGCTGAAGGCTAGCGCGAATGGATCTCAACAGAGTGCAAGTGCAAATTCACTGTGTTCTGCAACTTCTGCTCTCTTGGATGCAAAATTGCAGGCATTCCATAAGACTGCTTCTTCTCATAATGAAGAACACCTTGAACTACAAAAAAAATTCAGCTCTCTGGATTCGTCGGCGGCATCTCCTTGCTTGAATTCAACAAGCAAAGAGTTTCCATCTGAGCTACAGATCAAGTGTGAGGGGGAGAGCATGTGCAGTAAGAAAACTACAGATTGTTCAGATACAGATGAAATTCTATTGAGCAGAATGCCTTCACTGGATATGGAGACAATATGGGCATTACTCCCTGCTTCTGATTCTTGACATTTTCTGTTCTCAGTTCTTTTTCTTTGAATATTAGGAAAAGATACGTGGGGACTGGATATGAAGATCAACATTAGAAGAGTTTGCCATATTTGAAGCTTTTATGTACATCAGAATGGCAAGTTTCTTTCCATTCATCATACTGTTCTGCATCTTCTTCAAGCTCCCTCCAGCTTCCATAGATTGTTATGTATTTGATGGGTTAGCTTGCAGTTGATATCAAAATTCTGTTTCTAGATCCTTCTGGTATTTCTTCTTTCGGTCACACATGATATCACTGTCTTCTATGTTTTTTCAAGAGAAAAAAAAAACTACCTGGGGTTCGCCAGCATGGCCAGCCAGGTGGTTGTGAAGGCCTTGAGATAAAGGCGCCGGTTCAAACCCTGCTGGCTCACGGGTGTATTTCTAGTTTTTAAAGATGAGCCACGTAAGGCAAGGTGGTCGTGGGACTCACCCGGGGTTTGCCTAAGTCCATTAAGTGGCCCCGTTCTCCGAGAGGATTCCTCATCATAAAAAAGAACCACCACCACCACTGCAACTGTTTTTTGACGGAAAAACCACCGAAGAAGGGTGTAAGCCCGGGCGCCCCCTTGACCCAAGGGAGCCACCAGCTTTGGCTAATGCCCGCGATAATCGAACCTCTACCATCAGGGGCGTAGCTAGGATTCATGTGAGGTGGGGGCAAACAGGGGTGTAGGAAAAAAAATAAATTTTAATGTGATAGTCTGGGGTTCGGGGGCAGCACCCCCGAAAAAAAAATTGAGATAAAATAAAAAATGGCTACAATTATTAATAAAAATCTATTTCATATGAACAAATCAAACTATTTGCTGCAGTCAGGGCTGGGCTAGGACTGGGCTACAAAAATGGATAAAAATCTATTTCATATGGAATCAGGGCTGGGCTAGGACTGGGCTTTTTAAAAAAAAATTAACTGGGCAGGAGCCCAGTTCTGCACCCCCCCCCCCCCCCCACACACACACACACCAGCTCCGCCTATGTCTACCATCAGTCCGACGGCCGAAGCCCTTTCCAACTACGCTAACCCCTCCGGTCTGGCTCCACTGCAATGTTGCTATGTATGTTTTTGTCCACCGATAAGTTGGGGATGCAGTACTGAGCCATAGGCCAGAAAATGATCCGCTGATTAAGTTTTAAATATTCTCCATAGTTTCAAGAAAGTAAATTATGTACACATGCGCGTGTGCAGATGCGCCTGCAGGGACTCCGCACACAGTGGGTCAGCTTGAGGCGTTTAAGTTGAAGGACGCTGCGAGTTTGATGCTTAGGTTGCGGGTCCTTTGTTACAAGGTTGAAGCCAATAAAAAAAAAAACTACCTTCGTTTGGCAGGGGGGAGGGGGGGCAATAAGAAGCTTTGAATATTTATGTAAATCTTTGACGGTTGATTTTCAAACCTTATATCGGAATGGATGATCCAAGAGTCAAGTCCTATTTATATAGTCAGATTTAAGAAAAACATAAAAAAACGTTTCAAAAGCCGGGTAAGCTGAGGATAAACTAGAATAGTAAGCAGGTACCACCTATATATATATATATATATATATATATATATATATATATATATATATATATATATATATATATATATATAAAGAGAGAGGGAAAGCGAGAGTAATGCGTTCATTAGGCCTCATTTTTAGTTAGGTCATGTTAGGCTCGGTCAAAAATCATAGTTTTAAGTATTTTTCTCAGTTTTGTTTAGTGGGAACAAGCTTTTGGATCGCTGAAACCTGACAATTTATTTTTTCGATGATTCAAAACCAATGGCTATGAAGGTACCAATTTTTCTTGCCTCATAAAATCATGTTTTTTTTTTGTCAAAAGAACATGATCCAAGAGTCAATTTCCACTAAATCAATCATGTTGAACACATCTACAGGTTATGATCTATCATAAAACACTTAAAACCTATAGGGCAAAACTAGAAATGGAGCCTAATATGTTCAGTTCTCATATATAAATATATATATATATATAGAGAGAGAGAGAGAGAGAGATCATCCAACCAAAGAAGGTCCAAAATTTACAACTAATGATAATCTAATGATCAAATTTTCATCAATTGAATTTTACATACTAAATTTTTATCATTTATTTAGTAAAGAACATGTTTTGAATTATAAATTCTAGATGTGTTTTTGAAAGTGCTAAAAATCAACGGCCCAAAATACTTTGTATTATAAAGTTATAAATGCATTGTGAGCCATCAATTTTTCACTTTTTGAAAACATGTCTATATGTCGGAAGGTCTTCGTTTAAAGCATATTTCTTGCTAAATAAATTATAAAGAACAAATATATGAGGTCCAATCGATCTTGGAGAAAGGGATCCATCAGATCGTCATTGGATGTAGATTTTTGAACTTCTTTCAGTTGGACGGTATATATATACATATATATACATATATATATGGGTATGTGCTAAATGAGTTTTTCTGCTCTTTCGTTTTTGTTTTTTTTTGCACTTCTAACCCTATAAATGTGTTGGGTATGGTTTATTTATAAGGAATCCACACCTGGATCATGTGTTTTTGATGAAAAAAATGATACTTGGAGCCTCAAAAATTTATAAAGATTTTAGACCATTGATTTTTTGAACCTTATAACCCACCAATGTGTCAAAATAGAACACTTTAAGAGTTGATCCCTGTAAAATGAAGTACATAGATCATATCTGTATAGTTAAAATTTAAAAATAAAATAAAAAAACCTAAAAAACTCATTTAGCATTACTCAAAATATATATATATAGAAATTGAATTATGTAAACTAGTATGAACCGAGATTTTTATAAGTTTTTTGCAAATCTAAACCTGCAGATGCATTCGTCATGGTTCATTTGCTTGGAATCGATTATTTGATCATCGTAATCGAATCAAGAAATGTGATTTTATATGCTTGAATATTTATGAAAATTTTAGGCCGTTAATTTTCAAGCCTTAAAAGATCATTCTTATACATCATAATCAGATGATCTAAGAGTCTATTTCCATAAAACCAACATTTAGATCACATCTGATAAAATTTTAGAAAAAAATAAAATAAACGCCCTATAAAAATCTTGGTGCATACTAGTTTACATGCTTAGTTAGTTTACATATTCCAGCTGCCCTATATATATATATATATATATATATATATATATATATATATATATATATATATATATATATATAAGTAAATATTGGCTACTAATGAAGGTACATAACTAATGAGTAGAAAGCACTTTTTTCTTTAAAAAATACTATTTTTTTTAAGATTCAATGTTATGGATGTGATCTACATGGTTTGTTTAGTAGGAAACTTGTTTTGAATTAGGTGATTATGACAAGTAATTAGGTTTTTAAAGGAGTCCAAAAATCAACAGCCTACAATGTGTCAAAATTTTATAATTCCAAAGATCACATTTTTATATTACAAAAGCATGATCCAAAGATCCTAAGAAAACAAACCATTCTCCATCTGTGTGGTTAGATTGAGTGTGATTTCTAGCTCTTAGTTTTGTACCTTCATTAGTAGCCAATATTTATCCAATATATATGTGCTAAATTAAACTTACTAAATTGGTTTTTTGAGCTTTTTTATTTTGTTTTTAAATTTTAATCATACAATTGTGATTTATATACTTGATTTTATAGGGATCAGCTCTTGAAGTATTCCATTCCGACATGTGAGTGGGTTTTTATAAGGTTTGAAAAATCAACGGTCCAAAAACTTTGTAAATTTGTTAGGATTCAAATATCATTTTTTTCATAAAAAATACATGATCTGAGTGAATTCCTAGTAAATTGACCATGCCCAACACATTTATGGGGTCAAAACTATGAAAAAATACCAAAAAAGCCAAAAATATTTCATTTAGCATAGATGTAATGCCCTATATATATATATATATATATATATATATATATGAGAAAATATAGTAGTTCTATATCCTCATACTATTTGGTGGTATACACTAGTTTGTATAGATATAGCCTCTAAATGGTAAATCTAATCGGATAAATGTGTTTAAGATGATCTATTTGCTATATTAGAAGGTTTTACCATCCCTAATACACCATAAGATTTTACTTTTTAAACAATAAAATTCAACGGTTTTGAGTCAACTCCAAAATTCAAATTTTTGGATCAAATAACATGATCCAAGATATTATCCTTAGCAAACAACCCATGTTGAACACATTTACGTTGTTAGATAGAGTCAATAAAGCTTGAACCTTTGATTTTCATCTCAATAGTTATGTGCCTCTAATAGCACCAAATATTTTATATATATATGAGTAATGCGCTGGTTATGCCCCCACTTTCTCATTTTGCGCCATTAGGCCCCTTCTAAAATTATAGTTTTTTGTGCTTTTTCTCACATCTAACACCATAGATGTGATCTATAGGTTTTGTTTAGAAGGAACCTGCTTTTGGATCATCAAAAACTTTTTTGGCTTATAAAAATATATCTTTTTGTCAAAAAAACATGATCGATGATTCTATTACCACTGAATAAAGCATGATAAACACATCTAACGGTTAAGATCTATCATAAAACACTTCAAACTTTAACGGATTAAAACTAGAAAAGTGGGCTAATATATTCAGTTCTCTCTCTCTCTCCTCTCATCTGAAACGTTCACTCAGCGGTGGTTTCTTCTAATCCTGCAGATCCTGGTTGAGTAGGCTTTGTTGTTTTGTTGCTAGCTGTCTGTAGTTTTTTTTTCTTTAGCTTTGTTTTTTCTATATTTTAGTTTTGTTTCTACTTTGTTTTGTTCGGTTCATGGGTTCAACATTTTGTTGATCTTCATGAGTATTAATGTTGATCTTCTTTCGGCTCTCTCTCTCTCTCACACACCTGTAGTTCTGTACTATGTAATATATTTCTTAAGACTTTAGCCAGGTGACTAGAACCCAAGTCCAAAGATTCCATCATATAGACGCACGCGCGTGTGTAACCTGTACAATTCAGAATTTTACATTAACTATGAAATTAAGTATTTCTTTTAATGGTCTTTCTCCTACACTAAAATATTTTACATTAAGGTTGACTATGAAATTATTTTGTATGATGACCTTTCTCCTAAACTCCAAGCGTCAATTAATCAAATATCATGCTGCAAAAATGAAAGGAAAGCAATGGTGTAAAACTAACTGTTATTTGCTAAAGTTGGCATTCTATGCCTACAGCGCTCATCTGGTAGAAGTGACCTGTGAATGTCACTGAGTTGACAAGGACATCATGAGTTGGAAACCTACAAGGAACACCCGTGCCATAAAGTTGAAGTTTGGTGTTTTCTTTGATGAGTTGTGGAGCCTGATTTACTGTTTTTGCCCTTGAGGAAGGGGGTTCGGGGGCTCCCCCCGGCACGGGTCCCGCTGTGCGGTCAGCGGACGAGGTCCAGAGGGGCCGCCCCTAGCAGGGGGGCAACACCCCCCAGAAGAATTTTTTTTGGAGACTTATCTTTGGGACCCGGTTTTCAGTGGATCCGACCCGATTTGGTTAGGGTTAGGGTTGTCGTCCTTGCCTTGTTTATATTCTCGCTTTTCTTTCCCCAGCTTGCAACTGTCAATTAAGAGTAATAATATTTCTCTCTGAGCGGCCGTGGTTTTTTACTTTCTCGGATTTGAAGAGAGGTTTTTTCACGTAAATCTATGTTCTTTTTGTGTTTTGTTTAATCGTTCTTGTTCTTTGTTTCCTTTTGGTTGTCTCTTGCTCGTGGTTTTCCTAACACTCTTTGGGGGAAAGGGGACCTGATCAAGGGTTTTACCAACCGTAGAGCTGCCAATGTGTGGTCAAGCATGGTGGGTTTTTGTTCGGCTTACGATTCAGGTGAATCGGCCGATACCGATTCTCAAGTGAATCGGTTCTGAATCAGCCAAAAAATAATGAAAAAAAATATTACCTGTCAATCAGAACGGGACACATGCTAAAATTATTAAAATAATATTAAAAAATAGTTTAAAACTATTTTTATATTTATTAAAAAATAACCATTCAGGTCAGTATCCTATCAATTTTCTGGTGATACAATAGTATAGGCCGATACACACCGATACTGACAACATTAGTTTTGTTTAAGGCAATTTCTAAATCCTTTAGAAAATGCACGAATGACCTGTTGCAAATTACTAAAACTTGGTCTATCCGAAACACAAATGAGCCATTGTTTGAAAATTGTGAGATTAATTTTCAAAACTGCTATAATCCTCGAAAGGGCAAGATTTTCAAAATATCACATTTCATCATGATATTATTATGTTGTTAGAGTAATATTTATGTGATATTATTACGTCATTAATGTAATATTTATAATTTTTATAGTTTATATGTTTTTATATTTTTGTATTTTCTTATGGTTTTTAAAACACACATATACCGATATTTTTTCAAGAAAACAATTTTTTATTTATTGTGAGATTTTTCTTTGTCAAGAAAATCTCAACAAGAAGATTTGTAACTATGGTCTACCCTTACATTTCAAACCCTTTCTTTTTTTTGCCTCTCCATTTTCTAAACAAGATCCACATCACAAATCAATGGCTCCATTTGTCTGGTAGGAGCAGCTACTGCACGTCACCTGGCGTTGAGACTTTGTATAACTGGTAGGAGTCTGCCTAACCCAAAAACAAAAATCCACATCGCTGTGACTCATGAAATTCAACATTTGAGTCTCATTCCAAGCCCAAGGTGCAAGATCGAATCCTGGTGACACAAGGAAGCGGCCCTTGCTTTATCAGGGTTGGGACAGGTAAGGCTGGTGGTTGTATCCTCAACCCAGAGTTTTACTTTATAGGGAGGCAGGCCCATTAAGCAACCCGGGCGGTAAGATTTTTCCTTCGACATAAAAAAAAAAAGAAAGAAAGGGTTTGGCGTAGTGGGATGGAGCCTAAGCCGATAGGCAGGTAGTCTAGATTCAAATCTCATGAGAAGCCAGAGCCAGAAGCGATTGGAGGCTAGGAATAAGGCCAGTTTAGGTTATCAAAACAGTGACGGTAAGTACAGCAGACGGAGCCAGCGCCGCTAGGTCTCTGATCCAGAGGGTGGTTTCTCCGAGTAAATATCAAAAAACAAAAAATCAAATCATGGCAACTTCCATTTCTAAGTAGACCAGAAGGTGTCCCTCAGAAGTCCCATTCGTTCATGGCCACAAGTTGGCTCACGTAGGGAAGACCATTTCAAGCTGGCATCGGGCTCACATTCTTGAATTTCTTGTGTGGGTGCCATTTGGGCTCAAGCTAGTTACTTGAACTAAATCTTAAATATTTTTTTTTGAAAGGCAAGCTGAGGTTAGGCAGACCCCTACCAGTTATAAATTATATCATTGGGTTTTGAACATGCAACGTCCCAACACAAGGTGACGTGCAGTAGCTGCTCCTACCAGATAAGTGGAGCCCCGTTGGTAACTAATTCTTAAAATTATATGCATAAAAGTTGTAAAATCGAGATGGAATGAAATGGGTGGCCCATGTATAGCCCACGATATCATAACACACGGGTTTCATGTAGGGATGGCAGTGGACCGGGAGACAACGGGCCCCGCCTCACCCCGTTTGGACCGGGGATGAAGGGCATGAAATGGGGATGGAGGCAGGGATGAAGGTTAAAATTTATTCTCATGCGGGGATGGACTTACGCTTTCTCCCGCCTTGCTCTAACCCCGTCTTAATCCCCGCCCCGTCCCCAATCCTTAAAGGGATGACTATAGACCATGGGAAAACGGGGTCCCACCCCGCCTCACCCCCGTTTGGACCGAGGATGGAGGCGGGGGTGGAGGTTAAAATTCATTCCCGTGCGGGGATAGAGATTCCGATTTTGAAACGGGGATAGGGTGGAGACCTTGTCCCCCGCCCTGGTCCACTGCCATCCCTAGTTTCATGTTTCAGTACCTTCTGAGGGGTATCCTAAAGAAAAGGTTGGGCATCCATCATTTTTTTTTACACAGAGAAATCATCCTAGGGTCATAGATCTCGTCGCACTGGCTCTGCCTGCCATACTTATTGCAAGGTTGTTAAATGCGATGAGGCGAAGCGAGGCGTTGAGCCTGCGCTTCGCCTCTGAGTCATACGCCTCAAGTACTGAGGCGTACACCTCTCACAACATAAGACTCTCAAGTATCCGCGGTATTATCTAAAATATCGTAAAAATATGTGGCATCACACTCAACGCCTCACACTAGTGATCTTACTTCTCTTGGAGGGCTTCGTATCACAGTCTCAAGTATCCGTGGTATTTTTTTTATATTTACTTTAAGCGCATCACAGCAACGCCTCAGTACCTTGAGCGTGCGCCTCGCCTCTGAGGCGTACGCTTCAGGTATTGAGGCGTACACCTCTCACAACACTGACTTATTGTCCTGACAGAGGGCTTATCTCTAACCCTCAGGGAGTCACCACTCTTAGGCTTGTACACCGGGTGACATTCATGGATTTGAACCTAGACCACCCGCCTAGCCACTTAAGCCCCATCCCACTACAGCAAACCCCTTTTTTAATCTAGCTTCCAAAATACTACAGAGAAAGAGAGATATGGAGACGCATGGTTGAGGGAAGGGGAAGGGAAAAGGGGGGGATCAGGTGCAATCACATTGCACACTTTCAGTGTGCAGCTGCACCTGACTACCTCCATTGCTGTTATACAGCCGGTCAGCTGTGGGGCCCAACAAAAGATAGAGGGCAGAATAGGTGTCATGGCATACTAAAGTGTGCGATGTGATTGCACCTGATCTGTGATAAGAAGTGGAAGGGGGTAGTGGTGGACATTGGGCTGCGCCATCTCAAGACAAACCCCGGTCCGGCTCTTGTCAGCTTGGGTTGGGCCTTTTAAGCTGGCCAGCTACATAAATCAGACTAGACCAGACTCATTGTGTTTTAACTTTTGGCCAGATCCACCTGAAAGCCTGATGAATTCCCAGCCCGATAATTGGTGGGATTTACTTTGGCAAAAGATATTACAACTAGTAGACCCAAGGGGTTTGGCGTAGTGGGATGTGCCTAGACCGTTCTACTGCGGTCTAGGTTCAAATCCCATGGGTGTCATCCTCCTGAGTAAGCCCTTGGAGTTTTATGCTGACATGGACAGAGACACGGCAGGCTGAGCCAGCACGGCTCGATCTCTGTGCTTGCGACAGTTTCTTCGAGTAACAACAACAACAACAACTATGCCTTCATCCCAAAACAATTGGGGTCGGCGATATGAACCAAAAAAGAAAATCATTCTGGGTCTTCCACATGAATCCTTCTCCTCCAATCATTTCTATCCAATGCCATGTTCTCAGTGAAGTTCAAAGCATTCATATCATTTCCTATTATCTTCATCCAAGTCTTCCTAGGCCTACCCCGACCTCTTTTAACTAATATATTTTCCCATTTCTCCAACCTTCTAACTGGAGCATCATTAGGCCTTCGCCGAATATGTCCAAACCACCGTAAACGATTCTCTCGCATCTTATTTTCAATGGGTGCAACACCTACCTTCTTACGTATCTCTTCGTTCCGAATCTTATCTTTTATTGTATTTCCACACATCCATCTAAGCATCCGCATCTCAGCTACACTCATTTTTTGAATATGATGTCTCTTGGCAGCCCAACATTCCGTACCATATAGTAAAGCGGGTCTAATAGTCGTCCTATAAAACTTTCCCTTCAACCGCAATGGCATTCTACGATCGCACAACACTCCAGTTGCACTTTTCCATTTCATCCACCCAACCTTAATCCTATGATTTACATCTCCATCAATTTCTCCATTCTTTTGAATGATAGATCCTAAATATTTGAAAAAGTCATCCACCGTTATTTCTTGCTCACCAAGCTTCACTACACTCTCATCACTACTTTGTTGCTTACTAAACTGACATTTCATATATTTTGTCTTACTCTTACTCAACGTAAAACCTCTTACTTCCAAAGGCTGTCTCCATAATTCTAACTTAGCATTAACCTCAGCTCTAGACTCATCAATTAAAACAATATCATCAGCAAACAACATACACCATGACACATTTTCTTGAATTGATCTCGTAAGTTCATCTAACACTATAGCAAAAAGGAAAGGGCTTAATGCAGATCCTTGATGTAACCCAACCGTTATAGGAAAAATGTTTGTCACCCCTCCACAAGTGCAGACATTGGTTACTACTCCTTCATACATATCTTTAATTATATTAATTTCTTCGAGTAAAACTTAAAAAAAAAAAAGATATTACAACTAGTAATGAAAAAGTTCATACTTTATGAATATAAATGTCCTTCCTCCACATTACTTTTCACAAGTACTAAGGATGCACAAGGAACTGAGCTAGCTCGAGTTTGGCTCGAGCTCGACCCGTTTAAGCTCGGCTCGAACTCGTCTGAAAAACTAAACAAACCGAGCTTGAACAATGACGAGCATGATATATATAGATAAAAGAGTTGAGTTTGATTAAGCTGGATTAACCCAATTAAGCTCGGTTCATATAAGTATACTTATATGATGTCTCAGATTTGATATATGATTTTTTTTGTTGACCAACTATCAAAGAAAGGAATCTTACCCAACCGGGTAAGACGTTGGACATTACAGAGATTGAATCCCAGCACTGTCCTGTCATTTTCAAAACAAAAAACGTTCAGTCGAGCTTGAACAGTTTTTTTTTTTTTTTGCTGAGTTCAAACCAGCCTAAGCTTGGCTCGAACCCAGCTCATGTGCAGCCCTAATAACCAGTAGTTCTTGATGCCTACCTACCTTGGGTACTAAACTTTCAACCCCCTCTGACTTGAAAGCCTTAAGCTGACACACCTAAGCCCTCGGATGCTGTCACCATAATTATTGGTGAAGTATATGTTCTTAGCATTCAGCTCGACTGTAAAGTTGAGATATGCATTTATTTTGACAAAATAGATGTTTATTTTTTAAAATGACTAAAATTTGGCAAATATTTTCAATTCGTTTGGTTCAATGACATGCATATTTTTTTGCCACTCAACCTGCAAGTACCTGAAGGAAGGGAATTTGGCTGCAAAACTTGATAAAATTAACTAGTACTTGGGCATAATAAGTACCACATAATTATGCCATGCACTATAAGTCAAATTGGTAAAGTGAAACACACTATTTTTTTATATTTACACGGAGAAACCGCCCCCCCCCCAGATTCAGAGACCTAGCCCCTTTGGCTCTGCCGGCAGAATTTAGGGTCACTGTCCTGGCAGTATAAAACTCTGTGGGCTTACCCTTTATCCCACTTTTTTTTAATTTATAACCCGAAGAAATTACACCTGTCACGAAGACCTGATTGTGCTGGCTCAGCCTGTCATACCTAAGATCGTCATGCCGGCAGCGTAAAACTCCAAGGATAGGACCCCGGACCGCGAGGCGTATATTAAGTGTTGGCTTGCGCAGAGGGACAGCAGCGCCCATGAGAGTTGAACCTTGACTGCCCGTCTAGTAGCCAAGGCCTCACTCCACTATGCCAACCTCCCTTGGAGCCTCTTGCCCCAACTTGGAATCATTTTTAGTATGCTTGGGAAATGAAAATCCATTGCATAGTCGCAGCTTCAGTGCTAAGAACATATATATATATTTTTAAGATGAATGGGAAAACCATCTCACTTACTACAAAGCTCATTACCAGTTCTTCCTCAACTTCTGAGGTGATCTAGATCTGACTCCTGATTACCAGACTCGTGGCGCATATTTCGTGAAACATATCATTTTTGCCATATAATACCATCATTTTTTCATTTTCAAAATAGGCAATATTATGATATCATATTTTTTCATGGATGTGTCCAACTTTGAAAATATTGCTTTGTGATAATTTCAGAATATCACTGGATTTGCGGCATAGGCTGGATCATTTTTGTTGCAACAATTTGGGTAAAGTATATGAATGCAGACATGTTTGAGATAAAAATTCAAGTATATATCAATCAGTTCATGAGTTCGACTAAGAAATTTGCTGGCACTAATCAGTGTAGACTGCCTTTATGGCACTAAAAAGATATCAGAATTAATCGATTTTAGAAAATTGATAACTGTTTGATAAAAAGATGTTGGTAAGTCCTGCTTGCTCATAAACTTGTGCAGGTGCCAGGCCATCCAAGATACTTGAGAAAGTTGCTTCTAAGGACACCACCTATAATGTTTTTTGTTCTAAGGGTAATGTTTGCTACCCTCGTAGGAAAAGAAACCTCTTAGTAAAAAATTGTAATTTTTTTTATGTCAAACTTTACAAAGGTTGAAAAAATAGCAGATTATGTTATATCAAATTTTCAAACCTCAAAAAACACATTTTTATGTCAAAAAACTATCATCTGAAGGCTGATTCTTACTATTTGATTAAGCTGAAGAGATCCATGAGATCAGATTTGGTCAAAACAACCTCCCCCTATGAATTCCAACTAGGGAGTTCCTTACCCAAAAGGTTAGCAAATGATATCCCTTTTGTTAGTGCCTAACTTGTTACATATCATAGGTACTGTTGTTTCACCTCTTGGCATGATTTTGGTTATTTTGTTAGATAGTTTGACCATGTAGGCCATTAAGGGCCCAATTATCTTAATTAACTGGTTGTATCATGACTTACAATGAAACAGTCCATTCCATCACATTTTCTTGACTTTTGTCTATCAAGCCCTATGAATTTGATCTATATAATCTGTTTACTCAAAAATATATTTTAGATAATCAGATCGCCATTACAGTCCCCTGTTGTGGTGTATGCAGTTTACGACCTTATAATTTCGCCTAGGAAGCAGATTTTCTGGGAGGAAATTGAGGAGGTTGGTTTTGGTCATCATAGGAGTTTTCAATTCGAACTGTGGTGGCTTTCATGGATCTTGTTAAGCATTCATGGTGTGCGGATATTGAAGGTCAGTGGGTTAGGTTTCGTATGTAGTAAGCTGATGCATCTGCGTAGTGATGTGAATACATGGTCATCTAACATGAAAGTGTTCAATTTCAAAGACATTTTTGAGTGAGAAGCAGAGCTAGGCAGAATAGATGAGACCATTGCAACTTATGCAACCAAAACTTAATTATGCAGAGGGATCTTCTTGCATAATAAATCAAATAATGGCACCTCAGACTTGAAATCAAATGTCAACAAAGGTCAAGAGCTATGTTTGAGGTATGGGGATGATAACACTCGCATTTTTCAACAATTTGCATAGCAAAGGAAGCGCCTCAATAGAATTTTGTTGCTTCAGTTTAATGGTCGTGAGATTGACCATGATGAACTTTTATCGGTTATTACTAATCATTTTAAATTCCTATATGGGTCTTATCAATTGTGTGAAGGCTTTATCTATGCAGATCTTTTCTCCAAGAACTCTTTGGCAGAATTTTTTTTATTGCAAGCCAATTTCTCATAAATAGAGATAAAGCGAGCAGTTTGTTTACTACCCAAACTGAAATCACCTAGCCCAGATGGTTTCTTGATTGATCTATTCAAGTGGTTTTGGAACATGATTAAAGTGGATTTACTTCATGTGTTTTTTTATTTTCATTATAATAAACCCCTGTTACAAACTTTTAACAGGGTTGAATGCTTATTCCTACGAGGGTGGTGTCCTCTAATCTGAATGGTTATTGTTTACAAAATAGTCGCTAAGATGTTAATGTCTAGAGTGAAGTCTGTCATTGGACGTATCATTGATCTGGCCTAATGTGCATTCATGTCAGGTCATCATTTACATGAATGTTTTGTGTTGGCCCATGAGGTTGTTCATGATCTTTCACGCTCAGGTCAGGCCACATTCATGCTAAAACTTGACCTCACCAAAAGCCTTTGATTCTGTTTGTTGGTCTTATTTGTTGGATTTGCTTTGAAGTTTTGATTTTGGAGGATTAAGGATCTAATCTTTAATGCTCAAATGGAGGTGAATATTAATTTTAAGGTTGGGAGAGTCTTTCAAAATTAAGAGGGGCCTGCAACAAGGTTGCCCATTATGTCCTCTATTATTTGCTATAGTAATGAAAGATTTGATAATGCTTTTCAGATCTACGGTGGACTCAAATTTTATTTTTTCTATCATCCTGCATGATACACAAATTTCACTTATTCAATATGCTAATGACATCCTCATGTTTGGGTTTGCTTCACCGCAACAGATGTGTAACATCACCACTATTTCGAGGGGCTTTTCTAAGGTTTATGGTTTGACTATTAATAAAGCTAAATGTATGATCACTGTCTTTAACTCTAACGCAGTTGTGACAGCTATCACATGCTTCGTTTTCATATGTAAATTTGCACTTCTTCATTTTCTTCCTCAATACGAATCCAATTCAGGTAAAGCAAGATTTGAAATTCAAGATCAAGATGCGTAGATCATCTTACTAATTTTATTTAGATTTTTTAGACTGATATTCGAAGAGATATTGATTTATTTTCGAAACTGGTCAGGAATAACATATCAGTCATCATAAATTTAGGTTTCTCAAAAAATATTTTTGTAAAAACTCTTCTTGAGACTACAAAACCTTTGAAATCTCATTATTTTAGATTTGATCAGATTCAATACCAATTAACTTATAAATAACATCAACAATAATCAAGTTATAACTGAGTTTAATACGAACCAATGAAGAAACTTTATTTGGGCATATTTCTCAAAATCGTTTTTATGAAAAACTCATGATTCTTCTTTGAATCCAAATAACGATTTCTTCAAAAAAAAACATATATAATAGATCAAAATATGTAAATATGTTGTTAAAAAATAAAAATAACTCAGATATGCATGTTTAATGTACGTAAAAAACATCCACTACGTAAATCTTACTTGAAAATCAATAGACCTTTAAGGCAAAAAGAAAAAGTTAAGCAATCCGATCTCTACACCACCACAACCACCGAAGTATGTCAGGTTTAATGGCTGCACAAGCTACTCCAATATCTTCTATTAAAACTTCTATTTTTCTCTACTGAGTGACAAGGCCAATTGTTAGAGGAATTTTATAGATAAAAGTGTATTAGACAAAATGATAAAAGGAGAGAAAGGAAAAGCAAAGGGATAAAAATAAATATATCAAAAGAAAAGACAGGAAAAGAGGGAACAATAATATCAAAGAAAAGAAATAAGAAAGGAGGTGGTAAAGAGGAAATTTATGCTTTGACTTGATCTGGGTCTTACCTCTTGTCTGCTTTGATGCCATCTAAAATATTGCTTTTGTATTCAAGCCCATTGGTTGCAGGAGAAACCTCAAAGAGAAAAAGGGATAAGAATGCTGTCAAAAATCATCCAATTGATTAGGGATGAATGTCCCACATTTTACTAACCTAGATTAAATCAAGCCAGTTATGTTGAATCGACCAATCACGCAAGCCGCACTTAAAAGGTTGGTCTTTTAACATGGCTAGCCGATGTATCATGGGAAACTCTACTTAAGAGAGTTTGTCATTTGTTTTGGGCATGTTGTTATCACTTGGATTGGCAAGGACTCTTGCTAGGGACTTGATTCTTGGACCCATACCAATCTGCCAAAACCATTGTTGGTACTTTGTTTGGCGTTGCTGGCATATACTTGAATAGTGTACACTTGGAAAGAGAAACGACCGCACTTTCAGCTAGGGGTGCACATGAGCAGGGTTCCAGCAGAGTTGTAGCTCCAAAAGCTTGGCTCAGCAGAAAAATCTATTGCTCAGGCTCAGCTCAAGCTCGAAGCCGAGCCTGAGCAGTCTTGTGCGAACCCGGCTTGTAGCTGAGTTACTGCTCATAACTCGACTGATGCTGGCCTATAACTGTTTACTGCTTCAACATTTTGAAAATTTTGTTTATGTATAGATATTATTACCAATGATACACAATACATATAGGATCCTAGATGTATAAATACAAGAAGGGGGTGTCCTGCTCTCCATCGAAACAAAAAATGAGATTTTTTTTATACTGCACCTTCGTTTTGAAAATAAATAGTCAACTTAACAAATTTGCCCGATGTAGAAGCAATCAAGAAAGCTGCATAGGTAAATATATAACTTAGAAAAGTGAGCTAAGCCGACCAATCTTGACATTGATTCATCCCTCCAGCAAATCAAATTAGCCAAAGGTGAGTTTCAATTAATTCTGGACAATATCTACGCCAGAAAATTAAGAACATGAATCCAGTAGCCCAAACAAGATGCCCATATAAGAACATTTTTTTCTCTTTTATTAGCATTTCTATGTTGAGGATGAGGGAGAAGGGCAGCAGCTAACAGCCAGTTTTTGTGTATCCTTGGGAAAACATTTAGGAGATTTACTGATAATCATACGTTTTTATTTAAAGTCACAATGAGAGAAAGGAAAAGGATTGAAGTACATCATATCTTGTATTGAGTATCATGTGAGGCATCATAAATTGACGGGTGAAAACCATATCAACCTTAAAGGTTATATGGTAATGTTCTCATGTTGTTTGTCACATATATTGTATTTATGATCATTTGTGAAGTCGATATTTATTTATCAGTTATCATAACTAACTGAGAATGTATCTAATGCTTATACATACTAAATGCAGGTTGGAAATGCGCTTACCTATGATTTCTATGATCACTTTGAGATTTTTCAGTTTATGTGGTCAGCTGGTTTGATATCTGATCAAACCCACAAGCTGTTCAATGTTTTCTGTGATTTCCAGTCCCTTTTGCACACTTCTGCCCAATGTGACAATATTCTTGGCTTTTGGTGAGAAAGAACGGAGATATTGATGAATATAGCATCTTTGGCAATCAAAAAGTTGCATGCAATCAATCAGGGGGAGAGAGAGAGAGCAGTCATATGGGTGGAATAAATATTTCTTCCCGTTTGGCTATTTCATCACATAAAAATTGAGGCCTGTACAGAAATTTAACCTCTGTTTCGTCACATTTCATAAAACAGAAATTTAAACTCTCTCCACAGACCACAGTCTAGTAGTCCAAACGGACCAAACCTGTTAAACCTTACCATACATAATGAAATTTCAAGCACCTGTTAAGTCCTTATAAAGCTAAAATTCTACAGTTGTTGAAACTTCAGTCTTCACAAGCTAAAATTCTAAACCATATAATCATATAATGTATCCATTACTGCTCAACACAGAGAATAATAAAAACTAATTAATTCCAATGAATAAAATCTGAGAAACAAAAAATAACAATATGATCAACTGATTGAGATGTTGTCACAGTTCTTAACAGGATTAACAGAGAAACAAAAAATAAATAGCATGACCAATCTTTTCTATGCACAAAAGTTGTACAGTTCATTCCAACTCTCACCTAGTCACCTTTCTGTACAGTGTATACAAAAGTTGTACAGTCCACAATGAATGTAATCAATTATGTACGAAACCTTGATTCACAAAACTAGTTGTATAGTTCTAACTTCTAACAAAATACCAATTATAAGTTTATAACTCAGAAATACTACTGATAATTCTTGCATATTTATCAAAATTGAAATGGGGTGTTCCCATGATCCCATCCTTGATCCTCCCAAAACATAGCCATAATTGCAGACCTGCTAGAAGAAATAAAAAAACTGAGAAATAGAACTTTGAGGCTTGTTTGCAAGATTGTCAAAGAAACAATTGAACAAGTTTCACGATATATATATATATATATATATATATATATATATATATATATATATATATATATTGATTTGTTTGTATGGTAGCCTACAACAAATCTCATTCATATAAACCAGCATAAAAAATTTAAAATAACTAAAGCAAATGCATAATGGATTGTATATCAGGTATGAATGTGATCACTAATCAGCTTCTACTGCTCAAGGAAATGTGGTTTAGGTTCTTCATCATCACCAGCCTGTGAAACATAAAAAGTTAATTAAATTAATCATAATAAAAATATATTTTACACAGATTAACATGAAGATATTTAGTTTATTTATTTATTCTTATATTCATAACAACTTGATGTGTCTATATCCAATCTGAAGTACAAATTAAAGCTTCTATTGTCTTTGATAATAATGAACTATGAGTGTCATCAAGCACTCGACTTCCCGTACTGAAAATCGACTATGAAGCAACTGTGTTGATAGGTATGCTCAATATGTCACAGGCCAACTGTGAAAGAATGTGATATTTTGATTATTTATCCTTCCACCATGCCAAAATATCAAAATGTCCATTTATGTTGTACTGGACTAATTCATCATCCAAGTAACAAGATCTAATTTCGTATCTTGAAAAAGAATAATGTGTCTTACTTAAAAAAGCAAAAAAATCAGTGCTCCCACTACAAATACTACTGTCTGCTTTGGAATCCCAACAGCTATTACTAAACTTATTGTTGTCATTCCTACTTAAAGCACCAATATTAAAATTAATAGTTGCCCTATATTGACTCTCATGGAGAGCAACATAATCATCATAAAGCTCTTGCAATGTAGTTTTCACTAATTGAACATGATGTTTTGCTTCTTGTCACAATAGATTATAGAAAATATAAAACTTGCCAAACTATCCTTTATCCTAGGATCCAAAATTAAAGCAATGACCATCAACAAATTGCAACTTCCCTAATATTTCTCAAACTTTTCTCTCATTTTTTTCGCCATTGTTCTCATAAAGCCAAAACCTCATTAGGCTTTTTATCTAATACCTCCTTCACCTTCTAAATCTCCAGGAAAACCAAGTTTGAAGTCGAATATTAGGTCCCTGAAAAAAGTCAAGCAACATTATAAAATGTTAATATATATACATATATATATATATATTCAGTTTTGTAATAGCTAATGTCCATTAGGGGCATTTTTGTCCTTTCACATATGTAATAAATAATTGTTTTAAAAAACAGTTATTTCTTTTTATTTATTTTTTGTAATTAATAATGCCATTGAGGGCTTTATGATCAGACCATAGAGATATTGGGGGCTCTCAACATCTCTATGTGGGAGCCCCCAATGCCCTCACTCTGCCCTTTATGTTGTATATAAATAGGGGTGTTTCCCGCTTATTCCTTTAATGCTTTTTGCTAAAGCATTTGATCAATAAAGAGAATATATTTTTCATCTTCTTTTGTTTGCCCTTTGTAGGCTATTGTATTGTCCCTTAGTGGACTTGCGCTTGTGCACGTTATGATTGTGATTTTGTAAGCCCTTAGTAGCATTGATTCTATATTTCTACTATTTCATTACATGGTATCAAAGTCATAGTGCTCTTGGTCTTGTGGGAAGCATCATCAAGTGTTCGTGGTACTCGTGGTGACTCAAGTGGAGATATTCTTAAATATTCATTGTTTTCTTTCTCTCTCTCTCTTCTACCACTCAAGATGGAGCATGAACAAAAGATTGACTTATCCTTCAAGTTAAATGGCTCAAGCTACATAGTGTGGGCATCCGCAATGAAAAATAACCTCAGAGGTAAAAAAACTTTGGAGATATGTAATATGCACCATCCCGAAACCGCAACTCAAGCTTACCAAGAGAGAAGGAGATCAAGAGAAAGCAAAGGTAGAGGATTGAGAAAGTAACCATGTCAAGATTCTTGCATGGTTTATGAACAATGTTGAGCTCAAGATATATGTCAATATTGTCAAATTTCGTAAAGTCAATGAGGCTTGGTTCTTTATGAAGAGTATGTATACCCAAAAAGATTTTGCAAAACAATTTTTCTTGCAAGAAAAAATACAAACCATTAAATAAGATGAAATGAGTGTTCATGATTATTTTAGTTCTCTAGGTCCACTATGGGATGAATTGACTCTTCTTGAACCTAAATAGGTTGCTAGCGAATATATGGAGCTAAGAAGATAACAAATGAAAAAAGAATATTTTTTCAATTTTTACATGAGCTTAGGCCCAAATTTGATCAAATTAGATCCTCCCTTTTTATAGATCTAAACATCTTCCCTTAAAAGATGTGGTTGCCGAGGTTTGTCAAAAGAAAACTCGTCTTGGTATGGTTAAAAGAGAAAACTTGTCTTGGTATGATTAAAGGGAGAGATGAAGTTTTAGTCATATCTAAACCCAGCAACCATGTGAAATCTTATAAGCCTCCACTTTGAGAGGCAAAATAACTATAATGGTAAATATAGAAAAGTTATTTTCCACCATTGCTATGAACCAGGACACATAAGGCCTAATTGTCCCAAACTCAATAAGACCACCAAAAATAAGGTAGCTTTCGTTGAGGAGACTAAACCAAAGAGAGAAGAATCCATTAGAAAATGAGGAGACACTTTCTCACTTTCTCAACTATCGGAGGCACTTCAACAACTACTCAAATCTCCATCAATTTCGGGGGTCGTGATAGCATCATCATCTTCTCCTGGTATGTGTTCTTGGATCCTTGACTCGGAAGCTCCTTTTCATATGACTCTACATAAAAATTATTTAAAATTCTTATGTTTCCACCATCGATGGAACATCCTTGCAAATTAAAAGTATTGAAACTTTAGATTCTTATCAAAAAAATTGTGTTTCAAAAATTATAGTTGTTCCAAAATTAAATTTAGGTTTTTTTCAGATTTTCAAATAGCCGATCATGGATGTGAAATTTCTTTCTCATCTAAGGGTTGCTTTGTGTAGGATCGTCGGTTCGAAAAGTGGATTGGGCAAGGCCATAGGAGAGGAGATCTCTACTTCATGGACTCTTTGAATCTTCCTTCAAAATCTTTTTATAATTATGTCTAAGATAAAGACATTGAAACTTGGCAGAAAAGACTTGGACATCAAAGTTATTCAAAGATGTATTTTTCCCGTTTGGGAAAAATTTTTGTAATGAAAAAGAATTGATTTGCAAGGATTGTATTTTTGAAAAAATAAAAGTTATTTTATTTTCAAATAGAATTTTTGTCTCTAAAAGACTTTTTGAATTAGTGCATTCAGATGTTTAGGGGCCTTCCCTAGTCATATCAAAAGGAGGATAATCATACTATATTACATTTATTGGTGATTTCACTAGATATGTATGGATTTACTTCATGAATCTTAAATCCGAAGTATTTTCTTACTTTAAAGAATTTCATATGATTATTAAAAAACAATTTCAAAGCAATATTTTCATTCTTAGATCCGACTCGGGTGGTGAATACTTATCAAATGAATTTCAAAAATATTTAAAACAAAATGGGATTTGTCATAAAAAATCTTGTCCAAGAACTTTTCAACAAAATAGACTATCCGAAATAAAACATAGACATATTATGGAAACCGCCAAGACCTTACTTATCTCTAAAAATGTTCCAAAGAGTTTTTGGGTCGATGTCGTTTTAACATCAACTTACTTGATAAATAGAATGCCTTCATCATCCCTGCAAAATGTTTCTCCATATGAAAAACTACTTGAAAGAACTCCCAATTATAAATGTTTGAGAATTTTTTGCGGTAAACGTTTTGTCCTTTTCTATAAGAGTGATAAATTATCTCGAAAAGCCATTGTATATGCCTTCATGGGTTACAAATAAAATAACAAAAGATTTAGATGTTTTGACTTCAAGAAGAACAAACTTTAGGTTTCTAAAGATGTGACCTTTTTAGAAAATAAAAATGGACTTGAGATAACTAAGGAAAAAGAGGAAGTAGATTATAACTTCTTATTTGATTTCTTGCCACAAGAAGAATTAACCTCTTGTGATGTTTCTTCGGATGATAATTCCTTGAGTGATAATGGTGATAACGATGGGCATTCTAATATTAAAAATATTGAATCAAGTAATGATAATATTATTGATAAACCATTCCAAGTGTATACCCGACATGAGCAAAGAAACCCTCCAAGTGCTTTAGAAAAATATACACACAATTCTTCTATACAAGAAATCTCACTTAGAAGATCCAATTGTGTCTCTATTCCTCCTAGTAGGTTTGTATCATATGATACTTTGACACCAAGCCTTACATTCTTACTTTGAACAGTCACACTATAATGAAGCTAAAAATCTTCCTAAATGGGTTGAAGCAATGAATGCGGAATTAGATGCTCTTAAAAAGGCAAAAACTTGGAAAATAACTTTATTACCCTTAAAAAAGAAAGCTATAGGATGTAGATGGGTATTTAAGGTTCAAACCAAGACTGATAGAACCCTAGAAAGATGCAAAGCTAGGTCGTCAAAGGATATTCTCAAGAATATGAAATTGATTATGAATAAACCTTTGCACCTATAGCTAGGATGATCAATATTAGGACCCTCATAGCAGTTGCATTCATTAAAAAATAGAACATATATCAACTTGATGTTAAAAAAATTTAATGAAGAATTAAATGAGGTGGCCTATGTGGATCCTCCGTCGGGATTTAGTATTAAAAATGAAAAAATTCTCAGACATAAGTGTAGATGGAAAGGCTCAGAGAATACACAGAAACGAGAAAGAGAGAAAGTAAGAACTTAGAAACAAAATTAGGTCTAATCTCCTTAAGTTTAAATAGAGATTAGCCAAGAGAGCAAAATTACATTAGAGTCCCTCATTATGTCTAAAATACCAAAAACAACCTTAAGACTAAATAAACTTTACTTTAAAGTGGTCAACTTATCTTAACACTCCCCCTCAAGCTGGAGCATAGATATCAATCATGCTCAGCTTGCCACAACATTTTGAGAAACTGGGCCTGGCAAGAGGCTTTGTAAAAATATCTGCAACTTGATCCTCAGATATTACATGCTTGGTAGAGATATGTTCAGCTTGAGCCATATCTCTTATATAGTGACAGTCAACTTCAATATGTTTCGTCCTCTCATGAAATACAGGATTATTGGCTATATATGTAGATGCCTTGTTATCACACATCATCACCATAGGTGATAAAACCTTCACTTGAAGATCGGTCAACACAGTTCAAACCCACATTAATTCAGCTACAGTTTGGGCCATAGCCCTATATTCTGATTCGGCACTCGACCTAGCATCCACGGTTTGCTTCTTGCTCCTCCAAGAGATTAGGTTACCTCCCACAAATACACAGAATCCTGTGGCAGATTTCCTATCCTCTACAGACCCAGCATAATCGGCATCAGAGTAAGCAACTACTTCTAGGGTACCCCCTTTCTTGAATAATAACCCTTTTCAATGAGAAGATTTTAAGTACCTGAGTATCATCATTATAGCATTCGAGTGTACCTCAGTCGGTTTGTCCATGAATTGGCTAACCTTGCTTACATCCAGAGCAATATCAGGTCTAGTCATTGTCATATATAATAACTTCCCTACCAATAAGCGATAGCTCATGCTATCAGGTTTTGACCCCTCATCAAACAAATGAACTTTGTGATTCATGGGAATATTTGTTGGTTTAGCTCCCAACATTCCTATCTCTTTTAATAAATCAAGAACATACTTTCGTTAAGACAGAACTACACCCTCACTGCTCCTCGCCACTTCAATGCCCAGAAAGTATCTAAGGGAACCAAGGTCTTTTGTAACAAAATGTTTTTGAAGATGAGCCTTCGTAGCTTCAATATCTTTCATGTTATCTCCTGTAAGGATGATATCATCCACATATACCACCATAACAACTATGTCTGAGCTAGTTTTCTTAATAAATAATGTGTGGTCTGACGCTGACCTATTAAAACCAAACTTTGACATCACCTCAAACAACTTTTGAAACCATGCACGAGGACTTTACTTTAGACCATATATCGTCTTTCTTAATCTACACACCTTCTGACACTACCCCTCAACCACAAACTCAAAAGGTTGTTGCATGCAGACTGTCTCAGATAGATCCTCATATAAGAATGCATTTTTCACATCTAGTTGACACAAACTCCATCCACGATGATCAACTACGGAGAGAACAAGACGAATGGTGCCCATACGTGCTACAGGAGAAAATGTCTCAAAGAAATCAACACCATATGTCTGAGTATAACCTTTTGCTACTAACTGGGCCTTGTATCTTTCAATTGAACCATCTGAGTTGTATTTAATGGTGTATATCCATTTGCATCCAACAATGTCCGGATCCAATGGAGGATCAACAAGATCCCATGTTTGTTGAGACAGTAAAGCATCCATTTCACCTTGCATAGCCTGCTTCCACCGGCTATCAAGTACTGTTGTTTGACAATTCATAGGAATAGTTTCAGCAGATAAAGCTAAAATAAAAGTTTTCATCTGATTACCAATTCTAATATGTGACACAAACTGAGACATAGGATATAAGGTGAAATGAAATGGGGATCTTCGAAACACGAGCTTAGATTAACAAGAGCAAGTGTTAAGAATGACACTAAAGCATAACCCTTAAAAAGGGTATAACTGGAAACATAATAAAAATAAAAATGTATTCTTTATTGATATGAAAAACCAATTGCTTAAGAAGCATTGGAGTAAAAAAACAAGAGGGGCTGCACCCCTTTATATACACAGCTGAAAGAGGACTCAATAGAGCTGTTGGGCACAGTCCAACAGCTCTATTTAGAGTTGTTGGACTGTGTCAGTCCAACAACTCTATTGCTAGTCAAGTCTGGACAGGACTTGACTAGCAACAGTCATTCTAGTTCAAACTGAACTAGATGACATAAAGACAAAAAATAAAAATAAAGGAAAAAAATTACAGAAAAGAAAGAAATGAAAAATGTATTTATATATATATATAATAATAATATAATATTATTATATATACATATATGTACAGTTTTACATTTTAACACTCCCCCTCAAACTTACGGTACAATGAGCGAAAGTTTGTCTAAGAGAAAGTGAAATCGAGGAGCAGCGAGAGGCTTTGTAAAGAAGTCTGCTAACTGATATTCTGAAGTGACATATGGCAGATCAATTATCCCGTGTAGATATTCCTCTCTGACGTAGTGACAATCCATTTCGATGTGTTTGGTGCGTTCGTGGAATGTTCTGTTACTGGCAATGTAGATCGCACTTTTGTTGTCACAACACATTTGTGAAGCCTTTGTTGCTTCAACTCCCATGTCATCAAGCAGCCGTCGGAGCCAAACTACTTTCATGGTCGTGGTTGCCATGGCTCTGTATTCAGCTTCGGTGGATGAGAGAGATACCTTCTGCTGCTTTTTACACCTCCACGAGATTAATGATTCTCCTAAAAAGACACAAAAGCCAGTGGTTGAGTGTTTGTTATTGGGATCACCTCCCCAATCAGCATCAGTATATGCAATTAAATCAAGAGAAGAGGAGGAAGATAAGAAAAGTCCTCGTAAAAGAGAGGACTTGATGTATCTGATAATACGCATGACTGCTCCCAAATGAACAGAAGTAGGAGCATGTTGAAATTGACTTGCTGTATAAACATGTGCTATATCTGGTCTGGTAATGGATAGATAGGAAAGTGCCCCGACAAGCTGTCTGTAAGGAGTAGGGTCTGCAAGAAGTTCTCCATCATCAATCTTCATTTTAACATTAACAACTTCTGGAGTGTCGACTTTCTTATCATCAGTAATACCAGACCTGAAAACAATATCAAAAGCAAATTTAGTCTGAGATAATAAATATCCTCTAGGAGAATAAGCAACTTCGATGCCTAAAAAATATCTCAACAAGCCCAAATCAGTCATTTCAAAATGAGATTTAAGAAGTGTTTTGATTGTTCCAACTCCCTGTTTATCGCTTCCGGTGATGATCATATCATCCACATAGAGAAGAAGCACAATGATCCCTGCATCAGAATTCTTAATAAACAAAGCAGTGTCAGTTAAACAGAATTGAAAACCAATATCAATCATAACACGACTAAACCTATCATACCAAGCTTTTGGTGCTTGTTTAAGTCCATAAAGAGCTTTTTCTAAGCGAAGGACTTTACCCTTAGGAATACTTAGACCAGGAGGGGGTTCCATATATACTTCTTCAACTAGCTTTCCATTTAAAAAAACATTTTTGACATCCATTTGAAAACAGACCATTTTTTGATAGAAGCTAAGGCAATTAAGGTTCGGACAATAGTCATACGAGCCACCGGAGCAAAGGTTTCTTCATAATCAATCTCATATTCGTGGGCATAACCTTTGGCTACTAAACGGGCTTTATATCTTTCAAGAGTATCATCACTCTTGGTTTTAATTTTATAAACCCATCGACATCCTATAGTTTTCTTCCCTGGAGGAAGATCTTGAATATTCCATGTAGAAGCCTTTTCAAGTGCATCTAATTCAGCTTTCATGGCTTCTATCCATTTGATATCATTTTTTGCTTGAAAATATGTGGATGGTTCTTCATATGAGTGAATTAATGCAATAACTGCCCTATATGTGGGTGAGAAAGACTCGTATGATACAAACTTTCCTGGAGGCCTCGAGATTCGGGTTGATTGTCTAGTTGGAATGTTAGAATATTTCTCAAGTGCACATGGAGGATTAGACTCTTGTCGCCTGGAATATTGAATACTAGTATCTCTATTCAACATTAAGATCAATAATTCTTTGATCATCATCAAAGTTACAGTCAAGGTCATATTCATTAGATGTTGATGTTAGATCTAGCAAAAAGGAGTACTCAGTGATGTCTTTTAATTTTCTAAAATCAAAGAAGCTCTCTTTTTCAAGAAAGGAAACATTTCTAGACACATATAGTTTATTATTTTTGAAGTCAAAACATCTATAACCTTTCTGGTTTTCAGCATATCCTAAAAAGGCACAGGGAATCGCACGAGGGGAAAGTTTATCATTTTTGTCAGTAAATATGAAACATTTGCACCCAAATATTCTTAGTCTAGAGTAGTCTGGAGAAATGTTCATAAGTTTTTCAATGGGAGTGATATTTTGTAACGAAGAAGATGGCATCCTATTAATGAGATATGTGGCAGTTAAGGCAGCTTCTGCCCAAAAGTCTTTCGGGACTTGATTTGCTATTAATAAAGTCTTAGTGGTTTCTATAATATGGCGATGTTTTCGTTCTGCCAGTCCATTTTGTTGAGGTGTATAAGGACAAGATCTTTGATGTGTGATGCCATGCAATTTAAGATAATTTTGAAAAACTGTGAATAAGAACTCTCCCCCTGAATCTGTGCGAAAAATAGTAATATCATTTTGAAACTTGTTTTTAACCATATTATGAAAAGTTTGAAAGTATGAAAATACTTCAGACTTATGTTTGAGAAAGTACATCCACGTATGTCGGGAGAAATCATCGACAAAAATAACATAGTAAACAAATCCTCCTTTAGAAATTACTGGTGCATGACCCCAAACATCCGAGTGTATTAATTCAAGTGGTCTTGAAGAGAAAAAGGTTCTGATCTGAAATGGTAATCTTTTCATTTTGCCGAGAATACAATCTTTACAATCAAATGATTCAGAGTTACAAAATTTCCCTAGATTTGGAAAATGTTGGATTTTGGCTATATGTGGGTGTCCAAGTCTCTTATGCCACAGTTCCAACTCTATTTTTTGAATATTATAACAAAAAACTTTCTTCGGCATTTCCAAAAAATCCATGTAATAGAGTCCTCTTTCTCTATGGCCTTCCCCAATCAGCTTGCCTGACTGGCGATCCTGTACCCAACAACCATGAGAAGAAAAAGAAATATTACACCCATAATCAGAAATTTGAGATACAGATAAAAGATTTAAATTTAATTTGGGAACATGTCTAATTTCTGGAATAAAAAAAATTTGTTTTATAAATTTTTTCAAAATTTCCTATTCCTTCTATTTCAAGAGAAGTCTCATCAGCAGTAAAGACCTTTGACACACTTGTTTTATTTTTAACACATTTGGATAGACTTTGATTATTTGGGGTCATATGAAAAGATGCACCAGAGTCAAGAAGCCAAGAAATTTTACCTAGATCAGAAAAAGATGAGGCTGCTGCGCCGGTTGAAGCTTCAGATGAGGAAGAGGCACCTTTGATGAGAGGCTGAAGAATCTCCATTAGTTGGGCCAGGGAAACTGGTGCATCCTGATCTTTAGGCTCCGATCCAGCAATTGCAGCTCTTTTTTCTCTCAGCTCCTTAAGTTTGGGACATTGTGGCCTGTAGTGTCCCGGTTCATGACAGTGATGACAAATAACTTTCTTCTTATCATAGTCACCATTTTGTCGGTTAAAGTGAGGAGGCCTATATGATCGAACATGATTCCCTGGTCTAGACATGGCTAAAACGGAATCATCTTCAATTTTTAAAGAACCTTTCCGGAGACGATTTTCTTCCATTGTTAACTCTTCAATAGTTTCAACAATAGAAGGAATTTTTCCCCGGTGAAGTAGGGCCGATTTAGTGGTTTCAAATTCCGGCCTTAATCCAATGATAAACTGGTAAAAATGTTCGGCATCGAGTTGTTTCTGACGAAGCTCGATGTCTTCGGCACAATGCCACTTTGGTTCTAAAAGGGAAAGTTCTTCCCAAAGTTCGGACAACCCATTGTAATATTCACGAATAGTTTTGTCTCCTTGTGTCATCATTCGAACTTTTTCTTGGAGGTTGCACACGTGTGCAATATCTTTAAGGGAATACATATTCTTAAGGTATTCTCATGCCTTATCGGCATGATCAAATTTGGCAAGACTTGAGCATTTTTTAATGTCAACGCTATTGATAAGCCATGACATTATCTTCGCATGAGATATTCTCCATTCTTTCCATTTCTTCTCGTATGAGGCAATAGCCTTGATTTTCTCTTCTTCCGATAGAGGGACCTCTTTATCTCCCTCCTTTTTAGTAAGAGATAGCTTAGGTTCCGAATCGGAACCATCCACAATCCCCCATAAGCCTTTTCCCCATATATGGTGCTTCATGATTGAAGCCCATGTTACATAGTTCGTATCGCTTAGTTTCATAGGCATGATGGTGACTTTATCATTGTCATCCATCGATTACAAGGAGAGAAAGAATAGGGATAGAAGAGAAACAAGAAGGAAAATGAAAAACAAAGAAAAAAAACAATACAACAAGATGTGAAATCTTCTCCAATGAAGTGATAAAACACTTCTCTTCAAGTGGCGAACACTTTTGCAAACGGGCACGGAAAGCGAGGCAGCTTTTCCTCAAGATTTAGTACTTCCGCAGCTCTGATACCATGAAATGAAATGGGGATCTTCGAAACACGAGCTTAGATTAACAAGAGCAAGTGTCAAGAATGACACTAAAGCATAACCCTTAAAAAGGGTATAACTGGAAACAAAATAAAAATAAAATGTATTCTTTATTGATATGAAAAACCAATTGCTTAAGAAGCATTGGAGTAAAAAAACAAGAGGGGCTGCACCCCTTTATATACACAGCTGAAAGAGGACTCAATAGAGCTGTTGGGCACAGTCCAACAGCTCTATTTAGAGTTGTTGGACTGTGTCAGTCCAACAGCTCTATTGCTAGTCAAGTCTGGACAGGACTTGACTAGCAACAGTCATTCTAGTTCAAACTGAACTAGATGACATAAAGACAAAAAATAAAAATAAAGGAAAAAAATTACAGAAAAGAAAGAAATGAAAAATGTATTTATATATATATAATAATATAATATTATTATATATACATATATGTACAGTTTTACATTTTAACATAAGGTACATTGTTGTGTCCCCTTTCGCAGAACAATTAGCCTGTTATCATCAACAAAAATATCATTGTTGTCAGGAGTACTTACCTCAGAAGAAGAAGAAGAAGATAGAGGCACTGGAGGAGTTGGAGCTCTATGCACATACACCAATGGAGGATTGTGAAATCGTGAGGAAGATGGAACCGGATTCGGTGATAGGGGCACTGCTTCCTATGGAAAATGAGAAATAGGAAGAGGAAAGGAGTCATCTTGATCAACTTGCTTCCTATCACCAGTACTAGAATAATATGGAATAGACTCCAAGAAAGATACATCCACACTGACATACTCCCGATGAGAAATCGGATCATAACATCGATATCCCTTTTGATTTTTGGGATAGCCTATAAACATATACTTAGTGGCTTGAGTGGCTAATTTATCACGGTCAGGTCCGAGTCTATGCACAAAACAAACGCACCCAAATACCTTGGGAGAAAGAGAGAAGAGGGGTACATTAGGATACATAATTCATAAGGGAATTTGGTCGTCCACGGATGATGAAGGCATGCAGTTGATCAAAAAACAAGTTGTGGTAACCGCATCACCCCAATATGAAGCAGGAACATTGGATTGAATCATAAGGGTGCGGGCTACATCAAGGAGATGCTTGTGTTTTCGCTCAACCACCCCATTTTATTGGGAAGTATAGGCACACGTGGTTTGAGGTTGAATACCATGGTCCCGATAAAATTGCAACAGTGCTTTTGTTTTAAACTCAAGGGCATTATCAGTGCGGATAATCTTGACAACGGATTCAAACTGGGTTTTTATTTCAATAACCAATGATTTAAGAATACTAGGAACTTCAGATCTTTCTTTTATTAAGAACACCCAAGACAACTTCGAAAAATCATCAACAATAACAAGATAATGACATTGAGTCCTGGTAGGAATCTTACTAGGACCCCATACATCCGCATGAAGAAGTTCAAAGACTTTATGACTGGACTGACTTTGACTAGAAGGAAACGAACTCCTATGATGCTTACCCAACTACCATGCTTCACACTGGAATGATGTAGTAGATGAAATTTGAGGGATGACACGACGAAGCTTTGACAAAGACGGATGTCCGAGATGACGATGCCACTAAACAGGACTCGAGAAATCATCGACTGCAGCATAAATGTTACCCACAGGGTGATGTAGATACTAGAC
This sequence comes from Nuphar pumila, assembly GCF_984573655.1. NCBI lineage: Eukaryota > Viridiplantae > Streptophyta > Magnoliopsida > Nymphaeales > Nymphaeaceae > Nuphar > Nuphar pumila. Next base: position 118,756,647 of record NC_143255.1, read on the forward strand.
TCAACTTTCTTCATAGCCTCCACCAATCTTCTTCCCTATCAGCAAATCCTGAAAATGACAACACACAGGATCAAATATCACTCTACAATTTAGCTTTTTTGTAAGGCAACTAGCAGAGAGTAAACTTTGAGGAAATGAAGGAGCATGAAGGACATTGTCCAACTATAAGGAAGAAGATATAGAAACATTTCCCTGTCCAATAACAGGGGAGGAACTCCCATCAGCTAATGAGACACCCCGATGTACAGTAATAGCCTTTAGATCTGTAAAATTTTGAGAATTTTCGCATAGATGTCTAGATGCACCAGAGTCAATAATCCACTTACTATCATGGGAGAAAGATGGTCTCCAATATTGTTGTCTATTGTATTGTCCCTTAGAAAATTTGTGCTTGTGCATGTTGTGATTATGATCTTGTAAGCCCTTAGTGGCATTGGTTCTATATTTTCCGCTATTTCATTGCAATAGAACACTTCAAGAAAAAGGCATATAATTGAATTTTATCCCAATCTTCATTTTCAAACAATCAATTAAAAGATGAATCATAAACCTTATATTGAAGGACATTCTTGTATATCAAGGCAATTTCCAACATTAATTATGTCAAATTCCATCCTGTAGGGACATCCAAAACTAACCCTTTTTAAGTTGGAACATCTATTTCTTTTGCTGCAGCTGTGAAATTATGAAGTATTGATGGTAAAACCTTAATATATTTGATAATTTTTCTGACCCTGTGAAGTGTCCCTTTAATCTCCTCAAACCCATCTTGTACCATTAAGTTCAACATATGTGCACAACATCACACATGAAAAAAATTTGCCACCATAATATAAGTTTAAGTCACTTTTCTCTAAGCTAAATTTCAATGTCCTAACAAAAGCATCGTTGCTAGAAGCATTGTCAATTGTAATTGTCAAAACCTTCTTCCTAATCTCTCAGTTTGTAAGGCACTTTGCAATGGTATTGGACAATGCTTTCCCAATATGACGTGTCCCTATCTCACAAAAATTGATAATACGTTTATGTAGCATTCATTATTTATTAATATAGTGAGCAATTAAACACAAATAGGAAACAAACTGATTAGAAGTCCAAATATTAGTGGTAAGACCAATTTTGTCAACATCAATGAACAATTCTTTCATCTTTTTCTTTTTTTCTCATACAACTTCATGCAATCTCTCTTGATGGTTATACATGATATTAGTTAAAATTTTGGATTCAAAGTTTTGCAGAATATGTTGAACCACTCATGTTTTGTCATTCTAAATGGGTACTCATGGGCAACGATCATTCTTACCATTACCTTCCTCACTATCTCCACATCAAACTTCACACTTGAAGGAACCATATTGTTTGGATAATCAAATCCTTTAGCACCACTGAAGCTAAAAAAAAATTGTTTTGCTTAGGCAGATTTTTTTTGCATCTTTCCAAATGCCTAATCATTGTAGTAGTGCAACCATCCATGGAACACTTTAAAGTAACTGAATAATGTTTACATTTAACCTTCTTCACGCCTTTGATTGTAATGTCATCCAAGTCATCTGATACAAATGATGTTTTTTTATTTCTTTCACTTAACTTCATCAAGTTCTTGCTCTTCAATTTCAACATTTTCTTTCTAACCATCTTTATTTTGAACATCTATATAAACCTCAAGTTTTGATGAACCAAGATCAATCACAGTTTGTTGCATTAAGACATGAGGCATCATAACTTGGTTGTCCAATTGGTCGCTTCCCTTTTTTATTGTATATTTCTTCTTGTGTCATTTTTCAATTCTCTATAAAATAAAAATTATAAAATTTTTACATTTAAGAAAAGCAACAAGAAACGAAAAGTGTAAGTAGCATGCCTAGAAAAGTGCAAGTAATTATGTTGTCTTTCCTACATATAGCAAAGTCGAAAACAAGCAACTTAATATTTCCAGCAAAATCAAAAGCATCAGAAAAACCCATAGACATACCCATGACACAAGATTACATGCATCAAGTGTAACACTAACATCATTATGTAGGCTACTAAAAATCTGAAAATCAACAAGGATATCATTTAGTCCATCAGTAAAAATAAATGCAGGTCCCCATGTAATCAAATGCAGAGAGCTCCATATGCCTTTCGCAGAGACCTCATGTGGCCCAATAGCATGCACAAGACAACCAGGTCACTTTCACTAGATCAACCCAGTGGACTGACCAGTTTGTATGCATCCGCTTTTACATTTTCTGCTTTGTAGGCTTTTACATTATTGATGTTGCAGAAATTTATGATGATAAAGGCAAATTTTTGTTCCATTTATTTGAGCATGAACGGTTCTCATGTAACTCTTTTTGTATTAGGGTCAAGTATTCCACCTTTTCAAATTACCAATGATTACTATTTTGGACACGATATTGTTTTTTTTGTGGAACCATTCAAACATTTTATGCACAGTAGTTATCAGCTGACCACGATGCCTGACATATTAGTATAGTCTCAAAAATATGATAACCTCCATTCAAAATTTTGCATGTTTTGAAATTCGGTTAGTAGTTACATCACTAAATTGCAGTCACATGCCAGCGTCTTAATGTTAGATATATTTCTATTATCATTTTCAAAATTTTCATTTACACTATTTTTACTATTTGTCCATATAAAATAAAATTTTCATTCTTGTTCTCAGATAAGTATGCATCTCAACTAAAAGTGAAACAGAAATAAGCTGCAGCAGAGTGAGATGAGTTTCTTTTGACACAAAAACCACCTTCAATTGAACTCAAAACAGGGCCATTAAGGATCCTAAACTGTGTTTTGATGAGCATCAGTTAAGGAATAGAACATCTATGCTACATGATATATGAAACAGATCACAAGCTTATCTATCTAGCATGTCCAGGAGGTGTGGAACCAACCAGGCCAAACAACATTGAATCTTAACTTTCTCAGCTTGTTGAGAAACAGATTGCCTACAATGTGACGTACTGTTTAACTCAGAGTTGCACAGATTTTATGAGTACTCAACCACGATCTTTAGTTAGAAGCATGGATAGGGAAGAAACCACGACCAAATTGAGATGCAAAGCATAAGAGGGAAAGAATATGAGTCTGTTTCCTTAAAAAATACACAGTACATATGCAACAAAAGAGAGGCAACCAGCAAAAAATGCAATTAGCTTGAAAAACTTAAAAAAAAAAAAGGAAACTAAAGTACAAAATAAGGCTGAAAGGCATACAGATATAAAATACAAAGAATAAAAGGATTTAAAAGGTAAAAAAAAATGCAGTGGGGGCTCTTCTTCCACACACAGGAAAACCAACTTGCCTGTCGACTTGGAATAGGTTGTGGGGGCTCTTCTTCCACCTTCAATGAGCAACTCTTTTCTACTCCTGGTAATCTGCAGGTCACAATATAAGAATTAAAACAGAGAATCAGTTTGGTTAAGCAAAAGTAAGGCTTAGCCTACTAATTTTTTTTTCTATCAGCGCGAACATGCACACATGGCTGGTTTATGAAAAATGGAGACACTGTATTCAGGTAAGCTAAGATTACAGAGTCTGAGATGATGAACTCGCTCAATAATCATAATCAGAAAATCTTGGGGAACAGAAGGAATAATGTTTGGTAAGCAGACAATCTCGGGGAACAGAAGAAAATAATGTTTGATAAGTAGACAGGAGACTATGATTATGGAAACTAATCGTACCACCTTAATCTGGTAATTGGATGTATTCAAGCCTTCAACCACTGGATTGCTGGTTTCCACACCCTAGCAAACTTGAGCCTGTAGAACTTGAGGATCCAAATAGTGACTGGTTTTATCCGTGCTTACCTCAATGATTTGATCTCTATAATCAAATATCTTGGAGATGTATACAGTTGGTAAATCATAAACCAAATATACGACAAGACTTCAATGTGGAAAACTACTCAAGGTTCTGTCCAATCCAGCTTGGAACTTGGGACTTCACTCTTCCAAACAAGCAGTTGGAAATTGAGTCTTGAAGAAAAGGCCCAAAATTATGACCAACCCTAACTTCGGCCTCTAGTGCTTGAGATGAAGATGATCCTTTAAGGCTTCAACAAACTCAGAAGGCTCAATCTCGTTTCTACTCGAGATAGTCCAATTTTACAGCAGGAATTGGGCCAGGCATCCAACTCTTGAACCTCCTAAACTAACACGAGAGAGAGAGAGAGAGAGAGATCAGTATGAGTATGACAGAAAGGACCTGACCAGTGACCACCGTTCCTTCGCTCGAGCTCGTCCGTCGCCCGCCGGATACACAGAGAGGGAAGGAGAGCTGGAGAGGAGATGAACAGACGAAGAGGGAACTGGGGAAGGCGTCCAAGGGGAAGTCAAACCGCCGAGGGGCTGACTAACCCTAAGTCTTCTCTCAAGCATTTTCTGAGCCGTTGATCATTATGATATCAACGGTTCTGACCTCAACCGGTTCGGGTGAGCTCGAATCGAGCTCGAGCTTAGCAGAGTTCAAATGAGCCGAGATTGATGTCCGAACTGGGCTCGTTTACCTTATGTACAAGCCCGACTCTTTTAGAGACCCGGGCGTACATGAGTTGGGCTTAGACCGAGCCGAGCTCGAGCTAACTCGACTCATTGTGCACCCCTACTTTCAGCGAAGTTTTCACTGACATCTTCTACCTGGTTAGGATCCGAGGATTTGAACTAGTTATGAGTCTATCCTCTTCTTTTCAAGCTTTATTGGTCGAGTCCTCATCAACCCAGGACATTATCGTTTATTTATTACTAATAAAAAATCCTCTAAAAAATACATAATCTTTTTTAAGGCTTTAAATTTCTGTGGTTGAGAAAATCATGTTTTTTTGTCAAAATTACTCATTTGAAAGTGCATTCATTAGCACATATGTTGGGTCAAATTGATGAAATAAAGCTCACACTTATGAGTTTTAGCATGGCTCAACATATTTGATCCCTCTGTTTTTTCAGGAGCATCAGTCATTTTTCTTGTTTTCACCCACCACCTGTATCAGTTTTGTTCTTCTAACAGTTTATGAGTTATAGAGCGGTGATGATAGGCTACTTTTCGAGTCGATTTGTGGATGTTATCCCTATATTCATGAAAGTTGCAGGTGGTTGTTGCGAAGCAACTTGACTGAAATGGCCTGCGGGGTAACATAGAATTTTCCTAACCATGTCAATTTGATTGGTTATTGTGTTTATGAGAATCAACCCCTTCTAGTCTATGAGTTGATGCCATTGAGGTAGCTGGAGGACCATTTTACATGGTTAGTTGTGAACTTGGTTTTCAAAAATTCTCTTGAATGCTTTCTTTTGTTATACTGCTGCATCAGGTTTTATGCTGCATATTGGGAACTGGATATTTTTTTTGGTGTTTATTGTGTCGATTTGTGAATAATATAGCACTGCTTAATGACTGAACATGGCCAAAATGTATGTCTATTTTGTTTAGGTTGATGCAATCATAATTAGCTTCTTTGGATCATAGGTTTAATACCCTATTATTCTTTTGCAATTATTTGTCTATGAGAACCATCTTAAAATGCACTTTTTGTCCATCTCATTGGTAGGTTGTTGCTCTTATGCAATTGTTTGTCTCTAGAAGGGCCATGTTTGGCATCTCATTTGTAATGCAATATTGTACTATTGTTGAGAAGCTACCTTTTTTCTTCTCATCTTTTTTTACTTTTACATATTAGACATGTCTATCTTTTGGATACACAAAATAAGATATTGAATTGGACTCTTAATCTATGTTTGTGGCAGTCACTATGACCATATTATTTTTATATAATGGCAGTAGATACTGAAGCAAGTTTCATAAACAAAATGTATTTTGGTGCACAATATCATTGCGATTGCTATAATATCATTTATTTTATTTTTTTTGACTTTTGTAGTAGGAATCTAAATTGTCCTGTCTCATAGATCATGTACATTATTTGTACTATTTGGCTTCCTCTATAAATGTTTGGGCTTTACATATCATGATATAAACTGACTGATTGACTTTGGAATCTAGTTGTCAACTTGGATTGAAATGCATCAACTCATTTTTTGAATGATGTGAAGGATTGATCCAATAATTTTACATAATTATTGACTTATAAATATGTTCATTACACCAGATTCAATGACAAGTAATGGCTTCCATTTCAGCAACATGGGGATTGAGATTGAGTATATGCAACGATCATGTCTGCTTCAGATGAATTTGTGGGTTACTTCACTCCTTACCAGTTGAGGTGACTTGAAAAACGCGATACCAAGAGAGCTTAATGCTTGCTCATTTGTCTCAAATTTTGAAAGTATCTCATATTCACTTAGCTTGATCTGCTGTAGCTTTTGCTTAGAGAGCTCATTGAACAGTTCTAAGGTTAGAAGGAAGGTTCTAGTTTGTCGACATGTTGATAGTTCTACTAACTCAAAGTTAGCTAAGAGCGTAGTGGTAAAAGTCTGCTGGCACAAAAGACGGAGACAAAGTTCTAGCATATATTACCAACACAAGGTTTAAGTTCCTGCAATAACTTTAACAAATAAAAAATTTACTTGTTATGAACATTATCAATTGTTAAGATGTATAAAGCTTTTGATAGAGATAATTTTCATTTGACTGATTTTCTCTGATGATTAATAAAACTTATAATTTCTAACCTTATGGATTTTAATTTAATATTTTAATATGACATGCTTAACTACTTTTCATAATTTTTCCAAGGGTTTGTATGCATCAGTGTATGTGGGGCAAACACATGAATAAATGTGTTTTCTTCCACCACCTGCATGAAGACTAAATGTTGTTGATGACAATCTTGTGCTATTATAAACCAATTTGAAAATCATATTTGGGGCAAAAACCAATTTGATATCCATATTCGGGGCAAAATCCAATTAGAGGTCCATATTCGAGGCAAAAATCTAATTTGTGATTCATATTTGGGGCAAAATCCAATTAGAGGTCCATATTTGGGGCAAAATTCCAATTTGAGTTTCATATTTGAGGCAAAAATCCAATTTGATATTCATATTCAAGGCAAAAATACATATTTAGGGCAAATATCCAATTCAAGATACATTTTCGAGGCAAAAATCCATATTTGGGGTAAAATTTCAATTCAAGATCCATATTTGTAGCAAAAATCCAATTTGAGATCCTTATTTGAAGCAAAAATCTATATTTCGGGGCAAAATTCTAATTTCAAATCTATATTAAGGGCAAATTTTCATAATTTTAGATGTAATTTTGTAATTGGATCCATATCCGCGCAAAAAAATATAATAAACTTGTTAAAACATGTAAAATGATCGACGGGTCAAGTTATACAATCCAAAATGAAGTAATTTGACCCATTATTCATGATTGTCCAAGTTCTCACATCATCATCAAACAACGAACATTTGAATCATAGCATTTGAGTACGGTCCAAACAAACGTTGGACTTAAAGCAGTTATTATGGAACGAACAGAACCCGTTCTTTTTGTTCATTTCGTCTAACCCTGGACAAGCCATCAAACATACCCTTAAGTCACTTATGGGTGTAAATATATAAAAAAAAAAATCATGGTAACTTCCGTTTTTAAGTAGATCAGAAAGTGTCCCTTCCAAGTCCTATTCTTTATTTATTTAAATTGTCCATGCTCATATCTATCCAATCCTGTGATTCCAACCCTGAAAAAGGAAAAGTAGAAAAAAAGAAAAGTATTCATTCACAGAAATCTAAGAAAAGTAAACCGTTGCAATGAGCAAAATTTATTTTCCTTTGAAACATTTTAATAAAAAAATAGTCAAATTAACACATCACCCATTCAATTCAAAAGCAAGCTTCATCTTCATGTGGCCCAACACGTGTACGGAGAGCGTTGCATGAGCAATAAATGGGGGCAAGAAACTCCACGGATGACACGAGACCATGCATAAAAAAAAGATCATAATAATAAATATTACCATATTAAAAAGCCCATGTATTCGTGCATGCACATCATGATCAATCGCTTTGAAAAATAGAAAGAGAATCGTCATGTCATCATCATCACCATGTCAAAATTTATGCCTGCCAGCTCATCTTGAAATGTACAATTTGCAAGAATTATTAGAATATGACAACTAATGTGTGAGCTGTGATTTTCATGAAATTGAAACTAATGATATACATACTTGGATTTATAAAGACTGCATCTTGAATCATCAGATTTTGATGCATAAACATAATTTTTTTATGGTTTTAAAATTAATGGCCTTATAAATATTCAAGCATTTAAAAATTTACATTTTTCATAAAAAATACATGATCCAACAGTTAATTCCTATCAAATTCAAGGCGCTAAGCACATTCACATGGTTGGATTTGCAAAAAAAAGTATTGAAAATGCCCACATTTTAGTTACTCCAAATTACAGTATACTGGTTATATATTGGCCATTAAATATATTTTTTTAAATGATTAGCCAGAAGATACGTGTATACTAATGGATAATTGGCCATTTTTTAAAGGTTACTTTTTATGCAGCGGCGCTGCTGATGACCATTCATCACAATATTCATCGAAATAAACACTGCACGCATCTAAAGAAACGCCAATATGGGTGGCTGTCAAGCAGGTCACTGCATGCCGACCATGCAGCAACGCTTTATACAACGTGAACCCTTTTTAAGGCCGAGGAGACGGCAGATTGACAGTCTTTTCTAATTGCTAAAACCCTTAAGGTAAACAAAATTATCAAGAAATATAAATATAAATATAAATATAAATATAAATATAAATATAAATATAAATATAAATATAAATATATATATACCGGGGCATAGCTAGGATTCATGTGAGGGGGGGGGGCAAACAGGGGTGTAGCAAAAAAATTTTTATTTGTGCTATAGTCGGGGGTTCGGGGGCAGCGCCCCCGAAAATTATTATTTTTAGATAAAATAAAAAATGGCTACAATTATTAATAAAAATCTATTTCATGTGGACAAACCAAACTATTTGCTGCAGTCAGGGCAGGGCTAGGACTGGACTGGGCTACAAAAATGGATAAAAAACTATTTCATATGGAATCAGGGCTGGGCTTTTAAAAAAAAAACAAAAAAAATTAACTGTTTCGGGCCCTTGAATATATATATATATATTTAGTGAAAATTGAATGAACAAATATTAGAATTTAAAACCTTTGACCAACAGATCAATATTTGACTCTCATGTCTTAGGAAGCAGTGTATCTAATTAGCACTAAAACCAATGTTGTCATTCTGGGTATAGAATTGGCATATACCTATACTCAAGTGAATCGTTTACTCAGACCCGAACTAAACCCTATAGGGTGGTGATAAATAAGAAGACCTGATTAAGACCCGGGTCCAGACCCAAAGGTTCGATTAATGCATGGACCTGAGTATAGTTTGTGAAATTTTATACTAGACCCAGACCCAATGCGAGTTTCAATTAAGACCTGCAAATTTTCAGTGTAGAATTGGTAAAAAATATGGTTTTAGCAGGTATGGTCAGGTCTAGTTCATGTAGTTATTATCAGGTTTGGGTATGATTTTCTTATAGTGGACCCAGGTCTGAACCCGATACCATACCCGAAAATCAGGTCCAAGACAGATTCCACCTGAGTTTGAACCAAACCTGACTTGTTGATACCCCTAGTTTTAACCCGCTTGAGGTTAGACCATACAACAGGACGCCAATCTCATTCTAACCCCAACACTTAAAGGAGGGTTTTTCTGAGTAAATATTTTGTACTAACGAAGGTACTCAACTATTGAGTAGAATTACCATAAGGTGGTATCCCATTTTGATAAGCGGGGTCTTGTGTCAAGCTAAAGGCCCAGGTTTGAATCCCTATGCCACATGAGGCTTGCTTTCTTTCCAGCTTGCTTTCCAAATATATATATATATATTAAGTAGAATTCACCTTTATTTGGTAATTTTTTTTTGTAGATAAAGCCTTACAAATGTGATTAACCATATTTGTTTAGTAGGAAATGGGTTTTGAATCATGTGATTATGATGTCTAAGCAGGGTTTTGAGTGCTTAAAAATCGACAACCTACAATATACCAAAATTTTACAACTCAATAAATCATATTTTACATAAAAAAAACACGTCCTAAAATCCGATTCTTAGTAAACAAACTATGTTGAACCACGGTATTAAAACTTGTTGGCTCGTTACTCGGCTCGTCCTTGAGTGACCCGTGATTCTGCTGGGTCATGTTAACTTTATATTTTATATAAAATATATAAATATATATATCTTATGTATATTTTATAATATTTTATCAATAAATTATATATATATATGCATGACTCACCCATGACTTGACTAACTTGTTCCTGGCTGACTCGCAGCTGGGTCAACTTGGTTACTCAGCCGAGTTTTATACAAAATGAGTTTGTATTCATTTTTGACTCAGTGATTTGGTTATTGGGGCCGAGTCAACCGATTCACCTAGATTGACCCTATGTGTTTTTAAACTGTGTTGAGCTCATCTATTTGGTCAGATAGAGCCGATACAGCTTGATTTCCAACTCCATTAATACTAATTATAAACCCGATTTTTCCTGGTTAAATATTAAAAAGAAAACAAAATAAAATCACAAGGCCGTTTACATTGTAACCCAACAACCTCATGTCATATCATACGTGATATGTATGGTCCTATAAAAGGGATCACATCATGACCACCAACCATGCATGAGGTCATGCATGGATGTGTCCATCCCAAATTTAGAGCTGATATAAACTTTCAAAAGAATACGTGACATATGGTTATCAAGGGCGAAAAGACTAGGTCTAAAATGCATATAATTCCACAAAAGAATGCGCTATCACCACGTCGCCCCTATGTTGCTTATCGTTTAGAGGAGGTGCCGTCTTAAGCGGGAATCACAATGACATATTTGGACACGTTTATACCACACCCATAAACCTCACCATCCGTTTTTTTATTATATATTTTATCATACAAAAACCAAAAGAAAAGTTTACAAAAGGTATCAAAGGCACAACCCCACCATTCTTCCAACCATTTTTAGGGTTCCTCAACCATCAAATCAAATATATAAATGTTTTTATGCTTCTTATGATATACCCAATATATTGGAAAAGGTTAGTTGGTAGTATACTGTTTGTTAATATCTCTTTCTCTTCTTCATTTATTTTTCTTATTCAAAAGTGAAAGAAGAAGTTTCTTGGATTATTTTATATATGATTGCCACCACCATTCTTCTTTTTTCTGGTAATCATGGGTTAAAGGGAATGAGTTTCATTTCTCTTTTAATATGTTACTGTTAATAACAATAAGAATAATAGTGGTGTTCCCTCTTTTTGAAATCCCCTCGCAAGGTAGAGTTTGAAATCTCACTTTTTCTTTTCTTCTTTTTGTGGGGGGCGGGGTTGGATTGATTGATGGGTGTCTGTCAGTCAAGCAACTGTAGTATCTATGGAACAGTGATGGAATGAGAATGAGTTTTGTTGGGTTTGTCTGCTAGTTGTATTTTTGTGGGCCTTGAATATTTTAGAGAGAGAGACCGTACTAGTAGGCAGACGTATTGAGGTTTCCTGATATTGAGAATAGAGATGGATCCTTGTTGGGTTTTCATTAGATTTGTGTCAAAATATGAATACCTATTGGGGTTTGTGGGGTCTTTTGATGAGTACTGCGCTTTCCATATGTTTCTTGACATGGAAATGCAAGGTTTCATAGGTTTTCGAATGAAGTTGGGCTTATGAATGTTAGTTTTTGTTGTTTGTATTCTTTGGTAGTTTTTTTTTTTTCTTTCACCCTTTAAAACAATGTATTTTTCATTCATACTTTTTTTCTCTCTATTTTAATGCTTAGATTTTTTTCGTTGTTTTTGGTGTTTTTCAGAATACAAGATCTGTATGCAAGACAAATATTGGAAGCAGTTTGTTTGGGCAGTTTGTGGGGCAGGGAGCTCCAACACTACTGAGCCCCATATCTAATGAAGGCCGACAACGAAGGAAGAGGGTCTGAGGGTGGGACCCAATTGGCTATAGTCTCTTCTTCCGCATGTGTTGATGGTAATCAACCATGCTATGACCCATTGCCTTTGAGACAGGCTGAGTCCACCTTCAAAGCCTACCCACCCCCACTTGCTACATATGAAGAACTTATAGCAAACCCGAAGCTATTCATGGAGACTCTTGAGAAGCTCCATAGTTCAATGCGCACAAAGTTCATGTAAGTCTTTTTTTAGGTTCTTTTCTCCTTCACTGTATGTTTTAGGACATTTAACTCATTGGTCCATAAGCACATCATAATTGATGCACTATATTCTTTGTGTGTATTCAAATATATGTATATGTAACTCTTTTATTTTGTTGATTCATTTCTTGCATGACTCCATATGTTATTCTGATTGTTGATATGGACTCTTTGATTTTGTAAGCCTTTACCAATATGTCATTGTGATTTGGTAACTGGTTTCTCTTTGATCAGTTAATTCACCGACACTGGCACCACAACCACCATCAGACCATTCTTGCCATGGATCAAAACGTTTCTTTGATTTGGTAGTTTACCATCCTCATTATAATCAGCTATATTTGTTCACTATAATGAACATAATCATCATTATCTGCATTTTTCCATTTTCTTTCTTCTTCTTTTTTGGGTGGGGCTGGGTGGGCCTAGGCGTTTAGATTGATTTTGGTTTGGAAGTCTATCTTGAGATGATAGTTCTGGGATTTTTTTGTATTGAACATGTACTGTTTCTTCAATGGAATAGCCATTATTTGTGTTGCCCTGGAAAAGATCAGGATTATACTGGTATGATGCCACATTTCTCTTTGAATATTGTCATATCTTGTTGTGAACTGGTATTGCCTCTCCACTGATTCATTACATGATGAGCTATTATTTCATTTCCCATTTGTTATTCTATTACCTGTGCTGCACTGATTTGCTCTTGCAAATATTTTATCTGCATCTGATATTAGGATTTAGTGTCTTTGCATAACTATGCTTCCATTTTGTGGACTGTTTCCAGTGTCTCCTTGGAGAATTTGTGAATGATTACATTCTGATTTGTATTGTTGACCGAGATAACTTGTCAGTCTTCAGTGGTTGTTAATTTTGGACTTAAAAGATCCTTCCTTGCCTGTAGGATACCTACAATAGGAGGGAAGGAGCTAGATCTGCATCGGCTTTTTGTGGAGGTTACTTCTCGAGGTGGTCTTGAAAGGGTAATGCTGGAGAATACATATATGAAAATTCAACAAAATAATCTTTTTCTGATTTCATTTATTGCAGTTGTAATGCGTATTGACTTTTGGTTCATAGTTATTCCTATGTCTTTCACCATATAATTGTTACTTCTTGCTGGTTCAACATGGACATGGTCCAATATGTATTAGACATGGTACTCAGTGTTCATGACCTCATGTACGGTGTTTTATGATCTTGTGTCATGGTTACTTTTAAGTGTTTCATTATCCTGACTTCTTGGTAATTTTTGCCTTGATACGAACTATGCTATATGTTTAATAGAATGAGTAGATCTTTTGCTAATTGTTAAAATTAAGTAATTAATTAAACAAACTTGCCTCTATATCTTACTTTTCATACATTATTGTATCATATCCCAGTCTGCATCTGTATTCATGTGATAATGTTTATAATTGATATTCGGATCCAACTTCTTGGTAAGGCCTTGGAGAATTTTTGAAGTCTTTCTTCATCTGCAGTCGCATTTAAAGCTGACATGGGCTTGGATATATCATGGGAAGTAGATGGATCTGCTAGCTTTATGATGCAATATAACATGTTATTTTTCTCAGTCTAAGTACTTCTACTATTTCAGATTCTAGGAATGTGGGACCATATACAGTGGCCGTGTATTTTTCATGGTTCAGTAGTGCTAAGCTAAAGGAATCACCATCACTTGGTGTTTTATCAGAGTTTCTGAGTAGCTTTATGGCACATTTGTTGGACTCCAAACAATGTTTTGATTGGGTGTTGCTTTTTCCAATTCCTAGATGGTTTGTGCATTATTGAACTAGGTATAGGAAGACGAGAGGAAGAGATAATGAAAGATAGACGTGTGGAGGATCCACCAAGAAAAGAACAGGAGAAAACAAGCAAAAGATGAGAGGGAGATAAAAATGGGTAGAGAAAGTAGCAGTTGAGGAGGCTATTTTTAATGAAAATACAAAAAGAAGATTAAGGTTAAAACATAGGTTTTTTAGTTTTATGAGAAAATTCATCTTGTGAGGAAGATGAAAATTTGTAGATGAGAAGAAAAAAACAATGAATGTTGTAACTTGTATCTGAAAGTCTGATGATCTCAGCTGGTATTTGTTACAAATTTGGTTCACATCTGGTGGGAAAGAGAGGGTGGCGAGACAGAGGAAAACTGGTCTTCAATAGTATTATCACATCTGACTCATTTTGATTTTCGAGACCTGAAGGCACGAGGAACTTTGAGATCAAGGAAGAGAGGGTTCCATCTTCAGTTGAAGGTCTCAAGTTATCAGAAGATAATTAATGGAGTTACACTCATCTATTAGTGCATCTTCCCTCATTAGGTGCAAACCTTGTAATTTTATATGGTGCATCTTAGAGTAAGGTAGGTTTCTAATGTGATGTCTAGCAGAGGGGAGGGTAAGTAAAGCACAATAAAAGATTTGTAACATTTGTTTCAGTCTAATGGTTCTGAGTTTTACACCATTTAATATTAGTATTTCTAATGTTTGGGATACTTCCATAGTTACTCTAACATTAGAGTATATATTTTGACTTTCATCAATGATTATTTCTGTCTTATTTCTCTGAAGTCCATAGATGAAGTGAATTTGTTTTCCCTATATATCTAAGACCATAGAAGATTAATGTAGTGCTTCTATTTGAATACTTGTTTGGAATATGGAGTTATGAGTATTGCATCTTTCATCGCTTAAACTAGTATCCAAGAGAGAAGGGGATAGGAACTCAATTACTTTTCCATGCACTCTTAAAAAAAAATAGCACTTCATAAAGACTTTATTGTTTCTGTTTCTTCTTGCCTCCCAATGGACCATATAATTCCAAATTGCACTCTAAAGGATGTAATATGCCTCCATTGGTTATCCTGTATACTTAAGTGCTTCGAACTAATCTTCAGGAAGATGTGTATATTAGTATACCTTATTGAAGCATGCACCATATTTATTTTTTAAGACTTTGTACTTAATGACTGGACAGTGGCTATGAATCCTATTCTCTACCTTGTATGATGTTTTTGTTGAAATTTTTCCAAGAGAGTGAAATACGAAGAATAACCTAATGTTCGCATGGGATTGTTTTGACATTATAAGTCAAAACTTGTGTAAAATTTCCCTTTTCTGTATTGTTTTACTCCTTTATGTTGAATTTTGCTATGGAGGCTAAATGTTCTCTTGGTAATTTCATGGGGAGAACATTTTCTTGACAACATTTTTCACACAAGAGGTACCAATCTTGCTCCTTGTGGATCTTTGATAATACATAGCAAGAGGAAAGAATTTGTCTCTCTGATTTTTGTGTATTCATTGGGGTTACAAAGGAAAAGTGCAAAGTACTATTTGATTTGAAAATTGATGGTCCTAGACAGATGTGTTTGGGAGGCCACATCTCCAACTGAGGAAGGTGGTGAAGCACAGACGTGTTATGGGCAATCAATCGTAAGCTGGATACAACGATTGGAGAAATCACATGGCATGGGTGGTGCCTGAAAGCGTTATGCACACCATGGTACTTAGTGATATGAGTGTTGGTGTCCGACATGGGTACCAAGTGTCAAACACAACGAAGTTTGAAAGATAAGTCACCAGTTATAAACTAGATGATTGAACAACCCTTTTGTCATGACGTGGAGTAATATATGAAAGCAAGAGAAGAGGAGAGATGGAGAGAGCAAGGAGGAGGAAGAAGCTATGCTAAACCTCAAGAAAATGAACAATTTTTTTTCTTTCCTTTTCTCAGATTGAGGAATTCAAAATATGGACAGCTAAACTAAAGAGGAACGTGTGTGTGTGTGTGTGAGAGAGAGAGAGAGATGTACGGTTGTGTCACTGTGCCCTAATATTGTCTAACTTGTGGTATCGATCTTATTCATGTTCTTCCCTGTACCCATGTTTGTGCCTCAGGCAGATTTTAACTTGCGATCAATTTATCATGACAATTTCAAACTGCAAAAATGTTTTGGTAGAGGAAAATCTCCAGCAAGCTTGCTGAGTTAGCTTCTGATAAATGGACTATGTGCAAACTTATCTAATTTCAAAACTGCATTGTTTTTTTATCCTAGTCAAACTTGTAAGGAAGGTGGATATGACTGCATGAATGTGCATGTGCATTTGTATACATGTATCTGCATTTTCTCTATTTCTAATTTTGTTGGTTTGCAGTCTCCAACTCTGGAAGACTGTATCAAACATTGATGTGCTCTGTTTTGACATTGCCAATTGGATTCAGTTCTTATCTGTGGCTCTGACTTGGCTGTTCTGAAAATTTAGTTGGCTATTTATTGGAAAGAAACCTCTTGTAGTAAAAAAGCTAAGTTTTTTTACACTAATGTTGTTTATTAGTTATTGCAGTTTGATTTTGTTTTTGATGGAATTTATAGATTTTCCTGATGCATCTTGATATGTTGATTTTATTTGTGGCGATGTCTTTTTTGCTCCTCCTGAACTCCTCCAAATATAATTTTACTAATGGAACCAGCAGTATTTACTTTCTTGTTACTTCTTGGCTTCAATTTAGTTTTGATTAATTGAACTACCAGTATGTACCATTCACACATGGAAAGTAATTTCCTGATTACGAAGTCCAGATAGAAAAAAAGTTCCCAGAAATTTTGTGCAACCTACAAGTTTTAGATGCTTTTCCAAAGGTCCCCTCAGGATTTTCTGTTGGTTCCCTGATTGTGCTCTGATGGCTCACATGAAATAAGCCGGCCGTTCCTTTTTTTCACTTGTTATTCACAGTAGTGAATCACTACCTCTTCACGTATGGTCACTTACACCCCCAAATCACCATGGATTAATAAAGTGTTAATTTTGCTTAATCTATGGCAGGTAATCAAAGATAGAAGATGGAAGGATATAACGGCAGTATTCAACTTTCCGTCTACAGCTACTAATGCATCCTTTGTCCTACGCAAGTACTATTGTTCATTGCTTCATCATTATGAGCAGATTTATTTCTTCAAGGCTGAAGGGTGGACTCTGCCTCCAACTGGTTTGTACCAATAACATCTTTTATATTATCTCTGTCTTAATTGTTTCCCGAAATTATTTATGAGTTTTCTTGTTTTTGTAATTCCAGCTGTGTTGCCAGTACAGTCTCCCAATGCCTCCATGAAAAGGGTACTTGAATCTGGCCAGCAGGAAGTGCAAGCACCAGCTCAGAAGAGGAGAAAAAGTACCAGTGAAACACCGACTGGATGTATGCACCTCTCTCTCTCTCTCTGTGGGGTGTTAATTATCTGCATTATGGCTGATGTTAACAAGTTCAACTTTGTTTACCCTAACAAATTCAAATTTATATTAGTTGTGTGTTATTTTGGATAGCTTGAATAACGAAGTCTAGTGTCTTATTCATGCACTCGAGCATTCATTTTGCGTACACATGCATAAAAGAAAATATTTGTTCACATGGGCAGCTGTTTGGATAGTATACGAAACATTGTTGTCATCTTATATGCTTTGAGCATCCTTCAGTATATGAAAAAAAATCGTCTAATTTTGTGAATAACATCAATCTTGCTGCCCAAGCATAAAATGGATCTATTCAAATTAATGCATCTATGGGCAGCTGTTTGGATGGTATACAAAACAGTGAACCTATGTCTGTATCACTACCAATGACAGTTTACTTTCTGCTTTACTGTTCTACAAATTTGAAGTGTGTGATAAGTTCTTCTCCAATTAACAGTGAGTCCATCATCAATGAATTATCCTGTGGTGGGAGTAATCGATGGAAAATTTGAACATGGGTACTTTGTCACCGTAATGGCCGGTTCAGAGAAGCTCAAAGGAGTGCTATATCATACAACTGAATATCCAGGATCACAGGTGTTGAATCAGAATTCTGGGTTTGCAGCCACTGGTCGTATTGATGCTACTGCATCAGGTGGGACCAGAAGGCGCCGGCGCAGAAAGAAGACAGAAATGAGGAAGAGAGATCCTTCTCATCCTAAGCCAAACAGGAGTGGTTACAACTTTTTCTTTGCTGAACAGCATGCTAGACTGAAGCCACTCTATCCAGGGAAGGATAGAGAAATCAGCAGGATGATTGGTGAGCTATGGAACAAGCTGACTGAGGAAGAGAAGGCGGTAATGAAAATGATGAAAATTTATGCTCATTGTGAAATTCAGGCTCCTCTTTGTTTAGTAATTTTCATCTGATTTCGCTGCTGTTTCTATTTGCAGGTATATCAGGAAAGAGGAGTCAAGGATAAGGAGAGATACCGAAGTGAAATGGAGGAATACAGAGAGAGGCTGAAACTATCAAGTCCGGTCATAACCAATGCACAACCAATTCATCAGCGACCTGCCATGCAGGATCCAGCTGAGATCAAGGACATCTGCCATGGGCAGTTGGTTGGAGCAGAATGCAATTTGGGTGAGATTGGGGACCCTGGAACTCCGAGAAATGGAGTTGGTCCTGGCGAAACGAAGGGAGAGGAGCCTGTGATCTTGGATGAGGATTCTAGAAAGAAGATTTCAAGTGTAGCTGTCAAAGAGGCTTTTGAATTCCGGCAGAGAACCAATGATGATTCAATGGCTGATGATATTGCTGAGGAAAGCGAGGTGGCAGGTTCAAGTTCAGGGGAGGAATCATCAGGTGAGGAAGAGGATGAAGAAGAGGCTTAGGGAGGTACAATTTTGTGCTTCTGCTGAACGGAACAATACTAACCTTTTACAGTTCACAGTTCACCATTTTGTTCCTTTTATTTGTAAAGTAATCAGGTTTCTCTTGAAGCTGGCTCTTAGTGTAGCAAGTTATATTCAACTTGAGATGTTTTTTCATGTAGCCCTGAAGAGATTGATGAATTTTCAACAAAGAAGCTACTTTCTTTCTGTCTATTTTCTCATCTTTTTATTGTCCTTTCTTGAATCTAGTTCTTGGTTTTTGTTTTCGATTGCCTAGTTTTTCTTTATTTATCTCATGCATAAGAAAGACTGTATATTGCAGGTTATAGCTGAAAATACACTGTTAGCATCAATTTCGTGAACAACCAACACACACATTGCACCACATGCGTGTTGCACGCATTCATGCTCCCTAGGGCCTATTAGAGAGGGCTGCTTCTAGGAGATGGAAGGATTCTCTCTGTATTGATTGCATCTTGTGAAAAATTGGCTCATTTTTCTTTGCATAAACTTGTATCAGTAAAAAGCAGGCCCCCAAGGGGTTTGGCGTGGTGGGATGGGGCCTAGGCAGGTGGTCTCGGTTCAAATCCTATGGCCGTCAATCCCTGCACAAGCTGAAGCTTGGCAACTCCCTGGGGGTGATGGGTAAGCTCTCAGAGTTTTCACTGCCAGGACAGAGATTGTAAGTACGGCAGGCTGAGCCAGCGTGACTAGATCTATGTTCCTGATGGCGGTCTCTCGGAGTAAAGTTAAAAAAAAAAACAGGCCTAAGGTGTCAAAAGAACCAATAACTATTCTGATTCTTGGTAACATAATTTGACGAGTTCATGTGGGCACATGCACATTATAGCTGCTATGGTTCATGCAAGACCTTTTGAAGTCTAATCAACATTAGCACACACGTAAATCTCTTTATGCAGGAACTGTTAGGGTGTGTTTGAATACTCAGATCTCAAAACCATGTAGTTAAGATCCGTGCTCTTGAGATGCATGAATCTGTGGCCCAAAAATCCTCCCTTGCGCCGTAGATTCATGAATCAAAAAATGAACTTCAGATTCTCATTTTGGGGGGGGGGGGGAGGGGTGTTGATCTAAGATTTAGTGTTCATTTCACTTTGAATTTCAGCATTGGTCCCATGCCAAATTCAATACATGCATTAGAGATCCCTGGTATTCAAGTGGAGCTTAAGGGTGCGAAAAACGTTGCTTTTCTGTGTGCCCCACTGTGGCAATGCAAACACTGCCCTCCCTTTTTCCGTCGAAAGAACCTCCCCCCGGAATAAGGCTCCGCAGAAACCCTTGAGCAAATGCCTCCTTAAGGGGGCGTTAGAAATGTGGGACAATGCCATCCTTGCAGGCTGGTTGTCCTGTGTTTGTGATACCTCGCTCCCAGGATGAAAGCAGCCTCTGCTGGGCCATTTTCTCCCAAAAGCGAGGATGCAAGTCCTGGACAACAGCCGCTGCTAGAGATGTAAACAGTTTGGATTTGTATTAGGTGTGACCAATACCATATCCAACTAATGGTATGTGGGGAAAACTGATTTGGATTTGGATTTGGATTTGGATTCAGATTCTGATGACGAAAGGGTCATACCAGATTTGCTTTTTGCATGTAAACAGATTTGGATATTCCTCAAATTCATATATTTGTTGGATTGGAAAGCAAAAAAATCAAAACCATATCTCCATCCGATTATAGCAGGATATGGCTTTGGCTTGCCAAATGCAACTAAATGGAATTGAATTGAGTCGGATATAGGATAAAACCCAATCGATTGACATTCCTAGCCATTGCATCAAACACGCCCAGAGTGTATATTTTTTTTAAATAAAAATAAAATAAATGTGTTATCGCATAATATATATTTTTTCTTTTTTTAGTCACCTGGGATATGTTGATTCCCTAGCTAGCAACTGACATTGCATGCTTAGCTCTTTTATATCTCTAAGTAGGTAAGTGGGTGGTGGTTCGACTCAATAATGTGTATGTTTATTTCTCCACATCTGATCAGCTGCAAAAGGCAATCATCCTCCAAAAGCGTGTGGTCCTTCAATTTAACTGTACCTGTACTTGGGATGGATATGGGTCAGATCCGATAAATAGCTAAGTTTATAAGTTTATTATGTTATATCACAAACTTTTTAAGGAAATCACTATTTCGGCACATCGTAAGAGAAAAACTTGGGTTTTATTCTTAAAAGGAGGTTGGTAGTGGCAAGAGATATTATAGTGTGTATGTGAGAGAGAGAGGCTCCCAAAACACTTTATGTCTGACACCTGTAAAGAACCTAATTACATAGGGTTTTTGCTTAATTTATGCATGCAGATGCATTTATCATTTATTTCATCAAGTTTTTAGGGAAATGTGACCTGTTTATTTTTAATTATTTTAAATACAAATCCAAACATAAAAGATTAGATTAATACTATAAAAAAAGACTACTTTAATACATGTTTTTCACTAAATAAACTATGAAGAACACATTAACTGGTTTATATATATAGATATATAGTCGATTAAGATGATCGGATAGTCAATTCCAAGCAAATGGACCACTCCAAATGCATCATGCATCATGCATCATGCATCTGTAGGGTTAGATTTGCAAAAAATCTATGAAAATCTCGGTTAGTACTAGTTTACATATTTTGTTGGTTTATATATTTCAGTTTTCCTATATATATCATTGGATTGATCAACACAAAAGTTTTTTGCCATTTTTTTTATCCTAGCGACTGAACACAACATAATTTTTTCAAGATTTTTTCTCATGCCAATTAAAAAACAAGAGATGTTTTCACAGATTTTTTTATCATGTATAAAGTTCATCCACATATAAGTTACCCTGGGACAAATTTAACTAAATCTATTTTATTAAAAACATTTTCTAATTGTTTTAATTGAAATATAAGAAAATTCTTCTTGTGAAACTTAAATAGAGAGAAATTGTCTATATATATAGTTACTAAAATATGAGAACTAATGTGTGAACTGTGATTTTCATGAATTTTTTATTTTTTTCTCTTGAGTCTAACCATGAGGATGTGATCTACATGCTTGGTTTTATAAGAACCCACGCTTAAATCATCTGATTTTGATGTATAAATTAGATTTTTTAAGGCTTTAAAATCAATGTCTCATAATCTTCATAAATATTTAAGCATTCAAAAATCACATTTTTTTTTATCAAAAATACACTATCCAATGGTTGATTCTTAGCAAATTCACCATGCTCAACACATCCACATGGTTGGATTTGCAAAAAAGTGTTTCAAATGCCCATATTTCTAGTTCTCATATTTTGGTTCTCATATTCTAGTCTACTCTACTCTAGTTTTTTCAGTTATCAAAAAATCAACAATAATATTCTATTCGATTTTTTCCCTACTCATCAAAACATATGATCCAATAGTTGATTCCTACTAAATCAAACATGTTGAACATGTCTATGTGGTTAGATTGTGTCAAAACAACTGGCATAGTGAGATTCAAACTAGATTGCAAGTATAATCGATTGTACCAAATATAAATCCTATAATATGTTAGCCTAATATTAAACTAATGGTATTTAACATTAGATGGATCCGGTCTTACTAAAATACCTTTAAATGAATGACATTTTTAAAATGCATGATTATTTTTAAGATAAAAAAATAACTTTAATATATTCATAAGAGAAACTTTTCAAATACCCCCAAAAGTTTTGGCCTAATTCATCCCACACCAAATATTCCAAACTTTGTAAATGCTCACCAAAGTTTTTACTTAGATTAATTAAATGACCCCAATTATAAACTAATGTTGGGTTGTTCTTGGGTTAACCTAACTCATGTTGTAAAGTTAGTATTTTACTCGTATAACTATGAAAATAAAATTACTAGTTTACCCTTATCTTGAAGGATGAACAAAGTAAGTTTGACTGTGTGTAGGGATGTCAACTGAACATATTTACCAAAAAATTTGTTGCCTACCATAATACTTTAAGTATTGACATTCCTAACAAAAAACCACTACACCATGAAGCTCGTTATTAATTATTTTTCAAAAAAAAATTATATATTGATATTGTAATAAGCCAATCAACCCAACAATTACTCGGCCCACTAAAACTGATTATACATATGTGATCTACATGCCTAATTTTATAGGAATAGACTCTTGAATCTTCTGATTATGGTATGTAGTTAGGTTTTATATGATTTAAAAATCCACGGTCTATAATTTTCAAAAACAATCAATGCTTAAAAAATCATGTTTTTTAATAAAAAAACATTATCCAAGTATTATTTTCTAGCAAATCAACCATGCCAAACACATTTGAAAGGTCATATTTGCAAAAAACAACCCAAAACCCTTATTTACTGGTGATAAGCTCACGATAGGCTAAAAAAATGCTAGACAACTACCACTTTTTCCAAATCTATATAGGCTTAAAATTAAGTGGACTAAGTTGTCATATCCAAATGAAAACCTTAAAACTCACATAGTTACCATAATAGCAATAGCTAATTGATCTAGATTCTTGAATTAGTAAAACTTTGGCAACTGTATATAACCACATCGGCTTTTGGATCAAATGAAAATGCATTTAGTTTGTGTTCATATATTTATCGAATCAACTATTGAGGAATCAAATAGACCCAATTGCGTTACAATGGGTCAAGTAATTGTTGGGTTGATTGGCTTATCACAATCTAAATATATAATTTTTTTTAGAAAATACTTAACAAGATTCATATAGTGGTTAGAGTTGTCGTTTTTGTTAAGTCAACGGTTCAAGTATAATTGTAGGCAATAATTTTTTTGCTAAATACATTCAATTGACTGCCCTACACGATCAAAGTTATTTTGCTCATCCTTCTAGAGTACTAGTAATTTTATTTTTCTAGTTATGAGGGTAAAATGGTAACTTCAAAGCATGAATTAGGTTAACCCAAGAACAACCCAATGTTAGTTTATGATTGGGGTCATTTGATTAACCCAAGTAAAATCTGTGGTGGGCATTTGCAAAGTCTAAAACGATGAATTAGGCCAAAATGTTTGGGGGTATTTGAAATTTTTTCTATTGATAAAGTTATTTTTTTAAAAGTGTTTGACTTTTTTATTTTCCTTCGAGTTCAAATGACCTATAATGCCCAAAAAGTTAAACATGCATTTAAAAAAAATGTTTTTTTTAAGGATATTTTAGTTATTTTATTATGGTTGAATATTATGTTAGAAGTTTTACTTTTTCCTTTTCAACATTTGGCTTCGCAGAAAAAATGATCTTTCTTGTTTTAATTAATTAAATGGTATGGTAATTAACTTTTTTCACCAATCTAGGGATTAAGCATATTGATTTCATTTTTAGTCATGATTTAGGTGTGTCCAAATATAAATGACATAATAATTTGCCCAAGATTAAATGAATTGCTGATTAATTAAGATTAAATGATGATCCAATTCGTGGTGGAGCATCCACTGGGGTTGGGACATCATCGGATGAATCTTAGATTCAATCACAAAAGCTCATGAAATTGGTTTTTGGAGATTCTCTCTCTCCTAATCATCGACCACAATAGAAAAACCCAAAAGGTTTTCCTTATACACAGAAAAGTACACCCAGCTTCAACTTTACGGCAAGAGATAACTTGTGGGTTTTGAACATGTGATATCTCTTCAACTTGATGACATTCACAAAACAACCTTATTAGATGAGAGGAACCCTTATGGGCCCGATTCTGCATGTTTACATTCAAATAGATTTGAAATGGCTTACATTTGGATCCAACTTACTAGTTACCCAGCTACCTTGGATACGGTCAGCACCTCCAAGATCCAATTAGATAAAAAAAGGTGGGGGAGCCCTACAAGATCAGATATGCAAAATCATTACCCAAATCAAAAGAAACATTCTTACATATTATAAAAGCAGGGGCACTAGGTGGAAAAGATATTATTTTTCTTAAATTGACGTTCTCACTAAGTGTTGTAATAGTGCAATTAAAAATTAATTTCTTTGCCCTTCTCCATAGAGTTTTTTCAAAAAAAAAATGTTACTTAAATGACATGTAATTTTTTTTCAGTAACCCCAAAAACGTGTAACCACCTTTTTGCTCTCTCTTAATTTTCATAATAAATAAAAATAAAAGAATGTGATAAAAAATGAGATCGGTGAAATGCCCCCTCCCCCTCCAAAGGTCTCTCCTCTTAAAATATCTTAAATAAGTATCACATGAGGTTTTTTTTTATAGATAATGACTACTTTTTAGAATTATAAATAGAAGGTGTGCTTTCTTTGAGAAAATATGGAGAGGTAGTTATTAGCTTGAAGAAGAAAAAGTGATGGTATCTATTTTTTGGTGTTCTCACTAAGAAATATAAGAGAGAAGGATGGTGATTTTGTCTTCTTAGGTGATTTTCTGGTGTTTGATGCTTTTTTTTTTAATTTTGAGAGAAGTGAAAGATAATATGACTTCTTCTTCTTGATGAATGAGAGAAAGTGTTAGGCTGCATCGATCCTTTTGGTGGGTTAAAAGATAGGTGTAGTTGTTCTCGTTTGTAGTTTTGTTTTGTTTTTTTTATAACAATGATTGATTATATTAATAAAAACTCAATATTCTTTCAATGAATGTAAATGATTTTTGTGGACCCACTTAAAACCCTCGTCTTGTAATTATTTATTTATTATTGTTTTTTATTGTGATTGTTGTGTTCTCTAATCACGTGAATACTAAATTTGACCTATTTTGATCTTGGGCACCGAGCTTAAAATCACAACAGGCACACCTTTGAAGTTTGCTGTGATTTTTTGTCCAACATGCTGAAGCATTTTAAGAGGTGGTTGTTATAGCTTGGAGGTGGTGGATCTGCGCCACTTGGTGGTGTGTTCGGAATGAAAAGCACCATGATACTTAGGGTATGTTTGATGGCTTGTCCAAGATTGGACGAAATGAACAAACAGAATGGAACACACATTGGTCTATTCTTTTTGTGTTCTAAATCCAACAAATGTCCGTTGATTGATGGGGGAAGAATGATGAAGAAGAAGAAACCCTAATTAATGAAACAAAAAAAAGAGCAGCTCAAATTCGCTCCCTCCATCTCCCATCACACGACTCACCGTTATCCGCCGTTTGTCTGATTGATTCTTCGTCTCTGAGTCCCCTCTTCTTCTTTGGATCGCCCTTTAAATCCTAATTGGGCGAGACTGTAATATAAACTCTAGCTTTTGATGGAGCCCTAAATCTTTGTTGGCTTCTCGAAAACTTTTCCAAGTATTTGATGGAGAATTACCCCGTAAGACCGTCGGGAACCGCTTCTCTGCGTTTCGTCTACGATTCTACCGTATCCCTTTCGTCTTGGATTTGAGGGAAACGAGAGAGGGGGTTTTGATGGAGAGATCTTCGGGTGACGCCACGGCACAAGCGCCCATCGTAAAGTGGAGGAGCGACTTCTCCAAGGCATTCCAGTACTACCTAGACTAATGGACGCCGCATCCCGTTGATCGGTGGCTGAAAACAGTGATTCAATCGTACCTTTAGAGCATGTTTGATGGTGCGTTCCGCGAGTCGCGCTGAACGCAAATGCCAATTTACGCATGTTTTTTAACAAACATGGGACGGGAGGACGCGCGGAACACCGTCCGCCGCATCCCACTTTTAATGTAATTAACGTTCCACCCCACCTCCTGTTACAAAATGAACAGGCACACAGGAAGAACGTTTAGCCTAAAAAACAAAAAAACCTCGACGGGAGCGCCCTCCCATCTTCCGTCTCTCTCACTCTCTCCTCTCATCTCAACGCTCTCTCATCTCTCCCACTCTCTCCTTTCACCTCGACGCTCTCTCCCTCTCTCAGCCTAGACTCCAGTGGTTCCTCCCTACGAAACCCCTCTTTCATAAAATCCTCCCCCCTTCTCTCTCTTCCTCTCTCGTGATTCCTTTCTTCTATCGGGGGGAGATCGCTATCGAAGGTATTCAGATTCTTTCTTCTCTCTTGATATCGTCCTATCAATTTTCTGCTTTATCTTGTTTAATTTTCGATTTTTGTTCCTTTTTTTTGGAGTATTTGTAGCTTGAATTTGTAGGTGAAGTTTTCTTCTTCCTTTCTTCTTTTCAATCGTTCTCTCTATGTTAAGGATGCATTTGATAGTTCTTCTCTTTTCATTTTTTTTTCTGGGAATTTGATGGTTTTATTTACTGGGAGTTTTTCCTGATCGATTTCATGTGTTCTCTTCTGGAATTTAGTATTTTATGACGTTGGTATGATTGAATCGGTTCTTTCGATGAGGAAACGGTGTTTTTTTTCTCTTGGTTTTATGTGAAACTATGTTTTTTTTTTTTTTTTTACTTTTATTTGTACTGTGTTTGTGTGAGTGAATTGGACTTTTTTCCCCCTCATTTTTGTATTATTTTGTGGTGATATATTGTCGTTTTAATGCATATCTGTTGAAATATGAGCCGGCGACTCATGGGTAGTGGTTTGGATAAAGGAACCGACTAGAGTGATAGCGAAAGCGAATGCAGTCTATTATTGGTTGTACATTTGTTTGAAGAAAATGCTTCGCCAATTTTGTGCGTATAAAAAGCAGATCTTTTTTCTCCGTCTGGGGAATGCATATGAATACAACTTCATTGAATACAGCTTTCCAATCTATGGGTGTGACATAATTTGGTGTTGTTCGTCTTCCCTCCTGTTTGAGAAAAGGATTGCTTTTCTTTTTTCCTGCATTTTTCTGTATTAGGGCTAGTTTGGTGAAATAATCTGATTTTATTTATGGAGTTTGTATGGATTAATTTATGATAATCTTACCTGTTATTTATTTACATATTTTGTGTATGTGACTAGGATGAGAGTGATTTCTTTTTTAAATTTTATTTTCTAAGTTGGTAATCTTTTCCTTTCATTTTGTTGGTTGTACCTGAATTCATCTAATGTTTTGGTTACTGCTGTTTTCATAATCTGTGCTTAATGCCATTGTAAAAGAGATTGATTTTTTGTTATTTGCTTCATATAAGAATGGCGTTGGAGGTCACTCAGGCTCTGTTGAATGCACAATCTGGTGATGAAAACTTCCGTAAGATTGCTAAAGACAATCTGAAACAGTTCCAAGAGCAAAACCTCCCACTTTTCCTTCTTTCACTATCCTTTGAGCTCTCTAATGAAGAAAAGCCTGTGGAGATCTGAAGGTTAGCAGGTATGATTCTAAAGAACTCCTTGGATACAAAGGAGGCTGCCAGGAAGGAAGAGCTTCTGCAAAAATGGGTTGCTCTTGATCCTTCGCTCAAGTCGCAGATCAAGGACATGCTATTGAGAACACTTGCCTTATCTGCCCAAGAAGCAAGACACACTTCTTCACAGGTCATCGCAAAGATTGCTTCAATCGAGATTCCCAAGAAAGAGTGGCCAGAGCTCATTGGTCATCTTCTTGCTAACATGACCTCCCCCGGTCCAAATCAGCAAGAAAATGTTATTGCTTGGCTTAAGCAGGCAACTTTAGAGACCCTTGGTTATGTCCCTGAGGAAATTTTTGTTGGGCCTGTGCACAAAACAAAGCATACATGGAGCGCGTACTTGAGGCGGCCATCAAAGAACCAGATGGTGGCCATTGAAGAACCGAATGATAGCTGGTGGTTGGCGCTCATGGCTGGAACGGGATGAGCTTCTCTCCTCAGTCGAGAGCCTGATTGGAGGGCAGCAGTCCGACTGAGGAGAGAAGCTCATCCTATTCCAACCACTAGCACCGACCACCAGCCATCATCTGGTTGCCGCCTTAGGTATGCTCTCCATGTATGCTTTGTTTTGTGTGCGGACTTAACATTGGGTTGTGGGCTCATAACCCAATGTTGGCGTTTTCAGCAAAAGCATACACAAAAAGCTTTCATAAAGATGTCGTAGAGTGTGCATGCGGGTGTTCAACATTCTCCTTATCCGGTTGATGCTCACGATGAGCCCAAGCTTTAGGTCGACGGTAAGCATGACCTGAAACCACTGAACTGAAAGTAGACTAGGCAAGGCTATTACTGTATGACAATGATTTTTCATCATCCATTACAATCAACCACCCCTTTATATAGTGGAGGAGGGAGATGAGGTACCGTAACCTCCTCCCTTATGGCATTAACTGTCACTATCATGCCCACTAAGCTTTTAATGTCAAACTGGGTCACTCAATGGGTTGGACCCGATTTATATGACCAACATTCTCTCATTTGACTCATTGACATTAAAGGTGCACTAAATCGAGGTTTAAACCGTTATCTCGATTTAATTCTTTATTTGAGTTTACATGCTATCTTTTATCACAAGAATGAATCATTATGAGTCATGGAGATTAACACTCTTTTATGAAATGTTATATTCCATGTTCTACACTGCAATTTTCCTTCAGTGCTTTAGCATGTTGAAATTTTCTTTATAAATAGGTTGATCTTTTACCTATTCTATTGGTCCTTTAATATTATTATTCGGTTATTCTCTCTAACCCATATGAGAGATCATTTATGTAAAATCAACGATATACAAAGTCATAGATGATCAAATTCATATACACAAATGTGATCACAAAATGTATTGATACAATTGGGATAAAAGAAATGACTGTGAATCTCCTTAGTAAAGGGTTAGCACCGGGATTGTATTCCCAACATGTAAAGGGGATGAGTCTTTTTTATTCTTTTTGATGTATGACAATATATTATGTGATCACATTTGTGTATATGAATTTGATTCTCTATGACTTTGTATATTGTTGATTTTACATAAATGATCTCTCATATGAGTCGGAGAGAATAACAGAATAACAATATTAAAGAACTAATAGAATAGGTAAGGGACCAACCTATTCATAAAGATAATTTAAACATGCTAAAACACTAAAGGAGAATTGTAGTGTAGAACATAAAATATGACATTTCATAAAGGAGTGTTAATCACGATGACTCATAATGATTCATCCTTATGATAAAAGGTAGTGTGTGAACCCACATAAAGAATTAAATCTAGATAACGGTTTAAATCTTGATTTATTGCACCTTTAATGTCAATGGGTCAAAGAGGAGAATGTTGGTCATATGGATCTGGTCCAACCCATTAAGTGACCCGGTTTGATATTAAAAGCGTAGTGGGCATGATAGTGGCAGTTAATGTCATAAGAGAGGAGGTTACGTGAACGTGGATTGTCTACATTCACTATACCTTCCCTTTTTTCTCCACTATATAAAGGGGTGACTGACTCAATGGATGATGAGAAACCATTGTCATACAATAATAGTTTTGCCTAACTTACTTTCGGTTCAGTGGTTTCAGGTTCTGTTCACCGTTGACCTAAGGCCTGGGCTCATCGTGGGCGTCGATTGGATGAGGAGAATGCCACACACACACTCTATAGCATCTTCAGGTATGCTTTCTGTGTATGATTTTGTTGAAAACGCCAACAATTTTCCCTCAAGACCTTGAACAGAATCAGGTTAATCATGTTCTCACTGCTGTCATTCAAGGAATGAGCCAAAATGACACCAATAGCAATGTCAGGCTCTCTACAACCTGAGCTCTGGATTTTGCGCAAACAAATTTTGAAAATGAAATGGAGAGGAATTACATAATGAAGGTTATATGTGAGACTGCACTTTCAAAGAAGGTGGAAATAAGACTATGCATTTGAGTGCTTGGTCTCTATCTCGTCTACCTACTATGAGGTGCTTGCACCTTACATACCAAGCGTCTTTGAGTTGACTTCCAAGGCCATAAAAGATGATGAAAAACCTATGGCCTTCAATCTGTGGAGTTTTGGAGCTCTGTCTGCCATGAAGAGATTGAAAATCATGAAGCATGTGACACAGATGAGGATGGTTACTCTAGTGCACCTCACTCTCACTTTAGTGTGGACAAATGGGATGTCACAACAAATATCATGTCCAGACACAGGGACTGTTATACCAAAAGACATAGCTGAGATTGAAAGACCTATAGTAAAATATCTAAGAAAAGGCCACATAAGAAGCCAAAAAGTAGACCAGACTTAACATTCAGTGAGATCACTCAAAGCATTTCAGCCAACTCAGTGTCAAGTTTGAAACCGGCAAGGACACCCATAAGCCAAACACAACCTGAACGTAGTAGATTATTTGTAACAGTGTGAACCAGCAGCGAATACCATGTACAAACAACATCAACATGAGTGAGCAAAGACAGACCAACAATGCTTCCTAGAATAATGTCAACAACAATACTCAACCACATAGAATGCTTGTATGCTGCAGCTCTATGTGCGTATTCTATGCATGATTGGCATCTGCATAATAAAAAATGGTATAAGGCATTGGTCTTCAAGGATTCCCTTGCAAGAAAACAACATGAGAAACCATGAAAAATAAAGGAGTTTGCTGTATAACCTGAAACCACTACCTCAATGGTAGATAGGCCAATATAGAATCTGACAACTACGGATATGAATGTTTATCTATTCAGGGCAAATATCCAATTCAAGATCCATATTCAAGACAAAAATCCATATTTGGGCCAAAAATTCAATTCGATATCCATATTCGGGGCATAATTCCAATTTGAGATCCTTATTTGGAGCAAAATTTCATATTCGAGGCAAAAATCTCATTCGAGATCTATATTCGGGGCAAAAATTTATATTTTGGGTAAAAATCTAATTCCAAATCTATATTTAGGGCAAAAAATCATGATTTTAGATATAATTTCATAATTGGATCCATATCCGAGCAAAAAACTATAATAAACTTGTTAAAACATGTAAAATGGTGGATGGATCAAGTTATACGATCCAAAACAAAACGAAGTAATTCGACCCATTATCCATGACTGTCAAAGTTGTCTGCACATCATCATCAAACAATGAACATTTGAAACATAGCATTTGAGCACGGCTCAAACAAATGTTGGACTTGGAAGTGTTGTTACGGAATGAACAGAACCAATGTTATGTTCTTTTTGTTCATTTTGTTCAACCCTGGACAAACGATCAAACATACCCTTAAGGACCAAAAGTCTAGTCCAGGGCGTATGGCTTGAACCTTAATGTGATCCATATGGCCTGGCCTACGGATGGACAGGAATGGGTGTGTGGGCATCAGACTTTCTTTTGCAACTTTGCTTCCGATCTCACCAACGCGGCGTGGTTGGTCGGAGCTGTCAGTGCACGTCTCCCTGCGGTGGGACGTTGCAGGTTAAAACCCTAGTGCCATTTTGCCTTTAAAAAAAAAACTTGGATTCCATATTGGGGCTAAGCCTAGCCACTTCCTGATCTACTGAGGAGCTCTCGTCCACACTTTGTACTTCCTTTTCAATATCATCTACATCTTTTCCCTCAAAAGAAAAAAAAATATGCTTTGTCTCTCATGCATGCATGAACCTAGCATAAACATGTTTTTGGTGTATATGATACATACTGAAAAAAAGTTTGACTGCAATCATGGGCTTAGCCCACCTGATGGTTCCGCAAAAAAACGTTTGAGGCCCAAATTGTGACTCGGCATAACAACTTGGCGAGTCAACTCAGACGACTCGGATTATATTGAAAAAATAAATTCCTCAAAAACTACATTGAAATTGTTCAAAAAGATTAAAAATTTGAGAAAAAATAAAAGAAATACAATTAGATTGACCTGTCGTTAATTTTGCTAAAACAAAGTTTAATGAATAGGCTGGAATCCAAACAAAGTTTCATTTGGATTGGGTTTCTTTTTTTCTTTTCTTTTTTTTGCATGGTATTTTGTTTTTAGAAATATAGACATGCAGGGGATAGAATCTCAAAATTCATGGGCTGAGATCCTTGGACTGGGATTCCGGAACGGGATGGACTCAATGGTAAACCTTTTTTTTACACTTTTTGCCATATGGACCTATGTGTTAAAAATTAATTTTGTTTTTTATTTCATTCTTGTGAATTGTTGATAGGATGCTTGTTTAATCAGTTTTGAAAGAGTAAGAGGCTTGGTTAATCATTTCAAAAACATCACGTGGTATTAAAGTATAATTTTTGCTTTATTTTTTATATACATGTTTTTGAGAAAAAATATTTTTTATTTTATAGGTAGACTTATTTTTATGTATTCATTAATTTTACTTGTTCTCGTAATAAAGATTTGATATAAAGTTCACTTATCTAGAGCCCGGCCGATGAGGCGACGACAAAAAAGAGAAATCGGACCCAGATATAAACGGATCCTCTTATTCCTTATCCAATTCGGTACTACCTACATCGAATCCAAATCCGAACCGTTTAGGTTCCCAACCCATCTTGTCCCAAAAACCCTTGAGCCTCTGCAATCCTTCAGCCCTAACCATCGTCTTCCTCGAGATGACTTCTCCCATGAGGAGCTCGATCGGGCTTCTGCTTCGATACAGACGAGGTCTCGTGAACGAATTCGTTGGGGTTCTCTCTCTCTCTCTCTCTCTCTCTCTCTCTCTCTCTCTCTCTCTCTCTCTCTCTCTCTCTCTCTCTCGGTGTGGTGTGGCGATCACTCTCGTAAATGAAGGGTGATCAATTTCTTTCATTTGCATATGTGTGGTTCCTTTGGACGTGTGTGGTTTCCTTGGGGAGCTAACACGATTCTATGATCTTTGAGTGTTCATTTTGGGCATTGGAAATTTCATCAGTGCATTGTTTCTCAAGCAAAATAAAGACAACGAATTTGGGTTTTTTCTTGGAAGGGATTAATGACCATCTATTCTTCGAAAACTTGCACACCATCCTCCCATCTGCCGCTCTTTTGTCTAATCTTGTAATACGTTTCCATCCAACCTTATCAGATTCATCAATGGCTGATTTTCGATTGATTTGAAATGGTTTCGGCACGGCGTTGGTTGTCGTCGCAAGCCGTTCTCCATGCTGGTATCTTTTTGTAATGTGGGAGCTCTCTCTGTTCGTGGTTGAGTTACCAAATTGGTGTTTTCCAGCATCAGTGGTAGAGCATTCAGTGTTTTTTGTTCTTGGTGACATAAGTTCCTCCCCGCAACTCATGAATCAAGAATTCTCGCAACAACTGGGGTCTGCTCGACATGGATCAGGCGTGAATGAAACCTTTCACAGCAATCCCTGACGAAATTCTCAACCAATATCAACTAATTAGAAATTAGAATGTACGATCTTGAAGTCAGATCCTCAGAGGAATCAAAGTCTACCTCGTTGAAAACTTTTATGCCACTCAATCCGTTCTCCATACAGTTGCTTTTTTGTAATCTGGGTGAGGCCTCCCAAATTGGTGTTTGTCTAGCGTCAATATACCATTTAGTATAGGATATGACAAGTTGGATCATCCCGATACCGATCTTCCTTGCCATGATAGTTTCTTGACTCCTGTCTGTGATTGCTACCAGGACTTCTATCCTATCATTTTCTTTTAGTTTATGTTATCTCGCTCAGGCTGTTTCCAATGCAAATAACTGGTTATTAACTATGTTGTGCTGTGAATTAAAAGCTGTAATCGAAAAGCAGAAGTTGGTTTTTGAATATGTAATCTCCATTACATCTTTTATTATGCATTCTTGTTTAGAATATCCAATTCATATTTTTGTCTTTGCTGCATTTTGTTATTCATGGTTGCAGAGATGTTCATCATTTGTCTCCAGCAGAAGACTTTCTACTTCTATTCTGACCCCTCAAAATTCTGAAGGTGTTATTCCTTCAGAGTTGTTGTCAAAGAAGGAAGTTCTAACTCCAGAGCGTACCTATGGTATTGTGCTCTACATCTTCAGTTATACTTTTGCTGCGTTTCCCCTTTTTTCTTTTCGTTACTGATACAAGCAGAAGCTATCTTCAGGCTTTTGCCTGCGGATTGTGCTAAAACGACAAAAAGGGTATGAATTGATGGAAAATTTTATTGTTCAATCCTCTTGAATTTTGATAGGGAAGAATCCAAGAGGGAAGTTCCTTAAGTCTTGAACTTCTTTGGATCCACCAAAGGGGTTGAAGAAAAAAGCTCTTTATTTCTAAGATGAGAAAAAGCAAATGGACTTCACTGCGTGAAAAACTTGAACTTCAATTCATTTTATTCCAAACACTAAATTATATTTAAATAAAATTTGCTCAAAATATGGAAACCTTAATGTCATTACCCCTTATGATAGTTTGCAATTGCAACTAAGCATAATTTCATGCCCTTTCATATAGAAAAAAACTAAAAAAAAAACCATCATATAACTATTTCAAAAATCACATTTTCAGGAAACTCTGGGGAAGGTGATATCTAAATTTTTTTAAAGGAAATTGTTTTCTTAGATATCTTGATAAAACCTCAACAAAATTTAAGAGAGTAATGAAAAGGACAAAATGCCAAACTAAATTTGGTTTTGCTTTGCAAGTTTGGGACTATATCTAAGTAATCTTGTGATATTATCATGACAGTATTGGAAGAATGTCCTCTCAAATTCAGATCTTAGTGATATTATTGGATTTGGGTTGATGGAAATGTCAAGATACTTCTCTGATACCATGTATTAACTTGAATTTTATTTCTCCCTAGCATTCCCAGTTTCTTATCTAACTGCTTCACAGATTTCATCAGGCTAGTCTTCCCTAGATTCATGTTTATTTTCTATCTGATTCATTGATATAGGTAGATATGAGGACCTAGTTACGAGGCTCACTAATTTCCATAATGAGGACAAAGGGTTCATGGTTTTGGCTGGTGACGTGTTTGATGTGCCTATTAGGAAAGACATTGTTCATCGTGTTGTAAGGTGGCAACTAGCAAAGCGGCAACAGGTACTAAGAATCTAGGGACTTATTCGTTTCCATGCAAGCTTTTTTCATTTCGGGCTTTTATTTTGTCATGATAATTACTGGTACTTTTTATTAAGTATGGACTTGTATTTTAATTTTGTTTTATGAAACTCTTAACACTATGTTGATGTTCCAATCAGTTATGTTGCCGTTCAGCTTGTAAAAAAAAATACTTGTCTATATATTCAACTTCTTCAGGGTTTGGTTTATTTGAGAGTCTCATATGCTAGAGGTTTAAAACACACACACACATGCATGCGTGTGTGTGTGCATGTATGTGTTCTCTTCAACTACCATCACATGAAATTGACTTTGATAAGAAAGTTATTTCAGATCCTTGTACTATTTGGTTAGCAATGTGTTAATGGTATTTGTGAAGTGGCTTATTCAAACTTCTCTCATCTCTACCTGGTCAATTTCTATACAGTGATTTATTTCATTTTTCACGTTGTCGATGTACAGGGAACTCATTCCACAAAGACTATTAGTGAAGTGAGTGGGACAGGTAAAAAGCCATACAAACAAAAGGGTCTTGGCAGAGCTCGCCATGGAACACTGCGTGGGCCTCAGGTAATATTTTGGTGTTTATAGTGAATAACCCTTCAAAGTTGGTGGCATATTTGCAATTTACTGCTTGTGCTCTAGAGAACTACTGCTTTCTAAATACAGAGTTGATTTAATCTATGAACAGTTTAGGCATGGTGCAGCCATGCACG
Source organism: Nuphar pumila (assembly GCF_984573655.1). Classification (NCBI taxonomy): domain Eukaryota; kingdom Viridiplantae; phylum Streptophyta; class Magnoliopsida; order Nymphaeales; family Nymphaeaceae; genus Nuphar; species Nuphar pumila. The sequence continues at coordinate 118,792,936 of NC_143255.1, forward strand.
GGCCCAAGCCACGGAGCCATGCAATCAAGCTGCAGAAGAAGGTCAGGCGTCTGGGGCTAAAAATAGCATTGTCTGCACGTACTGCAGAAGGCAAGGCAAGTCAGATTCTAAAATTTTCTTCTATTTTTATACAATCATTCTGGTTGCACATTTTGCATGTACACATACATCACAAAATGCTGTGTAATGTATATGCATGCATGCACATGCGCACACACATTCCCGTGCTGATTGTTAATGCTTTTGTCTAGTTACTGAAACTGTGCATTGCTTGTGTAATTTGTATTCATTGGCAGCTTCTTGTCTTCGAGGACTTCGAAGTTCCCTCACACAAAACCAAGAACATTGTGAATTATGTCTCACAAATGGAGAATACTAAGAAGCTGTTGTTGGTGGATGGTGGTCCTATAGATGAGAAACTCAAGCTGGCCACACAGAATCTGCATTATGTAAATGTTCTTCCTTCAATTGTAAGTTTTCACGTCATTTTTCCTTTTACTATTTTTTCTTCTAGTTTGCTTTTCCATAAGCTAATTGCAGAACTTTTCTTGGTATTTTGTTTGATGTTTGATTCAAAATAAAATATGTTTGGCTTGTTCAAGAGTGAATGGAATATTAATACAACTAGTGGTTCTAGGAGCTGCTTAGTTGTATGTGGGAAGTTGAATTGAAAAGCCTGGTGGCGGATATAGTACCATGGCTAAGTGCCCTGGTCTCCTCTTAATACCTTCTGGTTCTCTTTTGTATTCTAAAACATGAACTAGGAAGGGGCAATTCAGCCATCTGTAAGGAGGTACATGTGGATGCACAAGTTTTGATAGCTTTCATGGTCGGTCTGCCTCTTCTCAATAGAAGTCTTTAATATCATTTGACCGTCCAAAACAATTTAGGACATGGTACTTGGGAGATCGGTCTATGTTCTTTTTGCAAACAGGAGCAGGTCTGATGTCATAACTTGTATTTTAAGTCCCATTTGGTGTAGTCCAGATTACATAAGTTTGATGGCAAATGGAAATGTCCAACTACAGATTAAACTGGAGTTTGTTGTTTAAAATTTACCTCGAGCTGTTAACACAGTGTTCTTAATGTCTCTTTATGTTTACTCGGCCCTGTTTTGTTTGGGACCAGCTTGATCTACATCAGACATGGTTTACCAATTCAAACTGTTAATTACCTTGCTGTTAGAACCAAGTAAACATCATATATCGATTTGCAGTGTCTTAACTGTCTTGCATTCTTGGGTTTCATGTCTTGTATTCTCACTTGCAGGGTTTAAACGTATACAGTATATTACAACATGACACTCTGGTAATGTCACGTGATGCTGTCAACCGTATAGTTACTCGAATGCATACCCCAATCAATCGGTGAGTCAGTTGCTGTGAATCAAGGAAACGAGCATTGTCTCAGACTCTAAAATGCTTCATTAAACAAGCATGAGGTGTAACTCATGAACGAAGACAAAAGTCAGTTGTGATCTTTTTTTTCTTATGGGGATCGAGTTCTGTGCTTGGTCCTAGAGTAAATACTGTCATTCGTATGAAAATGTGGATTAGGAAAATTTTCGTTTCATGTAATCAAGCATGTAGACAGGGGAAACTGATCGTGTCAGTTTGCTCCTTTTACATTTTTAGCTTTTTGGATTTAAAGCTTTTAAATTGCCATTCTTTTTTTATGGCTAGATTGCATTTTAAAATTACATAATTGTGGATGCTCTGCCAATTGTGGAGATGCTTCAGTTACTGTGTTTGCTTTTGTGAAAGCTGTTTCATTTAATCTGTTGGTGTACGCCTGCTGTCTGTTTGTGGAAATCATCAAGAGAGCAAGTGATTGAGCTGGTTGGTTGGATCTGCGGCTAGGTCATAGGCATCTGTTTTACTTTGATCTTTTAGCATAAGATGAATCGTAGCCATATTGAAGCATCCAAAAATAGCATTTTGCGTAGACATAGGCAGAGTGCACAAAAGGCTAAGGTTGGTTTGACCAGTGGATCAAGTTGGCATTTTGATGCAAGTGCATGAAACATGGAAGAGTCCACAAACGAGTCCAACTTAGAAGCCAACCTTTCAACTGGAGTATTATCATTGAGATCAAAACAATTGTAATTGCACAGAAAAGGGTGTTTGCTTTGAAAAAGGAATGGAAATCACCATGTTTTGCACTACAACAACAACAACTACGCCTTCATCCCAAAACAATTGGGGTCAGCGATATGAACCAAAAAAGATATTCATTTTGGGTCTTCCACAAGAATCCTTTTCCTTCAATCATTTCTATCCAATGCCATGTCCTCGGTGAGGTTCAAAGCATTCATATCCTTTCCTATCATCTCCATCCAAGTCTTCCTAGGCCTATCCCGACCTCTTTTAACTAATATATTTTCCCATTTCTCCAACCTTCTAATTGGAGCATCATTAGCCCTTCGCCGAATATGTCCAAACCACCGTAAACGATTCTCTCGCATCTTATTTTCAATGGGTGCAACACCTACCTTCTTACGTATCTCCTCGTTCCGAATCTTATCTTTTATTGTATTTCCACACATCCATTTAAGCATCCGCATCTCAGCTACACTCATATTTTGAATATGATGTCTCTTGGCAGCCCAACACCATGTTTTGCACAAAAATTATTGTGTTGCAAGTTTTTGCCCGCAGCATATAGAATGACTTTTGGGAGGTGAAGTGTGAGTGAAACACAATTTAGTCTTTATCTCGTCTTATGTAAAATGTGTTTTATATAAAATGCGTTCCTGCTACTGCTAAAGGTTTTCAAGCTGAACGCTGGCTGATCATATTTAATAAGCCAATTGCAAACAGGGGTTACTTGGCTCATTTCAGCTTAGATAGACTGTGTATGCATGCATGCCGAGTAGGAACCTCTGGTGATTGGTTTACGGTTAGGCCACAATCTGGATGTCTTCTCGAAGTGTTTGGCGATTCTAAACTGGTGATGTGTGCATGCATACTTGGAGGTCAAGGTCAAGCTGGTATTGAGCCATGCTTGAACAAGGTAAACTCAGCTTGTTCAACCTATTTACCGGTCTAGCTATCGTATTGTATAGTTGGCATATAAAAACAAATCATACCTTTACAGATTTCCTTCAAACACCTTCAACTAACAGTTTTCTGAATTGCTTTTGTTATTTTATTCTTTATGTTAGACGTGGAGTAGAAAAGCAGATTTAGGAAACATCCACCCGATTATAATGCGAGAGCTTTCAAATTATGCAATCAAAATACCAACAATGGATTTTGGGCATTGGATAGAACGACTTGGTCAAATTAGTTTGAGCATTCGCACTCATCGCTTTCCAGACCAAAATGCGTGCCAAAATGCAGCCCTACGTCTTCAAAATTAGCTTTTACAGATAAAAAATAACCAAAGTCTCTCTCTCTCTCTCTCTCTCTCTCTCTCTCTCTCTCTCGTTTTCATGAGACTGATACTAGGAAACAAGAATAAAACTACGGGTAAAAATGCCATAATTATAATTGAGTGCATTGATGCATATCAATATTTAGTCTCTCATTTGCTACAAACCGACTCGTGAAGGCCAATTCACTCTTTCCCACAAAAGGAAAACACTTTAGTCTCTCATTTGCTGCACACCAGTAACAGTAAGACCAAATGGGAAAATATGACACCAAAATTTTAAAAAGGAAAAGAATAAGAATCAGAATTAATGAAGCTTGAGGACTGGAAATGCAATAACATCGCGGATGCTGGCAGAGTTTGTGAGAAGCATCACTAGCCGGTCAATCCCCAGCCCCTGCATTTCAGTCTCTTCTAAGATATGGTAATGGTGCATGATTGCAATCGATTAAAGCATAATCAAACAATCTCCAGAAAACATACCATCCCAGAAGCTGGTGGCATCCCATACTCTAGAGCAGTCAGAAAATCTTCATCCAGGCTGACTTCATATGAATCATCATCTTCTTCTGCTGTCTTGACTTCTGCAGATGCTGAGCTTTTTGCTGCTCGCTTAATATTGTGCTGTTTTATTTGATGCTCCAGGCGCTCCCTCTGGATCACAGAAGTAAAACCGAGTACTTGAAAAAGGACAAACAAATTTCCCAGAAGGTAACTAACATTATGATAACAGATTTTTTTTCCAACACACAAGGACTTAATAGGCCCAGTTGCACAACAAAAATGACTTTTATGAGAGCGTCCATGTAATTAATACCTGATCTATAGGATCTGTCAACTCTGAGAATGCATTAGCCAGTTCACGACCACATATAAATAGTTCAAACCGCTCAGTCAAACCTGCACATCTGCAATGGAATGATCCAGACCATTGTCAAAAAGGAGAGGACCTTCAAGTTCATGATAGAAACTTACTAATCAGCCTTTAACAGATTAACCTTGAAGTTTTGATATAAACTTACAATTTTCCGCAATAACAGCAGACTGAATTTATAGCAGCTAACAAGCACTTCTGGAAATGCTCGCAGGGAGGAAAAGCATTTATTTTACATATATAAATCCTTAAGGAGATTCATCATTCAAATTATCACATTTATGTTGTAGTCAAACGACTAACAAGTAAAAGGAAGAATAAATCAATGAGAGTTGGTCCTCACTGCGAACTTCAGTAAGGAGTAGTTCATTGTGGTGTTTTCCAGAGAAAAAAACGGAAGTTACAACCCCCTTATTTAGTAATAACTACTTAAGCCAGATGAAAGGAAACCTTCACTAACAGATTTTTAGAGGAATACACATGCAAGCACAACAATTTTAAGTGCAGAACTTTTGTGATTAATAAAGCATATAAAGAAAAGAAAGTTTTCAATGTTGAAGCATTAGTAGGCCCCAAATCAGCATACTAATACCTCACATGTCTGAACTGGAAGAGTTCTTTTTTTTATTTGCTAAATGGTCCATTATACTTCAAGTGGACCAAACACGTTCTTGCAACCATCAAATTACAACAAAGGTTGTTCCCCTGGATCAACCCAAAATCATATCCTTGGAAAAATAAAAAGGAACTTGTTAATATGGTATATGTGATTGGTGGCAATATCGAACACATGGAAAGCAAAAATTTGGAAGCATGCAGGAAAATGTCAGTCACAGCAGAAGTAATAGGAAGCCATTTGACTAGTTGAGCAGCCATCTTGGATTTTGAATTGAACATTACCTTCTATGTGGCTTTGCAAGAGGTGATACCTCAATTGGATAGTCCAGCACAAATGTTGGTTGCACGAGTGTTGGTTCCACAATTGTCTCAAATACCTGGACAAAGGAAATCTATATATTAGCAAAGCTGGATATTTGGGATATAACTTGAACTACAAAGGAGTAGTTTACTAAGGAATTCAATATTTTAGAGGAACAAACAGGAAGCCAATTTGCTACCTCATTAAGAACATGACCCACAGATGGGCAAATCTCAATGGCAATTCTGTCTTTTTTATCTAAATGATTTCCTAATGCAGATATAACAACTTCTTTAGCAACTTTGGCGTCATCTCCCAACTCATTAAAATCGACTCCAGTTGCTTCTTTCACAAGATTATGCATAGTTTCTCTCCTCCATGGTCTTTCCAGGCATATTTCAGTCCCCTGCAGACAAAGCTATTGTCAGACAACTTGAAGGTTAAACAGGAAAAGCTAATTCCCTGCAAAACAACCCAAAATTCTAGGCTTCCAATAAACCAGCAATCTAATGTTTTGAGGTAGCCTACAGTTGGAATTATTTTCCCAAATGTATGTGTCATTCTGCAACCTGTTTCACTAACATGAACTAACATACTCTGTTCACAGGTTAATAGGAGTCCAGATGGACAGTTGTGCCTCTTGTAAGGATAAGAAATAAAAGCCAAAAAAGAACCTGGAAAAGAATAAGATTTTGTTGACTTGAGCACCCATAGGGTGTATGATTCGAAAAATAGGAAACAGTAGGTGACAACTTTATTCTTGACTGGACAGAACTACGTAAACTTCTCTAGAGGGTAAATGATTGTATCATGAATATTAGATAATTAGAAATTGTCTACACTCTAGAATATAAAATGTTAAGCACCCATATGATGCTCGAAGCCATGATTCTTTCATCACCTTGAGAAAGAGAGAGTAAAAATCATGTGCATTATTTTGAAAAGGACTACTCTGGAATTGGACAATTATGTAGAAAGAAGTGTGCTGAAGTATCAATAAATGTACAATGCAGACTAATAGAATATTCATTAAAATGGTGCAGAATAAGATACCTGATAGTCAATAGTTAGCTTCTCATGTACTACAAGTGCACATCTTGTGATGATTTCCTCAGCCATGTTCATCATGTTTTGATAATCTGAATATGCTTCGTACACCTATCTCAAACTAAGACTCATGACAGTTAGTAATTGAATCCTGGAAAGTGATACAGTTAAGACACTCATTTCACTGAAGGAGCAAAACAAGAAATTGGTTTCTGCACATTGTAAGTTGTAACATAGAAACATAACAAATATAAAAGAAAAACGCTGTTACCAAAAATGTATAGAAGTTCAAAACAACACAGCCTTACCTCAATGGTTGTGAATTCAGGATTATGGCGAGTAGAAATGCCTTCATTTCGAAATATCCGACCTATCTCAAAGACCTTTTCAAACCCTCCAACCTGTATTTTGGCAAGCACATGTTCATTCAAGCATGCCTGTTTTTGTTTGCAAAATTACAGTAACAATTAAAACTGCTGAAATAGTTTACAACTTATTCCATTGATCCAAGCATAATGGTGTACAAGCACACTGCATACACATGTATACGGACCTGTCCTTGCACCAGAGGTACCCAAATCTCTTTACCTGTCTAGTATATTTCCGTTAATGCTCACTCATCCTTTACCAGAGCTACTGAATTTCTTTATCCATCCAATATATTTACACTGTAGTTGAAAGTGGTTTAACTCCGCCTGTGTATAACTCTTTAGTTATACACTGCCGGTCCCAAGCCCGGATAAAGGAGGAGGGTTGCGGTAAGCCTGTGACAGCCAGCATAAAAACTTAGTCATACCCTATGAAAATGAACCAATATGAGAATTTCGTTGGGGTGTTCCCTACTGAGCGACGCGCTGTACTCTCTAGGCCCGGAGGTAGTGATAAATGAGCAAGGGTTGCTAGGTCGTCGCCCAGAAGCGACGCGTCACACCGACGCCCGGGTGTGGTGTCAAATAGGCAAGGGTTCCCTCACTTTGTTGGACGGGTGGGGGTAAAGAAGTTAGTCCAAGACCATAAAATTAGGTTAGCCACTTGGAACATAGGGTCTTTAACTGGTAAGTTGGTAGAGTTAGTAGATGTTATGTGTAGGAGAAAGATTGATATTTTATGTCTACAAGAGACCAAATGGGTAGGTGAGAAAGCAAAAGTGATAGAACCTTGGGGATATAAGATTTGGTATTCAGGAATAAATAGGAATAGGAATGGAGTAGGGATTGTTATGAGTCGTCAATTTATAGATAATGTAGTTGAGGTCCGTAGGAAGGGTGATAGAATTTTACTTATTAAATTAGTATTAGGTACGGATATTATTAATATTATTAGTGTTTATGCACCTCAAGTAGGTTTAGATGATTCCATTAAGCATCAATTTTGGGAAGATTTAGATGGAGTAGTACAAGGGATATCTTATGGAGAAAAACTTTTCATCGGCGGTGACCTTAATGGACATGTAGGCATTAGTAGGGATGAATTTGAGAGTATCCATGGAGGCTATGGTATAGGAGAACGAAATGAAAGTGGAGAAAGAATTTTAGATTTTTGTTTGTCCTATGATATGATCTTAGCAAACACTTGGTTTAGGAAGAGGGAGTCTCACCTAGTAACATTTAAAAGTGGGGTTAATACGAGTCAGATAGATTTTTTCCTACTTAGAAAGAGAGATAGGGGTTGTTGCATCGATTGTAAGGTTATACCGGGAGAAAGTGTAGCTACACAACATAGAGTCTTAATTTTAGATCTTAGAATTAGACAATGTCGCAAAAGGGATAGACATAGGATAGATCCTAGAATTAAGTGGTGGGCACTGAAAGGAGCTAACCAAGGAATGTTTGTAGAGCAGGTAGTTAAGGAAGCTGATTGGTGTCTCGAGGAGGATTCAGAATCAATGTGGAATAAGATAGCGGGTGGCATGAGAAAAGTGGCTAAGGAGGTATTGGGTTGAGTCTAAAAAAGTGGCTAAGGAGGTATTGGGTTGAGTCTAAAGGCGGTGCACCACTAGGTAAGGATACATCATGGTGGAACGAGGATGTCAAATTAGCTATTAAGGTTAAAAGAGAGTGTTATAGAAATCTAAGAGTCGTGATAATGAGAATTTGGAGAAGTATATGATAGCAAAGAAGGAAGCTAAAAAAGTAATTCGAAACGTGAGGGCTAAGGTATATAAGGAGGTTTATGACAAGTTGGATACCAAAGAAGGCGAGAAGGATATTTATAGGCTTGCAAAGATGAGAGATAGGAAATCGAGAGAATTGGGTATGGTTAGATGTATCAAAGATGAAACGCAAAGGGTTTTAGTCAAAGATGAGGAGATTAAGGAGGGATGGAAAGATTGTTTTGATAAGCTATTTAATAATATTCATGCTCAAGATCTTGGAGACTTCTCCATTCCTTTTCATGAGATAAATCGTGACTTCATGCGCAAGATTCAAAAGAAAGAAATTGCAGAGGCTTTGAAGAAAATGAAATCAAGAAGGGCAGTTGGCCCAGATGGTATACCTATCGAGGCTTGGAAATGCTTGGGAGAGAAAGGTTTAGAATGGTTGACAAATCTTTTTAGCTTGATTTGGCGAACAAATAAGATGCCTAATGAGTAGAGGAAGAGTACTTTGGTGCCTTTATATAAGAATAAGGGTGATATACAAGATTGCACAAACTATCGTGGTATAAAACTCATAAGTCATACTATGAAACTTTGGGAGAGGATGATTGAGTCTAGGTTGAGGAAGGTTGTCACGATATCGGAGAATCAATTTGGTTTTATGCCTAGAAGATCAACTATGGAAGCTATACATCTTCTTAGACAACTTATTGAAAGATATAGAGAGAGGAACAAAGATTTGCATATGGTTTTTATTGATTTAGAGAAGGCGTACGATAGAGTACCTAGGGACGTTCTCTGGTGGACAATGATGAAGAAAGGTGTTTCTCTCAAGTACATTAGTATAATTAAAGATATGTATGAAGGAGTAGTAACCAATGTCCGCACTTGTGGAGGGGTGACAACCAATTTTCCGATAACGGTTGGGTTACATCAAGGATCTGCTTTAAGCCCTTTCCTATTTGCGATAGTGATGGATGAGCTTACGAGATCAATTCAAGAAAATGTACCGTGGTGTATGTTGTTTGCTGATGATATTGTTTTGATTGATGAGTCTAGAGCTGGGGTTAATGCTAAGTTAGAATTATGGAGACAGACATTGGAAGCTAGAGGTTTTAAGTTGAGTAAGAGTAAGACTGAATATATGGAATGTCGGTTTAGTAAGCAACGAAGTAGTGATGGGAGTGTAGTGAAGCTTGGTGAGCAAGAAAGACCGGTGAATGATTATTTCAAATATTTGGGATCCATCATTCAAAAGTATGGAGAAATTGATGGAGATGTAAATCATAGGATAAAGGTTGGGTGGATGAAATGGAAAAGTGCAACTGGAGTGTTGTGCGATCGTAGAATGCCATTGCGGTTGAAGGGAAAGTTTTATAGGACGACTATTAGACCCGCTTTACTATATGGTACGGAATGTTGGGCTGCCAAGAGACATCATATTCAAAAAATGAGTGTAGCTGAGATGCGGATGCTTAGATGGATGTGTGGAAATACAATAAAAGATAAGATTCAGAATGAGGAGATACGTAAGAAGGTAGGTGTTGCACCCATTGAAAATAAGATGCGAGAGAATCGTTTACGGTGGTTTGGACATATTCGGCGAAGGCCTAATGATGCTCCAGTTAGAAGGTTGGAGAAATGGGATAATATATTAGTTAAAAGAGGTCGGGGTAGGCCTAGGAAGACTTGGATGGAGATGATAGGAAAGGATATGAATGCTTTGAACCTCACCGAGGATATGGCATTGGATAGAAATGATTGGAGGAAAAGGATTCATGTGGAAGACCCAAAATGAATTTCTTTTTTGGTTCATATCGCTGACCCCAATTGTTTTGGGATGAAGGCGTAGTTGTTGTTGTTGTTGTTTGTTGTTGTTGTTGAAAGTGGTTTAGTTCCATATTACAGCTTGATAATTTAAGTGGGTTTCATGGGTTTCCATCAAAGCATGCAACAAATTAAAGTTGACTGCCTGCCATCCTGAGCTGAGACTGGCTTACCAGCAGGCTGAGATTCACATGAATATGCACTAAGGCCCTTGAATTGGGATATTCATCTTTTTTCCACAGCAAGTTTCTGCAGTAGTTACCAGATAATTTTCTGGTATCTGTTCAATTACATATATTAATTCGAGTGTTAAAATTTCTATAACCCTATAAGAAAAGGGTTGCTGCTGATCCTTTCAGTTGCATTTAACAGGATGGTCCTAGTCCTTTTTGGTAATGACTACTACTGCTGACATACACTTTCTCACTTTGTTTTTGCTTTGTTAATTTTAAAACCCAGTGACTTGCCATTCAGCTCGACCATTATTGACTCGTGACTTGGCCGAGTTAACCCGGTGACTTGGCCAGGTCATGTTAACTTTATATTGTATATAAAATATGCAAATATATGCATATACTAAGTATATTTTTAGTATATTACTAATATATTGTATGAGGGGTGTCAATGGGCCAGACCCCCGCTAAAATGGGTGGGTCCAAACCTGGATCCGACTAAGTGATACGGGTATCAGATCCGGATTCGTGTCTGGTCAGATTTTTTATAAGAAAAAACAGACCCGGTCCATGCCCGGTAAAATAATAATTTTTAAGTTTTTATTACATTGAAAATTTGTGGATCTTAATCAGAACTCGGGCTGGACCTGGGTTTGGTATAAAATTTCATAAACCATACCCAACCCATTTAATAATCGGACTTCATGGATCTGACCAGGATAGTTGATCGGACCCTCTTCTTTGTAACCAAACCCTGACCCTATAGGACCCAGTAGAGGTCAGCTTCAGGTCATACCCGATCCGTTGAAACCCCTATATTGTATATAATATGCATTATATGATATTTTTATAATATGTTTAATGTATAATTTTATTAATATATGTATCACCATCTTTTTATGTATATATACATAATATTTACATTATATTTCATATAATATATGTAAGTAACTAAGTATATACAAAATATATAATATATACATATATGTGTACGAGTTAGCTGAGTCATGAGCTGACTTGGCTGAGTCAGCCAGTGATTCGGCCGAGTTTTGTTCTTTTATAGGTCATTCACTGGTTTGACCCAGTAAATGACCGAGTCAACGCGAGTCACTGGGTTGACTCGGCAACTTTTTAGTTTGTCCACATCCAATAACCCTAATATATTGGTTCACAATAATATTAGTTACCACTTGATCAACCACGGATAATGCTACTGAGATTACAATACATGGGATGAAAATATGATGACAGCTTCTGGAAAAAAGTAAAACAAGCTAAACTATAGTGTGATGATCAACACGCTAGAGCAATTTCCGTGAATCTGACTATCATCATACAGCAGAGCATAATATATAGATCCGAACACATTGTTAAAGAGAGAGTGGAAGATGAAACAATGAGATCAAACAAATAACAAATTCTCCAAGCATCTAAGGAACAGCATAATAAAATAGACTGTTATGCTATCATATATACTGGAATTGAAAGTAGGTATGAGAAGCAATGCATGTAGCAATAGCAGGGAAGCGAGTGTTAGAAGTGTGAAGCATGAAGCGTTTACAAAAGTGAGTAGGAAGCAATACATGATACAGTTGATACTTACAGGAAGCATATGGAAGCAGAAGCCTTAATAAATAAGAAATGCCATGGAAATGAATAGAAAGCGATGTGGAAGTGAGTAGAAAGTGACATGAAACATGTATAAGGCTTGTTATAGTAAAAAAATTACATAAAATAGTTTGGAGGAAAAAAGGAAGCAAAAGTGGAAGTAATTGAGAAACAAATGAAGAGCATTTGGAAAGCACACTTCTAGCCCCCCAGGCACTTTTAGTATCTATGTAGAGATACCAGCGGAGACATATCAAGAAAATAATAATTTTAACACTTCTCCAGGGCATCCCTGCAGCATTGGCATAATCATACATCAGACTACATGCATCCGGTGTATGCACAAATGTTGGTTTAATTATACGCCTTTTTTAGATGACAAATCTTTTAGATGAGTCTAATTGTGCTCTTTTGTACTTTATTAATTGCCTCATGATTAATGGAAATTCTGAGATGGGTGAAAGACTCCAGATTATCATGCATCAACAAAATCTACAGCACCCATAGTATTGTCGTGGAGTTACATGTCCTCTTAGATTATAATAATGTCTTTCCAAGACAGTTTCACTTATTTCCTTACTCTTCCAATTGGGAACATGACACCCTTTTCTTATTTCAGAAGAGATGTAAACACTAAGGAGAAAACAGGAAATGAGAAATAACCAGTCCGTTACCTACCAGCAGTCTCTTCAAGTGTAGTTCTGTTGCAATTCGCAAATAAAGGTCCCTTCCAAGTGAGTTGTGGTAGGTTATGAAAGGCCTGGCTTCTGCCCCACCTGCTGCTCCCTAGTTCACAAATCATGCACCAACAAAAACCAAAAATGTAAAAAGTGAAAAAAAAAAGAAGTGAAACGCAGTCAGGTGAGATGGTGCATAAAATTTCCACTGAAACAGCAAATTTATTTTGCTCTGGAGAACAACATAACTAAAACTTCAATGTGAACATTAGAATTTTTCTGCTGATTTTGCAAATAAAAGAAAATTGATATACCAGCCCCTAGTTAAATCTTCGCTAAAAGCTAAACATTCTGAGACTGCTATAGATGCCAATTGGAATTTTAGCAATTAATGAAATTAAGTACCCAAATTATGTATAAGACAGGTATTAAGTACACAAAAGTGACAAAACACTGCCTAGGCAAAGCCGAAAGTTGGCCATGACAAATAGAAATATTTAAAAGTTAAACCCAGAAGCTCATAAACTACAAGAAATCAAAATCATACAATACAAAACAAAGTTCATGAAAGCAATGAATAAGATGGCAAACCTGTAATACAGGGGTCTCAACTTCGACAAAATCCATAGCTTGCATTGTCTGTCGTATTTCTGACACAATCTACACATACACTAGAATCAGATCTTACCATATTAAACACAATTCCACATATTTCCCTGAGAGGACATAAACAAAAACATTTAATCTTTGAACAGGCAAAAATCCAACTGCAGAAAACCTTAAAGAAGAGCTGAACAGTAAACTAGAAGTACTGAAGAAAAGATAGAAAACACAAATTTAGCCCAGCCATAACCTGACTGCAAATCCAAAATTTCACAGCATGCTTCATATTCTTAATCAGTCTTTTGAGAATCAGACCTAAACATGATTCACAACAAAAATCGCACATTGGGAGGGCATGCAGACACTCATGCACATAGAAGAATGCAAACAACACCTGCAAGAACACACACGTGTGTGTGTGTGTGTATGTGTGCATTGCAAGGGTGTTCGTCACAACTATCTCAATGTTTAGAAGATTTCTTTAGACAAGAAATTCACACTATATCCCCATATTATGATGATAATATCATGAGATTATCCTGAGATTAGTAGATTACCCAAACCTTTAGATAGTGAAACTATTTTATTGTGTCTTTTGCTTAAAAGTTTCCATCTCCCAATGTAACACAACACACTGTGCACATTCACACGCATAGAGCAGTATACATGTGACACCAGTTAAGCTGGAAAACAATGTGAATCAGATCAACCAACATATACAACGCCATGAACATCAGTTCCTGTCATTGCCAGCACCAAAAACATTCCAGAGGAAGGGAAGGGAAGGTCTCCTCTCTCCTATGTCACATATGTGCGGGTGCGGATGCGATACTTTAAAAAAACTTGGGTGCGGGGAGGGTATATATATATATAACTGGACTTGGTTAGAGTTAACTGAATCTACTTTTGGACAGAAATGGACCTCAGTGTGGTTGACTTCACCAGACACAAAGGAAGTTGTGTCCAAGTGTCACACCCACATGGGTGTGGGTGCGACGCGGGTGCGGTGCCCTGTTAGAAGAGTCTATGTTACATAGCCTCTCTCTTATTTTGGTGGCATTGGTAGAAACATTTCCAAAACATAGACTGGTATAGGTGGTGTGATCTATGTTGGATGATGCCACGTACCTAGGTTACCTGCCTCATTGGTGCCAGAATTGTTGAGAAGTGAGAACGGTTTGTTTGTATGTGTGTGTGTATAAACCATAAACCCAACCTGTAAACAGCATTATCTCAGCACGAACCACAACCCTTTCTGGTCTTTATTGTTATTTAGCTTGATTTGTAACATTTCCAACTGAACATGAGTGATGGGGAATAGTGCCAACTACATTTACTTGACCCATACAAATATCTCCTAGTTTATAAACTCCATTAACATATATTCAGATAGGATTCTAATAGTGCATCTCTCCTTTTACCCCAATTGCTATTTGTTAAATGAAATGTTTTTTCTAACTACCAAATCAACCCAAAAGTATGAATTCACGTGTTTCCAAGACCCTGATAATATGAACATCAATTAGGAAACTGAATAATATGAGTATCAAAATTAGGTCCACATTAAGATTTATTTTCCTGGTTCATCTAATTGAAATAAACTTCAAAACTAAAGTAATTGGTCAAGATAAACAGAAACAAAATCATTTCTTCTAGTTAACTTTCTTGCCGATTCTATTGTATGCCAGAAATTTCAGTTTTTTGTAAAATTTTCGAAGGGCATATCTTAAAGTCTTGGGAGCATAATTTCAGCAATAGTTGTATATGAAGTGGTATAATAGGAATTGTGCACTTGCAACAGCAAACTATATAAGCAGCAGTACAAACTAGGAACTCCATGAAGGATGACAAGGCCACCTTAGCTCTTATACGGAATATATCTGCTACTTCAGGATTTGAAATCATGTCTAAATACCTGAATTACAAACATAAACAAAGTCAGATAACGAAACTATGAGTTCATAAGAACAAGAATCCTAGCCTAAAATTACTGAAAAAATGCAAAAGAAATATAACAATTTATGTTTGGTAGGAAAGGATGACTACAATGTGCAAACGACAGAAATACACAAATTGTCCAACATCCATGGTGGGTGTGTGGGTGTGTGTGGTGGTGGTGGTGGTGGTGGTGGTGGTGGTGGTGGTGGGGTGGGGGTGGACACGTGCAAGGAGTGGTTGGAAGAGAAGAAGAAAAAAAGATGGTTAAAATAAAATAAAATAAATCAGTATGAAAAGTTCAAAGGTAGAAGAGGCTTCATGTTGCAACATGCCTTGATGAGCTGCCATGAAAACCCCGCACAGTTCATTAACAAGAGTGATAAAAGATGTTCAACAGGGTCATAATTTTATGAGTATTGACAAACCGAGCAACAATCAACTCTCTCTCTCTCTCTCTCTCTCTCTCTCTCTCTCTCTCTCTCTCTCAAGGAAAATAATGGCTACCATTTGTAATGAACCAAAGGAGTGCATGAATAGGTGCCATTAAAGGCTATAAAGTCACACAAGTGTGCACAAATACAAGAAGCCGCTTATGGGCAAGATACAAGTTCACAAAGAATAGCACAAGCACAAACCACTAAAGGGCAACAAGCACATAAAAAATAAATGATATTATTAACATAAAATGCCTAAGAGAAGCATAGTTACAATATGGGAGAGATCTCATATATATAAAGAGAAAGAAGGGAGCAAAAAGGCTAGTCCAACTAGCCATTGGGCTAGTCCCAATGGCTAGAATGAAATAAAAATAAAACAAAAACAAAAATAAAATTATAAAACCGACTCTAATAGGCATGGCCTATTACATAAAGAGGAAAAGACAAGAATGCCCCTAGAGGGCATGACCTATCACATATACAACATAATAAAAAAAATATACATATACATATAACAGAAAATGATTGGATTGTACGCCAAAAATGACACATTCCCTGAAATGCCCTACAATTTTCAAAATCTGCCCCCATGTCCAAATTCACAAATGCCTGACTTATTTAGGACCCTTTTACCCTTCGCACGAGCGAACCTCTTGAGGTTCGTGCGATATATCGGTACACTCTCCTGGTATCGAAAACTCTCATTAAAATGTAGATTCGCACATTTTTTTTTGCGGACCTCACGAACTTCGCATAACCAAATTTGTAAACCTCCTTAAACTGAAACTTGCATAACTTCACAAATACCGTACTAAATTTGCATATATAATACGACATTCACGAGATACCGTGTGAACCACCTTTCAGTAATTGATCTTCAAGGAGATCCACAAATATGTGGTGATCTCCAGATATACCATGTGAATTTCTGTGAAGTTTGCACTTTGAAACAAGCCTCGCAAATAAGGTATTAAGTTCGCAAATAAGGTCACTGTGAATATGCTTTTTATATGCGGATTTGCTGACAAATATTGGGAATGAATACAATGCAAATTTTCTTCGTGTTTGCAAATTTACGTAGGTTTCAGTTACAGGAGGTTCACAAATTTGCTTATGCGAACTTCGTGAGATTCGCAAAACAACATGTGAAACTACATTTTAGTGAGAGTTTGCGATATCAGGAGTGTGTACCGATATATCGCGCGAACC
Organism: Nuphar pumila; assembly: GCF_984573655.1. Lineage (NCBI taxonomy): Eukaryota > Viridiplantae > Streptophyta > Magnoliopsida > Nymphaeales > Nymphaeaceae > Nuphar > Nuphar pumila. The sequence continues at coordinate 118,809,718 of NC_143255.1, forward strand.
TTAGGAAGTTTGCTTGAGCGAAGGGTAAAAAGGTCCTAAAAGTTGAGCATTTGCAAATTTGGACATGGAGCAAATTTCAAAAATTGTGTGGCATTTTAAAATATGTGTTATTTTTATTATACAGTATGGTCATTTTCTGTATACATAATGTATATAATATTAACGTTAATATATATGTATATACATATTTATCATAGAAATTAACACTCTTCCCCAAACTTACGGTGTGATAACCGAAAGTTTGTCAAGTAGGAATTGAAACTAAGGTGATGGAAGTGCCTTGTTGAAGAAATCAATTAACTGTTATTCGGAGGTGACATAAGGCAAAGTAATAGTTTTCTTCAAAAATTCTTCACGCATATAGTGTCAATTCATCTCGATATGTTTAGTTCGCTCGTGAAACGTATGGTTGTCGGCTATGCCTATGGAACTATTGTTATCACAGCATAGTCGTGACACTGCCTGTAAGTAAAACCCCATGTCTTCAAGTAATCTCCTCAACCATACGATCTATAATGTTGTAATAGTCATAACACGATATTTAACCTCAATTGATGACAAAGATATTTTTTGTTGCTTCTTGCACTTTCAAGACACTAGAAAAACACCTAAAAAGACACAGAAACTAGTAGTTGAGTGTCAATCATTAGGATCACCTCCTCAATTTGAATCAGAATAAGCAATTAGCTCTAGCGAGGAAGACAACAAAAGACCCTTAAAAACAAAATTTTGTAAATATCTAATAATTTTCATCAGAACACTCATATGTATTGTGGTAGGTAAATGCTAGAATTGCCTTGCAGTATGAATTGCATGGGTTATGTCAGGTCGAGTGATAGTTAAATATGTTAATACTCCAATCATCAGACAATAAGGAGTGAGATCCTCAAGAGCTGATTTGTCATCTTTTTTATCTTGGCATTGATTACTTCTAGAGTGTCCACCATCTTCTCATCAATAATCTTTGGCATGTCAATGATTTCAGTAACAAACTTGGTTTGGGTTCTAAGTCACTTCCATTCCTAGAAAAAAAACTGAGAAAACCTAGGTCAGTCATTTCAAAATTTTCTTTAAGAATACTTTTAATATTGCTAACCCCTTGTTTGTCTCCCTCAATAATGATCATGCCATCAACATAAGCAAGATAATGATACCTGCATCATATTTCACAGTGTTAGTATAATAATATTTAAACCCAAGTTTAATAATTATAGAGCTGAACCTATCATACTAGGCCTTAGGAGCCTGATTTAACCCATATAATGTTTTTCTTAAATGAAGAACCTTTCTATAAGGAATCTCATATACAAGAGGTGGATCCATATAAACTTTCTCTTTTAGTTCTCTATTTAAAAAGACATTTATTACATCCATTTGATAAATGACCCATCCCATGACAGCAACTATAGCTATGAAGGTTCTAACATAAGTCATCCTAGCTATAGGTGCAAAGGTTTCATGATAATCTGTCATATTCTTGGGAATAACCTTTAGTCGTTAATCTCACTTTATACCTTTCTAATGTCCCATCACTTGTAGTCTTCACTTTGTAAATCCATCTGCATCCTATAGTCTTTTTCCTTTTGTCTTCCAAGTTTTAGATTTTTCAAGTGTCTCTAGTTTATCATTCATAGATCTAATTCATTCAAGGTAATTTTTGGTTTTGTTATATATGGTAGGCTCAAAATAGGGAAAAAATTTAGCTACACAGACTCTATTGAGAAGAGAATGATTCATATGAAACAAATCTATTTGGAGGCCTAAAAATTTTGTCAGATCTTCTCAAGTTACTTTGTTCCTATCCTTCTAGGTTGGAATATTTTTTTATAACACTAGGTTGTCTATCATTTTCTCTCCTACTATATTGGATTATCGTAGGATCAGTACTAAACATGTCAATATTTTCACCATCCTGGATATTGAGTTGTGGTTCTTCATTAACAATACCATCATCGAACACATATTCATCATAATTTTTAGGCAACAATTCTAACAAGAATGAATATTTAATAGCTTTCTTAGGCACATTTTGATTAAAGAAGCCTTCTTTTTCTATAAATGAGACATTCCTTGAAATATAAAGTTTGTCATTTTTTAAATCATAACATCTAAATCCATTTTGGTTTTCATCATATCCAAAGAAGACACATGGTATGGCCCTAGGCAAAAGTTTGTTATTTTTGTTGGTACTATATCCATGGTCGGCAATTTGAAAAACCGAAAGTAAATTCAAGTTGAGTTTTGGATCAAATCTTATTTTGGGAATGAAAAACTTTGAAAATTTATCAAAATCCCCAATTCCTTTGTCATGAAAAGAACCATCAACGATAAAAACCTGGGTTTTACTTGAATTAGTGTTACAATTAGATAGCAAAGAAACGTTTGGTGTTATATTAAAAGAAGCTCCAGAATCCAAGAGCCAAGATACATTACCGAGAGGTGAAGAGGTACAGATCGTGACTCCCGAGATAGAGGAGGATGACTTCTTGAGGAGCAATAGTAGAGTCTCCATCAATTGCAACAATATCATGGTTCCAATGGTTGGAGATTCCATTGGTCCCACTCTTGTCCTCTTAAGGAGCTCTCAGTGATGCAACTTTTTCATCTCTTTTGAACTTTGGACAATAGGACTTGATGTGCATCCACAATTATAGCAAATGATCTTCCTCCCATCTTTATTACGAGCTATGTCACATGGGTGCGGGTGCGGGTGGGGTGGGGGTGCAGCACTTTCGAAAAACACGGGTGCGGGGGTGTGGCAAAAATATAAAAAATTATATATATAAAGTCCAAAAGTTGAACATAAATGACCCTGGATGCGTTGAATGCACCCAGGGTCAGGTTGACCGCATCAGGTGCAGGTGTGGCACCTAGTTGGAGAATCCCTATGACATATAGGGCAAAAAAAAATTTCTTGGCAAATTTTTTTTTAAGACCGAAAATTGAACCAAAATGACCCTGGGTGCGTTGACCGTACCCAGGGTCGGGTTGACCGCACCCGGTGCCTCACCCGCGTCACGTCGATGTGGGTGCGGCACCCTGCTAGCTGAATCCCTGTGACATAGATTACGAGGCTTCCCAAATTGAGGCTTGTTAAAGTATCGATGAAGGTCTTGAGTCATGCATGTCAGCTGCAGCATTGCTAACTTTTCTTTTTGAACAACTAATTGAGCAGCAGCAAGAGTGCGCAAAGGCAATTCCTTGCTGCTTATCAAATGGAAATGCTAAAAATGTATGTATTTTGGGTTAAACACTACTTAATCAAAGCTAACTCAGAACACTCAAGCTTAGAAGTCTGGGAAATGTACAGTGAACTCAAGGTGTGTGATTGCAAATATTTCATGTGGTTTCTCTACTATAATGTCAAAGCTCAATGAACGTCTTGAGTCATGCATGTCAGCTGCATCCTTGCTAGCTTTACTTTTTGAACAACTAATTGAGCAGCTGCAAGAGTGTGCAAAGGCAATTCTTTGCTGCTTATCAAATGGGAATGCTAGAAATGAATAGGTTGTCAGTTGTCATGGCGGACGGTGCTAGAAATGAATGGTTGCCCACTTGGCCAGATTTTCAAACTAGGACCTGTGAGGCCTAAGAGAAATTCAGCTACAAATTTTGGGGACCTTAGTAATCAGAATGAGAATGTCTGTGCTGGTGTTGAAGGCATGGACTATAGACACAAAAATGCAGAGTCCATGATAGCAAAGCTGCTTGAGAAACTTGGTCACCCGGATCAAATTGTAGCATATTCCAAATTTGAATTACAGAGAATGATTGAGGAACCGAGCAACTGGTATAGCTAACTAGACCAACTTGAAGACGACAATGATAATGGGAGCAGCTGGATGTTCTTGTTGCAATCCATGAGTAATGAGTGGTTCATGAGTGGGAACAGCTCTGCACAGCTCCTAAATGCCATCATTCCTTAAACAAAATTTGATCTTGGCTATGCAGCAATAGAAAACATTATCAAGAGAACCAAAACAAACAGGGTGCAATTGCAGTCAGGGCCACTGCATTCACGGGGTTCAATACAGCTGGTGGATGATACTTTTAGGATCTTAAATGAAACAACACAGCAACAACTTTTACAACAGCATCCCTTGAGAGCAAATACCAAATTCTGTGCTCAAATTGCAGCACCATCGAGAGCATTGATTGTTGTTACAGCTGGACCATGCACGATGGGTGAAGTCTTTTGCTCAAGTTGTAACTCTAGAACTCATGATGATTACGGAGTGCATTGATGATGAGCTTGCTGTGCTAGTTGACCTGAGTGGAGTGGACCTAGTCCAACATCACGCCAGGACAGAGGCACAGCAGAATTACATCAGAATATTCGATAGTAGGGGGTTGAAGTAGTAACAGAGAAACACTACAGAAAATGTTACACATGAACTTAGCAAACAAAGAGTTAGTGAATGTGTTGCTTAAAGAACTCGCTGGCACAATCTTGCTCCAAATTCCTTCCTACAAAATGGGAAAAGAGCAAAATTTATCTGCCATCCCTATCACAATTATCCTATGGAATCGTGAGCTACATGAGAAGTTTGTGGGATTGAATAAACTGCTAAAGTAGTGCTCTTAAGCAATAGCAAGAGAATGATGAAGATGAAGAGCAAAATGCAACTACCAAAAGTAGTTTCATTAGCAACTGAATGCAAAGCACATGACAAGAGGAACATACCACCATGGTTGTTGTGTAATATAGGTATGAAGGTTCACATCTGGCTGAATCCTTTGAATGTGGACAGCATGCTACCTGGCCCACACAAAGGCACTGGCAACTATAAGCTACATGCACCAGTCACGGTCAATGATGCAGTAGCTACTCGAGAAGTTGCAATACCACAGCCCAGAAGCCATGTTCATACTTAACCCCATTACGTTTACAATATTCATATTCTACACCTTGAGGACAAGGTGTGTCTCGAAGGGGTGGAAGATGTTATGACCCTAACCCAATGCAGTGTGTCTATGGTATGAACAAAGTTTGGGTCATTACAATTGGGTCATAGTTTAAGAGGGTCACTGGATTGGGTCGTAATATCTGGATCCATGAAAGGGATTAGAGTACATAAATAAGTCTTTTTTCTTGTGAGCATCTTGGAAGTTAATCGAATTCCCATACTCAAGGGTATTGGAGGCCTGCATCTCCTTGAAATGAAGCAATCTCTCTCTCTCTCTCTCTCTCTCTCTCTCTCTCTCTCTCTCTCTCTCTCTCTCTCTCTCTCTCTCTCTCTCTCTCTCTCTCTCAAGCTTGGCTGGTAACATTTCCCTGACACTTAATGGCACTTCCTGTCACCCACCAACACTTCAAAATATGGATGTGATGTCATAATGCACCCCACTTGTTTTGCCACCTTCTGAGCAATGAAATTGTGGGTGGACCCCGAGTCCACCAACACGCTAACTGGTTGGCAGTTAATTTTTCCAATAATTCTCATAGCTTGTGGGGTTCTTACCCCTGATAATGCATGCAAGAATATTTCTAACGAATTGTCACATCCTTCCCATGTTTCACTGCTCATCTCCTCTTTTGTCTCTTCCACTATGAACATGTTCAGTACTTTACATTAATGGCCCAGATTCCATTTCTCTTCGCAATAATAACAAAGTCTTCTCTTCCTCCTTTCTGCCATCTGATCATTCATAATCTATTTCACATTCACATGGCGAACGCCTTCGGCAATGCTAGTTTTTCCCCTTGATGCATTCAATTCCCTGTTTTCACCCATTCTTCTCACCAATTCAACTTTTGCAGAACTACTTTCACGCTGCCATTTACTCATCTTCTATTGTTTCTCTTCGGCCACACGAGCCAATTCAAAACATTCTAAAGTGTACTCGGTCAGCAAGATTGGACCTCCATCATTATCTCCTCTTGAAGGCCTCTGATGAAGGATCCGATCAAAGCTTCTTGAGACCACCCTGTAACCATGTTACTGAGGTTCTCAAATTCGATATGACATTCAGTCGCAGACTCTATTTGCTTAATTATTGATAACAACACATTGAAATTTTGAAATGACGAAGGCTCTAATGGTTATCACGTTAACAAATGATGCCCAACTCGGTGTTCCCAATTGATTTTCATACCAGCGGAACCACCGAATCGCTACATCATCCAAATGAATGGTTGTGATTCCCACCTTTTGTTCCTCTGGAGTTCAATGATATTTGAAATACTATTCGGCCTTAAAGATCCAACTGAGTAGGTTATTCCCAAAAAACTTTGGAAATTCGATCTTACCTAAGCGACCCAAGTTTGTTGTTCCAAAAGATGTAGATCCCTCTCCTTCTCGCCAGTCGACCCCACAGTTGACCACCCCTTCACCGTCTCGCTGGTCTTGTTGCTCTTTGTCGGTAGAAATCTGCAACAAGATCGACAATTGGTCCAACAAATTCTGCATCGTTTGTTGCATCTGCTTAATGGTTTCCTGCATCTTTCCCTGCTTATTTTGGGAGTCTGCATATTGTTGCTTGAGCGCCTCCAATTCATCATGTACCTCCCTGATCGTCATCTTCCTCCTGGCTCTGATACCAGTAATAGCAAGAAAATCGACAGAAATGATTCAATCTGAATTTTTATTCACTCTTGCAGGAAATAGGTTCCATTATAGAATGATTTCACACAAAGAAAGTGTAGAACACTACAGGAAAATGATGGGGCTCCACCTTGAGGGGGGATTTCTCCAAGACTCGTCTTAATTTTCTCACAACCAGACTATTCGTTACCTCTAAAATCCTAACAGACGTTTAATACAATAACCTTTCCCTTACCAAAATTCCCAATCTACCTTCCTTTCTCTACCTTATTACCTCTCACCTACATAGACCCAGCCTTACAAGCTGACTGAACAAACTAAGATCTGATCCCAGTCTTTCTTTTGATTTGGATTTAGACGTTAGGCTAACAAGTCCTTAAGTAATTGAAAAAGGGGTTTCACTTGATCAGGGCTTAAAAGGCTAAACATGGAGAATATGTAATGATATTGGTTAGCTGAATGGAAATGCATGCATATTTTCAGAAAGGATCAGCTCAAGTTGGATCTGTAGACCTTTGCTAAAATACATCTCAAAACCACAAAAAAGTAATACAGCAAACCTGCAGCACAATTCTATATCATGTCCTGCAGGGTTTTATAAGCTGAGTAAAAACGATTTGTGCACAGTTCATGTGTCAGATCAAGTCTATAATTTATCACATCTTCTGTATATTTGTCATATCTTTACACAGTTTGATTTTCAAAGGCACCATACTTTGACTTTGATTTATAACACTCCAACGATGTAGATTTATCTCAGGATTATCTGCTCATCTTAGAAACCCCACTAATTTGGTATTTCACATAGGGATATTTGCTTTTAACCCGTACTCATATAATATAACGGAACCTTTGTGCACCACATGCCTCAATACATGCAGGCTTGTCTGCTAAAAGTTATCCATTCATGGAAAGTACAAATCACAGATGTCATTTAATGCACCATATAAATCAAAACCACAGAAAAACATCTGACATTTCATGCAATTGTTCCATGGGCAATGCATTTGTGATTCAGTTAGAGTTCAAGTCAGGATTCTGATACAGCAGAGATACCAATTAAGTTAGCAAATAAGCATATAAACACCATGCGCCATCACGAGTGAAATGAACTGATAATATATTAATATTCATATTTCTTCATATCCCAGTAAGTATGTAAATACTTGTAAAACATAATTTAGCAAAAGAGAACCCACCGCTGACGGTATCGCTTATCCACATCTGTAAGACCATGATATTTGTCTGGCAATGGAAGTAGAGACTTTGTGAGGATTGCAAAAGAATGGACTAAAACAGAAAGTTCACCTGCATGGCCAAAAATGGAGAAAGAGAAAACCGTCAAAAGGTTTTTACCATCCAAAAAAGAGATTACCATAGCATATTCCTAACTTTAAAAAAAAAATTGTCTTTGTCATCATCGGTTTGCAGATGAAACATGAAGTATTAATAACATTTTTTAACTTATGGAGACCATGATATTTATAAGATTCTACAACATATGGAGACGGCCATAATGGAACACAGCAATATTTTGCGACATTCTATTAATTTAAGAATATTATGATGTGAAGGTCCAGATCCATATTTAGATTTGGGAACCATATCTGAACTAAGAATGGATCTAGAATATCCAGAGTCAGCCCATCCAGAATTTCAGAGACACTTTCTACAATTCTACCAGTTCCCAGATATTTCCCTTATTGCCACTTCTGGTTGATATTTGGATTAGGATGGGATGGTTACATTTGGATTATGAATATAGCTAATGAGTTTTCTGTTATCTAAATCTGCTATAACTATTATCTAAGTATACCTGCTGTAATTGTTTGGATTGGCATAAATAAAGGTTAAATGTGCTGTCCCTCAGACTAGAGGTCATTAGGGGCCAAGCAGTTTCTCTTCAAACCATCCATTCTTTTGTTGTTCACTTTAAAAGATTACAAAGAATACTGCGTAAAAGACTATAAGCATTGGTAAGGGAGTGAAAAATAAATATTCATGTAACATAGATGTGAACCATTAAATGAAATTATAAATGAAAAATTAGCTGGTAAGATTTTATGGCCACAGCCTAAATAATATTTGTAAAGGAGATTGTTCACATACAAACAAAAATTACTAAAACATTGTGAAGATTTCTTCATGAACATGGGGATAAAAAAAATCTCATCATTGCAATCAAAAACATGATTTCAGAAGTTGTAATTTATTCCAAGGAGTACCTTTCTCAGTTCTCTTTATGGATCCAGTAGCACCTAATATGTCACCAATATCAACAAAATCCTTCAATTGTTCAAATTGGTCTCCTTCAAACCTCCCCTTTTCGCAATAGAGCTAAAAAAACACATCCAACAGAATATCTCAGCCCCTTCCTCGCATAATATGCTAGGCAAGAGAACACAAATTGAAATAGCATTATTGTATGGTAGATTATTTCCCACATTTAACTGAAGGAATGGCCGTCAAATATTGCAATAGTTTGAACATAGTGTGTTTTAAAGGTTTTCTGAGAAAAAATGAAAAAATTCTGATATTTAAGAAAAACTTCAAACCAAAAATTCAATGTTGTGATTCTTTTGATTTTTTTTATGTTTTTATTATTATCTTTTAGAGAAAAGTCCTTGACTTGTTCCAAAACCAAGGTTGTAAGTAGTGTATCGTTACCTGCATCGGTAGGGCCCAAAGTTAGATATGTAGCGTAGTGTATCATAAACAACATAATTTTTTAATAAAAAAATTTCAAAAAATCCAAAAAAAAAACAAGAAAAATCAGAAAATTTAACAAAAATTATAAAAAAGTCATAACACATGAAACAATGATGAATTGCACAAAATACAACCATAAAATCACATACGAATCATTTATGTCTCCATGAGCTGCATAAGACATCATTAAACATCAACTAATATATAGATAATATTGCATGCATATATCACAAGAACAATGCAAAATATTAAATATCTTGCAATTAAGAACATGACACAAGACTCATACTTTCAAATTATCTATAATGGCCTCTTTTGCCTTATCCATGGCCTCATAGAGATAACCCATAGCTAATTTGTCTTCATTGTCAACCAATCGAACCACCTTCATCAAAGGTATAGTGATTCTCAACAACTTCACTCATGAATCCACAAAAAAGATAGAAATACACTCTTACATGAGAAATCCGTAAAAGCCCTCTCTTTTGCACACTAATCACACCCAAATCGCTCTCACGCCTCTTAGAGTGTGTAGGTTCTCCTCTAAAGGCCTCTACATAAATGAGGGAATCGGCTCTAGGGAGGTCTTTAAAACAAACAAAAAAATGAGTTTTTCTGCCCTTTTAAAGTGTGATACATATATATCATATGATACACCCTGTATGGTACGATACGGTACGATGCAAGGTTGGATTGTATGATACAACCAATATGGATACGATACACAGTCGTATCGTGATCCAAGTGTGTATCGTATCGGGTTAGGCCATAGTTACGATATGTATCGTACCGTATCATACGATATGATAAGATACTTATAACATTGCCTAAAACAACTACTTATTTTTAAAATCTCACAAGAAAATCCTTCACCAAGATATTGTTGAGACTGATACTGGTGAATGTGAGTAAAAGTAACATGGCATTTACACTTACCACATCAATATTATAACAGTCTCATGGCAGTTCCATAAAACATTTCCAATATCATCTCCTTACAACAAAATAACCATCACTTGTGAAGCCATTAATTTTGAGTAGAAAAGGCAGCCATTAGATCATTAGAAAAGATGGTCATGAATTCTGTCAGATCCAAAAGTAGAATAGTAGCTTTAGCTCTTAACACATGCACAAGTGCGCACATAATTATCATGTGTGGATGTGTATCAGTCACAAATATCAGCAATCTATTGAATTGATGTGCGCTTTTTGCTAAAACGATAAATAGATGATTAAATCAGGATAAATTTAATTTATCTCTATAATTTATTCTGTTGGAACGATAAGAAAAAAATGTGATAAATCATTAAACTATAACTAAAAGTTTCAAGGGCAATAATATCAGGCCCAAGCATAGAACCCATTATTCTGTGTCTCAATACAGAGCTGGAGAAAGACTCTCTCTCCATATATATATATATATATATATATATATATATATATATATATATCAATTTTTCATAAGAAAATAAGGCTTCTCCCTCCCCTCTTTCATCCTCGCTTGATAGGCCGTAAGGGATTCAGCCCACCAACCATTTTTCAGTAGATCTGCCAAAAGTTTACTAGACTTCTCATTTTCATGGGGAAACCTACAATTTTTTTACCCTCACTATGCCTCTCTCTCATTCTTGGTAGACTGTAGATTACAGTACCCTTAATCCTCACCAACAGATCTCCTCTCCCATTCTTGAAGATTAGAAAGGATTCAAGAGAATGTATCCATGATTTTACTAGACTAGCATTCATGGATGATTCCCATGTTAAAATGTATATACATATAATGTGTATATATAATATATATACCCGTGTATGTATATGTATTGTATACATATATACATGTGTGTATATATTTATAATACATTTGTAAATATTTTTTGTATTTATTTTTTTTTTTGACTAGTCAATCCAAAGTTGACTAGATTTGACTAGCCATTGGAGCTAGTCCAATGGCTACGAATATCACCATTGGACTAGCTCCAACGACTCTTTTGAGCCATCTCATGTGTATATAAAAGGGGGTGAACCCTCTCTTTCATAAGATGCTTCTTGCATGTTTGAGTTATTAATAAAATAATATTTTTTTACATTTGTGAGTCTTCCTTGTGTGTTTCCTTTGTGGGTTTTGTGAGTGTGCCCTTAGTGGACACTTGTGATAGTCCATTTTGATTCTTGGTGGATACTTTATTAGTGATTGAAGGCCCTTGATTTATTACATAGTATTTGAGCTTGGTGGTGCTTGTTAATTGGAGATTCACATTCAATTGTTTGTGTGATTGTGCATTTGAAGATTGACTTAGTTCTTTGGCTCAGGTGCTCGTTGATCCTACTCAAAGTTCGTGGTGTGGTGCTTGTGCTCGTGCTCGTGCTCTCTCTCTCTTACCCTTTGTAGGAATGGATGACAAATGAAGTATTGTCATCATACCCACTAAACTCAACAATACAAACTACGTAATGTGGTCTTCAATTATGAAGCACCATATTTGGGAAAAAGGGTTGTCGGGATTAGTGGATGGATCTGATCGGGAGCCTAAATTAGTTCTCGCTAAGGTGGAGAACGAGAATGAAGTGCCTCTTTCGGATGGTGAGAGAACTAAGGTCATAGCCAACTATGAGAAAAAAATGGAAAAAAGTAGAGAATGAATTATGCCAAGATTATGTCTTGGCTTATTAATAGTGTCGATATTAAAATATATTTGTCTTACAAAATTCGAGTATGCTAATAAGGCTTGAGAATACCTCAAAAATATGTATTCCCTTAAGGATATTGCACATGTGTGCAACTTGCAAGACAAGGTTCGAGCTATGACCCAAGGCGACAAAAGCATTAGAAAATATTATTATGAGTTATCCAAATTTGGGAAGAGTTAGCTCTTCTTGAATCGGCATTGCCTCGATATTGAGCTCCGCCAACAACAAGTTCATGCGGAACATTTCTATCAATTTATAAATGGTTTGGGGCCCAATTTTAAGACGACCAAATCGGCCCTTCTTCATAGAGAAAAAAATTCTTCTATTGTTGATACTATTAAGGAGTTAAGTACGGAGGAAAACAAGTTTAAAAAGCGTATTATGAAGAATGAAAATGATTCGGTCATGGTCGTCTCTAGGCCATGAAATTACACACGTACTTACAAGCCACCTCATTTCAGGAGACAAGTCAATGAGTATGATAATAAAAAATTTATTTGTCACTTGTCATGAACCGAGACACATTAAGCCTTAATATCCAAAACTAAAAATGAGGGAAGAGAAGAAGGTGGCTTCGGTTGTTTCACCTCAAGAGTCTAACGACATTAGTAACCCACAAGACTCATTCATTGGAAACATGTCCTTGGCTCAATTGGTGGAGGCACTTCAACCTCTTCTCGAATAAGCATCATTCTCAACTTGAGCCGCAATCTCATCCTTTTCTGATCCCGGTAAGTGTCCTTGGCTTTTTTTATTCTTGTGCATCTTTCCATATGACCCCCCAATATTGATAGTTTGTTTGAATGTCATAATAACTCAAATGTATCAAATGTCTTTACTTGCTGATGATATATCTCTTGAGATAAAAGGAATGGGGAACTTAGAAAGTAATTTTCAAAACTCAAAAAAAAAATACTCAAAAAGTTAGATATATTCCTAGATTAAATTTAAACTTTTTGTATGTTTCTCAAATATTCAACCATGGATGGAATGTCTCCTTATTATCTAATGGTTGAAGGGTACAAAATCGTGGGGAAGACCATAGAGAATGATACCTCTATTACATGGATTTCTTGGAAATACCAAAGAATATCTTTTGTTGTAATGTTTAGAAATCGGATTTGGACTTATGGCATAAAAGACTTAGTCAACATAATGTATCCAAAATTCAATATTTTCCAAATTTGAAAAAAAAATAAATTATGAAAATTTTACTTGTAAAAAATGTATTCTTGGTAAAATGAAAATATTACAATTTTAAGAGAAAACTTTTATTTCTTCTAGACCGCTTGAGTTAGTACATTTGGATGTTTAGGGTCCAACACCAGTCATATCAAAGGGTGAATATGCAAATTATGTAATTTTTGTGGATGATTTTTCTAGGTATACTTGGATCTATTTCCTTAGACATAAATCTGAAGTTTTCTAAAATTTTCAAATATTTCACAATTTGATCAAAAATAAGTTTGAAAATGATATTTCTATCTTTCGAACTGATTCATAGAGAGAACTTTTATCAAAATAATTTAAGAATTATCTAGATTTGCATGGCATCACACATCAAAGATCTTGTCCTCACATACCACAACAAAATGGTTTGGACACATTATGGAAACTACAAGAACCTTATTTATAGCAAACCAAGTACCAAAAGTTTAGGGGATGAAGTTGCTTTAACTGTTGTGTACCTCATCAACAAAATGTCATCCTCTTCTTTGTGAAATACATCATAAGTTGAAAATTTATTTAAATTAGTTCATGATTATTCTAGACTAAGTTTTTTTGTGCAAATGCTTTGTTTTTTACTAACAAAAATGACAAACTTTCTTTATGTGTCATTGCTTGTGCCTTTTTACGTTATGTAGATAACCAAAAATGTTACAGGTGCTTTGATTTTAAAAGTGAAAAATTATATGTTTCAAGAAATTTATCATTCTTATAAAGGAAAAGTTTCTTTGAATTTGAAAATTTTAAGTAACTGAGTATTCCTTCTTGTTAGATTTAATTTCAAAGTATGATATTGATGATTGTGAATGCGATCTTGATAATGGCAATAACTTTAGAAATGATGTGATTAATGAAGAGAAATCCTATAGTGACAAAAATTATTTTGCAATACTCTAGGCGTATAGGTCCTAAGCATCCATGTGCACTAGAAAAATATTCTGATATCAAAAATCAATCTAAAGTGCAAACATGAAGATTATTTAAAACCTCAAAACCACCTAAAAAGTTTGTCTTATAAATCTTTTTCTTTCAAGAACAAGGCTTGTGTTGTGTGAATTCATTCATATATAGAACCTTCAACCTATTCTCAGTGGATAGAATCTATGAGGGTAGAGTTAGAAGCTTTAGAAAAGGCCAATACTTTGATGCTTCAAGGCATTCCACAGGGCAAAAAACTTATAGGTTATAGGTAGTGGGTATATACAAAGTGAAAACCAAAAGTGATGGGACTTTTAAGAGATAAAGTCAGATTAGTTGCTAATAGATATCCTTAAGAATATGACATAAATTATGAAAAAATCTTTGCTTCAGTTGCTAAGATAACCACTGTTACGACCTTAGTAGTTGTAGCCTCTGTTAGAAAATGTCCTATATACAAAATGGATGTCAAAAATGTCTTCCTTAATGAAAACTTAGTTAAAGTAGTAGAGGTGCCTCCTATTATGAATATTCATAAGGAAAAAACTCTACATTTGAACAAAGCACTTTATGGTCTCAAACAAGCACCGAAAGCTTGATATGACAAGTTTAGCAAAGTTATAATTAATATCAGCTTTAGAACTTGTTTGAATGACACGACATTGTTTGTTAAGAACTTAAGATTACAGATGCAGGTATTATTATCCTCTTGTATGTGAATGACATGATCATCACTGGAGAAAACAAAAAGGGGGTTGAAAGCATTAAAAAACTTCTCAAAAAATATTTTAAAATGACTAATTTTGGTTTCCTAAAATACTTTATAGGGATTGAAGTTGCTTATTCCCTTAGAAGGTATCTGTTGTCTCAGTCTAAATTCGCCAGGTATGAAATTACAACTAATAAAAGAGTTTATCTATGCCACCGGTGTATGGGTGTGGGTGTGGGTGTGGGTGTGGGTGTGGGTGTGGGTGTGGGTGTAGGTGTAGGTGCGGGTGCAGGTTCGGGTACAGAATGTACGACACGGTAATTCCAAAAAATGTGGGTGCGGGGACACGACTATAATATATATATAATATAAATATAAATATAAAATAAGCTAAATATACTATATTATATACTTAATATATATATTATATATCTAAAATATATATTTTATACTAAAAATATAATATATAATATAGGACATGCAAAATGACGTGTCTGGTACCCGTACCCATGTCGACACGAGTACGCCACCTAAAGTGGTGTGTCCCGGTAACATAGGAGTTGATACTCCTGAGGTTGTCAATGCCAAGATGAGAATCGATGATAAAAACCTCTTAAAGATCCAACTCCTTACAAACAACTTATCGAAGTACTTTCTTACCTTTCAATTACTAGACTTTATATAGCACACGTTGTACACAGCTAGTCAATTTCAGCACGCTCCTACTTGTGTTCACATGGGAGCAGTTTTACGCATTATTAGATATATTAAAACTTTTCTTTTTCGATACCTCTTCTTGTTTGCTTTGTCTACGCTGGACTTAATTGCTTATATAGATGTTGATTGAGGAGGTGATCTCACTAAAAGGCACTCAACCACTGGCTTTTGTGTCTTTTTAGGTGAATCTCTAATCTTGTGGTGATGCAAGCAACAACAGAAGGTCTTTCTTTCGTCAATTGAAGTTGAATACCGAAACATGGCTACCACAATGATGGAGGTGGTCTAACTAAGGAGATTGTTGATATATATAAGAGTTCAAGTAACAGGAGCCTCAAAAATGTGTTGTGACAACAAAAGTATGATCTGCATTGCCAACAATCGTACATTTCATGAGCGCACGAGATGGATTGTTACTATGTATGAGAGGAGTATCAATATGACAATATTGATATGCCTTATGTTATATCAGAGTACCAGTTGGCAGACTTCTTAACCAAACCTCTTGCATCTCCTAGATTTCAGTTCTTTTTAGGCACACTTTTAGTCATTTCAACGTAAGTTTGAGGGAAAGTGTTAAATTGTATATACGTATAATGTATATAATATAATATGTGTGTGTGTCTATGTATCGTATACGTATACACGTGTATATGTATTTTTTATAATACAATTATAAATGTTTTTTGTATTTATTTTTATTATTTTTTACTAAACCTAAAGTTGACTAGTTGTTGGGGCTAGTCCAACGGCCACAAATATAGTCGTTGGACTAGCTCCAACGACTCTCTTGAGCCATCTCATGTGTATATAAAAGGGGGTGAACCCCCTTTTCATAAGATGCTTCTTGCATCTTTGAGTTATTAATAAAATATTTTTTTTTACATTTGTGAGCCTTCCTTGTGTGTGCCCTTTGTGTGTTTTGCGAGTGTGCCCTTAGTGGCCACTTTTGTGCTTGTCCATTTTTTGGGGGGGGTGGACATCTTGTTCGTGATTGAAGGCCCTTGATTCATTACATCCAAACCATAGAATAATGTGAACAAAATTTCCATCTTTTCAAGAGGCATAAACCCCTGAGAAATAACCAAGAGATAGAGCTTAAAAAATTGATATGAACAATTAGTCTATTTATATATGATCAGTGAGTAGGAAGATATTGGCTTTCATTTGTGTGGTTTTGTTGTGCACTCTATAAATACATGCTAGAGTAGATGAATTAGTCAATGATTCAACCATAGTTTTTAGAAATGTGAACTAAAATGAATTTTTAATTAATATAATTCTCTTTTTTATTTTTTTGTATTTTTTGCATTTTCAAATCTTTCGTTCATCATGCTAAGTTCAAACACAAAAGCACAGGTACTGATGGAAGAAACACCAAGAGGGAAAATATAAATACTTGAATAGTCCCTGAATCATCTCATTCACATTCAAGTTCATCATGCAAATTTCAAACACAAGCACATGTACTGATGGAAGAAACACCAAGAGGGAAAATATAAACACCTGAATAGTCCCTGAATTGTCTCTTAGAATCAAGAATGAAAGCTTTTTACCAAAGTCTCTCCGAGCAACAATTCTTCCTGCCACTGATACCTTGTCCTCTTCAATCTCTTGCCCATTTCCCAAGTTCTTATACAGTTCTTGCAGCTGAATAGCACTATGTGTCTTATCCCATTTATATGCATACGGCTCAAATCCCCGACCCCTTAAATCCTCTGCCTGGTTTACAATCAGCATGCACATCAAAACACATATAGCATTCCAAAAACACAATCAAATCAAATCACAAAATACAACCTAAGTGAACGACAATTGTAAGATCAACACTTGTGATTCTATAAGTTCGAAGCATTTCTCCAATATTTCATTCTCTTCCCTTCAAATTGTTTCAGCTCAAAACATATCCAACTCATGATATTATCTTAAAGACAGTGTAACATAACTTGCCTAGCAACAACATGCATTTCACCTTGCTAAGAAAAAGGAAATTTCTTGTACTATAACTCCTGTCACAAACTATACATTCCATCACGAAGACATCAAAGAACATCGTTTAACAATGAGAAACAAGGTGGTGTTTGGAGGTCCACGTATCCAGAAAAGCTGAAACATTACATTCTGCTCCGTGATGGGACACTCACAAAAACACAAAGCAATATACCAGATGTTCCATTTTTTTTTGGATAACTGGGTGCACTCCAAACACACCACAATAGATGAACACTCCTAGAATCCGTCCTACGAATCATGGAATTATCCAGAGAACTCAAGCAACAGCTAATCGAGGAACTGAACACAAAAAGGATGCACGTAAACTTCATGAAATCCTAATACTTTCGTCTCATTTATCAAATAAAAACCCAAGAATCCTTCATTAACGCAAGTATGGAACAAACCATCCAAAACTAAATGTAGAAGACACCCAAATGACAATCACCCACGAATTTGCTTTTCACGGCCAATAGGAAAATAAATATACAGAAATTAGAAGGATTGCAGGGAAAGGAAATATGGGTATTACTTTTTTTAGACGAATCGTCCGAATGGCATCTCTGTCGGAGGTGGAAGACGAAGAAGGCCTTCTCCTCTCGGCCGCTCTGCTGCTGCTCGCAGAGACGCACCGCACCATTGGCCTTGCATACCTCGAGAGGTTCACGAGATGCTTCAATGGGAGGTTGGTCCTCCACATCCTCAGAGCTTCCATGGCGGAAAGAGGACTCCTCTCACTCTCTCTCTTCTTGAAAAAGAGGCAAAAGAGCGTCTATCAAAATATCATACGGTTTCTTTCGGCATTATCACCGTAATACAAGGGTGTTTTCGCCTTTTCGGAAAGAAAAAAAAAACTTCCCTCTTTTAGGTATGTTGCAAAGGTCCACGAAAAGTTGTCCTGAAGCGTTGCGTCTTGGACAAACAAAACCGCCAATAATGGAACGCAAGCGGGCCACTTTCACCGAGAGAAAACAGCACAACTGAAAGAAGGCCGACACTCCTCCGGGACGGGATCCATTCGTCCGCGAAATCATCACACCTCGCTAGAAATACTATTGTTGCAAGTTGTTATGGTCAAATCTGACGTTGTGACTATAATTAGAACTGCATTGGCATTAAGATTCTCAAAATCAAACTTATATTAAGGACTTTTTTTTAGTTTAAAATGTGATTATATATCAACAATGTTAAATAAATCAAAAGTTCAAGTACAATGAAAAGATAAATACTTTCAACATAATCAACATGTCAACTTTCATGCATCATCACACTCAAACTTGCATGTAAGTATATAAGGTTGCTCAACATGCATATTCATCAACACCATTCAGGTCTTGCAATAGTTTGATATACGATCTATGGATCAACTTCTCACTAATGACGATAAATATGCATGTGTCAAAGAAGTATAACAAAAATGTTGTCACCTTCTTGTCCATCCTATAATCACTCTTATCTATAATACATGTAGCTTCTCTTAATTCTCCTCTCCTTGTTGGCGTCAAAATATTTCCTCAAACATAGTGAATTTAACAATTTTCCTTCGAACACATCATCGTTCATTTATAGATAAACACCTAAACTATGTTTGAAATCTCTCTACTGATGCGCACTCACTATCTCTCCATGACACTTAAATATGTGGTTTGTGTCATGTTCTCTAACGTGATGGTCATCTCAATATCACTGGATTGGAATGTATTGGTTGTCGAATTTCAAAAGTGCTCAACGACCTCTAGGACACTTTGATTGATGATTCATAGTATGATTTTCAAGAAATTTCAGAGATGCATCTGATCCAGCTTGTTCTTCACTTCCTTCATTAGTTTTAAGAACTACCTGTGTATAAAAGCAATGCATACGACGTGTTATATCCTTTTAATCTTCTCGTTGTGGATCATGCATTACAATTCATTTTAGTATAATAATATAAAATAATTATTGAATTACATACACAACTACAATTACTGAATTACAATTATTCAAACTACTTATCCTAAAAACATGTTTCATACATATACATATATATATGATAAATTAATGAATGCATTTATTTAAATTAGTTGTCCTAAAAACATGACACACACACATATAACAAATTAGTGAATATATATTCAAACTAATTATCCTACAAACATGCTGCAAATATATGATTCAAATTAATCAATGAATTGCAATACTCAACGTGGTTATATTACAAACATAATTCACACACGTATATATATAATATTTTATACATTGATCTACAACAATCATATTAGTTATCTTTAAAATATGTTTTACACACACACACACACACACACACATATATATATATATATATATATATGACAATTTAATCAATGATTGAATGTAAAACTAGCAATGATTGTAAACATTTCTTAATCATATATATACAAAATAATACTTGCCTACGAGCACCATACCTTATTTTTCACTGTGATCCTGTCCTCAAACTCCTCGTGTCAAAAGGCGTATCTACTCAGGTATCAACTTCATACTCCTGAAATGCTTTTATGATCCCTCCACATCCATACGAGTAGCCTCGTATACACTATTCACCACAGTCTCAACCTTTGGTTGAGCATCTTATCCAACCAAATGATCTTTGTTACTGTCACTGTAGGAGATCGCATTTCTTCTGTTTGGGCATTGAGATTAGTAACAACCTCGAAGTAAGCTAATGGGACAAACTTCTTTACCGTTGAGTGCCCCTCCCCTCATTAGATGCTTATAAGATGGGAGACAATACTGTAACCACAAACTATATATTTTTTGCAAGTTTTGGCTATTGTTCGGTCAACATTGAAGGTGTTAGTTGTTGTCACTTGTTTGAGAGCGTATTTAAGAGTTTCTAATTAGTGATGTTTCATTTTCTATGAAAAATATTGAATACTCAAGCTTTTGGCAACAGTGTATAGGGATGGCAGTGAACTTGGGAAAAATGAAGCCCCACCCTGCCTTGCCCCGTTTGGACTAGGGATGGAGGTTAAAATCAAAACTCTTACGGGGATAGACTTATGCTTTCTCCCACCCCACCCCACCCTGTTCCCAATCCATGTTAGTAAAATAACTAAAATACCTTTAAGGATGGCAATATACCGGGAATAAATAGGGCCTCGACTTGCTCTGTTTGGATCAGGGATGGAGGACATGAAATGAGGATGGGGACGAGTACGAAGGTTAAAATCAAAACTCGTGCAGGGATGAAGGATAGAATTTTGAGACGAGGAGGGGGTGAAGACCTTGTCCCCCGCCTCTACCTCGATCCACTGCCATCCCTAATGGTGTAGGCTCTTTCTCCACCCACGTGTCAACCCTACCATATACTTTATAGTAGAAAGCTCCATCCAAGTCATAATTTCCCTTAATTGGCATTTTATGTTGTATTCCAACACTAGCCTATGATGTGTGTGTGGACTCTTATGAGGCATACTCAATCATCGTATTATAACAAACAAATTTAAAAGCTTCTACAATAAAAAAAAATGGGAATACAGGCAAACTGACAGACAACAAAGACATGACATAGCCTATTAAAAAAACATTGCAAAGGCAAATAAAATATCCTATTGATAATGCTAAAACTCAAATCGTTAAAGCAAACAAAATTAAATTGTGTTTCCTAATCACGTTTCCAATACAACATATACATCGTATAAACAATTAAACTAGATAATAGAGACACACAAATCATTAAGGAACGAGTTAGACAAACAAACACTCAGATGCAAATGATTTCATCAACGAAAAAATCCAATAGGCTAATGAACATTAAAAGATATCTTGAAAACCATGCAATTATTATACAAAATAACTAATTCATGCCAATGTTAAAAAAAAAAACTGATTCAAGCCGTTGTTTAACGTTTTTTCCAGTTGTTAAACACGTGCTTATTGGAAAAAATTGTCATCAATGATTATAAAAAGCTTGACGATGAACTGCCATCGATGACTCATTGAAAAAAATCATTAGTAATAGTGGCAAAACATTGTTGTTGAGAGGTGGGGAAAGTACGATACAAACCACTAGTTAGGGATCACAAAAACCTTAGTTTATACGAAAATAGCCTTGGGTTGTGGTTTTTAAACAATCAAAAGGGTTACATTTAATTATCATACAAAACTATACAAAAAGAAGGAAAACCATATTATATTCATCCTCAATATTGCGATATTTATGAAAATATAAAAATTTGTCATAGAACCTGCATATAGAGAGCATAGTCACAATGACCTTATTTTTTAAAGTTAGTACTTTATTTACAATAGTCATTTCAGAGTGTGATATTTCAAAAAACGTGTAATGTGTTATATGCATTCATCATCATATATTTGTGGATCTACTTTAGGATCAATTACTCAAAGGAGATATGCATTGTTATGTGCAAACTTCATACTATATATGCTAATTTAGTGAGATATTCATGAAGTTTCGACAACTTTCAATTATTGAAAGTTCACAATTTTGGTTATGCAAATTTCATACTCTATATGAGAATTTTGTAGAATATTAATGAAGTTTTGATGGATTTTAATTACAGAAAGTTCATAGATTTGGTTATGCAAACTATCTCTGATCTTTCAACAAGTTTAGTAAGTTTGTATATTTGGTTATGCAAACTTTGTACTATATATTTGAGAAGTTTTGACAAGTTTATTTGGTCATGTGAACATCAGGAGGTTAAAAAACAAACATGTAAACCTACATTTTTAGTGAGTTTGTGATACCCGAAGAACGTACCAATATATCGTGCAAAGAGCTTTGTTCGTGTGAAGAAAAAAATGATTCTAAAAAAGTTGAACATTTGTGAATTTGGATATGGAGCAGATTCCAAAACTTATGAGGCATTTCAAAAAATGTCTTGTGCATGATCATTTTTGTTCGTAAAAAAAAATGTATAGATGTTAACTCACACACAGTGAAGCATTATGTGAAGTTCTACTCATCTCGATGAAACTGGAATCTTAATTCAAAATTTAATGAAAATTTGATTTGGCGACACCCAACAAGTTAAACAGAATATACAGATAGGTTATATTTGTGGCCCATATAGAAAAGCTGCATTGGATTTAGCCATTTAGGTTAAAGACTAGTTTAAATGTGAATCACTGTCACCTAGGGCCGTGAAGGTAGCAGCCCTTCATAGCTTGGCTCGATCAAAAGGTGCTAAGTTCTGCTCATAAAATGTACCTTGGTTGGCACCAAATATTTACAAGGTAAAGTAGCCTTGATAACCTTGGTCTTGTAAAAGAGGACATTTTGCTGATAGACACCCATCTCAACATTTTTTTAGACAAAAAAACAGGGGTTTGGCAGACCCCTATCAATTATACAACCATACCATTGGGATTCGAACTTGCAACATCCCAACACAGGGTGACGTGCAGTAACTGCTCCTACCAGATAAGCTGACCCCCCCCCCCCCCCAACCACACATCTCAACATTTCTTGAAATGGAGACTACACCCATCTTGAGAAATGCAAAGATCGGTGGCTGTCAGGGGCACCCCATCATGCAGCATCACTGCATATAATGTGAGCACTTTGTCAAAACATCAGTATGGCAGAGCCAAACTCGCTCACTCAAGAGAACGTCAGTGGTTCTATCCGATAGGATCTACGTCCACTGTTTTACTTCTTTCTCTCTCTACATTCAACAAGAGCGAGGTTCTTTATTTACAAGATATTTTTTACATCTGGGACAGGAAATTTTTCTCTTCATTACTTAGCAAAACCCATCTGACTTGGTTGACCTTTTTAAATAAGAGTTCCTTCCTAAGAACTTGATTTCTTTAGGTTGGAACGAATTCCATCATCATCATCCTTGAACAAGTTTCCAACTTCAAGTAGGCAATCCCTTGACCTTTCCGGACCTTTCTTAGAATTGTGATGATCCGAACGTCCTGAGTCTTCTAGGTATTTTCTTCTCATTAGGACTGCTTTTATTTGGCACATGTTGGCCAGGTTTCACCCTTCCCTTTTGCAGGCTTTTGGTACCATGCCAGGGTTGAAACACACTCAAATTCATAGATTTATTTCAAACCCAAATCGGTTGAGTTCGGACCTAGATCCGTTAATTGAAAGTCAGATCTAGCCCGCAATGCCGAGCTAGAGAGAGAGAGAGAGAGGCCATACACTTTGGGTGGGGGAGTTAGGAATATGTCACAGGATTCGTTTATTCCCCCTCCTCCCCCCCTCGCCTGCCACACTAGAGAGAGAGAGTTCCCTCTTCTATTGGTGTTATGAAGCTAGAGATCTCCCCTTAATCCATTACAGAATGGCTTACACTGCCATTCTCCTGTGTGGGTGCCCTCGCCCACCAGTCATCTCCCCCACCCACCTTCACCTCACCCATGATTCTGCACCCTCCCCCTCCCTTCCTTCTCGTATCCACATCCACGTAACGCATTGGGCATCCCATTTTCGCCCCCTTCCGCGCAGAAGTTTGAGGTAAACTCCACGCATTGGCATCCTCTTTCTCTCTTCTCCTTTTGATCGCTGTAATCTCTTTATTCACAACGTCGATTTTGACACCATCGATTGAATTTCATGTTGGTTTGTTGATTTGATAAATGGGAAAAAGGTGTTGGTTAGGCAAAACGTAAAGTGAAGGGTTTTGTTTGGTCGATGGAAGTAGAAGCACATTAGTAAAAGTTGTGTAATGGTTTAGCCCAAGCGACGCCCAGTAATCGGAGGCATGCGTGGAAGTGAAAAAAATGAGAATCTAGACTAAAAAATGTCAATTTTACACGAAAAGTTGGTGTTTTGGATGCATAATTTATCTAAAAAAGCAGGTAAGTGGGGGATTTGCATTGTGGCGTACAACGCAAGTTCCCAACCTATCATGCTTTTCTAGAAAAATGGGTGCGATGGAAGTAGAAGCACCTTAGTTAAAGTAGTGTAATGGTTTAGCCCAAGCGACGCCCAGTAATCGGAGGCATGTGTGTAAGTGAAAAAAGTGAGAATCTAGACTAAAAATTGACAAATTTACACGAAAAGTTGGTGTTTTGGATGCATCATTTATCTAAAAAAGCAGGTAAGTGGGGAATTTGCATTGTGGTGTACAACGCAAGTTCCCAACCTATCATGCTTTTCTAGAAAAATGTGTGCAATGATTTGCATCGTGGTGGGTGCATGTGATGTAATATGATGCTATCTTGACCGTTTAATCGTGATTTGCGTCATGCCTACAATGGTTCCGTTCACCTGGTAGGGCGACTTGTGAATGTCACCAAGTTGATGGGATGTCACAAAGTTTGAAACCCACAGGTGGCGTCCCTTGCCACAAGGTCGAAGCTGGGTATACTCCCTGGTGAGCAAGGGGGGCCTCTAGGGTTTTATACCAACTAGAGGCCAGCCAATGTGAGGTCGGTAATGGGTTTTTTCCCCTTGGACCATAAAAAGAAATCTTGAATTGCGTCATGATTTGTGGTAGGTTGATGTGCTTGTTAGTGATTCTAGACAATGGAAAATACTGAAACATGATGATCAACAGGATGCAAAGCTATCAGCATAATGATTCTGGAAGTAAAAATGCCAAGGCTTCAATATCTGGAAGCATCCCTTCGACAGGAGGGGATGGAACTTCAAATGGCAAAATTGATGACTGGAAAGCTGAGTGGCACCAGGAAAAGAACGATAGGAAGGTTAATAATGGCTCCAAAGATTCTTTCATAGCAAAACTAGCAATTGGTTGTGGTTTGGCTGTGATGGTGGCTGTTATCTTGGGTTGCTCTAAGAGGGCTCTCTTGGGATCTTCTTCATCGGGTTTTCCTTTCCTAGTTGATGGCTCTTTGACAACTGTTCCAGAAGCGATCTCTGATGGGTTTAGCCTGAAAGTATTTGGATACAGGCTTATACTACCAGAATATACTCCAGGGTATGTGGTTTGATTTGAAAAGTAATTATGGGTATATGGTTCATCTTCTGTATTCATCTAGATAAGGACTGTTACATAGTTCCTTCTTGATTGTTCTCTGTGGTATTTTTAATTTGATGTAAAGTTGAAATATTGAACAGGGTGCTTTTTTTGTTGTTTATCAAGTGCCCTATCCTTGTATGTTCTATGAAATTGTATGTGTCACATGGCGTTTGCTTAACTTAGTTCTTTTGAGCCACAATTTGTAGATGGTGGCTTTGATGAGCATGTCTTTTGGCAGGCAAACTATGATGAGTTCTAACTGGTTTGCACCGTGGTTTAAGGATTGATCTTTAACTACATTGAGGGATTATAATAACACATTCATTTAATTGTCAGTTTAAGTCAATCTTCAGTAGACATCCTGCCTTGTTGAATACCTAATTCAGGGGAAGTTTTAGAAGCCTGAAATGGAATAAGCTAATCAGGACCCTGTATTTTGATTGAAGAGGTTTGTCTCTCTACAATATTTCATCCAGGTTTTAGTCACAAGGCTTGAGAGTTGAGAACTATGCAACTATAGGTAACTACAGGTAACTATCAATTCTATATCAGTCATAGATATGAAGTAGGTTATGAAGCTGAGGATACACTATCACATGCCTACATGATCATAATGTCTTTTTTTTTATTAATTGTTTAACTAAACACATTTTGTGATTTTTTCTCCCAAGGCCCAAGATCTCTATAAGTCATATGATTAATCCTCATTTTAATACAGATGCATTGGATTGCTAGTCTTGCTTCTACGTGACCTATCCTGCTAGCCTATATATATATATATATAACAAAATTCAGATGTATTCTGTTGTCAATAGAGAACAATAATAATTACTTCACCCAACTAACACAGAGTCAAGTAGAGGGTTGAACTATCTTCACTCTTCAATCATATTTTCTTTTCAGCAACATTTCATTCAGTGGTATTGGAACATTAACTTTGATAAATTATTTCATAACAAGAAAACAAGAACTAAAGATGGCATGTACTCTCCCTCTAAATCAGATTAAGGGATCCAATGCTAAACCTAAACTGGCAAGTTAGCAAAAACAGAGGCAAGAGTAGGTAGCATGCCAAGTGTTGCTGCGTGTTACAGCTTCATAAAGTCTTAGTAAAAGATATGCTAAATTCTTTATTAGCTCAATTGACCACATCAGGTTCTTGCTAGATTTGTTCTATTATTTTCACATGAGAGTTCATGTGAAGGCTTCAAGTCAAGATATCAAAATGAACCTAGTAAATTTAGAAGATTGACCATAAGGAAAGGTGAAATTGTCACATTCAAACAGAGGAGTACCTTAAATACAGAAAATGTTTATATCAACACTTAGATTGGCAGTGAGCCAGCATTCCAGAAATTTAAAAAATGCTCAAACAACTCAACAATGTGCCTCTACACAAACTTTTAACAGACTTGTCAGAAGCTGTCACCAACAGAATCCAGACACTGTCATCTACCTCAGATCCAATGGAGTAAATGACTAAAACGGAAAAAGATGATAACTAACACTTAGATTGTCAGTGAGCAGCACTCCAGAAGTTTTAGAAATGCTCGACAACTCAACAGTGTGCCTCTACATGAGCTTTAACATAGTGACCATAAGCTGTCCCTGACAGAATCCTGGCATTACCATCTACATCCGATTGATGGAGTAAATGACGAAAACAGTCCACTGTAAAAACCAATCTTGTACGGTGTCTGCAACACATGTAAAATTCAAAGGGCATTGACAATAGAGTATGCAATCCTCTAGAAGAACCATAACCCTAGTTGCTGGATCATTCTAGCTGAGAAGGCTTCCCAAGAAGAAACTTGCTTCTTCTGAGGATCACTTTCATGATGTACCTCATGGTTCCTATCTTTCTTTTTGTTCCATATGGCATTCTCACATGCTTTTCATTTGCATCACTTAGATGACTCCTTAAATGTTTAAAGCAATGTTTTCAAACCCAGTGACTCGGTACTCAACTCGGCAGTGCTTGGCTCATGACTCGGTGAGTTAACTCAGTGACTCGTCGGGGTCATGTTAACTTTTAAATGTATTAATCAAATAGATATATAGGGAATTACATATATAAATATACATGATATACAGTTACAAAAATGTAAATTACATATATATTATGAAAATTATATACATTGTAAACTCATATAATATATAAATAATGTACGTATACATATAACTTAATGAGTGGAGGAAGAGTACTTTGGTGCCTTTATGTAAGAATAAGGGTGATATACAAGATTGCACAAACTATCGTGGTATAAAACTCATGAGTCATACTATGAAACTTTGGGAGAGGGTGATTGAGTCTAGGTTGAGGAAGGTTGTCATGATATCGGAGAATCAATTTGGTTTTATGCCTGGAAGATCAACTATGGAAGCTATACATCTTCTTAGACAACTTATTGAAAGATATAGAGAGAGGAACAAAGATTTGCATATGGTTTTTATTGATTTAGAGAAGGCATACGATAGAGTACCTAGGGACGTTCTCTGGTGGACAATGATGAAGAAAGGTGTTTCTCTCAAGTACATTAGTATAATTAAAGATATGTATGAAGGAGTAGTAACCGATGTCCGCACTTGTGGAGGGGTGACAACCAATTTTCCGATAACGGTTGGGTTGCATCAAGGATCTGCTTTAAGCCCTTTCCTATTTGCGATAGTGATGGATGAGCTTACGAGATCAATTCAAGAAAATGTACCGTGGTGTATGTTGTTTGCTGATGATATTGTTTTGATTGATGAGTCTAGAGCTGGGGTTAATGCTAAGTTAGAATTATGGAGACAGACATTGGAAGCTAGAGGTTTTAAGTTGAGTAAGAGTAAGACTGAATATATGAAATGTCGGTTTAGTAAGCAACGAAGTAGTGATGGGAGTGTAGTGAAGCTTGGTGAGCAAGATATACCGGTGAATGATTATTTCAAATATTTGGGATCCATCATTCAAAAGTATGGAGAAATTGATGGAGATGTAAATCATAGGATAAAGGTTGGGTGGATGAAATGGAAAAGTGCAACTGGAGTGCTGTGCGATCGTAGAATGCCATTGCGGTTGAAGGGAAAGTTTTATAGGACGACTATTAGACCCGCTTTACTATATGGTACGGAATGTTGGGCTGCCAAGAGACATCATATTCAAAAAATGAGTGTAGCTGAGATGCGGATGCTTAGATGGATGTGTGGAAATACAATAAAAGATAAGATTCGGAACGAAGAGATACGTAAGAAGGTAGGTGTTGCACCCATTGAAAATAAGATGCGAGAGAATCGTTTACGGTGGTTTGGACATATTCGGCGAAGGCCTAATGATGCTCCAGTTAGAAGGTTGGAGAAATGGGAAAATATATTAGTTAAAAGAGGTCGGGGTAGGCCTAGGAAGACTTGGATGGAGATGATAGGAAAGGATATGAATGCTTTGAACCTCACCGAGGACACGGCGTTGGATAGAAATGATTGGAGGAAAAGGATTCATGTGGAAGACCCAAAATGAATTTCTTTTTTGGTTCATATCGCTGACCCCAATTGTTTTGGGATGAAGGCGTAGTTGTTGTTGTTGTATACATATAACTAGGCTGAGTCATAAGTTGACCCAACTGGGCAGTGGCAGATACACTTATTCTCCAGAAAGTGTTCAACCTTTAAAATAATGATGAATCATAAAGCAAACTCTGATAACAAATACAGTTAAAACGACATTAGTGCATGATGAAGAGAGAAGAAATAAATCAAGTTGTGATTGCTAGTAACATAGAGATACATATTTGTCAATGGAAAAGATAAAAAATAAAGTCCATGACAAAGTAGATAGGAAATGAACAGAATGCAACTCATATGCCTTGAAAGGAACTAGTTGAGATATCAACCATAAGACAAGCACATCTCACCATTTAACATCTTGGTTGGTGTAGAGCACTTTGTTCCCACAACATGTCATGCAAGGTTGTCTGTATAGCTGTTGCAAAAGTTGATTAGGTTTTAGGTGACATATATAATATATTTGATTGTTGCCAGCATGACTCTGACAGTAATATGCAACAGCATTTTGATATTCTGATGTAGACTATGAAATGTTGCTTGTTGATGTATATGCATCTCTGGCACTAATCAGAAGTATACCTATAATTGTTCCTGAGACACGCTGATTTTCACCATATGTTAAATTGGGGAAGGGTTCGCTCCCGTTTGACGGGGGGGGGTCCGCTCTGTTTGCGGATTGCTACTATGTCATGTGGACGTCCTTTTAAGCGAACACAGTTTTTTTTATTGAAGTAACATATACTTATGGCAGTCTCTGTATTTTCTTAATTAAACTGAGATCCTCTTTGTTCATCATGGTAATTTTCTTATGAAACAAAACTCTTGCAGATGGGTATACTTTTGCTTGCTTATGGCTGCTGGATGTGGGCTTTTTATTAGTGAAGAGGCACTGAATATTTGGGTTTGTCCTTGCACCGTTACCTTTATTTAATCATATCTAAAGTTGCCTCATGTGTATTTCAATTTGTATCTATAATTTGGGTTCTGTCTTTATATGCACAAGAAAAACTGTGACATTGTTGGGTGCAATCATAACTTTACCTGCACCTTTGGAGCATCAGTTTTGGAAAAGTCATGCTTCAGAATGGCATGGAGCCGTTTGCATGGGGCCAGTCCATTTAACGAAAAGTGGCCCCAGCCATTGCTTATTTGGAGCATTGTGTTTCAAGACTGCTGCCAAAGCTACAGATGACATATGCATTACAGACTTATGTTTCAGTTGTTCATAATGCATGCTAACTGAATGTCAGACCTGAGAAAAACTTTTGGTAAGCGACATTAAATATTACTATGTGATAAGATATTGTTTCAGTTTGTAATGTAGGTTGGGATATCATTAGCTCGGAGGTTGGCTCTTGGTGGCACTTGGGAATCATTTGCTGCATCTTTTTCAAATAATGCTTCCCACATTTTCTCTACAGTGTTGTGGGTGTACTGGTATATATCTTATTTCCATTTATTATTGTCCAACTTTCTTTCAACCTCATCAGCAAACTTTTTGACTATCAATGCGGCAGTGTCTGCAATGCATCTCTAGCCATATTTTTAGGTTGGGTAATGGCCTAGATTAAGAATCTGTTAATGGAAATAAATCATTAATGGTTCTTTTACATTTTATATGTTACAAAATTTCCAGGGGAGTCTGTATCAGTGATTTGATCCCATTTTACCTTGGCCAACTAGTTTCGAGAACCAAGGCATCAGATGATGTTTGTTCCGAGGTTTGTTCCAAGGTATTAGCTTCATTCTTTAACATAAAACCAATGAAATTTTTATTTTTTTGGCATTTTCTTCTTGGCAGTCTATAATAAAAATGTCAGCGGTTTCCTTACCACCAAGTCGAAAGACAATATGTGCCTGTATTGCTATTATAATGGTCAATCTGATGTCATCATAAAATTCATCTGTCTAATGTTTTAGCTAGGAATTTCCAAGAAGAAGGCAGATCGCATTATTCGTGTGGTGAAGAGATATGGCAATCTAATAGGCTTCGGTGAGTATCTTGAACAATCAGATTTTTGGTTATTGATTCATATGAGATGTATCAAGATAACATGCATAAAGTTGCACATACATGAACACGCACACACACACACACTGCATGTGGCAGTAGGATCCTATTAGGCTGTTTGGATCATAGTCCTGCAAATTTTCTATCTTTCATCTCAAACGGATTTGTAGGTGGTTGAAATGTAACCAGGGATCCTTTTACTGACTGGAATATCCAATGTGTCTAGCCCAAGTTAAATTCAGCTGCCTCCAATATTGGTTCTTGATGGAACCTTGGAGGAAGCTTTAATTGAGCGCCTTTACCATATTCCAACCTTCTGCATTGGATGGATATTGCTAAAGTGGATCTAGAGGGATTTAGTACAATGTGGTGTGTTTGCACATTTGCATATGTAGTCTTGGAAAATCATTGCAAACAAATAAATATTTGTACCAAATAAGCCTTCCTTTTGGCAAAAGCGACTCTTCATACTTCTTTGTTATAGTTCCACATCATTACAATCTTTCACTTTGCCATGCTACCAACATGGACTTGTCATGATATTTCAAATAGTACACCTAATGTTATTTTGCCAATAAAATGAATGTAAAGGATATTTTACACGTAAATGACTAAGGCGAACTGGCTGATTATAGGACCAAGTGTGTCTTTGATGCAAGTATGAAAAATTCAGGTGGTTCAATTATCATCAGCACAGGTCAGTTTACATAATACCTATATGTCAAGATGCTTTGTGGCATTACTGAAGGTTTCTCTCTCAATTTAGAATCCTAGTCACAGATATAGGCAATATTTTGAAAATATCGTGATAATATAGAAGTAAATTCATAAAACAATATTAAAGGTAAATCTCATGATATTTTGAAATATCAGAAATTTATATATATCACAAAAATATCATGATAATATTAATAACACAATATTATCAGTTAATTTTACTTTTTTGCTTATTTTTTATATCTTAAATATGAATTTTCTTCTTTCTTTTATATTTTTTACTTATTTCTTTGATTATGTGTATTTTATTATCTAAAAATGTTTCTGAGATTTATCAACTAAACCTATATTATTGCGAGAAATTGCATTGCTTAGATATAGCATAGCCTCTTGAAACAAGAGTGTGTCCAAGTAGATGCCGCTAAGGGCTACACAAATACAAAAGTGTGCACAAATACAAAGCTACACAAGGCAAACACAAAGCGCCTCTATGTGAAAATACAAGTCCTTAATAGATAGCACAAGCACAAGCCCCTAAAAGGCTGAAACACACTTAAAAAATAAATAATTTTATTATCACAAAATGCTCAAGAGAAGTATAAAATATGTGGGTTAGATCTCACATTTATACAAGAAACAATAGGAGAGAGGGAGCTCAACTAGCCATTGGGCTAGCTCCAATGGCTATAAGAAAAATTACAAAAGTGCCCCTAATGGGCACTACCTGTTGCATTAAAGTAAAAATAATAATAATAATAAAAACAAAAGAAAAATACAAATAAGAAAAATACATAAGAAACAAAAAATACATATAAAATCCTAATATACATATGCAATGTATATATATATATATATACATACAAAGAACTATGTATTTTAACACTCCCCCCTCAAACTTACGGTGATATCACCAAAAGTTTGTCAAGTAGGAAGTGAAACCGAGGAAACAAAAGTGCCTTGATAAGAAGTCGGTCAACTGATATTTCGAGGTGACAAAAGGTAAGGTGATAGTTTTCTTCAAGTATTCTTCATATACATAGTGACAATTCATCTCGATATGTTTAGTTCTTTCATGAAATATATGGTTGCCATCTATACAAATTGCGGTTTTGTTGTCACAACATAGTTTTGAGGGTGTCTATAGGTGAACCCCCATATCTTCAAGCAATCTTCTCAACTACATGATTTCTAATGTTGTAGTAACTATAGCATGATAATCAGCTTTGGCTGATGACAAGAACATTTTCTATTGCTTTTTATACTTCCAAGATACCAAAGAATCACCTAAAAATATACAAAAAATGATAGTTGAGCGTTTGTCACAAGATCTCCCCAATCTGAATAAGAATAAGCAATCAACTTTAGTGAGGAGGATAATGATAACATAAGACTCCTAGAAGCAAAATTTTGTAAATACTTAATAATTCTCATCAGAACACTTATATGTACTGTGGTAGGCGAGTGTTGGAATCAACTTGAAGTACGAACTACATGAGCTATGTCAGGTCGAGTAATAGTCAAATATGTGAGCGCTCCAATCATCTGATGGTACAAAGTGAGATCCTCGAGAGGTGATCCATTATCTTTCTTCATCTTAGCAGTGATTACTTCTGAGCAGTGTTGTTAAAAACACGCCTCAAGGCGCAAAAAGCGCGCCTCGCCTCGAGGCGAGGCCCTTTTCGCCTTGAGGCGCACTTAAAAAGCGCAACAGCCTCAAGGCGTACGCCTCATGCGCCTTGAGGCGTACGCCTTGAGGCGAGGCGCGCCTCAAAGTGAGGCGCGCATTAAAAGTCGGATGGCCCGGACCCGAGTTCGACCCAGATCCGGGCCCGTATTCTCGAAAGATCGAGAACCTGTGTCTTTAAAAAAGACACAGGCGCTTCGGGGCGAGGAAAAGCCCTCGCCCCTTCTCTCTCCACTCCATCCCCTCTCGTCCACCGCCACTGCTATCGCCGACCACCACTCGCCGCCGGCCACCACCCGTCGCCGATCATCGCATCTTCCACCTTCTTCTTTCCTCTGCTGAGATACCAGATGTCAAGTTCCAGGAGCTGGTCGACGCCATCGCGCCCGAGCTAGGCAGGCAGGACGAGTTGCTCCGACTCTTCAGGGCCTTCGACCAGGACGGCAACGGCTACATCATCGCTGCCGAGCTGGATCGGTCGATGGCCAAGATGGGCCACACGCTCACCCTGCGGGAGCTCACCGAGATGATCCGGGAGGCCGACTCCGACGGTGTCATCAGCTTCCCCGAGTTCGCGTGCGTGATGGCCAAGTCCTCCGCCCTCACCGATTCCCAACCCTGAACTCAAACCGAAAAAAAGATGGATTTTTGTGGGGACCGTTTATCTGGACAGTGAAGATCTACCGATCAATTCAATGGGTCTGATGATCATATCATCGCATGATGATCTGATTGCCTAACAAGAAGAGGGCATCTGATGATCTGAGCTCAGTGCATCAGCACTCATGTCGTCAAAATGAAATGGTTTGGGGGAACTTCCTGTTCTTTTTTGGGCAGTTACATTCTCATTATTTTTGAGTGGTGAAACGCTGTTAAAACTACATGTCATGACCAACTGCTTAAGCCTTTGTTTGGGAGCCAGATTTGAGAGGGGGAGATGGTGATTCACTGAACCTCCTACTCCCACTGCTCTTTGGGAGCCTGGATTTAGGATGGTCTCCCATCTCTCTGTTTCAATTACATTCTCACGAAGATGTAGTTGACAACTCAACTTGTATCCCGCGTCTTCATTTCCACTCCAACATGGGCTCCCAAACAAGTTTTGCCTCAGCCATGGCCCCATGGGGTGGGGCTTAATTCCAAGAATATTAGTAATAGAAGAAATTCATGAATCCATATATATGCAGGTGATTGATTATATCGTGCTTATGACCTTGTGCTGTACACTACATTTTCAACTGTCATATTTTCAACTCACTTTTCTTATCATCGTGCATGTGCTGGTCGGTGGCAATTTAAATAAGTTTGAACAATGCATCAATTTTAGAAAATTGCTTCTTAATTACAAAAATCCGACGAAAGATTGATGTTTAAATTATTCCTTGACATCAATAAAGCATTTCTTATTTATTTATAATTTTAGATCATTTTTATAGTTTTTTTTAAGTTTAAAAAAAAAAAATTTGAGGCTTACGCTTTGCGCCTCGAGGCTTACGCCACGCCTCAGATTTTGGTGGAGCGCCTCGCTACGCCTCAACGCTTTTCACAACACTGCTTCTGAGTGTCCATTTTCTCATCAGTAATCCCTAACCTGTTAATAATATCAAAAGCAAATTTGGTTTAGGTTAGCAAATAACCACGAGGAGAATAAAGTTATAAACTACTTCAATTCTTAGAAAGAATCTGAGAAACCCTAGATGAGTCATTTCAAAATTTTCTTTAAGAATACTTTTCTTATAGTTAACCCCCTGTTTGTCTCCTCCGTTAATTATCATGTCATCGACATAAAGAAGTAGGACAACAATGTGCATTAGATTTCTTAACAAACATGACAGTGTGGCCAAGTTTAATCATTACATAATTAAACCTGTCATACCAGGCCTTAGAAGTCTGTATCAAACCATATAAAGCTTTTCTTAAATGAAGAACCTTTTCAGAAGAAACCTTAAATCTAGGATGCGGTTCTATATAAACTTCCTCTTTTAGTTCTTCATTTAAAAAGATATTTTTTGCATTCATTTGATAAATGATCCAACCCTTAACAATAACCACAACTACGAGGGTTCTAACAGAGGTCATCTTAACTACATGTGCAAAGGTTTTATCATAATCTGTACAATATTCTTGAAAATAACCTTTAACCACTAATTTAGCCTTGTATTTTTCTAAGGTTTGATCACTTTTGGTCTTAACTTTACAACCTATGGTTTTTTCCCTTTTGGTAGGTCTTTTATCTCCTAAGTTTTAGATTTTTCAAAAGCCTCTAATTTATCATTCATAGCTCCTATTTATTCAGGGTAATTTTTGGCTTGGTTATGTGGTAGCCTCAAAATAGAAAATAATTTTAGCTAGATGGGCTCCATATTGAGTAGAGAATGATTCATATGATACAAATTTATCAAGAGGTCTAGAAACTCTATTAGATCTTCTTAAATTACTTTGTTCTTGTCCTTCTAGTGTGAAATATTCTTCCAAGGCATTAGCTTGTCTATCATTTCCTCGCCTACTATATTGAATTATAGTAAGTTTAGTTTTAACCAAGGTTGTAAGTATCATATTGTTACCCATATCGGTCAGGCCCAAAAAAAGATACGTATCGTAAAAAATCATAATTTTTTAAAAAAATAAAAAAATTCAAAAAAATTCAAAAAAATTCAAGAAAAAAAATAGAAAAATTCTAAAAAAATCATAACACATGAAACAATGATAAATTGCATAAAATACAACCATAGAATCACATATGAAACATTTATGTCTCTATGAGTTGCATAAGACATCATCAAGCATCAACTATCTCATCAGAACGATGCAAAATATTAAAGATCTTGCAATTAAGTCCTTGAGGAGAAAAATGGTGGAAATGCACTCTTGAGCAAACCGCAAAAGCCCTCTCCCTTGCGCACAGATCGGCCCCCAAATCGCTCTCACAATTTTTAGGGTGTGTGGATACCCCTCTAATGGCATCTACATAAATGAGGAAGTCGACCCTCAAGAGGTCTTTAAAACCCAAAAAATAAAAATAGTAAAATATGATTCAACCCTTTTTAAAGTACGTTGAAGGTGTATCGTACGATACACCGTGTATGGTCGCCCTGTAATGCTTGTCTTATAGGCAGAGTGGTCTGACCAAACGAGGTTGGTCTGTAGACTAAGTTAGTACCTTGTTTCACACGAGGGTTTTCCCTTGAACTCATTGATTGTGAGCAGGAAGTCTTGTCTAAATTACATTAAACAAAGACAAAGACAAAGACAAAGACAAAGACAAAGACAAAGACAAACTTTTGGGGCAAAAGCATCGAAAAAGGACTTGAGATATTTTTAGACTTTTTGAAAAGTGTGAAATGGTTCTGCTTCAGAAATGCATCTTTTAGGATAAAGGATTGGGTTTATGACAATTTATGTGCTCGTCGAGGTTTCAAATTGCTCCATCAATGTGGGACTTCCTCCTTCCGTCCATGCATCAATGGGTTTTTGAAAGGATGTCCTCCAGTTCTTATGGTAGATGATACAATCCTAAAAAGAAGATACATGAGTATATTGTTGTCAACGCATAGTATTGATTCTTATGGTGAGATGTTTTCGGTAACATTTGCAGTTGTGGATAAGGAGTCGAAGGATTCATGACGTGTTTTTTGGAGCATGTGAAGGAAGAGTTCACTGTCTTCGATGAATATAAAGAAAGATTACAATATACAATTATCTCAAATAGGTATGAAGGTCTAAAGTATGTTGTCCCTCACATATAACCTACATGTTATGTTGGATATTTCATAAAGCACTTGACGAAAAATTCTTTTAAAAAAATTGGTTCACCACTGAGTGCACTTTGGTGGAGCGCAACCACAAGACAACAACACAATTATTTTCTTGAAAAAATCCAGGAGAAAGATGAAGCCACATACCCTTATACTGCTACTGACATGGATCCAAAATATTGGGCTAACTATCACTTTCCAAGAAGAACATATGGGTACCGAACTTCTAATATAATGGAGAGCTTCAATGCTTGAATTCTCGCCATATGTGATAAGCCCCTAATTCCTCTTATTGAGAGGCTTCGTATCGTGCTGATAAAACTTTTCGAAAAAGAAAGAAAATCAAAGAGCAAATGATAGGCTTTGTGGTGCCTAAGGTAAAAGAAAAGATAGAGGAACTGTAGATAAAGGTACAACAAGTACGTGTGCAAGTAGTACATTGCCATTGACGTCGGTACAAAGCCCGCGACCAATCTCACAGTTATAATGTTGATCTTGACAAGCAAAAATGTTCTTGTGAAGAGTAACATGTTAGTGGGATTCTATGCGAACATGTGATCACATGCATTTTGTATAAGGGCAAGCTACCAGAGGATTACTGCGATGATATTCAAGTTAAGTTTTACAACAGATCTTATTTTAGGAATAGAGAAATTTGAAAACTTTTTAAAATTCTCAATTCCTTTTATGTCAAGAGAAGAACCATCAACAATAAAAACATGAGTTCTACTTGAATTAGTGCCATAATTGGATAACAAAGAATCGTTTGGGGTCATGTGAATGGATGTTCCATAATCCAAGTGCCAAGAAATCTTACCAGGAGGTGAGGAGGTAGAGATCGCAATGCTCATGATGGAAGATGATGAGTTCTCGAAAAGCAGTTGTAGAGCTTCCACCAATTGGGACAATGTCATGATTCTAATGGATTTAGAATCTCATTCGGATCCATTCTTGTCCTCTTGGGAAGCACCTACTGACACCATTTTCTTCTTATTCCTTCTTTTGAACTTTGTGCAATAGGGCTTGATGTGTCCTGATTCTCCACAATTATAGCAAATGATCTTCTTTCTCCCATCATCATTACGTAGCTTCTCAAAACGATGCTTTATGAAATGAAGAGGCTTGTAAGTATTTGTGTTGGCTCTAGGTCTAAAAATGACCAATACATTATCTTTAATTTTCTTGGATTTAGACAAGCCAACACTTTATGTTGGGGATGGGCAACAGGCTGGGCAACTCGATGCGCTAAGCCGACCTGGCCCGCCATGGGTAGGGTTTGGGCCAAGGTTTTAGGCCTAGGCCCATAAGGTATCGGGCCGAAACCCTACTCATTATATATGTAGGCCAGGCTTGAGTCGGCCTGATAGGCCTGAGTTAGTTATTAATTTTTTAATAATATAATTTTTTTAAAAATTAACTGTTGCATAATAACTTGGTAACTATTACTATTTACTTAATTAGTCACATTAATTTTATGAAAACTATTAATTGGGTGCATGAGAAGTTGGGAACTTGTTAATTATTACAATTTACAAATGGATTTGGACAGGGCCGAACTGGACCTGACCCGCTTCATGTTGGCCTATTGGGCCAATGGGCTGCTCTTCAAACCCAAGCTCGTTAAGAACCGGGCCAAAACCCGGCCCGTTAGTAAACAGGTCGGGCCATCTCCGGGCCAAGCCGCACTTAAAGCCCGCAGGTCAAGCTTTAAACGAGCCCTGGCCGGTCCGGTCCGATGCCCACCCCTACTTCATGCAGGGGTGAAAATTTTCTTGCGATGGATGATAGTCACCCACACTTGTTCATACTTGGTCCTAAGACCCTTCATAAATTGAAAGAATTACTCTTCAAGAATTTGATTTTTTCTTTGAAGAACATCATCAGGGATCTCCCAAATAGGCTCCAACTTGGCCGTTTGATTCCAAAGTCTTTTAAGAGTAAATTTTTCTCCTTGCTTGCAATTGTAGATGCGGTCTTGTAAATCCCATTTATGTGCGGCATCCTTTTGAGTGAGTTTGTTTAATGAAAACCCATGCTTCATCGACTCTATCAAATTGAAGGATGTTGGTACATGGTTCTTCATTCATGATTCCCATGAAGAGAGAGAGATAACTTTGGTGTGACCAACCTCCCATTCTTTATGAGCTTTCTTGTAGTCTAATAAGGCATTTTCTCTTTCGCTTCCTTTAAGTGTCACATCATTTGATGTACCATCTTCTTCCACCACAAATTTTGTGAGAATAGGTTGAGGTTTCGGTGTAGAGCCATCAATATATTGCTACAAGTCTTTGCCTACAAGGATTTTCTTCCTCAACATGTTGTAGTTGCTACCATCAAACTGTAATGAAGTGTCGAATAAGAGGAGCGATATCTCCAAGAGCAAACAAGAAAGCACACACATACGCAAATAGCCACTAATGGGCAAGATTACAACAAAACCACAAAAGTGGCAAAACACCCAAAAGAAGAGGAAAAATATATTTCACTCAAGGAGGCTTCAAAGAAGCATGAAGAATACATGGGGCCAAGCCCCTTATTTATACACACAAAGGGACCCAAGGAGGGGATCCCATAGAGTCGTTGGAGCCCCTCCAACGGTCATATTTATGACCGTTGGAGGGGTCCAACGACTCTATGTGGACCCCTCTCAAGTAATAAAGAAAGAAAAAAAAAGAAAAAGGAGAAAAGAAAGAAAAGAAAAGAAAAAGAAGCGCATATTTTTTAGGATATGCGCGTACAATGCGAAAAGACTAATTTGCCTCTATTGGGCATTACAAAAGAATATATATATATATATATATATAGATAGACACATAGATATACATATATGTAATATATATGTGTATGTGTCATAATCTAATTGAATGGTGCCCCGTAAAAACTCATCACGAACATAATGACAATCCATCTCAACGTGCTTTGTTCATTCATGAAAGGTGTGATTGCTGGCAATATAGATAGAATCTTTGTTGTCGCAACACAGCTTCGAAGGAGTTGAGAATGAGACGCCCATATCTTTAAGCAAACTTCTTAACCATACAATCTCAGTGGTGGTAGTGGCCATCGCACGATACTCTGCTTCGGTAGAAGAGAGAGAAACTTTCTGTTGCTTCTTGCACTTCTATGAAATAAGTGACTCTCTAAGAAACACACAATAACCTGTGGTGGAAATACGATCATCGGGGTTACCTCCTCAATCAAAGTCAGTATAAGCAAGTAAAGTAAGAGGTGAATAAGAGGGTAAGAATAATCCTTTAGTTATGGTGCTTTTCAAATATCTGATAATTCTCGTGACTGCGACCATATGAATGATAGAAGGAACAGTCTGAAATTGACTTGCACTATGAACCACATGAGAAATATCGGGCCTGGTGATAGATAAATATGTTAGTGACCCAATCAACTGACGATAAAGTGTGAGATCTGCTAAAGGAGTGCCATCATTGGCTCTCATCTTGGCGTTGATCACTTCTGGCGTCTCCACCTTGTCATCGGTCAACCCAGATCGGGCAATAATGTCGGAGGCAAGCTTCATCTGAGAGAGAACATACCCCTTGGGGGAGTATGCAACTTCAATTCCTAAAAAATACCTTAGATAACCAAGGTCAGACATATCAAAATTTTCTTTAAGAATATTTTTAATAAGGTCAATACCCTTTTTATCATTACCTGTGGTAATCATGTCATCAACATATAACAATAGAATTATAATGTGCTTATTAGAAGTTTTAACAAACAAAGCAGTATCAGTATAGCATGAGGAAAAACCATTATCGAGAACTACTTTGCTAAAAAGATCATACCATGCTTTTGGTGCTTGTTTAAGACATAGAGAGCTTTATTTAACTTTAGAATGTTTCTTTTACCAATTTCAAGACCTGGTGAATGATCCATAAGAACTTCTTCACATAGAGTTCCATTTAAAAACACATTTTTAACATCAAGTTGATATATCGGCCATTACTTAATGGAGGCTAAGGCAATTAATGTTCTCACACTAGTCATTCTAGCTACTGGAGCAAAGGTTTCTTCATAATCAATCCCATATTCTTGGGCATAGCCTTTTGCAACCAAACGAGCTTTGTATCTTTCTAGAGATCCATCACATTTGGTTTTGACTTTATATACCCATCTACGCCCAATTGCCTTTTTTCCTAATGGTTGACGAATAATGCTCCAAGTTTGGGCTTTGTTAAGAGCCTCTAATTCAATTTTCATAGCTTCAATCTAATGTAGATGATCTTTGACTTCTTTAAATGAAGTAGGCTCATGATACAAATGTATTAACATGAGACAAGCCCTATAATTAGGTGAGAAAGATTCATAAGATACAATTTTTTGTGGTGGCCTACTATTACGAGAAGATCTCCTGGGTGGATCAATAGGTTCTTCTAAAGAGAAGTCCTGAGAATATCTGTCAAGAGCAGGTTAATGTTCACTTCCTAACCGTCGGTTATATACATTTATATCTGTTGAAGATAACTAGGGTTTTGCGCAGTTCAGAAAAGAGAGAGAGAGTAAAGGAGAGAGAGAGAGGGAGATAGAAAGTAAGAAAGAATCATTATATTCTTATTAGGTCTAATCTCACTTAAATAGAGAGATTAGAAACACACATTTACAAAAATACCCTTTGCTACAATGAAGAAATATGATATACCCAACCTATTTAAATAAATATAAGAGTACCTTGTACCATGACTGTTTCTCAACACTCCCCCTCAAGCTGGAGCATATATATATCAATGATGTTCAGCTTGTCACAACACTTTGAAAAACTTGAACTAGCTAGGGGTTTTGTGAAAACATCAACAATTTGGTCTTCTGAAGATATATGCTTGGTACAAATGTTCCCAGTTTGTACCAAGTCACGTACATAGTGGCAATCCACTTAAATGTGCTTTGTCCTCTACACTCGACCTAGCAACAACAATTTGTTTCTTACTTC
The DNA here is from genome assembly GCF_984573655.1 of Nuphar pumila. Lineage (NCBI taxonomy): Eukaryota > Viridiplantae > Streptophyta > Magnoliopsida > Nymphaeales > Nymphaeaceae > Nuphar > Nuphar pumila. The sequence goes on from NC_143255.1 coordinate 118,851,803, forward strand.
TCCAAGTAACCAGATTTCCTCCAACAAACACACATAATCTTGTTGTTGACTTTCGATCAACAACCGACCCTGCATAATCCGCATTTGAGTAGGCAATAACATCTAGAGAGAGATTTTGTCTAAACCATAGTCCTTTTCCAGGGGATAACTTTAGATATTTGAGGATCATCATTGCAGCCTCCCAGTGAGCCTTTGTAGGTTTGTCCATAAACTGACTAATCTTGCTCACGGCTAAAGATTTATCAGGTCTAGTTTCAGTCACGTATAATAGCTTGCCAACTAAGGAACAATAACTGCTATTGTCCACATACTCTGATTTTTCATCAAACAGGTGAGCCTTAGGATCCATAGGAATCCTTGCAGGTTTGGTACCTAACATCCCTGTCTCCTTTAGCAAGTCCAAGACATATTTTCGTTGGGACAAAACCAAGCCTTCTTTACTCCTTGCAACCTCTATGCCCAAGAAATATCTGAGTGGTCCCAGATCCTTAGTTACAAAGTGTTTTTGTAGGTGAGACTTGGTTTCAGAGATGTCTTTTTCATTGCTACCTGTGATTATAATATCATCAACATATACTACCATAACCACAATCCCTGTACAAGTCTTTTTAATAAAAACAGAATACTCTGAGGCAGATCGAACAAACCCAAATGCTGACATGACCTCAGCCAGCTTGGAGAACCATGCACGAGGACTCTGCTTGAGACCATATATTGCCTTGTTCAACTTGCAAACCTTCTGACACTCCCTGAACTTCGAAACCCAGGGGTTGTTGCATGCAAACTGTCTCCTCCAAGTCTCCATATAGAAAGACATTCTTCACATCGAGCTGACAGAGAGACCAACCATGGTGCACGACGACTGACAAGACAAGACGAATAGTCCCAAGACGAGCAACAGGAGAAAATGTTTCAATGAAGTCCACCCCTTAAGTCTGAGTATAGCTTTTTGCAACCAGACAGACTTTAAACCTTTCAATCGATCCATATGAGTGATACTTAATAGTATAAACCCATTTACAACCGACAATATCCTCCTCAGGTGGAGGATCAACTAAGTCCCATGTTCTCCGAGAAAGCAATGCATCCATTTCATCCTACATGACCTTCTCCCATTTGGGATCTAGAAGAGCTTGATGATGATTTAGAGGAATTGATGTAGAAGATAGTGCTAATACAAAATTCTTCATATTTCCACCGAGTCTGGCCTCAGAAACAAACTGAGAAATAGGATGAAGTGTACATTGCCTTTGTCCTTTTCGAAGAGCAATAGGTAAATCATCATCAACAATAGGCTCGTCAGTAGGGTCAGGAACACTTACCTCTGGAGGAGCCGATGGCAAAGGCACAAAGTTGAGTGGAGCTCGATGTGTGTACACCACAGGAGGATTTTTGTAACGTGACAGAACCGGGCTTGGAATGAGAGGCTCAAGACTGACAGACTCCAATGGAAATGGAGGGACGAGAAGATGAAATGAGTCACCTTGGCTAGCATGTAATCTTGGAGAAGTACTAGAAAAATATGGGATAGACTCAAAAAATGAAACATCCGCACTGACATACTCTTTCTGGGAAATGGGATCATAACAACGATATCCTTTTTGGTGTTTGGGATACCCAACGAAAACACATTTTATAGATTGGGGTGACAGTTTATCTCGGGTGGGACCAAGTTTATGAACAAAGCACACACAGCCAAACACCTTTGGAGAGATAGGAAACAATGAAGCTTCAAGTTTAAGAATTTGAATGAGAATGCGATCCCCCACAGAGGTTGAAGTCCTACGATTTATTAGGTATCCTGCAGTTACAACCACATCTCCTCAGTAAGACGCGAGCATATTAGACTGAATCATGAGGCAACGGGCGACATTTAAAATGTGTCTATGCCTGCGCTCCGCTACTCCATTTTGTTGAGAGGTATGAGGACAGAAAGTTTGAGGTTGGATTCCAAGATTTTTGTAAAATTGTAATAATTCAGAGGATTTGAATTCAAGAGCATTGTCAGTGCGAACAACTTTGACGCAAGAATTAAACTGAGTTTTTATTTCAATAATCAAAGATTTAAGAATAATGGGGGCTTCAACCCTATCTTTTAACAAGAATACCCAAGACAATATGGAAAAATCATCTACAATGACTAAATAATAACGACACTTAGAACGACTAGGAATTCTACTTGGATCCCAAACATCAACATGAAGAAGATCAAACAAATTTTGACTTGAAGGACTCTGACTAGACGGAAATAAACTCCTATGATACTTCCCAAGCTGACATGCTTCACACAGCAGAGTAGAGGACGACGAGATATGAAGAATGACTCTACGCAATTTAAGCAACGGAAGATGACCAAGACGATGATGCCAAAGCAACAGATTAGAGGATGACTCAACTGCCGAATGAATAGAGCCAACAGGTTGGTGTAGATAATAGACTCTACCTTCCTCATAGCCTCCACCAATCGTCTTCTCCGTCAGCAAGTCCTGAAAAGTGCAACAAGTAGGATCAAATATTAGTCTACAATTCAATTCTTTTGCAAAACGACTAACAGATAGCAAATTTTGGGGGAATGAAGGGGCATGAAGAACATTTGATAACTGTAGAGTAGGGGAAATAGAGATATTTCCCTGGCCAACAATGAGAAACATTACCATGTTGTGGTATATCATTATGATGTGAAATGCCATCACAAGTATCATCGCAAATAATTGCATCATGGGATTCAATTCTAGGAGCTAGATCAAATAGGAAGGAATAATCAATGTTTTCTCTAAATGTGTGAATATCAAAATCATTTTGTTCTTCAAGAAAGTTTACATTTCTTGATACATAGAGTTTATTATTTTGAATATCATAGCATCTATAGCCTTTTTTATTTTCACCATAGCCAATGAACACGCATTCAAGAGCTTTGGGTGATAATTTATCTTGTCCTTGAATAAGTACAAAGCATTTACATCCAAATATCCTTAGTCTATTAAAACCTGAAGTAATTTTAAATAATTTTTCAAAAGGTGAAACATTTTTTAAAGAAGAAGAGGGCATACGATTGATAAGGTATGTTGCGGTAAGAAGAGCTTCGACTCAAAAGTTTTTAGGAACATTTTTAGAGACAAGAAGTGTTCTTGTAGTTTCAATTAAATGTCTATGTTTCCTTTCCGCAAGACCGTTTTGTTGTGGAGTTTTAGGACAAGATCGTTGGTGCACAATTCCATTTGTTTTGAAATAATTTTGAAAATATTTAGACATATATTCACATCCAGAATCAGATCTAAATATAGCTATATTGTTTTGAAATTGATTTTGAATAAGAACATGAAATTCTTTAAAATGAGTGAAGATCTCAGATTTGTTTTTAATAATGTATACCCATGTATATCTAGTAAAATCATCAATAAAAGTAACATAGTAGGAATAACCCCCTTTGGACATAACGGGTGCCGACCTCCATACATCAGAATGCATAAGTTCAAAAGGTATTTTTGACACAAAGTACTATGCGAATATGAAAGCGAATGGATCTTTCCAAGAATACAATCATTGCATGTAAATGTATTTGTATTACAAATTTTTTCCAAAAAAGGAAAAAGATACAACTTTGAAATACTAGGATGTCCAAGCCTCTTATGCCACGTCTCAATATCTTTGGATTGAACATGATTACAAAATGATTTGGGTGGTAAAGACAAAAGATTCATATAATAAAGATCCCCTCTTCTATGGCCTTGCCAATCCGCTTCCCAGACCGGAGATCCTGCACATAACAATGGGTAGGTAAAAAAGTGACATCATATTCAAAATCGACAATTTGATAAACGAAAAAAAGATTTAAATTAAGTTTTAGAATAATTCGGATTTTGGGAACAAAAAAATCTTTGTTTTGGTCATAAGTTTTCTCAAGGTTTCTAATGCCTTCAACATCCAAGGATGTTCCATCGGCAGTGGAAACATAAGACTTGAATTTATTGAGACTTGGTTTTGACAAAAGTGATGCATTCAGAGTCATATGAAAGGAGGCACCCGAGTCAAGAATCCAAGAGGTCATACTTGGGAAGGATGAGATGGCGTCACCGGAAGTGGATGGTGTAGAGGATGATTGAGTGAAGTTCATTTTCATGAATTGTTGAAGAGTTTCGGTAAGATGAGCAATGGACTCCTTTATGTTTTCATCTTTCTTTGAATCTTCATTCGTAGGAATTTCCCCAACGGAAGCTACATTCTTTTTAAACCTTGGACAATTCGAACGAATATGACCCGGTTCATTACAATTATGGCAAATAATTTTTCTTCCTCCACCACCATTATTTTTCCAAAAATGGAGTGGTTTGTATGGCCTTACATTGTTGCCGGGTCTAGACACGGCATGAACTTCATCAACATTCTTTTTTAAGGCCAAACGAGTTTCTTCTTGACATAAATCAGCCAAAATGTCACTTAGAGGAATAAAAGCCCTATGAAGGAGGGATCCTCTTAATTGCTCAAACTCGGGACGAAGCCCATGAATAAATTGGAAAATCTTTCTTTCTTCATTTGATCTTGCCTCATGGCAATAGCACTACCTTCCCATTGTGGTTCAAGAATGACAAGTTTATCCCATAAAGAAGATAGGGTACTATAATAGTCCCTAATACTCATATCACCTTGCTTGGTTTCTCTTACTTTTTCTTGTAGGAAGAAATGTCTAGCAAGATCTTTTTGAGTGTACATGCCTAAGAACCAAGCTTCATCGACCTTCTTAAACTTTGCAAGATTTGTGCAATTTTTTAACTCAACATTATTCATGAACCATGCTAAAATTTTAGCATGCTCACTTTCCCAATATTTTATTTTCGAGGAGAAGTCAAGAATAACATTCTCTTTTTCTTTTTCATTCAATGCTTTTTCCTCATTGCCTTCAAACTTGATTAACTTCAATTGTGGTTCCGGAACGGTTCCACACGTATAACCTTAAAGTTTTTTACCTTTGAGGTTATTTTCCATAGCGGCCGCCCACATAAGATAATTGGTCCCATCTAACTTAAATGAGAGGTCGATTTTAGTGTCATTGTTGGCCATTTAGAGAAAAAGAATTTGAGATCAAAGAAATAAGATATATTACTTGACAAGAAAGGATCTAACCTTGCTTTGATACCATGTAATAAAGTGCCGAATAAGAGGAGCGATATCTCCAAGAGCAAACAAGAAAGCACGCACATACGCAAATAGCCACTAATGGGCAAGATTACAACAAAACCACAAAAGTGGCAAAACACCCAAAAGAAGAGGAAGAATATATTTCACTCAAGGAGGCTTCAAAGAAGCATGAAGAATGCATGGGGCCAAGCCCCTTATTTATACACACAAAGGGACCCAAGGAGGGGCTCCCATAGAGTCGTTGGAGCCCCTCCAACGGTCATATTTATGACCGTTGGAGGGGTTCAACGACTCTATGTGGACCCCTCTCAAGTAATAAAGAAAGAAAAGAAAAAAAAAGAAAAAGGAGAAAAGAAAGAAAAGAAGAAGAAGAAGAAGAAGAAGAAGAAGAGCATATCTTTTAGGATATGCGTGTACAATGCAAAAAGACTAATTTGCCCCTATTGGGCATTACAAAAGAAATATATATATATATATATATATATATATATATATATATATATATATATATATGTAGATAGACATAGACATATATATGTAATATATATGTGTAGGGGTGGCAAAATCTGAACCCGCCAACCCGCTTCTTAGGCGGGTTCGGGTTTGGCTTAAGCGGGTTTGTGTCGTAAACGGGTCGACCCGCCTAACCCGTTTATTAAACAGGTTGGGTTCATGTTAGGGGTATGCCAACCCGCCAACCCGGCTGACCCATTTAATAAACGGGTTAGGCGGGCGGGTTAAATGGGTCAGTCGGGCGTGTCAACCCGTTTACCCGAACCCGACCCGCCAACCTCCCGCCAACCCGTTTACCTGACCTCGACCCGTCCGCCAACCCGTTTACTCGAAACCGACCCGCCAACCCGTTTACCCGATCCCACCCATTTATTAAATGGGTTAACCGTGTCGTGTCGTGTTACCCGTTTAATAAATGGGTCGGGTTCGTGTTTGCCACAGCCGACCCGTTTAATAAACGGGTCGGGTTCGTGTTGCTTTATGCTGACCCGCCGACCCGACACGCCAACCCGACCCGATTGCCACCCCTATATATGTGTATGTGTCATAATCTCTCTCTCTCTCTCTCTATATATATATATATATATGTATAACATATTTTAACACAAACTTGATGGGAACAACCATAATATCTTCCTTGTCCCCATGTCAAAGGGAAGAATCGAGGAAAGAGGTGAAAGAGAGATAGAGAGATAATGGGGTGGATGATGAAAGGTTGAGCTCCACGTAGCAACAATCTCACGAGATCATGGACCTCCAACACATGATCCACGATCATACAAACCCACAACCTCATGAGCTCAAGGCTCTGATACCATGTAATGAAACAAGAGTGTGCACAAGTAGATGCCACTAAGGGCTACACAAATACAAAAGTGTGCACAAATACAAAGCTACATAAAGCAAACACAAAGAGCCTCTATGGGAAAATACAAGTCCTCAATAGATAGCACAAGCACAAGTCACTAAAGGGCTAACACTTAAAAACTAAATAATGTTCAAGAGAAGCATATAATATGTGGGTTAGATCTCACATATTTATACAACAAAGAATAGGAGAGAGGGAGCTCAACTAGCCATTGGGCTAGTCCAACGACTACAAGAAAACTTACAAAAGTGCCCCTAATGGGCACTATCTATTACATTAAAGTAAAAATAAAAATAAAAATAAAAACAAAAACAAAAGAAAAATACAAATAAGAAAAAAATACATAAAAATCCTAATATAAATATATTATCACATAATGCAATGTATATATATTAATATATATTTACAAAGAGCTAAGTATTTTAATAAGTACATGCAATTATTTATATGGATGATCAGGTGGTCCCTCTTTCTAGGCATTCCTACCCTACTACTAAGGCATGCATGTTTGTGACAAAGCAAAAATTCAATGCAAGTTGTTGAATGGTATACAATTTATCAATTATTGACAACTAATAGTTTGTACTTTGTAGTCTTCAGCTGTTTATTCTTGGTTACTGTAACCATCATTTTTGAAGGTTTCAGACTAATGGTCTAATCTTAGTCTGGTTTGCAATGGTAATGGACAAGGAAAGAACCATTAGGGGTGATTTGGATGAGTACAAACTGATTTATATCTGCTTTTTGCACTTACTTTTGTTATTGCTTCTGTGCTGATTTGTTACTTTACAACATTGTCCTATTTGACCTTGTTGGGCATTTTTCTCATGATGCAATAACGTGCTTTTATTAGGTCTGCTACTTGATTTAGTTTCTGGCTTGAATCTTATTCTTATTATCTGTCTTTTCGTTTTTTCCCGTTACATAGCAATATCTAATTGTTTGATGAATGCAATTTCATGTCTGAGATGTAGTGGAGCGTTTTTCATTTGGAGTTAGGAACCCAACATCTTTTCTAGCTGGTGCCATGGTGAGAGTTTTAAGCATTGATTATTAAATTAAGCTTTGCTCTTTCATTCTCGTTTGTTTTGATAGTGCTGGTGGTGAAGCATAGTCACCTCTACTTTTGAATGTGAGAAAGAACAAAATACAAGTTTTGATCTTATATTTTTCCATTGACAGAGGATGGACTGTGGTCTGTGTGTTTTGACCTGATTTAGTTGGTCATTGTGATTAACATGTAACTTGCTAATAAGTGCAGGGAATATCATCAGGGCGATTTTTTGCTGGTGTCTGTTGTGGCGGCTTGATAACTCTTCCAATCCAGGTCATCCATTTGCATTATTTTGTGGTCTGGTTATCTTTCATGTCTTCTCGCTGAAAATGATAGAGAAATTGCCTGTCGTAGAACATGGTGACTGGTGGTTGCATGCCATTGAAAATTTCTGTTTTAGTACTTTCTATCTAATAGAACTTTTCCCATTCTTTAAAAGGTATATTTTCAAAAATAATGAAGTGCCAGCTGAGTTTTCCATTATCACCTGTTCTCCCCTGCAAAACCCAGTCCCCCAAAACAACTAAAGAGAAAACACACACGCACAAAAAAAGAAAAATTCAGTTCTTTTCCCTCTTGCAAAAGAAAAATTACACCTTTATTGAACCATGTAACAGATAAGGCATATTGACTTTCTCATAGCATCAGTGTTAGCCGAATTTTTCTCGAGATTTTAAATTTATTGTGATCTCAGTCACTAAGGGATCATTTGTTACAACATGGTAGGGCGGAACACCTTTTGCCATGAAAGAGGCTAAATGGATGCAAAGTTGTTCCCTCGGGGGGGGGGGCAACTTGATTTTGCTGGCATAATGGCCTTTGCCATTTAATTTGTGGGCCCACTGCCTCTTTCCCACATGGGCGTTAGTTTCACTCCATGAGATAAAAAGGTCCACTTTCACCTGAAAGTGGGCCTCCTTCCCACCATTTGGGGTGAAACAAACGGTTCCTAAGGTCTGATATTTTCCAGAAGAAAAATCCCAATGATTATAACCTAGAGATTCAGAAGTACTGCATTAACATCTTCAATATCTTCATGGCATTTTTGTGAGTCTTTGATGATATTTTCCCAAAATAACTAGGAAAAAGTTTCAATTTTCTTATCTTTGTAAAAGGTTTCCAAATTTCTTTTCCTTCATTTGGGTGACAATAATCTATTCTTTGGGAACTTTCACGAGATGCTCTTGCTGTGAAGAACGTTCAAGAGATGCTCTTGCTGAATATATGGTGAAGTTGAACACAGTTTTCTTACTAACATTTTTTATGATAGGAGGTTATCTGAAAGTCTAAAGGAATGACATAAAACTATTCATAATTTGTGGATATTGATTTATTTTCTTGTCAGCCCTTCGTTGATGAACACTCACCTTTTTTTCCTCCTTTTAATGTGATATTTTCTGACTATGCATTTGTTTGTCTCCTTCAGCTGGCAATTGGTTTCTGGGTGAGAGATCGTCCTGTGGTTGCCATTGCTAGCGTTGCTACAGTTGTGGTACTTGCACACTTTTTGCTCAATTTTCTCACAAAGTTTTGCTGTTTGTGTCAAGGCTGAAACCTTGGGTGATAGTTCATTGGCTTGGAGACTCAAGTGTTATCATGTGCCCCTTAACAGATTTAACCTAGGTTGTCAAATGGCATTAGGAACTGAGCTCAACTCAACATGACCCTCATCAATCTTTAGCTTTTACACATCCTGAAGTCCTTAGCCGACTCCTCGGTTGAGTCAAAAAGGTGCTAGGGAACTAATTTGGGCCATGAAAAATTTGTGGCTGGCAGTCCATTGTATATCTGAACTGCTGGAGCCATGTTCCTTATGCATTATGATTCTTTAATCAAGTTATTCTTCCTATGCTTTTTGAGTCATTAATTGTTTTGTCCAGTCATCCTACTGCTATCTGAGATACTCTTTTGCTTTCACAGGGTATTTGGACCGTGTTTCCATATGTGTTAGCTGCTTTGACAACCCTCTTCCTTTTCCTTCGGCACAAGCTCGCAAAGTAACTGGAATTTCATTACTTGTAGAGCCTGTCAACCCGAGGAGAACCTTCATCTCTGCTCTTTTCTGCCTGAAATAAGTTAATGTTAGTTGATGTAAGATCATGCTCATTTATTCATGAAGAAGTGGTCCATGAGCCATGGACTTTGTTCATTTTCATTCTCCCCTTTATGTTCAAATGAATCAATTTTTATTCAATTCCTAGGATGCCTTTTACTGCAATAAAAGTTTGTGCTTTTTCTTTCTTTTTTCTTTTTTTGAGATAGGCAACCTGGTTGTATGGACCTATTGATAGCCATACTCGACATATCCATAATAAATTAGTTTTGGAGCATGTGGTCTAACATGAATTAACCAGAAATTCTGTCAAATTTTATCAAACAAGTCAGAGAAAGACTTGTTCTGATCTTAATGATGTCAAATATTGGGTTTTTTCGTGCACCCACTTATCCAGAAAACCGGCGGCAAGGTCGCATTGAAACACTGACCACATCCTGGACCAGGTCCAAGCTTGATGTGCCCTTGGAGGATCTGGGTCAAAACCTGTGTGCGGTTTAGAAGAAATTAAAGAGCTGTTTGGATACATACATTTATCCATCTACACTATAACGATAAATCCAAATTATCCCTGTTTTTCTTGATAAGTTGCAATCCCCCAAGTGATACTATGAGCATTATTTTCTTTTACATTCCAACATAGTGCTACATTGCAGAAGCTTTATGATTTGACAACCATAGTTGGCAAACTATGAGTGTCAACTCGAGACTCGCCCGAGTTGGCTCGGATCGGGACCTAACCGAGTTAAAAAAAGTTATATAACTCGGTTAGGACCAAAATTGACTGAATCACATTTTGACTCGGTCGATTCAGCTAAGACTCGATTGAGTTTATCATTGACTCGGCCTAGTGTTAGCTACTACAACAACAACAACAACTCCTTCATCCCAAAACAATTGGGGTCGGCGATATGAACCAAAAAAGAAAATCATTCTGGGTCTTCCACATGAATCCTTCTCCTCCAATCATTTCTATCCAATGTCATGTCCTCGGTGAGGTTCAAAGCATTCATATCTTTTCCTATCATCTCCATCCATGTCTTCCTAGGCCTACCCCGATCTCTTTTAACTAATATATTTTTCCATTTCTCCATCCTTCTAACTGGAGCATCATTAGGCCTTCGCCGAATATGTCCAAACCACCGTAAACGATTCTCTCTCATCTTATTTTCAATGGGTGCAACGCCCACCTTCTTACGTATCTCCTTGTTCCGAATCTTATCTTTTATTGTATTTACACACATCCATCTCAGCATAGGCATCTAAACTACACTCATTTTTTGAATATGATGTCTCTTTTAGTGTTAGCTACCATGTTGAAAATTAAAGGTTTTGCTAAAAATTTAAAACATTAACTAAGCATTAAATGCTTTCAAATTTTCAAAGTTAGATTTGAAAAGCTTTCTACTTTCCAAAGTTGCATTTGGTGTTGGTACTTGGTTAATGAAAATTTATTAGCATTGGAGGGAGAAATAGAGAGGATAAATTAAAGGATAATATTTAACATTGAAATAATGATAATAAATAGACATTTATCAAAATGATACTATTTTAATGCATACAAATAACTCTCATGCAATTATCTACATTTTCTGAAAAATTTATGTTTAGAATATAAAATATCATGATTACAACGTGATATTTTTGTATTATCAACTATATTATGATATTTTGCAAATAACACACTATTTTTCAATTTCGAATAGTGAAAATACCATTTTTTAATATTTTAAAAATATACTTAATATTTGTCACTATGTATATATATATATAATTTTTGAACTTATGTTTATTACTATATATAATAAATCGCACTAATATTTTATTTTTTATTTTCTTATCATAAATTACATACGTATTATTTATTTGTAATAAATTAAATAAAAATTCGTGACTTGCCCGAGTCCCGAGAATGTCAACCATGTGGACAACTATTATCTGGTCCATGGGTTACTGGGTATATTTGAACGGAAATCCACTCGGCCAGCCCGAGTCCCGAGAATGAAAAAAATTCTAGACAAAATATATGCTATTTAAGCACCTACATCTGTCACATTATTATGCGATATGGACTCTAGAGGAATATGTGATTTTGTGGCTTTTGCCAAAAGTTAGGACACATGGATACACACTTATATATATTTAATATACAAAAACTTCCATATTAAGGCTATGTTTGCGAGCAGAATTGAGAAGATAGGAGGGGAGATGGAGATGGATCAAGTCCCCTGTTTCGACTAAGGCTTGGGAGCCCCGGTTTGGAAGATGGGGTTTGAGAGGTGATGCAGGAGCGAAACGAAGCAATTCGGGTCTCAGGAATCCATTTGGATCTTGTTTTAGTTTAGGATTTTTTTTTATTTGACTGTTATTTAGAACTAGATCTCTCTTATGTAATGGATCTATCTCAGATTCAATTTAGAAATATGATTTATCTCTCTTATGTAATGGATCTATCATCTGTCTCATATTCATTATAGGAATTGTTATGGATTGATGAATGATTGATTCTTGTCATTTTTTTTTAATTTTTGTAGTTAATTATTATTTTTCATTATTATTTTTGCTTTTAATAATATATATTTTCTGCATCTTCGGGATTGAAGGTGCATTAAATGGTATAAGAGCCACGTCTCGATGTGGAGACTGACATGTGCGATGTAAAACAACAAATCAGCGAGATGATGCAAAAGAAAATCATGTTGAAAGCACAGCCCTTGTGGATAGCAGGCGGTGGGTGTAAACCCCCACCACCTTTTACCCCCAATTCCGGTGGTGGGAGACCAAGCAATGGATCAGCCCACCAAATAGGTTTGGTCCCCTCAATGCACCATCCAACCGGTTCTCAGCTATTGCAAACCGGTGGTTTATGGACCGGTTCAGCCTGATTCATGGATCCAAATCCCAGTTTCAACCGATCTAAACCCAAACCAATCCCAACAATGGTAAAATCCAACCCAGTTTAACCTGTTTTTCATCCCAAATCCTTCGGGTTGGATCCCAAACTCAAGATTTTACTCTATTTTGTCCCCAAACTTTTTAAATCGGGTCATGCTTGCCCTATCTGATGATCCATTAGAAACCCATTTGACTCAATCAAGAAACTATAGGACCCACAAAGTACAATTACATGGAACTTTTGCATATCGGATCTCACCATCTCCAAAACCTCCTGACCTGCCAATATTGAATCTCCATGTGCAAGATACGACTTAACTTCAATCATTCACGCTGATCGAGAAAAACTGAAAGAAACACAAGCGAATTCAAGCTCCAGAAAGAGCCTTCTCTAACCCGGAGATTGAATAGCGATGATTTTTTTTGACAACCTTAGAACAAATATATGCATGATTGAATCACTATAAAACTTTTTATAGCCTTGGAACACAAATGCATGATTGAATCACTATTTTTTTTTTGACACCCTTAGAACACATATATGCATGCTCGAATCACCATAAATTTTTTTGAGAGATAAGAACACATATATTCATGATTGAATCACTATAATTTCTTTTGAACACCTTGAAAAACATATCTGCATGATTGAATCACTATGAATTTTTTTTGATAGCCTTAGAACACATATATATGCATAATTGCATTACTATGAAATATTTTTGACAGCCTTAGAACACATATAAGCATGATTTAATCACTATGAATTTTTTTTGACAGTCATAGAACACATATATGCACAATTGAATAACTATGATTTTTTTTGACATCCTTAGAACACATATATGCTTGATTTGGTCACTATGAAACTTTTTTTGCTAACTTAGATTATATATTGCATGATTGAATCGCTATGAATTATTGAATCACTATAAATTTTTTTTGAGAACATCAGAACACATATATGCATGATTGAATCACTATAAATTTTCTTTGACAACCTTAGAACACATATCATCATGATTTAATCACTATGATTTTTTTTGACAGCCTTAGAACACACATATGCATGATTGAATCACTATGAATTTTTTTTGACAGCCTCAGAACTCCTATATGCCTGATTCAATCTCTATAAATTTTTTTTGACAACATCAGAACACATATACGCAAGCTTGTATCACTATAATTTTTTTGACAACCTTAGAACACATATCTGCATGATTGAATCACTATGAATTTTTTTTGACAGCCGCAGAACACATATATGCATGATTAAAACACCATGAAAATTTTTAGACCGAATTAAAACACATTTATGCATGATTGAATCAATACAATTCTTTTTTAAAAGCCTTAGAACACATATATACATGATTGAATCACTATATTTTTTTTTGACGACCTTCGAACACATATTTGCATGATTGAATCACGATGAAATTTTTTTGACAGCCTTAGAACACATATAAGCATGATTTAATCACTATTATTTGTTTTGACTGTCTTATAATACATATATGCATGATTGAATCACTATGAAATTCTTTTGACAGCCTTAGAACATGATTTTTTTTTACCAGCCTTAGTACACACATCTGCATGATTGAATCACTATGATATTTTTTTGGGTCAAGATGGCCAAGTCTGCGAAAAGGATCTATAGCGACAGAAAAGAAAAAAAAGTAGATTCTGGTCGGACGACCAAACCTATCAGGAATAGAGTCTGGCAGAATGACCGAACTTGTCATTAACAGAGTCTAGATGGATGACCAAACTTGTCAAAAACAAAGTCTGACTGGATGACCAAACCTGTCAGAGACAACAGAGTAGATGGTGAGCCAACAATAAACAGACAAAGCCTCAGACAACTAAGTCTGCGAAAAAAAGGAGGACAGATGACTAAACCTAATTTAGTTGTCCAACATAGCAGAAAATATTATGGAAAGCAGGAAAAATGCAGGAATGTAGATAGACCCAAGGACTGCCAAGTCTGCACAAATAACATGGGTTCAGTCGTCCAACATAGCAGAAAATAAAAAAAAAATAAAGGCCAAAATATAGGTTTAGCTGCAAAATTTTAAAGAAAAATGAAGTCCTATCATGATCCCCAAAACTATTGATAAAAAAATTGAGACTTACCTTTAAAATTGAAGAAATTTCTTTTTAAAATAATTTGGAGACACCGTTCAAACTTTGACCATCCTTCACAAAAGGGAAGGTAAAGCTAGAGCACACATTTTGATTTTGTAGCACAACTTACATAATAGATAATGCAAATAAACAAAAGAAATAGGTAAGAATCTCCTCTAAATTAATAAAATTAACTAAATGAATAAAATAAATAAATAAAAGAAAAGAAAGGAGAAATAGATAAATAAACACCCTTTTTTTTTTCCAGATCCGAGAATCGTTTTAGGCTTTAGATCTCTTTTCGTCCTTTTTATCTATTCAACAACACTTTCGCAGGAAAGTGAAGGTTTTGTGCAGTTGTTCTGATAAAACCACAACACAATTGAGGAAGATCAAAGAGACGGGTTTTGGTGGTCTTACGCTCGTTCTTCTCAGTGTCAGTGCATAGACATCTTCCTTCTTTTCTCCCTAGGTAACTAACTCTTTACGAAAAAAGGTCGAGTGTTGAATACCTTCAATGCTAATCTACTTCATAGGTTGGATCTTTGAGTAATCTTTTTTTTTTTGATAGAAAAAATATTGAAAAAAAAGAATACAAAAAGAACAAAAAAAGTCCAAAAAGAAAAAAGTAAAGCACAAAAAAAAGCAGTGCATTTAGTCTGACACCTACTCCGGGCCCATGGGGAAATGACAGGCTCTTATCATGGGGTTGTCTTAGGGGTAGAGGTTGGAATAGAAAAATATGTGTTAGGAGAAGACGACTACTTACCTCTAGACCTATGACAAGGTGGCAGGCTTCAGTCATATGTCCTTTAGCGGTAGAAGTTGGATAGTTAGGGGCATACCTCATGGACTGTGAAGTCATAAGATCCATGGTTGCCAGACCTCAGGTCAAAGGATGACAAAAGTGAGGAATAAACCCATTTCGAGTTAAAAATAAAAACCTTAAGAAACTTACCTAGAAAAAAAAGATGCACTTGCAGGCATTCTCATCAAGCACTAGTCCTTCAGGGTTCAAGCCTTAGTGAAGACCATTAGACCCAACATAAATGCCTTGAGATCTAACTTAAAACCAAGGCAAAATTAGAGGAAAAAAATCCTGATGAAGCTGACTGTCGCTACCTTATACTAACCTGAGAAGAGAAAAGTCTAAAGCGTATGAATCTCAAGTTCAAGCATAAACTTTTCAAGAAGATCCTAATTCTTGATAAGAGAGAAAAGAACAAAAATCCTTGACCCTAAATAATCAATCATTCATAGTTGTCATAGGTTACACACTCTACTACTAATGCATGAGTCTCACTACATAAAAGTTCATTGCATGCATCATAATGCACCAAGTAGTCTGTCCATTAGGATCCTGAATCTGAAGAATACCTAGAAAGCTTTGTTCGAAGATCGTAGTATGCCTGACTCTTCTCACTAAGGGCAGGAAGTTTCATTTCTAAATTGATAATCTTAGGAAAGGGTATCTCAGCCCTAAGGCCTTATAGAGGCAACTCTATCTTATTCATGAACCCACAAGAGGCGTAAGACTCCTGAGACTCGCCCTCATGAATTCTCAAAAAAAAATTGTTCAGAAAAACATCAAAAATTAAAATGGGCCTAAAAGGCATGAAAGAGAGACACATTCTTCCTGTGACACCCTGCCTGAAGCCCACCATTTTTTCTTTCTACCATAAATAAAGTATTTTTTTTTTACACTAGCCCTGACCTCGTTCGAAAAGACCACCAAATGGACTTGGCAATCTAGTAGTCCAAAATTGGCCTGACTTTGCTCGATGAGACCACAAACGGTCTTAAAAACTCGATTCACCCTTTGACACTGGCACCGACCCTGCTGGGCAAAGCTGCCAAAATGATATTGGCATTTAGTTGTCCTTGGATTGATCCAACCTCGCTCGGTGAGACCCAAAACCGTCTCGACAATCCAACTCTTCTTTCAGATGTTGGCACCGACCTCGTTCGGCGAGACCAATCACGGTCTCGATAAGCCAATTTTCCTTTAAGCGCTAGCCCGACCTTGTTTGGCATGACTAGATTTAGTTCTGCCAACCTAGTGTTCCAAATCTTGAGTGTTTACTTCTTTGTCATAAACCAAATCACATCGATTAATGACAAAGATGAGCATTTATAGACACCCAATTTTTTTCAAGATGCCCCAAATACTAACATCTTTGGAAGAATCAAGCTGCAGGTTGAAGTTTACAAAAAGGACAATACAAGAAAACCATAGAATCCACTACTTATCCTTGTTGGACGACTATCTCAATTCAGTCGTTTGACCCTAGACGACAAATTTTTGCCCCCTTTTAAGCAAAAAAATTTCAGCAGAGTAAGTGATGCCCCCCCTTTGAAAAGTTTTGAAAATTTTAAATACTAGAAACCAAAAATTTTTGTGATCTCCCCCCCCCCCCGGGCGCCCTGAAAAAGTTTTGAAAATTTTAAATATTAGAAACCAAAAATTTTTTGGCCCCCCTTTAAGCAAAATCCTAAATCTGCCACTAGGTGTTGGTGACCTCAATCGGGATTTTCCTTGTCTTGCAAGGGGCGGGCACATTAAGTGACCCAGTTCTCGGTGAGGATTCCTCATCACCAAAAAAACATCTTAAATGATTATGCACATATAAGCGAGGGAGTTTCGGTCATCAATGATCCATACCAAGTTGAGGATAATATTCCAAGTGTGGTTTGTTAGGTTCCATGCATTTGATTCAGCATCATAAAGTTTTGCAGAAACCTGAGCGACTTGTGAATGTCACCAAGTTGAAGAGACATCACAAGTTTGAAACCCACAGTTGGCATCCCTTGCAAGACAAAAATGCCATGGGCTTCGTTTGGTTGCAATGCACGTGGGGTGGGTCCTTATCCTACTGACTCGTTGGGTCCAGTAGCTGAACTAAGTTGATTTGAGATCAAAAGAGCGGCTAAGTGCCATGCTAATCAGGTGACAACATTGTATGGAGCCTATAGCTACAAAGTGCAGGCCCCACATGAAATATTGTCATGTGATTGCCTGTGTCAAATAGTCATGGCACTTAGCCCAATTTAGTTGTTAACTTGTTATATTTGAAGAACAAAAGCTATACAGGGAAGTGGTGCATTGTAATATCATGCCAAAAAATATTTTTTAACTTTTTAGTTGGTTTTTATGTCATTTCTATGCTTCATTATTTAACATTTAAAATTCAATGACCAACGTGCCCTTCTTAAAACATCAGAAAACTCCACAAAAGTTTGCATCTGTCATGATTTCAAGCAAGAGCCATTCACCCTCTCTCTCTCTTTCTAGAGAGGGCCATGCAAGATCATAAAAACCATTTACACATCTCCCCAAATTGGCCCTTTAATGGAATTTTGTTTTGAATCAATCTTGATTGACAGAGAAACTATGCATATAACAGATAAGTTCTTTTTCCTGTACTATTACAATATTCATCCTATAGTCCCAATCTTGCTCATTTTGGACCTCATCCAAATCGCTTTTCCCTCATGTCTCGCAAATATATATATCTGGCCAAACGGCTAGCCATGAATGCCCAAAAACGACTAGCCTATGGAGGGCACCAAAAACAAACATAATTGACCCTAGCAAGTTCAAAATCGACCTTGACTGAGTTAAGGT
Organism: Nuphar pumila; assembly: GCF_984573655.1. NCBI lineage: Eukaryota > Viridiplantae > Streptophyta > Magnoliopsida > Nymphaeales > Nymphaeaceae > Nuphar > Nuphar pumila. Next base: position 118,870,080 of record NC_143255.1, read on the forward strand.
CAAAGGTCTAGGCGTTAAAGGACTGTAAATGGCCATGCAAAAACATTAGAGCAAGGTCCAACCAGGATAACATTCAAAAGTGATTCAATGCAAAGTCAAGATCAATAATGAGCTGGTTAAGAGACATATATGGACTTGAGATCAAAATCGTCTAAGTGCCAAAAAGGTCAAAGCTTAGCAAGACCAGACTGAACTGGATCTAAAACCAAAACTAAAACCGCAAACCCAGTTCAAGCTTAAAATCTAATGCCCATGCCCTCTAAGGCACCACCCTCCTATATAAGGACAAAGAAAGTTCCTACAACTTTCAATATGAGACTAAATTTTTGTAAAGAACCTTATACCCATATACTTAGAAAAAAATGGAATAATAGAGGTTATACTTAGGTAGTTTTGAGCCAAAAAATCCAACATAAGTCATAGATAAAAGTTGTATAGACTCAATCTAACTACACAGATGTGTTCAACATGGCTTGTTTGCTATGGATCAAGCCTTGGATAATGTTTTTCTCATGTCAAAATGTGATCTTTTGAGTTATGAAATTTTTGCACATTGTGGGCGGATGATTTTTGGATCCCTTTAAAAATCTAATTACTTGTCATAATCACATGATTCAAAACAAGTTTTCTACTAAACAAATCATGTAGATCACATCCGTTAATCTACAAAAAATAAAAAAATTTCGAAGAAAAGAGTGATTTCTACTCATTAGTTCCTTACCGTCATTAGTAGTCAATATATATATATATATATATATATATATATATATATATATATATATATAGAGAGAGAGAGAGAGAGATGATTAGCTTTTAAGCAATCTTGCCTCATACTGTTCTAAATGGCTTCAAAGGGATAAAGTTTTGAGTATTTGCTTAATCCAAAACTCATATGCGTACTTATGGTAGCTTAATAAAAAATGTGTATTAGATTAAATATCTTTTCATGTTTAGATGCGTATTTAGATTGATAAAAAAATGATGAATATTGCACCAAAACTTGGTGAAATAAGAATCAAGGTTTCTCATCAAATTGATTCAATCCAAAGCATGGTTTTAGTAAATTAAGCAATAAACACATTAGCATTAAGCAAATGACATATGCGACTATATGTTTTAGAATGGTTTAGGGCATAAACGGTTTAGCATCTACTCTCTCTCTCTCTCTCTCTCTCTATATATATATATATATTGAGCTTGGGCCTCTATTTAGTGTATGAGATTAAAATTACACTCAAGTAGTATTTATGCATAGCATTGAAAACATGTGAAAAATGCTCAAATGATCCATGTCATTAAAATGTTTAGGTATGGAGAACATTTGCTTGGACCCCACCCAATGTGAATCAGTTAGTTACAAAATTGACCTTGTGGCTGTGAGTTTCCATGTATTGGGCTTATCCATATTTATAGAAGCTTTGATTTCAGTTGTTAGTCAGTTTATGCATGGCAAAAGGGAGCATTGGAATGGTTTTAACTCCTGAATATTTAGACAATAAAAAAGAAAGGGTTCCATTGAGAAAATTATGAATTCTATGGAGTTTTCGTGACGGAACAACCCCCGGTTCAGTTATTTCAATTACATTCACAACTTGTACTTTTTCAGCTGCGATTGTTCATTCTAGGGATGGCAGTGGACTGGGGCGGGGGACAAGGTCTCCACCCCCGCCCCCATTTCAAAATATGAACCTTCATCCCTGCCTCCATCCCCTTACGGGGATGGATTTTAACCTCCACCCCTGCCTCCATCCCCGGTTCAAACGGGGGTGAGGCTGGGCGGAGCCCCGTTTCTCCTCGGTCTATAGTCATTCCTTAAAGTATTGGGGACGGGGCAGGGTGGGGAAAGGCGGGGATTGAGACGGGGGCAGGACGGGGTGGGGAAAAGTGTAAGTCCATCCCCGCCTCCATCCCCGCACGGGGATAGATTTTAACCTTCATCCTCGCCTCCATCCCCATTTCATGCCCTTCATCCCCGGTCCAAACGGGGTGAGGCGGGGCGGAGCCCCGTTGTCCCCCGGTACACTGCCATCCCTAGTTCATTCCCACCTGTGATCAAAGCAAACACGCTAGAAATCTCCAGAAGGCATGCGATTCTGATTGGCATGGGCGAGACCCTGAGGATTGGAATCACATTCACATTTACACATTGTGACCAACAATCACAACTTGTACTTTCTTGGGTGAGATTGTTCATCAAAGCAAACACGCTAGAAATCTCCACAAGGAGTGTGATCCTAAGTGGCTTGGGCGACCCTGAGAATTGGAATCACATTCACATTTGCATCATTTACACATTTTAAAAGGTCAAGCAAACGTGCCTTTGAATGCGATTTTCACATGAACCAGTGTGAATCGAATTCACATGTGAATCCGATACATGCGAAAGGGGGACTGAGCAACATTTTTAAGTAATTAATAGTGTAAACGGATGTATAATGATTCATTTATCAATTAAAATAATTTTAGAAAAAAAGGCTGTAGATTGCAAGAAGAGAACTGTCAAGAAAATTGAATATGGTGTCATGTGAAACTTGATAATACTAGATAAACTAGATGATATTGTAAGCATATCTATAGTATCGTCTACCAATTTTCAGTTAACATAAAACCCAAAAAATTATCAATGGGGGCTCCGCTTGTCTGGTAGGACCATCCAGTTCACGTCACCTTGTGTTGGGACGATGCAAGTTCAAATCCCAACGGTATCGTTGTATAACTGGTAGGGGTCTGCCCATAGTGACAAATGTTAAAAATGATCAAATATCGGCAGCCAAAAACCTATGAGAAATTGATTTTTTTTTAGAAACTCACATTTTTTTGGAAAAAATCTTGGCAATAAAAATTAAATTAAAATATAAAGAAATATAAAAAAATTTATTTAAAAATAAAAACACAGTTTTTTCACTATAAATAATCGATAAAAACATAAAAATCTTGTTTAAAACATGATATTTATGTTTTTGATGAAAAACTTAAGAGAAATTATCATTTTTAACTTCGTGTAATTTTTTGCAATATTTTTACGAGATTTTTCATAAATCTTGCGAGATTTGTCACTATGGGTCTGCCTAACCCCAGCTTGCCTTTCAAAAAAAAAAAACCCAAAAAAATGGTTTGGTTGGTGTCATTATCAAATGATGGAGCCTTCTATCAATGACTTATATTTACAAGGGTTGTAAGTGGATCGGGTCTTGGCCCGATTTCAATCTGACGGAAGAGAAAACAAATGGATACAGGCATAAAAATAGGTTCCATTTTTAAAAAATGGATCAAACTTCAAACCAAGAGTTTCCGGTTTAGTCGGATACGAGTCGAGACTGGACAAAAAATAATTAAATCCAGGTCTGACCCGACCCATTAACCTAGGGTTTCTAACGAGGAATGGGACAGATAGGGAAATGGGGAAAATGGATAATATATGTTTTCTTTTTATGACAAGGAATCCTTACCGAAGTGAGGAAAACCTCGGGTGGGGCCCCACGACCACCTTGCCTTACGTGGCTCAATCATTCATTATAGATAATCCAATTAAGCACGAATATCGGGTATTTGTTTGCGGGTGGTATAGGCTCGTTTAAATAATTATATTTTATTTAGTATTTATGTATCAACATGTTAAAAGAAGTATACTAAATTATCTATATCACAGGGACACGCCATTTCTGCCTGTGTCAAGGGACATGACACATACAGACGCTACTTCATTTTTTAATAATTTGTACCAGGTTTTTTAATAATAGCTTCAACAATCAACATATTTTTTATGTATTGCATATAAAAAAATGCTTTCTAACCAATCAAAAATTCATAAAATACGGGTGGTTTAAAAATGATATAAAACATCAACATAATCAACTTTAACACATGAACATAATAAATAAAATATACTAAACATCGTTACCATAATAGAAGTGCTCAACATTAAAAGAGCTAATCCCCTTGGATTCCATTCATCCATGTGATGAACGGCAGCCCAAGCACCACTGTTTTTGCATTGTTTTCGGCTGTTTGTCCTCTATACTCTAGATGTCGTTCATTTAAAACATGAATCGTTTTGAAAAAAATTTGAGGCGTCCATCTACGAGGCAACTAATGCATCCATGGTTTTCAAAATGTGTGGTGAATGGCATCCAAGGGAACCATAGCGACAAAAGTTAAAAACGGCAACATATGGCAGCAAAAAACTCACAAGTATTTGATTTTTTTTTTAAATCTTGCATTTTTTCAGCAAAAACTTGGCAATAAAAAATAAATTAAAATATAAAGAATTTATCAAGAAATATAACTAAAAATATTTAAAAATAAAACCACATGTTTTTTCATGATAAATAGTAAATAAAAACATAAATATTATGTTTAAAATGCGATATTTATGTTTTTGATGAGAAATTCATGAGAAAGTAAAAATATCGCAGAAATTACCGTTTTTAACTTATGATAATTTCTTGCAATATTTTTATGAGATTTTCATAAATCTCATTTGATTTGTCATCGTGCACTTGACATGATCCACGCTCAAACAATAACTTAAGGCTAAAGCCGGGAGTACTCTCTTGTGGAAGTTATATGTTGTTAAAATCGGTTTGAATCAGATCGAATTGGCCCAAAGATGATTTCAAAAGGGGCTGATTCAAGGTCAATTTAATTAATTGTTTTATTTTAATATTTTAAAAGTAGTTAATTTTTTATATTTTAAATTGTTTAATAACACATGTTATCTAATGGTAAAAAGTTGATCTATTCAGGTCGATTCAATTTTTTTTTTCATTTTTTGTTAAGAAACCGATTCACCTACTGAACTGATTTTAACAACATTGGGACATAGATTTGGGGTTTTTACATCAATTAAGTTATTAATGAGCTGGTTCTCTCCTATTATTTCAAAATAAGAAATAAATAAGACATTCACTTGATATAAGTATAGCATATTCAGGTATTTTTTTTAGAGAATACCATCATGGTAGGTAAATATTTATTAAAAAATAATCAAACATTTTATTTGGATTTTTTTTTTAATTTATAACTTGAAGAAACCACACCCGACACAAAGACCTGATCATGTTGGCTTAGTCTGCCATGCCTACTGTTGTCATGCTAACAACGTAAAGCTCTAAGGCTAAAAGCCTAAAACTAGGGGTGGCAATCGGGTCGGGTTGTCGGGTCGACCCGACGGGTTGGCGGGTCAGCATACCTCAACCTGAACCTAAACGGGTCGGCAGTGGCAAACACAAACCCAACCTGTTTATTAAACGGGTAACCCGACATGACCCGCCAACCCGTTTAATAAACGGGTTGGGTCGGGTAAATGAGTTTGCGGGTTAGCGGGTCGGGTTGACGGGTTATCAGACGGGTTGGCGTGTCGACCCGTCCGCCTAACCCATTTATTAAACGGGTCAGCCGGGTTGCCGGGTTGGTATACCCCAAACCCGAACTGTTTAATAAACGGGTTAGGCAGGTCAACCCGTTTATTAAACGGGTTAGTTTAAGCCCAACTCGAACCCGCCTAAGAGGCGGGTTGGCGGGTCGTGTCAGGTTTTGCCACCCCTAGCTAAAACCCCTGCCCTCGGGGCTTATGTTATGCATTGGCTTGCGCAAAAGGGCGAGGCTCATGAGAATCAAACTTTGGCTGCCCCTCTAGCAGCCAAGGCTCCCACCCGGGCCACCCCCACTAGGCCAACCACCCTTTGCAAATTTTTTGGTCAAAACTCAAAAGTCTTGGGTACCAAATGTGGACTCTTGTTGTCCAAGTTTAGCATTGGACCAAAATACAACAGAAAAGAAACGTGGGAGTTGTCGTAAAAGTAAATGTGAGAAAAGTACAAACTACCCCACAACGGCTATCTCACCTGCCGTCCAAATTGGCACTCTCTCACGTGTGAAAAAACAGGACAGTCTTGTGCATCGTCATTCCTATCCCATTAAAAGAAATTAAAAAAAAAGAAACTCACGTGCTGTTCACGGGCATCCTGAAGACGGTTCAAGGCCTAGTTCCGGTTCGTATCGACTAGCTTATTCTTTCCGATTCCGATTCGATTTCCTTCTCATAAAATTCAGATCAGATGCGAGTCGTGGGTACGAACGGGTTAGGATAAGAACATATTTGGATCCGAATCCGAAATATAAACAGTAGATAAGAGTCTGAGTCCAATGAATCTACATTTAAAATGCATGTGACAAAACTGAAACCAGTAAAAAAAGATTAACAGTGTAAAGAATGCATTTGAATCAGATGTGTCAAGGGGTCGGATTTTGTTGGGACCCAGGTAAAACCAAATTTGAATCAGATTTTTCGGTATGGTATGGGGTTCAGACCCGAGTTTAATCAGGTCTACTATAAGAGAAATCATACCCAGATCTGATAAAAACTACATGAATGAATCAGACCCAGACCATACCTGGTAAAATAATATTTTTTTTATCATTTTTACATTAAAAATTGACAGGTCTTAATCGGTCCGAGTTCTTGTATAAAATTTCACAAACTATACCTGAATCCATGTATTAATCGGATCTTTGGGTCTGACCTCAGGTCTTAATCAGGTCATCTTATTTGTCACCATACCCGGACCCTCTAGCGATTTGGTCGAGGTTGGGCCTGGGTAAACCCGACCCGTTGACACCCCTACTATCAACAGAAGAAATGTGACCGGTTCATTTTGCCATAGAGATGAATATGGTACTCTCCTTATCTTTAAATATAATGTTAGGTAATCCCTTGAAGCATTGTTTCGGTTGAAAATCTGTTATCGGATAATCAGCATTGAACTTCGGGATGACACTAGGAAAGATGGTCCTAATAATCCACACCCAAATTCGCCCTACTGAAGGTCAGATCCGGATCCGATCAGCCTTAACAGGCTACCACGGAAGCCATCAACTCGGGGTAGGGGTCAACCGGTCCGTAAGAGACTCGGTTATACGAGTCTTCCTTACGTATCGTTTCTGCCCTCATTTTTCCTCTGACCGGCTGCCCTAAAAAGGAGGAAAGGACGAGTTGAAATCGTCTCTCTCTCTCTATTCTCAGAATTTTGGGAGTTTTGGGGATTCTCTTTTCGAGCAAACGAACCATAATTCCTAATAGTTTGGCTCAAACGTTCCTGTTTTATTGATTAAAAGGAGGTCTGATTTGGGTGTTTTCCTTCTCGTGTTGCATATATCTTTCTCTTTCAATTTGAGGTACGAATCGATGCTATTTTTCTTCTTGATTTTAGATCTCTTTTTTTTTTTTTTCCCTTCAAAATTTTTTGCCCGGTTCTACATCTGAACTTCAGGTTTTAGTGTTTTTTTTTTTATTTCATCACTGTTTGCACGTGATCTGCACATGTTTTGATCCTTGAATCCTGTGGATTTTAGCAGGTTGAAGCCTTTGATTATGGAATTATGTTAATTTTGTCATTTTTTGGATCTGCTATCGTAAATTTTCTTTTTTTTTTGTTCATTTTTATGTGCAATTTGCAGAAGTATACAAATTTGGCTGTGAAATATGAAAATAATAAATCCCCACTTTCTTTTTCTTAAGTTTACCTCCGTTTCTGTTTTTTTTCTCTTTTGCTGCTATTGGTTGAAATGCCGGAAGGAGCATAAAATTGATGTAGGAATTGTCAGCGTATTTAAATTTTCTGCAATTTCTTCGTTGATTTTTTTTATCTGCTATCGTGTTTCTTTTTACTTCCTTTGTTTGTTCATTCCTTTTTTGTGAAATTTTCATTTCACAATTTTTTCCTTGATATATCAAAATTACAACTCCCCACTTTCTTTTTCTTGATTTTTTCTCTATTTCTGCTTTCCTTTTTTTTCTTGGAGGGGGGTCCCGTTTTGATTGAAATACCCAGAGGAGCACAAAATTGATGTGAAAATTGCTTTTCTTTTTCTCTTGTTTGTGGTAGGTTGGATTTAGAATGGCTTGTCGAGTGATTCACACATGGACGTTTTGTTCATTGGTTGGTGCATTTCTAGACCTTGGTCTGGCTTATCTTGTTCTATGTGGGTCTGCAATCGCATTCGTTGTGGCAAAGTTCTTGCAGATGTTTGGGTTGAACTTGCCTTGCCCATGTAATGGATTGTTTGGGGACCCATGTTCTCGGAATGACTGTAGATGCATCCAAAGAGTGCTGGTCGAGTTCCCAGCCAGGAGAATATCATCCGTTCAGATGTCGGTGCAGAGAAAATTCCCCTTCGATAGGATATGGATGAAGGGAGATTTCAATCCGAATGTGAAATTATTGGAGAATGGTGGAATCCATGATGGGCTTTTGGAGATGGGTTCATCTGATCATCGGAGTAATATAGTGGAATCAATATCTTCATATTCAGAAGCACAGGGGATGGATAATTTGGTCACGAATGATGCATGTTCAAGTACCGAGCAGGACGGGGACAACTTTGCAAATCATTATCGAAATGGAGAGAAATTGGGACCAAAGAGGAGAGCCCTTTGGAATCAGAAGCCACGTCCTTGTCTACGTCGGCGAAGGAAAGTTGGTGCTGAGCATGGGAGGACATCAAATGCAGCTTCAGCTACTGACCTGAAGTTGGTTGGACAGGGAAACTCAACATGCAACAGTGAGCGTGTTCAAGAGACATCTGATGAAAGCTTTGCCCACAGACATTCACGAAGGAGTAATATTCAACGTGAGTGAGAATCAGAAACCTGGCAACTTTTTCAAACTATAATTACATAGTAAACAGAAGCCAAGTATTTTCTGCCCTTTTCATATATTCATTCATGTTCTAAATTTCTTCTCTGTAAGCATGATTAACTGTTGTTTTACCATAACCTTTTCCATAGCCATAAATACATGTCCAGGTGTCCTGTAATTTTCTGCTCGAAAATCTGTTATCACTTGTGGGTATCTTTATGGTAAGTAGTTTTGGTGATTTTTGGCATAAGGCCGTGCTTTGTTGAGTTATGAGTTCTTAAATGCTTCAAATCAGTCTTACTCGTGTATTTGATGTTGTCATGTGCATGGAACCATATTTTGATATTGCAAGAATGTGAACCTTGTTGCTGCTGTAGCGACAGCTGACTTGCATCTGTTATAAGGTTGCAGAATTTATGGAGTCTGCTTTTGTAGATGGACTGGTTGAGAGAACATTCTCTGGTGCTGAATCAAATGGAATATTGGGGGAACGTAATATCATTGACGGGGGTACTTTTTATATGGAAAATCCAGTGGGAGGTCCCCATGAAAAGAGAAATGTTGGTGAAAATGTGACAAGGAGCATACAGGATCTAGAACAGGCACTTGAAGAGGAGCATGCTGCTAGGTCGGCCCTCTATCTTGAGCTGGAGAAGGAGAGAAGTGCAGCTGCCACTGCTGCTGATGAAACAATGGCTATGATTTCACGCCTTCAGGAGGAGAAAGCAGCGATAGAGATGGAATTACGCCAGTATCAGAGGATGATTGAAGAAAAAGCTGAATATGACGCAGAAGAGATGAATATTCTTAAAGAGATCTTATTGAGGCGTGAGCGTGAGAAGCTGGTTCTAGAAAAAGAGGTTGAGGTTTACAGGGAGATGATTTTTAGTCAAAAATCTGAACAGTCTGAAGATGATGGCCAGTATAATGGAGAGGGAACATCAGAACGAGGCCCTTACCTTTCATTTGACATGAACAATGACCCTGGTCTTCTTCTTCAACAAATTAATGCATCTCTTGTAAAGAAGAAAATGTCCAAAGATCTGAACAAGTTTCCAGATGCAGACTTTGGGACTTTATTGGAGGTAGAAAGTAATTGTAAAGAATCACCACTATTTGAAAAATCTCAAAATGAAAGTTCTGCTAGGTGGCTGGATGTTCATGGTTCTTCTAACAAATCTTCATCCTCTAAAGTGAATGGTTTTCACGGGTTTGAAAGTGATAACAAACAGTCCCATTCAACACAAGGGTCAATGGAGAAGTTTGACATGCAATTTGATTTTCATGGGTTTGAAAATGGTAACAAACAGTCTCATTCAGCACAATTTGATGAGAAGGCAATGCTATCCGTGGGTGACCCCACAAATGTCCAAGCTGCCACTGAGTCTGGTCCGTGGCATCTTGCACAGGGTCTGCATGAGGATGCTAGTTCACTTCGTGCAGGATATAAGCTGAAAGGAAACAAGGGGGGAAGTGTCATGTATTATGGTACTTCTGAGAGACGTCAGCGTCCTTGTGACAGCATAAAGGAGCAGAATATTTTGCATGGTCCAGGCAAGTTTGGAAATCATGTTGACGCTGTTAATAGCCAGGCTACTGATTCTAAAATTTCTCCATTCGACCCTGAATCAGGTGTTTATGATGTTCATGTAGTTGATGACAATATTCAACTTAGCAACACAGATTCTGGACAAGAAAGTGGGATGCTCTCATCAAGACATAAAGGAAGTAGCATTGTTAGAAATAACCTTCCACTTGAAACATCTGGAATAACTAATGGAGATGCTTCAAGTGTCCCATCTAGTTCAAGTAAGAATGGAGGACTGAACATGGTCGGAAGCAGTTCAGACATAAAAGGCGTACATACAGGGAATGATTTACGGGATAAAGTTTTATCTTTTGATCTAAGAAGACATTCAATATCAGTTGTTGATGGTGAAAAACTAAGACTTAATAATGAAGTTGGATGGCTTACAGAAAGACTGAGGACAGTGCAGGAAGGTCGAGAGAAGCTTAACCTTTCTCTCGAACACAAGGAGAAGGAAAAAATGCATTTGCGACTTTTGGAAGAAATAGCACAACAGCTTAGAGAGATCCGTCAACTAACAGAACCTGGAAAGGCACTCCGCCAGGCATCTTTACCACCTCCGTCTTCTAAGGTATGGTGTTTGACCTAGGCTGTTATGATGTGAACCAGAATTAATAAATCATTAATGACTGTTGGTGGTGAGTGCATTGCATGTTGATAAAACAGGCTCACACTGTTTTACTTGTCTTTGAGAGCCGTGGTTCATAAAAAAATGTGCACCATATGTGTTTGCATTTTAAGTGGTGTATGCATTTATCCTTGCAAGTGGACAAATAAAAATTTGCACGGTACCTGTTTGCATTTTATTTGCATCAGGCTCTCAATGTTTTGAACCTCAAAATTGCATAAACAGTTTTATGATAAATGTGGCATGTTATTTCCATTGTCAGACTGTTTAAAATGAATTCTGGGCATCTTTTGTATGCTTGGGTTTAAGTAGTGCCTGTTCCAGTTAAAATTTATAGCTGATCTTCCTAATGATTCTTCATGGGTCATCGAACTGCTCTCCAACTGAAAGGTAATCCTGGGGTTTCCTTTTGAATATTGACGATCTTCCTTGTATCTGTAAACAAGTCTCAAGCACGTACATGTAGTTTAGTCTTTTAGTAATGGCATCTTAGGAAAAGCATGAAGTTTGCTGGCTTTCTTGGTTGCACTGAAGTACACTAAAAGAGGGGGACTCATATATGCACACACATATGTATGTATTTATGTATCTATGTAAAGTTTATGAGTGCAGTTATCCTATGCTGCTATGCATATCTAATGAAAAGGAATTGATGCCCTGAAATTAAAATGCACTCACTATGTGCAAGATGAAAACTTACTCAGTATGCATCGAGTGGATACTCAAACACCAAACATATAATATATACAAACATGGACAATTTCATGATTGCCTTTCAAACTCTAAACAAAAATGACCAGAGTTCAGAGAATGGTGATGTAAGCTATTCTAATGATGGCATGTGAGTTGTTTATGACAATGTTGTAAGTATCGTACTGTATCGTACGGTACGTATCATAACTATGGCCTAACACAATACGATACAGACTCGTATCATGATACGAGTACATATCGTATCCATATCTTATTGTATCGTACGATACAACCTTGTATCTTATTATATCGTACGATACATGTCTGGCTTACTTTAAAAGAATTGAAACTCGACTTCTTAATTTTGGGTTTTAAAGATCTCCCTAGGGTCGATTCTCTCATTTGTGTAGAGGCCTTTAGAGGAGAACCCATGCACCCCAAGTTGTGTAAGAGCGAATTGAGGACCGATTCATGTGTAAGGGAGAGGGCTTTTGCGGATTTCTCATGTAAGAGTATATTTCCATCATTTTTTCAGTCAAGGGAGTGGGTTAAGGTAACAAATCTGTATTTTTTGTTTCCTTTTGATTTTTTTAGAGGGAAGATGACATTAAATGATCCAGCATGACAATAGGACACTCAAGTAGTGAGTGAAAACCGATTGAAAATCGAGTGCAACTATTGCCATCATATTGTTTCGGGTGGTATCTCTCGATTGAAGCATCATTTAACTGGGACACATCATAATGTTGCCCCTTTCATGTCAAGGGATTTGTTGGATGCCGTGAAATGACAATGCCAATAATTACTCACTAGTCTGAGAGAAAAAAGACAAGAAAAAGATATGAGTGAGGCAGAAATGGGGTATGTGCAGCCCTGAGAGGATTTGTGTGATGAAGATGAGCTTCTTACTTATGATCCTACGGCCCCTAGCATAACATCAGGAGAAGAAAATAAGATAATGATGATGATGATTATTGAGGTTATGTTTTCAAAAAACTTAGTTATTTAATACTTGAGTGTTCATAAACTTGGTTATTTTATTTTTGTTTATGTAATATGAAAGTATGAGTCTTGTGAGATGTTCTTAATTGCAAGATATTTAATATTTTACATTTTTCTTGTGAGATATGCATGCAATATTATCTATATTAGTTGATGTTTGAAATGCTTTATATATGATTTTATGGTTGTATTTTGTGCAATTCATTATTTTTTCATGTGTTATGATTTTTTTAGAATTTTTGCTAATTTTTCTGAAATTTTTGAAAAAAACTTATTAAAACTTATGGTTTTTTATGATACGCTATGCTACATATCTAACTTTGGGTCCAACCGATATGATACCAATACACTACTTACAACCTTGGTTTATTAAATACTTCTGTGGGAGAAGAGGGAACTTGAATCACTGGATAAAATTTACTAGCCAAATATGTAATTTATTCCAACGAAGAGACATGAAAAAGCCAAATGCTTCAGCTTGGTATAATGTCAATACTCATTTTACTTGGCTTTATCATAAGCTCTCTAGAATCTTCAATCTTTGCAGTGGATACACTGTTCGTATTATGATGCATGGGGGATGAGTTAGAAAAATAACACTTCTACCAAGGGCCATAGTTCTGTATTTTCCAGTGGATTGAGTATAAAGCATTGTTGCTTTTCACTTTACCAAGAGAGGAAAGCAACTTTTTCCACAAGAAATGGAGCTAGTGTTTATTAGGATCCATGAAAGCTTTGAGCTCCAAAAAGGGGAAAGAAAAGAAAAAATGTTTACAATCCAAATCAGAACTGCAGCCATATGAACCGATGAAAAGTACTTATAAAAATCAACTTAAAATATGAACGGCTTGCATAACCTTCAGCTGGTAGGGGAGTTGCCCAAGAGATAAGATTTAATGTTTAGAAAAAGAAAGTAGCCTCCATGTTATTGCTCCCTTTAGACTTTGGCAGTTTATTGAGTGATGGAGTGTGGATCCAAATGGGTCAGATAGCCAAAACTATTTTATTTGTCTTTTTTCTGTTCTGTGTGAGGGTCCCGGGGGGTTGGGGGGAAGGGGAAGGTTTGGGTTCTAGAGTTGGCTCTGACTTTGTTTTTGGATGAATGTATTTGGCTGTTCTTTTGTTATTGAATTTAAAACTTTTGGTTTTCTGGGTTCCCTTAGGTGGTTGTACATCTTGGATGCCCAAGCTTTAGGCTGAACGCGTAGAGGTACTTATTGGGAGAATGTAGTTTCTTAGCGTTAGGTACTTATTTATCTATTATTTTTTAGGCTTTTGTTGCACCATCCACTTTGCGATTGAATGTGCTGGCTAAAAGTCTTGGACAGGAACCCCTTCCAATTGTTGTTTTTCACTTGGTTGTTATCTTGATTGTTCAAATGGATGGTGACACATGAATGGGATGTTGATGCAAAGTGTAGTGGAGTCACGAGTGCTTAGGAGTGCTCCAATTGCATTTTATGTTCTGTTTCTGGTTTTTAGTTTTCTGAATCCTGTGATCGAGCTTAGCCTTTTACGTGAATAATGATTGTAGGAATAGGATTTATTCTTGATACTAAGAAGGGGCATCTTCTGTTTCAGGCATCCTCTAAGAAGCGACGATGTCGAAGTGTCTCCTGGGGTGTCAATTATAGCACTTGAGCGACTTTGTCCGTGCATGCTATCTTAATTCTGCAACAGACTGCAGATGAAGTTGGCTTTGTGTCAACACACTGGAGATTCCCAAGGTTCATATGAGGTAACATGGATATCCCAGCTTGGTGGCTTTCTGCTTTCTCCTGTGTTCAAATATAATTCAGGGTAACACTGGTAACTTTTCCCTGAATAGCTTTCTCTTTGGAAGGGAACAAACAGGTTCCACTGTAAAGCTTTCCCCTGTATATAGAGCTATTGAAAATGTAAGCCTTTTTCATTTCTGAATATGGTAATGGTTATGATCAATATATGTTAGTGTTTAGGGTAATGAAATGACTCTAGCTATGTGTCACCTGTGATGTAAATCAGAAAAGATAATCTGAAGAAAAATTTGTAGCTAAATGATGGTGACATACAAATTTTTGACCAGGAAAAATGCATGATCCAAGTTGACACGTTATATGGCCTTTTTATAGGGAACAATGATGTTGGTAATAATGATAATGATTTGGAAAGGGAGGTTTACAAAATCGTGTTCATATGTATTTTTTTTAAATATTGATGACACATGGAGTGCAATGATGTTAATGATAATGATAATGAGTTGGAAAGGGAGGTTTATAGAAAGAAAACTTGTTTAAATGTTTTGTTTTTAATCGACAGTGATGATTATCTGCTGTTACAATGAGATTTAACAGCCGGCTTGGGTTGCCCGAGTGGCAGTGGGCCTAGGGAGAAGGTGCTGACCCCTTCTCCCGGGTTCAACTCCCACTGGGCGTACGGGTGCCTTTAACTGTTGGGCTCTGCAAGGGCTTGGGTGTCAGTGACCCCACCTGGGGTTTACCTTGCAGGTGGCGGGCCTATTAAGGGTTCCTCATCATCCAAAAAAAAAAAGCTAACAGAGTAGTTAAAAGTGATTTAGGGAGCATAGAGCGAGTATTATTTAAAAAATGCCTTAAGCCTCGTTTGGTTGCAGGAGAAACTTTTGTAAAACGGTAACTTTCACCATGTGCATAACAAACATGGGGAAAGTTTCTCCCAAAAAAATCATTTTAAACAAGTTTTTCCCACTTTTTCTGAAAGTCTATTGCTGAGACAAGGGACTTCTTTTCTCCATATAAACATTTTCATATAAAGTTTGTCCAACTTTTCTCCCCTACAGTCAAACGGGGCCTTAGAATTCAAGCCATAAAGGCCCGTTTGGATCCTAGAAAATTCTTCTCAATTCCTCTATTTGTTTCCATTTTATAGAAGTGGAATGTGATTCACATTCCACCATAATCTCAGGAATTGGATTCTTTAATTAAATCAGGGAATGCAAATTCCTGAAATTGCATTCCCTTTTCTTCTTACACAAGTATCTGCCAGGTCCCGACCTCTTGCCCCCTCCCACCCACGTTCTTTTGTCTTCCTTCCTATGCCAAGAGAGAGAGGTGGCCGAAAAACCAACATCCTTATGTAATCTCTCTCTCTCTCTCTCCAATTTGATCCATTTGTCGTTGGTATGGTCTCAATTTTCTTCTTCAACTAAGCCTTCTGTCATTTGTTTTCGACAGTGAAACCTTCTCTCTCAATTGCTCTCTCTTTCCAGTGATTTTACCGATTATCTCGCGTTTCTTCTCTTTTTTAATGCAAACACTGGAGACTGCTCCGAATTTCATTAATAAAAAAATCACAATATTTAATTGATCATCCCAAAGTGGGGAGCCAATCCGCCCGCTTATCTTTCTAATACAAAGAATTAACATTTCATAAAACAAGAAAAATATAGCTCATGGCCATAAATGGTCCCTCAGAACAAATGTATGTAATATCAAAGGAAGAAGATAACACTTTAACAGCTAAAGAAATCCTTCTGCCCTCCACAGTTTCTTATTGAGAGCACGCCACCTCCCATTATTCGATACAATAACAAACTGCATCCCAAGGGCAATGCTCTCCTTAAGGAAATGACAACATTCAACTTCTAATTGATGACAATCAGTAGGACATCTCATACAGCCCTGCCCTGTGAAGAAGATTTGTCTAAGTGATGCAACTACAAAACTAAGCACAACCTACCCTTCTTGCGGTTGCATAGAAGCTCCAATCACAGGTCCACCTAACGAAAATAGTTTGATGACAGAAACCAATTTGTTAGACCAAGAGTGACGCTGAAAACTTTCAATGCAATCAAACAAAATGCTTCTCGCAAGTTTGTCCTTCGAAACCGACTCCTCTTGGTGAATAACAATATTACAAAATTTGTAAATTTTTCATAGAATAGTATGAAACATGGAATTCCAACCTTTCTGAAGTCATGACTGATGAAATTTAATGGATAACCACCATTTAAGTTCACTAACTACATCAGTATGCAGAATTCGTTGCTTACCAAATCTGCTTTGCCATAAAGTTGCATCATGTCTTGAGTTAATAACTTATTAAGGCATGTCAAATATACTGTCAAAGAAGCCCTAACAATGACATCTTTCACTTAAATAATGATATTCTTCCTCAAGTTCCAAATATCTTTATGAGAAATAGAATCAACATTAGAACTACTTTTCACCACATTTGGTTTTTGCCAACAAAAATAGAGAAAGATAAAACCCAACTCCATATAGGTTGCAAACACGAAAAAGGAGGATCATAATAAGTACCAAATATAAACATATCTTCTGCCACCTTCAAGCTTTTGGACCGACTAATACACCTCTTCACATAGTCTTTAATAAGAGAAGCAAAAGCACTAATCCAAGGATCTGTCCAGAATTATGTATCCTTCCCATCCCTAACTACACATGAAACAAAATCCTTAACACTTTGCTAGCCTCAAATGATTCCTTTCCAAATATAAGAGTCGATGCATGAAGCAAACACTCCTCAAAAGCACTTGCTCCTCAAATACTTGGCTCTATAAAAGTAGCTCACATAGATTCTTTATGATAGTCATCAAAAGCCAACTTTGCAATACAAGCTCTATTAATTTCCTCAACTGTACTAAGGTCAATACCTTCTTCAATCTTGGATTTACATAATACATTTCAAGTCATAAGATATGGTCTTTTACCATTAACTCCATCCTGCCAAAGAAAATTTTTGAATAGTGATTTCAACATGACAATAATTTGCTTGGGTAGTTTAAAAGATAGAAGCCAGAAAATTGGAATACTACTCAATGTATTCTGAATAAAAAAACTTGTCATTTCAAGAATCAATCATTTTTTGAACTTTTTCAACCACCTGCAAGCACAAATTTGACTCCAATTTGCTGGCAGAAGCAAGCCAAGATAATTGAAAGAGAATCATATTGCCAACCTAACAACATATTAATCTATGCAACAAACTCTCCTCGAAATAAAAAGGAACCATAACAAACTTGTTAATCATTAATTTTCATTATTGCTGAATTCTTAAACTCCTTAAGAATTAACTTAAGATAAATTCTCCTCAACATAAAAAGAAACCATAACAGACTTATTATCATTAATTTTCATCACGGTTGAATTCTCAAACTCCTTAAGAATTAGCTTAAGATAAGAAAAGCTTAACACACAACATGACATCATTAACATAAGTGTGATAAAGAGACTTTACCAAGTTAATTATTTGAAACTCTCATAGCTATGCGTCTAGACAAGTGTTCCATAATCACCAAGAATATGTATGAAAAAATCGGGTCCCCCTATCTAATGCCTCTGCAGCGGTAAAACTTATTCTTAGGAATGCCATTCACCACCACACAAAAAGATAGGGTAGATAGAGCTTCATGAGACAGACCCATATCGGTTGAAAGACGAACTTCACTAACGAACTCTACATAAATTTTCAACTTACTCTATCATGAACCTTGAAAAGATCTAACTTAATACATAAGGCAAGATCATGTATTTTCATGATTGAATTCACAACTTCGTGAGAGAGAAGGATACTATCTCAGATGTCCTTTCTTTAAGAAAAGTTTTCTGATTGTATGAAATTATCCTTGTTAAAACACATCTCACATGATTGACCATAACCTTAGTAATAATCTTATACAAAAAATTGCATAAGGCAATCTATTTAAAGTTTGAAAGGGAATGAGCACCGTTAAATTTAGAGATAAGAACCATATTCATAGAATTGATATTCTTAGCTATCTTACTCTTCACAAAGAAATCCCTGATAGCCATAGTAACCTCTGAACCTACAATACTCAAAAACTTCTACTTCGAAGGAGTCGACTATCAAAATAGAAAATCAAACCAAACTAAAGAAGAGTCATGACTCATCAAACTTAGGGGTCGACTCTCAGGTATAATATAATACCCAAAAACTCAAGAAGAGTCGACTCTCCTGACTCAGGGGTCGACCCTTAGGTGCACCATGCACTGAACACACACTGCTTATATGCATAAATATTTTATTAAATTTTTTTGTTTGATTTCTGTTGTATTATATGATAACACCATACATTTATTATGTTAATCATGCTTATTCAAAGCGGCACCACTCTCCTGGTCACTTGGGCATTACCAGGCAATTCAATGGGTGTTCATTTCCATATGGTTACTTTGATGCTTGCTTCAGAGTCCAAAAATCTTTTGTCAAGGCATTCCTTTCCCTTTGACCTAGAGTCCGAGACCTTATCCATCTCCTTGAAATCGATGCAGTGTACACTATTAAGCATATAATATCAGCTTCACCTCCGCCGCGAGTATCAGAGTCCAATGTTTTATAAGCCTCGTGGTAGGGAACGAATCTCTTAGATCTATTAACAAAAAAAAAATCCATGAGATTGGTGTGTGTTTGTTCACACTTGACACACTAGCTCAACCCAAAAAGAAGTCTAGGCGAGCATAATGATCGTCCAGTGTAGCTTGTTATTAACAATTAATTCATTATGCATTACAAGTATCATTTTGGTACCATGGGTCAAGACCCAAGCATGCTCTTATGACAATATACCCCTAGGGTCATTACCTTAGGATTCTAATTGCATATCCTTTGTTATTTCTTGATATTTTCATTCTAAAAATACCAATAACTAGAATATGTACATTTTTTCATCACAATGCATCACATAACATGCAATGTGAATCAATATACAAAATGAGTTCCAATTGAACCGCCCATACTCACATCAATTCCTCACTACACAAATATTGCTCCGAAAACAATAAATATTAGTATTGCAGTCCATATATAACAAATTTCAGGCTAATATATTGAACCCCCAACCTAGCAACCCATATCCAAAGTCAAAATCCAAGAAAAACACATTTGAGTGTCTCAAGAGTCGACTCTATGCCTGCAAGAGTTTAATCTTTTATAACAGAAGTCGACTCTTTTATAATAAGGGTCGATCGTTTGTCCTCCAACAATACATGTAAACATTCAGAAATTAGGTGTTGACTCTAAATCAACAGGGGTCGACCATCGGAGATAGAACATAGTGCCTATTGATGAGGGAGTTGACTTCTAGTCTGCAAGAGTCGACCTCAAATAGGGCTGAACCAAGATTCCAGTTTCAAAACACCATTTTCAACAAGAATCTCATGGATTCTCATTACAAAGTACAACATATCCTAACATGCATTTCCATGAAAAAACGTGTTCAAGTTTACATTAACGCCATACCTACTTAAACATGAATGCATGCTTTTATAAACACCATTTTTCTAAACATACAACATTCATAAATATATATCCTTTTGAAGAACTTAAATTAAAACATGACTTCAAACAAAACTCCATCTGCATGCTTACATGCCCTTAGATTTTTATAAAGTAAGAATATTACACCTTAAAATCACTAAAAAATAAGAAATCTACCAAAGACAACTCCTCACATACAACAACAACAACTATGCCTTCATCCCAAAACAATTGGGGTCGGCGATATGAACCAAAAGAGAAAATCATTCTGGGTCTTCCACATGAATCCTTCTCCTCCAATCATTTCTATCCAATGCCATGTCCTCGGTGAGGTTCAAAGCATTCATACCCTTTCCTATCATCTTCATCCAAGTCTTTTTAGGCCTACCCCGACCTCTTTTAACTAATATATTTTCTTATTTCTTCATCCTTCTAACTGGAGCATCATTAGGCCTTCACCGAATATGTTCAAACCACTGTAAACGATTATCTCTCATCTTATTTTCAATGGATGCAATGCCTACCTTCTTACGTATCTCCTCATTTCGAATCTTATCTTTTATTGTATTTCCACACATCCATCTAAGCATACGCATCTCAACTATACTCATTTTTGAATATGATGTCTATTGTCAGCTCAACATTCCGTACCATATAGTAAAGCATGCCTAATTGTCGTCCTATAAAACTTTTCTATCAACCGCAATAGCATTCTACGATCGCACAACACTCCAGTTATACTTTTCCATTTCATCCACCCAACCTTTAGCCTGTGATTTACATCTCCATCAATTTCTCTATACTTTTGAATGATAGATCCCAAATATTTGAAACAGTCATCCACCGGTATTTCTTGCTCACCAAACTTCACTACACTCTCATCACTACTTCGTTGCTTACTAAACCAACATTTCATATATTTTGTCTTACTCTTACTCAACTTAAAACCTCTTGATTCAAATGTCTGTCTCCATAATTCTAACTTAGCATTAACCCCAACTCTAGACTCATCAATCAAAACAATATCATCAGCAAACAACATACACCACGACACATTTTCTTGAATTGATCTCGTAAGCTCATTCATCACTATAGCAAATAGGAAAGGGCTTAATGCAGATCCTTGATGTAACCCAACCGTTATAGGAAAATTGATTGTCACCCCTCCACAAGTGCGGACATTGGTTACTACTCCTTCGTACATATTTTTAATTATACTAATGTACTTGAGAGAAATACCTTTCTTCATTATTGTCCACAAGAGAACATCCCTAGGTACTCTATCGTATGCCCTCTCTAAATCAATAAAAACCATATGCAAATCTTTGTTCCTCTCTCTATATCTCTCAATAAGTTGTCTAAGAAGATGTATAGCTTCCACAGTTGATCTTTCAGGCATAAAACCAAATTGATTCTCCGATATAATGACAACCTTCCTCAACATATACTCAATCGCCCTCTCCCAAAGTTTCATAGTATGACTGATGAGTTGTATACCACGATATTTGTGCAATCTTGTATATCACCCTTATTTTTATATAGAGGCACCAAAGTACTCTTCCTTCACTCATTAGGCATCTTATTTGTTTGCCAAATCTTGTTAAAAATATTTGTCAACCATTCTAAACCTTTCTCACCCAAGCATTTTCAAGCCTCGATAGGTAGACCATCTGGGCCAACTGCCCTTCTTGATTTCATTTTCTTCAAAGCCTTAGACAACTCCTCACATGCAAGGAAATAAACACCACAAGATAAAAAAACCCCAAAACAAAGACCCAAAATCCTTTCCTATAAGTTGCGGCCACTTCTCTTCAACCAAAACGTAATGGTTGAGAGAGAATGGGAGGGAGATGAGAAAATGAGAGCTAAAAGAAAGTTAAAAGAGCGGGAATTAGTGACATACATAAAGAAAGATATATATATATATATATATATATATATATATATATATATATAAACTTAGGCTTAAAATACGACTCTTCTTAAAACTTATTTAAATCTCTCTTAACACCTGCCAACATAAGCAAAGTCGGTGGGGGGGCTCTGCTAAATTATCAAACTGCCCATGCTAAAAATTAAATTCTCATTCATAACGTTATTCTATCTCTTTTGCCCTTTTTAAAAAAATTATTTACAATGGTGCCATTGCCCAATAAAACCAAGTTTTTTTAATCAATTACCTAATTTATCCCTTGCCAAATTAAGCCTTCACCATTTCTGAAAATTTTGGGCACGTCCTTATTCAAAAATTTTAATTTTGCCCCTACATCAAGTTAGATCCAATCCAAACTCGATTTTTACGTTTTCAGGGTCCATGTCTTCATAATTTAATATTCTATAATATTAAGTCATAAATAATGCATAAAGACTTGCATCTTTATATAAAAATATAGTTTATAGATTTTCAAAAATTCAAGATGTTTACATGTACAATTTGCTTCTACCAGTCAACCGGAGCCCTTGTGGATCAATAATCATTTTTTTTATGAGAACCAGAGAAAACTTCGACAATATGCAAGTGAGTGACACCCATGAGAATGAAACCCTAACCACCCATCTAGCAGCCAAGGCCCCACCTCACTGCACCAACCCCCATTGGGACTGTCAATGTTCATTCTAATTAAAGGATACGGGTCCTTGGATAATATCTACTGAAATGCTGGATTGGATGAGTTTGAGCCACATTGGGACCAATTGAATACGGTTCTTGTTAATGCTAATCTAACCTAACCCAAATATGGGTACCATTATTTGCATTTGATGCAGGGTTGCAGGAAGACTGTTTCTGAAACCTGAAAATTTGATACCAACACCCAACAGTGAATCTCATATGTATGAAAACAATTGAAATGTAAGTTATCTAAGAAAGCTATGAACCAACAAGAAAAAACAATTAAAATGTAAGTTTACCACACAACATTAACTTTATCTACCATTTTACACCTCCCATCTAAATCAGCATTTCTGCTTCTAATATATTTAAATTTCCTAACTAAGATAAGCTTTCTAATTCTGATAAACTTCTAAATTCTAAATATGGATCCGATACGTAGATATAATATTAAATACAATTTAAATATTCAAATAAAAAATTTAATCAACAAAAAAAGATTTGAATGAATCATGTGGACTCATATCAGACCTTGCCCTCAATCTGCATCATCAACTCAAAACCATTGCTGTTAAAATCGGCCATTGAATCGTTTGGCCAACGATTCAGGTGAATCAACGGATACCGATTCTCAACTGAATTGAAATGAATCAGCAAACTATAATTTTAAAATTATATTAAAACTATTTTCTAACATTTTTTGATCTATTTGGAAAAATTCTGAATTGGGTCAGTTGCAAAACAAAATTTTCACTGACACGATACGAATCACCGATTTGGGCCTATTTACAACGATACAGACAATATTGCTCAGAATTTATATGAAATGGTACACATTCAAGGTCACATGCATTGAATTTGTTCACAAATAAATCTGTTTAATATGGATTTATTTAGTCTACGTGGTACCGGATATGCATTAACATAAATGTAACGGATACGCGACTAAACCATATCTGCCCACATGTCATGTTTGATGAATGAGTTATGTGGATCTAGGGTTGTTAACGGGTCAGGTTTGCATGAGATACTACACTCGACCCGGCCTGAACCCAAATAGCTAGGTATGAGTACAGAAGATTTTGATCCGAACCCGAATGGTGTAACATGGGGGTCAGGTTTTTGGGATTTAATTTTGCCTGGATATCCAACTTAATCCAGCTGACCCAAATATTTGGTATGTTTTTTTAATAAAAAATTGCATTTTGAATACCCTTTAAATTATATAATTGGGTTTGGGATTCATTTTCTTGACACCAACATATGATTGATTGTTATTTTGGCGGGTTTGGGTAAACCACAATCCAGCACAAACCCGAGCCATTGACAGCTCTATGTAGGTGTTGGTGAGAAAAGTAAATGATAAAAAAGCAGCTGCGAATGTATCGTGAGAATTTGAATGATTTATATTTTCTCAGGTTTATTGTCAAAATACTAGTTGAAATAAACGCATTAAATAAATAAATAAATGTAAGTAAAGGAATAAAAACAACAAAAACATAACTGATAAAACATATTTATCATGATAAAATCTAGAAATTCTTTGCACGATAATTTCAAAATATCATGATATACCATTTCAAACATCCGTGGATTTTCGTGATATTTTCAAACAATTGGCTATGTGTCACCATGATGTCAATGTGGATCAGTGTCAGATGGAGACATCCAGACTTTATTCTCCCTAGGCCATGTTTGGAAGTAAGAAAAAAATATCATATGAAAAGAAAAACTTACATATATATATATATATATATATATATATATATATATATATATATATATATATATATATATATGAGAAGTTTTCTTTTGTTTGTGTGATGTGAATCGGGGAGAAGGAGAGAAAGAAGCTTTGTCATATAAAATGTCATCTCTAGAGATGGAGAAAATGTTCATATGTATAACTCTGGACACATTTGGATATGAGAAAAAATAAGAAAAATGTAAATAAAGAAATCATACAGCTTTTCCTTTTATTCTAAATAAACGAAACATTTTTACATGAAAAGCTGTATACAAATGTAAGATTTTACATGAAAAGTGCGATGGATAATTTTTTTTTTATGACAGGCTGCTTTCTCTCTTTCCCTCTCTCTTTTCCAATTTGATTTTCACGTCATACAAACAAAAGCAAATTTTCATATGGAAATTTCTAGTACATAAGTTTTTCATTTCATATGAGATCTTTTTCATTTCTAAATATGATTTGATGGCATATTTGGAAGCAAAAAAATACTATGGATAAGAACAAAATTTCTATCTTGCTCGATTTTGATAAGAAAAGTTTTTCCATATCAATGATGGGAATTTTTTTCTAAACAAATTGTCAGTTTTCAGGGCAGGCCTGACCCTAATCAAAGCACTTCAACGATTTTCCATTTTTATTTTGTTACATCACACAAACAAGAGAACAATTTTCATAAAAAAAAGTTTTAATATGAAAACCTTTCATAGGCAATTTTTTTTCTATACAGTTTCTTTTTGCTTTTAAACATGCTCTAAATTTTTAAAACAATTTCATGTGAAAAAATTCTCTCTTTCTAAACAATTAAAAAAAACTACACATTTTTTTTCACACTCACATTTCCTATCTCTTCTTAGCTTCCAAACTTTTTCTAAATCAAAATGACCATAAATCACCTATGTCATAGGGACATTTTATTTTGGGTGATGCCAGCAGACATGCTAACATGCACTAGCATGTATGGCTATTATTTAAATACTTTAGATACTATTTTATTATTTTAAAATGTATTTTGTATTATTAAAAATAAAAAATAACTTTTTAATAATAGCAATTAAAAAATCCCACATCCTCGTGCCCCAACTTTTCTAGAAGATTCTCAACCTACAAGTTAAACATGCATGCATCACAGTGTCCTCGTGTCCAAAAATCTTTATAACATAGTCAATTGTTTTATACATGAAATGATTAACCAACAGGAGTGTCAATCGGTTGGGTTTGATTTAGATTCAGGTTGGTTCAGACCCATAACTACTTTGAGATGTTGGTATCGAGTCCAAATTCACATCCAATGGACCTACCATAAGAGAAACCATATCCAAATTCTATAAGAATTACATGAACAAGACTCGGACCGTACCCAGTAAAATTATATTTTTTTATCCTTTCTACATTGAAAATTTGTGGATCTTAGTCGAAACTCGGGGGCCATGCCTGTGTCTATGTCTAGTATGAAAGTTCAAAAACCATACCCGAATCCATATATTAATGACCTGAACCTTTTTATTTATCACCAAACCCTGATTTGGTAGGAGACTGTTCGAGTTAAATCCAACCCATTGACACTTTTAAATTCAATGGAAACATTATTCTTGAATAAAATAATAATAATAAAAAAAAAACTAGATAGCTTGAATCTTACGCGGCTCAACATTCTCTCTTTTGGGGCAATTCAACTACGCGACACAAAACGAATAAAGCCTAATAAATAATAATAAAATAAATTAGGCCCGCCCTTAACATTATAAATAAGGAGACATCTTCAAGAAATCATACGCTTTTCGGGCTCCGTCTCTTCTCTCTCTGAGTCCGAAGGAAAGGAAACGAGAAGAAGACAGTGGGGGTGAAGGAATCGCCCTCTAGGGTTAGGGTTTTTTTATTCTTCTTTTTATTTTTTCTTCAGTTTCTCATTCGTCTCTCAGTTTCTTCTATTTCTCTTTCTTTTGCAGATTCTGAAGCGACTCCTCCTTCTCTGCGATCGTTTTTAGCGTTTCGATCGATGGCTTCGAAGAGAATCCTGAAGGAATTGAAGGACCTGCAGAAGGATCCTCCTGTCTCTTGTAGCGCAGGTTAACACTTTCTATCGTGTATTAGTTTTTCCTCCTTTTATTTTTCTGCTACTTTGGTAATAGCTGTCTTTATTTGTTTCTTTTGCGTTCTAGGGTTTTTGATGTTTGTTCTCCGTGTTTTTTAAGATATTTCTTCGTTATGATTGTCGTGCATGAGTTTGGTTCTGCGTTTTGATTGATATGTGGGGTTTTGGGTTTTGTTGTCTCCTTTGTTTGGTTGTATGCGTTTGCTGAGATGGGGCGTTGTCTTGACTAAAGTGGATACTCCTAAAGTGGATACTCCGTGTTCTTTGTGTATCGATGAGAAGTAAATCTTTTGCTACGGGGCGAAGGAAAATTAAAGTTAGAGGAGAGAATGATAGTTGCGGAAGGGAATCAATAAAATCCTACAGAATGGATTATATGATTTGCCAGTAGATAGTCGGCTGCATGGCATTGAGAAGTTGTTCAGATGGTAGATTCAATTGTATACTGGATGGTAAGCAGAAGAGATCTATATGCGTTTGTAGATTCCCTACAACCACTCTCTTAAGCGCCAGTCCTTTTCTTGCCCTGGAGATGACAACCCCTGCCTTCCTTGGGATTCTAAGAAATGACATTTCGTAACACAGTCCTATACGATCCTTTGCATATTATTCCTCGGAGACTGCGAGCGGCCTGCTGTAAACTGGTATCCATGTGAAGGTTTTATTCTTAAGTTGTGTGGCATTGGTTCAGATCCTCTGGGGCAGTGTAGCTAGAAAAGCCCAGATGGAAGAATGGTCTAGTTTAGAGATAGATGCCTTCTGAGACTCTCCAAACACATCTGTAGTTTTTTTTTTTTCACAGCATGTGTCAGAGTGTGATTAGCTGTATGATTCATCATTGATATATGTCGTGCCTTCAATCCTGTAATTTTCAGTAGGCGTGCTCCCAGCACTCGTGCCACATAAATTCCTGTCATTATTGTTCCGTCATGCTCATACATATTAGGATTGATTCCTCACCATCATTTCCATGATGTTATTGGCAAGGCTACTTGGAGACAAAAAAAGGTGGGTTTTCAAAAATCCCTGCCATATTTTTGAAAAAAAGGAAATTTGATTTGTTTTGGAATAATTTTTTTTTTGAAATTATCATGAATTCATGATGATATCATGATAAAAAATTACAAATGTTTTGATATGTCATGCTGTTTGCAATGCTTTATTTTTGAACAGATTGAAAATGCAATAAATTGAAAATATCATGATATTTTTTAATTGCTGAAACAATCTCCACACTCATACAAAATGAAATAAAAGAGGAATGTCACCCAGTTATTTGTAGAGTACATGGATAAGGGCAGGTTGCAATTCTTACAATGTGTTACGCAAGGATCAAAGATAGAGGATGGGATGGCCATAAGAATAATGGAGTACCCAGGTACAAAGAATAATAGAGTGCACAGGTGACATAGGGGCCTACGAATTTTCAATACTAAGGGAGGGGGGTTCCCTTGGGAGGTTTTCCATCCCTTTCTCCATGATGTGTCCCTTCCCAGCTCCCTCAATTCAGTCCACTGTGGCCTGACCAAAGATTCAAGCTTTTCAAGGATTATAATCCATCATATGGTTATCATTCAATTTCATCTGGCTTGTGCCAGGTTGCAGTGGCACTTAGGTTTCTGTCAATTTTTTAGTTGTGAGGTCCATCATAACTTTTGTCTCCGGAATTGTGGGATCTTAGGAAGGGAGGTTAATGGATGATGTCATCCTTACTGTTTCCTAACTTCTAGGAATAAGACTGAGGAATGTCAATAACATAACTTGTTCCTTTTTTTCTCAAAAAAAAAAACTTGTGCTCATTATTGTTTATAGTATGACACAATGTCATGGCATTTTATCATAGATATTGACGAGAGAGATAAGAGAGAAGTTTATGTTCTCTTTGACTGATATCATTGGGTGCTCTGATTCTCCCAAGCACTATTTTGGTAAATTGCATTATATTGTTTAACATATAACTGCTATTTAGGATCTGCAATTATAAGTCCAAAATAGCCATTTTCATGTCAATCCAGTCATGATGGAATTTGGTGTGAAACTTTCTAGGTTTCCATGTCTTTCTGTTCTGTTAAGTTGGTTCTTGAAATGTCTGCCATCTCATTGCAATTCATAAGACTGATACTTGGGTCCACCTAACAAGAAAGAACATAGAAAGAACAAATGACAACCTTCCATTGATGCTTAATGAAAAATATGATCAGCTAACTGACTTTGCAGCTGAGTGCATGAAAAATATGCTTGGGGCATCATGTATGATTTGCAGACTCATTACTCAACAAGTTTAAAAGCGAACATGATAACTAATGGTACCAACCTATGTCACATAGGTGCGGGTGCGGCTTTAAAAAAATTTGGGTGCGGGGTGCGGGAAGGTATATATATATATATATATATATATATTTTTTTTTTTTTTAACAGTTAACAATAACACTAATGAAATAAAAGACAATTATCATATCATCAATTTATCATGCATGCAATAGATCAAATTAACAATCTGTAAATTTTATTATTCATCAATAAAAACTAACACCATAATTAAATCAACCTAAACATATTATGAAAATAATCAAATAAGTAAAGCAGAAAAAAATAAATTATATTAATAAAAGAAGCAAACAATGCATAATTACATACCAAAAGTATATTCTACACAATGTATATGATGATGAGGTAATGATCGTAATAATTTTCTGCTTCATCTTCAAATTCATCATAAGAAAGAATAATATGCTCAGATAAGGCCTTGTTTATAATGTTGAAATTATGCTCTCCCTCTAAGTCACACTCCTATAAATTTACATCCTAAAATTTGGATGATCCTTGTCTGCATAACAATTACATTTTTAAAATGTTAAATACTTGCATATTATTCCCCGTTGGTTTGCGAAAGTAATCAAAGATTAGAATAAACAAAGACTAAATCCGTTGCATATTTGCTAAAAAGTTTGTTTTTCTTCATGTTCTGGATTTGAGCACGTGTTTCAATTTCCACAACATGATGTACTAGGATAGCAATCTCAATGCAAGTTGTTGGAGAAGAGGTGTTTTTAATTCATATGTTGACCACCATGTGTTAGGATCTATATTCTCCTTCTCTCTCACTATTAATGTCTGTCCATATAACCTTGAAGATGAAAATTTTCAAACTCTTGTGTGAGTTGATTTAAAATATGTGATCCTCGATGAAGTCTTGCCATACACATATTTTTATATCTTGATTAGATCTTGGTCTAAATTTAGAGAGACACGATTAACACCACCTTCCGACCACTTCTTTGCATAATATTTGGGATTGAGAGAATGTGCCATGCAATGCAAAGGATTTTTGTTCTTATCCCATCTTCTGACTAAAATTGAATGTATATGTTTAAAAAATTTTGAATCATCCACTGCAGGATTTTTTTTCTCGTGCTTGAAGATTACAACTTGCATTTTTTCAATCATATTATCCCACATTTCATAAACTTTGTGATGTATGAGATCATCCTTGTCAACTTCTCTCAATATTTTTTAAATAGGTTGCGTAAACTTAATGAAATATACGACTCTATTTCAAAACTCATCATCAATAATGAATTTCTTAATTTCTTGAGTCTTGACAACATCATCAACATGATAGAATGTTTAATTTTCATCAGTCACCATGTTAACCAAAATATTCTTGACTTAATTCTTTTCACCATCATAATGATGAACACAAAACGTGTTTCAACAACCTTCAACAATTTCAAATTAGAATGCATATTAAATATAACATTAGCATGATAGTGGCTGACAACAAAAATTCTAATGCTTTTGATATTTTTTTTAATTCTTCAATCCATGAACATAGAGCATATGTTGGTGAATTTTCTTCTTCTTTTGAGTTGCAGATACTCTTGAGGATCAGATTCATGCTGTGTGATACACAAGGAGTCCAAAAAAATGAGGATGCTCACTCTCCAAACTCAATATTGCACTTTTACAAATTGGAGCATTGTCTGTGATGATTTGCATTATTATTTGATCACCCACTTCTTTTATTACTTTTATAAACAACCCTTTCAAATACTCAACATTTTTATATTGCCTGGATGCATCAACTGCTTTAAAAAATACTAGGCCACTAAGCGAAGAAGCAATGAAATTAATCAGTGGATGCCTTTGAATATTTGTCCACCCATCAGAAACAATGGAAACTCCATTTTTTTCTCATGAAAATTTCTTAATCTCTAATATTCTCTCAACATTTATCCTCTCTTCTGCAAGAATTGACGTTCGTAGTTTTTTTTTATCTTGAAGGTAAATTAATCAAAGATTGGAATAAACAAAGACTAAATCCTTTGCACGTTTGCTAATGAGTTTGTTTTTCTTTGTGTTCTAGATTTGAGCAAATGTGCTCTAATTTCTTTTATAACAAGATGTACTAGCAGACTGTGATAACAATCTGGATGCAAGACGTTGGAGAAGAGGTGTTTCTGATCCATATGTTGACCGCCATGTGCTAGGATCTATATTCTCCTCTCTCGCTATTAATGTCTATCTATATAACCTCGAAGATGAAAAATTTTCAAACTCTTGTTTGAGTTGATTTATTTTATGTGATTATCGATAAAGTCTTGCTATACACATATTTTTATTTTTTGATAGTTCTGTGTCTAAATTTGGAGAGACAACCAACACCACCTTTCTGCTTCTTCTTTGCATAATTTTTTGGATTGAGGGAATATGGCATGCAATGTAAAGGAGTGTTGTTTTTATCACATCTTCTCATTAAAATTGAATGTATATGTTTAAAATTTTTTGAATCATCCACCGCAGGATTTTTTCGTTTATGCTTGAAAACTATAACTTGCATTTTTTCAATCATATTATTCCATATTTTGTAAACTTTGTGAAGCGTGGGATCATCCTTGTCAACCTCTTTTAGCATTTCCTAAATAGGTTGCGTAAACTCAAGGAAGTATACGACTCTATCTCAAAACTCATTATCAATAATGAATTTCTTAATTTCTTAACCCTTGCTAATATCATCGGCACGATAGAATGCTCAATTCTCATTAGTCACCATGTTAACCAATGCATTTTTGACTTCCTTAATTCTTTTCACCATCACAATGATGGACGCAAAACATGTTTCAACAATTTCATATCAGAATGCCTATTAAATATGGCATTAACATGATATGATGGTTTACAACAAGATTTTTAATGCTTTTGATATTTTTTTCTAATTCCTCAATCCATGAGCATAGAGCATATGCTGGTGATTTTTTTTTTTTGAGTTGTAGACCCTCTTGAGGGTCAGATTCAAGATGTGTGGTATATAGAGTAAAAAAAAATGAGGATAGTATCCAAACTCAAGGTTGCACTTTTACAAATTGGATTATTGCCCATTACTTTTATTATTTCTATAAACAACCCTTTCAAATACTCGCCATTTTTATATTGCCCCGATGCATGAACTGTTTTCAAGAATACTGGGCCACTAAAAAAAGCAATGAAATTAATCAGTTCACCCCTTTGAGTATTTATCTACCCATCATAAACAATGGAAACTCCATTTTGTTTCCATAAAAATTTTTAATCTCTAACAATCTTTTAACATATGCCCTCTCTTTGGAAAAAATTGTCGTTTATAGTTTTTCTGAGCTTGATGGTACATAGCCACTCAAGTTACAATTTATCAGTGAAGTAATTAAATCCTTTCAATAAAGATTTTTAGCTGCATTAAATGAAAGTGAACTAGAATAAAAATATCTTCCTATTTTTTATTTATCTCCCCCCTTCTAAATATATTGAATGATGCTTGTATTGTTCCTCTTTTGTATACCTCCTACATCCACTTGTTTTTTTAGCATCTTCTTGGTGGATTAAAAAGGGTACACTGGTTGCACACAAGTCACTCATTGTCTTCCCTTTCTTGTATTCATTTTGTATTTTTGTGTATTGTCTCAACATTGCTTTATTCAAAAAATGAGTGTAGCTGAGATGCAGATGCTTAGATGGATGTGTGGAAATACAATAAAAGATAAGATTCAGAACGAAGAGATACGTAAGAAGGTAGGTGTTGCACCCATTGAAAATAAGATGCGAGAGAATCGTTTACGGTGGTTTGGACATATTCGGCGAAGGCCTAATGATGCTCCAGTTAGAAGGTTGGAGAAATGGGAAAATATATTAGTTAAAAGAGGTCGGGATAGGCCTAGGAAGACTTGGATGGAGATGATAGGAAAGGATATGAATGCTTTGAACCTCACCGAGGACATGGCGTTGGATAGAAATGATTGGAGGAAAAGGATTCATGTGGAAGACCCAAAATGAATTTCTTTTTTGGTTCATATCGCTGACCCCAATTGTTTTGGGATGAAGGCGTAGTTGTTGTTGTTGTTGTTGTTGTTGTCTCTACATTGCTTTATCAACTCTTTTGCATACTGAAATGTCATGTCCTGATATCTTCAACAAATGAGCCTTAACTCTCGTGTAAGACTCAACATAATCTCTCTCACAAAGCTTGCATCAAAATCTCTTATTTCCACCACCTCCTAGCTTTTTCAAGTTTATCCACATGTGCCCATAGTGGCTCCCATCATCACTTGATGCAGCCAACAAACTAGAATCAATACTACCATTAACACTATAAGTAACACTAACAACAGAACTTACATGTGGGGATGTGGAAATCATAATTCATTTCCCTTTGTTTACGAGTCATTTCTCTTTATTTGTCATTTTCGTTCGTAAAATAAAAAATATATATTAAAATAAAATTCATATTATGTTCGAGAGAGCTGAACCCAACCTAAAAGGGTTGGGTTTGACAGCGCAAAACTCAGCCCAACAGGACTGGGAGCTAAACCCAAAGAGATAGAGAGAGACCTTGCAGTCTCTGGAGGAGGAGAAGAGAGCTCAGGTTCGACACCCTGTCGTCCGTCGAAAGAGAGGAGGGGTCAAGAGTGTAGCCGCCGTTCATCGGAGTAGGAGAGGAGAATGGGAGAGGCGTCGGGGTTGGGGGGAGGGAGATTTTCCCTAATCCCCCGCCCAACCCCCTTGTTTTTTTTGTTTTTCGGGTTCGGTTATGACCTTAGGTGCAATCGACTGCATCAAGTGTCGCACCCGAGTCGAGTTGCGTCGACGTAGTTGTGGCACCCTGTTGGTCGAATCCCTGTGACATAGAATGTGACAATTGGGAGCTCCCAATGACTCTACAGTCTAAATGACCATAAAGCCCTTAGCCTATTTCAAAAGAACAAAATACAACAACAACAACAACAACAACAACTATGCCTTCATCCCAAAACAATTGGGGTCGGCGATATGAACCAACAAAGAAAATCATTATGGGTCTTCCACATAAATCCTTCTCCTCCATTCATTTCTATCCAATGCCATGTCCTCGATGAGGTTCAAAGCATTCATATCCTTTCTTATCACCTCCATCCATGTCTTCCTAGGCCTACCCCGACCTCTTTTAACTAATATATTTTCCCATTTCTCCACCCTTCTAACTGGAGCATCATTAGGCCTTCGTCTAATATGTCCAAACCACCGTAAACGATTCTCTCTTATCTTATTTTCAATGGGTGCAACGCCTACCTTCTTACGTATCTCCTCGTTCCGAATCTTATCTTTTATTGTATTTCCACACATCCATCTCAGCATACGCATCTCAGCTACACTCATTTTTTGAATATGATGTCTCTTGGCAGCCCAACATTCTGTACTATATAGTAAAGCTGGCCTAATAGTCGTCCTATAAAAGTTTCCCTTTAACCGCAATGGCATTCTACGATCGCACAACACTCCAGTTGCACTCTTCCATTTCATCCACCCAACCTTTATCCTATGATTTACATCTCCATCAATTTCTCCATACTTTTGAATGATAGATCCCAAATATTTGAAAGAATCATCCACCGGTATTTCGTGCTCACCAAGCTTCACTACACTCCCATCACTACTTTGTTCCTTACTAAATCGACATTCCATGTATTCTGTCTTACTCTTACTCAACTTAAAACCTCTTGCTTCCAATGTCTGTCTCCATAATTCTAACTTAGCATTAACCCCATCTCTAGACTCATCAATCAAAATAATATCATCAGCAAATAACATACACCACGACACATTTTCTTGAATTGATCTCGTAAGCTCATCCAACACTATAGCAAATAGGAAAGGGCTTAAAGCAGATCCTTGATGTAACCCAACCGTTATAGGGAAATTGGTTGTCACCCCTCCACAAGTACGGACATTGGTTACTACTCCTTCATACATATCTTTAATTATACTAATGTACTTGAGAGAAACACCTTTCTTCATCATTGTCCACCAGAGAACGTTCCTAAGTACTCTATCGTAAGCCTTCTCCAAATCAATAAAAACCATATGCAAATCTTTGTTCCTCTCTCTATTTCTCTCAATAAGTTGTCTAAGATGTATAGCTTCCATAGTTGATCTTCCAGGCATAAAACCAAATTGATTCTCCGATATCATGACAATCTTCCTCAACCTAGACTCAATCACCCTCTCCCAAAGTTTCATAGTATGACTCATGAGTTTTATACCACGATAGTTTGTGCAATCTTGTATATCACCCTTATTCTTATATAGAGGCACCAACGTACTCTTCCTCCACTCATTAGGCATCTTATTTGTTCGCCAAATCTTGTTAAAAAGATTTGTCAACCATTCTAAACCTTTTTCTCCCAAGCATTTCCAAGCCTCGATAGGTATACCATCTGGGCCAACTGCCCTTCTTGATTTCATTTTCTTCAAAGCCTCTGCAATTTCTTTCTTTTGAATCTTGCGCATGAAGTCACGATTCGTCTCATGAAAAGGAATTGAAAAGTCTCCAAGATCCTGAGCATGACTTTCATTAAATAGCTTATCAAAATAATCTTTCCATCTCTCCTTAATCTCCTCATCTTTGACTAAAACTCTTTGCGTTTCATCTTTGATACATCTAAACATACCCAGATCCCTCGATTTCCTATCTCTCATCTTTGCAAGCCTATAAATATCTTTAATAAAAATAAAAAAGTATCCCTTGAGGACAAAACCCATTACTTTGAATAAAAGAACAAAATTCCCCTAGAGGGCATTACCTACTACAATATAGAAAAATCTAGTGTATATACATATTGAAATGTATATATACTTAAACCAAGCTCAGTAGGGCTCGGAGCTGGACCGAGAGAGAGAGAGAGAGAGCCTCCCCCCTTCTCCTCTCCTACTCCTCTTCTCCTTCGACGGACGACGAGTGCACTCTTGACCCCTCCTCTCCTTCGATAGATGACAACTGTGGAACCTGAGCTCTCTTCTCCTCCTTCGACGACTGCAAGGTCTCTCTCTCTCTCTCTCTCTCTTTCTTTTTGGGTTCAACTCCCATCCTTGATTGTCCTGTTGGGCTGGGTCCGACTCCCAGTCCTAGGTTGCTAAGCTGGGTTCAGCTCTGTCGAACCCATCCATGCTGGCCTGGGTTCGACTCCCTGACCTGGGCTGTTGAACCCAAACCTTTTGCGTTGGGTTTGGCTCCCAACCCTGGGATGTCAAACCCAACCTTGTTAGGCTGGGTTCGACTCCCCGTCTTGGGCTGTCAAATCTAATGAGTTTTATTTTAATATATATTTTTTGTTTTAACGACGAAAATGGTAGATAAAGGAAAATGACTCACAAACAAAGGAAAATAAATTGCGTTATCCTGATCACAACATATAAGTTCTGCTGATAGTGGTAGTATTGATTCTAGTTTGTTGGTTGCATCATGTGATGATGGGGGCCACTATGGGTACATATGGATAAACATGAAAAAAGTTTGAGGAGGTAGTGAAAATAAGAGATTTTGATGCAAGCTTTTTGAGAGAGATTATGTTGGGTCTTACACAAGAGCTAAGGCTCATTTGCTGAAGATATCTGGACATGGCATTTCAGGATGCAAAAGAGTTGATGAGGCAATGCAAAGACAATACAAAAAAAAAGATGAATATGAGAAGAGGAATATAATGAATGATTTTTGTGCAATCAGTGTACCCTTTTTAATCCACTAAGAAGCTACTAAGAAAAGAAAAATTGATATAAGAGGTATAGAAAGAGGAACAATACACACATCATTCAATACATTTGATTGGAAGGGAGGAGATAACTAGAAAAATAGGAAGACATTTTTATTCTAGTTCACTTTCATTTAATGCAGCTAGAAATCCTTATTCAAAGGATTTATGTACTTCATTGACAAATTGTAACTTGATTGACTATGTACCTCTAAGCTCAGAAAAACTACGAACGACAATTCTTTTCTAAGAGAGGGCAAATGTTGAGAGATTGTTAGAGATTAAGAAATTTTTATGGTAACAAAATGGAGTTTTCATCATTTTTTATGGGTGCACATATATTCAAAGGCATCAACTGATTAATTTTATTGCTTCTTTTAGTGTCCCAGATGCATCTGGGCAATATAAAAATGCTGAGTATTTGAACGAATTGTTTATAGAAGTAATAAAAGTAGTCGGTGATCAGAAAGAAGTGCAAATAATCACACACAACGCTCCAGTTTGTAAAAGTGCAACCTTGAGTTTGGATAGTGAGTATTCTCATATTTTTTTGACTCCTTATGTGCCACACATCTTGAATCTGACTCTCAAGAGCATCTTAAACCCCCAAAAAGAATAAAATTCATCAGTATATGCTCTATGTTCGTGGATTGAGGAATTAGAAAAAGAATATCAAAAGCATTAGAATTTTTGTTATAAACCATCATCATGTTAATGTCATATTTAATAGGCATTCTGATATGAAATTGTTGAAGGTTGTTGTCACACATTTTGCGTCCATCATTGTGATGGTGAAAAGAATTAATGAAGTCAAGAATGCTTTGGTTAACATGGTGACTGATGAGAATCGAACATTTTATTGTGTTGATGATATTGTCAAGGCTCAAGAAATTAAAAAATTCATTATTGATGATGAGTTTTGAGATATATATAGTCATATACTTTCTTAAGTTTATGTAGCCTATTTAGGGAATGCTGAGAGAAGTTGACAAGGATGATCCCATGCTTTACAAAGTTTATAAAATGTGGGATAATATGATTGAAAAAATGCAAGTTGTTTTCAAGCATAAGCGAAAAAATTCTACAGTAGATGATTCAAATCTTTTTAAACATATTCATTCAATTTTAATCAGAAGATGCGATAAAAACATTACTACTTTGCATTGCATGCCACATTCTCCCAATCTTCAAATATTATGCAAAGTGGCTGGAAGGTGGTGTTGGTCGTCTCTCCAAATTTAGACCCAGAGTTATCAAGACATAAAAATATCTGTATGACAAGTCTTTATCGAGAATCACATATTCTAAATCGACTCACACAAGAGTTTGAAAAATATTCATTTTTGAGGTTATATGAACATGCATTTATAGCGAGAGAGGAGGAAAATATTGATCCTATCACATGGTAGTAAACATCTTGCATTCATATTGGTATCATAGTCTACTAGTGCATCTTGTTGTGAAAGAAATTGGATCACATATGCTCAAATCCACAACATGAAGATAAACAAACTCACCAGCAAACGTGTAGAGGATTTAGTCTTTGTTCCTTCTAATTTTTTATTACTTTTGTGAACCAATGAGTAATACAAGTATTAATTGTTTTCTTAGTTATTTGACTATTTTTTAGTTTCTTCATCTAAATATGCAAGCATTTAACATTTTAAAATTTTAATTGTACTGCAAATAAGGATCGTCTAAATTTTGTGATGTTAAACTCAGAGGCATGTGATTTAGAGGGAGAGCATGATTTCAACATTATAAATATGGGCTTATCTGAGCATACTATTTCTTCTTATAATGAATTTGATGACGAAGTAGAAAATTATTAGGATCATTACCTTATCATCGTATACATCGTGTAGGATATACTTTTAGTATGTAATTATACATTGTTTATTTCTTTTATTAGTATAATTTACTTTTTTTGTGCCTTATCTGTTTGATTCTTTCCATAATATATTTAGGTTAATTTAATTGTGGTGTTAGTTTTTATTGATGAAGAATAGAATTATATATTGTTAATTTGATTTATTGCATGAATGATAAATTAATGATATGATAATTGCTTTTTATTTCATTAGTGTTATTGTTAACTATTAAAACTTATATATATAGCCTCACACACCCAAGTTTTTTTTAAAGTGCCGCACCCGCACCTGTGACATAGGTCACATTCTAACAGTTGGGAGCTCTCAATGCGGCTTGGATTTTCATTAAGGGTATGTACACCCAAAGAGATCTCGCTAGGCAATATTTTTTGCAAGAAAGGTGACATCTACCTTACCATTAAGGTATATGAATGTGCATGATTACTTTAGCACACCATTTCTCTTGTGGAATGAACTTGCTCTCCTTGAGCCACAATGGAAAGCATAGGCTATTGAATCAAGACAATGTCAAATTGAGAAGGAACATTTCTTTTAATTCCTTCATGGTCTTCGTTCAGAATTCGAGCAAATTCAGTCATCCTTACTTCATAGGACATTCCTACCTCATTTTGGGAGGTTTAACAATAGTGAATAAAGGAGAATTGTTTGACACTTGTTATGAGCCAAGACATCAAACCCGATTGTCCAAGCTTAAAAGGAAGGCAATCTTCTTTAGAGAAAAGCCGACTAAAGCAAGTGAAGAGCCAAAGATAGATGGAGACATTAAAGATTTTGTTGCTCAATTAATGAAAGCACTCAAAGATAGAGATCTCGGATGAGGTACAAAGTGAGGGCGAGGTTGGGGACTTCATTCTTTCTAAGTTCAGCACTCAGAGATAGAGATCGCAGATGAGTCAGTTTTTAAGGATCAACTTCTATTATAGATGTCAAGGACATGATATGGGATATAGGGATTTTTGGATTCGAATCTAACACAAATTGATCTATTTTCATTCACAAGGAAGGAACGAAAGCCATCTCATAAAGAGATTTGTGTTCAAAATACGTGCAAAGTTGGGTAAGGATAGGGATAATGCCTAGGGCCTACATTCAAGGTAGCAGACGACAAAAGTTTTTGCCATCCGACAACATACGACAAAAACTTTTGCAGTCTCGAGGTAGCAGACGACAAGTTTTTGTCGTCCAGCAATATACAACAAAAACTTTTGCAGCCTGGATCAAAAGGGGGAAAGCTATAAGGGGGATGACAACAACTTTTTGTCATTGGACCAAAAAGGAGAAAAACTAAAAGGGAGACTGCAAAAACTTTTGTCGTATGGTGATCAAACGACAAAAAAGTTTTTGTCGTCTGGACCAAAAGGGGGAAAAACTAAAAAGGGGACGACAAAAAGGTTTTGCCGTCTAGATGGCAAGACGGCAAAACCTTTTTGTCGTCTGTCATTGGATGACAAAAACATTTTGCTATCTGATCACCGAATGACAAAATTTTTGTTGTCACCCCTTTCGGTTTTTTTTTTGCCGTCTGTCACTAATGACAAAAGTTATTGCCATCTGACGACAAAACTTTTTGCCATCTCACTGGTTCTGATGTGTGATCAGACGACAAGAACTTTTTTTTGTTGTCCACCTTTTTTTTATCTTTGGTCCAAGATGACAAAAGTTTTGTTGTCTTCTACCTCGAACGTAGGTGATAGGCCCTGGGCCTTATCCTTATCCCCATCCTCATTTCAACTCTTTGCACGCATTTTAAGCGCAAATCTCTTTATGAGATAACTTTTACCTTTTCTTGTCGATGAACATAGATCCATTTGGGTTGGATCCGAATCCAAAAAATTTTATATCACGTATTCCTTTACATCTATAAATAGGGGCTGACCCTTAGAGCCCAACCAATCTGAGAACTTCTTGTCTAAGTGTTGGTCCTAAAAAGAACGAACTTCCCAACCTCGCCTTGACTCTATTCCTCGTATCGATCTTGGAACCCTATGCGGAGGTACTATTAGATCCATACCTATGTGGAGGTATTGTTGAACTGTGAAGGGGCTGCTTTTGAATTGTCATACACGCCTCAAGAAGGGGCTTTGACCGAAAAAAGTCGTGCTTAAAAGTCTAACATAGTTCGAAAAGGTAATTATCAAATTCATTCGATTGTTTATTTTTTATCTTGGTTTATATATATATATATTTCATTATTTCTTGCATACGTGTTTATATATTCTTTTGATTTGAATTGCATATATTATTCCATTGGGAGTTTGGACCTTAGATCCAGATTTTCTCAATAGTAGATTTTGAGCTATGAAGATTGAACTTGCTTCTTCTTCTGCTTCACCTTCTCGTGGAGTTTAAAACTGGTGTCTCACGTCTTCTAAATGATTTTGGAAATCGATTTTACGAAATCAAGGTGAAATGCATTTTGTTTGTTGTAATTTTTTTGTTGAGAGTGGTTTTTAGTTAGTAAGTTTAGCATGATAGTACCAGTTTGTTTCGTTATACCAGTGTTGTTAAAAGCGTGCGCGCCTTGAGGTGCAAAAGGCGTGCACCTCGCCTTGAGGCAAGGCGCCTCTGTGCCTCAAGGCACCAGCCCAAGGCATGAAGACAACCTAACACAAGAAGAAGAAGAGGAGGAGGAGATTCTCCATATAATTTGTTATGCTATATAATTTGTTTCTAAGTTATAATTAGTTACTCAATATAATTAGTTTCTAAATTATATAATTAGTTTCTCAATTATATAATTAGTTTATCAGTTATATAATCAGTTTCTTAGTTACTTTTTTATAGTTTTTTTAATCAATTTTTTTAATCTTGTTATGCTGTTTGGTTTTTTTCACAGTTATATGATTTGTTTCTAAGTTATATAATTAGTTACTCAATATAATTTGTTTCTAAGTTATATAATTAGTTGCTCAATTATATAATTAGTTTCTCGGTTATATAATCAGTTTATTAGTTACTTTTTTATAGTTTTTTTAATCAAAATTTTAAATCCTGTTATGCTTTGTAGTTTTTTTTCACAGTTATATAATTTGTTTCTAAGTTATATAATTAGTTTCCCAATTATATAATCAGTTTCTCAGTTATATAATTAGTTTCTCCATTACTTTTGCATGTTAATCTCATATTTTTTAGTATTTATTTGAGATTTTCTATTTCTTATTGGTTGCTTCATCAATAAAACATTTTTTATTTATTTATATTTTTAGATATTTTTTATATTTTTTTTAAGTTTTCAAAAAAAAATGAGGCTTATGCTTTACACCTCGCCTCAGCTTTTGGTGGAGTGCCTTGCTATGCCTCAACGCTTTTCACAACATTGCTTTATACATTAGCCTTCCTCTTGTTTTATCTTTTTGTTTTCATTAGTTTTAGAGAAGTTCATGATGTGCCAATTCAATGTTTGAGTTATATGATGTGTGTCCAGATTCCTCCTTGGAGGTAGGGGTGGCCATCAGGCCGGCCAGCCCGATTAGAGCCTGACAAGCCCGACCGATATTCTGGCACGAGCCCAGCCCAAACCCAATTATAATTGGGCTCGGGTCGGGCCTGTCGGGCCCTGTGCAATTTTTCAAGCAAGATGGCCTCCCCTACCTGGAGGTTTGGCACATGACAACCAGGTCTGCCCTGATCATTTCCACAAAAATACTGTAGTTAACCATGGTTGTGGTATCTCCCAGTGAGGTTACACTATGGCTTTATATTGTCCAATTAGGGGAGCCTCTTGGGTTTAGGATTAAGATCACTTTCATCCAAAATAAAAGAATAATAATCATTACATTGCTAGTATGGTGAGAGCATAGCTATTGATTTCATCTTGAGCTTATTTGCTAGCTGTTTTCTCTGTATGTTCACATGCTAGAATGACAAATAAAGGCGTTCCTAGGAAAGAGGTTAAACATTTCAGCAGAGTAGAAAATCAAAATTATGAAAGAGGAAGGGATTTGTCATTGATGAGGAAACAAAGGGAAGAGAATAGGCTAGTGAAGAGCTGAGTCGAATCATGGTTTTATGTCTGCCAAACTTGATTCCGTCACAGCTTTGCCCAAGTTTTATTTTTTGCATATAAACACGCTGCAAGAGGATGGTGGTGCGTATTAAGGCGAAGAAAGAGGATATTTTGGTAGTACATGTCAGAATTAAAATGCAAGTGCAGCTCTACTCACATGAAAAATGGTCAATGGATGACATAAGCTGGATAGGACAGAGTTGGCTGGATTGTTTAAGAAATTAAATATCTTGCATGATAGACACCTTGATCATATTAGGTATTCTGAAAACACTTATATTGACCTCGTATTCTCTTCCTTTTGTGCTGCTTTTTTATGCTGTCATCTCTGTCACTTTTCCTTCAATGAAAGTTTTATTTCCTTTCCCAAAAAACAAAAAACAAAGAATACATCCGTAATCTGGGGATGACATAAGCTGGATAGGACAGTTGGCTGGATTGTTTAAGAAACCTTGATTGTAGTAGGTATTCTGAAAACACTTATATTGACCTCATATTCTCTTCCTTTTGTGCTGCTTTTTTATGGTAACATCTGTCAATTTTCCTTTAATGAAAATTTATTTCCTTTCCCCAAAAAACAAAAACAAAGAATACATCGGTAATCTGGCAGCAAATCTTGTGGGTTAATTACATCCGTAATATTCTTATTTCTTATGCTACAGGTCTGAGGATTGCATTTACATAAGAGAGCTGTTAAATCTAGTCTTATGAACTCTATATTCTACATCACATTGGAAGAATTTATGTGGACTTGTAATTGTGATTTCTGTGAGACTGATCTGCTAAGATCAGGCTGGTTATTTGCATGTCACGCATTCTCACAAGTAGTTATCCTTTCAAGCTCAGTTGCTTATAAAAACTCTCTTTGATTTAATCTTGTTTATTCATTTACAGACTGGTCTCCTTTTTCTGTACTTTTCTTTTCAACTACATGATTCAACTTGGATTGATCATGAAAATAATGACTTTCTATTTGCAGGGCCATGGCTTTAAAAAGTTATTTTATTTCTATTGCATCCTTCTGTGTTGCTTTTACTTCTACTAGCATAGTTAAATGGCCCATCCGTGTGGCTGGGCCTAGAAAATTCATGTTCATGTATGTGTTTAAAACACATTATATTGTATTTTAATTTAAAATATACAAAATACCATTTTTATATGACTTACTATATTTTTAATTTAAAACATGCAACTAAAAAAAACTAAAACAAATAAATATCATTGTATAAAAAATTATCTTATCTTGTTTACTTGTCCTTATAATGAGAAAAAATACAATTTTAGTTACCGAATTAATAGGTAAAAAGGCAAGAGAATGAGCATACCATTTGCAAAGGGAAGGAAGATGTTACATTGAGGGAGATATTTTGGATAAGCAAAGTGATAATGAAGAGATTTTATTTCAGAGGAAGGGGGTTTCCATTGTAAACGGTAATTTTTAAGTTTTGAAAAGTTACAAAATGCTATATAACACTTTTTTGTTTTTTAAAAAATATAAAAAATGACCGAACAAATTCATAATGACTATCAAAATACATGGCAAGAGCATCGATTAAGAAAAAGTTATAAAGCATCTAATTTTTTATACCTATTACCCTTGCTTCTGCTTTTATAATATTTAGGATTTGCTGCTGCTTTTACTCTGCTATTTTTGAATGAAACCAGATGACTTTTTAATATTCCCTTCACATTGTGATCATGCCTTCCGTTTTAATCCTTCAGCTTTTGACTTGTAAATGCAAATATGATGAATGTTTTTGGAGTAATGTTTTGTGTCCTTGGACATGCATGGAATACATTCACCTGATTCAAAGATTTGGATGATTCAAACAAGCATTAAACCCTCTATTGCTGTCCTTTGTGTGCCTTAGGTCCTGTAGCAGAGGACATGTTCCACTGGCAAGCTACCATTATGGGGCCTCCTGAAAGCCCTTATGCTGGTGGTGTGTTTCTTGTGACCATCCACTTCCCACCTGACTACCCATTCAAGCCACCAAAGGTAAAAGAGTAAAACCTTTCCTTACCCTTATATTTCCGTCTTTTAATATGTTAGAATGACTGCATGTTGAGGGATCAGGTCTCATTCCGTACCAAAGTGTTCCACCCAAACATCAACAGCAATGGCAGTATCTGCCTGGACATCCTCAAGGAACAGTGGAGCCCTGCACTCACCATATCCAAGGTAACAAATGCTTCTCTTCTTTTCTGTTGTTGCCTTCCCTGCCAATGAAGCCACTCTTTACCACAGGTTCTACTGTCTA
Source organism: Nuphar pumila (assembly GCF_984573655.1). Lineage (NCBI taxonomy): Eukaryota > Viridiplantae > Streptophyta > Magnoliopsida > Nymphaeales > Nymphaeaceae > Nuphar > Nuphar pumila. The sequence continues at coordinate 118,914,530 of NC_143255.1, forward strand.
TCTGCTCTCTCCTAACCGATCCAAACCCCGATGACCCGCTGGTGCCAGAGATTGCACACATGTACAAAACCGACAGATCCAAGTATGAATCAACTGCACGCAACTGGACCCAGAAGTATGCCATGGGGTAGATGCTGAGCCCGTTTCTAGGTCGAAAAATGACTAAGATTGCCCTTCCTCCATCAAAGGTGTCTTTCAGATGTTGAAGACCGAATAACTAAAAGAAAGCTGGTTTAGGTGTTGCGAACTGGGAATATGAGAACTTCGTCCCTAAACCGTTTTGATTTTGTTTATTGGTTTACATGATCAGATATGCATTCCGTGGAACAGAACTGATAAATACCTTTTCTCTATACATAGATTTATGTTACATATTGCATTTCCATTCGTTCGCGTTAAGCATACATAAGGTTATGCTTCATTGAGCAGTATGATTTAGCTTGCAGAATGAGGTTTGATGTGCCTCTATAAATAGTTGAGCATTGTGCTGTCCAACTGTTGCCTACCAGATCAACTATTGATGATTTTCCTGGTGGTTGGTAGGGATCTGCCGTTGATTGTGTTGATTTGGGCTTTGATGGGTTTATAATTATATCTTGCCTCCCTAACATATCGCTCAATTAACCAGAGGTGCGCATGGTCTTGAGATCCGGAGAGCTGCATCATGTCTGCTGCTTTGAAAGATGTCAAAAATTCAAGGATTAGGTTAAACTGCTGGCCTTCTTTTCCAGATGAAGCCACACTTGAGCGGCTGTAGCGCGGCAGGATTCTAATATGAATGCTGAATTATTTGATTGACGGACCCCCCCATCGGGTCCATTTTTCAAATAAATTAAGAGAAATTTTTTTCTCTGCTGTGCCTGCTTTCCCATCTGCATGGGAAAATCAGTCATATCATGTTTCTGTGGACGTAAAGTAGTTGCCTGTGAATTCTGTTTTGTCGAAAATTTTGTTTGAAGTTTCACTTGGCGACAAAGTGGCCGAGGGTGCTGTTATAGATTTTTGTGTCCTTGACTGTAGACTTTTTCGATTTAATGAGTTGGGCTGGGTCCTAGCTGCCTTTCTCTCTTGAGTAGCGTGTCCAATGTGGCCTGACACCCATCATACATTCAATCCTAGCCATTCAGCAGAACCATCTAAGCCGTTGATTGGATGGCTAGGATTGAATTATGATGGAACCCATCATATTTCAAATGATGAGATCCATAATTGTGGAGAGAGTTCCCCCCACTGAAGTAATGATTTGGATCTTTACACCCTTCAACCACATCTCTAGTGAAAAGTTAGTTTTGGTCCTGTAGTGGCATGTCATGTATTGACAGTTTTAACAGGAAATATGTCAGAATAGTTTTTCTCAGACCTGGCTTTGGTTGCTTGAAACTAGGGCTAGTAAACGAGCCGAACATGGCATGTATGGGCGTGGCTTGTTTACCAGGGGGTCATGCTCGTGGCTCGTTTTCATGTTTAACGGTGCTGAGCCCAAGCTTGGCTTGCCCCTGAATGAGGCGAGCCGAACATGAGCTGGCTTGTATAACAGCAAAATTCATGTTATTTATACACGGAATATATAATAAGTGGTGGTACTGAACTGTTGGCCGTTGGATCATCACTGATCCGATGGCTATTTCTTCATTCTTTCATAAAGGTGCCCAACGTGGACATCCTTTATGAAGGTAGTGAGGAGCTGACTAGCTTCTAAGCCGTCTCCCATTCAATATCCAACATTGACCTTTTAACTCTCTTGGAACTTGGTAGATAGAGTGTACGTTTTCCATATAGGAGCCATCTCTCTCTTCGGCTAAGTGCCTATGAATCCAAATCCAAATTAATATTTCAAAATGTTAATTCAGATCTGAGTTGAATCTAATCAGGTAATTTTGAATTTGAATTCATAATATATGTGAAAATATTAGATCTAGTAGGAAAAGGATAAAAACAAGTTATTTACATGTGAGAATTCAATTGCATTATATTTTGATCCCAATATGAATTGGATCTGAATCTAAATACTAATCAAATTTTGTCTAGATTCGAAATTAATTCAGTTTACTAGATATTTGTCCAAATAGAATACTTATTTGTATCTAACAGATCAGAATATAAGAACGATGTGCTAGACTCGGATCAAATATTCGATAAGGTTGGGTCCAATAGGTTCAAAACAACTATTGGGTTTGGGTAACCCCATCTGATCACATCCCTAGGTTCAAATCAAGGAATTGGGTTGGCCGAGAGAGAGAGAGAGAGAGAGAGAGAGGGCTCTTAAATGAATTTAAGATTCCAAGGAATATGAATTAGATATTTTAGCCTTTGGGTTTTGAAAAACATTAATCTTCTGTGGGTTTATTACTAGGCGGGAGCCGGCTTCAGGAGCAAGTTAGCTCGTTACCCATTTACTCTCATAAAAGCATGTCCAGGCTGCACACCTTTTTTCAAGGAAAAGGAACAGGCGTTGGATCAAGTATGATCCAACGGCTAATAGCTATATATATTTGCATCCTTCTCTTTATATACTATACTGAAAATATATATTATACATAAAAAAAATCTATATATATATATATTTTATCCATACGACCTCACCCAAACCGAGCCGCCACATGTATGTGCTCGACTGCAGCTGTATGAGCTGATCATGAATGAACTCATGCCACGCCGAGCACCAAGTTGCGAGCTGTTAGGTTCATTTATCAGCCCTACTTCGAACCCATTCTTCAGTGCAAGCATCCAACCGAACTCTGCCCAGATATCCGGTCTCCATCCTTTGAGAGTAAAAACCAAAAGGGTCGTAGCCATTTTTCTCGTGGTGTTGGTTGTGGAAGCTGTAACCATCACACCCACCCAGGTTTCTCGATTTTTTTTTCTTTACTTTTTTTTTTTAAATATTTACACGGAGAAACCGCTCTCAGGATCAGAGACCTAGTTCTACCTGCCCTACTTACGTTCATGAGAATTGAAGGTAGACCACGTAGGACACATCCCACTGCCCCAAACCCCTTTCGGGCTCTCTCTACCTAAAAGCTCGTCTGATCTTGATGTTTTAAGCCTATCAAGTCACGTTCAAGCAACACAACCCAAAGGTTGGAAGCCTAACATTTTCTTGGTAAAGTAAAACATGTCACATTACTACGGTCCTAGTCTTCAGACCCATCTCTCTTAATTTTTATTATATAAACAAAAAGGTCCGGACGAACCAATCCGAGCTGGGCATCATTGTCGAGTCACCGGAAATGCGAGAGGGCACCACACCCCACCACAGATCGTTTTCCCAATTAAAAACAAAACAGGGTCACTAGGTGTGCAACGGGCTGGGCAGCTCAGCCCACCATGGCCTGGGTTTTGATCAAGGTTTTAGGCCTGGGCTTGTTAGTCACTGGACCAAAACCTGACCCGTTATATACGCGGATTAGGTTCTGGTAGGCCCGCGGACTACTGGGCTGACCCGACAGGCCTGAATTATTTATTAATTTTCAGTTAATATAAAATTTTAAAATTAATTAATTGCATAGTAACTTGGTAACTATTATTATATATTTAGCTAATTAGTTGAATTAATTTTATATAAACTAGAAAAATAATTAGTTAGGTACATAAAAACTTGTTAATTATTTATTATGTACCTAATTAATTGCACTAGTTAGTTGGGTTTGGGTCTTGAACCACTTCACATTGGAACAATGGGCCAATGAGCCTGGTCATGGGATGCTCTTCTAATCCGATCCCGTTAACATGTTAACATACGGCCCGTTAGTAAATGTATCGGGTCATACCCTGGCTGAACCGCACTTAAAGCCTGATGGCCCGAGCTCTAAAAGGCCTGAGCCTGAGCCTGAGCCTGAGCCTGAGCCTGAGCCTGAGCCGAGCCTGATGCCCACCCCTGGGGGTCATGAGCAAGCCCACGTGTCATATAAGTCATCAGACTATGAAGCAGACGTGGCAGATTTAACCCCCCTCTTTATTAGCGGGTTTCGGATATATCTGCTCCTGTGATTGAGGCGCACTGAAAGTGTCGGCGACGTGGGCCCGAGAAGCCAATCAAAATCAACACGGACATTGAATCTCCATCGTCAACGGCACACCAACTCGTAAACATCCAACGCTCCAGATGGAACGTAATTAGAAAGCCCAGCCTTCTAGAAGGACGAAAAAGTTCGATAACGCGGTAGCTCCCACCGATGGACGTCCGTTGACATTTTGCTCAGTTTTGATTTATTTCTGTGCCTTGAAAAGGCGGGACGCTGGTGTCATGAAGCAGGACAGGATAGGAGCGGCCATGGACAGCAATCGTCCTCCAAAAATGGGCGACGACAAGTGCAAGAAGCTGCGAAGGCTCTGCTTCGTCCTTCCCGCGGACCTAGACGAGATGTTCGCCAGGTTCTACGCGTTTGGCGGCAAGGCGGGCACCACGACGACGACGCTGCAGAGGCAACCGCTGAACCGGCGCCTCCTCCACCACCTCCGCCGCTCCCTCCACCGCTTCTACGCCCTCAACTGGTCCTCCCTCTGGCACAATCCCCCCTGTTCCAACCCGAGACGATTCCGAGACGAGACCGAACCGGCGGCGGAGGAGGAGGTGTTTCACGACACGGCCGGGGTGGTGCTTTCTGGCAAGGTGTGCGCCGGCAACAACCCGAGGATCTTCAGCTACGCAGAGCTCTACGTCGGGGCGAGCGGCTTCAATAAGGACGAGCTGCTCGGCAGCGGTGGCTTCGGCCGCGTCTACCGAGCTTTGCTGCCCAGCGACGGCACGCTGGTCGCCGTGAAGTGCGTCGCTGAGAAGGGGGAGCGGTTCGTCAAGACGTTCGCCGCCGAGCTGGTGGCCGTCGCGCAGCTTCGCCACCGGAACCTGGTGCGCCTCCGCGGCTGGTGCGTCGAGTCCGACGAGCTCCTCCTCGTCTACGACTACATGCCCAACCGGAGCCTCGACCGCCTCCTCTTCCCCCGCCAGGCGGCGGCGGCGGCTCCGCCTCTCGGATGGGACCGGCGGCACCGGATCGTGGCCGGCTTGGCGGCGGCGCTCTCCTACCTCCACGACCAGCTGGAGACGCAGATCATACACAGGGACGTGAAGACGAGCAACGTCATGCTCGACTCTGATTACAACGCTCGGCTCGGAGACTTCGGCTTGGCGCGGTGGCTCGAGCACGAGCTCGAGACGCCGGCGCTATCCAGCTCGCTCTCGTCGTCGTCATCCTCCTCCGCCCACTGGCAGTTCCGCCTCTCTAACACCAGCAAGATCGGCGGGACAATTGGGTACCTCCCACCGGAGAGCTTCCGGCGGCGGAACACGGCGACGGCGAAGTCGGACGTCTTCAGCTTCGGGATCGTCATGCTGGAGGTCGTCTCCGGCCGGCGAGCCGTCGACCTCGCCTTCCCCGACGACCAGATCATGCTGCTCGATTGGGTCCGCCGGCTCCACGACGCCGGAAACCTCCTCGACTTGGTCGATGATCGGGTGATCAAGGACGGATCCTACACGAAGGCAGAGGCGAAGCGATTGATCCATCTCGGCCTGCTCTGCTCGCTCAACGAACCGCGCTCCCGGCCGCCGATGAAATGGGTAGTCGATGCGCTCTCCGGCGATTCCGCCGGACAATTGCCGCCGTTACCGTCGTTCAATTCGGTGCCCCCTTACGTCTCTTTATCTTCATCTTTATCCAGCGGCACCACCACCACCACCCACACAACTACAGCATTGTCCTCTGGTTCGAGCATATACATCACCGCTTCCGACGCAAGCCTCGCGAGCCCGGACGGCAACAGCTGGCAATCCGGCATGATTCCGGCCGTCGACACGCCGCGGGAGATATCCTACAAGGAGCTGATCGCGGCCACCGGAGACTTCGCGGAGGCGAACATGGTGGCGGAATTGGACTTCGGCACCGCCTATCACGGCGTGCTCGACAACAGCGTGAGGGTCCTGATCAAGCGGCTGGGGATGAAGACGTGCCCTGCTCTCCGATCCCGGTTCGCCGCCGAGCTCACCAACATCGGCCGGCTCCGCCACCGGTACCTGGTCCAGCTCCGGGGGTGGTGCACGGACCAGGGGGAGATGCTCGTCGTCTACGACTACCTCGCCCACGGCCGCTCTCTGAGCAAATTCCTCTTCCATCCGGGCAGATTCGTCCTCCCCTGGCGCCAGAGATACACCATTGTCAAGTCGCTAGCTTCTGCGGTTCTGTACCTCCACGAAGAGTGGGAGGAGCAGGTCATCCACAAGAGCATCACCTCCTCCTCCATCTTCCTCGATTCCGACCTGAACCCCCGCCTCGGCGCGTTCGCGCTGGCGGAGTTCCTCGCCCGCAACGCACACGGCCACTCGATCGGCGGCAACACGGACTCCGTCCGGGGGATCTTCGGGTACATCTCGCCGGAGTACATGGCGACGGGGACCGCTACCACAAAAGCCGACATATACAGTTTCGGCGTGGTGCTGCTGGAGATCGCCTGCGGCAGGATGGCGGTCGATTTCCGGCGCCCTGACGTGCTGCTGGTGAAGAAGTTGCACTCGCCGGAGGCCAGGGGCTCGCTGCTCGGCCTCTCGGATCAGAGGTTGGATGGGAGGTATGAAGCGAGGGAGGTGCTGAGGTTGTTGAAGTTGGGCGTGGTGTGTACTGGCTTCGATCCTGATGAGAGGCCGAGCATGAGGCAGATTGTCAGCATATTGGATGGCAATGATCGGTGCCTCAACTCGTTGGTGAAGGCGTGCAAGGAGGAGAGCAAGGAAGTGTGGGATGCCAGGAATGCTGCTTCTGTGGCTATTGTTAAGAGAATCCAGGCTCTGGGTATTCATTAACAGTGGTTATAATTAAGACTTGAGAGAGTCCAGGCTCTGGGTAGGTTTTCTCTCTCTCTCTCTCTCTCTCTATGTATATAGAATGCTTGTAGGTATCTTTTTAAAGTTGGAAATAATTAAATAGTGGAGCAAGGTTGGTTTATTTTGAGGCACAGTTTGGAAGACAAGAAGTAACGAGAATCTGGAGTGGTATGGGCTTCTGCTTCTGTTTATGTTTCATGTTTCTATATTTGTTGCCACCTGTTTGCATGAGTAGGAACTCCAGTGGATGCATATGATCAGGCCCCAGTACTTTACAAAGTACTAGGACATCACAAAACGCAGAAGCCCAAAGGAGGGGTTGGCATAGTGGGGTGAGGCTTTGGCTGCTAGATGGACGGTCAAGGTTTGATTCTCATGGGTGTTGCCCTTTTGGGCAAGCTGATGCCTAGCATTGGCTCTGGCATTGAAGGTCTTAGCCTTGCCGACATGACAACCAAAGGTATGGCAGGCTGAGTCACTGTGGTCAGGTCTTCGCATCGGGTGCAGTTTTTTCAGGTTATATACAGAGAAAAAAAAATACAGAAATCGCTTATAGTTTGTGTTTTTGTGTTCTAAACAGAAAATCGCTGCTCATGTAGTGATTTTTTGCTGCTCATGTAGTGATTTTGTGTGTGTGTGTGTTTCACAAAATGGCTCCTCTTGGTGATTTTTCATGTTTCATGTGACCCTAGTACTTTGAAAAATACTCAGCCCCATCACCCAACCGAACCCATGGTTAGGAGGGTTGGCTTGAGGCCTTCAAGTTGAATAAGGATGTTGTGAGTTCGATACTCAAGGTGAGTGTCTTTTGTTGCAAGGCTGAAAGTACGGGGAGACTTTCTTGATGGGTTAAAAGAAGGCACCAAGAGCTTTTGCATGCACCCATAAAGGGGCTTACGAGGGAATTTAAGGTGCAATCACATTGCACAAATGTAATGTGTTGTTCTACCTGATCACCCTCCATCTGCTGTTGGCCCACATTCTGACTGGCTGTACAACAGAAGGTAGAGGGTGATCAGGCACATTGCATTTGTGCAATGCGATCGCACTGGATCCGGCCTCGTTGTGATGAGACAAATAAGCCCATCCCCAACTGTCTTATATATGTGGTTTCATTCTTCGTCAAGAAAAAAAGGAGAGGACAATCACAACCAAAACTACCTCTATTTACCAATGGGGGCTCAGCTTGTTTAGTAGGAGCTGTTAGTGCATGTCACCATGTGTTGGGACGTTGCAAGTTCAAAACCCAATGGTATGTTGGGTAACTGGTAGGGGTCTGCCTAACCCCAGCTTGCCTTTCAAAAAAAAAAAAACTACCTCTATTTAGCTGTCAACTTATTCTAGAAAACTTCAACACTTAGCAAACAGAGGATAGAAAGGTAGCCTTTAGGTGTGAAACCACTGCAAGCCATTTTGGTTGTGGCTGAGTCGCGAGAGAAAGTGCCATGCCAATGTCTTTGGCTTCTTCCCATTCGAATGAGACTACTTTTTTTAGTTTTGGCTAGGCTAAGGGGAACCCAGCTCCGACCTTGCAGCAAGGGACACCATCACCGGTTTCAAACTCGTGTCCAGTCAACTTGGTGACATTCACAAGTCGTCCTGCAATTCTTTCCAATGGTGCTGTTTCTCTGGGGAGACGAAAATTTCACTGATGTGTAGTCAGTGCGCTAAAGACAAGGTGATGTGTAGTCAGTGCGCTAAAGACATCATTTCAAAAGCGTCAAAGCTGCATTTCTTGTCCAAACCTGCTCTTATTTATTTTCGGATCTTTACATGCCCATAAATAACTCAACCTTTCCACTCAGTCCTTTGGTTTTGGTCTTCTAGATTTTTCCAAAGCCTTGACCTTAAAATAGAAGATGAGATGCTACGCCTAATGCCACACTGATTTTTCTATCAGTGCTTCTCAACGAGCTGATGCTTACAAGTAAACAAGCTGAACTTAACTACCTCGAGACCTTGCAGTCAAAGTTGAATCCATGTGCTGCTGGAGGCTACAAACAGCTTCTTGCCTGCACTACATGTCATTCCTTTGTAATGGGATGGAAGGTTTTCCTGATCACTTAGCTTGGGAAAACTATATCTGAATCTATGTCACAGGGACTCGGCTAATAGGGCGCCGCACCCGCATCAATGTGACGCGACCCGGGTGCGAGTGTTGCAACAGGTGCAGTAAAAAACTCCTGGGTACGGGTCATTTTTGTTCAATTTTTTTTTTATGTCGGTGAAAGGCAGGGAGGAGGAGAAGAAGAGAGAGAACAAGAGAAGTAAAAAAAAAGAGAAACTAAAGGAGAAAGCGGTACCTTCTTTTCTAAATTGTAGAAGGAGAGAGACAGTGGTGGGGTAAGGGTTCCGAAGAGAGGAAGAGAAGGGCGGTGGGTGAGGGTTACAAAGAGAGAAGAAGAGAGGAAGAGGGGTGGTGGGTGAGGATTACGGAGGGAGAGAAAGGCTGAGGTTACCTAGAGAGAGAGAGGCATGGGGGTGGGGGTTACCAAAAAAGGGAGCCAGAGGTGGGGTGGGCTTACCAAGTGGGAGAGAGAGGAGGTGGGGTGGGTTACTAAGAGAGATATGTAGGGGTGGGGGTTACCGAGAGAGGAAGAGAAAGAGGCAGTGGGGTGGAGTTAGGGGTGTCAGCTAGTCAGGTTTACCCATACCAAACCCTATACGGTTCGGGTAAGGTGACAAATAAGAAGGCCCAGGTTCGGATCTAAAGGTCCGGTTAATACATGGACCTGGGTATAGTTTTTGAAATTTTATGTCAAACACGGACCCGACCCGAGTTCCGATTAAGACACAATTTTTTAATGTAAAAATGATAAAAAATATTATTTTACCAGATATGTTGAGGTTGGTTCATGTAGTTCTTATCAGGTTTGGGTATAGTTTCTCTTGTAGTAGACCCGATTAGATCTGGATCCAAATCCAATGTCATGCCCAGAAATCTGGTCAAAGTCTGACTTCACCTGGTCCGAACCAAACCCGACCAGTTAACACCCTTAAGTGGAGTTAGTAAAAGAGAAAAGAGGGGTTTGGGTCTGAATCTAGATCCATATTTGATCTAGACCACACACATGTAAACAATTAAATGAGGCTTGACAACAGCCTGAAACTCTGTCGGAGATTAGAAATAACAGGAAATTATGTTCATAAGAATGTGCTGTCAACACATGCATGCATGTCCTCCAGTGTTTTTGTGTGTATATATATGTATGCATGTGCTGCTCATTGATGCCCACCCTGTCAAACATCTATTTGACTTCCGTTCGTTATGGCATCAGCAGAGTAGATGAGCAAACAGCAGTTTTAAAAATCATGGCTTTAGTATACTCACATCTGTAAAACCAAAATACGGTGATCTCCCTTGACCAATGAGATTGTTTCCAATTTGCAGGGGAGGATGATTAAATGCTAAAACGCAGTCAATGCAAAAATTCAAGGTGAACCCGCTTCTATTGCAAGTGACAGGATCCGAGTACAATCTATTTCAAACAAATATACATATTTGATGTTACAATAGACTGGGAAGGCCATACCTTGTGCAAGAAGCTAGCAACGCTTTCACTGATATCAGCTCAGATACTGTACATCTTGGCGAGCATCGCTCTCCCAGACCAGTGATTCGCTGTCGCAGTATATAGGCCTTGTTCTTTTCTTTGCCCCATCTTGCAGACCAATAGTAGAAACCCTCCCATAGCTATCATTAGATGTCAGGCAGCTGTCAACAGAGCAGTCAGTAATTTGAGTTTGTCGGTTGATAGATTTCTCGTCCAGACAAACTGCTGCCATCTCTGATAGTGAGGCCAAATTTGTGGTGTCACAAGGTGCAGTAAGGCAATCGTTAGATACCTTGATTGCCAGTTCAGACAGTTCTTGTCTTGCAGCCTCTAGGCCAGTTGAAGCCATGTTCTGGTCCGCAAGCACCCTACAGGCTTTCTCAAGTATAGACTGGAGATACTTTCCTTGGGCTTCAATCCGGAGCTGGAGATGTCTCTGAACCTTCTTGCGGCAAAAGCAATCAACACAATCACAAATGAGAAGCAATAATCAAGAGCAAATTTTGAATGCATAACAAGAAAAAAAACAACCTCCAACTGCTCATGCAATCTTCTTTGGACTTCCATTTGAACTCGCAATGCCTCGGTAACCTGGTAACCACTGCACAAGAATAGAATTTAATTGAAACTGAATATGAGATGTGATTGCTGCTATTAGTTGACAAGTGGCATCTTAAATCTTACTCGTTTATTTCTTGTGGCACCATTCTTGATGAAGAAGTGCCCTGATTTTCAGAAAGTCCAGTAGCTACAATAACAATGTAGAGTTAAATCATACAACACCAGTTAAGGATTAGGGTGACAATGGATCACACGTGGGTATTCCAAAGACCTGAATCAATCCGATGAGGAAAGAAACCTTAATCCTGAAAACTTGAGCCTGGATCATAGATGTCCATTTGGATCACTTGGATGTGGGCAAACATTTAGATATAGCAGCAAAGAGATTTATGAAAACAAATAAAAAACATCGTTTTTTTTCATTTGACTTGGATCTGACAACAAACTGTGACAAGGATTTGGATTTGTTTTCTGACTGTTCGTGGGCCCAAGCACATATGCTCTACCAAGTTCCAAAACAAAATGTACCTCAATCAGGCCTTAATCAGACCCCATCGTAGCCATCAAACAACTTCCCATCTTTAAAAACATTTGAATAGAACGAGTTTTCTGTTTCATGAGGCAGCCTTTTGTTACAAGGGAAGTTCAAAACATAAGTAAACCAAGTCTCTTAGGGGGTGGGGGAAACATACCAATGAAAAACTGCAAATATTTGAAAAATAAGGGAAAGGACAGGCTAAAAGAAACTGTAATTGGTCCCAATGTCATTCTATGCCCCTCAAACTTAAGCATACGTAAAGAATAAATGAAAAACAGAAGGGTATAATAACATGATGCATGAGAGAGCGAGAGAGAGACCATCCCTTGAGCTGTCACTTAGTTCTTTGCATGATTGCTTGCCTAACCGGTATTTCTGCAGATTGAATCGCCAAATTGTCAAACAGTTTCTGATAAACGTTATTGTGGTGCATGTCTAAGCAAAAACCAATTTTTATATGCAGAGCAAAATACATAAATGTATAAATAAATTAATGAAGTAGTTACAAACTAAGTACTGCAAACTTCATTGTCACAGTTACATGACCTATTTCCCAGCAAAGGAATAACATCAAACAGCAAGGATTGAGAATTTCAAGGGAATAAATCAGTGAAACCTGAAGATGACTCTTCAAATGATAGAGAGTAAGACCCTTTACTCCCATTGTTCTCATGATGGTTTTAGGTGTGGCTTCTGCAATCACAATTAACAAAGTAAGCACCATACACGGGGAGGAAAATCTTGACCAATCAAAAACACCCAAAAACAATGAACTGAGTCAAAATGGATAGTCGAAATCAGGGAAGCATTATTCTCAGAAATATGAAAACATTATATAGATATTTTGCAAAAAGTGTACTCTCACCATAAATAAATAGGAGAATGGCACTCTTCCTCAACAGCCATTGATCCACATGGCTAAAAAACTAGAAATTCATTACTCAAAAATGAGGGATTGCTTCAGAGATAGTGGTGACATAATGTCACCACACTAAATCACAGTGAAGCAAAAACATCTGCAATTCTGCATGTTAACAACAATCAGCCCAACTACTCAGCATATGGATGCATGATTGTAGCTACAGTTTCAGTGGAAGGTCAAATGGCTCTACCGGTGCATCCAGTAAGCACATATTACCTGAGAAAACCTAATGCCACTTCAGTCCATCTAGTTTCAGTAAACAAAACTACTTGCTATCTTGATATATTTAAGCATTAAGTGTGACTTCCCGTGGGCTCAGAAATGCTGGCATGTGTGTTTTCTTGTCGTCTGAAATATTTGAAAGATCAGAAATAAAATAACCCATGATAAAATGTCTGGGAATATGGAGTCAACGAACAATGTTTGGATAAGCCGCAGAGAAAATTTTCTAAAGGTTGAATGGCTACAAGAATCGATTAGCTATATATATGTGAATCAAGTGGGGGCTGACCCCTGGTTCCTGGGTGCCACATGAAGCAGGGAATTTTTCTATTTGGATAGTGTGACGGTGTAGGCACCAAAATTTTTATAACGGCCACTCACTAACATCTTTAGAGACGAGTATTTGCAGGTACCCAGCAGGAATCAGATACCCCTCAAACTCGGACGGCAAAGGAGATTTTGCCGTCCATCTAGATGACAGCTTTCTGTACTGTCGTCCGGTACTGGAGATGGCAGAATGGAAGTGTCGGCCGCCAAGGGATGGCACAACTGTTTCACTGTCCGCTATGCCGAATGTGGAGATAAGCTTCAAGCCTTATCCCTATCTCTTCCCAACCACCCTGTGTGTTTCTCAGGGTGAGAGGACTCCTCACTCTTTTGGATGAATCTTATCCCCATTTGGCATAGACTCAGATCCATCTGGGATTGAATCTATACCCAGAAAATCCAGTAAAGATCCTGTTCTGAACTCTATATATAGGAGTTCACCCCTATAATCTGATCATCTAAAAATCGCGTACCCAAGTGTTGGCCTTGGAGAACAAACCTACTCAAGCCTTTCCTGCACTCTGTCTCGAACCATTGAAGGACACTCGTACATTGAAGGACACTCGTACGTACATGGAGGTGCTAAGGGAGAAGGAGCCTAAAAGCTAAACGGACCCTCGAGTCCGAAAAAGGTATTTTTCAGATCCCTAATCTGTTTATTTTGATTTCATTTCTCTCTGATTGATGCTTATACACGTTTTCATTTTATGTACATATCTGAATATGCAACGGTCCGATTTGAGCTACGGAGATCGAAAAACATGTTTTGACTTTACCTTTACTTCGGGCAAAGGACGGTCAAAGCTTGTAAATGGCGTCACCAAACTTTAACAAAAGGATTTGCGTAATCCGTGTAAGTCCCATCTTTCTCAAACATTCAAATATTTTTATCGACAGATTTTGAGCATTAACGAGCCCAAGATCTCCATTTTTCGGGTTTTATATATGTTTGGACAACAAACCCTATTTTTTCGTCTGCTGACGTCTTGCCGTCCAATTTCTGATAGACCCACCGTTCAGTAGACAATGTCATACGGCAGATCTGCAGACAGCGCCGTCTGCAGACAGGGTCATCCGCTATCTGCAGTGACTAGATTACCTGCCGTTTGGTGGCTTTTTCGGCCGTTCATCTTTGTCATCCGCTGTGAAATGGTGAAAATCTCATCATCATTGCTTCGTAATGGACATTTTAATTTGATTTTCTGGTAGATACTATTCAGTTTCAAGGTTTTTAGTTGTTTTCATTACAAATATAGACCTTTTTAAATTAGATACATGCATAAACATTGGGTTTAGGCCTATTACACTTTAGAAACCCCTGCAGAAGATTTTCATGTCATATAAAAAATAGGAAAAATAGAACCTCCAGCAAGTAGGGATTTGTGTGGGACTTTATCTTGATCTCAATGTGTGTTCTTCATTTTTTATGTCCTACTCTTAGGAAAAGAGCTTTTCTTTTATTGAATTTTTTTTACAAATTTTGTCCTATCATTCGGATCCCCCTACTATGTTAGCTTAGGTATATCGATGGTGGTACCATGGGAACCAGAACATCCACACTAGTACCTTTATAATGTTATCTTGAGTATATCGGTGTGGACCAGAAGGGAACCCTGAACTTCAGAACCCAAAAAATCTTGCGGATTTGTGGATACATCTTTCGAGAAGGACTAGGGTACCCATTATTTTTAAAATCTATTATTAATTGTTTAGGCCTGTGTGAATCAATTGCTTTGGGTATAATGAATACCCGATCTAAAGCCTGAAGACTCCAAATTTAATCAATCCTAGAGGTGAGAATCTCACGTATGGGATGCCACCATATATGATGTCAAACATCATATTCGATAAGGATCCTAAAGAAAGGACTCATACTAACATTCCTAATGAGTCTATGGACAACCGGAAAAGAGAAAAGGCCTTGATGTTCCCTAAGTCCAGCTCATGTCGGTACCTTTATTGGTCACGTAAAGTCCCTCATGCGGATTACGAGATGGGTAAATTTAGCATGGATAAATCTACAAAAAGACGAATCTCAGGGACCTCACATTTCAAAGCTTGATCCAAAGAACGGCACCCTCACCAGTCTCATAAAAGTCTTAATGCGGGTTACGAGACAGACAGTTCTAGCACAGATGAGTCCACTGGGAGACAAACCCCTAAGACCTCGCATTTCAAAGTTTGGTTCAAAGAAAGGGATATGCTAGCATAAGCTAGACAGAACGTGAAAATGCTGGAAGAAAAGATGAAAGAAATTCAAGAACAGTTAGAACGAGGGCAGAATCAGAATATGAAAAGGCATGGGCCGACAAAGAGACCAGGAGGACCAGACAGACTCTGGAGCCACAAGAGAACAGAGAGTACAATCAATGAGGAGAGTCCCAGGTATCTGATGTGGAGATGAGAGTTCACAGACCCAGGCTGACTCGTCCAGTCTGAACCATGTCATCTAAGTCGAACAGAAAGAACAAATTACTAGAAGACATGGTTCAGAGCCTAAGCTCGAGAATGAGATATATGAACATACAGCAGAGAGAATACCCCATGGATGACTTTCTGCCAGAGGGATACAATGATGAGGATGATAAGACCCTTCAAAAATTCCTAAAGTTTAGTAAAAAAGGAGACTCAATGACTCATATGTTCCTATTTATGGCAAGTATGGTCAAATATCGAAACAATGATACGAGGCTAATTAATGTTAAAATATGTAACATAATATATAATATAATAATATGATATATTATTATTATATTACATATATTTTTTATTTTATTTTTTATTTTTTATGTAATAAATATTATCTAGTTCACATAGAACCTATGTCACAGGGATTCGGCTAGCAGGGTGTCGCACCCACGTCGATGCGACTCAACGCAGGTGCGAGTGCGGCACCGGGTGCGGTCAACCCGACCCTGGGTGCGTTGACCGCACCCAGGGTCATTTCGGTCCATTTTTTGGATTTTTTTTTAAAAAAAAATTGCCCTATGAAATGGGCTGCAGAATTTAAAAAAAAATTCTTCCCCTTGGTGTCGGTCTTGTCGATGATCTCCAGGTACAGAAGCAGGAGCTTCTGCACCGTGTGATCCTCTGACGGCAGGACGTACCAGACGATCGTGATGAAGAGTTGGGGCAGGGTCTCACTGTTGAGCAAAAGCATGATCGAATTCTTCAAGGCGTCGATTTTCGCGAAGACATCGTTGCCCTCGAGGGCGGTTTTGATCTCGTTCGCGAGGGCGAGAGTGCCCTTGTCGAAGTGGACGAGAAGGCTGCACGATTTCTCCTTCTTTTCCTGCAAAACCCTAACCCCAATTGTCGAAATCCTACCAGGAAGGCCGCAAATCTGATACGAAAACCCTAGTTTTCCGAACCACCACCGCAACTACAGATCGACGGGAAGGAAATGAAGGAAATTGTAGATCGGGAAGTTACCTTTACGATCATCAAATTTCTGGGACTCTCCCAGAGATTTCGGAGAACTCCGTCAGAAATCGTAGGAGAGATTTGAAGCGAAGGGCGCACAGGGAATGAAGAGCGAAGGAGAGAGTGGGGAATGAAATGGAAAAAATGACCAAGGGGGAAGTTTTTGTTTTGTCCTTTTACTGCAAAATCCTCCGTCACCCCATCTCACAAAATATTTTCGTTTAACCCCTTCCCTCAACTGACGCGTGATTACTGATAAACCAGGTCGGATCTGACCTGATCTCGACCCGTACCTATCCGATAAGATTCGGGTTTGTTAATAAATAAATAGGTCCAAATCAGAATTTAGATCAGATCATATGAGATACTGTTAATTTATGGAGCCAATTTTGATATACTAAATTTCATACCAAACTCATGTCTGATCCAAGTTTCGCTCATTGTACCGTAAGTTTGAGGGGGAGTGGTAAAATATGTAATATAATATATAATATAATAATAATATGATATATTATTATTATATTATATATTTTATTTTATTTTTATGTAATAAACATTATCTAGTTCACATAGAACTAGATAATGTAATTTGGTCAAGTTTTGGTTGGAACTTGACCAAATAATCTAGTCGTTGGAACTAGTCCAACGACTAGATTTCTAGCCGTTGGACTAGTCCAACGACTAGAAAGGGAGAGATCCTTATGAGCTCTCCCTCTTGCTCTTGTATAAATAGGGGTGCAACCCCTCTTGTTTAATATATTTATTGTAATGCTTTTCAAGCATCTTTTTACATAAATAAAATTTATTTATTTATGTGTGTTGTTCCTATTATACCCTTTTTAAGGGTTTTGCTTAAAGTGTCTTTTAGACACTTCTTTTGAGTGTTTCAAGGGCGATCGTTGATGACCTCCATTTCATTACATGGTATTAGAGCTACGGGAATACTAGATCTTGGAGAAAAGCTGTCTCGGTTTCCGTGCCCTTTGCGAAAACATTTCACCACTTGAAGAGAAGTGTTTTATCACTTCATTGGAAGAGCTTTTACGTCTTGCATCTCTTCTCTTTTATTGTTCTTCTCTTCTATCCCTATTCTTTCTCTCCCTTTGTAATCGATGGATGACAATGATAAAGTCGCCATCGTTCCCATGAAATTAAGTGATATGAATTATGTAACATGGGCTTCAATCATGAAGCACCATATATGGGGAAAGGGTCTTTGGTAAGACTATCTCTTACCAAAAAAAGGAAGATAAAGAAGTTCCTCTATTAAAAAAGGAGAAAATCAAGGCCCTAGCCTCTTACGAGAAAAAATGAAAACAGTGGAGAATGACTCATGCAAAAATAATGTCATGGCTTATCAATAGTGTTGACATTAAAAAGTGTTCAAGTCTTGCCAAGTTTGATCATGCCGATAAGGCATTGGAATACCTTAAAAATATGTATTCTCTTAAAGATATTACTCATGTGTGCAACCTCCAAGAAAAGGTTTGAATAATGACCCAAGGAGATAAAACGATTCGTGAATACTACAATGGGTTGTCGGAACTTTGGGACGAACTTTCTCTCTTAGAACCAAAGTGGCATTGTGTCGAAGACATCGAGCTTCGCCAAAAGCAACTAGATGCTGAACACTTTTACCAGTTTATAACTGGATTAAGGCCGGAATTTGAAACCACAAAATTAGCCCTTCTTCACCGGGGAAAAATTTCTTCCATTGAAATTATTGAACTAACAATGGAGAAAAATCGTCTCCGGAAAGGCTCCTCTAAAGTTGATGATGATTTCGTCCTAGCTGTGTCTAGGCCTGAGAATCATACTCGCACCTACAGGCCACCTCATTTTGGGAGGCAAAATGGCGAGTTCGATAAAAGAAAAGTGATTTGTCATCACTGTCATGAACTGGAGCACTATAGGCCTCAATGTCTAAAAATTAAAGAAAATAGATGAAAAGAAGGTTGCATCAGTTGAAGAATCAAAAGACCAAGATGCACCTATTTCTATGGCTCAACTTATGGAGATTCTTCAGCCTCTTCTTCAAAAGGCTTCTTCTTCCGCTGAAACCTCAACTGGAGCTGCAGTTGCATCTATTTCCGGTCCAGGTAACTTCCCTTGGCTTTTAGATTTTGGTGCCTCATTTCATATGACCCCACATTTTAAATGCTTATCCAAATGTTTTAAAAATAACTCAAGTATTTCAAAAAGTCTTTACAACAGATGGAAAATCTCTTGAAATAAAGGGAGTTAGGTGTTTTGAAAAAACCAAAACTTTTTGTGTTTCAGAAGTTAGATATATCCCAAAACTCAATTTGAATCTCTTATCTGTTTCTCAAATTTCTGATTATGGATGTAATATATCCTTCTCTTCTGATGGTTGCTGGATACAGGATCGCCAGTTAGGGAAGCTGATTGGGGAAGGCCATAGAGAAGGACTATATTACATGGCCTTTTTGGAACTACCCAAGAATGCTTTTTGCTTAAATGTTCATAAATTGAAAACAGACATATGGCACAGAAGACTTGGCCATCCTCATATGTCTAAAATCAAATATTTTCCAAGTTTTGGAAAGTTTTGTAAATCAGAAAATTTTGTTTGTAAAGACTGCATTCTTAGAAAAATGAAAAGATTACCTTTCTTAAGTAGAACTTTTGTCTCTTCAAAACCTCTTGAGTTAATACATTCGGATGTTTGGGGACCCGCACCAGTAATTTCTGAAGGTAGTTTCGCATATTATGTCGTTTTTGTAGATGATTTTACTAGACATACTTGGATTTATTTTCTTAAACATAAATCTGAAGTTTTTACTCACTTTCAAATATTTCATAAAATGGTCACAAACAAATTTCAAAGTAATGTCTCCATTTTTCGCATTGATTCAGGGGGAGAATTTATGTCTGGGGAGTTTAAAAACTATCTTAATTCATATGACATTATTCATCAACGATCTTGCCCAAATACCCCGCAACAGAATGGTCTTGCAGAATGCAAACATCGTCACATTATGGAGACCACTCGGACATTGCTAATAGCACGCCAAGTGCCAAAAGGGTTTTGGGTTGAAGCAGCTTTAACTGCTACTTATCTCAAAAATCGAATGCCATCTTCTTCTTTAGCAAACATATCTCCGATTGAAAAACTTTATACCTTAGCTCCAAACTACTCCAGACTAAGAGTATTTGGTTGCAAATGTTTTGTATTTACAAACAAAAACTATAAATTCTCTCCTCATGCTATTCCATGTGTCTTTTTAGGATATGCCGAAAACCAAAAAGGGTATAGATGTTACGATGTTCAAAATAATAAGTTATATGTGTCAAGGAATGTGACCTTCCTTGAAAAAGAAAATTTTTTTGAAAGTGAAAAATCCAAGAATATTACTGAATATTCCTTTTTAATTGACTTAACTTCCTAATCCGATGAAGAGGATTTTGAATGTAATATTGGCAATGATCAAAGCCCTACTAGCTAGGAACATGATATTGAAGATCAAACTAGTAGGGATGTTAGTCTTCAGTATTCAAGACGAAGAATTGGAGAGCAACGCCCCCCATGTGTATTAGAAAGATTCTCTGAAGCTCCCCTTCGTAGAACTTCTAGAATCTCTAGACCCCACGGGAAGTTTGTGTCTTATGAATCCTTTTCACCCTCATATAGGGCAGCTCTAGCTTTAATTCAATCCTATGTTAAACCTTCCTCATATCTTGAAGCCAAAAATCATGCAGAATGGATTGAAGCTATGAATTTAGAGCTAGATGCGTTAGAAAAAACCAATACTTGGTCCATCCAAGATCTACCTCTTGGAAAGAAACCTATAGGTTGTCGATGGGTCTATAAAGTCAAAACCAAAAGTGATGAGACCCTTGAAAGATATAAGGCACGACTTGTAGCCAAAAGCTATGCTCAAAAGTATGACATTGATTACGAAGAAACCTTTGCTCCTGTGGCCCGAATGACCACAGTTCGAACTTTAATTGCCTTAGCCTCTATTAAGAAATGGCCTATATTTCAAATGGACGTTAAAAATGCCTTCTTAAATGGGAGTCTTGTTGAAGAGGTGTACATGGAAGCTCCTCCTGGTATTAGTCTTCTTAAGGATAAAATTCTTCGTCTTGATAAAGCACTTTATGGTCTTAAAGAGACACCAAAAGCCTGGTATGACAGGTTTAATCATGTTATGACTGATATTGGTTTTCGTTCTTGTTTGACTGACACTGCCTTGTTTATTAAGCAATCTGATGCAGGTATCATCATTCTTCTTCTTTATGTGGATGATATGATCTATCACTGAAGGTGACAAACAGGGAGTTGCTAATATCAAAACTCTTCTTAAAACTCATTTTGAGATGTCTGACCTAGGACTATTATGATATTTTCTAATAATAGAAGTTGCTTATTCCCCTAGAGGGTATTTGATATCTCAATCTAAATTTGTTTCTGACATTGTTTGCAGATACTCCAGAAGTAGTTAATGTTAAGATGAAAATTGATGATGGAGAACGACTTGAAGATCCTACTCCACTTAGACAACTTGTTGAAGCTCTTTCCTACCTTTCTATCACTCGACCAGACATTGCGCATGTCGTCCACACGGCTAGTCAATTTCAACATGCTCCCACCTCTGTTCACATGTGAGCAGCCTTACGCATTATTAGATATTTAAAGAGTTCTCTTTCACGAGGAATCTTCTTGTCCGCATCATCATCTTTGGATTTAATTGCTTATGTTGATGCTTATTGGGGAGGTGATCCTAATAATAGGCACTCAACCACTGGTTTTTATGTGTTTTTAGGAGAATCTCTCGTATCGTGGAGGTGCAAGAAGCAGCAGAAGGTTTCTCTTTCCTCTACTGAAGCCGAATATAGAGCCATATCAACTACCACAATGGAGGTTGTTTGGCTCCGAAGACTGTTAGATGACATGGGAGCTGAAGCAACACAGGCCTCACGCATGTGCTGTGATAATGAGTGCAATCTACATCGCAAGCAACCGGACCTTTCATGAACGCACCAAACACATATAAATGGATTGTTACTATGTCCGAGAGGAGTTCCTGCACGACACCATTAATCTGCCATATGTTACATCAGAATACCAATTAGCAGATTTCTTCACCAAACCTCTTGCAGTTCCCAGATTTCACTTTCTCTTAGACAAACTTTCGCTCATTGTACCGTAAGTTTGAGGGGGAGTGTTAAAATATGTAACATAATATATAATATAATAATAATATGATATATTATTATTATATTATATATATATATATATATTTTTTTTTATGTAATAAACATTATCTAGTTCACATAGAACTAGATAATGTAATTTGGTCAAGTTTCGGTTGGAACTTGACCAAATAATCTAGTCGTTGGAACTAGTCCAACGGCTAGATTTCTAGCCGTTGGACTAGTCCAACAACTAGAAAGGGAGAGCTCCTTATGAGCTCTCCCTCTTGATCTTGTATAAATAGGGGTGCAGCCCCTCTTGTTTATTATCTTTCTTGTAATGCTTTTCAAGCATCTTTTTACATAAATAAAATTTATTTATTTATGTGTGTTGTTTCTATTGTACCATTTTTAAGGGTTTTGCTTAAAGTGTCTTTTAGACACTTCTTTTGAGTGTTTCAAGGGCGATCGTGGACGACCTCCATTTCATTACAATTAATTGGTTCCCCAGAAGCTTGAAGGAAGAGGCATTTGAATGATTTGCTACCTTAAACCTCCAAAATATAAGAGAATTTAAGCAGGTCATCAACCTGTTCATAGAACGATTTTGCTTTAATGTTGAGGCCCTTCCTACCATAAGCCAGTTGTATGACTTGAAACAAAAGAAAGAAGAAGAGGCTCATGAGTTCATCAATAGATGGCGGTCTATGGCTAGCAGGATGAAGGAGTCAATCTCTGACTCTCATGCCCTGGTCATAGCTATGATATCCTCTCTCAACCTTTACGGAGCCTCATCAGCATGGCTCAGGTCGAAAACTATGTCGACCACATTAAGAAGGCTACCACCTTTGAGGTAGTCATCAAGAAAGGAGTATATGTTGGGTTCTTGAAGCATAATAGGGACAACAACGTCAAATGGAAGTCGGACCCATCTAAGGGTCATGTCAATGCTATCCAAGGCCACCGAAAGTAGGGCAACAAGGGTCAGAAGGCGAACAACCAAAGAACTGCCCCAAAGAACCGCCCCAAAGAAGGCAAACTCAAATGAAAATGGGTACGGTGGAAACCCAAAATAGACTAAGGATAAAGTGTTCTCCAAGTTCCAACAAGCCCAGTCGGATGTCTTGGATCTCCTGTTAAAGGACAGTTTGGTGAAGTTGTCTAAGGTGTCTAACCCACTACAAATGAAAGAAAATGACCCAGCTAAGTACTCTCAATACTATAAAGCCTTGGGGCGTGACACCGAGAAATGTTTTATCCTCCAACACATTATCAAGGACAACATCGAAAGTAGTGACCTGCTCATAAATTAAGAGCAAGAACGGTCCCAAGAAAATGAGGATGTGAACCACAATGAAGATAAAGAAGTTCAAGCCTATGAGCCCAGAGAGGAATGGTTCTCGAAATGGGCCAGCGAGCACAAAGCGTCAACCAACACAGTGGTCCCCATTCCTTGAGTCATCTCATGCAGTGACAGTCCCTGCCAACCATCAGTGGTTCCACAAGTGTGCTACCAATAGGGCATAAAAATACAAAGAAGATACGCCCCACAGAAGAAAGAAGAAATTCTAGAGATGTCCTCTCAGATAACTGTGATTCGCTTGGACCCACCAGATAATCACACCAAAGTCTTCCCTCTTGTGTCCTGCGAGAAAGATCACATCCTACAAAAGGACAGTCTTCATGTACTCTCACTCAAGAAGAAACATCTAGGAGGTTGGGTGAACCAAGTAAAAAAGGTCGCACCCTTATTTCCTCACCAAATCATCTCTTTTTCTAAAAAACCCAAGCACAAAAAGATAGACGATTCTTAGTTTAGAGGTCACCTTCAGTACAAACAAGTCTCTAAATGCCTCAATGGATGAAGAATCACCTTGGACATGAGACAGCAACCTTTTAAAGGATTGGGCAGAAACCAACAAGGCATTACAAAGCCACTCTCAACCGCACCCAAAATGAGAACCCAAGGTCTAGGCTACAAAGGATCTGAACAAAAAAGAGGCAAAAGAAAAAAGCCTGCATGGATCCTAAAATATCACTTCTGAAAAGGGTCTACCACCATCAGTTCAATGGAGGGTCCGATTGCATCTAAGAACACAGGATTGACACATCCACTGCATCAACACAGCCTGAGCACACAAAGGTCCAACAACAATTCAGGGCAGAATCACAATGGTACGGAGAAAAAAGAAAGATCTTTGGCCCCAAGTAAAATTTCAAAACCTGGATTCTCTAAATTAGCCTTTTGAAAATCCAAAAAAAAAATTAAAAAATTCTCAAAATCCAAAAAATATGAATATTGCAAAAATCCAAAAAAAAGAAAGAAAAAAGCCAAGAAAATTCAAAAAGTTTTTTCTTTTTAGGGCCCAAGCTATCCTCTTTATAGAAGGAGTATGTTATTCCTGTTGATAAAACTAAGAAAGCTTTGGTCAAACCCCTTTCTTTGTTTTCTTTGGTCATTTCCAATGACGCCTTTTTTGTCAAAATCATGTGGAGTCATATCAAATGAGTCTAAACCTATACAAAACCCAGAAATAGGGCATTGTAAAGTCATCTAAAGTCCAAATCTTTTAGGCAAAAAGGAACCTCCAACAGCCAAGCATACAAATCCTAAACTAGTCTTGAAAGCTTGGTTTCCCTCTAGACATTGGCAAAACTTCGTTCAACGGCACCCACAACATTCTCCACATCCTAGTTGTCCCAAACACTGCCCCGACCTCATTCGGTGTGTAAAACCCGAAAAAAAATTGGATTTGGGTCGGATCCGGACCCAACCTGAGGCCACCGCCTCTCCTGTCTTTTAAAGATAGCGAGGCAAAGGGGGGAGGTTTCTCAAAACCTCCTTCCCCTCTGCTCTCCCGTTCTCGCTCCCACGTCTCTCTCTCTCTCTCCCGACCGCCTCTCCCACTCTCCTCGCGTCTGCCGAGTAGCCGCCACTGGCGACCCTCCAGGTACGCGTCGCTTTCGCTTCCCCTTTTCTTTTCCCTCGCCCTTCTCCTTTTCTTTCCGTCTCTTTCTCCCTCACTCTCTGTTTGCAGGGGGATGAGCCACCTCACTGCCTCCCTTGATCGCAAGGGAGAGGCAAAGCCCCCTCCTTGCTACCTTAAATCGCAGGGGAGGGGCAGAGCCCCCTCCCTGCGATGTGTGTTGCGAGGGAGGGGCCCAGCCCCCTCCCGATGTCTCTGTTTGCAGGGGAGGGGTAAAGCCCCTCCCTGCATGCCGTATTTGGCGGGGGAGGGGTCGGTCCCCCTCCCTACGTCTCCTTTTGGCAGGGGAGGGGTCGAGCCCTCCATGTGCTCCCTGCGGCCAAGGGAGGGGTCGAACCCCCTCCCTGCACCATCTTTAGCAGGGAAGGGGCCAGCCTCCTCCCTGCTCCCTTTTACAACAGGGGAGGGGTCGAGCCCCTCCCTGCTCCCTTTTACGGCAGGGGAGGGGGTCAAGCCCCCCCCTACTCCCCTTTTTTTGGCAAGGGAGGGGTCGAGCCTCTCCCTGTTCCCTTTTTTCGACAGGGAGGGGGTCGACCCCTCCCTGCACCGCCGTTGTTCAGGGGAGGGGTCGAGCCCCCTCCCTGCTCCTTCTCTGGCGTCAGGCAGGGGCTTCGCCTCCTGCCTGTTCACGTGTTCGTTAGGTAGGGGTCAGGCCCTTGCCTCTTTGCGTATTCGGTAGGCAGGGGCGAAGCCCCTTGCCTCCCCCTTTGTGGCTAACGGGGAGGGGCCTAGCCCCTGCCTCTTTGCTTTTCGGTTGGTAGGGGCAGAGCCCCCTTCCTCTTCCTCGGCATCAGGCAGGGACAAGTCCCTGCCTCCTTGCATGCTCGACAAACAGGGGCGAAGTCCCCTGCCTCCCCTTCGTTGTTGACAGGCCCCTGCCTCTCTTCTACTTTGTCAGGCAGGGGCCGCCTGCCCTCGCTTTCTGAGGGCAGGGGTGCAACCCCCTGCCTCCTCGTAGTTTACCGACAGCAAGTCAGTAGGGGCTCGCAGCCCCTGCCCCTACTTCTTGCGCTTATAGCAGGTGCGCAAGGGCACGATGCCCCTGCGTCTGCTTCCTTCACGTCAGGACAGCGGCAGTGCCCCTGACCTTCTATTTTTGGTATTAGCTTGCTAAGATCGTCGCTTTTGTAACTCGTACGACGAATCTCGCTCACGCTCCACGGCCCGAGCCATCAATCGCCTACAACCGAATACGTCAACAAGCTCGCAACTCCCCAAGGTAGAGGAAGATTGCACAGAGGACTTGAACAATTGAATTGAGTTCAATTAACTAAAAAGGACAAATAAATAAATATATATGCATATATATATATATTTATACGAGTACGTATTTAACTCAAAGACGCGGTTTCACGATCTTTGTCCTTTACTTTCTGTCATGTCTTTACTTTGTCGTCGCGCTTTGTGCCCAGGCTCTTGCTTTTGCAAATGTTTCGTTACTGCCTTGCCATTGCAGATGACACTCAAGTTTTCGCTCATTACATGTGCTATAAAGGCATCCTCGTGGAGGATGCAAGTGGAGGATGCAAGAGGCATTTAGCACTCTCCCTCTTGCGACAAGAGTTGAGTCGAGAGATTAACGATACATCATTGTCTAAGGAGAGGGATCCCTAGCAGGGATCCTGGCTTTTCGAGTGAGCGGTCCTGCAACGTGGAGTTGAACATATCTCGGGTAACCCCGAATTGGGGCTTGAGCGAACTTCTTAGTAGGGGTTCTGTCGAGGCCGGTATCGAGTCATGCGAGACATGTAAATACCACGATAGCGGATGAGATTCTAGAAATCGCATGTCAAATGTTGGCACAAAATGTTGGTTGTTTCAAAAGATAAACAATGTCAAAAGTAAAGTTTGAGAAACATTACATCTTTGTGAAACACTTCTGTTGAGGCTCCTATTGAGGAGCTATACCCCTTTCATCCTAGAGTACTCGTAGTCGTGCACTACAAGCTAGTACTGCGATGATCGGATGAAACGGTTGTGCGATCTCGAACAGTGCTAAATGCACAATGTTGTAAACACATAAAAATAGGATCGCCTTCACAGGTAAGATGCTCATTTGGTCAAAAGACCAGAGCATATAGAATGAGTCGTCAGTTAATTTACCCCTGACGCACTCATTCGCCCTTGTGTTTCTGTCAATGGAGATGATGGATCAATACAAAACTTCAATGGACAGGTTGTTAACAACCACCCCACGGGCAAAGATCCGACCTCCCCAGTCATTGGAGTTAGGGGAAGGGACTACCAGACATTATCCTAGGTGGTAGATCCCATGGACTTCTGCATAAGTTGGATGCATCCGTTGCCAAGTACCTGCCTTTGGGGAATCCTCTCTCAGCTAAAGTCGTCCCCTTAAGAACGGACTCAACTAGCTATTCGGGTTATTGAAAATACATAGAATAACAGACGCCCGAACTAGTCTCAGTTGTTTCTACGATTTGTATGAACGTACCCGCAGGCCAGTAATATCGAAACATAAAGTCTGTTCACATTGATTGATGGGTCATGAGACTTGCTTGTTGTGTGGTAGTCTGCAGCTTACGATCAAATGAATCGTCATGTTGTGTTTGATAGTTGCACTGCTTACTTGCTTTGAACTGCTTACCTGTTTAACTGTTGATCTGCTTTAAACTGCTTAGCATGCTTAATTAATTGCTCTTAATTCAGTTTTCTGTAGTCTCTCTTGTGCACCTAATAGTTTTTCGTGAAACTAACACATTCTATGGGTACAGGTGATGACTAGGTACACCACGGGCGATGGCGCGATGGCAAGATGGCTTCAAGATTTTCTTTTCCTGCTCTTAGCTCGCATCCTGTACGTTTTTGGGTTTTGTTACGGATTTTTCTTTGGATATCCAAATTTTGTACTATTTAAAAGTATGAAGAAATTGACGAAGATGTAAATCATAGGATAAAGGTTGGGTGGATGAAATGGAAAAGTGCAACTGGAGTGTTGTGCGATCGTAGAATGCCATTGCGGTTGAAGGAAAAGTTTTATAGGACGACTATTAGGCCCGCTTTACTATATGGTACGGAATGTTGGGCTGCCAAGGGACATCATATTCAAAAAATGAGTGTAGCTGAGATGCGTATGCTTAGATGGATGTGTGGAAATACAATAAAAGATAAGATTCAGAACGAGGAGATACGTAAGAAGGTAGGCGTTACACCCATTGAAAATAAGATGAGAGAGAATCGTTTACGGTGGTTTGGACATATTCGGTGAAGGCCTAATGATGCTCCAGTTAGAAGGATGGAGAAATGGGAAAATATATCAGTTAAAAGAGGTCGGGGTAGGCCTAGGAAGACTTGGATGGAGATGATAGGAAAGGATATGAATGCTTTGAACCTCACCGACGACATGGCATTTGATAGAAATGATTGGAGGAGAAGGATTCATGTGGAAGACCCAGAATGATTTTCTTTTTTGATTCATATCGCCGACCCCAATTGTTTTGGGATGAAGGCGTAGTTGTTGTTGTTGGGTACTTCTTTTAATGAAAGTGGCATTTCAAAGTGTTTTGCAAGTAACATGGATTGTGAGTTTTGGTTCTTTTAGCTAACGTGCCCAAAGTTGTGAGCTTGTCTTTCTAAATTCAACAAAAGAATTATCTTCCGTTGATTATATAAACAAACTCTGAAAGGAAAGAGATTTTCTTCTAGTCTCTTGTCTGTTTTCTGAAAGGTTCGCAAGTTTAAAATTTTAGGGCGTTACAGATTGGTATCAGAGCTAAGTGAAGCAAGGATTCTTGACCATTGAGCATCTGCATCACGCTGTGAGTATACAATTTCTCTTGCTTTGTAGTTGTATTTTGCATTGTTAAGCTAAGTGGCTTGACACGTTCTGCTTATGTACCAGCATTGCTGGGTTTTTGTAAGCTACTCATGTTACGCATGAATAGTACAGATGTTTTGGCTTCTATCTCGAGCTTCCTAAAATTTTTGATCTTTGGTATCCCTTATTTACTTCAAGGATGGTAAGGAACTCGAACGAAAATTCTGCTGACGAATGGTCAGAACAGCGGAGATTCGTGATGGATTCCCTAAGTACCTTGGCAGAGGCTATGCGAGACTAGATTCGTTCCCAAAGGGGTCAAGAGCCCTTTCCTGAACCAAGCCAACATACTACAGTGACGTATGAGAAATTTTTGAAGCTTGACCCTCCGACCTTCGCCGGTAAGCCTGACCCAGACATAGCCGATAACTGGGTGAAGAAGATGGAATGAGTGTTTGAGGTCTTGTCAGTCCCTGACGATCAAAAGACGTTATACGGGACCATCAGGCTGAAGGACAATGCCCGCAGCTGGTGGGACATGGCCCGAGGTGTGCAGTTTTCGAGAATTTTAACAATTCCTTGGGAAGCTTTCAGAAAAGCTTTTTTGGAGAACTACTTTCCGCCTTATGCAAGGGAGAAGAAGAAGGTGGAGTTCTTGGAGCTCAGCCAAGGCAATTCGAGTTTGACGGATTAGATCGCCAAATTCTAGAGTTTAGAACCCTACCGCCCCAACCTGTTTGCGGATAATCGCGAACGGGCAGGAAAGTTTATTCGAAGGCTGAAGGAGGGGCTCATGTATCGGGTCCTAACTAGTATGCCCTCGACCTTCTCTGCGGCAGTTGTTGCCGCCACCCTCCTGAGTGAAGCCTGGGAGCGCTCTAAGAGTACTCAAAGCAGGAAGCCTCTCGCTGCGGGTGGTGAGCCGAAGAAACCATCCGGCAGCCCATGCAAACAGTCGTTCTTTCCCATAAAGATCGAAGGAGGAAAGAAACAGTTTCCTCCTTCGAAGCGTCAGCGGCCTCAGGGCAACCCTCCAGTTAGGAGGCAGGCTAGCAATGTATGCCCCAGATGCCGACGACCTCACTTTGGGCAGGCGTGTCCACTCGAGACAGGCATGTATTGTGGCAAGATAGGCCACTACCTCCGTAAATGTCGCAAAAAGGCAGTTGATGACCTCAGGCAGATCAGCGGAGCACCTCTGCTCCCTCGGCCATCGCAGCAGCAGCATCAGTCGCCGCAACCACAGTTGAGCCGTTAGAAGAAGGCGTCGGGACGAATCAATACCGCCACGGTCGAGCAGTTGACCAAGGGCGACCTAGTGCAAGGTACCCTTTTTGTCGCTAACCAAGCGGCCTTTGTGCTTTTTTATTGTGGTGCCACACACTCTTTTATTTCGGTAAATTTTGCCGAGTTTTTGCATATACCTGTAAAACCCTTGCATAATAACCTTGAAGTGTATAACCCGATTGGGAAAAATACCATTTGTGCGGCCTACGTACCAAAGTTGGGCGTAGTCTTGACAGATCGACATTTACCGGCTTGTGCTATCCTGCTAGATATGAAGGAATTTGACGTCATCCTAGGCATGGATTGGTTGCACAAGTATCATGCCAAGATCTTCTGCCAAGATAGCAAAATTGTCTTATCTCCACCAGGAATGCCCAAGGTGGAATTCAAGATCGTGAAGCCCGTTTGGGCGAGCAAGTTGATTTCGTCGCTAAAGGCGCAGAACTACCTGAGGAAATGATGCGTTGCCTTCTTGGTCAGTGTCATCCAGTCCAAACTGATGCGAGTCCCGATCAGAGACTTGGAGGTGGTTCGAGATTTTTCAGTCGTCTTGCTAGAGGAGCTATCAGGACTTCCTCCGTCGCGTGAGGTGCAGTTAAGCATCGAGTTGCTGCCGGGTACTACGCC
The DNA here is from genome assembly GCF_984573655.1 of Nuphar pumila. Taxonomy (NCBI): domain Eukaryota; kingdom Viridiplantae; phylum Streptophyta; class Magnoliopsida; order Nymphaeales; family Nymphaeaceae; genus Nuphar; species Nuphar pumila. Next base: position 118,944,727 of record NC_143255.1, read on the forward strand.
AATTTTAAAGGTTCCATATTGGATGGCGCCAGCAGAGCTCAAGAAGCAGTTGCAGGAGTTGATGGATCAGGGATTCATTCGCCCCAGCGTCTCGCCCTGGGAAGCTCCTGTCTTATTCGTGAGAAAGAATGGCGGATTATTGCGGTTGTGCATCGATTATCGGATGCTCAACCAGGCAACAATAAAGAATAAGTACATGTTGCCACGCATCGAGGATTTGTTCGACCAGTTACAGAGGGCCAAGATCTTTTCAAAGATCGACCTTAGATCTGGGTACCATCAACTCAGAATTAAGGGAGATGAAATCTCCAAGACGGCCTTTTGGACCAGATACGGGCATTATAAATTTACAGTCATGTCCTTCGGACTCACTAACGCTTCTGCAGCCTTCATGGACCTCATGAACAGGATGTTCAAACCCTTCTTGGACACCTTCGTGATTGTGTTCATCGACGACATCCTGGTGTATTCAGACAGCTGGGAGCAACATCGTGAGCACTTGAAAGTTATTCTCAAAACCGTGTGAAAGGAGCGTTTGTTCGCTAAGTACTCCAAGTGCGAGTTTTGGCTCGAGGAGATCATGCTTTTAGGGCATGTCATCTCCAAGGAAGGTGTGTCCGGGAGATTGTGAGATTGCACGGTGTTCCTGTGTCAATCATCTTCGATCGTGACCCGAGGTTCACCTCAAGGTTTTGGGGGTAGCTGCAGTTGGCCTTGAGCACGAAACTGAAATTCAGCACGGCCTTCCACCCTCAGACCGACGGGCAATCTGAACACACGATTCAGACTTTGGAGGACGAGGTTGGTGAACAGACGCAGGATTCACCAATAGTGCTACATCACTATACTCAGCAAGTGCATATGATCAGGGAACGTCTGCGTTCTGCGCAGTCGGCAAAAGTGTTACAACGATCGTCGAGTAAGTTGGGAAAGTTGACTCCTACAAAGATAGTGATGCTCGTTTTCTCGACGGGAGATATGGTTTTTGTTAAGGTATCTCCTACAAAGAGCGTTTTTCGGTTCGGAAAGTTGGGAAAGTTGAGTCCCTGATTCGTCGAACCATTTGAGATCCTGGATCGGATTGGTGAGGCGGCTTACCGTGTTGCGCTGCCTCCTCAGTACGCTCAGATCCACAACGTCTTCCACGTATCTATGTTGAGAAGATACATTCACGACCCATCGCACATCATTCATTTCGATGATGTGGACATCCAAAAAGACTTGACGTTCGAGGAAAGACATGTGGCAATCGTTGATCGTCGAGACTAAGTGCTCAGATAAAAAACGATTTCTCTTGTAAAAGAACATTGGCAACACCATGGAATAAATGAATGTACATGGGAGCCTGAGTCAGATATCAGAGAAAAATACCCTGACTTATATTTTGACCAATGAATGCAATAGAAATTTCGCTGACGAAATTATTTTAAGGAGAGTAGGATGTAAAACTCAAAAAAAAATGAATTTGGGTCGGATCCGGACCCGGACCCAACCTGAGGCCACCGCCTCTCCTGTCTTTTAAAGGCAGCAAGGCAAAGGGGGGAGGTTTCTCGAAACCTCCTTCCCCTCTGCTCTCCCGTTCTCGCTCTCTCATCTCTCTCCCTCTCCTGACCACCTCTACCACTCTCCTCGCGTCTGTCGAGTAGCCGCCTTCGGCGACCCCCTCCGGCAAGCTCCTCTCCGGAGAGCTCCCATCCGGTGACCCTCCAGGTATGCGCCGCTTCATCTTCCCCTTTTCTTTTCCCTCGTCCTTCTCCTTTTCTTTTCGTCTCTTTCTCCCTCACTTTCTGTTTGCGCAGGGAGGGGCTGAGCCACCTCCCTGCCACCCTCGATCGCAAGGGAGGGGCAAAGCCCCCTCCTTGCTGCCTTAAATCGAAGGGGAGGGGCAGAGCCCCCTCCCCTGCAAACAGAGACATCGGGAGGGGCCCATAAAGATGAATTATAGAAACATGAGATCATTATCAATGCATAAGTGTAAAGCATGCGGAACTCACCTAGGCAAGTGACTCTCCGAAAAAAAAGGGTTGGGTGTTTAATAACTTCAATGTTAATCTGCTTTATAGGTTGGCCCCTAAGGAGTCTTTATTTTATCTCGATAGGTAAAAACATTGAAAAAACATCAAAAAAAAGAGAAAAAAGCAAAGCACAAAAAAGAACAGTGTGTTTAGACTAACACCTACTTTGAGTCCATGGCGAGGTGGCAGGCTCCGGTCATGAGACTGCCTTAGGGGTAGAGGTTAGAATAGAAAAGCGAGAGCTAGGAGAAAGACAATACTAAACTCTAGACCTACGGCAAGGTGGCAGGCTCAGACAAAGGTTGGATAGCTAGGGGCATCCCTCCTAGATCGAAATCCATGAGACCCATGGTTGTCAGGCCTCAAGTCAAAGGATGGCAAAAGTAAGGAATAAGCCCCTTTTGAGTTAAAAACAAAGACTCTAGGAGATCTACCTATAGGCAAGAGGTGCACTTGAATACATTTTCATCAAGCTCTAGTCCATCAGAGTTCAAGCCTTAGCGAGGACCATTAGACCAAACAGGAATGCCTTGAAACTTAATCTTTATAACCCTATAACAAGTCACTTAAAAACCAAGGCAGAATTAAAGGAGAAAATTACCAGTGAAACCGAGTGTCGTAAAGTCTAAAGTGTAGGAATCTCAAATGCATCAAATAACTTGTTAGAAAGGTTCTAATTTTTTAAGAAATAGCAAAAAACGGTGACCTTATATGATCAATCATTCATGGTTGTCATAGGCTACCAAATCTGCTACAATGCATGAGTCTCACTGCATATCATAAAATATTATTGCATTCATCAAAAAGTCTAGCCATATGGATCCTGAGTTTAAGGAGTACACAGAAAAATCTACCCTCTCTTCAGTGCTACTTGACCAAAATATGTCTGACTCCCCTCACTGGGGCAGGAAGTCTTACCTCTAAATTAATCATCTTAGAAAGGACACCCACGCCCTAAGGCCTTACTGGGCGACTCTAACCTATCCATGAGCCCACAAGAGGTGTAGGACTCTTGGTGTTTTCTCCCACAATATCTCAAAAGAAAATCACCAAAAGGCATAAAAAATTGAAATGGGTTAAAAGGCATGAAAAGGAGCCGCATTTCTCTTCTGCTACCCCTGCTTGAAGCCCAACATTTTCTCTCTCTACTATAAATAAAGTGGTTTTTGAATTTTCCCGATTACGTTCGGCGAGACCCATAACAGTCTCCACATCTCAGTTCTTTCACGTTTTTTTTTTACACTGGCACCGGCCTCGCTCGGTAATACCACCAAATGAACTTGGCAATTCAGTTGTCCCTGCACTGACACCGACCTCGCTCGGCAAGACCACCAAATGGTTTTGGCAATGCAGTTGTCCTTGCACTGGCACTGACCTCACTCAGCAAGACCACTGAACAGTCTTGACAATCTAGTTGTCCCTACATTGGCCCCGATCTTGCTCAGCAAGACCACCAAATGGTCTTGGCAGTCCAATTGTCCTTAGACTGATCCAACCTCGCTCGGTGAGACGCATAACAATCTCAACAATCTAACTCCTCCCTTCGAATGTGGGCTCCGACCTCGTTCGGCAAGACCAATCACAGTCTCGCCAACACAGTTTTTCTCTAAAAATACTGGACCGACCTCGTTCGACGATACCAATCACGATCTCAGCAACTCAGTTTTCTTCTGAAAGCACTAGCCCAACCTCATTCTGCAGGACTCAAATGGTCCCCAAAACCCAGTGGTTTTCAAACTAGCCTGACCTCGTTCAGCAAGACCAAATCATGGTCTCGGCAACCCAGTTGTGTTTCAAAATTTTGGCATGTTTATTTCTTTGTCATAAATCAAATCACATCGACCAATGACAAAGAGAGGCATTTGTAGACACTAAATTTTTTATAATGCCCAATTACTAACATCTTTGGAGACGTGTTTGCAGTTACCCAACAAGAATCTGATACCCCTCAAACTCGGATGGCAAAGAAGATTATGTCGTCCATCTAGAGGACAACTTTCCATATTGTCGTCCGTTACAGGACTGCAGAACAGACCATCGTCCAGTATTGGGGATGGCAGAATGGAAGTGTTGTCCGCCATGGGACGGCACAGCTGATTCGTCGTCCACTATGCCAAATGTGGAGATAAGCTTCGAGGCTTATCCCTATCTCTTCCCAACCACCCTGCGTGTTTCTCAAGGTGGGAGGACTCCTCTTGGATGAGCCTTTATCCGAGGAGACTCCCTTGGATGAGTCTTATCCCCATTTGGGATAGACTCAAATCCATCTGGGATCGGATCTGGACTGAGAAAATCTAGTGATTTGTATCATGTTCGAAACTTTATAAATATGGGCTAAACCCTATAATCTGATCGGAAAATAACGTACCCAAGTGTTGACCCTGCGAAACAAGCCTACTCAAGCCATGTTTGCACTATGTCCTGAAGCCATTGAAGAACACTCGCACCTACGTGGAGGTGCTAACAGACAAAAATGAGCCTAAAAGTTAAACGGATCCTCGAGTCCGAAAAAGGTATTTTTCAAATCCCTAATCTATTTATTTCGATTTCATTTATCTTATTGATTGGTGCTTATACATGTTTTCATTTTATTTATATATCTGAATCTACGACGGCCTGATTCGAGCTACAGAGATCGAAAAACCTGTTTTGACTTTACCTTTCCTTCAGGCAAAGGACGGTCAGAGCTTGCAAACGGTGTCACTACATTTCAACAAAATGATCTTGTGTCATCCAAGTAAGTCCCATCTTTCTCAAACATTCAAATATTTTTATCAACAGATAGGACGTCAGACATGGCTTGAAGGTAGTTTACTCGTTACATGATGATAATGATTTCTATATTTCAGCTAGCAGATTTTCCATTCATGGTGATAGCCTGCTTGGTGAAATTCAGGTTATGGAGGCCATTAACAAAGACCGACCAAGCTATCATGTTGGTATCAATTTATTCTAATTCAAGAACTTGGTGTGCAGCTATAAGAACACATAAAAAAGGCCGTGGTAGAACGATTCAAGTTTTATCTACTTTTAGTTCAATCATCCCTTTTTGGAAGATATCCTATAGAAATCCTTAATTCTTTGTAAAGTTTTTTGCAGTTATTAGATAAAGTAGATGATACCTTCTACTGGGAAGAAACTTCCATGCTGGTCTCCACAAAGATGACATGACTATGTAATGCTCAATGAAATATCTTTTAATTATTAATGAAAGAGGGAGCTTCACCATAGATATGGAGCACAACAAGCTGATCCATAACAACAAAAGAATAGTAAAAAGGTGCTGAAAAGGAACTAGCATATTGGTAATGGGTACCTCCAAAAATTCCCAGAAAAGTAGTTGAGGTCCAACATGACTATCAGATGGAGATCAAATGGCTCCTAAGTGTAGTTTAGTGGAAAGTTAATGAAGCCAAGCTGCAGTCTGTTAAAATGATTCAATTTCGATGAACACCAGCCAAGGTTTTAGGAAATCCTGTACTCAACTGACATCCAATTGGACCAAAGTCCTAAAATGTTGCTGCCAACCAGGATAACATTCATATTTTTTCTTTTTCCAGATAAAACATGCAACAAAAAAAAAACAGTTCAAGATCAGCCAAAATTGCAACAAGTTGCCATTAAACTCAATTTTGACGGAAGACCATTTGTGCAATGATAGGTCAGGAATACTACAAAGCCAGATTTGAGCATTAATTGCTTCCTCAAATAGCTTAACAGCTACTATAACGCACTTTCCACAATTGTAGGAAGTTGTCCTCCTGACTTCTCTATATTTTGGTACAATTTAGCTTGCTTCATGAACAGTTTATCCATACTGAAGCCAATCCCTGTTTCTAATTCTTCATACCATTAAAAGCAAGTATAAAGCACAACATACACATGAGAATTAGCTTTCGAACAAGCAACTAAAAATGTTGATGACACTTATAGCTGTCACCTTGCCTTTTTGAGTACTATTTTTTGTGTTCCGGACATTATAACATTGTCTTACAATTTACAAATCAAAGAGGAAGTAAAATGATATATGATACACAAAGAGGAGGGGTGGGGGGAAATGCCAAGGTAAAACAGTTCAAGTGGGTGTGGTTGGTGCAGGGGAAGACAATGACTCCTGAGATTTATAACAGAGAGTACAGACCAGGAAAGATGATATAATTGCCAAACACACCAAGGCTTTTTCCGGACTTGCCAACTCTAAGCATGAGCCAAAAAATCAAACTGAATTTTGCTAAACTTTCATTACCCATCCAGGACAAGCCTTTCTCTTTTCCTGGATGACATTTATCAACTTCTTTAACAACTTAAACATATTCCACGGCAAATTGGTAGTCATTTTCAAAACTACCAGAAAACTGCAACAGGATCTAATTTCAACTTCGACAGGCTCTAACAAAGTTGCTTTTTTTGTGCAGCACACAATTCTCGAGACAAATTTCATAGAGGTGGTAAAACAAATTCCCATATATTGTAAAAACCATGGGTCCCCAGGATTCCCAGTAGGTATTTAAAATCTAATCATATATATCCCTGGTGGAGTTCTAATTTAACCAGACAACATTAGAACCAAATGCAGCCGCAACAAAAGCTCTTTAACTTTGGTCATAGATATTTCTGACATACTGAAAACGGCATATTAGCATCACACAGTTTATATCACATTAACCTAAACTTGCTTATATTTGTCAAGAAGGAAAAACTTAGTCCTATTTTTCAAATGGCTGCTCCCCCTCAAAAGCAGCCAAAGAAAAATAACACTTTCCACAAGTTGTGTGCTCATGACTTGCGAAAACCCATCACATCCATGTTGAGACAAAGCTAAAATGAAAACAGAATTTGAAAGGCAGTATGGACAAGTAATTTTGATTCTCATTTGCTTTTTCACTTTTTGAAATCTTTTTCTTTTTGCCAAATCACAAGTTCCACTTGTTAAACACATGAACCTTGGACCAACTGAACCAGGTCCCAACAAGGGTGTCCACAAACCATGACATGGGGAAAAAACAACCAAGTCATCCACACTGAGAACAGGCATTTTTCAAAGTATAAAAGAATGATAGCTATTTGCAAGAAATCTATATCACATGGATATGGTTGCAGATACAGGGATACAACCATTTTTATGCAGTTTCCAAAATGACTAGTATATGAGGGGCTATGTCACATGGGTACGGCTATGGGTACGGAGGGTACAACACAGCAAGTTCTAAAAATGTGGGTACGAGGACATGGATATGTGTGTGTGTGTGTGTGGGGGGGGGGGGGGGGGGGAGGGGGGGTGATGTTTGTTTCATTTAAAAATGTCCAAAAGGGGTCTTTTCTTTTTTACAAGGGATAAAATAATTTTTTTACTCAAGTTTGACTTGGACCTAGACCAGAGCCCAGACCTCAGCCTGATTGAGGCCTGGGTCAGACTCAGGTCCGATGGATCAGACACAAGTCTGGGTCTGACCCAAGAATGATATATATATATATATATATATATATATATATATATAATGTCAGTCTTGACTTTGACCCAACTTTGAGCAGACCCAGATCTGATTCAGACCTGGGTCAGATCCAAGCATAATTCAAATCTGGTATGGGTCTGATCCAAAAATGATTCAGTTATACTTATAACACCTTCAGGCCTGGGTCTGATCTGATCCTAATTCAAATCTGGTCTGGGTCTGATCCAAGAATGATTCAGTTATAACACCTGGACCTAGACCAGAGTCCAGACCCCAGCCTGATTGAGACCTGGGTCAGACCCAAGAATGATATATATATATATATATATATATATATATATATATATATATATATATATATATATATATATATATAATGTCAGTCTTGACCTTGACCCAAGTTTGATTCGGACCTAGATCAGACCCAGGTCTGATTCTTATATAGGTTAGACTCAGATCTGAATCATGATCAGACCTAGGACTGATTCTCAGATTCAAGCCTAATTCAAATCTGGTCTGGATCTGATCCAAGAATGACTCAGTTATAACACCTGACTGCTGCCAGGTGTTATAAGTGTATGCTAGAGTTGGGAAGAGGAAAAGAAAAGGAGAGAGAGAGAGAGAGTCGTCATGGTGGATAAGAGGGAGAGGGAAGGGGAGGAGGAAAGGGGAGCAGCAGAGAAGGAAGAACGGCAGTAGATGGTGATGAGAGAGAGAGAGAGAGTTACTGAGAGAAGCGCGCGGCACAAAGGCATCAAAGTAGCGAGGAGGGGGACAGCGTCGAAAGCTCACTGAGGTGTAGTGCAACACGAAGGAGCATCACATCAGGTTATCCCTTCAGTTTTTTTCAAAAAGCAGAGCATTGCTCTCTCTCTCTCTCTCTCTCTCTCTCTCTCTCTCTCTCTCTCTCTCTCTCTCTCTCTCTCTCTCTGCGAAGAGGAAAAACGAGGAGGAGGAGGGGGGGCCCATACCCATTGCCTCTCTCTCTCTCCATGCGAAGAAGAAGAAGAACGAGAAGGAGGTACCCTCTCTCGTTGCTTCTTTGTCTTCTCCTCCCCTAGTTCTTATTCTCCCACTAGTTAGGGTGGAGACGGAGAAAAATAGCGAGAGAGAGAGAGAGAGAGTTAGGGTTTGGGTTGGGTTTCAGTTGGACCCAACCTGACCGAGGCTAGCACGTACCCGTGTCGTGCCTGGTGTCAGTATCTGTGTCGGGCCGTGTCGACATGGGTATGTGGGGCCTTTTGTTGTGTCTATGTGACATAGATGAGGGAAAGTTATACAAAGACCAAAATAGATTATCCATGTGACAACAAGAAATGAATAGAGGAAAAACCAGAGTTAACGGAAGCTTCTTAGGTAAGTGGGAAGTGCGCTTCTTAGAAACTCGCTTCGAAAGCGTGATAGTCTTCGCTTTTGAAACTTTATGGGAATCTTGATTCTTCTATGCTTCTTTTATGCTTCCCACATGCTTCGTCCATGCTTTCTTACAAACCTCCTACATGCTTCTCTCACATTTCTTTTCATGTTTTTCATGTGCTTCCACTCACTTTCCATGTGCTTTGTCTAAATTGGTAACCATCATTGTTAGATTTCAACAAAAATTTAATTCTTACACTAAAAAATTAGGAAAGATAAGAATAGTCATTTTTATTTTAGTTTTAATTTGCTTTCTGTTTGATTTCTATTCAATTCCCATATTGCTTCCTTGTTTATTCTTGTTTGGTTTTAAATTGATTCCTTCCTACAAATTTTAAAATGTCTCGTTTCTCACTTCTACATCCCGTATTGTTTCCCGCTTCCACTTCCTAGTCAGGCAACCTTGGGAAAAACACAATCTATGCCAGAAATTATAACAAAATCTTGAACAAGAAATGTTTAAGGAAGATAAACCATCGTCACCAGAAAATATACATTCACCACCAGCTTCAAACATTGGGGAAAGTTCTTGAGAATATGAAGAAGCAATGGACAGAACCAAGAATGAAATGTTTACTTAGAAAAATATTGGAAGTGGTTGATTAGAGCTAGAGTTTAGAACATAAATATTAAATATTGGCAATAGTTGTTTAGAGCTAGAGTTTAGAATATTAACATATTAGACAATATCTTTTCAATTATGTTTCTTTGCTTATTTATTTGTGTTCATTTTTTTTGTTTATTGTTGTGTATTTTTTGGTGAAAATTCTGTTGTATAATTACTTCATCATTTAGTTTCATCCATAATCAAGATTGTGTTTCTTCCTTTACCTTTCTTTAATCATTTATCTATGTTATGTAAATTTATGCACTCCTCGTTCCCTCTTGTTTATCTTCCATGCATCTCTTTTTTAGTCATCATTGCTTCAAGAATTCAATACACATCCAATCATTTCAAAGAGAAAAAATACTATTTATATAAATGTAAAGGTTTTTTCAACTTGGCAAATGTTTTAACTATATTTTCCATTGGTATTTGCTTGTAATTTTTTATCACTAGTTTCTTATTGTCTTTTGTATATGTTTGTTTATGTGTGTTCCTTTTGTGCTTTTTTCCCCTTTTCATCAGTTAGACACATACATATGCCTTTCCTTGAAAATCGTCCTTGTAAATAATCATTATTTTAACATTTATCCAATTACTATTAGTTGCTTCTTCAAAGCAATATATTCAACAAAAGTATGCACCAAATATCAGAACTATCTGACGTGCAACATCACCTATTACATAGGAGCCTCATTCCACCTTCATATATCAAATTTATTCATTTATTTATGATAATACTTAAGTGGCAACAATCTTCACCAGTATGTGTTAGGTGGATGATTAAGAGAGCCCTATTCAGGTCAGATGTCTCAGATTTGATTCCAACAAGGAGGTTATCCCCTAGCTTGGTTACCAAATACAAGGAAAAGAAAGTGACAACAACACTAGTGAGGAACTAAAGTGGCAGCACATTTCTAAAACCTCTGTACATGCATTTATATGTGCCACTTCACTAGTAACTATGGTAATGATAACAACAGGACTGATGAAAGATAAAGATACCAAATGGGACATTTAATAATTACCATGGTGAAAAATGATAAAATTAATTCAGGTAGTGGAACCTTAAGCACCAAAACTAAGAAGAGGATAAATTTTATGAGACCCAGATAATACAACTAGAACATAAAGGTCAGAAAGGAAGCATTGTCTTGTATGTCATGGAGCATGTTTAGACTCTAGAGCCATAGACCAGTAATTAGCCTTGAGCTAAACCATTTGAACTAGTAGCTGGAGGGAGTTTATGTATTTGAAAAGGTAGTAGCTGCCAAATCCTGAATTTGGCAGCTACCACCTCTAGAAGGTGGTAGTTACCAAATCGAATCTTTAGTGTCACTACAAAGGGGAGATGGTCACACTTCCTTTTTAAAACGCATAAATTCCCATCCCAGCTACCAGTTCCCAAACATCCACCAGAGAGGTACAACAACAACAACAACAACTACGCCTTCATCCCAAAACAATTGGGGTCAGCGATATGAACCAAAAAAGAAATTCATTTTGGGTCTTCCACATGAATCCTTTTCCTCCAATCATTTCTATCCAATGTCATGTCCTCGGTGAGGTTCAAAGCATTCATATCCTTTCCTATCATCTCCATCCAAGTCTTCCTAGGCCTACCCCGACCTCTTTTAACTAATATATTTTCCCATTTCTCCAACCTTCTAACTGGAGCATCATTAGGCCTTCGCCGAATATGTCCAAACCACCGTAAACGATTCTCTCGCATCTTATTTTCAATGGGTGCAACACCTACCTTCTTACGTATCTCCTCGTTCCGAATCTTATCTTTTATTGTATTTCCACACATCCATCTAAGCATCCGCATCTCAGCTACACTCATTTTTTGAATATGATGTCTCTTGGCAGCCCAACATTCCGTACCATATAGTAAAGCGGGTCTAATAGTCGTCCTATAAAACTTTCCCTTCAACCGCAATGGCATTCTACGATCGCACAGCACTCCAGTTGCACTTTTCCATTTCATCCACCCAACCTTTATCCTATGATTTACATCTCCATCAATTTCTCCATACTTTTGAATGATGGATCCCAAATATTTGAAATAATCATTCACCGGTATTTCTTGCTCACCAAGCTTCACTACACTCCCATCACTACTTCGTTGCTTACTAAACTGACATTCCATATATTCAGTCTTACTCTTACTCAACTTAAAACCTCTAGCTTCCAATGTTTGTCTCCATAATTCTAACTTAGCATTAACCCCAGCTCTAGACTCATCAATCAAAACAATATCATCAGCAAACAACATACACCACGGTACATTTTCTTGAATTGATCTCGTAAGCTCATCCATCACTATCGCAAATAGGAAAGGGCTTAAAGCAGATCCTTGATGTAACCCAACCGTTATCGGAAAATTGGTTGTCACCCCTCCACAAGTGCGGACATTGGTTACTACTCCTTCATACATATCTTTAATTATACTAATGTACTTGAGAGAAACACCTTTCTTCATCATTGTCCACCAGAGAACTTCCCTAGGTACGCTATCGTATGCCTTCTCTAAATCAATAAAAACCATATGCAAATCTTTGTTCCTCTCTCTATATCTTTCAATAAGTTGTCTAAGAAGATGTATAGCTTCTATAGTTGATCTTCCAGGCATAAAACCAAATTGATTCTCCGATATCATGACAACCTTCCTCAACCTAGACTCAATCCACCAGAGAGGTAGTTTGACCAAATTTTTACCAAATGCATAAACTCCCATCCTAGTTACCAGTTCCCAACAAAGCCTAAATTAAGAAGAAAAGCTAGCAAGGATGTACCAGTTGATGAAGAAAATTTTATGTTCAATGGCAGGAGACACTAAAAGCTCTAACTCAGACCATGAAAGCTCTAACTCAGACCACGAACGATACTTTGATGCTTCACAAACAAGAAGAATAACATAATACAAGGATCTTTGTACCAAGCAATGCAGCCAGCCACTTAGAGATGTAGAACACCATTTCACAACTAGAGAGAAGAAGAAAGAAATGCTGGGCCAGAATATCACTCGAGCTCACTTGCCGTCCCAAGAAACTCACGAAACTCCCTAAACTCTACTTTTAGATATAAGGGTCATAGTTCCCGACGCATAGTGAAACGCAATAATAAGAAAATTAGAAACAGTTTCTTAGGTAAGGACCATATTCCGTAATGTGTTTAATGCTTTAAGAATATGAGAAAATGTCAACCACGCAAAACTTAAGGAATCCAATCTACAGAAACAGGAAATTAGAGATAAAAATCTACAGCATTGGAGAAGAAAAACAGCACAACATCCCACAGGCATCTTTTTGCGAACTCAATATCAAGTAACAAGATCAATCACCAAAAAAAAACTCATGTGGAAAGCAATACAAATTCCCAATGACATCGAGACTGCAAATCCATACAACTACCGAAAGAAACTATGCAGCTGAATCCAGATAAAAAGGAAGAAAGATACATGCTTCCGAAAACCATAAAAGGGTAAAACAATGGGGGGATCAGAGACTCACTATCGGGGCCGCCGAGCTGCGTCACCGCATCTACAAACCGCTCGTGGAGCTCGGCAGTCCATCTCAGCCGCGGCTTCGGATCCGTGGTGAGCACCAGACAGGCGTCGCCGGAAAGATTGGTACCCTCGAGTGGTCTCTGCAAGTCCTCGTGCCCAACTCCCTTCTCCAAAGAGTGATGAATCGCCTGGTACATTTTCCTGGAAACCACCCCGAGCATCACAATCTCAGCGAAAAATCGAACATTCACAAAACAAAATCGCAAAACAAGAGACCCCAGATCGAAAAATCGATGACCCACCCCTCCCCCACCTTCCCTATCCCTCTTTCTCTCTCTAGAAAACCTCTCTTCCGGAAACCCTAATCAACCAAAGCCTTCGGAATCCATGGCAAGAGCCGCATTTGGATCTTAAGCTTCTTCTGGGGAATGCAGAGTGAGTGCTCTGAGAAGAGAGGCTCCTTGGCATTGGCTCGGAAGAGGTACGGAGTCCGGACAAGCCAGCCACAGTAAGTCCTCAAATGAGAGAGAGAGAGAGAGACTTCAATAAAACAAGGCTGGTTGCACCTCCCCTGCTCTTTTTTTTTTTTGTTATCAATAATCTAAAAACTGATTAATGTTTTAAAACTTGTGACAATGTTGTCAGTATCGGTATCGGCTCTGAATCGTTTGGCCAACAATTCAGCTGTATCGCCGATACCGATACTCAAGTGAATCGTAAAAAAAAATACGTGCCAATCAGAACGTGATACTAGTTAAAACTATTAAAAAAATAATTTTTAGTATTTTCTATATTTATTAAAAATAACTGATTCAAGGGTGATCCATACTATATGTATCGACCCATATAGGGCGATATGCACCGATACTGACAACATTGCTTCTGAGCATAGTGACAAACGTTAAAAAGTGCAAAATCTAGTTTTTCAAATACTCACGAGAATTTGAAAATTTTCATAAATCTCACGTATTTTTCGGAAAAATCTTGGCAATAAAAAAATAAATTTAAAATATATATAAAATATTTTTATAAGAAATTATTAATAAAATTTATTTAAAAATAAAAACAAATGGTTTTTTCATGATAAATAGCTATTTAAAATGTAAATATCACATTTAAATAACAGTATTTATGTTTTTTCATAAATCTCACTATATTTTGAAACTCTCGCAAGAAATTGCTGTTTTAAACTTTTAAGCAATTTCTCACAATATTATCGTGAGATTTTCATAAATCTTGCGATATTTGTCAACTATGCTTCTCAATGTCACCAAGTTGACTGAACGCATCCTTCGCCGGATGGTCAAAGCTGGTAGTTTTATCAACTTAAAGCAGCTAATTTGCAGTTGATGATGATAGGGAAAAAAATCAAATTAAATCTCGTGATATTTTGAAAATCTTGCAAGAAATTGCCGTTTTAAACTTTCAAGCAATTTCTCACGATATTATTGTGAGATTTTCATAAATCTCGCAATATTTGTCATTGTGCTTGTGAGTGTCACCAAGTTGACCAGACATCTAGGGCATCCTTCGCGTATGGTCAAAGCTGGTACTTTTATCAACTTAAAGCAGCTAATGTGCGGTTGATGATGATAGGGAAAAAAGCTCAAATTTGACTTTCAAAAATTTATTAAATTATTTTTTTCTTGATTCTAGTTTGGTCTCTCTCTTTTTTATAAGTTGAACCAATTTGTTGTAGCATGGGATAATGATAATATAAAGATCAAATACATCTTAAGTATAAACAAAAAATAGCTAAAATGAACTCTCTCTTTTTATAGGCATAACTAAATCAATAATTGAGGGAGGGAGATACCAAATTAATGTCCACCTAATTCATGAACCTCCCATACTAGTTTGGCATATCCTACCAAAACCATATTCTATTTGTTGCAACTTAATAAAAAAGTAAGTTCTTCGTACTAAGACTAAATTTGGTTAGTAGTAAACAACAATTACTTCTAATTAGTGTGTTTTTTTTTTATCTTCATAAACAAAACTTGGGTGCATTTTGAAATTTTCAAACGTTAAAAATGTATTACTTAATTATGCCAAAAAAATCAAGCGACATTTAAAAAAATCCTCTTCATATAAAAGGGATGGTGGCCTTCATTTATTCATTACATTACAAAATTTTAGGGTAGGGTGGAAGGGTCACACGGCAAGGGAAGGTTGGGGTAATATCAACACAAAAAAAATGATAGAAGGGACAAAAAGGACGGAAACAACACAAAAGGTCAGGGGGTCGTGCGGACTGTGGAGGGAGGCTACCCTCCCTTCCTTTGTCGCATGGCGTTGGATGTTTGTTGCCATCTTTCTCAATCTTTCGTTTGGTGTTTTAGGGTTTCTTCAGTGTGGAGGCCACCTTCGCCTTGTTGATAAGGAGGGGCTTTGCATTTTATGGGGACTTCATGGCTCTACTTTACGCCCCCAAGAAGGAGAAAGGTGCAGGTACGATTGCCTTGTTCGTCAAACAATTACAACTCTCTCTCTCTATATATATATATATATATTCAGTTTCTAGTTGGTGTGTGCTTTGTCGACAAGATCAAGAAACCACACATCTTTTTTGGTCTTGTGAAGTGTTTCGGGAATTGTTTTCTAAATCTTGAAGAGCTCCATCAATTGTTGTGCGGGAGGGTTGCTTTGCGTTAGATCTTATCATCGACTCGGCTATAATTAGATGCGAAAAGAAGTGGAGGACTATTTGGAGAGTTTGGTTATTTACAGTGTGGTGGTTCATATGGATAGCCAGAAATGATGCTACTTTTCGAGATGTTCCGTTCAACCTTAACAATTTGACTCATAGGGTCTTGGCTGATGTGTATGCTATCTTAGGTATATATCTCAAAGACTTGCCTCTGCCTCCAACCGATCCTCATCTAGATGTATGTGGTCCTTGATGAGTTTTCTGTTTTGTGTTCGGATTTTTTTTATTTTGTGTAAATGGTGTTTTCATGTTGTGTTGTTGTGTTTGTGCTCGTGGGGCTCAACGCTTTGTTGAGTTTCACTTTTAAGTAATGTTGATCGCTTTTTCTCTCTCTCTCTCTCTCTCTCTCTATATATATATATATATATATATATATATATAGAGAGAGAGAGAGAGAAAGAGAGAGAGTGTAGCCGGTATCGTCAAATGGGTAGTGTCCCAACAATTTTGTACACTTGTGCGCTACTAATCGTGTGCGCAATTAGTGGCGCAGACTTTGTTTTTGCTTTTTGGGGTTTATAGCGGGCTAAAGGTCTAAAATGCAAATTTCCACACATCTGACCTGATTTTGACAAAAACCTATTTGAAGATAAAGGTTTTCATATATATATATATATATATAATCAAAGCAGTATGATCTTTCAATATCCATCCAGTTATGTTATATATACAGCTGTTATCGACGGCAATTGTGGATATTGTAAGGCATCACATAAAATTTTGACTGAAACCAAAACACTGTTGTTTGTTTTTACTGAAGTAGAACAATAACAATATAAAAGGAAGGCATTTTATTTTTGGCAGATTCTTCCTTTGATAAAGTCAATACATAACATCTATGATTCTACCTACCAATTGATACATTGAACCCCATGAAAAAAATTGAATACAATGCATCTATTCCGTATTGAACTTGATTGTTTGTTGATGAAATCGGGAATAGCCACAGATATTGCAATTGATACCTTCTATTGTTGATCAGTGATCTTTTCTTATAAGTTGTATAAGTTGCGTGCTATGCCAGTACTAGATACGTATAAGTGCAAAACAAAACAGGTACAGATTCTTTTTGCTTTTTATTTTCATTTTTCATTTTAGTCTAGACTTAAAAACTCAAATCTCATTCATAGAATTGGTACCATGAACCCGAACCATTATTAGAATCCAAAAATCCTTATTAGATAGAATCTAAATAAAAATGAATTGGCAATTCGGATAATTATTAAATGAGATACGATTACCATATCCGCTTTACCATTAATTAGAAGATAGAAGATAGAAGAGGTTTCTTTCACATTTGGACTCATAATGAATTATATACGAATAAGAATTTCATGGATTTAAGCATAAAGTCTCTTCTTTTGACTAACTAACTTCAATATAAACAGGACAGACATACATTTAATAATCAAATTTGAAATTAAATTAAAAGAAATATCTTCTCAATGGATCTATGTCTATGCTTCCATCCTGCCTACACTACAATCATGGATTTTTCATACGTGTGTCAGTCATTGAAAGTGGATTTCATATGTAGAAAACAAAATAGAAAGGTAAAGTATAATTTAAAAATGAACCATTTAAAACAAAACTAGAAATAAAGAATAGATTAGGATCTCTTAATTAAATAGAAGATTATTGAGATTAATAAAGTAAAGAAAACAAATAATATTTGTTAAGTTAAAATGGAATTGATATGGGACGGAAGGATTTGAACCTCCGAGTAACAGGACCAAAACCCATGGCTCGGGTTTTCATATATATATATATATATATATATATATATATATAAACACAAACATGATCAAAAGCAAGTGTTAACAAAAGTTAATTGCCTACAACAAGCAAACACAAATATTTTTAGGTATTTTTTTGTAAATCTGACCATGAAGATGTGTTGAACATGTTCTATTTACTAGAAAATGGCACCTGATTGTGTTTTTTATTTAAAAATAATAATTTTGTAGCCCTTGAGTATTTGTGAAAATTTTAGATTGTTGATTTTCAAATCTTATAAAAACCTACTCATGTCGACAATTCCTATAAAACCAAACATATGGAACGCACTATATGGTCAAATATAAAAAAACATTAAAAAAAACTCCAAAAACCTGTAATTATAGTTGTAAGCACTGATCGGCTCACCCCAAAGGGGTTTGGCATAGTGGGGTGGGGCCTAGGCCACTAGGCAGGTGGTATAGGTTCAAATGTCATGGGTGCCACCCCTTGCAAGCCAAAGCGTGATGACTCCTTAGGGGGCAAGGGGTAAGCTCGTTGAGTTTTACGTTGTCACGACAGTGACCGCAACCCTTTGTTTGAGAATCCGTGTTGAATGTAATTGCAAGGAGTCGAAGAGAGTAGAACTAATGAAATTCAAGGAAAATGGATTGGGGAGGAGTTGTGGACTCTTTTTATTTGGAAGCATAAACAACTCCTTCAAGGATTTGGGCTTGTAACTACTACTAATTCCTCTCACCATGTATTTGGGGGGGGGGGGGGGTAGGACTTATAAATTAGGCCTTAGTTGGGCTTGTATTTATATATATTTTCTATATTATACAAACACACATATATATTATGTATACATATATTATATATATATATATATATTTATATATAAATTTTGTATGCATATATATTATATATTATGTATATATAACATACAAATTTAAGATTTATTGAGGTAAAATCCTATTGTTTATTGAGATAAAATAGGTGAATAAAAGATTTACTGAGTTAAATGAGATAAAAAAATTGAACCATCAAAAATTTAGGAACCCATCGGATTTAAGGAGTTGCAAATACTGCCTTTTTTTTTAAGAGGAGTTCAAATGAGTATTTCAAAGGAAATAGAGTGGGTTGATACTTAGCCTAAAATGTTGACTCCCTCCAACTCCTCCCAAATGGCAGCCAAATACATGAGATGAGTGTCACATCAAGTAACCATCTCCTAATACACTACAAATACTCTCGTAACATGCTCCCAACCCGAGCCCAAGTGTGGCAAGCTGGGTCAGTGTGGCTAAGTCTCTATACTTGAGAGTGGTTTCTCCGTGTAAATACTGAACGTCTCTCTCTCTCTCTCTCTCTCTCTCTCTCTCTCTCTCTCTCTCTCTCTCTCTCTTAAGGTTAGATGATTATATCTATGGGTTTGATTGGGAGGCAGTGTTAGGAAAGAAAAGGGTACTGGTAATGATTTATCAAGTACATTTTCACGAGGATGCATTTTTATTTTATTTTTTACACTGAGAAACCACCCACAGTGCCTCTGCTTGCTGCACTTACCATCCTTATCTTGGCAGCATAACTCCATGAGCTTACCCCTTGCCCCTAGAGAGTCGTGGCTTGATGCACTTGAAATTGGGTGAAGGAGGTTAAATCTCTTTCAATCTCCCAAAGCCAGTGAATCCTTCATCTCAAATTCAGCTCCAAAATAGTGTCTAATTGGAAATGACAAGCAAGTTTTTATATAATCATTTACAGTTTATAGATTTGTTCCACAGTTTTTCTTACCACACTTTGGATATTATTGTTTCAATGTAAACATGTATTTTTATCATAAAACTTTCGTGTGTTATGGGCTATGATTTTTTTAAACCCTTTGAAAAACCTGGCTTACACTTCACAATTATTCTACTCAAACCACGTTTCCTACAGTACATATCACGTCTTGATTTTTTCGATCTTTGAAAACATTCAAATCAATGTGGGATTTTTTTTTATAGGCAAGCTGGGGTTAGGCAAACCCTCACCAGCTATACATCATACACACCATTGGGATTTGAACTTGCAACGTCCCAACACAAGGTGACGTTCACTAACAGCTCCTACCAAAAAAGCCAAGCCCCCTTCCTTTTAAAAAAATAGTTGACATAAACTTTTACTTTCAGAGTGTTATGAATATGTAGATCACCCAAAAAGGATCCCATTAAGAAGTATCCTACGTCGGTCCTAGCTGTCTAGCTGATGCATCAAGACGGTTAGGATCAATCCACATCTTGGTGAATGTGGACCAATCAATCTTAGCCGTTGGTTGAAGGGTATGTACTCTAAATTGTTTTTTTGTTTTTTTAGCCGTTGGCGGACCAGTATCATTGATTTTTTTTTTTACTGGAAGAAACCACTCCAGGATCATAGACCTTGTTGCATTTGGCTCTGCATGCCGTACTTACGGTCGTTGTTCTGGTAGCGTGAAACTCTGAGAGCTTACCCTCATCGAGTCATCACGCTTTGGCTTGGGCAAGGGGTGCCGCTCATCAAGAAGTTTTAGCTAGTCATTTTTTTCAAGTTCTGTCAGATATATGAAACTTCTTTTTGTTGAATTTTATTTGTTTGTTTGTCAAAGGTTTTGATGAACATGCTAAAACTAATTATCTAACAATATAATCCACTAAGTTGGTCAAAAGTTATGTTATGTGAATATTTGATATAGAAGTAGTAGGGATGGCAAGTGGAATGGGGGAATGGGGGCCCTACCCTGCCTCGCCCTGTTTGGACCCGGGATAGAGGTTAAAATCAAAACCTGTGCAGGGATGGACTTACGCTTTCCCCCGCTCAATCCCCGCCTTGCCCTGCCCCACCCCGCCCCCAATCCTTCTTTAGAGATGGCACTAGATTGAGGAGAAATGGGGCTGCACCCTTCCTCGCCCTGTCTGAACCGAGGATGGAGCCAGCCCCGCTCGGGTCCATTGCCATCCTTGTATAGAAGTTCATGGAGGACAAAGAAAGTGATTGTGACATGCAATGACCTTTGTTTATATAATATATTTTGCTAAAACCGTTTGTGTGTATAAATGACTTGGCAATTTTTTTTTAAAAAAAATTCACAAATGTAAATGTGATCTATATGTGGGAATTAGCATTTGCATAGTTGGATTTTGAAATTAGAACAGGTTTTTCCAACAACTGAAAAATCAATGGCGTTAGATGTAATCAATTTTCTTGACTTAAAATATAATTTATGGTCAATTCCTTGCAAATTGACCACACAAAATACATTTACCATGTTAGATTGAGTAAAAACGATGCCAGGTCGATTGCACCTGCAATGGATTGTAGCAAATACATATGCTTGAGTAGAAAGCTATATAGTTGCTTACTTATAATCTGTCACATGGACATGGCTAAAAGAACACAAGACACACTTTTTTTTGCAATTTTTTATTAAGAATAGTATACAACAAGACACTGACACGGGGGGCATGTGAAAGTGTTGTGACATAGCTTCTAGTAGAAATTAACAATGACACTCAATATGTTTCCCTGTGATGTAAAGGTGATGTAAAGTGTTGAGTTACTTGTAATTATTTTTGGGTCACCTTTGTACTTTGGTTCAGGTTGATCAATACTCTGAAGGGTTTGCCTATATATCTAAACTATAATGTGTCTACGGGTAAAATTGTGAATGAATGCAAATACGAAGAGCTTTTTTTTTATTTACTCTCATTGTGATTGTTTCCAAGTGATTGCAATTTCTTTCTCTCTCTATTATATCATTTTCTTGTACTCTCAACTATCAAAGCTTTCGCAGTACCAAGTGAGCGATCAAAAGGCTTGTGGCGGTAAGGAAGGATTATTGTGTCGCACTTGTCTATTGAAGAAATAGGCCCGTGATAAGTGGTACCAAAGCTCGTTCTCAAGATGAGAAAAAAAACTCAAGAGTCGGTGTCGAAAGATGCACCGACAAACCACAATTTGTAAGCAAGACATCGTGGCACCCCAATACAACTTGCGTAGCACCAAAGGAAAGGCAGTTGATGAAGCCGAAGAGATGGGTTCACCTTGGGGTCATGAGCAGATGGTCAAGACTGTCAACAGACTGGTGACTGATGTGACTTCTTATGAGAAAGCAATTTTATGTGCAATTGAGTCATTTGGAGGACTGAACGATGAAGTGACGAGCTTGCGAGAGCATGTAAACTTGTTGATGAAACATATTACTTCGCTAACTACGAAAGTGGCTGCCTTGCAGATTGAAGTAGGAGAGCTTCAGTTGAAGAAACGCACTCTGCAGTGGACAGTTACCCTAAATGAAAAAAATGGCGATAGGCCATTAAAGATAGATGTGATGAGGGCAACAAAATTTAATGGTTCTAGGGATAGCAAGGTCATAGAGAACTTCATGTTCCAAGTGGAGGATTACTTAGACATTTAAAATGTATTGACCGAAGGCCTCAGGGTGAAGATAGTCGTAGCTCAAATTGACAGAGAGACTATAGCTTGGTGGAGGCGAAAATGTAGCGTCATGAAAAAAGGTCACTGTGTGATTGATACCTTTGAAGCCTTTAAAACTGAGCTATGAAACTACTATATGCCGAGGAATCTACAACGCCAAGCTTATTGGATGGTGCTAGAATACAAGCATACTGAAGCCTTGATGGATTATATCAGGACGTTCCAGAAGCTCATGCTAGACGTACCCAATATGTCGGATAAAGACAGACCCAACTAGTTTATTGTGAGACTACAACCTTTGACACAGTTCAAAGTAGAAATAAGCAATCCTGAGACTTTAAAAGATACGTATGTGATCGATGAGTGACTAGTTGATACACAGTGCAAGTCCTTCACTTCATCGACTAAAGCTTGGAAGAAGCCAGATCACGGAGACAAGAAGGAGGATCAATGCGACAATAAAGGTGAGGCATCAACCCAACATAATTCTGACAAGAGGCAAAATTATAAAAGGCACAGCAATAACGACAACAAAGGGTCGGTTGTGACTTGTTGGTTATGTGGCGATAGACATATCGCTAGGCAATATCCAAAGCATCTCGTGAGGGACAACAAATAGACCAATGCAGTGCAGACATAGAGTAGTGATGCCGAGGACGTGCAATCTAGGATGAGAGACATGCAGATCATAAGTACAGTTAGAAGCTACGCAACCGAGAGCATGCCGGTTAGCAAATAACTCATGTATCTGAAAGTCATTGCAAATGGGAAGTCTACTGCAATAATGGTAGACTCTGAAACTATGTATAACTTCATCTCGCGGGAAGAGGCAGAGCGGTTGGGCTTGAAGCCTGGGCCAAAACAGAGAATCATCAAGACGGTGAACTCTGAGGCCAAGTCAATCCTTGGTGAAACAATGGATGTGGTTATCCAAATTGAGAGTTGGGTCGACAAAGCCAACTTCTCAGTGGTGTCCCTAGATGACTTTCGAATGATTTTGGGCAAAGAGTTTCTTTGCAACAAGAATGTGATGATGTTGTCGAAGTTTAACTCGTTGATAATCATGAGGCCAAACTCTCCACACACGGTGCAATGCCTTATTCTTGAAGGTAGGTCTTCAATGCTATTTGTTACGCAATTGAAGAAGGGTGTCAAACGGGGAGAGCAAACATTCTTAGCCGCCATGTACTCTGAATAAGGGAAGGTGGAAACAGCAGTGTCGTCGACCCTTGCCCTACTATTGGTTGAGTTTTAAGGAGTGATGCTTCCAGGTTTGTCGAAGCGCCTGCCACCGAGACGCGAGGTCGATCACAAGTTAGAGTTGACCCCTAAAGCAAAGTCTCCTGCCATGATACCTTATTACATGAGACCGACTGAATTGAAGGAGCTGCGCAGGCAGTTGAACGAGATCTTGAAGGCAGATATTATCCATCCTTCTAAAGCATCATTTAACGCCTCAGACTTCGCCATCGGTAGAGTTACTATACAGAAGGGAAGGCCATCATTTGCCTATCAGTTTGTTCGAGATTGACACGAGCAGACCGAGCTGGCGAAAGTGTTTCTGCACAAAGCGGCCAAGATGATAAAGAAGTAGCCTGACAAACATTGTCAGCCTGCTGAGTTTCGTGTTGGGGATCAGGTGTTGGTGAAACTTTACCTGAATCACACAAGCATATTTTCTGGACAACATCGCAGACTGATTAGGAAGTACGAAGGATAATTCACCATCACTAAGAAAGTGGGCAACCTAGCGTACAAGTTGGAGCAGCCCCCAGACTTCAAGGTGCACTCGGTGTTTTACATGTGCAACTTGAAACCATTCTATGTGGAGGAGGGAGATCCAGAATGTAATATGTCATAATACGCTTCTATCTTGCAGAGGGCCCCGACAACACAACGGGCCAAGAAGCGTCTCAGCAAGATCCTTCACCACAAGGTCAATTACTTGGGTGAAGCGAAGAAATATTTGGTACAGTGGGAGGAGGCAGCGAAGCTGATGTGGGAGCCAGCATTCTGGATCAAGAGTTGCTACCTAGCCGAAGTCAGAGCCTACCACGAAACATATGATGTCGAGGGTAGTGCATGATTTAAAGGAGGGAACTTGTTTCCCTGCGACTTACTTTGTACAGTTATGTCTAGAGTCTGTTTTGCTTTGGTTGAGTCGTGATGTAAAGTGTCGAGTCACTTGTAACTTTCTCTTTCGATTATGGATGATCAATACCCTGAAGGGTTAGCCCATAGATCTAAACTGTAATGTGCTTGCTGGCAAAATTGTGAATGAATGCAAATGTGAGAGCTTTCTTTTGTTCACCCGTGATTGCTGTCGAGTGATTGAAATTTCTCTTCTTCTCTATTATATCGCTTTCTTGCACTTTCAACTATCAAAGCTTCTGCAGCGACAAAGTGAGTGACTGAAAGGCTTGCGTTTGTAAGGAAAGATCATCGCGGCGAACTGGCCTATTGAAGAAATAGGCATATGACACCATACCTCTTGTTAAAAACATCCAACTTTTGAATACGAGGGCATGGTGATGCCTAAGTGCTATGTAGCCTCTGTAACAAATATCACGAGATTTATGAAAATCTTGTGATAAAAAACTATAAATACTGTGATTTAAATGTGATATTTATGTTTTAAATAGCTATTTATCGTAAAAAAAAACCATGTATTTTTTTATTTTAAATTTTTTATTAATATTTTCTTATAAAAAATAATTTTTATATTTTTAAATTAAATTTTTTATTACCAAGATTTTACCCGAAAATTAAAGATTTTTGAAAATTTTTTAATTTCTCATGAGTTTTTGACAAACGAGATTTTGCCGAAAAAAACGATTGTCACTATGTATGGAGCATCTTATTCTAGGATGTAATATTAAAGGGATTCAACCATGCAAATTGAAGGGTGTCAAGAGGCAGCATCTGGTTCAGACCAGATGAGTCTAAATTTAGATCTGTTTTGAGGTGCGGGTACCAAGTTCAGACCCGAACCTTATCGAGTCTGCTATAAGAAAAACCATACCCGAACCCTATAATGATTACATAAAATACTCCTAGTAAAATAATATTTTTTTTATTTGTTGTACTGAAAAATCATGAGTCTTAAGCAGAACTCGAGTCAGACTTGGGTCTGGCATGAAATTTCACAAACCATACCCGGCTCCATATATTAATCGAACCTTTTAGGTCAAACCCAGTTTCTAATCAAACCTCCTTTTTATTACCAGACCCATACCGTATAAGTTTTGGTACGAGTTGGGTTGGGGTCAAACCTTGACACCCTTAGGCTAGTGCAGCCTGTATTGTCAGGTGCTGCAAAAGACCTAACTGAAAACAGTCCTAATTTTTTGTCTTTTACTATGACATGTATACAAAATAATTTTTTAATATTTTTCAAAAAGTATTTTATATATTAAAATAAAAAATGTGCCCTCCTGCTTTATCTTTTAAAGAAAAAAATTTGAATTGGCAGTAATACTTATATCGAATCACAGTTCATGTTCGTGTCTTTGTGACGGGTTTTTATATGAAAAAACCCTTGGAAAATTTACAAAAAGTAAACACTTTATTATTGCACCAAGCAATGGCCCTCTGTGCCAAAATCACCATTATGGCTTACATGGAAAAGATAGAGACATTAATCCAATGTGAGATGAGATGAGCAACAACGGTGGTTTTTTCTTCTTTAGATTATGTTTGGCTGCGTTTTTTCAAAAATGAAATGAAATCACATGATTTCACATGAGAATTGAAATCTCATGAGATTCAAAATCATGTGTTTTGGATTCTCATGTTTGTTTAGAATGAAGAATGATATCTCAAAAAAAGTATAAAATAGAAAGAAAAAAAAACAGTAAAATAGAAAAAAAAAATTAGGGGCTCTCTATCATGAAATGTTTAGCTTGAGCCTTGCAAAAGAAGTTATATATAGCCTACAAGATCAATTGGACTGGAATGGACATCTCTGGCACATGTGGTTGACGGACAAGTTGAAGGTACACATTCCATAGAGGCAACCTTCCATTTCAAACAAAATCAAAAGGGCACCTAATGTATGATAGATTTTCATTAAGCTGACTTAAAAAAAAAATTTCTCATATGGCTGTTAAAGTAACTTTTTATTCATCTAACTCTAATCAACCTCAAAATGTTGTCCGAATCGATTTCGGATCTGAATTGAATTTCAAATCGGTTTAGATTAATCGGCCAATTTGGTTCGAGTCCAAAATCGAGTTGAAATGACCATTTTTACTTTAGAAATCATTAAAAATAATTTTTTTTTAAATTATTGAATCATTTTTAAAACTATTAAATTATTAAAAGTAGGCTGAGGATTGAATGGCGCTTGTCGAATCGATTTTGGGCCGAAACGATACCAATCCGGTGATTCACATCCATACTAAGAACAGTGCAACCTGGGGGTTTCTTAAAAGGAAAGGTGGTTTTCTTCAAATATATAAAAACTGAGACCACTAAACATAAATTCACCATTTTGTTATGTGTTAGTATGTGAATTACACAAAACCAGTGTTGTCAGTACCGGTGTCTATAGGGCCAGAAAATCGATCCGATACTGACCTGAATGGGCTATTTTTTAATACATGTAAAAAATAGCTTAAAATTATTTTATTGGATTTAACATGTGTCACACTTAACATATAATATTTTTTAATTATTTTTTGGCCAATTCAAAACGATTCACCTGAATCATTGGCCAAAGGATACACGTCTGATACTGACAACATTGCCCAAACGATCCAAGTCCGATTCCGATACTGACAACATTGCCCAACACCAAAAGGTGACTGTGTGGCACATAATGGACAAGACATGAGCCAAAAGCAAAAGGGAAGGACTGGAGGGACCACCAAGGACAACAACCTTGGGTGATGAGCTAAGCCCACATGTGAACAGGAAGTTTTATCATATATATTCTTAAAATGATTACTTAGGGATGGGCCCTTTCTGTGCTTGTATCCATTCCCTTGTTCTCATTGTTTTTAATTAATAGTATTGAGAGAAATGAAGGGACATTGGAGTTGCAAACTTGCAATTATATAAGGAAATAAACTTGTCATTTTCTTGCTTTCATTTTGGTGTTGACCAAACTTCATTTATTTATTCACTTGTGGGTTCCTCATGACCACCAACAAGGATTTTTGAAATCTCCAAGGCATGATTTGCTTAAGTTTATTTGTTTTTTTCTTAATGGGAGTATTCTTTTAAAAATAAAAGATCAAAGGGATGGTAGATCTACTCCACTCCAACAAGGAAAGAGGATTTCATGCACACTTATTCCAAGATGGAAACTTTCAGAGGACTTAGGCCAAGGCTAAGGCTAAGGGTAGGACAAGACCTCAATATGGTGACAAGATCATTCGGTCTTTTGGCTTTTTAAAGAATGACAGAGATGGCCAAGTATGAATATCTTGAAAAAGGATCATATCTTGTCACACAAGATGCCATGCATCATACCATATTTTGATCCTAGCCGTCCAATTGAATGCATTTTGCTGTTCACTTTTCACCTGTTCCTACATATGATCCCAATCATCTAAATATACTTGGATGAACGGCTAAGATCGACATATATGATCACATATCATATGTCATAAGATAGAATCCATGGAAAAGCTGTAAAACAACATCAAAAGAAAGAGAAAGTGGATTGAATGCAGATACAAAGTTAGGAGGGTGCTTGAGGTTTAAGCACTCCCAAAAGCATTTAAAGGTAATGCATTTTGGTATTAAATCATGGTGCTTTTATATTAAACTCAAAATAAAAAAAAAATTATGACAGAAGTTCCCTGCGAAGCAGGTAATCTCCTGGTGGGGTCACCAACACTCAAGCCCTTACGAAGCTCACCAGTGAAAGGCACCTGCGCACCCGGTGAGAGTCGAACCTAAGAGCACTATATCTATTCACTTATAAGAGAGGAAGAGAGCTGAAATTGACTACCCAATTTGCACAGTCATGTGCTGTCAAAATTTGTCATTTATTACAGTAATCTTGATTGTTGTATAGACTATTAGCAAAATAGAGTTATGTTGGACGTATGTGCATAATATATGTATGTGCATGTGTAAGATTGTTTTTTTTTTATATATATAACAAGGAGAAATTAATCATCGATATGATTCAGACCCAGGGCTGAAAGGTGCCATGTTGACCGTGTCTCGCAGTGCAACATTCCATGAGTACTACTGCTCACACCGGAATAGTTTCCTGTTGGCTTCAACCTTTCAGCAACATTATGTGCACCTCGCATATTGAACTCGTGATGCCCTTCAACTTGGATGTCTTAAGCCGATGCATGTAGCCAGGTACGTACGTAGAGCCCTTGTGGGTGTGAGTCTAATTTGCGAGTGTATAGTTGGTTGATTATATATATTGCATAAAACATAACATGCTTTATAAGCTTAGTAAGTCTTATAACCAAACCATTTTTTTTGACCTTTGCGTATAATCTTTGTTTTTTGGCAATCACCAGCTAAAGTTTACTACTTGCTTAGTTCAAAAGCTAATGAAATCAATATACCTTAAAGTTTGCGAGCGAGTTTCAGCCAATATATATATATATATATATATTATTGATCAATAGTTACATTCAACTAATTGAAATGACCAAAACACTCTTAAAAGCAATAGTATTTTTTTAAAATACTGGTTATTTTTTATATCAAAAACTAACTTTTATTTTTCAAGTTTAAAAAAAAATTGAGTTTTTTATTTCCCTACAAAACAAAAGATTCACTTTGCTCTAAAAATTGATAGTCAAAATGTCATTGCTTTTAAGGGTGTTTTACTCATTTCAATCAATTGAATATAGTTAGTGATCAATATAATTTGGTAGTTGGAGGTTGTTTATGCATTTGGAAGAGTGGTTGCTGCCAATTACTAGATTTATGGCCAAAGTTACGGATACACCCGTGCACCAGTGGGGTTTGGTCCAGTGCCTTTATCTCAGCACCCTCACAACCACCCTGTTGGCCATGCGGGCGACCCCACAGTGCTTTTTATGCTTGAAATTTTGAGCTCAAAGGAAAAGAACCATAATCCTATTAATAGTTTTGTGTGTGTGTCTATATATATATATATATATATATATATATATATCAATGGAATGCAGAAGTACTTCCCTTCAGCACAATGTCTCATCATCCTACATGGTGACTCTCAAAGATGACTTATAAATGTGCTATCTTGATCACATGTGATAGAAGCATGTATACCAAAAGTTTTCAATACATGCTAAAAAATTTGTTTATTTTTTTTTCCTGATGTAGTAATATTTTTTGCAAAGAGTCAAACAAATTATTTTGTTAAAATGATTAACCACTAAAAGATGCAGCGATACTATGCTTGGACTTGAGTATCTTCATAAAAAAAATTGGAAATAGTTTTTTAACCCTTTCTTGATCATGAAGTTGACTTCATATTTTGAGATGCAACTTCATGTGAGTTTGAAGAAATTGAAGAGGTTTATAATTTATTTGTGTCTACTATTACCTCCATATATAGCAGCTACAAATACTAATGATTTGCAACCGAATGAATTAAAAATTTAAATGAAAAAAGAAAATTGTAGGGTATGCAGATGAGAGTGGTTGTGCAGAATTTTCAAAAACTTGTTTTTTAGAGTGAACTTAAGTTTTGCCAAACTGGGTTCTGTGTCATTCCAATACCCTTTCAAGTTTTCGGAGCCATCCAAACAAGCCCTAAAGAAGGTTTTTGTTAATCTTTTGTCATTTAAGGGGCGTTTCAATCATAGTGACAAATCTTGCAAGATTTATGAAAATCTCATGAAAATATAGCGAGAAATTACCCAAAAATTTAAAACGGTAATTTCTTGCAATATGTTCAATTTCTTGCAAGTTTTTTTTTAATATATATACATACATACATAAATAAATAAATATATATAGTAATGGGTCCGTACTAAACCAATTTGGTGCTAAACTGCGTCCTAAATGGGGTCTTTGGGCTTCTCTAGTGCTTTTTATGCAGTTCTGTCCTTATAAATGTGTTGGTCATGATAAATTTACTAAGCATCTACACCTGGATCATTGTTTTGGATGAAAAAAATGATGTTTGGAGCCTTAAAAATTTACAAAGATTTTGGACCGTTGAATTTTCAAACTTTATAAAAACCCACCAATGTGTTGGAATCAAATGCTTCAAGAACTGATCCCTCTAAAATCAAGTACCTTAATCACTTCTGTACCGTTAAAATTTAAAAATAAAATGAAAAGATCCCCCAAAACCCATTGATGATCGCAGTTTAGCACCAAATTGGTTTAGCACTGACCCATTTCTCTCTCTCTCTCTCTTTATATATATATATATATATATATATATATATATAAAGAGAGAGGGGGGGGGCATGTTCCAAAGGACATTTATGTTGCATACTTGCAGGCAACTTAATGTATAAGCAAAGGTGCAACGGACACAATGTTGGCAATTTCAAATCAAATAGCACGTAGCCTTTTGGCTCCTGTTACATCAAAATGAAGTGTCTCTCAAGCATGGCCTCCTTCTCTGTCAGATAACGTACTATTTGCCTACTCACAAATATCAAACTATGATCTTTATTGTCTGTCCCTGTAGTTAAAGGGGGAACACAAGTACTCCTTTCATTTTCACTTGGCATTGTCCTCCTCCTTTCAACCCCTATGTTTCATCAACCTCTTTGTTGGCAAGGACCCCCTCACTCTTTGCAGGGCAGGGTCCTTGTGGGTTAGGCAGTAGGCACAAGTACTACGGTGAATAGTGACAAAACTTTAACATGAAAAATAGAGCCAACCTTTTTTTTTTCATGAAAATCATTTTTTTTCATATTTCTTGCATTTTATTGGTAAGTTATCTCTATTACAATTAACTAAAAATGCAGATGCATATTGATTTTTCAACGTATAAAAAATAAGTTCTGCCTATATTTAAGTTTTTACTGGCTCGGTAAAATAATGTGGGGGGGGGGGTCTTTTTTTGAAGAAAATTGCCAATGTTTGTCATCTAGCTATCTCACCCCTTGGGAAAGGTAAAATGAAAGATTATGGCTAAATCCCTAACTTGGCAACCCTAAACCACCTTTAAAGTAATTAAGGGTGTCAATGGGTTGGGTTTGACCTAGACCCGACCTATACCAAACCCTATAAGGTCAGGGTTTGGTGATAAATAAGAAGGCCGCTTAGAATCAGGGTCAGACCCAAAGGGTTTGATTAATATATGGAACTGGGTATGGTTTATGAAATTTCATACCAGACTCGGCCTCATTCTGAGTTCCAATTAAGATCCACAAATTTTTAATGTAAACATGAGAAGAAATATTATTTTACCGGGTATGATCTGGGTCTAGTTCATGTAATTCTTATAGGACCCAGGTATAGTTTCTCTTATGGAGAGTCAGATTAGACCCGGATCCGAAACTGGTACCATCATCTCAAGTCAGGTTGGGTCTGGTTTCACATGGGTCCAAACCAAACCCGACCCTTTGACGCCCCCACTGTAAAGTGGCGTCATCCACCTTAAGCATCTAAACTGGTAGGTGAGATCAGATTGGATTGGACTTCTTATGCTTATCCAGATTTGTATCCTGATCCAATAAAAAGTTATAGATATAGAGGCTTGCACTTGGACGGTTTAGAATGAACGTTTTGTGTGTGTATGAATCGAGTCCATTTCGGTGGAGGAAGACCCAGGACTTGGATGTTTAAATGGATCTGGATCCAATAAACTGAAACCAGATTTGATCCATTTAAAGCACTGTTACTGTATCAGATTCTGGGTCAGGTCCAAAAAAGGCCAATCGTAGTCTCATTAATAGGCTATCTCACAGTGACGCGCTATTTAAAGTGCCTATCATGGGCGACACTAGTCGGACACGCTATGACACCCTCACCCAAATCTGACTCGTATGTGCATTATTTTCATTTTTTTAATAATATTTCAATAAAAATACATTCTCATATATTAAAATATCAAAAAATGTTTTTATTAAAAATTAAAAAATTTGTATCCTCATGTCTTATTTTCCAAAGAATACTCCAGCTCGCATAACGTGTCATGCTTGTATCTGTGTAACATGGCCAATAAGTCTAGAAACAATATAAGGTCATATACAAAAGCGCTACAAGAATATGGGTCAATAGCAACAAAGATACCAAAAGTCGCCGCTATTGATGAAGTTGAATTGCCGCAATGATGGTAATTTTATATATTGTCGTTATAGATATATCTATAACAATGACTTTATATATCATCGTTAAAGATATGTCTCTAACGGCGATTAATGACGTTGTCATTATGCGTTGTCTTTAACGATGACATATGTGGCCGTTAAATATTACGGTTAAAACTCTTTTGACGGCTATTCAATATCACCACTATTAATCAATAACTGTGACATTAGAACATCGTTTTTATAGGGTTTTACTCTATAATGGTGACCATGTTCGTCATCATTATTTGTGTTATTAACGACGACATGTGTGGTAAAGTAACTATATAACGATCATGCTACAACGTCGTTGTCATAAAATAACTATATAATTGCGATATGCAAAGGCACTGTTATGGAGTATCTATTGAAAAAAAATTCAAAATATAGTATATTTGTAAAGTTTTGGTGGTTTATTGTTTCCCACCAAAAGTGCTTTAAAAATGTTTAGTTACATATCTAAGAGGGAGAAATTTTTCTCGTGGTTTAAATAGAGTATTTGTTCTTTACTCTTTACTTTGGTAAATCGTGTGTGTTAGGGTGACTTACAGATGTTGTTGTGCTTCATGCAGGAACATACACACCATTTGCGCACATGCGCGCGTGTAAGCTCAAGGGCACTTGAGGTGCAATGTGGAGTTTTGATAACACACTTTGCACTTCGCATGCTCGCAGCATCGCGAGGCACATGTGAGGTGCTGAGGTCCGCTTTGACCAAGTCGTCTTTTGACTTTATGTTTTTCGAATGGTGAGGTCCTTGATCATTAGTCAAAAGCGGGTGGACCATTCAAGGTCATTTTCATCCAAAATTCATATTGTTGGATTTATGACCTTTAATTTCATTTATCACAAAAATGTCTTGGCCTTCCTAAAGTCTAATTTTTTTTTCATTTTTCGTCTTTTGGATTGTCAGATTTTTCTGAATTCTCAAGCTTTTTCTTTTCATTCTTTTGTTTTCGATTTGGATTGCTAAGTTCAAGTGTGAGAGAGGTCACCTGACCTTGCGAAGCAGTGACTCTTTTGAGATTCAAGCCTAGTTGTATCTTGGAAACTCAGTCATAACAAACCATTTTCGCATCTTCGATATTCTTGAAGTGAGGCGATTGAAATTCTAAAGACAGAAATTTTAAGAATGTGCCTCTAGGCTTGGAATCTCAGTTTTTCCTAAATCCTATTTTGGTGACCACTTGTTCCAACAATAACTATACAATAAACCTATTAACGAAGATAAAGGTGACATGCAAAGTCGTCGTTATAGAGGCCATAGAGTAATCAGATAGGGGTAATTTCATAATTTACCTTTAAAAAATGTATAAAACCTAAAATCTGATTTCTGAAAACCCAAATACTCTAAAACCAGAGACCCTTTGCAAGCAAGCAAGCATCCCAAGAGGGAACGAGAGGGCAGAGAGAGGGAGTGGGTCCATGGCAGTCTATTCTTCAAGAGCGAGGAGTAGCTCTCCCTTCGGATCCAGGAAACCCTCATACTCCTTCTTAGGGATGGCAGTGGATCGGGGGGACACAGAGCCCCACCCCACCTCACTCTGTTTGGACCGAGGATGGAGGACATGAAACAGGGATGAAGTTTAAAATCAAAACCCTTGTGGGGATGAACTTAAGCTTTCTCCTGTCTTTCCCCTGATCTCCGCCCTGTCCCCAATCCTTCTAAGGATGGCAATGGACCGATGAGAGATGGGGCCTTGCCCCACCCCGCTTTGCCCCGTTTGAATCGGGGATGGAGGACATGAAATGGAGATGAAAGCGGGGATGGCAGTTAAAATCCAAACTCGCACGAGATTGAGGTTCGAATTTTAAGACAGGGTGAGGGTCCACTGTCATCCCTACTCCTTCTCATCTTTGTCTTCCTCTTGGTCAATGATGAGCGGGAGGCTCATGTCTCGCTCATGTGGTGCCTTCGCCTTTTCGCATTTCTTTGGAGGAAGATCTATCATGCCCAACCACAACCGAAGCATCATACCCGCCCCTGTTTCTTCGATCGTCGATTTTGCTTCATTTTTGGATGCTCTTATTGTCGAGCTGGTGAAATCTGGTGACGGTGAGGTTCCAGCCTCTAAGGTGAGCGACCGAGCTCGGTTTTGCTAGATCTGTCAGTTTCTAGGTTGTCCTTTTGATCGATCGTTTGTTTTTCTTTGGCTTTATGTTTTTAGTGAGAGGGAGTTTCAACATGGAGATGAGGTCCCTTGTGGGGACAGGGATAAGATCGTGTAGAACCAGTATAATCCAGCAACTACCTATGCTTTTGATACTTATTGTTGATATAAAACTCATAAGCACGTCTCAAGAATGATTTCTTGTCTTGCACTGTGTTGAATTCAAGTGATTAATGTGAAACAAACATACATTTTGTCAACTGCGATCTATGAGCACATTCCCTAATGATTTCTGGAGTTCCTTTGGCACAAGCTATTTCCTAAATGTCGAAACTTTGTGAAAAAATTTCATATACTTTAAGGTGTCCTGATCCAGAATATGGTGAGAAGATGATTGATGCTATTAACCTTGTTAGGGTTAGAGGGGATTCTGTTGGTTGTGGTGTGACATGCATTGTGAGAAATGTCCTTCGTGTATGTAATATGTATATCCCAAAAATTGTGTTTACTTGTATTGAATCATCAAAGCAGGTTATATGTTCCCCATGAAGACGCACTGTAATTGCTATAGTGCGTGTTTGGGGGTCCCAATGAGTGCCACGTATATAAGCACGTGCGGCTTGTATCCTCATGTTTGTCAGCATCAGTTAGCGTCGGAGTCCGGTGTGGTTGCAAAGACTTAAGTGCCCTTTCTGCCATTGGTGTCATAAAATGACGATTCTAGAAAATGAGTGGTTGCAAAGACTTAAGTACCCCAGAGATGGTTATTTAAGACCAAGTCCCTGCACTGCAGGATTATCCTAGAAAGGAATCCCCCCTGAAGGCAATGAACATCAACCCTCTCTCACTTTTCTCTTTCTGCCTCTGTGCACATCCAACAGATGATCCTACACTGCACCATCAAGCACCGACTGACCTGCACACTGACTGTAGCATGGTTCAACTTGATGAGTTGTGGAGCCTGATTCAGAGTTTTTTCCCTTATAGGAGGGGGCTAGGGTCTCCCCCCGGTGCGGGTCCCGTTGCGCGTTCAGCGGGCGGGAGGTCTCTGGGGGGCAGCACCCCCCCCCTCATAAGAAAATTTTTTTGGGGCCTTGTATAAATTCTTTTTTTTCTTTCCCTCTTGTAACTATCGAAAAAGAGTAATAAAGTTTTTCCTCTGGGCGGCCATGGTTTTTTACCCCCTCTCGGGTTTGATGGGAGGTTTTCCACGTAAATCTGTGTCGTGTTTTGTTTGATCATTCTTGTTTATTGTTTCTTTCGGTTGTTTCTTGCTCACACTTTTCGTAACACCCTTTCCGGCCATTGGTGTCATGAAACGACAATTGTAGAAAAGGACAAAATTTCTTTTTTTTTTCGCTACGCAATTTACAAAAATCGCGTTGCGGTTTGCCTTTTTTTTCGCAACGCGATTTAGCGATTTACAAAATCGAGTAACGATTTGCGGGTTTTTTTTCTACGCGAATTTTTTAAATCGCTACTCGATTTAGCGATTTTTTGTTGTTTTTTGCTACACGATTTTCGTAAATTGCTACTCAATTTAGCAATTTTTCATTTTTTTTTGCTACATGCTTTTCGTAAATCGCTACTCGATATGGTGATTTACGAAAATCGCATAGCGATTTGCCATTTTTTTTTGCTACGCGATTTTCATAAATCGCTATTGTGTATAAATCGTAAATCGTGATGCCGAACTCTGTCCCCTTGAGCACGATCTTCGCCGTGATCAAACTATAGTCGTC
This sequence comes from Nuphar pumila, assembly GCF_984573655.1. Taxonomy (NCBI): domain Eukaryota; kingdom Viridiplantae; phylum Streptophyta; class Magnoliopsida; order Nymphaeales; family Nymphaeaceae; genus Nuphar; species Nuphar pumila. Next base: position 118,980,683 of record NC_143255.1, read on the forward strand.
AGTCGTCCTAATGACAGTCTTGAGATCCGTGACGGGGAAGCTGGAGAGGAATGTGTCATTCTCGACGTTGGCAGAGAGGTGGGTCCTGTCAAAGAACACAACGCTGGAGGTCGAGATGAGGACCTCACAGTGCCAGAACCCGATGAATGCTCGTCAGGACTTGAGGGTGTGAATGCCCGTGTTAAGCAGCATCAGGGTGACCTAGAAGGCATAGCTCTGATCAGAAGTATTGCCGACGTAGGGGTAGACAGATTGTACTTTAAAAGACTCCATTGTAGGTGTAATGGAGGAAGATTTCGTTGTAAGTGTCCCTCAAAGGCGGTGGAGGAGCCACCGCAGTCGGTTGCCCGCTGGATGAGGGCAGCATTCTTGCCACTGCTAGCAGAAAGAGGATGATGATCGCCATCGGATCGCCAACTTTTTGTCTCTCTTAATTTCTTCTCTATAGAGAGAGAGAAGAGTTTTTACAGTGTTTCTCAGAGAAGGAAGAAGAAGAAGATACGGCAGAAAGTTCAAACGGAAAAGAAAGAGAGATCACTTCAGGTTCATTTCGTTGTTTGGACTTTAAAGAGTTAACATCATTCTCGACTTTCTGGATGAATGACATTTTTGTTCTTTTCTCGAACCATCATTTTTTTTTTGAATGGCGAACATTTTTGTTATTTTCTCGAATCATCATTTCATAACGAGAATAGCAAGAAAGGGTACTTAAGTCTTTGCAATCGCACTGGACTCCGATGCTAAGTGATGCCAACACACACGGGAATACGAGCCCCACGTGCTTATATATGTGGTGCTCATTCAGACCCCCGAGCATGCACTGTAGCAAACAATGCATCTTCGGGGGAGAACACACAACACCCTCCCTTGAATCGTTTAGTGCACAAGGTTTTGTGAGTCTGTTTATCATATTTAGTTTCTGTTATTGTGTCTCATGAGTCCCTTCTACATTTTAGCCTCTGCATTCTTATTTCCTCGTTGATGTTTGAAAGCCTCTTAATTTTTATATATGTTGTGGTTTGGGATTTCCAATGAGTCATGTGCTTATGCTTTATCGATTGCAGAGCCACAATATATATATTTTTAGCCGCTACAGGCGAATAATGGCGACAAAAACATTGTCGTCTAGTGTTGCCTATTAAAATTCGCGTGTAAAGGGTATCTATAAAGGTGACTTAATTGTCGCTGTTATAGGTTAGTCGTGGTTATAGGGTCACCGCTGCTATTGAGTGTACCCTCGGTGACATATAAATGCCGTCCTTATTAACCAACAGCGGCCAAAACTAAAAGGCCATTTTTTGTCATTGTTATAGGTCTACAACGGTGACAAAGAGAGCAATAGCGGCCACTTTCATTGTTGTTGTTGACTCTGTTGAGACATTTTCAAAATATTTTGTCATGGGTATCATCTCCCAAGCGGCAGCTTCCTGAGGGCAAGGGGTAAGCCAACAGAGTTTTAGGCTGCCAGGACAATGATCATAAGTATGACAGACATAGCCAAAGCAGATAGGTCTTTGAACTTGAGGGCGGTTTCTCCGTGTAAATTTCAAAAAAAGATATGTTATCAAAAGCTCATCATGTTAGGTGAAGTCGCAGTGGCTTCAACCACTGCCACCTTGGCATCATCCATCTTTTGATGTGGAAATTGTTCAATTTGCCCTAGTTGTGTTCAAAGGGTCTATGCCAATTGAAGCAACTACTTTTTTCTTATGTATACTGCCAACTCCTAAAGTTATGAGAGGAAAAAAAAATTGCATTTCGTATTATGCATGTTGATGGCAAAAGATACATATTATGGGCACATCAAGATCAAAATACATACTATGTTTGGCATTGCACAACTGAAATTCTTTAATTGGTTCTTCACCAGGACTGTAATGGAGTCTGGGCTGGTTGGTTTTAACCAATGTCATCAGTATCGGTGGAAAATCGATATGATTGACCCCTCAATCAGCTATTTTTAATCAATATTAAAAATACAAAATTTATTTTTATTATTATTTTAATGGTTTTAACATGTGTCACATTCTGATTGACACGTAATATTTTAAAAATATTTTTGGCTGATACAGAACGATTCACTTGAGTATCGGCATCGACTGATACACCTGAATAGTTGGCCAAACGATTCAGGGCCAATACCGATACTGACAACATTGGTTTCAACCGATTCGACTAAGGAGCACCTGAGCTGGATCCCATCCTGGACATGAATTTTACTGTTTCTGGACCCAACCAGGCATGAACAAGATATACCCCTCTCTGTCTCTCATGAAAGAGAAACCCCGGTTCAGGTGGTGGATTCAAGAGGGATTGATGCTCTGCCATCTGGTCTACTTCCAAGCTGTTAAAACCCCTCGACCACCCCCCTTTGCCCAAGAAGTGGGAGCCTGATTCTTCAGCTTTAAGGCTTGAGATGCACACCCTGAGTATTGAACTCTTGGCATTCTTCAACTTAACTGCCTTAAATTATTAACCCACTTAGCCAGATGTGCAGAGATCTTCTGGGCTACTTTCTATTTTTACTGACTGGCGATATCAAATTGTATAGTGTAGGAAAAAGCAATCTAGTTGCCATAGTATAATTATATAGTGAGTAATGCCTTTCATCTGCCAACTTTCTTGTTTTGCCCCCTCAAAAAACTTGGTTTTTTAATATTTTTTTTCACATCTAACACCATAGATGTGATCTATAGGTTTTGTTTAGTGAGAACTGACTTTTGGATCACCGGAATCTGATCTGTATACAAGTTTTTCTGATAATCCAAAATCAATAGCTATGAAGGTATCAGTTTTTTGGCTCATAAAAATATGTTTTTTTTATCAAAAAATAAGATGTAAGAGTTGATTCTCACTAAATCGAGCATGCTAAACACATCTAACGGTTGAGATATATCATAAAACACTTCAAAATTAAAAGGCAGAGAACAAGAAATGATGCCTAATATGTTCAGTTCTCTTATATAGAATAATAAAAAACATAACATTTTTTCTTAGTGTAGCCTCTGTGGTATTTGATCCAAAGACTCTTTTGTTATGATAGTGCGACCAAACCATCCAACTATCTCATTCAACTCCATATATCACTTAGATCTTGATTAGCAGGAGAAAGACCAAAAAGGAAAAAGGGGGAGGAAGGAAACAAATTAAGCCTTACATTTATAATTCACACAATGGTCCACAAAAAATTTGGCTAAATGCCAAAGGGATTAAACCAACTTGCAACTGACACACCTCTTTCTCAAGATCATGCTTGTCTTCACTTGTCCTTATAGTTAATTACTTCTGAATCACTAGTGATTTAATATTATCACCCATATACAAAACCATGAGGCACGTGGGACCCTACTACTTAACTACAGTAGATTTTTTGTTTATTGGTTGAATCCACCTACTTATTTATCCACAAAAAAAAGTTTTGGAAGATTGCACTGTTCACACTAATATATACCACATTATGGTAATTTTTTTTTAATTAGAGAGAGAACCCTTGTGAGATTTGAACTCGAGACCTCTTGGCTATGATAGTGCAACTTTACCATCCCGCTCTCATTCGACCATATTACCAAATTATAGCAATTGTTTTTCAGTAGTTTTTTTTTTTGGAAAAGGAAAGCTGGGGTTAGGCTGAGGCAGACCCCTATTAGTTATACAACTATAACATTGGGTTTTGAACCTGCAACGACCCAACATAAGGTGACTTGCACTAGCTGCTTCTACCAGACAAGCAGAGCTTCCGTTGGTAATTATTTTTCAATAGTTGGTAAAATGAACACCTATGGATATTCTATTGTAGAGCACGATGCAGCTATGCCACGAGGATAAGCCATTTTGGACGCGTGTCCCTAGTGACACGAGCGGACACACACTGACACATATGGTCCTTATTTTAATATTTTAAATAATTTATATTACTTTTAAAACTTATTTTAATAAAAACATTTTTAAATGTTAAATTATTCAAAATAGTTTTTTTATTGATCAAATAACTAAAAGATTATGTGTCCACGTCTCATTTTTGAAAAAAAAAAATCTAAACTCTCGAGTCGATCTCGCCTGGAGTCCACGAATCATTAATGTGGCATAGCGATTTAGCATCTCAAATCTGACAAATTTTAACTGTTATGTAGCCATTATTTATTTTTTCAAAACAGAGTTAGGATTTTTTCTTGAGAGAGGAAAAAATATTTTATTTAACGATAGAATCAGTTACAAGCTAAGTTAGGGCGACGAGATATCAACTGTCAACTTAACAAAAAGTTCAGGGCAGCTGAAAAAAAAGAGGGTGCAACATGGAGAGATCAAGAGCAGGCCATCTTAGCTTTACAGACCCCCACTTGTCTGGTAGGAGCAGCTAGTGCACGTCACCTTGTATTGGGAGGTTACAGGTTCAAAACCCAATGGTATAGTGGTATAACTGGTAGGGGTCTGCCTAACCCAGCTTGCCTTTCAAAAAAGAAAAAAACGAATTATCACATCAAAGCTGTGTCCTGAGCCCTAGGAAAGGTTAGTGGTAGGGGTGCAAGTGGGTTGGATATCTGCACCCATCAAAGTATTTCAGGTAGATATGATCCATAAAATAATGTACATCTTATAATGGGTCAGATTCAGAACAATTGATGTTGTGTTTAGTTGGATACTGGTCAAAATTAAATAAATAATAGGTCCATAATCGCATGTGGCACAACCCATGTTATCTATTTCACATGAAAAAGCCAATATACTTGCCTTGTTTTTTGTAGTTCCAGTGTCCAAAGCAGTTTGATCATACCCGGATCCAGAATTCTATCATCTGTTTTGAGTTGGATGTGGACTTGAAATCCAACCTGGTCATTGAAAGTCAGGTCCAGTGCTAGGTTTACCGTAACCTGACCCGTTTGCAACCTCTAGTCAGTAGGACTGGTAAATGAGCCGAATGAACCAAACAAAAGGTGTTCAAGCTCAGCTCATTTCTTATATTGAGCCATGTCGAGCTTGAGTTCATGACAAGCTGAGCACAAGCTAACTTATTTATAAAAAAAATATTTTATTAGAGTTACAAATAATAGAATTTGTGCCCTAAACCTACTAAGCAAAATTCAAACTGGCTCACTTACCAAATAAATAATTGTTTCAAACTTGCAAGCAATAGGATTTGAAATCCAGACTTATATATAGCAAGCTAAACATTTCAACCATCTCTACAGTATGACATAAAACATATGTAAAATATGTATATTATTAATTAACGATCCTATACAAAATGAACCAAGACGAACATTGGTTCATTTTTTCTTGAAAGGCAAGCTGGGGTTTGACAGACCCCCACCAGTTATTATTCAAAGTACCACTGGGGTTTGAACCTCCTACGTCCCACCACAAGGAGACGTGCACTGAAAGCTCCTACCAACCACGTGGAGGCCCGTTGGTGAACATTGGTTCATGCCCCGACCATATTTCACGAGTCTGAATGAGCTCATTACAAGCCTAGCATGATCTGAGCCACAAGCAGCTCATCTCTTTTCCCACCCATACTAGTCAGTAATCGCGGTTGCAGGTGGCATAGTGGTTGTAATTGTGAGAACAGTTTCAACTTTCATCGATCAAGAGATGGGAGACAATTCCTCTAAAAAAAAAAGACATGGGAGACAAATGATAGCACAATAAAATTAAATGTTTGAATGGTTGATCTGTGCAATACTTATCATCAATATCTATGAAGACACACTAAGGGTATGTTTGGCTGATTTTGTTCAAGAAATGAAAAGAAATCTCATGAGACTCAAAGTCATGTGATTTGGAATCTCATGTAACTCTTTTTCTCATGTTTGTTTAGTGAAAAAAAGGAATCCCATTTACACGAGATTTCACCTCACATAAAAGGGGAAAAAATAACACACCCCTATGTGGGCCACGGCCACGGGAGTCCACCTCCATTTCGCCGCCTCCATCTGCCAAAGCTTCTCCGTCCACCTCCCGATCAGCTCTTTCACTGGCCTGAGATGGAATCCGGCACAGCTGAAAAACCCTGAGAGCTCCGGCTGATCCCCTGCCAAGCAAGGGCTCCCGCCCCTCTCGTAGTTTATGCAGGGAAATCCATCCGGCCGTTGTAGGGTCGGTTTTGGATGAAGAACAGTGGAGCTCACAGGAATTGTCGGTTGCAGACAACAACTAAAAGAAAAAAAACAAGGGACGGTGGAGCTCGCCAGACGTCTAGCGAGTTCAGCTTCTGCATTCCATTGCATTGCACCCTCAGAGAGAGAGAGAGAGAGACGTTGAGAGCCCAACGTCTACCTTTTAACCACATGAGGTGTGATTTCGAATCGTGTGCGATTAGAAATCACACACCACCCGTGAGATTTCGAATCTCCCGGGTTGATGACGAACAAAATCAAATACGATTCAGCTCCTCACATTTATTTTTCCTTTGTTTGGTTTCCGGTCAAATGAGATTTGGATTCTCATTCAAATGAGAATCTAAATCTCATGTGCCTCAACCAAACATATCTTAAGGGCACGTTTAAAAGAGAAAAAAACTATTATAGGAAAATAAAGTTTTCCTTATAAGAGTTTTTGATATGAAAAGTTTTTTAAAAGAAAGTTTTTTGCTTGTTTGCTTAGCATGAGAAAAATAAAGTGGGAAAATATAAAAAAATAAGAGAGAGGAGGGTGGTCGTGATGGTGGTGAGTGGTAGTGAGATGGATGGTGGTGGTGATGGTGAGATGGTGGGTGGTGGTGGTAAGATTTGGTGAGATGGGCGGTGGAGAGTAAAAATAAATTCTCTTGGTAAAAAACATTTCAGCACCCCTTATGAAAGGAATGTTTCCTATCAAAAAGTCTATTTTTAGGAACTCTTTCTCAGCTAAAAGTCTCTCTCTTTTAAAAGGGTGAGAAAATTTATACAAATTTTCTATTTTGCATCACTTTTCTTACATCTTTCTCTCTTTTAAACGTGCTCCGAAAGTTCTCTTTTGAAAATGACCGGGAACATCTTGTTATAAGTTGAGAGCATCCACATTGACCCGTACTCCCCCTGCCTATCGGAGCTGGTTTTTCAATTGTTTCAGCCTTATAGCAAAAGAGGAATAACATGCGTTTGATGGGACTCAATGGAGTGCCAAGATTCAGTTGAAAGGAGTAAAATTTTGAAGCTTAAGACTACTAAAGTGACACCCGAGTGGCAATGGGCTTGAGAAGAAGGTGCTGACCTCTTGGTCCCAAGTACAACTTTCACTTGGCGTGCTGGTGGGCTCCGTAAGGGCTTGAGTGTTGGTGACACCACCTAGGAGGGATTTACCTCGCAGGGGGGGCAGACCATCAACTGACCTGGTTCTCCTCAAAGAGTTCCTCATAAAAAAAGACTAGTCAAAGTGAAAGGTGCATTTTTTCCAAGATCATGGCATCTTCATGGTACAAGTCTAGATGTCTTCTTGTCATCGACTTGGTGAGTCGCACAAAAGTAATGCCTGGTAAGACAGAATAGGTTTTCTAGGTCTAGCGACATTGAAGGCTTTGATTTGGTCTTTCAAAACATTCTTCCAATCATAGCCACAAACGGAAGCAAAATACAAAGCTCTCATAAGAGGTTGACTCACCTGCTTCTTGGCATGAGTTGCTAACTTTTTTTGTTCTCCAGTCTGTCAATACCAGTTGGGAGAAAAAAAGAAACCTAATTTGAATGATTATCTGAACAATCACAACCGTATTGCTTCTCTAGAACTCCTACAAAAACGGGATCTTTTGAGATTATCAAGATTATGCCCATAAATTGCATTCTTAATCTAGAGAGAGACCTACAATTAAGGGTGGATGTCAACCAGGCCTGACCTTGGACCGATTAGGGCCAGCCGAAAAAGACCCAACCCAGCTCCTGATGATTCAGGCAGGGTCGTGACCTTATCAGGCTAATTCTCAGACAGGTCAGGTCGGGCCCTTTAAGCCCCCCGCCCTAGTAAACCGGCCTTGCGATGTCATTTTGGTCCCACCTGGACTCAGCCCATTTCCTAGTCATGTCAGGCTGGGCCAGAATCTTATCAGATTTCAGGCTGCACAAGCTCAGCTCATCTCCGGTCAGGTACCCAACTACCCACCGGGGTATCTGAATCTCATCATTGGAACAGTAAATAGAGCAGATACGTGTGTGATTTATGCATTGTACAATAGAATATCTGCAACAGTATATTTTCTACCAAGCAAGCTGTTACCAATTTCTTTGAATAGCACAACCAGCTCTCTTTGCATGGTTGGGTTGTTGTACTACGTACAGAAGCTTGTGATGATACATTATGACAAGTAATCAAAACAGAATTGAAATGGAAAAGGAGAAAGAAGAAAATAAATTGATTGAGCAGCAAAGACAGACCATCAAGCAGACTGCCCAGAGGCAGCAAGATAGGCGAGTTGGATGCTGTAGGCCTCTTTAAGCTCAGCCACCACCTCTGCCATGGTGGGCCTTCGTGACGCCTCGCATTCTACGGACCTTACAGCAACTGAAGCCACCACATGCATGCTCTGTGGATCAAAACTGCCCTTCAAGCTTTCATCGACAACCTCAAAAGTTCCGGCCTGCAGGTAAGGTTTTGCCTACATTGAAATAATCACCCCGCATGAGATTCAAACATTCCAAGAATCAGTGAGTCAGTTGAAAATAGATTGTCAAAACTGGCATTGCATGCAAAATACATGTGCACAAACTAATGACTCATATGCAGTGGAAAGCTTTTACCATTTGGTCCATGGGAATTCTTTTCTAGAAGACCGATATTTGATACTATTTATCAAACACCTTTTCCCAAACATGATGCCAATTTATGGAGCTACTTATCATAGACGCAGAGCTGGACTATCAAACAGAATTAGTGATGGGAAAGGATATGAAGCTTCAGATCTGACTATTTCCTTCAAAGTAAAATTTTCCTATCTAATTCAGATCAGGACTACTGTATTGAGAATACATAGCAAAAGTTTCCCCATTACTTGGGTGAAACAATGTCCAGACTGAATTTCAATCCCAACAGCAAATACCTTGTTTCACCCAGTAGCATCCACACCATATGCACAGAAGAACAGGAAAAGATAATCAGGCTAATCGTTTTGGATATCTTTTCTTCTTCTTTTTTGAAAGAAACACAAGTATTTTACAAAACTTGCAATGAAGATTAGGACATGTTTGTTAATATTCATCGCCAGGAGTATAGCAGTTGCGGAAAGCAAATCATTCTTTCAAAATACTGTAAAATCACAACATTTCTCACAAAACAAAAAGTTTTATAACATGGTTCACCTGAAAGAGAGGGCCACTAGCGGCTTCAATATATTCAATAACTGAACAGCATCAAGAAATACTTCCAAATGTGGATATTCATAAAATGTCAAAACTTTATCCTGATGGTAACTTCAGGAACTCTTAAATATCATAGGTTTTTCAGACAAGCTATGCTATTCACTGGTTGGCATTGATAGTTCAGTTAAGCATTGACTTAGAAAAAAAAATTATAGCATATGATCATCTAAAACTACAAATCATTTCCTAAAAGATTATGGCGTATTTGGATTGGGGAAATATGCACTGATGTCTTCTTCTAGGAGCAACACTTTACAGGTTTTGAGTTCGCAATCATTTATTTGCATCACGAACAAGTTAGGTGTTTCCATGAAAGGATCAGGAAAAAATTAACTCAATAACCAACTCAAAAAGTATGGAATTATTTAACGAAATCATTTAATGCATGTCTTGACATTTAGTTTTTTTGGTATTTTTAGGAATGGATCACGAAAAAGTAATTCAAACAGTCAAAAGAAAAGCTTAGAATTATCAATCTGAGTCATGCAGTAAATACCCATAAGACCAAATTAAAGGAGTCTGGGGCGCCTGAGTGACTTAGAGGTTCCCTTCCACAGATTAGCTCCAAAAGAACTACTCCAAAGCTATAGACGTCACTCTTCTCAATCAACTGTTGTGTGGAATAGTATCTACATGAAGAAAAAAGAATGAATATGTAGATCACATAGGATCAGTAGGAAATTTAACGTCAGAAGTTTACTCTGGGTCAAGGTATCCAGCAGTTCCCTTCACGCCAGTAGAAATATGGGTTGCATCACCTTCAGGTACTTGCTTGGAGAGGCCAAAATCAGAGACCTTTGCGTTCATATCCAGGTCCAAAAGAATGTTGCTACTTTTCACATCACGATGTATGATTCTAGGGTTGGTTTGGTTGTGCAGGTACTCCAATCCTAGCATTACAAGTAGAATGACTTTCAGGAAAAAAGACACTTGCTTACCTACATAAATACATACATATGTATATGTGCATGTATATAGTGATGAAAGCATGCTAAGTGAAACATGCTAAGTGGGGTTTTGGGGTTTTGCAGTGATTTTTTCTCAACTCTAACCCCATAGATGTGCTTGGCATGGTTGATTTACTATGAATCAACACCCAGATCATGTTTTTTCAATGAAAAAAATGATATTTGGAGCATAAAAAACTTATGAAGATTTTGGGCGGTCGAATTTTAGAACTTCACCACTGACACCAAGTATAAACATGCTTTACATATGTGAATTCAAAACAGCCTTTACAAGCATTAAAATAAGTAAAGAACTATTCAGACAACAAAAAATAAGTCTTTCACAATCTGGTATGAGAATTTAGAAAACCACTAGTTGAAGTTGACCAAATAAAACGTCCCTTTCATGTTTGATTACCAGCTTTGAAGAAAAATCATCATGGCCAATCCCCAATCAAACTGGGAAAGGACATGGCTTGTATTAATTTTTCTCTACCTTTTGTAATGTACAAAAAACAGGTGAATATTTTCATATAAAACTGGGAACTGCATATGTGAAATGATGGTGTTTCCATTTACAGCACATATGTGGGAGATTATGCCAACAATGAAGAATTCAGGCCTACAAAGTCGCCAATAATTCCATTGTGATCCATGTTGTAGTTCCATTAATATATCAACAATTTGAGAATATAAATTTTCTGTTCAGTTATAACATACTGATGAAAAGATGGCCTCCTTTTTCTTTTTGGATAACCAGGGAAAACTACCTCACTCGTGAGCTTATTTGTGTAAAACCCCCAGGTCCCCTTACCCACCAGGGAGTACACACAACTTTGTCCTCACAGCAAGGGAGGTGCACCCATGGGTTTCAAACTCATGATGTCCCCTTCAGCTTGGTGATGTTCACAAGCCACCCCTACCAGATGAGCAAGCCCTTGTGGGCAGATGGCTTTATCCTTTTATTTCTAAATAAGCCCTCTCCTTGCAAGGATGTTTCAAGGATAACCTATCTTTCCATTTTAATACATCGTGTGACCAGACTAATTAACAGTTACAAATGAGAAATTCTTTATTTTTTCTAACAAATATTTTTTAATCTTTGTATAATTTTATGAACTTGAAATATCAGTCATAGTAACAAGAATCTCTAAGAAACATAACATTATTTTAATAGCGTAAAGGTAATAATGATGGAACCAAAAGATCTATTACCCTTTGCAGCATCAACTGCAATTTTCAACCTGCGAATCCAATTCAAACTTAACCTTTTACTGTTGGAACCTAAAAACAATGTTTAATTTCATTAGTTCATACGAGAGCTAATTGCAGAAAAGGATAAACAGTAAGATAAGTAAAGTTAAAAACAGGTAAAAGGAAGAAAACCAAAGATGATTCCTATTCATGCATTAGATACCATATAGATTATCCGCAAGAGATCCACCAGGTACATATTCATATATGAGAATTTGTTGCTTATGTTCGTGACAAACTCCTACCAAGGAAACAAGATTTGGATGACTAACTTGAGACAGAAGATGAACCTGCAGAAAACAAACATCAATGAAGGCAAAATCAGCAATAGTAGAGGGATCTGTCCACGGACAAGAGTGATCTGACTAGAAAAGCCTCATGACAACCTCAACTGGGCATGCACAAATTCTACACAAATCTACTTTTGATGAAAATTTTTAGGCTAGTAATAAGGTTATGAATAGATCAAGTTTGGGATATACATCTTCGTGAACAATTGCCTTTTACCTAGACATGGTGAAGACATCTTCTGATCCAGTGAGATCTGGCTTGGAGTTTATACCCAATTCCAATTGAAAATTAAAATCAGTTACACCCAAAATCTGACATAGTAACAATGGAAATGCTAACTAGATCCAGATATGGTAAGGGCCTCTCACTATTGGACTCTGCATCTGAATCCATATATAGAGGATTAGGTGTTAGTGTTACACACATTTGAACAAGTCTAAACCATAACAGACTAGTGAATATAGAAACCACGTCATGGGCCCATAATGAAATCCATGTGAACGTTCATGTGTAGGTAGAAATCACTAATGCTTCTACAAAACCTGTCCACTACAAAATAACCATATTTTAATGTGGAATATGTTTACCTCATTGAAAAAGGAATCTGATCCAAGTTGTGTTTGATCATATTTTACTTTTACTGCAACTTGTTTTCCATCGGGAAGTTTTCCCAGGTAGACAGATCCAATACTCCCATGACCTATAATATCCTTGAAATTGTTTGTAGATGTTTTGATCTCTTTATATGAGAAAGTCATTGTTTCATCCCAAATCAGAATTTGGACACCTGCATCTGGAATTTTAAAGAAGTTACTACGATGCAGTCACCAGCATGGCAAATCTGTGTGTAATGCATTGGGGTGATTTGTGTGCATGGTGTCAAATGAATAACTACATGAAGCTGATCACAAAGAAGAGAAAAATCCGATTAAACTCATGAATGTGATATTCAATGGTCTGATCAGCACAGATGTGCATCAGAGATTAATGAAATTAAATCTTCAGAGAAAGAAAACTTGGTACCAAAAGCACTTCGACTTGAGGCACAATGGGTACTAAATACACCAAGGCTAGCAATTTATGAGCCTCATCAGATTTGTAGTGGCTCATTAGTAGAAAATTTCTAACACAGACAGAGAGAGGGTTGTGTTAGTGTGTGAGTATGTATCTAACAACTAAAAATTGTCTGAACTTTGAAACTCTGGCATACTTGAATTGACAGAATTCTCGGATTTTTTCTTTCTTCTGCAGACAATACGAGCTGAAAAAACAATGATCACCAGGGAAAGTAACACCCCAGAAAGTAAACCACCAAAAATTGCTTGCCAATTGTGTCTACGATGCTTTCTTGTCTTCACAACTGTGACCTCTGGCGTTTGAATTGTTGGAGTAGATGAACATGTCAAAGGGGGAAAGGAAAGACATATGTTTCCTGATGCTCTGTAAAAGTAAAAACTTCATCACTGGCATACAATGCGAGCATCTAGAAAATCCAACAAAAAAAATAAGGTGTCTTTGTACCTGACTAAGAGACTTCGTTTGTTCAAGGATTGAGGCAATGGGCCTTGAAGCTTATTGTTCTCCAAATTCCTGAGTAGTAAATCTCATGCTAAAGCTTTCATGCAGACATATAATGCATTCTATTAAGCCAAAAAATATTATCATAATACACCAAAGTCTAAACTTACAACAGGTGAAGGTTTTGCAAACTTCCCAGGACTTCTGGAACTGTTCCTTCTAAACTGTTGTTCTGCAAGTCCCTTGATAAAAAAAAATCAAGATAAGTTGTTCGGGAATCGGCATATTGATTTTACTGGAAGGACTTCTCTGCAATCCATGCATAATTAATATATACAAACTTGATGAGTGGGGTATTACATCAATATAAATCATCTGCTTGATTGATACAAACTCAAAGAAATTATAAAATGAAACAAGTGACCTCTGGCTTCTAAAAGTTTTGAGGTCAGATAAAGGTGGTGAATACTGCTCAAAGAATTTTGGCAACTTTTGTAAGGAGCATGACATTTTGCATCAATTCACAACATCTTACATATACCAACAAAACTGGGTTGCTGAAAGGAAAATTGGAATAATCTTGACATGACAAGAAACATGTTAAATTGCAAAAATATGCCTAATGAGTTTGGGCTAAAGTGGTTTCATGTGAGTTGTACCTCTTGAATAGATGTCTCCTTAAAAAAGTCCTTTTTATGACTCCTCAAGAGGCATAGAGTGGTTATAAGTCAAGTGTTAACCATTTGCAAGCTTTTTGCTGCATTGAGTATGCTCACATTCCGGATCAAAAGCGAACCAAATTGGATGACAAAAGTAAAAAATGTATTTTTATTGGCTACCATGGAAGCTCAAAAACTTATAAGCTTTATGACCTGAAAAATAAAAGGTTGGTCGGTCATAAAGTAGCGAGAGTTTGATGAAAATGACTCATAGAGTTGGTAAAACAATGAAAAGAAAAATGATTTTATGGTTGAACTTGAAGAAGACAAAAGACAAGAAAAGAACTAATATTCCATTAGCTTCACCTCGTGAAGCTCCAATCTAGAAAATATGATAGAATTGAAACATCAAGAAACAAACAGATGTAGAATGGGAGTTTTAGAGCATATAAAAAACAAAGTGCAACATAATGGTACTCAATAATCTTGTCATATATGCAACATGGGTACTTTAAAATGCCCAGTGTAGCCATGTCAATGTTGGCGTTTAGGGTGCTGGCGCTAGGTGCTTCTGGTAGCTTCCACATATACATGCACTACGTCATGATCATGTACATACTACATAGTATATTTTCAGCTCTCTCTCTCTCTACATATATAAATAAATAACTATATATATAGAATCATAGATAGACACACACATGTGCGCACACACCATTCTTTTGAAAAACACATCATATCATCCATAAACATGCTGTAGCACGTACCCATACCCATACCCATATACATGTGACATAGCTTGTCATGTATCAATTATTAATATTTTATGAACCCACACTATAACAAAAGTCAAGTTTAAGGGGTGGATAGTGCAGCTATGAGAAGATTTTTCTCTTCATGTTATTATTAAAATTAGTGAATGGAAATTCACACTGAAGGATCAGTTCAAAATTCTTGAAAGCAGAAAGAGAAAGTAAAGAACTAAAATATCAACACTTACAGAGTCTGAAGGTTAAATAATGTGGGGAAGTCAGATCCAAAAGAAGTGAGTGCATTGAAGCTCAGGTTCCTGCGGCAAATTTCGTAATATATTATTTTCAGAAGATGTCAACCATGAAATAATTTGTATAAAAGCTAGGCAACTCTTACAAGGTTTCAAGTTGTTGTAGACTACCCAGGTTCTGTATTTGTCCAGTAAGCGAGGTGTTATGCAGATCTCTGAAGCAAAATATATTCAAAAGATGACTATAAAAACCCAATATGCACATAGAAATAGAGCTACTTTTTGGTTATAAGGTACACTAAACATTAAAGAGCTTACAGTGAAAGGAGATCCATCAAATCAGAAAATGTAGGACCGATCACCCTCAAGTTTATGTTAGAGAGATCCCTAAGAAAATTTGAAACAAGAAAATCAAATGCGAGAAGATACGAGATTGGTTAAAGCATAAAGTTTGTAAGCCGTCAAAACATAAACTCACAATGAAACAAGGACACTCCCTTGGCATCCGACACGTTTCCATGCTGTTGGAGAGCATGGATCATCTTGCCAACCTAAATTTAAGCCACTGGATTCTTGGATAATCTGAAGAGCAGAAACTGTAACGTTCAAATAGATCAATTAGAATAATTGATATCATCATCACAAAACACACCGCCGGCAGTGCAGCCAAACTGCTTGAGTGTTCATAGAGATTTTTTGAATTTTGAGAAAATGACTCTGGGTCTGGGACACCTCAGCAATGACTTAGAGAGTATGAGAAGAAAAAACAGAACAGGTAAAAGAAAAACAAAATCATGTTAAACCATTACCAGTAGTTGATGAGCACTCCGAGGGGATATCAACAACTTCATATATCTCTATAGCATTTATCAAAGGGTAGTAGCTGACATTACGAAGCTCGATAGTTAAGCGTGATATGTTCTTTCTCTGAACAAAGAGAGCGCTCACTTCCGAGCTTGCCACAGTATAGTTCGACTTCACTTCATCTCCATTTACCACCACATTGAATTCTGATGAAACAGGAATTATACCAGCAAAATAGAGGACCAGGTAGTAGTCTCCCTTCTTGTCGATTGGAAACGTATAGTTCAAATTATCCTTTCGAGCAAGAACACGCGCAGACTGAAGCACACGAAGAGGGGGTGCCTCTTTAATCCTCGACGCATTGAATCTCAATTGAATATAGAGGGCAGCAGACAAATGCGATGGAAAGAAACCTTGATCGGCGTCCCATATACGATCGTACCGGTCCAATGGATACCTGAGATGTTAGGAACCATACTGAATCAATGTATCGAGAAATCATTCCCTAATATGAGCAAACTTCCACAGGATTGTGAGTGCTCGGCCTAATTGCTCCTCATGTCACAATCCTTAACCAAGAAAGCCATAAAAGAAATGCCCAGATTGATTTTCTGTATACCTTAAGGAGCCATTGCTGTATCCACAATTGATCCTGAATTTCTTCCTCAATGATTTGTTTAAGAAATCGCCGATACCGTCTCTGTAAGCGCCGGCCGGAAGCGGACGGATTTCCAGCGAAGAGATTACAGGAAATCCACTACCCGGAATGGGAATCAAGCAAAACGGGAGGGTGCTTGCCGTTACCGGCCACACGAATTCTTCCTCCCACGGATCCAACCGACTGAGATTCACCGTAGAGATCTTAGCCGTCCCGAGAGAAACAAAGAACGACGGAGGACTCATCAATCCATCATAATTCTTGTAGTAGAACCGGCTCCTGACCAGAATCTGCTCCGACGACGAGTTCTGAAGCGGAATTTGGTAGCACTTCCGATCCTCCGACGAGTCCGGAAAGAAACGCAAGGGGATCCTAGACGAAGACGACGAAGCGCTCGGCGCCGGTAACCTGATGGCGGTCGCATTGCCGGCGGCCACGTAAGCAGAATCCGGCGTCCACGAGACGTTCAGGGAATCAACAAACGGCGAGTTGCCTCCGCAGACGATGCTAAGAAATCCTACGAAACGGAAACACAGAGGATCGAAAAATCAACAACAAGAATTCACAAAGAAAAGCAAACTAGACGGATTCGAGCCGAACTACCGGGAGGATCGCCGAAGGCGGGAACGAGCACGCCGGAAAAGAAGAGAATTCCGATCAAAACCCTCCGCGGATCCATAGCCAAATCTTCCTTCTTGATTCTTTGAGTGATAGATGAACGTGAAAAAAAAAGGAAAATTAAGAAAAAAAAAAGGGGTGATTTATGCAGAGGCGCGGGGGCGTTGGAGCTGAAACAATGCCGGTGTCTTCTCTCACCAGTCAGCACAATTTATAATTCCCACTCTAGGCGCGTGTTGTGAGGTCAACTTTTATACCCTTTGTTTTTCAAATAAATATCGAGAATGCCACTATCGGTTGGCAGTTGACAAGGGTCTCGTGATCTTGTGTTTTTTAATCACAAAAATACCCAGATTGGCCGACTCGGTTGAACCGGATCAGGATTGACCCTCCGTCCTGGGTCGGACTGGTAAACGAGTTGAAAGAGACAAGCTTGAAGTGTTCAAGCTTGTCTCTTTCTCGTGTCCAGCCAAGCCAAGTTCGAACTCATAATGTGCTTAAGTTAAAACGATTCGAGTTTCAGCTAGTTTGTTTATAGAAAAAATACATTGTTTTAGAGCTGAAAGAAATAGAATTACAAAACAATACACTTAAAATATATCTAAAATATATTTTTAACTATCTAACGTACTTATACAAGTTGAGCTGAGCAAAGTACCTATTGTTCATATTCAGCTTGCCAAGCCTATTTGGACCGTCCTGCGTTTGATAGGCAGGAAGCAACTGGTCTGACAGGGACCCATTGCTTCCAGCCCCTTTGTATTTAAAATGTGTATAATGAAAACCAATGAGTAGTACCCTCAACTCACTGGTTCTGGACAAACGCCACCTGACATGTGGAATCCGTGTTTGTCCAGTAAAGCAAAACACGCCCTTAGTTCTCAAATTTGAATCTTCTCTTGAGATGCAACGTTTGATTACCTCAATTTTGGGCATGGACCCCACGCCATATTGGATCATGTCCAAGGTATAATCCAACTCACCTTCAATTTCTTGCTTTTTGTTTGTTGATTGATGGAAATCGGATCTTTTCCAAGAAGAGTCACCTGATCCAATAGTAAGACCCAATCTCTCTTTTCTTTCTTTCCTCTTTTTTTTTTTTTTGTAAAACGATACGACTGGAGATCTTCTGCCCGAGTTGGAGTCCGAGTCTTCTCACTCAAACCACCTCTTGAGGGCCAACGACTAGTTATAGACCTATTTTTGTCATTTTAAAAATAAGGATCATTTCTGTCCTTGACCATAAACATAATTTTGGCGCGTACGTTCTACTCGGTTGAAACTGCGCCGTCATGATATTCTTTAATTAAATACCTGTCTTTGTATCAATAGTAACGGATTTGCCACTCCCATTATAACTTCGAATTTCGCACTATTCCATCAATAGTTTCAGGCGGAAGGGATAACAAGGTTATAAGTAACATAAACAAGGGTATACATGCAAGACCTCTTCCAACGTATATGGGCAATGGCCATTCACATTGTGAGCCGTTTAACAAAATCAAACCAAGAAATGCTAAATTAAATAGAACGCCGGGTATAAGGTCAGGGACGCTCCGATGAATTACGGATACCGCACATCCAATCGTGATGAACGGCATTGAGCCTCCACCTCCATGGTTGGATTTCTTATGATTCAGATGGGCCCCACAAAAATATTCTGCACCATTGATGCTTCAGATGAACGGCATCTATAGCATCCGTATCAGATACTAAGAACAAAAGCTCCAGAAATGGAAGTTGGGTGGTGTAACTGTTGTTCATATGAAAACCATGAAAGAGACCTCCTCAAAACCTGCAGCAGCAGCAGCACATTACATTTGTACACTGTCATTGCACCTGATCCGGCCTCTTAACCCCTTCACTTGGGTCCATTTCTTTCTACTCTACTGTTCTATTATTAGGTCTTCATCATCTTTTGGCTTATTTACAAACGCGTGCTTAACTTTTTAAATATTACAACACGTTTAACTTTTAAGCATCGGTTTGTTAACTAGGCATGTATTTGTAATATCTGATAAGTTAAGCGTGTGTTTGTAAATAGGCCAAAAGTTGAGCGTGTTTTGGAAATTTTTTAAATATTTTATTAGGTGTCCTAAATAAAATGTAGTTCATGATGGAAGCATGGCCCTTAGATAATGCCCTGCCTGACCTCAGGGAGCCTCTAGCTTAGCCTTGAGAAGGTATGTAGATCCATGCAAGTGAGTCGGATGCAGGATGGTGGTTTTGCAAATTTTAGCTGTTCTGAATCCGACTCTCAGATGTATTTAGCTGTTATGGAACCAAACTGTTTGCACTGGGCGCTACAGCCTCAACCAGCCAACTACAAACCCTTGGGTCTAACCGGCTGTAGCCTAGATTGCAATTTAGCAGGCTACTAGTTGCTCATCTATCTTTTTTTTTTCCAGGAAACGTATAGTTGAAGAAAAAGACACATGAGATTATGATTTGATTTGGAACTTTTGAATTGGTGGGCACAAGTGATCACAACAAAGGTCAAGCATGGATCTGTATCAAGTTTACTGCCCTCATTTTAGCCATAAAATCAGGGAATTGATGAATATATCTTAAGCAATGCCTACTTGAACCAGTCATCCTTGGTTAGTGGTACCTCTCATTGCACACACACATAGTCATCGTTGGCTAGTGGTACCTCTCAATTACAGCCAAAATAGGATATATATATATATATATATATATACACGAGAGAGAGATCAGTCATCCTTAGCTAGTGGTATCTCTCAATTACAGCCAAAATAGGAGAGAGAGAGAGAGAACGACCATTTTCGTTAAGTGTTGATTAGTTTTAAAATTCTAACCACCCCAATTGAAGACCTTTGCATCATCATCATCTATTTTCAAGGATTACCTTAATATATATATATATATATATATATATATATATATATATATATATATATATATAGAGAGAGAGAGAGAGAGAGAGAGTCAAACCATAACCATCAACATTACGAAACAGATTCAACCAACATTGAACCTGCCGGAAAGCCAAAAAAGGCCCAAGACATGCCAAGGAGCTCAGAAAAAGAAAATAAAAATAAAAATAAGATACATATACAGTTAGACGACGAGCATTACCCTGGATCATGAGGGAGCCATGGAGGCAGATTGTGTTGAAGATCAGGGATGCTGATGCGCAGAATGGTGTACGCGTCTGCCAAAATAAGGTTTACCAGTTTATTGAACACTGTCGGAATATGCCGAAAAATAACGTTGTTGTGGGTTATCCATACGGTCCACTAGGATGAGAGAAGCCAAGTTCGCCAAATAATATGTCATTTGTTGCAATGACGAACTAGCTGGAGACCCCACAGCAAGTCGTTGGTGAACGATTCCTGACGCACGTTGACCCCAGCTTATTCCAGGTCATCTTAAAGATGTTTTGAAAAACAGTGCATTCCCAAAAAAGGTGAAGCGCAAATTCTTCGGTTGCCTTGCACAACACACATTTACTCGGTAGATGAAATCCGATTGATTTGAGGAAGTTGTCAGTCTGCACCCGGTCGTGTAAGATTAGCCATGTCAAGAAACGTGATCGATGAGTGGGTCCCTTGCCCCAGATCAGGCTCGCTGGGAATCGGTTCACCCCCGATGGAAGGAGAGCTAGGTAGCATTCTTTTGAGCGGAAAGATCCGTTCAGAGCAAAGTTGAAACCAAAAACTGTGATTGTGATTCAACATTTCCATTATTTGAAAGAACCATGGACCATGCTTGGATCCATAATCAACGAAGCTTTGACATTGTTTAGTGACGCACGCTTGTAGCCCCCACCAATGATTCCACACCCCCGTATTTAGCTAGAAGAACGCTTGCACATGTCAACCCAGGTTGGTGCGCAAGCCAACTCTGCTTCACGACGAGCATCATACTCCTCAGCCTTGGATCCTTGATTCTCAAACCCCCCCTATATAGAGAAAGTCGAAGGGTGTCTCATCCTATCAGGTGGCGCTTGTTGTTGGGACCTCACCCAAACCACATGAAATTCACCACTACCCGAGCTAGCTTCTTACTAACCCCCATAGGCATAAAAAACATAGACATAAAAAATTCTAGCATGGTATTTAAAACGTACTTGATGAGAGTCAGTCTACCAGCGATGGAAAGGTAGGAAACTTGTCAACCCGATATTTTATTTTGAATCCTTTGAAGAGTAGCGCTTCAGGCTGTCGTTGTTACATGACTGATCTGAAGCGGTAGACCCAGATAAGAAAAAGAGTTTTTCGATACCGAGCACCCGAATATCCGCTGACCCATAGCCAGCATTGTCGGAGGGACATTTACCATGAGCAGACAACACTTATCATAGTTTATGGATAGACCTGACATCGATAGAAAAAAAAGAAGGACAAGCTGGAATCTTAACATTTGTTGGATGGAAGCCCTTCCGAAGATAATTATGTCATCGACGTAGGTCAGGATTTAACTACAGCATTCCTGTATACCGAGAGGCTCAATTAGACCACACTCCATTGTGCTCTTAACCAAGACCACAAGGCCTTTATAGACGACGTTGAAGAGTAAAGGAGACAGGAGACATCCTTGCCGAAAACCACGAGCAAGTTTGAATTGTTTTTCCTTGATCCCATTGATCTGAATCTGTGACTGAGCATTGGTTACCAGCTCATGCATCCAGCTAAAGAAGCGCCTACCGAAGCCCAAGTTCATCAACATGTTGAAAAAGAACGGCCAATGAATCAAGTCGTATGCTTTATGAAAGTCAAGATTAAGAGTGAAAAAATGCCCCCCGCTGATCTTGAGAGAATGCAACACTTTAGTGGCCAAAATGAAGGAATGTTGAATTATTCTATTAGGAATGAATGTGAACTGAGCCTCCAAAAAAATCCTAAGAGCGACTGACCACATCCTATTAGCCAAGACCTTGACGATAATGCGATATAAACCTCCTAACACTGATATAGAGCGAAACTGCGAGATGTCCGATGCGGCTTTCTCTTTAAAAATAAGCGACACAATAGTTAGGTGAGAATGAATCGGCAATCAACCATTGCGATAAAACTCAGCGAAGACACTAATAATGTCATTCTTAAAACATTGCCGGAATATGTGAGAGAGAGAGAGTCATCCTTGGCTAGTGGTACCACTTAATTACTACCAAAATAGGAGAGTGAGAGAGAGAGAGAGACCATTTTTATAAGTTTAACCTCCCCAATTGAAGAACTTGCATCATCTTTATCTTTTTTCAAGGATTACGTGAAGAGAAAAGGATAATGCATGAGGGATCATTTTTTGGAATGTACCTTTGTCCTAGTATGGGTCTTTCACGTACTATTACTGAACTCCAGATTAATTTGAGCATGAAAATCCCTAAGGGGTTTGGTGGTGGGATAAGGGCTTAGGCTGCTAGGCGGGTGGTTTAGGTTCAAATCCCGTGAGCATCGCCCCAGCGCAAGACAAAGCGGGGTGACTCTTTGAAGGTGATGAGTAAGCCCTTGGAGTTTTATGATGCCAGGACAACGACTGTAAGTACTACAGATAGAACCAACCCGACTAGGTCTATGATCTTGGGGTTGTTTCTCTGAATGAAAAAAAAAACATAAAAAATGTTGACTGCATCTGAGTAGGTGGGAGCATATACATCAATAGCTAGCACAAACTAAACATTTGTGGTACTATAGACGGGGAAATATTGGCTACACTCGTGAGTTCCAAAATCATGAGTGAAAACTCTCATTTTATTTTATTTTATCATTTTTTTACAAATCTGACTTTCAAAGGTGTTCGACATATTTAGTTTAGTTGAAACTTGCATTTGGATCAATGTTTTTATGACATGTTACATTTTTGATGGTTGAAACATCAATGCTCTACCATTCACCTAAAACAAATGTATTCTTATGTCGAAAAATACAATCCATGGGCCAATTCAGACTATATTGACCATGTTGAATGCATCTATGGGGTCAGTTTTGGTCAACACAATCTGCCCCAATGAGTTTCAATTAAAGGGGGTTCATAACCCATAGTGTAGCCAATATTTTCAGGTTACATATTATGAAAAACAAATTTTTTATTTTTACTCGAAGAAACCGCCGCAGGCGCAGAGACCTAGCCATGCGGGCTCTGCCTGTCGTACTTACAGTCTCTGTCCATGTTGGCGTAAAACTCCGAGGGTTACCCCTCAACCCCAGAGAGTTGCTAAGCTTCGGCTTACGCATAAGAATGACACCCATGGGATTTGAACCTAGACTGCCCGTCAAACTTTGCACAACGACAACGATGCATTTTGAAGATGGATTGCTATAAATACATCCATCTTACCAGGAACCCAACAAGATGAAGTTTGTGAGAAATGTAGCTTTTGCTAGGCCAATCAATGTCACTCTCTTTGCTTTGAAAACATGATATTGTCCAGCCTTAAAGTTGTTTATAGTATTTATTCTATATTCAATATCATAATTATATGGGCACATTGGAGTTGCATAAAATTTGAGTTGAGTTCATGAACTTTTATTTAAGGAATTAGAAACTTTCTTGCTAAAACTTGGTGTTAACTTTAGAGTAGTAAAATCAATGGTCCTTTTCGGGTAAATATTTGGTACTAATGAAGGTATAGAATTATTTAGTAGAAATTGTCTTTTTTTTTTTCCTATATATTGAACCCTGTAGTTGGGATGTACACAGTTGGTTTAGCAGAAAATGAGCTTTGAATCATGTAATTATAACATATAAGCTGGTTAAATTCAATGATTTAATAAATCCATACTCTACAATGTACCAAAACTTCACGACTCAAAAGATCATGTTTTTATGTCAGAAAAGCATGATCCAAATTCTGATTATTAGTAACCAAACCCTGCTGAACACAACTATAAGATCAGATCGAGTGAACACAGCTTGCAGCTATGAATTCCAATTCAGTAGTTCTGTACCTTCATTAATACCAAATATTTACCTTTTATGGGGTACCTACTATCACTCTTTGCATAGGACAATGGTAGAAATTCTTATTGAATTGACTAACAGCCAATGTGCAGAATGGAAATCATAGTTACTAGGAATTGAAATGGATACGGGAAGCGATGCGTGAAGCGGGCGGACACAACGAACCGAGTATTAAAACGCAGTATAAAGAGGGAAGCAAGATTCGTTTTGAAAGTGATTATGGAAGTGTGTAAAAAACGGAAAAGAAAACATGAAGAAAATAAGTAGAAGTGAGTGGAAAGCAAAGAAGAAATGAAAATTATAAATATTAACATGAAAAAACACAAAAAATGAGGAGAAAACGTGGGAAAATGAGAGGGAAGCGAATGTGAAGTACGCTTCCCACGAATGGGAAGCGAGTATCTCCCATAAAGCAATTACATGATGATGGCTGGATTCACCTGAGCTTGAAGATGAGCTTGCTTGCCATTTCCAATAATTCATCATTTCCTTCATGATTGTGTCTTGGCAAGTGACCATAATGATTTCATGCACAATGATTCATGTACATTGCAGTGCTAGTTAGTGGTGTATGGGTCAGACTCCCTATGCATTACCAAGTCCGAAGCAATTGAATCTGGATTGAGTTTTGGAGTGGGATGCGGTTCAGCTAAAACTGAATCTGAATCTGAATCAGATTAGCTTAAAATCCGACATTCATATGCATTCTGATTCAGATTTTAATCGAATTCAAAACTTATTTGGATTTGGATTTACATGCAAATTTTGATACCAAGTCCAGATCCGACTTTGGCTATGGAATCTGATTAAAAGAATCCAGATTCAGTTGGAGATCCGGCCTTAACATGAGCCGTTTGCATCCCTACTCCTTTTCTCCATTGTCTTGACTCAAACATAGGTCAAAAGTAACTTTACACATTACATCTCTACTTTACCAAATTGAGGTGGGTCTACATGTTTCAACAGTGCAACATGTAAAAAAAAATGAATGAACATGAGGACACTAATGGGAGTTAAAGTCCCTTAAAAATGCATGTATGAGAGAAAATGTATATTATGGGTCTTTGGACGTTTTTTTCTTTTATTTTTGGGATAGACAAGGTTAGGGGTGCGCATCGACCCAAACCTGTTTAGAGCTCGGCCGGTCGGGCTTTAAGCATGGCCCGAAGATGGCCCGGCCCATTTACTAATGGTCTGGGCTTTGGCCCATTTGGTTTTAAAGATCGCGGGCCGGGTCCGGGTTGGCCTTGCCCAAACCTAACTAATTAGTGCAACTAATTAGGTAAATAATAAATAATTAACAAGTTTCCATGTACCCAACTAATTATCTTTCTAGTTTACATAAAATTAATTCAATTAATTGGGAAAATAATATTAGTTACCAAGTAAATATGCAATTAATTATTTTTTAAAAAAATTTATATTATAAAAATTTAATAAATAGCTCAATTCCATCAAGCCCGCCTGGTAGCCCGCGGGCTGATTCGGCCTTGGCCCACATGTATAACGGGTCGGGTTTCAGTCTGGTAGCTAACGGGCCCGGGACTAAAACCTTGACCAAACCTGACCCATGGCGGGGATAACCCATGTGGTATTAGAGCAAAAAAACATCTCAATTATGAGAGCGATAGCTAACCATCCAGCTATATCTCATTCCACCCCAAGTTTTTCTGCACACTTGATTTACCTTTTAAAAGAAAAGGTTTCAAAGGAACTATTTGTAAGTAACAAGTATACCCTTCTCAAATTGTTTCTTAGTCTGTAACAAAATAATAAAATTATAATATTTAATCATTGTTCCATGCTTATACATAAAATTCCACAAAGCTGTTAGGCCTTGTTTGTTTCACGCAACTTATATGGAAAAACACCGAGTTGGTAACCATGATTTTTCACTATGAATGAAACAAACATTAAATTATCATAGTGGGAAAGTGACATATCCACATAAGTGGACGTACCACCTTTTTATGTGTAAATCCTTTCATACCTCCCTTATGAAAGCTTTTACTCGGGAAAGTTGAGCTGACAGGATATTTTTAGAAATTCATATTCATTCTTTACGTAAAGTCTTTCTTTAAACTGAGAATGAAACAAAGGAGGCTAGAGATCATCAATTCTTCAAGAGCCTATGCAATGATGAACAATAAATTAATAATTTAGATGTTGAACAAAGGCAAAAGGATGAACAACACGACTGAACTTTATTATTGTAGTGGTAGAAAAAGAAAGGTATCAAGAAGTTCTATGCAACGAAGTTTAAAAAGAATCCATTGTTTACATCTAAAGTTTGATTAAAAATGTGTCTGTATATATGTTCTCTAAAACTTTTTTATTGTTTGTGATAGGACTCTATTGATTTAGATATCAAAGAAGAGCTTTACCCTGTCGAAAAAATGGTGACTATAGGTATGGCAGGCTAAGACCAACACAACCATATCTTTGATTTAGTGTATGGATTCTCCTTGTGATAAACGAAAAAAGAATAAAAAGGATTGTTTGTTTCACCCAATTTACACATGCAAATGGAGGTTTACTTATAAAACCTTCCATTTTCGTATATAGATGAAACAAACATGCCAAGTCCATTTTCCTACGAGTCCCACGGTCTTCACGGGTTTCTTTTCACATTGACCATGCATTTACTATGCAATCCATACACCCCTCTTTTTCACACATGAAGTTGCATTCTCATCATGGGATGCCTTTCTCATAGAGTCTTTTCTTATTGGTGAAAATGAAACAAACCACCCCAAAGTGTTTATTTCAGTGTCTTTGGTGCAAATGAGACCCTTGTTGTATGGAAGGAGTTGCCTTCCCGGAGCTGAAATGAATGCCCCAATGGGAAAAGGTATATGAAGCCCACATAAATCATCAACTTTGGTAAGAGCCAGATTGCATGTTTCATTCGTTAGGACTCCAAATAAGCATGTTGGATACCAACTCCAAGGGGGTTTGATGGAGTAGAAGCGGCCTTGGCCACTAGATGGGTGGTCGAAAGCAGATCAGGTCATGTTGAACATGAGTGTTTTTGCTCATGCCGACATCGTGGCCATCCGATTTGCATTTTAAAAAGCTCAAAAGTCAACAAAACCATGTGGCATTCATCCAAAATGCAAATAGACGGCCACGATGTCGGCGTGAGCAAAAACGCTCATGTTCAGCATGACCTGGTCTGCTTTCCGGGTGGTCAGGGTTTCATTCCTATAAGTGTCAAACCCCTTGTATTAATGAGGGCAAGGGATAAAAGTCATGACTAAACACTTTCTTATCCCTTGCTCAGCCGAAAATCGGCGACTCACTGGGAAAGAAGTGCGCCAAGAGTTTACACCATCGAAAAAACAATCGTAAGTACAACAAGCTTAGATTTGCGTCATAGATTCTTGGATCTCTTGACATGAGGTTGGATCTGATGAAAGTTAAACACGGGATTTGACCCTTAAACAAACGTTGAGATCCCAGTTTCAAGGACATGAGAACCCTAAAACTATACAAATCCAAGGTTTGCTAGTTCAATGAAAGAGGTCAGACAAAAAAATGCAAGGCTCAGGTCCTAAGAACTTCTGTCTATTGCGTCAGATATAAGATTAAGGTTCTTTTTTATAGAAGATGAAATTATTGAAAGTTTAAACATTACTACCTACCCCTGCAGGTGTTTGGCAGATTTGAGAAAGTTGAGAAGAGAATGGAGATGGATAATTTTGAATTACATCTTTGTGAGATGTAGCCTCATCACCGATTTTCTTCTTCACTCCCATCACCTCTCTCATCTCCTTTCCGGCACCGGCTTCCAAACAAGAGTTTGGTTACACTCATCTCCTATGTCATCCCTATCTTCATACCCCATATATGATCTCATTGATGGAAGTTGTTTTGATCAATCTGTCGACATAGATGGATTCAACATGGTTTATTTGATAGGAATCAAACTTTAGATTGCATTTTTTGGACAAAAAATATGTTTTTTTAAATCAACAAAATTTGGCCCGCTATAGCCGTTGATTTTTGAATAATCATAAATTCCTATGAAAAGGTTAGATTTAGTGATTTAAATATTGATACACTAAATAAATCATGCAAATGGCGCCTATGGGGTCAGATTTGATTAAAACAACTTGCATTAGTAAGATCTCAAGATGGGGTACCAAGATAGGGATGGCAGAGGATGAGTGAAACTGAATTACACAAACACAACCTAAAACAATTCAACCACACACTCAGGGAAGCAGATCAGGTCATACTAAAACATGAGCGTTTTTGCTCATGCCGACATCGTGGCCATCCAATTTGCATTTTAAAAAGCTCAAAAGTCAACAAAACCACGTGGCATTCATCCAAAATGCAAACAGACGGCCACGATGTCGGCATGAGCAAAAATGCTCATGTTCAGCATGACCTGATCTGCTTCCCACACTCAGTGGCATGAGTGATAATGGGAGAAGGGGATAAAATGGTAAACGGTGCATGGGGCCTTGTGAAAAATAAAAAAGTAAATGCTTTGCTTATCTAATAAAGAAGAGGTACATACCATGTTTGAAAGTGAGAAAAATGTAGGAAAAGTGAAGATAAAGGAAAAAAAAGTATAATTTTTTTACCATTTCAAATGAGAGAATTTTTCTTTGAGATAGTTTTTTTTTGTAAAAGGTATGTTTTTTTATAAGAAACATTCCTCAAGGAGGTGGAGGAAAGTTTCCAAGAAAATTTTTACTCTCTCTCTCTCGCCGCCCGCCTCACTTTCATCCCATGCATGCCCAACGGCATCGAGCTCAAGAACCCAGATTTTGGCCGCCTCAAGGCCGGAGCTGGTGTGGGTAGGGGTGAGGGCTCGGCCTCCCTGCAGCGCTTCAGTCACATCGGTGTCGGCCTGGACCTCGACCTCCACAATCTTGAGGAAGCCCAATGAGCAGACCCTGATCAGGGGACTGAGGATCATCTGGGAGTCGACCAGGCTGAATGCGTTTAGGCTGAAGATCATATGAGAGTCAGCATGCCCTGATCAATGTTTTTGGTGATTTTACTCACCTCCTTATGCTCCTCAATGCGTTCAGAAGAGAGAGACTCTTTTGTGTTGCTCCATTAAACTCTTCTTTGTTTATGCTTCATCTTTCACATATCGTGGCGGTGGTGGCTTTCATGAAAATTTTCATTTTATTTCTCACACTACAAGAACTAGAGAAAACTTTTCATTTAGAAAACTTGTCACATCAAAACTTTTTAGGCAAAATTTTCTTTTTCTATGAGAGTTTTTCTTGATTTCAAACGTGCCCATGTGATACGTTAGCTTGAGTTGGACATGTGTGTGAATTTTTTTAAAAAATAGGGTATGACGACACATTTTTATATTTTAATAAATATTATTTTATTGTATTTTTTATTAAAATAATGTCCGTATGTGTTGGCGTGTTTGACTCGTGTCACCCATGAATGACATGCCCCGAAGTAGAGTGTCACTGTGATATAGGTGGTGGCAGGTAATGGCAAAAAAACATTGAAGTGGGGCTACGAGAGAAGAAATAGGAGTCCAGTGGTCGTGAGAAAAGGGTAAAAAAGTGGCAGTGGTGGTGAGTCTGGTGACATGTTTGTTTCATCAGGTTGGAAGGGAAGTGCCATTCATACGAAAGAAACACCCTTCCAATGAAAACATAGGCTCCATGGGAAACTGCTTTCTTGTGGGGGGTGGGGGCGTACAAAAGGGTTTTCGTACGAAAATATGATCCTGGCCCCCACCCAATCTCATAGGAAAGGTGTTTGTTTCACCCATCGTACAAAATCACGCATTTTCATATGAAAATTGACAATTTTTTTCATAAAATTGGATAAATCAAACGGGTGAAAAGAGGACTAATTAACGGTTGTTGGTGATGATGGTGAGAAAATGGAGTTGGAAAAAGAGGTTCACGAGGGTTTGGTTAGTGGGTATCATGAAATTTGAAGAAAATGTTGGCAAGTTCGTTATTTGCTTTATTTTTCTTGAAAATTTTGTTATTGATTTAATTAACCAGCTGTGGTTTTTATTATTATTTTTTGTTCATCGAAAGAAAACCCAGCTGTGGTCATAACAGTTTTAGTGGATGGAAGCCGTTAGAAGCTATGTTGATCTAGTGGTGATATTTTTATAGGCTGTTATAATACCGACAAAATGCAATATTTTAAAATATCACTTATTTTTAAAAACGAAAATATTGGAGGAGTGTGGCACTCGTGGCTTCCAAACCCACAAGTGAAACATTTTATATATTTATATTATATATATATATATATAAATTTTTTTTACATCTAACCATCTATATGTGATCTAGTAAAAATTGGCTTTTGGATCTGTAAACACACCAAATTTTTACCTTCATCCAGTGTTTGTTCATTTCATAAGTCATCACAGATCATTGCATGTCATTGCACGTATTCTGCATAGCATTGTATGACATTGTATCTCATTTTCGAGATCCAGCACTCCTATTTCAAAACATTCAATCCAGATTTGAATTTTAAAGCTTTATTTCAAAATCAATTTCAAAACCTGGGTTTTTATTCAATACTCTGTCATTTTCCAACCCCAGGACTTTGTATTTCGAAATATTTTCTCAGAAAACAATCTGGATTCCTTTCAAATTCAAACTTTAATCGATTTCAATTCACAGATGAGACCCATTTAGATGGTGTCGCTTATGAATGCCTCTATTCATCAAATTTCTCAAATTTTTGAAAGTTTCAGTCCGATCAGGACTCTGTGTCAGAGTCCTAATTCGGTCAGAAGTCTGGTTTTTAAGTCTGTTTTACTTCCATTCTCAATCTTTTTCGTTTGTTTTCGAAATCTAGGTCATTTCACAGAGTCCAGTTAGTTCAGGACTCTATTTTAGAGTTCGGTCGAGTTGGGAGTCTAACCCTGACTGTGTTTTCTGACTTATTTCATCATTTCTTGATAAAATCTTTTGAAAATTCTTTCATTTGGCTTTTAAAATCTAAAATCTCAGAGTCCTAAGAGTTCAGGACTCTAACCCGGAGTTCCAGTTCGCTTGAGACCCTATTTTCAAAGATCTTGAATTTCAAATACTGATTTTAACCCCTTTTCAAAGCCATTTTCAGTGTTTATTTCAAAAATGTTCAAAATTCGATGTGGGCCCACTCAGTTGGCATCATATCCAGAGGAATTCTAACTCAGTTAGGACCTTATGCCAATTCAAAAATCCTAATTTTAAGTTTACTTTTGAAAATCTTTTGAAAACTCCTTCAATTTCAAGTTTTAAAATCACTTTTTGAAAAACTCAAGTAGGGCCCACTCGGGGTGGCGCCATATTCGAGTAAGTCAGGGCTAGACTAGGGTTAGTTGATGTCTTGGTTAGTGTTAGAGGTTTAGAAGAGTCAAAACCATTTTGAAAACTCATTTTGAAAATTAGTTTTTAAAACTAGTGTTTTTAAATGTTTTTAAAGGTGTTTTAAAAACCCAAATGTGAAAGATGCCAAGTGGCATCACATTTGGGGGTTTTCTAGGTTTAGTTAGGGGCTAATTAGGGATTAATTAGAGTCTCACCTATGTTAGAAAACCACAAAAAATCGTTGCCTTTAGTGGATTTATTAGAAAGAGTCCTAAAAAAATGAAAAACCTCTTAATTAACCCTAATTAAGTGACTTTTGAAAAACTATAAAAAGGGACCTAAGGGGGGCCAAAAGGGGGGCTCTTTTCTCTCAAATTTTCGTGGCCTCTCTCTCCTCTCCAGCACCTCCACCTTCCTCCATTGCAGCTGCAAGCACCAAGGTAATATTTTTAATATTTTTTAGTTTTATTTAATACTTTTTCATGTTTTAAATCAATTTTAGCCATTGGTGTCATCCCCTTCATGGATTAAACCATGGATTCAACCTCAAGAACCATCAAGAATCAGCAAGAACAATCCAAGAAGGTGATCTAACCCTGTTTTGGATGATTTACAGAGATTTTAATCCATTAGAATTGATTTTAACATGATTCTTTGCATTATTAACCAATAAAATATATGATTTACCCTTTTTAATGGGTTAAATCTATGTTTTAAAGGTGATATCGAATTCCAGCCATTGATTCCCTATTTTTATTTTATTTTCATGGTTTATTTATGTTTGTTTTACGTTCTACAGCATAAAAATAATTTTTATTTACTATTTTATGGTTTATTATTTTTATTTACATTAGTTAATGCATGGTTTTTCAAGTTTCTTAAATTTCTGTGTGTTCTAGGTTTAGAACAGTAAAGATGGTGTTATTTCGGATTGAAGAACTCATGGTTTATTTCTGATTTTTTTATATGTGATGCATGCATGAGTTATTGAGTTACTGTAGAAAAAGCAGAGGTTTTGGATCTCGGGAACCCTGTCAAACAAATCAGACATCAAATCGGGTTTTTAAAACTTTAAAATCGTGGTTAAAATCAAGAAGGTAACTTGCTGTGATGATATTTCTCTCATATTATATCCGATTTTAGATCTGTAAAGTGCTATGGATTCACATTGAATAGATCTGTCTGCTGTTAAATTGTCGGATTTTTTGACCACTGTTTAGTATTTTTCCCCTTTCAGAGAATCTGTTTTTAAATTTAAAACTCGTTAGGGTTTACCAAAACCCTAATCAAACTTGTGTTAGTCATAAATCCCAAACCACAGATCCGATTTTAGATCTGTAAAAAGTGAGTATTGTTATTTTTCTGTCTACTATTCACCGTTACAATTTCAGAGATTTTTGTTTAGAATTGCTATTTATGTCTGTATTTTCAATCT
This sequence comes from Nuphar pumila, assembly GCF_984573655.1. Taxonomy (NCBI): domain Eukaryota; kingdom Viridiplantae; phylum Streptophyta; class Magnoliopsida; order Nymphaeales; family Nymphaeaceae; genus Nuphar; species Nuphar pumila. Next base: position 119,013,430 of record NC_143255.1, read on the forward strand.
GGAATAGCTGTTTTAATCCCTGTTAAGAGTGATATATTTTAGCTCAGATTGCCGGAAGGGTTTCTCCCTAACCGAAGATGATTTTTCCAATCTGTAAATTGGGAAATCTCTGTTTTTCTTCCTAGTTAGTCTCTGTAAAATCTCATAAATTTCCATGGAGATTTGACCCCTGATTCAGGTCTTGGACTGAGACTGGTTGGTGAATTAGGTCAAAAATAGCATATTTTTAGGGTTTAATGCAATTTTCGGATTAATTCAATGTCAAAAAATTATTGTTATAATTCTAATTCGACATTAGGGTTATAACAAGTGCAAGTACCAATTTTTATGGATTTTGGAATCCATTTGATGGCTGAATTAAGCAAATTGCAAAACCGGGTTCCTAAAAGATCCAAAAACACTGCTAAAATCACAGTTTTTGTGATATTGTTGGATTTTCGTGCATAAGCATATATTTTTAGGGTTTAATCATGTTCATAATCATATTAGGATGCTTTAGGTTTAATTTTGTGCTCATTTGATTTCATTTAGTGCATAAAACTTAAGTTTTTACCAAAATCTATTTCTAAAAACCCTGATTTTAAGGCCATAGTCTTGCTATCGGGGGCAATTTGGTCATTTGACCTAAATTTCGAAATCCCTAACCCTAATTTCATATTTTTAATCATGTCATAGCATATTTGGTTTGAGTTTATTCCATTCAAATTTCAAAATTTGCATTTTATCAAAATATCTTTCTAAAAACCCTAATTTCAAGGCCATAGTCTTGTTATTAGGGGTATTTTGGTCATTTTGACCCCAATTTCGAAATTTCATATCTTCTCTTCTTTATTTATTCAATTTTATTTCATACTTTATCATTTTGATTTAAGGGAATCATGGCAAAAAGGCTTATATCTAGCAAAATCCCACAATTTCCTGATATTGTTGGATAAATCTAGAAAAGCCAACATATATTCATTAACAAGTTTTCTAGTTTTGCAGGTACATTAAAGACTTTATTTTTCATGTATTTAAATTTCAATAGTGATGTAATTTGTAATTAAACTTTGGAATAAGAATTTACATTTCCTGCTTAGCTTAGGTTGCATTGCATATAGCTTATATTTTTTTTAATAATGTTAATGTGTGATGGATGATGATTCATGCATATTTTTACAAATTCACCATGGTCTACACGAATGGCACATGCACTAGCTTTTATGAAGTTTATAAACTTGGTGGAATTTGTATTTATGGCCATAGTCAGAATACGAATGATACTTAGATTTATGATCTTCACATTAGCCACATTCAGCCTACACTCTTAGGCTAACTTCAAAATGCACTGCATTTCTCAAAAATACAAAAAGTATTTCTCAATTCCTCAAATCCATATTCATTCATTTCATGCATTTGCCAATTCCAATCTCAATTCAAAGAAGTTCATTTTCTCAAAATCTCCCAAGTCTTATAGCAAAATCGATTTTCCCAAAAACATTGAATTTCAAAGAATATTTCAAGTGTTTCTCAAGTTCATAAACTCAATTTTCCAAAGTTATGCAGTCAATTTCAAAGTTTGAAGTTAGAATTTTTCTAAGTCTTATTCAGAAGAATATGGATTTGTCAAAGAATATTTCAAATATTTCCCAAGTTCCAAATTCAAATTTTCTAAGTTAGAATTTCAATTTCCAAGTTTGAATTCAGAGAAACCAAGTCTCTCAGAATCGATTTTCACCAAATGTCAAGGATTCCTCAAAATCGATTTTTATTTCTCTCAGAAGTATATTTGAAATCCCAATTCACGATTTTCCAAGATTTACATTTTATATTTCAATCATTCAAAGCAAACATCATGTTTTCAAATGTGCATTTCTAAAAATTCATAGCACATGCCTGATTCTATGTGCATTTAGAAATTAGAATATGATTTAGACAAGTTGAATAGAGTAGAGCATAAGATTGATTCTTGGTTCGATTACCCCTGTTAAAGGTGGCAGGAACGGTTGAACCTCGTACCGACAGGCGAGTCCCATTCTATGGAATTTTCCCGCATTTTAAAACGGAGGCGAGTTATTTTCAAAAACTTTTTCAAAGGTCAGTTTGATTTGCAAAAGCTAAAAATTTTGCGATGATAACAGGATCATAATCTTTTGACATGTAAAATTGGGTTTTTCGAGAATTGAAAAAATTTACTGCCCATACTATGTTAAATTTACCCTTCAAAAGTCATATTTTTACATTAAGACTCATTCCGACTATTTTTTACCAGGCTGAATACATCCATGTCGTATTTGACCAACATGACCTGCTCCTATCAGTTTTAAATAAAGGATTCAGAGCTCATATTTTTTTTACTCAGAGAAACCAACCCAGGAAAATGTACCGTGGTGTATGTTGTTTGCTGATGATATTGTTTTGATTGATGAGTCTAGAGCTGGGGTTAATGCTAAGTTAGAATTATGGAGACAAACATTGGAAGCTAGAGGTTTTAAGTTGAGTAAGAGTAAGACTGAATATATGGAATATCAGTTTAGTAAGCAACGAAGTAGTGATGGGAGTGTAGTGAAGCTTGGTGAGCAAGAAATACCGGTGAATGATTATTTCAAATATTTGAGATCCATCATTCAAAAGTATGGAGAAATTGATGAAGATGTTAATCATAGGATAAAGGTTGGGTGGATGAAATGGAAAAGTGCAACTGGAGTGTTGTGCGATCGTAGAATGCCATTGCGGTTGAAGGGAAAGTTTTATAGGACGACTATTAAACCCGCTTTACTATATGGTACGGAATGTTGGGCTGCCAAGAGACATCATATTCAAAAAATGAGTGTAGTTGAGATGCAGATGCTTAGATGGATGTGTGGAAATACAATAAAAGATAAGATTCGGAACGAGGAGATACGTAAGAAGGTAGGTGTTGCACCCATTGAAAATGAGATGCGAGAGAATCGTTTACGGTGGTTTGGACATATTCGGCGAAGGCCTAATGATGCTTCAGTTAGAAGGTTGGAGAAATGGGAAAATATATTAGTTAAAAGAGGTCGGGGTAGGCCTAGGAAGACTTGGATGGAGATGATAGGAAAGGATATGAATGCTTTGAACCTCACCGAGGACATGGCATTGGATAGAAATGATTGGAGGAAAAGGATTCATGTGGAAGACCCAAAATGAATTTCTTTTTTGGTTCATATCGCTGACCTCAATTGTTTTGGGATGAAGGCGTAGTTGTTGTTGTTGTGGAGAAACCAACCCAGGAGGATCATAGACCTAGTCGTGTTAGCTTATATTTCCCTGCCATGCTTACTATTACTATCCTGGTAGTGTAAAACTCATATGGCTTACCCCTCTGTCCTTGAGGAGTAGTCACCATCAGCGGCGTAGCTGGGATTCATGTGAGGGGGGGGGACAACTGGGGTGTAGGAAAAAAATTTTATTTGGTGTGATAGTCGGGGGTTCGAGGGCAGTGCCCCAAAAAATTTTGTTTTTGAGATAAAATAAAAAATGACTGCAATTATTAATAAAAATCTATTTCGTATGGACAAATCAAACTATTTGCTGCAGTCGGGGCTGGGCTAGGCTGGGCTAGGACTCAGCTACAAAAATGGATAAAAATCTATTTCATATGGAATCAGGGTTGGGCTGGGCTAGGACTAGGCTTTAAAAAAAAATTTGTTTTGGGGGGAGACACTCATGGGATTTAAACCTAGACCACCCCACCTAGCAGCCTAGGCCCCCATCCCAATGCACCAAATCCCTTTGGGGCTATTGAGAAGCCATGGGTGCAGCTAATATTTTATCTTTCTAAATTATCACATTTTAATCAATAGCGGTGACAAATAAACTCTAATATTCCTTTAAAGGCAGGAGGGCCCTCAAGGGTTTTACCAACCAGAATCAGAAGCCAACCATTGTGTGGTGGGTATTGTGTGGTGGGTGATGGAGGTTTTTTTTTTTGAATTATAAAAAAAAGTATTTTGTTGGGTTTTTGGGACCTTGGTGTGCACATTGAGGAAGATTGATTTTTTAAGGCTTGCTTTAGGGGGGGTCTTTCTGAGTAATAGCCTGAAGTGCACAAGGGCTAAAGGAGTAACCATTTTCTCAACCTTGAATGAGGTTTTTAATCTCATTCATTAGGTTATAATGAAGTTTAAACTCACACATTATGTGAGTTACGAGGTGGCTCTTTGGATTTCAGTGTGAGACTGTATGGTCACATTGGATCCTTTATTCAGATCAAACATTCATCACTTGGCTATATGAGGCGAACAACCATATTATATCATAACAAGTTCATCATGTATCGCATATAACACTTCATGGTAAAACATGCACCAAATAATCATGCATAATTTTGGGGGTTATATCAATGATGTTTTTCTCACATGTTACGGGTTATTTCTCACATAATCATGTGAACTTTTTCATCATTCAATCTTCATGTACGAGGTTTTCACATATGCTATGAGTTATTTCTCACATAGTCATAGATCTTTTCATCATTCATATTCAGGTATGTGTGTGAGGTTTTCACACATGCTATGGGTTATTTCTCACATAGCTATATGCACTTTCTTTCATTTTTAAGTATGATATTTTTCACAAATGCTATAGGTTATTTATCACATAGTTATGTGGTATTTTTATCATCATATGAATTATGATACTTTCCACATATGATATGAGTTTAACCATGACATTTTTCTTGCATGACTAATTTCATATAACCATATAGGTTTCCCATTATGACATAGTTCAAAATGTAACCCTTAATGTAGAGTACTATATTTAAACCAATACATAATATTAGGGTCTCACTTTCTAAGTTAGTTATTGGGTTCTTATGGCTCTTTTATGGCCATATCATATGACGTCATCATGTCCACATGCACACTAGAGTAGTACTGTAGATTTTTATTAATTTATGGATTCATGATAAAATATGATTTGCTAAACATAGCAAATACTCTCACTTTTCAAAATTTTACCACAGTCCATAATCTCATTATTCATGTGCATCATCATCACATGCTTAAAATTCTCATCAGTTTAACCACCACCTAATTATTTTGTATCGATATATATATATCCATATCTAAATAGACATAAAAAACTATAAATACCACACTTGTATTTCATGCACAAAGCTTCCAACATATGAAAACATCCATTCATACAAACAAATCATAAGGAGCATGATTTGTGATAAATATTTATGATCACATGCAAATAAAATATATCTACATGCATGTGTAAAATTATAATTCAGCTCTCACTTTTTCAATGCATTGCATTTAAGTAATATGTGCATTAAGTCATCACACACTAAAAGCAATATGAACAAGTAATAAAACTTAAGTTCTCATATTCAAGTCTAATTTAGATATACACCAGATCCATATTAATTGAGAGTTACCCAACTACCATTTGAATATGTCAAACATGATAAGTCAATTGCAAGACTTTAATTTTATAATAATAAATAATCAAACCACAAGCTTTTGAACATGTAAATTTATATCTATTATCAGATTCACATAAAAAGTGTATATCGAAATCTATTGAATTTATTTGAGTTCATATCCAAATCCGACTTAAGATGTTATCATCAAGTCCAACATGATCCATATTAAAATTTTAAATGGATCCACACCATACACCCAACATTATACTTATCTGGATTTATCTTTGTCAAGCTAGGAGCCATATAGAATATATTATTAGGTTCAATATCTGACTTGATACTATTCGGATCCATCATAAAACTTGAACAAAATTTAGATCCATATCCTATATCTGAGCATTATACTGTTTGGATCCAATACTAGATTCGTCCAACAAAAAAAACTCAATTAAGGAATTATCCAAATTATACATGCATCAAACCATAAATAGTTTCACATAACCAAGTTAAATAAATTTGAATACATTCATATACAGATTCCATTTAAACCATGACTAAGTTCATATCATACCATGTGTTTAAAGTCAAAAACACTTTCAAATTGGATCTCAATACTTAATCCATGTTGAGTTGCTTGCTCAATATTCAAATAACCTAAAAAATTCATAAAATGACTCGTTCAAGTATAATAATAGGTCAAGCAGGTTCAAAAATATTTTTTGGAATAAAAAATATTCAATTGGATTTACTCAGATCCATGCAGGTTCAATTAAATCCAAAATGTTTTATCGGATCCAACCAGGTCTATGTCACCTTACTAAATCCAAACATCAAAATATCATATTTAATGGATCCTAGTTCAATTAATTTTGATCCATAAAAAAAACTAAATCAATGTGAAGTCATATCAGATCCAAATGTAATCTAATCCAAATATGAACAAAATATAAAGCATATAAAAAAATAATATGTAAACACACAATATTTCGGGATCCAAAAATAAATGCATGTTAAAAATCTAACATCTCCTATATTAGGGTAGAGATTTAAAATAGATCATAACTGGGTTCAAATTTTTTTTACTGAATCCAACCAAGTTTATAAGAAACTATCTATATCAACTTGATATAATCTACAACCAAATATGTTCTGGATAAAGCTCTGGGAGGTATTCCACAAACGAGAACTGCCTTTCTGTAAAATCAGAAAAATCAAAAGTTCTGGTCCAAAACAAAAAATAAACCATAACACTAAACCATAATTTTCAAAACTTTTTGAGTTAAACAAAAAAATTCAAGTGGTTTTCTATAATTTCAGAAAGTCCAAGGGTTGTTTCGAACAAAGCAGAAACTATAACCCTGTCTTGGGTGTTTTTCTGTAATTTCAAAATTTTTTGAGAGCACTTCTGAGAAAAATGCTCAAACTGCATCTCTTATATTTTTCAGAGAAACAAGATTGATTTTGAAATTTTCCAGAACTTGTTTAAAAAAGCAAAAGGACACATAAGGAACAAACTAAAAAGATCAAGGGTAATTTCATAAAATTACTAAAAAATGACCTACATTTTTTTCTTTTAAAACTTCACCCTTAAAAAGGGTTCTCCCCCTGATGTCGGCAAATTACCTCCCAAGGGTGAAGGGGTTCTCCCCCGCCTCCTTTGTCATTGACAGTAGGGGTCGCTAGATTTCTCCGACCTCTTGATAGAGGGGGTTTTCTGCTACCCCTGATGTCGGCAGCAATGCCGGTATCCAGCAACTCTACCTTCCTCTACAACTTCTTCCAAGGGTTGCCCCGATCAGTGACTCTGAGTAATGATCGATATAGAACGTTTGCACAAACGGTAAATCGTTGCTTTGATACCACTATTGTATTTTTGGGACCTTGGTGTGCGCAGTGAAAGAGATTGAATTTTTATGACCGTCATAGCATGCAGTGTGTAGTAGCTGAAGATTTATAATCCTTCCTTGGGTAGTCATTTTTTCAGCCTTTAATGGAGTTTTTAATCTCATTCATGTGAGTTACTAGCCCACCATTGTGTGGCTCTTTGAATTCTAATGTAAGACCATATAGCCATATTGGATCCTTACTACGGATCTAACAATATTTATATAAATATCAAGACATTTTGAAATTTGTTACATTGCTGGTAGATAAGAACACTTATTTTAAGGCATCTGATGAAACAAAGGCCGTTTATTTCGAATATTTGAGAGATTAGGCGGTTATCATAAGGTTTGCATACCCGAGGGGCTTGTTACATTGGTTACACCATCAGCAAAGAGAACTAGAGAAGCCACTTTCTATAGGAAGAAGCTTACGGGGGAAAGTACTTCCCCACGGGAAAGTGTGAACCTATCGTGATAAGAAAGATGCTTCTTTTCTCATGTGTTATGCGAATCCCACCCCATACTTCTCATGTTTTGTTTCACCCATTTAAGAAATAGGGCCTCCCTCCCCACTGCGTAGACTCTCGGACCTAAAGGGAGAGAGGGAGAGATGGGCGCTCTCAGAAGAGAACTTCTCCATCTTCTTCTTCACGATGCGCGTTTCAGAGGGATAAGTATGAACTCAACTCCTCGTCTCTCTCTCTCTCTCTATCTGTAGAAGAAAGAACCAAGTAATCCTTCACTCATATCGCCTTCCGTTTGTTCTTTTGCAGTGTCCACTCCGAAGCTTCCGACTACCCACCATCGAACTGCTCTATTCTCGACTCATATCGTTGGAGACACACCTATTCTGGTCTCTCTCTCTCTCTCTCTCTTCCTCTCTCTTGTTTGGGTTCTTCTTTAATCATCTTGTCGTTCTTTTGCGTTTGGGAGAAGGTTCGGGACTACATTCGATCAGCATTGTACGATCCGGAGCACGGTTACTTCTCCAAAAGGTCTGGTTCCGTCGGATTGATGTCCAAGAGCATCAAGTTCAACCAATTGGAGGGTACCCTCGATTCTCCCATTTTCGTTGATCGCATGGATTTCCATATATGATTACGATCCCCACCGTGTTTCTCATTGTGGTCGTTCAGGTCGGAGTGGTTATTTGAAGCTCCTCGATGCTCTTTACAAGCAGAATGGCATTGCTTGGTTCACTCCTGTAGAACTTTTCAAGGTTATAGGACTTTTTATTTTTGTTCCCTCTTTGAGCTGGTGATGGTCATGAACGTTTAGCTTATGAATTTCTTTGGTGGATCATTCTATAAGGCATATTGTACACGTCGAAGTTGATAGCGTAAATTTTTATGGATTTTGGAACTTTCATATCAGCGTTTCCTGACATAATTTGTTCTGATCAAAGGTGGTGTTGTAAAATTGATTGATTTTTTCAGCATATTATTAAGAGAACTTAATTAATGCTAAGAATCTCAAGTGCTTAAAGAGAAAACACGTAACTTTAGCTTGTTTTTGTTGCCTACAATATCTAATTACAAAGCTTGTCATTTCTTATGATCACCTATATAATCAATATTATACTGCTTATGATAACACGTTGATTTGGTGTTGAGGCGTGCTTTTAGTGGTAGCGGTCGTGGTTATTGTTTTCTCTATGATCATTGTAGGTTTCAATCTACATACAAGATCATAACTACATATTATCCATATCCAATGAAGGATGTAACTGGGGTCGAATGAGATAGCTGGATGTTGGGTTGAACTATCTTAACCGAGGGCTCTCGGGTTTCAATTCCCAAGGGGATCATCTCTCCACTTTCCTATAAAAAATGAAAAAAAAGAACCACATAAGTACCTGACTCACGTATGCAAGACAAATATTTTGCTGTCTAAAATTTGATGCAACTGAAAGGATAAGAGGCCTGATCGTACTTTTCATGGAGAAGATATCAGGCTAGTAATGCAATGTGTATGCATCTAAAAGGCAATACAGTACTAGCATTTGGTATTCATTATTTTATTGATTACCTATGTAATGATATGAGCATATGATTACAAAACTAAATCATGGAAATACCTGTACTTTTCTTTTAATTGAATCAATTGAGCATATAATGCACAAAATAAATGACATACATGAAACTTCATGGGTATCAAACGACTTAGGCATGAACATAGTAAAGGAATGATTATTTGATACTTTAACTATGCCAAAAGAAGTGTTAGTCAGCAGTTCTTATCCTAGAAAATACTTGAAGTAGTTAGAAAGGTCGAAAATATTGTCGCACACATATGATTTCATGTATCTCACGTGTGATAAAAAAACAACTGCCTAACTGGACTACCTTATTGTTAATTGGAAAATAAGCATATGTATGTTAAAAATATACAAATATAATATAATAATTATTTATTTTTATTCTTTTTTCTTTTCTTTCTTTATTTTTATTTTTCATCTAGTTCAATTTGAACTAGAGACTTAATCTAGTCAAGATCACATTTGATCTTGACTAGTTTATAGTCGTTGGACCTAGTCCAACAGCTATAAATAGAGCCGTTGGACACTCTTAAGAATAGCTCTTCTTTCTACTTCCTTTTCTTGTATAAATAGGGGTGATCCCATCCTTTGTAATTCGATGCTTCTTAAGCATTTCTCATGAGAAATAAAAGTGTATTATTTTTATATTGTGTTCTTTCATTTATGCCCTTTTGTGGGTTATGCTTCTAGTGTTTCCAATAGACACCCATTGTGAGCTTTTGTGTTTTTGTGGAAGATCACCATTTCATTACATGGTATCAAAGCTTAGAGGCTTCTAGATCTTGGAGAATCTCCACCTCATTTCCCTTGCCTCCTTAGCAAAAGACGATTCATCCTCTTGTTCATGATTCAAGTGACTTTTGTGCCACTCTCATTGAAGAACAAAGGCGTTTGGAGGATAGATTGGCTACCCAAAGTTGTGATTGTGCTCTCTCCTTCCCTCTTTTATCTCTCTTTTTTCTATCTTCTTTTTCTTTTTTTATCCTATTTATCTTTCTTTCTTTTTCTCACCCTTGTAAAAGATGGATGACAATGATAGTCACCATCATGCCCATGAAATTAAATGACACCAACTATGTAATGTGGGCTTCAATCATGAAGCACCATATTTGGGGAAAAGGGTTGTGGGGTATAGTGGATGGTTTCGATTCAGAACCAAAACTAGTTCTTACAAAAATTTTGAATGACAAAGAAGTACCTCTCATGGAAGGAGAGAAGAATAAGGCTTTGTCGACCTATGAGAAAAAATGGAAAAAGTGGAGGATAGGGCATGCCAAAATTATGTCATGGCTAATTAATAGCGTCGACATTAAGAAATGCTCTAGTCTAACTAAATTTGAGCATGTCGATAAAGCATGAGAATACCTTAGAAATATGTATTCCCTTGAAGATATTGCACATGTGTGCAATTTGCAACACAAAGTTTGGACCATGACTAAAAAAGACAAAAGTATTAGGGAATATTACAATAAGTTATCCGAGCTTTGGAAAGAGTTGATTCTTCTTGAGCCAAAATGGAACTGTTCCGAAGACATCGAGCTTCGCCAAAAGCAACTCGATATGGAACACTTTTATCAATTTGTAAATGGTTTAAGGCCAAAATTTGAAACAACCAAATCAACTGTCTTACATCGAGGAAAGGTTTCTTCTATCATTGATACTATAGAGAAACTAACTATGGAGGAAAATATACTAAAAAAGAATACTTCAAAGCATGAAGGCGATTCCGTTCTAGCCGTATTTAGACCAAAAAATTATGTACGTACTTATAAGCCACCTCATTTTGGTAGACAAAATGGTGATTTTGACAAGAAAAAAGTTATTTGCCACCATTGTCATGAACCGGAGCACTATAGGCCTCAATGCCCTAAGTTAAAGAGAAGAAAATAAAAGAAAGTTGCATCTGTTGGTTCGGAACCAAAAGATCAAATCAATCAAGATGCATCTGTATCTATGACTCAATTAATGGAGATCCTTTAATTGAAGCCTCAACCGGAGCAACTGTTTCATTCTTCTCTGATACATGTAACTTTTCTTAGCTTATTGACTTTGGAGCTTCTTTTCATATGACCCCAAATATCAATAGTTTGTCCGATGTCTTAATAATAAGTATGTCAAAAGTTTTCACGGCCGATGGAACATCTCTTGAAATTAAAGAAATAAGAAATTTTGAAAATCTTCAAAAATCCAAAAAATTCTTTATTCCAAAAGTTCGATATATTCTTAAACTAAATTTAAATCTTTTATCTATTTCTCAAATATCTCATTACGGCTGTTATATGTCTTTATCTTTTCATGGTTGTTGAGTACATGATCACCAGTCAGGAAAGTTGATTTGGAAAGGCAATAGAGAAGAAGGATTCTATTATATGGATTTTTTGGAATTGCCTAAGAATGCTTTATGTTATAATGTTAAAAAACTAGAATTGGATCTATAGCACAAAAGACTTGGTCATCCTCATATGTCTAAAATCCAACATTTTCCAAGTTTAGGAAAATTTTGTAATTCTGAAAGTTTTACTTGTAAAGATTGTGTTCTTGGCAAAATGAAAATGTTACCTTTTCATGATAGAACTTTTGCTTCTTCTAGACCACTTGATTTAATACATTCGGATTTTTGGGGTCCTACACCAGTCATATCAAAAGGTGGATATGCATATTATGTAATTTTTGTCGACGCCTTTTTTTAGGCATACTTGAATTTACTTCCTTAAGCATAAATCTGAAGTTTTTTCATACTTTCAAACATTTCATAAAATGACTAAAAAAAAATTTCAAAATGCTATTTTCATTTTTTGCACTGATTCAAGGGGAAAATTTATCCAAAGAATTTAATGACTATAGAATTTAATGACTATCTTAATTTACATGGCATCACACATCAAAGATCTTGTCCACACACACCACAAAAAAATGGCCTAGCCGAATGAAAAAATCGACACATTATCGAAACAACAAAGACTTTATTAATAGCAAATCAAGTTCCAAAATGTTTTTGGGTAGAAGCTGCCCTAAGTGCTGCCTATCTCATTAATCGAATGCCATCGTCTTCTTTGAAAAATATAACTTCAATTGAGAAACTTGTTAACTTATCTCCTGATTACTCTAGATTAAGAGTCTTTGGATGCAAATGTTTTGTTTTCACCAACAAGAATGATAAACTCTTACCCCGTGCCATTCCTTGTGCCTTCTTAGGTTATGCAAATAACCAAAGAGGCTATAGGTGTTTTGATTTTCAAAATGAAAAATTGTATGTATGAATATTCTTCTTGGAAAAAGAAAGTTTCTTTGAATTTGAAAAGCTCAAGCAAGTAACCAAATATTTCTTTTTGATAGATTTGACTTCAAAATCTAATGAATGTGGTAATGAATAAGATTCAGACAATGATCGAGGTACTATTGATTCTGAACATAATGTTGATAATGAAGAACAAACTCATAGGGATGTTAGTCTACAATATTTAAAACGTAGAGAATCTAATCTTCTATGTGCATTAAAGAAATACTCCGAAGTACAAACCAGAAGATCATCTAGAATTTCTAGACCTAGAAAATTTGTGTCCTACGAATCTTTTTCACTTACATATAAGACATTTATTGCATTGATACAATCATATATGTTATCCTATTCACAAGCTAAAAACAATGGGTGGAAGCCATGAAGGTAGAATTGGAAGCATTAGAAAATGCTAGCACTTGGACTATTCAAGATATCCCTTTAGGCAAGAAACCTATAAGCTATCGATACGTTTATAAAGTTAAAACCAAGCGTGATGGAACTCTTGAAAGGTATAAAGCCAGATTAGTGACCAAGGGGTATGCCTAAGAGTATGACATCGATTACGAAGAAACTTTTGCTTTAGTTGCCCGAATGACTACTGTTAGGACATTAATAGCTTTAGCCTCTATCAGAAAATGACCCATATTTCAAATGGATGTCAAAAATGCTTTTCTCAATAAAAATATAGTTTGAGGAAGTTTATATGGAAGCCCCACCTGGTATTCGTATCCTTAAAGGTAAAACTCTTCGTTTAGAAAAGGCCCTTTATGGTATTAAACATGCACTAAAAGCCTGGTATGACAAGTTTAGTCATGTTATGTTTGATATTGGTTTTCGATCTTGTTTGACTGACACTGCTTTGTTTATTAAGAATTTTGATGAAAGGATTATTGTTCTTCTTCTCTACGTGGATGACATGATCATCACCGGAGGCGACAAACATGGAGTTGAAAACATTAAAAAGTTTCTTAAAACTCATTTTAAAATTACTGCTTTAGATTTATTGAGATATTTCTTATGAATTGAAGTTGCTTGTTCCCCTCGTGGGTATTTATTATCTCAATCTAAATTTGCTTTTGATATTATTTCTAGGTCTGAAATTACAGATGATAAGAAATTGGATACTCTAGAAGTTGTCAACATCAAAATGAAAATCGATAATGGAGAACCTCTTGATGATCCCACTCCTTACAGACAACTTATTGAATCTCTTTCATGTCTTTCCATTATTATACCTGATATAGCACACGCTATACACACAACTAGCCAATTTTAGCACGTTCCTACTTCAGTCACATGGGAGCCGTTTTGCGTATTGTTAGATACATAAAGTCCTCCATTTCACGAGGCATCTTCTTGTATGCTTCATCTTCATTTGATTTAATTGCTTATACTGACACTGATTAGGGAGGTGATCCCAATAATAGGCACTCAACCATTGGTTTTTGTATTTTCTTAGGTGAGTCCATGATTTTGTGGCGGTGCAAAAAGCAACATAAGGTATCTCTTTCATCCACCGAAGCTGAATACCGAGGCATGACTACTACGACAATGAAATTAGTTTAGCTCAGACGTCTGTTAGCTGACATGGGAGTTGAAGTGACACAAGATTCACGCATGTGTTGTGACAACAAGCTTCACGCATGTGTTGTGACAACAAGAGTGCAATCTATATTGCCAGCAACCGAACATTTCATGGACGCACCAAACATATTGAGATGAACTCTCACTATGTCAGAGAGAAATATCTACATAGAACCATTGATCTGCCATATGTTGCATTAGAATATCAATTAGCGGACTTCTTCACCGAACCTCTCGCTGCTCCTGGATATCATTTCCTCTTAAACAAACTTTCACTCATTATACCGTAAGTTTGAGGGGGAGTGTTAAAAATCTAAAAATAATATATATATATATATAATATACTAATATAAGAGTTATTTATTTTTATTCTTTTCTTTCTTTATTTTTATTTTTCATCTAGTTCAATTTGAACTAGAGACTTAATCTAGTCAAGATCACATTTGATCTTGACTAGTTTATAGTCGACTCTTAAGAAGAGCTCTTATTTCTACTTCCTTTTCTTGTATAAATAGGGGTGATCCCCTCCTTTGTAATTCAATGCTTCTTAAGCATTTCTCATGAGAAATAAAAATGTATTATTTTTATATTGTGTTTTCCCATTTATACCCTTTTGTGGGTTATGCTTGTAGTGTCTCCAATAGACACCCATTGTGAGCTTTTGTGTTTTTGTGGAAGATCACCATTTCATTACAATGTAACATGTAAAAGTAAAACAAAAGATGAATGATGCTAACTTTTGAGAATCCATTGGGATCTGTAACAACCTTGCTTTCCATTTCTCTATTTTAATGAACATCACCTCTGTTTGAGCTTAGATGTTCTACATTTGTTTTATTGTATGCTTATTTATGCTTGAGCCTATGCTGTTAGGTTTTGAAGTTAGTAAATGAACAAGCTTCTGGTTTGTGGTCACTGATCTCCAACTACATGAGGATATGTATTCATTTTCAGTTCAAAGTGAAACTTGTAAATTATAAAGATACATTGAGCATATGCCTATAGGTCGATTACCGTCGAAACTTCAGCAAGATTTTGTGTAGTTTCCAATTTTAAGACATCAGAATAAATATAGCATGTGCACTGATAATTTTCACATCGAAAGGCATTTCACTTTCCTACGCAAGCTAGAGCACACCGAGTTAAGATGTAATTACTTCTACTAAGCATAGTGCATATTTTTATTGCAAATAAAGGAACTTATAAATGCTTATAGTAATTATTTTTCTTTATTGTTCTATATGATTGCTTAATAGCTTTAACAAGTCGCTTGAGTCCTCAAGATAGGCTAGGATAGTTTTACAAAATGGTGAGGTGCATTTTCACACTTTCAGCATCCAGGTTTCAATGTGTACTTGTTTCCTGACTACAATCTCTCAGCAACCTTTGTGGAAGTTTTTAGCTGTTTTGTTGTTCATAGCAATACAGAGTTGCACATAACTTAACCCAAAAATTTTGTTCTTCAGGAGCTAAGGGGTTAATTTCTGTTATTGCATAGGTTTGCAATAAATAGTAATTTGCCATGGTCTTGTCATCCATGTGCAACTTAAATTTGGAATGCTACATAACTGAGTAGGCAACGTTACAAGTCTTGAATCTCAACTTTGGAGTAACATAGTTGAAATCAATGAAAGGGTAATGTGCTAACATTAGCAACTGTAATGAAATGGTGGTCTTCCACAAAAGCACGAGAAATCTTCAAGGAGTGTCTATTGGAGACACCTCAAACACAACCCATAAAAAGGGTAAAATTGAAAGAACCCACTAAAAATAATAAATCTTTATTTCTTCACAAGAAATGTTTAAAAAGCATTGATTTACATGAAAGGGGATCACCCCTATTTATACAAGAGAAAAGAGAGTAGAGGAGAGCTCTCCCTTGGAGTCGTTGGACCTAGTCCAACGACTCTAATTATAGTTGTTGGACTAGGTCCAATGACTATAAACATAGTCAAGTTCTAATTGGAACTTGACTAGATATTTAATTCTAGTTCAAAATGAACTAGATAAAAAAAAGGAAAAATAAAGAAAGAAAGAAAAGAAGAAAGAAATATATATTATTATTATTATATTATATTATTAATATATATATTATATATATATATATATATATATATATATATATATATATATATTACATGTTACATTTTAACACTCTCCCTCAAACTTATGGTACAATGGGCGAAAGTTTGTTTAAAAGGAAGTGAAATCTGAGAGCAGCAAGATGTTTGGTGAAGAAGTCTGCTAATTGATATTCTGATGTAACATATGGTAGATCAATGGTTCCATGTAGGTATTCTTCTCTGACATAGTGACAGTCTATCTCAATATGTTAGTGCGTTCATGAAATGTTCGGTTACTGGCAATATAGATCACACTCTTGTTGTCATAGCACATTCTTGAATCTTGTGTTGCTTCAACTCCCATGTTAGCGAGTAGACGTCTGAGCCAAACTACTTCTATTATCGTGGTGACCATCACTCTATATTCAGCTTCGGTGGAGGAAAGAGAGACCTTCTGCTGTTTTTTGCATCTCCACGAAATTCACCTAAGAAAACACAAAAATCAATGATTGAGTGTCTATTATTGTGATCACCTCCCCAATCAGTATTAGTATAGGCAATTAAATCTAATGATGATGAAGCAAACAAGAAAATGCCTCGTGAAAGAGAGGACTTTATGTATCTAATAATACGTAAAACTGTTCCCATGTGAACAGAGGTGAAAGCATGTTGAAATTGGCTAGCTGTGTCTACAACGTATGATATATCTGGTCTAGTAATGAAATTGTGGTCTTTCACAAAAGCACGAGAAATCTTCAAGGAGTGTCTATTGGAGATACTTCAAACACAACCCATAAAAAGGGTAAAATTGGAAGAACACACTAAAAATAATAAATCTTTATTTCATCACAAGAAATGTTTAAAAAGCATTGATTTACATGATAGGGGATCACCCCTATTTATACAAGAGAAAAGAGAGTAGAGGAGAGCTCTCCCTTGGAGTCGTTGGACCTAGTTCTTCAACGGCTCTAATTATAGCCATTGGACTAGGTCCAACGACTATAAACCTAGTCAAGTTCTAATTGGAACTTGACTAGATATTTAATTCTAGTTCAAAATGAACTAGATAAAAAATAGGAAAAATAAAGAAAGAAAGAAAAGGAAATATTATTATAATATTATTATTATATTAATATATATATATATATATATATTATATATATTACATGTTACATTTTAACAAGCAACATGTATCCAATTAATTTTTGACAGATGGGTGCACGGTTAGCTTCATTTGTATGGGTTATTACCAGAGTTATGTCTTTACTATTTGATTTTAGACTGTACCTGTGTTTGTTGTAATCAGCTTTTGCTTCAGCAGGTCTTGAATAAATTCTTCACTTCTGCAGCCTTGGTATGCTCATGGCATTGCTGAAGCCATATTGCGCACTGCTGACCTTTCAGTTCCCTTAAAAGTAAGATAATTCTTCTTATCAAGGCATATATGGTGTTATTTCAAATTCTTTCCTCTTGTTTTCAAAGTTGTCAACCAAGTCTTATGCTTTGATAATCTGCATTTAGCATTTAAAATACGATCAAGTGTAAGCTGAAGTTGTCAAGGGAAATCGATCTTTTCCACTGTCTAGAGATGGTTCAATACCATATTTCCCTTTAAACACTTTGGCCATTTTCCTGCTTTAAGTTTTTAAATTACCATAATTAAATAGTTTCACTCTGTGCAAGTGCAGGAAATTGCCACGTTGCACTTTTAAGTGCTTAAGATGAGTTCTCCTGTTTTTTTTCTAAAGATTTATTAATTTGATTGCATGTTCTAGTTCCCTACACACGTGTGTGCGTGTGAACATGCACAGTCATTTACCGTGCATGTGCATGTGCATGTCATGAGCAAAAATCCAAACACTAGCACATATTTTCTTTCTATCTGCATTTATTTCTTAGTTTGCTTGACTCCTTAAAAGTTTGATAGAACTGGGTAATAAAAAATTGGCATGATGATTCTATAGGCCAAGTTTGAAATCCAAATAGAGATAGTTTTTGGTAAAACGGATCGTCAAACTATTCTTTGGAAGCCCCTTTTTAGATCTGGATGGAAAATGAAGGAAAAGAGAAAAGACAACTAAAGGGATTGTGCCAATCATTTGGATGAAACATAAATATTTTCAAAGTTCTTTCTCTTTTTGCAGACATGGACACCTTTAAAGATTTAATATTAAAAAACGACAAAATTCCAGTGTTTATGATTCATCCTGAGCTTGCACTGCTATACTTAGTGCATCCATATGGTTGCAAGTAGGGCTGGTAAATGAACCGAGCAGCTCGCAGTTTGGCTCAGTTGGGTTGCCTATAGCTCGTTCATGTTCATCAAATGAGCTAGGCGAGGCGAGCAGCTCACATGATATAAATGAGCCAAGTACGAGCAATGGGTGTTCATCTCGGTTTGGCTCGTTTAGGCTCGTAGAAAGAAAATTTATATAATATGCATGTAGAACTTGTCATAAAAAGTGCGTTAGGGTAGGTGATTGGGTTGCATGGCTGTGTTATAAAAGATCGGGGCTCAAGTTTTGTTATTGACACTTTCCTTAAAAAGTGATTATTTTTTTAAAAAGATCTGGCTCGGGTTCAGTTCGCTTGGTTCGGGCTCGGCTTGAGCTTGATCTCTGATCGTCTAACCCGAGCCTGAGCCTGAGCTGGGTTCACTGGTAAACTAGCCAATCCCGAACAAGCTGTGTTCGGTTCGTTCAGCACGTTTACCAGCCCTAGTTGCAAGAATTGGTATTGCACTTGGGTGACTGCAAAGTTGACTTCTGAAAGAAGCGAAAGGCTGTCAGAGTTTGAAGGGAACAACTGGCAATGTCTCTCTAAACATTAATATTGTTGTTTATCTTGCTTGTTTGTTCCAGCATTTTTCTGATCTTGCTTTAGAGGGACTGAAACTTCACAAGTACAAATGGCCTCATTTAACAACTGATACTTTCTACTGTAATATTTGTGGGAGTAGACTTGAATGTTGAGATATTATTATTGTCTTTGAGTCAAAATTTTTGTGGTAGACCACTAAGAGTTAAATTAAACTACCTAACAGTTACATCCCTTTGTGCTTGAACGAATGCAACTTTTAATAATTTATTGAGTGCCATTGAAGGGAAGGGCTTTCGGTATCCTATGAGACTCACTTTTCTATGCTGTCAATTTTATTTTTGTTCATTATTCATAAATTTGATGCTATGTCACCTGAGTACGGGTGCGGGTACAGAGGGTACAACATGGGAATTCCAAAAAATGTGGGTACGGGGACATGGCTATATATATTAAATATCACATAAATACAAAATAAACTGAATATAATCTAAATATATATGCTATATCTAAAATATATATTATATACTGAAAATATAATTATAAATTATAAATTGAATACAAACTTGTATGTATGGCGGGTAAAATGGCATGTCCAGGTGTCAACGCATGTCGACACAAGTACGGAGGGCAAAATGGAATGTCCCTGTGACATAGATTTGATGGATTGGCACTTTTGCTTCATGGTATTTCATTTATTATGCAGTCTATTTTTGTTTTAAACTTTGTCATCTTGTTAGAATAGATCAAAAGTTGATGCTTTTAGCATGCAATTCAGATATATGAAATTGGTGGTGGATCAGGAACATGCGCAAAGTGTATCATGGACTACATGATGTTGAACGCCCCTTCAAAAGTTTACAGGAATATGAATTACATGTGAGTCTTACCTTTTCTCTCACAAAATTACATGCAAGTCTTTATCATGGAACTGAATATAGTCTTTCTGTGGTTCATATGTTGCATTCAATACTAAATTGAAATACTTTTGTGTCACTAGAATGTTGAAACACATTTTGTGTTGTGTGATTGCTTTCGTTTTTGACCAATGGTAAGAAGGAATATTTCCGCCTCTTGACTATATGTGTAGGTATGTGTACATGCACGTGCATGTATGTATGTAATCTATTGTAGTACGAGATACCTTATCATGCACATTGTACATGCACGTGCATGTATGTATGTAATCTATTGTAGTACGAGATACCTTATCATGCACATTGTTTTTGTAAATTTATTGTTCAAAACTTATATCTAGCCTTTCATACATTTTAACAAGGTATATCAGGCTTTATCTATTTTTTTTCCTGATAGATCCAATCAAAGACAGTAGGTCATAAGTATAGTATTAAGACATGCCTGTCTATAAAAGCCGTAACATTTTCGACTTGATCAGATATGAATTGGTACAAAGATAAATTAACACACACTGCGTGTGTGTGCATGTCTACATGATTAGACATCATGATTTAATTGTACGGTTGATCAGCTATGCATACATTTTAGTATCAATTTACTTTTTGGCAGAGAACTAGTTCTTTTCTTTTTCAATTTCCTTTCTTTGGTCTAAAGAAATGACCTTAATAATCAAATTTCAATCTGTCTGATGTGCTTCTTTCATCTATTGTTTCTTGGGAACATTTTCCGTCCATAATCACCTTGTGAAAAAAAAAGTTGTGTTGCCTTAGTTTGTAGTGTGACTAAAAGCTTTTTAAATACTAGTAGCACTGAACAATTCTTGACAAGCACCAAATGTGTTATTTATTGAGTTGCTCTCTTTTATTTATTTGCTTAGTATAAGTTATCGTATTTCCCTTTTAATGATGTGGCATTTTGTATGATACACTTTTGATATCATTCACAGCATCTGAAATTTGCAGATCTGTGGAGATTAGTCCAGCACTTGCAGAGAAACAGATTGAAACTATTGGTGAAGTGAGGAGTCATTTATCACATTTCCGAGTTGAATGCCGGGATGCTGCTGATAGAAATGGATGGGGTATGCAGTGATTTGATACTCACTTATATCTTCTTAGTCCATTATGTGTTTAGTTGCATCTCTTTCTTTCACTATAATATACAAACAGTTGTTGGTATGTCTGTGTTATGTTGGCTCTTCTCTCTAGAAGTCATTTGTTCATGCTATTTTGTTTCAGGTGACTAATTATACTACTATTTAGGGATGTTTTTGTTAAGATATATGTATTGTTGGGTATGTATTTTCATACCAAAGTATACCTAAGTGTACTTGTATATACTTTTTCCCTTCGTATATCTTTTGAATTTTATTTTGTATTCTAGGTATATCTTTGATATACTTGTGAAAATCTCTATAAAAAGAGATTTTGTGTATAAACACAATGCTAGAAACACGAAGTATGCACAAAGGCACAAAGGAGAACTCTCACAAGTGCACAAAGGCACAGATACACATGCACAAGAGCATGAAAAAGTATCAACTTAAATATATTGGGTCCCAAGAGGGGTTTTACAAAAGCATACAAAACCTAAAGGGGATCACCCCTATTTATAAGACCATGGAGTCATGAGGGGGCTCCAATACATACGTTGGAGCCCCTCCAACGGTTAGAAATGTAACCGTTGGAGGGTGCTCCAACCTATGTATTGAGCCCCTCCATTTTACATCATTATGAAATGACAAAAAATAAAAAAGGAAATACAAAAAGAAAATTAAGAAAACAAAATACAACATATTCTCAAATGAGAATATGCGTAAAATATGTAAATTTGCATAAATACCCTTATTGGGTTTGAGATATATATTTATATATATACTTAGATAGATACATATATATATATATATGTATATGTATCTTTCTATATATATATAAATATATATAAAAGATACACTACATTTTAATACCACTCCTCAAACTTAGGGTGACACAACCGAAAGTTTGCTAACAAGGAAGTTAAATCTTGGAGAGCACAACGCCTTAGTGAAGAAGTCTGCCGGTTGATATTCTTCTTGAGGTTTAGTGGGGTTAGAATTATTGTTGATCACAACCACTTCATTGTCACTGTTATATGTTGATTCATCATCACTAGAGATATCATCATCCCTAGATAATAAATCAAAAAGAAAGGAATAGTCGACATTTTCTAAATGAGATTCATTTTTTTTCAAAACCACTATCATTTTCCAAAAAACGTTACATTCCTTGAGAGATATAACTTATCATTCTTAGTATCATAACATCAAAATCCTTTTTGGATTTCAGAATAGCCAAGAAAAGCACAAGGAATAGCTTTTGGTGAGAATTTATCATTTTTATCTGTAAGGACAAAGCACTTACAACCCAAAACTCTCAACTTATTATAATCGGGTTCTTTTTCATATAGAATCTCAAAAGGAGAGACTTTATCTAGATTTTTGGATGGAAGGCAGTTAATAAGATAAACGGAAGCAAGAGTCACCTCGGCCCAAATTTTTTTTGGAATACTTTGGGAAATAAGAAGGGTTCTAGTCTATGTCACACGAACTCGGCTAAAGGTTTGCCGCACCCGCGTCGACACGCACGGACTCGGGTGCGGACTCGGACTCGGCCCGGACTCAGTCAACGCCGAGTCGGACTCGGTCAACGAGTCCGGGCGGAGTCCATCCACATTTTGGACTTGGTCAACATTGACCGAGTCCAAAATTGTCCATTTCGAGTTTTAAATTATGTTTTGGATCCGGGTCGGGTCGGGTCCAAACCCGACCCAAATCCAATTTTTTTTGGCAGCCGAACCCTAAAAGGGGTTTATCGACAGGGAGAGGGGCTTACCCTCTCGATTTTGCCTCTCCCCCTCAGCCCCTGCAGCTTTCTCCTGCACCCACGCCGGCGATCCGAACTCTGGCGACAGGCAACCATCGTCTCCCCCTCCGTCAGGTATGTCGACCCTCCTGCACCCTCTGCTCGTAGCCTCCCTCCTTGCACCCTTTGCACGCAGAAGAGGGGCTCGGCCCCCCTCCCTGCACCCTCTGCTCGCAGGGGAGGGGCTCAGCCCCTCCCTGCACCCTCTGCTCGCAGAGGAGGGGCTCGGCCCCCCTCCCTGCACCCTTTGCACGCAGAAGAGGGGCTCAGCCCCCCTCCCTGCACCCTCTGCTCGCAGGGGAGGGGCTCGGCCCCCCTCCCTGCACCCTCTGCTCGCAGAGGAGGGGCTCGGCCCCCCTCCCTGCACCCTCTGCTCGCAGAAGAGGTGCTCGGCCCCCCTCCCTGCACCCTTTGCTCGCAGAGGAGGGGCTCGGCCCCCCTCCCTGCACCCTCTGCTCGTAGGGGAGGGGCTCGGCCCCCCTCCCTGCACCCTCTGCTCGCAGGGGAGGGGCTCGGCCCCCCTCCCTGCACCCTCTGCTTGCAGAGGAGGGGCTCGGCCCCCCTCCCTGCACCCTCTGCTCGCAGAAGAGGGGCTCAGCCCCCCTCCCTGCACCCTCTGCTCGCAGGGGAGGGGCTCGGCCCCTCCTTGCACCCTCTGCTCGCAGAGGAGGGGCTCGACCCCCCTCCCTGCACCCTCTGCTCGCAGAAGAGGGGCTCGGCCCCTCCAATATTCCCTGTTTTATTAACTTTATTTTATTTACTTATTTAATTATTTTCTTTTCAGTTTTCACTTTTCAGATATAATGGCGAGTTCTAGCGGTAGTGTCAATACATTTGGTTCAAGTTCTAACTCCGAATTAGAAGTTTCTCAACCACTTTGGAGGCTTGTGACAAAAGGGATAAAAGCTAGTAGTGGTGGTGGTGGGAATGTGCAGTTTCATTGTAATCTATGTAAGACTGTTTTCACAGGTTCTTATACGCGTGTGAAAGCACATCTTTTGCATATTCGTTGTTAAGGAATTAGGGCATGTTCTGGGGTTGACAAAGACATGTTAAAGCAATTAAAAAAAGATGAAGAGGAAGCTGAAAAGAAGAAAATTGCAGAGATGAAAAGCGATTCGATTAATTTGTCTTTTCCTACTGCTAGTGATATACAAGAAGAGCTTTTAAAGAAAAGAAAGATGGCAAGCAATAAAACAATACAAGCGTCATTCAAAAACATGGCAAGAGCAGAAATTGATAAAAAGATTGGTCGATTCTTTTACTCAAGCTCAATTCCTTTTAATGTAGCTAGAAGTCCATACTGGAAAGATATGATTACATCTTTGGCTAATTGCAATTTGAGTGGTTATGTACCTCCTAGTTCAGAAAAACTAAGAACAGTCATTCTTGCAGAGGAAAAAAATAGAATTGAAGACTTGCTAGAGACCCAAAAATTTGCATGAAAACGACATGGAGTGTCGATTGTTTCTGATGGGTGGACTGATATACAAAGGCGACTACTGATAAACTTCATTGTTTACTCACTTAATGGGCCAATCTTTTTGAAGACTGTTGATGCATCTGGAGAGTATAAAGATGCTGAATATTTAAAGAGATTATTTGTTGAAGTGATAAAAGAAGTGGGTGAAGAAAGTGTGGTGCAAATCATTACTGACAATGCTCCAGTTTGCAGTCGTGCATGAATGAATTTGGCAAGTGAAGATACATATTCACATATTTTTTGGACTCCTTGTGCAGCACACAGTTTAAATTTGGCACTTAAGAGTATATGCAATCCATCAAAAGATGATGCACATGCACATGAAATGTGCTTATGGATTGAGGAAATAGAGCATGATGTTCGAAATATTAGAAATTTTGTTGTAAACCATCATCATGCCCTTTCTATATTTAATAGGCATTCTGATCTCAAGTTACTGAAAGTTGCTGAAACTCGTTTTGCTTCTCTAATTGTTATGATAAAAAGAATTAAGCAACTCAAGAAT
Source organism: Nuphar pumila (assembly GCF_984573655.1). Lineage (NCBI taxonomy): Eukaryota > Viridiplantae > Streptophyta > Magnoliopsida > Nymphaeales > Nymphaeaceae > Nuphar > Nuphar pumila. The sequence goes on from NC_143255.1 coordinate 119,038,287, forward strand.
GCATTGATGATGATGGTGGCTGATCAAGATTGGGATTTTTATCGTACTGAAGATGATGTCAAGGCTCAAGCTATCAAAAAATGCATCTGTGATGATTTTTGGTGGGATAAAATTACATATTTTGTTGAATTTACAGAGCCTATTTGGGAAATGCTGAGAGAAGTTGACAGAGATGTACCCATGCTTCATAGAATTTATGAAATGTGGGACAATATGATTGAAAAAGTTCAAAGTATCATTTTTAAACATGAGAAGAAAGATATTGCACTTGATGATTCAGAATTTTACAATCATGTACATTCAGTTTTAGTGAGAAGATGGGATAAAAGCAATACACCTTTGCATTGCATGGCACACTCTCTCAATCCAAAATACTATGCAAAAAAATGGTTGACAGCAGGTGTTGGTCGTGTTTCTCCAAATGAAGATCCTGAGATATCAAGAAATAGAATGATATATTTGAGAAGAGTTTTTAATGATCCTCACATGTTTAAGGTTGTAAATAGTGAGTTTGACAAGTTTTCTACTGGAAGATTTGATTCTTTAGCAGCACTTGTGGCAATGGACGAGGAAGATCCCCTTAATTGGTGGGCAACATATGGATCAGAGACACCAAATCTGCAACGTCTTGCAATGAAGTTGTTATCCCAACCTGCTACATCATCTTGTTGTGAAAGAAATTGGAGTACATATGCTCAAATTCACAACATTAAAAGAAACAAACTCACCAGTAAAAGAGCAGAGGATTTGGTATATGTTCACTCAAATCTACGATTAATTTCTCGCCGGATCAAAGAAGAGTATAGGTACTTTTTTTTCTTTGTATTCAAAGTTTGTATTTAAATATTTCATATTTGTATTCAAAGTTTTAAATTAGATACTAATATAGTGATTTTTTGATGCAGTTGTGGACCATCCAAGAATTGGGATGTAAATCCAGAAGATTTTGACTTGGAGGGAGAACATAATTTACATACTCTCAACATGGACTACCTTGATCCTGTTCTTCCTTCTAATTCAGACGATGAGGCAGATTTATGATAAGTTTTGTTGTTTATCACACTCACAAGCTTCTTTATGTGTTATATTTTGGTAAGTTTGTGTTGTTAAGAATTGCTTTTTTTTTTGCTTTAAAATTTACAATCTTTATGTGTTAATTTATTGTTATATATATAATTATAATATTTAAAAAATATATATTTATAATATATATTTTTTAATATATATATATATATATATATATATATATATATATATATATATATATATATATATATATATATATATATATATATATATATATATATATATATATATATAGCCGAGTCCCCGTGTCCAAATTTTTTGGAATTGCGCCGCACCCGTGTCGCACCCGCACCCGCACCCGCACCCATGTGACATAGGTTCTAGTGGTTTCAATGATATGCCTATGCTTCATTTTGGCCAAACCATTTTGTTGTGGGATCTTAGGACACGATCTTTGATGGACAATTCCATAATCTTCAAGATATTTTTTAAACTCATTAGAGAGATATTCACCTCTGAAATCAGTCTTAAATATCTTTAAATTACTATTAAACTGATTTTTGATCATCATATGATATGATTTAAAACATGAAAAAACTTCATGCTTATGTTTGAGAAAATATATCCAACAATATCGTGAAAAATCATCCACAAAAATCACATAATAGGTGAAACCTCCATTGGATATGACATGTGCCGGTCCCCAAACATCCGAATGAATAATTTCAAAAGGTTTAGTGTTTAACATAGATCTTTGTTCAAAAGGCATGCTTCTCATTTTTCCAAGAATGCAATCTTTACAAGAGAAAATACTTTTACAAAGATTCTTGACAAAATGCAAATAGGACAACATGGTAATGTTGGGATGACCAAGTCTTTTGTGCCAAACATTTATGTTTTTATGTTGGGTTGCATTACAAAAGGTGGTTTTAGGAATTTGAAGAGAGTCCATATAGTACAAGTCTTCCTTCCTAGAGCTTTTCCCAATCAACCTCCCGGACCGGTAATCCTGTATTAAACATTTATTAGATGAGAATTAAATGTCACATCCAAGGTTCGAGAGTTGAGAGACGGAAAGTAAGTTTAAATTCAATTTTAGTATAAATCTAATTTTAGGAATAAAGAAAGGGCTCCAACGTAGATTCCTCTTTTTGTGGTTGTGATGTAGTTGCCATTGCTAGTAATTTCTTTCATTTAGGACAAACCGGTTTGATATGACCCGGTTCCTTGCAAAAGTGACACACAATTTTGCTATAGTCCCTTCTTGTGCCTTGACCACCATTGGATCCTTGATTTTGGTTTTTAAAATGAGGAGGTTTATATGTCCTCAAGTTGTTGTCGGGCCTAGAAACAACATTTGCTCCATCACATTCTTCTTGATTTGTAGGCATTGCACGAACACTTGGATTTTGCTTGCTAATGCTCATACGAGTTTCCTCTCCACTTAATTTGGTAATTGAAAGAAAGGGGTACCCGATCTCTGTATTGGCCTGTCACGAGAGAGAGAGAGAGAGAGAGAGAGAGAGAGAGAGAGAGAGAGAGAGAGAGAGAGATTCCATAGAAAGTGCGTTAGTCGATTGTGGCTACGCATCTCATTCTATTAATATGTAAACATACAATTACTAGGGTACAGAAGTACCCCTTAATAACACGTTAATTTTACATTACACGCTGATTGGATCTGGATCCGATCCAATATGCAAAACGGGTCGGGTTGCGGGTCCTGCATAAATATGATGACTCCTTTTCAGCCTCCCTCAAGTTGTGCATGGTCCTGAACCATGAACAACTTGTCTTTCAGAAACCAAAATCTGTCCTTTGTCAACCCTTTAGTAAGAATGTCAGCAACTTGTTCTTCAGTCGGCACATACATGTGTTCAATCTCTTTATCTTCAACCTTTTTCCGAATAAAGTGTTGATCTATTTCAATATGCTTTGCTCGACTGTGGTGGATGGGATTAAAGGACATGTTGATGGCACTTTGATTGTCACACAATAGCAGCGACCGAGCAATCAGTTCTCCCATTTCTGTCAAGAGATGTCTTATCCACGTAGCCTCAGCCGTGGCAACAACCATCGATCTGTATTCAACCTCAGTGCTTGACCTAGCAACCACCTTTTGTTTTCTACTGCTCCAGGATACTAAGTTTGGACCAATAAAGCTGCAATAACCGGATACTGATCGTCGTTCATCTGGATCACCCGCCCAATCAGCATCAACATAAACAACGACCTCATGGCCCTCGCCTGGATCTAATTCTCTTTTCTTGTATACCAGTCCATCACCAACTGTACCCTTCAGGTAACGAAGTATACATTTGACTGCTTCCATGTGTGACATACGAGGTTCATGCATAAACTGGGATACCTGGTTAACCGAGTATACTATATCAAGTCTAGTAAAAGTCAGGTATTGCAACATGCCAACTAAGCTGCGATACTTGGTGGAATCTTCATATATATCCCCTTCCTTTGAACTCAGTTTCTGATGGATGACACTTGGAGTTGTCAACGACTTACAATCTGTCATGCTCGCTCTGCTGAGAATGTCCAATGTGTATTTGTGTTGAGTAAGGGTGAGTGTATCATTTCTTTTATTAACTTCTACTCCAAGAAAATATCGCAGCTCTCCTAAATCTTTCATCTTAAATCTCTGATTTAATAACTTCTTCACCCACTCAATGTGATTTTTACAGTTCCCTGTGATGATGATGTCATCTACATATATTAGTAGAAGGGTAGTGACACCGTGTTCATTGTGAATAAATAATGAGTGATCTAGAAGGGACCGAGAGAAGCCATGCCTTTGTATCTCTAGCAAAAAACTGTCGAACCATGAACGAGAAGCTTGTTTCAAACCATAAAGTGCTCTCTTTAACTTGCATACATATTTTTTGGCGTATTGTTCTGCATATCCAGTGGGTTGTTCCATGTATACCTCCTCCTTTAACTTCCCGTGTAGAAATGCATTTTTAACATCCAGCTGACTCAATGCCCATCCATGTTGAATGACTAGACTAAACACAACGCGAATGGTCCCCATTTTAACTACAGGACTGAAAGTTTCATCGAAGTCTTGTCCTTCCTCGTGTGAATCCCTTGGCTACAAGTCTAGCCTTGTACCTTTCGATGCTCCCATCTGGCTTATACTTTATCTTGTACACCCATTTTGACCCAACAACATTTCTGTTTAGTGGTCTAGGTACAATCTCCCATGTCTCACATTCATGTAATGCCTCCATTTCTTCATTCATTGCTTCTACCCATCTTCTAGAGCCCGCAACTTGATAGAACATGAGGGGCTCATCCTCTTTACTTATGGCGGTAAAAAACAACTGAAAATCCAATGAAATTTTTTTATAACCCACCTGTCAAGCGGATGTCGAATCCGTGAGGATCTTCTGGTATCCATCATCTGTGAAGCGGGATCAGATGGGTTCGTACTTGTATAAGAAATTAATGGGGGCTCTTTCTCTCGCCGGGTGTACACAATACCCTTATATCTTGTTGGTTCCAAGTCATGTGTAAGAGTCTCTTCCGTTTGAGTTTCATTGGTTGATTCCTCATGTGTTTCCTTCTGACAGCAATTTGCCGAACAATCTACTTTACTATTGGAAAAGAGTTCTGAATTTAACCATGGGTAGTATACCTCAACGCTGGGGCTTGAGTTATCAGTGTGAAGGGTTGAATTAGCAGTCTGATCATCAAAATTCATTTCATCGAAAACTACATTCCTTAATATTTTGACACGCTTGCTAAAGGGATCATAGCACCTGTACCCTTTGTAGTCTTCTGCATATCCTATAAACCTACATTTTAAGGCTTTATCCTAGAACTTGTGCCTTTGTGAGCTGTCAATGTGAACATAACAAACAGACCCAAACACATGTAATTCATGATAATCAGGTTGTGTGCCAAATAGAGAAAAATATGGTGACTTATTCTCTAAGATATTCATGGGCAACCGATTTATCACATGAACTGTGGAGTGAAAAGCCTCAATCCATAATGATACAGGGAGATTGCTCCCGTGCATCATGCTCATTGCAGTCTCAACAATATGTCGATGCTTCCTTTCAGCAATCCCATTTTGTTGAGGTGTATGCGGGCAATACACTCTTCTCTTTATCCCATTATGATGAAGGTAACTAACAAAGTCACTCGAGGAGAATTCACCTCCTCCATCACACTGGAAATTGAGAATGTTGGCAGAGAAATGATTGTGAACAAAAGAATGAAATCTCTGGAACAATCCAAAGACTTCTGATTTGTGCTTCATAAAAAATATCCAAGTATAGCGCGAGTAACTATCAATGAAAATAAGATAGTATTTACTGCCAGAAAGAGAAGTAATTGGGGCATGACCCCAGACATTAGAACAAATGACCTCAAATGGCCTTGAAGCTCTTTTATTAATGGAAGCGAATGGTAAAATATGACTCTTACATAAATGACAACTATAACACTTTGTATCAACGACTTCTGAACTTAGACTGGACTTGGGAATGAGATTATTCAAGACAAGTTTTTCAATAAAATGGCGACCACAATGGCCAAGACGACTATGCCAAAGTCTTGGCTTATTATACTCAGAAATAGTAAATATAAAATCAGGATCAAAAAATTGACGTTGGTGAGGCTTCAAGGATGAATAGTTGGAATGAATGGAGGAAGGAGGATCTTCTTGGAAGATGTACATGTTGCCCCATCGTTTTTCTTCAGCGAATGTCTTCCTCGTGCGAAGATCCTTGACATAAACAAAAGCAAGAGTAAATTCAACTGAAGCATTAGCATCATCAACGAGTTTTGAGACAGAAACAATGTTCTTTTGAATGTTAGGTGCATGAATGTAACTTGAAAGTTTAAGAGAGGACTTTGACATGGGTATAATGGCATTTCCAATATGTGAGATTGAGTGATGAGATCCCTCTCCTGTGACTATGCTATTTTTACCGACATAAGGTGTAAGAGTCAAGAGTTTACCTGCATCACCTGTGACATGAGTAGCTGCTCCAGAGTCGACATACCAAATGCCTTTGTCATTTTGCTTCATGTTCAATCCTGCCAAGGCTGCTAGCAGCAAGTCCTTAACTTCTCCATCCTTCCTAGCCTCTGCTTGTGGGGCTTTCCCTTTGTTTTGAGGATTAAACCAACAATTTGCTTTAATGTGCCCTTTCTTGTTGCATAGAAAACAGGTAGGGATGGGTCTCTGTCCTTGCACATTGGGTGTTGGAAGTATACCACGACCTCCATAGGTATTTCTCTCTTGGCCGCCCTTTCCTCGAAAAAAACTTCCTCGTCCTCGACCATAACTCATTCCCGTAGCTAGTACATCTTGGATTCCTGAATGTCCATGAGAATCTTCAGAAGATTCTTTCAGAGTCATGTCATAATGCAATAATTTCCCACGAAGATCTTCAAACTTTGAGAGTTCTGGTAAACACAGTAGGGTTGTTGTCATGACATGATATTCTGGCCCCAATCCGCTCAAGGTTTGTTGCACCTTATCTTTTTCACTGACAAGACATCCAACAACAACCAGCTGATCTGTGATGCCTTTCATTTTGTTCAGGTATTCCATAATAGACATGGAATCTTTCTTCATCATTTGAAACTCTCGCTTAAGAAACATAATTCTTGCCTCAGAAATTTGTGAATATGTTTGAACTAACTTATCCCACAACTCCTTGGCCGAACAATCATCAGGAAGGGCAACAAGAACTTCCTGTGCGAGGGTTGAAGTAATGTATGCCACTAGCGATTGATCTCTCTTCATCCAAGTAACATATTCTGGATTCCTGTGAAGAACAATAAACTGTTCTCCTTTACCATCCGTTTTTTCTTGTGAAATGTATTCTGGAGGCGGAGGAACCGATCCATCCAGATGACCGGAGAGGTCCTGACTCTTTATAAATGGGATGATCTGTCTTTTCCAGGTTAAAAAATTTGAGTTATTCTGTTTCTCAGAGACTAGTTGACTGAGAAAGCTTGAGGACAGGCATGACTGCACATGAGTAAAATCCATAAAAAAAACTGAACTGACACTTAGGTATGAGAGGTAAAGGTAGAGGGCTCGGCGAATAGGGCACTCCGCGGCTAACAGAAAATCAGAAAAAAAAAACAGAGAATAATGTATTGAATCACAATAATCGAGCCAAGAAAAAACACACTAAACAGCAGAGAAAATAGTTTCAGAGCCCACGAAACAGCAGAGATGTATTGAATCAGCAGAAGAAAAGAGGTCGTCTGTCACCGTGAAATATTTTCAGAACCCACGAAACAACAGTTGTCTGTCACCGTGAAATATTTTCAGAACCCACGAAACAACAAAGGGTACAATAGAGGATAAGAGGTCACCGTGAAAGATTTTCAGAACCCACGAAACAACAGAGGACACAGCAGAGGATAAGAGGTCACCGTGAAATATTTTCAGAACCCAAGAAACAGCAGAGGATCCGTGATCGTGATTCAAAAAGGAAGAAAACCACAGTAATCGAGCCAGCAAGAGGTCGTCTGTCACCGTGAAACCGAGGTCGAGGTCTAAGAGGTCTATCACCGTAAAGCTGAGATCGTATGTCACCGTGAATAGGAGATTGAGATCTGTCACCGTGAAACCGAGGCAGCTCTTCACTCCCAGTCGTCACGCTGCTTTGATACCATGAAAGAAAGAGGTACCCGATCTCTGTATTGGCCTGTCACGAGAGAGAGAGAGAGAGAGAGAGAGAGAGAGAGAGAGAGAGAGAGAGAGAGAGAGAGAGAGAGAGAGAGAGAGAGAGAGAGAGTGCGTTAGTCGATTGTGGCTACGCATCTCATTCTATTAATATGTAAACATACAATTACTAGGGTACAGAAGTACCACTTAATACCACATTAATTTTACATTACACGCTGATTGGATTTGGATCCGATCCAATATGCAAAACGGGTCGGGTTGCGGGTCCTGCATAAATATGACAACTCCTTTTCAGTAATGACATCTTCAAGAGAGGGAGATGTGAAGGAGGATAGTAGAGAAGATCTTATTTGTTCAAACTCGGGCCTTAGCCCATTCAAAAAGTTAAAAAATCAATCTTCTTCTAATTGTGTATGACGAAGCTCTATGGCTTCACCACTCCACTTGGGTTCGAGCATAACAAGTTCATCCCAAATGGAGGAGAATTCATAAAAGTACTCCCTTATAGTCATCTCCCATTAAAAAAAGGGTTAGCGCCCTCTTTTGTAGGTAATACTTATGCGACAAGTCCCTGGAATCTATGTCACATGGGTGCAGGTGCGGGGATTCAACACTTCCAAAAAACCCGGGTGCAGGGGTGCGGCAGGGGCAAAAATGTAATATATATATATATATATATATATATATATATATATATATATATATATATAGAGAGAGAGAGAGAGAGAGAGAGAGAGAGAGAGAGAGAGAGAGAGAGAGAGAGAGAGAGAGAGAGAGAGAGAGAAAAGGGGGTGGGGGTTCCCCCGGCGCGGGTCAGGGTTCGGTTTTTTGCTGGGGTGTTTGTTTGAAGACTTGTTACCCACGTTCTGCTTGTTGTGTTTTAGCTCAACAAGACAAAATTGATGAACCAAAAGGATTGGCAATCTGATCGACCGAGCCTGCTGCGTTCTGCTGACTGTCATGATTCAATCATGTCTGAAACTCCCTGGTCTTTATGAAAAAAAATATAAGCGAAAGGTTTGATGTGGTTTGTTGGAGAGTCTTCACGAGGCCTACGGCGCCACTGCCACGCCACTGCCTAGGGTTCTTCAAATTTCATTTTATATATAGTTGCACACAGATGACAGCTAAAAGAAATTTATTGGATTTGACATGTGGAAAAGAGAGGTCTACAAGGCTACGGCTAGAGCACCCATCTCGTCAGGAGAAAAGTGAATACTAATAGCCACCAAGGCTCTACCACCACCATTATCATTTATTATGGAGAGAGAAAATCCTTGACGAAAAATGATCTGGTTGGTTGAAGCATAAAGACTTCAAAAGGCTCTTGAATTTTGGTTTTAGTTTTTGAGGAAGGTGGATCATCATTTCCAAGTTAACAGTATGTTTTCCAATGCTGTGAATTAATTGTTTGGAGGCAGGAATAGCATGGGATGCCAACAAAGCTCGTCAGATGTTGTGGACACAAGTGCCCTTTATAAAACAAGAGCAGCAACAACAAGCAACTGTCCAATTTTTTTTTTTTTAATTCTACAACCCATTTCGTAGGGCAATTTTTTTTTTTAAAAAAATCCAAACAAAAATGGACCGAAATGACCTTGGGTGCGGTCAACGCACCCATGATCGGGTTGACCGCACTCGGTGCCGCACCCGCACCCGCACCCGCCTCGACGCGGGTGCGGCATCCTGCTAGCCGAATCTCTGTGACATAGCCTGGAAGTGTACATCTTCTTAAGGTACTCCCACGCTTGAGAAACTTTTTAAAATTTTATAATGTTGGCGTTGATTCTAGTCTCAATGGAGGAAAAGATTCAAGACAAGATCTTGAAGTTCTTCATTTTTCACTCATGTTTTCTACTATACTCCTCAAGAGCCTTAGTTCTTTCATCTCCCTCAAGAATTTTGATTTTTCTTTCTTTAATCAAAGTAATTTTAGGCTCCGGTTCCGGAATCGAGCCTTGAACATAACCCTCAAACTCTTTTTTTTTAATGTGAGCTTTCATATTTCTGGCCCACACGTGATAATTGGAGTCATTTAGCTTGAAATCTATGTAACAGGGATTCGGCTAGCAGGGTGCTGCACCCGCGTCGACGCGGGTGCGGCATCGGGTGCGGTCAACCCGACTCTGGGTGCGTTGACCGCATCCAGGGTCATTTTGGTCCATTTTTTTGGATTTTTTTTTTAAATTTTCCTTATGAAATGGGCTGCGGGGGGAACCCCCGGACCCCTCCTTATATATATATATATACATTTTTTTTTTTTGCATTTTTGCCCCTGCCGCACCCAGGTTTTTTGGAAGTGCCGAATCCCCGCACCCGCACCCGCACCCATGTGACATAGCTTGAATCCAAGAGAAAAATGGGAGTCTTTTTCACCCATTAGAGAGATAAGATGAGATAAAAGAGTACGTACCACAATAAGATTTTAAGTCTTGTTGTAGTAATCTTCTAAAATATTGGATGAAGAAGAGTCTTCACGCCATTTACCAAAAAGTTGAAGGCACGATTTCTAAGGCACTCAATATTGTGAAGAACCACACCAATTTCTGTCTCCAAGTGACCTTGCTCTGATACCATGTGAAAATCTCTATAAAAAGAGATTTTGTGTATAAACACAATGCTAGAAACACGAAGTATGCACAAAGGCACAAAGGAGAACTCTCATAAGTGCACAAAGGCACGGATACACATGCACAAGAGAATAAAAAAATATCAACTTCAATATATTGAGTCCCAAGAGGGGCTTTACAAAAGCATACAAAACCTAAAGGGGATCACCCCTATTTATAAGACCATGGAGTCATGGGGGGGCTCCAATACATACGTTGGAGCCCCTCCAACGGTTAGAAATGTAACCGTTGGAGGGTGCCCCAACCTATGTATTGGGCCCCCCCATTTTACATCATTATTAAATGACAAAAAAAACTCCGCCTGTGTAGTTATACACTGCCGGTCCCAAGCCCGGATAAAGGAGGAGGGTTGCGGTAGGCCTGTGACAGCCAGCATAAAAACTTTGTCATATCCTATGAAAATGAACCAATATGAGAATTTCGTTGGGGCGTTCCCTACTGAGCGACGCGCTGTACTCTCTAGGCCCGGAGGCAGTGATAAATGTGCAAGGGTTGCTAGGTCGTCGCCCAGAAGCGACGCGTCACACCGGCGCCCGGGTGTGGTGTCAAATAGGCAAGGGTTCCCTCACTTTGTTGGACGGGTGGGGGTAAAGAAGTTAGTCCAAGACCATAAAATTAGGTTAGCCACTTGGAATATAGGGTCTTTAACTGGTAAGTTGGTAGAGTTAGTAGATGTTATGTGTAGGAGAAATATTGATATTTTATGTCTTCAAGAGACCAAATGGGTAGGTGAGAAAGCTAAAGTGATAGAACCTTGGGGATATAAGATTTGGTATACAGGAATAAATAGGAATAGGAATGGAGTAGGGATTGTTATGAGTCGTCAGTTTATAGATAATGTAGTTGAGGTCCGTAGGAAGGGTGATAGAATTTTACTTATTAAATTAGTATTAGGTACGGATATTATTAATATTATTAGTGTTTATGCACCTCAAGTAGGTTTAGATGATTCCATTAAGCATCAATTTTGGGAAGATTTAGATGGAGTAGTACAAGAGACATCTTATGGAGAAAAGCTTTTCATCGGCGGTGACCTTAATGGACATGTAGGCATTAGTAGGGATGGATTTGAGAATATCCATGGAGGCTATGGTATAGGAGAAAGAAATGAAAGTGGAGAAAGGATTTTAGATTTTTGTTTGTCCTATGATATGATCTTAGCAAACACTTGGTTTAGGAAGAGGGAGTCTCACCTAGTAACATTTAAAAGTGGGGTTAATACGAGTCAGATAGATTTTTTCCTACTTAGAAAGAGAGATAGGGGTTGTTGCATCGATTGTAAGGTTATACCAGGAGAAAGTGTAGCTACACAACATAGAGTCTTAATTTTAGATCTTAGAATTAGACAATGCCGCAAAAGGGATAGACATAGGATAGATCCTAGAATTAAGTGGTGGGCACTGAAAGGAGCTAAACAAGGAATGTTTGTAGAGCAGGTAGTTAAGGAAGTTGATTGGTGTCTCGAGGAGGATTCAGAATCAATGTGGAATAAGATAGCGGGTGGTATGAGAAAAGTAGCTAAGGAGGTATTGGGTGAGTCTAAAGGCGGTGCACCACTAGGTAAGGATACATCATGGTGGAACGAGGATGTCAAATTAGCTATTAAGGTTAAAAGAGAGTGTTATAGAAATCTAAGTAAGAGTCGTGATAATGAGAATTTGGAGAAGTATATGATAGCAAAGAAGGAAGCTAAAAAAGTTGTTCGAAACGCGAGGGCTAAGGTATATAAGGAGGTTTATGACAAGTTGGATACCAAAGAAGGCGAGAAGGATATTTATAGGCTTGCAAAGATGAGAGATAGGAAATCGAAGGATTTGGGTATGGTTAGATGTATCAAAGATGAAACGCAAAGGGTTTTAGTCAAAGATGAGGAGATTAAGGAGAGATGGAAAGATTATTTTGATAAGCTATTTAATGATAGTCATGCTCAAGATCTTGGAGACTTCTCCATTCCTTTTCATGAGATAAATCGTGACTTCATGCGCAAGATTCAAAAGAAAGAAATTGCAGAGGCTTTGAAGAAAATGAAGTCAAGAAGGGCAGTTGGCCCAGATGGTATACCTATCGAGGCTTGGAAATGCTTGGGAGAGAAAGGTTTAGAATGGTTGACAAATCTTTTTAACTTGATTTGGCGAACAAATAAGATGCCTAATGAGTGGAGGAAGAGTACTTTGGTGCCTTTATATAAGAATAAGGGTGATATACAAGATTGCACAAACTATCGTGGTATAAAACTCATGAGTCATACTATGAAACTTTGGGAGAGGGTGATTGAGTCTAGGTTGAGGAAGGTTGTCATGATATCGGAGAATCAATTTGGTTTTATGCCTGGAAGATCAACTATGGAAGCTATACATCTTCTTAGACAACTTATTGAAAGATATAGAGAGAGGAACAAAGATTTGCATATGGTTTTTATTGATTTAGAGAAGGCATACGATAGAGTACCTAGGGACGTTCTCTGGTGGACAATGATGAAGAAAGGTGTTTCTCTCAAGTACATTAGTATAATTAAAGATATGTATGAAGGAGTAGTAACCAATGTCCGCACTTGTGGAGGGGTGACAACCAATTTTCCGATAACGGTTGGGTTACATCAAGGATCTGCTTTAAGCCCTTTCCTATTTGCGATAGTGATGGATGAGCTTACGAGATCAATTCAAGAAAATGTACCGTGGTGTATGTTGTTTGCTGATGATATTGTTTTGATTGATGAGTCTAGAGCTGAGGTTAATGCTAAGTTAGAATTATGGAGACAGACATTGGAAGCTAGAGGTTTTAAGTTGAGTAAGAGTAAGACTGAATATATGGAATGTCGGTTTAGTAAGCAACGAAGTAGTGATGGGAGTGTAGGGAAGCTTGGTGAGCAAGATATACCGGTGAATGATTATTTCAAATATTTGGGATCCATCATTCAAAAGTATGGAGAAATTGATGGAGATGTAAATCATAGGATAAAGGTTGGGTGGATGAAATGGAAAAGTGCTACTGGAGTGCTGTGCGATCGTAGAATGCCATTGCGGTTGAAGGGAAAGTTTTATAGGACGACTATTAGACCCGCTTTACTATATGGTACGGAATGTTGGGCTGCCAAGAGACATCATATTCAAAAAATGAGTGTAGCTGAGATGCGGATGCTTAGATGGATGTGTGGAAATACAATAAAAGATAAGATTCGGAACGAAGAGATACGTAAGAAGGTAGGTGTTGCACCCATTGAGAATAAGATGCGAGAGAATCGTTTACGGTGGTTTGGACATATTCGGCGAAGGCCTAATGATGCTCCAGTTAGAAGGTTGGAGAAATGGGAAAATATATTAGTTAAAAGAGGTAGGGGTAGGCCTAGGAAGACTTGGATGGAGATGATAGGAAAGGATATGAATGCTTTGAACCTCACCGAGGACATGGCGTTGGATAGAAATGATTGGAGGAAAAGGATTCATGTGGAAGACCCAAAATGAATTTCTTTTTTGGTTCATATCGCTGACCCCAATTGTTTTGGGATGAAGGCGTAGTTGTTGTTGTTGTTTGTTTGTTGTATTAAATGACAAAAAACAAAAAACAAAATACAAAAAGAAAATTAAGAAAACAAAATACAACATATTCTCAAATGAGAATATGCGTAAAATATGTGAATTTACATAAATACCCTTATCAGGTTTGATATATATATGTATCTTTATATATATATATATGTATATATATATATATATATATATATATATATGAAATATATAAAAGATACACTACATTTTAACAATACTAATCAAATGATTGGTCATTAGCCTAGGTATTTTATAGATTGAGTATACTTAATGTATACCGGTCCATTAGTGGTAGAATAAAAATTTTACTTTATTTATTTTTTAGTCATTTTTAAATGATTTTTTTGTTCCTTTTTTTAATTTTTTGTTGGTCAAAATATGTTGACCAATTTAGCCATTGGACTAGTCCCAACTGCTAGTTGGAAGAGGTCCAACTGCTCTTCCAACTAGCCGTCGGATCTCTCCCAACTAGCTGTTGTGCTAGTCCATCCTTTTTCTGCCTCTTCCTCTCTTATATATTGGTGAGTGTGTGCTTTGTAAACGTGAGATAGTGATGGGTAGTTTAGGTGTGTGTATGAGTGTGTTCGTAGTGAGGATAAAATGTATTTTGTATATTTTTTGATTAATAAAATTATTTATTTTTTACTCTTGATTCCAACTTTTGTCTATTTGGTGTTTATATCCAAATGCGTTATGCTATGGCATTTGGATTTCATTTCCTCATAGGATTTAGTATAATTTTTTACTTTTTTGCATCTTGGGTTTCGTGCCACTTTGTGACAGTTCTGGTCATAATGGCAGATGCAGATGCGTGCATGAAAGCTTGCACTCACATGCATCAATTATTTATATTGGCATGATTGCAGTGTCTATGTTATTGATCGATGGTCTAGTACTAGTTATTATACCTTTTTGACTATTCTATCATATTATAGTATTTGAAATTATTACCTGCAGTAACCAAAGCCAACACTGGGCCATGATTTTTACTTTCTTATGTTGTTTATCTTTTTCCCTTTATCAGTCTTTCTCTTTCAATGTTCAGTCCATTCTTTCAGAAATAAGAGGATCATCATCATTGCAGCTAATCTCCATGCGCAAGCAAATGTGTTAAGCTCAAATGCTACTTGCTACTTATTTGAGAGCATAACCACTTGAAACTATGGCTCGTTTCTTTGTCAAGTTCCTCATTCATGACTTCAAAATGCTTGATCACATCTTGAATTTGAACAGGATAGTAGTGTACATTATATATGTCCTTGTGAATCCTTAAGGGCATTATGGGTTCCCTTTACTTCTTGTATTATGTATATAATTTTTAGTTTTGAGCAATTATTCTATTAGTATCTGATCGATTTTGCTGTTCTATACTTTTGTCTCCCTGGTTTGTGCTTTGCATCTGAAATCATGTTAGTTTCCATTTCTATATTAGATCATCTTTACCTCTATGCTTCCACTGAAAGCGCATGCATTCACATGTACAACGGTGTTCATGCATGTGCACATGCACTTGAACCTATAAGCATAAA
This sequence comes from Nuphar pumila, assembly GCF_984573655.1. Lineage (NCBI taxonomy): Eukaryota > Viridiplantae > Streptophyta > Magnoliopsida > Nymphaeales > Nymphaeaceae > Nuphar > Nuphar pumila. Next base: position 119,053,690 of record NC_143255.1, read on the forward strand.
TAAACATTAAACATACAACTGGCATAGGGAAATGAGAATTTGTAGTCGAAGGTCGAAACCTTTGTCCATAACTAGCACGGTCATTCCCCTCCCATGATGGGAAGACAAAGCTTGGTGTCAAACTTTGCACTACTTTGGCTTGTTTTTCGCTTTATTTGCATCTTGATTGTTATGTAGTATTTATCATTTGATCCATTTAATAGAGTTTCCTCTTTGGTAGTTTTAATGGGAAAAGGTAAAAATGAACTTTTGCAAAAGAATTTTTTGATGTAGATGCCACCAATCTGTGGAGCACAGCTAGCATATGCCTCAGATTGCACTTTCTATTATCTTGAGACATGGCCAGTGTGTCATGTGAGGTATATCCTAGTGCATATTCCCAAGTAGGGCTTTGATTGTAATGTAGATAGTTCATGTATATATATTCTTGTTTGACATTTTCAGTTCTATGATCTTGTAACTTTTTATGATTTGTGTTTATTGATTTTCTGCATGATACTTTTCTTGTTTCTCTGCAAATGTGGTTTGCATGTCTATAGTTTCACCTATGCTACTAAACTTGTTTGCACAATGCAGGAAACGTGGACCCTCAACCTTGTTGGGTTATAATGCTTGAGGTAGTTCTCTAATGAATGTCACTCACTCTTGTTTAAAGTTAAATCTAAATCATATAATTTAGTTCACACTTATAGTCTTATTCTTCTATAAGACATATCATTTGGATAAAATCATCTGCGGATTGTTGACTATATTTCTTTAATGATGGTGGTGGAAACTGATGTTCTTTCCCTGTTCATATTATGTATTTCTTAAATAGGATCCTGCTTGTGAATCGACTTTGTCCTGCTTTGCATGTATTGTGAATAGTGGCTGACAAGTACATCTAATTCTGTCAGAAGAAGCTCTCCTCTTATCTCCAGTGGCTTGCAACTGTGATATATTTATGCAGGTTAATCTTTAAAAAGTAAAAGAAGAAGAAACAACCTTTAAAAAGTAAAAGAAATTTCCTATTTCTTTATGTTCAGTGAACATTTTTAGAGAGCTGATTTTCCTGTTCCTTGATGTCCTTATATCTAGCTGGCTTGCAATATATATGAACCCAATCTGGTTGAAGGTGATGCTGTATTTTTTACCTCATGTTGGTTAGGATTTTGAGAGACAATAATTTAGTTAATCGCAAACACTCAAGTTCTATATTTTTTGGAAAGGTGTTAATATTCGTGAAGGAGTTAATTTGACCAACTAGAATGTAGTCACTCTTTACACTAACAAAGGTCTGACACATTAGAAGAGCAGCCTCATGCTTTGGTGTATGTTTTCCAAATGATAATGGTTACTTACTAAGAAAGAAGTGGTGGATTAGGATGATTAAAATGGACAGGTTTCCAGCTCAGCATGTACTTGGAAGGATCAAATTAATAGAAGAAAAGGTTCAACAGATAAAGAGATCAGAGGTTGAGAGGCCCTAATGAGGACATTGAGCATGTGTTGTTACTTCTGTGGAGGGTACAAATATGAGTTGGATGAAGGGAAGGACACTAGTTGGTCAGTTGTCTTATGCCTCATTAATTGGACTGCTGACTTTTACTCTTTACTCTTTATATATATAGGATACTGGATCCATGCTAAATGAAACATTTTATTGGATTTCTGGTGCTTTTTCGAAATTCTGACCATACAGTTGTGATCTATATGTTTGTTTTTATAGGAATCAGTTCTTGGAGCATTTGATTCCGATGCATGGATATGTTTTTATAAGGTTTACAAAATCAATGGCCTACAATTTTATAAATTTTTGAGGCTTCAAATACACCATTTTTTCCATAAAAAATGCATGATCCAAGTGTCGATTTCTAGTAAATCAATCATGCTGAACACGGTCAGAATTTCGAAAAACCACAAAAAATCCAATAAAATGTTTCATTTAGCACCATGCCATATTTAGCACGGATCCTCTCTCTCTCTCTCTCTATATATATATATATATATATGCAGGTGCCTGCACACACACACGTGCAAGCAAGAATCAAGTGCACTGTCACTGCCCCCCCCCCCCCCCCCCCCCCCCCCAAAAAAAAAAAAAAAGGGGTTTTGCTCCACAGTAAAAGCCAGCAGTCCAATTAATGAGGCATAAGACAACTGACCAACTAGTGCCCTTCCCTTCATCCAACTCATATTTGTGCCCTCCACAGAATGTAACAAGACATGCTCAATCTCCTCATTAGGGCCTCTCAACCTCTGATCTCTTTATCTTTTGACCCTTCTATTAATTTGATATTTCCAAGTACATGCTGAGCTGGAAACCTGTCCACTTTAATCATCCTAATCCACATATATGGGAATGCAGTTGATTGCCTATAGCCATGGTCTTTGGTTTGGTTGGTTACTTGGCATCAAATCTCTTACCATCAACAAGCTTCAAACGATGCACCTATCTTTAGTTTAAGATGCACTCTTTGCCTTTTGAACAAGGAAATGTTTCCTCACATTTTTGTACATTGCCCATTGTTTGTTCAACTCTTTGATTTAGTTGCCATGTACTTAATGATGTTATCGTATGCACGGCTAAGTTGCAAGTTATTTTTAGATGATGCAGTCCAGGGGGAAGGTGTGGTAGGCCACTTTGTCTATTTTGCTCTTGTGATTTTAATGGGCCATTTTGATGGGAAAGGAATAATCTTATCTTCAACGATGTTCCTGAGAACTTGTCTCTTTCTTTATGCTTGAATTCACTATGAAATCCCGTAGAAGGGCCAACATTAGGTGGCTGGATGGAGATCTTATCTTGGCTTGGCTCCTGATGGGGAAAATAGGTTTCTCCCGCATCAAAGACTATTTTAGCAGCCAATGCTATTACTTGAATCTTATATCTCCTAGTGTGATTCATTGTCATTTCTTTAAATTTTATGAATATGAAGTTTTTCTTATGAAAAAGAAAAACAAACATTCAGAGTGATTCCATGTGCTTATATAAGCCATCCATCGAGTACAATACTTGCATATCTTGGAATTGCAGATGCATGAGTTTACATGTTATTTGTTGACTGAATCTTCAAACTCACTTTGCTTTTCCACTCATGTTGTTTTTACTTCATATTTGCTGCTCCTATTTTACCTCAAAATCTACTTGGACCACTTGTATTCAGTACATGAAATGCATGTGTGCATGCATGCACAGACGTGCACATGTGCACACTGTTTTGTTCTTTTCATTGTTTTTGTAAACTATATAGTTGTTGCCAGCTGATAATTTAGTTTCATTATGGAGTAGATCATGCCTATGCTATTCATTATCCTTACAGGTGCTTGACAATCTTCCACATGATCTTATATATTCGAAGGACCAAATTTCCCCCTGGATGGAAGTCTGGCTTGAAAAGCAACAAGACAGGTTTTCCCTCAGATGCACTCAGTATCTTGTGTATGCTAGAATTCCAACAATTAGAGATATAAGCTTGACTGTTCATACTAGCTTAGGGCTGACAATTTTTTCTTTATGCTGCTTTCTTTATTCTGGGTGTCTATTTCACCCCTTTCTTGTCTGTACATTCTTTTGAACTCCATTTCGATCATTCTGAATTGCCTCTCCTTTTTTCCTCAAATGCTAGCTTCTCTCTCTTGGAGCAATTTCGGCCATTGCAAGATCCACTGATCATGCGTTGCATTGATATTGTAAACATGAACAAAGAACCAAGTAACTTAGGAGGGAGAGTCATCTCAGCAGCTGCAAGAATTTGGTCAAAATTTTTTCCAAGTAACCGAAGAGCTTGGATGCCAACTGGCTGTTTGGTATTCTGAAAAAATCTTGCAACTTTTTTCATTTAGTTCTCTTATTTTCCTCATGTTGCTTTGCATGGAACACATGAACTTTAATTTTTGAAGTTGTCAATTCAGAAAATCTTTGATGCTTTACATTGGGCGTTACCAAAGATGTCGCTGATTGCTTCAGACTTTAGCTACCTTCCAGATGTGAAAATATCTGGTGAGAGGGCTCCTCTGGTATCAGTGAAGGTACTAAACTGAATTTTCCCTGCACACCAAATGGTTATTGACGGTCATCTAATTTATTTTTCATTTCATTGGTTTCCTATTGTCATGTGTGTGATCTGGGCTACAACCGTTGAGTGGGGTTCTTCCATTGAGTTTTTAATTGCAATTTTTGCTTTTTGTGTTTGTTAACGTCATTGGTGTCCTTGAAATCATACCCTAACTGGTTCCAAAAAGCATAGTGCTGGCATTTGCTTAATATGAACTTGCAGATTTTATAATCTATATTTTATTTAGTAACAAACATGTATAAGACAAATATCACAACAAATATCAATCTTGGCTATATCTCGGCAAGACACGATAATATAGGTTTAGTTGATAATTCTCAGGAAAAATTCCCTGCTTAAAATTTTTAAAATATAAAATAGCAGAAATAAGTAAAAAAATAACATGTTTGGATAATAAAATACACATATAATAAAAGAAACAAGTAAAAAATATAAAAGAAGGAAGAAAAACATAGTTAATATATAGAAAAGAATTAAAAAAGTAAAAAGTAACTCATAATATCATGCTATTATTGTGATCATGTTGTAATATTATTGTGATATATCATGACATATATAAATTTCTGATATTTTCAAAATATCATGATGTTTTTCCTTTAATCTCATTTTATGAATTTACAACCATATTATTGCTATATTTTCTAAATATCGCCTATATCTGTGACTATGAGTATAAGATCAATTCATGTTAGATGTGCTTTTAGAGGGAGATAAAATCAATAGCTCATATTGCACTAGAAGTTTATGAAAAAGGACCAAGTTTTTTCATTATATTAATTTGATCTAGAGCATGTGGTTTAGTAAATAAGCAAGGATAAACACATTGGGTCCAGAACTTCAGATTAAGTGAAAAACACTTGAAATGCGCTTTTTGTGTAGAGGCCTTTAGAGGAGAACCCACACACCCTAAGAGGCGTTAGCAATTTGGGTGTTGATTCATGCATAAGTGAGAGGTCTTTTGCAGATTTATCACATCGAATTAAAACTTATACAGTTATATACATCCAGAGCATGATTCAGTGGTTCTATATATACCCTAAGTTTTGTAAAGTTGAATGAGATAAAAGAATGTGTTGCACCGTAATCAAATAAAGCAAGTGTCGCTTGTCCAACCTTGCACCAAGTCGCCTTTCTTTAGTTGTTCAGCGGTAGTAGCATAAACTTGCCCCTGAACCTTCTTTTGGGCGACCTGTTGTTGTTGTTGGTGTTACTGCGGTTGTTGCTGCCTTCCTCCAGTGGTCTGCCACTATCCTCTTCTGTCAATTTCAAGCGTAATGACCGACTTTCTCGCAATAGTGACAAGTGCTCGTGTTACGGGGACACGATTGTCCTGGATAGAACACGACTGGTTCTACATCGGTGGTGGGCGGTTCCCTCGCTGTTGTTTCTGCTTCTTGTAGGGAGGTTGCCCCTTTCCTCTGGTGAATGGTGGCCTACAGATTCCACCCTTACCACTGGACTTGTTGTCCTTCGATATTTGCCGCTCCTCACTAAGAGTAGTGACCACTTCTATGACATCACTAAAGGAATTGGGTCCGTTGGTCATGTTCCATCTTTTTTGCGGATTCATGCATAAAGTTGTTGAGAGTCGCTATACCTTTGGTGAAGGTGCTTAGATTGGTTGACAGTGAAGACATATCAACTATGGGTTATCTTTATGAGGCCATGAATAAGGCAAAAAAAGCCATTAAAGATAATTTGAAATTATGAGTCTTGTGGACGCCATGCATAATGAGTGAAGAGAAGGAAGAAAAGAAGGAAAGAAAGAGGAAGGGAAAGAAGGAAAAAGGAAGCAAAGAAGGAGGAAGGGGGTCTCAGTGGTCGCTCTGCAACAGTGGAAGAAAGAAGGAATGTGGGAAGGAAGAGAAGAAGGGAAGAAAAGAAGGGAATAAAAGAAGGGAATAAAAGAAGGAAAAAAAGAAAATAAGGAAAGAAAGAGGAAGGGGGGTCTTAGTTGCTGCCCTGTTACAGGGGAAGAAAGAAGGAAGGAAAGAAGAGAAGATGGGAAATAAGGAAGGAAGGAAAGAAAGCGGAAGGGAAGGAAGAAAAGAAGAAAAGAAGAAAAGAAGAAAAGAAGAAAAGAAAGAAGGGTCTCAGTGGCTCCTTTGCTTTACATCTATTTTTTTTTTAAATCTCAAGATTTATTGGAAAACCTATTATATCCCGATATTATACCTCGCCGAGATATAACCGATACCAATATTTGTGACTATGCTCTCTCTCTCTCTCTCTATATATATATATATATTAGTAATGCACTAGTTCTGCCCAGTTTTCTCGTTTTGCCCTGTTAGGCCCATTCAAAATTCATTGTTTTTAGTATTTTTTCTCACATCTAACACCACAGATGCGATCTATAGGTTTTGTTTAATGAGAACGAGCTTTTTGATCACCAAAATCTGACCTGTGTACTGGTTTTTTCAATGATCCAAAATCAATGGCTATGAAGGCATCAATTTTTACCGGCTCATAAAAATACCATTTTTTGTCAAAAGAACATGATCCAAGAGTCGATTCCCACTAAATTGAGCATGCTAAACACATCTAACGGTTCAGATCTATCATAAAACACTTCAAACTATAGGGCCTAACGGGGCAGAACGAGAAAAGAGGGCCTAATATGTTCAGTTCTTATATATATATATATATATATATATATATATATATATATATATATATATATATATATCAGTGTTGTTAAAAACGCGCCTCAAGGCGCAAAAAGCGCGCCTCGCCTCGAGGCGAGGCCCTTTTCGCCTTGAGGCGCACTTAAAAAGCGCAACAGCCTCAAGGCGTACGCCTCATGCGCCTTGAGGCGTACGCCTTGAGGCGAGGCGCGCCTCAAAGTGAGGCGCGCATTAAAAGTCGGATGGCCCGGACCCGAGTTCGACCCGGATCCGGGCCCGTATTCTCGAAAGATCGAGAACCTGTGTCTTTAAAAAAGACACAGGCGCTTCGGGGCGAGGAAAAGCCCTCGCCCCTTCTCTCTCCACTCCATCCCCTCTCGTCCACCGCCACTGCTATCGCCGGCCACCACTCGCCGCCGGCCACCACTCGCCGCCGGCCACCACCCGTCGCCGATCATCGCATCTTCCACCTTCTTCTTTCCTCTGCTGAGATACCAGATGTCAAGTTCCAGGAGCTGGTCGACGCCATCGCGCCCGAGCTAGGCAGGCAGGACGAGTTGCTCCGACTCTTCAGGGCCTTCGACCAGGACGACAACGGCTACATCATCGTTGCCGAGCTGGCTCGGTCGATGGCCAAGATGGGCCACGCGCTCACCCTGCGGGAGCTCACCGAGATGATCCGGGAGGCCGACTCCGACGGCGACATTGTCATCAGCTTCCCCGAGTTCGCGTGCGTGATGGCCAAGTCCTCCGCCCTCACCGATTCCCAACCCTGAACTCAAACCGAAAAAAAGATGGATTTTTGTGGGGACCGTTTATCTGGACAGTGAAGATCTACCGATCGATTCAATGGGTCTGATGATCATATCATCGCATGATGATCTGATTGCCTAACAAGAAAAGGGCATCTGATGATCTGAGCTCAGTGCATCAGCACTCATGTCGTCAAAATGAAATGGTTTGGGGGAACTTCCTGTTCTTTTTTGGGCAGTTACATTCTCATTATTTTTGAGTGGTGAAACGCTGTTAAAACTACATGTCATGACCAACTGCGTCTTCATTTCCACTCCAACATGGGCTCCCAAACAAGTTTTGCCTCAGCCATGGCCCCATGGGGTGGGGCTTAATTCCAAGAATATTAGTAATAGAAGAAATTCATGAATCCATATATATGCAGGTGATTGATTATATCGTGCTTATGACCTTGTGCTGTACACTACATTTTCAACTGTCATATTTTCAACTCACTTTTCTTATCATCGTGCATGTGCTGGTCGGTGGCAATTTAAATAAGTTTGAACAATGCATCAATTTTAGAAAATTGCTTCTTAATTACAAAAATCCGACAAAAGATTGATGTTTAAATTATTCCTTGACATCAATAAAGCATTTCTTATTTATTTATAATTTTAGATCATTTTTATAGTTTTTTTTAAGTTTAAATTTTTTTTTTGAGGCTTACGCTTTGCGCCTCGAGGCTTACGCCTCGCCTCAGATTTTGGTGGAGCGCCTCGCTACGCCTCAACGCTTTTCACAACACTGATATATATATATATATATATATATATATATATATATATATATATATATAGAGAGAGAGAGAGAGAGAGAGAGAGAGAGAGAGAGAGAGAGAGAGAGAGAGAGAGAGAGAGGATTATCCTGCCCTTGTTTCGTCATATCACTGTTAGGACCTTCCAAAAATCATAGTTTTTAGATGTTTTATGTTTGATTTGAGCTGTTAGATGTGTTTGTGATTGTTGTTGAATAGAGAACGTGTAATTGATTAAGCATCTTTATGCACAGATGTATATTTTAAAGAGGTAAAAAAAATCACCGATTGATGTCATACTAAAATTTCATGATAAAATGTTCAATTTTTTACATCAAATCAATTTGAAACAAAGATTGTTTCATAATAAATAAATATTGATAAACGCATCTCATGGTTCAAATTGAGCATAAAACACCTAAAACTTTGATATTTGGAGGGTCTTAACGGTGATGCAAAGAAAAAGGGGACAGGATGAACCCCATTCTCATATATATATATATATATATATATATATATATATATATATATATATTATATGTGTGCGTGCGCGTGTGTGTGTTTGAGTAAAAAACATTGGCATACATGTAAACAACAAAAATAAAAAAGAACAAAAAAAAGGAGAAAAATGAAGAAAAAAGAAAAGAGTGGAGGGGCGAGAGGAGGAGGAAGAAGAAGAAGAAAAGAAAAAAATAAGGAGAAAAAAAGAAAAAGAAAAGAAATGAAAAGAAAAGAAAAGAAAAGAAAAGGGAAATAAGAAGAGGAAGAAAAAGAAAAGTCGGAGGGGTGAAAGGAAGAGGAAGAAGAAAAAGAGAAGAAAAACAATGGTAAAAAAGAAAAGCAAAGGAAGAAGAAAAAAGGGAGAGAACAAAAAAAGGAAGCTTTTGGGGAAGGAGGAAGAAGAAAAAAAAATAAAGGAAGGAGACAAAAAAAATGATAACCATATTCCTACGGCCTAGGTGGGGATAGCCTAGGTGCTGCCTAGACCCATAATCCTAGGCAGTGTGGCTAGCCTGCCTAGGCGCTGCTTTTGACAACTAAGCCATTAAGACCATGCATGGACAATTTCTTCTTTCTTGATAATTCCTCACTCTAAGGTAATCTAGCATAGGCAGGGAAATGATGTCTCCATACTAGTTTGTCATTGTCATGAAGTGCCTATCCAGAATAATCCTTTTGGCTACTAGAAGTTGATGTCCATTTAAACTTTCAATGGAACTACACATTCCTTTTTTTTATAGACGACACCTTATTCCTTATTTCAGATTTCTAATCTTCATCTTATTATTTATTATAACTAAACTGACTAAAAAATTATGACTATAATAAATATATATTTTGCTAACTATTATTCAATTTGAATTGAACAATAATTTGCAATATATAATCAATGTAAACTAATGAAAAAAGAAGAAACATAGCCTGAATCTTCAGCATAATCGGTGCTTGTGGATTCTTTAGAATAGATTCATGATCAAATAAAAGAGATGTACCTAGGAAGGATAAACTGTGAAGTATGCCATAGATAATATTTGGTCATGTCATCGGTGCCTTATTATCTAGTGGTAAATTGCATCTCCTTTCTTTTTCTCTTGCATGTGGAGATGTGAATGGCTAAAGAACTATATTAGTTTTCCTTTTCCTCTTTTATCCTTCCCCTATTCGAATTTTTTGGTTATGTTTTCCTTCTTTTTGTGTTGCAGGGGGAGTGGGAGGGGGGAAGGGGATGTGGATAGGGAGAGTGAGTTGGGATTTGAGCTTTTTTGGCATCATGTGCTAATTCAACTCATCAAGGGGACATAGATTTAAATTTTATAAAAAATGCTTAAATGGAGAAATATTTTTGAAGCTCTTTTAATTACTTTGAAAATCCCTACTATATCATGAAATGTTGCTAAGGTATATCGTGTGAAGCCCACTTGACATAATCAGGTTATTATACATTTAATAGGCAAAGATGCAGTTGAATGCAAACCAAAGAAATGCATTCAGAAACTATTTTAAAATAGCTGTTATTATTTTTGGTATTTAAACTAAAAAAGTTCTGGGCATTAGTTGTTTTGATTGTGGTGCTGCATAATTTTTTTCCAGCACAAAAGTTACCTTATTAATTTTCTGGTGTTCAACATACTGGGCCTATCTTTCTTTGGAAAATCCAATGCAATCTCTATGTTTCCTTTCTGTTTTCTTACAAGGATTTCCAAGGGTCCTTAAAGGATGGTTCAGTTTCATGTTCTTTATGTGCGCACTTGTACATGCACTTTTCTTTGTGTGTGTGTGTGTGTGTGTGTGTGTGAGCGAGCGAGCGAGTGAGATCTGCATACTTTGGAGTATCATGGGCACTTATTTAAATCACATGGTCATGGGTCACTGGGTCATTTTAGGTAGTTTTTATTACATCTATTGGTGGATTCTGTATCAGATATCCAGGTACAAATTGTGCATAGATATGATGGATGAAGATATACATGAGATACATATTTGATTTTTGCCATTTATATTGTGTTATTCCTTTACATTGTACTTATGATAAAAGTGAGCTTATTTTTATTTGATATCTCACTCTTACTACCTACAGAAAGATGGTCGCACTACAGACTGTAGCAGCTACTTAGATGCAACGGTATGTTCTTTCCACTGATTTGAATTTGGTGCAAATCCTTATAATAGCATGTTTGTCTTTCAAGTGAATGCTCAGCTCTTTTTCTTTTAAAGGCATTGGCAGGCAAAACTAACATAAATTCTCAAAATTCATGATGCCAACTTGGTGGATTTATTGTGGTTCATTATATGTGTGGTATTGATATTTGAGAACACTTTTGTATTTCTGAAATATAGGCTGAGTTTGATTATCTTGGATCTCATATATGAGGTGATGTCAGATCCTAGGATCCAGTCTGATGTTTTGGCCTGACCTTCCCCCCACTGGGTCATAAATTCATGAATCAGGGGTATTTTCTGATCCTATGTTTGCAAAAACCATGGATTTGGCATGGAACCCATGCCAAATCTGATCCTCAGATCTCATATCCAAGGTAATCAGTCACACTTGTAGCTATTAGAAAAACTGTCATAACATATGACTTGGATAGCACAGTTATTTTGTCTTCTTGTGCCTCTAAGTCCAACCCTCGAGTCAGCCGATGCTTGTGTGCACCAGATGCTAAAGCATGGATGTTTTATTCACTGAGCAAAGATAGGTTATAATTGTATGGCAGCATTTGAAATTTTGAAAACATAGTCCCTAGTCCCTAAGTGAGATTGCATTTAAAATTCTAAGGCATGATCTATTGTTACACCAATTAGTTGAATTATAATCTCTTTCCGTAAAAATGGCTATATCTGCTGCAGCATCAGTGATTAGAAATAAACTGTTCTAACATGATTATGTATCGAGATATTAGTATGAAATAATAGGTTGATCTTGATTGAACTTGCATAAATTTATATATGAGGGGTCTACTACAGCATCACATGCAACTGTTTCTGAATATTTATTGCTATGAGAGGAAAAATATCGGCTTTCTTAGTTGATCAGGTTAGAAGAAACACAAGGCATAGAAAAGAAAGAGAAGCTTTTGATCATACTTCTTTGGATGATTGCTTGTATGCATGCTTCTGTTCTGAAAATTGATGCATCCAGTCCTTAAAACTTAAAAGTGTGTTAAATAATCCCATCTAGGTATACCTGGTCTAATAGATTTTATTGCATAAATGATGATATTACCTATTTGTGAAGCCAAGGTTGTAAGTATCTTATCGTTACGCGTATCGGTCGGGCCCAAAGTAACACTGTATCGTATCGTAAACGTATTGTAAATTTTTAATAAAAAATTCTAAAAATTTCAAAAAAATCTAGAAAAATCAGAAAAAATTAGCATAAATTATAAAAAAATCATCACATAAAACAATGCTGAATTGCACAAAATACAACCATAAATTCACATATGAAGGTAACTATATAATTTAAATTAATAACAAACCATGCAACTGATAAGTGATAACTGACAATATAAATAAAAGACAACTACATAATTTAAATTTTAAACAATTAAAGCCTTACATTTAACCAATAAGAGTTCATGATAACTAAAAACTTACATTTAACCGTCTTACATGCCAATCTTCATCTCTAAAGTTCTAAATCTCTAAAGTTAGACTATAAAGATCCTAAAACTAAACTATCTTCTAGAGTTTATTGTCAAACATTAGGATAGTATTTCCTCAGTTCTGCATCCAACTGTCGCTCGATGATCTTTTTATGTTGAGCCATTTTTTTGGCAAGTGGGTCATCATCATCATTTTCAGAATCTGAAACAATAGTTGAAAGTTTTATCTTTGCATTTTTGCAAAATTCTTCTTTAAATTTTTTCTATTTCAGCAATAACATCAACACGAAAAGTTGCAGGAATAGATGGAGAATGACATGGACATATATTTTGATCTTGACTTGCAATATGATGTTAAATCTATGCAGCCCACCTCTAACAATAGCACCACAAAACAAACATCTCAAATTTAAAAGTAACCCTAGTCATGGTACATCATCAATGCTTCTGCAGTATTGCCATGCAGGATCATCTCTAATATGACATGAACGTGAAGTCGATATCGGAGGATCTAAAGTAAAACAAAACCAATTAAAAACTCAATAAGAAGCAAAAAATAAGAAGCACCAAACACACATTTCCCAAAAAACATTCAATAAGAAGGAAATAATAGAGATTTTGTACCTTAACTCACTTTCTTGAGTGAAAAAATAGTGAAAATACACTCTTAATTGATAAAATCGCAAAATCTCTCTCTCTTACGCACAAATCGTTCCCCAAATCGATCTCACGAAACTTAGGGTGCGTGGGTTTCCTTCTAATGAACTCTAGACATATGAAGAACTCGGCCCTCAAGAGGACTTTAAAACCCAAAATGAAAAAAAGATAATTTTCGGCCTTTTTTAAGTGCGTCGACTATCGTACGATACACCCGATACGGATACGATACACACTCATATCACGATATAAGTGTGTATCGTATCACAAAACACAAAAGTAATGATACGTATATGGTACGATACAATACGTACAACCATGTGTGAAGCCTTTCATGATGCATGTTCCTACCCTTACATTGAACTTATGGCATAACAAAAAAAAAACCACTTTATGGTTGTTGTTTGTGATTCCAAGAAGTTGTTGATTGTTTATGAGAATTGGCCATTTTGGCATATCTTTTTTTTTTTCCCCTTAAGTGAAGGTATCATGAAGATTGCAATTGTCCATTTTTTTTGTCTTCTCACTTGGTTTCTATGGTTGAAAAGTTTGGTTGTAGCCGAGGCATTTTATCAATAATTTTTAGTTTATCTTCCAGGAAGATCATGTATTAAGCAGAAATTCAGGTGTCTTTTCTGTAAGTTTGCAACTTTGCATACACTGATTTTTCTTTGCCATAAGCAGGGGTATGCAGATATTTTCTTTCCCACAGATTTTTGGCTGTTGGAACTCATTGATCATCATTGTGCTCATGGCCAACAGGCTGGAGCTGATTCAGCTAAAAAAACAAAACAAAGGCGCACAATTATAGTAAGTTCATGTTTTACAATTTTAGTAATTTCTCATCCATTATCTTCAAGCTCATAGGGTTTGACATAAAACAAATTGACCGACCTCAATTTGTTTTATGCACAAGCTTTGCTATTCATTGGCTCAACCTGATGAGACCATTTAAAGGGCCATTATGCTTGTGTGTGTATGTGTGTGTGTGTGTGTGGAGAGAGAGAGAGAGAGAGAGAGAGAGAGAGAGAGAGAGAGAGAGAGAGAGAGAGAGAGAGAGAGAGATGTTACATCCTCCTAATTTTTATGTTAAGTTTTTTTTTATATTTGTTATATCCTCTCATGTCTACTTTTTCTATTTTCTTAACATTGCAAATGATTGCTTTATATTAGTGGGCCACCCTAGGGTTCATTGGTCATTGATTTCAGATTTGAATGATGGACTTCCCATACCTGTCATGATATGTAGATTTTAGCTCAGATTTGGCATTCTGTTTTGTAGCTTGACTCTGCTGCTTTTATGGAAGAGTTTGGACTTCCGTCAAAAACAAGAACGAAGGATGGGTACAATCCACTTCTGGAGGACTTCAGTAATACAAAATTTTATCTAAGTGTGCCAACACATAATACTAAAAGGATGCCATAGTTCATTGTGCTTGTTGGTTAGCAACCCAAACGTTGGAGGTGCAAAACTAACAACTTGCCTTTGCAGAGGAGATTATTGGTTTTCCGGCCACATAAAGGTCATTATTAAGGATGGGTGCATTATACTTCCAGAAGACTTTAGAAATACAAAAATTTTGCAACCAATAATATCAAAAGGACACCATAACTCATGAGTCATGGCACATGGTAATTAGCAACGCAATTGTTAGAGCAGCAAAGCTTCTCTCTTTTGCAAGAGGAGATTATCATCATTTAACACACATAAAGCTCTTTCACTTTGAATTATTTTCTTCCAGGTCATAATTCTGACGTGCTACTGGATTAGAGTTTCATTTTTGTACATTAGCAGCTGATTATGTTTATAGGAATTTTGGTAGCAAATTATGTTACATTTCTGTTTCAATTGCTACTTTCCTGCTTTATGTTGTAAGCTGCTGTTAAAGCAAATGAAAATTTTATCTTTTACCTTGAAGACATCGAAGGAACACCACAACACCAAACATTATAAAAAATGTTCTGTAGCATTCAAGAGAAGCGCAATTCATTAAGCTTTATAAATTATGACGAAAGTTTCATGTGTACTATGTTTATCACAAAAAAAGATCCATGTAAAGGCTTACATATTGGGAATTTTGTAAACCTGTTGAAAATGGAAATTTCATTGGATGTTCGACTGTGAACTTATGAAGCGTTTACTTAGTGTGTTGCATCAATTTACATCCACATAGTGTTAATGCATTTAATTTGACTTTGTCTATGCTCTCTGGGTGAGTTTCTATGGTGGGTCACTTGAACTGTGTATAATTATCTTTATATTTTAACTGTCACTAAGAACCATAGATTGGATCAAGTCATTTGGGCCTAAAATAAGATATGTATTGTATCATAAAAAATCATAAATTTTGAAAAAAACTTTAAAATTCTAAAAACAAATCATAAAAAAATCAGAAAAATTGTCAAAAATTCTAAAAAATTTGCAACATACAAAACAATGATGAAATGCACAAAATGCAACCATAAAATCACATGTGAAACATTTATGTTTCTATGAGCTACATATTACATCATCAAATCTCACAAGAACAATGCAAAATAGTAATATCTTATGCCACAAGATTCATCAAAAAGCAAAAAAACCAAGTTTTGAATACTTAACAGTTACAAATTATAATACATAACGAAGTTTTTAAGAAGTATACCATCAACAATCGTTATCATCATTATCGTATTCTCTATTTTCTTTTTCTTCTTCTCTTCTTTCAACATTCAAATCATCTCCAATATATGTGGGGTCTCGTCATCTATGTCATGATCTCCTTCTATGTTTATCCATTGAATGTCCTCTTTATCCAGGAGGTCTGTTTCTTTTTTAATCTATTCATCTAAACTAATAAGATCAAACCGTTCGTTGTGCCTCCTTGATGACAACTTTTGTATTTGCTTAAAAAGATAACATGAAAATTTAAAATTAGTTGAGTTTTGTATGTATAAAAAATATTAAATAACACATAAGTATGACAAATAAACTTTATAATTTTAAAATTACCTTTGCCTCAATTGTAGGTGATAGCGAATGTAGGTCATTGAGCCTTTTGTGTTATAATTTGTTTATTCTCTTTATATGAATATGCTAAAAATACTCTAATTTCTTTTGCATCCACTTGTACTGTATGTTTGACTTAAGATGCGAATAACAAAAGCTCTTAGATTTGGAACATCACTTCCAAACCTAGTCCACCACATGTCTCAAAAAAACAAGAAAATGAGAAAACAATAAGACAATAACCGATACAAATCATACAATCATACAAAACATCATAACTAAATAACAATATGAAATTAAAATTGAAATAGACAAATAAAATACCTAGGCGCATCGTGGTACAATTTCACATTGTTGCATGTCTCTCCATATAATACTTTTCTTATTAATTTGTTTTTGAATTAATAATCAGGGTTCAACCTTTCAATGCAATCCAAAAGACCCTTATTGACTTTCCTGTCCATCTTAAATTTAGGAGAGTATTTAAATACAAGATTTAAATAATACGCTGCAATATGAAGATGTTGATGAAGTTGCTCAGTCCACCTATGGTCAATGATGTTCTATATAAGCAAATAAATTTTTTTCTTTTCATTTAAATGATCTTTAATAACTTCTTTTGCTTTATCCATGGCTTCATAGAGATATCTCGTAGCTGATCTATCTTCATTGTCAACCAATCGAAGTATCATTACCAAAGGTATAATGATTCTCAACAACTTCATGCATGAGTCCTATAATTGACTTTTGAATACAATATTTACAATCTCTTGTTTTTTTTTGGAATGGGGATATACATTCCACTGATATGAAGAAAATATTTTTTTAATTGTACTTTTATTCTTTACAAGACTCTGCACTGTTAAAAAATTTGTATACAATCTAGTACTTGCGCTACGAATCAACTCATCACTGTTAGTATACTTTCTCGTTAGGTTTAAAATTCATGCATGATTATAAATAAATTTTATAATTTCTTGACAATATTCAACTGTGTGTCATATCTCATCCATGCTGCTAATGTCCTCAAGCATGAGGTCTATGCAATAACCTATAATTTTCTGCCAGTTCTTTACTTGCTGCCATATAATTTGTGCATTATCAGTAAAGAGTTGTACAATGTTTTGAGGCTGAACTTCTTTCACAATCTATTACCCCCCCCCAACAATACAGCTGCTATTTTGGGCGTATCAGAAAAACCAATTGATTTTAAAAACATGGTTTCTTTGGGGTAATAGACAAGAAAATTTATCGAAGTCCTGAATTTTTTGTTTGTCCACTCAGCTGCTATGATGCTACACTTAATCTCTCTCCATGACTTCCTCATCTCATCACAAAAATCCTTCACTTCATTCACATTAGCATATAAAATCTTTTATTCTAAAGCATGATATGATAGGGATCCTATATCCAGGCCCAATATTGGTTATGTCATTTGTCATGACCTGAAAATGAAATGAATTTGCCACATTGAAAGGAATGCAGATATCGTAAAACTATATCCCAACCGCAACATTTGTCATGCTGATGAGTCATAGCCGTACGAATATCGGGTTGCATCCCATAAGTAGTCATAGGAGGAAAAAAACTCTTAATAGAGCCTCTAGCTCTACCGCCTCTCAAAGAACTCCCTTCTACTCTTTCTCCTCTTCTTTTTTTTTTGTGCCCATGATACTACTATTAGCACCAATCACACATTTCTCATTCACTGTAGAACTTTCTACATTTAATGCTACACTAGGGACTGTATATCAGAAGTTAGGGAGTTCATCTTCGTCCTCTTAGGGTTATACATACCCCAATTCTGCCTCACTCATCTTTTTTTCTTGTCTTTTTTTTTCTCAAACTAGTAAGCAATTGCTGACATCGTTATTTTACGGCATTCGACAGAGTCCTTGGTGTGCAAGCTGCAACATTTATGTGTTCCAGCTAAATGATGCTTCAACCGAGTGATACCACTTGAAATAAAAGTATGACAATAGCTGCACCTGAATTTCAACCGGTTTTCACTAATTATTGGAGTGTCCCGTTGTCATGCCAGATCATTTGATGATATCTTTCTCTAAAAAGCTCAATAAAAAGCAAATATGATTTTTTTTACCTTAAACCACTTTCTTGAGTGAAAAATGATAAAAATACACTCTTACTTGATAAATTCGCAAAAACCCTCTCCCTTGTGCATGGATCGACTTCCAAATCACTGTCACGAGTCTTAGGTTGTGTGGATGCCTCTACATAAACGAGAGTCGGTCTTCAAGAGGTTTTTAAAACTAAAAAAATAAAAATATTATTTTTCGGCCTTTTTTAAGTGCACCACACCTGTATCGGATGATATGATATGGGTTCTTATCGTACTATACGAATATGATACACATATGAGTGCATATGGTATCATTTTTCTATATAGTAATGATAGGTATGGTACGATGCGGTACAGACAACCTTGGATTGGATAACTTAGCAAGTTTCGTTATCATGCCTTTTCTTGTTCCATGTGCAATATATCAAGCTCCGTGTCTTCCATCAGTAACTGCTCAATCCTAGATTTCTATCATCTAGCTGAACAATACCAGATGACAAAGATGAATAATGTTCAGTTTAGCCTACAGTAAATAATTGTTTTTGCATAACTATTGAAATATGTGTTTTATCAATGTGGATCTAACATGCTTTCTGGTGATAAATACTGCATATTAAAAGTGGGTCTGTTTGAGACCGAACCCAATTTATATCTGAACCCGTTAAGTCGTATAAGTCCAGAGTTTCAGTCAGATTCAGGCTCAGTCAAAAAATCAAATTGGGTTAGGTTTGGATCTAAGTTATAGACCTGATTACAGAACAGGTAAATTAAAGAACCCAATTTATATCTGAACCCGTTAAGTTGTATAAGTCCAGAGTTTCAGTCAGATTTGGGCTCAGTCAAAAATCAAATTGAGTTAGGTTTGGTCTAAGTTATAGACCTGATTACAGAACAGGTAAATTAAAGATCAGACTGGTTTATTGACTGTTAGCCAATTTGGTTGTACAATTTTAGCAAGACCCTGACAGACCTAGGCTAGAACTGAATCAAATTGAGGTGGCTTTAGGTCTACTCTTGGATCCGATTCAGAAAATGAGTCTATAAGAACCTACCCAAACCTGACCCTCCAAATTGGCTCAGTTACCCGTCAATCTCATCATTAGCTTGCTGGCTGTTGTAAAGCAAGTGAATGATTGTGCTGAATAGGGCTTTCTCCATGGTTTTAAATCTCGTTGACTTGTCACTAGGCTCGGTCTTGAGTGACCTGTGACTCAGCCAGGTCAACTCAGTGACTGGGCCGAGTCATGCTAACTTTATATTTTATAGTATTTTATCAATATTATATATATATATTATATGATATTTTTATAATATATTTAATGTATAATTTTATTAATATATGTATAACTATGTTTTTATATATAATATTTATATTATATTTTATATAATATATGTAATTATATATAAAGTATATTATATATGTATATATATATATATATGCATGACTTGCTCATGATTCGTCTGGGTCAACTGGGTGATTGCCAAGTTTTGTACAAAACGAGTTTGTACTCATTTTTGATTCAGTGATAGGGCGATCCGGGTCGAGTCAACCGAGTCACTGGGTTGACCCGGTGAGTTTTTAAACTATGGTTTTTTCACAAGAAAATACTAATTTCTCTTCAATGATGGCCTACAAGTCTTGTCCTATGTTGCTCTAAGTGGGTCATATATCACTTCTTTTGGTGGTAGGGTATAAAAATAAAAAATGCAAGGGGAAATAAGTAAATTTACATATAATGATACCTTTTTTACTGTTTGAGTGGAAAGTAACCTAGGGGCCTATTAGAAGAATTTTATGGAGTTTATTCTAAATATATGAGATCCTATCAATTTAAACGTTAATTTGCCATGGTTTAAGCATTGAGATGTAATTATGGGGTTGCAAACTGATAGGATCCAGGATGGAGTTTTTGCAATTTTTAGCTGTTCGAGATCCGATTCCTATCCGAACCCCTATGTATTTAGCTGTTTCATATCCGAACTGTTTGCATTCCTAGGTCATGTAAATCTCCTTACCCTTTATATTGTTTGCTCTAAGCGAAAAAAAGAAAAAAAGAAACATGCTCACAAGCTGGTAAAGATGACATATCAATGTCATCAAATTGATCGGATGTCACGAGTTCAAAACCCATGGCAAAGCATATTTTGCTGCGAGGCTGAAGCTGCAGATAATCTGTGGTGAGCAAGAGGGAGGGCCTGGTTTGGAGACCATGGTTTAAGCATTGAGATGCAAATTACCCTACCTTCTTATATTGTTTGCTCTAAGCAAAAAAAAAAAAGGGACATGCTTAACTAGGCTCGGCTTATCTGGTAAGGGCGACTTATGAATGTCATCAAATTGAACGGACGTCACAAGCTTGAAACCAGTGACACACATCTTTTGTGGCGAGAGACTGAAGCTGCAGGTAATCCGTTGTGATCCAGAGGTTTGGGTTTGAACTTTTTTCGAAAGGCAAACTCGGATTAGGCAGACCCTTACCAGTTATACAACTAATACCATTGGGTTTTGAACCTGTAGCGTCCCAATACAAGGTGGGTGACGTGCAGTAGCTGTTCCTACCAATCAAGCGGAGCCTCCCATTGGTTTTTTGGGTTTGAACTTTGAAGCTAATGAACTATGTGAATAATGCAGTTTTTTCCTGATTACTAGAAAAAAAAATATGGTGCATGACGAGTACAATCTCAACAAGCAGCAGGTGTGGCACTCGCACCGTGTGGCACTCACAATGACCCTTCTTCGTGTCGTGCACCCGTATCTGCTCATGTGATACGAGAGCTTTTTGGCGTGTCCATGTCATGTAAGCAGCCAATGATGTTTATTTGGGAGAGAAAAGGAGCACCTACTATTATCGTCAGAAGTACCACCGAGGTGGTATCCCATGTGGTAAGTGGTGTCCTGTGTCAAGCTGAAGGCCCAGGATCGAATCCCTCTGCCACACGGGGCAGCTGTTGTTCTGGTAGGGGAGGGGTTCGCCTAACCCCAGCTTGCCTTTCAAAAAAAAAAAAAAACTATTATTGTCATAAGTGGCTTAGATGTCTTTCATCTTAAAGATGAACACCACCCATCAAACAGTGAAGAAGGGTCATTGTGAGCGATTCATTTTAAACTATTACGATGCTGCCCATTCGAAGAATGGGGCCCATTCAAGTGATGAACATCTCATTCGTGCTGGTTTGAATTCCATCCATCTTGAGATCAACGGCATCCAAGGGAGCATGGCCTTGTGGGTTCCACCCACGTGAAGTCCAATCATTTTGGATGAAGGTTTTGGGTTTGGAAGAAGTGACGAAACCGTCCAAAGATGGGGAGCCTAAGTTTTGTGGGGGACCCATCAGCTCATATTTGTGCATGTGCCCAAACAATCATTGGGTAAAGATGACAGCCATGCATCTAACTTGGGACTTTGAGAGGAGTGGAGGATCAGGTTCATGTTCTAAATGGGCCCTTCCTTTTTAGTATTTTTTTTTTGAAAGGCAAGTTGAGGTTAGGCAGATCCCTACCAGTTTTCATTCATGTATGTGATTTTTCCTCCAAGGGATTCACTCAGGGATGGTCCTTTCAAGATTTATGAACTCCCTCTTTCACCAATTTGACAAGCTGGCTAGGTATCACGTTGGACTTGAATTCAGCTTTTTTTATACAAAATGTCATAAAACTATACAAAATAGAAATCTTCCTTAACTTCAAAAGTTTCAAAATTGGTCAGGAGCTCACCGGTAACCCAAACACCTAACATTCCATGTTGTGATCTTCAATAATCAAAGGAACTAAGAGGGTGTCACTATCCTGAGGCCTCGAAGTTGGGTCCTCATCAAATGACACCATCAGAAAAAATCATAATCACATTTGATTCCATCTCATGTGACTTGGTGATGCAATCAAACAAAAGTGTTGAACTAAAAGCTTGCCCCATATTAAAGTTTTTTTAAAGAAACTTTAATATGGCCAAGCTTTTAGCCCCATATTAAAAGTTAATGGCTGTTTTTCGACAAGCAAAAATAGGGGACTAATTAAAATAGGCCTCATCACCTTTCATGGAAAAGCCGAGGAAGATCAACAAGGAATATCCAGCTCCATATTCCAGCAGTTTCCTCATGTTGATGTCTGCCACGGTCCAATCTGCAATAGTTGCGTTTGTAGTCGAGATCAGAAGCAATCTGTCAGCATGGGTTTTGTCTTGGGAATGGGACCTCAAGTTGTTCACCATCATCTACTCGGTGAGTTCCTGTTTCTGAGAAATTCTCTTGGTTTTGAAGGCAAATGGAATCTGTACAGCATAAATACACAAGCCAAGAACCACACATGCCGCTTTATGACCCTGTGCAATGCAGCATAGCATATGGTTCTTGAATATCGCTAAAAAAAATGTCGCACAGATAGGGCTGGGAAAAGAGACAAGCCGCTCATGGCTCAGCTTGTTTGTACCCGGGAAAAAGGCTCCGCACGCCAAACATGAACAGCGAGTGTTCAGCTTGGCTTGGCTGGTGTAGGCTCATTAGCAATATATTTTCTTTAGCCGTCACCCTCTTAATGGGCACCTTGGTTGGATTCCTGAATTGGTCCCGTACGTTCGGTTATGTGAGAATGTGCGGATTCCTGAATTGGACCGGTATTCTCGACGAGAGTTTGTTTTGGAGGGGAGATGTCCCATGAATTAGAAAAAGAAGCTTGGGGGGCGTCCGATTCATTCTCAACCTGGTGCCATTCCTTGGTTTCATGTAAAGCAAGATGGTAGGGTATCTCTACAAAGGTGCTGCCTTGGTTAAAGTGGCCAATGAGAGCTTCTTTGGGAACAACCAAATGCCTTTCCTTGGTTTCATGAAACCCAAGATGGTAGGGGTACCTCTATAAAAGTGCCTTGGTTAGAGTGGCCAATGAAAGCCTCTTTGGGTACACTTGCAGGCTTTTGGGAAAGGACAAGGCCAACATGTTCTTATAACATGAGCTGTCTACCACTTGTAACATTAGTGAGGGAGATCTCTAGATGCGAAGCAGGTTATATGCCCCCCTACAACCACGCAAGTGCATGTTCTCAGGTCTGAATGAGTGCCATGTATGTAAGCACGTGGGGCTCATTTCTCCATGTATGTCAGCATCACTTAGCATCGAAGTCTGGTGTGTTTGCAAAGACTTAAGTACCCTTTCTTACCATTAGTGCCATAAAATGATATTTTGAGTAAAAGACAAAAATGTCCTCCCACCAGAAAGGGTTAAAATCATCATCATTTTCTCCCTAAAGATTAAACTCCTCTACTTTAACAGGAGCTCATCGCAATATGTCGTCCTAAACGTTCTGGATCACCTTTTGGCGATGCACCATCTGCTGTAATAGGAGCTCTGATTGACGACACACCCTTTGCCGTCGTCTGCTGTCGCTGAAGCACCCTTTGTTGCTGCTTGCTATCGTCGGAGCACCCTTTGCCGTCGTCATCGTCTATTATCACCGGAACACCCTTTGTTGTCGTCTGTTCGTGGAAAATAGTAGAACTACCAGAAAAATCAGCATTCTGTCTATTGTTCATCAAGATACGAGGGTGCAAACATCGAACTGAGTAGACAGAGAATAACGATTTACAACAGAGATAATGATGGCAACGTCAAACTGAGTAGTGTAGCGATTTATAATAGAAATTAGATAAGAGAGTAATAATTTATAATAGAAATCAAATTAAAGAGTAACGATTTACAATAGAAATTAGATAAGAAAGTAGAGATTTAAAGTAGAAATCAAATCAGAGAGTAACGATTTACAATAGAAATCAGATAAGAGTAGCAATTTACAGTAGAAATCAGATAAAAGAGTAGCGATTTACAATAGAAATCAAATCAGAGAGTAGCGATTTACAGTAAAAATCAGATCAAAGAGTAGCGATTTATAGTAGAAATCAGATAAGAGAGTAACGATTTACAATAAAAACAAGATAAGCGAGTACCGATTTACAATAGATCAAATCAAAGAGTAGCGATTTATAGTAAAAATCAGATAAGAGAGTAGCGATTTACAGTAGAAATCAAATCAGAGAATAACGATTTACAATAAAAATCAGATAAGAGAGTAACGATTTACAGTAGAAATCAGACCAAAGAATAGAGATTTACAGTAGAAATCAAATCAGAGAATAATGATTTACAGTTGAAATCAAATTTTTACTGTAAATCGCTATTCTTTGATTTGATTTCTACTGTGAATCGCTACTCTCTGATCTGATTTCTACTGTAAATCACTACTCTTTGATTTAATTTCTACTGTAAATCACTACTCTCTTATCTGATTTTTATTATAAATCGCTACTCTTATATTTGATTTTTATTGTAAATCGCTACTCTCTGATTTAATTTTTACTGTAAATTGCTACTCTCTAATTTGATTTCTACTACAAATCACTTTTTTCAACAGAGAGAGAATTAAAAAAACCATGGCCGCTCAGAAAAAATCCTATTGCTCTTTTCAACAGTTAAGGCAAGAGCGACAACCCTAAACCTAAATAAGTTGGGTCTGATCCATAAGAAACTGAGTATCAAACATAAGCCCAAAAAAAATTCTTCTGGGGGGCGCTGCCCCCCATGACCCCCTACCAAGGGAGCCCCCTGGGACCCACACCGAGGGAGCCTCTGGACTCCCCTTTCTACAAGGGCAAAAACTTTGAATTAAGCTCCACAACTCATCAGGCATAAATGAGAAGGCGGTCATGTGTTGTAACACAAGCTAAAAACAAAGGTGAAACGTGCAAATCTATTTACATGGAGCAGGACATTTTCATCCAACACATATCTATCTTATCAGAGGACATTTTTGTCAAAAGCATATCTACCTTTTTTATATGTTATTTTATTATAAAGTCATCGTGGGCAACATTGGCATATGAATTATCATGGGTCCCAAGATATTCCTCCATACACACAGGAACACACAAATTTGTGTTTCAGAGAGAACACACACTACCCTCCCCTCTAGATGCATGCAGGACCGAGAGAACGATGTTGACTGGGCCATCGTGGCCTACATTACCATGTCCCAGCCTTCCTCACCAGATTGGGGCACTTTCAAGATGTTGTCACTGTCTGAAAAAAATGCCTGCACCATCTGGGTTCATTACATCACATGGAGAGGTTGTAGTCAGGAGGTGGTTGATCTAAGCCACTGTCGACAAACCCGCTAGTGATCATGAGGATCAGGGAGGACGATAGTGTGGAGTGGTTGGGGTGTTACTGCCATCCATCTTTGGCTGGTGTTGCAACTATGTGGGGGTATCCTCCGTTGCCTGCAGTTGAAGAACTCCAAAGTGATTCTTGGTAGTCGAGTTGGACATGTTCTTCGGTCATTGTTGGTGTTGGTGAGAGATTTTCACTTGGGTCTAACCCTAAGTAGTCAGTGGGTATATTGTCTTATGGGTTTTCGATTTGATTCCACAGCTATTGGTCGTGTGTGTGATGGATCCACATGAGGCATAGTACTGAATAGTATTTTTATAGAAAATCTCTTTATGATATGTCATGCCCTCTTCCACTGTGATTTCCACTTTTGGTGTCGGATGAAAATCCAACAGAACTTCAATCTTGAGCCTTGCAAACTGCCTTCGTTCCTTCAATTTGGTGAAGGCATCCACGCCGAAAAAATACCACCAAAGGAGTCTGCAATGCCAGTGAACACGTAGACTGATCACAACTTAGGGAAGATATTCGATAGTCTGATCTAGATCGGGGTGGTAGTGTTGACCTCCAATCGAACGAGGGTGTTGGGTTTTTGATAAAACAAAGGGAGAGCAGAGAGGAGAAAATAAAGACAAGGATTAACGTGGTTCAGTATTGAGCTTACATCCACGGGAGGAAAACACATCACATATTATGTTATTTACACACAATCGCAGGGTACATGACACGTAAATATAAGAAGGAGGTAAGACGATAGCGATTATCTTGGATAATTAAGGATAATCTAGCAGGCACAAAGATAAAGAAGAAAACTAACAGGGGAAAGGAGATACAAGTGGGAACTCAAAAGATAATGGATAAGAGGTAGTTTTTGGAAGCTTGCGACAAATGTGGGATAGGGTCGCAACAGAACCCTAAGGATCATGATGTGTTTGCGTAGGGTGATCACGTCGTGGTCATTTATGTGTTTTCAACACTCCCCCTCAAGTTAGGATTCGATATTGACTAGCCTCAACTTGGTCTCAATGTCTTTAAGTTTGTCATTTTTGATGGCTTTAGTGAGAATATCGGCCAACTAATCTCCACTTCTAACATGCGGAGTGAAGATGATCCTTGCATGAATTTTCTCCCTTACAAAATGATAGTCGACTTTCATGTGTTTTGTCTGTTCATGAAAGACTGGATTTGCCTTGATATGGATGGCCACTTGATTATCACACCTTAGTTTTATAGGTTTGTTGTTGGAAAATTCCATATCGCGTAGGAGAGCTTTGATCCATATAAGTTCGCAGAATGCAGTGGCCATTGCTCAATACTCAACTTTTGTACTAGATGTGTCCACAATGTTTTGTTTTTTGCTTCTCCACGTAACCAAGTTTTCTCCCATAAATGTGTAGTACCCTGATGTAGACCTTCTATCGTTTGGATCTTCTGCTCAGTCAGCTTCAGAGTATCCTATAACTTTGGTATGACTGTATCTGTGCATGAGGATTCCCTTTCCTGGTGATGACTTGATGTATCTTAAGATCCAGTGTGTGATGGCTAGGTGAGGGAACCTTGGATCATGCATGAACTGACTGATGAGATTGACCGCATATGTAATGTCAGGTCTCGTGACAATGAGGTAGATTAGGCATCCCACGAGTCTTTGAAAGCTGTCAATGTCACGTATGGGTTCTCCCTCATTCTTGGTGACCTTATGGTTTTGGTCAATCGGCGTAGTGACGAGCTTTACTCCCAACATACAAGCCTCTTTGACTAAATCCATGACATATCCTTTGACACAAGAATATTCCTTTATCTGACTGGGTAACTTCTATACCAAGGAAATAGAAGAGTTTTTTGAGGTCTTTAATTTTAAAATTTTGACGTAGGTAGTACTTCACATCATTAATTAACCTGTGATGGTTTCTCATTATGATGATATCGTCGACATAGATGAGAATGATGACAGTACCTGTGGTGCTCTTTTTACTGAACATAGAGTACTCAAATGCACTTATTTGAAATCCAGACTCTGTGAATGCATCACTAAGTTTGGCAAACCATGCATGGGACGACTGTTTGAGTCTGTAGAGGGCTTTCTTTAGTCGGCAGGCGAGGCTCTTGTTGCCCATACCAGGGTATCTTAGGGGTAGCTTCATGTATACTTCTTCCTCGAGATCTTCGTGTAGGAATGCATTCTTGACATCAAGTTGGTATAGAAGCCATCTTTGATTGGAAACAATGGACACGAAAATCCTGATGGAATTCATTTTGACAATAAGAGCAAATGTCTCGTGATAGTCAGTTTCTTCCACCTAGGTGTACCCTTTTGTGACTAGTCTCGCATTGTACCGTTCAATCGTTCTTTCGCTGCGATACTTGATTTTGTAGGTCCATGACATCCCATAAGTTTTTTGCCTGGAGGTAGAGGAACGACTTTCCATGTCTCATTCTTTTTTAAAGCAGCAAGTTCTTTGTCCATGGTCGCTCTCCACAATTCTTGGGCATTGGCTTCGCTAAATGTGGATGGCTCTGTATTCGAGTACACATTGCAGAGATATGAGAGGTAGGCATTTGAGAAGTCATTAAACGATACGTGCCTCTCGATCAGATGATCAATGGATTTGGAGGCAAAGTAACTATAGAAATCTCTCAATCTGCTGAGACATTTTATGGTTCTGCCGAATGTTTATGACATGACTACTTCTTCAACTAGGCTCTTGGTGGGGATCTGCGCATCCACACTGATTGGAGATTTGATGGTATCGACATTGGGATGCGCGGATGGGGCATTATCAACAATCTTGGTGAGAGAGTTATCTCTGATGCCTACGGCAGGAAAGACCGGGGTGGTGACATCTATTGGGCGCTCCCCTTGAAGTTCATCATCAAACAAGGGTGAGTCTTTGTTTTTATAGTACAACTCTTCTTCGAAGAACTCAACGTCGTGGGAAAAAAAGGTCTCTTACTCAAATGGTCATAGCACTTGTACCCCTTCTTTACAGAGGAGTATCCCAAGAATATGCATTTAGTTGCCCTTTTCAAGTTTGACCCTATGGCATTTTTGTAGGTGTACGAAATATTTATACCCGAAAACCCGTAAATGTGACAACAATATACTCTTCCCTCTAATCATTTTCATGGGAGTCATGTAATTGATGGCTTGGCTAGGTAGGCGGTTTGATACGTAGCATGCGGTGGATTTGGCATATGCCCAGAAGCTCTTGGGAACATTCATGTGGAACATGAAGGCCCTGACTATGTTCAAGAGAGTTCTATTCTTGTGCTCGGCGACACCATTTTGTTGAGGTGTGCCGACGCAACTAGTTTGGTGGTTGGTGCCATGACTAGTGAGGTGTTCAGTGAACTTAGTGTTGACGTACTCTGTCTCATTATCCGAACAAAAAATTTTGATTTTGGCATTGAATTGAGTTTCAACCATGCTCTCAAATTCCTTATAAGTGTTAAAGGCTTCATCTTTGTGTTTAAGCAAATATACTTACGTTGCGTGTGAGCGATCATCAGTGAAGGTTATAAAGTATTTGAAACCGAAGTACGATTCAATGGGGGCCGGTCCCCACACATCAGGATGAATAAGATTTTTTTTATTATTACTTTTTGTTTCATACAAAGACAAGGGAATTCTAGTTTGTTTGGAATATTAACATGCATCACATGAGGTTTGAGGCGAGGGGATGTCAAAAAATATCCTTTTTAAGGTGTGGTGAGAAGGGTGTCCAAGTCTCGAGTGCCACTTTCTATCCACGTCAATTGCCTTGCTAGCAATATGTGCCTGACTTTTCTCGTCAAGTAGGTAGAGCCCGTTTGCTGCGTGTCCTCTACCAATCACCTTCCTCGTGTTTGGGTCCTGAAAAACCATATGCTTAGAGAAAAAAATTACAATGTAGTTATGACTTATAGTTATCCTGCTAACAGACATGAGGCTAGAAGGGAGAGAAAGAATATATAGTGTTTCTAAGAGTCTTGAGCCGTTAAGGAGAGAGACATCACCAATGTTTTGGACGAGTATATGAGTTTTGTTAGCGATGCTAACGGGGCCTTTGTTGGCAGATCAAAGATTTATCAATAGATCGACCTTGCCCGTCATGTGGTCGGTGGCACCAGTGTTAATGACCCACTTGAAATTGATAAGTTTGGAACTTAACGCAGACATGTTACATGTAGCTTCATTTTTCTGATATTTGAGCATTGCCGCCAAAGTTGTATTTGTTAATTTGTTGCAACAGTTGCGCAAGGTCATCGATGGTGGTTCTCACTTTTGAACTCTTGCTATTGGTATGCGCCTTTGGTTAGGTGAGCAATGTCTTGATGGAGTTGGTAAACTCTTGCGAGATTATTTTGCTTATCGTAAATGTTTCTCAAGGAGTCTCATACGTTGTTAGCAGTATCAAGGAATAAAAATCCTTCGACTATATTGGGGTTCATGAAATTCAACAACCAGGAGATGATGAGGTGGTTCCTTGATTCCCACTCGTCGTATGTCGGATCCTCGGGTTTCAGAGGTACGATCTTATCATTGATGAAGCCCAGTTTGGACTTTTCGCTGAAGAAAAAGGTGGCAGCTTTCGACCATGTCAGTTAATTAGATCCATTCAGGGCCATGATGGTGATCTTGAGCATTGGATTTTTCTCTTGCACGATCATCTTAGGCGCAATGTGCATAAAAAAACTGTTGATGCTCAACTCATCCTCCCTTTCTGTCATCAATGAGTAAAGGGTGGAGACAGTTGAATGCAAAGATGCATGCCGCCGTAGGTCATCCGAACCTTCTTTGATACCATGATAAAACAAAGGGAGAGCAGAGAGAAAAAAAAATAGCATTAACGTGGTTCGATATTGAACCTACATCCATGAGAAGAAAATACACAACACATATTATGTTTTTCTCAGTCGTAGGGCACATCACACGTAAATATAAGGAGGTAAGATGATAACGATGATCCTGAATAAGGATAATCTAGCAGGCGCAAAGATGAAGGAGGAAACTAACAGGGGATAGGCGATACAGGTGAGAACTCAAAAGATAATGGATAAGAGGTAGCCGTTGGAAGGTTGCGACAAATGTGGGATAGGGTCGCAAGAGAACCCTAAGGATCAGGGGCGATCACGTCGTGATCATTTGGGTGTTTTCAACAGTTTTTATCCGAAGCAGGTTATATGTTCCCCCCTCGAACAGGGCATCTCATGCTCGGGGGTCCCAAAAAGCACCATGTATTTAAGCCTGTGCATCTCGTATCCCCATGTTTGTCAGCATTAATTAGCATTGGAGTTTGATGCGATTGCAAAGACTTAAGTACCCTCTCCTCCATTGGTGCCAAAAAAAATATCGATTCTAGAAAAGAAGTGATTGTAAAGACTTAAGTGCCCCAAAGATGATTATTTAAGACCCAGTCTTTGCATTGCAGAATTATCCGAGAAAGAAATCTCTCCTGGAGGAGGCCATGAACATCAACCCTCTCTCTCTCTCTCCCTTCTCTTTATGCTTCTGTGAACATCCAGCAAAAGATCCTACATTGCTCCATCAAGCACCGACTGACCTAGACATTGATTGTTGTGGAACCTGATTCAAAGTTTTTACCCTTACAAGAGGAGGGTTTGGGTGCTCCTCCCAGCATGGGTAGCATCATTCAACTAAATAAGTTGTAGATCCTGATTCAGAGTTTTTACCCTTACAGAAGAAGGGTCGGTAGTATCATTCAACTTGAAGAGTTGTGGAGCCTAATTCAGAGTTTTTACCCTTACAGAAGGGGGGGGGGGGGGGGGGGGTCTGAGGGCTCCTCCCAGCGTGGGTAGCATCATTCAACTTGATGCATTGTGGAGCTTGATTCAGAGTTTTTGCCCATATAGGAGGAGGGTTTAGGGGCTCCTCCCAGCATGGATAGCATCGTTCAACTTGATTCGTTGTGGAGCCTGATTAAGAGTTTTTGCCCTTACAGGAGGGGGGTTTTGGGGGCTCCTCCCAGCGTGGATAGCATCGTTCAACTTGATTCGTTGTGGAGCCCGATTTAGAGTTTTTGCTCTTACATGAGGGGGGTCCGGGGGCTCCCCCCCGGCATGGGTCCCGGGTGTCGTGGTTAAAAAATGCACACAGGGTGTCGTAGTGAGAAAGACATATGTTTGTTCCAAGCAAGGTTGGAAGAAATCAA
Source organism: Nuphar pumila (assembly GCF_984573655.1). NCBI lineage: Eukaryota > Viridiplantae > Streptophyta > Magnoliopsida > Nymphaeales > Nymphaeaceae > Nuphar > Nuphar pumila. Next base: position 119,085,064 of record NC_143255.1, read on the forward strand.
TGGAAAATCCAACAAGGAGCATGCCAGAATCAAGATGTGGATGGCAAACGAGAATGGTGTTGTGCAACTCAAATAACACAGAATAATAGGGGTCTAGTTTTTAGTTAAAATGTGGAATGAAATGATAATAGAAATCGCTGAAAATTTACAAAAATAAACTAGACTCAATAACAAAGACACCATTTTTTACGGATTTGGAATATGACCTTCAGTTAGGGAGATATGACCATGACAAGTTGGTCCTAATTCTGACAGCGATTTATAGTGATTTGCTTACTGAATAACACTACGAATCGCTATAGTGATTTGCAGAAGACACTACAAATCACTATAGTGAGATCCAACAACACTATAAATTGCTGTGGGGCTCGTTGGAGACCCAAAAACACTATAAATTGCTATAGTGATTTGCAGAAGACACTACAAATCGCTGTTGAAAAGCCGTATAACACTATAAATCGTTGTGGGGCTCGTTGGAGACCCGAAAATATTATAAATCGCTATAGGAAAGCTCGACAATACTACAAATCGCTGTAGGAAAGCCCGACAATACTACAAATCGTTGTTGGAAGGCCAGATAAAAATTTAAATCGTTGTAAGGCTCGTTGGAGACCCAAAAACACTATAAATCGTTGTATGAAGGCCTGACAATATTACAAATCACTATTGAAAGACCGGACAACACTATAAATTGCTGTGGGGCTCGTTGGAGACCTGACAACACTAAAAATCACTATAGGGGAGTCATAGAAAAATCGTGGGAAAAAAACAGAAACAGAAAAATAGAAAAATCGTGGGAAGGGGTGTTACGAAAACCTCGAGCAAGAAACAACCGAAGGAAACATGAGCCCCACTATTAAACAAAAGGCTTATTGCTCTTTTTCGATAGTTAAAAGAGGAAAAAAATAAAAAAAATTTACAAGGCCCCAAAAAAATTTGGTCCGGGGGGCGCTGCCCCCTGCTAGGGGTGGCCATCCCGGGACCCGCGCCGGGGGGAGGGAGCCCCCAGACCCCTCTCCTGTAAGGGCAAAAACTCTAAATCAGGCTCCACAACGAATCAAGTTGAACGATGCTAATCATGCTGGGAGGAGCCCCCAAACCCCCCTCCTGTAAGGGCAAAAACTCTGAATCAGGCTCCACAACGAATCAAGTTGAACGATGCTACAGTCAGTGTGCAGGTAAGTCGATGTTTGATGGAGCAATGTAGGATCGTTTGCTGGATGTGCACAGAAGTAGAAAGAGAAGGGAGAGAGAGTGAGAGGGTTGATGTTTATGGCCTTCTCTAGGGGGAACTCTTTGCCTCCCTTGATTTCTTCTCTCTCTCTCTCTCTCTCTCTATATATATATATATATATATATATATATATATATAGAGAGAGAGAGAGAGAGAGAGAGAGAGTTTTACAGTGTTTTACGAAGAAGGAAGAAGAAGATGACGATGAAAAGTTCAAACAAATATTTTTGATGGCTCAGGTTCATTTCGCCGGATGACCATCGGATCGTCGACTCACCATCGTTTCACCGGATCACCATCGGATCGTCGGCTAAGGTTCGTTTCGCTGTGTAGACTTTGAAGAGTCAACATCATCATTGACTTTCTGGATGGAGGATATGTTTGTCCTTTTTTTGAACTGTTTGTTTTTCTTTTTTGAATAGACATTTTTGTCATTTTCTCAAACCGTCGTTTTATGACAAGAATAACAAGAAAGGGTACTTAAGTCTTTGCAACCGAACCAGACTCCAATGCTGAGTGATGTCAACATACACGGAAATACGAGCCTCATGTGCTTATATACGTGGTGCTTTTTGGGACCCCGAACACAGACGTGGGATTCAGTGAATCATCGGGGGTGAACATACACCACCCTCTCGTTTACATCGGTTTGTGACCAGCATTTTTTTTGGCCACACGCCAGGCTTCTCTACCCGTAATAGTTTGATAGTACTTCTCACAGGTTACAGAGATCAGGAAAAGTCCATCTTTTAGAGACGATAGCGGGAGGCTGCGCATCGGGACACAAAGTGCCATCAAGAAGCCAAACATAAAAGATATTGCATCCATCCATCCTCGATGTCATCGGGGAAACTTGCTACAGCCGTCCATTTGAGTAGCTCTAACAATTGTTCGTAGCGGCAGCCAGAGATCATGATTTGTAGTTTGTGGTTGTCAGCATCTACCCTGCACGATTTGATAGGTGTGTGATACTCCCCACTAGGGGCACCTACTGCCTTCGCCCAGGATAGAGGGCTTGGAGGGGTAAATGCAGACAACAGTTGCAGAGGCCAGTGCAGTAACTATTTCCCTCGATGGGGCCAGTGAGATTCGGGGTCAGGGTTTGTCCGGTAGACGGTGGCAGCCAACCACCATCTTCTTTCCGGCCATCTCCATTGTCGCCCTCAGTGTCCATCCATCTCTCGATTCCGATCAGGAGTGTTCCTCCGTTTTCAATCATAAATGTTGAGGGGTAATTTCCTAGTTGAAGTTTGTCTGTTTGGCATCATCCCTCATAGACATCGCAGCGCCAGCCCAAAGGCCACTCAACTGCTAATCGTCATCTTCCCTTTTAGTCTTTATGCGGATGAAAATGCCAAAATTTTCCGGAGTCGTTTTCAAGTTTTAGATCAACACCATCTAAAGCATTTGAAATGAACATTGAACAGAAAAGCAAAGCAATAAAGCCTCCTTAAGGACTGCTACTACTTGCATGTCCAAGGTGTAGCCTCACTTTCAATCATAGTTATAAATTTATCAGTAAAATATATGTAAAAGTGGATAGGTGGACAACATATGCTTTTTATTTTTTTATTAAGCAAGTTGGGGTTAGGCAGACCCTTACAAGATATCACTTAAGCACTTAAGCCCCATGCTGCAGAGGGATTAGAACCTGGGCCTTCAGCTTGGCACAGGACCCCACATGGGATACCACCTCGGTGGTGTGGACAAAAATAACCTACTCCACTCTATACCACCTCGGTGGTGTGGACAAAAATAACCTACTCCACTCTGAACTTTCAATAATCAAAATACAAAAATAATAATGTTCAACAGGCATCTGGGTGCGATCATACCAGCACTACTAATATATGGGATCTCTTCAAAACTTCCAAGTGTGCTTGGGTGAGAGTTTTACCGGGTCATTACAAAAAAAAGCCTACCTAGAATCAAGTGAGTTATTAAGTCCGGTATGGAACTCCTAAGGGCTTGTTTGTTTCACAGGAAAGGACTGCCTTCTCATAGGATTTTTCCATGGGATGTGAAAAAAACACTCTCAGCCTGCCGGCAAGCAGATGGTCCACAGCACAGTGTTGGGCCTCATGTTTTCTTGCAGGGATTCTCCTTTCTTATGAAAATGCTTTCTGATAAAAGGGGCTGGGGAAGCCTTTTCCTGCAAGAAAGAGCATAAACGGTGTTTATTAAGATGGGTTCCTTTTCCTACCAAATGGGCTTTCTCGAAACAAACATGCTCTTAGGGGGGGTGTTTGTTGCAGCCTCTTTTCATATGAAAGATGGGCTCTCTCCCACTAGGGATGAAACAATCAAACAAACGCTACTATGAAAAAAATGGACGACTGGCTCACGTGTTTAATGTGGTTGACCCCCTTTTCACACGAAAACTGGGTTGCATGTTTCCTTGGAGAACAAGTTTCCTTCATGTAGGGCCCTTTCAGAGGAAAGGTGTGTCCGAGAGGTGGCTTGTAACAAACGCCCCCTTACTGTTTTTCAAGTGTTGATTAAGTGGATTATTCAGATTTGTATCTGTTAGGGACATGAACCAAATCTAGGGTAACATGACCTAACATAACCAAACGCAGAATCAGGCTTGGATTCAGACTGGCAGCTTAGCCAAGCCAAGCAAACAAGTAGACTGGGTTGCCTATGAGGGCTTTGCTCATATGGTAAGACTGACTTGTGAAAAGGGGTGTCAACGGGTCAGATTTGGTTCGGACCCAGGTGAAACCAAACTCATACCTGATTTGAGATGATGGCACTGGGTCCGGACCCAGGTCTAATCAGTCTCACCATAAGAGAAACCATACCCGGATCCTATAAGGATTCCATGAACCAAACCTGGTAAAACAATATTTTTTTTAATCTTTTTTATATTGAAAAATTGTGAAACAGTCAGAACTCGGGTCGGGCCTAAGTCTGGTATGAAATTTCACAAACCATACCCGGCTCCATATATTAATCAGACCCCCAGATTCTAATTGGACCTTCTTGTTTATCACCAAACCCTAACCCTATAGGGTACGTTACGAGTTGGGTCTGGGTCAAACCAGACCCATTGACACACCTACTTGTAAACACCACCAAGCTGAAAGGATGCCACAAGTTCAAAACCTGGGGATGTGTAGTCGATTTCATTGATTTAAATGTTGATCTTGGCTGAATGAATGATGTAGATGACATCTGTTGAGTCTGGTTTGATCAAATCGACTTGCATCAATGAAATCCCAAAGAAGGTATGAAGATAGAGATGACATAGGGGATAAATGGAACTGATTTGCACAAGACCATTAAGTGACAAGAAAGTGGACTATTGATAATCGTTTGGACTCATTTGGTTATTTTTTAATTTCAACTTGACTCTTCAATTATTTAGACACCATGTCTGGTCCTATAAAGAATCCATAAACCAAACCTGGTAAAATAATAATTTTTTAATCTTTTTTATATTGAAAATTTGTGAAACTTAGTCAGAACTCAGGCCAGGCCTAAGTCTGGTATGAAATTTCACAAACCATTTCTAATTGGACCTTGTTTATCACCAGACCCTAACCCCATAGGGTATGTTACAGGTTGAGTCTGTAACGCCCCAAACCCCAACCAAGGAAAAACCCTAGATTTTTAGAGTTATTTTTTTTAAAGGTTTTAAATAAGCAACGGAAAATAAGGGAAAGACAAAGGTTGCAAGTTTGGACGAGTTAAAGAGAAATAACATTTATCATCAAAAGTTACAATATCAAAGTCCTTTTACAAAATGAGACTATGTATACATCATAAATACAAGTCTCCCAAAAAAGTCAGAGAAAATTCTCTTTAAACCAAAACCAAGACCATTAGTCCAAATGTTGGTCCCAAGATCGCAACTTAAACTAATCATCACCTGCATCCCCATAAAATGAGGTCAATACTCTTGCGAGTTGGTGAGATAATATCTACAACTATCCATTTATGAATAACATAATCAAGGTAGCATGAATTTGCAACTATCAACAAAGCTAACCTTTACAACACAAGCAAATCTAACATGAATTACAATTATCAATGGGGCTAACATTTACATCAGATAAGTAAATCTAACATGAATTTCAATTATCAATGAGGCTAACATTTACATCATATAAGTAAATCTAACATGCTTTAGACAATGAAATTAAGTAATTAAACAAGTAGGCAACTAGGAAGCAACCTACGATATAACATTAACTCACAAGTTAACATATGCATGTGAGCATATATATGTGAAATATGCATCAAGTACGAGAACTAGCAAAGTAGTAATACAAAGCTATGTGCATCAAGATGTGACAGTTAGAAATATACAAACCAAGGTAAAGCAACTACGGTACGCACAACGAGGAAAGCAAAGGAAGAAAATACATTGTACAGTTCTAATGTATGATACAAACAACTAATTTAAGTAAGTCAGCATGTGATTGGTTAGTGATTATGTTATTCTTGTTTACTCTTTAGGGTACGTGAAAGAACCTCGTATTCTGTAAAAATACCACAAACGCTTATTATTCTATGTCATGTGATAACCGAGGTACCTATAGACCGAGTAAAACCTCATGCGAGCGGCCCGTAGTTGAAAGAAACCTCGCATAGGTAACGGATTGCAATCCACACTAATACAGTAGTTGAGGCACCTCAAAAGGTCACCTCGACCTCCCTAACTCTGAGTGATTGTTGGTCAAAAGACGCCTTTGCTCCTATTAACGTGTCATAGTAATGACCTGTCATTCAAGGTTGTACCATCCACCCTCTCCAAGGTGAACCATTTTGTGAATGGGTAACCAAGCGATTTATCTTATTAGGGCTTTAATTATTCAACATTCCTCATTTTTGAGGTACATAGGCCCATCTGGCCTTGTGTTTCCTGCAAGGCAACATGAACAACACTAAAGGTCTAGCCCACCCATTCACGTGCTCAAGCCTCACATGACCACAAAAGAGTTCTTCGCTTGTGAAGGCGACCATCATATATTTATTATTTTAAGGGTTTATGACACAAGTACAAGTGAGCTCTACTCACAAAATAGGCACATCGTCCAACACAACTTGCCATGGAGTTCCAAACATACATCATGATATGCAAAACAAGTGTCATAACCCTACTGTGATGTTCTTGTCCCCTTGACATTCAGGATGAACCAAGTGTCAAATGTGTATCATGTTTCAAAATAAGGGCACATAAAACCATTTAAAGCATTCAATGCATGCTAAGAAATATTATTAAGTATAAGACACTTGATTATAACATATTCAATTCATCACAGTCTCGTTTAGTGACATGAGGTGCATGTGACAAGTGTTCATTCATGCTACAACATTGATGTTTCATGTCACATCATGTTCATTTGCATTCTTGAAATCATGTCAAGATGTGCGACAAGCGCACGTGAACTATCAATAAGCATGTTGTCATTCACTATCATTCATAAGACATGTTAAGTAACTTACAAAACTTGAATCATCATGCTTATAATGTAACTATGCCATGTAAGGTGCTTCATTAGGCATAATTCAAAAACATTACAATGTTTGAATATCATGCATACGATAGAAATTCACAACCATATCAAGTATTACACATGTGTTAAGACATAGTCAAGCTTTTTGCAAAAAGTGTGCTAATTCATTAACATCATTCTACTGCCCTTACACAAGCCATGTGCATGTGAAAGTATTTCAATTCCATCAAGCATGTACTTTTGACGAAAATACGAATTTTACCAACTAAGCATGTCACATATGCTTCATATCAAGATCGTGCCAATATGTGCAAGAGTGGGGTGTACCTTAGAAACAAAATTTGCTTGCACACACAACCATAACTATCGCTTATGATTTTTGAATCATTCCACAACATGTTATCACATTAAGGTTTTCATATCATATCATGCTCATAACATAAAATTTGTAATCGTGTCAAGATGTGCACAAGTGATATGGCATAATCGCGTGCGATGCAAAAAGAGCATTAATTCCATTCACACCATTCATGAACCAAGTGCTCGCGTAAGTGTCTCGATTCCATAGACATGCTTTTGACCATCTCTTAAATGTATTCAACATGAATTGTGTCAACTAAGCATGCCATAAGTGTTTTGCATCAAGATCGTACCACAATGTGGAGCGTAACTTAGCAACCATCTTGTTGCATAAATAACCATATAATTTTTTTGAATAAGATCTTTGACACATATTACAATGCATATCTCAAGTGCTAAAGTGAGATGCCAAAGAATGGCATCACGCAAGGTGCTACCACAACGGTTGGAAGGAGGGTCAACCGAATCCTTCGCCTACGTAGCTCGCACTAGGACAGTTTGGTACCACATAACCTAGTGGTTGCAGCAAGTAGGGGCATACCTCCACTTGGTCTAACCAACTAGTCTAAGCTCACCCGCTCAGCCAACGCAATCAAAATACCAAGAGTTGAACACTATAAATCGGTTTGCATGCAAACCGATTTGCCTAAGCCTACCCGATTCTCCCTTGTCATCGCATTTCGTAATAATATACCTCTATTATATTTTTTTGTAACTTCGATTTCAGCCTATACCTACAGGCAAACCTAAGGACTGAGCACATCCTATAGGTGTTGAACTGCCCTAGGGACAACATGCTAGTGCACCCAACTCGGCCCAGCCGAGTGGTGCACCTGCCATGCGGCAACCGCCCAAACCGATTGCCAAAATGCCCTGGTTTGAACCAAATGGGTTCAGACCAGTCCTGTGCTGGTCCAATGGACTGACCAGATATGAACCACATGGTTCAGACCCTGGTCCAAGTTTCCCAATTGAGACTCAAGGTTTGGGAATGCAAGAAGAACGACACATCGAATGCATATGGGTCCCTTTCTATTTTTTTTTGAAAAGTGATTTGACTCGGAACATGTTGACTATATATTATCTTTTTTGAAACAATAGGTTGCAGCCGACTATACTGGCAGACCTGTGTATTGAGCTCCTTCTCAAGCTATTGGGCTGGCCTAGGACTAGCATACTGGTGCACCCAACTCAGCCCAGTCGAGTGGTGCACCTGCCATGTGGCAACTGCCCAAATCAAAACCACTAAGCACCCTGGTATGAACCGAATGGATTCAGACTAGGATTAGGCTGGTTCAAACAGACTGACGGGGTCTGAACCTCATGGTTCAGACCCTGGTCCTAACATCCCAACTGAACCCTAAGGTCTGGAAACAACGGAAAAGAAGCAACCGAAAGCATAAGCCCATCTCTATATGTTTTTTTTGAAATACAATATGTCTCGAGCATGTTGTGCATTATTATGTGTTTTTTTTTTGTGTGCAGGTACCTCCGCATCTGAGCCAACCCTAGAGTGTTGGGCAACTAGGGACCTCAAGTGAGCTGCACCCAACTCGGTCCAGCCGATTGGGCGCACCCACTAGGTGCCAACCGTCTGGCAGTTGTGGTGGTGCGGTTGAGCAAAAAGAATGCCTAGGTCTGGTCCGAATGGACCAGACCAAGGGTAGTCTGATCTGAGCAAGGGACCCAGATCTGAACCACATGGTTCAGACCCTGGTCTGATCCCTCTAACAGGAACCAAAATTGAGAACAAAGAAAAAGAAGGAAGGCTTAACGAAAAAGAAAAACTTGTTCGGTCATGCATGGCAGCAGGATGGGGGTGCTGGAACCGGCCTCTCTTGCGCCCACATCTGCAAGGACGTTGCCAAAACTCAGCCAATCTACTCCCCATGCAGTTAGACCTCATCACATGGCCAAACGGCCAAAACCGAGTTCTATTAAGCATGAACTAAAAGTAAAACCGAAGAACAGTTTTGCAATGCATGCAACAAAATATAAAGTGACGTGTGTGAGTAACAAAAATTGTGTGTTAGCACACCACGAAAAGGAACCACCATTATCATTTTAATCCACCGATATCCATCATGCATTTCAGAAAATGCATTGTTGGAATCAGTTTCATGCTTGGTCAAAGCAACAAGAACATACATTTCACTTTCAATTCAACAAAAATGAAAGTAGTAGGCATAAACTCACATTGATTCTTTTGAAAAAGAGGAGGAACACGTTCTTCACTTGGCTGGTAGTGTAGGGGAGAGTCCCTTTCGGTACCACACCCTACACTAGAGCACAAGGAAGCTCTAATGGAGGTCACGGTTGGGAGAGAGAGAAGAGAGTAGAGAGAGAGAGAAGAGAAAATCGCCCCTCTTTTTCTTCTCTCGCTTTCCTCTCAAAACCTTAAGTAGGTAGGGTTAACTCAATGAGTGACTGAGATTAATTCTAAAAATAAGAAGGGCTGAGATGAGTTGCACACCCATCTAGGTCATGACATAATTGTTGTTTCTCAAACACACCTCTCACGCCCCCTATGAGATTCAAGCATTTGAATTTTCTTAAAACTCTTTAAAAAATGCCATTGCATTTGGTCTTTAATGCCCTTTTGACTTTTGAAAAACTTCAAAACGTGCCCCAGGGTTGCCGCCTCCTTGTGGCCAATGAAATTGCATTCTTTTTGCTACCTTCAATACCTTTCAAAAGTGCCATGGGGCTGCTGCCCCAATGGCCAATGAGTACTTGGTCTTTTGAAAAACTTTTAAAGAATTACAGCTGGGCCACCGCCCAGCTGGTCAAACACCCCCAGCTGGGATCTAGGTTCGACCCTCCAAGCTGAACCCAAACAGCCCACCAAAACCGATTTTTGGTTTTATTAAAATGTACACTTTAAAAGTTATTGTATATATATATATATATATATATGTATATATATATATATATATATATATATATATATATATATATATATATATATATATATACTCAATTCCAATTCTGATAAAATCCATAATCTTTTAAAACCACCTTCCTTGCCGAATTACGTAAAGTGAAAGGGTTTTAAATCATTTAAACTCTTTGATTTGCAATTCAATTGATTTTATGCAATTTGAATGAAACTTAGGGTTTCGATGAAAAATGCATTGCAATATGCATACATATGCATTTGTTTCAATACATATACATGTATATATGTTCGTATTAAGGTTTCATATATATATATATATATCCTCGTAGATATAAAAAAACATTTTTCTAAAATTTCTTATTATGCATTGAATTTTCTCAGAAAATTTGTGGGTCTTACAAGGTCTGGGTCAAACCAGACCCATTGACATCCCTACTTGTGAACATCACCAGGCTGAAGTAATGCCACAAGTTCAAAACCTAGGGATGTGTCCCTTACTGTGTGGCTAAAGCTTAGAGTACTCTCTAGTGGGCAAGAGAGACATGGGGTTTTTACGCTAATGAGCTCACACGTTAAGAGTTGTGTTCCACTAATCCCCTTTGTCATCCCCCATCTCCATACTCCTCTTAAATCTTATAATTCAAGTTGTTCTGATCAAGTCTGTCCTTATAAATGGATTTAACATGATCAATTTAGTAAAGATCGATCCATTGGATCATATTTTTATTAAATGAAAAAAATATTTTTGTTTTTTTTAATTTCAATTTTTTGTGTTTTGTCAACCATTGATTTTTGAATATGAATGATGTAGATCACATCTGAGTCCCGTTTGATCAAATCAACTTGCATCAATGAAATCCCAAAGGGTATGAAATAAAGATGACAGGGAATGAATGGAACCTATTTGCACAAGATCGTTTTGAGACAAGAAAGTGGACTATTGATAATCATTTGGACTCATTTGGTTACTTTTTAATTTCAACTTGACTCTTCAATTATTTGGGCTTGGAGAAATTTATAGTTTTTAACTTTGTACTTTTTCATCACATATTTGATGTGTTGCATTCTAGATGCTGCACACAAAAAACCTTGAAGGGCCTTGTAGTGTGTCATGATATGGGCGGTGTAAGGTGCAAAAGAGGTGTGTGCATCAAATTTAGCCAATGACACTAGATATTTACAAAATCATGAGTTGCATAATATATTCTTTTCTCTTAGCATGTTGTTTGTACCTTTAATTGTATGTACTTACTTTTTTGCTCATCTTTTTTCCATCTTGGTCAAATCATTGAGTGTGCAACCATTGAATATACTGCCAGATCCTTTAATTAGGTTTTGTTTGGGAGCTGGTAACTGGGATGGGAGTTGAGCATTTGGGTTTAAATTTTGTTCAATTATTACAGTGGTGGTTGTTTGAGAGGACAACATCGAGATGATAGTTCAAGTGAGACAATCTCTCGTTTAAATTTATGCTGAAAACCCAAATTGATAGCGGTGTCAATGCCCAACCCATACCAGATCTGATAGGGTTAGGGTTTGGTTATAAAGAATGGGGCTCGATTAACTATCCGGGTTGGACCCATGAGGTCTGGTTATTAAATGGGCCAAGTATGGTTTATGAAATTTTATACCAAACCAGGGATTGACCCAAGTTAGGATTAAGATCCACAATTTTTCAATGTAAAAAAATATTATTTTACCGAGTATGGACTGGTTCTGGTTTATTTAATTCTTATCAAATCTGGGTATGCTTTTTCTTATGAAAAACCAGTTAGACACAAATCCAAATTCGATACTTGCATCACTTAGTCGGATCAAGGTTTGGACCCACCTATTTTAAAGGGGGTCCGAACCCGTTGAAACTTACCAATTTAATCAAATGATGGCTTAATCACTTCCAAGTCCACGAATTCCCTCTCCCAAATAGGGGAGAGAGCTAACGATCCAATGGTATTGTATATTATTGCTATTACAAAAATTTTTGCATTTCAAAGCTAACCTTTTACCCTTAATCTAAAAAATGGGTTTCACATTTCTAAATTTTCTAATATGCCCATTGGGTTTTCCGGAAGCTACCAAACAGACACCTATCCTTACTATTATCCATTAACCCAGGTTAAACCACAATTAAATTGAATCAAATGACAGTGTAAGAGCGAAATAAAGTTTCTACCCTTCTAAAGCATATGATTAGTCATACTAGTCTTAATGGGTAGGGCTGCAAACAGATGGAATATGGTAGTCCAACATTTCTTTTCTAGATATGAATCTTTTAAGTACGATCCCAATGTACATTAGGATCAGATTCATATCTGTTCAATAGGATTACTTTTAGATTCAGATCAACCGTTTAAGTCAGATCTAGAATTGATCCAATTCAAAATCCGACCCGATTACATTTTATTTTTACCTGTAAATAGCTTGTTCTTGTTCAATTTTTTTTCAGACTTAATATCACGTCATGCATTTCGGATGTAGATTCAACCTTACCTCATCAGATAGAATTTTAATTCGGATATACTATTTGTATTTCAGATTTGGCAAGACCCGACCCGATCCGACCAGTTTGCACACCTATTAATGGGCAAACAACTATCATGTTCATAGTTGATTCTGCAGAGTCTCACTTGACATGGACTGGGGTATAGTTGGCTGCACATCAAGACCAAGGCCAAGTACCAAAATGCAAGCAAACTTAGACAACCAAGTTGGAGGTCCAGAGCCACCATGCAATTCATCTAGCTACAACTGGCCAAGTTAGTGTATGGCTTAGCTTTGGGAGAACAAACTTAACCCAAGTTCAGGTTGACTCAACCAATTTGTGCTTTTTGACCGCAGGGCCAGCTGGCCTCTTTGAGATGTGAGGCCACTGCCTAGGGCCTTCAAATCGTGGAGTCTTCTATCAACTTTGTATCAACTTACATATTAGACAAAACTCATAGATTACTTACAGATTAGAGATTAGACAGACAAGACATGCATTTACTAAAGATTACTTTGGCATTTAATGGACGTGCATTTTTTGTCTGAATTATTCATCAAGTATGATGTTATAATCAAGAGTTACTGAAACTGAAAAGCACATACCAGATCAATAATCTTTGCAGAAACTGGTGACCAGTTCATTATGTGCAGTGAATTGGTCACACACAATGAGCCCCAGAATCCACAGCACTCCCTTCAGATAAAAATAAAACAAACTTTCTGTCCGGACTGCATATAAAAGGAACTTAATATACTAATACTAGTCATTTTCAAAATACTCAGTTATACATACCATAATAACTGTCTTTGAGGAGCTAGCAATAAATAGTGATTATATAAGAAGGTCAATCTTTACAAGAAAAATATAACCAACCATAGCAGAAGATACCTACTTTAACAAAGCCCCTTTCTACCCGGTTTCAGAAAAGGTTATCTATTAATTATTTGCTCCAGAATACTCTATTTTTCTTTTTTGACATTTTGGATTACTTTTTTTTTAAAGAAGACATTTAGGATTACTGTTTGTAATTTGTCATAATAGATTGCCTACTTTGACTTTTAGGTGCAGAGTATGAATGCACTTTACCACTACCTTTAAATGAAGAACTTATGCTTGAGCTTCTCAGGCGAGAAAAAGAAGGCACAAGAAGATTGCAGGACATGGTTTTTTATTCAAAGATAAAAAAATTCAATTAGGAATGAGGGAGGTGTTATATTTGTATTTTATAAGTTAGGCTGGGTGTTTCTTTTTAGATGCACTTTTTTCTTTTATACTGATAGCCTCTCTTTTATAGCTAAGTTGAAGAATAACCCATTTATCTGTATTTGGAGAGAGATTGTTCTGGTGGAAGACAATACTTCAAAGATATGGTGCATTAAATGATTATGCCATGAGGTTTTCATTGAAGCACATGCCTAAGTAATCCGCCTTCTTTTCAAAAATGGCATGATCATATACACTTTAGGAACACAAAATTTGACAAAGTTGATAGAAGAACACTTGATATATATATATATATATATATATATATATATATATATATATATATATATATATATATATATATATATATATATATATATATATATATATATATATATATATATATAAAGTAATGCGCTTCTGCTCACTTTCTCATTTTTTCCCTAAAAATCATTGTTTTTGGCATTTTTCTCACATCTAATACCATAAATGTGATCAATAGGTTTTGTTTAGTGGGAACCAGCTTTTAGATCCCCAAAATCTAGCCAGTATACAGGTTTTTTTGGTGATCTAAAATCAATGGCTACGAAGGTACCGGTTTCTCTCGACTCCTAAAATCATCTAATTCCACTAAATCGAACATGTTAAATACATCTAACGGTTCAGATCTATCATGAAACACTTCTAAACAATAGAATAGAACAAGAGATGGGACCTAATATGTTCAGTTTTCTATTTTTCTTTTTATATATATATATATATATATATATATATATATATATATATATATATATATATATATATATACATAAACCCAATTAGTAAATATGAAAAATATTAAAAATTTAAGAAAAAAGTGCAATCTTTTTTAATAAATAATAAAAAATTTATGTACAATACAACAACAACAACAACAACAACTACAACTATGCCTTCATCCCAAAACAATTGGGGTCGACGACATGAACCAAAAAAAGGAAATCATTCTGGGTCTTCCACATGAATCCTTCTCCCCCAATCATTTCTATCCAATGCCATGTCCTCGATGAGGTTCAAAGCATTCATATCCTTTTCTGTCATCTCCATCCATGTCTTCCTAGGCCCATCCAACCTTTTTTAACTAATATATTTTCCCATTTCTCCATTCTTCTAACTGGAGCATCATTAGGCTTTCGCCAAATATGTCCAAACCACCGTAAACGATTCTCTCTCATCTTATTTTCAATGGGTGCAACGCCTACCTTCTTACGTATCTCCTCGTTCCGAATCTTATCTTTTATTGTATTTTCACACATCCATCTAAGCATACGCATCTCAGCTACACTCATTTTTTGAATATGATGTCTCTTGGCAGCCCAACATTCCGTACCATATAGTAAAGCGGGCCTAATAGTCGTCCTATAAAACTTTCCCTTCAGCCGCAATGACATTCTACGATCGCACAACACTCCAGTTGCACTTTTCCATTTCATCCACCCAACCTTTATCTTATGATTTACATCTCCATTAATTTCTTCATACTTTTGAATGATAGATCCCAAATATTTGAAACAATCATCCACTGGTATTTCTTGCTCACCAAGCTTCACTACACTCCCATCACTACTTCGTTGCTTAGTAAACCGACATTCCATATATTCTGTCTTACTCTTACTCAACTTAAAACCTCTTGCTTCCAATGTCTGTCTCTATAATTCTAACTTAGCATTAACCCCAGCTCTAAACTCATCAATCAAAATAATATCATCAACAAACAACATACACCACGACACATTTTCTTGAATTGATCTCGTAAGCTCATCCAGCACCATAGCAAATAGGAAAGGGCTTAAAGCAGATCCTTGATGTAACCCAACCGTTATAGGAAAATTGGTTGTCACCCCTCTATAAGTGCGGACATTGGTTACTACTCCTTCATACATATCTTTAATTATACTAATGTACTTGAGAGAAACAACTTTCTTCATCATTATCCACCAGAGAACGTCCCTAGGTACTCTATCGTATGCCTTTTCCAAATCAATAAAAACCATATGCGAATCTTTGTTCCTCTCTCTATTTCTCTCAATAAGTTGTCTAAGAAGATGTATAGCTTCCATAGTTGATCTTCCAAGCATAAAACCAAATTAATTCTCCGATATCATGACAACCTTTCTCAACCTAGACTCAATCACCCTCTCCCAAAGTTTCATAGTATAACTCATGCATTTTATACCATGATAGTTTGTGCAATCTTGTATATCACCCTTATTCTTATATAGAGGCACCAAAGTACTCTTCCTCCACTCATTAGGCATCTTATTTGTCCATCAAATCTTGTTTAAAAGATTTCTAAACCATTCTAAACCTTTCTCTCCCAAGCATTTCCAAGTCTCGATAGATATACCATCTGGGCCAACCATTCTAAATTTTTTCTTTTGAATCTTGCACATGAAGTCACGATTCATCTCATAAAAAGGAATTGAGAAGTCTCCAAGATCCTGAGCATGACTTCCATTAAATAGCTTATCAAAATAATCTTTTCATCTCTCCTTAATCTCCTCATCTTTGACTAAAACCCTTTGTGTTTCATCTTCGATACATCTAACCATACACAGATCCCTCGATTTCCTATCTCTCATCTTTGCACGCCTATAAATATCCTTCTCACCCTCTTTGGTATCCAACTTGTCATAAACCTCCTTATATACCTTATCCCTCACGTTTTGAAATACTTTTTTAGCTTCCTTCTTTGCTATCATATATTTCTTCGAATTCTCATTATCACGACTCTTACTTAGATTTCTATAACACTCTCTTTTAACCTTAATAGCTAATTTGATATCCTCGTTCTACCATGATGTATCCTTACCTAGCGGTGCATCGCCTTTAGACCCATCCAATACCTCCTTAGCCACCTTTCTCATGTCACCCGCTATCTTATTCCACATTGATTCTGATTCCTCCTCGAGACACCAATCAACTTCCTTAACTACCTGCTCTACAAACATTCCTTGTTTAGCTCCTTTCAGTGCCCACCACTTAATTCTAGGATATATCCTATGTCTATCCCTTTTGCGGCATTGTCTAATTTTAAGATCTAAAATTAGGACTTTATGTTGTGTAGCTACACTTGCTCCCGGTATAACCTTGCAATCGATGCAACAACCCCTATCTCTCTTTCTAAGTAGGAAAAAATCTATCTGACTCGTATTAACCCCACTTTTAAATGTTACTACGTGAGACTCCCTCTTCCTAAACCAAGTGTTTGCTAAGATCATATCATAGGACAAACCAAAATCTAAAATTCTTTCTCCACTTTTGTTTCTTTCTCCTATACCATAGTCTACATGAATACTCTCAAATCCATCCTTACTAATGCCTACATGTCCATTAAGGTCACCGCCGATGAAAAGTTTTTCTTCATAAGATATCCCTTATACTACTCCATCTAAATCTTTCCAAAATTGATGCTTAGTGGAATCATCTAAACCTACTTGAAGTGCATAAACACTAATAATATTAATAATATCCGTACCTAATACTAATTTAATAAGTAAAATCTTATCACTCTTCCTACGGACCTCAACTACATTATTTATAAACTCACGACTCATAACAATCCCTACTCCATTCCTATTCCTATTTATTTCTATATACCAAATCTTATATCCCCAAGGTTCTATCATTTTTGCTTTTTCACCTACCCATTTGGTCTCTTGTAGACATAAAATATCAATCTTTCTCCTACACATAACATCTACTAACTCTACCAATTTACCAGTTAAAGACCCTATGTTTTAAGTGGCTAACCTAATTTTATCATTTTGAACTAACTTCTTTACCCTCACCCATCCAACAAAGTGAGGGAACCCTTACCTATTTGATACCATACTCGGATGCGAGTGTGACACATCGCTTTTGGGCGACGACCTAACAACCTTTGCCCATTTATCAACATGTTCGATAAGAAACTCCTCAACAAAATTCTCATATTGATTCATATGAATAACTAAGTTTTTATGCTGACTATCACAAAAAAGGCACACCTCGTTGACGTCATCACGTGCCCCTGACATATCAAAAAAAAATTAAGGCCTCATGTTACGCATGTAGGGCCTCAACTTTTCTTTAGCCGTCCCTCGTTGACATCATCACGTGCCCATCACTCATCAATCTGCCCCCTGCATACTGACCCAGCTTTCACTTGAATTTTACAGCTTTCCGTCCGAAAGCTTTAAACAAAAAAAAGAGGCCAACAGTGAGGTTCACAAAAGTCCGTATTGGCAGCCAGGTCATTTCCCCATATTTTGCACGCCTCTGCTGCATGTGAATAATGACTCTTTCTCATCTTCTGCATTCACCGACATTTCTTCATGCACCTAACAGCAACCGTGTACACACTTCTCTAGGATCGGGTGATTGCACAGAAATTTTGCATTTACCCGATCGATATCGATCAGTCCTTGGGCCCCACAACTGACAAGTCCTGTCCACAAGATGAAGCGTGATCAGATGCTTAATGCAATCATATTGAACCTGTTCTTTTCACCCCTCTATGAGTGCGACACCAAGCATACTGTACACTCGCTCTCACTCATGCCATCCTTTTTGAAAAAGGAAAAAAATCTCTCGTACCATCCTTTTTAAAAAGGAAAGATACACAAGAATTCAGCTTCTTAGTTCAGGCTGCTACTATTCTCTCTCTCTCTCTCTGCGTGTGTAAACAGAGATGGCTACGATTCAGACTGTTGTTTACCAACAAAGGGTCGGACTCAGTTCAGGAATTTCTCCGGGGATCAGAGTTGGCCAGCAACTCAGAAGGGTGGCGAAGGTGGTGAGGATGCATCAGAAGCAGCAGTTCAGCTTCAAGATCAAGCCGATCAGAGCAGTGATCAGTAAGGATGAGGCGGTGGAATCAACGGCTATTGAGTCAGATGGAGCAAATATGGTGGGCGTTCGGGCGGTGGTCACCATCAGGAAGAAGATGAAGGAAGGGATCGTAGAGACTATACAGGATCAGCTGACGATGTTTCGCAATGGAATTGGGCAGGGGATCACTCTTCAGCTTGTCAGTAATGAGATAGATCAAGGTGAGCACTCAACCTTCTCTTTCAAATAGAAGCTGATTCTCTTAAGGTATCTTGGCTGTTCTTTTCCTACCCTTCATGTTTCCTCTTCCAAAATTTGAAACCAACTAACCATTTCTAGTGTTAAAAAAAAATTGATTTTTTTAGTATAAGAGTTAACAAGTGTGGAATTTGGTTGCTGGTGTTTAATTAGCTAATAAATCCCATTTATGAGTTTGAGCTGTGAGGTGTTAGTTCCATTTATAAGTTTGAGTTGTAAATTGGGTACATTCTTTTGTAACATAAGCTGTATCTTTTTGGTTTGGGAAAGAAGGTGGGTTTGGTGGAAAATGATTGCTGGATCATAGAATCTTGAACGCTCTAGGACTAGCACCATGAGTTTTTCCACAAGTTAATTGCGGATTAGATTGTTGAACACGTTGGTGCATTTAATTCGCAGCTTGCTGTATAGTTTTCCACTCATTTGCATGGATTGATTTGAAATGAAGACAACTTGAATGTTAAAATGGCAACTGCAGAGAGAGAAAGAGAGGGTGAGATTAGTATATCCAAGTGAAGTATTAAGTAGGTGCACTTCTGATTGCTTAAGCTGGATGAATTTGGCATATCACACAAAAATGTGTTTTCTCAGCATTAAAATGTTGATCGGGCACATATCATAGTCGTCAATCTTCATGTGGGATCTTGAAAGCAATTCATCTTTCTTGAGAAATATCATAAAAGACTGCATTTTAAGTAAAAGAAGGGGGGGGGGGGAACTTAAGAATTTGCAAAACAGTCCAAAGATTTACATAATTTTGTGTTGTTCTAGTAGTGTGTTTAAATCAACCACAGAACCATAGTTTGCTAAGACTCGTGCAAATGCTCTAGAAGATTAACATTAGCGGTGTACTTGGAGGTTCTTACGGATGGGACCATAAAAAACATGAGAACGCTATTCTTTTCTTTCCTACTATATGCTAAAAAAACCAACACCAGAACCCTATCTGCATACATCATGTGTAACACTCTGAAAATAGCACATGTATGTGTTTTCAAAGTTCATAGGAAAGCGAGGATTCTTAAATTTATTTCGTTTTTGTGCAGAAACAAATGCAGGAAAGAGGAGTGCAGAGACAGCTATAAGGGGCTGGTTGCCTAAGCCTTCAAACAGTCCATATGTTTTACAGTACACTGCAGATTTCACTGTTGATACTGGTTTTGGTCACCCGGGGGCGATTATTGTCACTAATCTACATGACAAGGAGTTCTACTTAGTGGAGATTGTGATACAGGGTTTTGGTGAAGGTCCAATCTTTTTCCCTGCAAATTCTTGGATTCATTCACAGAAGGATAATCCAGAGAAAAGGGTCTTCTTTTCTAATCAGGTACAAGTGGATATGTGTGTGCTTGTGTTTGTGTGTGCATGTGCACTCTGTGTTTGCTTCCTTTTATTCTATGGACACAAATTGGCAAGCAGAATGGCTTCAAGTGAGGTTTCGTTGGATTTATAATTGGCTTCTGCAATTCTTTGTGGTTTGCTCTGAGTTGGCATTAATGTTTATGCAACTGATTCTGCAGGTTCTCTGGTTCTTAAGCTAGGTTCTTTGGAAAGATTATGGCAATTTTATCTGCCAATATCATACACCTATTGTGCATGTTTGTGATGGATATGACATTATATGAACATATTTTTTCTTTAAATCACCTAGCTGGATTAGTTTTCTTATATGTCATACAGTTAATCGATTTGAGTTCTTTCTGATTGTTCCAATAAGGTGTACTTGCCTTCTCAAACACCATTTGGTCTTAAGGATCTTAGAAAGAGTGACTTGGTTAATATCCGTGGAAATGGGAAAGGTGAGCGCAAGCAATTCGATAGGATATATGATTATGCTACTTACAATGACTTGGGAAACCCGGACAAGGATATAAATCTTTCTAGGCCAGTTCTGGGTGGAAATGAGAGACCTTATCCAAGACGATGCCGCACTGGTCGACCTCCAACAAAATCAGGTATAATTCTTTTTCTTCCAAACATACTCTGCTCTATATTTTTCAAGTTCTTCTGAATGAAAAATCTTAGGTGATTGGAAGCACTCATGGTAGACTTAGGCAACAATATTTTGTAATCCATTATTTCCAGAGCATTAGCCATTGAAAAAATTTATGATGATGCTGTGTTGAGCTATTAGCCATGAACACAATATAAGAAACTACCAAGTGGAAATGTACACTATAAAAATTAGAATTTGCATTTGTGTGCATCTTCATGTTCAGGCAGTTCTGCCAAATGATAGAAATAAATGTCATGTGGCCTGAAAAATTTGATTTTTACATATTTGGTTGTATAACAGATCCTTTGTCAGAGAGTAGGGTGGAGAAACCTCATCCAGTATATGTTCCCCGAGATGAAGACTTTGAGGAAATAAAGCAGAGCACATTTTCTTCCGGGAGGCTCAAAGCTGTCCTCCACAATTTGATACCTTCTCTAGCTGCTGCTCTCTCTCAAAGTGACAATCCATTTAAATGCTTCTCTGAGATTGATAAGTTGTATAATGAGGGCATTGTTTTAAAGCATGATGAACACCAGAGCATTCTTGCAAACCTAGCACTTCCAAGGATTTTGAAAAAGGTTATTAGCAGTACTAAAAGGCTGCTTAGATATGAGACTCCTGCTATAATTTCAAGTATGTAGAGGACTTGCTCTTGATTGATCAGTACTTTTTTGCTTCTCTGAGCATTTCACGAGTACAGCTGTTACAAGTTTCATCTGCAATTCCAAGCATTATGATTGTATTAAATGTTTCAGGAGACAGATTTGCATGGCTACGTGATAATGAATTTGCTCGTCAAATGTTAGCTGGTGTAAATCCCGTGAATATTGAAAGACTGAAGGTATTTAACATTGATTTCTTGCTCTTCTCATTTTGTATGGTTCTGTTTTGTAGAGCAAAACCTTTGTATCCTATCTCACATAGGACCTTGAGGTTGAAAATGATTTTGCAGGAGTTTCCCATTCTGAGCAAATTAGACCCAGGATTGTATGGTTCACCAGAATCAGCACTAACAATGGAATTAATTGAACAAGAGTTGAATGGACTTAGTGTTGAAAAGGTACTGCACAGTTTATCAATTTCCGCATGATTCTCTTAGATTTTTCAGCTCGACTTTCTGTTAAAAAATCTCTGCATTTTTAAAAGAAAATAAGATATTGAAAATTAAGAAAGAATTCTTTTTTCAACAAAGTGAAGAAAAAGTAGCAAAGCTTTCAAATAGAAGAATAAGAAACAAAAGAGCCACAGTTAAATTAGAAAAGGTAAGAAAAAAGTTTAACATATGGTGATAATATTATAATTTTCTTAAAATTACCAATATTTTGAAAAATATTGTGTTATTTTTATTTTGTCATTTTTACATTGGACCAATATTCTTATAATAAAAATATGATGATGTTTCCAAAATATCAGAAATATCTATGACTGATGTGACAGTGTGTGTGTGTGTGACATATCCACCTGTATCTGTCCCAGAGGGGTTTTCCTAAGGGGATATATTAGTAAGTGATTTTTAATGAGATCTTGAGAATTGTAAATATCAAATCATAATGCAAACTTTTAAATATTCAAATTTCTCAAAAAATATAACAATAATATTGCAACATTAATGCAATAATTTCATTTTAGGTTTTTCAATTTACTGTGATATTTTTGTCTTTTAACTGTTTTGAAAAGCTTTAAAAATGTGATATATATATGAGAGAGAGAGAGAGAGAGAGAGAGAGAGAGATGGTCTTCTTTTGTTAAGCTTCTTCCCATCCTGATTGGTGATTCAGGTGATTGAGGAAGGGAGACTGTTTATACTTGACTATCATGATATACTCTTGCCTTTCATCAAAAGGATAAATTCGTTGGAAGGACGGAAAGCCTATGCATCGAGGACAGTTTTTTACTTAACCCATGGTGGTACATTGAAGCCAATTGCTATTGAGCTCAGCCTCCCACCTACATCATCCATGCCCAGGAACAAACACATTTATACTAATGGCCATGATGCGACAAGCCACTGGACCTGGAAAATTGCCAAAGCTCATGTCTGTTCAAATGATGCTGGTGTCCACCAATTGGTGAATCATTGGTAAGTGTTTACTTTGGAAATAATGAAATAATGGCGAAGAGTTGAATAAATCATCCTTTATCCTGTTACTAACAGAATATTGCCACTGGATCCTTGGAGCTAGGTCTGGTAAACGCCCCAAGCTCGAAGTGTTCAAGCTTGGCTTATTCTTGTGGTTATTCAAGCTGAGTTCTAGCTCATAATGAGTCCGAGTTAAACAATCTGAGCTCAAGTTAGCTTGCTTACAGAAAAATTATATGTTTCAAAGCTGGAATCAATAATTTTTTTATCTCCAAACTTATTGCTTGCAGACCAAATACTTTAATCATATGTTCTATCACTTCTATGTTATGTTATATGATGTAAAACATATCTAAAATACTTAGTATTACTTAATGAGCTTATACTAGTTGAGCTGAGCCGAACACCTATTGTTCATGTTTGGTTTGCCGAGCCTATTTTACAAGTTTGAAGGTGCCCTTTACAAGCCGACCGCAAGCTGAGCCACAGGCGGCTCAGCTTGTTTCCCAGCCTGTTTTCAGCCTACTTGGAACCACAAAGCAATACTTGTTAGTTGTTACATAGTGCTGTTTATTTGAATTTTTTATGGTTAGGGACCATATAACTGAATGTTAATGCTTTTTTATTTTCAGGTTGAACACCCATGCATGCATGGAGCCTTATATTATTGCTACTCATAGGCAACTTAGCACGATGCATCCTATCCATAAATTGCTACATCCACATATGCGCTATACACTTGAAATTAATGCATTGGCAAGGCAGAGTTTGATAAATGGAGGTGGAACTATTGAAGAATGTTTCAGTCCAGGAGGATATGCCATGGAGCTGAGTTCAGCTGCCTATAAGAGCATGTGGCGATTTGACATGGACGCATTACCTGCAGACTTGATCAGAAGGTAGATTATGTTAGACTTCCAATTGGCATGTTGAAGTGAAGGCTGCACTCTTTTTCTTTTCCTATTTGTTTATTTATATGCTTATGCATTTGTGTTTTTATAGGCTACCATGTTTTTTATTTGCTTTTTTGTTTGTGTGCATGTCTTATTCATGTTTATGGTAACATTAATTGGACTTGATGTATCAAGTTCTCTTAATAACACACATAATTAGGTCATGCAAATTCAGTGATTTATGATTGTGTATGACAATACTGCTTGATTAAATGACATTCAGTACATGGGAAAATCAATCTAAATGTGATAAAATTACACCACAGAGGATTGAGTGCATAATGATTTGTGTCTCCACAGCTTTCTTTCTGTGCATATTAATGAAAAATCAGGAGACCTATTCTTTAGCAGCAGAGGATTAAGGCAAGGCAACCCCATTTCCCCTTTACCTATTCTACCTTGTTATGGAGAGGCTTTCTCATAGGCAGCTAAAGCAGCACCTGATTTGCTATCTGGATGTCATATGTTATAGTTTGATTGGTAAAACTATACTTTTAAGCTGAGGAGAACTGGGTTAAAATACCACCAGAAAGTGCATGGATACTCTCCAGTTTGCCTCTGTTCTATATGAAAAACATAGCTTTGAATTTAAACTTTTACTTGATATGGATGATAGATTTTAAGGGCATATTATATGTTTGTAGATCCAATTAATGTCTCCTGTGCATGATGTTGAATGAAGTTTGTTTGTGTCTGCTTTTTACGCTTTTGCTCAAAATTGATTGGTCCTATTTTCTCTTAGATTTTTCTTGTGAAAATGCCATTATGTATTCATTCACAGATTATGTTTGCTTCATTTTTCTAATCCATTACAAATTTCAGAGGCATGGCTGTGGAGGATCCTTCAAGCATCCACGGTGTCAAGCTTGTTATTGAGGACTATCCGTATGCTGCAGATGGACTTCTTATATGGTCAGCCATTATGAACTGGGTTGAAGACTATGTTTCACATTTTTATTCAGATCCAAACAGTGTTCAATCTGATGTCGAGCTTCAAAGTTGGTGGAATGAGATCAAGAACAAGGGTCACTATGATAAGAGGAATGAACCATGGTGGCCTCAGCTGAACACCAAAAAGGACCTCTGTGGAATCCTTACTACAATGATCTGGGTAGCATCAGGGCAGCATGCAGCTGTCAATTTTGGTCAGTACCCATATGGAGGATACATGCCGAATCGTCCTACGCTTATGAGGAAGCTAATTCCAAGAGAAGATCAGGTAGAATTCCAAAATTTCCTTCTAAATCCTCAGGCCATATTTCTCGCTTCGCTACCAACACAACTTGAAGCTACAAAGGTCATGGCTGTCAAAGATACATTATCAACACACTCCCCAGATGAAGAGTACTTGGGTCAAGTGCAGCCATATCACTCACACTGGATTAGTGATCAAAAGATCCAAGCAGCATTTGATAAATTTTCATCAAGGTTAGAGGAGATAGAAGAGATCATTCATAGGAGAAACAAAGATATGCATCTTAAGAACAGAAGTGGTGCTGGAGTGCTGCCTTATGAACTGCTGCTTCCCACGTCAGGCCCTGGAGTGACTGGGAGAGGAATCCCTAACAGCATTTCTATATGATGCAACAGCAATTGTGGAGTCCGATGTGCATCTTTTCTTAAAAAGTTTGATTAGTATTTGAATTTGGAAGAACTTAGCTCTTGTGATCTTATATTAGCTTTGTAAGCTTCAGAACAGCTTCTGTTTGATTGAGGATCTGAAAACAGACTTAATTGCACAATCACTAGTTCTGCCATAATGAATCACAGTTTATCAAAAATTGTACTGCAACTCTAGATTATTTGTATTATTACCTACCTGATTGGATGTATATATGTGTTCTATTGATAAATAATAAACGTTAAGCAGAAACAGTGTTTACGAATATATTAAAAAAAAACAGAAACTAGTCATTGCTATTGGCTGACACAATATTCTAGAACTATTTTTGAGTATAAATATACTTCGATGCTGCTGAAAACTAAAACCAATCATACTCACAAATAAACACTCATTATACCGTATCATATCATTTCTGTCAATAAAAACCAAAACTAAGGGAAACTTCTCATCTGATTATCTATGATTTTTACACAAAATCGCTGCACGCATTATTGATTTTCTGTGTTTTGTGGCATGAGTACTTTGTAAATGCTTAGTCTGATCACCTAACCACACCTCCCTAATCTTCTCTGTGTTTTGTGTGGAACTTCATTCAACTTGTTAAGGAAAGAGTCTGGGCTGAAGTGGAATGCGATCACAAGATAAGATCCAAGATGAGGTAAGAATTCCCAAACTAAGGCTAAATCTAAGGATACGTGACACTCTCTGTCTCTAAATTTGTCAAATGAATTATAAAGATTTAAGTATATCTCTTGAAACTTTTTGTTAAGACTTGTATTCAGTTGATTGTGTGTAGCTGATATTACAATTTCTATTTGATAGAATGGACTCTCTTTACGGTGGACAAGTGACGGAAGAGTATTCCAGTTTCTGATTCCTGTTAATGGTATCAGAGCTGAATTGCTCAAACGAGCTCATGGCTGCCTCAACTTCATCTTCTTCTTCCCCAATTCTACAATGGAATGCCTTTGCAAGCTTAGTCTCGGGGCGAGAGAAAGCTTAAGTCCATCCCCGCCTTTCATCTCTGCACGGGTTTTGATTTTAACCTTCATCTCTGCCTCCATCCCCGTTTAATGCCCTCCATCACTGGTCCAAACTCGTCGAGGCAGGGTGGGGACCTGTTTTCCCCCGGCCCACTGCCATCTCTAACCAAAACCTCCTGAAGTTCATCGATAGATCGACATCTGCCCCCAATGCAATGTCTCTCTGCATCCAAAGGAGGGAAGAGTGAACTCAACCCTCAGTTTGTCACATGGAGACGATCGGACCAGCTGACACTCGGCTTGATCAAGGCGACCATATCAGAACCGGTCCTCGGTCAGTGTGTTCCCACATCACGTGATGCCTGAATCATGCTAAAGAAATCGTACGGGTCGCAGTCTCCGCTAAGGCTTATGCATTTGAAGAAAGAATAAACATTCATCAAGAAAGAAAGTTTGGACAAGGTGACATATGTGAACCGTGTCAAATCCCTGGCCGACGCCCTAGCTGCAGCAGATGATCCAGTTGATCATGAAGACCTCGTTCAGATTGCCTTGAACGGGCTCCCAGCAGAGTACGAGAGCTTCATCACTTCCATTGCCACGGGTTCAAAAATTTCAAACTTCTTTGAAATTTCCGATCTGTTGATCAACCAAGATAAATGCTTTGTATGTTGCGTCTGAAACCAACTGAATCCTCTTACATGGCCTTCAATGCTTCTAGAAGCCGTGGAAGAGGTCGCGAAAGAGGACAAGGGTGTACAGCCCCTTCATCACCATATCAGCTCAGATCTGGTCAAAACAAGAAGGGTCAAGTTGTCTGCCAATGTTGCAGGAAACGTATTCACACTACTAGGCATTGTTACTAAATCCCAAAGAGTTCACAATAGAATAGAGAGAGTGAGAGGTGGGGTAGACATCATGCCCTGGCCTTTGGTCGGGCCAAAGTGGTGGCCACCCTGACCCAGGGCACCTCTAATGTGTGCACCGGGTCAGGGTGGGCACTGCCCACCAGACCCGGTACCCCTAAGGAGACTTTTTCAGGTCAGGGTGGGCACGCGCCCACCTTGGCCATAACATGGCTCTGCCTGTCGGCATCACGTCTGGCCGACCTGTTTAGAGCTCGGTCTGCTGGGCTTCAAGTGTGTTCTGGCCAGGAGATGACCCGGTTCTTAACAGGTTTGAAGAGCAGCCCATGACCCGACCCATTGGCCCGTTGGGCCAATGTAAAGTGGGTCGGATCTGGCCCAACCCAAATTCATTTGAAAATAATAATAATTAACAAATTTTCATTTTCTCATGCACCCAATTAATTATCTTTCCAGTTTTTATAAGATTAATATAACTAATTACGTAAATAGTAATAGTTATCAAGTTAGGGTTTTGGCCCGAGCCTAAAACATTGACCCATGAGCTGGGTTGTTTTAGCCCATTAAGCCATCCGGCCCGTTGCCCACCCTTAGCTCCACCACTACCAGGAGGCAATATAGGACTTTGGCTTTAAGGAAGTAGTTTGAGACCTAGTTACCATAGAGTGGCTGCGAGCATATGGTTGAGCAGGGGGCAGTGGATTGGTAATAGGGGTCAGTGGACTGGGAGTAGGAGAAGTCGACACAGGTGGTGTAGAGTCCATAGGTTGTGGGATTGGACTCAGATCTAAACTCGGTTCTGAAAAGGGTGGGGGTCTAGGGTAAGAGAATTGGTGTAACAGGAAGACTCACAACACTATTGCTGTGGAGGTTTACTAGGTGGAACAAACCTTTGATAAGGAAACAATTGTTTATCAAACTACACATTCCCACTAATGATGAACTTCTCAGTCACAAGATCAAGGCAGAAATATCCTTTGTGTTGACTACTATAACCGAGAAAGACATTGTTTACTTCAAAACTCTAATGTATGATGATTATATGGGCGAAGACAGGAATAACAAGTACAACAAAAAACTTTAAAGAACTTATAACCAACAACAATTTGAAACAAAACTTGTTGTTTATGACATTTGATGAAAGTCTATTAATAAGATATACAACAGTGAAAAAAGCGCAATCCTAAAATTTTTGAGGCATCCCTGGGTCAAAAGAGTGATAGCAGTTTCAACTATGTGCATGTGTTTATATGCTCAACATACCCATTTTGTTCATGTATGTGGGGACAAGTAACATGGTGTTTAATTTCACATGATTTCAAGTATGCCTAAAAAGGTCTATATTCTCATCGCCAATCATTTTGCAAGGATTTAATCTGGCATCCAAGTTGATTTTTCACAAGTTTTTGGAAACTTTGAAATACAAGCAAAACTTATGGTTTCTCTCAATAAAAAATAACCAAGTAAATCTTGAAAAATCATCAACAAAATACATAATATGTGTTCTCTACTATTGAGAACAAAAGTAGGTTCTCAAACATTAGAATAAACCAATTAAAGAGGCCTTTTAACTTTACGTAGAGAGAGTTTAAAGGGTAAAATATTTTACCCATTTGACATGCCTCACAGACTGAATTTCCACTATTATTATGCAAAATAGGTAAACTATGCTTATTCAAAATCTGTTGAACAATACGAAGAGAGGGATGTCCCAGTCGCTTATGCCACTGTTCTACATAAGCTCATTCTCCAATGTAGGTTGATGCATGAGGCTCTCTCAATGTTTGTTCTACTTTGGTGATATCCAGTTTATACAAGCCTTGTTCATTGGTACTTTGAAGAAATGCTTTTCTCATTTTGCGATCCTTAATATAACACCGATCATAATGAAATTCAAGAAAAATATCATTGTCATTAGTAAACTTTTGAACAAATAGCAAATTGGGTGTAATAGCAGGAATATGAAGTATATCATTTAAAATATATTTAGAAGTAGAGGAGCCAAACACAAAATTACCAACGTGTTGAATCTTCAAGTGAGAGCCATTATCAATTTTGATATGATAATGTCCTTGATAAACTAAATGGAGTGAGAGATTGTTCAGATCCGCTGTTACATGCTGAGTAACTCTAGAATCTAGAAACCATGCTCCATCATCAACATGGTTCATTATTGTAGCATTGTATACTTCTAGAGAAGTAGTGTCTATTTGAAGCTTAAACACTTTGCATTATAAAGCAGATGTCCTTGTTTTCTATAAGTTTGACATATAGTACAACATTGAGCAATAATATGGCCTTGATTACCTCACGAGTGCGAAATTAATGGATTTGTCTAACTGATCGAATTTCTCCTCTTTAAACTAGACTTATTAGACTGTTGTCCTCCCCTTTTCCACTGAAAGAGTTAAAACAATTCTGGGATCCATGATTTACCTGAGATTGACCCAGATTTTGTTCCCTGAAGGCTAACTTTTTCATAGGAGGTTTTGGGCTTTCAAGCTCACTTAACTGAGCTTCATGAACCAATAGCATCCCCAATAGATCTTCAGAGGTTATAGGGCCATCTCTAGTGTTAAATACAATTCTTAGAGACCCATATTCACTAGAAGGCCAACAAGAACATGCATACTCAGATCTTCATTAGAGATCGACTTTCCTACCATAGCCAGTTGATGGGCTATGATTTTGACTTTATGAAAATAACTTGTTATATTGTTAGCTCCCTTTTTCAAGTTCTGTATTTGAGATTTAAGCTGATGCACTCTAGCCCTGGAGTGAGTGTATATTCTCTTTAATGTGTTCCACATACTATATAAGGTGGTCAATTCTACCACTTCATAGTGTATAATGTCTGATAACGATAACATAATTCAGCTTAATAAAAGTCGATTCATTCTTTTTTATTGCTTAAACTCAAGATTTTTCATAGCCTCTTTGCTGAGCTTTATAATAAACTCATCAGGATGTGATATTAATCCATCCACAAACCCTATTAGGTTGTAACTTTTCAACAATAAGATGAATTGAGATTCTCACAATAAAAATTGTCCATAGATAGTTTTACATACAAGAAGTGTTGTAAACTTATTGAAGCAGGAATAAAGGGAAATGTATTATTCAAACCTGCTACAGTGCTGTTGTTCGTAGCCATCCTGGATGATGAAGATGAGAGAAAGAGGGTGACACACTTGAAGTTTTTGAAGCACACACCTATGGAGACAAATACTCTAAAAGCCTACATTGGATCAGAGGTGGCTCTAATACCATAAAAGAGAAGTTAAACACGCACAAACACTCACACACAATCAGAGTTTAACGTGGTTCGATCCAGGGAGGATCTACATCCACAATGAAAATATTTCTCTCTATCTCTTTCCTTCACACACCGAGATGAGAGGTTCCATTGAGCTAAATATATACTATGAGGTACAAGACCTTTGGGGTGTTATACACATTCCACATTTTACGTTGTTTTGTTTTTCAAGTTTATCAAGATCTTAGATAATGTTTGATTGATTGTAGGACTCTTGACATTTTGTAACTTCTTTGCAAGGCTCTTATCTTTATGATAGTCATTTGATGTGGTCTCAGTAAGACTTTCTAAGTAGTTGACATGTTCACCTCTTTCAGTGGGAGAGTCATTTAATGTGGTCCTAGTAGGACTCTCCAAGCAGTTGATATATTCACCTCTTTTAGTGGAACTTTCATTTTTTTCAGTTTTTTCTATAATTTTTTGCATTATTCTTACTTAGCTTGTAATACCCATAATTTTTTGAAGAATTTTCTTGATTTTTTATATTTTTCTTGAGCTAGGCATTGTGAGATATGGTATGTAGGGCTTCAAAAAATTTTCTAAGTACAAGAAAATACCCTTACACGCCCAAGGGTCTTATCAACAACAACAACAACAACTACGCCTTCATCCCAAAACAATTGGGGTCAGCGATATGAAGCCCAAGGGTCTTATCGACTTTATTAAATTTTGTTTCTTCAAAAATTATTTTTAAAGAATTTGAATTAAACTCAAAAAGAATATTTAAAATAAATAAGCAAAATATATGAATTTTTTAATTTTAATAGGTATCATGTAATTGAATAAAATTCTAATTCAAATTTCATTTAATTTCATATAATTTTATATTTTATTTTTTTAAAGAATTTTATTTGAATTTAATGAGAATTAATTAGGAATTAATTTAGTGGAATGAAATTTATAACTAAACTAAATTTTATAATTTAGTAGGAGTCTATAGGTGGGCCATCCCATCCTATATGGCACTCTAATTTAACTTTTAAAATGATAAAATAAAAAAAATTTAAAATTCAAGTTACTTTGAAAACTTTCCAAAAATCAAATTAACCTTGAAAAGTCTAAACTTGCCTTATTGCAAGTTTTGGTCCACTATGAGAGGGGCGTCCCCTCCTAGAGAATTCTAGGAGGGGGTGGATGAACTAAAAATAAGAGAAAATGAAAGAAAGAAAGGAAAAGAAAAAAGAAAAAAGAAAAAAGAAAAAAAATATATAATAAGTCAACTTGCTTGCTTAATTTGAAAAATGGAAAGAGGGCCAACCCCATGGGGGTAGACCACTTCATGTGGGCTACCTTAGACTACATATATAAAACGTATACTATGTATAAAATAAAACCTAAACCCTAAGCTAGCTAAATAAAATACAAAAAAATAAAAATAAATAAGCAACAAGAAGGGAAAAGGGAAGGTTGAAAATAAAAATAAAAAATGGAAAGAAACCCTTGAATTAGATCAAGGGATGCGATTAACTCAACCTTTGACCTCATGCCTAACCTTATATAATCATAGGAAGGGCTCAGACCCCCCTATTTGTCCATTTGAGATTCCTCTCTCTATTGCTCTATTTTTCCCACTTTTCCCTCCTTATTTTTCCTTTTCATTTCCTCCTTCCCTACGAAATTCTTGTGCATCCTCCCTTGACCCAACAAGAAGGATACCCACATGAGGAGTGGAAGGAGCTCATTGACATGGTCACCACCCTTGTTGGTCGGCCAGTTCGTGCTTGAAGTCCATTTTCCCAAGTGTAGGAGTTATTTTTGTCAAAAAGGTGGGGGGTCCTATGCTGTACACGTAAATTAGAATTCGTAGGCACAAATTTCTTTGATTTTTTTTATAAGAACAGACCTTAAACCATGACTCCTACATGTGAGTTTGGCTTAGGATTGTCAAAATATAAGAAAGAAAACAGTTTTTGAAAGAAAACCTCTCTAAAAATCAATTTTCCTAAAAATCAGTTTCTCATAAATAAAATCCATAAATTTTGGGATTTCACGTATTACATATTTGTTTTCTTGTAAATTTAAATTAGAAGTAGTAGATTAGGTTCACGTGAATATAATGTACAAATTTGGTCAATTTTTGTTATGTCTTTCATGTAAGCATATGTATTCCATGTTATGGGTTTTCTCATAAATAAGTTTTGTATTTTTTAAAAATACCATGTTATATTTAATCAGTTTATGGAAATTTAAGTTAGAAATTTATAGTAATTATGCTTGTAAATACTCTGTAATTATAACATGATTTTTTTATTCTATTTCGTAAAGAATTTAGGTGGTTTAGATTCCTTGTAATTTTACAGAAACTATTTTTGAGAAAATAGGCTTCAGTGAGATGGTTCTGTTTTTCGGCCCAACGACTGCAATAAAAATAAGATTTGTCCATTGTAGTTTAGTCTAAAATAATGTAGTTAAGTTTTTATAAATTTTTTTGTTGAGTTCATGTAAAAAAATATAGAAATATGAATTTCGGTGGCCTGTTTTGGCCTCATCCGAATGCATATACCCGTTAATAAGTATTTCTGGCCTGACACCTGATCGGTAAATTACTCGTATCTCTCTCATCCGGTGGAGTTTTAATGAGTGGTTTATTGCGTTGAAAAGCTAACAAAATTTTATAACTACTTTGAGCTCTATTCATGGAGTGAGTAGTATTTTGTGGCAGTCGAAACAAAAAAGTACAAGTTTGCACCAAAATGTTCATAACTCTCTTATACAAATGAATTTTTATGAAGTTTGCGGCATCAAAAAGCTGACAAAATTTCTTACAACTTGTGAAAAATCCAGCTTTGACCATTGATTAAATTTTTTTGTGTAGCCTTTGCAATAGTGAGACAGAGTTGGGTTTTTCAAGATGAAACCCATTTAAGAATCGACTCCTGCATGCTTGCATAAATTATATGTTGATGTGCATGCCTTTACGAATAGATGTTAGCTTATTTATGTATTGCCATAAGTCAAAATTTCTATAGGAAATTTAATACCCAACTATGAGGCATCAACTGAATGCTAAGTGAATGAATGTGCTCGCCTATATGACCCTTCATTACTTAAGGGACCGAGGTGTCTGTATTGTGAATTAAGGGCATATGTGAATGAACTGTTTATGTTGTATTTTCTCCTTATGTGACTGCCATGATGACCATATTGATGATGCTGATGTAAATGAATAGATGCATGCAATGTATAGAAATTCTATCATTTTGTTTATGCATATGTGCATATGATTGACAAGAAAGAAACACGAGCATGAATGTGAATGTAATGTTTTAAATATGCATCCATTAACTCTGCAATGAAACAATCTTTTTTTATGGATTCATATACGGTGTTGCATGTAAGACATCTAACTTAAATAAGTGAAACATATAACACTAAAGCAAGGGCTTGAAAGTTGAGGACAAACAATACTTCTAGCTTTGTGAAAATAAGTTTTGACCATGAAAGGTTGCTCTTTTCTAACCACAAAGATAGAGAAAACCACTTGCACTAGACGACAATGTAGAAGAAAGAAACTTATGAGTGGAAGTCTGACGCATCAGGATGTTATTGTTGAGAGCTTCTCTCGTTCTTGTCGTCCTGCACCCAGTACTGGTGAAAGGTGTTCGGTCAGGCCAAAGCCAACAATGTATGAAAACACTGCCTGCATCATGACCCTAATTCAGGTATATGCCAGTGTTTGTACCCACATGGCTAAGAAGAAAAACCTAAATGTATGTGCATTAGATAGGCATGACATGCATCATATACGAAAGAAAAGATAATTAAATATAATAATTGGTTCATGCATAAGGTCAACTTATGCGATGGTAAGTGCATTTATTTTAACTGTTCATGCTTTTTTAATTATGTTCATACAATTTTAATTGTTTATACTTGAATGCATGATGAATTAAGATTAATTTCTCAAATGTATGCTTGTATGAGATATTAGAAATGCATGCTTAAATTTTATGTATTTATTTTTGTTAAATACAAGAAAATTTATAGTAATTCCTGTTTGTTAATTTCAATTTACATGTTTTGTATAGTTCTATCTTATTGAGACAAGTGTTGTATGACCCTATAGATTTTATTATTTTTTAGGAAGTGAGTGAGCTTATAGGTGATAGTGAGAGGTTGCAACGGGGACCAAGACATACCTTTCTCAAACCTCTCAGTGTTTTGGACTGAGAGCAATTTTAATTGCTCAAGACTTTGATATTTGATTTAATTTATTAATTAGACTTTTATTATTATTTTTGGACATGTATGAACATTTATTCAATTTATGAATGTTTTAATTTTTAAATTTAAATGCATGTGTGGATATGAGTGTAAGCAAAAATACAATGCACCAAGTTTTGTCTCATTTGATTTTTTATTGCAATTTTATAAAAGTATCTAAAAAATTTTCATGATTTTCAAGATTTAAAATTTGGGGCTTTATATAGCATATCTTTAGGAGTCTTGAATGATCTGACTAACGTCTCTGATATTGGATATGAATATTGATTGATTTTGGACCTGATCCAACATTTCCTTAATACTCTCAAGGGCCAAAAATACCCAATTAAGGCAGATGCAACTCCAATAATGATGACATTCATAGGTGAGAAAACTTTATCTAATTTTTTGTACCAACACCTCGCTCATGCAAATAAGAAGATCATTGGTTTTGTAAATTAAAAAAATGCATCTTAGTGAATACAAATAAAGAGACAAAAAAGTGTGCTAGTTGTCTTGTTAGGAAAGCACACAAGCTTCCTATTGGTATATTCCAGATGTATACCACCAGATCCCTTGAATTGCTTCATGCTGACATTCAGGAGGCCCTCTTCAATTGTCTGAAGATAGGGGTTTCAGTATTACTTATTTATTATGGATGACATTTGATGATGCATGAAATACATATCATTCTTATCATAAATTCATGCATTTATATGTGTTGTTATAGGATAAATAACTATGTTTGCATTGTTTTAGATACAAAGAAGCCATGGTTTGAATTTCACTCAAAACTGATTTAAAATGAGAAAGAACTATTTCTAGGTAATTGGATTGGTTTTTGAGGTGATTTGGATCCATATCCAAAGCCTCCATCTTGGACCCGGACCAGACCCAAAGTCAATCCAATCCTAGATCCAAAGATTCTGAGAAATTTCAGAAAACCCCTCACCAAAAGTGGTGCCTAGAGGTAAGTTACAAAATTTTGGAATTTAGGTAGTTTTTTTCTAAATATTTTCTAACCTAGGTGTGTTTTAGAATTTTGTTAAAATATGTAATATAAAAACTCATTTTTTCATTAGGAAAAGTCATCCAAGCCTAGGGATTCATGCCCCTTCTTCTTCTTCCCTCTTCTTCCCCCAAAACCGTCTCTTCTTCCTCTTCATTGCCCTCTTCTCTCCTTCACATTTTTTCTTCCTCTTCTCTTTTCTTCATATTTTCTCGCTTTGTTTTGTTGTTTTGCTGTGTTTTTATTGCAAATCGAAGTGGCTGGAACCTCTATTCAGATTTGGCATGGGAATGCCATCTACCTCCATAGTCGGTGGTCGAGAATCTTCTTCGTTTGCAACCACCAACCCTCTATGCTTCTCCATTGATCTCCCTTCTCGTCGATTCGGATCCAGCCTCAGATACAGCAAAGAGAACACGTGTAGCAGCAGATCTAAGAGACGTGTGGCATGATTTTTAAAGCCTAAGATCACTCTTTTCTTCCCCAAACTCGTCGGGCATCCCTTGAAGTATGCTTTCTTACCCATTGCTTGTATATTAAGATGAGTCTAATTAGAGTTGTGCATCTTTATTTATTTTGCGTATTTATTTATTTTTTGTTACATCATAGTTTAGATATATATGATTAGATCTTTTTTATCACATTTTTATTTGGTTTAGGTGTTTTTAGAAAAGGAAAATTAATTTCTTTATTTCATAATAGAGTGTTTATATTTTTGCATAATTAATTTTTTGTATAATTAGATTTCTGCATTATTTTCAAAAATTGTTTTGGCCTTCTTTCTGTATTGATTAATTTTTGTTTTATTTTTTCTAGAAGTTTAATATGCCTATTTTATAGGAAAAATAAGTTTGGTGTTATTTCTTTGGCCGGATTATCGGTGGTGGATTTGAGAACTGGATTTGTCCAGAACCTGTCAGGCGACATGCCTGAAATAGAACCATAAATTGTTTTGCTTCTCTATGTCAATGCCGAAGTCATTTTGAACTAAAATTTGAAGAGTAGTCTAATATATATGTCTAAAATCTACAGTCTAAATTTGGGATAAATTGGATCATTCGTTCGAGATATATCAACATTTTATCAGAGTTCTATCTTGATTTTGCAGAACCAATTTCTGCAGAATCAAGATCCGACCCAACTTTGATATTCTATTTTTCCAGGATAGAATACTTCAAATTTTCCAGTGATTTTTGTTCTTGTGTTTTTTTAGGATTCAAGAGAGTTGTGTCTATATTTTTTTATGATTTCTTGAGTCAGTTTTATAGGTTGTTTTTCTTCTTCTTTTTTTCTGCAAAAAATTGAGTTTACAAGTTAAAAAACAAGTTTTTGCAAAATCGATTTTTTGTCTTTCCTTAATTAAAAATCATTTATTGTCTTAGTTTAATTCTATTAAGGTAATTAAGTGTTCTTTCTATAATAGATTAGGTTAGTGGATAATTTTCTATGGTTGTGCAATTAGTTTTAAGAAGTTGCTAAATTAGCAATCCTACATTTTAAATTGGTAAGTAGTGTGTGCTTAGGTAGTTTTCATTTTTCTTGAATATTTACTTTCTAATTTAGTCAATTAAGTTTTAGAAAGTTTTGTGCTACAATTTTAGAATAGTATTAGTTACTAATTTGCCTCATGATTTGGTTTAGATAGTTACTTTCTCATTTTTTCTTGTTAGTTACTTTAATTGAATAATTTAAGTTAGTTA
The DNA here is from genome assembly GCF_984573655.1 of Nuphar pumila. Taxonomy (NCBI): domain Eukaryota; kingdom Viridiplantae; phylum Streptophyta; class Magnoliopsida; order Nymphaeales; family Nymphaeaceae; genus Nuphar; species Nuphar pumila. Next base: position 119,122,549 of record NC_143255.1, read on the forward strand.
GTTAAGTAGTCTAGTCGTGGGGTTCTTAGACATTAATTAGCTTTAGTTAGATAGATTAATTTAGATGATTTACTTTTATTTTATTTTAGCTTTTGCATTATCATTATTTCTTTGTTTCAATTGCTGGATTAATTAGTCTTCATTTGCATTAAGTAGTTTAGTTGGTAACGTTTAATTGTTAGTATTCGATTATTATTAACATTGTAGTTAGTATAGATACTTTAGTTTTAATTGTTTTCCGTAGTATAATTGCTTTTCTTTATTTATTTTATGTTTTAGAATAAATTAGCAGTAGTTAAGATATAAATTTTGAATGAGAGGACTCTGGACCATTTAGTGGGTAAAAAGTCTCCTTTGTCATATATATAGTGAAATGGGTTTGTGCTAAACCTATTTGGTGCTAGATCGGAGCTAAAGTGTGTTGACCATCCATTATACACGTTAATAGGCGGTCAACTCACAAAAAAAAAGTGTCAAAAACCTTTTATTGGCACACAAAAAGCATCAATAAATGTCTCGCTAAAGGTTCGGGGACCTTTACTGACGCTTTTAGTATGCCACTAAAGACATTTTTAAAAAATGTGCTCACCTTTTAGTGGTGCACTAAAAATGGCAGTAAAGGTCCCAAACCTTTAGTGGGACATTTATTGGCACTTTTAGTGCGCCACTAAAGGTCTTTTTTCTCCAAAATCATGTTTTTGGCACTATTTATGCATTTTTTGCATGCTTACTGCCCATCAACGCGTGCAATGGACGGTAAGTGCACTTTAGCTTTGATTTAGCACTAATGCAGTTTAGCATTGACCCATTACTCATATATATATATATATATATATATATATATATAGAGAGAGAGAGAGAGAGAGAGAGAGAACTAATGTGGGAACCACAATTTGCATAGATCTTTTTTGTTCTTTTCTCTTGAATCTAACTATAGACATGCTTGGTTTTATAAGAATTTGCTCTTGAATAATACTATTTTGATGCATGAACTAGATTTTTTTAAGACTTTAAAATCAATAGCTCATAATCTTTATAAATATTCAAGCATTTAAAAATGACATTTTTTTATCGAAAATACACAATCCAATGGTTGATTCCTAGCAAATTCACCATGCCAAGCACATCCACATGGTTGGATTTGCAAAAAAATTGTTGAAAATGCCTATATATCTAGTTCTCATATTTCAGTTTTTCATATTCTAGTTACTATATATATATATATATGAGCTTTTCGGAGTCGAATAAGTTAAACACTCTGAGTTCGGGCTCGACTCGTTTAAGCTAAGGGAGCTGCTCATGATTCAGCTCAACAGCTATATGAACTGATCACAAACAAGTTTATACCGAACCCCGTCCCTAGCTGCTTGGCTTGTTTACCAGCCCTCAGTTCATACTTGGTATATCAATACTTTGGTTTTTTACATGGAAAATTTCTGGATCTTGATTAGGCTTTAGTATGAAATTTCATAAACCTTAGTCGGTTCCAAATGCTGATCGAACCTCATGAATTCGATCAGGATAGTTAATCGGACTCCTTTCTTAGTTATCAAAGCCCTGATCCTATCGGATTCATATAGGGCCCGGATCGGGTCATAACCGAACAATTGACACCCGTCGTTAGACCGTTGGAGGTGTTCGAAAATGCACACACAGAACGTGCTTCATTCAGTTCAAACCATCAATTCCCGGAGCGGGTCAACCACGCAGCACCCCGCGGCCCCGCCTACGATCACGTTTCCACTACTACCCATCCCCTCTGACAACAAAGAAGACGTCGTTATTTATGCGAAAATTTAAGGCTAGTTTTGTAAAATCATTCAAGAATTCCCGCAAGAACTAAATATTTCTCTATTCTTTCAAATAAAGAATTTCCGGCCTCGGAATCCCTGAGAAATTGCCAAACGCAATCTTTCTCTCTCTCTCTCTTCTGTTTTTCTTGAAACCCTAGGTACGTTCTTCCTCCTCTTCCTTTATTTTATTCCTCAATTTTTTATATTTCTTTTGTTTTTGTTTATTTCTGTGATGATATACCATCGTTCTTCATCTCACTGTTTGCTTCTTGAGCAGAAAATATTGATTTTTTTTTCTGGCGGATTTTTTTTTGTTTTTGGGCTTCAATTTGGGTTTTTTTTAGTGTGAACGTGTAATGAGGGTTTGAATTAGGGTTAGGGTTTATTCATCTGTTGTTAGTGGTGCAGAATCCGAATCTTCTGCAGGGGTTTAGAGCGAGGAGAGGGGGGAGTTGGGTAATCTACGTGTTTGGGGCGTTTACTTTAGTCCTTAGCTTCGTAACAGTGTCGAATGTGTTCTCTTTGAGCTTCGATATCGGCGGTTGCGGACGTTCTGTGCCGCCGAGCGTATTTGAGCGAGAGTAGTGGGTCTCTCGGCGGGCCAGCCGAGCTTCGGAAGGTGGGGGAAGCCGTGAGCGTTGTTTTGAGGATGATTGGGGGTGAACTGCGGTCGGTTCGGAACGTTTCGGATGATGTTTCATCAGAAATGACAATCGATAAAGCCGGATATGGCTCTTTGCTTGCGGAAGTGTTGGGGCGCCTGGAATAGATTCATGGGTCTTTGGGAAGCAGTGAGATTTGGGATGGTGTGGGTGAATTTTCGAGGCAGAAGGAGAGGATTGATGGGAAAAGCCAACAAGGTATGGATGCTGAGTTTTTCCTCAATGAGGAGATAAGGAAGTATGTAACAGTTACTCCGAATAAGTTGGGGAGGCAGAATTTCATAGGAACCAATGGGATATTCACTAGTATTGGCCATGCTTGTTTCTCGGTGAAGATGGAGAAAGATTTGGAGGAGTACATGAACTACGTGTTGGTGAAAAACATAAAGGAAGAGCTTCACTTACCGGAAGCAGCCATTATCGATCCAAAGGAAGCTTCGGTGAATGTGGCTTGTCGGCGTTCTCCTCAGCCAATCGATGCCCTCGATGAGCCTGAGCCTTGAAGTCGAGAGTAGAGCAGGACCCATGAACCCCAGAGAGAGAGAGAAACCAATATTGCAAGTTCTCATCAAATGTCCATGGTCTCTAAATAGTGGAAAATGTGGGAGGTTTCCATAACTACCATGCAATTCAAAATGCTAATCGATCTCACTATAACGGAAACTCTACATTTCCCTGGATAGACTCTTGTCAAACCGGGTCATATCAGGTTGGACCCGATCCATAATACGCAGTTACAATATTGAATTTTATCTCAACACGATCTAAAGAACCCTCAATCAACACAACTCAGATCTTGGTGATTATATGAGTCAGTTAATCAAGATCTTTTACCGTAATTATATTAACATGCAAAGCATGCTTATACAATCATCATAATGCATGCATATTCATGATAAACTATGTATTATAACATCAAAAACACAAATTCATGCTAGATCTCATATGCACAAATGAAATTTTGATAAAACATATCACATATATAATGAATTCAGTTATAATTCATGCTTAAATATCATGGATAACATAAAACAACATAAAATGCATGCAATGTCATGCATTTATTTTAAAATTACATATAAGAGCATGAGCAAAATGAAAAAGGTATGCTGCTACAGGTAATACCTGGGGTCCTAGTGTTGGAAGTGACCAGAAAATACCCCAAAACGGTCTAAAACAGCCTCAAACTGGTCCGAAACATGCACAAAAGCCTTTAAACCCCTAAAATCGAATGAGAAAACTCTTGTTCTTTCACTGTTACATGAAAACAGGGTATCTTCTTGCAATAACCGGTGAAAGACCGTCTGAAACCGATCAAAAAAGGCTCTGAAGCGGTCTAAAAACTATGGAACCGGTCTTAAAATGCCTTAAACCAATTTTGGAAACCTCAAAACCGGTCTCAGGATGCATGAATCGGTCCCTAAAAGGTCAAAACCAGTCTCATAATGCATGAACCAGTCCCAGAAACCACTAAACCGATTTCCAGGATACCTGTATCGGTTCCAAAAACCCTAGAACCAGTTTTCAGAACTCCTGAATAAGTCTCTGAAGGACCGAATCAGTTCCATAATCGGTTTTGCCCTGGATGGGTCCGATTCTGGACCTGCTTCGATCCATGGTTGCTGAACCGGTCCACCCTGAAACAATAATGGGTCTTAGACCGGGTCGCAATGGCTCGGGCTCAGACCCAGTCCACTCAAAACCCCATTAAGTGGGTCCAGGTCTCAGGACTAGGTCCAGACTGAATCGGGCATTGACCCAATCCACCAAGAAACCTGGAACGAGTTTGGGTCGGGATCGGGTCCCCCCGTGGAATGGGTGCAGACCCGATCCACCCTGAAAAACCGTAACAGGTTTGGATCGGGTCCCACTTGGGATGGGTAAGGACGCGATTCACTCGGAACCCGTAACGGGTCCGGGTCCGGATCGGGTTATGAACCGGTCCACACGAAACCCACTTATTGGGTCTGGTTTCGAATTAGGGCCCTCGGGGCCGGGCTCAGAACCGATCTAGTCAGAAACATGTTCGGATCCGGATTGGGTCTGCCTCAGGGATGCAATCCGGTGTAGCTTGCTACAGTGGAACCTGACGAAACCCCTTCCCTGAAACCGAAAACCATGGTTGTAAAACTCGTTGACTCGTCACTCAGCTCGTCTTTGAATGACGTGTGACTCGGTGACTTGGCTGAGTTATGTTAACTTTATATTTTTATAATGTATTTAGTGTATAATTTTATTAATATATGTATAATCATATTTTTATATAATATACATAATATTTATATTATATTTCATATAATATATGTAATTATATATAATATATTATATATGAATATATATGCATGACTCAGCTGATTCGTCCATGACTCGGCTGACTCGTCCCATGACTCGGCTGGGTCAACTCGGTGACTCGATCGTGTTTTGTTGAAAATGAGTTTGTACTCGTTTTTGACCCAGTGACTGGGCGATTTGGGCTGAGCCAATCGAGTCACTGGGTTGACCCGACGAGTTTTTAAACTATGTCAAAAACCCTTCGGTTTCTCAGGGTTGCGCCACCATCCCTCCTCTATCCTACCACTGTCATCTGCGGCTGCCTTCGGCGGCTGACCCCATGTGCCGTCGGCAACGACTAGCCACCGGTATCCTGGGTAGTTTGTTGGCGGTGGAAACTTGTTCGGATGGGGTTGATCCCCTTCCGCCTAGGCTTCGCCACCTCTGGCTGCCATCGGGTCCACTAGATTTGGATGGGACTTCGACCCCCCTCCACCATCTGTAGACAGTAGCTACTGGCAGTCTGTCATTGTCGTTCACGGTGACCCGTCGACAACTAACATCCAACCTATGTCACATGGGTGCGGGTGCAGAGCTATTTCAAAAATTTTGGACACGGGGACACGACTATATATATATATATATATATATATATATAAAGATCGATTTTTTTTTAGTTTTTATACGTCTTTTGTCCTAAAAAATGGACAAAAATAGATTCGGTCAAAGTTGATCGAGTCCAAAATGTGGACGGACTCGGCTCCGGTGCGTTGATCGTGTTCGTGTCCGCACCCGTGTCGAGGCGTGTCGACGTGGGTCCATCGACCTTATAGCCGAGTCCGTGTGACTTAGCATCCAGCCTAGGGCTTGCTGCGGCTGGCAGCCTCTGGCGGCTGCCAGGGGCTATTGGACTGAGTTGTCACCGACGACGGCTAGCCTCAGACATTCAACTATCGCTCGATAAAGCCTGACCCGACCTCCTGATGGCTACGAAGTCGGGTTACGGGTATCCTTGGGGGCTCCTAGAACCCGGCTAATAACCCGGTTATACGACATCCCTACTTGACCGCGGCGACCACCACCGACCACTTGGGGGGCAAGGGGGGCGGTGGCAGCGACAGCGACAACGACAACTATTGACCAGCAAGCGTTGGTGCTTTGGTCAATTTCTCCCCCTTCATCACCGACTTTCCAAACTTCAAGCGAGAATCCGACGAGGTAGAAGAGATGACCACCAACATAAAATATTTTGGCCAGCACCCCATAGACGTTGGCGCACCCACACCCCAAACATGCGTAATGTGGGCCCATGACCCAATGTTAGCAAAAAACATAAAGGGAGCGCCACTTACCAGAAGTGGCCATTACCGATCTGAAGGAAGCTTCGGTGGATGTGGGTTGTCGGCGTTCTCCTCAACCAATCGATGCCCTCGATGAACCCAGGCCTTGAAGTCGAGAGGAGAGCAGGACCCTTTGAACCCCAGAGGGAGAGAAACCAATATCACATGCTCTCATCAAACGTCCGTGGTCTCTAAATAGTGGGAAATGTGGGAGGTTACCATAACTACCATGTAATTCAAAATGGTAATTGATCCCACCACAATGGAAACTCTATGTTTCCCACCCGATCCATAGTCCAACACTATGATGTTGGTGACTACTGTAGGGATTGGAAACAGCCTCAGAGGCTGATGGTACATGGGTGTGATCCTTTGCCGCGAAGAAAATGCCTTGCACAGGCACCTCCGTTTTATACAAAGTCGTTGCCTATTAATGAATCCATGTGGAGGACACTGGATAATCGAAATGTGCGTTGGAGATTACATTTGCAGGAATTTTACATGTCTATCTAGCAATCGGTCTCTTAAGGGGCTCTTCAAATGTGCAGATTGCTTTGATCTTGGTGGTCACGAAATGCCAAGGTGGATGACCAAGGGCAACAACTCAAATGCTTTGACTGATACAGTCTTATATCCAATGTCTTGGAAATTAAGCCTGGGGAGATCAGGGTAGGACTGGATTTCAGTGTTGGGACAGGGACTTTTGCTGCCACGATGCAGGAGTTCAATGTTACAATTGTTTGGGCTACCATCAATCTCAGATCTCCCTTCAATGAGATGATTGCCCTTAGAGGCCTGTTCCCACTTTACTTGACCATCAATCAAGTGGTGCCATTCTTTGACAATACATTGGATATTATCCATACAACACGTTTTCTTGATGGTTGGATAGATTTTAAGCTCTTGGATTTTGTCATATATGTTTGGGATTGGGTTTTGAGGCCTGGAGGGTTGCTTTGGATAGATAGTTTTTTCTGTTTACATGAGGACTTGAATGATTATCATGAAATCTTTTTACAGCTTAGGTACAGGAAGCATAAATGGGTAACCGTTCCAAAGCTAGATAAAGATCACAGGGAGGTTTTCTTTTCTGCAGCTCTTGAAAAGCCACCGAGGTCCTTTTAATTAGATAACTGGATTTGTAATTTCCTATCTTCTTGTTCACTTTATTGGAAAAGCTCCCAGCCTGCAGAGCTGTAGACTTGTCATCCACTAGTTCTACTTTTCTAACACTTTCTTTATGGAAGTGGCTACAACTTTTTGTTTGACAAATGTATATATATGTATATATATATATATATCTGTTATGTAGTGGGAAGTGAGTTGTGGGTGTTATTTGCTTAATCAGACCCTATAGATGTGTTTAGAGTGGTTTACTTACTAAGAAACCTGCTAATGATCTAATTGTTTTGATTTAAAAATTGACTTTTTAATTGTGACATTTTGGTAAAATATGAGCCATTGATTTTTACATTCCTTTGGAAGCCTGTCTAAACATCAAATTAACCTAATCTAGTATGTGTCCTCTACAAAATAAACTATGGAGATCACATTTGTATGCTGAAAATCAATGGATCTACTAGATACTAGGGTACTAATGGAAAGTAACAAGTGTATATATATACATATATGGAAACTCGTAGGGTCAGGTCATGTTGACCAAATCTAACCCCATGGATGTGTTCAGCATGGTCAAAGTAGCAGGAAATGACTCTTGATCAAAGTAGCAGGTGTGAAGCCTATCAGTCAGTGTTATTAAAAACGCGCCTCAAGGCGAGGGGCTTTATGCCTTGAGACGCATGTACAAAGCGCAAAAGCCCCGAGGCGTGCGTCTCATACGTCTTGAGGTGCATGCCTCGAGGCGAGGCGCACCTCAAGCCGAGGAGTACACGCCTCGAATTTTGGAATTTTGTTTATTCTTTGCTTTCTAGGGTCACTCTGAAGCCAATCGGATATTTTACCTATTTGTTCCACAAGAGGCACTTCTGGATGTTGCATCATCATTGGCTTAGAATGCTCAAACTAGAAGAGGTTGGAACAAAGTAATAATTGAGAAGCCTTTTGGCTTTGATTTGCAGTCTTCCTTTGTGTTGACACAGTCCCTTCTTTCAAATTTTGAAGAGAAACTTATATACAGGTCTATATCCTGTTGGCTTGTTATTATTTCAAGTGTGCCTATTCATCTTTTCTTTAGTAGATTATTGCTTGAATTAACTGGAGCCTTATTCAACAAAAGCTAAAATATATGTAGTATGTTTTCATGCCTTTCCCAACTTATTTTAGAATCGATCATTTACGGGGAAGAAACATCATTGAAAATCTTACCGTTCTGAGATTTTCCAATCTTGTTTTTGAGCCATTGTGGAGTCAAACTTACATACGCAATGTTCAGGTAAAAATTCCTATGCACTAAATCACACAATGGATGATATTATAGAGTGTCTTCATCGTTATCTCTAAGATCGGGTCTGATCCATAAGAAACCGGGTCTCAAACATAAGCCCATAGCGGGACCCGCGCCGGGGGGGGGGGAGCCCTCGGACCCCCCTTTCTGCAAGGGAAAAACTCTGAATCAGGCTCCACAACTCATCACATACCTGGCAACATAATATTTTAAATTATTTTACATTGAAAATTTGAGAATCTTAACCGAAACTCCGGTCAAACCTGGTTTGGTATAAAATTTTATAAACCATACCCAACCCATATAATAATCGGACCTCATGGCTCCAACCTGAATAATTAATCAGAATCCCTTCTTTGCAACCAAACCCTGGCCCTATAAGATCCAATATGGGTCAGGATCGGGTCATACCCAATCCATTGACACCCTTAGTAGCAGGTTCACCAATTTGCAGTCTAATAGACACTCAAAGCAACCACGTTAATGAAGTCATTGAGATTAGTTGCTTCGTTTCACAGAAAATTAATATCACCGTGTCAACTTGTTCAATGTATTCAATTTCGTAGGAGCAATAATCTCTTCTAGAATGTGACGTTAAACCCTTTTAGTGGCAAAATCAAGTCATGCAATTACATGCAGTCACAACCCTATATATATGGAAATGAAAACATGCATTTTCAAATATATATATATATATATATATTAACATTTGGTTCTTAATGCTAAAATGCATTTTCTAATTATGACATGATATTGTTAATGCTAATATGCATTTCGTTGTTAATGTTAATTTTTATTTAATGAATGCTCATGTTTTATTTCTTAGATACTTACATAGATCAAGTTGTTGCATTAATGTTATTTTTACATGTTAATCTCATATTTTTTCAGTATTTATTTGAGATTTTTTATTTCTTGTTGGTTATTGCTTCATCAATAAAGAATTTTTTATTTATTTATAATTTTAGATATTTTTTATAGTTTTTTTAAGTTTTAAAAAAAAAACTTTGAGGCTTACGCTTTACGCCTCGAGGCTTACGCTTTACGCCTCGAGGCTTACGCTTTACGCCTCGAGGCTTACGCCTCGCCTCAGATTTTGGTGGAGCGCCTTGCTACGCCTCAACGCTTTTCACAATACTGCTGTCAGTTGATAATCCTTTGTTTGGCATGAAAAATATGTTGATAATTCTGTGCTGATATAGCTAGGTGATTTTGAACTGCTTATGAAAAATATGCTTATTCTTCTTCCTTTTTTTCTCGTTTGGGTTGGGGTTGTTCTTGATCACTTTTGCATATAATATGGATGCTGTTGGCTTGTTCTTGGTCACAAATTGGCAGTTATGCTCATGACCTATCAGGATGGGATGTATAATGTTATTTGTGAGTTGGTTGTGACATATCTTATCTTTTGGATGTGTTTGTATTGGTAATTTATTGATGCTAAAATAATGTTCTAACTTTTCCATTATTTGTGTAAACTCTAAATTCTCTTTATGCAATGATAGATGACAGAACTACAATGAATTGTTCGGATGATGATACAGATGATCTAATAGTAGCAGCTGCAACCATCGCAGCTGCTGCGGTTGCTAATGTTGGTGCTTGGTATAATGAATCTTTTCCATCGGAAGAACCATGTCAAGATTTAGCATTTAAAGATGAAGGTTTGAGGGATGAAATTCTTGATGTTCACGATGTGCAATCTCATGAGGATCTACGTATGGATAAACCAGTCTTTAAGAAGCTATGCAAAATATTAGCAGCAAAAGGATTGTTGCGTAACACAAGATCAATACCAATCAAAGAGCAGGTATCAACTTTCCTATATATAATAGGTCACAACGAACGCAATCGAGTTCTTCAAAAGCGGTTTAATCGTTCTGGTGAAACAATTAGCCGCTATTTTCATACGGTTTTGGATGCGGTTGTTGCACTTGCTCCACATTTTTTCCGGCCTCCAAATTCTGGTGCCCCCTTCAAAATCGCTAATGATCCTAGGTTCTATCCATATTTCAAGGTAATCAATAGTTTTTAGTATAATGGTCATGGTCTGTGATTCTTATCATAATCTCACATTTCAATTGTTTTTAGGATTGTGTTGGTGTAATAGATGGGATACATATACCTGCTGCAGTTGGTGTTGACGAGAGAGATCCATTTCGTAATAAAAATGGCTTTTTCTCCCAAAATGTTATGGCTGCTTGTTCGTTTGATTTATGTTTCCAGTATGTTTTGGCTGGTTGGGAAGGGTCTGTAACAGACTCGCATGTACTACATTCAGCACTTACAAGGTCTGATAAACTTGCAATCCCTGAAGGTACCATATATTTCTCGCATGTAATTCAAGTTGGTAGTTTGTCACGGTATATAACATAAACTCTTACTTGTAGGCAAATACTACCTCGTTGATGGCGAATACCCGAACATGCAGGGTCTTCTTGCCCCATACGATGGTGTTCGCTATTGTCTAAGTGAATTTACGGATGATCATGCTCCTGAAAACCCAAAGGAGTTATTTAACTATCGCCATTCATTATTGAGAAGTTCCATTGAAGAAGCTTTTGGGGTCTTAAAAGCACGCTTCCCCATTTTGAAGACCGAGCCTCTTTACCACATCAAAACACAGGTGAAGGTGGTCATAGCTGCATGTGTCATACATAATCACATACGCATGGAGGCGAAGGATGACTGGATCTTTATTAAGTACAAGGAGGAGAAGGAAGAACATGGAGGAGAAATAGTGGCCATGCCTGAGAACCAAGAGCCAGCAGATGCCAATCAAAAGATGGAAGAGGAGGAGATTGCATCACAACTGCGAGACTCAATTGCAAATGCAATGTGGAATGATTATATCTGTAATTAATCTACTTCACATGATATCTTTTTCTTTCTGATATATATATGTACATTCCCTGATAGATGCATCTTTAGCGTCTGCAGGAGTCTTTCTGAACTTGACTAGTTAATTAATGGGCATCACATAATGGAAGGTGGTCCAAGTAATTGCTTCCCAGTCTACTGGGCCTTATTTGCATCAGTTTTCCTAAATGAGCATTCTTTGCACAGTTTGAGTCACTTGTATTTTCATCGTAAATGTAGAGTGCTTAATTTGGCTAGTCTTACTTGGTCCTCCATCCTACCTGACAAGATGCAGATTACTGTTTTTTCCCTTTTATCGATGGAAAGATGCAGATTACTGTTGGTGATAATAAATTGTTGTATGGCCCTTGATTCCTGCACTCAGGCATAGGATCATGTTCCATGCTTAGCTAATGTTGGCTAGTGTAGGTTTTGCTTCAAGTTTCCAATATTGTACAAAATTGGCCAAATGCCCTACTCGTCAAGTTTGAACAGATGCTCTGGAACGGGCAGAATATTTTATAATGAGATCCATAATTCAGAATTACTTATGGTCTGCTCTTTGTGAGTGTTCGCTTGCACTTTGCCAGTGAAATTGAGTCACTTTCTCTAGAGAATTAAAGTCACAAGGCCATTTCTCTGTCGATTGGGGATCTTTATCTAAAATGAATCTGAATTTCAGGGCCCAACTTTCTCATGCTTGCAATCAGGTGACAAAATGGTTCTCCTAAGCGCCCATTTGTTTCATGCAGTTTTCATATGAAAGTGCCATTGACCCTCCCCACCATGGTGTAAAACAATCATGCAATAATATTCATGGAAAGGTCCACACTGTCTGAAGACTCTGAATTGCGTAAGTGGCCACCAATAGAATCTACCAACATCAGGCATGCTCTCTAATCATAACTTCAGGATGGGAGGGGTCCAAGTCATGAATTGATGTTTATCATGCTACTTAGGAGCTCCTTCATACTTTCCCATTCATAAATTATCTGCTAACAGCAAACCGAAAGAACTTTCAGACATGATAGAGATGTTACAGGAGATGCAAATTACAAACAGTCAGCCTTTGGCTTTTCATATAGATTACCAGATCCTCTTTGAGTATCTATAAGTATCCAAGAAACTTTTTTGGGGCTTGTTTGATAATGGGTAGAAGCCATCACTTTGGTTTGGAAGTTGTGTTATGAGTAGGGGTGTCAACGGGCCTGGTTTACCCGGACTTTATCTGAATCAAACCCTATAGGGTGCAGGTGATAAATCAAAAGACCCGATTAAGACCTGGGTCCGGACCCGAAGGTCTGATTAATACATGGACCTGGGTCTAGTTTGTGAAATTTTATACCAGACCCGGACCTGACCCAAGTTCCAATTATGACCTGCAATTTGTCAATGTAAAAATGAAAAAAAAATGATTTTACCGGATATGGTCTGGGTTTGGTTCTTATTGGGTCCTGGTCTTTCTTATAGTGGGCCAGATTATACCTGGGTTCATATCCAATACCATTCCCGAAAATCGGGTCCAAGTATGATTCCACGTGGGTCTGAACCAAACCCAACCTGTTGACACCCCTAGTTATGAGTAGGAGTGTCAATGGGTCGGGTTTGGTTTGGACTCAAGTGGAACCAGACCTGACCCCGATTTTCCGGTATGGTATCAGGTCCGGACTCGGGTCTAATCAAACCCATTATAATAGAAACCATACCCGGACCCGATAAGAACTACATGAACCAGACTCATGCCATACTTTGTAAAATAATATTTTTTTACATTGAAAAATTGCGGGTCTTAATCAGAACTCCCGTCCGGCCTGGGTCTGGCATAAAATTTCACAAACTATACCCAGCTCCATATATTAACCAGACTTTCAGGTACGGACCCGGTTCTTAATCGGGTCTTCTCATTTATCATTATACCCAAACCCTTTAGGGTTTTGTACGGGTCGGGTCTGGGTAAATCCAACCCGTTAACACCCGTAGTTATGAGCCGAGAGGTGCCACGATGATATCTAAAACTCAGCGAATATGTTCAGCCTGCCTATCAGGGATAATTTCTCTCTCGATGTCCTTCAACTTGAATGCTTTATGCTGAATCAGCTATCCAGAGTGACATGTAAGACTTTACTGTTCACGAGAAAGCAAAGTCTCCAGCTAGGTTGCTAACATGTGATGGTGGTAATCCATCACATGAGCAGTAACTTTTCTTTTTGTGGATGACCATAAACCATGTGCATAGTCAAACTGGGTACTTGGCACTCACAATGTGGCTTTTTATTCTGACCAGTCGTAGGCGGTTTATGTTATCAATCAGCTAAGCTGATTAATTATTTTGACTGTTTTTTCCCCTTATGCATCTATTTTTCATTTTGTGGTTAACAAAAGGATAAAAAAGCCATACCATGGTGATATAACACTCAGCTAGTCGACTTTAAAATTTAAACCTTTGTCTCTCCAATGTTGGATAGTTCGGATCGGGTCCAAGTGAAAGGTAACTCAGTTTGGCACAGGAACATCAAAAAGTAAAGCATGAGAGTGGGTGGGCTGTTCCTTTGAAGTGAAGAGTTCACATTCATTATAGAATATGAAAAGTTCACATGAATGTCATGCATGTAACCCCCACTCTCCTCTTACTATAAATAGACAGACATGGTTGCTTGATGAGTGTAACCAAGGTGCTCTCTCTCACATTGGGTTCAAGGGTCCAGATTACCTTTCGACCTCACAGCTTGGGCTTATCGTGGGCGTCGATAGGTCGAGGAGAACATTGATCACCCACGTCAACGCAAGCTTCGTTCGAACCGAGGATGGCCGCTTCTGTTAAGTTTTTGTTCTCCATGCAGTTTTTGCTAACATTGGGTTATGAGTCCACTCTCCACATTGTCGTTGCGCGTGTGGGTGCGTTGGCGCACTCTATCGAATACTTGCCCAAAAAATTCATTCCGGTTTTTCTTTTTCTCTCGCCGGACTCCCGTTCGGTCTTTGGGATGTCGGACGGTGACGGGCAAGGAGGTGGCGGGTGCATCACCGCCTACGGGCAGGTAGCTATTGCTACCTCCTCGTGGAGGCGATGCTCAGCTCCGTCAATCAGGCTCGTTGGTATCCCCGAGACAACTGGGTCTTTCGGTGCCCTCCTTAAGGAATGCCCTCAATGCCCCTGCCACCATAACAGATGCTTCAAGACACTGAGAGTCTGGATCATATCGTGTTGAGTGACGGCCGACCGCCTAAGGTCGGTCATCATCGTTGGCTGGTTGAGGCCGGCCGCTCCTTCGGTGGTGGCCATTGTAATCCCAAAAGTATCATGTGGTGGGGCGGTGGAACCCCATCCATAGTCATTGGGGTCTATCGGCGCCGCAAACCGCCATGACGTCGGGGGCTAGCCATTAGTGGTTGACCGACGCTGAAGTCACTCAGCGCTGACCGTCGCTGGTGACGACTGGTGGCAGAGGCCGGATGTAGTTGGGTGGGGGTCGATTCCTAGAAAAACTAAAACTCTTTTTGGTTTGGGATTTTTTTCCAGACGCTGGTGGCCGGTGGTCGAAAGGCCGGGGGAGGGGGCGAAACTCGACATTTCACAACGTGAAACATCGGGTTTTCAGTGTAACATTTAAGCTACAGTGAAAGATCCAACTCGGGGCAGATTCAAACCCATTATAATATATATATATATGGTGAGTCCTGCTGAATCGAGTCATTGCCCACCCCGTCGGTACCCAAACCGAATCCAAACCTATTGGGCGTTCTAGGTTTGGTTCTGAAACTGATCTAATGTGATTTGGTTCGAATTTGATCCGAGACCCATTGAGACCAGGTCTGGATTCATACTGAATCCATGATCTGGATTTGACCCGATATTCGGTTTGGACTGGGTTCAAATCAGGTGTAGAGAGATAAGATCCAACCTGGCATCCAGTTTGGACTGGGTCTAGATTCAGATCAGGTCTGGATTGAGGGATTTGACCCGAGACCCATTTTTATTAGATCTAGATCCGGATAAGGTTTGGATCATTGATCTAACTCGAGATCCAGTTAACCAAGTCTAGATTTGGATCAACTCTAAGCTTGAACCATTGTGACCAGGTCTGGATCTGAAACGACTCTAAGCTTGATCCATTTTGACCTGGACCAAGATCCATTACTGTTTCAGGGTGGACCGGTCAGCAGTTCCAGATCGGTTCTTCACTAGTTCCCACATAAGAAGACCTTATTTTCTTATATTTGAGAAAGAACAGTGGTTTTCTCATTCGTTTTTAGGGGTTTATAGGCTTTAATACATGTTTCAGACTGGTTCGACTTCTAAGACCGGTTCAAGGCCTTTGTTGACCGGTTCAAGGCCGTTTGAGACCGATTTAGAGTACTTTTTGGTTGGTTCCAATATGGGGACCTCAGGTATTACTTGTAAAAGCATGTTTTTATCATTTTCTCATGCTTTATGTGTATTTATTACATGGATGCATGACTTTTTCATGACTCTTGCATACATTTTATGTTGTTTTCAGTTATCATAATATTTAAGCATGAATTATGACTAAATTCATGATATATGTGATGTGTTTCATCAAAATTTTATTTATGCATATGAGATGAAGCATGAATTTATGTTTTTAATAATAGTTTGTCATGAATATACATGCATTAACATGTGTGCATGAGCATGATCTATAATACAAATATATTTATTATAAAAGATCTCGATTAACTGACTCATGCAATCACCAAAGTGATATGAGTTATGTTGATTGAGAATTATTTGGACCGTGTTAAGATTCAGTATTGTGATTGTGTGCGACTTTATAAAACAATGACTCTACTTAAATAAAGGTCATTGTGTTGCAAATTCACACAGGGTATAATAGTAGTTGTGTATACCAACCTATGAAGCATGCTTATATCCAAAGGTACAGTGTTGAATTGCCTCTGGTTACATGATCTACTAGTTTCACCAATTGAAGTCAATTCCTTGAGAATTGAGGAGATGAATCAGCTTTGAGTGTCATTTCCACCAAAGTGAAACAATAATGACCTTATTATGCTTGTCTCAGAAAAAGTAAATAATAAAGGATCTCAATTTTTACCTTTTCAACAAGCGTCTCGTTTGAGCATTTATATGGTATTTTCCTTTCATACTTGCAGTATCAAGTTATTTTATCATTGACGATTCTAATAATATCTCTATCATAGATGGATCTAATTTTTTAGATTGGAAAGAAATAGTGTTGTTTACTATGGGTTACATAGACCTAGATTTGGCTCTTAGAATTGACAAACATCTCACTCTTATATAGCATTGTACAACCTACCTCTTAGAAGTGAGAGCACTCGAATAAACTTAACCTATTTCTTTTGCAATCAAGAGTGACAAATAGCATTCGAGGTGTCATCCCTCACTAAAGGACAATGAAGGATTTCCTTAGAGTCATTGAGGCTCAGTTTATCAGTTCTAATAAGGCTAAAGTCAGTACCTTGATGTCCAAGTTGGTGTCTATGAAATATTCTGGTGATAGTCATATCTGATTGCACATCTTGGAAATGAAAAATATTGCATCTCAGTTGAATGGCATGAAGTTTATCATTTCAAATTCTTTTCTAGACCATCTGAGTTTGATCTCATTGCCAATTGAATACAAACCCTTCAACATCTCTTATGGCACACATATTGATTATTGATCCTTTAATGACCTCTTAACCAAGTGTGTTGAAGAGAAAGAAAGATTAAAGAGTGAGAAGGTGTTGAGTACACATATGACTTTTCATCATGAAAAATGTAGGCCGGGGTAAAGAAGGGTTCCTTCAAGAAGATGAACAAGAAGAAAACCTCTGAGAAGAGTTCAAACTCTCAAGTGAAAGCCAAATCTCATGCAGGAGATTATTCTATAAAGTGTTTTTTCTGCAAAAAGAAGAGACATAAGAAGATGGACTGCTTGAAGCATAAGAAATAGCTTGAGAATAAAGGTAACGAGTCATTTATTTCTCATGAATGTAATTTAGTTCATGTTCTATTGCATAGTTGATTGATTGATTCTAGTGTCACAATGCATATTGTTAACTCCTTGCAGGCATTTCTAAACAAAAGAGAACTAATAGAGCATGAAAAAAGCATATTCTCATAAAACAAGATGTGTTCGCATGTCAAGAATGTTGGGACCTACCAAGCGGTTTTGCTTTTAAGTTTGAAAACTTCAAACTTAATATTGTTAAAAAAATTATTTATGTTGATTCTGCATATGTGAGTGATGGTTTATATCGTTTGAAAATCAAATTCTAAATCTAGGAATCCCACTCTATTGAGAATACAATGATTGACAATAAACGTGGTCTAAAGGATGATCAATCATATTTGCTTTATCATCGAAGGTTATGACACATCTTAAAAGAGAGAGTCCAATGACTTATGAAAGAAGGTATTCTTGGATCCATTGATTTCACGGATATTGAATCATGTGTTGACTGTATAAAGGCTAAGTAGTCTAACACATACAAGAAAGATATCAAACACAATAATAAAAAATTAGAGATTGTGCATACGGATGTTTGCGGACCTTTTTTCCGTGTTATACGGGTGAAAAATATTTTATCTCCTTTATAGATGATTACTCATGGTATATTATCTCTACTTATTATTTAAAAAATCTAAAGTCTTTCGGGTTTTCAAAGACATCAAGAAAGAAGCAGAGAAAAAAATCTGTAAAGTTAATAAAGTGGTTAGGTCTGATAGAGGTGACAAATATTATGGTTGTTTCACTGAGATGTGACAAAAGAAAGGGCCATTAGCGTAATTTTTAAAAGAGAAAGACATTGTACTTCAATACACCATGCTTCATAGTGCTTACCAGAATGATGTAACTAAAGAAACCGTACGCTTAAGAAAATGGTTTGAGCGATGTTGAATCACTCAAACATTCTCTTGCGCTTGTGAGGTGAGGCTCTTAGGACAACAATGTACATATTGAACAAGGTTTCTACGATGGTTCTCCAAAAGACTCCTTATGAGGTATGCACTGGTAAGGAACCTTTCTTATCATATATGCATATATAGGGATATCCAACTGAAGTTAAGTTATATAACCCACATATAAAAGTCTTTGATCCTAAGATGACTAGTTAATTTTTTATTGGTTATCCAGAAAAATCAAATGGCTTTAGGTTTTACTGTCCATCTCATACACTACATATAGTGAAAATAAATAAAATAAGATTTCTTAAAAATAGTTTTGTTGGGATATATGCATCTCAATGTTTTAAATTTGAGGAATTACAAGATTTAGTTTTCATACCTGTTAAAGAAAAAGACCTAGTTTTCTAATTATTGTCCCTTTAAATGATGCTAGGAAAAATTTGGTCAATGAACATCAATCCCAAGTATATCAAGTAGTTAATGAGGATAGGAAACAATAACAGGATGCAAATGTTTAATTTGAATCACCTGTAGCACCTTTATGGAGGTCCATGAGGATCAAAAAATCTGTTATTCATTCAAACGGTATATTTACAAGAGCACAATGATTTTATAGACATTGATGATAATCTTTCTTTGCAGAAGTCATTGAAAGTGAATGGTCGATACATTGGATCAATACTATGAAAGAAAAGCTTGACTCTATGCTAAAGAATCAAGTATGAGATCTTGTACCTCAACCTGATAGAGTAAAACTTGTTGGTTGTAAGTAGGTCTTTAAGACCAAAACAGACTCCAAAGGGTGAGTGAAAAGGTACAATGCTAGGCTCGTTGCAAAGGGATTTACACAAATAGAGAGCATTGATTATAATGAGACTTTTTCTCATGTCTCAACTAAGGAATCATTGACAATAATCATGACCCTCGTAGCACATTTTGATTTAGAGCTACATCAAGTGGATGTGAAAACAACTTTCCTGAATAGGGATCTAAAAGAGGAGGTATATATGCAACAACCTCTTGGTTTCAGTGTAGATGATTCAAATAATTTAGTTTTCAAATTAAAAAAATCAATCTATAAACTTAAACAAGCCTCCCACCAGTGGTATAAAAGTTCAATCAAGTAATTTTGAATTCTGGATTCACTGAAAATGGTGTTGATCAATGTATATACCTTAAAGCTAGTGAGAGTAAATTCATAATTTTGGTTTTCTATGTTGATAATATTCTTCTTGCAACTAATGATTTGAGTATACGACATGAGACAAAAAATTGTCTTTCCTCTCTTTTTGATATAAAGGGCATGGGTGAGGCCTCATATGTCTTTAGAATTGAGATTTGTCATGATAGAACTAAGGGTGTCCTTGGCCTCTTTAAAAAATATTATACATTTAATGTTATTAAAATATATGAGATAGAGAATTATTCTCTTGGATCGACACCCATAGTGAAAGGGGATAAATTAAGTTTAAAGCACTATCCTCAAGATGATAATTAAAAGGCTCAGATGACAAGCATCTTGCATACTCCCGTGATTGGAAGTTTGCAATATGCGTAGATCTGCACACGACCTGATATCACATTTATTGTGGGAGTGCTTGGTAGATATCAGTCCAATCAAGGTATTGCGCACTAAAAGACAATGAAGAAGGTTATGCACTATTTGCAAGGAACGGATGACTATATGTTGACCTATAGAAAGGTTGACTACCTAGAAGTCATTAGATACTCTAAAGCAGATTTATGAAGATGTCTCGACAGTAGAAAGTTTACTATGGAGAAGCAAAAAATACTTTATAATTGCAGCTCATACTATGGAGGCAAAATTTATTACTCTATACGAGACTTCATCTTAGGCCATTTGGATAAAAAACTTCATTATGAGTCTTAAGATTGTGGACTCTATTGAAAGACCACTGAAGTTCTTTTTTTTATAATAAAGTTGTCGTGTCCTTCTCAAATAATAAGAGTTCAACCTCGTGTAAATACATGGAGTTAAAGTACTTTATTGTTAAATAAAAGATTGATAATCATTTAGTATATATTGATACAGTTAGTACAAAATAAATGATTACAGATCCTCTTACTAAAGGGCTAGCACCAGGATTATATTCCCAATATATAATAGGGATGGGTCTATTTGATTCCTTTTGATATATGATAATATATTATGGTTATATGTGATCACATTTATGAAACTAAATTGAATTCTTATGATTTTGTTCATTGTTGATTTTGTATAAAATATCTCTTATTTAGGTAGAGAGAATAGCAGAATAACAATATTAAAAAAATCAATAGAATGAGTTAGAGACCAACTCATTTATAAAGGTAATCTTAACATGATAAAATACTAAAAATGATTAATATTGTAGTGCATGAAAATATAGCATCTCATATAGAGGTGTTCATCTTCATGATTCATATGATTCATTCTTGTGATACAGGGTATCATGTAAACTCACATCAAAATTGAATCGAGATAATAGTAAAGAAACTCGAGTGTGTGCTTTTCATTTCAATGGGCCAAGTGAGAGAATGTTAGACATTTTAGATCGGGTCTAACTGAAGGTGACTCGGTTTGACACAGGGCACACCAAAAGGTAAAGCAAGAGAGTGGGGTGGGATGTTATGTTTACATTCATTATGAAATGTGAAGGGTTCACATGCATGAATGTCATGCATGTAACCACCCACTCTCCTCCCACTATAAATAGAGAGGCATGGTTGCTTGATGAGTGTAACCAAGGTGCTCTCTCTCATATTGGGTTCAAGGGTCCAACTCACCTTTCGACCTGACGGCCTGAGCTCATCATAGGCATCGATAGGCTAAGGAGAACGCTGACCACCCACATCAACACAAGCTTCATCAGGAGCAAAAATGGCTGCTTCTGGTAAGTTTTCATTCTCCATCCTATTTTCGCCAACATCCAATGCGTAAACGATAAGTCTCTCTCTCTCTCTCTCTCTCTCTCTCTCTCTCTCTCTCTCTCTCTCTCTCTCTTAGATTTACTTACCCAAGATGCTTATATATATATATATATAGAGAGAGAGAGAGAGTTATCTGATAGGGGCAGGGTCTTATGCCAAGCTGCCCAGGTTCAAATTCTACCACATGGGACTTAAAAGTTATCTGGTAGGGGTCTGCCTAACCCTAGCTAGCTTTTCATATATATATATATATATATATATATATATATATATATATATATATATATAGAGAGAGAGAGAGAGAGAGAGAGAGAGAGAGAGAGAATATGGGAACTGAAATATTAGAACAGAAAATATAGGTATTTCCAACACTTTTTTTGCAAATCTAACTTTGTGGATGTGTTTAGCATGGTGAATTTGCTAGGAATCAACAACTACATCGTGCATTTTCAATGAAAAAATATGAATTTTGAATGCTTGAATATTTATAAAGATTATGAGCCATTGATTTTAATGCCTTAAAAAAATCTCGTTTATGCATCAAAATTGGATGATTCAAGAGCGGGTTCTTATAAAACCAAACATGTAGATCACATCGGTACAGTTAAATTCAAGAGAAAAAAACAAAAAATTCATAAAAATTGTGGTTCACACATTAGTTCTCATATTCTAGTGTGTATATATATATATTATTGGTATTGTACCACAATAATTTAGGTTAGTACATACTTGAATTGCATAGATTTAAGCTCAAAAGTAAAAATCTAACTTTTGGATCATGTTTAACATGTCCTGTTGACTGTTTTCATGTGTTAAAGTTGACACAAACACGATGTTTTATACTATTTTTAAATCACTTTTATTTTTATGAATTTTGAGATTGATTTTTTACCATCTCAAAAATGGCATCTTGCAGTGTAGTAAACGTGATAAAGCCTTCTAACATAATAAACAAACCATACTAAACGCATATGGTTAGATCTCACATTTGGTGGTTAGGTCTATTCAAACAAAAGTATGTACCCCTACGGTATCACAGTACAAAACCACCATATGAGCACACATTTTATGCAGCGACGTTGCATACTCAGCCTGCAGCATCTTTTCCGCCCATGATTGTTCCTCGAGATGATGGGCGAGACCCAACTGATTTGATGCTTTGGAACTGCCAGTAAGGCGGTAATATCTCAAAGTGAGAAAAGAAAAACATGGGGAAAAGACTTTCATTTGAGGTTTTAGGATTGACGAGCCTACTCATTTTTATCTTTGTTGCAATTACCATTAACAACCACTCTTCCCTAATTATTATCCATCTCCGACCACAAACATGATGTTTTATACCATTTTATAGGGGAAATGTTTGCTACCCTCGTGGGTAAGGAATCCCTTTGGTGAAAAATTATAATTAATTTTATTTTTTTCAGTTTTTTTTTCACATCTCACCCTTCAAATGTGATCTACATATTAAACTTACCTTTGAATCATGTTTTTTTTTTAAGTGTATGCCAGATTTTAAGAGAAATCAACGGCCTATAATGTACCAAATTTTTAAACCTCAAAAAAAAATATTTTTTATCAAAAAGCTATGTACCAAGAGTCAATTCTTACTATTTTGTCCATAAACACGTTCATAATGTTAAATTAGGTCAAAACAATCTCCCTCTGTGAGTTAATTTCAATTAGAGGGTTTCTTACCCACAAGGGTAGCAAATGATACCCTTTTAAACAACTTTTATCTTTTTGAATTCTGAGCCATTGATTTTTAACCATCTCAAAAATGGCATTTTGCAGTATATTAAACATGATAAAGTCTTATAATATAATAAATGAACCATGTTAGACACATATGTACGGCTAAATCTCGCATTTAGTGGTTAGGTCTATTAAAACAAGAGTATATACGGACATATGGTATCATGGTACAAAAGTATTATATATATATAAAGAGAGAAAGAGAGCATTAAAAAGTACATGTTGGTTACGTAACATGATACCATATAGTGTTAAACACTCTTGTTTGTTTAGATCTATAGTAAATCTAATCAAATGTGTTCAACATGATAATTACTATATTAGATTTTTTTATCAGGGTTAATATGTTATAAGATTTTATTTTGAAGATGATGAAAATCATCGGCTTACAAGGGTTAGATAGTATAAAACATCGTATTTGAGTCAATTTAACACATCAAATTAATAAACATAATTCAAGGGTTAGATTTTGCTTTTGGAGCATAAATCTAGTTACGGTGGTACAATACCATCACGAAGCACTCTCTCCTTTTCTCACTCTTTATTTAAATATATAGTAGGCAGTAGTCGCTTACCACTTTTCTAGCTTACCGCCACTCTACCAGGCTTTGAAAGAGGTTTTCTATTTTTTTTTAAATATGATCATATAGATGTGTTTTACTTGCTTGATTTTATAGGAATTAACTCTTGGATTGTCCAATTCCGATATGCATGTAGATTTTTATAAGATTTAAATATCGATGATCTACATTTTTAAAAAATATTCAATGCTTAAAAGTCATGTTTTTTATGGAGAAAAATATGATCCAAAGTGTCATTTTTTAGCAAACCAACCATGCTGAACACATCTACAGCATTAGAAAAATAACCTGAACTCGTGGTAGTCTGGGGTAAGCTCAAAAAGTAGTAGGCAACTAGGCAGATACACGATGTTGCTTCTAGACTTATCCGTCCTTTGAATTTCTTTATATATATATATATATATATATATATATATATATATATATATATATATATATATATATATATATATATATATATATATATATATAAAGAAATTCAAAGGACGGATAAGTCTAGAAGCAACATCGTGTATCAAAAGCTCGTGGTCGTCCATTTGTCTTCTTTTATTTTTTGAGAAAACCATATCAATGGATTTCATGCATGTTTCTGAATTTGAATTTGGAGAGAGAGAGAGAGAGAGAGCTGGTTGGTCAAATTAAAGGACTGATCAGGACTCATCATAGATGCATAGAAGCTTTGAATCTGATTTTTTTGGAAGAATAAATTTGAATCTGAATATCAATGTCTCAAATGGATGGTACATTCCAGATGGGAAACCCATTTGGTTTTCTACCCCTCGAAGAAAACATTTTAGTTCAGTACATTTTGATTTGGCTTTTCTTTCAAAAGCTAACATGTGGTGGTGTGTGAAGGACGATTGCATGTTTTTCGTTTTTTCACTTAGAAAATGAATGGAATTGACTACGGAGAGGGAGGTTGATTTAAAGAGATGTCATGAGAAGTGTGAGGTGAAAAGAAAGAGAGCGGCCATGAGGGCCGTAAAAAGAAGACTCCCTTGTGAAAAGATTAAATAATAGAGGTGGGGTGACCCAAACCAAACCGTCATCAATTCAATTAATACAGGAAGCTCCAACTTTTTTAATATCAATCTTGCACCACCCAATCTCTCTTCTAAATCGATAGAAGGGAAAACCTAAAAAGAAAAAAGCCAAATCTCAAGCAATTCATTGTCTTCTTGCCTACGAGGGCTCTGCACATCTGGCTAGGTGGGTTGGCTTAATATGTTCAAGCTGAAGAAGCACATCTTTCCAAAAGCAGTAGTCTCCCTTGCGGGCAAGAAGGGCATCCTCGGGGTTTTATGCCACTGGGCACGACGAACATAGCTCGGCAGAACCTTCCAGCGTGGTAGGCGTCAGTTTTCCTGTATAATGCAATTCATAGCCTTCTTTTCTCCAGGTCTCAAAACTCTTTTTTTTTTTTGAAAGGCAAGCTGGGGTTAGGCAAACCCCTACCAGTTATACAACTGTCATTGGGTTTTGAACCTGCAAAGTCCCAACACAAGGTGACGTGCACTAGCTTCTCTTACCAGACAAGCGGAAACTCTTGTATGTTTGTGATGCAGGACTCTTGTTCAAACCATGCAGCCTACATCCATGAGCTCATCAAGTTAATACATGGGTTTCATTCTTTAAGCTTGTATTTTCTTCTTCACCTTCTTCTTTTATTCAACTTCTTTATGCGTAGATTTACCCCCACAGAGGGGCGGTGAATCGGTTCCACTCATCCCCTATGTCATCTCTATCTTCATACCATCCTGAATCCATCTATAAGGTTAGATTTGAACAAAGCAACTTGCATCATAAGATTTAAGAGGGGTACGAAGATGGAGATGAGTGGATCATGAAAAAGACTCCTTTGATTTCAAAATATTTTTTTTTTCTAACAAAAAATTTAGGTCATAGTTAAAACCGGTTTCTACTCTCTTGCAAATCTCTAACATAATAACTCTACGAAAAATTCAGAGATTCTTCCTTTCTTTCGTTTTATTTTTGAATTTAAACTTCATGTGCCGTCATGGTTGGTTTTCCTATTAGAACAATATAAACCTTACGTGAGCTCATCAAGGAAAAAGATTGGTTCAATTTTCATTCGCTGATCTTCCCATTTTAACTGCAGTAAAAATTCATGATGTGTAACTATTGTATTGTGTCCTAACGTTCTGCAGCTTTCTGCTACCTTTTGTTTTTTTCACAACGAGGTGGGCCAGTACAATAAGTAACGTGAAATCTGGAATCATATGGACAAAGAGGAAGAGAATTACTCGGTATAGAACAACTCCTTCCCTTTTTTAAACCTGTCTCTTCCCTTATATTTCCAATCAGCTTCTCTCCACTCTGAACTCTCTTAAACATGCTATCTTGTTGGCCTGAAATCTTTCAGGGGACCTTCCCGGTGAATTTTTCCGGCAGCCTCGAGTATCCGTTCGACCACCACCAACTTCTAAGAACAAGAGAGAGCTCAGACAGTGGTACAATGGTGGATTACATGCTTGGTAATCCTCAGCTATCGTCTTCGTCCTCCGGCTTCTGCACCGTGAATTCCTTCGATAAATTGAGCTTCGCGGACGTGATGCAATTCGCTGATTACACGCCAAAGCCGGCACTGAACCAGCAGAATGATAGGTGCCCGGAAAACGGATTGGATCCGGTATATTTCCTCAAATTCCCGGTCTTGAATGAGAAACTTCAGGATCAACAGATGGTTTCTCCGGCTGCAAATGAGGCAATTGCAAGGAGCGAAAGGATTGCAGCCGAGGACGAGACCGAGGGTGGCTGCTCGGAAAATGCATCGGTGCAGTTCAGCCATCGTTTTGAAGGTAGCAGTGATGTTCAGAAGTTCGGTAGCAGCACTGGGGATCTGAAGAATAATAGAAGAAAGAGGCCGAGGTGCATGAAGACCAGTGAAGAAGTAGAGAGCCAAAGGATGACACATATTGCAGTTGAAAGGAATAGAAGAAGGCAGATGAATGGGCACCTCAGAGTGTTGAGAACTTTAATGCCAGGATCCTACGTCCAAAGGGTAAACTCCAATACATATAACACTGTATAGATCCAAATGCATATACATAAACATTAGTTAGATGGCTGTATCATATTTCTTCTTGATGTAGAATATGCATAGACAACAGTTAGACTGCTATATCATATTCTGTGTCACAAAGATACGGGTATGACCCAACTCATGACACGAGTTGGACACGAGTTCCCATTTTTTTTTTTTGCAATATAAGGTACGAGCTTTCCCTTTTCTCTTAGTTTTGGAGTGTTTGCTTTCTTGTGATTGTGATTCTCAAATGCATACGTATGATGTGCATATGGAACAGTTACTGTCACCAAGTTGTTGTTCCTATCAATCATTGATGTGTTAACGTTAATATCTTGCTTTTAGTTTATATACTTTCATTTTGTCACCGAACTTTTGAAGATATTTAGTTTTGGTCAATTGTATAAAATCGTAGATGTTTTGAATTATCTTATACACAGGCCGTGACGTACCACATTTACCTTTCCGTGAACTGTGAAAAACTGTTTTTCAATTTTTCGTCTCATTTTGTAAACGGACAGCTTTTTTGTCACTCTCGGAATGTCTGATCTTCCATGTCAGATCTAATAATAACAAATGTTTTTTCATTTTGCAATGTTGTCAAGGAGTAGGCCCACGGAGTTTTGTGCTATCAGGACAGCGATCATAAGTACGGCAGGCAGAGCGCAGTCTCTGATCCTGAGAGTGGTTTCTCCATGTAAATATATAAAAAAAGAAGACAACAAACTGAGTTTTGTTAAAAAAATTGTCTAATATTGTGCAATTCTCTTTTCAAATATTCTTTCTTTTAATTTTCTTGCCATTTAAGAAAGTTACATTCAGAACAAATATGTTTCGATCATTCATTTTGAGTGCCTAATGCCAAATATCGTTTTCATTTAAAAAATAAAATTCATGCTGACTGTTCGTCCTCGTACCCATAATCAGCACATTACATATCCTGTTGCTTTGGGTGTTTTTTTAGTAATTCTGACCCCATAGATGTGTTCGGCATGGACGATTTACTTAGAATCGACACCCAGATCATGCTTTTTTGATGAAAATTTATATTTAAAGCTTCAAAATTTTGCAAAGATTTTTTGCTGTCTATTTTCCAAACCTTATAAAAACCTACCCCTTTATCGGAATCAAATGTTTCAAGAGTTGATCTCTATAAAATTAAGTGCATAGACCATATCAATATAGTCAAAATTCAAAAATAAAATGAAAAAAAGCTCGAAAACCCCATTTCGCTTCCGATTTGTCTTAGCATATTAGAGGAATAACAGTGGTTCCTCCCTCTCTTTCTCAGTTTATTTATTTACTTTTGTTATTGTATGTGTCCTGAACTCATAGATGTATTCAATAGCATTTGTTTGCTAGGGATCACACTTTAGATTATTTTTTTAGGTAAAGTACATTGTGGACTACAAAAGCAAACACTTAATCCAAAACCTTTTTTCTACTAACCATTGTACTAGATCACATATGTAAAGTTAGATTCATAAAAAATTTGAACAAAAAAGGCACTAGAATGTATATATGTACAAAAGTCTGTAGCAAATATATTTTTTATATTTATATTTATTTATTTATTTATTTATATTGTTTATGTTTATAATTATGGTCGATCATCTGATACAAAGTGGCTTTATTACAATATTTAATTAGGGTGATCAAGCTTCGATCATTGGTGGTGCTATTGAGTTTGTTCGAGAACTAGAACAGCTGCTCCAGTGTTTGGAGTCCCAAAAACGGCGTCGAATGCTGGGTGGTGAGATCCTCACAAGGCCTTCATTAGATTCTTCCCCGCCAATGGGAATGCAACCACCACCACCACCACCCTTCTATCCAGCCATGCCGCTTGCCAACGACCAACTAAAGATGGCAGCAGAGTATGAGACAGGGCTCAGAGAGGAGACTGCCGAGAACAAATCATGCCTGGCTGACATCGAGGTGAAGCTCCTGGGATTTGACGCCATGATCAAGATCTTGTCAAGGAGGAGGCCGGGCCAACTGCTCAAGGCCATTGCGGCACTTGAAGATCTGCAGCTCAATATTCTTCATACCAACATTACTACAATTGAGCAGACTGTTCTCTATTCCTTTAATGTTAAGGTAAGTTGGTATCTTTACTTTCTTATTACTACCACCACTACTGCTGCTATTAGCACCACTGCTAGCTAGTGCAGCTGCTTAGATCATAGTTGGCAAACTTGCCAAGTTGACTTTGCAGACAGTGGTTCGCCTTGGTCTTGGTTTGACTTAGTCATCCAACTCGAGTCTTGTTTCAACTACATATTTGAAAAAAAAAGGGTTATTCTTGCATATAATATATGTATATATATAGGGTAAATATTAGCTACTATTGAAGGTAAGAAACTAATGAGTAGAAAACACTTTTTCTTCAAAAAAATTTAATTTTTTGTAGATCAAGTGTTATGATACATGGTTTGTTTAGTAGGAAACTTGTTTTGAATCATGTGATTATGACAAGTAATTAGATTTTTAAAGAGGTCTAAAAATCAATGGTCGACAATGTACCAAAATTTTATGACTCACAAGATCACTTTTTTACATCCTTAGCAAACAAACCATGTATGCTGAACACATCTATGTGATTAGATTGAGTGATACAACTTGCACCAATGATTTTTAACTCATTAGTAGTCAATATTTACCCATATATATTACCACCATATGTATTAACATAGTACAAACAAGGTATTTTTTTCTGTTATTTTTATAAATCCAACCCTGTAAACATATTCAACATGAACCATTTGCTAGGAATTGACACTTGAATCTTGTTTTTTTATGAAAAAGTACTAATCTTTTGAACCTCCAATATTCCTGAAATTTGTAGGCCATTGATTTTTTAGATCCTTAAAAAACCTACTCACTTATTAATATTGGACAAGCCAAGAGCCAGTTCTTGTAAAACCAAAGCATGTAGATCACATTTGTATGGTTAACTTACAAAAAATGAAAATAAAATGCTGAAAATGCATCGTCCCTGTTCTTACCTAAAATGCATGTACCCACACCCTTTCTCCCTATATATAACATTTTTGTATATTTTGAAAAAATAAAATATAAAAGAACTTAACTCGGTGAGTCAACCAAGTTGACTCGCGGTGATACAAGGTTGGAACCCAATTACACGGTTTTTACCCGAGTCACCG
Source organism: Nuphar pumila (assembly GCF_984573655.1). NCBI lineage: Eukaryota > Viridiplantae > Streptophyta > Magnoliopsida > Nymphaeales > Nymphaeaceae > Nuphar > Nuphar pumila. The sequence continues at coordinate 119,152,247 of NC_143255.1, forward strand.
GGTTGGCCAACTATGACTACTACTATTATTGGCTGCCTTATGCTACAGGAAAACTCATATTTTACTGTCCCCTTTTTATTTTCTTGTAAGAAGATAGTTGGGGAGTCAAGGTTTACAGCAGAAGACATCGCCAATTCAGTGCAGCAGATATTCAGCTTCATTCATGCCAGTACCACCATGTGAATGCAATCTGTATAACTCAAATAGCTTTTAGAAAAAATGAAAGTAAAAAACCCAGAAGTTACAGTCATTTCATATATAGGACTCTTAAAGCAACTCCATGTAGTTGAGATAAGGCTTGATGATGATGATAGAACCCTGGTAAAAGTTCATATTATCTATATTTGTATGTTTGTTACTGTAAGTTTGTTACCCAGCCTCTGTGAAACTTTTGCTCCTAAGTTTTATGTAAGCAGTACCACTGTTGATTGTGAAACCTTTGGTTGTTTGTGAGAAGTGGGGTCTGCTGTACACTGAATTTCAAAGTCAACTTGGTTCTTTCTTGCAATATGGCTTCGATTGACATGTCAGGGGATGTCTTTGGTGGCATTATGCAGAGCCATCATTTCAGCAGGATGGAAGAACCCTTTGTTGTTGGGATGCTCACTTGACTCTGACCTTCGTGCCAAGGTCTTGCTTTTAAGACAGTGCCCTAAAAGGAAGAGGGGTCTATGGCTGTTTAATGTGAAAAGATCAGTCGCAATTACACAAATATTTGTGCATTAAACACCTGATCACCCTCCATCTTGAGGACAAGGCCTGTCAGTTGTAGGGCCCAAGGCCTAATTGGCCTTGTGGGTGATCAGATGCTTAATAGACAAATTTTGTGCCATGTGATTTCACTTGATCCAAACTCTTGTTTAATAGCTTTACAAAAGGACGACAGATCAGGAGAAATCATATTTCACACTTTGAGTTGTAGGGCTCACCCAACAACATATGGAGGGCAACTAAGTGCAGCGGCACACTCAAAGCGTGCAATGTGATTGCACCTGATCCACCCTCAAACAAAAGGTATGCACATTCCTCATGGTTGCCTAAAGTAAGAATTGGATATTTTCATCTCAAAGATGATTTCTCGTCACCTTCTTAATTAATTGATGTGCTAAAATTTTATATCCATAATAAAATGTCTGCATTTCATTCAAAAACAAAATGAAGTGGATGCGAAAAGCGATGTCAAGAGCGTGAAGCAAGAAGGGAGTGATTAAGAAGTTGTTGGAAGAAGTGTGAAGCATTTAGGAATGAATAGGGGGCATTTGTTTCGCGCCTTTTCATACGGAAGAGGCCTCCTTTCGTATGAAAAAGGGGCTCTTTCCCACAAGGGCGGAAATGAACACCCACATGAGAAAGTTGCTGCTGGGTTAGAGATGCAAATGGTTCTGATCCGGAACAGCTAAATACATGGAGAATAGGATGAAAATTGTATCCGAAAACAGTTAAAATTTTGCAAAACCTTCATCCTGGATCTGACCCATTTGCATTCCTATACTACACCCACATATTAAACATAGGTACCTCATTTTCATGCGAGAAAACTAGGTTGCACCCCCCTTGGGGAATGAGTTTTTAGTGGGGGGCACCTGTTTTTCACAAAACCGGTTTCCCATGGGGCAGCGTGTGACGAATGCCTCCATGGTAAAGCGAGTAAGAAACAACTGAAACAAGAAGAAAATGAGATATAAAAAAGTAAAAAACTGACAAAACTTGGAATTTTAAACCTAAAATAAATCTCAGGCCTTTCTGTCAAACTATCGATTGTATCCGTAGTTTTTTCATAAAAACATAAATTTTAAGAAAGAAAATACAATGCTTTCAACGTGTAGAAGGCACTTCATCTTTATACGAGGAGAAGCGAGATTTGCTTTTCAATGAAAGCCAATTTCGCATTAAGCTTAGAAAACATGAAAGAATCACATAGTTTCATGCTTCTGAATTTTTGAAAAACTTCCTAAAACTAAATACAGGTTGTGAAGGCATTGAGATGCAGGTGTCAAATCAAACTCAGCTGGCGCACGGGTATGTCCGTAGCTTTCTTTCGAAAGTGGACCATATAAGCTAGGATAGTCATATGGGCACCACCCCAGGTTGGCCTTGCTGGGGGTGGATCGATTTTCTACCTATACGATGTGTATCGGCCACTGATACTTATAACATTGGTCTGGTTCTCTGATAGGGGTCTTCATTATACAAAAAAAGACAAAAAATGCCTTGCATGCATGAGCTTGGTGATGTGGGCTTGATGCATCTTGATTGTCAACTATGCATGGTACCATGAGGATGGTACCAAAATTTTGTCTTTGAGGACAAAGATACCCACAAGAAAGGACACTGCACCCTCTATGCTTAGCTTCTACGTCTGCACCTGCGCTGAGGTGCATGTGCAACCATGCAATACGTATTCTCTAGCATTTATTATTATCTTATCCTCGACAGAGACCTTAGGTAGTCTCAACCGTGATGTCTTAATCCACAAATCGGTTTGAGTTTCATGGACACAGTGGGCTTGTTTGGCATTATCTAAAACAGCTTCAAGTTCATGAAGCTAGTTACGAGTTCGCAAACTTGGTCAGACCCTCGGTGTGATTACACATTGGTCTGGAACTACTGACAGACCACTTCATGCTACTGACTTTGATAGGTCAACAGGCTAGGAGGAAAACATTGGAGTTCATGAACTTGTTAATGTTTCACGTGATGCCCAAACATTTCCCGGGACCGATCAATTTCAACTACCACTCGGACCTTCTTTACCAAGTTTCAACATCCAGATCACAAATTGGTTTCCAAAAAATAATAATAATATGCTTACCACATTTGGATGTGCCTACCCTTAACCAAAAAATGCCCCCAGTAAGAGGGTTCACGTCAGGGTGCCCACTCTGCCGACAGGTTCGGTCTGGGTGGGCAGTGCCCACCCTGACCCTAGGTAAGGTTGGTTCAGAGTGGGCACCACCCAGACCCGACTTTTTTACTGCTGACCTCTCTCTCTCTCTCTCTCTCTCTCTCTCTCTCTCTCTCTCTCTCTCTCTCTCAGAGAGAGAGAGAGAGAGATGCTTGAACATTAGGTACTTGACAGATACTTGAATATGCTGGTCGTCCATCACGCGCTTGCTTGATGGACGGTCAACATTAAAAATGAGTTTTTCCACAGACGAGCAATAGCGGGGACAAAAGTCGCCAATAAAGGTCACTAACAGTAACAGAATTCATTGTTAAAGGTCAATAGCGGCGACAAAAGTTGCCGCTATTGCTCGATTTGTGGAAAAACTCGTTTTTATGTTGAATTTTTTTTTTTAAGCTGGCCGTCCATCAAGCGCACAATGGACGGCTAGCATGTTCAAGTACCTAATGTTCAAGCATCTACCACTTTTTCTATATATATACTAATGGGTAGGTGGTAAATAATACTTGCTAAATGAGTTTTTCAAAGTTCTTTCATTTTATTTTTATATTTTGGCGGTACATATATGATCTATGTACTTGATTTTATAGGGATCAGCTCTTGAAGTGTTCAATTTCGACACATGGATGGGTTTTTATAAGGTTTAAAAAATCAATAGTACAAAAATTTTGTAAACTTTTTAGGCTCCAAATATTATTTTTTCATCGAAAACACATGATTCAGTTGTGGATTCTTGGTAAATTGACCATGCCCAACACATTTATGGGATCAGAGCTGTGAAAAAAGACACCTGGAGGGCAGAAAAATCCATTTAGCATATATCAATTTGGCACCTCTCTCTCTCTCTCTCTCTCTCTCTCTCTCTCTCTCTCTCTATATATATATATATATATATATATATAGTTTTATTGTCATTCTTCTTAATGGATTAGGTGGTATCTAACAAAGGTGTTTGAATAGAACATTTTTGTGTTTTTGCATGATTTTTTCTTTTTTAATATGCATGTGTACCCACCCTAATTTAGATTCATGGCTCATATATATATATATATATGTGTGTGTGTGTGTGTGTGTGTGTGTGTGTGTGTAAAAAAGGTTGCTTTAAGGTTTCTTGTTTTTAAGTATTTTTTTTGGCCTAAAACTAAGTAAAAAAAGACTAGCTAGCAAAGCCACCGATTTTAAGTCTTTAAGTTTTGGTGGCCTAATCCAATAAAAGACTGAACGACACCACTCCTCTATTTCTAACAATATTATACCTAAAAAAGGGCCCCTGCGGCTTATTCAAAATTTAATTTGGGTTGAATTTTATCATGATGCGACTTTTTAAATAGAGTATTTTAAAACAATATTTGCAATAAAAATGTTTGTGAAAATCGTGCATCAAATAATAAAAACTGGTTCACACCAGTGGTGGAGTCCAGGTCAATCTCAGAGAACGGAAAAATACTTTGTATTCAATCAAACAATTTAACTACTCTTTATTGCAAAAAATAAAAAAAATTAATTGAATAAATAAATGAGAGAGTGTGGCCCTCTGCGGAGGGCTGAAACAAATAAAATAATAGTAGCCTTATTACAAACCCAATTATCGAAATAAAATAAATCCTAAGCTAGAAAGAAGAGAAAAGTCTTCAGTGCTTCGAGTCTTTAGTCCCCTTAATGTTTTACTTTTCTTCTTTGCATATCACTTTGTAGTCCTCTTGAGAGGCTCTCTGAAGGGCTTGAAGGGCATTTTTAAGACTTCAGATGGCTCTTTGAGGGTACAAAAATGGTCTTTTGCACATTTAATCGCTTTTAACAAAACACAGAAACTCACAGAAATTCAATGTTAGTTAATTTTAGCTAAAAAACACAAAAATATGAAATAAACTATCATGAAAAACTATACTATAAGATAAAATAGTAAAACTAATTACTAAAAGGAAATAAACTAATTTGTAACAACTAATCTAATAATGTAACTAAAAGAACAAGAAACTAAGTAACTAAAAATCAAAAATTGACTAATCTGACTATTAACAAAGAATAACAAATTGTGCTAACAAACTAACTACCATAAAGCAACATAAAGCTAACTAATTAAAAAACAAATAAATTGACATGCAACAATCTACTTACTTGAAGAAAACTGAGACAAACTAACTATTGGAGACTAAAAAAAACATCAGCTACACAACATGCTAACGTCTAATCTATTCTAACTATTAAATATCCAGGCTGACTAAACAAAAATTGAAATATTATTACTAGTCTATGAGAGGGAATTCGAAATCTAAGATTTAAAGTAAACTAATCAGATGACAAGCATTAGGTCAACCTGCTTATGTTAATTTATACTAAAAAGGTAAAGTATACCAACTAAACCTCAAGACACACGTTATGTTATAATTAATGATGAACAAGCATAAACAATCTAGCTAATGGAAAACAAATTACTCTTACGTATGAAATCGCTAAATCAGGAAAGGAACACTCAAGTTAATCACTTATACTACCTAGATGGCACGCAAGTTGCGTGATTCACTTGATCAAAGGCAAACACAATCTGCAAAGCGTGATTAGCGTGTTCTTGAAAATCACGTGATCTGCAAATCACCCAAATCAGCATGTTTGCAGATGACGCTGGTTTTTAAACTAGCCAATATAAATCACAGCTTGCGTGAAATGAGATCTTCACACAGGTCGTGTAGTGTTTGCACAAAGCCGATCTGCGTGAATGCAAGATCACGCAGGTCGGTTCTCTGGCCTTCACGAAAGATCTAAACCACACTATATTTTTTTAAACAAAAATGAATATTCAACTAAACAGAAATACCAAACTAAATTTATGATGCTCGTATTCTAACTTACTATGCAGAAAATCAAAACATAAAATCAAATTATCCTAAGTGATACAGTATTGCTAAAAATAAAATATAATGCATACACTAAATTTAAACTCCTTACGAATCTAATAAAGAGATGGGGGAGAAAGAAGCAAACCTCACAGCCGCTTTCGATGGAGGGGTTGAGAAGAAGAAGTGGTCATTCCCGTGGGTGAACACACGCTCCGACGATAGGGTAAGAGGCACCGGCAATAGCAAAGATCAGAAGAACGATGAAAATCAAGGCAGAAGAAAGGAAGAAACAAGGAAAGAAGTGGCGATCAAACCAAAAGAGAAAGGGGAAAAGAGAAGAGGAGTGGGAGGGAAGAGGCTAGCATTTTTCCCAATGGGAGGATGCCAGTCTCTTTCTGAAAAATACTACTTATAGTCCTAATCTAGGTTAAAATATGTTTCTTTCTAAAAACTTTATTTAGTTTTTTTAAATGCTAAAAACTACACTATAAGAAAAATGTTAATTAGCGACAGAAATCATCTGTCACATTTTTGCGATGGATTATGAGAAAAAATTAGTCATCCCTAAAATTGGAATTAGTTGGAAAATTTTGCGACGGAAAAAAATATGTCTTAAAATCCGTCGCTAATTAGTGACAAAAAAATTCTGTCTCAAAATCAATCGCTAATTAGCGACGAAAATGTTCCATCTCAAACTCCGTCGCAACTTCGCGACGGATGAGCGACAAAATTTTTTCATCGATAATCTGTCGCTAATTAGCGATAGATTTTGAGACAGAATTTTTCTGTCGCTAATTTTAAATGTACACTACAAGAAAAATGCTAATTAGCGACGAAAATTTGTGACAGATTTTTTCCGTCGCAAATTTGCGATGGATTAGCAAGAGAAAACTATTTATCGCTAACATTCGAAATATTTGCAAAATTAGCGACGAAAATATCTTCCTCGCTAAATCCGTCGCTAATTAGCGATGGATTAGCGACAACATTTTTTCATCGCCAAAACACTACAAAAAAATGCTAATTAGCGATGAAATTAGTGAGGGAGATATTTTCGTCGCTAATCCGTCGCTAATTAGCGACAGATTAGCGATGAAAACATTCCCTCGCTAATTCTTTCATTAATTTTTTATTTAAATTGTCCCACTTGAGGCACAAAATCCCCCCCCCCTAAATTTTCCCTCCCTCCATTTTTATTGGTGGAATTGCAGGTTTTATTGGTCATGGAGATCCCTACGACCATGATTTGCTGATAATGGTGGTTGCAGTCCCCACCACCACGCGCTTCTCAGGACGCCAGAAGCCCCGCCCTTCCTCTGACGATGCGCAACGACCACCTCTCGCACCCTCTGAGTGCGATAATGGCGTCGGCCCCCGGAAGCCAAAGGCTCGCGAGATCAACTCCCTCTACATATCCCCTGCGTCGTCCTCCTCCTCCGGGTGATGCCCCTTGCCAATCTCCACCGCCCGTCCTGCCTCTCCCTCACTGAATCTCGTCTCCACTATGACCCCGAAAAGGTCGCAGTCGACCGATTGACGTGCTCCTCTACCCCCTCCTGCGCGTCCACTCCTTTGCCAACAGTTTATTCCGTGAAGCAGGCGCCGAAGGTCCTCTGGCCGTCGACACGGAGTTTGTCGGTCTCCTTCTAGGGGAAGTCATTCTCCCTCCCGATCGGCCGCCGCGAGAGGCCGCCTGCAGCTGCTCGCGTCCCTTCTCTTGTCGTGACTAGCTCGCTGCGGAAGAGCGTTCTGACGCCGGAATGCGTCAGTTCTGTGCAAAAGACCACGTCGACGAACGCATCGGTTTTGTGCAAAAGAACACGCGGGAGAATGCGCTGGAGAATGCATCGGAGAATGCGCCAGTTCTGTGCAAAAAAAAATTGCTCCCTGCCGGAGAATGCATCGACATAGAGCAATTTTTTTAAAAAAAATTAACAATGGATTAGCGACGAATATTATCCATTGCTAATTTAAAATAGCAGACTCGCGACGGATCATGTCCGTCGCTAATCCATCGCAAATTAGCGATGAAAGTAGCGATGGATAAGTTCTGTCACTACTTAGCATCGAAAAATTCATGATGAAAGTTATTCATCTCTAATCTGACACTAATCCATCTTTAAATAGTTTAGCGACAGATTAGCGTCGAATTAGCGATGGATTTAGGTCATCGCTAATCCACAGGTTTCTTGTAGTGGTAAAATGACCCATCTAGGGCACAAAATTAACTCTGCTCTCTCTCTCACCTCTTCCGCCGACCGCCCCCGCGTTGCTCCCCATCTCTGCCCCCGCTCTCTAGCGACCCACTGACAGTTCCATCTGGAGACCTCACCAGCCATCTCATGTTTTCCTCCCTCGGTCATCCCCCCTCTGTCGCCCCTTTCCCTCGGATGAGCCCTCTCTTCCGCTCATCGTATTCCGGCCACCCAACGTCGGTGACCCCCACTCTACGTTCGGCCCTCTCAGGTGTTCTCTTCCCCCCTCTCCGTTGTCTTTTTCTTCATCTTCTTTTTTCTTGTCTCTCTTCTCCATCCTCGTGTTGGCCTGCAGCTCGCCAGCAACCCCACCCTCCCTCTTCGACAGCCTCGCCGAGCAACCCCACCCTCCCTCTATCACTCCTTTCCCTTGTGTTGGCCTGCAGCTCGTCGGCAACCCCACCCTCCCTCTCTGACAGCCTCGTCGGGCATCCCACCCTGGCCGTTCATCTTAAGTTTTTGTCAAACAGGGGTGAAGCCCCTACCATTTCAGAGTTCCAACAGGCAGGGGCTTCGCCCTTGCCTCTCTATATTCTGTCAGGCAAGGGTGAAGCCCTTGCCATCGGCTTGGTCAAATTGGCAGAGGCAAGGCCCCTGCCTGCTCTGGTTTTTGGCAGACAGAGGCCTAGCCCCTGCCCCTGTTATCCCTTCGGCAGGCAGAGGCGAGGCCTTCTGCTGCCTTTGGGTTTCCGGCACGAGGGCTTCACCCCTTGCCCCTTTTCATTTCTCTGCCCGACAAGGGTGTTTCCTATGTCCCTTCTTCTTCTTTCATTTTTATTATTTAGCATGCTAATATGTTGTGCCTTCATAGGTCTCACGACGAAGCCACATGCGCCCCACGGCTTGAGACCTTTAGCTCATATACTCGAGATGTGTGCAACCCTCAAAACCCTCAAGGTAGGGGAAAGTGGATACAAGAATGCTAAGCAAAATGTGCACCTTTAGCTCGTATATAAATATGCATTGCAGGTGCATAGCAGAGCAAAATGTACGATGCTTAATGCTAAGTATCGCATGCGAATTAAAATTTTATGCGAAAATAAACAAGAAAAATGCAAATGCAAATGCAAAAGCATGCAAATCGGGTAAATACCTATGGTAAGTAAGTGATGCAAGCACATCACATGTTATTTACTTTCTTGGATGCAACACTTTCTTGCTCACACACTCACTTAGTTGTCGATATCTAGGATTATTTTGCTCGAGTTTGGAGATCATGCTGAGCATGATTTGAATGTATGAGAATAGAAGTGCTCTTATTTTTGTAGTTCGGATTTCATGTTAGTCATGGTAGTAGTTAGCGGGATATTGGATTGTGTTTGTTGCAGGTACATGTTTGACATTGTTGTAATATAAATGATTGAATGTATTGCAATGTTTGACATGACTATCCATACTTGCATAAAGTTATTTTTTATTTGATTATGCATTTCATGTAAAATTATATCATGAAAACATGCTTAAATTGAATGTATCGTGTTTGTGAATGTGATTTCATCTTTCTAAATATCTTTGTGATATATATATATATATATATCAAATCATTACATCCACTATCAATGCATGATGAATTAGATATTTTCTTCATCGACGCATTATTATGATTCTCTTTTAATTGGTGAAGATAATATCCGTAACATTATAGGATAAAATGGCTGCAAACCGTGAATGAATGTATTGTAGGATAGTTGATAATAAGGTGTCGATTGAATATATGGATGGTGTTGACAGTTTTATTGAATTTGCGACGATAAGTGTTAGTACAGTGGATCCCACTGGTAGGATCAGGTGCTCCTGTACGATGTGTAAGAACAATCGATTTATAGAACCTCATGGCGTTAGACATCACCTATACATGAAGGGTTTTGTGAGTGGTTATCAGAATTGAATGCTTCATGGTGAAGAATTTTAGAATAATTTTGATGCATGGGTGAATGTGGTGCACGATAATCCATATGTAGATTTGATATTTGATGCCGCAGGACCAAAACTAGATTCTGCTATGGATTCCAGTGATGTACCAACTGAGGTAGAGGAAGAAGCAGCAAATGATGCAGCTATGTGATTTTATGACTTACTTAGAGATGCTGATGAGTCACTGTGAAATGGTTGTGAGAGTCGCACTATCTTATCTGCAGTTCTTCAACTACTGAATTTGAAGTCAGAGTATAATTTGAGTCAATCGTGTTTTGACCATCTCTACTCTATTGTGAAAACTATGCTACCCAAAGATGAAAAATTGCCACAAAATTTTTATCGTACGAAGGTTATGGTCAACGCTCTAGGTATGGGGTATCAAAAGATATATATTTATCCAAATCACTGCATATTGTATTTCAAAGATCAAGAAAATAGCAAATCATGTCCATTATGTGGGCATCCTCGATTCAAGCCAAAGACAGGAGGCAATGCTAGCACAAGGTCAAAAGAAGTACCATACAAGTCACTCCGCTACTTCTCTCTCACCTCTAGATTGCAACAATTGTATATGTCTTTGAGGACAGCTAAACACATGAGATGGCATGCAAATAAAGTTTGACATGACAAAGACAAGATCACGCATCTTGTTGACACAAAAGCTTGGAAGCACTTTGATCGTACTCATCAGACCTTCGCAATGAAAGTGAGAAATATAAGGCTCAATTTATGTACATATGGATTTAATCCATTTGGGGATAGATCAACCCCATACTCGTGTTGGCCGGTATTTGTCACCCCATACAACCTTCTTCCAAGCTTGTGTATTAAGCGTCAAAATCTTTTCTTGTCTCTATTGATCCCTGGTTCAACGTCTCTAGGCCAAAATCTTGATGTATATTTAAGGTCATTGATTAATGAACTGAAAATACTATGGAATGATGGTGTTCTCATTTACGATGCCCACAAAAAATAAAACTTTAATATGAAGGTTGTTGTTCTATAGACAATTAGTGACTTCCCTATATATGATATGTTATCTGGTTTGAGCACACATGGGAGGTTGGCATGTCCATGCAGCATGGAGGATACAAAATCTTTTAGATTGACACATGAAAGAAAGTCATATTGGTTTGCAAGGTGAAGTCTAAACTATACCCCGAGTATGATCAATTACAGGAAGACAAGATTGCTGAAGAGGGTGATTATTATCAATCAGATGATATGTATTACTTCTCTTATGATCACGATGCCACACATGGTTTGTATGTCACATTTTCATTGTCCGATGACACACGTATGGAAGAATGTGATCCAAATGATATACCAAGTAGATGAGCGTCCAATGAAGAAGAGCACAAAGAGGAGGAGGAGGAAGAAGAAGAATATGAAAGTCAAACAAGTGATGAGAAAGCATACTCGAGCTAGTGAAATACATCTTGTAATACATACCACATCACTTTCTTATATGCTCTTATGTTTATGGTTGTAGTTAGCGGAATATTAGTGTGTGTTTGTTGCAGATACATGTTTGATAATGTTGTGATATGAATGATTTGAATGTATTGTCATGTTTGATGTGACTGTATGCATGCTTGCATGAAGTTATTTTTTATTTGATTATGTATTCATGTTCATGGAATTGCATATCATGTTACATTTCATACATACTTAGCATGTACATGCACAGTTATAATCATGCATATGTCATGTCCATGCTAAGATCAAGAGTTATGTAACTGATCCAAATAACATTTTTATTTGATAGAATATGGTTCATGGAGGTCACAGTGGTCAAGCACCCAGTGGTCGAGGACCAAATGAAGGTTGTGGGACATCATTAGGTAGATGTCTTTATGTTATATTTAAATATAGGAATTCATTATATTGATATAAAAATTGTTACTTGTTAATCATTTTTATAGGATCTCAGCTTAGTGATAGTCAGTCTCAGCATTCGTCTTCACATAATGCTTTGATAGGTATATCATTTAAATAATTGTATACTTGATTACTTTATATGTGCATTGTGTGAATTTCTAACTCATTGTTCTGTAGAGGATGTTTTGTCTGCACATCACCCACTTACACCAGCTACTCATACACATCATGAGACCACGCCGGATGCAGGGTCTCCTCAGTCTGACACACGATGACTCATTCAAATAGTGTATATCGATAGTCGACCGTAAGTATTACATTGTCACTTGTCCAATACTTATCTTATAAATAGTATATATCGATAGTCGATTGTTAATGTGTACCAATTCATGTGTAGCGCGAGGTTCGAGCCACAAGAAGTAATATGAGAAATTAGAAAGTCACCAGTTCAGCATCTTCCAGGATTGATCACTCAATGAAAAGAGTACCCGAATGAGGTGTTGGAAAGATTATGGTCCACATTCATGGTATACAATCGTTTATCATAGCTAATGTGTTTCATATTTAATTTTTTGTTATAGTCATGTGTACTAACTTTCTGAAATTATTTGTAGGCTTTGAATCGCTTCGCGACTGCGAAGGAGGAGTAAGATGCGAGGCTAGTGTGGCTGCCAGTCGATTTGCCAACATGTTGCATAATAAGAAAACTGCAGCAATAAAAGCAGCTGGTGAGATAGATGATCCACTGCAGTGGAAGGGCCATGACCCTTCTACTGTCAGGACAGATTATTGGGATGCAATGTGCGACAAGTGGGTGAGCCATGAATTTTGAAACCGTTCATCAAAGGTTGCACAAAATCGAGTGAAGATGCCCATCTACACACAAGTGGATTTAGGACTTTTGGGAGCCACCAAAAGAAAATGGTAACTCATCAATATATATTATCAAATTTATAAGTATTTCTGTATATTTTTAATTGATTTTTTTATCATTTAACCTTGCAAGAAACCAAAACATGAGGCATTGTGCCTTACAGGATGTGTTTGTTGAAACATATAAACATAAGAGCATGAGAGAGTTTGTATAAGAGAAGGCGAGAGCGACAATGATATATATTTATTATATTAATAAACATTATAATATGCAAGTTACCATGAATTACATTATCATAAATATTATAATTCTTAATTATTAATTCATACTGTAATCATTACTTTGTAGGAGTCATACGAGCAGCAGATGGTAGAGCGATATGACGATGACTCCACTCAGCATCCGTCTTTTGATCCTGCAGCATGGGTGACTGCAAACGGTGAACCTACAAAGGGTCGTGTGTTCGGGTTTGAGAGTAACATGAACACCACACCAGTCGTTTCCTCCTGCGGCTAGGGCTCTCAGAGTTCTCCTACCAGCATCAACTCCCACCATCTGATTGACTCTGTTGTTTCTTGGGATGGTATCCGTCAGCTTCTTCAGGACACAATGCATGACTTTTAACATGAAGTCATTCCCAACCTTGTCCATAATGAGTTGTGCAACTTTTTTGGGGATAAAGGAACTTTGTCTGCATTCAACATGAGTTCTGGTGCCCGTCAGGTATAAAGTTTTATGTCATTTGTTTCGTGTCGTTAGATTTCAAGCTAGTATATGCATGATTGAATACATATATACATGATTGAATCACTATGAATTTTTATTAATAGCATTAGAACACATGTATGCATGATTGAATCACTATAAAAAAAAATTGACAACCTTAGAACACATATAAGCATGATTTCATCACTATGAAAGTTTTTGATGGCCTTATAACACATATATACATGATTGAATTACTATGAAAGTTTTTTGACAACCTTAGAACACATATAAGCATAATTTCATCACTATGAAAGTTTTTTTACGGCCTTATAACACATATATGCATGATTGAATTAATATAAAAGTTTTTTGACAACCTTAGAACACATATAAGCATGATTTTAGCACTATAAAATTTTTTTAACTGCCTTATAACACATATGCATGATTGAATCACTATAAAAGTTTTTTGACAACCTTTAAACACATATAAGCATGCTTTCATCGCTATGAAAGTTTTTTTACTGTCGTATAATACATATATGCATGATTATGATACATAACACATTTATTTGACAACCTTATAAACCATATATGCATGCTTGAATTACTATGACATTTTTTTTACAACCTTAGAACACATATCTGCATCATTGAATCACTATGAATTTTTTTGTCAGCCTTAGAACACATATCTAAATTTTGTTAATGTCCTTCGCTTTATTGCTAGTCTATGTGTCATTCAGCTATGTTACTTTGATTGCCTTAGATTAGGTGCATTGCATATAATTTATTTCATTATATTTTATTTATCAATACTAACATTTTGGTTCTCTTGTAGGATGCTGGAGTTGATCAACATAGAGGAGCTGATGGAGGCATGGATGAAGGGGCAGATCGAGACAATGAAGATGATGATGCTTCAAATCTTGGCGATGATTAGATTCATGTGTTGAATTTGTTTCACGTACTTGTTGTTTCAAACGAAACTCTTTGTATATGTTCACTTGTAATTAATTAGAACTTGTTGAGGATTATAGTGGGTTGTTAAATTTGTTTTACTTATAACTTGTGTTAAATTTGTTTCACCTGCTTTGTATATGTATTTTTTATGTGTACTTTATTTTTTATACACAGGTTATATAAATTGTATAACGAGAAATTTTTTCTCGATATTTATATTTCAATCAATTTTTTTAAAAAAAAAATTGTGACGAATAATATTCATCATGAATTTAGTGACGGATATTTATCTGTCTCAAAAGTTGAATCAGATGATGTTTTGCGATGGAATGTAATCCGTCGCGAATTTGTCGATAAATTGGTGACTGAATTTAGCGATAGATACGTATCCATCATTAAATTTTAGCAACGGATTATCGACAGATATGTATCTGTCGCAAAACCAAATCAGTCCTTATTTAGCAATGGATTAGCGACAGATCATGACATTCACTAATCTATAGCAAATTAGCGACAAAAGTAGTGACAGATTGGTTCTATTGCTAATTAGCGACCAAAAAATAGTGATGGACGCTATCCATTGCTAAGCCATCACTAACCGGATTAGTGACGGATTATCGTCGGATAGCGTCCATCGCTAATCCGCAGAATTCTTGTAGTGCTACTCTTCTAAAAACATGTTTTCAAAAAGTGAAAACTCCTATAAGAATAAAAATACTTCAAAACACGCAGGTAGACTCCTGTTTGTGCAATTTTTCTTCTTTTGAAATTAAAACCAACACCCTGAAAAACATTGATAAGAAAGGGTTTTTAATCCATTTTTATGACAGATCATGCATAAAAATGTGAATCTATAATGCATAAATTGTGCATGTGTGTACACAATCAAGTTTAAGAACTACAAATCACAATATGGATGCATTGCATATGCAGACAATCTTTTCACGATGCATTACAAATAACATGCACCTAACGAAATACACATGCAAATCGATGATATTTCATAAAAAAAAAGATGCTCATGGATTAAACGCATAATAATGCATAAATAAATGTTCTCTCTTTTTTTCTTAAATGATGATTAGAAACTGAAACAACCCTTATATACCGAATGCAAATATTCTAACAAAATTCTTCTCAACATCTATATACTCTGAACATTCAAATCCCATACAAAAGTCATGGGGTTCGAGTGCCCTTAATACGTTGTTTTCACCACGAGAAGAGGATCAACAACATATCGGAGTGTAGTCCAGCATGGTCTCACATGCTCACCCGATACTCATGCACACTTGAAAAGAGTTCCTACCTTGGTGTACAAAAATAAAATGAATCTGATTCTAGTCACGTGCACGAGTTTAAACAACCCACCATGCTCCAACAATGGAGTCCTTCCACTCAACCGTCTAGTGTAGAAGAGAGAGAGAGAGAGAGAGAGAGGAGTCAGGGAGAGATTTGGAAGGAGGGAGTGGTGCCACCCTCTTTCCCTTTCGGTCTCTCACTCGCACAATGGAAGTCTCTTTCTTTTCCATCTTCTATTTTTTTCTAACTTCCCTTATTTTGTGGTAGATAAATTTTATTATTATCTTTCTTTCCTTATTTTTTTTTAAATATAGATAGAGAGAGAAGAGTTCGACCCTCTCTTTGAAGGCAAGTGGGTCCCACAAGGGGCATCCCACACTTGCTTCAATTATCACACTTCATTCCCTTTTCGTTTTGGGGAAATGGATTAGGTGAGTGATTATCTTAATCTAGAATTTTAGGAAATTGTGATTCTATCGTATATATATTATTTATTTATGTATTTTTTGAAGATATAATTTATCTAACAAGGTAGGTGGGTCCCACAGGGAGGCGAACCACTTTACCTCTCTATATTCTATATATACGTTTCTTATTACTATTATTGTCAAGATTTTGAATCCTCGTCTTTTATATTTGGATCAGGATTCAAATTTGATCATTTTCATTAGAATTGGGATCACTTCATATCTAGTCTTTCAGTTGGATTTCAGATCCTCCTGAGATCCAGACCCAGGTACTAGATTCAATTATCATTATCATGGATACTAGATCTCAGACCTACCCAAGGTCCATATCTGATCTTCAACCCAAACACCAATCTAAATGCAAGGGATTTGAATTTCCAGTTTTAAATTCCTTGAATCCTTAATTTCACTATATCTCATGATTTAAATAATAATAATATTATTCTAAAATTTTGCATAACCTCATAATTAAAATTTCACAAAATTCATAGGTCTTACATCTCTAGATCAGGTTATAATTTGATCGCCTTTGATACTAGATCCACATAAAAATGAATGGTTCGCTTTTTGTAAGATATAAAAAGCATATCAGATTAAATTTGGTTCCAACTAGGTTTCAAACCAATTTTTGCTTATCCAATTCAGAGAGGGATCCGTACTGAATCTAACATTTACTTGCTTTGGAATTCGAACTATGCTTAGCATGCAACACCACTATTGCTGACCATCCATCTCAGCATTTCTCAAGATGGATTTTGCACCCATCTTGAAAAATGCCAAGATAGATGGTTGTCAGCAGGGGCGGAGCCAGGAATGTAAATTGGGGTGGGCACAAATACACAATAATGTTTATAGCAAATATGTGTGAATCCAAATCATATAAATAAATATTATTCAGATTCAATTTGAGGTTTCACATCCCAATCCAAATATATGGTTAGCTATCTTATGCTAACTAGATCTAGATTCAGTACCATCTTTTTATAATATGAATCTAAAATCTGAATGTAAATTCCAATTTGATTAGGCCAGATTCAATAAAGGCTACATCCAAACTGATTCTTTCACTTTTACATATGTACGTGTGTGTAGATTTGTAGTGTAGGCTTATAAACAGGCTAGGTCTGTGTTGATCCGCTGATGACTTCAACTTTCAATAAGTGGATATAATTTTGCATGTGGATCTTACTCCGAACAGATGATAGAGTTATGGATCTAGATGTGATCCAACCCCCATAGGCACTAGATTTGCAAAAAATGGGTTAAATATATTGGTTTTTTCATAGAATATATAAAATGGGTTGGATTAGTCTAAGTTATGAACATATTTATCTCTCTGTTTGTAACTCAATTCTGAATAAATTTCACACTATTCAATTTAAATTTGACCCATTTGATAAATGGGCCTAATTTTAATGGATATGTGTCCAATTTTTTTCACGCTTTGGGTTTGTAAGGCCCTAACGGGTTCTGGATCAAGCCTGGGGAGGGCACACACTTTGGATCAGGGTGGGCACTAGCCACCTTGGCTCAAACCCTCCTATGGGGAATTTTTGGGTCAGAGTGGGCACGTGCCCACCCTAACCTCTACTTAGCTCTGCCTCTGCTTGTCAGGCAAGTCACTTCATGTCCACCATGCAGCGATGATACATTATAATATAATGTGAAGTCTTATTAAAACAATCTTGTTTTTTCACAGACCATCTGTAACATCTCTTAAAAATCAAACATTTTAAAAACTTTTTAAAAACCCAAAATTTTGAGAAAATTTTAAAAATTTCAATTGTTATAAAGTTTTACATGACTCCCAAGGGTAATGTATCAACAAGTTCATCTATGATCTCATTCCAACTGTTATAATTACTGGACGACCAGCCTGAGTGCAAGTGTATGCATATATTAACCTTTCAATATTAGATATAGCACAAAATCAACCTTAGACACAACCCTATTGAAGTTATTACTCTAGGGACCATCACACACAAAAAATGTGAAAGACAAAATTTATTTAAGGGTTAAGACAATTGAAAAGTTACTTAAAAGTTTGAGATTTGCAATCTTAAGCATAATTATTGCATAAAAGAAAGACAACATTCATAATAAAATCTCATTTCAAAATATTTACAAGTCCTTAAAGAGTAAAGATCTAGAATAACAAAGTTTAATTGTTTACAAGTTTATAAAAATCAAAATGTTTGGATCCCACAGGGAATGTACTTAGGTAAGAGTGGTCCCTCTAAGTGCGTAACAAATTGTCCTTCGCTTAGTACTCCAAGATAATATTCACAATATTGTAGGGCCTTAACCACGTACTTGTAGAACACCTAAACCAAACTTGAATAATGCAAATGAAGTTTATAATAGTACAACCAAAGTGTGATTCCTATAATTTATAAAATGAGGTTTAAGAGAATTCACAACAATAATCATTCATATAACATTCATTCATTCATATCCATGGCATTCATTCATTCACATCTATGGCATTCATTCATAAATAAATAATCATCAAGTAGTTCACATATAATTTCACAGTGTAATTAAGTCTAATCTCATTTAACCTTGTTCAGCATGAAGTACACACATGTTTTTCAATCAAGTCAAGACATAAGAGTCTCTATCAAATATAACATATGTATTCACAAAGTTGCATATGACAAACATGTCAAAATCTCATTTGACCATTCCAGCATACTTTATACGTACATATTTTTCAAGTAATTAAGACATGTCAGTCTATAAAAATGAAAACATTGACATTCTTTTCTCAGAAAGAGCATACGCATGTTCATCTCATGACTATGATATGCATTACATTTATATAATCATTAGGTCTTTTCTTAGGATCATTTATGCACTTTTGCATTCAATCATATAGGGAATAGTCCTTTTCTTTCGACCTTTCTCGTGTGTCTCACACACATGCACCTCTTGTGCAACAATCAACTCTGTGACTTAAATAAACATGTCAATCACATGGCACTAAACATATCTTTTTCATTCACATGTATACTCATATGCAATGTCATATGTAAACATTAACAAACTCTACATGTCTACATCTATATGTTTATACACATGATAACAGTGATTTTATAAATTTAATGCATTGTTTCTATTGATTATTCAGACCCATATGATATAAAAGAGGGTATAACCACCCAAAAACAATAATAGAAGTATTTATTATTCTATGTATTTTATTTTTCTCTCCTATGATTTAACTGAGTTTATCCCAAGCGATCAATCTTGTAATGCAGTGATTGAGAGATGGACATGGAGTCCTCGTACCGGCCTATGCCCATGTACGTAGCCCGAGCTAAAAATAAAAGAGAATATCTTCATTTATTCTGCAGAGTTTGTGGCCCTACCTTATGGATCCCCCATGTAGGCATGTCTCCTTAACCTCTGTGGGGCGGGGATGAGGCATACGTAGTCCTCCAACTTTCAAAATACCCCACAAGGTTTGTACTACCTTTCCCTCTTCAAGAAAGACATGAGATCATGATAGACCTAGTCATCTTGTTGAGATCAGGATAGACCCACTTATCTCTGAGAGTCCGGCTTCAATGACGCCTCAATTGGACCCATGGTCCTAGGGTTATCTTTATTATTAAATCATAGGCCACATTTCAGTGACATTATCTCACAGGATAACTCTTTCATGCTCTCATGCATGATTCAGTGGTTCATGAATTCATGAATGATTTAACAGTTCATGCCCATATGCATGGCTCACACAAATATGTTGTGATACATGGTACATGTCATGATCTATTCATGCCTTTATACATGAATCATTCAATTTAAATTTATATGCATGATATATTCATTTAATGTATAGCATACTTTCATATGCGACATTTGCATAAACATTCAATTTTATCCATGCAATCATATCAATCACGCAACATTTAATTCAATAATGCATATGCACACATGTACTTGCAAAAACACTCCATATTCCGCTATTTAAAATCATGTCAAGTATGATCTCCTGAACCATAACAAAAGAATACTTCTATTCCTATATTTTCAACTCATGCTCAACATGATTTCCAAACTACAAATTTATTTGTGTGATCCTTTTGCATCCATTTCACTTACCACAGGTATTTACCCGGTTTGCATGTTGCATTGCATTTTTATGTCCTTTGGCTTTTTAGCCATGTATGATACTTAGCATTAAGTATCATTATTTGTGGTACCTACATGACAATTTGCATATATGCATGGTACCTACATTCAAGCATTTATAAGATTCTCAACTAAATTTATATGTGCTTCTAAGCACTTTTAATATACGAACATAAACAATGCATGAGCACTTGCGAAAACCGCACTTACGATGTGTGTGTTAACATGGTTAACTGCTTATTCGCGCTGGCTTACATGCATTTTTATGATGTATTCACACTTATTCAAAACCCATGATATAATTATGTTATAAAACTCTTCAAAACGTAGTTTCAAATGCACATGCTTCATATTTAAAAATTAATTTAAAATCCTATTCAAAACCATTTCTAAAATGAAAAACTATGCTTTCTTAGGCATTTTACCGAACACTTAGCATGCAACATAATTTTCAATGCATAAACAATATTTTCAAAATTATAGACATATATATAATTACATAACATAATTTAGTCATGCTAATTGCATGCTTATTTTATTAAATAATTAAATCATGGTATTATTAAGTAATTAGGTATTTCAAAACCTAACTCGTTAAGCATGATACTACACTATGCATATCATTTAACATAACATTAAAACACATTAGATTGCTACCAAACAACTTAATTACGCATTTATCAAATTCAGTTTAGGGATTTTACCTTTGAAGATCATAAATATAGATATGGCAAAACCTGAAAATCCAAGGGGTTTCGCGAAGATCGCAATGAATTTTTGCTTTGGCAATTCACCAAACACTTGCATGTGTATGCAACACCAAGTATAAACACAACAAACTACGCTTAGCTGTGCGCTCTCTCATTGGTGGAGAGTAATACAACGCTGCACAAACAACAAGAAAGTGTGAGAATATCTTTCCGCACATAAACCAATACAAAACAAACTCGGGTAAGTCGATTTCACAAGAATCGAATAAGCAATACAAAAAATAACAATGGTTGAGTTGATCGACTATGATGGGCATCTCCTTTGTTCTGCATGCAAATCTAGGCATCTTCAATGCTGACACAAGTCTCGGGGCACCCGAATTTCAATAGAAAACTGATTTCCTTGAGGAAATTGGTCTGAAGTTGATGGAAATCAAAGAAGATGATGGTGAAGTAAACGAGATTCACTCTACAGCTACTAGCAGAGGCATTGTCAACTGCAGGGCATGATTCCCAATGTTGAGAATCTGGCACAAAAATTGAGATCATTATTTAGGGAAATCAGCTATAAAGAAAACTCAAAAACCAAAAAAATATGATGAAGAAGAAGGAGATGAGGCAGAATACATACCTCCACACCACAATGGGGATGTGAGAGGGCTCGAATCTAATGGCATACTGTTTTCAATGCTAAAAAATGGCACGCAAAATGAGAAACCCGAATTGGGTGAAAATCGGCTAGAAGAACACACAAAATGAGGGAAATTCGATGAGGAAGGTCATAGGAAAGAAAAACTCACCTATGATTGTTGATGGTATTGTGGGTGGCACAAATCTCGAAAATCTGGAAGGCATGAATCCCAATCCAATCGACTAGTGGAAAAGAAGAAGAAAAGGGTTCTTCTTCTCAAAACCCAAAGGAGAGTAGGGAATGAATGGGGTGTGATTGATTGGGAAAGAAAGGGAGGGATAAGGGAGGTTGGGTGCCCTAGTGGGCCCCACCTAACCCAAAAAATGAGCCCCAAAGTGCGCCAATACAAATGGGTTCTATTTGGATCGGTTTTGGGTCCATAAAGCCAAAAAACATAAAAATCGATTTCTAAAATTAAGCAAAAACTAAAATAACTACTAAAAGTTATATTTATACAAATATTTTTTTAATGTTCAAATTAAAATTAAATTTTATTTTATTTTATTTAGTTATTTAAAACCCATAAAACCTATTTTGTGTTGATCCATCTGGGTCCCAACCCACTTGTAAAACAAGTTTCAATAAAAATCTTAATTTTGTTGTAAAACTTTGAAATATATTTATAACTCATAAAATCCTTCAAAGATATTTATTTTAACAATAATTTGTTAAGCATTTTAATGAAATAAAAATAGTTATTTGGTTAAAATGACCAAAATACTCCTTGGTTAAAATTTTAGATTTTAACGGGCTTGCTTCAAAATTTGATGATATCGCTCCCATACAATACAAACCTCATAAAAAATATGTTTTTTTTAAATAATAAAATTAATTGTTAAATATCAAAAATAGTTTTAAAAATATCAATTTACCTTTGTTAGCTAGAAATGAGAAATTAAATATATAAAAATACCAATAAATAAAATTTAAAAATTAGAAACACATTGGATCAAGATAATTTTTTATTTATTTATAATCCTCAAAAATTACAAGTTTTACAGTATCCACTGAAATTACTTTGACTCGGGGTAGACCGCATGGCCCTTAGGGTGGTTGCGAGGGTGCTCAGATATAAAGGCACTGGATCAAACCCTGCTGATGCACGTGTGTATCAGTATCTTTCACATGTGGGTCATGTAAGGCAAGGTGGTCGTGTGAGCCCGAGGTTTTCATCAGTGGCGTAGCTAGGATTCATGTGAGGGGGGGGGCAAACAGGGGTGTAGCAAAAAAAAAATTTTGTGTGATAGTCGGGGGTTCGGGCCGCGCCCCCGATTTTTTTTTTGAGATAAAATAAAAAATGGCTATAATTATTAATAAAAATCTATTGCATATGGACGAATCAAACTATTTGTTGTAGTCAGGGCTGGGCTAGGACTGAGCTGGGCTAAAAAATGGATAAAAATCTATTTCATATGGAATGGGCTGGGGCTGGGCTAGGACTGGGCTTTTAAATTATTATTTTTTTAACTGTTTCGGGAGGCAGGACTGCCCCAGCTACGCCTTTGGTTTTCATTGCTTCAGCGAGGGTTCTCGTTATTAAAAAAAACAAACTAAAAACTAAAAACTAAAAACTTTCACTCGGATTAGATTCAGATAAAGATCCGACCCGCTTATTTACATAGGAAGAAGAAGGGGCATTGTGGTCATCACAATAAAACCTCGTAAAAACCCTAGACCCATCCTAGAAAATTCCCCTTTTCCTTTGGTTCCTCCCTAAGATAGCGAGCGAGCGAGAACGAGAGAGCGAAGAAGAAGAAGAAGAAGAAGTAAGATGGTGTCGGGGTCGGGGGTGTGCGCGCGGGTGGTGGTGGTGGACGCCCGCCACCACATGCTGGGGCGGCTGGCGTCGATCTTAGCGAAGGAGCTGCTGAACGGGCAGAGGGTGGTGGTGGTTCGGTGCGAGGAGATCTGCCTCTCTGGTGGCCTCGTCCGCCAGAAGATGAAGTACCTCAGGTTCCTCCGCAAGCGCATGAACACCAAGCCCTCCCACGGTCCCATCCACTTCCGTGCCCCATCCAAGATCCTATGGCGCACCATTCGCGGGTACCCATTTCCCAACTTTCCCTTTTTATCTTTCTGATTTTTTCCGATTTCGATCGTCGTGTATCCGAATTGGTTTCGCCTTCGTTGTTCGGGCTTGTTTTGTTTTCTGATTCGGATTTTGGATTGTTGGTTGTTTCTGATTCAGCATGATCCCTCACAAGACCAAGCGTGGCGCCGCCGCGCTCGCGCGGTTGAAGGTGTACGAGGGGATCCCGCCGCCGTATGACAAGAAGAAGAGGATGGTCATCCCTGATGCCCTCAAGTGAGTTTCCCTTTCTTATTCCATTTGCTTTGATCTCTTTTTTTTTCGCATATTTTGATGAGGGAGGGGTTTGTTTCGAGGCTGCTTCAAGCATTATGTTGGGGTTGTGTTGACTGAGATTAGTCTTTGTGATGGGTTTGGTGTTTAGGGTTTTGAGGCTTCAGACGGGGCATAAGTACTGCTTGCTGGGCCGTCTGTCTTCGGAAGTTGGGTGGAGTCAGTATGATACCATCAAGGTACTCTCTTCTTCTCTGGTTTATATCGTGAGGATTGCTTTATTGGTTGCATTATTTTCTGATCATTTCTTCAAATTTGTTTTGTAAAGTATACATGTTTAGCACGCTCAAACGCGCATACTTTTGGATGTTTTCTTTTTGTTTATGTGGTGTCATTTTCGTACTGTTTTGTTGCCAAAGATCTTTATTTATTAACCATTTCATCCCCCCCCCCTGTATTTTTTTATATTATATAATGGTGAATTGTTGGTCTGTTTCTCTTTCATTTGAGAATGCAATTTAAGCTTTGTGATTTATGCGAGTTAGATAGATGGGAAGATGCGTGACTCTGTTAATCTCCATTTGTCATTTGATTGTTAGTTGCATGAAGGGTATCGGACGGTAGTGTCATTTGATTGTTAGTTCAGGTAGATGCTATGATGTGTACATAGTGTGAGGAACATTCCATGAAGGGTATCGGACAGTAGTGTCATTTGATTGTTAGTTCAGGTAGATGCTATGATGATGCCACATGGAAATGCAAAGGAAAAGTAGGGGAGCATGCTTACAGGCACGATAGATCTTGGGTAACACTATGACAGATTTTCATCCCTATTGATGACTGTCAGAATTACGAATTCAAGATAAAATGCCTTTTGTAGTTATCCTTCCCACCTTGGAAAGTCATGGAGAGTACCAACAAGAAAACAAGTTGAATAAATAAAGAAGCATCTATATGTTTCCCGATGTTCTCTTTAAAAGGGAGGTCACTTGTCCTGTGGAAGATCTACAATAGTGTTAAAGAGGTCATGTAATATGGAAACATTGATAGCAATATGGGGGGACTTCACCATCAATCACCAATAACTTTGCCTAACATAAACTAGCTCCTCTTGGAAGTGGAGTAGGCCATCATCTTTGTTGACTACATCAATTGTGATTCAAGAAAATCAGTGTTAGATGCAGCCACCTTCTTACCCTTCCTTATGGTGATCAAGGCAAATTTAAAAGATAAAAAAAACACAAATAAATACAAAACAGATAATCAAGATGACAAAAGGAAATAGGACATGGTGTGATGGTGTTGATTGTGTCCAACACAAGAAGTGTTGTGGTGTGTCCACTGTCATGTTTAGTGTCATGTTGGGTCAACACGAGATATGTCTGCTAAGTGAATTGCCTGTGAGAGGTTTGTAGTTTTGGCTGTTATTTTAAATTTTTAAAAATTAAATGAAACTCATTATATAGTTGCACATTTGTATCATTCTTTAATGCTTTTATCCACATACTTTGTTGTATGCCCACTGATAAATGCCCCTCTCTCATGTGTGTGTGATAGATGCATGGCTGTTTGTGCATGTGCATGAATATGCACCACTTGGTTCTCAATTTATCATATGTTGCTGGCTATATGTATCTAGCAATAACAGGCTGAAATATAGTATATAGATGGTCAGATATGGTTTTTGATAATGTAGTATTTCTGTTTGTCAATTCTGTCTGTGTGTTTGATGTCGCACATGCATTTCTGGTCATATTAAGTTATGTGCGGTACTTGAATTGTATATGTTATGACTTTTGCTTGATCCAATCACCTTTAATTTTTTATTATGATGCCTGTGTTCTTGGTCATATGCTTCATATTGTATGATAGTGTACATGGTTATTGCTTATTTATACGATATTTATGTGCTTTATCAGTTGCAATTTTGCTTTGTTTTTCTTGTTTGCCATTGATCTGTTGTTTTGTAACTGCTGATTCATAATGCAATCATGCCTTCCAATTGGAACAATCTATTGTCTATTGATCTGTCTCTCTGTTGGTGCTATTTTATTTTTGTTCCCATCTTTGAGTATTTCGGTTTCCTCTTGTTTGAGTTACTTAATGCAATTTGGCATTGTTTTCTTACACTCCATTAGGAACTGGAGGCGAAGAGAAAGGCCAGATCCCAGGTGATGTACGAGAGGAGGAAGCAGTTGACAAAACTGAGGGTGAAGGCAGAGAAAGCAGCAGACCAGCAGCTTGGTTCCCAACTCAATGTGCTTGCGCCCATAAAGTATTGATTTACTTGAGTAAACAGTTTTGCTTAGAGTATCAAGAAAGTGAAACATTGTTCTTGGGTTCGTGTCTTCTTGTTGCTGTAGGTTTTGACGGTGGAGTTTACAATTATTATCATGTTTTTAGAATTTGTGCCTTTGAATTGAGCCATAGAACTTTGAAGGCTTACTATTTAGAACATCTTGAGGAGAATTTTTATGGAGATGGTTGCTTTTCTTTTGATTGGTATCTTAAGCCGTAGGCCCTGAAAAATTGTGTCGTGTTTTTTGTAGGTTAAAGTTGTGTTTAATTCAGATATGTGCCTGAAACGTTTTGATTTTGTCCTTTTGAATATTGTACTGCCAGTGTAGTGATTGTGCCAACGGTAATGCAGCCGACCGAGTCTGATAACTTATAAATATGTCAATTTCATACGCCCTGGGGTTAAAACTTAGCCAAGGAGTAATTTACTAAAATCTCCACTACATTGGCGTGTTGCATTCAAACACATCCTTTTATGCATTTCAATACTGCCTCAGGGAATCACTAGAATATAAGAACTGGAAATATAAGAACTAATGTGTAAACCATGATTTTCATGGATTTTGTCTTTTTCCCTTGAATTCTAACTTTTCAGATGTGATCTGCATGCTTGGTTTTATAAGAACCCACTCTTGAATCGTCCAATTTTGATGCATAAAGGAGATATTTTTAAGGCTTTAAAATCAATTGCTCATAATCTTCATAAATATTCAAGCATTCAAAAATCACATTTTTTCGTCGAAAATACACGATCCAATGGTTGATTCATAGCAAATTTATCATGCAAGTACATCCAGGCCGTTGGATTTGCAAAAAAAGTGTTGGAAATGCCCATTTTCTAGTTCTCATATTTCAGTTCTCATGTTCTAGTGACTCCCTCCTGCATATAAAGTGACTATTTTTTTGAACAATTCATTTTATGAGAGAGAGAGAGTTGTTTAAAACGGTTAGAACATTTAGTGCTGAGTCTATTATGTTTCTAATAATTAAAGATTGAAATAAAGGAAGTGGAAGGAATGAGGGAGAAAAGGGAAAACTGTTAGAAGACTAGTCCATGTTTGAAAGTGGGAAAATAATAGGAAAAGCAGTGTTGTGAGAGGCGTACGCCTCAGTACCTGAAGCGTACGCCTCAGAGGCGAGGCGCACGCTCAAGGTACTGAGGCGTGCTGTGATGCGCAAATTGCCGGTGGATCCACCTACTGAAGCCTTCCTTCATCCCCAAGTCTTCCTCCTCCGCCCGATTTGTCGGCTGTGCTAACCCCAAGTGCCGGTGGATCCACCGCCAAGTGCCGGCCAGCTGCTCCACCACCGCTCCCTGCCTCCCCTCCCACCGCTTCACTTTCATACCAGTTGTGAGAGGCGTACGCCTCAGTACCTGAGGCGTACGCCTCAGAGGCGAGGCGCAGGCTCAACGCCTCGCTTCGCCTCATCGCATTTAACAACCTTGAGGAAAAGTGAAGGTTGGAAAGAAAAAATTGGAACTTTTTCATCCATTTCAAACAAGAGAATTTCAAAATGGAAGTTTTTTAATAAGTTTGATTTTTGACTTGAAAAATTCCTTCAAGGGTGGAGGAATCTTTCTATAAATGTTTTTTTTGCATTAGGTCAATCATTCTTCTTCCATAATACATCTCATTCCATGGGCTGTCATAGGAAGAGCTTTCTCCATCTTTTCAAACCTCTTTCTCTCTGCTCTTGCATTTTTTCACTCTGTTTTTTTCATACTACACAGACAATAAAAAATAATAATTTAGAAATGTTATTATACCAAAACTTTTCCTAAGCATTTTTTTCTTATGACACTTTCTTGCTATTGGACCAGAAGGGAGGAAAAAAAAGAGCTTAGCAAATTCCCATAAAAAAAGAAAAATATCTGATTTCACGCTTTTTGAAGTGAGCTTTCAAAGATTTTAGAGATACTGGGTAACTGTGCCTGACCGGTGAATGCCATCTTTTTTTTCTACGGATAAAGCCCGGGTTAGGCAGACTCGTAGCAGTTATACTACTATACCATAGGAATTCGAACTTGCTACGTCCCAACACAAGGTGACGTGCACTTGTTGCTCCTACCAGACAAGTGGAGGCCCCCGTGTCAAACTTGTCTCTCGGCTTTACGAGATGCATATGTTGCACTTAAAAAATGTTGATGGTCTGCAATCTTCGCTACCAAACTGCAAGGTCTGGTCCTGATGGCAGCTCAAGGTTGGCACCTAAGTAGAAACCCTAACTGTGTCTTATGTCAAACCCTGATGTGAGTCAAGTCCGCCCATGGCTCATGAGAGAGTGGTTATGTGAAATTTTGGAATGGCCGCAAATGTCATTGCTGGGAGGGCCTAGTGGAACATTTGGGATGGGCCAAGTGTTGCTGGAAAGTGGATCGAGTTCGGGGTAGGGGTGTAACTGGATCAGTTTAACTGAATGGACCGATGTTATAAACCGACCTGATTTTAATAGATCCATGGGTTTGGGTTGGGTAAAATATCTAGAACAGTTTAACAAATGAGTCATTTCTGGCTATGAAAAATATAGACCCAAATACGATTAGATCTGACCCTGTTATACCTGAGCCTAACAGTTTTATGTAATTTATACCCCATCTGACCTTATCATGAACCCAGCATTTACCAAAATAGTTTCATACCCAACTTGTTTTCACACCCTACTGAAACGGTTGTATACAATATGATCCCGAACCTGTCTTAGACCGGACATCAAACCGACTCTAACCCAAACTAATGTATATTAATTATGAGAAATTGAAAAATATAATTATCATTAATAGAAATATAATTATTATTAATCTAATAGTTTTCCTTTACGTAATAATTTTTCTAATACTAAAAAGTTAAAAATACTAACAGAACTTACTTGCATTAAAACATGCTTACCCATTCATACTCTACTTAATTTATATTTGAACCGATTAATCCATACAAGTCTACAATCTTAGCAATATCTAGACCCAACCTGAGCATTTTTAAATTATGACCTGACCCATTTAGAACTGACCCATTTATTGTTTAAACCTGTTAACCCATATGAGTGGGTCTACTTAAGATCTGAACTGTTTGGACCTGATCTGATTTACATACAGCACATTAGCCTATATGGATCTTCAATTTTAGTCATACCCAAATCCGAGCTTAGACCCTAACCAAATTAGTTTGGGTTTAATTTTAGAATCAATCCAAAAACAGGTCTGTCATGATCCAACTCAAACCCAAACCAAACCTGACCCTGTTGCATCCCTAGTTTGGGAGCTGCAAAATTTAGATATGTTTTGTTGCCTTATTCCAATATATATTTTTTCACAAAATGACTGTATTATATGACAAAAAGGATGCATTTTTTAAAATGCCCTATAATTTTTAAAATTAGCTTCATGTTCAAATTCACAAATGTCTGCCTTTTTTAGAATCATTTTACCCTTTGCATGAGTGAACCACCTGAAGTTGGTGGAATATATTGGGTATGCTTTTCGGGTATTGCAAACTCTCACTAAAAGGTGATTCACACATTTTTTTGTGCATACTTTACGAAATTTGTATAATCAAATCTACGAACTTTCTGTAACTGAAACTTATCGAAACTTCACATATATTATGAAGTTTGCAAAACCAAATTTGTATATCTTCTGTAAATGAAATTTGTCATAACTTTGCAAATATTTTACTAAATTTGCATATATAGTACGAAGTTCACATAACCAAATATACGAACTCCTTGTAACTAAAATCTATTGTAACCACATATATAATATGAAATCCGCATAATCAAAATTGTAAACTTCCTTTAATTGAAACGTGCCAAAAATTCGTAAACTAACTTCACATATATAGTACAAAGTTTGCATAACCAAAACTGTGAACTTCTTGTAACTGAAACTTAGAAATGTCGCAAATATTTTACTAAATTTGCATATATAGTAAGAAGTTCGCATAACTAAATCTGTAAACTTTTTATAATTGAAATTTATAGTAACTTTACAAATATTTCATTAAATTTGTATATATAGTACAAATTTCACATAACCATATATGCAAACCTTTTATAACCGAAACTTATCAAAACTTCATAAATACTCTACTAAATTTGCATATATAGAATAAAGTTCTCATAGCTGAATATGTAAACTTCATGTAGCTGAAACATGTCAAATATTCACTAAATTCGCATATATAGAACAAAGTTCACATAACTAAATTTGCGAACTTTATGTAACTGAAACCTGTTGAAATTTCATAAATATTCTACTAAATTCGCATATATAGTGTAGAGTTTGTATATAATCGTGCATATATCCTTTGTAATTGATCTTCAAAAAGATTTGTAAATATGAGGCAATCTACACGATTTTTTTGCGTGCGTATTTTCTTACATTCATGTGCTTGTTGAATCATAGTCATTTTTTGTTTATTTTTTATTATTATTTCTGAAAAAAAAACTAACCCTTTTTCCTTTAGAACCCTCAACATTTTCTTTCTCTCCTTACGATGATTCCTTTGATTCTTTTTACTGTATTTCAATGAGGTTGCGGTATTCTTCGCATCGACTTTTCAGGTTAGGTCAAAAGGTGAGTCTAATACAAACAATATATATGCATATAATTTTATTTTATTTTGAATTATATATATATATATATATATTGTAGATGATTTATGTTCGTTTGTTTGTCTAATATCTTATGTCTTTGTGTATCTTATGCTTTTCACGATATAAAAAATATAAGAAAATATGACAGTAGAAGGGAAAAAAGGTTGATAATAACTAGCCACGTGGAAAGAGTATGACTGTAGAGCTGCCTAAGCATGATTTTTACAATGATACTTTATTGACTAGTAATGTAAGTATGATGTTTGCATGCTTATTTGTTTGTTTGTTATGCTTGTATGCAGATTCATTTGAACAATTGTGTAACATATGTATAGATTCATAGAAAACTTATTTAGAATCACAATCAGGACATGACACTAGGAAATGAACAAATAAAGATTATTTACCTTCTTATTTCTCGGTGAGTGTCCAAAGTGATAGTCCTGTTTTTTTACTGACTTAGAGAAACTAACTGCTTAACAATGTTCACAACAAATAGGTGAATGTCTTAATACAAAAGAAGAAGCTAGTACTTTCTTGGATAACCAAAGTGCATCGTATCTTTTTTAGGATTGTGATAAGGTATTCATTGAACAACATTGCATACTTACATTTATGTTTATATATAGATAAATTACTTATGTCTTGAACTTGATATATGTTGCAGATCTTAATTCTTTTCAATTGAAGTAATGAACACTAGGTCATGTGGGAGATGACTGTGAAAGAAAAAGAGTTCATACTTTATAATTCTATGGGGTCTATATATAATGCAGATACATACATAAGAAAAACTATTACAAACTCATTAGTTATTCAATAATACTTTTATTTTTCTCTCATATATGGTAAGATTAATGTTGGGTTGTAGGTTGCATTTCTTGCAGAGTGCTTTGGATATGACATTTACTCATATTGGATGACATGTCTCATGGATGGTATACCGCAACAATAGAATGAGTAATTACTTTGTACATTGTCTAAACTCAATGCGTATTTTTACATATTGTTGACTTTTTATATGATTGTTATGACAAAGATTACGGTATATTTGTCCTAATGTATACGTTGTACTTGAGCAAAAATATGAGCCTTCATTTTACGTAGGTACAAATTTATATTTCTTGTTTTAAATTATTCTAGCGATGAAAGCTAATTAGTTTTTTGTTGAAAACTATTTTTTCAAAATATAAAAAATTAAGAAAAAAGAAAAAAAAATTAGTCAACCCAAAAGAAGGTAATGAAGGAGATAATAAAGCAAAATAGACAACAACAAAAAACATCATCTGCACAAGAAGCAAAGCCTATTACCTCAAAAGGTCCAGAAGCCAAACAAAGGAATCTAGAGAAAGAGGCACCGAATGACCTTGATGAGGAAGTTAACATAAAGCAAATGTAGGATTTTCTGAGTTGTTGTTAACAACATTATAATAAGATGTTTTCAATATGTACTTTATAAATTATTTTGATTACAAAGTTGTGCACTTGTATTATCAATTTTACTTTAATTAAAAAGTTATGTAGATTCATTTTTCATGAATAGAATGAATATATATAGGAGCAAGTTTATTTTAAATCAATGAAATGAATATACGTAGGAGAAAATTTATTTTTTAATGAATGAATGATTGTATGAGCAAGTTTATTTTTGAATGAATGAAATAAATATATGTATGAGCAAATTCATATTTTAATGAATGAAATTAATATATGTTCATTACAAAGTTTATTTTTTAATGATTGAATGAATGAATATATGTATGAGCATGTTCATTTTGAAATAATGAAATAAATGTATGTATGCACAAGTTTATTTTTTAATGAATGAATGAATCAATATATGTGGGTGCTGGAGGATCTGAGCCCTAGTAGAAGCAGCTTGACAATAGGGAACATATAGTCAAAAAGGTTCATTTTCAGTCGAAGTATGATCTACGGTGCTCAAAATGTCATAATCACCACTTCAGACAGTCGTGTCACAGGGCACCTATTTCTACTGCAAGAAAATGGGCCATCACATCGAGCAATGCCTCCAAAAGGTAGCCAATTACAAGGAGAAGACCACGAGAGGAGTTTGGCCCTAGTAACAACCACAACAACCGCGTCAGTGGTAGACGGTATGAAGAAGGGCATTTTGATAATTGATACTGCATTAATTGATAGTCACATTATTTTGTGTTTTTTGTACGATCATGGTTTATACTATTATGTACTTCAGTGTGCTAAGGGACAATGTATCAGAAACTGCATGTTCATTTTGAATTAATGAATGTAAATGCACATTAGAGTTACAAACCTCACCATAATTGAACAAACACATCATAATGTGCGAACCTGAAACCCTATTTATGAATGTGGTCAAATATTTGTGAATAATTATCTTTGAGATTTGCGAGAGCTGTATAAAAATAACATGTGAATGCCCCCACATCTGCAAATATGTAACCACATTTACATCTAAGGAGTTTTTGTGAAATTCATGATTTTTGCATAAACATCATGCAAATACAGTTTTTAGGGAGAGGTTGCAAGATTTGGAAAGCATAGCAACGTATCGCCCAAAACTCAAGAAAAAAAATTACATATTTAAGAGAAAAATTGCATATTTGTGAGAAAATTTACATATTCACATATTTGAAACAAAAGTCATATATTTAAAAAGAAATTCACATATTTGAGAAAAATTTTACATATTTGCATATTTGAAAGAAAAATCACATATCTCAAAAAAATTCACTTGTGCAAAGGATAAAAAAGTCCTTTTAAAGCCAAAACTTTACGAATTTGGATATGGGGGATTTCAAAAATTGTGAGATATTTTGGAAAACTCATCATTTTTGGCGTACAATATGATTATTTTCCATAATTTTTTGGTATATAAAGCATAAGACGTTAATGAATGTCTTTCATTATTCATGTTACCCTAAAAAATGAATACAAATAGTTGATTTAATATCCAACTCAAATATGAACTTTGATACTCAAACAGGCACCCTTGGATTTTTGCCCGAAATAAAGATTTTTGCCACAAATATGAATCTCAAATGGGATTTTGCCCCGAATATGGATTTTTGCTACAAATAAGGATCCCAAATTGGATTTTTGTCCTGAATATAGATCTTGAATTGGATTTTTGGCCCAAATATGAATTTTTGCCTTGAATTGGATATTTGCCCTGAATATGTATTTTTGCCTCGAATATGGATCTCAAATTGAATTTTTTCCCCGAATATGAATCTCAAATTGGATTTTTGCTCTGAATATGGATCTCTAATTGGATTTTGCCCTGAATATGGATTTTTGACCTGAATATGGATATGATTTTTTACCTGAATTTGGCAAAAAAAAAAGATGTTTATCATATGATTGTAATGTGCGATTAAGAAAGATTTTAAGGTCTCAAAAAATTAATTTCCACAATGTGGTAAAATTTTGGGACAATAAAAAAATATCAATTTTACATAAAAAAATGATAGAAATTGTCATTACAAAGCAGTGGATGTAGCAATATTTAGCTATGGCAAGAACAGGATTTTTCATGACATAGCAGCGGATGATGTAGTATTTACCTTTCAAAAATATTATTAAGAACCCACAGAAAGGCAAACATGTAAGAAAGAAAGACATATCAAACATGACCAACCTAGCGAAGAACATTTAAGATAAACAATACACAATAAAACAAGAAAAAATATATGAAACTAGATGCATCAGAGGGTCACATGGCTTCATACACAGACTGTCAATGTGCATAGAGAATGACCTTCAAACTTCATTCTTACATTTGCTAGAAGTCCTATCAGCATGGAAAATTAGTGCATTTTCGTGAACAATTTAAAATAATGAATAACATTGCCATGTACCAACTGGCATTGCAACATGAACTCCAATAGTCTTTTTATCCTAGCTGTTTTTTAGGGGCAAGCACAGAATGTCGAATGTTAATTATGTGGATACACAGTACTTTCATCATCGGATTTGCAGAACCACAGTGCAAGGCCAAACAGACATGGGATTTGCAGAACCACAATGCAAAAAATGTCACAAAATCTGTGAGGTACAGAAAAATATATTTGGAGAACCACAAAATCTGTGAGGCCAAACAGACATGGTACAAAAAATTGTAATAAAGTAAAAACATATGGTTTTTTAATGTCACTTCTTATTCTTTACTGTAGCGACAGGACGAAGGAACATGAGAACCAAGGCAGGAGAGAGAGAGAGAGAGAGAGAGAGAGAGAGAGAGAGAGAGAGAGAGAGAAGATGTCGGCTGAGAGACTCGTTCTCTTTCATTAGGGCTAATCTCTATGTTAAATAGAGAGAGGCCAAACTAACAAATTACATACAAGTCCCTTATTAAACAAAAAATATCAAAATAACCTATGTTTAAGAAAACTTAAAAACCTCTTAATCTCAACACTCTCCCTCAAGCTGGAGCATAGATATCAATCATGCTCAGCTTGTCACAACATTTTGAGAAATTTGGTCTAGCAAAAGGCTTAGTAAACATATCTGCAACTTGGTCCTCCGACTTTAGATATTTGGTAGTGATATAACCAGCTTGAATCATATCTCTTGCATAGTGGAAATCAACCTCAATATGCTTTGTCCTCTCATGAAAGACCGGATTGTTCGCTATATATGTGACAGCCTTGTTATCACACATCATGGTCATATGAGAGAAAACCTTCACCTGAAGATCATTTAGAGCAGTATGAACCCACATTAATTCAACAGTTGTTTGGGCCATAGTCCTATTCTGATTATGCACTCGACCTAGCAACCACATTTTGCTTCTTACTTTTCCACGAAATTAGGTTATCTCCCAAGAACACACAGAATCATGTGATAGATTTTCTATCCACTACAGATCCTGCATAATCAGCATCAGAGTAAGCCACTATCTTCAGAGTTCCACCTTTCTTGAATAATAACCCTTTTCCAGGAGAGAATTTTAAATACCTAAGAATCATTATAGCTGCATTCCAGTGTACCTCAGTTGGTTTGTCCATAAATTGGCTAACTTTGCTTATTGCTAAAGCAATGTCAGGCCTGGTCACAATTACATATAATAACTTCCCTACTAGAGAGTGATAGCTTTTGCTATCAACCGGTTTCGACCCTTCTTCAAACAGCTGAACTTTATGGTCCATGGGAATATTTGCTGGTTTATCTCCCAACATTCCAATTTCCTTTAATAAGTCAAGAACATACTTCCGTTGAGACAAAACCATCCATTCACGTCTCCTGACAACTTCTATACCCAGAAAATATCTAAGTGAACCAAGGCCTTTTGTAACAAAGTGTTTTTGAAGATGAGCCTTTGTAGCTTCAATATCTTTCACATCATCTCTTGTAAGAATGATGTCATCCACGTATACCACCATCACAAATATGCCTGAGTTAGTTTTCTTGATAAATAATGTATGATCTGCCGCCGACCTATTAAAGCCAAAATTTGACATTACTTCAAACAACTTTTGAAACCATGCACGCGGACTTTGTTTCAAGCCATATATCGCCTTTCTCAATCTACACACCTTCTGACACTCCCCCTCAACCTCGAATCCAGGAGGTTGTTGCATGTAAACTGTCTCAGAGAGATCCCCATATAGAAATGCATTTTTCACATCTAATTGACACAATCTCCAACCATGATGAACAACTACTGAGAGAACAAGACGAATGTTGCCCATCTGTGCAACATGAGAAAAAGTTTCAAAGAAATCAATACCATAAGTCTGAGTATACCCTTTTGCTACTAATCTGGCCTTGTACCTTTCAATAAAACCATCTGATTTGCACTTTATTGTATATACCCATTTGCATCCAACAATGTCAGCATCCACTGAGGAATCAACTAGATCCCATGTATGCTGAGACAATAAAGCATCCATTTCTTTTTGCATAGCCAGCTTCCACCTGTTATCTAGCTCTGCCTGTTGATAGTTCAGAGGAATAGTTTCAGCAGATAAGGCTGACATAAAAGTTTTCATCTGATTTCCAATTCTGAAATCAGACACAAAGTTAGATATGGGATATAAGGTATATTGTCGTTTTCCCTTCTGTAGAGTGATTGACCTATTATCATCATCATGAAGATCACTGTTGTCAGTAGTACTTACCTCAGGAGAAGAAGAAGATGAAGGCACTAGAGGTGGTGGAGCTCTACACACATATGCCAATGGAGGATTATAAAATCGTAAAGAAGATGAAGTTTGGTTCGGTAAAGAGGGCATAGATTCCAATGGAAAAGGAGGTATAGGTAATGGAAAAGACTCAACTGGATCAACTTGCATCTGGAAACCGATACTAGAGTAATATGGAATGAATTCCAAGAAAGATACATCCGCACTGACATACTCTTGGCGAGAAATTGGATCATAACATCGATATCTCTTTTGAGTTTTTGGATAACCTTTAAATATGCATTTTGTAGCTTGAGCAGCTAATTTATCACGATCAGGGCCAAGTTTATGTACAAAACAAACACATCCAAATATTTTAGGTGAGAAAGAGAAGAGTGGGGCATTAGGTTTTAGGATATGTAATGGAATTTGATCTCCCACAGAGGATGAAGGCATGCGGTTGATCAGATAACAAGTAGTGATAACCGCATCACCCCAATATACCACAGGAACATTGGATTGTATCATAAGGGTCCATGCGACATCAAGCAGGTGCATGTGTTTCTGCTCAGCCACACCATTTTGTTGAGATGAATAGGCACATGTAGTTTGGGGTTGAATGCCATGATCTTGGTAGAATTATAACAAGGCTTTTGATTTAAACTCAAGAGCATTATCAGTGCGAACAATCTTGACAACAAATTCAAACTGAGTTTTTATTTCAAGAATTAAGAATTTGATAATACTTGGAACTTCAAATCTTTCTTTTATTAAAAACACCCACGACAACTTAGAAAAATCATCAACAATAACAAGATAATATCGACATTGAGTCCTAGTAGGAATCTTACTAGGATCCCATACATCTGTATGAAGAAGTTCAAAAACTTTATGACTGGACTGACTCTAACGCGAAGGAAATGAACTTCGATGATGCTTGCCCAACTGACATGCTTCACACTGAAACAATGTAGTAGAAGGAATTTGAGGAAAGGCATAACGAAGCTTTGACAATGAAGGATGACCAAGACGACGATGCCATTGAACAAGACTGGATGAGTGTTCCACTGCAGCATAAACATTACCCACTGGATGATGTAGGTAGTAGACTCCATTTTCTTCATAGCCTCTACCAATCTTCTTCCCCATCAGCAAATCCTGAAAATGACAACTCATCAAATCAAATATCACTCTTCAGTTTAGTTCTTTGGTAAGACGACTAACAGAGAGTAAACTTTGAGGAAATAAGGGAGCATGAAGAACATTTTTCAACTATAAGGAAGAGGATATAGAAATATTTCCCTGACCAACAATTGGTGAGGAACTCCCATCGGCTAATGAGACTCCTCGATGACCAGTAATATCCTTTAGATCTGAAAAGTAAAGTGAATTTTCACACAAGTATCTAGATGCACCAGAGTCAATAATCCACTTACTATCATTCAGATGAAGATGATTCCCAGTTGAGTAGGCCACACCAGCTACAGGAGAGGAGGAACTCAAAGGGAGAAGAGCTATCAGCTCATCATATTATGCTCGACTGAGAGTGATACTGTCACTTGCAGAGGTATTATCATGTGCATTTGCTAGTGTAGTAACATTTGCTTTTGGAGCATTTGACTTTTATGAAGAAGGAGTTGGCCGGCCATGCTTATCCCAACAACAATCTTCTAAATGTCCAGATTTTCCACATAATGTACATTGAAGTTTTGCTCTGCCTCCCATACCTCTGCTACGACCTCGTCCTCTGATATTCTGAATATTTCCATGCCCATAACCAGATGAGACAACTAAAGCAGATAACTGGGACACAGGGTGAGATTGTGGAAGAGAGATCGCAAGTCTACTTAGACGATTGTATGTATCAACAAGAGTAGGTACATCGGATCCGGCCAACATTTGTACTTTTGCAACAAAAAATTCTGAAGATAAACCTGTGAGAAATTGAGCTACCACAGTCTGTTTTTGATGATCCTTTTGCTACGAACAACACAAAGGCCTGTGGGCATTGAGTCTTTCGAACACTGCTTTGACAGAGGCATAATACTGAGCCAAGGACTGATCTCCTTGCTGCAGATTATATATCTCTCGTTCGACTTGCAGGATACGACTCACATTAGTTTCTTGAGAATACATATCTCGAAGATTATCCCACATATGTTTTGTTGTATTGTAGTAAATTAGACCATCTGCAATATGCAGTTCTACACTATTCATGATCCATGACATAACGATGTCATTATCTTCGTCCCAAGTACTGTATTTTTCCACATTTTCATCAGGTTCAGTTTCCAGTAAAATATGTTTTCTACGATGTCTAGATACCGACATCATAAAAGTTTCGGACCACCTGACATAATTTGTTTCATTCAACCTCACATACGAACCATACAAGAAGGGGTTCGCAAAAGCCTTATACTCTCCAATAGCCTCAATTTTGGAGTCAAATTTCGAAGCTTCACCCATACTGAATAGAGCTTAACAGGATATGAAATATTTGATGCTAATACGATTGCAAGGGAAAAAATAATCAGATTTAAACTCTTGGACAACGTGTTTTATGAGCACACGTCAACCAAGATCACGACAACATGTTCCATGATCATGCATCAACAGATTCCATGACCACGCACAATTTTCCAACCCAAATCACAATAGCTGATGCAGAAAACATGTGACCATGCACCAACAGATTCCACGACCACGCACAACTTTTCAACCCAAATCACAATAGCTGATTCAAAAAACAGTCTGTTTCACGATTATATCTCAGCAGATTCCACGACCACATATGACTATTCAACCCACATCAGACACAATGGGAAAATCAGATCATAAACATACATTAAAACAAAAAGAACACGTCAATCCCGACTTCCTGGTACATGATCAGATTTAAATTCAAGCAAAGCAGAACAACGTCAACACGTCAAACACGACTTTCTTTTTTCTGATCAGATTTCAGCAACTACGAAACATAATATTCACCGCAGCTTCCACGAAGAATAAATTTAATTTTTTTTTCTCGCATGACAATAAGAAGAACCACTATGCCGTAACACCCAACCACGCTGCAGTCGATCCAGATGCAACACTCTCATCGATCTGTAGATCTGATTACAAATCTATGTCCTGACTTTAGTCAAACATTAGATTTGTGATCAGATCTATGCACTTCAATGGATAGAACAATAAAAAAATTTGACCACACCTGTTTAAGCCACCTGTTCACGCTATGAGGCTCATGTTTACGTTATCAGGCTCCAGAGATCCAGCAGCTCTGATACCATGTAGCGACTGGATGAAGGAACACGAGAACAGAGAGAGAGAGAGAGAGAGAGAGAGAGAGGATGTCGGCTGAGAGACTCGTTCTCTTTCATTAGGCTAATCTCTATGTTAAATAGAGAGAGGCCAAACTAACAAATTGCATACAAGTCCCTTATTAAACAAAAAATATCAAAATAACCTATGTTTAAGAAAACTTAAACTTAAACCTCTTAATCTCAACATTTACCACCATTGTTTTGTCTCAAAGTTGATAAAGACAAAATGAAACAATTGCTTATGCTAAAATTGATAAACGAAAATGAATGTGTTGCATGCCTTGCATCTGTAAAAAAATTCTTAATTTAGCAGCAGTAATTGCGGCCACAAAATGGTCTTTTAGCTACTTTTAACTTCTTGTTGAAAAGGGAATTCCTTTGGATATTTTCACCTTAGCAGTAGATGATATAGTGAACAATGGATATATACAATAAAGGTAATACTGAATTTAGTTGTGAAGCCCCGTGCTTCTTATCTCTTTCTCTCCTCTCACAGTTCTCTTTTTATTAATTTCAGAGTGATACAGGTCCACAAAAAACAAGAGATCAGGAAGGTAACAGTCAGTAATATTCCTCCAGCTTCACCAAGCATAGTCCAAAGTAGCAAGACTAATAAGGGGGCAGGGTGCCTATTGATCATGATATATGAAAGTGGAAGCTTTGCCATAACCACTACCAACTGTAGGCCCCAAGCTTATCACTACACTTTCCCGAGCTTTTGACTGTTCATCATGTAGAAAAGTACATGTATCTCCATAAGGACAGCCCTCATCTGTATAGAACTTCTTGCAGTGTCTCCCTTTGTAAGATCTCTATTCTCCTCCTAAACCTGATGAACTCAAAGACGGTATCTGGTTTTCCTCTATTTGCTCTGAAGTCAGAGAGCGATCCACATCTTGGGTTGAGGCAATTTTTTGCCAATTGGGAGGTGGCTTTCTCAGCTCCTCTATTCCATGAGCAAAATTGCAGTGTTATATAAGGACAAGTACCTTGCCTATTTGCAGCAGATTTTTGTCTTAAAAAACATCCTCCCAATTGCCTTTGACCGACTAACAGATGAGGATTCCCTGCCAAATCCACTTCATTGTGGATCTCCCTGAGCGTTCCTTGATCTTTTTTGAGGAGGTTCACTTCTTGATCGAGATTGTGACTGCCGCTCATCAAAGCTGGAACCTGATAGATAGTCTGAATCTCCATTTTCTCTGATGTCCCCATCATAATCCATATTCAAAGAAAGATCAGTTCAACACTTAAAACTGTATAAATTAAATCCTTCAGCTTCATGTACAAATCAAACTAGTCCTACTGCTTCCCTCCATATTCACTAGTTTGGATTCACCATCAAAGAAATATAAACTTTTCTGCGCAATTCATTATAAAAGTCAC
The DNA here is from genome assembly GCF_984573655.1 of Nuphar pumila. NCBI lineage: Eukaryota > Viridiplantae > Streptophyta > Magnoliopsida > Nymphaeales > Nymphaeaceae > Nuphar > Nuphar pumila. The sequence continues at coordinate 119,193,924 of NC_143255.1, forward strand.
TATAACAACACAACAAATCCAAGTAAGCAACACATAAAAAAGGGAAAAGAGAAAATCCCAAATGCAAAAACAACAACCCTAGAAAACTATTATAAGTGAAACAAGTCTCTTCTCTTAACTTTGAGAAAATATTGTGATTGTGATTTACAATCACAGGATCTTGAGAAAATCCAAGAATGAGAGGGCATTGCAAACATCTCAAGAGTGTTTGTTATGCCTGGCAAATAACAGAACTTCATTTGAGCATTCGAGCACGCATGCGTGTATATATATATATATATATATATATATATATATATATATATATATATATATATATATATATATATATATATATATATATATATATATATATATAGAGAGAGAGAGAGAGAGAGAGAGAGAGAGAGAGAGAGAGAGAGATCAAAATGAAGCCCATCATAACACACCTCAAGAAGACCCTGAAAAGATATATATGGCAATGATACATGAATAAGTATCCTAACCCTAAATCAAGTCCAACTAACAGATTCTCCCGATCAAAAGCCACCACCCCACAAATAAGTAGCCCCCAAAAATAAAGGACTTCTCTTAAAAATTCAATCCAAGAATCCTTAAAGGCCAGAGATTTCAATAAGAGAAAAACAACCTCTCACCCTCATCTTCCAGAGAGAGAGAAACTCGCTTTTCCTGAATAAACTCATAGAAGTTCATGAAATCCAAACCCAGATCTTAAAAAATCACATTTTTGACAGAAACCTGCATCACCAAATCAACAAATAAATAAAATAAATAAATGCGTGCACGCCAGAGAGAGAGAGAGTGCTCATTAAAGAGAACGAAGAGAGCCCATCAAAGATCCGAGTAGAAGCCTTCGATTTGTGAGGAGAAACGAGAGAGACTCGAATAAGATTGTGGGAGAGAGATGAGATTGATGTCTATGTTTCACCCTCTTCTCTTTTGGGGCCTAAGTCGTTCTTTTTCTTCTCCCTTTGGTTTCTTTTGCTTCCGTTGGTGAGAAGAGAGAGTGAGAGAGTTGGGATGAGAGAGAGGAGAGAGCATAGAGTGAGAGAGTTGGGGTGAGTGAGACGGAGGATGAGTGAGCGCCTCCATCGAGGTTTTTTTTCACAGGCTAAATGTTTATACTGTGCCTGTTCATTTTGTAACAGGAGGTGAGGTGAAACGTTAATTACATTAAAAGTGGGATGCGGCACGTTTGCTGAAAAACATGTAAAAAATGACATTCGCATTCCGCACCATCAAACATGCCCTAAGGGTTGGGGTGTGGCTGAACTCACTCGGTAATTACCCTGCATGGGGCGGGCTCATTAAGAGTGCATTTATGTGATCCGGTTTTCGGTGAGGGATCTTGGTCGTAAAAAAAATGCGTGATATTTCAAAAGTTAGGCGTGTGTTTGTAAACAGGCAAAGTAAGCATGCTTGTAAATAGACAAAAAATTGAGCGTGTTATTGTAAATTTTTTGAGACATAAATGTGACCGAGTTGGCAATAATTCTTGAAAATCATTATAATAAAAGCAGCTGCACGAAATCGTTATGTGGGGTCTGACTGCGGACTCGAACCGGTCGGTGGTTCACTCGAGCCTCGGCCGGCGATTTTTTGATGGTGGGCGTCTCTTCTTGTAAAAGGAGTGCTCCCCACCATCAAAAAATCTAGAGAGAGAGATTGACCTTGGTGGAGAGAGAGAGAGAGGGCAATGGGGGAGAGCCGGGTCCTGTGCCAACGGATAGGTTGCGACGCCATGTTCACGGAGGACGATAACCCTGACGGATACTGTAGATACCACGAGGGTGTACGTCTCGTCTCCTCCTCCTTTCACTTACCCAACTTTCCTTCTTTTGCACTTTCTATTCTGCCTCCTGCCTTTGGTTCTTCTGTCCTCTCCTCCCCTCTTCTTATCTTTCATTGCATCTTTGTTGGTTTCTTTTTGTTTTTTTTTCTTCATATTCTGCTGAAGTTTCTAATAAGAATTCCTGATTTGTGATTGATTTTTGTCGGTTCTACTAATACCATGATGCTTTTTACCTTGAAGGTTGACTCTAAGACCATGTATTTATGTCCCTCTTCCCCTCTTGGCATGGCATGAATGTGCCTTTTGCATGAACGTGGATAGATGGTATTGATGGGTTTGGTTAAAATTAGAAGATTTGTGGTTTATGTTGTTGTGTCAAAACCGCCACTAATCTGATCGCTCAAACCAATTCCTATGGCAATGAACTGATTCTAGCTTATTCCAGAATTGTTTCCAAAATATATTCCTCATAAGTAGTGTTACACAGAACAAAATACAAAGAAACAAAATAGCATACACATAGAGGGTTTATGAGGTTCAGCCACAAGGGGCTATATCCACAGGCAATCTTGGAAGAAGGAATATGCAATTAGCTAAGAGAGCCATAAGATTGAGGGAGAATGACCTTAACCTCCTCAATTCTGTGGAAACCTGAGCCAATTCTCTCACAGCAAAGCCTCAAGTTGCTGTATAACAACGAATTGCTTTGATCACTTTGCAGTTTTGGAAGGAACCTTGAAACGCTTGGAGACTTTAGGTATCCGATGCGGAATGAGTTGCCAGAGAGATGTTTTTCTGTTATTTCATCGTCTATCATGAGAAAAACTTACCTGTTGTGCTCTGAAAAAGCCGCCCATTCTCTATAAAAGACTGGTAACACAAAGTGTGGTGATTTAATATCACCTAATTCAACAGTTTCCACCTTAAATAAGAAAGTCATGTGCTTACTATTAACAAACCGTCGAGCTCACCTTGATTTGATAAATGGAGAAACTAAAATTCACATGACCCACTTTAGTGAGAATATCTGCTAAGTTGTGTTTACTTCCAATCAAGGTTGTTAGCATGGTATCGTAAGTCAGGCCCAAAATGAGAAATTGTAAATTTTGAAAAAAAAAATTAAAAATTCTAAACAAATCAGAAAAAATAGAAAAAATGTATAACACATGAAACAATGATAAAATGCACAAAATGCAACCATAAAATCACATATGAAGCATTTATGTCTCTATGAGATGCATAAGACAACATCAAACATCAACTATCTTACAAGAACAATGCAAAATATTAAATATCTTGCAATTAAGAACATGCCACAAGACTCGTACTTTCATATTACATAAACAAAAATATTATGACAATAATTGCACTTGATTTTCAATTGGTTTTGACTCATTACTTGAGTGTTTCATTGCCATGCCGGATCATCTGATGTCATCTTTGTTGGAGGAGTGTGAGCTTGATTTCTACTTTGATATAAATATCTACTTTTTGTAGATCCAACTTCGCGATAATTTGGCGGGGCATTGCAGGGAGTAGCGCCCCTCGATGCAGAAATTTTTTTGGAAGGTAGCTTTGTAATTTGACTCATAATAAATTTTTTTTACCTTAACCCATTTTCTTGAGTGAAAAACTGGTCCAAATACACTTTTACTTTTAGCAAATCGCAAAAGCCCTCTCCCTTGCACACTGATCGACCCCCAAATCACTCTAGAGTTCGTGAATACCTCTCTAATGACTTCTACACAAATGAGGGAGTCATTAAAACTAAAAATCGAAAAATTATGATTCAGCCATTTTAAGTGTGTTGACCATGTATCGTACGTTAGAGGCTTGTATCGTACTATAAGTCATGTATTGTACGATACATATGATACAGATATGATATGCACTTGTATGGCGATATGAGTGTGAATCGTATCGACATCCCTCATAGTAATGATATGTATTGTACCGTATTGTATGATACGGTACGATACGTACAACATTGCTTTCAACCTTCAATCCCTTTCACTTTGTCTTATTCCCCTAATTCATGAATATAGTGTTATGGATCTATAATATGATTTTTCTTCTTATTGTAAATTGATTTCTCAAATAATCATACTATAGTCATATTGCTACACGAAAATCATAGGTTTAAAATGTACACCTGTTTTACCAATCAAATCTTGAAGCCAAACCATTTTCTTGTCAGCTTTGTCAATGCTATATATTGTGCCTTCGTAGTAGACAATGCTTCTTACAATGGAAACTTGATACCCAGCTAATTGGTCCATTCTCAAATTGGAATATATAGCTCATAGTTGACTTTATTTTTTTATTAGCACCAAAAAAGTTTAGATATACATAACCAGGATTTGGTTAGGACTTTCACTTTCACTATATGTAATGACAAACATTTTTTACTTCTTGAGTATCAAAGTATCCGCTTGGTCACTTTTAATGCCTTTTTCCAGGATTTGTGATATATTGTCTTATAACATTTTCCAGGAACTTCTGAAACCACGCACGTGGACTTTGCTTTAGACCATATATTGCTTTCTTTAACTTGCATACCTTGTAGCACTCCCCCTGAACCTCGAACCCTGGAGGTTGTTGCATATACACCATTTCAAACAAATCACCATATAAAAATACGTTCACATCCAACTGGCCTAAGCTCCATCCATTATGTACAACCACTGATATTACCAGCTGAATAGTACCAAGGCGTGCCACAGGAGAAAACGTTTCGAAGAAGTCTACCCCATACGTCTGGGTGTACCCTTTTGCCACCAACCTGGCCTTGTACCGTTCAATTGAGCCATCTGACTTGTACTTAATGGTATAGACCCACTTACACCCAACAATATCAACGTCAACCGGAGGAGTGACCAACTCCCAAGTGTTCCGTGTAATTAAGGCCTCCATCTCATCTTGCATAGCAACTTTCCATTTGGGGTCTACGACTGCTTGATGGTGACTAAGAGGTAGAGATTCAGCACATAGAGCTATGATAAACTGCTTCATGTGACTCCCAAGTCTCGCATCTGTAACAAACTTAGAAATAAGATGTAAGGTGCATTGCATTTTACTTTTCCTGATAGCGATGGGCAAATTATCATCCACAATAGATGCTTCAGTCATGGTAGCTGGAGGACTTACTTCTGAAGAAGAAGGTAGTGTAGGTTCTGATTTCGGAGGAGATCTACGAGAGTATACCAGAGGAGGATCATGATACCGTGACTGAGTGTGAGGGGTAGGACCAGGAAAGCTCGTAGGAATTGACTCCAAAGGAAGATGGGGGATAGGTAATGGCATAGCATCACCCTGATCATATAGTAATCTGGAGGCAGTACTTGAAAAGAAAGGAATTGACTCAAAGAAAGAGACATCCGCACTGACATACTCTCTACGAGCAATGGGATCATAACACTTGTACCCCTTTTGATTTTTTGAATAGCCCACAAAGATACATTTTATGGCCTGAGCTGATAGTTTGTCTCGTTGAGGCCCTAGTTTATGAACAAAACACACACACCCAAACACCTTGGGAGAGATTGAGAAAACAGGTGCATTGGGATATAGGATTTTCACAGGAATTTGTTCTCCCAACGAAGATGAATGCATGCGATTGATAAGGTAGCAGGCTGTAAGAATGGAATCTCCTCAATATGAAGGAGGCATACATGATTGTAGCATAAGGTTGTGAGCAACATCTAGAAGATGTCTATGCTTCCTTTCAGCTACCCCATTTTGTTGGGAGGTATGGGCACAAGTAGTTTGAGGTCGAATGCCACGATTCTTATAAAACAATAGTAACTCATTGGTTTTAAATTCGAGTGCATTGTCAGTGCAAATGATCTTGACAAGAGAATCAAAGTGAGTTTTTATTTCAATAATGAGAGACATAAGGATTGAAGGAACTTCCGATCTGTCTTTTATTAAGAATACCCACGACAATCTGGAAAAATCATCGACAATGACCAAATAATAACGACACTGGGACCTACTAGGAACTCTACTAGGTCCCCATACATCAACGTGAAGAAGCTCAAATAATCTTTGGCTCAATGGACTCTCACTTGAAGGAAAAGAACTCCTGTGGTGTTTACCCAACTGACAGGCTTTACACTGGAATGAGGCAGAAGGAGAAATTTGAGGAAGAATTCGATGAAGTTTGGGCAATGGCACATGACCAAGACGAAGGTGCCATTGAAGATAGTAGACTCCTCCTTCTTCATAGCCTCCACCAATCCTCTTTCCCTGTCAGTAAATTCTGAAACATACAACATAAAGGATAAAAAATCACTCTACAATTGTGCTCTTTTGCAATACGACTAACCGACAATAAATTTTGAGGAAAGAAAGGAGCATGAAGCACATCTGTCAACTGAAGAGAAGGAGAGATGAAAACATTTCCTTGTCCCACAATGGGAGATGAACTCCCATCGGCAAGGACAACTTTGTGATGTTCACCCATGGGGTCTAGTTTGGAAAAAAATTTTGAAGACCCACACAGGTATCTAGAGGCCCCTGAATCAATAATCCATCTACTACCTTGGTGATTTAATCCTTCACCTGCGGAGCAAGCAATATCAGCAATAGGAGTAACTGCGTCTGAACTAGAAGGGCAGTGAGACACCAATTCTTTATACTCTGCACGACTAAGAGTGACTGAGTCATTGGAGGGACCAGAGGGAATCTCTATGTTAAGCTTCGCAATTTGGGCCTTGGACACACTTGATGTCTGAGAAGAAGTAGGGGGTCTACCATTTTTATCCCAACACTGGTCCTCAAGATGCCCCAATTTGCCACAGTAGGTACACTGAAATCTACCTCTTCCTCTTGTACCTCTGCCTCTGCCTCTACCACGTGTATTAAAGAAATTTTCCCTTCCCCGACCTGGGGTGACTACAAGAGCAGATGTTTGTGAGTCAGAGTGAGTCTGCGGAAGGGTGATAGCTAGTCTGCTCAGGCGATTGTAGGCTTCGGCAAGAGTTGGGACAACTGATCCTGTCAAGATTTAAACCTTTGCAACTGCGAAATCAGATGATAGTCTAGTCAGGAATCTTGCAACCATGGTTTGCTCCTAATGGGACTTCTGTGTAGTACAACAAAGGGGCCTATGTACATTCAACATTTCAAACACAGATTTTATAGATGCATAATATTGGGCTAGCGACTAATCTCCTTGTTGCAGTTGATAAATTTCTTGTTTGACTTGTAAGATGCGGCTCACATTGGTCTCGTGAGAATACGTATCTCGAAGGTTGTCCCACATTTCTTTCGCAGTGTTGTAGTAAATAAGACTATCTGAGATATGGGGCAATACGTTGTTCATCATCCACGACATAACGATGTTGTTATCTTCATCCCATGTGTTGTATTTTTCAGTTTTATCGGGTGGTTCCAGTTCTAACAGAACATGTTTTTTCCGATGACCAGAAACAGACATCATAAACGTCCGGGACCACCTCGTGTAGTTTGAGTCATCTAGCTTGACAGAGGACCCATACGAGAAAGGGTTCGCAAATGCTTTATACTCTCCAACCAGTTCCCTTTCTTGATCACCATCTTTTGACAGCCGAGATGTCATCTTAGCTGAATCACAAACAGTTACCAGACCTGACTAATCAAATCTGCAATACTACAGTAGCAAGGAAAAAAACACTTTTAGACTTGTCAGATCCGATATAGGCCCGGCTCCACCAACGCCAACACACCCAGATTCTGACGTCAGATCTGATTCCAGATCAGCATCTGACACACACAGAACAGATCCCTTACGACCTTCAATGGATCAGATCTCTGCTTGATCTGATTTCACGACTTCTCTGCATCAGATCTGAACTTCTCCACCATCCACACGTCAAAGATCATTTGTTTTGAGGCCCGCAACATCCAATCAATTTACACCGATCAGATTCCTACCAGATCTGATCATCGACAACGATCAGATTTTTTTATCATGTAAAAATCTATGTCGACAACACAGATAATCAATCAGATCAGCAGCATCACACGACCCATGATCTGAGTGCTTCCACGTTTCACGACACTTGCTGCAGTTTTCCATAATCAGCCACAACAGCATCACACGACCCACAATCAGAAATTGTATCCCAGGAGGGGACACGACTTTGATACCATGTTGAAATAGGCGTGATGATCTTGGTTGCTAGATCAAGATCTAGCGACCAGATGACACCCACACACACACACGGCAGCAGGAAACCCTAGAAAAGAAAAGAAGAAAACAAAAAGAGAGAGGAGAGAGAAGAGGGAAACTCGTTAACTGTCATTAGACCCTAATCCCTCCTTAAAAAGGAATTAGTAAATAATGGGTTACAAAAAGAGTCCCTCTACTTTTCACTAATTACATATGACTACCACAACTAAAAGCATATTTCCTTTTTAACAGAACCAATGCAAAAGCTGTTAAAGCATGCAAACAAGATTCTCTTTGTGCACTTCAACAAAGCCTTGGGGTTATTGTATGTATCCTTCCTCTTCAAGTTTACCATGTAAAATGTCTTCACATTCATATGCATAAGCTCCGAATCAATATTATCTATAAGTATTAACATAAATTGAATGAGAGCCAATTTATCAGCCATGTAAGATACCCAATTTAACACCTTTATTTTGTTCCAAACCTTTGTCAACTTACCTTCCTCAATACCTCCTGGGTGGTTCAATGATTTTTTATTGATTTTATTAACCCATTTGTATCTAATCACTTTTTGACTTTTTGGTAGCTCCACCAATCCCATTTTGGTTCTTATGAAGAGCATGCAAGTCTTAATCCATAGCTTGCTTTCAGCTTGTTAAGTTGGTACTTCCGATGGGTAAGAATACAGTTCTCCATCTTTCATTTGTGGAATTTTGATGGTGGTAGGATCTACACACTCCTCCATCCATCCAACAACTACATGATATTGTTGACGACTATACGAGATATTGTTGGATTTATTTTCAACAACAACAACAACGCCTTCATCCCAAACAATTGGGGTCGGCGATTTGAACCAAAAAGAAAATCATTTTGGGTCCTCCACATGAATCCTTCTCCTCCAATCATTTCTATCCAATGTCATGTCCTCGGTGAGGTTCAAAGCCTTCATTATCCTTTCTTATCATCTCCATCCAAGTCTTCTTAGGCCTACCCCGACCTCTTTTAGCTAATATATTTTCCCATTTCTCCATCCTTCTAACCGGAGCATGATTAGGCCTTTGTCGAATATGCCCAAATCATCGTAAACGATTCTCACTCATCTTATTTTCAATGGATGCAACACCTACCTTCTTACGTATTTCCTCGTTCTAAATCTTATCTTTTAGTGTCTTTCCACACATCCATCGAAGCATACACATCTCAGTTACACTCATTTTTTGAAAATGATGTCTCTTGGCAGCCCAACATTCCGTACCATATAGTAAAGCGGGTCTAATTGTCGTCCTATAAAACTTCCCCTTCAACCGCAATGGCATTCTACGATTGTACAACACTCCAGTTGCACTTTTCCATTTCATCCACCCAACCTTAATCATATGATTTACATCTCCATCAATTTCTCCATACTTTTGAATGATAGATCCTAAATATTTGAAACAGTCATCCACCGCTATTTCTTGCTCACCAAGCTTCACTACACTCTCATCACTACTTCGTTGCTTACTAAACCAACATTTCATATATTTTGTCTTACTCTTACTCAACGTAAAACCTCTTGCTTCCAAAGTCTGTCTCCATAATTCTAACTTAGCATTAACCTCAGCTCTAGACTCATCAATTTTTAGAACTGACTTTGGTGGAGGATACCTTTCAAGTGAATTCAAAAATTATCTTGAAAGTCACAGTATTCTTCACCAAAGATCTTGCCCGAAAACCCTTCAACAAAATGGATTAGCCGAAAGAAATCATAGACATAATTAGAGATAACTCGAACATTACTTGTTTCTCAAAACATCCCAAAAGGTTTTTGGGCTGAAGCAGCTTTAGCATCTGTCTATCTAATAAATCGGCTACCTTTTAAAAACTTGAACAGTATCTCACCTTTTGAAAAATTGTATACCAAAGAACCCGACTATAGTCGGTTGAGAATTTTCGGTTGTAAATGCTTCGTTCTTACTGACAAAAATGACAAGCTTTCACCAAAAGCCATTGCCTGCGCTTTTCTTCGATATTCCGAAACCCAAAAAGGGTTTCGTTGTTATGATATTAAGAATGACAAGCTATATGTTTCCAGAAATGTGAGTTTTCTGGAAAATGTTAATGGTTTTGAAAGAAGTGAACCCTTTGAAGAAAACATGGATTATTCTTTTTTATTTGAAATGTTAGCACATGATGATGATAGTGATGACGATTTCATTCATAATGATGTCAATGATAAAGAAGATGGCTCTTCCCATCCACCTATCTCCCAACATAGAAATGAAGGAGCATTGAGAGATCCTATAACATATACCCATAGAGATAAAAACAGTTTTAGGAGTGCAATTGAAAAATTCAATGAGCCTAGTGGGTCTAATTCAACAAATGATGAAAACGTACGAAGAACTCATTCATTCCTATATAGAACCCAGAAACTTCGAATAAGTAAAAAAGAATGATGAATGGTTGAAAGCAATGGAATGTGAGTTTTCAGCTCTCAACAGGGCAAAGACTTGGAAGTTTCAAGATCTTCCTAAGGGTAAGAAAGAATAGGGTGTAGATGGGTATTTAAGGTAAAAACTAAGAGTGATGGATCTCTTGAGAGATATAAGGCTCGATTAGTTACAAAGAGATATAGTCAAGAATACAAAATTGACTATTAAGAAACTTTTGCCCTTGTGGCCCGAATGGTCACTGTCCGATGTCTTATTACCGTTGCCTCAATCAACAAATGGAACATCTATCAAATGGATGTTAAAAACGCCTTCCTTAATGGTGATCTAAATAAAGAGGTATATATGGATGCTCCACCAGGAATGGAGACTCCCAAAAGGAAAGTGTTTCGCCTTCGAAAAACACTTTATGGTTTAAAACAAGCCCCCAAGGCTTGGTATGATAGATTTAACTTTGTAATGTTAGAAAATGGTTTTTCTTCTTGTTTCATTGTCACTGCCTTATTTGTTAAAAAAACCAATGCAGGGATTGTCATTCTGCTCTTATACGTGGATGATATGCTTATAACCGGAAGTGATTCTAAAGGGGTTAAAAGCATAAAATCAATTTTGAAGGATAGGTTTAAAATGTCTTATTTGGGATTTCTAACTTATTTTTTGGGTATTGAAGTAGCATACTCTCATAGAGGGTATTTTTTATCTCAAACTACGCTTGCCTTTAAGATTATTGACATGTCAAGTATTACGGATGATAAGGTTTGCGAAACTTCTACTATAGTAAGAGCCAAAATGAAGATTGATTATGGTATTTCTCTCTCCGATCCCACCCCCTACAGATAGCTTGTGGGATCTTTGATGTATCTGAGTATTACTAGACTAGATATCTCTTATGTAGTTGATACTGCAAGTCGGTTCTGACATGCACCAACATCAGTTCACATGAGAGCCATCTTGCGGATTGTGAGATACATAAAGGGCATACTAAACAAAAGAGTATTTTTATCCTCTTCTTCTGAATTAAAATTAATTGCTTATACTGACTCTGATCAGGGAGGTGACCCCAATAACCGTCACTCCATCACTGATTTTTGTGTGTTTTTAGGAGACTCGCTGATTTCATGGAGATCTAAGAAGCAACAAAAAGTGTATCTATTCTCAACAGAAGCTGAATATCGTGCTATGTTGACTACTACCATGAAAATTGTATGGATTCATCAGCTATTAGAAGACATAGAGATCTCAATAGAAGGGCCCACCAAGCTATGCTGTGATAACAAGAGTGTAATATACATTGCCAAAAATCATACTTTTTGTGAGCGGACTAAACACATTGAGATGGACTGTTACTATGTTCGGGAAGCGTATCTGAAAGGAGTTATAGATCTTCCATATGTAATTTCAGAATATCAATTGACAGATTTCTTCATGCTTCGCGGTTTAATTTCCTCCTTGACAAACTTTCGGTCATTTTGCCCTAAGTTTGAGGAGGGGGGGGTGTTAAATTGTAATTCATAAGACAATGTATTTTCTATATATATTTTATATATATAAAAGAAGATACATATATATATATATGTACATGTATCCATCTACTTATATATATAAAATATATATTTCTTTCTTGTATTAGCTGTAGGGGTATTTTAGTTATTTTTATATTTTATGCATATTCATGTTTTTTAATATGATTGTAATTCCTTCTTTTTATTTTTTCTTATTTTTGTATTTTTTTTTAATTTCTTATTTTTGTTCTTTTATATAATATTTTTGTGCACAGTCAGTGGCTGACTGTGTGTACAACAGTCGGCCACTGACTGTGGTACAGTGTTTAAAAAAAATAGACGTTGGGCTGATTCCCAACGTCTCTAATAAGAGCCGTTGGGAATAGCTCGACGACTCTTTAAGTGTGCTTATAAATAAGGGCTATGTGAGCCCATTGAATGCAGTATTACAGTAAGGAGTTGTCTCCTTCAGCTTATAAACAGTGTACATTTATTGCACTTCTTTTGTGGTGTAAAGCTTGTAAACACTGTGCATTTATTTTGTATCTTGAGTATTTGAAGTACAAGTTATTTGAAAACTTGATTGTTTGCAAGGATTCTTCACACCGTGTTCCTCTGATTCCGGCTACAACCCTTTTATAAAATTTGAAATTTAGGATGGGCTGAGAGTGGTCATTTGAAAATTTCTGTCGTCATTTCACTGCTATTGGAGCTTTGTTTTCATTTTCCATGATTATGCACACCTCAGCATGTTCTTTAAACGTCAAATCAACTCTTTGTTGATGCTAATGTGAAAATTTACTTTTTGCATGTGCGTGCTTGGTGCTGTTGGCTCATTCCTATAAATTACTTCAGGCGGTAATCAAATTATTATATAATTAATTTTTTCTATTCATAATCTTTTTCTTTTTCATTATCTTATTGTGTTTGGTATATGCATATGTAAATGTTTTTGTCCAGCCAATATTTCATGATGGCACGAAAGAGTGGAGTTGTTGCAAGAAGAGAAGCCATGATTTCAGCTTGTTTTTGGAGATTCCAGGGTATGGTATTTTCTTTTTGCAAAGAAGCTTATTCTAATTCTTTCAGTGGGCAATTAAAATAAATTTTTTTGTCATTGTGAAAGTTTTTCCTGATATTTGATATCCTTATCTTGATACATATTTGTAGTGGTATTTCAGAAGTAACTGATGTTTCTTTTGTTCCTGGCTGTACTTTTTGCGTTTGTTATATTTGTTTAGAAAAAGTTGATGTTCTGTCATAAACTTTAATGCATAGTGCATACTCATTGGAGTTCAGATTTTGTGGGTATCCAAGCTGTAGTATTATAACCTTTTTTTCAGTTTTTTGAATTTCAATTTGTTAGTAGCTTAAGAAAATCTCAGGACAAACTGACTTGATATTGGTAACATGCAATTGGATTGAATAACATAAAAGCTGTGTGTGTGGGTGTGGATGCGCATGCATGCATGCGTGTGTGTGCTGCTTTTTTAGATTGATAACAACTCCAATTTTTATCATGTCAAAATGAAAGGCTTATCCATAATTTGGATGATGGCAAACTGAGTTCTACAAAAAAGTATGGCTCATTGTTGACACACCTGCTGAGCAAGTAGCTCAGTTGGTCATGAAGTTCTTAATGCTGATGTGGGTTCTTGTATTGTAATTTCTCTTTTTTTTCTTCTAAACTTATCCATGACATTGATGGAATATTAGAAAAGTCTGATTAGGATCCAGAAATCCAAAATTGACTCTGTATAATAACTATACACATGGAATGTGTGGAATAGGAATCAATTCCATCTTTTAGCAAGCCTTGTAATGAAATGGATTGAATCCAATAAACATGCAAGAACACACTTTCAATCAAGTAGAATACTTGATTGAATCATCAAACCACCCACGCAAGGGTCTAACAAATTTGTTATTGCATAGAGTCACTAAAAAATGAGTTGAAAATACCTGGCCACAAAGGGCCTATTTATAATACAAATGGACCACTAGGGAGCAGCCCCAATATGGCTCTTGATGACCATTGGGAGCAGCTCCAACAGCTATATTGGAGCTGCCCCAAAAACACAAAAAACAAAAAAAAACAAGAATACAAAATAAAATAAAAGTAAAAGATTGTCAATCCCTAATGGGCTGACGCCTATTACAATAAAAGATCAAAATACCTTTGCTGGGTATTTTGGTTTACAGCAAATATATATATATATATATATATATATATATATATATATATATATATATATATATATATATATATCTTAACACCCCTCCTCAAACTCATGGTGGAACAATCAAGAGTTTGCCAAGTAGGAAGTGAAATCTGGGAGACAGAAGTGTTTTGGTGAATATGTTTGTTAGTTGATAATCAGACGGAACATAGGACAATGTGATGGTCTTTCTCAGAAATTCTTCACGAATGTAGTGGCAATCCATTTCAATATGTTTTGTCCTCTCATGAAATGTATGATTGCTTGCAATGTATACAATGCTTTTGTTGTCGCAGCATAACCTTGAAGGTTCCGCAATATGAACTCCTAAGTTTTTGAGAAGTTGTCTCAACCATACCAACTCAGACGTAGTTACGTAGTTGTTGCCATGGCACGATACTCAGCTTTTGTGGAGAAGAGAGACACCTTATGTTGTTTTTTGCATCGCCATGAAATTGAGGAATCACCTAAAAACACAAATAAATCAGTGGTTGAGTGTCTATCATTTCCATCCCCTCTTCAGTCAGAATCAGAATATGCAATGACTTCTACTGAGGAGAGGGGGATGATAAAAATAATCCATGATTAATGGATTTCTTAATATATCTAACAATTCTCATTACAACACTCATATGTATTGTAGTGGGAGCATGCTGAATTTGACTAACATAATGAATAACATAAGATATATCAGGACGGGTAATAGAAAGATAAGACAAAACCCCAATCATTTGTCTGTAGGGAATTGAATCTTGCAAAGGCTCTCCATCATCTTTCTTTATTTTGGCATTTATGACCTCTGGAGTATCAATCATTTTTTCATCCGAAAGTCCTGATCGTGCAATGATCTCTGTTGCGTACTTAGTCCGTGACAAAAAATAACCACGATGTGAGTAAGCCACTTCTATTCCAAGAAAATATCGTAAAAAACCAAGTTCTGTCATATCAAAGTTGGCTTTAAGCACATCTTTGATATGATCAACTCCCTGCCTATCACCTCCTGTGATTATCATATCATCTACGTAAAGTAATAAGATCACCATTCTTGCATTGCCATACAAGGATTTGCACAACCGAAGAGTTTTTTCATGTGCTAATTCCAAGCCTGGCAGAGGATCCATGTAAACTTCCTCGTCCAGATTACCAAAACGTATTTTTTACATCCATTTGAAAGATAGGCCATTTTTTAATTGATGCTATGAAAATGAGAATTCTCACAGTAGTCATTCGAGCAACTGGAGCAAATGTTTCATCGTAGTTTATTTCATATTCTTGACTATATCCCTTGGCTACTAACCTAGTTTTGTATCTTTTTAATGTTTCATCCTATTTAGTTTTTACCTTGTAGACCCATCTACATCCTATGATCTTTCTTTCTTTAGGTAGTGTTTGGATTTTTTAGGTTTTTCCTTTCTTCAAGGCTTCTAATTTCTCATTCATCGCTTTAATCCATTCTTGATGATTTTTAGCCTCATGATAAGATTTTGGTTCTGAATATGAGTGTATGGCCATGAGGCATGATCTATACCTTGGTTTAAAGGAATCATAAGATACAAATCTACCGGGAGCTTTAGAAATTCTTATGGATTTTCTAAGACTAGACGAATCTATATCTTGGTTTTGAGAATACCTTTCTAAAGCACATGGTGGATGATCTTCGGTACGTCAAGCATAGGTTTGTATATCATTGTGAGATGGGTCTATATCATTAAGATCCTCATTCACACTCTTACTTGCATTATGTATGTCTTCATTTCTACTCTCATGTGTGTCATGAATATTTTCACACCTTTCATGTTCATTGACAAGGTAAAAAATAAACGAATAGTCACAACTTTCTTGGATTTTTCCTTTACAAAAACTAATTTCATTTTTCAAGAAAAGTGACATTTCGAGAAACATACTATTTGTCTCTTTCAATGTTATAACATCTATATCCCTTTTGGCTTTCTCCATAGCCTAAAAAAACACAAGGGATTGCTTTTGGAGAAAGTTTGTCATTCTTATTGGTAAGGACAAAGCATTTGCATCCAAAGACCCTTAACCTTTTATAATCGGGAGATGTTTTAAAAAGTTTTTCAATAGGAGAGATATTTTCAATGTTTTTGGAAGACATTTTATTTATCAAATAAACTGTCGCAAGGGCGGCTTCGACCCAAAAAGCTTTTGGAACATTTCTAGACACAAAAAGTGTTCTAGTGGTTTCAATAATGTGTCTATGTTTCCTCTCGGCTAGTTCATTTTGTTGAGGAGTGTATATACACGATTTTTGGTGAATAATCCTATTTAGGTCAAGATAATTTTTGAATTCTTTTGATACAAATTATCCTCCGTTATTGGTTCTAAAGATTTGAATATTAGTTTTAAATTGATTCTTAATATAACAATGAAATTTTTTAAAACACTCAAATACTTCTGATTTTTGTTTTAAAAAAAATATCAAAGAATATCTACTATAGTCGTCTACAAACACAACATAATAGGATACCCCTTCTTTGGATTACGACTGGAGCTAATCTTCATACATCTGAATGTCCTAGTCTTTTGTGACAAATTTCTATATCTTTATTTTCCATAAAATTACAAAACGGTTATTTTGGTAACTCAAGATTGTCCACAACATAAAGATCTCCTCTTCTATAGCCTCGCTTAATTGACTTCTCAGACTGGAGATCCTGTATTAGACAATCATTAGATAAAAATAATACTTTACAACCATGGTCTGTAATTTGAGAAACTGATAAAAAAATTAAATTTAATTTTGGTACTACTCTAATATTTGGTATGTGAAAGATTGGATGCTTTTGAAAAATCCCAAAACTTTTGATTTTCAAAGATGTTCCATTAGCAGTTGAAACATAAGAGTCATTTGGATTAAACTTATAGTCAGACAATATGGACTCATTTGGTGTCATATGAAAGGAAGCACTGGAGTCAAGGATCCAATAGGTCTTACCATGGTCACCACTTGTAGATATAGCCGCTCCCGAAAAGGATGGAGCTTGAGCTTTAAGCATATGTTGTAGCGCCTCCATTAGTTGAGCCAATGAGAGCGAGCCAATGCACTTGGAGTTGTCTATCTCACTTCTTTCAACCAAAGCAACTCTCTCTTTATGATCATCCTTCTTTCTTTTAGGATAAAAAGGCTTGATATGTCCCGGTTCGTAACAATGATAACAAATTATCTTTTCACCTTTTTTGTATTCATGATCACCCCTCTTTTCATTCCTCTCATTGTTGGGGTTCCTTCTATTCTCATTTTTAACAAAATGAGGAAGTTTGTATCTTGTAGTATGATTTTCGGGCTTTAACATGGCAAGCACGGATTCTTTATATTTTGAAACGGAAGGCTTCTTTAATCTATTATCTTCCATAGTCAATTCTTTAAGAGTTTCCACTATGGAAGGAATACCTCCTCTAGGAATGAGAGCTGATTTGGTTCCCTCAAATTCGGGTCTAAGCCTGTTAATAAATTGGTAAAAATGCTCCGTTTTAATTTGGTTTTCACGGAGTTCTACGTCTTGTGGGCAATGTCACTTTGGCTCAAGAAAAGAGTGTGCATTATAGTATTCTCTAATACTCATCTATTCTTGAGTCATGGTTCTCACCTTGTTTTGAACATTGCATATATGTGCAATATCTTTAAGACTATGCATGTTTTTAAGATATTTTCACGCATCACTAGCGAAATCAAATTTTGTCAAGCTAGAACATTTGTGGATGTCCACACTATTGATGAGTCATCCAATTATTTTAGAATGACCCATCCTCCACTCTTTTCATTTCTTTTCATAGTCAGAAACAACTTTATCCATTTCCTGTCCTTGAAGTGCAACCTCCTTCACATTCTCAATTTTCGTAAGAATGAACTTAGGCTCTTTTTCGGTACCGTCCACCAAACCCCAGTCTTTTTTCCCATATTTTGTGTTTTACTATGGATGCCCACATCACATTGTTAGTATCGTTTAGGCCTACGGGAATGAAGAATATTACCTCTCTCTCATTCTCAATTTCTTTACAATTCGAAGAGAAAGGGTAGAGAAAGGGAGAGAGAGGGGAAGAAGAAGAGAAAGAGAAAGTAATAAAAACTTTCTTGAGATGTGACATACTTCTTAATGCAACAATCCATGATTTGTTGTATCCGCTAAGCTCACGATCCTCCTCTTGATATTGTCACAAACTTTTCTTTAAAAATTGTTGTTGGACTACCAAAGCTCTGATACCATGTAATGAAATGGATTCAATCTAATAAACATATAAGAACACACTTTCAATCAAGTATTCTACTTGATTGAATCATCAAACCACCCACACAAGGGTCTAACAAATTTGTTATTGCATAGTCACTCAAAAATGAGTTGAAAATACAAGGCCACAAAGGGCCTATTTATAATACAAATGGACCAGTAGGGAGGAGCCCCAATATGGTTGTTGGGCTGCTCCCAGCAGTCATATTTATGACCATTGGGAGCAGCTCCAACAGCTATATTGGAGCTGCCCCAGAAACAAAAAAAACAAAAATACAAAATAAAATAAAAGTAAAAGATAAAAAATAAAAGTAAAAAATTGTCAGCCCCTAATGGGCTGACGCCTATTACAATAAAAGACCGAAATACCCTTGCTGGGTATTTCAGTTTACAACAAATATATATATATTAACAAGCCCGACCCACACTAGCATTTGGTGGAAGAATTAAGGCTTTCACATAAATGGGAAATAGAGGACTTTGTTTGGTGGAGTTTGAAGATCGAACCTTAAAATCTAGTATTTGCTTGTCCTGTTCCATAGCTTTAATTAGATTAATCTTTTCATTCAGATTAGATTATGTTCTTTTAAATTATTCATATTCGCATTGTTGCTTTTGCAATAGGCAGACTTGGTTGATCTACATTTCATTAATGTGTTTATCATTGTTGGTTTTGACACCCTAAGATGCTTATAATTCAACTTCAGAGGTTCATGTCCATGTACTCTCACAAAGACAGAAAAGAAAAAGTAGGTTTTGGACGGTACTGATGCTTTGTTTGCATGGAATGTGCTTGTGTTAATAATAATAAAATACCTTCATGTTCTGGTTACTAATGAATGAAAAACAAATATCAGAAGTATGAAAGATGCCACAACTACCTTTCTGCAAGAGGTGAAAGAAGGAGAAAGAGAGAGAGAGAGAGGAAGATGCTCAGAAAAAATCGGCAGCCAGACACAATAGGCATGCCCTAATTGTATTATATGCACCTTAATATACATTAGGTTTAAAATACAAACAAGTTACAAAAGATGCCATTACATATAATAAAATAGAATGTGTGATCTGACGTCCTGGATCTGGATCCAATCCAGATCTAGGACATCTAATCATGTTTTATCACCCTCCCTCAAGTTGTGCATAGTCTTGTACGATGGACGACTTGTTCTTTAGGAACCAAAATTGATGCTTTGTTAGGCCTTTAGTGAACATATCAACAACTTGACTTTCTGTGCGAATGTGGTGAGGCTCAATCTCCTTGTCTTCAACCTTCTGATGAAGTGTTGATCTATTTCAATATGTTTTGTGGGACAATTTTGTATTGGATTATAAGCAATGTTAATGGCACTCTGATTATCACACAACAAATATGATAAAGAAACTTCTCATAGATCAGATAGAAGATGTCTGACCCATGTAGCTTCAACAGTCCTAGCTACCATGGACCTGTATTATGCTTCAGTAGTGGACCCAACAACAGCTCTTTGCTTCCTGCTATTTCATGACACCAAATTTCTTCTAATGAATATACAATATCCAGAAACAGATCTTCTCTCATTTGAATCCCCTGCCCAATCTATATTTGTATAAGTGTTGATTTTGTGACCCTTATTGTCAAGCTTGTTTCTTTGATAAATAAGACCATCTCCAACGATTCCTTTTAAAAATCTTAAAATTCTCTTCACAACATCAACATGACTAGTTCTTCGCTTGTGCATAAATTGAGATACCTGATTAACAGAATAGACAATGTCTGGCTTGGTGAAGGTAAGATACTGAAGCATCCCAACAATGCTTCGATATTTAGTCGAATCATTATATAAGTCTCCATCATTAGAGCTTAGCCTCTAATGCAAAACACTAGGCGTGTTTAGGGGTTTACAATCTGTCAATCCTGCCTTGCTCAAAAGATCAAGAGTGCATTTATGTTGTGTAAGAGTTAAAACATCTCCTCTTCTATCTACTTCAACTCCAAGAAAATATCTTAAATCATCAAGATCTTTGGTCTTGAAATTTTGCATCAACAATTTCTTTATTGTTTGTATATGACTGTCTGAATTGCCTGTAAGAATTATGTCATCAACATATATAAGTAATAAGGTAGTAACATATTTATTCTTGAAAATGAATAGGGAATGGTCAAGTGAGCATCTGCGAAAACCATAATTTTGAATTTTGATAGAAAAACTCTCAAACCAGGAGTTATGCTTGCTTTAACCCATAAAGTGCTATTTTTAGTTTGCAGACATAATTCTTGGGATCTCCTTCAGCATATCCAGGAGGTTGTTCCATGAAAACTTCTTCCTTCATATCTCCATGTAAGAAAGCATTTTTTATATCTAACTGGCTCAGCTGCCATCCATAATCAATTGCCAAAGATATAACAATCCGTATTGTTCCCATTTTAACCACGGGACTGAAAGTCTCATTTTAATCTTGCCCATACTTTTGTGTAAAACCTCGTGCCTCAAGTCTCTCTTTATATGTCTCATTGCATCCATCAGGCTTATATTTAATCTTATAAACCCACTTGCACCCAACAACATTTTTCTTCTTGGGCCTAGGAATAGTTTCCCAGGTTTGGCATTCATGTAGAGCTTCCATCTCTTTATTCATAGTCTCTATCCATTTATGGTATTTAATGGCTTGATAGAAGTTAACAGGTTCATCATGCTTCTCAACTTGAGACCTAAACAACTGAAAATCCATGGAAAATTTATCATAGCTAATCCACCTTTGAATAAGATGACAGATCCTTTCCGATCTTCTTAATGAAGGTTGACTCATATTCTGCTCGGCATTGTCCGTGACAGGATCTCTTTCTCTTCGAACATAAACTTGACCAGAGAATCTCTGAAATTCTCTAGGCCTTTCGTTTTCTAAAGAATGTGGAGGTTCGAGATTTTGTCCATTTGAGCTCAATTCTTCACAAAATAGTTGACAAGTCCTTTCACTTTCAAACAATCCTGCACTCATCCAGGGATCATAAACTTCAACATTTGGAGGTGGGTTCTACTCTTGAGGCAATGACGTGCTCTCAAAATTATGTTCATCAAAAACATTTTTGAAAATCCTGATATATTTAGTTACCGGATCATAACATTTGTATCCTTTATAATCATTCACATATCCAACAAACATGCACTTCACTGCTTTATCCTGAAATTTATTTCTCAGAGACTTGTCAATATGTACATAACAAACACAAAAAAAATGTGCAAGTCATTATAATCAGGATGTTTTCCAAAAAGAGTAAGGTATGGAGACTTGTCCTTTAAAATTCCCGTGGGCAGGCAGTTAATCACATGCACTGCGGTGTGAAAAGCTTATGTCCAAAGATTAATAGGAATATTGCTATTATAAAGCATGCGCATGGCACTCTCAACGATATGACAGTGTTTCCGTTCAGCCACTCCATTTTGTTGAGGGGTATATGGAAAAGACACTCATCTATTTATCCCATTATTTTGAAGAAAATCAATGAATCATTTGAAGAATATTCACCTCCACCATCACATTGGAAATATATAAATATTGGGAGAGAAACGATTTTTAATGAGTGCACAAAAGTCTTGAAATAATCTAAAAACTTCAGACTTGTGTTTCATGAAGTATATTTAGGTGAAACGAGAATAATTGTCGATGAATAAAACATAATATTGACTTCCAGATGAAGAACATACAGGAGTTGGTCCCCACACATCAGAGTACACAATTTTAAAAGCTTTTGAGGCTCTTTCATTAAAAAGATTAAAAGGAAGAACATGACTCTTACATAACTGACAGCTTGAACACTTTTTAGCATCCAACACAAGGTGCAAACAAGACTCTGGAATCAAATTTTTTGACACAAGTTTCGTAATAAAACCATGACTATAATGACCCAAACGATTGTGCCACAAATCTGGCTTATTACATTGAGAAAGACCGTAGACATCTGTATGACAAGACTTAAGACTCTGAGATGTCGGTTTAAAAAAAGGTGACTTCAAGGTAGAAGATGAATGAGATATGGGATCCTCCTTGAAGATATACATGTTTTCTCGTCGCTCCCCGCGAATGTCTCTTTAGTTCGAAGATCCTTAACATACACATAAGAGATAGTAAATTTGACAGAAGAATTTATATCATCAACAAGTTTGGATACAGAAACAATATTCTTTTTAATGTTAGGAGCAAGAAGAACATTGGACAAACTAAGAGAAGTACTAGACAAAGGAATTTTTGCACTTTCAATATGAGAAATGTGATGATGTGTGCCATCTCCAGTGACTATACTACCTTTTTTAAAATAAAAAGATAAATTCGAGAGCTTACCAACATTACCTGTAACATGAGTAGCTGCTCCAGAATCTACGTACCATTCTCCTTGATCATTCTGCTTAATACTCATCTGAGATAAAGTTGCCAGAAAAAGTTGTTGCATATCTTCAATGGATTTCTTCCCATCAGATTCCCTTTTGTTTCCTGCTTTGTTATTATTTCTCTTGTTTTGGGAATTAAACCAACAGTCAACTTTCACATGCCCTTTCTTATTACACTGAAAACTTGTGGGCACTCTTCTCTGATTCCCTGCATTGAAAAATTCTAGCATGCTCGGAGTAGGAAGAATGCCATGACCTCTCTGACCAAAGCGACCACGTCCTCTACCATCTTGAAAACTGTTACCCCCACGCCCAATACCATGAGACATATCCGAGGCCAAGACATTATGTGTTCTTCATGATCACTACCTTTCGTCATGCGTTTTATACTCATCTCATATTGAAGAAGTTTAGCTTGAAGATCTTCAAAACTAGGTAACACTGGCAGAGCCGATAAAGAAGTAGAGAGAACATGATATTCGGAGTCTAGTCCATTAAGAGTTTGTTGTACATTTTCCTTATCAGAGACTGCACTTCCAACAATAGCTAGCTGATCTGTAACAAACTTTACCTTGTTTAAAAATTTTATGACAGACATTGAACCTTTTTTAAGGGTTTGAAACTCGATTTTTAGAAATAAAACTTACTTCTGAAATCTGAGAATATGTTTGCGCAAGCTTGTTCCATAATTGACCAGTTGTACAATCATCCGGTATTGATATCAATACTTCCTGTGATAGAGTGGAAGTAATATAGGAAACCAAGGCCTGATCTCGCTTCATCCATGTTGTAAATTCAGGATTTGAAATATAGTTAACCGATGCAACTCCTTTATCATCTTTCGTTTCCTGTGAAATGAACTGTGGTGGGACTGAAATTGAACCATCCAGATGCCCAAACAGATCTTGGCTCCTTATGAAAGGAACAATTTGCCTCTTTCAAGTCAGAAAATTAGAATGATTAAGTTTTTCAGAAACAAGTTGGCTAAAAAAATTCGAAGAGAGGCCAGTGTAGGTAGACAAATTCATTTATAAAAGGTGAAGAGAAAAAGGATAAAACAAAGAGAAGATTATGACAGATTCAGCCAAGACTGACTATGCATCAGCAAAATCAGATTTGGCCAATAAGCAGGAAAGTTGTAGATTTTATCTAAAACGTGCCCCTTTTTTTTAAATGAAAGGCACTATTCTGGACTCAGTCCAAGCCCTGCAACAAACAGACCTGCTAACACAATAAGATGCTGCCAATATACATGCCGACTGAATATATGTGAAACAATGAAAAGAACTAATAGAGATAACGATAAAAGATGGCGGCAAAGAAAAAGGAAATTTCAGATCAGTTAGCAGATCCCAGAAAATAAAATCTGGGTTAATATCAAAACTGGAGAGATTTTCAGATTAAGATATTAAAAACAAACGAGCACTATTTTGACATCAAAAATATTTTTGGGTTTTAAAGAATGTTTGACGGCAAAGAGGATAATGCGCAATATTGGGCGAACAAATCCAAAGGAGAACCGATTGACAGGAAAGAGGAGGAAGAAAAGAAGAAAGATTAGAGGGAAATAATGAGGAAGAGAGATTCTGACCAGAAGAACAAAGTTCAGATCTATATGGGCATACCTTTTGGAAGAAGTCTGCAGCCCCGCTCTGATACCATGAAAGAAAAACAAATATCAGAAGTATGGAAGATGCCACAGATACCTTTCTGCAGGAGGTGAAAGAAGGAGAAAGAGAGGGAGGGAGGGAAATGCTTAGAAAAAATCAGCCACACACAATAGGCATCCTAATTGTATTATATGCACCTTAATATACATTAGGTTTAAAATGCAAACAAATTACAAAAGATGCCATTACATAGAATAAAACAGAATGCGTGATTTGACATCCTGGATCTGGATCCAATCCAGATCCAGGACATCTAATCACGTTTTATCAACTAAGTCTCATTTTTAAACTCTAATTGACTTTGCTGTTTGTTGTTGGGTATTGGTTGGATTGAAAGGGTTATGGCATCATGGTCTTATCACTAAAAAGAGATACATGTCTATTAACTTGCAAAAGGCAAAATAAGTGTTAAGCATTTTGAAATTTAAGGTCAACTAAAAATCTTCTGTTTCAAAAGTTCTAGTCTTATGTTCTGACGGCTATGGCCAGATGGAGCATTGATCTTGTCCAGTACTGCTTTGACATTGTGGAGGTCATGTGATGCAGTGTTGCGTGTCTAAATGTTAAAAAACAGTTGTCCATGGTCATGATTATTTGTTCCATTTTATTTACTGCTAGGCTATGACATTTTTGTTTTCCAGAATACATGAGTGTGGCTCTGGTGCACCTTGACGTGCTAAAAGCATATATTTACATTGTAAGTGCTGCTTGAGTTGTTTTCATGAACCCTGAGTTCCAGCCAACTATCTGGCTGCATCAGCATTGATGCAGACCATTGTGATTCTTGAGTTAAATAATCTGTTCATGTAATTAAAAAATGCAGTTATTGCCTCTGTAAGAGTCTTGATATCTTTTCCATCTCACAAACAGTGAGCTCTTGCATGCCCAAACCTGCCTTTAGAAAACTTTTGGTCCTTTAAATTGACTTACCATTTCCCACATTTGGTGCATTAAAATTGAATTACATATCTCTGACATGCTTGTTTATGTAGACTTTGTTTTGTCTATCAATATCTGCACTCTCTCATGGAGACTTCATCTTTTATTACTGAAGGTGTAAAACTGGAAAGCATACAACTGAAAAGTCAGTGACAAAGGCTGCACCAAGCCCAAATAAGCCGATTCCTCTTCCTGTACCAGCCAAGGAACCTGCTGATGCGGCAAAACTGAATTGTTCACGATGTCGGCAAGGCTTCTTCTGTTCTGGTCATGGTACTCCAAAACTCTAAATATTCCCCTGAAATTTGCTGACTTCACAAGGTTGATTAGTGTCATGAGTGGGATATATATATATATATATATATATATATATATATATATAATTTGTTGGGGCTGACCTGCTCCTGTCAGGACCTTCACAAGTCCTTTGCAGTTTGTCTGATGCAATAAATCAGATGTTCCGCTGTTTGCCGTGCAGCAGCAGCAAGGTTCAGTAGCCGCCCTTGGTCATCCTCAAAACTGGGTCGCGTCTCCTCACTATGGTGGTTGATGGTGTTAAATGTATTGGTTGACTATATATATATTTGTGTGTGTATTTGTTATTTTGGTTAACATATATATTTTTATTGATATATATATATATATATATATATATATATATATATATACTTGATGTATATATATTTATATGTATATATATATGTGTGTTTTTTAATCTTCTTGATGTAATAGGTGATATCCTCTAGGAGAATTTTAGTCTTTTTATTTTATGTAATAGGTCTTGCCCATTAGGGGCAGTTTTGTCCTTTTTTTCTTTTTTATGTCTTTACTAGTCATTGGACTAGCCCTCTTCTTCCTCCTTTGTTGTTTATATATGGGAGCTCTCCCATATTTTTTCTCATGCTTTTCTTAAGCATTTGAGAGTTAATAAAATTATATTTTTTTATTTTGTGCTCAGCCCTTGCCGGCTTGTGTTATGAACTATATTGTGTTCTTGTGCTTGTGCACAATGTCTCTTGTACTTTGCCCATTAGTGGCTTTGTGATTGTGCTTCTTCTCCGGTTCTCATTACATGGTATTAGAGCCAATAGACCTTTGATCATAGTAACCTTGGTGAAGATCATGCCTTTTCTTGGAAGATGTGTCAAAGCCTCAATTGTGTGAGAAATCAGATGTGGGAGTCACCTTACTATCGTAGCAAGAGATAGAGAGAGAGGTAAGAGGGAAGAGAAAAAAAAAATGTTGGGCGGCAATGATGTCTTCTCCCCTTTCCATTGATATTTATATGTTGTACGAGTGGTACAATACAGTACAATAGTACAATACAGTACAGTATGTTGTACAATACAGTACAATAGTACAATACAGTACAGTATGCTGTACAATACAGTACAGTAATACAATACAGTACAGTATGCTGTACAAGTGGTACAATACAGTACAGAAATATATTCATTTACATATACATATTTAACAGCCTCCCTCAAGTTGAGGATGATCTTCAATCATGCTCAACTTGCCCTTAAGTAACCAAAATTGATGACTAACCAATCCTTTGGTGAAGATGTCTGCTACTTGGTCTTCTGATCTGACATACGAAGCCTCAATTTCTTCTGTTTCAATCTTTTGTCTAACAAAATGCTGATCAATCTCAATGTGCTTCGTGCGACAATGATGAATAGGGTTAAAAGAAATATTAATGGCACTTTGATTATCACATAAAAGCAGAGAGGAAGAGATAGGTTCATTCAACTCTTGAAGAAGATGCCGTACCCAAGTGACATCAGCTGTCCCTGCTGCCATTGCCCTGTACTCTGCCTCAGTGCTGGATTTAGCAATGGCCTTTTGTTTCTTACTACTCCAAGTGACAATATTTGGGCCAATAAAAACACAATATCCTGAAACCGACCTACACTCATCAGGGTCCCCACCCCAATCTGCATCACAATATGTAAGTAAACGGTGTCCTGTAGTGAAGCTTTCATCTTTGTGATAGAGCAATCCATCTCCAATAGTCCCTTTCAGATATCTGAGAATACGCTTAATACATTTCATATGACAATCAGTGGGAGCATGCATAAACTGAGATGCTTGATTTACAGCATAAGCAATGTCAGGTCTTGTAAATGTAAGATATTGCAACATACCAACAATGCGGCGATATAAAGTGGAATCATGATATAATTGGCCTTCTTTTGCACTAAACTTATGATTTAAGACAGATGGGGTGCTGAGAGGTTTACAATTAATCATACCAGTGGTGTGAAGAATGTCAAGAGTATACTTGTGTTGACTTAGAGTGAGTCGATCATCTTGTCTATCGACTTCAACTCCCAAGAAGTATCGCAATGGGCCTAAGTCCTTCATCTTGAATTTGGCCATGAGTAAAGACTTGACCAAGGCAATATGTGCATCATCACTCCCAGTGATAATGATGTCATCAACATATATAAGAACCCAAGTAGTAACATGATCATTCTTATACATAAATAAAGAATGATCAAGTATACTCTTAGAAAAGCCATGCTGCTGAATTTCCATGGAGAAACTCTCAAACCAAGACCGAGATGCCTGTTTTAAACCATAAAGAGACCTTCTCAATTTACAAACCCATGTAGCCGCATCATGTTCACTATATCCAGGAGGTTGCTCCATATACACCTCTTCCTTCAAGTCCCCATGTAGGAACGCATTCTTGACATCCAACTGGCTAAGAGACCAACCATGCTGAAGTGCCAAAGTGAGGATCACACGAATGGTGCCAATTTTGACAATAGGGCTAAAAGTTTCCTCATAATCTTGCCCATATTGTTGTGTGAATCCGCGTGCAACAAGGCGAGCTTTATATCTTTCAATGCTACCATCTGGTTTACGCTTGATCTTGTAAACCCATTTGGAACCAACAACATTTCTATCAACAGGTCGAGGAACAATATCCCATGTATGACATTCATGAAGTGCTGCCATTTCTTCGTTCATAGCTTCAACCCAAGCTCGAGAATGGGCTGCCTGATGGAAAGTAGACGGCTCTTTCTCTTTGGCCACATTGGTTAGAAACAACTGAAAGTCAAGAGAAAAATTGTTGTAACTAACCCAACGATGGATAGGATGCCTTTCACGTGTGGATCGTCGAAGAGGGGGAGCCTCGTGAGATGGAGTTGAAGGGGCTCCTCGACGGGCATAAACCAAACCTGAAAACCGTGAAGGCGCATCCTGGATGATGGAGTTGTCTGCTTCAAACTGAATTGGTTCATCAACAACAGGATCTCTGATAGAGTCATATAGCAAAGTATCACAAAGCCATGGATCATAAGTAGTTTGCTCATATACCTGAGAAGTATCACAAGTGCTGAAATGGTCATCATCAAAAACAACATTTTTAGACACCTTAATCTTACCCAAAATAGGATCATAACATCTATATCCTTTATACCCATCGGCATATCCCAGAAATCTGCACTGAACTGCTCTGTCCTGAAACTTGTTACGTAAAGAATGATCCACATGGACATAACAAATGCATCCGAAAGCATGCAAATCATCATAAGAAGGGTGAGAACCGTGAAGCAAATAATGAGACTGATCTCCTAATAATTTCATAGGCAACCTGTTAATGATATGCACTGCAGTGTGAAAAGCCTCAGTCCAAAGAGAGAAAGAAATATCAATATTGTGCATCATACTTAACGCGGTTTCAACAATATGCCGATGCTTACGTTCTGCTACTCCATTCTGTTGTGGAGTGTAAGGACAAGAGGAGTTACGTGTGATACCATGGTCCTTTAAATATTCACTAAAATCATGAGATATGTATTCTCCACCACCATCACACTGGAAATAAGTGATATTTGAATTGAAAAGGTTCTGAACAAGAGCATGGAATTGTTTGAAAAGTTTGAACACTTCAGATTTAGATTTCATAAAGTAAATCCAAGTGTAACGAGTGAAAGAGTCAAGAAATAACACATAATAACAAGAGCCAGATAGAGATGAAACAGGAGCTGGGCCCCAAACATCAGAGTGAATAATTTCAAATGGCTTGGAAGCTCTTTTATTGATACTTTGAAAGGGAAGTACATGACTCTTGCAGACATTACAACTAGGACACTTATGATCTAATTTGACTTTGGGAATAAAACCCTGAGAAGACAATTTGTCAAGGAACCCTTGACTACAATGACCTAACCGACGATGTCAAGAAACTGGCTTATTACATTGCATAACAGAAGAAGACTGACTCAAATAAGCAGGAAAAGATGGAGACACGGTAGATGACGTCTTCAAAGTCCCGGGGGCTGCTTCGAAGACGTACATGTTTCCGCGTCGTTCACCCTTAGCGAGCATCTTCTTGGTTCGAAGGTCCTTAAGACAAACAGAAGACAGTAAATTCCATGGATGAATTTGTTTCATCAACCAATTTAGAAACAGATAAAATGTTTTTCTCAATGGCAGGAGTGAGTAAGACATTTTTCAATGGTAGTGTAGATTGTGACAAAGAGAGAGATGCATTTCCAGTATGAGAAATAGGGTGGTGGGAACCATCTCCCGTGACAATAGTGCCAGTGCCAATATAAGGAACCATGTTGGAAAGTTTACCTGCATCAGAAGTAACATGTGCGGCTGCTCCAGAATCAATATACCAAACTCCATCATCATTCTGACGCAAATTCATGTTGTTAAATGCAGTCATCAGAATTTGTTGCACATCATGTGGCAACCCTGCACTCTGTCCCTGATCAGTACCCTGTTGTGCTCGAAAATTTCCCTGCGGCTGCCCCTGAAACTGTCTAACATTCATCTGTCCAGCTCTTGGTCCTGGCCTCCCTGCCTTGTTGCAATTCTGTGGGTTGTGCCAACAATCTGCTTTCACATGGCCACGCTTGTTGCAATGGAAGCAAGTAGGGACACGGGTACCTCTAGTGGCAGGTGGAGCAGTAGGAGTAGGAAGGAGTCCTCCACGGCCCATATGAGCAGCAGGTGGACGAAATGAGGTAGACCCAGATGTAAACATGACAGGATGAGGATCATCAATAAGATGATCTTGAGTCAAACTAACTTCATACTGTAGGAGTTTGGCCTGTAAATCCTCAAAGCATGGAAGTGTAGAGGCAACCTGTAATGCAGTGCAAAACATACGATATTGGGGCCCAAGGCTTCCCAATACCTACTGAACAACATCTCTGTCAGAAACAGGATATCCAATAGCGGCCAACTGATCAATGATAATTTTGATATCCCCTAGAAATTCAGTAATGGTCTTAGTTCCCTTTCGCATAGATTGGAACTGCCATTTCAGTTGAAGTGCACGTGATTCAGAAACCTGTGAATAAGAGTGAGCAAGATGTCTCCATAGTTCTGCAGCAGTAAAATGGTCAGAGATAGTTTGTAATATACGATCAGATAACGTGGCAGTCAAATAGGCAACCACAGATTGGTCCTTCTGAAACCAAACATCATACGCAGGATTTGGAATAGCAATGCAACTCACCTTCCCATCATTACCAGTTACCTCTTGCGTAATAGTCATAGGTGGGGCGGGTGATCCCCCATCCAGATGCCCGGAAAGACCATGACTTCGGATAAACGGCAGAATTTGGCGTTTCCAAAGTAAGTAGTTATCATGAGTTAATTTGTGAGAAACAAGTTGAGAAAGAAATCCGGGGCTGATTTTAGAATCCATAAGGAAGAAGATCAAAGATGAATCAAACAGCACGACAGAAATTCGTAGGTTGTACGGACAGAACCGTACGGACAGAAATTTTTGAGTTTTGGAAATCACGATTTTTTTAGTTAATCATGCAGAATGTACGATTTATCAACTATATTGCAAGAAATAGATAAGAAATCACAAGAAGTTTGAGAAAAGAGGCACTTTTGAGAAATGAGGGTTCCCAAATTTGGGGAAAACAGAAATTAGGGTTGATAAAATTGGGGATAACAGAATATGTAAGAAGGAAAAGATGCACGATATGAGGAAATGAAGAAACGACGTCGAAATATAGTGATTCAACGGAGAAACAACAGAGAAAATATGAAAAAAAAAAAACACTTTCCTTGAGAACGCCCAAAAACGCACGTCAAGGTCCTTAGGGGCCTTCCAGATGATCGTGATTACCACGCCCTTGGCTCTGATACCATGTGAGAAATCAGATGTGGGAGTCACCTTACTATCGTAGCAAGAGATAGAGAGAGAGGTAAGAGGGAAGAGAAAAAAAAAATGTTGGGCGGCAATGATGTCTTCTCCCCTTTCCATTGATATTTATATGTTGTACGAGTGGTACAATACAGTACAATAGTACAATACAGTACAGTATGTTGTACAATACAGTACAATACAGTACAATATGTTGTACAATACAGTACAGTAGTACAATACAATACAGTATGCTGTACAAGTGGTACAATACAGTACAGAAATATATTCATTTACATATACATATTTAACAAATTGATCTTGTCTCTTCATTGCTTGTGCATTATAGAGGAGTCTATGTTCGTCATGCTCATCACGTTAAATGGCTCCAACTACCACACTTGAGCCTCTACTATGGAGAATCACATCTTATCCAAAGGACTCGTCAAGTACATTGAGGGTGAGTGTTCAGAGTTCCAACCATGGTTGCCGGTCGAGGAAGCGGGAAGCGATACGGGAAGCGAGGCACTTTCAAAATTTTAGAAAGCGGGAAGCATGGGACGACTTAGAAGCGAATCATGAACCGTCTCGGAAGCGACCTAGGAAGCGAGGGGGAAGCAAAAAAAAAGAAAAAATAAATAAAAAATAAAAAAAAGAGGGAAGCATGCTTTCTCCCAAAAAAAGGGATGCTTCCCCGCGCATTTCGGAAGCACGGCGTTTCGCGTTTTTGAAACGCGTATCAGGGAAGCGCACTTCCCCTACTGTATAGGTGCTTCCAGTAACTCTGGTTCCAACTCATTCATAAAATTTGAGAATGGGAACATTAAATTTCTCGATGAAAATAAGGTCGCCACCCTTGAGTTTGAGAAAAATCACATGGAGTGGCGGATGGACAATGCCAAAATATTGGCATGGATCGTGAGTAGCATGGTCGCTTCTATTCTTGATAGTGTGGCATAGTCCAAAGTTCCTAAGAGACATGTATACCATGAAAGACATGGCTCATTGGTGGGATCTCTACAAAAGAATGATGTCTTTGAGGCAAGGTGATAAATCATTCTGGGATTACTACAACGAGATGACCCTCCTTTGGAGAGAGTTGTTGTCTTGGAACTCAAGTAAGAAACTATTGGAGATCATTGCCTAAGACGATCACAACTCAAAAGCGAACAATTCTTCATGTTCCTTAATGGTTTAAGGTCTGAGTTTGAGAGAATAAGAATGATGTTACTCTACAAATCAAAGGTTCCTTCTCTCCATGAGAATCTCTCTGAGTTGAGTATGGAGGAAGGAAGATTAAAGGAAGACAAGGAAGAAAAGACCAATGACGTCGTTCTTGCCAAGACTTATATACCACCATACTTTAGAAAGCAAAATGGAGGTCAAAGAAAGATTATATGTCACTTTTGCAATGAGTCAGGCCATATCAAGCCGGCTTGCCCAAAATTGAAAACTAAGGTGGCTTCAGTTGGAGACACTGTTATTATTATTATTATTATTATTATTATTATATATATATATATATTGTTTCCTATTTACTCCAAAATACCCAATAGGGGTATTTTGGTCTTTTTACCATGTAATATAAGTTGTGTACAACTTATTTAGGATTTTTTTATTTCTTAATTTTTTATTTTTCCACTTTTAGGGACCATTGACTTGTATATAGGTTGGGGCTCCCCAACGTCTATCTAGTGGGAGCCCTAATGGCCCCCTCTCTCTCCTTCTTTCATCATGTATATAAAGGGGGGTGTTCCCCTTCATTCTATGGGTGTGTTCTCTCACTTTTTCTCTTTAATAATATTCTTCTTTTGCCTTTTGGCATTTCCCCTTAGTGAGTTTGTGTATTTGCACTTTATGTGCTTGTGATACTTTGTTCTCTGTTGAATCCTCAAGTGTTATCACTTGTAATTTGTATTTTCGCATATCTCATTAAATGATATTAGAGCCATTTGGGTTCCTTGTAATCTTAGAAGATTTCTTTTAAGCCCTTTTTTTTTATCTAAGTTCTTTCTCTCTCCTCACCTCTACCGTCTTCTTCAACATGGAGCATGACTCAAGAGTAGAGCTCTCCTTCATGCTCAACGGATCAAATTATTTGATGTGGGCATTGGTTATGGAGAATCATCTTCGTGGAAAGAAACTTTGGGGCTTCGTGATGGGGACCACTCTTGAACCAACATTGAAGCTCACCAAAAATCGAAGGTGGTGTTGAAAAAGCTCTTGATGATGAAGACTAGATTAAAGCTATTAATGAGTATCAAACAAAGGTAGATGATTGAAAAAATAATTACGCCAAAATTTTGGCGTGGTTCATGAACAATATTGACATAAAAATTTGTGCAAACATTGCTAAGTTTAGAAGAGCCAATGAAGCTTGGTTCTTTCTTAAGGGTATGTATACCCAAAAGGATCTAGCTAGACAATTTTTTTGTCAAGAAAAAATTAGACCAACTAAACAAGGGGACATGAGTGTCTGAGATTATTTTAGTGCCTTGTCTCTCCTTTGGGATGAACTTGCTCTTCTTGAGCCCAAGTGAGTGGCTTCGAAAGATATTGAAATGAGAAGAGAACAAATCGAAAAAGAACATTTCTTTCAATTTCTTTACGGTCTTAGACCGGAATTTGAACAAGGGCATCCCTTCTTCAAAAAAGCAAAGCCTTACCTATTGAAGATGCCCTTGCCGAAGTATGCCAAGAGGAAACTCGTCTTTGTATGACTCATAAAAATGATGAAATCTTGGCCGTTACTAGGTCGGGATCCAATGTTAAAGCATATAGGCCTCCCCACTTTACCAAAAATAATAATCGGTTTAGAAAGGGTGTTGTCACTATTATAATGAACTGGGACATATTAGACCGGTTTGCCCAAAGCTTAAAGGAAAGGTGACTTCGGTTGGTGAAAATGTTCCAAAGAAAGAAGAAGTGAACAACAATGGAGGAGACATTAAAGATACTCTCAATCAAATTTCGAAAGCACTTCAACATCTTCTTAAGTCTTCTTTTGCTTCAGCTACCGCCATCGCATCTTCATCATCTCCTTTAAGTATGTTGATTCTAGACTCAGGTGCTTCTTTTCATATGACACCACATAAAAACATTCTTTCTAATGTCTATTCCAACCCCACATTGTCTTATGTTTTAATGGCCGATGAGACTTCTTTAAAAATTGAAAACATTGGAGCACTTAATTTAAAATATTCTCAATATTTTTTTGTTCCAAAAATAAGGATGGTTCCAAAAATCAATTTAAATACATTTTCAGTGTCTCAAATTACCGATCATGGTTGCCAAGTCTCTTTCTCACCTAAAGATTGCACCGTGCAGGATCTTCGATCAGGGAAGCTGATTGGGCAAGGCTATAGGAGGGATGATCTATATTTTATAGATTTTTTTACTCTATCATTCAAGTCATTTTGTAACTTTGTAAATGTCAAAAGTATTGAAGTTTGGCACAAGAGACAGTCACTTGAATTTTTCAAAGATGTTTCTTTCTCCTTTTTGGGAAATACTTGTAATGAAAAAGTCATGACTTGTAAAGATTGCATATTTGTTAAATTAAAAGCTATTCCATTTCCTCAAAGAAGTTTTGTCTCCACACAACCATTTGAATTGGTTCATTCCGATGTATGGGGTCCTTCACCTGTCATATCTAAGGGAGGTTTTTCGTATTATATAATTTTTGTGGATGATTTTACTAGATACACATGGATCTACTTCCTAAATCGAAAATTTGATGTGTTTTCCTTTAAAGAATTTCAGGCAATAATTAAGAATAAATTTCTAAGTAATTTCTCAATTCTAAGATCGGATTTAGGAGGAGAATATATGTCAAATGAATTTCAAACTTATTTACGACAAAATGAGATTTGTCATTAAAGATCTTGTCCCAATACTCCGCAACAAAATGGCCTAGCGGAAAGAAAATATAGACATAGAATAGAAACAACTAGGACTCTCTTGATTTTAAAAAATATTCTAAAATCATTTTGGGTTGAAGCCGTTCTAACTTCAACATATTTAATTAATAGAACTCCTTCATCATCTTTAAACAATGTTTCTTCTTTTGAAAAACTTTATAACATGACTCCGGATTTTAAAAAACTAAGAATTTTTTGTTGCAAATGTTATGTTCTTACTCACAAGAATGATAAGCTTTCTCCAAAGGCTATTGAGTGTGTCTTCTTAGGATATGGTGAAAACCAAAAAGGATACTGACTTAATAAATAATAAACTTTATATTTCAAAGGATGTTACCTTTCTTGAAGAAGAAAATGGTTTTGAAAATAATGAACCAAAAGAAAACATTGATTACTCCTTATTTGATTTACTACCCCAAAAAGATGAATCTAATTCTATTGAGACTTTTGAGGCTCTTAATAATGATGAAAATCATTTACATGAAAATGTAGATGAACATATAACAAGTAATACACAAGTTTATACTAAAAGAAATGAAAGTATTCATTCATGTGCTTTTGACAAATTCTCTCAAAACACATCTTTAGAAGAATTTTTACAAAGAAGATCAAATCGTATTTCTAAATCACCAAATAAATTTGTATGTTATGACTCTTTTTCTCTAAATTTTAGAGCTTGCTTGATAGCCATTCATTTTTTTTATGAACTATCTCATTATAATGATACCAAACAATATCCACGTTGGAATGAAGCCATGGAATTTGAACTTAATGCACTTAAGAAAGCTCAAACTTGAGAAATAGTTAATCCTCCATAAAGAAAAAAAACTTATAGGATGTAGATGGGTTTTTAAGGTAAAAACTAAAAGTGATGGTTCTTTAGAAAGATATAAGGCTAAATTGGTAGCCAAAGGATATGCTCAAGAATATGGAGTAGATTATGATGAAACGTTTGCCTCGGTTGCTCAAATGACAAGTGTTCGAGCCCTTATTACTATTGCATCTATTAAAAAATAGCCTATTTATCAACTTGATATTAAAAATGCTTTTTTTAAATGGAGATCTTGGTGAAGAAGTTTATATGGATCTTCCTCCTGGCATGAATTTGAATGGAAAAGTTTTGAAATTAAAAAAGACATTATATGATCTTAAACAAGCTCCTAAAGCTTGGTATGATCAATTTAGTAATGTATTAATTAATTTGGGTTTTGTTTCTTGCTATACTGACACTGCTCTCTTTGTTAAGAAAACAAGTGATTCTATTGTAATTTTTCTTCTTTATGTTGATATGATCATCACGGGAAGTGACAAAGGAGTAAATAACACTAAGTCTATGTTAAAGAAAATTTTTGATTTGTTTGACTTGGGTTTCTTAAGGTATTTTTTAGGAATTTAGGTGGCTTATTCACATAGCGGATACATTCTATCCCAAATGAAGTTGATTGCAGATATTTGTGCTATGTCGGGAATTTCAAATGAAAAGAAAGTAGAAACTTCGGAAGTTATAAATGCAAAATTAAGACTTGAAGATGACGTTCTACTTGATGATCCTACTCCTTATGGACAATTAATTGGATCTCTTATTTATCCATCACTCGACCGGATATTGCTCATGTTTGTTCATACCGTAAGCCAGTTTCAGCATGCTCCTACGATGGTTCATATGGCAGTTGTTATGAGAACTGTGCGATACATCAAGAACACTATTTCAAAAGGGCTTTTCTTATCCTCTTCCTCATCTTTTGACTTAACTGCTTGTACTCATGCAGATTGGGAAGGTAATCTCAATGATTGAATCTCAACTACTGGTTTTATATTTTTTTAGGAGATTCACTTATTTCTTAGAGGTGCAAGAAGTAGCAAAATGTATCTTTGTCATCATCAGAAGCTGAATATCGTATCATGGCAACTACAACCATAGAGATTGTATGGCTTATAAGTTTTTTTTGCGATATGGGGATTATCATCTCAACTCCTTCAAAGATGTGCTGTGACAACAAAAGTGTGATCTACATTGCAAGCAATCATACATTTCATGAGTGCACCAAACATATTGAAATGGACTGTCACTGTGTTCGAGATGAATACCTAAGAGAAACTATTACCTTGCCTTATGTCACATCAGAATATCAGTTGGCTGACTTCTTCACCAAAGCGCTTCCAACCCCTCGTTTTTTGTTTCTCCTTATCTAACTTTCGGTCTTCTCCCCGTAAAGTTTGAGGAGGGGTGTTAATATATATATATATATATATATATATATATATATATATATATATATATATATATATATATATATATATATATATATTGTTTCCTATTTACTCCAAAATACCCGATAGGGGTATTTACTCCAAAATACCCGATAGGGGTATTTTGGTCTTTTCACAATGTAATATAAGTTGTGTAAAACGTATTTAGGATTTTTTTATTTCTTTCACTTTTAAGGACCATTTGAGGGCCCACTTGTATAGACGTTGGGGGTCCCCAACGATCATTAATATGATTGTTGAGGCTCCCCCAACATCTATCTAGTGGGAGCCCTAATGACCCCCTCTCTCTCCTTCTTTCATCATGTATATAAAGGGGTGTTCTCCCTCATTCTATGGGTGTGTTCTCTCACTTTTTCTCTTTAATAATATTCTTCTTTTGCCTTTTAGCATTTGCCCTTAGTGGGTTTGTGTATTTGCACTTTATGTGCTTGTGATACTTTGTTCTCTATTGAATCCTCAAGTGTTATCACTTGTAATTTGTATTTCCGCATATCTCATTCTAGACACTTCATCCAAAACTAGTAGTGAGGCCAATAACAAAAGAGGTGGTATACTTAAGGATCTATCTTTTGTACAATTGGTGGATGCTCTTCTACAATTCTTGAAGACATCTACTTTGGGAGTCATCGTGTCATTCACTTCTCCTCCGGGTATGACATATTGGATCTTTCACTCGGGGGCTTCTTTTCACATGACACCTAATGTGTTGTATTATCAAATTGTCGCACCAATAAAAACTTTTCCAGTGTTTCTACTGCGGGTATCACTAGTATTGAGGATTTAAAAAATAATTCTAAAAATTTCTTTGTTCCAAAAGTTAAAGTTATTTCAAAATTAAAATTAAATTTGCTTTTGGTTTCTCAAATTTCGATCATGGGTATGGAATCTCCTTCTTATCCAAGGGTTGCTTGGTGCAGAGGAAAGCTAATTGGGAAAGGTCATAAAAGGGGAGATTTATACTACTTGAACTTTTTGTGTATTCTAATAAACACTTTTTTGTAACTATGCATAAGAGAAAAATATTGAAATAGGACATCCAAGTATATTTAAATTATCTCATTTTTCTTTTTTGAAAAAAAATAATGAGAAAAAATGTATTTATAAAGATTATATGAAACTTTAAAAAAATATTAAGCTAGGTTAGTAGCCAAAGGTTATGATAAAAAATATGAGATTGATTATGATGGAACCTTTACACCTGTAGCTAGAATGACAAGTGTTAGGAACTTAGAACTTTCATAGTTGTAGCCTCTATTAAAAAGTGGTTGATTTATAAGTTAAATGTCAAAAATGCTTTCCTAAAGGAAGATCTTAGTGAGAATTGTATATGGACCCTCCGTCTGGGCTTGAAGTTGAGCAAGGTAAAGTTCTTAGGCTTAAAAAGGCTTTGCACAGTCTTAAAGAGGCTCCTTAGGCCTTGTATGACCGATTTAGTAAAATTACGATTGATCTTGATTTTATATCATGTTATACTTGTATTGATCTTTTTGCCAAGAATGCAGAAACAAACATCATTATTTTACTTTTATATGTAGATATGATTATTACTGGTAGCGATAAAAAAATGGGGTTGAATTTTTTAAAAATATTCTCAATGAAACTTTTGCTATATCTGATCTTGGTTTTTTAAGATATTTTTTAGGTATTGAGATTGCCTACTCTCCTAGAGGATATGTATTGTCTCAAATGAAATTCGCTTATGAAGTTATTGATAGATCGGGTTTAACAGATGAAAAGGTGGTAAACACTCCTGAAGTGATTAATGCAAAAATGAGGGCTAATGATGACATTCTATTAGAGGACTCCATGCCTTACCATCAGTTGATTAGGTCTCTCTCGACATAGCACACATAGTTCACAACACAAGTCAATTTCAACATGCACCTACTAGAGTCTATGTGGTTGCCGTTATGAGAATCATCAGATACTTAAAGAGACTATAACTAAAGAGCTTTTACTATCCTCTTTATTGTTTTTAAGTTTAATTGCTTATACTAACTTTGATTGGGGAGACAATCCTAATGAACATATTTTTACTACATATTACTGTATATTTTTTTAGAATTCTCTTATATCTTAGAGGCGTAAGAAGCAACAAAAGGTGTCATTTTCTTCTATCGAAGCTTAGTACCAGACAATAGCAACCACTACTCTATTGAAGGTATATTTAAATTATCTCATTTTTTTTGAAAAAAAATTTGTAATAAGAAAAAATTTATTTATAAAGATTGTATAAAACTTTAAAAAAATATTAGGCTAGGTTAGTAGCCAAAGGTTATGATCAAGAATACGAGATTGATTATGATGGAACCTTTACACCCGTAGCTAGAATGACAAGTGTTAGGAACTTAGAATTTTCATAGTTGTAGCCTCTATTAAAAAGTGGTTGATTTATCAGTTAACTGTCAAAAATGCTTTCCTAAATGAAGATCTTAGTGAGAATTGTACATGGACATCCAAGTATATTTAGCAGTCTATTGAAGGATATTGACATCGACATCGACATCTCTACTACACCTACGAAGATGTGTTGCAACAACAAAAGTGTCATATACATTGCAAGCAGTCACACCTTCCATGAACGAACTAAACACATGGAGATGGACTATCATTATGTTCGGGAAGAATTTTTCAAAGGAACCATTGAGTTATCATATGTAACATCAGAATATCAGATTGCCGACTTCTTCACTAAAGCCTTACCATTGCCTTAATTCTCTTTTTTTTAAGCAAACTGTCGAACGTCATATTGAAGGGGGTGTTAAATGTATTAATTGATTATATATATATGAAAGTGGATCCGTGTTAAACCAATTTGGTGCTAAACCGCATGCTAAATGGGGTTTCCGGGCTTCTTCAATGCTTTTTATGCGGTTTCGGCCCCATAAATATGTTGGGCATGGTCGATTTACTAAGAATCCACACCTGGATCATGTGTTTTTTATGAAAAAAATGATGTTTGGAGCCTCAAAATTTTACAAAGATTTTGGACTGTTGATTTTTTGAACTTTATAAAAAACCACCAATGTGTTGGAATCAAATACTTCAAGAGCTGCTCCCTCTAAAATCAATTTCATGGATCACGTCTGTACGGTCAGAATTTAAAAATAAAATGAAAAAACCTGAAAAACCCATTTATTACGTGGTTTAGCATGGACCCATTACTATATATATAGGGTGCTCCAAGAGCACCTACACATGCCCTTTTTAGTAGAAAGTAAGTTTTGAATCGTGTGAATGTGACATATATGCAGTTTTTTAAAGATCCTAAAAAATCGACGGCCCATACAAACAACAACAACAACTACACCTTCATCCCAAAACAATTGGGGTCAGCAATATGAACCAACAAAAGAAATTCATTTTGGGTCTTCCACATGAATCATTTTCCTCCAATCATTTCTATCCAATGCCATGTCCTCGGTGAGGTTCAAAGCATTCATATCCTTTCCTATCATCTCCATCCAAGTCTTCCTAGGCCTACCCCGACCTCTTTTAACTAATATATTTTCCCATTTCTCCAACCTTCTAACTGGAGCATCATTAGGCTTTCGCCGAATATGCCCAAACCACCGTAAACGATTCTCTCGCATCTTATTTTCAATGGGTGCAACACCTACCTTCTTACGTATCTCTTCGTTCCAAATCTTATCTTTTATTGTATTTCCACACATCCATCTAAGCATCTGCATCTCAGCTACACTCATTTTTTGAATATGATGTCTCTTGGCAGCCCAACATTCCGTACCATATAATAAAGCGGGCCTAATAGTCATCCTATAAAACTTTCCCTTCAACCGCAATGGCATTCTACGATCGCACAGCACTCCAGTTGCACTTTTCCATTTCATCCACCCAGCCTTTATCCTATGATTTACATCTCCATCAATTTTTTCATACTTTTGAATGATGGATCCCAAATATTTGAAATAATCATTCACCGGTATTTCTTGCTCACCAAGCTTCACTACACTCCCATCACTACTTCGTTGCTTACTAAACCGACATTCCATATATTCAGTCTTACTCTTACTCAACTTAAAACCTCTAGCTTCCAATGTCTGTCTCCATAATTCTAACTTAGTATTAACCCCAGCTCTAGACTCATCAATCAAAACAATATCATCAGCAAACAACATACACCACGGTACATTTTCTTGAATTGATCTCGTAAGCTCATCCATCACTATCGCAAATAGAAAAGGGCTTAAAGCAGATCCTTGATGTAACCCAACCGTTATCGGAAAATTGGTTGTCACCCCTCCACAAGTGCGGACATTGGTTACTACTCCTTCATACATATCTTTAATTATACTAATGTACTTGAGAGAAACACCTTTCTTCATCATTGTCCACCAGAGAACGTTCCTAGGTACTCTATCGTATGCCTTCTCTAAATCAATAAAAACCATATGCAAATCTTTGTTCCTCTCTCTATATCTTTCAATAAGTTGTCTAAGAAGATGTATAGCTTCCATAGTTGATCTTCCAGGCATAAAACCAAATTGATTCTCCGATATCATGACAACCTTCCTCAACCTAGACTCAATCACCCTCTCCCAAAGTTTCATAGTATGACTCATGAGTTTTATACCACGATAGTTTGTGCAATCTTGTATATCACCCTTATTCTTATATAAAGGCACCAAAGTACTCTTCCTCCACTCATTAGGCATCTTATTTGTTCGCCAAATCAAGTTAAAAAGATTTGTCAACCATTCTAAACATTTCTCTCCCAAGCATTTCCAAGCCTCGATAGGTATACCATCTGGGCCAACTGCCCTTCTTGATTTCATTTTCTTCAAAGCCTCTGCAATTTCTTTCTTTTGAATCTTGCGCATGAAGTCACGATTTATCTCATGAAAAGGAATGGAGAAGTCTCCAAGATCTTGAGCATGACTATCATTAAATAGCTTATCAAAATAATCTTTCCATCTCTCCTTAATCTCCTCATCTTTGACTAAAACCCTTTGCGTTTCATCTTTGATACATCTAACCATACCCAAATCCCTCGATTTCCTATCTCTCATCTTTGCAAGCCTATAAATATCCTTCTCGCCTTCTTTGGTATCCAACTTGTCATAAACCTCCTTATATACCTTAGCCCTCGCGTTTCGAACTACTTTTTTAGCTTCCTTCTTTGCTATCATATACTTCTCCAAATTCTCATTATCACGACTCTTACTTAGATTTCTATAACACTCTCTTTTAACCTTAATAGCTAATTTGACATCCTCGTTCCACCATGATGTATCCTTACCTAGTGGTGCACCGCCTTTAGACTCACCCAATACCTCCTTAGCCACTTTTCTCATGCCACCCGCTATCTTATTCCACATTGATTCTGAATCCTCCTCGAGACACCAATCAACTTCCTTAACTACCTGCTCTACAAACATTCCTTGTTTAGCTCCTTTCAGTGCCCACCACTTAATTCTAGGATCTATCTTATGTCTATCCCTTTTGCAGCATTGTCTAATTCTAAGATCTAAAATTAAGACTCTATGTTGTGTAGCTACACTTTCTCCCGGTATAACCTTACAATCGATGCAACAACCCCTATCTCTCTTTCTAAGTAGGAAAAAATCTATCTGACTCGTATTAACCCCACTTTTAAATGTTACTAGGTGAGACTCCCTTTTCCTAAACCAAGTGTTTGCTAAGATCATATCATAGGACAAACAAAAATCTAAAATCCTTTCTCCACTTTCATTTTTTTCTCCTATACCATAGCCTCCATGGGTACTCTCAAATCCATCCCTACTAATGCCTACATGTCCATTAAGGTCACCGCCGATGAAAAGCTTTTCTCCATAAGATATCCCTTGTACTACTCCATCTAAATCTTCCCAAAATTCATGCTTAATGGAATCATCTAAACCTACTTGAGGTGCATAAACACTAATAATATTAATAATATCCGTACCTAATATTAATTTAATAAGTAAAATTCTATCACCCTTCCTACGGACCTCAACTACATTATCTATAAACTGACGACTCATAACAATCCCTACTCCATTCCTATTCCTATTTAATGTACCAAAATTTCAAGACTTAAAAAATCTTATTTTCTGTCCAAAAAACATTATTCAAAGCATGATTCCTATCAAATAAACTATGTTGAATGCATCTATGAAGACTGATTGAGAATATATAACTTACACATATAGTTTCTACTAGGTGGGAGTAGGTGCTGAGGGAGCACCGTAGCATTACTCTCTCTCTCTCTCTCTCTCTCTCTCTCTTTATATATATATATATATATATATATATATATATATATATATATATATATATTGATATGTATGTAATAGGTAATGTCTTTTGGGGGCATTTTAGTCTTTTTTATGTAATAGGTCCTGCCCTTTAGGGGCAGTTTTGTCTTTTTTATTTTTTTGTCTTTTTTATTTTTTTGTTATATTGATACCTATGTAATAGGTAATGTCTTTTGGGGGCATTTTAGTCTTTTTTATGTAATAGGTCCTGCCCTTTAGGGGCAGTTTTGCCTTTTTTTTATTTTTTTGTCTTTTTTAGCCATTGGGACTAGCCCAACGGCCCTCTTCCTCCTCCTTTGTTGTATATATATATATATGGGAGCTCTCCCATATTTTTTCTCGTGCTTTTCTTCAGCATTTGAGAGTTAATAAAATTATATTTTTTATTTTGTGCTCAGCACTCAGTGGCTTGTGTTGTGAACTATATTGTGTTATGCTTGCCTGTAGTGGCTCTTGTACTTTGCCCATTAGTGGCCTTGTGATTGTGCCCTTGTGTTCTCATTACAGATGGTTTAGACAGGAGGATGGACTGTCAGACATTGTTCGCTGGCACGATGCCGGCAGTCAATCACTGGTGGTGATGAAGAGGGGTGGAAATAGTTGACAAGGCTTAGGAGATTGATGATGGTCAATGGATCAAACAGGAGGGTGATGGACTACGGTAGATTAGCTGCTGGCGAAGAGAGAGGGGGGGCAAGACTTTTATCAAATTGTGGCAGACTATCCAATTGATTGTGGCACCAGCAGGGATAATTTCCCGTGGAGATAGAACTTTCTAACAAGAACGGTGTGCTTTGATATTTGAAAGAATGGTGTCTCCCATATTTTTGGCATCCTCCAGGGCTCAATTCTGGTGAGGCGATACCATGATATGGAAGTCATCCACAGTTTTGGCCCCTGCAGTGCTAACTTTTGGCCGGGATGGCACTGTCTGGCAAGGACAGATCTCCTTCCAGATTTGAGCCTTGCTGGGGCCAGAGA
Organism: Nuphar pumila; assembly: GCF_984573655.1. NCBI lineage: Eukaryota > Viridiplantae > Streptophyta > Magnoliopsida > Nymphaeales > Nymphaeaceae > Nuphar > Nuphar pumila. The sequence goes on from NC_143255.1 coordinate 119,238,832, forward strand.
GCCACCGAAAAAGTCTCCATTCACTTGGTGCCTTGAACCAAGGGTTTATGGTGGTGACTTGAGGTTTTGTCCACCAAAAACACTCGTCTGGAAGTTCTTTGGGGATGTCTGGCCCCAACAATGTGTTGTCTATTAATTTTGTGCGTGCACTTGGGGGATTGTGTCTATGTTCATGTGTGTGTGTATAAAATCATGTATGGAACCATAATTATTGGAACCAAAATTTATTTTCAGAATCGACTTGGTTAAAACCATACTTATCAGCATTTCTTCTTTGGGAGGTGACCCAAGACCTACAATATGGTATTCCAAGCATACCATATGTGCTTTCAGTTCAGATGTTCCTAGCAACCAACCACCCTGATGACTAGTTAGAAATTTCATTATTTGTGTTGCCATAGCCAGTTGTTGGTAGGCTACATTGATTGAGAATGGGAGAAGACAATTTTCTTTTTGAAGCCTATCTGATATTTCTTATTAAGACCAATGGGCACAGAATCTTCTCAGATTCATTGAGACACTAAGTTGGGACTGAACATCTTTCTGTATCAGTGTTTTGATACATGTCCAAATGTTAAGGAGATTGGTGGTTTCATTTTCAGGTTCGCAAGTCAGGCCGATGATTACCAAGACCAACCCCGCAAAGCCACTGGTGCCCCTTCCAGATAGTGCTGACAATGCCCCACAACCTCCTCCGCGTTTGGTAATCGACATCAACCAGCCTCAGACCTGCAAAAACAAAGGCTGTGGGAAGACCTTTAGAGAAAAGGATAACCATGACGCTGCATGTGAATATCATCCTGGACCTGCAATTTTTCATGACAGGATGAAAGGGGTATGTTTTCCTTTATACCCAAGCCAATTACCACCTCTCTCTCCCTCTCTATTTATGTCTTGATGGGTCATATGTTCATTGTCTTTGCAGTGGAAATGTTGTGATGTTCATGTAAAGGAATTTGATGAGTTCATTGCAATACCTCCTTGCACAAAGGGTTGGCATAATGCAAACCCTGCCTCCTGATCTTCGTTTTGTGAATTTATGATTGGGTTGTACCGGGTGAACTTTCCGTTGAAATACTGGATGACTAGTGGGACCAGTGAGTGAAAATTATTGAGTGATGACTCATTTGGAACTGTATTTGTTACATCTCTCTCTCTCTCTCTCTCTCTCTCTCTCTCTCTCTCTCTCTCTCTCTCTCTCTCTCACACACACACACACACACACACACTTTCCAACAGGAGTCACTCATTGGTACTAGCTTTTGAGAAAAACCTCCCTACTCAGCATTTCGATCATTGGCCTGGATTTTAGGCCATTGGAGAGCATTCAGCACGATATTGTGGTCGGAGGCATATTTGTAAATAATATCATCCTTGCTTATATCAGCCAACTAAACGATTCTTGACTTCACCGAATTCCAAATAATTATATTTTCACAACTCCAAGAACAATTAACTTGTATTGATTAGTGATTTCACCTTGGCATTCTCGAACCTACGGATGTCCAATGCAGCGTGTTGCGAGCAATTTGGATGCTATTAAGCGGCAACTCAAGTCATGGAATAGATCATCCTTTGGTAACATCTACCATCATATACGTGACGTTCGCCAAGCCCTTGTAGATGTTGAAACAACCATTAACGATGGCAATATATGCATTGTGGACTCTTTTGTTAGAATGCAGCACCATCTTTCAAATCGAGAAAGCCTTCTGTAAATAGAAGTCTAGATGCCATTGGATCTAGGAGGGTGATCTTAATACCAAATACTTTCATGGCAAATTTAATAAGTTAGTTCAGCACCAACATATACAAGCATTTTACAAACGTCTAAGAATTTTTATCGGTAATTATTCACTCAGCAGGGCATTGAAATGAAGGATTTCTTCTTGGGTCTGACTATCCTCAAGTTTCTGTACAAGAGAATCAGGCTTTGTTGCAACCAGTCTCCAGTGATGAACTACGGAAAGCTATCTTTGACATTAAGCCAGACAGTGTGCCCGGCCATGATGGATTTAATGCTTCCTTTTATAAAGCTTTCTGGAATGTCATTGGCCCAGAGGTTACTAATGCAGTCATCAACTTCTTTGAAACGGGTAGGATTCTAAAGTGTATTAACACTATGTTTATAGTGTTAATTCCTAAAAAGCAGGCTGCCTCAAGAATGGTTGACTTTGACCCATCAACCTCTATAATGTTATCTATAAACTTATTTCGAAAATAATGGTGTTCCGTATGAGAACCATTTTGTAAAGACTTATTTCTCATAATGAGAGCGCCTTTCTCAGGGATTGCATCATTCAAGAAACCATACTTATGGCTCATTAATTGGTTGAATCAATGTCCTCATCTCCTCCTTTATGTGCTCTTTAAAACTGATTTAGACAAAGTCTGTGATAGAGAATAAAGGGTCGATACAGTTTTTTTATTTTTGTGATGTATGGATTGATAAGATCATGACATGTGTTTGATCTGCCAGTTTCTCTGTCATCATTAATGGCCAGCTGTTTTAACAGGCAGGGTGACAACTTTCTCCTAACCTATCTTTTATTATAATGGAGTGGCACTCTTACATAGTGAATTTGGCGTTATATGTCCCCCCAACACCCACACACACATGCACACACAAAGATGGCCTTAGAGTACCTGTTTGGGGTTTCGCCGCTTATTTAAGCTCATGGGGCTTGTATCTCCATGTTTGTCAGCATAGGAGTCCCGTGTTATTGCAAAGACTTAAGTATCCTTTCTTCCATTGGTGCCATAAAACACCGATTCTAAAAAAAAAAATGGTTGCAAAGACTTAAGTACCTCGGAGATGGTTATTTAAGACCCAGTCCCTGCACTCTAGGATTATCCAATAAAAGAATCCCCCTGAAGAAGGTCATGAATATCAATTCTCTCTCTCTTCTTTATCTTTTCCGCCTTTGTGCACATTCAGCAGACGATCCTACATTGCTCCATCAAACACCGACTGACCTGCACACTGACTGTAGCTTGGTTCAACTTGATAAGCTATGGAGTCTAATTCAAAGTTTTTTTCTTTACAGGAGGGGGGGGTTCGGGAGCTCCCTCCGGCGCAGGTTCGGGGGTTCAACTTGAAGAAATTTTTGGGGGCATTGTATAAATTTTTTCTTTTCTTTTCCTCTTGTAACTGTCGAAAAAGAACAATAAAGTGTTTTGTTTGATCGTTCTTGTTTATTGTTTCTTTCGGTTGTTTCTTGCCCACAGTTTTCGTAACACCCTTTTTCGCGATTTTTTGTTTGTTTGTTTTTTGCTACGCGATTTTCATAAATCGCTACTCGATATAGCGATTTATGAAAATCAAATAGTGATTTGCCATTTATTTTTATTTTTTTCGCTCAATTTTCATAAATCGCTACTCGATTTAGAGATTTGCCTTTTTTTTTTGCTACACGATTTTCATAAATTGCTACTGTGTGTAAATTGTAAATCACAATGCCGAACTCTGCCCCCTTGAGCACGATCTTCACCGTGATCAGGCTGTAGTCGCCAGTCGTCCTGATGGCAGTCTTGAGGTCCGTGATGAGGGAAGTCGGAAAGGAACGTGTTATTCCCAATGTTGGTGGAGAGGTAGACCCTGTCGAAGAGCACGGCGCCGGAGGTCGAGATGAGCACCTCGCGGTGCCAGAATCCGACGAATGCCCACCAAGACTTGAGGGTGCGAACGCCCGTGTTGAGCAGCATCAAAGTGGCCTGGAAGGCATAGCCCTGATAAGAAGTATTGCCGACATAGGGGTAGACGAATTGTACTTTGAAAGACTCCATTGTAGGTGTACTGAAGGAAGATTCCGTTGTAGGTGTCCCTCGAAGGCGGTGAAAAGGCTGTCACAGTCGGTTGCTCGCTGGACGATGATCATCATCCGTTTCTTAAGATTTCGATCACTGCTAGCAGAAAGAGGATGATGATCATCATCGGATCGTCGGCTCTTTGCCTCCCTTAATTTCTTCTTTAGAGAGAGAGAGGGTTTTACAATGTTTTACGAAGAAGAAGATGACGATGGAAAGTTCAAACTGAAAAAAAAAAAAAGTGTTTCAGGTTTGTTTTGTTGTTTGGACTTTGAAGAGTTAACATCATCCTCGATTTTTTGAATGAAATATATTTTTATCTTTTTTTTTTGAACTGCCATTTTCCTTTTTTTTGAACGGAGGACATTTTTGTTTTTTTCTCATCGTTTCACGACGAAAATAGCAAGAAAGGGTACTTAAGTCTTTACAACTGCACCAGATCTACCCAGATGCTAAGTAATGCCGACACACGAGAACAGGAGCCCCATGTGCGCTCATTCTGACCTGAACACTCACTGTAGCAAACATTGCGTGTTTCGGGGAGAACACACAATACCCTCCCGAATTTGGCAGTGCATCATAATCTTGTTGTCCCTATTTCGGACAACAATTTCCAGTGGAGCCACAACGTTGATGATGAGCTCTTTTTTTATTAGGGACAATGGACCTCTTATCAACTTCCTTGCTCTCATCCATGAGTTCGAGGCAAAGTCCGGGCATTTTATAGGAGCTGAAAAATCACCGTTCATTCCCTTTCATACATCTCAGGTTCGTTGCCGTCAAATACAACATTTCACTCGATGGAAGATGGGTGGCCTTCCTATACCATACTTGGGAGTGCCTTTGTTTAAAAGAAGGCTTACTTCAACCTTGTGATCGTCCATGATTGAGAAAATTTAAAATTCTGTGGTGTCTTGGAGCAGTCGCTCTCTCTTGCAGGTAGAATCACTCTTTTTTTTTTAAATTGTTAAAAATAGTAAGTCATTACAGGTCTGCAACGAGTGATGAGGTATCACTTGCTGCAACGGAGGAAGAACCAGGAAACCAGAAAATCCAAAGACAAACACAGGAAAGAATACAATTGAGGATGCCCAGAAACGCAGCCCAGAAACACAGCACAACTACGTTTCTGGGCATCCCGGATGCACCATCCTTCAGACCAGAACCAATATGTCCCCAACCATAAACCCTGGAGCCGTTCTTGCAATGTCGAATGCTGCTGCAGTCCTTGCCGCACACTTCTGCAAAAAACAGAGCAAGAGCAGTGCTTGAAGACTCGCCAACAGCTCAAGTGAAAGCTCTGCTCTTCCCGATGGTCCGGCCATTTTCTGCGAGCTCTTTCCTGGACCTCCCAACGCAGCTGATTGATGATGGATTCAATGTCACAGACCTTACCATCAAAGATTCACTGATTCCTTCTCCAAGCCGACATGATCCAAACTCACCAAACGAATAGCCAACGGAAGCCTTTTGATTTCAGGTGAGGTGCAATCAGAACATCTCACGGATAGGAGATGCTGTCCCAAGTCATATTCTGATCAGACCAAGCACGACTCAACAGCGTGCGAAAGAAATTGCAGTTCCAAAAAAGGTGGGGAGTAGACTCCTCGCAAAAACAAAGCGTGCATCGGCTGGCAAGGTGGAACCCCTCTCCTCTTGAGTTTAATTTGTGGAGAATCATCATCTCATAAGAGACCCTCTAAGTGGCTACTCTCCATAAGGTGTGCTTTGGAAGCCAAGAGGGTAAAAATGGGCCGAGAAAACGGGCTTTTGAAGTTTCCATCACTCCTAAGAATATGGATGGCAGTGGGGCGGGGCGGGGCGGGGCGGGGGACAAGGTCTCCACCCCCGCCCCGCCTCAAGATTTTATCCTCCACCCCCGCCTTCATCCCTGTTTCATGTTCTCCATCCCCGGTTCAAACGGGAATGAGGCAGGGCGGGGCGGGGATATTGCGGGGAAAAGTGGTCGGGGTGGGGCGGGGAAAAGTGCACATCCATCCCCGCCTCCACCCCCGGACGGAGATGGATTTTAACCTTAGTCCCCGCCTCCATCCCCGGTCCAAACGGGGCAAGGCGGCGGGGCCCCGCTTTCCCCCGGTTCACTGTCATCCCTACCTAAGAACCTAACTCTAACCGTGTCCTCACACTGTGAAAGGGGATAACCCAATAATAAGCCCTAAAGTGCTGTCCATGGGTGGAAAACTGACTGTGAAGGTTCCCTAAGCAAAACAATGTCCCAAGCCTCCTCTCTACTTGACCAAAAAGCACTTACTTTACTCTATTTGGTTTTAGCCGCTTCATAGAGATCAAGAAATGAGTCCCTTAGTTTGGTCTCACCACACCAAATATCATGCCAAAATAGGTTTCCATTGCCATTACCCACATTTACCCGGGTTACCTGGTTAAAGTATTCCAATGCTTTGATCCATCATATCCATGATCCTTTCTTTCATTTATGATTTTTGGACTAACTCCACGACCAACCCTCTAAACCATATTTTTCTAAGAAAATTACCCTGAAGGTGCCTACCCTTTCACTTATTTTTCCATAACCACTTGGCCAAAAGGGCCGTGTTGAATCTACCCAAGTTATGAATGCCCAAACCACCAACATCCAAAGGTTGAGAAATAAGCTACCAATTGATGGGCGCCTTAGACCTTCTGTCTAAAGACCCATGCCAAATGAATCTTTGAATTAAGCAATTGAGACGTTTCTCAACCTTTTTGGGAACCTTAAAAAATGGAGCATCGAACAAGAGATGTTAAAGTGAATGAGATTAATTGAGCCTACCCTAGATAACAAGCTAGAAACACAAGACTGAATTTTTGGCAAACTCTATCTTACACTGTGCTCCAATAAGACTCATTAAAGACCCCCAAATGGAACAAAAGACCCAAATATTTTATTGGCAAGGTCCCTGCTTCACAATTAAAAATTATAGAGGCCAACCATTAGGAATCTCCAAAGGAATCATTAAACACCATTACTTATTATTTTCTTCATCCACACAAAGGCTCTTGATTTCAAAGAAGCATTTCAGCACCACCCATAAGGCCCACATATTTCCCTCCTACGCCTCCTCAAAAATCAGCAAGTCATCTGCAAAAAAAAGTAAAATTGTTATTGAGTTCGACACCTTACATCCATGGAAAAAACCTTCTGCCTCCGCATTAGATAACATCACTGAAAAAGCTTCCATAACCATAATGAAAAAAGGGGTGAGAGGAGGTCTCCTTGCCTTAACCCCCTCTTTGGCTTAAAGAAATTGCCAAGTTCCCTATTGAGAGACACCCCGATCGAGTTTGCAGGCAACAACCCCTCGATCCAATGCCCCCACTTCTCTCTGGGGCCCCATCATATGTATACAACTCAGCAAAAATCTCCAATCAAGAGAATCAAAAGCCTTTTCGAGATCTATTTTTAATACAAAAGATTTTGTACCTGCAAGTTTGATAGAGTGGATTGTCTCGTGGGCAATAACATATGCTTTGTGGAGGCGGTGGATCGTCTCAAAGGCAATAACACATGCTTTGTGGAGGCGGCGACCCGGTATGAAAGCACTCTGTGATTCTGAGATAAGGTATCCGATTATGCCTTTGAGTCATGATGCCAAAATCTTGGAGATAATCTTGAACAGAGTGCTCACCAAAGAAATGGGCTTGAATCTACCAATGTCATCAGCTTGATGAGTCTTTAGGAATAAGAACAAGCAATGATTTGCCCAATACTCTCAGAATTTTTGCATAATCCACCATCATTTGGAGTAGATCTGCTATAATGTTCTCCCAATTGTGCTTGTAAAACTCGATTGAAAACCCATCAATACCCGGGGTTGTTCCGTTAGGTAGGGATCAAATGGCTTTCTCAATCTCCTCCAAAGAGAAAACGTTAGTGATACCCATCCGACCCTTTTCGCTTAAAGATTTTAAATGCCATAAAAGAAACATCATACTCCACAATAACCTTATAAGAGAAGCGTACCTTGAAAAAATTGGTGACACTAGATAACATATGAAAGTCATCCTTTCTTGTCCAGTCAATCACCAAGGAGGAAATGCCATTCACTCTACGTCTTGTGGAGGCACATAGATGAAAAAAGTGAGAATTCGTCTCTTTCAATTTAAGACAATGGGCCTTCGCTCTTTATTTTCACCGTATGCATTCATGCATCTTCCATTTGCCAATTAGGTTAACAAGATTTTGGCATTCCATTTTCAGATTCGATGCATCCACCACATCCATTGTTTCCTCCTCGTGAAGATGTAAGAACTTTAACCGGCCTTCCCATGTATCTAAGTACTTGAACTTAGCAATGCATTTTGACTGGTTCCACTCAATTAGCTTACCTCTCACATATCCGAGCTTCGCATTGATTTTTTGGGCTGTCCACCACTCCATAGAAGAGGCTGAATTCCACCATTCACATAAGAGCTCCAAGAGACCCGGTTCTCTAAGCCATCATAGCTCAAAGCGAAAGCCTCGATTCTTATGTTCACTTCCCACACCCTATGTTAACTAAATCGGTGAGTGGCCCAATACTGAAATCGAGTCCATTGCAGTTGTAGTATCATGGATAGGATGAAGCGAATTCATAGAGACAAAAAAATCTATCAAGTTTCCTCATCAAGGGCGGCACCCTTTTGTTTGACCATGTAAATCATGACCCTTGCATGGGAAGGTCTGATAGTTGGCAATCATCCAAAAAAAGTGGCAAAATGTCACATGTTCCTGTGTACATTTGCGTGCAATTTGAGTCCTTCAAGCGAAGGATAGAATTGAATTAGTCATCGATGCACCAATCCTTCGTCAAGGACGGTCCCAAATCAGCTTGAATCTTCTGTAATTCAGCCCAAATTTTCTTCAATTGACTTGTGCGAGGTCCATAAACCGAAGTGAGGAATAGCGGATCACTGCTGCTCCCGCTAGAAAAAATTGCATAAATGGAAAACTTCCAATATGGACAACAAAGTCATCCAAACCATCCTTTCATGCCATCAAGATGCCCCTGGATCGTCCCATCGATGGGCGGGCAACATATGAGCATCCTCTCCAAAGCACATCCATAGAAGATCTAGCTTGTTTTGTCATTTTTATTTCTTGGATGCAAATCACATTCGGACTATTTTGATCAATGAATGAGTAGTTGTTTTTGTCTCCCACACAGCCCGCGAGCATTCCACATCATGTTCTTCATAAAGAACACTTTGTTAAACTTCCCCCATCCACGAAAAAAGAGCCCCAATCCTAGGGAACGGATGAGACCTTCCTTGAGCGAACCTTGGCTCTCGTAATTCTCATATCTGCTAAAATCAACAAACATGAAGATGGTGCCAATTTCATCTTGATGGCCTCAAGGATCTCCTTGAGAGTGCACTCATCCTCGAAACTTTCTCCATGGACTTCAGTGGCCAACGAGACGGGAGGAGACAACTTGTCGATGCTGCCAAGGTCATTGCCATTGGGAGCGGGTCAAACCGGTTCAGCATTCATCCCAATAGCCCATGCCTCCTCTGTCCGGGAGAGAGCAGGTTCCCGACATACAGCGACGTCTTGCATGGCGGGAAGAGGGTGGCCAACCAATCTGTCGAGGTAGTGAAGCTCAGCCAGTTCAACGTCCAGCGAGCAGGTCTGGATCGGAACGTTGTTATCCACAAGGTGTAGCCAGGTCCAGACATTAGATCAGCCCAAGATTGTTCGAAAGGTCTGAAACCAAAACGGTCTTGGGTCTTGGATCTAGATAGACATTCAAAGAAGCAGGAGCATAATAAGCTCCATGTGATTGATGGTTTGTATAGGACGAAGAAAAAAATGTTGGGTTTCCCTCCTTTGTGGGATCCATTGGTTCAATGCACAGTCAGTATCGCTGCAGAATTCCAAGCACGACGCTTGATCTTCTTGAGGACGATTTGGAGTATTCGTTGGATAAAGATTTGTAGAAGTCCTCTCAGCTGAATGACGATTCAGCTGTTTAGAGTTTGAGGTTCAGCGATTTGTCGAGGATGATTTATTGTTATCGTTGGATAGCGATTTGTGGTATCGCTGGATAGCGATTTATGATAAGGTGCTCCAAGCGCGTCGTAAGTTGTACAAGAGGTTTAGTCTTCCGCATTTAATGTGGGTCTTGTCCTATATATAAGGGATGGATGAGAAATGAGTATAGTGAGAGCGAAAAAGGCAGAACATTAGAGAGAGAGTGAGAAACACTTTTAGGGCACCGAAAAGGTGTGGAGTGAACAAAAAGCAAGAAGTGCTGCTACACTTCTTTCAGGATAACTTCGTCAAGCTGGTTCTTCAGATCATTCGTTCTTTGTTCCTCAGTGAGGTATATCCTCTTGTTCATTTCGTTACACATTGTGTGTTTGTAAGGCTTATACTTTTTGGCCACTCTGTAATCTTTGTTTGAAGATAGTGGAAGTTGTTGACCTATTGGTCGCCGTGGACGTACCTCAGAAGAGGAAACCACGTAAATCGTTGTGTGTTATTTTTGTTTTCGTTGTTGGTCTGGTTTTTTTTCACTATCATTGTTTTATTGTTTCCAGCGATTTACACTTGTGGGGAGGCCCGGTACATCCGTTTTAACCCCAACAAAAAACTCATCCGATAAATAGAAAAAGGAGGCTAAAACCGAATTAACAAGTGGGGCCATTGTTTGGAAAACTTGGGACTCCTTGTCTATCATTAGCTGTATGGGAAGCCCAATCATCTCTCCGCTTTTGGGATATAGTAGTTTGTTGGTCAAGTTGGCTTGGAAAATTGCCGTTTCTCATGATGATCCTTATACTGTTCTTTTCCAGGCTAAATACTTAACTAGGGTTTCCATTTGGCTACCTCTTAGGAGTGTTCATGAGTCCTTGGCTTGGTGCATGCAACATCAACAGCAGTATCAACAGTATGCATGTTGGCAAGTTGGTAATGGTAGAATGGTAGGATTCTGGTTCGACCCCTGGCTTGGGTCTTCATCTGTTGTGGCTTCCATTCTGGATCAGGTTGATCGGTTTATCTACAATCAGTTTCATTTTCAACCCGGTTCATGAGGGTAATTCCTAATTTGACGACTAGAATTACCAGCTATTCCAATCTCTCCATCCAGGCTCGCCAGAAGATTTTAGATCTTATTCCAACATGCATTATTTTTACCAACACCCCAGATGCTCTGACATTTAGAGGATCCTTTAAACTTACCTCCAAGATTGTTTGGAATTAGATGTGGAAAATTGGACCCCACTTCCTCCTTGCTTCTTTTATATGGGTCTCGGGTCACAGACCTCGAGCAACTCTCACACTTAGACTTGCTTTGGGCTCTTTTTTATTGACTGAAGACAGCCTCCAAGCTATGGGCCAGAGCTTAGCAAATTGTTGCTACATGTGTCTACAACAATCTGAAAGTAACAATCATCTTTTTACATGTAATGCTGTTACTCTTCTCTGGGTTAATGTTGCGCTTTACTTTAGTAAGAAACTGCATTTCACTTTCTCATTTTCAGAATTGGTGCAGACAAAAATTTCCCTCCAAACAGGTCTTTCGCTGCTGGTTGATTGCCTACCAAGTATCTGTTCGACATATTTGTGAAACTCAGAACTTACGGGTGGGCAATGGGTCGGGTGGCCTGGTGGGTCAAGCCACTCACCCACTATGGTTCGGGTTTGGGTCAAGGTTTTAGGTCCTGAGCTGCTAGTTACTGGGCCGAAACCCAACCCGGTCGGGGCCACAAGCTACCGGGCTGACCCCTGCAGCCACCATCTTCCTCCCTCTTCGTTGTTCACTGTTGTGGAGGTGGAGACGATCAACGTGCCTGAAGCTCTCTCGTTGTCCCTGTAGAGCCTATTGATAGAGAATTCCTTTGGCTCCACCCTTCTTTCAAGGATACCAGAAGCCCCGTTCGGCCATTTTAAGGTAAGGGAGATGCTGAAATATAAACCGAGGGTTCTCTGCTTCTTCTGCATGTTTTGTCGTTTGGAGTAAAGCGTGTGAATGATTTAGTTTCTATGGTGTATCAAAGTTTTAGTTTTTCAAAGATTTTTCTTATGGTGTATCAAAGATTGCTGCTTCATTTTTCTTATGGTGTATCAAAGATTTAGTTTCTACTTTGGTTCTCTGCTCGTCACTGAAACCGTGTGGATATGTAAATGATTATTTTCTTCTAAATATCTATAGTTTATGGTGGATGGATGGTTATTTTTACCATTTTGGATATATTGCGATTGCTCAAATCGGAGTAAAGCGTGTGAATGATTATTTGCTTCCGCATGGCTGTATTTTATGTGGATGGATGGTTCATTTTCACCATTTTGGATTTACTGCAATTGCTCGATTCAGTGTTCGGAACAATACAGTCGTGTTAGTAGGCTTTGATTTCTTTTTCCTTCTTTTTTGGGAGAAGCAACTCGTGGCAATAATTCTATTGTGAAATCTTGAATTGTTCAAAGTTCAAACATGCTTTTTCCTTTTAAATCAATGATTAATGAAAAGTTCTGGCAAAAAACTATAAGTATTTGCGATTCAGTCAATCTCACTGTCTGGTATTAGCTATGAGAAAATTGTGTTAGCAATTAATTGTAGGAACAAACACTTACAGGTATTTTGCACAGACTTGCCCTGGTTTATATATATAGATATAGATATAGGGGAAGGACAAAGAGATCTTCTAGTAAGACAGAGTAGCGTAAATAATTTCTCTGAAAATTGAAACTGTGCATGCATGTTTGCATTCTTGAAATAGAATAAAGATAAGAGAACAAAAATTGCCTGAAAAGTGCAATTTTTTTTTTAATTTGTGCTAATAAGATAGAAATATTGGACAAACGATGGCCCCACTACCAATTCAAGTTGGGAAAAAGTTACCAGGTTTTTATGCTGCCACATTAAAATTTCACTATTTTTCTCAAAAGCTGTCTGAGAACGTTTTGGTAATTCCATGACATGCTATTTGATATTGAACATGCTCATGGCATAATCAGGCTGTTTGTTGAAACAATCTCAGCATTCTGATATATTAATCATATTATATCAATACTCAATTTTTTTTGTGTTCATCATGTGAACCATCTTTCACTTGTAATCACAAACTGCACACAATCAGCTTTGTTGTAGCACATCATATGTTACGATAAAGCTGTTTTTGAGATGTCAACTTAAAATATACGAACACCACATGAGCCATCATCTAAAAAGCTAAAATTGTTTGGACCGTGGCCCACCAATTGCAACCTCTAACAATTTAATGATCAGGAATGAGTCAATGACTAGTGGTCAGCAGCAGCAACATTAATGTTGATGCATGTGAAATATATAAATATATATATATATATAATATTTTTGTATGTTAAGTTATTTTTTTAACTTCTATATTGATTGTTCTTTGTATGATTTGTATGCTAGTGATTGAAAGAAGGAAGCAACTAGTCACCATGGATGATAGAAGTTGGATTCAAAAGGATAGGTATTTATGCCAACATATAAGATTCCATTATTTTGCATTAAAAAATATAATACATGTTCATACATGCAAATAATTTGGATTATGTTTTGCATTTGATAGGAGTGGTGTTGACTATTTGAATGGAGTTATTAGATTTATCAACTTTGCTCGAGTGAACAATGTAGTTAATGAGGAAAAGCTAAGGTGTTTGTGTGTGAGATGCAACAATTGCTTATTGCAAATAGTTGGAACTGCTATTGATCACATGGTATATTTCGGTTTTGTTCAAAGCTACACACGGTGGCATTTTCGTGGTGAATCAGTGATCCCACTTTCAAGAGAGCATGTTGACGCATGTGAAGGTAACATAGATGCTATGGATGAATTTATACATGATGTATTTGGAATACATGATTCTCATGGTGATGGAATAGATGAGCCTATTGAAAAGCTAAGGTGTTTGTGTGTGAGATGCAACAATTGCTTATTGCAAATAGCTGGAACTGCTATTGATCACATGGTATATTTCGGTTTTGTTCAAAGCTACACACGGTGGCATTTTCGTGGTGAATCAGTGATCCCACTTTCAAGAGAGCATGTTGACGCATGTGAAGATAACATAGATGTTATGGATGAATTTATACATGATGTATTTGGAATACATGATTCTCATGGTGATGGAATAGATGAGCCTATTGAAAGTCATAGCTCAGAAGTTAATGCTTACTTCAAATTGCTGAGTGATGCTGAACAAGAAATATATCTCGGATGTGTTAGATTTACAAAGTTGTCATTCATTGTTCGCCTATGTCACATGGGTGCGGGTGCGGGTGATGGTGCGGGTGCGGGGATGCGGCACTTCCAAAAAACCCGGGTGCGGGGGTGCGGTAGGGGCAAAAATGTAAAAAAAAAATTATATATATTTTTGAAGTTTTAATAGTTTAACATTTAACAGTAAACATTGTCATAAACTCAGAATATGATTCATCATGCATGCAGTATATCAACCTAAATATCAAATTATCAATCAAATAAGTAAAGCAATTACATAAATCTACCTAAATATCAATCAAATAAGTATTGTATAAAAGAACTAAATTACATACCAAAGTATATCCTGATGAAGTAATGGATGTTAATAATTTTCTTCTTCATCATCAAATGCATTATTAGAAGGAATACTGGGCTCAACTAAATCCATGTTTGTTACGTTGAATTCATGTTCTCCCTCGAAGTCACACTCTTCTGGGTTTACATCCCAAAATTTGGATGTTCCTTGTCTGCGTTATAAACCCAATTTGAAAATGATAAATACAATACAAGTATATTTAAATGAAAACTAAGAAATAATCAAATAACTAAGAGAGCAAATTAGTATTTGTATTCATCATTGCTTCTTGAAAGTAATCGAAGATTTGAATGAACATATACTAAATCCTCTGCACGCTTGCTGGTGAGTTTGTTTCTCTTCATGTTGTGGATTTGAGAATATGTGCTCCAATTTCTTTCACAACAAGATGAACTAGCAGGCTGCGATAGCAATCTTAATGCAAGACGTTGCAGAAGAGGTGTTTCTGATCCAAATGTTGACCACCATGTGATAGGATCTATATTATCTTCTTCTCTCACGAATAATGTTGGTGCATATAATCTCGAAGATAAAAAAATTTCAAACTCTTGTGTGACTTGATGCAGAAGATATGCTTCTGGAAAAAGTCTTGTCATACACATATTTCTATGTCTTGATAGCTCTGGGTCTAAATTTGGAGGGACACGATCAATACCACCAGCCCGCCTTTTATTTGCATAATATTTTGGATTAAGAGAATGTGTCATGCAATGCAAAGGAGTGTTGCTCTTATCCCATCTTCTGACTAAAATTGAATAAATATGATTAAAAAAATCTGAATCATCCAATGCAGGATTTTTTTCTTCATGCATGAAAACTATAGCTTGTATTTTTTCAATCATATTATCCCACATTTCATAAACTCTGTGAAGCATGGGCTCATCCTTATCAACTTCTCTTAACATTTCCCAAATAGGTTGCGTAAATTGAAGGAAGTATATCAATCTGTCCCAAAACTCATCATCAAGAATGAATTTCTTAATTTCTTGAGCCTTGATATCATCATCAGCATGATAGAATGTCCAATTTTCATCAGTCACCATGTTAATTAAAGCATTCTTCACTCTTTTAATCCTCTTCATCATCACAATGATGGGAGCAAAACGTGTTTCAGCGACCTTCAACAATTTCAAATCAGAATGCCTATTAAATATAGCATTAGCACGATGGTGGTTAACAACAAAATTCCTAATGTTTTTGACATTTCTTTCTAAATCTTCAATCCATGAACATAAGGCATATGCTTGTGAATTTTCTTCTTCTTTGGGGTTGCAGATGCTCTTTAGGGCTAGATTTAAGCCCTGTGCTACACAGGGAGTCCAAAAAATATGAGGGTACTCACTCTCCAAACTCAACGCTGCACTTTTACAAACTGGAGCGTTGTCTGTAATGATTTGTACCACTTTCTTATCACCCACTTCTTTTATCACTTCTATAAACAATCCCTTCAAATACTCTGCATTTTTATATTCCCCAGATGCATCAATTGCTTTCAAGAATATTGGGCCACTAAGCGAACAAGCAATGAAATTGATTAATGGACGCCTTTGAATATCTGTCCATCCATCAGACACAATATAAACTCCATTTTGCTCCCATGAATATTTTTTAATCTCTAGCAATCTCTCCACATTTGCCCTCTCTTTTGCAAGAAGTGTGGTTCGTATTTTTTCTGAACTTGGAGGCACATAACCACTCAAATTACAATTTGCCAAGGATGTTACTAAATCCTTCCAATAAGGATTTCTAGCCGCATTAAATGGGAGTGAACCAGAATAAAAATACCTCCCAACTTTTCTATCCAATTCTTCTCTTCCATATGTATTGAATGTTGCTTGTATTGTTCATCTACCTCCTACATTGACTTTTCTTTTTTTTCTGCATCTTCTTGGTGGCTTGCAAATGGCGCACTTACTGCAGAAGAATCGGTCATTGCCTTTCCGTCATTTTTATCCTGAAAACACAAAAAAAAAATACATTAAAATTTTCAAATCAATTCGAAAACACAGGGAGAAGGGGGGGCTCAGCCCCTCCCCTGCCAACCCAACAAGAGAGTGAGAGTGAGGGGGGCTCGGCCCCTCTCCTGCTGAAAACAGAGAGAGCCAGATGGGGGAGGGGCTCGGCCCCTCCCCTGTCGACCCAAAAAAAAAAACAGATGGGGGAGGGGCTCGGCCCCTCCCCTGTCGACCCAAAAAAAAAAAACAGATGTGGGGAGGGGCTCAGCCCCTCCCCTGTCGACCCAAAAAAAAAAACATATGAGGGAGGGGCTCGGCCCCTCCCCAGCTGACCCAAAAAAAAACAGATGGGGGAGGGGCTCGGCCCTCCCCTCTCGACCCAAAAAATAAAACAGATGGGGGAGGGGCTTGGCCCCTCCCCTTTCGACCCAAAAAATAAAACAGATGGGGGAGGGGCTCGGCCCCTCCCCTGTCGACCCAAAAAAAAAACAGATGGGGAGGGGCTTGGCCCCTCCCTGTCGACCCAAAAAATAAAATAGATGGGGGAGGGGCTCGGCCCCTCCCCTGTCGACCCAAAAAAAGAGCCAGATGGGGGAGGGGCTCGGCCCCTCCTGTGCCAAAAAACGAGGGAGCAGGGGGGGGCTCAGCCCCTCCCCTGCCGACCCAACAAGAGACCGAGAGGGGGGGGGGGGCTCGGCCCCTCCCCAGCCGACCCAAGAAGAGAGTGAGAGACATACCTGCGAAAGGAGAGGAGGAGCTGAGAGGATGAGCCGAGAGGAGGAGCTGGGGCGGCGATGGGAGAGAGAGGAGAGATTAGGGCAAAAAAAAAATTTTGCCCTAATCCTCCTTTTCATCGGGGAAAAAAATTTGTATGCCCAAATAGTGGACAAAAATGACCCTGGGTGTGTTGACCGCACTCAGGGTCGTGTTGACCGCACGCGCACCCGCATCGCGTCGATGCTGGTGCGGCATCTGTTTTGCCGAGTCCCTGTGACATAGTTGTTCGCCTATTTCATATAAAATATCTTAATGGTTAATGTAATAAATCGTTTGATATGTTGCTCGACTTATTGAAAGAGGCATTCCTTGAATGTGTAGAATTGCCAAAATCATATCATGACACAAAGACAACAATTAGAAAATTTGGTCTCAGTTATGAAAAAATTGATGTATGTCCTCAAGGTTGCATGTTATTTTAGAAGGAATCTACTAAAAAAGAGGTATGTGATGTTTGTAAGGCATCAAGATGAAAAGAAGTTGAAGGTCAATCAAATTGTATGCCATCTCCGTGCAATAGATTTGATATACTTGTGTAACTCTGATTTGTTCATTGTGTAAGTTAATGCATAGCATCTTTCATGATTTTTTTCACTAAGTTTCAATTATGTATTGATGCATAAACATATGCTTCTGCTATTGACTGCAATGCTCTATTTTTGTATGCCCTCTATCTGCACCTTCATTTATATCTGTATGTTTCAGTTAATGGATTGTCACTGTTGAATTGTTCTTATGGGAGAAGAAATGATGTTACTATTAATATTTATGTGATTGAACTGTAGATTAGGATATATTCAAGATTTTCATCTTCCAGTTTGACCTTTTTTCTTGTGATTCACTTATCTCTGTCTGACACCACAATTAGCATTTTATGCTGTCATGGTGGTTGCCTTCTAGAATCAAGAATTTGGACTTGAAATACTTCCATCATGCTTATATACTCAGCCTAAACTGATTATTAAAAATCCTCAGATATTGCTAATATCAACTCTAAAATAGAAAGGGACAACAGACGGATTATTCAGATGGAAAAAAAATGCTCACTGTTTCCCCGTACCTCTTTTTTTTTACAGTAATTATCTTAATCTTCTCATATAAGTTCTACCCATTCTAGCAAACAAAAGAATACCCTGATTGCCTTTTTGAACTTTAAGAGAAAGTGAACACCTGATTGTTGCTTTCTGACAGGTAAGATACAGGAGAATAACTGGCAGATCTTGAAAAGTTAACTTTGGTAATCTTCAAACCACTGTTGTGTCTATTAGCAAGATCAGTCAAAGAACTTGTGGTGCTTTGTCATAGAAGAATACAATTTCATGGCAGGATCCTCAGTTTGCCCCCTCTGCATTGGATAACTGGGATGTGAACATAGATAATTCTTATTGACTATTTGGTTCAGTCAGTTTGTACAATATTCCAGTTCTAGCTGCTTTTTCTTAATGGTTTCTGGTCTGCTAAATTTGTATCATGCAATTCTGTTGCGGGGCTTTGTTATTTCATATTGGCAGGGCATCGACAAGATCACATACCTAGGCTGAAAGGTGATGGAGTGGAAGGTGATGAAGTTGGAGCAGATGCCTGTGCAGGAGAATGCAGACTGAGATGTCTAAGATCACGAAGAAAAGGTAGGAAGGCATGACAATGCAAGACTAGTTAGTTCATGATATTTGTAAAATGTGTTTTCTTACCTTTCTTCGTAATTTGTATGATAAGTAAATTTTTGTTCAATGATTATGTATTGAAAGATATGTACATTTTTGTTAATGCTTATGTATTGGATATATGTACATTTTTGTTAATGCTTATGTATTGGATAGTGTAAACTAATTTAAAAACACTTTTAAATGTTTCACTGGCACAAAAAGTGCGCCAGTGATAACATTTTAACTGAACTTTCGCTGGCATAGCCATTAAGCCAGTAAAAAATATAACTTCACTGGTGCAATATTTGCGCCAGTGATAAACTTTCTCTGGCGCACTTTTTGCATCAGTGATAAGCATTCACTGGCACTGGTTGTGTGCCAGTAAACTTTTATTGGTGCAGAGGTTGCGCCAGTAAAACATGACCAGTGATAAACTTTTACTGGCGCAGAGGTTGTGCTAGTAAAATTCACATTTCCTGTAATGAAAACTGGAACTTCGCTGGTGCAACCTCTGCGCCAGTAAAAGTTTATTTTTGCTGGTGAATGTAAATTGCATCAGTAAAGCCTTTACCAGCAAGGTTTTTACTGATGCATCTACTGGCACAGCAATTGTGCCAGTAAAGACTTTTACTGGCGCAAAAGTTGTGCCAGTAAAACTCCAATTTCTTGTAGTGATGGTTTTTCTTTTGGTGGGTCCGGTTAGACCCAGGTACGGACCAGATACCATTCCCGAAAATTGAGGCCAAGACTGGTTCCACCTGGGTCCAAACCAAACCAGACCCGTTGACACCCCTAAATACAACCTAGAGAAACACATGTAATCCCTTCTAAGACACCATTCAGGTGGTTTGTATTTTCAGATGCAACCTACAGACCACAGCCAGGATGCAGTCTTGAGCACACACCACAGCCATGTTAGCTAGACTTCTAGCAATGCAATTGCATTACTTAGGGGTTTTCATGCTTCTGAATTGGTTAGAATCCCATTTTACCTAGTTTAATCATTGAGGCATCTCCTTTCTTCAAGTGCAATGCCAACCGTTCATCAATATCAAATCATAAATATTCACGGATTACCTGCTGGTCTATGAGAATATTTTCATGCTTGAAAAGTTATTGTTTGAGGTTGGAAAGGAATTTCCCATGCAGTCTCATGGCAAATCGGTGATAGGGTGCACTCTCAGACTCTGTACTGGACCCTGACTCAGGGACCACTCATTTCAAACTTAAATGTAGCAAAAATGCTCTCAGCATTCATATTCCTCTAAATGTCACAATGGCAGAATGTATTAATCTTTGAAAGGAAGATCAAAATGTAAGAAGAATGATTTTAATTGGGCTATGTCCGCTAAGGGAAAAACTATTTTTTATCTCTCTCTCAATGTTTTAGAGAGGGGGGAGAGGTTCCTTTACATAGAGAGTTGGATGAGGATTTGTATGTGGTTTAGGATTACAATTCTTATCACGGTGAACCTCTACATGTCTAGACGTTTTATCTCAGTTGGTGTCTTCTCTTGTAAGGAGTTTAGCCTCATTATCCACCTCATTCTCATTAGGAGTCTTCATGAGTCCATTCACATTAGGAGTTTTCATGAGTCCATTTGCATTGGCATAATCATTGGGAGTCTTCATGAGTTCATTTGTATTGGCCACTTGGGAAACTGTGGGGTCCATTGGACCTGAACCCGATATCTCCTTCACTGTTTTGCTCAAACTCAACGTCTAGGGAGAGTGTTGAGCTTGTCACAAAGGAAATTGAATTTGGAGCTAAAAAGGGGTTCTGTCAAGGCGTCAGCCAACTGATCCATAGAAGATATATACTGAACTTGAAGGTGCTTTTTGGCAACATAATCACGAATAAAATGGACATCGATGTCAATGTGTTTGGTGTGATTGTGAAAGACAGGATTGGCGGAGAGGTAGGAGGAACCAATGTTGTCACACCAAATCATCTGTGGAACAGAGCTTGTAATGTGGAGATCGTTCAATAAAAATGTGAGCCAACACTTCAGCAGCAGTGTTGGACAATGGCCGATATTCTGTTTCAGTAGTGGAATGTGCCACCATGTACTACTTTCGAGCATACCAGGAAATAAGGGAATCACCAAGGAATACAGTGAAACCTCCCATAGACCTGCGATCATCGACATTGCTTGTCTGCTCAATCGGCATCCAAGAAGGAAAAGATGTAGAAGTCGTGGCATTTAAGAATAAGAAGACCATAGTTTAAAGTACTGAAATATTCACTTGACAGTTGTCCAATGAACACTAGTAGGCTAGTGTATGTATTGGCAGACCTTGTTGACGACACATGCCAATTGCCAAGTCTGGTTAGGACATAATCAGATACTCTAGGCCCCCACGACCTGTATGTACTGGGTGGGATCGGCAAGTGGGTCACCATCATGAAGAGCTGACTTAGTTGATGCAGCCATAGGAGTGGTGTCCGGTTTAGCCCCACTCATGTGAGTCTGGTCCAGTAGTATTTCTGTTGGGAAATAAACCTTCCATCAGGAATGCCCTAAAAAAACTATAAATCGCTGAGATCCTTAAGAGCAAATTCAAAGCTCATGTTGTCGATAATGTGGGCCAAAAGGCTAGGAGAGTTGTCTGTAATAATGATGTCATCGACATAGATAAGCATATAAGCAAGAAGTTTGGGCATGTTAAGAACAAATAATGAAGTGTCGACCTGATAACCCACAAAGCCAAGGCTGAGGATAAAGGACCTTAACTGCTAGTACCAAGCTCGTGGAGCTTATTTAAGACCATAAAGAGCTTTTGTAATTTGCATACATAGTTAGAAAATCGAAGATCAACAAAGTTGTGTAGTTGTGTCATATAGACATCTTCATTTAAAACCCCATATAGAAATGCATTATAGACATCAAGTTGTCGAATAGTCCATCACAGGGAGACAATAATGGTGAGGATCGAGCGAATAGTGGAGGATTTTACAACTAAGCTAAATGTCTCAAAATAATTTATTCATTCTTTTTTATTGTAACCTTTGGCAACAAGTCTGGCTTTATACCACTCCAAGGTACCATCTGCACGACATTTGATTTTCAAAATCTACACGCACCCGATGACATTGGTGTCAAGTTTAGAGGGAACAAGACTCCAGGTGTCGTTCTTTAAGAGGGCATTGAACTCATCTGCCATGGCTTTGTGCCAGTGTTAATCCTTTTGAGATTATGTAAAGCAAGTGAGTTCACAGTCTTGGGAAAGGGTAGTGAGAACCTGGGCCCATGGGGGTAGGTTTATGTTCAAGCTTAAAACTGAGTTAGGTTGGGTAGGCTAAGTTAGGGTTAGGTTTTGTTTGGGTCTGACAGGTTTTGAGAAAAAGATTAGTATGCCCAAAAAGATTAGTATGCCCAAAAGATTGGAAGTAAGTCATGGTAAAAAATCAGGGTCAAACTCCATTTCGTTCAGGATTTATAGGCTCGAGATTAGGTTGCATGAAACTGGGTTAGGATTGTGTTTCAAGTTCAGAAGGGTTCAGTAAAAAAGGTCAGTTCTCTTTACTGGGTCAAGGTTTTAGGCTAGTTTTTGGAGAGTAGGTTTGAAACATATAGGAGAACCTATGGTTAAAATTTAAAGCTTAGATCAGGTCAACTTAGAGAGTTATGACTCGGAAGTCTGGTCAAATTTTATAATTCACATCATGCAAAATAGGTTGGGTTCTTGGGATTGGTTTATGTCAAAAGGGTGCAAACCTAAGTTTGGGCTTAGGTTAAGGTTGGTTTGACTTACTGGGACCTAGAGAGGATTCTTGAGAGAGTCTGCTATAAGTCTGAAGGTATAGGGGGTCGTTTGGGTGCCAGGGATTCGACCACTGTCGAGCTCGAGTCCACCGTCTACACTTGGCTTAGGTCAAGTACCAAGGTGCAAACCTACTCAAAGTATAATCTTGATGTAGTAGAGATGCAGAGTGAGTGAGACGTGAGAGAGGTAGTAGGGGCCCAAGAGAGAGAAAGAGAATAAGATGAAGCCTAGGGGCCTAGGGGGAGAGAGAGATAGAGAAAGGAGAGAGGCCCTTAAGAGGGCGTGAACTAGAGAAAGGGATAGAGAGATTGAGGAAGGCAATTCTTTGATTTTTCATTCATGTTCTAGCAAAGGAAATACATTGCCTATATATAGGCCTTAGAAAGTTATTTACAACCCTCCACAAGTTACAGACAATTTGTAAATACATAGTTAAATCTAGTTAAAACCTTCTAAGACTAAGCCTATTTCAATATAAAGACTTAGGAGACTAAAAACTAAAATTGGATATCACCTTTAAGCTAAAACATATTCTAAGTAAACACCTTTTTGAACTTAGATACAACCTCCAAGACATAGGCTAATTCTAGAAGACACCTTATGACTTGGTTAGAATTAGCCAAGCTAATTTTAATCCAGCCTCTTCCATTCTTAGATCCTTACGGCACATCCATCCAGACTTCATAAACAGGGCAAGGCGCCCCCCATAAGTGGGCCCCACAAGGGCCAGCTGGTCCTGAGATGGATCTTGGGTAGTTGGAGGATTTGAGTCTGAATCTAGTTTTAGTTGGGTCATGCTCAATGGATACGGGTCCAAAAATGATCTATATCATCCTTCATGAAATGGAGTCGTCCATGTGGAAGCAAAAAGCGAGGTGTTGTTGGTTAGAGGAGGGGGATTAGAACACCGAATTTTTTTTTTGTTCTCTTTATAACAGGAATACACAGAAGAATCATATAACCTCTCTAAGCTTGGA
Organism: Nuphar pumila; assembly: GCF_984573655.1. Classification (NCBI taxonomy): domain Eukaryota; kingdom Viridiplantae; phylum Streptophyta; class Magnoliopsida; order Nymphaeales; family Nymphaeaceae; genus Nuphar; species Nuphar pumila. The sequence goes on from NC_143255.1 coordinate 119,262,311, forward strand.
AGATGGCACCTCCATTCAATAGTCAGAAGAGATTAAAGCAGAGGCAATTAGATATTTCTCAACCATCTTCCAAAAACTAGTATCAATTTGGACGTCTTTTCGGGGGAGAAGGAACTGTCAGTCAGCGAAGAAGAACATAGCAGGCTAACCAAGGAAGTGACAGATGAGGAAGTTAAGTAGTTTTTGGAGCTTCATGCCAGCAGTGCACAGGCCCTAATGGATTCCCCTGGTTCTTCTTCCAAAAAATTTAGCACATTGTAGGGAGAGGTATAACGAATGCCATTAAAAATTTCTTTCAAACATGTAAGCTTTTGAAGAGAGTGAATTGCACCCATATGGCACTAATCCCGAAGTCTGAGGGAGTAAATAGACTTAATCAATTTCATCCCATTGGGTTATGCAATTTTGTTTACAAGATTATCATCAAAATCTTGGTAACATAGCGAGGGATTCCAAATCGAATTATAAGCCTCAACCAATGGGCTTTTCTTAAGAGAAGAAGCTTGCAAGAGAGTGTTCTCCTGGCTCATGAGATGGTAGATTCAATGTTCACAGGTAGGAAGAAATGAGTGGCATTTAAGATGGATGTCGTCAAAGCCTATGATAGGATAGATTAAGACTTCTAGAAGACACATTATTGTTCTTTGGCTTTGACAGATACTGAACAGAAAAATTAATGAAATGTGTCAGACCCCATCCTATGCAGTTGTTATTAATGGGGAGGCCAGCAAGCAGTTTTGGGAGAGCAGAAGCATTCAACAGGGAGACCCAATGTCACCTTATTTATTTTTTCTTGTCATGGATAGGCTCGCTAGACATCTCAATCTCTCTGTAACCAGGGTTCTTATCATCCCAACCTCCATAAATGATTTTCAGTGGCATCACTCTTTCTATGCAGATGACACGCTATTTTTCATATGTGGCCATAGACAGTCGATACCTAACTTCCTAGAGATCATGGGATTTTTTCAGGAAGCGTTTGGTCTTTGAGTCAACAAATTTGTTTCATGCAATATGTCCCAAAATAGGGCCAACATCATTCCTTGCTGAAGTGGCGATCAAGGATCTCCCCTTCACCTACCTGGGCTTGTCGATCTTCAAAGGAAGATTGAAATGGGTGATGCGCCAGCCCCTTATACACAAGTTTTGCTCCAAACTAGAATCATGGTATGGGAAGCAGTTGTCGATGGAAACCAGAATCATCTTGATCAGGTCATTCATGCAAACTTTACTTTATACTGGATGGGGTCGATCATCCTTTCTATCAACATCATAAGAACAATAGAATCCATTATTTGTAATTTTATTTGGCAAAGCTCGACATCTCATAGGCATGCGCACCTAATGAGTAGGGAGAAAGTGTGCAAACCCCAAGAGTAAGAAGGCATAGGCATTCACAATTTGAGAGAGATGAATACATGTCTAGACAAATTAGCTTGGAAGGTATCAAATTAACCTGAAACTCCATGGGTGAAACTTGTCACAAGTAAATACCTCAGGTTGGAATCTCGAATCATATTAATAGAGGTTCTTACAGGTGGAAAGGAATCAAACATGGAGCAGCGACCATTTTGGACCACACAAGATGCGTGATTGGTGGAGGGGACAAGGTTGAATTTTGGTTCGACCCTTGGTGTCCCCAAGGCCTTCTTCTAAACCTTCTTCTTCCTAGCACCAAGGAGGTCATGTATCACAGCTTGGGAATCATCAAAGTTATTGATCAGCTAGAAATAAACCAAGCACCCCAATCCTGCTGTGGAGTCCATATTTCGTATTCTGGAAGAAGTAAAGGTGATAGTAAATGGTCAAAAATGGACTCTTGGTCTCCCGGATTGCCTTAAATGATTACCGAAGGCAGAATTTTTTATCAAGTCAGCTTGGGAAGGCGGGAACACAGTCAAAAGAATAATCTCTTTGGTTTTGTGTGGATCAAAAAGGCTTATCCCAGGGTGACCATTACCTTTAGATGGGCCCTGGAGGATCGGCTTCTCACCTAGGAAAGGCTTCATAGGTGGGGCCACCCATTTTCGAGTAGGTGTGAGCTTTGTGTGGTAGCAAATTTGGATTCAAATCATCTCTTCCTGCTATATCCAATAGCTGCCTATCTTTGGAAGCTATCCACAAATATGTATGGCATCAAATGGCATCCAACAGGAACCTCACCAAGGATGTTTAGTCTTGGTTTGCAATGAAATTCAAGGTCAAACTCATTCGGTGGAGTTGGGAGAGGACATTCTAGGTGATTATTTGGGTTATTTGGAAGTTGCATAATCATCAATTTTTTGGTTGTGGTAGAAGAACCTTAGATCAGTTGCAGAGAGAAGGGACTCATTTGGTGAGTGCAGGTGCTTTGCATCCTCAAAAACTCGAAAACAAAGTAGCAGTGAGATGGAGAAGGCTCGAGTACTGGTAACTTCTTGAACAGGGATGGACGGACCTAGATTACTATTTATGGGCTTTATCATGCAGGTTGGTGCTACGGATACACCATTCAGTCCCATACTGGTCGCTACATCAATGCAGGATGCATCATCAGATTTGGCAACCTAGAGGATAAAGAATGGTGTGGTGATCAGGTATTTTGAATTTGATCATCCCAAGTTTGAAAATGATTCTAGAGACTGGACTGTCTGATATTGCATCTAGACTCTCACATTTTTTAGGACGATACCAGGGACAGGATATTCCTTAAGAAGTGAGGACGATTTTTTATAGCTTAGATAGAGTGATTGTACAAAAACCAAAATAAAACTCCAATTTTATAAGACACTTAGCCAAGATGGTTAAAGGGGGTTACAAAAATCTTGGAAAGATCCCCCCCCCCCCCACCCAAATTGGTCCCCATTGGGGGAGAAAATATAATATTATAATGAATTTCATAGAATTCAATGAAAACTGGTAGAGGTACGCTCTGGTAGGGGTACGCTTAATTTCATTGCATGTACAGTAGGACAAATATATTGCAATCATACCTATAATAATTATATACCGAGTCAAATATGTACAAATTGAGTTAACAAACATATTCAAGGTAATTACCTATTTTCTTGTTAAGAAATATCTTTCATGAGACAGGTCATCCAATCGATGTAACAGTTGTAGTTGAATCACCCTAAAAAAAATGAACTTGCAACACAACTTTAAACCTACTAAGTACGAGAGAGCAATAAGCATATTTTTGAATAAGTTATGTTATTGTATTATTTCTTTGATATTATTATCTACATTAGTTGTGGACCTCGTAGAATTGTACAGCCTAAACTCTCTCACATTCATATCTAATTTCCAAATAACCTAGTGTTGGTTGGCCCAGTTGATAAGAATTAAGATCTGCAATATAAATCGGGTTCAAGGTCATTCTGCACATAGAAATTTATGTTTTGTAAGTATGCAAAGTTGTTCAACAAAAACATTGTCAAATTCAAAGAAAATATATGATAATTCATTGTCTCCAAGCATCCACGAGACCCACAGTTTTAATTTTAACCTCCATGATAAATTTTTATGTGCACAAAGATATTATAACCTGGTGTTTTTCTTGCATCCCTTTAGTTTCGATTATTTGTTGTGAACAATTAATGTTATCAATTAATTTTTATTAGTCGATAGAAAAATAACAGAAACATCATTTTTGATACTCATAGAGAAATATGAGGTAAGGTAAATGGTTATTGGCAGTTTTAATCCTATTGTCATATCCTGGTTGTAGAACGCTTCAAGTCTTTCTATGAATCTTGCTAAATGCTAGATAATGAAAATATGTGACACATTCATGTTAGATTCAAATGGATCTACATACAAACGTAACAAAGGAGCAAACAAACTAACGTGCAAATATAACACTTACATCACTTGTCAATATAGTTTTTCATAAAATTCACGCTCTTTTGACTCTTTTGGTTGTTGCATATTTTTTTTTTTATTAACGTGTTCTCATCACCAATTGAAAAAAAATATAAACATACATGTATGTACCATTGGTTTTATACACATATGACTCAGAGCATTCATTATACCTCATGCACCATAATTGGGTCCTTGCTTGTGGATGGGGTGGGAGTTTGGTTTCCTATTTATTGTCATGTTTTTCTTTATGTCTATAAGTATTTATCACAAAATACCTATGATATAAATAAAAGACATAAGATATTGAAGTAGTTCATTAAAAAATAATAGATAAATAAAAAAATAATTCATTAAATAACTCATAATAAATACACATTTTGCAAAGCATAGGTACTCAAACATATTGTTATTTGTGTTTATGCTTATTGTGGATACAACATCCATGTGTTATGTTCTCTGTCTCTTCACTTTAGGTCACCCTGATTTACGAACCACTTTTGATGGATAAATAGAAATAAGAGTCAATGGAGTGATGTGTGTAACATTATTCGTCATCAACATGAATGGATATGCATTGTATATAGTTTGATATGATTTAATTATAAAGAACTTATCGCAATAATCCTTTGATAGCTTGTCATCATAAAAAATGCATGTGATCACATGTTCGCATGGATTCTCACTAATTTATCACTCTTTACAAGAGCATAATTGCTTCTCAAGATCAACACTATAACTATGAGATCAATCGCGGGCTTTATACAGACTTTAGTTGCAATGCACTACCTATACATGTAGTTGTTATGTCTTTCTCTTAAGTGCTTTTACATTTTCTTTGATCTCAGGCACCACAACGCCATATATTTTCTACCTAATATTCTTTCTTTTCACAAAAAGGTTCAACAGCATGAAGCTTTTTAATAAGAAGAATTAAGGGTTTGTCACATATAGCGAGAATCTACGAATTGAAGTTTTATGTTATATCTTTTTGCTAGAAAGTGATTGTTGGCCCAATATTCTAGTTTCATGTCAGTGGCAACATAATTGTATGTAGTTAAGTATTGCTCCCAAATTTTTTGAAGAAAATAAATGCATTATTATCTTGTAGATGCTCAAGAGTTACACTTTACCAAATTGCACAGGGTGATGGACTAAATTTCTTAGAAAAGTTTTTTGTTAATTATTTCATACAATTTCTAATATGACATGTAGGTCATGTGTGGGAGACAACATACTTTAAAATTTTATGCCTATCTGAGATAACTGTGAATTGTAATCTCTCTTTATATTCGTGGAAGACAATGAACTTTTTCTTCACATGCTCCAAAAACCATACCCATGAATCATTCGACTCTTTATCTATAACTACAAATGCTACAATAAATAAAGGATCAATATTATAGGCCGATAATAATATACCCATGTATCTTCCTTTTAAGAATGTGACATCTACCATAAGTACTAGAGGGTATCCTTTCAAAAAATCATCGATATATGGATGAAAGGATAAGAACATGTACATAAGTCTATCTTTTCAATCTGTCTGAATGTATCCTAACGATCATCGATTAACTTTCATCAAATGATCCAAATATGCAAGAAGCATCTTGAAGGACACTTCAAATAAATGATATAGTGTCTCTCACATCTGTTATCGTTCACACCATTCTTGGTTGTAACCTCCACACCTTCCTCGTGACTAATGTCATTCATGATTTTTCTTAGAGTTATCTTTGAGTTATCGAGCATGTGTTTATGAATAACACTTAAAATTCACTTAGAAGTCACTTTTTTTACTACAAGGTTGTCCAATGATCCAACACATATATGTTCGCTTTCATACTTCTTCACATAAAAGAATGTTGCTTCATGCACTTTTGTGTAATGAATCTTCCAAGAGCAATCAACTATATAGTCTTATAAGTTCTTTTTCGTGCATGTGATAATGACTTTGTTATTGCAATTTTTTATGAATTTTTCTTTATAGTTATTTATGGTCACATGATCTTTCAAAAACTCACGGCAATGCTGAAGATCATTAAGCCTTTTGCATAAAATAATTTTTCGATCATTTGAGCATGTTGTTAGCTACTGAAAATGTTTACAATCATTAAGTTTTTCGTTATACAATTGAAATGACTTTGCTTCAATGATTTTTAATTGTTCTTCATTATATGAGAATCCATTGAACGAGAATATGTTCAACCACGTCTCATTAGTGTAAAAACATAAAATAGTTATATTGTCCAACAAATGCTCATATAACTTATAGAACATACCAAGGGTTTGACTTCCCAATTGTTATTTGTGCATCATTTTCACCAATCATTATTTGTCCCATCAGTGTATTGGTCCTCTCATATCATTTCTGAGTTCGGCTTAGCAGACATGGTATAATCATCATTATTGATATCATGCAATTCCCCACTATGTACATCATTGTTATTGTCACTAATTAACTTTTTTGTTACACAAACTTAATAAAAAATCATCATATATATCGCTTTATTTGCTTTCATGCATGCAATATTCTTGCATTTTCAACTTTAAAAAATAACTATAAAAATATAATATATATCATTACACCTACATCTCAAGCATAAATTATAAAGTCCAACAACTTGCACCTAGCTTTGTCATATGCCATGTAAGGTTGGATGTCATCCATATTACTACGATGAAGATCATCGGTAATAGTTTGCCCATGTAGTTTCATATTTTTTACGGTGATCATCTGACCATGTACAACATCAATTGTTCGTGGAAGTTCTTCATTACATACACATTGAACATTTATTTTCCTAATCGATTTGGGCAACTGCATGCCCTCCACATGCCTAAGCTCAATGTTTGGAACATCAATATCGTCCATTGATTGTAATAATTGGATGTTCGCTAAATCACTTAGCTCGATAGATGGTGCTTAAGATAGATGCACATTCTCTACTAAATTTTTATCATTTTATTCATTAACTACTTCTTGTACATCACTTTTAATTGTTTCTTGTTTAACTCTGAAAGCAACTTCTTCTTTAACTTTGCAAGCAACTAAGTAAACATCGCCTCTAAATAACATTTATTTCATATAATCATCGTCAAATACATCTATACATATATGTTGGTCATCTAATTTTGGAGAACTATACTAGAGGACCATTGACTCTTCTACATATCTGGTTGTATGAGACATCAAAGCTATAAATTCTTTATAGCTACTATTTTTTGAGACTACTATAGATCTTCAAATAAGGAGATCAATGATACGATAGTATATTTTAATCCTTTCGGAGGTCATCATTAAATGTTTACACCAACCACACAACATATCATTCATCTAATAAAAATAGCATGTGAAAAAATATCATCTACATATACTTTATACATTCAATTAACATAAATACCTATAACAATCACTCTCAAAATTAACTACCCACAATAACCTCAACCCTTGTTCAATGTTTGTGCAAGGTCAACCCTAGTTCCATTACACCCACATAAAACATTGAGTATTAACTAAAAGACAAGCAAACAAACATAAATCATTTATAATACAAACAAATATATATCTATAAAAAATCTAGTAGCAAATATAAATAAAATACAGAAAAACATACAAAAAAGCATCCACAGTGATCATGCATAATTTTTGCATTTTATATACATATTTTTATGCATGATTTGTCGAAAAAATGAATTAAGAACTCATTCTTGTTAACGTTTTTCGAGAAACTGCTTTAAAATTGAAAATAAGGGGAAAAAACCAATTTCAAGCACACCCTACATGTTTTACAATGTCTTAATTAGTTTAGGAGTTTTCAATTAATAATTTTATGTGTTTAGGAATGTCCTTTTCTGAAATATATTTTTAGAAGTATGGCTTTCAGAATTTTTGAAACATTAGTGGTAGTTTTTAGAAATTTTTTTTTAACCTAGATTTTTTTAGTATAAATAATAATTTTAAAGAAGAGATGGGCGTCTTCCTCTAGGGATTCACGCCCAGCCTCTTCCTTTCTCTCTCTCTTCTCTCTTCTTCCTCCTTTTCAATCCTTGGTTGATTTTCTTCCTCCTTTCTTCCTTCTTCTTTTTTTTCCTACTTCTTGCTCTCGTCGTCGTCCACTTCTTCTTGTCGCCATCGTCGGAGGCACGTGCAGCCTGAAGAAATATTGTTTCTTTTTCTCAACCCCTCATTAGAGGCAAATTGTGAGGCCTGCTTCTTCCTCCCCCGTCTCTTTATTTGTTTTGCATGTAGTTTAGTTATATTTTGTTTCGTTGCATGAATAAAACATGATTTCGCATTGCATTTAGCATAGAATAGCAAGTAAACTTCTGAAATCTTTAGTTTGTAATCGGTATTGTTGTTTGTTTCGTGTGTCCTGGTAATCTAGAAAATTTTATATTTTTCTATTTTTGAAACACACATAGTGCAAAACCAGCCAACGGGCCTGTAGATCTGTTGGATGGGTTTATGAGTGTGTTGAGTGAGTGAATCAGCGTCTTCACGAATTTCGATCAGCAGACTTACTTTGAATTTTTTTTTCTTGATCGTTTGTTCGAGTAACACCAAAACACACTTGATTGGATTCAAGAACTCGATCCGCGGGTTGTTGGAATCAGCGTTAAAACACGGTATAATAATCATGATTATTTTCTGGATCTCCAGCAAACAGTGTGATTCACATTGATTAATCATAGTTCACGCATCAGCGTGATCAACGATTAATTAGCTTTATTTGCAACGAGTGTGTTTCAGCCTCGTTTGTTTAGTTTAGATAAATTTTCTTTTGTGTTTAAGTTTTCATTAAATTAAATCTGCATGTTTTCATGTTTAGCTAGTCGGTATAACCTGCAGTTTATTGTTGAACAGAACCAGCGTGTTATGAGATTAACGCCATTCATGCAAATTCTAAATATGTGTGATTGATGATGATCATTATTCAAGTTCTATTTAGTTGGTTATTTAGTTAGTAGTTTCCTTGTTTTTATTTATTTTTCAATCGGGTGCACCATTGCTTTAGCATATTCAGTGTGTCTTAGACTTTTAAAGTATAGTGATTAGTTATGTATACGTTTCTTTTATTATTTAGCTCATATAACAATCCAGCATTAGTTTGTTAGCTACATTTAAGTTAGTTCTAATTTTAATTGGTTAGATTAGATTTACATGTTTTATAATTTATTTAGTTAACATTTTCTTTAGAATTTGTTTTAGTTTGTTTACAAGTAGTTAGAACTAGTTAGTCTGTTAATTAGTTAGTTTTGATTCAATATTTTTCTTTATTGTAGTTAGTTAGTTTGCTACAAGTTTGTTAGATTGTTAGTTTTAAGTCTTGATTCTTGTTTTTGCTCAAAACTAACATTAGTTTTAGGAATAGTTCATTGTTTGTTTTGTTTTTGTCTTTTTGTGTTTTGTAGGAAAGTGTTTGCATGTGCAAGAGTTTCCCAAAAGGTCCCTCAGAAGAGCCCTCAAGATAAAATATTAGTAGCTTTTATAAGTCTGCTAATTCATTTGACATGGGACTAGATCACAAGCAACAGAAGTTCCTTTGTTTATTCTTTTTCTTTTCTTTTAGTTTTAGGGTCATTTACTTTTAAGTGGATTTGTAATAAGGCCGGTTTATTATTTTTGAACCCTCTGCGAAGGGTAACTCATTGTAATTAGTTAGTTGTTTTTATTTTTAGGCAATAAAGACTGCATTTCTGTGGAATACAAAGTTGTTCATTTTGTTCCCTGAGTTTGACCCGGATCTCACCCTAGTGTGAGTCCATTTTTATTATTTGGTGTCTGTCTTTCACAAAATATTTTATCAAAATATATCTTTAAAAATTTATTTCATAAAACTTATACCACACAACAACAACTAAACACAAATACATATGAGCTATTAAATGCACATATCTAAAAAAAAGAAAAAAAATGAAATGAAATGAAATAAAATAACAAAAAATGACCATATTGTATGATTAATTTGATGTGTTTCCTTAAAAACCCTCAATTTTTTATAATCTCCCCATGTCTAAAATCGCAAATATATATATTTAAAAAGACCTTTTTACCCTTCACACATGCAAACTTTCTCCTATATATGTGAACTTCCTCCCAAATATGTAATTGTTTTTTATAGAATAGTCTTTATTCTCATATTTTTATCTCTTTGATTCGACATCAAAAACATGTGTTTTTAGGCCTATAACTTTCATGTTTTGGGTCAGAATCGAAAACCTCTTTAGGGTTTTCATTTCTGAGTTCCCAAACCGGAATAGAAGCATGCTCTACAAACTGAAACAACCAAATAATCTATCTTCTAGAGGACATTTCGACAAAGACAGTTTATTCTAAACATGCGAACAATGAACACCATAGGCAAATTTAAGAAAGTCTGCATAAAATATTTGTGAACTTGAGAAAATCCACATAAAATATATATACGAACTTAAGGAAGTCCACCTAAAATATATGTGGATGTAAGAAAGTTTGCATAAAATATATGTTGACTTGAGGAAGTCCATATAAAATATATGCAAACTTTCTTATTTTGTTTGAGTTTGACAGGATGTTCGCAAATATTATTATGCGAACTTCTTGAAGTTTTCAAAAAAATGTGTAGACCTCATTTTAAGTGGGAGTTTGTGGCAGCGACGAATGGAGAGATATTTCGTGCAAACTTCATGAGTTTCATGCATGCAAAGGGTAAAAAAGATATTTCAAAGCTGGTTATTTATAGTTTTAGACATGGAAAGAATATAAAAAATTATAGGGTTTTTAAGAAAATGTGCAATTTTTGTATGGAACTCACCTTTCGACATAACCGAAGAAGTCGATGAGAAGGATACCGCTAACTTCATCAAAATACAGCTAAAAAAATTCATGAAAATTGTTGCAAGGAGAAAAAGAAAATGTTGAGGGTTTTAGAGATAAAAGGGTTAGGGTTCTTCAAAGAAAAAAAAAGAAATAAAATGAACAAAAATAAGTTTAAAAGGCATGCAAATTTTACAAAAATTTGCATATCGGTACCTTATTTGTGAAAGTCATTTTAGAATATGAACTTCATGAAAATTCGCAACATGTTATATATGCAAATTACTTGTGAATCTCCTTATGGATCAATTACTGAAAGAAGGTTCACACTGTATCTCGTGAATGTCATACTATATATGCAAATTTAGTACCTTATTTGCGATGATCATTTCGGAGTGCAAACTTCACATAAATTTTTAACATAACATGTGCACATATCACCACATATTTGTGAATATTCTTGAAGATCAGTTATGAAAAGAAGTTTGCATGATATCTCACAAATGTCATATTATATATGTGAATTTAGTCTATATTTGTTATACATGTTTCAATTGCATGAGATTAGCAAATATGTTTATGCCAATTTCGTGAGGTTTAAAAAAAATTATGTGAACCTACATCTTAGTGAGAGTTAATGATACCAGGAAAACATATTGATATGTCTAGCAAACCTCAAAAGGTTCGTTTGAGGCAAAGGGTAAAAAAATCTTAAAGAAGTAGGGCATTTGCGAATTAGGACATAGGACGGATTTAAAATTTTATAAAGCATTTCATAAAACGTGTCATTTTTGTCATAAAGTACCTATGACAGCTTGGGTGTTGTTGCCTGCTTGTGACGACAATACTTAAGATCAGGTCAAAAAGCTTGAAAACTCGCTGACTAATTGTTGTCATCCATGTTACTAAGAAAAAACAAAGATATCACATATTTTCTTATCATAACAGTAAATGTGTGGCAAGCCATCCCACTGAAGTTTGGGAGAAACAGCGCAGGAACTGAAATGATGGTTTACTATAAAACATGAAGTGCAATGATAGGGTCGACAAATGTTTAGCATTTTGCATCACAGTTTTTTTTTCAAAGGTAAGCTGGGGTTAGGCAGACCCCTACCAGTTATACAACTATACCATTGGGTTTTGAACCTGCAACGTCCCAACACAAGGTGACGTGCACTAGTTGCTCCTACCAGACAGGCGGAGACCCCGTTGGTGACTTTGCACCACAGCTAACCAATGTAAATGATGATACAGCACAGGTATAAAGGTTAACTTAATATGGTCTTGCTCCTCTATTTGTTTATTGTTTACTTTGGTGAATAACAACCCAGTACCTATCTGATGGAAAGATAAGTCCGTTGATTAGGTTGCACAAAAGAGTCAATCTTTAAATTCAGCAATACCAAGGAGGGGGGCTTAACCCTCCTGCGTGGTTGTCAAAATCCAAACCAGAAAAAAATACGTTTTTTTAAAAACCACACATCTACAAGAATGAAGGAACAAAACCGCATTTTTCCTCAAGTGGTGGTGGTGTGTGTGTGTGTGTGTGTGTGTGTGTGTGTGTGTGTGTAACAAAAAGGATGAAAGATAATAAGCTACAGTTAACTGCTGTGTAACAAAAAGGATGAAAGATAATAAGCTAAGTTTTGCTCCGTTGATTCAAAACTTCTACAAGATGGTGTGCTAACCTTGAATAACTGAACCACACGCTATGCCTACACAATCCCCTCAGCTTAAGAAGGGGTATCTGTTTTCAGAAGCAAATAGCCAAATCCCTCCACCCCTCTCAAATCAAACAAATAAAAGCAGAACCATCAGCAGAATGGCCATGAACACACCAGGAAAAATAAAGATCTCAAACGCTGACGGCATTCTCTTTGACAGAGGTGCTCATTTCACCAATCCATTCCAACGTGAAACCCTCTTTACCTGGTAGGCTGCTCAAATTCCTGATTTGATTTCACACACTGTACTGAAAGGGTTGTGGTGGCTGAGGCTCCTCATCAACAGACATGGCGGAAACAGGTCCCTGTGGAACCGCAGAACCAGCCACAGTGGAAGCTACAGAAGATGGTGCATCGGTCAACGAAAGTACCTCTGGTTCGGTTGGCCTTGTGTCTCTCAAGAGCACAAACCCAGAGGGGGATAATTTCACAGGTACATATCGGCTTTCCTCAAGGAACTTAATGTACTTCTCCTGAGCAGGCACCACACGAGCTGGGTTTGTCAGAATTTCAAAAGACGGCTCTGCCTCTCCCTTCTTTTCCAAAGCACTGTCCACCTGAGAGAAGTTCCAAATTTCAGATAAAAAAAAGTGAAGGGAACAGCAGTAAAACAAATACTAGTGATAAAGTCACACAACATAATAGACAGTCCAGTTTTGAGCACCCAAAGGGATTTGAAGATTTTCCTTTTATCCATGTTCGACAATGACCACTAACAGAAGCTCTGTAAAGGCTTACCTGCATAGAATCACCATCCTTTTCAGTTGCTTTGGCACCTTTCCCAGAACTTGAAGTAGTGTTCGATGATGATCCATCTTCAGCAGCTAATTTCTCCATTGCAGCCTTCTGATCAGCCTCTTTCTTAGCTCGGGCTTTAGCCTTTGCAGATGTCGATAAAACGGCTGTAGGCAGCTTAACGGTGGATGTTGCAGAAGGTGGACTTGTGGGCCGAGGATACTCAAATAATGAAGGTTTGGCATGTGATAAAAACTCAAACCTTGGGACTTTGAGATCATAGTTTAACCCGATCAAAGCAGTGGGTGAAAATGAAAGGCTGATGAAATATATTAGAGGGTACCAATACCAGAATTGGCTGAATACAGCAAGCCCAACAACTGCAGTAACTTTATCATGCTTGGTCTTGGAAAGCAGCCTGATGGTCACATTCCTTCCACCTGCATCAAGGATACCAGAAGCTAAAATTGCACCCATCTTGCTCATGGTGTCCTCATGCTTGTCAAGAATTATTTTCTCCAATTGTCGCCTGCATAACCAACAATGTCGTGAAAGGTGAGGCAAGTTTGCTGGAAGAGGAATGGCACTGGGACAGAAAATACCTAAAAGTGCCAACACGAGGGTCACAAGCTTCATTGGTCTGAACCATGACCATAGCCATTGCAATAAGAGCACCCTGGCGGACAAAATCTACTACATCTGAAGTAAGAGGCTCAAGCAAAGAAATGGCTTCACTTAAACCTGTACCAGCACAAGAAATGCCCACTGCCAGAGCAGCACCATATCTAACATGTGGATTATAGGACTCCGAGAGAAGGGAAACAATACGTGGAGTCTGCACAGATAGCACAAAGATTGAGAGCTTAGCTAGTATTATCTAAATGATAGCTGCACAGAAATAAGAAATGCAAACAAGAAATACAAAATCTTAGAACCGACTTAAGGGCAAAAATTGTAATAAAAACATCAGACGGGGAGAAAAAAGACAAACTTTAGAATTTAGATTATAAAATAGTCAAGGTGTTTCTTCCAGATTCCATGTTGTAGAGAACCTAAAATGGCAATTACTCAAATAGAAAAAAATGATACAAATTAGAATTGGTCGAGAAATAACCTGCTCTGGTTCAGAGTATAGCACAAAACCAAGTGCTAGAACTGCAGTTCTCCTTACATCATCACTGACATCGGATACTGCAAAATGGAGTAGCTGACGGATGGCTTTGTTGTTTGCAGTTCCTCTATATGCCAATGCTAGTGCATACATGCCTCCATATCGCAGGATTGGATCTTGATCCCTTGTCAGTTGCTCAATAAGAGTGTCTGCTTCCTCTTCCCTTCCATATACTGTAAGTGCAATACCAAGTGCCAAGCCCCTGGATGAAAAGATTCCAAACATACCAGTCATAATCAAGTTTTTCAGATATCATATGAAGATAAAAATCTAAATAAAACCTGAGATTCATATAAACCTGATGATTTTTTCATGTTGTGTTTCATGTGCATATGCAAGCATCTCTCCTGCCTTCTCAGTGGCAGTTCCAACCATGAGCAAACCCATACTAATACCAGCAGCTTCACCTGCCACAGCACTATCTGTATAAAGCACATTTTTGACATCATCATATATTTCTTCATCTGCTGTTCCTAGTGCTGCCAAACCAAGACCCAGGCAGGCACCATGTTGGATAATCTGCAGAAACCATAATGATATTCAGATCAGCACGATGCATAATTTCAAGAATTAACCCTCAAAAGTACCATGATTGGAAAGAGCTCACCTCAACATCAGTATTGTGCATGCTATCACGAAGAAATTTCTTGATGCCCTCACCATGGTTGGCATGAATTAGACCTAAAGCATATAGAGCACCACCTTCTGAATAAGGGCTACCCCCACCAGCAGCACCACTTTGTGGCAGGTAAGGTGCCATTAGAGACCTGCCTTGCTGAAGGTGACCCCTGTGAATAACACCAAGTCCGGCAGTAGCACTAAACTTTGCCCAGTTTGTAGCTCTACTAAGCCAGTCCTGCCAGAAAACAGATGTGAACATCTTTTTTCGGACTATACATATCTTCTGTGGTTAAAAAACTATAACATGTTAAATTTAGTAAAAAGGTGATAGGACAAAAGACAAAGAAATGCCATTTACCAAATTTTCCCTAAGGAAGGTATCCACAGTCGTTCCTGCATGCATGATTGCATTGGCATATATGGTTGCACTGTGGCAGACACTATTCCTCATCTCCACTGACTGTTTTATAGTTTTCAAAATAAGAAGATCCGACCTATATCAGTGCAAGCAGCAAAGTCAGTAAAGATAATAATGGCATCAGGTGAAATATGTTGCTATGATTCAAAGGCAAAATAACCCACACATTGTAGCTAAAGATCAATGAACCTGTTATGACTGTATAAGAACTGCAATGTCAACTGGATGGAAGTTTCGCCAGATAGGATCCCCTTTATCTTTGTCAACCTCTCCGCATACACAACCTCCACTGGATCCATTTCATGCAGGTCACCATTGGGAGCAAGGGATCGATCAGTCATTTGAGCATCTTCACCCGTGTTTGTAACAGCATCTGGTCCTGAAGTATTTTCATTTTGAGAATCAGCCCCACTAGAACCGTTTTGTACTGCATCTGATGATTGTTCAGGGGTGATCTGGTTTGACGGTCGTGACTCAGGATCAGGGAGGCGGTTCCTAACATTCAGAAGAAACGCCTGATGCTCATTATCCACGAGATCAAAGGCTATCTGAAATGCCAGCAAAGCATCATCCTGCAAAAACAGCACTTGGTTAACAAAAGCATGTTTTGACAATAAATGGTGAAGGGACAGCACATGCCTTGTTGCTGGATCGTAACAATTTAACCAGTAAATTGGCAACAGCTTCAGGTTCATCCAGAAACATGAGGCACTGACAAATGCTCAAGTGATCTGGTGAAGGTAGTTGTTGATATATTTGCACAAGAAGGCGCAGAACCTGGGTTAAAAACCAAGACAAGGAAAAAAGATCTCAATATGTTTCAATTGCATTACAATTCCCAACGTAGATAATATCAATCTAATGCATATAACAAATACATCAACATCCAAAGGAAAACCAGTGACTAACACGACAATTTTAAAAAATAAATATTTGAATCTTGAATCTGGCACCAGATCTAATTGAATTGTGTGGCAGCATCCACATATAGTGAAAATAATATCCTTGAGACAAAAGGAATTGTAGTGCACAAACTCCAGATTTAACAACACCAAAGAAACTTACTGACAATCCATGAACATAAGACCATCCATTCAATCAACATGAGGACAATTGTGAATTGCTGACTTATTAGCTCACACTAAGCATAAATTATTACTGAAGATAAAATGCTCGGGGAAAGCAAGCACGATCTTGTTAGTGTGATTGAATCCCACAGTCCTAATGCAAACAATATGCTTAAATATAAAGTGATAAACTGATTCGGTAGTGAGAAATTGGCAAAACTTCATATATTGAACATTAAATGCCCCAAACTAGTTGTCAATTGGTACAGTGAATTACTCAAAGAAGGTTGTAGATGCATACTCGACATAGCCATATAAGTAGGTGTCATCAAAATTTAAATAAAGAAAGCATCCAAAAGATACAAGTTTATATTAAATTGTGCATCCCTAGGCACAAATATATTTGGTTCTGAAGAGATCCTATCTATTCAGACGGTTTCATCTTAATTCAGTGAAAAAGGAAATTAGGAACCACATGTTTGGTCCCGATACATTCCATAGCACACTTACATGTAGGAAAATCCAGATTCAAATCAAATATGCTATCCAGTATCGAAATTTGATTTACCTCAACCCCTTAAATAAATTATTCCAAGTCTTAAAACCATGACATAAAAAATAAATCCAATTTAAGGTCATGATCAATAAACAGCCTTTAGCTTGGTATAACCATCTAAGACAAAATACCATCCAATTCAGTATGGATGTACCAGGTCCTGCCAATATTTGTGAAAATTTTGCATTTGATGAAAAGGATAACCAAATTTACACTGTATTTCCATTGAGAAACAAGCATATAGGCGGTTGTGAATAGATGTATTGGTGGCCCCAACCCAGCCTGTTATTATCTTTCTGTCATGTATTGTTAAAGAGATGAACCACTTTCTCATGGTACAAAATGAATGTGAGATCGAGGTACCTACCTACTATCCATGATAAAAACCAACAAGCAAATGGATTGGTTAAAGTCTAAATTATCCATTTTTGACATGTGAAATCAGAATCATATTTGCCAACAACAGGTTGAAGTTTATGGGTGGCTCTATCATCTAAGTGAAACACCTACTAACATGTTGAAGCATTTATCTTCTTGAGAACATAGACCAAGAGGATTAGATAAATGCCATACCTCACGCCGATATTCTCTTCTATTAACATATGAATGAGAGGCATTAATACAGTACGCAAGTGCCCCTTGAATGTTGTCACTATGAGTGATTGCTTCCTCCAATTTATCCAATCGTCTACATTCAATAGCCATTCCCATTGCTTGCTGAAATTTTCCATCCAGGATACACCTGAATCATGAATTATATAAGATCAGAGGTGCAAACAATGAAAGTATGCTAGAAACAAAAAACTATTAAAATCACATACTTGTCTAGAAGCCTTTCAACAATGGCCTTCAATCTTGGATCCACCTTTGTTGCTTCCTCACTCAACTCAGCTGCTTTCATATGAAGACTTGCATACTCATCTAAAGCTTTTGCTGGACAGAGAAGTAAACAGAGTTCAAAAAATCATAACATTCAGACAAAAACCCCAAGGTCATGAAAGTAGATGAATGATCCAAGAGAGATTGCTCTCCATACCAAGAATTGTGTGAACATAGTCAGAATCTTCAGAAACATCAAATAGAGGTCCAGCACCTAAGGCATAGGATAATGAATCATTCAATTCACCAAGATGATAAAAGACCTGCAGGAAATCAAGAATAATCATTAGTTAAACAAGGGACAAAAGGATTTTTAATTGAGAATTGCAACAAAAAAAAATAGTTCAGCATTGCATGCTGATCCGAAAGTTAGAAGAACAGAGTGATCCTTCACCAACTGCAACGTCGTACAGATATTGGTGAAAATGCATTCAAGCATAAAGTTTGTTTGTTCCTGGTTTTTCAT
Organism: Nuphar pumila; assembly: GCF_984573655.1. Classification (NCBI taxonomy): domain Eukaryota; kingdom Viridiplantae; phylum Streptophyta; class Magnoliopsida; order Nymphaeales; family Nymphaeaceae; genus Nuphar; species Nuphar pumila. The sequence goes on from NC_143255.1 coordinate 119,280,590, forward strand.
GGATTATTTAGTGAGCTCATACAGCCACTTTATAAGTGCTGTGAATTCAAGGTCAAGTTGAAAAAAATATTTAGGCACTCTTAACTTCAAGTTCTACAAGAATAACATATACCATTTATTCCATACACATTAAATTAATGAAATACCACAGAAGAAAGTAGCTTACAACCTTTGAAGCTACCAATGCAGCAAGCTGTTTTCGCTCAAATCCTTCATCTTCATATAAACTTTCACTGCATACAAAGTTATACAAGTCATAAACCAGACCATGATTTATAAAACCACATTTGGAAGTGGTAAAATTCTTCCTAGGAAATTGATTACTATGAAAACTATTGGATGCAAGGATATGAAAATTTTCACTATTATATTTCCACATCCCTAGATGGAGGAACTTTTCATATATCCAACTGGTAAAATCATTCAAAAAAGCAAAAGTTTTTCATATGAAATCTTTCTCTTGTTTGAAAGTGCATGGCCCATTTTGTACAGAATTTTCACATTTTTGTCACCACTTCCACACATACCCTCAGATAAAGATGTTTGTTTCATGTGATAGTGATAAAGATTTCACTTCCCAACAATAAGACAGTAAATCCCAAAAATCAGCATGGCACGGTAGATTAACATAGAAAAAATAGCCACAAGTAACAAAGTGACAATCATTATGGGAAATTTTGAAAAAAAGAAGGTACAAACACATGCCCAATCTAACAAACCCAGTGAATTTTACTGAAAAACAAACTATGCTCTAGTGATCTGAATCAGGATCAGACTTAAAAGAATTTAACTTCCCTTTTTTGAGGTCTATCTTGCCAACACGGATGTTAATCTTTATGTTTTCCGTCAGTTCATCACCAAAAATTCCGAAAAGATAAAAGGTAGGTGAACATTCTCTCATCTTCACCAAAAGCACCAGATACCCCCACGGGTAAGAAAACAAAAGAAACATATTACCTAAACCATTAGAATATTTAATCACAATGATGTTTCATAGGAAGATTAAAAGACATCTAATGGAGGAAGAAGATCGATAGAACATATATTTATAAATGAAAGGTCAATCTGCAGTCTTCTCTGGGATATCATTCACATTGACAGAGGAATAAGCATAGATTGGCATAAGAAAATAGAAGCCTCTCTCATTATAATAGTTACAGAATCCTATGGAGTAAAAGATTGGTTTCTTTCTAAGGTAACTCAGTCTTATTATAAATGGCAGCAATAACAACTACTAAAGAGATGATGTTCAAAACACTTTTTACTTACTATGAGAATATATCATATGGTACAATTTTGTATGACATGATACAACTAAGCCTCCTCTTAAAGTTACAATTTCTTGGGGTTGAGCCGTTTCAGATGAAAAACTGAGTCATGTCATAGAATACCATATGATTTTTTACAACACGAAATTAATGGATCTTGCTTGCAAAAAGGCTAGGATTCAATGGTAGCTATACTAATCATTTCAATTACAAGATGAATGGTAGCAATACCATCAAGTTTTGGAATGGTAGATCCGAATTCAGCTAAGCATCACATATAAGATTGAAGGGGATGGAAAAATCTGGATCTTCTGACTAGGAGGTTTGCTGTGAAGGACTATGATGTCCAATGCTTAAATGGAATCCTAAGGACGACAACATGGACAACTAGTCTACTACTGATGCAGAGCAGGATGGACCCGGATCCATACAGCCTGACCCAGGTGGTGGACCGGATTTGCACCATGGGATTGGGGATCGGACCCAAGTAGTGGATCCGATCCAGATTCCCATACCGAGATGCAGAGAAGAGGTCCCTCTGCGTACCTACTCCAGACGAGCACAGAAAGTACACGCCGGGACGCCCCAGATCCAGCAGCACTCAGAAGTTGTCTCGGACCCGAGACCCGGATCCAGTTGAAGCCTTTTAAATACCCTTCCTAGGGTTGCGTACAAGCTATTGAATTCTGGAAAAAGAAAGCTTCTTGCATTTTGGCTGCAGCCGCACGTTCCTTACAAAGTTTTTTTTTCATTTCTTTTGTCTTTGCATTCCGTCTGTTTTACTTCTTTCTATTAATCTTGTTGCTTAGTTATTTACTGATAGCATCATCATATTGTAACCATTGTCACTCCATTAATATATTGTTGCTCGGATCATTGATCCGAGCCTATTTGCTTCAAACAACAATATAGGACTCTCAAAATATTGCACAATCGTGGATTGAAGGGGCGCCCACAGCAGTCACCAATAACACAATGTCGATCCCCTCACTGCTACACTGCTTACAGCATCGGCATCCACGTGTGATCGATAATACTCCCTCTCTCGCTGCATCAAAGTGGTATCTGAGCCCAGGCGTCCTCCTTCGACAGCGGGATGGCTCAAGAGGCGAGGCATTATCCTACCGGTGGAAGAGAGCGGCAGGGAACCGTCGTTGAAGATCCGGTGTTGCGGGTGCTTGACGCAGTAACTCGGATTCAGGAAAATCTACAGTGCATCAGCAAAGAGGTCGCAGGTCTGTCGAGACGCGTGGACGGGATTGACGAATAGCTCGGAGCCATCGAGTGGACCAGGGAAGTGTGTGCGGCCTCCATGCTAAAAATGGGAGCGAAAGTGGGTGACGGTGCGGAAAATCAAGAAGTTGTCGCTGCAGTCGAAGCAGGCCAGTCGATCCCTCATGGCCACACCACCGCCCCGAACCTGGTACTTTCCCTAATGTCGGACTCGATCACGGCTGCTACCCAGCCTCTCGGTGCCTACCGGGCCAAGCACGGGGCTCTGGCCGCGCCTCCCAGCGTTAGCTGGGGTGCACAGGCTTGGCCTCGTGCCCCAGCACCTGTGCCGCAGCCTGGGTTTGGCTCGCCAGGTCCCAGCATGACGTTGGGCCCGACTGCTGGCCCAACCACGTCCGCCCGAGCAGGGACCGACCCAATCCATTGTCCTGGGCCTGCGCGTGGGGGCGTTGTCGTAGGCCCTCCGCGTGCAGGAAGTGGTGGTACCCTGTGGGTGGGTCCGGACCCGAGAGGGTCCAAACCCAACCTTGTGATATCAGGTCCCCGACCCGGGTCCCAAGGAGCAGGTCCGGGCCTTGAACCCATTTACCCGACCTACCCAGTTGGGTCTGGTTCGCAGTTCACCCCGAACCAGATCCAACCTATTAATTTTGATCCCCAATTCAGATCCCCAATCGACCCAAGCCCATATCGGACCCGGACGGAGCTCCAGTTTGAATTTAAGTCGGGTCACAACCAGGCCCATAATCATATGGATCGTGGGTCGAGTTCAAATCAAACCTTTTATCCCCACAACTCGATCCCCGATCTAACCTACCCAAATCTGGGTCCGACGAGTAGTTTAGAAATAGACCTGATCCACATCCAATCGGGCGAATCAACCCAATATTATACCATCCAGACCCAATTCCCGAACCAGAACCAACTCATTAACCCTTCTCCGATCCAAAACCCAATACTGTATCCGACCCAACACCACTATCCTAGCCCGACCAATAACCCAAACCCATATTATCTCATTCCTACCCACCTAGAGCCTGAAACCCGACCAGTCCTTCCACCTATAGCAGGACCTCCTGTCAAAATGGTGCCTTAACGCCGGCCACAGATGGCTCCCGCCCACGGGCAAGCCAGGCTGAGGCAGATTCAGCATGGACCGACGCGACCTGAGCGCCGACCACACGTCGTCGGAGTACATCAGCACCAGCAGCCAGGCGAACAGAACCGTGTTGATGAAGTAGTGTGGGATGATGATACTTTTTGGAACGAGTACCCCGCAGGCATGGTGGAGGGCAGTCAGCAGAGAGCACCAGAGCGCCCCTCCACGTACGGGGTGAAGTTGGAGCTTTCAGAGTTCGCAGGTCAGTTCGATGTGGAGCAGTTCTTCGACTGATCTTATGTCGTACAATTCTTCTTCGACTACCACGATGTCGTTGAGCACCATCGTGTCTCCCTAACCTTTATTCGGTTGAGAGGCCTAGCGCAGACATGGTGGGTTGAGCTGCAAAGGTCGAGGGAGCAACAGGGACTAGAACGCGTACTGACTTGGGAGGAGATGCAACAGTTGATGCAGTCTAAGTTCATGTCGTCAAATCACGCTGAGAGGGCCTACAAGGAGTACCTGACTCTGCGTCAAGGCACCAGTACTGTGGCGGAGTAAATTGTTGAGTTCCATCGTCTTTCCCTACGAGTGCAGATCGAAGAGACCGCCCGCCAGCAGGTCACGAGGTATATTTCTGGTCTCCGTCCTGCTATTTTTTACGACTTCAGTTGTATCACAGTCGAGTCATTAGATCAGGCAAGCAGTTATTCCATGAATGTAGAGGAAAAATTGAAAAGGAGGTAGGAACATAGGACATCCCGTAGTGATCAGTCCAGTCAACCCAAGTTGAGTTTCCCAAGTCCACCCCTAGAGTCGACCTTAGCAAGCCCGATCAGTCCGGACCCGCGTACCACACCAGATCCAAAGGTAAGCCCAGTGAGTCTACCATTCGTTGTTTTAGGTGTCAAGAGTTAGGTCATGTTGCGTCCAAGTGCCCCACTGTGAGCAAGAATACACATCTCGCATAGGGCATTGTTGAGTCAGTGTCCGATAGTGAGAGCGAGGTTGAGTCGCTTGTTGAGGGGGATGACGAGATGAAAGTCGTAGAGTTTGAAGGCAGCATCAAAAATTTGTTAACCATCCATCATGTTTTGACCACATCCCGAGAGTCGGCCCCGAAAAAATGGTTGCGGCATAATATTTTTAGAACCCGGTGCAACTGTGAGGGGCGCGCGTGTGATGTTATCATTGATATCGGGGCGTGCGAGAATATGGTATCTGAGAATGTCGTGTCCACCTTGAACCTAAAAACGAAAAAATTGTCCCAACCTTAGAAGATGGCATGGTTCAAGAAAGGGAACGAGGTACCTATCACCCTGTGTTGCCTAGTTCGATTTTCCATGGGGGAGCATTACCACGATGAAGTGTGGTGCGATGTGGCCCCTATGAGTGCGTGTCACATCCTTTTGGGACGTCCCTGGCAGTTTGACCGTAAGACCATCCATAATGGCCGTAGGAACATGTACACATTTATTTTTAAGGGTCATAAGATAGTTCTTCTTTCCACCAAGGAGACCGGGTTTCCCCGGCTCGCGGGCCTATTTTACCGGTCTTACCTCCTTGAACTGCCCAAAAATTGGAAACTTTCGCCTATATTCAATGTGTTTGATCTATATGCATACTGTGGAGACAAGAAGTCCTCCGAGCCAACTTTTTCCCAACCAGGGGAGAATGATGCAGAGCGAGATGGACCCGGATCCATACAGCCTGACCCAGGTGGTGGACCGGATTTGCACCATGGGATTGGGGATCGGACCCAAGTAGTGGATCCGATCCAGATTCCCGTACCGAGACACGGAGAAGAGGACACTCTGCGTACCTACTCCAGACGAGCACAGAAAGTACAGGCCGAGATGCCCCAGATTCAGCAGCACTCAGAAGTTGTCTCGGACCCGAGACTCGGATCCAGTTGAAGCCTTTTAAATACCCCTCCTAGGGTTGCGTACAAGCTATTGAATTCTGGAAAACGAAAGCTTCTTGCATTTTGGCTGCAGCCGCACGTTCCTTACAAAGTTTTTTTTTCCATTTCTTCTGTCTTTGCATTCCGTCTGTTTTACTTCTTTCTGTTAATCTTGTTGCTTAGTTATTTACTGATAGCATCATCATATTGTAACCATTGTCACTCCATTAATATATTTTTGCTCGGATCATTGATCCGAGCCTATTTGCTTCAAACAACAATATCGGACTCTCAAAATATTGCACAGCCGTGCATTGAAGGGGTGTCCACAGCAGTCACCAATAACACAGTGCTGATCCCCTCACTGCTACACTGCTTACAGCGTCAGCATCCATGCGTGATCAATAATACTCCCCCTCTCGCTGCATCAACTACCCTGTTATTATTACTAGGGAGCACCATGATTAGCATAGACAGAAAGTTCGATGCTTTCTTAGAAATTACTATATTTGCCTCACTGATAAGATGTGATCCATTTTCTCACATATTGTATTTAAGATGCTAGTCTAACTTTCACAAAAGGTGTTAGGATGACCATGGGCAAATGACAGACAAGAGACGTAATAAGGGGAAAAAATTGAAAAGTATGTTTCACAGTTTCAATAAGTCAACAATGTTGTTTAGTCTGGACAGTAGTGTGATGAAAGGTGCATCTTTCTGCCTTGTAATGTGCTAGGGTAGAACTCTTATCTGAAGTCACCCATTCAGGCCACGCTTTTCTTTCCCAGCTGCAGGTGGGAACTAGTCCTAATCTCAATGGAAGCCTCAAGGGGAGATGGATAGAGTCTAGTGTGGCTGCTTCACTTTCCACTACTGTTATTCCATTTCCAACAGTGATGTCTCAAAGACTCAAACTCACTTGTTGCTTTTTTACCATGTATGCATGTCTATGTTTTTGTGTGCATGTTTGGATGATTCATCTCATTTTCTATGATGTCTAGATAAAAGAAATATATCCACGCTGGATCATTGTGGGGGGTGGGGAAAGGAATAAAGGGGGGAATAGAAAGATGATGAAATACATAAACAGTGGCATCTGATTTCTATAAGTGGAAAATTAAGAAACAGTAAATAAGCTGACATACACTTAAGGAATAAGAAACTTCGGTTATGCTCATGTAAAGATTGTTCATACACGAGCATAGTGCTAGAGCTCGAAAAGTACAGGAACCAAACGCCAGCAAAACAAGGATTGCATTCTTCACCCTAAGGTTCTGATTCAAATTATACACCTTATCCTTAAGTGATTGTTCTGTAAATTTCTAAGAAAAGAATTTACCACGCCAAAAGTTCAATCCAATCTGAATTTAAGCATGTGTACTCCAGCAGAGCTCAAAATCTGCACCCTAGTGGTGCCCAACCTCATAAACCTATTATACCGCTTCTTTTGCACCATTCTTGTACAAGAGGTATACAGGCGCAACAGTGAACAGCTTGCCACATCAATAAAGGAATGGTTTCCCAAAATTCCCACAAAACAAATGAACCGATTCTTATTGTACTCAAATAAAAAAAGCTTAAAGCAGCAAATTTGACCCATATTCTCCACGGAGAAAACCATCATAGCGTCTCTCTGGAATTACGGCTAGAATGACAATGCCTCCACCCAAAACCCCCCCTTAAAAACATAACTATAGTGAAAAGGGAGAACCATAACCCTCAACGAGAAACGTCCTTTGTTCTTCATGATCCCATGCCCATGCTGCTAAACCACCCAATCCAAAGGAAAAAAACCCTCTCGCAACAAACTGAACTCTACGAAACCGCCGCACTCAAACAGACGAATCCCTCATCCCACCCAATCCACCAATATCCATCTCCAAAATCTTCTCTTTCCACACAAACATCAATCAGGATCTATCAAGAAACCTACCAACCCCCACAGATTTCCACTAGAAAACCACAAAATAACGAAATTGCAAAAGATATACATATATAGAGAGGGGGGGAGGACAACAAAACCCTGAACATACAACAGCATAGAGAAGAACGCATCCAGCGAAACCACGTACCGCAAGCGCAACAATAGACAGAAGAAAACCCTAATTCAATCCGACAGGAAAAAAACACTCAAACCAACAGCGCAAAACCCTAACCCTAATTAGCAAAATCCGCTCCCAGAATTCACCACGGAGAAACCGAGAAAGCGCAAACAAACGCGTCCGCACGAACGCTACGACGAGGATCGAAACTAGAAAAGGGGAAAAAACTCACATTGTGGAGACGCTCGTGGAGATCTCGGGCCAGAAGTTGTCGACGAGGGCGTTGAGGTTGGTGAGGGCGTGGAGCTTCAGCACGGGGTGCGTCTCGTTGAGCATCGCCAGCAGGCCGCTCGCCGAACTCACGACAGCCGCCATTGACGCCGAGGACGAAGAAGAAGAAGCAAAACCCTAAAGAGAGAGAGAGAGAGAGAGACAATCGGCCAATGGATCACAGAGAGCCCCTCGTCTCCCTTCTTTTCCCCTTTTTCTCTGTGCAGAAAGAGGAGAGAAAGAAGCGGAGGAGGGGAGTTGGGTGGAAATAGTGGCGCAGGAAAATTGGGAGTGAGGAATCCTGTTTCTTGCGGATCGAGCAAACAACTCAGACCCAGAGTGAGACGCAATAGCAAGCACCAGCTTGAGGTCTGGGAGATGAAATTACGCAATTATTCCTGTTCCGTTATTCATATGACCGAACTCGTCTGTTGCGTCCGATACGAATCGGTTGTTGTTGGTACAATGTACCGGATTCGGGAGAGTGAGAAGTTGGTGAACATTGTGGGTTGCAACATGTCAGTTTGGGTCGAGTGGAACTGTAACCCGGTCAAGGAGTGATGCAAATAGGGCTGTCAATCGGCCGGGTTTGTACCTGGTACCCGACCCGACCTGCTACCAAATTCCTGGGTATGGGCATGAAAAGTGCCGACCAAAATAATATTCAGGTTGACCAGAACCATACCCAAGCACTATGCAGGCCGGGTTTGGGTTATGATTTTTTGTCGTGTACCCGATCTGGACCAGCTTTTTTGTTGAGTATCTAACCTGGTTGGAGTGATTTATATGTATTTTTAGTAATAAAATTCTAAAATTAACCGGGTTCAGGTCTGGGATTCCATTTTCATGACCTAAAAAAACTGAACCCGGCCATTTGTTATATGAGTGGGTTTGGGTATGCCCTGATCGGTGGGGTACCCGGACCCGTTGACAGCCTTAGATGCAAATGTTCTACATTTAACACGTTTTTTATGTTTTTTTTATTTTTTATTAATTCCCATCCCGTCCCGTCTCAAAATCCTGCCCCCGATCCCCACATGAGTTTTGATTTTAACCTCCATCCCGTTTCATGTCCTCCATCACTAGTCCAAAGAGGGTGAGGCGGGGCGGGACCCCGATCCCCCACGTCCACTGCCATCCCGATCAGTGTTCACTATAGATTTTTCTTTTATTCAAAAATATCAGTATATATAAATTTAAAAAATATATGAAAAATATATAAATAACAATAATAACATTAAACTTTTAAAAAGTTATATACATAATATTAATAATGTGAGTATCACGATAAAAACATGATATTTTGCAAACATCCCATTTTTTCCAGAATTATGTGTTTTTTTAGAATATCGTGATAAAATCACGAGATTTTCAAAAAAAAAAATAGCTAATACTTATGACTATGGACAGAACCCACCTCGGGCTTGTTAGTAATAATGTAAAACGTAAACATTATTCTAATGTTTTAGATCAGAAGCAGGTTGGACCGAAAATATAATTCGCAGACCAATGGACGATGTATTTGGGTTTAAGAAAATGAAGATCGGATATGGTCTTCATTATGTCTGACCCGATGGGCACCCGAATCCAACCTTAAAAGATTAAAATCTACATAGACAGGTTGGATTCAGCTCTGACCTAACCCAGATCCAACCTGTTGACAACCCTAATCCAGCATTTATTTTTGTTGGTGAATTCTAAAGTTACTCCTACAAATAGAAAATAAGCATGGACATCAGACCAGTTGGGATGGATCGGGTTTGGGCTGCATTGGCAGCCCAAAACTCAATAAAACCTTGGGTTTTGCCCGACCCAAATAGCAAAATTGCTCCAGGCACATATATGAGCAAGATATGCATCTTCCCAATAGGACCTAGGAATGCAAACAAACCGGATCCAGTATGGATATTGTGTGGTTTTTTTGGCTTTCCAACCCAATCTATATAGGACCTTTGTACGTATTTAGTTGGTTCAGATCCAAACCATTTGCATCTAGAGCCTAGCCCAACTTGACCTAAGCCCAACCTGGTTAACCATATACTCCTATTTTGGGTCCAAGCTTGATAAGACCAGGCCCAACCACCACATAATAAGAGATGGGACCGACGGTTGATGGAGCAAGCCTTTTTGGTGGCCTGTTTTTTATGACGATAAACCCTCACCGAATAGAGGGAAAACACCAGGTGGGGCCCCACAACCATCATGCCTTACGTGACCCACCTTAGCCGGGTTGATGCAGGGAAGAAGCTGGATGTGAGTCGGGTCTACAGGATCCATTTGGATCTATTTTTGCAGTTTGGAATTTTCATTTGGATTTTTAGCTTATATTTGGATATTAAGTTTATGCATGTGATTCATATTCGATTAAAATTTTAATTAAATTTGGGAAACGTATTTTAATTATGGAACTTATGAGAAATAGGAAGTTCATCAGGATTAGAAACACTCGTCAGTGGTTTCCTTACTGGGCTGATTGAATTCAAATATATGAATTATGAGTTTTTTTTTAAATTTATAACCTGAAGAAGCCGCACACACGGCACGAAGACCTGGTTGCACTAGCTCAGACTGTCGTATCTACTGTCATCATGTTGACAGCATAAAACTCCGAGGCTATGGCCCCTGTCCCGAGCAAGGTTGCTAAATGCGATGAGGCGAAGCGAGGCATTGAGCATGCGCTTGGCCTCTGAGGTGTACGCCTCAGGAAGACCTGGTTGCACTAGCTCAGCCTGTCGTATCTACTGTCATCATGCTGACAGCATAAAACTCCGAGGCTATGGCCCCTGTCCCGAGCAAGGTTGTTAAATGCGATGAGGCGAAGCGAGGCGTTGAGCATGCGCTTCGCCTCTGAGGCGTACGCCTCAGGTACTGAGGTGTACGCCTCTCACAACTGGTATGGAAGTGAAGCGGTGGGAGCAGTTGGTCGGCAAGTGGCGGTGGATCCACCGGCACTTGGGGTTAGCATAGCCGACTAATCGGGCGGAGGAGGAAGACTTGGGGATGAAGGAGGGGGTTCTGGAGGTTGATGAGGGCCAGTTTGCGCATCATAGCACACCTCGGTACCTTGAGCGTGCGCCTCGCCTCTGAGGCATACGCTTCAGGTACTGAGGTGTACGCCTCTCACAACACTGGTCCCGAGAGCCTATGCTACACATTGGCTTGTAGAAGAGGGGTGATGCCTATGTGAATCGAACCTTGACTGCCCATCTAGCAGCTAAGGCTCCACCCCACAAAGCCAATCCCCCTTGGAGCAGATGAATTATGAGCTAATTTTTAGTTAGTTTCATTTATTTCCAGCTTCCTCTTGATAATTATGTTTAATAGTTGGTCTTGGTACGTGATCTGATCTGCAGGTTTCGATGATGACCTTCCTGATCTATGTCACAAATAATTTTTGTAGGTTACAAAAGGGTTATCACTTGTATAATCCAATAACCAAGAGGTTAATCATCCGGTGGGATGCGGTTTTTGATGAATTAAATTTCTGGGATTAGAAAGTGACACAAAATCAACATCTATCCATTCTAGAGAGTGAAATGTGTCCAATGCGTGAAATACGTTCAATGCAACTTGAAGAAGAAAGTATGGCTTCTCACTCATTCCCTACATCTAGTAGGGCATTTAGGACTTCACCTATGGATGTGATAACTCATGACAACAATGAACTTGGTCTAACATATGATACAAACACTCCACCAAGGAAGGTGCGGTCCTTGCAAGAAATTTATGAGCTTTGTACTTTTGCCGTTATGGTTGCAGAACCCATGACCTATGAAGAGGCTAGTGAACAAATTGAATGGAAAGAAGCTATGATGGATGAAATGACTGCCATTAAAAAAACAATACATGGGAACTTGTAGACTTGCCAGTGCAAAAGTCTCCCATTGGTGTAAAATGGATTTACAAGGTGAAATACAATGCTGACTAAAGTGTTCAAAAGTACAAGGCATGGCTTGTTGTCAAAGGATATGCACAACAACATGGTATAGATTTTCTTGAAACTTTCTCTCCTGTTGCTAGATTTGAAACTATCTAAATTATTTTGGCACTAGCAACTCAAATGAAATGACAAGTTTTTCAATTTGATGTAAAATCTGCATTCCTAAATGTTTTTTTAGAAGATGTTTATATTCACCAACCACAGATATTTCTTATTGCTGGGAAAGAGGAGAAAATATACAAGCTTAAAAAGGCTCTTTATGGCCTTAAACAAGCTCCTCAAGCTTGGTATGAAAGACTCAACTCATATTTGACAACAAGTGGCTTCCGCAAGAGTGAAAATGAGCCAACCTTATATGCAAAGGAGAAAGATAATGATATTCTCATAGCATGTGTTTATATGGATGACATCATCTACACATGATCTTTTGGTGCTCTTATCAAAGAATTTGAAGAAAGTATGATGCATGAATTTGATATGACTGATTTGGGATTATTACACTATTTTCTTGGTCTTCAAGTTCAACAGGCATACGATGGTATTTTCATTTTTCAAGGAAAATATGCATTAGATATGCTTGAAAAATTTAATATGTTGAATTGTAAGACCTCCTCTATACCTATGAATGTTAATGAAAAGTTGACAATGAATGATGACACTACTAAAGTTGATGATAAATTGTGCAGAAACATAGTTGGGAGATTGATGTATTTGACACAAACACGTCCAGATATTGTTTTCCCTGTTAGCTTGATTTCTTGATGTACCATGTGGCTTTACAGGTACACTTAAGCAATGTATCATGTGTTTCATGGGTTGATTATGATGAATTGAATGATGCGTACTAAAAACATGTGTTATGTGTTGAACTCATGATGTCCATGAATGATTAAAACATATCACAAATAGGATTGTAATATGTTTGAAACCATGAGATGCATGAATGATTGAAGCATACCATATATAAGATTGTGATATATTCAAAGTATGTTATGAATGTCATGTGTGATGTGTATGATTTCTTTTATATGTTGGTACATGCTATGAATAATATGTTTGAGAACATGAAACATGCTTAGCATAAATAATTGTAGGAGATGCCTTGCAGGTACATGCTATGTGTGATATGAGCATGTTGTTGAAATGATTTTTTTACATGCCTAAAATAATAAAATTATATGGTGCATGTTTGTGGATAAGGCATGAATGCTCAATGAATGTGGTTATCTATGCATGAATGAATAACATAGTGTATTGTGAGACAATTTGGTCTATGGGAGATGACTAAGAGAGTCAGGGCTTCTGTGATAATTGTGAATGATGACCTATAGTTTAATAATAATGATAGCCTAATTGGAGTGGTGGTACTTTTCTAAAAATGAGAGTTGTACCTGTAAACCACTAAGGTTTGATCGGTATCCTCGCAAGGAGTTATTTTGAAGGTCGGCCTGAGTATGGTTGGTATATTTTGAGAAGTTGTTTTGACAACCTACATAGGGTTCAGTTGGTATATTTTTGAGAGTTGTTTTTGACGACTAACCCAATCCACTTAGAGAGGTGGGTGGTACAAGCCTCGTGGGACTGTATTGTTTTAGAGAGTTAGATGCGCCTTTTTCCCAATCCCATGTAGGTTAGGGGACTGGACTATCATTGTATATTTGTTGGTAGTGTTGTTATCTTTGCAGAGTATAGGTATGTATACTGATCTGTTTATCGTCGATGATGTATCTAGGTTCGGCCATGAAAGGATACAACAACTATAAATTCTTCTCTTAGACAAGGGTATGTTATCACCTTGTGTTGAATGCAGGGGACTTTACCCAGTAGGCTTTTTGAACAAAATAAAATACATAGAATAATGAACATCCTGAATGGTTGTATTGGGTGTGAACACCCACATTACCTAATGAGTTTTTGTTTTTAATCAAGATAAATGATGCATTAGATATTTAGAAACACTTTTGCCATATGCATGATTAGTATAATATAGCCATGTGGTTCTCTTATATTTTTAAATGTCATTGCATATAAACATGCAAATCAAAGCAATATATTGAATTGGTCACGTAATTGACCTATTTATTTTGCCAAGGATATGACTAATTGCATTGATATGCATGTGCATGTAAAGCATGATGGAATGGTCAAGTGAGTGATATGATGAATTATGTCAGTGATGTGGCTGAAATGTATTGAGATACATGTGCATGTGATTTACATTGTGTTGGTCATTAGATTGACCTATTTTCTCAATTATGTAAATGAATGAATGGTGTTGGTCATGAGATTGACCTATTTTCTCAATTATGTAAATGAATGAATGTATATGAATGATGCTTTGACTTGTATGTCTTGAGTGCATATGAAATATGCTTAATGATGTATGTTAAAGTTGTTTATGCTGAAATATACCTATGTGGAATGACATACTAGTGATAGAATGCCTATTGTGTGTATGAAGCATGAATGCTTAAATGAATGAATTGTGAAATATTTTTTCCTTGACCATCACTTGTTGAATGATGAATGATGCATCATGTTATTACTTGTAAATGCTTGATATATTTTCTTCAAGTTTAGTATTAGTATTTCTTACTGGGCAAGTTGAATCTAATGGCCAACAATATTTAGCATTCTTGATCATTGACATGATGTATTGGTCGAGTTGCATCATTGAGGGCTTCATTGTTAACCATTATGATTCTTTGAGAACCTTAGTTTTTGTTTTCTGTTTTTAAAATGACTTATAAAGACTGATAAACTTTGATATTTTGGAATGATAGAACATGATGAATGTTAGCTCTTTGATTATGTATATAGTTTGAAAATCATCTCATATGATTACATTTCTTTGTTGTCCTTCTCTGACTCTACTCATGGTCTTAACCATTTTGAGAAAATTCATTTTCACATTAAAGACTTAACTTTAGTTACGACTTCTCTTATATAATAAAATTCAATTAGTTTTTTTGTTTATGGGTGGTTTCTTATTGGACTTAATGCTAATAGCATAATAATACTCCTGTGCTTACACTCATGCGGTTACATTTTATTTATATAACAATACGACAAAAAATTTTTAGAAATTCTTAAAAACATGAAAGTTTTAAAGGTTGGATTTTGGGGTGCGTTACACAATGTCGGGTCTACTATAAGCATGTGTAGTGCATGCTCCATGGTCTATGCCAGGTCCTTGAGTGATTTCTTTATTGACACCATGAGTAGGTTTATTTCTTGAAAGCCTTGGATTCAAGAGACCGTACCGTGGGAAAAAGGAATAAGATACACTACATCATTTCAACTCACTTAGGCTTATACCCCTAAACTATTTTGTGAGACATTAAAGGCAATGCATCAAAAAATTTGAGGTTGTTTTTTTTAGTATCCAAATTGACACAACTTATATAAGTATTTAGATAAGCTCGTTCTGCAACTAAAACTAGTAAAACCATGATAAAATCTTGTACAAATCATAGGTGCATGCAATAACATAATAATAATTCATGAAAATAACTAAGGTCATATTTTAATATTCATGAATTTCATCAAAAGTTATGAAAGGCCATATAAAATATCCAACATGCCCTCTACAAACTCGTCATAAAAAAATAAACCCTCTACATAATGGAGAGAGATGAGGAGAAAAATGATATGATTGGAAATAGTGAAGGTGGTAAGCACGGAAATGGTAATGACAAGAACAATGGTGTAAATGGGGAATTGGGTGGTAGGTATTTTAGTGAAAGGATGGAGAAAATAGAACTTGTGATACTCCTATCTTTGAGAATTGTTCCAAGATTTTGGATCAACATGATCAAGCAAGTAGAAATTATATCTTTCACCACCAAGGGCGTAGCTAGGGGGGCAGGACTGGGCTGTAGCCCAGTCCTGCCTCCCGAAACAGTTAATTTTTTTTTTTAAAATCCCAGCCCTGACTGCAGCAAATAGTTTGATTTGTCCATATGAAATAGATTTTTATTAATAATTGTAGCCATTTTTTATTTTATCTAAAAAAAAAAAAATTCGGGGCGCTGCCCCCGAACCCCCAACTATCGCATAAATAAATTTTTTTCCTACACCCCTGATTGCCCCCCCCCCCCCCCCTCACATGAATCCTAGCTACGCCCCTGTTCACCACCACCGCCACCCCCCCTCCCCCCGTTGGTATATCTTTCATTTTTCAAATATTTTTATTTTATTTTGCTAATGCTACACAAACAAGTAGAAATTTTACATTTAGGGCATGTTTAGAAGCAAGAAAAACTCTCGTAGGAAAAGAAAATTTTGTGTATGAAAAGTTTTGATATGATATTTTTTAAAAAATAATTTTTTTTTCACTTGTTTGGGTAGCATGAGAAAAATAAAACAAAAAATCAATAAAGAGAGGAGGATCGTGTTGGTGGAGCTTCTCTAAAACAGTTTTTCGGGTGGTGGGTGATGGTGAAAAACATCATGAGATAGTGGTGGTGGAGCTTCTTGATGCCATTTTTTGGGAGGTGGGTGGCGATGAATGGTGGAGAGGGTTGTAAGAGTGGGTGGTGGTGAGATGAATGATGGTAGTTGAGTTTCTCTGACATGGTTTTTGGGAGATGGTTTCTCTAACATGGTTTAGTGGTGAGATGGATGTTGAAAAATCATAGTGGGGAGGGTAATTTTTTGAAAGATGGGTGGTGAGACAGTTTGGGTATTTTTTTTTGGTAGAAAACATTATTTTACTCTTTTGGAGGAATGTTTCTTATAAAAAAAGATACTTTTTAATAAAGGTCTCTCGTTTTGGAATGGTTGAAAGTTATACGGTTTTACCAACGTGGCTTCGATTGTGGGTAGGAGCTGTTGGTTCACGTTACCATGTGTTGAGACGTTGCAAGTTAAAAACCCAATGGTATGTTGTGTAACTGCTTAAGCCCAGCTTGGCTATAAAAAAATATAAGGTTTTTCTACTTTGTCACTTTTTCTACAACTTTCTCACTTTCAAGGTATCTAGAAAAATTATTATATCAAAACTTTTTTATAACCAAAAATTTATTTTCTTATAAAAAAATTTCTTGCTTTCAAACCGGCTTCCTTTGCATAACGAGATGGCTTATTAGGGTTTTGAGTCATCCACTTCCGCTAGGGTTTTGTCACCCCACCTCCTCTCCTTCGTAGCCTTTATATATACCGACTTACAGGAAGGAGCCACAGGGCATAGGCGGTGGCAGCAGCGGCCACTCGAAGCAGACTCTCTCTGCCTCTCTCTCATCTCCCATGGCGGAAAGCCCCTTTGATCCCGTAAGCCCTCAACCCAACATCTCTCTCTCTCTCTCACCCTTTGTTCTTTTTCCCAAATGGGATCTGGAAATGATCAACGCCGTCTTCAAACTTGTATGGATCGTAAAAGCCCAAGGTGAGAGAACCCCTCCTCGTTCCTCTCTCTCACGATAACCCTCTCCCCCTCTCTCTCTATCTCCTTTCTTTCCCTTTGATCCCCTGTTTGATTCTGATGGAGATCCGCCGCTTCAGAACGCGTGAGAGCTGAAGGCCTGGACGCCTTTAAGAACGATGTATGGCTTGTTACACCATTCTTTTCGGATCCTAAGAATCCCCACTTTCTACTGAAACATGGAACGCTTCTCCCTTTGAAGGCCGCAGGCGCGACGTCTACGAAGAGGATCTGACCGGCCACAGGTGTGCTATCCTTGCTTCTCAGAGGTTCAGTTTGATCTCCTGCAATTTGTGCTGCATTGGTTGTGTATATATCGTATTTGGGCGTCATAGACCGCATTCTGATGAGCATCTATTCTTCTTCTTTTTCTCTATTTTCGACTTGTGGATGCAGCGAATTCAAACTCTCTGAAGTTGAGCTGTGAGCTTCTTATAACGTTCGTTGCCGGTATGTAGTTCCGACCAAGCTCTATTTCTTGATTGCTGTTTCTCATTGTTAACTGAAATATGCTTGAAGTCGTTCATGTTGCGAAATTTTGAAAGTAGGTTTTGTTGCACAGAGGCTGTACAGCGTGCTGCTATTATTGCTGAAGTTGAAGGTGCCGAAGAAGCCGAAGCGACTCACTTGGAAAGGATTCCGCCTCAACTGCTGTTGGATTTCTGAGACGAATCTCGCTTTTTAGAGATCGATGGAGCTACAAAAATCTGAGCCTAGATTTTTGGGTAATAGTTTTAATTCTTCATGCTTGACACAAATAATTTTCACAGCACAATTCAATCCAAGTTCATACTTTCCTGAAATCTATGAATTTCTTTGCCATTTTATATCTTGAGAATCTCTCTGGCTAAACGGTTTAGGTTTACATTTTATATCTTCTCTTTGGCTCAGAGTTTTCCATCTTAGGGTCAGAGTCTCCATTTTTCTCTTGACATTGTTGTTATTTTAATGATTATCAATATGTTTGTATTTTCTCATCCATTTTATTGCTTTTGTGAGGCGTTGCATTCTTTGGTTGATACCAATGGATGTGTCAACAAAAGCATAAATCAAATTCGTTTTGAATTTGCAATGCAGACCATTCAATTTTGTGAAAAATGGCTACACCCTTTTAGTCATTAAGGTTTTATTGCTTTCATTTGCTTTTTGAAGTTTTCTGATTTATTTCAATCTGTTGCTTCTCTTACCCATTTCATTTTGAGCTTCCTTGGCTTACGCTAGTAGGTTGGTTCATGCAGAGAAGCATATAACAATTCCCTATAAGAATGCCACTGTTAAACAACTTGTTGCGATTCTGTAGCATCACGTTACCTGTCTCCTGGTACAATCATGTAATCTATCTGTTTGGATACTTAATGGTAGTTTTATTATTGTTAAAAATGGTAATGAAGAAAATTAATTGAGCTAGAGTGCCACTATCAGTTCGCAATAAACTGTTCATAGTGTGTTGAATAACATGCCCACAAATGAGTTTGTCGACAGGACTTTGATATGTGCTTATATTTTTCTGAGCGTGAAACTATGATGGTATATTGTTAGTACCACTACCATCTGAACTTTCTTTCTACTTTGTAATTCGTATGTTTTCGCTAACTACAGTGTTGCATTTCTTTTGGGTGCAATGTTGGATATTTATTGGTTGAATGCATGACTAATCCAATTTGGCCATCTAGCCAATCCTTCTCCTTGCCCCATCCGCTACCAATCCATGGCGACATGCTTTAGGATACGAGTTGCCATTTGATTTTAATAGCTTGGAATTTGGTTGTATCAGCCTAACAACCTCCTTTGAAGAGGCCTCTACAATTAGGTAATGTATAATGCTTAAAAATTTCTGTTGAAAGGAGTTGGGCCAGGAAAGCTGCTGATCAAGATTTCAAATGCCCATTCTATGCCTCAGATTTGACATGGGGTTAGTTACAAACTGATTGGATGAGTTCATAAACCCACAGGTTTGGTTCTTTGGTCTAGGCCCCACCAAATTATCATCCTTGGGATCATTGGATTCACTTTGTGCTGGATGCACCACAATAAATCATCAATGTAATCTATCAAAATTGGTTTGTCAAATAAGGAAGACCAATCTGGTTTTCATGGATGACATTGACATTTGGAAATGTCGATTGCATTTTAGGCTCTGTTTGGGAGGCATTGAGATGGACACACCATTTCCTTGTGATTTCAAAATATGGTTTTGCTAAAATGCGGTGTTGACGACGGAATTGTGGACAACATCCTCATTTTAATGATATGGTGTGGGAACTGCCAACTCCATTCCTAATGCAGTTTTTTGGCAACAACATTGCTCCCAAACAGCATAGAGCTTGAGTGCAAGGATCCCAAACAATGTCTTGGGGAGCGTTTGATTGTGTCCTTGGGATGCATGTACAATCAAATTCACGACGTGCGGGATGCTGGAACACAGCATTCCTCAGGACAAATTTGTGGTGTTAGTGTCGGGGATTGGGGGGATGAAAATCTAGGAGTCAGGGAGGGAGGGGGATACCCACCCAACTCTCCTCTCAGCTTACATCTGCTTGGGATTTGGGTAACCTCATTCCTCTTTCTCCCCCATCTTCTTCCGTCTTTCTGAAATTCTCTAGAAGGGCATAGAAGAGAATCTGTCAAGTGATGAGGAAAATACTGCAACAATATGATCAAACCTGATTCTCTTCGTATTTAAGTCTCTCATGGCATCTTTTCTCTTCTACGTGTCTCATTTTTTGTTCTTAGAGTTTTTGGGTTTTGAGTTTTTTTATTGTTACACAATTCTTCTTATTGCTCCTTTTTTTCTTTATTCTTTTTTTTTTAAATCCTCTCTTTTCAATGGCATGAATGGATCCGTTGGGAGATGATGACATCCTTATTTTGGTCCGTGTTTCTGATCCAACCGTGACTGATACTTTTTCTCCAATCTCTGATCCCACAAACGGATTCTTTTGTTTATTTTGCCTTTTGTTTTCATGTAGCTTTTATTTTTTTGGTCTAATTAGTGCTCTTCTTTGTTATTTTTAAATATTTATTTGGTCTTGTGTGCAAATACGTTTTGTATCATAACCATGGTGGCTCAATGATTCGAAGCCAATATCGGCTATATACGCTATTCTGAGATTTCTCAATTCTCTGCTGATAAATGAAGAATAATATGAGAGCTTCCAAAAACCCTTTGGTTTTGATTTCTTATGATTTTGAACAAAACCCTTTTTTGGCTGTGTTCATCCTGCCTAGTGTCTATTTGCATCTGCTGTGATTGAGTTGTGATATTTCCATTCACATGTCAGACTTTGGAGACGCAAGTCTATGAGAAAACATATCATTTTCTGAGCAGATTGAATTGAAGAGCTGTGTCGTTTTGATGCCCTGTTACAGTTAATATCGGTTGCCCATTCCAATTGGAACTGCTATTTTGCTCCATTTTTTTTATTTTCAATGTCAAAGATTCACTCTGGTTTATTATTTTTGAAAATTCTTTCTCAAATTTCTATTTTATTTTTGATCGTTTAATAAGAATGCCAGTTTTAAACAGCATGTTTCTGCATCTACTTTGGCATCAAGTTACCTGTCTCCTTTTTTAGAGGCCTATCCTCGAAATAATTGCTTTACATTACATTATTGGTTTTAAATTAAATGTTCCCCGTGATTTCATGATCAAGCACTTCATATTTTTTTCTCTAGTTGGTTTTGCAGCAGTTTTTGTTCCCAATAATAGTGTGATGAGAGACCAAGGGTTTGGCTTAGTGGGATGGGGCCTAGACTGTTTGATGGGCATTCTAGGCTCAAATCCCATGGGCATCACCCCCTGCGAAAGTCAAAGCTTGGCAACTCCCTGGGTCGAGGGGTAACCCCTCTGAGTTTTACACTGACATGGACAGAGGCCGTAGGCGAGCCACCAGTGCTGCTAGGTCTCTGACCCTGGCGCATTTTTTGTTTCAGAGTAAAAAATAAAATAAAAGTGATAAGATATTTTTATTAATTTGAGCAACTTTTTTATTTCCATCTATAACTCGAAGAAAGCACATCTCACACTAAGAAACCATTTCTAGTGGAGTGGGCCTTGGCTCAGCCTTCCATACCTACTGCAGTCTAGGTTCGACCCTGGTGCCTATGCTGGTTGTTGGTTTGTACAAGAGGGGTGACACCCATGAGGACTTCCTGTCTATCGGTGAAGGCCCCCACTCCGCTGTGCCAACCCCCTTTGAGTCTTATTTATTTCAGCAACTTGTTGCACCTTTTTATTGTTTTGAAAAGTCTTAATTTTGATGTACCTTTTGGAAGCTACCATTTATCACCCACTCAATTTGTGTGTTCTGCTGGGCTCGGGTAATTGCAATAATTTGATACTGAACCAGTGATCCATTTGGATATGGGATTCCAAGGCTATCACCCTTGTCAGTAAACGATCCTACCTCCCTACAAAGTAAAGAGGGTGGTTCTGGTTCCATCATATTTTACACTTTTGGGTGTATCTTTTGTTAAGAAAAGTGTTGCTAAGGAGGAAGGCCTTGCTAAGGAAGGTGTTGAATCTATCAATCATGGAAGGAAGGTTAAACGTGATTTTTGCTACGATAGGAAGATTGAAGATAGTGGTTGTTCACAACAAGACAATAATGAAGGGTTATATAGTAACTTCGATGAGCATGATAATATTGGAAAAGGTAAGCCACATGAGGCTGTTCAATTTATAAAGTTTCAATTTTTGCAGTCAATCATGGTTGAGAAAAGAGTAAGGAAATTAGATGAGAAGAGAATATGAGGTATCATTAAGAGTGTTTTATGCAGCAAGAGAGCTCAGGTTTTCATATGATTAGAGATGGTCTTACATTCACCAATATTGTATTGTTACTCACCTTATGTGAGCCCCTTTACATCTAAAGCTTGATATGTGTACGTAAGGTGAGATACCAAGGAGAATGTGTAAGAGAAAAATAAGAAAGATTAAAGGAAACAGTGAGAACATTTTTTTGTGGACATAGGTTACACTAGCCAAACCATGTTAATCCATCCTTCTTTGCTCTGTATGTTACATCTTCTCTTTGACTCAGAGTTTTCCATCTTAGGGTCAGAGTCTCCATTTTTCTCTTGACATTGTTGTTATTTTAATGATTATCAATATGTTTGTATTTTCTCATCCATTTTATTGCTTTTGTGAGGCGTTGCATTCTTTGGTTGATACCAATGGATGTGTCAACAAAAGCATAAATCAAATTCGTTTTGAATTTGCAATGCAGACCATTCAATTTTGTGAAAAATGGCTACACCCTTTTAGTCATTAAGGTTTGATTGCTTTCATTTGCTTTTTGAAGTTTTCTGATTTATTTCAATCTGTTGCTTCTCTTACCCATTTCATTTTGAGCTTCCTTGGCTTACGCTAGTAGGTTGGTTCATGCAGAGAAGCATATACCAATTCCATATAAGAATGCCACTGTTAAACAACTTGTTGCGATTCTGTAGCATCACGTTACCTGTCTCCTGGTACAATCATGTAATCTATCTGTTTTGATACTTAATGGTAGTTTTATTATTGTTAAAAATGGTAATGAAGAAAATTAATTGAGCTAGAGTGCCACTATCAGTTCGCAATAAACTGTTCATAGTGTGTTGAATAACATGCCCACAAATGAGTTTGTCGACAGGACTTTGATATGTGCTTATATTTTTCTGAGCGTGAAACTATGATGGTATATTGTTAGTACCACTACCATCTGAACTTTCTTTCTACTTTGTAATTCGTATGTTTTCGCTAACTACAGTGTTGCATTTCTTTTGGGTGCAATGTTGGATATTTATTGGTTGAATGCATGACTAATCCAATTTGGCCATCTAGCCAATCCTTCTCCTTGCCCCATCCGCTACCAATCCATGGCGACATGCTTTAGGATACGAGTTGCCATTTGATTTTAATAGCTTGGAATTTGGTTGTATCAGCCTAACAACCTCCTTTGAAGAGGCCTCTACAATTAGGTAATGTATAATGCTTAAAAATTTCTGTTGAAAGGAGTTGGGCCAGGAAAGCTGCTGATCAAGATTTCAAATGCCCATTCTATGCCTCAGATTTGACATGGAGTTGGTTACAAACTGATTGGATGAGTTCATAAACCCACAGGTTTGGTTCTTTGGTCTAGGCCCGACCAAATTATCATCCTTGGGATCATTGGATTCACTTTGTGCTGGATACAAACAACAAACAACAACTACGCCTTCATCCCAAAACATTTGGGGTCAGCGATATGAACCAAAAAAGAAATTCATTTTCGGTCTTCCACATGAATCCTTTTCCTCCAATCATTTCTATCCAATGCCATGTTCTTGGTGAGGTTCAAAGCATTCATATCCTTTCCTATCATCTCCATCCAAGTCTTCCTAGGCCTACCCCGACCTCTTTTAACTAATATATTTTCCCATTTCTCCAACCTTCTAACTGGAGCATCATTAGTCCTTCGCCGAATATGTCCAAACCATCGTAAACGATTCTCTCACATCTTATTTTCAATGGGTGCAACACCTACCTTCTTACGTATCTCCTCGTTCCGAATCTTATCCTTTATTGTATTTTCACACATCCATCTCAGCATACGCATCTCAGCTACACTCATTTTTTGAATATGATGTCTCTTGGCAGCCCAACATTCCGTACCATATAGTAAAGCAGGACTAATAGTCGTCCTATAAAACTTTCCCTTCAACCCCAATGGCATTCTACGATCGCACAATACTCCAGTTGCACTTTTCCATTTCATCCACCCAACCTTTATCCTATGATTTACATCTTCATCAATTTCTCCATACTTTTGAATGATAGATCCCAAATATTTGAAACAATCATCCACCAGTATTTCTTGCTCACCAAGCTTCACTACACTCCCATCACTACTTCGTTGCTTACTAAACCGACATTCCATGTATTCTGTCTTACTCTTACTCAACTTAAAACCTCTTGCTTCCAATGTCTGTCTCCATAATTCTAACTTAGCATTAACCCCAGCTCTAGACTCATCAATCAAAACAATATCATCAGCAAACAACATACACCACGGTACATTTTCTTGAATTGATCTCGTAAGCTCATCCATCACTATCGCAAATAGGAAAGGGCTTAAAGCAGATCCTTGATCTAACCCAACCGTTATCGGAAAATTGGTTGTCACCCCTCCACAAGTGCGGACATTGGTTACTACTCCTTCATACATATCTTTAATTATACTAATGTACTTGAGAGAAACACCTTTCTTCATCATTGTCCACCAGAGAACGTCCCTAGGTACTCTATCGTAAGCCTTCTCTAAATCAATAAAAACCATATGCAAATCTTTGTTCCTCTCTCTATATCTTTCAATAAGTTGTCTAAGAAGATGTATAGCTTCCATAGTTGATCTTCCAGGCATAAAACCAAACTGATTCTCCGATATCATGACAACCTTCCTCAACCTAGACTCAATCACCCTCTCCCAAAGTTTCATAGTATGACTCATGAGTTTTATACCACGATAGTTTGTGCAATCTTGTATATCACCCTTATTCTTATATAAAGGCACCAAAGTACTCTTCCTCCACTCATTAGGCATCTTATTTGTTCGCCAGATCAAGTTAAAAAGATTTGTCAACCATTCTAAACCTTTCTCTCCCAAGCATTTCCAAGCCTCGATAGGTATACCATCTGGGCCAACTGCCCTTCTTGATTTCATTTTCTTCAAAGCCTCTGCAATTTCTTTCTTTTGAATCTTGTGCATGAAGTCACGATTTATCTCATGAAAAGGAATGGAGAAGTCTCCAAGATCTTGAGCATGACTATCATTAAAAAGCTTATCAAAATAATCTTTCCATCTCTCCTTAATCTCCTCATCTTTGACTAAAATCCTTTGCGTTTCATCTTTGATACATCTAACCATACCCAAATCCTTCGATTTCCTATCTCTCATCTTTGCAAGCATATAAATATCCTTCTCGCCTTCTTTGGTATCCAACTTGTCATAAACCTCCTTATATACCTTAGCCCTCGCGTTTTGAACAACTTTTTTAGCTTCCTTCTTTGCTATCATATACTTCTTCAAATTCTCATTATCAAGACTCTTACTTAGATTTCTATAACACTCTCTTTTAACCTTAATAGCTAATTTGACATCCTCGTTCCACCATGATGTATCCTTACCTAGTGGTGCACCGCCTTTAGACTCACCCAATACCTCCTTAGCCACTTTTCTCATGCCACCTGCTATCTTATTCCACATTGATTCTGAATCCTCTTCGAGACACCAATCAACTTCTTTAACTACCTGCTCTACAAACATTCCTTGTTTAGCTCCTTTCAGTGCCCACCACTTAATTCTAGGATCTATCCTATGTCTATCTCTTTTGCGGCATTGTCTAATTCTAAGATCTAAAATTAAGACTCTATGTTGTGTAGCTACACTTTCTCCCGGTATAACCTTACAATCGATGCAACAACCCCTATCTCTCTTTCTAAGTAGGAAAAAATCTATCTGACTCGTATTAACTCCACTTTTAAATGTTACTAAGTGAGACTCTCTCTTCCTAAACCAAGTGTTTGCTAAGATCATATCATAGGACAAACAAAAATCTAAAATCCTTTCTCCACTTTCATTTCTTTCTCCTATACCATAGCCTCTATGGATACTCTCAAATCCATCCCTACTAATGCCTACATGTCCATTAAGGTCACCGCCGATGAAAAGCTTTTCTCCATAAGATATCCCTTGTACTACTCCATCTAAATCTTCCCAAAATTGATGCTTAATGAAATCATTTAAACCTACTTGAGGTGCATAAACACTAATAATATTAATAATATCCGTACCTAATACTAATTTAATAAGTAAAATTCTATCACCCTTCCTACGGACCTCAACTACATTATCTGTAAACTGACGACTCATAACAATCCCTACTCCATTCCTTTTTCTATTTATTCCTGTATACCAAATCTTATATCCCCAAGGTTCTATCACTTTAGCTTTCTCACCTACCCATTTGGTCTCTTGAAGACATAAAATATCAATCTTTCTCCTACACATAACATCTACTAACTCTACCAACTTATCAGTTAAGGACCCTATGTTCCAAGTGGCTAACCTAATTTTATGGTCTTGGACTAACTTCTTTACCCCCACCCGTCCAACAAAGTGAGGGAACCCTTGCCTATTTGACACCACACCCGGGCGCCGGTGTGACGCGTCGCTTCTGGGCGACGACCTAGCAACCCTTGCCCATTTATCACTGCCTCCGGGCCTAGAGAGTACAACGCGTCGCTCAGTAGGGAACGCCCCAACGAAATTCTCATATTGGTTCATTTTCATAAGATATGATAGTTTTTATGCTGGCTGTCACAGGCCTACCGCAACCCTCCTCCTTTATCCGGG
The DNA here is from genome assembly GCF_984573655.1 of Nuphar pumila. NCBI lineage: Eukaryota > Viridiplantae > Streptophyta > Magnoliopsida > Nymphaeales > Nymphaeaceae > Nuphar > Nuphar pumila. Next base: position 119,307,141 of record NC_143255.1, read on the forward strand.
CTTGGGACAGTGTATAACTAAACAGTTATAACTTTGTGCTGGATGCACCACAATAAATCATCAATGTAATCTATCAAAATTGGGTTGTCAAATAAGGAAGACCAATCTGGTTTTCATGGATGACATTGACATTTGGAAATGTCGATTGCATTTTAGGCTCTGTTTGGGAGGCATTGAGATGGACACGCCATTTCCTTGTGATTTCAAAATATGGTTTTGCTAAAATGCGGTGTTGACGGAATTGCGGACAACATCCTCATTTTAATGATATGGTGTGGGAACTGCCAACTCCATTCCTAATGCAGTTTTTTGGCAACAACATTCTCCCAAACAGCATAGGGCTTGAGTACTCAGGGTATCCACCAGACACCTCCAATTCAAGGCTCCCAAACAATGCCTTGTGGAGCGTTTGATTTTGTGTCCGTGAGATGCGTGTACACTCAATTGCATGATGTGTTTGATGCTGGAACACAGCATTCCTCAGGACAAATTTGTGGTGTTACTGGCGACAGTGTTGGGGGGATGAAAATCTAGGAGTCAGGGAGGGAGGGGGATACCTCACTCCTTTCTCCCCCATCTTCTTCCCTCTCTCTGAAATTCCCTAGAAGAGCATAGAAGAGAATCTGTCAAGTGATGAGGAAAATACTGCAACAATATGATCAAACCTGATTCTCTTCGTGTTTAAGTCTCTGATGGCATCATTTCTCTTCTACGTGTCTCATTTTTTGTTCTTAGAGTTTTTGGGTTTTGAGTTTTTTTATTGTTACACAATTCTTCTTATTCCTCCTTTTTTCTTTATTCTTTTTTTTTTAAATCCTCTCTCTTTTCAATGGCACGAATGGATCCGTTGGGAGATGATGACATCCTTATTTTGGTCCGTGTTTCTGATCCAACCGTGACTGATACTTTTTCTCCAATCTCTGATCCCACGAACGGATTCTTTTGTTTATTTTCCCATTTGTTTTCATGTAGCTTTTATTTTTTTGGTCTAATTAGTGCCCTTCTTTGTTATTTTTAAATATTTATTTGGTCTTGTGTGCAAATACGTTTTGTATCATAACCATGGTGGCTCAATGATTCGAAGCCAATATCGGCTATATACGCTATTCTGAGATTTCTCAAATGTCTGCTGATAAATGAAGAATAATATGAGAGCTTCCAAAAACCCTTTGGTTTTGATTTCTGATGATTTTGAACAAAACCCTTTTTGGCCCTGTGTTCATCCTGCCTAGTGTCTGTTTGCATCTGCTGTGATTGAGTTATGATATTTCCTTTCACATGTCAGACTTTGGAGACGAAGTCTATGAGAAAAAAACATATCATTTTCTGAGCAGATTGAATTCAAGAGCTTTGCCGTTTTGATCCCCTGTTACAGTTAATATTTGGTTGCCCATTCCAATTTGAACTGCTATTTTGCTCCATTTTTTTTATTTTCAATATCAAAGATTGACTCTGGTCTATTAATGTTTAAAATTCTTTCTCAAATTGCAATTTTATTTTTGATCGTTTAATAAGAATGCCAGTTTTAAACAGCATGTTTCTTCAGCTACTTTAGCATCAAGTTACCTGTCTCCCTGTTTAGAGGCCTGTCCTCGAAACAATTGCTTTACATTATTGGTTTTAAATTAAATGTTCACTGATTTCATGAGCAAGCATTTTATTATTATTTTTTTTTCAGTAATTTTTGTTCCCAAGAATTGTGTGATCAGAGACCAAAGGTTTTGGCTTTGTGGGATGGGGCCTAGACTGTTTGACGGGTAGTCTAGGCTCAAATCCCATGGTCATCACCCCCCTGCGTAAGTCAAAGCTTGGCAACTCCCTAGGGCATTTTTTTTTCAGATTAAAAAAAATAAAAGAAAAGTTTGCTAAGAAATTTTTATTAATTGGATCAACTGTTTTATTTCCATCTATAACCTGAATAAACCACATCCCACACTAAGAAACCAATTCTAGAGTGGGCCTCGGCTCAGCCTGCCATACCTACTGTTGTCTAGGACCCTCGACCCTGGTGCCTATGCTGGGTGTTTGTTTGTGCAAGAGGGCACCTTTTGGAAACTACCAGTTATCACTTACGGAATGTATTTTCTGCAGGCTCGGTTTATTGCAATGATTTGATCCCGAACCAGTGATCCAATTGGATATGGGATTCCAAGACAATCAACCTTCTTTTTCTTCTTTTTGTTGTTCTTTTTTGTTGGGATCCTTCTCCGGATCCTTGACTTCATCAATTAATCTAAATTTCAAATTATGTCAATCTTCGTAAAGGGAGCTAATCCACAGAATACAAAGAACCATCCTCGAGAGATAACCCTCCAACTAGACAGAGAACAATACCCAATAAAAACGAGCAACTTGTATGAGCCAGAGTCCAATCCTAAGGTGTCGATGTAATGCAGATCCAAATCCAATCAACAACAAAAGGCTGTACCGCTTACCAGCTTCTCGTGTCTAGCTCAAAAATCTGATAGCCATATGTTGTCCGAATCTAGCCATATCCATTAATCTCTTAACTGAGACATAAACTATATACGAGATCCATTTCAGATCTTAATATGAGATTTGACCCATTCTTCAACGATCAGATCTAGTGTGAGGTCAACCATGACTTGACCCATATCCTTCCCGTATTCATCCCTAGGTGTGAAGCAATCAGGCCCTTGATGAAAAGAACATGTTGGATTGGGGGTATCATTGACTGGTCAAGAATAAGTTGTACAATCTTGTAATTTTTTTATGATGAGGAACCTTTAACGATCCTACCTCTCTACAAAGGAATGAGGGTGGATCAGGTGCAATCACATTGTACACTTTGAGTGCACCTTTTGTTAAGGAAAGTGTTGTTAAGGATATTACCTTGTGCTACTGAAGGTGTTGAATGTATCCCCAATGCAACCAAGGTTAAATGTGATCTTGGCCACGATAGGAATGTTGAAGATATTGGTTGTTTACAACAAGACAACAATGAGATGTTATATATGTACCCTGATGAGCAATATTGGGAAAGGTAAACAAAATGTAGATGTTCAATTGAGAAAGTTTCAACAAAATTTTTGCACGATAATTATGATTAAGAAAAAAAGAAAAGAAATTAGATGAAGATAGAATAAGAGGTACATCATCAATGAATTTTTTTTGTCAAATCATAGAATTAAAATATGGCTTTCATGTTTTCACACACAGTAAAACAATGTTGTTCAAATAAAGAATAGTCATGTTGAAATCGGTACGAGTCTAAAGGTCTTTGCTTTCATGAAAATGTTTTTTTGGGATGATGCTTTTCGAGTGACAGTTTACATTATCAATAGATTACCAAGCGCAAACCTTAAAAATATATCTTTATTTGAGTTGATCTTATGAAGAACTCCATATTATGATTATTTCAAGTTATTTGGTTGCACATGTTATCTTCTTGTCCCATATAATCAAACAAAATTGCTTTCAAAGATTAGGCCATGTGTGTTTATTGGATAAAGAAATTGCTATAAGGGATTTATTTGTTCTGATCCATTTTTACAAAAGGTTTTTATATCTCGTCGTGTCATCTTTGATAAGCTGAATTTTTTTTATGCGGGAACTATTTAGCTAATGATGTTTAGGAGGTGAATGCTTGATTACTCAATCAAGACTCCAAAAATGGCTTCTTGTTGCCCATCTAGTTTATGGTTTCTTTTATACCACATGTTGCTTCGATTTCCTTTGTTGATTTTCAACATAAAGTTTGTGAGTTTGAAAATTAGTTTCAGGCATCGTAAAATCAATTTGTTCACTAGGTCTCTAGATGGAACTAGGAAACCTAAGTCTTTTTTTGCCTGGATTCACTCCATTCCTTATGGTCTCCTTAGTGAACTCACACAAGAAGAAAAAGAACCCTGTAACCTCAAGCAAGTCTTCTAAAACCCTAAGTGTGTTCAAGCCAAGAGAGAAGAGACAGAGGCCATGTACAAAAATTAGACTTGGATGTTACCGACTCCCAAAAATGACCTCAAAATTGTTGGCAGCAATTGGATATTTGGGATAAGACGTCTTTCTTATTGTAGGATTGGTCAATACAAGGCCAAACTAATAGCCAAATGGTACAATCAACAAAAGGGGGGGGTCGATTATTTTAGAACCTTAAGTCATGTGGTTAAGCCCACCACAATTTGTGTTGTTCTGTCTATTGCTATTGGTCAAGGGCGAAAATTTTGTCAATTAGATGTTAATAATAATTTTTTTTTGCATGATTTCTAAAGGAAGAAGAGTGTATACCTCAACCTCTTGGATTTGAGAACAAAGAGTTTCGTCATCATATATGCAAACTCTCCAAAGCTCTCTATGCGCTAAAACAAGCTCTGCCAGCTTAGTTTGCATGACTCCAAATTTATTTGATTTGACTTAGTTTTGTTGAGTCTTAGGCCGACTCATCTCTCTTAATCAAGAGATAAAAAAAAACTCGTGATGTATGTTCTTGTGTATGAGGACGATATCATGGTCACTGGGAGCTGTAAAATAAAAGTCCAAATTTTCATTGGTAATTTTGGTTGTGAATTCTCTATAAAAAGATCTTGGCGAGTTGCATTTATTTTTAGGCATTGAAGTAAATAAAGTTGCAGATGGAATCGTATTGTCTCAAAATAAATACATCTATGATCTCTTGCTTAAGAGTCATATGATAGAGTCCAAACCTATGGTCACACATACTAAATTTGATGGTGATCCCATGCTTGATGCTACTCACTATCAAAGTATGGTAGGTTCTCTTCAATATGGTACTCTCACGAGACCTGATATTGCGTTCTCTGTAAATAAAGCCTATCAGTTCATATAGGAACCAACTCAGGCTGCATTTTTTGATATTGATTGAGCTGGGTCCCTTGATGATAGAAAACTCACCAGTGGATACTTTACTTGATTAGGGCCTAACATCATATTATGGAGCTCCAACAAACAACATACTATCGTTAGATCCAACTTAAAAGTAGAATAAAAAGCCTTAGTCTGAGCAATATCTGAATTAATGTGGTCGAAAAGTCTTATTGAATTGGGCATAACCCCAATTAATAGCACAACACTATGGTGTGATAATCTTGGGGCTACCAAAACCAAGCATATCAAGATTGATTATCATTTTGGTAGCAAAAAAGTTGCCAAAAAGAAAATAGATATAAAGTTTATGTCTTCTGAGGATCAACCTACAAATATCTTCACTAAAGTCATTCCAGGGCCCAGGTGTTCTATAGTAAGAGACAAACTCAATCTCCAAGAAATAGTGATTGGCTTGTGGGGTCGTGTTAAGGAAAGTGTTGCTAAGGACGAAGGCATTGCTAAGAAAGGTGTTGAATCTATCACTCATGCAAGTAGGGGTGGCAAAACCTGACACGACTCGCCAACCCGACTCTTAGGCGGGTTTGGGTTGGGCTTAAGCCAACCCGTTTAATAAACGGGTCTACCCGCCTAACCCGTTTATTAAACGGTTCGGGTTTGGGTTGGGGGTATGCCAACCCGGCTGACCCGTTTAATAAACGGGTTAGGCGGGCGGGTCAACCCGCCAACCCGCCTGCCAACCTGACCCGCCAACTCGGCGGATCATGTCGGGTTACCCGTTTATTAAATGGTCGGGTTAGTGTTTGCCACAGCCGACCCGTTTAATAAACGGGTCGGGTTCGGGTTGAGGTATGCTGACACGCCAACCCGCCAACCGGACCCGATTGCCACCAATACATGCAAGGAAGGTTAAACATGATCTTAGCCACGATAGGAAGGTTGAAGATACTTTCATAACAAGGCAAGAATGAGAGGTTATATAGTAACTTTGATCAACATGACAATATTGGGAATGGTAAGCTACATGTGGATATTCAATTGAGAAAGTTCAAACAAGATGGCAACACGTCAATCATGGTTAAGAAAAAAGAAAGGAAATTAGACAAGGAGAGAATAAGTAGTACCTTATGAGAGATGTAGCTACAGATCTCATGTTTCCATATGAGAGGGATGGTCTTACCTTCACCAATATTGTAAATATTGGTAACTATTGTTACCTGCTTTATGTGAGTCCCTTTACATGTAAAGCTTAATATATGTATGTAAGGTGAGACTCGATGGAGAACATGTAAGTTAAAAAATAAGAAAGAGAGTAGAGAGAAAATAAATAACCACCCTATCTTAGATTCTTGTCTTTGCCACTGGGCAGACTTCAAATTTATAGTAATTATTAAATAAATAAAGATAAAATTTTATGTCTTGAATTTGTGTTTAATTAGAATTGAATTTGCATATCACTTTAATTTGAATTTCATTATGAATTTACTTTTAAATTGGATTTTAATTAAATATATATTTGAATTTAAGTTGCAATTTAATTTGGATTTGAATTGAATGTGAATTTAATTTGAATTGGATTAGATCTCAATTTTGAGGAAGTTTGATCCAATTAAGTAAGTTGGATCCTAAGGGTGGGATGCCCCTCTATATGGGCCATATTAGATTAAGGTTTCCAATATAGGATGGACTCTATTTAGTCCAAGGAAATCCAAAAGGGGGTGGAACGTCCCCACCTCCCTTCTCATTTAAAGTAGGTACAAAAAAAAAGAATTCTAATAAGCTAATTATTTTTATTTTATTTATTAGCTAATGGAATAATGAATTTCCAAATTGTTTTGGAGTCCTATTAAGATAGGAATTAGAAAAGGTTCATAAAATATATCTCTAACAAAATAAAAGACAACTTTAGGTAGATGTTTCCTAATTCAATAGGAAAACCAAGGTAGAAAATTATTTAAGGAGGCCCTCTACCTTCTTTCCATCACATGCCCTCCTTTGTCGGAGTTTCTATTTCTCTCTCTCCCCTATTCCCCCACTACCTCTATCTCTCTGTCCCTTCTTTCGTCTTCTTTCCACACACCCTTCTTGTTGGAAAGAGAAAACCAATTATGGTGTGTTCGTAGAGACCAAAATTTTGTGATTAATCCATAATAGGTGAGTACCCTAGTTATATTCTATTATATTTTGAGATTCAACCTTAGTTTCATATTTGAGTTTGAATTTAGATCGATTGTTTTTTATAATTGTAGCCTTTGTTTAATTGTATGCGATTTTTTAGAAATTAGATTTCTGCAAAAAAGGTATGAAAAATGTATAAATAGGTTCAAACCTAGGATTGATTCATGTGAATCCAGATCTTGATTCAAGATCATGGTTTAAACCCATGGATTGAATCTATGTATGAGTTTTACATCATTTTTTTACGAAATTATGCAAAATGGTACCCTCTAAATATACGATTTGAGATTTCAGATTATCCCAAACTCGAATATGGTATTTTTTAGTGTATTTAGCATGATGAAAACATATATGCCTTGATTGAATATGATTTTTATGATTTAAAAATCTCGTTGGAGGTTTTCCTAAATCCGAAATATTTTTTGAAAATCATTTTTGCAAAAGAACATGTTTTCTTATATAAAAATGTCATATTTTATGTTTGATTTTGGTTCATGATACATTTGTTGAAATATGTTTAGATGTTTATATACATGTATATAATGTGTTTATGATGAATAAAAAATCGTTGGATGCATGTTTTTTGTAACGCCCCAAATATTTAACTTGAAAATTTTGGTATAAATTTTCTTTTTCTAAACAACATCGAAAAAGCTTTATTAAATTCTTCGTCAAATTATTTGGGCGGGTTACAAGTAATAGCACAGACTCAAGGCATTTAAGTAAAATAAATTCTTGCATTGAAATACTACAAGTTATCATTTACAATTAATGATTTATTACAAGTCATATTCCTCAAGACATCAGAAGAAGATATGGTCACATGGCACTGTCCCAGCGACAACCGCAATTGCTCGTCATTCCTTTTCCTGAAAAATATTAATTCAGAAAGGGTCAGACTACCACGTCTGAGTAAGAAGCATAATATCCATATGAATGTGCACAGTGTCACGTGTACAAGTATATGTGCAACATGTTTAGATAGAACTAATAACCATTTAACACGTGATAAATGTACAGGTCACCAAAGTCAAGTATTTCATGATATATTCCATCAACGTCAAAGCACGATACATCATATGCATGAAGCATATTTATATAAGCAATAACAACTTTGGAACTAATGAGGATGTACAACTGACTTAACTAAAGCAATTAATGTAAAGTGTGTATAAAGCACAAACATCAACGTTCAACACATCATTCATAAGTTATCACAATTTCCATGTAACGAAAAACTAATTTGAATCATGCTCTACAAGAGTCACAACTTACTCCAACAATTTCAACATCAAGCAGTATGCAACTACTTAAAGATCTTTCTTAATGCACTAACTTTATGTTTCATCTTGTTAATTACCCTGTGGGTACGCACAGGCATTCAACATCGTAGCGGACCGAGACCACACGGGGGTTTATTATTTTATAACCCGTATGACTAGCCGTACGGATATCCAAAGGGGACGGTTCACGACCGAGAGATTACTCCCCAATGGCTAGAACTAGAATTAGGATGCACCCTGTACTTCTGCAGAAGACTTAGATCTACCACCTAGGACAAATTGGTAGTCCTGACCCCCTAACTCCGAGGACTGGGGACCGGGTGAGACGCCTCGCTCTCACCAAAACAAAAATTGTCCCACGGAGCTTGTACCATCTACCCTCTTCAAGGTAGACCATGGGTCCAGTAACATACACCGTCTTTCAGGTGTACCCAGAGCCCTGGGAAACCAGTAACATATACCTTTTCAGGTATACCCAGTATCCCGAGAAACTGGTAACATATACCATCTTTCAGGTATACTCAGAATCCCACATTTATTTGATGTGTACATATTTTCCTTTTTATTTATTCTTATGTGCAAGTCATTGCACCACAGAGGATTTCCAAAATCCCAACCCACACTCGGGGTGATATCTGTGTATGCACATTACCCATCGAATGCCTCATAGGCATCCACCATAATTTCTCACAATTTTGGCTCAACTATGAGCGAATACTTATACTTAAGCATTTTAAAGTTTTATTTCTGAACTCGGGTATACGTTTTGTACCCCCACTGACCATGCCCTTATAAGACATGTCTCAAGTATGACCTTTCATAAGTACTCGTATGGCACTACATTGGTCACGCAAGACCACAAGCTCATTTTTGAGCTTTGACAAGATCATGGCATGAAAAATGTCCTTTATTATGCAAACCTTTGCAGAACAAACATAGATCAACTAGCACTGAAACATGTCATCATATTTACGTGCAATCATGATTCAATTATATGCAATTCCCTAAGCATCATATATGCCCATATGACACCAAAAATATTTGACATACTGAGTTTCAAGTTGTACTATCGTGCCTTTATAGTTTTTCTCTTATTTGTGCAATTATAACGAACATATGCATTTAGCAACAAGCGATTCAAGCATTGAAACATTGGTCGCTACACACATATGTCAACATCATATAACACCATGTGCCACATGAATACGTCATGGATACCTTATTGATTTGCCACATTCATCGATACATACATTACTTTCATAAGCATATACTAAAATCAACATGCTTTTAAACCTGTGCACTAAAGTGAGCTTTTGCTCTAACCGATGTATGTGTGCATGAGTGCATTTCAGGCCTACTCTAAGCATGTGCAAAATAATGAATCTCAAATGTAACACATATTTAATAAGCTAATCTTATGGCAGCTTTTGGTTCATAGTAAATTTTGCAATATGATCGTCATAAATTAGATAGTCGGTTTGTATTCATTGCATATCTTTATAAACGTCAATTTGATAATCATGACTTCATGGGCATATTCATATATGTAATAGATTGGCATATACTGCCATGTGACAACCATATTTTCAATGACACTTGTTTGCTCATAGTGGTTTCATATATATTGCAATATGACTATCATGAGTTCCATGACAGGTTCTCGTTCATAGTGGAGTCGCACTTGCTGCAACTATTTGAAATCTAGAATTTACTTATTTATTTTGACTGATTTAATGGTGTGCATGTAGATTGTGTAGACTGATCTGCACAATCGCAAAAAAATTCACCAACTAACACATCATGTAAACAGGTTATGTATAAAATTGAGGTTTTGCGGATTCAAGCATTTGACATTCAAAAATCGTGCCAACCCTTGTCTCTAAAAAGGTTTGAACACACACACACACACACACACACACACATATATATATATATATATATATTGTTGTATACTCTTGAGACTATAGTCGGGACTCGGTGAGTCATTGACATGCTACAATGCGCTGCAGCCACAACTGTGCTTAGGCAGATTTCTGGAAGCCTTGCAACTGCATCTGTGAAGACTACACCAAGCAACGGGTGGAGTCAATGTGACCCTTACGACGGGGCACAATAGAATGCGAAATATTCTGTTGTGCACAGTGGCTTTCAGCCACCATAGTGTGTGGCCAACAAGTGGGTTGCGACATGTCAGTGACGACCTTGCAGCCATTGTAGCCATGAAATTTGACTACCAATGGAATTGTGCACCATGTTGGTCGCCTTAGTACAGGGCAAGCAGGGCAGTAGGTTGACGCCTACCAGTTAGTACTGCTGAGGTTTTAACCTACAACGTGTCCCACCACACGGTGGCATACCTGGCAGCTAATTACAGAAAATTCTACGAGCTTTTCACCATGGTAGGATGATGACGACATAGACTCTTAACAGTTTTGAAATTCATGTTACTAGCATATTGGATATTTGTTGAAAGTTGCATTTAGCTTCATTTGGTTATATCTCCTAAGGTTTGTTGGCATAGATATCTTGTTTCTTGGATATGCAAAGATTAAAACCTTGGTGGGTATCTTTATGCATGCATAGCTACAGGTGAAAAAAAATGAATTTAGGAAGATGAATTAAGGCCTATGTTGCACCATATGGCTCTTGCGTTCTTTTCCTTTTTGGTTGATGTCATCAATACCCCACCAGGCCATACCATTGTTTTTACAAAGGAATCCTGCACATAATCTAACGAGAGTTGACTAATCTTAACATAATATCAAATGGGAAAAATATAACCGATTGAACGTTATGGTGAGATTGTAAGTTAATCCATAATACATGGGATGCATAAGCATAACTTTAACTTGATATCCAATTTTCCAGGGACCACTTGACGCTCAGTCAAAAAAAAAAATATATGGTTCCTTAGTCAACATAAATTCAAACAACCGACATTTGTTGTCAAGACCTTATATTATTTACAAGGAATAATACTTACTGTAGATCTACTAATTTGCATAATTAACATTGACAATGTATCAACTCCAAGAAAACATATATGCTGAAACAAATTTAAATCATACCATTTTGATTTCTTACGAAATTAACGATTTTATAGGGTTAACAAATCATGTGTGCAATCTTGAATGCTGCAACTACTGGCCATAACCCTTCTCATGATTCTGTCCATATCACGCTTTATCGTACCTACCATGCTATTCTTGCGCAAACTTGAATGGGGCATTTATATCAACTTCTTATATAAACCATTCCAGATTTTTGGAATATCGTGATCCCCGATCCCCATAGATCTACACATTCATCTTAGTGTATGGATCTACATATACTTATTTAAAATCTATATATAATAAATTGATAAATTCAAGTACACCCATACGCACGGTTTAAAACAAGCTCTCATCAGCCATGATTAAGACCCACAACTGAAGATATATGTCATAATATATATATATATATATATATATATATATATATATATATATATATATATATATATATATATATATATATGAAAGGGGGGGGGGTGCTGCAGCATACAGGTACTACATGGCACAAAACACATGCACAAAGATACGATCCTCCTTACCTTGTGAAGATAGAAAAATCTGTATTTGAGCTTTGTTCGACCTCTCACATTTTTTTTTCTCTCGTAGTGACAGAAACAACCTGGTTCTCATCTCTAATGGTGGAGGAACGACTCGTTGAAGACCATAGTTCGGAGGTTAACTTGCTTCTACTCCTCACGTGCGTCGAATGATCCCTTGCAAGGTTTTCCTCAGAGCTAATGGAGGTGAGGTTAGAACGAAAATGGAGAAACCTTGGTTGATAATGGAAAATGTGAAGGGATAGAAAGATTGATCTACAGAAGGTCGAATTTTGTAAAGTCTCACCAACTACCATTTTTTTTTTCATTACAGTCTGCCCAAAACGGCAGGCCATCTTCCATTCTTGATGCTGCCTCTTCACCTTCCTGATTAAAGGATTTTCCCAAACGTTCTTTCCCCCCCTCCCAAGTTCATTATTGATTAAAAATATTATTAAATTTGGTTGGGGCTTTCCCCTTTGGAAAAAACGCCCAGTCCACTTCGTGTGCCACCCCATTCCACATTTAAAACCGTCTTAAATGGGAATGGGTAACGTCCTCTCTAATTTCAAATTCCAAAAATATAAAAATATATTTTATTTTTATAAAAATAACCCTCTTTGTTGGAGTATAGGGGGAATCAAACTCAGGTCTCCACCATAAGGACACGTTTCCCACCAGTGTACCACGATCTTTTTTGTTGCAATAACTTGCAACATTAATGTATTTAATATCGTTGTGGCTGAACTATATTACCAACCAAAAATGTTTTCTACATAAAAAGCGTTATGTTACCTAAGGGATTTGAACCTATAACCTCCACTCTGTAAGAGCCCATTGTCTTGACCAATGCGCTAACTCCTCTTTAGATGTTCTTTCTTGCAACTTAATTTCTCTTATCCACTTATGACGCTCCGTCTAAATCATAAACGTTTTTCTTACGCTTTTACCGTGGACAGGGGTCTCAAACCTAAGATGTCCTTTCATGTCTTGCCTCTTGACTCATTAACCTTAAAGTATGGTTTTTTTTTCATGGTCCTCTCGTTCAATTACGACATCGTTCTCTTGGGAGTTCCAAATTCGTACTTACTGCATTTTTGGAACTGATTGCGATTTAACTATCTTTGGATCTTGATTGCAATTTGACAAAACTTTGGGTCCATTAAGATTCAATTGGATTCTAATTGGATTTCGGATCTATCCAGGATCTGAATCCATACATCGTATCCAAATCCAAATATTGGGTCCATTTGATCCAGTTTGGATTTCAAGATTCATTTGAATCGACTCTATATCATTTTATCGTATTTATTTCAAAGGATTTTATCTTTTACTTAGTTTGATAATTATCGAAATTTTGCGGGTTTTACATTTTTGGTGTTTTGTTTATGAAAATTTCTTTATGTGCTTCTTAAAAATTCATGTTGTGTTGTTATTTTTATTTTGACTAGTCTTAAAAAAATTATAGTTCTTCAAAACAGTGAACCCAAAAAATTTTAAATTTTAGAAGGATGTTTCAGACATACGAAAGCAATCTCAAAAAAAAAAAATTGGGCTCATTTGAGTTTGGGGTTGAAAGATACGACCTACAAAATGTTTGTCATGACAAAAATTCTATGTAAGCTGCACATTTTTGTAAAATTTTCAAAATTTATTTCATTCTATAAACTCGTTGGTTGATATTACTTCAAAATGATAAAACCAAGCATAATTATTCTGTAAACAGAAAATAAGTTTCACTTGTAGAATTTTATTCTCTGATCCAAAATGAGTTTAAATTTAAGTTTTTGCTTGTAGACAACTAACATGTATTTGTATCTACAATAAAAATCCTAGATTTAAACTCATTATATACGGGTTATGACAAAAGTCCTAGTGACTGAGAAATTCTATCTATACAGTTTCAACTTTGAAACTAGTGTTTCAGTGTATGTCATATGTTCAAAAGTGTACCGTCAAGTTGATGTCAACATCCAACCACACTTTCCTAATTGACAAGGCCACTTATTATTAAGTAATATTTTTAATTAAAATATTACTAAAGTTTTAGAGATTTTAGAAATACCAAAAATAAAATTAACAAACACAAAAATTACAAACATGTCCCAAAAAACAATGTTTACAAAAAACTTGTTTGGCACATCACGACTTTTACTCAATATATTCATATTTACTAGTATACTAACTAAGACTACATTAAAAGACATACTAGATGTGTATTCTTAATATAATGCACTCATTCTAGTTACCATTAAGAGCATCATAAAAACTTTGTTTAGCAAATACATAGACATATGGTACTAATATAAGATATGTTGATTGTTTAAGACCAAAGTTCACATTATCAATTTTATCTCGAAGGCTTCTAATGAGTGTGATTATTAACCATTGTCTCTCAGTAAGGTTATTGGCCGCTGCGCATATCAAATTGCCTAATTAGCAGAAAGACAATGTGTAAGACCTATAAAATTTTTAAAAGTTTATATTTTTTATAAAATGAGCATTTTTTCTATGTTGAGCATAGTGGCATGGTTTAATTAGTTAAATTTCATGGTTTGTTATGATTAAAATGGGTTGCAATTTAATTTTTTTTTAGCAAAATTTTCAGAATTATTAAGTATAAAATGAAATTCTTTTGTGTTCAAATGGGTTTGGACCCAATGGGTCGACCAATTTAACATTGAGATTTTAATTTTATTTAACCCTTATTTTGATTTGTTTATGTGAGGGTTACTTGAGTTTTTATTTTTTTATGTTATTATTTTTTGTGGCCTATTTTAGTAATTCCATTTTTTTTAGTTTGGGGTGTGATTCGGTTTGGTTCCCACTCAGCTTGGAGTGAGAACTGACCCACATTGGAAACCTATTTTACGGTTGGTGCATTTTAGGAGAAAGAGTGGTGAGTGGGGCACACACTTTAGAACACCCACCTCACTTTTCTCGTTCTTCTCTCATTTCACCCAGCCCGACTGACTCCTCCCCTTCTCTTTCCCATTCATGCCACAACCACCCTTATCTCTCTTTTTCTCTTCCCTAAGGCCGTGAGACCCCCCTTTCTCTTGATGCCATTCTCTCCTTCTCCCTCATTTTCTTCTCCCTTACCTTTCATAGCCCTAGTCATGAGACCCTTTCTCCCCTACCTTTCATAATCCCAGCCATGAGACCCCTTCTCCCTTATCACGTTACACCCATCTCTTCTTCTCTCTCCCTCTTTGAGAAAACCGAAAACCCCCAAATCCCTTATCTTCTTCTTTCTTGGGTTCATTTTTAATGAAAACTTACCCACCCTCTCCCATCCTCATCCTTGGGAAAGTTGTTGGAATTAAAGGATGCCCTAGAGGGCCAACTGACCCCTTTTTTGCAATTTTGGCGGAAGAGCCACCAAAACAACACCTCACCTCTCTAGTTCTTTCTCTCTCACTTGTTTTGAAATACTTGCCGGTCTTTATTAGGCCGTTAGGAGCTTGGAGGCTGCCGAAATTGGTGGACACTACAATTAGAGATGTTTGGAGGTGGCAGTCATACCACCATCGATTTTGTGGAGGAACCCCTTGGCATATTGGGTTTTCTCATTTTCCCTAGTTACATCTAATTCCCAAGGTAGGATTGCTTGTATCCTACATCGATTTGTTTGTCGCCGACAATGTATCTATGTTCGACCATAAAAGGATACAATAGCTATAGCTTCTTCTCCCAGCCAAGAGTATGTTATCACCTTGTGTTGAATGCGGGGGACTGTGCCTAATAGGCCTTTGGAATCATATAAAATACATAGAATAATGAACATCCTGAACAATTGTATATGGGTGTGAACACCCACATTACCTCATGAGTTTTTGTTTTTAATCAAACTAAATAATGCATTTGATATTTAGAAATATTTTTGCCAGATGTATGATTAGTATAATATAAGCATGTGGTTCGCTTATATTTTTAAGTGTCATTGCATATGAGCATGCATGTGAATCAAAGTAATATATTGAATTGGTCATATAATTGACTTGTTTATTTTGCATGGATACAACTAATTGCATTGATATGCATATGCATGCAAAGCATGCTGGAATGGTCAAGTAAGTGATCTAATGAATTATGGCAATGATGTTGCAGAAATGTATTGAGATACATGTGCATGTGATTTACGTTGTGTTTGTCATGATATTGACCTATTTTCTCAATTATGCAAATGAATGAATGCATATGAATGATGCTTTGACTTTTATGTCTCGAGTGTTTATAAAATATGCGTTAATGATGTATGTTAAAGTTGTTTATGCTGAAATATACCTATGTGGAATGTTATACTAGTGACAAAATGCCTATTGTGTGTACAAAGCATGAATGCTTGAATGAATGAATGAATTATGAAATGTTTTTCCCTTGACCATCTGATGGCGGATCTGGTGATGATGCCTATCCACAATCCATGATCCAAATGGATCTCCACACACGGAAGCCTTAAGTATTAACAGATGAGTTTGAATAAAACTCAAACACTCTGTGATTCGATGCCTGAGGACTCTGTTTCGACAGAAAAGGTAAACATGAAAAAGTTGTGCAACGAGCATACCTTTCTAATGAATCCAAAAACACATGATTTAGATTTGTGATTATTGACTTACGATAGAATATCTGGGACAGATGAACAAGACAACTGGAACAGACTGGTGACCAGTCCAACAACTTTGAAAGGATTTTCAACCCCTCTGGCGTTTGAGTTTGGAAAAACTTAGAACAAAAAAGTTGTGAATAATTATTTTGTCTTTTTAGAAAGTCAAAGTTTGTAATTTTTAAATATATATTCAATTAGATATGAGTAAAATACATTGAGATACTTTCACAACTAAGTGTTCGAATTCCAGTGTAGAAAATTTTAGCATGCAGAAACAAACTCAAAATTGAAGAATTCAAACGATTGATTCAACTAATTATCACAACATGAAAATTGTTTCTTCAAATGTCAACTTTCTAAATCATCAATCAGATCACCAAACAAATAAGTAATGAGCAAGATATGATTCAAATATGGAACCTTATCAGGAATTTATAAATAACAGAATTGACTTCGATCACAGAAATTAGGATAACTTTCCAGGAATTTTAGATGCCCAACGAAACCTATTTAGGAAAAATGCTAAACATGAAAAATATAGAGCCAGATGTTAGATTTCCAACAAGCTAAGTCTCACAATTTTTTGTTCAACCATTTTGGAGAAATAATTAAAAAACAAAACATTATTAGAGATACAAATAACATAGTAGGACTTTGGTCACATTCAGGCAACATAATTCGCCAAGAATTTTAGCCATGTTGTGAAGTAGATTCAGGCAAAATGGTAAACATAAAAGTTGTAGAGGTGGATCTTAGCTTAACAACGATCTTAAGAACGCCTAAATCAAACTAGTATCTAGAGAGATATGATTCAAATACCGAGATAGTGTCTGACAATCCCAAATGCAAGAACACACATGAACACCCAACACAAGTAAATCCGATTTTTATCTTTAGAAGAAAGTAAATTCAATATTAGATGCAAATCCACACAACCCAAGTTTTGAAAAGATAGAATCACATAAACAGCAACAATAGTAACTTGAAACTAAATCCACAATCTTCAACAATGGTTTCCAACAATCAATGATATCAACCATGCAAAACACGAAGTGATAACAAGATATGGAAATGTGTATCTCGTTTGCAGCCAACGAATGGAAGCACACTGCAACAACAACACCACACGGTTCAACAACAAAACACCAAGGTCCACGACAACAACTGGATGGAATCACAAGAATTAGGTTCTCAGCCCACTAAGGCTCCTCATGACAGCCTCAAAGATCGAACTCCATCACACGACTATAGTTCTTCCAAGAAAATTGACCTCCCTTCTTTCCTCTTTACACTCATTCTTCCCAGATTTTTTTTTCAAAATAACAAAAGCCCCCCTGTTGGATGACCCTCTCTTGTACTCTTAAACCCTTGGAAAGGGGCCTCATAAAGAGAGAGAGAGAGAGAGAGAGAGAGAGAGAGAGAGAGAGAGAGAGAGAGAGAGAGAGAGAGAGAGAGAGAGAGAGAGCCCTTCCCTAAGTTGGTGCCCTCCCAAGGCCAAGAGTTGGCTATTTAAGGCTAGAGCATTAACAACCCTCCCAACAACCATATTGACTTTCAAAGTCAATGCTGGATTAAAAAAGAAAACTATAATTGTCCTCCCACAAATGGCACCAACTGGGTCTTAAAGAAATTCTTTGGATCTTGGGCCAGATCCAAATCATTTCTAAGATCTGGATCAGTAAAAAAAGAGTTTAGAAAATATTACTTAGACAAAAAAAGAAAATTACCCTGCAACCCCATACACCCTCTAGTGCCACAAAAAGATCCTACAGAGCACTAGAACTATTCAGATCCGTACAATCCAATACCTAAAAAAATAATAAAACAAGAATAAATATTTAATCTGATTCCTCAATTTGACAAAATGGAATCGAAAATAAAAATTACAATTTTTGAGAAGGTAAAAACAAAATTATCAGAAATTGAAATATGATAATCAAAACGGATTTTGATTCTTAAAGATCCAATTGGATTCAGATAGTCTTGCATGTCATTGGATCTGTGAGGTATTGTATCTCAGATCTGGTTTAGTGAGTTGGATTTTGATCCAACTCATCTTTACTGCATTGATGATCCAGATGCTCTACATCACCATCACGTGTTGAATGATGAATGATGCATCATGTCATTACTTGAGAATGCTTGATATATTTTCTTCAAGTTGAGTATTAGTGTTTTCTACAAGGCAAATTGAATTTAATGACCAACAATATTTATCATTTTTGATGATTGACATGATGTATTGGTCAAGTTGCATCATCGAGGGCTTCACTATTAACCATTACCATTCTTTGGGACTTTAGTTTTTGTTTCCTATTTTTTTAAATGACTTATAAAGACCGTTAAACATTGATATTTTGGAATGATAGAACATGGTGAATGTTAGTTCTTTGATTATGTATATAGTTTGAAAATCATTCCATATGATTACATTTCTTTGTTATCCCTCTGTAACTCTACTTAAGGTCTTAACCTTTTTGAGAAAATTTATTTTCACATTAAAAGACTTTACTTTCATTACGACTTCCTTTATATAATAAAATTCAATCAGGTTTTTTGTTTATGGATGGTTCTGCCCTAGACCTAATGCTAATAACATAATAATACACCCGCACTTACGCTTAGGGATGACAATGGACCGGGGCGGGGGACAAGGTCTCCACCCCCGCCCCGTCTCAAAATTTGAACCTCCACCCCCGCCTCCATCCCCGTTTCATGTCCTCCATCCCAGGTCCGAACAGGGATGAGGCAGGATGGGGCCCAGTTTCCCCTCGGTCTATTGCCATCCTTTAGAAAGATTGGGGATGGAATGGGGCGGGGCGGGTTAAGGCGGGGATCATGACGGGGATGGGGCAGAGCAGAGGAAAGCGTAAGTCCATCCCCGCACAGGGATGGATTTTAACCTTCATCCTCGCCTTCATCCTCGTTTCATGCCCTTCATCCCCGGTCCAAATGGGGCGAGGCGGGGCCCCGCTTTCCCCCGGTCCACTACCATCCCTACTTTCGCTCATGTGATGTTTCTAAAATTTTGTACTGTTGAAATGTATGCATTGATAATCTTGTTGACTAATTACTTTAATGAAGTTACACTATATTTATATAACAATACGACAAAAAAATATTGAAATTCTTAAAAACATGAAAGTTTTAAAGGTTAGATTTTGGGGGTGTTACACCGTGTCGGGTCTACTATAAGCATATGTAGTGCATGTTCCATGGTCTATGCCAGGTCCTCAAGTGATTTCTCTATAGGCACCGTGAGTAGGTCTATCTCTTGAAGTTCTTGGATTCAAGAGGCGTACTGTGCGAAAAAAGGAATAAGATACATTACACTATCTCAACTCACTTAGACTTATACCCCTAAACTATTTTGTGACACATTAAAGGCAATGCATCCAAAATTTTGAGGTTGTTTTTAAGTATCGAAATTGACACAACTTATATAACTGTTTAAATAAGCTTGTCTTGCAACTAAAACTAGTAAAACCTTGATAAAATCTTATACAAATCATAGTTGCATGCAATAACATAACGATAATTCATGGAGATAACTAAGGTCATATTTTAATATTTATGAATTTCCTCAAAAGTTATGAAAAGCCATATAAAACATCAAACATGCCTTCTACAAACTCATCATAAGGAAAGAAGAGAGAAGAGGAGAAGAATGATAGGATTGAAAATGGTGGTGGTGGTAAGCACGAAAATGGTAACGACAAGAACAATGGTGTAAATGGGAATTGGGTGGTGGGTATTTTGGTGAGAGGACAGAGTATATAGAACTTATAATACTCTTATCTTTAAGAACCATTCCAAGATTTTGGATCAACATGATCAGATTAAAGCAAGGGACCTATATTGGGAGGCAGTCGAATTTTGGACCAACATAATTTTGGTTTTTCTCTTTCGACAACCGTGGTGGAGAAGCTGCTCAGCCACCACCACCCCCTTCATCGTCTCTCTTATTTTTCAAATATTTTTATTTTATTTTTCTCATGCTACACAAACAAGTACAAATTTTACATTTAGGGCATGTTTAAAAGCATGAAAAACTCTCTTAGGAAAATGAAATTTTATGTATGAGACGTTTTGATATGATATTTTTTCTAAAATAAAAAATTTCACTTGTTTGGGTAGCATGAGAAAAATAAAATAAAAAATCAATGAAGAGAGGAGGGTGGTGTTGGTGGAGCTTCTCTGACACAGTTTTTCAAGAGGTGGGTGATGCTGAAAAACATCATGGGCTGGTGGTGTGGAGCTTTTGGATGCCGTTTTTTGGGAGGTGGGTGATGGTGGAAAACATCATGGGGTGGTGGTAGTGGAGCTTCTCGATGTAGTTTTTTCGAGAGGTGGATGGTGATGAATGTTAGAGAGAGCGGTTACCAAGTAGGTGGTTACGATGGGTGGTGGTGAGATGAATGGTGGTAGTGGAGTTTCTCTAACATGGTTTGCTGGGAGATGTGTGATAGTGATGGTGGTGAGATGGATGGTGAAAATTCAACGTGTGAAGGGTGATTTTTTGGAAGATGGGTGGTGGTGGTGGTGAGATAGCGGGTGAGGAGTGTAAATCACCTTTTTCTTTTGGTAAAAAACATTATTCCACTCTTTTTGAGTTTTTGAGGAATGTTTCTTATAAAAAAATGTACTTTTTAAAAAAGGTCTCTCGTTTGGAATGATTGAAAAACTATACGGGTTTACCAACGGGGCTTCGATTGTTTGGTAGGCGCTGTCGGATCACCATGTGTTGAGACGTTGCAAGTTCAACACCCAAAGGTATGAAGTGTAACTGCCTAAACCGAGCTTGCCTATAAAAAAATATACTGTTTTTCTACTTTGTCACTTTTTCTACAACTTTCTCACTTTCAAAGTATCTTAGAAAAATTATTATATCAAAACTTTTCATAGCCAATTTCTTTTTTTCCTATGAAAAAATTTCTTGCTTTCAAACCGGCTTCCTTTGCCTAACGAGATGGCTTATTAGGGTTTTGAGTCACCCACTTCCGCTAGGGTTTTGTCACCCCACCTCCTCTCCTTCGTAGCCTTTATATATACCGACTTACAGGAAGGAGCCACAGGGCATAGGCGGTGGCAGCAGCGGCCACTCGAAGCAGACTCTCTCTGCCTCTCTCTCATCTCATCCCCCTCTCCTCTCCCATGGCGGAAAGCCCCTTTGATCCCGTAAGCCCTCAACCCAACATCTCTCTCTCTCTCTCTCACCCTTTGTTCTTTTTCCCAAATGGGATCTGGAAATGATCAACGCCGTCTTCAAACTTGTATGGATCGTAAAAGCCCAAGGTGAGAGAACCCCTCCTCGTTCCTGTCTCTCACGATAAACCTCTCCCCCCCTCTCTCTATCTCCTTTCTTTCCCTTTGATCCCCTGTTTGATTCTGATGGAGATCCGCCGCTTCAGAACGCGTGAGAGCTGAAGGCCTGGACGCCTTTAAGAACGATGTATGGCTTGTTACACCATTCTTTTCGGATCCTAAGAATCCCCACTTTCTTAGGGTCAGAGTCTCAATATTCTCTTGTTATTGATGTTATTTTAATGATTATCAATATGTTTATTTTTTTCTCTTCCATTTTATTGCTTTTGTGAGGCGTTGCATTCTTTGGTTGATACCAATGGATGTGTCAACAAAAGCATAAATCAAATTCGTTTTGAATTCGCAATGCAGACCATTCAATTCTGTGAAAAATGGCTACACCCTTGTAGTCATTAAGGCTTGATTGCTTTCATTTGCTTTTTGAAGTTTTCTGATTTATTTCAATCTGTTGCTTCTCTTACCCATTTCATTTTGAGCTTCCTTGTCTTACGCTAGTTGGTTGGCTCATGCAGAGAAGCATATAGCAATTCCCTATAACAATGCCACTGTTAAACAACTTGTTGCGATTCTATAGCATCACGTTACCTGTCTCCTGGTACAATCATGTAATCTGTCTGTTTGGATACTTAATGGTAGTTTTATTATTGTTAAAAAGCGTAATGAAGAAAATTAATTGAGCTAGAGTGCCACTATCGGTTCGCAATAAACTGTTCATAGTGTGCTGAATAAGATGCTCACAAATGAGTTTGTCGACAAGACTTTGATATTTTTCTGAGGGTGAAACTATGATGGTATATTGTTAGTACTACTACCATCTGAACTTTCTTTCTACTTTGTAATTCATATGTTTTTGCTAACTACAGTGTTGCATTTCTTTTGGGTGCAATGTTGGATATTTATTGGTTGAATGCATGACTAATCCAAATTGGCCAGCTAGCCATTCCTTCTGCTTGCCCCATCCCTTAACAATCCATAGCGACATGCTCTAGGATACGAGTTGCCATTTGATTTTAATAGCTTGGAATTTGGTTGTATCAACCTAACAACCTCCTTTGAAGAGGCCGCGACAATTAGGTAATGTATAATGCTTAAAAATTTCAGTTGAAAGGAGTTGGGCCAGGAAAGCTGCTGATCAAGATTTCAAATGCCCATTCTATGCCTCAGATTTGACATGGAGTTAGTTACAAACTGATTGGAGGAGTTCATAAACCCACAGGTTTGGTTCTTTGGTCTAGGCCTGATCAAATTATCATCCTTGGGATCATTGGATTCACTTTGTACTCGATGCACCACAATGAATCATCAATGTCATCTATCAAAATTGGTTTGTCAAATAAGAACAATCTGGTTTTCATGGATGACATTGGCATTTGGAAATGTCTATTGCATTTTAGGCTCTGTTTGAGAGCGTGGTTGCATTGAGATGGACACGCCATTTCCTTGTGATTTCAAAATATGGTTTTGCTAAAATGCGGTGTTGACGACGGAATTGCGGACAACATCCTCATTTTAATGATATGGTGTGGGAACTGCCAACTCCATTCCTAATGCAGTTTTTTGGCAACAACATTGCTCCCAACCCGCATAGAGCTTGAGTACTGAGGAGCGTTTGATTGTCTCTGTGGGATGCGTGTACAATCAAACGCACGATGTGCTGGATGCTGGAACACAGCATTCCTCATGACAAATTTGTGGTGTTACTGGCAGCAGTGTCGGGGATTGGGGGGATCAAAATCTAGGAGTCAGGGAGGGGGTACCCCACCCGACTCTCCTCTCAGCTCACATCTGTTTAGGTTTTGGGTAACCTCACTCCTCTTTCTCCCCCATCTTCTTCCTTCCTTCAACCTCTCTCTCTCTCTCTCTCCCTCTCTGAAATTCCCTAGAAGAGCATAGAAGAGAATTTGTCAAGTGATGAGGAAAATACTGCAACAATATGATCAAACCTGATTTTCTTTGTATTTAAGTCTCTGATGGCAGCTTTTCTCTTCGTTTCATTCATTTTTTGTTCTAGTGTTTCTGGCTTTTGATTTTTTTTATTGCTACACAATTCTTCTTATTGTTCCTTTTTTTCCTTTATTCTGTTTTTTTAAATGCCCTTTCTCTTTTCAATAACACGAATGGATCCGTTAGGAGATGATGACATCCTTATTTTGGTCCGTGTTTCTGATCCACCCGTGACTGATACTTTTTCTCCAATCTCTGATCCCACAAACGGATTCTTTTGCTTATTTTCCCTTTTGTTTTCTTTTTGTTTTTTCATGTGTTTTTTTATTTTTTGGTCTGATTAGTGCTCTTCTTTGTTATTTTAAATATTTATTTGGTCTTGTGTTCAAATACGTTTTGTATCATAACCATGGTGGCTCAATGATTGGAAGCCAGTATCGGCTATATACGCTATTCTGAGATTTCTCAAATCTTTGCTGATAAATGAAGAATAATATGAGAGCTTCCAAAAACCCTTTGGTTTTGATTTCCTATGATTTTGAACAAAACCCTTTTTTGCTGTGTGTTCAGCCTTTCTATTCACTGTGGGCATCTGCTGTGATGAGTTATGATATTTCCATTCACATGTCAGACTTTGGAGACGCGAGTCTATGAGAAAATACATCATTTTCTGAGCAGATTGAATTGAGGAGCTTTGCCGTTTTGATATGCCCTGTTACAGTTAATATTGGTTGCCCATTCCAATTTGAACTGCTATTTTACTCCATTTTTTTATTATTTTCAATATCAAAGATCGACTCTGGTTTTTAATTGTTGAAAATTCTTTCTCAAATTGCAATTTTATTTTTAATCGTATAATAAGAATTTCAGTCTTAAACATCTTGTTTCTTCCTCTACTTAGGCATCAAGTTACCTGTCTCCTGGTTTAGAGGCCTATCCTCGAAATAATTGCTTTACACTACATTATTGGTTTTAAATTAAATGTTCCCCGTGATTTCATGAGCAAGCACTTAATATTTTTTTTCCCTAGTTGTTTTTTCAGCAGTTTTTGTTCCCAAGAGTAGTGTGATCAGAGACCAAGGGTTTTGGCTTAGTGGGATGGGGCCTAGACTGTTTGACGGGCAGTCTAGGCTCAAATCCCATGGGCATCACCCCCGCTTTAGTCAAAGCTTGGCAACTCCCTGGGTCAAGTGGTAAGCCCTCTGAGTTTTACGCTGACATGGACAGAGGCTGAAGTCGAGCCACCACTGCTGCTAGGTCTCTGACCTTGGAGCATTTTTTTGTTTCAGAGTAACAAAATAAAATAAAAGTGATAAGATATTTTTATTAATTCGAGCAACTTTTTTATTTCCATCTATAACTCTAAGAAACCACATCCCACACTAAGAAACCATTTCTAGTGGAATGGGCCTTGGCTCAGCCTGCCATACTTACTGCTGTCTAGGACCCTCGACCCTGGTGCCTATGCTGGTTGTTGGTTTGTACAAGAGGGGGTGACACCATGAGGACTTCCTGTCTATCGGTTAAGGACCCCACTCCGCAATGCCAACCCACCCTCTTTGGGGCTTATTTATTTGAGCAACTTGTTGCACCTTTTTATTGTTTTGAAAAGTCTTAATTTTGATGTACCTTTTGGAAGCTACCATTTATCACCCACTCAATTTGTGTGTTCTGCAGGGCTCGGGTAATTGCAATGATTTGATCCCGAACCAGTGATCCATTTGGATATGGGATTCCAAGACAATCACCCTTGTCAGTTAACAATCCTAGCTCTCTACAAAGTAAAGAGGGTGGATCAGGTTCCGTCGTATTTTACACTTTTGAGTGTACCTTTTGTTAAGAAAAGTGTTGCTAATGAGGAAGGCCTTGCTAAGGAAGTTTTCAAGTCGCCCGAAGGTGCAACATTGATTGTCATATTAAGATGAATAATACAGATAGATGACAACTCTCTTTCCTTGATTTTTTAAACTGTGGTTAGGACCCTTGCCCCCAAAGCCTATGCTGAGCATCAGTTTATGCAAGGGAAATTGCGTGTGTGGCAGTCGAACCTTGACTGGGTGTCTGACACGTGATTTGGCTACGATAGGAAAGTTGAAGATAGTGGTTGTTCACAACAAGACAATAATAAAGGGTTATATTGTAACTCCGATGAGCATGATAATATTGGAAAAGGTAAGCCACATGAGAAGGTTCAATTGATAAAGTTCCAATTTTTGCAGTCAATCATGGTTAAGAAAAGAGAAAGGAAATTAGATGAGAAGAGAATAAGAGGTACATCATTAAGAGTGTTTTATGCAGCAAGAGGGCTTAGGTTTTCGTATGATTAGAGGTGGTCTTACATTCACCAATATTGTAAATATTGGTAACTATAGTTACTAACCTTATGTGAGTCCCTTCACATCTAAAGCTGAATATGTGTACGTAAGGTGAGACACCAAGGAGAATGTGTAAGAGAAAAATAAGAAAGACTAGAGGAAACAGTGAGAACATTTTTTTGTGGACATAGGTTACACTAGCCAAACCATGTTAATCCATCCTTCTTCATGGTTTTTTTTTACTTTACATGGTATGAGCGAGCCCATCAGCCATCTACATGCTTAGTGATCTTTAAGTTGATTTTGAAGGCTTTATTACAACTATTTTTGCCTACCAGTCGATGTTACCATCTTTTGTTTATGTGTTTGATATCTTTCTTACTCAAGAGAAAGGATGGAAATGTTGCTGCCAAAATATCCTCATCAAATATAAGCTAACTCAACCTCTTTCTTCTCCCAAAGAGGTTGAGGACGTGGAAATAATTTTCGGGGCTGTGGGGTATGAGGTAAAGGTTTGGAAGGAATTTTCAAGCCCAAAAAGTTGGATCTAGCCAAGGTCAGGGTTGTGTGACATCAATTTTATGGTCGCAAAAACTGCACTGCATGTTAGTGCTATGACATACCTAAGGCATTTGCTTCTATAGCACGTTAGTGCTATGGTCACACAAAAACTAAACTACCCTGAAGCAACAAATCATGTGGTGACTGATCAAGGTTTGGTTGAAAAGAAAGATTATCAAGAAAACAACTATCACCATCGAGAACAGGTCCATCTGCTTATTTCTAATACTTAACTTCATTCTCAACTTTAACTTAAATTCTTTCATGTTAAACAATGTATTGCATGCCCCTAACACTAAAAATAACCTTCTATTTGTGGCCAAGTTCATCCATGATATCGACTATATTTTTGAGTTTGCTTCTCATGGGTTCACGGTTAAGGATTCACAGATAGGAACCATTTTCTTTTGGCAGAAACTTCTCAAAATATTGGTAGCAATAGGAAAGAGGCTCATCTCTCAACCAAAGTGAAGGAACTGACAACCGATATATGTCATTGTGGTCTTGGCCATCCAAAAATATGCTTTTCAAAACTCTTGAGAAAAATAAATTTTGGCTCTTGAGAAGTGCAAATTAGCTATTTTTTGTTCTGTGTTTGATAGCTGAGATGCATTTTCTACGATTTGAATTCGCTGAATTTTGTGCCTCTCAATCTCTTGAATTGATTCATGCTGATTTGTTCGGCCGCAAGGATTCAGATGTTATCTTCTTTAGTGGATGACTATTCTTGATTTTCTTGGTTATTTTATTTAACCAGAAAATTTGAAACTTAAATGTGTTGAAAACTTCAAACACGGTTGAAAAGCAACTTGAGCATAAGATTAAGATTTTTCACAATGACGGGGAGGTGAGTTTCCAAGTAAAAGTTTTCCATATTTTTTGGCAAATCATACAATTAAAAGATGCCTTTCATGTCACACACCTCAACAAAACAGTGTTGATGGGATCGGTATGAGTCTAATGGTGTTTGCTTTCATCAAAATGATTTTTTGGGCTGATGCTTTTTGAGTGATAGTTCACATTATCAACAAGTTACCAAGCTCTATCCTTAAAAATAAGTCTTTATTTGAGTTGATCTTCAAAAGAACCCCACAATAGGTGCACATGCTATCAGCATCTTGTCCCATATACTACAACAACAACAACAACAACAACAACAACAACAACAACAACAACAACAACAACGCCTTCATCCCAAAACAATTGGGGTCGGCGGTATGAACCAAAAAAGAAAATCATTCTGGGTCTTCCACATGAATCCTTCTCCTCCAATCATTTCTATTCAATGCCATGTCATCGGTGAGGTTCAAAGCATTCATATC
Source organism: Nuphar pumila (assembly GCF_984573655.1). Taxonomy (NCBI): domain Eukaryota; kingdom Viridiplantae; phylum Streptophyta; class Magnoliopsida; order Nymphaeales; family Nymphaeaceae; genus Nuphar; species Nuphar pumila. Next base: position 119,335,073 of record NC_143255.1, read on the forward strand.
CTTTCCTATCACCTCCATCCATGTCTTCCTAGGCCTACCCCGACCTCTTTTAACTATTATATTTTCCCATTTCTCAATCCTTCTAACTGAAGCATCATTAGGCCTTTGCCGAATATGTCCAAACCACCGTAAACGATTCTCTCTCATCTTATTTTCAATGGGTGCACCGCCTACCTTCTTACGTATCTCCTCGTTCCGAATCTTATCTTTTATTGTATTTTCACACATCCATCTCAGCATACGCATCTCAGCTACACTCATTTTTTGAATATGATGTCTCTTGGCAGCCCAACATTCCGTACCATATAGTAAAGCGGGACTAATAGTCGTCCTATAAAACTTTCCCTTCAACCCCAATGGCATTCTACGATCGCACAATACTCCAGTTGCACTTTTCCATTTCATCCACCCAACCTTTATCCTATGATTTACATCTCCATCAATTTCTCCATACTTTTGAATGATAGATCCCAAATATTTGAAACAATCATCCACCGGTATTTCTTGCTCACCAAGCTTCACTACACTCCCATCACTACTTCGTTGCTTACTAAACCGACATTCCATGTATTCTGTCTTACTCTTACTCAACTTAAAACCTCTTGCTTTCAATGTCTGTCTCCATAATTCTAACTTAGCATTAACCCCAGCTCTAGACTCATCAATCAAAATAATATCATCAGCAAACAACATACACCACGACACATTTTCTTGATTTGATCTCGCAAGCTCATACATCACTATAACAAATAGGAAAGGGCTTAAAGCAGATCCTTGATGTAACCCAACCGTTATAGGAAAATTGGTTGTCACCCCTCCACAAATGCGGACATTGGTTACCACTCCTTCATACATATCCTTAATTATACTAATGTACTTGAGAGAAACATCTTTCTTCATCATTGTCCACCAGAGAACGTTCCTAGGTACTCTATCGTATGCCTTCTCCAAATCAATAAAAACCATATGCAAATCTTTGTTCCTCTCTCTATTTCTCTCAATAAGTTGTCTAAGAAGATGTATAGCTTCCATAGTTGATCTTCCAGGCATAAAACCAAATTGGTTCTCCGATATCATGACAATCTTCCTCAACCTAGACTCAATCACCCTCTCCCAAAGTTTCATAGTATGACTCATGAGTTTTATACCACGATAGTTTGTGCAATCTTGTATATCACCCTTATTCAAATCTTGTTAAAAAGATTTGTCAACCATTCTAAACCTTTCTCTCCCAAGCATTTCCAAGCCTCGATAGGTATACCATCTGGGCCAACTGTCCTTCTTGATTTCATTTTCTTCAAAGCCTCTGCAATTTCTTTCTTTTGAATCTTGCGCATTAAGTCACGATTCATTTCATGAAAAGGAATGGACAAGTCTCCAAGATCTTGAGCATGACTATCATTAAATAGCTTATCAAAATAATCTTTCCATCTCTCCTTAATCTCCTCATCTTTGACTAAAACCCTTTGCGTTTCATCTTTGATACATCTAACCTCCTTATATACCTTATCCCTCGCGTTCCGAACTACTTTTTTTGCTTCCTTCTTTGCTATCAAATACTTCTTCAAATTCTCATTATCACGACTCTTACTTAGATTTCTATAACACTCTTTTTTAACCTTAATAGTTAATTTTTTTTTTCAAGACTAGGTCATGAGTGTTTATTGGGTATGAAAATTGCCACAAGGGATTTATTTGTTATGATCCATTTTTAAAAAAGGTTTTTATATCTCATCGTGTCATCTTTGATGAGTTGAATTTTTTGTATGCGAGAACTAGTGAGCCCACGACTTATAAAGAGATGAATGCTTGGCTACTCAATCAGGACTCTCAAAATGGCTTCCTGTTGCCCACCAAAGCCTAGTGTTTCTTTTTTACTGCATACTGCATCCATTTCCTCTGGTGACTTTCAACATTAAGTTTGTGTCTGAAAATCAGTTTCAAGCATCGCAAAATCAATTTGATCCTTATGCTGAAACTGGTCTTCATGAACCTAATGTTGCATATGTGAGGCTGCTGAACCATTTATTGATGCCAAATTTGATGAATCCTCTTCAGATCTCGAACCATCTTACCAAAATCCCCTAAACAAAACTGATAGTACAAACCTTGTTGTAGATCTCTCCATTCAGTTTCCCATTCAGACCCATACCATGATCACTAGGTCTTGAGACTGAACTATAAAACCTAAGTCTTTTTTTGCCAGCATTCACATCATTCCTTCTGCTCTCCTTAGTGAACTCACCTAAGAAAAAAAAAAGAACCCTGTAACCTCAAGCAAGCCTTCTTAGACCCTAAGTAGGTCCAAGCCATGAGAGAAGAGATTGAGGCCCAATACAAAAACCAGACTTGGGTGTTAGTCCCTCCCAACAATGATCTCAATATCATTCGGAGCATGCGGATATTTTGTATAAAACGTCATGTTGATGGTAGGATTGCTTGATACAAGACCAGACTAGTAGGCAAAGGGTACAATCAACAAGAGGGGGTCAACTATTTTGAAACCTTCAATCCTATGATTAAGCCCACCACAATTTGTGTTATTTTGTCTACTTCAAGGGAGGAAAATTTTTCATTTAGATGTCAATAATGCTTTTTTGCATGGATTTCTTAAGAAAAAAGTGTATATGACTTAGCCTCCTGGATTTGAGAACAAAGAGTTTCCTTATCATATATGCAAACTGTCCAACCCTCTATGGGCTATAACGAGCTTTGCCAGCCTAGTTTGAATGACTCCAAAATTATTTGATTCGACTTGGTTTCATTGCGTCACATGCCAAAAAATTGGTGATATATGTACTTGTGTATATAGACGATATCATAGTCATTTGGAACTCTCAAAGAGAAGTCCAAAATCTCTTTGCTAATTTTGGTTGTGAATTCTCTATAAAAGATCTTGGTGAGTTGCCTTTCTTCTTAGGCATTAAAGTAAATAAAGTTGCAAATGGAATCAAATTGTCTCAAGGGAAATACATCTATGATCTCTTTGCTTAAGACCCATATGATAGTCCAAACCTATGTTTATACCTACTGCTCCCAATGTCATTCTTTTTAAATTTGATGGTCATTCCATGCTCGATGCTACTCACTATCGAAGTGTGGTAGGTTCTCTTCAATATGTTACTCTCACTAGACCTGATGTTGCATTCTCTGTAAATAAAGTCTATCAGTTCATGCAGGAACCAACTTAGGATCATTGGCACAATGTCAAGCGAATTCTTCGATACATAAAAGGCACAATCAATTATGGTCTAAAATTTGTTAAATTCAATTTTCTAGATTTGTCTGCCTTTTCTGATACAAATTGAGCCCACCTTGACGATTAGGGATGGCAATGGACCAGGGCGGGGGACAAGGTCTCCACCCCTGCCCCGTCTCAAAATCCTACCCTCCATGCCCGCCTCCATCCCCGCACAGGGTTTTGATTTTAACCTCCATCCTTGTTTTGTGTCCTCCATCCATGGTTCAAATGGTGCGAGGCGGGGCAATGCCCCATTTCCCCTTGGTCCACTGCCATCTCTAAAGAAGGATTAGGGACAGAGACGGGGCGGGGCAAGGCGGGGATGGAAGAGGGGGACAGGGCAGTACGAGGGAAGTGTAAGTCCATCCCTACACAAGTTTTGATTTTAACCTTCATCCCCATTTCATGTCCTCTATCTCCGATCCAAATGGGGCGGGGCCCATTTCCCTCCAGTCCACTATCATCTCTATTGATGATAGAAAATCCACCAGTTGGTACCTTACTCGATTAGGGCCTAACATCATATTATGGCGCTAACATACTGTGGCCAGATCCAACACAAAGCATAATACAAAGCCTTAGTTGTAGCAATATTTGAATTAATGTGGTTGAAAATTCTTCTTATGGAATTGGGCATAACCCCAAATCATAGCCCAACACTATGTTGTGATAATCTTGGGTCAACCTACCTTGCTGCTAATCTTGTCTTTCATGACAAAACAAAGTATATCGAGATTGATTATCATTTTGTTAGGAAAAAATTACAAAAAAGAAAACATATATAAAGTTTATATCTTCACTAAAGCCATTAGAGGGCCCATGTGCTATATGCTAAGAGACAAGCTTACTCTCCAAGAGAAGATGATTGGCTTGCAGAATGAAGAAGGCGCTGCTAAGGAAGGTGTTGAATCTATCACCCATGCAAGGAAGGTTGAACCTAATCTTGGCCATGATAGGAAGGTTGATGATGTTGAAGATAATGGTTGTTAACAAGGGTACAATGAGAGGTTATACAGTAACTCTGATCAGCATGGCAATATTGGGAAAGGTAAGCCACATGTGGATTTTCAATTGAGAAAGTTTCAGCAAGATGGCAACACATCAATCATGGTTAATAAAAGAGAAAAGAAATTAGATAAGGAGATAATAAGTAGTACATCATCAAGGGTGTTTTATGGAGCAAGAGATCTCATGTTTCCATATGAGCAAAGATGGCCTTATATTCACCAATATTGTAAATGTTGGTAACTATTGTTACCTACCATATGTGAGTTCCTTTACATGTAAAGCTTAATATATGTACGTAAGGTGAGACTCCATGCAAGAGAAAAAAATAAGAAAGTAGAGAGAAAATATTTTTTGTGGACGTAGGCTACACTATCCGAACTATGTTAATCCTTCTTTACTCTTTGTGTATGATTTGTGTGTGTTAATCATGATCTTTCTGACTTTACACCTTTCACTTGACTCGCTCATCTTTGGGACACAACCTGTCAGTTGCAGGGCCCAATAAAAGATGGACATATCAGGTGCGTGGAGCGACATTGGGGCCATGGTGGGCAAGTGCCCACCGTACTAGACGTCATATGGCCAACTAGGTTAGGGTGGGCACCACCTATGCCCAACCCAATATAAAGTAAAGACATGTTTTGCCTCTCTCTCTCTTCTCTCTCTCTCTCCAAAATCCTCTGCATCTCTATTGCTCTACTTTTGACCTCCCACCTTTGGTCGTTCAGTGTTTATTTGTGCTCACCCTAGCTTAGATTCTTGGCTCTGCCATTGGGCACACTCAATGTAATACCTGCAAATTTTTAGTAATTATTAAATAAATAAAGATAAAATTTTATGTCTTGAATTTATGTTTAATTAGAATTGAATTTAAACATCACTTTAATTTGAATTTCATTGTGGATTTAATTTTAAATTAAATTTTAATTAAATGTGAATTTAAATTTAAATTACAATTTAATTTGGATTTGGATTGAATGTGAATTTAATTGGATCTCAATTTGTAGGAAGTTTGATACAATTAAGTAAGTTGGATCTTAAGGGTGGGATGCCCCTCTATGTGGGCCCTATTGGATTAAGGTTTCCAATGTGGGATGGACTCTATTTATGCCAAGGAAATCTAAAAGGGGGTGGGACGTCCCTACCTCCCCTCTCTTTTAAAGTAAGGAATGGAAAAAAAATAATTCTAATAAGCTAAAGGTCAAATTAGCTAATTATTTTTTTATTTTATTTATTAGCTAATGGGATAATGAATTCCTAAATTGTTTTGGAGTCCTATTAAGATAGGAATTAGAGAGGGTTCATAACATATATCTCTAACAAAATAAAAGACAACTTTAAGTAGAGGTTTCCTTATTCAATAGGAAAACCAAGGGAGGAAATTATTTAAGGGGGCCCTCTACCTTCTTTACATCACATGCCTTCCTCTGTTGGAGTTTCTATTTCTCTCTCTCCTGTATTCCCCTACTACCTCACTTTTTTTTTTCTCTCTCTCTCTCTCCCTTCTTTCTTCTTCCTTTCATTTACCCCTCACATTGGGAAGAGAAAACTAGTGGTGGTGCGTTCATAGAGGCCAAAATCCAGTGATTAATCCATAATAGGTGAGTACCCTAGCTATATTCTATTATATTTTGAGATTTAACCTTAGTTTTATATTTGAGTTTGAATTTAAATCAGTTGTTTTTTTAGATTTGTAGTCTTTGTTTGTTCATGTGCGATTTTTGAGAAATTATTTTGAACGTGAGAAGCCGTAAAACTTGGATTTTTGCGAAAAAAATATAAAAAATCTATACAAATAAGTTCAAATCTAGGATTGATTCATGTGAATATAAATCATGATTTAAAATCATGGATTGAATCTATGTTAGGGTTTTATATCATTTTTTACGAAACTATGCAAAATGGTACCATGTAAATATACGATTTTAGATTTTGGATTATTCCAAACTCGAATATGATATTCTTTGGTGTATTTAGCATGATAAAAACATATATGCCTTGATTGAATATGCTTTTTATGGATTATAAATGTCGTTAGTGGTTTTCATAAATCTGAAATCTATTTTGAAAATCGTTTTTGGGAAAAAAGTGTGTTTTTTTATGTAAAACTGTTAGATCTTATGTTTTATTTTGATTTATGATACATATGTCATCTCTATGTTTACAACATGTTTAGATGTTTATATGCATGCATATAATGTGTTTATGATGAATCCAAAACAGTTGGATGCATGTTCTTGTTGTTTTCTTTATGAAAATTATAAAGTTTTTTATGTGCTTCTTGAAAATGCATATTGTCTTGTTATTTTTATTTCCACTAGTCTTAAAGAAAATTATGGTTCTCCAAAATGGTGAACCCAAAAATTCTCAAAATTTAGAGAGTTGTTCAAGATATATGGAAGCAATAAAAAAAATTGAGCTCATTTGAGTTTCATGTTGGGAGATACGACCTTCCAAGTTAGTACAAAATTTAAGTTCTGACATAAATTATGTAGGCTGCACATTTTTGTAAATTTTATTGCTTCCAAACTGTTTAAGATTTATGACCAGTATTTTTATGTAAGTTTATATATTACACAAACAAAACTCTTGTGCACTGAGTTATTATGAATTGAAAATTAAAAATCATGAAAAATTAGTTCATAACCTGAAATCTCTGAAACATAGTCTGTCCAAGAACAAAACAGACTGTAGTGCATGATTTTTAATTTTCTGCCAGAAAGGAGTTTAAATATGATTTTTTTAAGCTTATGTTAGTCACACTAAGTTAATTAAAGTAAAATTTTCAGAATTTATTTCATTCTGTAAATTTGTTTGTTGATATTACTTTAGAAAGATCGAACAAGATAAAATTATTCTGTTAACAAAAAATAACTTTCACTTACAGAATTTTTATTCTCTGATCTAGAATGAGTTTGGGTTTAGGTTTTCGCTTGTAGATAGTTAACACGTATGTGTATTTACAATAAAATATTTAGATTTAAACTCATTATATACAGGTTACGATAGAATTTCTACTAACTGAGAAATTCTGTCTATGCAGTTCTGAATTTGGAACTAGTGTTTGAGTGCATGTCATAGGTCCAAAAGTGTACTAATTGGACATGACTTGATTCTTGAGCTAAACTAGATGGACACATAATCTGTTAGTGTACAATGTGTGGACGTAATAAGGCTATATGGGCATGTGATCATATTTTGATTTGTTATATTGTAATTTCAGTTACAATGCTAAATTATACTGCATGATATGTTAATATGCTTGCATGATGTGATAATATGCTTGCATGATATTATAATATGCCTACATTCAGTATAACATGATATATGTGAAACATGATGATATGCTTATATGCACTGAATGTATAGTTGAATAAATGTTGTAATGTATACACAATATGACTTACGTGTTGATGCTATGTTTATTGCATGATTTAGAAATTGTTGTTTGACTTATTTGAGCATGAAAATGCATGTGGATTGCATTTATGAGAATTCAATTGGACTGAATTAACAAATGAATGAGGTCTAATTAAACTTATGCATGCTTAAGCCCGAATGGTGGCTTTGCCTGTGTTCGAATTGGTCGTCAATAACCTAGTGAGTGGTTAAATATAATAATGCATGATTGGCAAGAGAATTAATTGAATAAAAAGTGAAATGTGCATTAAATTCTCTCATATCTTACAAAGAGATTGCAAAAAGTACTTTTGGCTTCTAGGGTTTGTTGATAGTATGGAAGGTTGCTTTCCTCAACCATAGAGAGAGGTGACTAGGCTACCACTGCAGTCGCGGAGTGATATATGTATATTTCAGCTGAATAAATACTGATATATCAGGTTGAAGGGTGTGGGTCTTTCTAAACATTGGATCACCTTACTCCAGGACCCGAGAAATCATGCAAGACCAGGTCAATTAGTCACAGATTGTTAAAATATACACCATGGGTCATTGTCTTCTTCTTCGGTTAAGACTGTGTAATACCTACAGGTAATTGTGATAGAGTAACAATTTTGTGTTCTTGTAGATAGAGCATTGCATACATCATTCAAGAAAGAAAAGATATTGAGAAAGATAAAAGTTACTTATGCATTAAAGAGATATTTAATGATTTTGGTAAGTTCATGCATTGATTAATTGTTCTTGCATAAAAGGTAATATAAATATGATAATTGTTGAATGCTATGTAAATGCCATTCTTTAAATGTACATGTGTTAATTGTTACAATTGTATTTAGTTCTGATTAATGCATGTTATATTTGATATATTAAATCACTGAAATTATTGATGATATCTTAGTTTGTACACTGTTTGTGTGATTTTTTCATACATGAGGATGTTGTTCTCACCTCCTGTAATTTTAACATTTTAGGTAATGAGGCATGACAAATTAGTTCCTTTTCGTACTTTGATGACTAGACTGTGACAAAGTTTTGTTTTGGGATATTATGGGGGTTTTGACACTAGACTATGAGATTGACTTGTTGGTTTCAAACTCAGTCTATTATAAATATTTTAATTTAATTAAAAGTGAATAATGATTTTTAAATTTATGAAATTTTATTTAATTAGTTGATGATTTGATGTGATATCTCTAGCATTCTTGATTTCATGTTTTTCACATTTTTTTTGTTTTCTTGATAAGAGTTATTGTCTTTTGATGTCTCATTCTCGAACTTGATTATACAGGGTTATTAAACGTTAGCGTTTGAGCATGACTTCTTAAAACTTAGTCCGGTTGGAGCAATGCCATCGATAAGGCCTTGAATAAAAAAAAAGGTTTCAAAATTGAATTATAAATCAAAGGTGTTATTCTCAAAGAGTGAAATATGGTTGCGCCCGATCCGCTATCCAAAGCAAACCCTGGGTAGTCCACCTCCCCCATGCTTTGCCAGAATTATCAGGTGAAAGCGATGGGACATCAATGGCAGTTTTTTCCTTGATTGCAACAACATGATGATCTAACCGTAACCAATAGACAACTTCGTTACAAAACGGTTATAGATCGTATGATTGTCAATTAATAGTGAAAGATTACAGCTGCCCTGACATCAAAGTCAATTTAGGAAGTAAGAAAAGAAAGGAGTAGAATGAAATCAAGGCAGCAAGTAGCAACAGTGAATCAATGATTACAAATTTCTGCATTAGATTGTTGGGATTATATTACTCTCTTTAATATTAACATTAATAAGAGAATTCACATCTACTAATTCTCTCTCAATCCATATGGTAATTTACATGTACATGCCTAACATATGGCAAATTTACTATTTAACCACATCAGGTTTTAAATATTTTAAGATAACAGCCTAACCTTTTAAGGAATTGCTCCAATGACTGCCCGAGTTGCTTTTTCTCTCTAAAATTGCTCATTTACCTTTTTCAGCATAGCTACAGAAATGACTTCTATTAAGAAAAAGGGCTAAATTTGTCACTTTTTAAGAGTTAGCTAGAGTTAGGTGAACAAAAAACAAAATCCATTCTGGTAATTTTTAAAAGGTTAGACCTCTATCTTAAATATATGCAAACTGAGGTGGCTAAACACAAATTTGCCATGCGTTAGGCGCGTATACTACCTCAACCCATATACTGGTTTCCTTTCACAGAAAGGATATGATCACAAATAGTTTATTGTGTGATTATTCATTCCAATTCCTAGTGTTGCTATCATTTCACCCTACTTGAAATTACTCATTTCATATTCTGTGAATATTCTCGCACCCACTTTTTATTTATTTATTAATTTATATATGATCGAAAACCCTTGCTAAGAGTCAAGTCATTTAATGGGCCCGCCCCTTGTGAGATAAACCTTGGCTGGGGTCACCGACACTCAAGCCTCTATAGAGCCCACCAGTTAAAGACATGGGGACTGCGGTCGAACCTGAGACGAATGGGTCAGCACCTTCTCCCCGAGCCCCTTGCCACTCCGGCAACCTAGGTTGGTAACCATGGTCTGTCCTTTTACCTTGTTCTAAGAACTGTACTAACATTAATAAAAGGGGGATCAACATGGTTGGCAGGAGCTGTCAGTGTTCGTCTCCTTGTGGTGGGTCGTTGCAGGTTCAAAACCTAGTGGTATGCTGAATAATAATCGGTGGGGTCTGCCCAACGTCAGCTTGACTTTAAAAAAAGAAAAACCTATATTAATTAACATTAAACTCTTTTATATCCCTTTCTTTTAGGCCATTTTTTTTATGTTGGAGAAATAATTGGAAGAAAAAAAAATTCAGGATACAATTTTTATGATGTGGAGCAAACATGCAGAAATGATGGGCCCCACCTGTTTTAAAAGAATTTTTTTCTTCGTTCAAAGGTTTAACTTGCAATCACAGGGGGCCTTAGGGCCTGTTTGTTTCTTTCAATGGAAGGAAACGCCAATTTATGGGGGAAGGGATTGATTTTCTAAAGAATCCGGAAGGGAACACCATTTCATGGGGAAAGGACATGATTTACTCCAACATAGCTTTCTCATTAAAATTCTTTCACGTGTAAAGTGATTTTTAATTAAGTGCTAATGAGGAAGGAGGTGGGAAACGCTGAGTCCCACTAAAACCAGCGTGGCACTTTCCCATGAAAATCACCCGAAACAAACAGGCCCCTTGGCTTCCATCAAATCATTTTCGTCAAAATTTCAGCAATGCCACTACCCAAATAGAAATTTTTGAAGATCTCCACAGATCTAATATGAGAGAGAGAGAGAGAGAGAGAGAGAGAGAGATGTGGACAAAAAAGAAAATTATGCTTTTAAACCGTTTTTATTTAATTACCATAGGAAAATAGCTAGGTGCCATTGCCCACAAACAGAGTTAACAGACAGCTTAAAAGCATAATTTCAAATGCCAAAAAAAAAAAAAATGGGCTTTTACACGGAGCCTCCAACGGTGGTGCTGTAACCAGATTGATCATCAAAACCCTTGTTCCACAGCATTATCCCTCCATACGATGAAGAGCCCTTCACTATAGGAAGCACCGTATTGATGAGGGCATCAGTGGGGATGAACCCACTTGATGCTGCATCTTGGGACGCAGGGAGCCCCAAAAACACTGATGCTGCCCCAACATGTGAGGCCCATGTGTTCCAAGCATCCCCCAGTTTGGTAGCATCCCCATTGGAGTACTCACATTGGGCATTGTTATAGAACTGCACCCACACATAGTCAAACAAGCCCATCCCGAGTGCAGTTTCGAGGGAGTGATCAGGGTAGGGGCACTGAGGAGCTGCACTCAGGTACACCTTTGTGCCGAACCCGGTCAGGGCCCTGGCTAGGTCTTCATATTTGCTAGGACCATGTTCCATGTCGAAGTCGATGCCGTCGAGCGCTGCGCTTCCCAGCGGGCGCGAGTCAGAGCTTCCACCGAGGAAGTTGTTCCATAGATAGTTTGCGACTTGTTGCGCGTCATCTGATGAGGAGAGTCCGTAATCACCAACTCCTCCGCCTAAGGAGAGGAACACCTTTATTTTCTTCTGTTGGCAAGAGCTGATGTCGTTGCTCAAGCTGGTGCAGCTGCCCGACGAAGGCTCGCAGTGACCGGCCAGGTTGAGCACCGGGGTCTGCCCGTTGCCGAAGGTGGTGAGGAATGCGAGTATGACAAAGGCGTATTTGCCGCTTGCGCACGTATCGGCAAGGCTTCCTTCTCGCCCATCCTGGCCCCAGTATACAGCAACGCTTCCAGCATTTGAGATTGAAACGAGAGTGCTTGAGATGCCGAGGATGAGGAGAAGGCAGCCCACGGCTTGTGAGGAGGATGCCATTTTCAACGTGGTTGGGGAGGCTCATCCAAGGAGAATTTATAGCCTAATAATGCAGAGAGAGAGAGAGAGAGAGAGGGTGCTGACCCGTTCGTTTTAAATGGTGGGTTCCACTTTTTCATAAGGTCTTTGGCGAGAAACTTCGCCATCGAGAGAGCGAGAGTTCTGTGTGAAATTTACGCAAACAGGTGGTGGAATTACATGGAAGAGGTAGTTACACCTGCGAAGAGGTTTGACATGTGTGGACAAATGGTCGGAGATTGATTTGGTGGATCCCACAAAAAGAATCGTGGACGGCTCAGATCTTTCCTATATCAGACCGGAAAGTTGTGCGTGCGAGTGAAGATACTGGTTGGACTGAGTCAGAAACGCGCTGTAAGTGGGTCAGAGGGTTGACTCAGAATCAATGCTACGACGTGATTGACTCGCTGCCGTGTTAAATGATCCTCAATGGAACGTGACAAGATCAGGATGGTCGGATTTAATAAATTTGAATTAAGGTATATATAGACGGGTAAATAAACCCAACAGCTCATGGCTCACCTTGATTCGGCTCGCCTAAAGCTCGTTCATGATCGCCAAGTTGGCTCGGCAAAATGGGCCATATAAACTGATTGTATTGTGTAATCGAGCTGAGCATGCATGATACAATGGATGTTGTTCGTCTCTGCTCTATTTGTTTAGATGAGCTTATATGTTAAAAAAACAAAATGGAAGTTGAATTGGTTTAGTTAGGGTTTCAATTTTCACTATAGACCTTATAAAAAAATGAATTTTTATTTTACTTGGCTTGTACGAGCTCTGCTTGGCTCTCACAGGCCATACAAGCTGAGGTGAGCAGTGGCTCGAGGTAAATGAGCCAAGCCTCCTGAACAACCCTTGTTCGGGTCGTTTACCAGTCCTAATAGATGTGACAAGAAATGCTTCTTATAAGTTTCCATGAAACTTTGAAAGCTTTCTTCCCAATAAACTTGCTTTGGAATTAAGCACCGACTTCTTTTCATGCTTCTTTGATGGACAATTCCCTTCTTTCAATATAAAGTCATAATTTTATTGAAATTTGAAAAGACCTAGAGATAATTTTCACGTTAGAAGATTTGTTTTTTTTTATCATAAAACCTATAATGTTGAGTAGTTTTTTGGAAAAGATTTAAAAGATATATTTTAGTAAAAATACAAGTTATATGTATTTTTGTTCATACTATATTTGTTTAATTTAAAAGTTAACATAACACAATTTGGGTGATCGTCGATAGACTCACCAAATCGGCATATTTTCTACCTATTCAGGTCAATCAACCTCTAGAAAGTCTCATAGAACTATATATATTAGGGAGATTGTATGACTGCATGGGGGGTATAGTGACAAATATCGCGAGATTTATGAAAATCACGTGAGAAATTGCCTACAAGTTTAAAACAACAATTTCTTGCTATATTTTCAAAATATCGCGAGATTTATGAAAAAACATAAATACCATGATTTAAACATGATATTTACGTTTCAAATGGCTATTTATCATGAAAAAACTATGTATTTTTATTTTTAAATAAATTTTATTAATATTTTCTTGTAATTTTTTTTTTATTTTTTAATTGCCGAGATTTTGCCAAAAAATATTAGATTTTTTTTTATTTCTCACAATTTTTTGAAAAACAAGATTTTGCTCATAAAAATGTTTGTCACTATGGCATGGGGTACCATTCTCGATCATATCGAGCTGAGTTCTTCACTTCACATCGCAATTTTAGGGATAACTGCAGAAATCTATAGGTACGAAGTTGAAGTTCAATACTGTTTTTCATTTTCAGACAGATGGACAGTTGGAGAGGACAATACAGATGCTCGAGGATATGCTGTGAGCTTTCCTTCTTGTCTGGAAGGGTGATTGGAATACACATGCAGCACTGACTGAATCCGCATAGAACAACAGTTACCATTCGAATATTGAAATGACACCCTATGAAACTCTATATGGATGACCATGCTGAACCCCGATTCACCAATGGTACTGCAACACTATGCGCAACATGTGCAAATAATTAGAGACAGACTGCATACAACCCAAAGTCGACATAAGAGTTACGCGGACCAACGACATAAGGAACTCACTTTTGTAGTAGGAGATTTCATCTTCGTCAAAATATCTCCTACCAAAAATGTCTTTCGGTTTGGAAATAAAGGAAAGTTGAGTCCCAAATATGTCAGATCGTTCTTGGTACTCGAACGTATTGGTGATATGACATACAGAGTAGCACTACCTACCTAGTATTCGCAGATACACGTCATTCACATGTCTATGTTGCGAAAGTACGTACACAACTCCTCCCATATAATATAGTGTCATTCTGTGGATATACGAGAGGATCTGACTATGAAGAAGAGGCCAATAGCGATTCTGGATAGGAAGGGGCAGGTGTTGAGAACCAAGACCATTCCTCTAATCAAGGTACGATGGCAACACCATGACATCGAAGAGTGCACATGTAAACCAAAAGCTGTTATGCGGCAGAAGTATCCCCATTTATTCGAATAATCTTATACTAAAATTTGGAGACAAAATTCCTTTAAGGGAGGAATGATGTAAGACCTGTAAATTTTTTAAAAATATTTAAATCTATAAAAGAGATTTTTGTTATAATTTTTGGATTTTAGTTTATATTAAATACAGTTCGAAGCAAATGGGAATTCAAAATATAAATTTGAATGAGTTTAAAGGTTTCAATGAATTTAAAGTTGAAGTTGAATTCCATGAGAAATTAGAATTCAAAGATAAAATTAGAATTTAATTTAATTTAGATTTGTATTCAATTAAATTAATTTAGATATGGTATTTGGATCTGGATCTCGAATAGATCCAAAATAATTTTGGAATTGAATATGGATTGATATCTAATCCAATAGAATTAGATCCAATCTGAATCCGGAATAAAAAAAAAATCTAGATTAGGATTTTAATTAGAATTTTTGAATTTTATAATAATTAAATTAATTATAGTAGACAGGGTGGCTTGCCCCCCCTTGTGGGCCCACCTACCATGATAAAATTTATCCAAATTTTAAATAAAAAATTTATTAAATATATTTCTTAAAACTAAAAATGGGGTTAATAACTTACCTAAACACAAACCTAAGACACAAAGGAAACTAAATCGAAAGAATAAGGCATGTGAGGGTCGCCCCTGGTGGGCCCCTCTTACCTAAAGGAATTGGGTTTCTCCTTTTTGGGATTCCCATATAAATGACGAGGGGAGGACCCCCCCCCCCCGCTTTTCTCTCTATGGAAGTAAGACCCCAAAAAAGGTAAGATAAGAAAAAGAAATAGAAAGAATCAAGGTTTTAAAACACTTGCCTTAGGAGGAGCACCAGAAAGGAAAAAGAGTGTGTCCATCTCTCCTTCCCATTTCGTGTGAGGCCCTACATAGTAGGGTGCCTCACACTCCAATCCCTCTCTCTTTCAATATCTCTCCCTATCTCAATCTCTCTCTCCCTCTATCGATATTGTCTCTCTCTCTCTCACTTATCTTCTCTCTCCCATACCTCCACATGGTTGAGGTGTAGGGACTCCATTGACAGAGTTATGTTTGTTCGTAGGAGGGTGCACACATCCGAAGCTTCAACCAAAACTGTTTTCGATCTTTTTCAATCCAACCAACTTGCGAGGTAGGGTCATTGGCCATCATGCGTGAGTAATCAACCATCATGTATGATCATGATGCGTATCGATCAACCTTAAATGGTGAGTTTGATGGCATATCATATGCGATCAAACCACACTAATATGTGTGTAGATGAGTTATATAAAAGAAAGAAACCCAAAATTATAAAATATATATATATGAGTTAGCATATAAGGTGTATGCTCATATTTCATGATTCGATGTTGATTTAAATGAGTTTCGAATATATATATATATATATACATATATATATATATATATATATATATATATATATATATATATATATATATATATATATAATACAATAGATGCTAGATTTATGTACCATGTGTCACGGATTAGTATTTCATGTTTAAACAATGAGTTTATGTTTAGATCTTCATGCTTAAAGATGTCATTCCACAGTTGGAATAAAAAAAGTATATATATATGTGTGTGTGTGTGTGTGTGTGTGTGTGTGTATGATTTTTGATCCATGTAGTGCATACATTGTTTTGATCATTAGTATGCACCATGCATGCTTCGGTAAGGTTTTTTTTAGTTGCTAAAAAATATATAGTTACGCATGGATTGATAATGCTTAGTTAATTTCTTTCATGATGAAAAAAAATGTGTGCTTGAGATGTGTATGGAGGTGATTGTGAACGTGCATGGGTCTGTCTGACCCCAATCCGTCTTCCCAAGTGTCCTTGGGGTACTGTCGGTCAGACCAGACTCGTATGGTCAGTTTGATCGGCCATGACTAGGGCGTGTCAACCTTGATTAGGGTGTGTCACACCCTGTTGGGCAATGCTATTTTGCACTGCACCCTGAACAGGGCACAATCGGCTGGGGTCTGCCGACTTCCCTTAGGGTGTACAGCTGGGCGATGCGACCTACTAATCGCAATAGGCCAGTGTCTGATCGACACCCATCTTGTTGTGTTTAGCGGTGCACAGTAGCTAGTGCACCTATATAGGTGCAACAGGTTGGGGTCAGACTGATTGTAATGCCCCAAAATTTTAACCCTAAAATTTTAGATTTTTTTTTAAATAGTGAAAATAATATTTTTCTTTAGGATAAACATTCTAGGTGGGTTACAATACAATCAATTATCATAATTAAATTAAAATGTTAATATTAAGATTTAATTCAGTTTCAATAATTTAAAATACATATCAAAGTATTTTGATAACAATAATTATTTTTTCGAAACTATCTACAAAAAAAAGACTGGCTCCTGATGCCACCTAAGCATTCCATATTAGATCCACAATTGCATATCATAATCTACCTAAAATCCCATAAAATGGGCCAGACTCGTGAAAGCCTGATAGAAAATAACATACTTGCAATAAATGCATGATATCAGAATACATTAAAGAGCAACCTCTTATATCAATCATGTAACACATATCTTAATAGACAATAAACATAAAATCATGACAGCAATAAAATAGCAAGCTAATCTAATGCACATTCATTCATACTAAGATTTGCAACAATGCAAGAAATCATGCACATGTATGAACACATTTTAGGAATGCATGAACATATACAAGATGCATGAACTTACCATTTAATGAGGTGATTCCTTCATGTATGAGTAAGTTCTTATCTTCAATTATTGTTTTCTTGTTTATATGATACATTCAATATTCTATCTACATGCAATTCACATTCTTTTTTTACTTGTCAATATCTGTCTGTGGGTGCAATACAAATACTCCCAGTATGGAGGTACGACTCAGGTTTATATTTTCAAGCAATTGTTTCTTATTAACTTGCGTGACACCCTAACTGTAACTACTCCGGAGAAGAAAATATAATTTTTATAGAGTTTTCAACCTCCTGTAACTCGATATATCTGATTTTTCTTATGAGTCTTACCTACCACACCACAGATAAACCGTGGTAGTTTTCCCAATTACTAGCTCTATAGATGGGGATCAAAGCAACCTTTCGTGATAAAATAATATACCCACAGAACCATCAGTAACATACATACTCTCTCAATAAGCCATAAGGGAATTAATTTTATTTTGATTTTTTAATTAACTCTCTTATTAATCGTGCAAATGCAAACATGCAACCATATTCAGGGTTCATATGCAATAATATTCATGTCACTCTATGCATACTTTCGATTAGTCTCTACTATAAAATCTATACAATAATGCAATTATTATGTATTTACACAGTTAAGGTAAACTAATCTTTCAAATTTATGTATGCACAATTCAATAAAGAGTGAAATGCATTAAGTTAACATGCATATCAGTTCAATACCAGATCAAGACTTGCTGGGATGTCAGAAACGCGTTGAAAAAGAGTGGGTGAGAGATTGACTCAGACAATGCTACGACGTGCTTGACTCGCTGCCGTGTTAAAGCTGAAAATGATCGTCAATGGAACATGGCATGATTAGGATGGTCGAATTTAATAAATTTGAATTAAGGTAAAACCATTTGTTGCTAAATTAGGTTTTGAGCTTCTCCCGTGCTTTTTTCGCGGTTTCGGCCCTATAAATGTGTTGGGCATGGTCAATTTACTAAGAATCCACACCTGGATCATGTGTTTTTGATGATCCTAAAAAATTTACAAAGATTTTGGATCGTTAATTTTTCAAACTTTACAAAAACCCTCCCATGTGTTGGAATCAAACACTTCAAAAGTTGATCTCTGTAAAATCAAGTACATATATCACATCTGGACAGTTAGAATTTAAAAATAAAATGAAAAAGCCCGAAAAACCTATTTAGCACCAAATGGGTTTAACACAGACCCATTACACACACACACACGAAAATGAGTTCGTGCTAAACCAATTTGGTACTAAACTGTGTGCGAAATGTGTGTTTTTGGGGTTCTCTAACGCTTTTCATGTGGTTCTGGCCCATAAATGTGTTGGGCATGGTTGATGTACTAAGAATCCACATCGGGTGTGTTTTCGATGAAAAATATAATGTTTAGAGCCTAAAAAATTTATAAAGATTTTGGACAGTTAATTTTTCGAACTTTAAAAAAACCTACCCATGTGTTGGAATCAAACGTTGCAAGAGCTAATCCCTATAAAATCAAGTATATAGATCACATCTATATTGTCAGAATTTAAAAATAAAATAAAAAGGCTGAAAAACTTATTTAGCATGCGGTTTAGTACCAAATTGGTTTAGCACCGACCCATTACTATATATATAGGCTGATAAATGAACCGAACAGCTCGTGGTTGGCTTGATTCGGCTCGTCTGAAGCTCGTTCATGATCGTCAAGTTGGCTCGGCAAAATGGGCCACAAATTGCTTGTATTTTGTAACCGAGTTGTGCACGCATGATACAATGAGTGTTCATCTCTGCTCAGTTTGTCTAGATGAGCTTGTATAGGATTTTTGTGTGATACGTTAAAAAATAAATAGACGCTGAATTGGTTTAGTTGGGTATGCAGGCTACCAAGAGGTTAGGGTTTGAATTTTCACTATAGACTTTATAAAAAAATGATTTTTATTTTATGAGCCAGCTCCTGACTTGGCTTGGATTTGTACGAGCTCTACTTGGCTCGCACAAGCCATACAAGCTGAGGTGAGCAGTGGCTTGCTGTAAACGAGCCAAGCATGAACAACCCTTGTTCCGCTAGTTCTTCTCGTTTCCCAACCCTAATAGATGTGACAACAGATGTCTCTACACATGCACAAGTTTCCATGAAAATGTGAAAGCTTGCTTCCCAATAAACTTACTTCAGAACCATCGGATTTTTTGATGGGCAATTGGCGTCTTTCAATATAAAGTCATAATTTTATTGAAATTTGAAAACTCCTATGGATAATTTTCATGTTAGAAGAATTGCTATTTTTTTTTAAAATATTTTTTTATCATTAAACCTATAATATTGGTTTTTTTGGGGGAAAAAAATATTTAGACGATATACTTTAGTAAAAAATACATGTTATATGTATTTTTTATTTTGTCACATTATACTTGTTTAATTTATCGCTTCTTACTTCATTCCTTGTATGCTTCCTAAATGCTTCACTCATCATGACAAAACATTTAAAATGACAAATATTGGCAGCTAAAATCTTGTCAGAATTTTTTAATTTTATAATGTTTTATATTTTTTGACAAATAGAATATTCGCAGAAAGATTAATTCTAAGAATAAAATGGAAAATGATCATACTTTACGACAAAAATAACATGTTTCAAAAAATGCCCTGCAATTTATCAAATTCGCCAAATGAACAATTTCGCACGTTTCCAAATTTTTATGGACGCTTTTACCACTCACGGATGCGAATTTCTGATTTTTGCACATCACGACGTTAAAAATTGATGGTCCCACAAAAGTCGTTAACAAAATCGCATACGAGGTTACGATATTCCAGAAAAGAATGCAAATTTTCAAAACACTTGTGAAACTCCTAACGCACGTTGCGAAAATCCTTTAAGTATTACAGAAGTCCTTACCTTGCAAAATTCTGAAAGAGTATCACATGAAGTATTGGGAAATTACAAAAACCTTGTGAAAGTTAGATATTGTGAAATTTCTTATTCGCATTGCATGTATTGCGAAATTCCTTTTTCTTACTAAATTTCATCCCATATAACCCATTTTGGATCCAAATTCTTTATTTTTGCAACCGTACATTTCTTGTAGTCTCCAATCATATTGGCGACCTTCTGACAACATTTAGGTGAATATTCCAATGACCAATGACTTTGTGAAAACCCCTCATATTCTGCAGTTCATCGGCAGTGGTTCATCGACGATGTCAAAACCGCAAATTTCGGTAAAAACCATTGGACATGACTTCATCGACGTCCCTCAATCGAGTTTTTTTTTTTCAGTAAAATAACTGACGACTAGGTTTTCTTATGAATTTTGGTAAAACCTCTTTTTTTAATTGGTTGTATGTGTCAGTTATGTCTCTCGACTGGCTTATTTTTGCATGTATATTTTCCAGTATAATCAGTTTTTTGGCGGGGTTTTAGTGTGTAGAACATTGCATGTGAGTTTTCTCAATTTTTTTTCATGTATATTATTTAGTTTCCTGTTGTTATCATAGGAATTATGTTTTTTTATTACGAGATGACACCAAATAAGAGAAAAAATATACAAAAAGACTTGTCATCATAAAGAAGAAAATAAAAAGGCAGAATGAGCTGATCAGGATCCAAGGAATTGATGGATACATGGTATTTCATGAGACTTGTCTTGACACGTACAATAGGTTTGTCATTCCAATAGAGATGGATCTTGCTCTAACATAAAAAAACTGGTTGTTAGATCTTGTCTACCAAACATACAGCCTCAACGATCTGCAACATAAAAATCTACACTCATACAAGCAGTTGTATACATTTCTAACAAATTAGCTGCTAAATTTTTTACACTAGCCCACAAGTACTTAGGATTACATGAACCATTAAAATTCACACAGGTACACCATGTTGCTGATAATATACTTTTTATTTTCCTGTGATATTTATCGCACATTTATTGAGTGACCTTTTTCAGTCTAATGTAACTGCAACTAGGCATAGATTGATAAATATTGTCTATAAACATGAAAGAAAGATTGTTCATGAGGAGTGAAAGAAAAATAGGGTTGAGCATGTAGCAATAAAAATTGATGAAGAGTCCAAGTCGAAGGATGCCCTTGCACTTGAGGATATAGAGACAGTACCAGACAATGAGGTGCTGGATGGGAAGCTATGGGCAATCATGAGTATTGGTTGCTAATGGTTATGTATATAATAAAAACATCGTGGATGACTATATAGATTTTAGATTATGAATGTGGACAGTGTATTATGTATTAACTCTGGATATAAAAATTGCACATAAAATTTTAAATTTATGTTGATGACTATGCAATTTTTTTACTATGAATTCAGATGACTATGCAGATTATTTACTATATATTTACCTATTTGTAAGAGGTAGTTGATTTGTTTATGAAAATAAATTGTGTATATAATGATGCAATGGGCCAATAACTCTCTTTTTGGTGTTTTTGTAGTTGGTTAAGGTAACTTTATTTTGAATTTATTGCCTTGCCAGCCATGTGCACGTTCAGGTCAAGGGTACTTCTAATGGATTACTTTTAGAGGTTAATCTGATGCCATTCATCCATGCAATGAACGACATTATGACCCAATCATGGTTGAGTTTCTTGTATTTCATCCGTACTCAAGAAAGGTTATGTGCATTGTTAATAGTATGCTTTAAGTGACTTTTACATCAAGAAAAAATTTCATAAGGTACGTACAAATTTGTGTTCATTCTTTTTAAATAAAAAAAGATTTTCACAAGGTACATGTGAATTTCCGTTCATTCTTTCTAAATCAGAAAGGAATTTCACAAGAAAATTATTACACACCTTGCGAAATTCTTTTTTTGATTTACAAAGAATGAACGGAAATTTACACGTACCTTGTGATTTTTTTTTGTCCGAAAGTCACCAATTGCAAACACATGTTCATTCTCTATTATATACACATTATACACAATTGAAGTGACTGAAAAAAAGTAATCACTTGTTACATAAACAACATATATCAAAAAAAAAAAAAAACAAGAATCAAACAACTTCATCCCCTATTATATACATAATTCATCATTCTAAAAAAAACAAGAATCAAACAACTTCATTTCTTTTTATATACACAATTCATTTACACACACATTTATTAATTTATACATGACATAACAAAGTTCAATTAATGTACGTAACAAAATTCAATAACATACAAAGTTTAATTAATTTGCATAACAAATTTCAATAATATATATAAAGTGTAATGATGTACACCACAAAATTCATCGCTTTAGTAGCTCATTGATGTAATTTTGCAAATTAGATATTAAAGTATAAACTAAGTTTTGGATATATGCATTGAACTCTCTATCAAAATTCATTCCATTGCTAGGTGTATGCTCTAATGACACGTGAAATATATTTTTGAAGCACCCAATTTTTCTCCCCCACATTTGGACAATGTTTTTTGACATGTTCTTCATCTGATAGTGTAATAATTTGCATGTACATTTTCATAACAGTCACTATCCATAAGCATCCCAGTCTATATTTTCCCCTTTTTTATATCAAACACATGGGACTCGTACAAATAGCCCTATTATATAAGAAAAACTCATGTTGATCAACAGAGATAACATCACAAAATCACCTTCAACCTGAAATTTTCCTAAGATAGAAAATTCATACACCAATATGCAGACTCAAGTCATGCACTTGATATTTGCCTAAAATAGAATGTTCATACTCAATAGACAATGCACTTTTTTATAAGCAAGAAGTCAAATCATGCACTTGAACAATATATATCTCATCTAAGATTTATAAATATTTGACCAGTAAAAGGAAATTAATACCATTTAAACTCACTAAATTCAGTTGGAGCATGAGCAATGCCCCCAAGTATAGAACGTTAATTTTTATATGATGATACATACAAACTCAAAGCTTACATGTTCTGAAGAATACATTAATTGACAACGAAATTATGAAGCATCATTGTTATGGACCGGTTAATACATATATGCCCATGTCAAAAGTCACCCCTCTATCATTATGCATGTGAAACTCACAATTATTGTGAGATTGTGTCTAACTGAAAAATTATACACCCAACTCCTACAAATTCATCAAAACAAAGTATCTATCCCAGTACCTCTTAATCAAAGAAGCACCTATAGAATCACACTAAAACTTGTTCCACCAAACTGATAAAAAGACTCAGGTTCCACAAGAAAGCATTGAAAAACAAAGGATATTCGATAAAACGTGAAAATCACAAACAACCATGGTGCTCAATCAATGAAGACAGAACAAAAAAAAATAATTTAACAATAACCAAGAGATTCAAGAACTAAATTCTACATAAAGACAACTCACCCAACGATGGAAGAACTAGACTGCTTTGTGGTCGTGAAATTTAGTGGGTTGGCCATAGATATCTCTGATCTTTTAAGGCGGTCAAGAGTCAAAAGCTTGTAGTTGCTTGCAAATCTAAGGGGGAGTGCTGCATGCGGTATGTGATCATCATGCCATATATATTTATGCAAATTGAACAGAGTGCCCTTCTTTCTATGGATCTTCCAAGTAGATCTAGTGGAGGAGTCACCTGATTTTCACTGTAGAATGTTCTTAGCTCCTTTATGTCTGGTCTGTGTATTCACTAATTTTGTAATTTTCTCCACTTGTTGGCCTCCTCTTCCAAAATACACAGTTAACAAGTTTTTGGTGTAATATGAACCTTTATTTTTTCATATGCTAAAGACATATATAAACATAAAAAATATTTAAACCAATACATGTTTTCTACCAAATAAAGTATAGAGATCATATCTACGCATTTAGATTAAGTAAAAAATACATGTAGATAGAGATAAATGGTCTGAAACTTACTACTACAAGAATTAAACCTTTACTGGTGGCACTAAATTAGCGCCAATAAAAGTTTGTGTCAACAAAGACTTTCACTAGCACTAACTTAGTGTCATTTATTTCGCCAGTAAAATTGTCATCAATAATACATACCAGAAAAAACTTTTTTTGTACTATTTTAGCGCTAGAAAAAAGACCTTTACTTGTGGTATTTTAGCGCCAGTAAAAATACCTTTACTGAAGCTACATTAACGCCAGTAAAATAAGTTTTACTGGTGCACTAGAAAAGTGTGCCAATAAAAGTGGCTAATAGAAAAAAATACACATACTACAATATAGTAGTAATATCCAGAGCTCAAATTTTATCAAAAACTTGAAAAATAATAAATCATACTTGAAAAAAATCTCCTAAAAATACAAAACCCCTAAACAACTGTGAAATACGCAAACTGATAAAGAAAAATGCTGGGTAAATCGCAATACCCAATTCTTCTGCTAAATTACAAAAATTGTTACTAGAACACAAAGTTGATTTAGTCACTGAATTGACAACAAGAAGAAACAACCCAATTCCCCATATCGATTCAACTCTTTCCAATCACTCTCACCTTCCTCAATTAAACTGAAACCCCATAAAACATTGGAGAAAAGCGAGAAAACAAGCATTACTCGAATAAGATTCCTCACCAAATTCTCACTTGGTCTTGACAGAAATCCCAACGACCTCGACAATTATGACAACAATGACCATGTCGAGGAAGAGTTTGTAATCAACGACCCCAACAATTGAAATCAAGCTCGGCTATGCTCGACACAAAAAAACAAGCCAAGCTTGAACACTCTCTGTTCGGTTCATTGGGTTCTATTACCAGCCCTTAGGTGGTTGGATATTTTACAGTCCAATCAAGCAGCCAAATAATAATTTTCCAACATAAGCTGTCACATGTAGATAATCGGACAGGCATGAGAACTATGATGAGAGATGGCACATTTACACAGTGTATGGACCAACTTTCACATACTTCTTTGACTTAATCAAAGCATTAATCTGGTGGTTGGATATAAGTCATTCTTCCAGTGTTGAGAGTTAATCTATAGAATTCTTTTTTTACTTCAATAAAAGTAAATTGCTACAAAATGTAGTATCATTTACCTATGAAAACTAACTTCTTTAGAATTTTTCACATGAAAATATGCTGAGGCATGCACCAATGTCCTTCTTAGCTAGGTACATCGGGTCAGGCACTCAATGGGCAATCGGATACCCACCTCGATATGAGTAAGAACTGAACCATATTTTGTAGAGCGAGCCTGACTACTGGTTGGGCCTTAAAGAGGATGTTTGCTAATCATCATGTGAACGTTAGAGGACGTTCACAAATGTATGATGACATCCACATGCAAAGGTTGGGACATTCACATCCTAGTTATATTTTAGTTACGGAGGTTTTTACAGTTTGGGTAACATTCACAATTTTTTTTTTTACGATGATTGTACTGTATTTATGAACGCATTTCGTGAAATATAGTTAAAAAAGGTTCGCTACTTTTGAGACATTCACACAAATTATTTATGAAGGTCATGTTGTATTTGTGAACATACATATGGAGTATTTATTTAAAAGAGGTTCGCACATTCTTAGAACATTCACACAAATAATTTGTGAAGGTCACATTGTATTTATGAACGTTTATCAGGAGTGTTTATTTAAAAGAGGTTCACACATTTTGGGTGAAATTCGCAAACATGATTTGCAAATGTTATACTATATTTGTAGACGTATGTCGGGAGTATATATTTAAAAGAAGTTCACACATTTCGAATGATATTCACAATCGTAATCCGATACATGGTAAAAACATATTTTTTTTTTATCATTTTTACATTGAAAATTTGTGGGTCTTAATCAAAACTCGGGTTGGGTCATAAAATTTCACAAACTATACCTGGGTCCATGTATTAATTGGACCTTTGGGTCTGGACCAAAGTCTTAATCGGGTCATCTTATTTATCACCATATCCTGACCCTATAGGATTTTGTTTGGGTCGGGTTCGGATAAACCAAACCCATTGACACCCCTAATTGTGAGCTATTTATATTTGAAGATACTAAAAAAAAAAAAAAATATGTGCATGTCACTAAGAAAGAAATTTATAGAGATCATATCGATGTCCATGGGGTTTGATTAACGAAGAAAAATGAAAATAAAAAAACATGAAAACTTATGGTTTCTAGTACATGGGTGAAAGGGCTTCCAAAACACCTTGCTAGTAAATATTCCCTTGGTTCTTTATTATTACATGTTCTATCGTCATCAGTAAACGAGAATCAAGGGACACTACAGTCCACAATCGGTAGGCGACTCAATTCAGTGCCTAATCTGAGCCAGCATCTTGCACACATCCTTACTGTTGGGTCTTTCCTTGGGGTTATCAAACGTGCAGAAGCAAGCAATCTTGAGGACCAGCAGCATCTGTTCCTGGAACGCACTGTCTTCGGCAAGCTTGGGATCGAAGGCTTGGTTCTGCTTCTTCTCGGAGGAGGACATCAGGTTCCTCAGCCACTTCACCATGCTCATCTCGTTGGTGTTCTGAAAGAACTCGTCGGACGGATGCTTGCCGGTGACCAACACAGCCAGGACGACTCCGAAGCTGTAAATGTCACACTTGTCCGTGAACTTGAACGTCTGGTGGTACTCGGGAGCGATGTACCCTACCGTCCCGGCGATGTTGGACGTGGTCGCGTGGGTGCTCACGTCCTGCATCGACTTGGCGAGGCCGAAATCAGCGATCCTCGGCTCCAGGTTGTCGTCCAGGAGGATGTTGGCGGGCTTCAAGTCCCGGTGGATGATCTTGGGGTTGCTGTGGAAGTGGAGGTACTGCAGCCCGGAGGCGATTCCCATGGCGATCCGGTGCCTGTCCAACCACCCCAGCTCCCTTCTGCCCTCCGTCGCCTCTGTCAGCGCGTTCTGCAAGCTCCCGTTCTTCATGTACTCGTAGATGAGGTAATGGCAGTCTGTGCGGGCAACGGAGGCCAGCAAGGGGAGCAGATTCCGGTGCCGGATGTGCGCCACCGTGTCCAGTTCCGACTTGACCTGCCTCATCTTCTTGTCCAGGTTCTTTGTGTCTTCCTCCGTGAGATTCGCTGGATCCGTCGCCGGATGGTGTATCTTCTTGATCGCGAACAGTTTTCCAGGGATGCCTGGCAATTCGGCTCTGTACACCTCCCCGCACCCACCCCTTCCGATGATCTCCAAAGAGGAAACCCCTTCCTCTGTTTCAAGAAAGGCAAAATGCTCTGGTTTCTTGATGAGGGGACTGTAGATTATGGTCCCCGACGGCTTCTTCCACCCCCGGATACACTTCTGGATGACGCGAGCGACGACGGAGATGAAAATTCCGCCGACAACTCCCGCGATCAGCCCGATGATGATCCCCAAAATCCAGAATTTGCGGTTGTGCTCGTGCTTAGCGGTCTTGTGGGGTTGTGAAGCAGGAGAAGGGGAGGGAGATAAAGCGGTGGCGTTAGTACTGCTCGAAGTGTTCGAGTTATGGCTCGATCCGTTGAAATGGGCAGTCGAATTCGTGGAGTTCTCGGCGAATACTAACCTCTTCGGAAGTAAATCCCTTCGGAATCTGGGATCGCCGGAAAAGTGTGATTTTTCGCCGAAGGATTGGGATTGAGAAGGTGGTACCTCACCGTCGAGGTCGTTGCCGGAGAAATCGACCCGCCAGAGTCTGGGGAAGGACCTCAATTGCGGCGGGATCTTGCCGGAGAAGCGATTGGCGGCGATGGAGAGGAGCTCGAGGTTGGACAGGCTCTCAAGGAACGCGACCCCGCCGGAGAACCGGTTGGACGAGAGGTCGAGGGTCCGTAGTCGCCGGAGAGACGACAGCTCCGGCGGGACCTCGCCGGAGAGGTCGTTCCCCCGGAGGTCGAGGGCCTCGAGACGCTCGCACCGCCCGATTTCAGCCGGAATTCCGCCGGAGATTCCGTTGCCGGGGAGGGAGAGCTCCCTCAGCTCCGTCAGGTTCCCGATCTCCGGCGGGATGACGCCGCGCAGGCGCGTCGATTCCAGCACGATTCGGGTGACGAGTGTCTCCGGAATCCGACCGGCGACGGACTCGCACGTGACTCCGGACCACTCGCACGGGCTCTGTGGCGGTCCCCAGAAGCGATGGAGTCCAAACTGGTCCCTCAGCGACCGCAGTGCGCCGGATTCCGGCGAAGACAGAGGCTCGGAGGCGATCGTTCGGCAGGCAAGAGAGAGGACCAAGAGCGCCAGCAAGGCGTCAGCCGGAGGATTAAGACCCATCGTCGCCGGCATCAGATTCCGGTGAGCCGTCGGACGTCCCGAGGAAGCCTGAATTCCAAATGGGAATTTATGCAAACAGGTGGCGGAATTACAATGAAAGGACTTTGCAAAATTGCAATCGTGCACACAACGGTCGAGATTCATCTAGTGGGTCCACGGAAAGAATGATCGACGGTAGAGATCTTTTCTATATCAGACCGAGAAGTTGTGCACGTGCGAGATGACTAGAGGGGGTATCTTACCCGGAACGTGTGAAGAAAAAAAGGGGGGAGAGGTCAGTCAAGTCAATGCTGGACTCGCCGTGTTAGAGATGAAAGACACGTGGCAATATCAGGACGGTTAGATCTCAGGTAAAGGGATATAGGATGATGGAGGTCCCACCGGGAGACAAAGGAGTTCATACAAGGAACTTGCTAAGATTGTGACTTATTTAATTCATTATTTTACACACATGTTAATTTAGAAATATCTTAATTATTTAAATAAAAATATTGTCCATAGTGGTATTATTAAATAAATAAAAAAGGCATAAAAAAAGAAAAAAGCACACACACATACTTTTCCATTAGGTCGTTTTCTCGCCAACAGGAGCATTCCTCTCTCTCTCTCTCTCTCTCTCTCTCTCTCTCTCTCTATATATATATATATATATATATATATATATATATATATATATATATATATATATATATATATATATATAGCAAGCTATCATAGATTATAGTGATAAGATCTTGATTTACATACATTTATATGAGCTAACTTTTGGGTCATGTTAAAAAAAAAGAAACTTTTAGGTCATGTTTAGCAAGCTCTATTGACCAGTTTCGTGTGAAGAAATTTGGTTCCGACTTGATGTTTTGGGCTATTTTTAAATGATCTTTATGTTCATGAATTATGAGCTGCCCATTTTTCATCATCTTGGTAATGTGATAATATGTTATATTTAAAATGATTGAATGAGTAGTAAATAAAATATGGTAAACATATCGATACTGTCATATGTAACATTTGGTCATTAGATCAATAAAAACAAACTATGAAACCTACTACTTATATGGGTAGATTAAACAAAAAACACATGTAAGTATGTTTTATAAAAAGGACTAAAATAGTTAAAGATACGTAATATATATATATATATATATATATATATATATATATATATATATATATATATATATATATATATATATATATATATATGTTAACTGAAAATATGTGAATTGGAGTATAAACCGAGATTTTCATGGTTTTTTTTTTCTTTAGTTTCACCATACGGATGTGATCTAAAAGCTTTGTTTTATAGAATGAGACTCTTGGATCATTCAATTACACTGCATAAGAAGGATATTTTAAGGCTTTAAAATCAATGGCTCAAAATTTTTGTAAATATTTAATCCTAAAAAATTTACAACTTTTTATCGAAGATACATGATCCTACAATCAATTCCTACCAAATAGACTATACCAAATGCATCTGTAGGATTGGATTTGCAAAAAAAAATGTTGAAAAGCCTAATTCACACTTAGGTTCACATATTTTCAGTTAACATATTTTAGCGACCCTATATGTGTGTGAGGCTTGGGGGGGGCAAATATATATCTACAAATAGTAGAGGTAAGGAACTAATGAGGAGAAATCAATTTTTTTTTCAAAAAACTTTCAAAATTTTTTTTTAATATCAAATGTTACAAATGTGATCAACACAATGCACACGGATACTTATAACATTGCTCAGCACAACTAGCTCAACCTAGCTTAGCATGCCCAACGATAATTGGAATTGTAGGAAAGCGGATCCTGTAAAACGCCGAGTCAGATTAGCAATCTCATTCAGCGTTTATAACCACAAACCCCACCCCACTGTGGGTCCCACTTGTACTGAGCTACAGTACAGTGGGGGTGGGGTTTGTGGTTGTAAAAGATGGGTGAGATTGCTAATCTCACCCAGCGTTTTACAGGATCCGCTCTTGGCTTACAGGGCTTGGCCATAGTGACAAACGTTAAAAACGGCAAAATCTCGTACTCATGAGAATTTAAAAAAAAAAATCATAAATCTTGCATTTTTTGGCAAAATCTCAGCAATAAAAAACAAATAAATAATATAAAAAAAATTATAAGAAAATATTGATAAAAAATATTTAAAAATAAAAATACCCTGTTTTTTTCATGATAAATAGATGTTTAAAATGTAAATAGCGTGTTTAAATAATGGTATTTATGTTTTTTTATAAAATCTCGCGATATTTTAAAAAACTTGCAAGAAGTTGCCTTTTTAAACTTTCATGCAATTTCTCGCGTTGCGAAATTTCTATAAATCTCACGATATTTGTCACTATGGGCTTGGCTTCAGTCCACTCCGAACTCCACGATAATCAGGTCAGGCTTGTTTTCAGGTCAAGCCCGTCGGGCGCTTATAGGCAAATCAAGTGGGTCCGGAATAAGCCTGATTTCCACCCAAAGAGGCAAAAAGATTAATTTTTTTTTTATTTTTTTGAGCAGTCATTGAGTATGTGGTCATGCCATCAGGTTTGTTTTAGAAAAAGTAGAAAACATTAACCAATGGCACTAACTTTTCCCACAATACCATAACTGGCCACCAAATAGAAAATATGACAAATGTAACCAATTTACTTTTTACCTTTGTCGCATGAAAAATAAGACACCTTGGTCGAAATCATGGCACCTATTTTTTTTTTTTCTAGACGACAACTTACATGGTGCCTGATTTTTTCAGACGAGAACGTAGATAAGTGGTTTTGACCATGGCACATAATTTTCTAGGAAACCAAATATAAAAATTAATAAAAAGTAAATTGGCCAGATATGCCATATTTTTTTTTATTTGCAGTTAATCCTAGTATTGTGCCTAGGGCTGGTAAATGAGCCAAATGAACTGCACAAACCATGTTCAAGCTTGGCTCGTTTACCAATGAATTGAGCTCGTAGCTCAGCTTGTGTTCATTTTTAGCCGAGCCGTGGTTGAGCTCAGCTCGTTCGTGAATGAGATGGGCCAAACATGAGCTGGCTCGTGTAAAAATATTCTCATATATATATATATATATATAAGTATTACATTTAATAGTTCCTATTTTATGTATATATTTTTCATTCATTCTTCTCTTTATATTTATATATTATGAATTATTTTTTTATATATTACACTTAAATGATATATTATACATAAAAATATTTATTTTTTAACTATATGAGCTCTCCTTAGCCGAGCCAAGCCGAACATCGTTTAAGCTAAATGAGTTGCTTGTGGCTCGACTCTACATTTGTATGAACCGATCATGAACGAGTTTGTGATGATCCGAATTGAACCGAGCCGAGTCACGAGCTGCTCGGTTCGCTTACTAGCCTTGATTGTGCTTCAAAGATAGTGTCATTTATGTCCTTATTGGAAAAAATAATAAAGGGTATCAGTTGCCAAAGCGAGCTTCATTTTACTTTGTACAGTCCACTAGAGCAACCAAACAATTGTTTTCATGCACATTTGCATCTAAGAAGAGCGAAGCATTGAATCTAATGTGATATTTGTTGGAAATTCTACCTTAACTTAGTGGGTTAGGCAACTGAGATTGAACTAGTGAGTTGAGAGGTATGCGTAAATGCATTATCTTTCAAGTGATAATTGTCTCACTTATGATTAAGTCTGTGGTGCAATGGGTACTCGTGCAACTATGCTCCTAGGATACAACTGAGTTTTCATTTTCTCATAAATGATTGGAACACACCTTGCACTGGTTGAGCCTAATTCCCTCGACATGAACCACCTCGAACAATCTCTTGATTATGATAGAAAGATCTAGGTTCGAATTGGGTATGGATATGAATTTTAGATACAAGTGGGTATGGTTCTAAACTGTATGAATCTAAACTTCAATTGGATATGGATCTGAACTATAACTGAATCTAAATTTGATCAACAACTGGATCAGGATTCAAACTGTAACTAGATCTGGATCCAAATAACAACTGCATCATGATCCAAACTATATCTGATCTGGATCCAAATAGCAACTAGATCAGTATCTGAAGTGTATCTAAATTAGGATCTAAAAAGCAACTAGATCATGATATGAACTATAACTAGTTCTACATCCGAATAACAACTAGATCAAGATCTGAACTATAATTGGATCAAGATCCAAATAAAAACTAAATCTGGATCTAAACTGTAACTGGATCTAGATTTGAATAGCAACTAGATGTAGATTTGAACAATAACTAGAATGGATCTGGATGCTGGATGGGGATCCAAACAACAACAAGACTTGGATCCTGTATATGGATCTAAACAACAACAGGATCTGGATCCTAGATAAGAATTCAA
The DNA here is from genome assembly GCF_984573655.1 of Nuphar pumila. NCBI lineage: Eukaryota > Viridiplantae > Streptophyta > Magnoliopsida > Nymphaeales > Nymphaeaceae > Nuphar > Nuphar pumila. Next base: position 119,367,805 of record NC_143255.1, read on the forward strand.
TCAATAACATAATCTTGATCTTGGATAAGGATCTGAACAATAATGGGATTTGGAGCCTGTATAAGAATCTGAACAACAACAGAATCTGGATTTTGGATAAGGATCCAAATTGAAATCTCAAAACCCAAAAAAAGAGAGACAACAAAGCTCGTAGGAAAGGGAGAGAGAGCAGAACTCATGAAGAGGAGAGAGGAGAGAAAATGAAAGAATGAGATGATAGAAATGGGAGAAGGTTAAGGTTTATAAAGGCTCCTGCCTTAGGCCAGCCATAGTGGCTCAAACGGTTATACAAAGGGGAGTGTCAAAAAAAACCATAGAAGGGTCAAGTTCAACCTTAACCAAGTCAAAAGGTCAACGGTCAACAAGTCAAGGATAAGGACGACTACTAGACCATTTTGGACTATAAATGCCCATGCAAAAAATATTGGCCATAGTCCAAACGGATTTGGATACGATCTAGAAGATCCAAAGAGAAATCATTGCAAAGTCAACGACAATTTCAAGGTTTAGTTAAAGTCAATTAATGGGTTGGTCAACGGCCAGTTTTAGACTTGCGGATTAGATTTGTCCCAAGTGCTAAAGAGATAATTCAAAGATCAAACCCAAGCCTAAGCCCAAAGCCCAAGATCCAAATCTAAGTCCAAATTTAAAGTCAAAGATCAAGGGTCAAGAGTCATCAAGGCTTTGCCAAAGACTTTATTTTGTAATTATGAAAGCTTTCAATCCTAAGCTTTGAAAATCTTAAATTTTTTAAATGATCCATCTTCTATTAAGGTTATAAAATAATTGTTACCCCTACGAGTTAGAGTATTTTTCAAATTACATCATAATTTAGACATCATATTTTCTAACATGTCCAAATTCATATTTAGAAATAACTCTTAAGTTACTCATGCTTCTCAAAAGACTTATAATTAACATGTCTTAATCTAGCATGTCACAAATCATATAAGTTAAGCATATAATTTGAAGCAGAATCAACTTTATTCATCAAACTGAACTTGAACAATCCATTGGTGGGGTAGTCTTTGCCTACAAACTTATGGTTCTTCAACATTATAGTATGGTCAGATTTTAATACAATTTTGAAACGTAAGCAAATAGATAGATACAAGATTTTTCATGACAATAGGTACGTAATACATATTTTGGAGGGTTAAATTTTTTTCGAAGGTTAAATAAAGATTTACACTCTCTTTTTCATGAACCTTAGCTTCATATTTATCATCCATATAAATTATATGGTCATCCCCCATGGTTTCATATGTTTTGAACATGTTGCTATCATTATATGAATGAATCATTGATCTAAAATCTAAATGCCACCCTCTATCCGAATTAATCATAAATATCTCACTAACTATAGTCATCAAGTCATCATCAAATTTACTAGCTTTATTGCCTTGAAATTTTTTTAAGTGTCAGCATTCTCTCACATAATAACTGAGTTTTTCACAAGTATAGCAGAAAACATTATTTTTTCTCTTAGCAATAAACTTGGATTCCTTATTCTTGTTCCCAAGTCTAGGTTTAGACTTTGGTTTGCATTCAATCATGTTTATCTTAGCAGACACTTCTTTTACTTTATTTTTCTTATCTTGAAATCGAGATTCGTCCATGATTCTAAGATGTTGAAGAAGTTGTTTTAAAGTAAACTCTTCATTCTTATGTTTCAATTCGTTTGTATAATAATTTTAAGATGAGGGCAATCTAACAATGATTGCAGCCACATGAAATGATTCATCAAGGTTTATACCCTTGACTTGATCTGATTAACCAAGATTTGTATCATATAAATTTGATGCAGCAATGACTTATCATCGAAGAATTTGAAATTCATATACTTGTTAACTAAAAACTTACGATTATTTACATCCTCTGTTTTGTACTTGCTTTCAAGGGCTTCCCATAGCTTCTTTGCGATATTGACTTTTGATTAGAGGTCAAATAGGGTGTCAAAGAGTGCATTCAGTATGTGTTCGTGACACATGAAGTCATCTTGTTTCTACTTTAGCCTCCTACAGTTTTCAACAATGGTTTCGTCCTCCCGTTCTTCTAGATAGTCCTTCGTAAGCACATACACCACTTTTGCAATCATGAAAAAGATGAGCACCTTTTGTTGTCATCGTTTAAAGTTTGTGCCATCAAACTTAGACAACTTGGGCAACTCCTGGTTTTCAACCTTCAGAGTCATCATTTTGCAGAACTATCACTTAAAAATTGATGAAAATTTTACCTTAACTTATTAGGTCAGGCAATTGATATTGAACTAGTGAGCTCGGAGGCATGCACAAATGCACTATCTTTCAATCGATAGTTGCCCCACTTATGATCAAGTCTTTAGTGTAATGGGTACTCATGCAACTATGTTCTCAAGATACAACTGATCTTTCACCTTCTCGCGAATGATTGGACTATGCGTTGCACTGGGTCAGCCCAATCCCCTCGACACGAACCACCTTCAACAACCTCTTGATTAGGATAGAAAGATCTATATTTGAATTGGGTATGGGTATGTAATCTGAATACAAGTGGGTATGAATTCAAACTTCAACTAGATATGGATCAGAACTGTACTTGGATATGAATTCAAAGAGCAACTAGATTAGGATTCCAATTGTAACTAGATAGTTTGGATACGAATAACAACTGGATCATGATCCAAACTATAGTTGAATCTAGATCCAAATAGCAACTGAATCAGGATCCAAATTGTAATCGAATCTTGATCCAAATAGCAACTGGATCAAGAATTGAACTGTAACTAGTTATGGATCTGAATAGCAACTAGATCATAATATGAACTATAATTGAATCTTGATCCAAATAGCAACTAGATATAAACCAAACTATAAGTAGATCTGGATTCAAGCAGTAACTAGATCTAGATAGGTATCCGAACAATAATTGAATCTGGATCCTGGATAAGAATCCGAACAACAACAAGATCTGAATCCTAGATATAGATTCAAACAATAATGGAATCTGGATCCTAGATAAGAATCTCAACAACAACAGAATATGCATCCTGGATAAGGATCCAAACTGAAATATCAAAACTCAAAAAGAGAGAGAGAGAGTAGAACTCATGGAGAGGAGAGAGTGAGAGAAGAGACGAGAGGAGAGGAGAGAAAGAGATTATATAAATGGAAAAGGGTTGGGGTTTATATATGCCCCAGTCCTAGGCCACCCATAATGACCTTAAAGGGTAACCATAATGGTCTAAATGATTATGTAAAAAAGGGGCACCAAAAATGATCCTAGAAGGGTCAAGTTCAACCTTGACCAAGTCAAAAAGGTCAACTTGGACTATAATTTCTCATGCAAAAATGTTGGGCATCGTATAAATAGATCCATATATGATCCAAAATAGAAATCAATGGCAATTTCAAGGCTTGGTCAAAGTCAATTAATGAGCTAGTCAACGGGCCATTTTAAACTTGAAGATTAGATTTGTATCAAATAGTAAAAAAATTCAAATCCAAGACCCAGAGTCAAGGGTAAAAAATAAAGTGATACACATGACAAAGATCTAATGCCGTTGAGGGCCTTGCCCTATAAAGCACCACCTTTATATATAAAGACAATGAAAGTTTATACAACTTTTAATATGTGACTAAACTTTTGTAGAGAACCATTACCTATAAACTTAGAAAAAAATAAAAAATAGAGAGAATACATTGGGATAATTTTGAGTCAAATTCTAACAATATTATTTACCCATGAAAACTAGCTTCCTTACAAATTTTCTCATGAAATAGTGCTCTTGGGTAGCACCATGATATCCTTGTTTTCCCCATTTATTTCTTTGTTTTCCTATTTCAATTCTTTCACGCTATCATTAAATTACAAGTTTACGATAATTAAGAAAAGGAAATTTTTCATGGTCATATGAATATCTAAAAATTAATCCGGTTGGACCAAGACAACTTCCTATCCACATTGTTTGGTGAATGTAGAATTAATATTCCTGCCAAAGGTTTCCCATTTATTTCTGAAAAGAGTATAAATTGGAAATCTAGCGCACTAGTAATGGAGTATACAGATCTAATTATTTGACATAGTATGGGTTCCATCCTTACATTCAATCATAACCATCCAAGGACCAATCCTAACCGTCTAGATGCTTCACTTGGATGGCTGGGATTGACATAGGATGGAACCCATCCAATGTGAAAGGACTGGACCCTTTTTGCTAGTAATGGGCCTCCTTAGACTGACTTGGAGCTAGGGCTGAGAAAGGAGATGAGTTGTGCGTGGTTTGACTTGTGTTTGGCTCACAGGGAGCTTATTCAAACTTGTAAAATAAGCTCTGAATATGAATAATATGCGCATGACTCGGCTCGTGACTCATTAAGTAGTAATAAATATATTTGATATCATATAATATATTGTAAAATAAATAGTTGAAGTGTTTGGCTTGCAAGAAATAGGTTTACATTTCAAATCTTATTGATTCGAGTAAGTAATTTTTTGTACGCAAGTCAGCTTGACCTTGATTCCATATGTCCAGAGTTCAAATCTTATTACTTTCAGCTTTGATTTTTTTTTTGCCATATATTCAACAAATGTATACATATGCTAACCTTAAACCCTTATACAACTATACGACCCGAGCTTTATCGGGCTAATCGAGTTTAAATGAGCTCAAATGTCTAATCAAGCTCAGCTCATTTACATGTCATGAGCCTGAGACTTGCTCAAGCTCGAATCATTTACTTAATTGAACGAGTCTGCCAAGCTGAAAGAAGCTAATCTCAAGCTGGCTCAACTCATTGTGCAATCCTATCCAGGCCAAATCATGCCATCATGAAATTTTGTTGTACTTTTATCCTCAAATATCCAAAAAGATACCATTTTATTTGAACATGCAAGAATAACAATGAGAGAGAGAAAGAAAGAGTGATATTTGTTTTTTTATCGTATTTTAAAAGTTTGATTTTATATACTTTTTCACAATATATATATATATATATTGAGAGAGAGAGAGAGAGATTAGTAGCTGCTCACACGTTAGGTGCTAAATGCTATGTGCTAAATGGGTTTTCCTGCCCTTTTAGGTATTTTTTTCGTAGTTTCAACCCCATAAATGTATTTAGCTAGTTGATTTACTAGGAATTCACACCTGGATTATGTGTTTTAGATGAAAAAAATGATATTTGATGTATCAAAAATTTATAAAAATTTTAGACCATTGATTTTTTGAACCTTATAAGAACCTACCGATGCGTTGAAACTGAATGCTTCAAGAGTTGATCTCTATAAAATCATGTACATAGATCACATCAGTATGGTCAAATTTTATAAATAAAATAAAATAAAAACTAAAAAACCCATTTAGCAGGCTCATTTAGCACATAACGTGTGAGCAACTACCAATTATTATATATATACCATTAAGCCAGTTAGGTTTAACATTAGATGGATTCAACCTTATGAAAATAACTAAAACATGCATAAAATAATATTTTTAAAAATACAAGCTTACTTTTTAAAGTAAAAAATATAATTTTAATAGCTTCATAAAGTTATTTGATAAAAAAAGGTGTTTGACTTTTTATTTTCTTTCAAGTTCAAAAGACCTATAATGCCCAAAAAATGAACTTGAATTTAAAAAAAAACTATCATTGTTTTAAGAATGTTTTAGTCATTATTATAAGGTTAAATCCATCTAATATTAAACTTAACTGGTTTAATGATAAATTAACCTTATATATATAGCCAATATATTAATTAAAAATATATGGACTGAAATATGAACAAAGATTTTAGTAGTTTTTTTTTCATTTTTTCTAAACTTTTACCGTATGAATATTATCTAAATGCTTTGTTTTTATATAAACAAACTCTTGGATCATTCAATTCCAATGCATAAGAAGGACCTTTTAAGGCCAAAAAATCAATGGTTCAAAATTTTTTGGCATTTAAGCATCAAAAATCATATTTTTCATCAAAAATACAGGATCCAACAGTCGATTCTTAACAAATGGACCACACTGAATGCATTTGTGGGGTTGAATTTCCAAAAAGTGTTGAAAATATTGGTTCACATGTTTCCATTAAATATAATATAATGACCATATATATATATGGATTCGACCTTATGAAATAACTAAAAACATCGTTAAAATAAAAGCATTTTTTGAAAATATAAGGTTACTTTTTTAGGCAATATAGGTCTTTTGAACTTGGAGGGAATTGAAAAGTCAAACACCTTTTCAAAAAAAAAATCTTGATGAAGCTATCAAAGTTATTTTTTTAACCTCAAAAAGTAACCTTGCATTTTTTTTAAGGTGTTTTAGATATTTTTATAAGGTTGAATTGATCTAATGTTAGACACAACCAATTTAATGTTAGATTAACCCATATATGTGTGTTTGTGTAAAAAAGTCCTACAGAAGTTTGGAAATTACAAAGAGGTCGCGGATTTGAATCCTGTGCACCCCCCTCAAAATTTCATTTTTTTCTAATAAGATCAAATGGCTTAAGATGATTCGAGCTTGACACAAGTTGAGCTTGAACAATTTTTTTTTTTTACGAGCGTGCTGCTACAACTGATCCACGCTCCATCTTGCCCAACAGAAGATGGAGGGCGGATCAGGTGCAGCAGCACACTAAAGTGTGCAATGTGATTCCACTTGATCCCTTGTCCCCAAAAGCGTGTTTGACTTGGTAAATGTGAGACTGGGTCTCATTGGCATCTCAATAAAGTGAGATGTGCGGTTGGGATGGGATATGACCTAAGAATTGGTTATGTACAATATGACATGATCTGCTCTCACTACTTACTCATGGCTCATGCCAATCAGCCCCATGATTTGAGATGAGGATGTCACAACGCTCTTGATGATCCAATACACTGCAGTTGGGATGTGGGAGGGGGCTGTTGCCAGGGCAGGGGTGTCCAAGGAGATGTAGTCCATGGGCATGTCATTCAACTCGATCATGCACTTTGTGAGGACCAGCAGCGACCAGGGGTGTAAGCCAGTGCGTCCAGAGTAGTATCGATTGTCGTTGCCGTGTGAGACTTGTCTTCTGCTGCAACTTCTTGTAATGGAGTGGTCTACATTGCAGTTCAGTGTTAATTTGGTGCAAGGACAAAGTATCAACAAAATAGTAGCAGCAGCAGTTAATACAGGTTAACTGCATTCTAATCCATTAATGGACCAAGACCCAAAAGAATCAATATACTAAGGTGCTTTAACAAACGCTATTATGATAATGTTTGTATAAGAATCAAGATCCAAATCTTAACATCTGAACTAGCGCTGATGAATTAGTGCCGATTATGGATCCTAATTCAAGTTGATAATACTGGGTTCTGAAAAAAACAGTTAGATCAATGAAGGTTTTTGCCGGTAAAAAGCATAGATGGTTTGGATTTGACCACTAGAAAATATTGATCGGAATCCAAATTCTTGGTACGGTCTCCGGCTAGGCAAGTTCGAATACACATTCAGATCATTTTAAGATCCATATCCTAAAATAAATTATCGGGTATACATTTTACATGGTGATGAGAAAATCACTAATGAAACATGCTGATCTTCGTTGAAAGTAAATCAGGTCGTGTTGACCAATGGGGGCTCCGCTTGTCTGGTAGGACCAGCTAGTGCACGCGACCTTGTGTTGGGACGTTGCAGGTTCAAAACCCAACGGTATAGTTGTATAACTGGTAGGGGTCTGCCTAACGCCAGCTTGCCTTTAAAAAAAAACCCAGGTTGTATTATATACAAATGATTGCCTGTTATATTCAATCCTCACCACACATCTCACTTCGGAACCATGAGAATGGGGCCCATGCAGATCTCCATCGAGTGAGACTTGTGGTTCTGAACTTCAACTGGAGATGGATCTGAACTATAGTTGGATTTGAAGTCGAACAACAATTGGATAGGGATTCAAACTTTAACTTTATCTGGATACGAATAACAATTGGATCATGATCCAAACAATAGTTGAATCTATATCTGAATAGCAACTGAATCAATATCCGAATAGCAACTGAATCAAGATCCGAACTGTAACTAGATATGGATTCGAATAGCAACTGGATCAAGAATTGAACTTGAACTATAACTAATTCTAGATCCAAATAGCAATTGGATCAGGATCTGAACTATAACTGGATCTTGATCCAAATAGCAACTAAATTTCAAGGCTTGGTCAAAGTCAATTAATGAGCTGGTCAACGGTTGATTTTAAACTTGGAGATTAGATTTGTCCCAAGTACTAAAAAGATCCAAATCTAAAGTTACGGTTCAAGAATAAAGTAATGCACAAGACCAAGATCTAATGCCCTTGAGAGAACCCATTACTTACAAACTTAGGATAAAATGAAAAATAAAGAGAATACATCAAGATAGTTTTGATCCAAATTCTAACAATATTATTTACCCATAAAAACTAGCTTGCTTACAAATTTTCTCATAAAATAGTGCTCTTGGGTAAGTAACACCATGATATCCTTATTTTTACCATTTATTTCTTTGTTTTCTTGTTTCAATTCTTCCATACTGTCATTAAATTATGAGTTTACGATAATCAAGAAAAGAAAATTTTCTATGGTCATATGAATGTCTAAAAATTAATATGGTTGGACCATGATAATTTTCCATGCGCATTGTTTGGTGAAGGCAGAATTAATATTCTTGCCAAAGGTTTCCCTAATTTCTTTCTGAAAAGAGTATAAATTGGAAATTTAACCCACTAGTAATGGAGCATACGGATCTAATCCTTTGACATAGGATGGGTTCCATCCTACATTCAATCCTAGACGTCCAATCAACAACTAGGATATGTGGACCAATCCTAACAGTCTAGATGCTTCACTTTGATGGCTAGAAGGAACCCATCCTATGTGAAAGGACTGGTCCCTTTTTGCTAGTCATGTGCCTCCTTAGATTCGCTTGGAGCTAGGGCTGAGAAAGGAGATGAGCTGCTCGTGGTTCGACTTGTGTTTGGCTCATAGGGAGCTTATTCAAACTTGTAAAATAGGCTCATGAATATGAATAATATGTGTATGGCTCGGCTCATGACTCATTAAGTAGTAATAAATATATTTGATATCATATAATACATTGTAAAATAAAAAGTTGAAGTGTTTGGCTTGCAAAAAATAGGTTTACATTTTAAATCTTATTGATTCGAGTTTTAAAACAAAGTAATTTTTTGTACAGAGTTCAAATCTTATTACTTTCGGCTTTGATTTTTTTTTTGACATATATTCAACAAATATATACATATGCTAACCTTAAACCCTTATACAACTATACAAGCCGAGCTTTATCGGGCTAATCAAGTTTAAATGAGCTCAAATGTCTAATCAAGCTCAGCTCATTTACATGTCATGAGCCTGAGCGCTTGCTCAAGCTCAAATCATTAAACCAATCGAACGAGTCTGCGCGAAGTTGAAAGAAGCCGATCTCGAGCTAGCTCAACTCATTGTGCAATCCTATTCAAACCAAATCATGCCATCATGAAATTTTGTTGTACCTTTATCCTCAAATATCCAAGAAGACACCATTTCATTTGAACATGAAAGAATAACAAAGAGAGAGAAATAGAGGGCCAGATATTTGTTTTTATTGTATTTTAAAATTTTGATTTTATAAACTTTTTCACAAAAAATGATTATATATATATACACACACACACACACACATATATATATATATCACCTACCGCCCAACTCATCAGTGAACGCATGTGATAGATGCTTAGTGCACTCGCTCTGTAAAAGGGCTTTTAGCCATGCACATAACAGTCGTTAAAGGTCAAAAGACCTTCAACAATGCTTCAAAAGTGCCACTGAAAGTCTTTAAATAAATTGCTAGCAGTTATCCAGAAAATGATAGGCAGCTACTGCTTTCTCTATGTGTTTGTGAGTAGAGAGTAGCTGCCTACACTTATTTGTGCCTACCGCTGCCTATAAGGCTTTTGAAGGACACTTTTCCGTGTTCTTCTCGAATCTGTGTATTTAATTTTATAGATATAGACTCTTGTATCATTTTATTATGACGTGCATGTAGGTTTAGGTTTTTATAACGTTTGAAATTTGATGGTATAACCGGATGCATTTGCATGGCCAGATTTGAAAAAAAAAAACAACTCGAACCCCTTAATTTGATTGCGGTAGGTTGCAGTAGGCACTTATATATATATATATATATATATATATATATATATATATATATATATATATATATATATATATATATAGAGAGAGAGAGAGAGAGAGAGAGAGAGAGAGAGAGCTGCTCACACGTTAGGCACTAAATGATATGTGCTAAATGGGTTTCTCTACCCATATTTTTTTTGCAGTTTGGACCCCATAAATGTATTTAGCATAGTCTATTTATGAGGAATCCACACCTGGATCATGTGTTTTCACTAAAAAAAATGATATTTAGAGTATAAAAATTTTACAAAATTTTTGGACCATTGAGTTTTTGAACCTTATAAAAACCCAACCATGTGTCGGAATCGAACGCTTCAAGAGTTGATCCATATAGAATCAAGTACATAGATCATATCAGTACAGTCAAAAATTATAAATAAAATAAAAAAAACTAAAAAATACATTTATCACGCTCATTTAGCACCTAATGTGTGAGTAGCTACCAATCATTATATATATAGCATTAAGTCATGTTTAACATTAGATGGATTTAACCTTATGAAAATAACTAAAACATATTTAAAATGATATTTTTGAAATTGCAAGGTTACTTTTTAAAGTAAAAAAGATAATTTTGATGACTTTATAAAGTTACTTTTTTGAAAAAGGTGTTTGACTTTTTAATTTCCTTCAAGTTCAAAAGACCTATAATGCCCAAAAAATAAGCTTGAATTTTCAAAAAATATTATTATTTTAAGAATATTTTAGTCATTTTTATAAGGTTGAATTCATCTAATATTAAACCAAACTTGTTTAATGGCAGATTAACACTATATATATAGCCAATATATTAATTAAAAATATATGAATTGGAATATGAACAAGATTTTAATAGGTTTTTTTATTTTTTTTAAAAGTTTACCGTACGAAGATGATCTAAATGCTTTGTTTTATATAAACAAACTCTTGGATCATCCAATTACAATGCATAAGAAGGACCTTTCAATGCCAAAAGTCAATGGCTCAAAATTTTGTAAATATTTAAGCATCAAAACTCATATTTTTTTATCGAAAATACATGATCCAATAGTCGATTCTTAACAAATGGACCACTCCAAATGCATTTGTGGGGTTGAATTTCCAAAGAGGGTTAAAAATGTTGGTTCACATGTTTCCATTAAATATAATCTAATGACCATATATAAATATAACTCTACAGATATGTTCGACATGATCTATTTGCTTGAAAACAACACTTGGATCATGCTTTTTAGATAAAAAGCATGATTTTTTAAGCCTTGAATATTTGAGAAAATTTTAGACAACCAATTTTTAAACTTTATAAATACTTAACTACATGTCACAATCTAATGATTCAATAGTCGATTTTTGTAACGGCCCCAAAATCCTGAACTTGTAACCTTTTAAGAGGAGTTTTGAAAGCCTTATAATCATTTCTTTATCAGAGTTTTAAATAGTAATTCAGCAAAAAATTGTGTTTTTGAAATAACAAGTCAACTGACTTTGGGCGCATTACTTGCAAAACCTTTTCTTTACACAATAGATTTGAAACTTCGTGCATTCAAAACCAAATATATTAAAAAGAAATGCAATTTTAATAATTTAGAGTTTATACAAATGAGGAATTTTCAGAGAAACCCTTATGCAAAATTTCAAAAATGTCCTCAGGAGCGAAACATTAGGAAAAAAGTCTCATCTTGATACTATCACGTTATCGTGTCATTGCTTGTCGTACCGACCTAATCATCACTTGTACCCATAAGATGGGTCAATTTCATAAAAAACTATTAAGTGCACATGTATAATAATTTAGGACAAAACTAATGTATGCTTTATTTCATACATGATATGCAATTCAGGTTATGCAAAAATGAGCATACTAATCTTGTTTTTGTATCATTCTTATATTATCAGATGTCTTCGAAGAATAAGCAGAATGAGTAAAAATGAGCATAATTCAAAACCCAAACTAATATATACATCGTTCATTTCTCGGTGTGCAAGTCAAAATAAGTAAAGTGAATATGACAACTTTGTTTCGATATTAGTTGTCCTGAGGGTACGCATAAGAGCAAAACGTAGAAACAACTGAGACTGCCCGCGAGTTTGTTATGCTATGTATTTTTCATACCCCAAATAGCTAGCTGAGTCCATTCCTAAGAGGATGGTCGGTGACCGAGAGAGGATTCTTCAAAGACATTTGTGGCAAATGATGAATTTAACTTCTGCAGAAGTTCCATGAGATCTACCACCTATGATAATTTTTTGTAGTCCCGTCCCCTAACTCCAATGACTAGGGACACCGAGTCATTTGCTCGATGGGTGGTTATTCACAACTTGTCCATCGAAGTTTTTGTACCATCCCATCCTCTCCCTTAACGAAAATATAGAGAAGAACAAGTGTGTCAGGTTTTATTTAACTGAAGACCCATTCTACATTCTCTGGTCTTTCAAACCAGCTCGAGCATCATGCTCGTGATGGCGATCATCACCATTATGAAAATTTCAACAATGTGCATTTTCCACGCTTCGAGGTTTCTATAACCTCTTATCTAATCATCATAGTACTACATGCCATGCATGTTTGATAGTACCGCTACGATGAGAGGAGTATTAGTTTCTCAAAAGAAACCCCAACTTAATTGTTTCATGAAATAAATGATGTAACCACTTTAATTTAGTTTGACATGATTTGGTCTTTCTAGCAACTTTTATATCAATGTGCAATTTGTACGATACTAGATCACCAAGAATCTCTCATTCAGTTATCGTAGTATCAACATGTTGCGCATGTCTCTCAATACTGCTTATGATAAAATGGGTATGGGTTTCTCAGAAAGAAACCCAACCAAATACATTCTCATATTTTCAACTGGGGATATTTGGATCATATCGGACATTAAACCGAAGTTAAAACATTTCCTCCTATCGTGCTGGTTTGGGAAAAACGTAGTTGCAATTAGGCAACCTCCAGGTGTTTGAATCTTGCTTTTCAAAAACTACTCATTTTTGGAATACTGGATTCTGGCAAGAAAACCTTTTTCTTTAAAGTTTTTACATTCATGGGTAAATCCATATTTTTTGTAAAAGCGCAAGCCCGTTCGAGGTAAAAAAGAGTACGCAACTGCATACCTTACGAGGTTAGATATATGTACCAATAATATATATATATATATATATATATATATATATATATATATTACATCATGTAGGCCTATGCATATTTCAGCACGACGGCAAGGTATAAAGCAAGGCTCGATGTGCAAAACCGTATATCGAGCTAAATAAATACGTAAGCAGTGCACGAGGTATGAAACTATACCCCAACTAAATAAATGTGTAAGTAGTGCATGAGGTACAAAACCATATCTCGGTTAAATAAATGCATAAGCAATGTACGTGGTACAAAATTATACCCCAGCTAAATAAATGCATAAGCAATATCCTATGCACGTGATAATACGACGACAAAGTAAAAGACATAAAGCAATGCTCGATATGTGAAACTACATATTGAGCTAAATAAATACGTAAGTAGAAGCCTGTGCACGTAAAAGTGTGATGGCAAAGTAAATGACATAAAGCAATGCTCGATATATGAAACCACGTATCGAGCTAAATAAATGCGTAAGCAAAAGCCTGTACACGTAAAAGTGCGACGTCAAAGTAAATGACATAAAAGAAAGACGACAAGAATCACAAAATTATGTTCTTGAATTAAATGCGTAATGTATATATATATATATATATATATATATAATTCACAAGTTTTAATATTTGTCCATCCATTGTCCTTTGCGCAACTTTCTCCTACCTCGGAGATGGTCGAACTTGCTAACGATTCTGAGTGTAGGTCTTTAAAGGCTTATGCATTGCTGCGTGTGCCGCGTCCATTGTGTCGATGGGGTGCAGTAAAGTATTCGTAGCTCTGTGAAAATGCCAACAAGAAAATTCCTTTTCAAAATCATGTGTTGGCATATTTGTGTTGCAAAGGCCCAGGGTCAGCCGGGCTCGACCGAGCCCAACTAGCTGCAAGAGGGGATGGGTGGGGGCAAGGGTGCGACGCCCCTTCCTGCTGGCCGAAAAAAGGGAGGCAAGGGTGTCGCCCTTGCCTACTGGCTGAAAAACAAGGGAAGGTAGGGGGCTGTGCCCCTGCCCTCATGTTACAATAAAGACAAGCAGGGGTGTCACCCCATGCATGTTGGCCGAAAAAATAGAGAAGGAGGCAAGGGTGTCTCCCCTACCTGACGGCCAGAAAAGTGGAGGAGGCAGGGGCATCGCCTTTGCCTGTCAGCTGAGAAAAACACAAAGAGGGTAGGGTTGCGCCCCAGCCCGCCGGCCTGAAAAGAAGAGGAGGCCAAGGGTCACGCCCCTACCTGCCATCCGAAAAAAGAGGGAGGGGCAAAGGCAGGGGCTTAGCCCCTGCTCACCAACCAAAAAAACAGGGAAGGCAGGGGTGCCACCCTTGCCCACTGACCGAAAAGAGACGGAGGGATAGGAGGCAACGGTCTTGCCTCCTGTTCGTTAAAATAGAAGAAGAAACGAGGTGTGTGTGTGTGTGTGTGTGGGGGGGGGGGGGGGGGGGGAGAGAGAGAGGGAGGAGGAGAGAGGTGCCCTCCCCTCTATTGTTAACAGAGGGATGAGAGAAAAGGGTGCAAGGGGGTGGCGGCTTCAGCCGCCCCTCCGGGTCGGCACCTAACGACCATAGCAGCAGCCGACAACTGCTGCTTTCCTATGAGCAAGCAGAGGAGGAAGAAGAAGAAGAAGACACGTGGGGAAGACGCACCTGAGGGGTGGAGCAGGCGTCGAGCTCCAGGGAGAGAGAGAAGAGGCGCAGGGGAAGGTCGCCGGTGCAAGGACGGCTTCGACGAGCCGAGGGAGGAAGAGGAACGGGGTGAGAAAGAGCGGGGAGAGGGATTGTCGGGGGGGTTCTCCTATGCATAAAAGGATAACCCTCCCCCCGCTCCATGTTTAAATAGAAAACACGGGAGGGGTTTCGGGTCTGGATCCAACACAAGTTTTACAATTTCTATAAAATCGATCATATAGAACACATTTTGATGGTCAAATTTAAGGAAACCCTAAAAAAATCCCCTTCAAAAGCCAATAAGCTGGTAGTATGCCAAAAAAAGTGGTAAGCGGATACCATCTACTCACATCGGTATGATCCCAAGTGTTCGGGCTCGACTTGTATATGTTGTATGAGAGGCTCATGGCTTGCTTCACCGAGCTCACTTAGGAGTCTGAACAGGGGGCCTGCAGTTTTAAGTTGTGCATTGCAACCAGGTAAGAAAAAGCCAAAACGGAGACTTGGAAAAGAAAGCCAAAAAGCCAAGACTAGACCAACAGCTTTTCTTCACGCCCAGCTTGTATATGTTTTAAGTTTTGCATAGCAGTTAGGTAAGAAGAAGCCAAAAGGGACAAACGGGGGCTCCGCTTGTCTGGTGGGAGCAGCTAGTGCACGTCACCTTGTGTTGGGATGTTGTAGGTTCAAAACCCAATGGTATAGATGTATAACTGGTTGGGGCAGCTTGCCTTTCTAAAAGAAAAAGAAGCCGGCACTTAGAAAAGAAAGCACAAGCAGGTAAGGGCTTGGTCCTACAGCTTGGCCCACATGATTCTTATAAATCTACAAGTCTTGGGGTTGTGATCTTGACTCCAAAGGGCCACCCATAGTGACAAATATCGTGAGATTTACGAAAATCTTGCGATAATATCATGAGAAATTGCTTGAAAGTTTAAAACAACAATTTCTCGCTAGATTTTCAAAATATCGCGAGATTTTTAAAATATAGCGAGATTTATGAAAAAACATAAATACCGTGATTTAAACATGATATTTACGTTTTAAACGACTATTTATCACAAAAAAGCATGTATTTTTATTTTTAAATCATTTTTATTAATATTTTTTTATAAAAATAAATTTTATATTTTTAAATTTATTTTTTTATTGCCAAGATTTTGCCGAAAAAAAACACAAGATTTATGAAAAATTTTCAATTTCTCGCAAGTTTTTAAAAAATGAGACATTGCCGCTTAAAACGTTTGTCACTATAGGGCCACCACACAAATGTTCACAATTGTACAGAATTTCGAATCTAGTCCAACAAGAAACGGGTTGTATAAAATCTTGTTCACACGTGTATACGTTTCATATTGGTCCAAACCCATATTAGCGATCCCTTACCAGACCCATGACTCTCTCTATAGCTGTCAACGAGTCTGGTTTATATCAGCAACCTGACTCGAACCTGAATTTTTTAACATGGGCATGGAAAGTGCTGACCAGAATAATATTCAGGTCGATCCAAACTCAACCTGAGCAATGTGTGGGCTGGGTTTGGGTCATGATTTTTGTTGGATACCTGACCCGACTTGAGTATTTTATACATGTTTTTGATAAAAATAAATTTCTAAAATTATGCGGGTTCCCGGTTTGAGATTTTATTTTCATGACCCTACAAAATCTGAAGCTGAACCCAAACTCGGTTGTTAGTTATATGGGCGGGTTCGGGTCATCCCTAAGCTGACCCATTGCTCTCTCTCTTAAAATTTTGGGAGATTGTTTGTGACGGGTTTTTTTTGACAAGTGGGCTTTTATGCTTTTGTAGGTAACTTGGATCATTGGTTCCTAAAACTATATTATATGACGAAATGAAGGTGGTCCCATAACTTGATTTTATTTTTTTAATCCTTTTGATCATAAACGTCAACTTCATTTGTACGAATTTTATGTTAATCTTTATCTAATATTTGTGCTTTTAATGCTGCTATGTTTAGCTCTTGTTCGTCTATGTTTGATAATTGAAATTTGGTTGTACCTGCCAAGTGTTCAACTAAATGCCTAGAAGAATTAATTTTATACTTGCTTGGGTTTGTTTGGGTTACTTGTGCCTACCAAGTGTTTCTGAAATGACGAAACCAGTTCTTGTTTAATGTAGTTCTAATCATGGAATACATCATGAGATTTTTATTAAAATTTAATGAGAGAAAGAGAGGTCAGCTCCTTGTTTTGCAGGTTCAGTTCCTTGTTTTCCAGTTTTTATCTTTCTACACATCATTGGTCGGTCGTTTAGGCGAAAAAAAAAAAAGCTTAAAGATGCCATAATTTTCTACAACCGCATCATAACAGCATAGTTAACGAAATTGATAACCTCAAAGGGAAGGGAAAGCTATGCTATTGAATCACTCTTGAAGCCGAAATCTTCTGGACACAAAGAGGACTGCAAATACAGGTTCCACAAATGGAACTGTGGATACACTCAACAAACAGACAGCAGCATCAATCAACATAAAGAAAATTAAAAAACCCACTCAAACAAATCTATTCATGGCCCCCAAACAGGACCATACTTTCAAAGGCCTTTATTTAGTGGAGAACCCCTGACTGAAAATGGCTACTACAGCAGCATGACTGGTGCTCCAACTAGAACAGCAGGTTGAGGTGTTGGAGCTGCACCTTGGGCAGGAGCCGCAACTTGAGCAGCAGGTGGAGGTGTTGGGGCAGCAACCTGGGCAGCAGTCGCAACTTGAGCAGCAGGTGGAGGTGCTGTAGCTGCAACCGGGGCAGCAGCTGCAACTTGAGCAGCAGGTGGAGGTGTTGGAGCTGCAACCGGGGCAGCAGCCGCAACTTGAGCAACAGGTGGAGGTGTTGGAGCTGCAACCAGGGCAGCAGCCGCAACTTGAGCAGCAGGTGGAGGTGTTGGAGCCGGCGTGCTAACCTGGGCATCACAGCATTGGAAGAGAAGGTACCTCTCCATGACCCGCCTGCATTCGGGGCATGACACATGATGTACTGGACTATGGCTGGGAAGCACAAGCCGAACGCAGTGATCGGCGGTCTTGAGAGGATCCAGTCCATGTTGAACTGCTGCTATGAATCCCTGCCCGGGAATTTTATCCTTCCATGTATCATACTTGCCCACGAGGCTCAAGACCATTGCCCCTTCAGCCTTCACCATGTCAAGAGAGCCTTTGCTTATAATTGCCCAACCATGGGCGCTGTTGCCATATGTGAGCAGGGTGATCACCTCTTCCAATATCTTATCAGCATCCGTGGTCTTTTCGCTGTGCATTTTCGAGTGCAGCATGCTCTCCAGCCTTTTCCAGAAGAACCAAATGCTCTCAAAATTCCAATAGAGGCTCAGATTCTCTTTCTTGATCACATCAATGATCTTCTTCACTGGCATTTGTGGATTGTTCTTTCCCACATATATCATCTCTATGGTGATATTTGCTGCCTTCATAATTTCTTTCATCTTGCTTGTGAACTTCCTGATCCATTCAATGTCCTCTCCTCCATACAAGCAAACGTACTTGCCTTCACTTATCTGTAATTGAAATCAATTTGTTGTTCACAAAATATTTGATGTTCAATTCAGAAACAATGAAAGATGCTTGTGCCTACTCTTAATAAGACCAAAATCAGATATGAGATTCCTTAGTTTGCTTGAGGGTCGGATCCAGTGTGGGGCCTACGCCATATATATCAGAACTTGAGCCATGAGATCCGAGGATCTCCGAGGATCTCCGAGAGAGCAGATCCAGTACTCGGGCCTAGTACTTAACAAGCCACTCGGCCCACACAAAACACAAAAAACTCACCATGTGTAATGTGCACCCATTGCTTGCAGCGACTTGCCAATTTTCATGCAGCGATTTTCTGTGTTTTGTGTGGGCTGAGTACTTATCCGCGTACTCGGCATTGAGTACTGGATCTGCTCTCGATCTTCCGGGCAATAAAATGCACCATAACTGTTTCATGGCATTCAAGCCTTGTCGCAACTTTGAGATCTAGACCAAGGTTGCCAGACTAGAAAGGGGAAGAAGAAGCAAAGAAAGCGAGGAATAAAAAATAATATAAGAATTGAATGAGAATCGAAATGGAACGCAAACAAAAACTAAAATAAAAGTGAGTATTCTTAAATTTTATAATTTTTTAGTGTAAGAATTAAATTTTAACAAAAACTAAAAAAGATGTCAATTTAAAGAAAATGCATGGAAGTGTGTGAGGAAACATATACAAAACAAAAAAAGTAGACTACGAAAATATATAAGAAGAATAGATTAAGTGTGTGAAAAGCATAGGAGAAGCGTGGGAGAATCGAAATTCTTGTCAAGTTTCAGAAGCAAGAGTAAGCGAGTTTCCAGGAAGTAGGCTTCTCACCTATCTAAGAAGCTTATTATAACTCTGATCTAGACTACCTATTGAAGTAATTTCTTGAAATGTAAAAAATTGCTAATTGTCAAAAAAAAAGAGGGTAAAAGATTGCTTAGATGCATACCCATGTAGACAAGCTAATGTCAATGCCATCCACCACAAGCTCTAGCCTCCATGTCTCAGCTTTCCAGAGTGCTTCTTCTCTTGCACTTGAGAAGGGATATGCCAGGGTGCCCCAAATGTACACCATATACAAAGCATTTAGATTTGTGACCTTACCTTGTCCATCCAAAACCACCAAGATAGACTTATTGCTGTATTTCCATTCCTTGCATATGTATCTAACAAATGCTGATTTAGGATGTGGGTGTGGGTATGCAGTATACCATGGCATTTTGGCTGCCAGTTCTGTCAGAGCCTTCCCTTGCTGGTCAATCAGACTAGTGCTGCTGGGTTCCGCGGCATGAACCAGTGGGTCAGCTTGGTCCAGCATGGGAACCCACACAAACTCGTAAGCGCTTTCATAACCGTCTCCTGCATGGGTGGCTTCATAGACTTGGCCAAGAAATGAAAGCTCCTCCGGCATGAACTGTAGGTCTGAAATCAACAGTAGTAGCATCTTTCTTCGCAGAACCTCCACATTTATCTGCAAACAATAGGAAATACAACAATAAAATGTATGTGTATACTTGGTAAGTCCTCCAGTATAGTGCAAGGAGCTTTGATGCTGTGTCTCTCGTATTGAGCTCAGTCACTACTAATATCTTTTCACATCTTGCACTAATTGGAGTTTTTTTTTTTTTTTTGATAATCCAAGGGAAAAACCCTCTATCATTGATATTGGCTGGCCTTCGGTTGGTAAAACCCTTGAGGCCCCCCTGCCCACTGGAGCACACCCAGATTCTACCTTAAGGCAAGGGATGCCACCCACGGGTTTCAAACTTGTGATGTCCTGTCAACTTGGTGACGTTCCCAAGTCACCCCTAACAGATGAGCAGAGCCGTTGTGGGCATCTTGCAGCAAATGGAGTTGTGACAAAGGGTTTAAAGGTCTCAGCAGCCAAAATCTCGTGAGAAATGGAAAATTTTTATAAATCTCGCATTTTTTGCAAAATATGGGTAAGAATAAATAAATTTTAAAAATTAGAAAATAGATTTTATGAAGAAATAAAGGTAAAAAGATGCTTAAGATGTGCATGCATGTAACTTTCAAAATTAGGCTCTACAAATACTGACCTTCTTTTGATGTGAGCGGTGAATGAAGGGGCAGTCATCTTTTGAAGGGAAAATGAGCCTCAAGATCTTCATGTTATCAAGGTGTGGTGTTGCGAATAGATGTTCAATAGCTTGATAAGACTCTGCCTGCCTCTTCTCCTCTGTTAAAATCAATGTCTATGGTAAGTGGAGAGAGAATTCTCATGAATGCCCAATGAGAGGAACCTGCTGTTTAGTTAGGGATGCACAATGAATTGAGCTACTCGATCTTGGCTCACGGCTTGCCTCATTCAAGCTTGACTAAGGCTGGTTCGTGTAAATAAATGAGCCGAGCTCGAGCAAATGCCTAGACTCATTTTTGTAAATAATCTGAGCCTGATCAGTTCCAATCGAGCTCGATTAAGCTCGAGTACGTAGGCTCATTAAATGTCATAATACAGATATTTCGTTGCACAATAGGCAAAAAAAATGTCCTACAGAAGTCGGGAAATTACAAAGAGGTCGCGGGTTTGAATCCTGCGCGCCCCCTCAAAATTTCATTTTTTTCTAATAAGATCAAATGGCTTAAGATGATTCGAGCTTGACCCAAGTTGAGCTTGAACAGCCTAAGCTCGGCTTGAGCTCAGGTCATGTACAGACCTACATTTGGTTAGTAAAATAATGCCTAATATTCTTCAATCTTAGTGCATGTTATGTTGGATCACATGAGATTCACTTTCTCATTTGAATAAAAAGTGAATCTCATTTGTATAAGCAGCCGAACATAAAAAGTAAGATGTGAGAAAGTGAATGCAAATCTAATTTGCCTGAGATTCTGAATCATGTTTTTAAAAGAAACAGCCTAACGTACCCTTGGTGTTCTTTTCTTACCTATGGCATGGCGGCATTTTTCCAGTTGCTTGCTTAGGTGACCGTATATGTTATTCACTTTGAGAGCCAAGCTAGAAAGCTCCCAAGCCTCTGAAGTTGAAGAGAGGTACCTGAACCTAGTGTATATCAGACTGGATTCGATGACGAAAAATGATGTTGCTAATGAAGATAACCATGCAAGTACTAATTTGGGGATCAGATCAAGAACGAATGGTTATATTCAATCCCCAAAAGGAGGGCGGATCAGGTGCGATCGCATTGCGCACTTTAGTGTGCTGCTACAACTGATCCACGCTCCATCTTGCCCAACAGAAGATGGAGGGCGGATCAGGTGCAGCAGCACACTAAAGTGTGCAATGTGATTCCACTTGATCCCTTGTCCCCAAAAAGCGTGTTTGGCTTGGTAAATGTGAGACTGGGGCTCATTGGCATCTCCATAAAGTGAGATGTGCTGTTGGGATGGGATATGACCGAAGAATTGGTTATGTACAATATGACATGATCTGCTCTCATTACTTACTCATGGCTCATGCCAATCAGCCCCATGATTTGAGATGAGGATGTCACAACGCTCTTGATGATCCAATACACTGCAGTTGGGATGTGGGAGGTGGCTGTTGCCAGGGCAGGGGTGTCCAAGGAGATGTAGTCCATGGGCATGTCATTGAACTCGATCATGCACTTTGTGAGGACCAGCAGCGACTTGACCAAGTTGTTCAGGGCCTCGAACCGGGGCTTGAGCGCCCCGACGTGCTCCAACATGTCCGGCAGCTGCTTTAGGAGTGCGACGGACTTGGCTAGGGGGTTGACTGCATGGAGCTGGCCAGTGAGCCAAAACTCCCCGTAGCTCATGGCAAAGGCAGCCAGGGTCAGCACCACCTTTCCGTCCCAGGCAAATTGGCTCAGCATGTTGGTGAGGAGTGCCATTGTTGTTTCATGTGCGTCCACGCTGCCTGAGCACTTGCATGATATCTGTCGCCACAACAACAAGCGAGACTAAGGTTGAGCAGATGCAGCTTGCACCTATGTTTCCCAGCAAATGGACCATGCTCAACCATCTGGAGGGTCGGATTTTCAAAAAAAAACAAAAAGCAAAAATACCTAGTTCTCACTATCGGATTGGCCAAACGATACAGTTCCGATTCCGATACTGACAACATTGATTCAGACCACAATTTTAACAACACTTGTTAAAACTAATGCCCTTAGCCATGGCTCAGTGGGCTGATCATACCTCGCAAGCAATCTTGTGGATGGTGTAAGCCAGTGCGTCCAGAGTAGTATCGATTGTCGTTGCCGTATGAGACTTGTCTTCTGCTGCAACTTCTTGTAATGGAGTGGTCTACATTGCAGTTCAGTGTTAATTTGGTGCAAGGACAAAGTATCAACAGAATAGTAGCAGCAGCAGTTAATAGAGGTTAACTGCATTCTAATCCATCAATGGACCAAGACCCAAAAGAATCAATAAACTAAGGTGCTTTAACAAACGCTACTATGATAATGTTTGTATAAGAATCAAGATCCAAATCTTAACATCTGAACTAGCGCTGATGAATTAGTGCCGATTATGGATCCGAATTCAAGTTGATAATACTGGGTCCTGCAAAAAACAGTTAGATCAATGAAGGTTCTTGCCGGTAAAAAGCATAGATGGGTTGGATTTGACCACTATATATTAGTACAGGGAACTTGCAGAAATATTGATCGGAATCCAAATTCTTGGTCCGGTCTCCGGCTAGGCAAGTTCGAATACACATTCAGATCATTTTAAGATCCTTATCCGAAAATAAATTATCGGGTATTCATTTTACATGGTGATGAAAATAAATTATCGGGTATTCATTTTACATGGTGATGAGAAAATCACTAATGAAACATGCTGATCTTCATGAAAGTAAATCAGGTCGTGTTGAACAATGGGGTCTCCGCTTGTCTGGTAGGACCAGCTAGTGCACGTCACCTTGTGTTGGGATGTTGCAGGTTCAAAACCCAATGGTATAGTTGTATAATCGATAGGGGTCTAACTAACCCCAGCTTGCCTTTAAAAAAAAAAAACAGGTTGTAATGTATACAAATGATTGCCCGTTATATTCAATCCTCACCACACATCTCACTTCGGAACCATGAGAATGGGGCACATGCAGATCTCCATCGAGTGAGACGTGTGGTGGAGATTGAACATAACCAAGGAATCGGTTTATATACAATATGACCTTGATCTGCTCTCAATCTAGGCTCTCTTCTCTTCTCACTTTGGTTAGATACAGCCTATATAGAAGTCATTGAAAGTTAAACCGGCAAAACAGTGTCTTTTCACTGGTAGGCTCTGTAAGGGCTTGGGTGTTGGTGAGCCCACTCAGAGATTACCTGCTTCTGTGGGGAACTTTGTTCGTCAGGAAAACTATAAGGAACTTAAATTAAGAGAGGTCTTACTATGAATACAGTGGGTGCAGCAAGGCTGAAGATGTCCTCGACGACGGCAAGCACCGGCTTGACATCGAACACCCTTAGGCTGTCTGCCTTGTGAGTCTCCTTCACCATCCTCGTTATTTCAGCATCGTAGGAGGCAGCAAATAATTGCCGGCCGTACCTGGCTGGCTGCAGCACCAGCTTGTGCGCCATGTTTTTCTTCTTTCTTTTGAGCTTGTGCACTCAAACAAGGGTTGTGATAGCCTTGATGAATAGGCATGGAATGGGGGAAACGTTTATATAGTGAAGAAAAAGTGAGTAAAGGCAAGTGAATCAACTTCCTTGCTTCTTAGCAGGGTTATTTCTCTTCTGTTGGGGGGGCCACGTTGGTGTGCTTTACTTCAAGATCTCGTCCCATCAACCTTTACCTTTTGGGAATTTTACATTTAACCACCTAAATCTGTGAGAAAGTTACGTTTAATTCGCCTGTATTTCAAAACTTTTGGAATAGGCACCTGAGTTTTTTGTATATTGCTCATATGATCGCTTTAGGCTACTTTTTTTTTTTGTCATTTGGCTGCTCCAGTTGATTTATTGAAGCTACACTTTAGTCATTTCTGTTTTAAAATTATTGAATGTCTATTATACTTAAGGCTAAATAAGTATCCATTCTTTTAAACCATTGAATGTTTACTTTTTTTTGTTGTAGTACAGTTAAGTAAATCAGTAACTTTAAGCATTTTCTACGAGGAATAAGGGTCGGAGAGAAGACGAAGAGGGGACGCCTGAAAAAGTTTTCCAGTTAAACATAATTTTGGCATCGGTTTGGCAATTAAACATAAAATTCACTTATCTTTTTCATCTCTGAATTTGGTAATAAAGAGTAAACAAACTGTCCTTTTCTCTTTGGAGGGTAGATCAGGTCACATTGTATAGAACCTGGGTTATATTCAATCCCCACTGCACATCCACTTGGGATCGGTGAGAGTGGGGCCTATGCACATCTCCATCAGGTGAGATGCATGGTTGGGATTGAATACGACCAATGAATTGGTTTCTACAATAGGAACCAGACTTTTTGGTCTAATTCATATGCACTCAAACTTGTTAAGGTTTTCCAATTCCGCACCAAAGTTTTTACTTGGGTCAAGCAAATGACATTCCAGTGTTGCCGTCAATAACTTTTATTATTTTTCTATAAAAATAACCAATTTATCCATACATTTAGAGATAAACCCTGTTAATATGAAAAGGCCTTTTTGTTAAGATACTTTTCCCCCTCTCTCTCTCTCTCAAGTAAGACTATATTAACACGGATCCCAAATGCTGCATGACACCCAGTTGCCTCTATAAAAAAAACGTTGGCATATACAATCTCTCTCTCTCTCCTTAATGTTTTGATTGCATGACCTACCTAAGCTGATGACCCTCCTACTTTTTTGCCATTAAATTCTGATAACTTACTTTCCTAAGCTACAAGTGGTATAAAAGATATTTTTCTTCTAATATTTTTCATATTTATTTTTATTAAAACAATAATTTTTTTAGATATAACAATATTATTTATTAATCATATTTTTTGCTGTAATAAAATTTTTAGTATAATCTTTACTTATCTAAGCCCGGCCATATGGACAAACCGCTATAATGTGCTAGTCTATAGTAAAAGCAAAACATTAAGTAAAGGTAAAAATAACAATTTTAATCAAAGGGAAGCTATAAGGGTAAAATAGTAGCTTTAGAACAACAGTTAGTGCTAACCCAAAGAACTAATGACATTTCCTAAATGGGGGCATTTGATTAACAGTGACAAACTTTTGGTGAGTAATTGAAAGACCCCAAAAGTTTGGTGTGCATATGAACTAAACCCAAAACTTTGTAGGGTATTTGAAAATTTCCCTACACAATATGATTTTATCGGCCACTTTTCTTTATAAGGTGTTCTTTGGCGTTGTAGGGAATGATAGGCATGAGGTTATGATTAGGGGTGTCAACGGGTAGGGTTTTGTTAAGACCCAGGTGAAACCAGACTTGGATCAGATTTTTGGGTATGGTATCTAGTCTGGACTTGGGTCTAATCAGGTCTACTATAAGAGAAACCATACCAGGACCCGATAAGAACTACGTGAACCAGACTCGGTAAAATAATATTTTTTATCATTTTTATATTGAAAATTTATGAATCTTAATCGGAACTCAGGTTGGGCCCGAGTCTGGTATAAAATTTCACAAACTATACCCAGATCCATGTATTAATCGGATTTTCAGGTCCGGACCCGGGTCTTAATCAAGTCTTCTTATTTGTCACCATATACCCGGACCCTATAGGGTTTGGTTCGGGTAAAACCGACCCATTGTGTAAAACCCGCAAATTTTTAATAATTATCAAAATAAATAAATATTACCATTCTTGAAAATAAATACGATAAAGTGATATAGAGTCGATCCAAATGGATTTTGTATCCAAACTGAATCTAATGAATCCAGGATTTTGGATTCGGATACGATGTATGGATTCAGATCTTGGATGGATCTGAAACCCGATTAAAATTCAAATTTTAGTTTTCAATTACAACTAAATCCGTAAAGCACTTTTCTAAAGTTTCATCTCTTGCGAATATCGCCCTCGTTATGACCATATCCGATTGATATACGCTTTCCAGTAATTCACATGAAATAATGAGTTTTTTTCCTCGTTTGGGTCCCAAATTCAGGGATTGACTAATCTTAGATTTTATAAATTTGACTTATGATTCTCGGAAATTGATTCCTCATAAATAGTACTCTTGCCACGTCGTGCATCTTACGCGAGTTCGGACCTTGCTCATCAATAAGATATATATATATATATATATATATATATATATATATATATTTTTTTTTTTTTTAAAAAATTCTCGTAACCATACGAGAAAATCCATCCACTGAGACCCAACCCATGCCCAAAGGATAATAAGTCAGGAGACAAGACAAGAAGAGATGTCTCAGGTTCGAAACCCCCGGTTGCGGAAAAAAAAATGTGAAAACGTCAATTTCAGGGATTTAGACGGATTGTCATAATAGGATAAAAAAAATTTAGCTGCAAGAAGGGGCAACTAAAAAGTTGTTGGAGCAGTGGTTTGAATGGTTGATTTGCAGGGAAGAGAACTTAGGTTCAAATCCCTTGATTGCAAGAACGTTTTTGCTAAAGAAAATGTTTTATTAATAAAAGCCATTCCACCATAACGAGGTTAAATACATTTTGGCTGCAAGGATTTGCAACGAAACAAACAATAGTGCGCTGGTGGGGCTCGTTATACCTTAAGGAAGAGAACCCATGTTCAAATCCCCTTGTGTGTCGGGTTGTTTTTGAAAAAAAAAAAACAAGTTAATTCATTTTTTTGGAATTTCTATTTGAAATTCGAAATGGAAGTTAATGTAAACATTAATGAGGAGTGGGCGAAAAAAAAAATTATAGAAAGGAGGCTGAACGGTTGGGCCATAGTGGAAGCCCAACCGTCCACTTTGAAAAGAACACCCCCTTCCACATTTTTGAAATGGAAAGGTGGTGATTCAAGAAAAATTATGAGGGCTCATAAATCCTCATTTAGGAGGTTCTTAAAAAAAAGAAAAACCCAACTCTTTGGAAAAGGGGCCCTTCCCACGATTTTCGAAATGGGAAGGAGGAGGTTTCAAAGAGATATTAATGTCTCCCACGTTTCTGAAGTATTGAGAGTTTCAAAACCTCAATTAAGGAGGTCGGTTACACATAAGATGTCAATTTGGGAAAAACCCACCAAAACGTCTACAAGAGGTCAAATATAATTTCGTTGCAAAGATATACAACGAAATTGAATATGGTGCACTGGTGGGGCTCGTTACTCTTTGTAGAAGAGGACCCTAGTTTAAATCCCCTTGGTGTACCGAGGATATTTTTTTTGGAAATACTTTATAACCAACGGATTTTTTTTTAGTAACTCTTCATTAAAGTAACTTTAATAGGAAAACATGTTTTCAAGGTAAGATGGGCTGGGCGTTTTTCCCAAATGGGAAGCCCAACCAAGAGCATTGAATAGGGCTCTTGGAATTCAATTGGGGAGGTTGGACGTTTTTTTGTAAGTAAATAAAAAAAACGGAAACCATAAAGGGGTTTACAAAAAACGAGTCTAAAAAAAAAAAGGCTCTTTTGCTTTCTCTCCCGAGGTTCCCTTGTCAACCGAGTTGCAGCATTCTCCTTCACATTTTTCTCCACCTCCATTACTTCTGGCGAGAAGCTTGCATGAGCTCATTCAACGCACGAACCACCATTGATTTCGGTGAGGCGTTAGTGCGGAAAGACCGGACGTCCACTAGGGAACAAACCATTCATCTTCGGATTCGCATCTTCAACAAAGTAAGGGCATTG
This sequence comes from Nuphar pumila, assembly GCF_984573655.1. Classification (NCBI taxonomy): domain Eukaryota; kingdom Viridiplantae; phylum Streptophyta; class Magnoliopsida; order Nymphaeales; family Nymphaeaceae; genus Nuphar; species Nuphar pumila. The sequence goes on from NC_143255.1 coordinate 119,395,986, forward strand.
TATTTTTATGCATGTGTTGGTGCCATGGAACAAGTATGGTGTGGATCACCTTGTTATCAGCCATGCTTAGGGCTGAAGTAGTTCAAACAGAATATATATATATATATATATATATATTTGAGTGAACGTCTATGAGGTCCTCAAAATGTTGCTAGCATATTTCGTATGCATATCCGCAGTTAACAAAGATGCATTTTTTTCTGTAATAGCTGATCTATTATTTGTGTAGTAAGGGAAAAAACAAACAAACAAATAAACAAACCTCTATGAGCTCTCAGTATGATGCACCAGATTGTTCATGTGTGTTATCTGTATGTTGTGTAACTATTGGACAGAAGATTGAAAACAAACCAAAATTCTAACTTTTGTGGAAATTCTTGTACTGTAGCAATGTTTTGCAATAGCACATCAACTTATTTCTTTGATGTTAGGTGTAGATTTAACCTCGGTTCTAATTAATGGATGAGATTGCAATCCCTGTGCAACACATCGATATTTCTTGGCCTGTTGTCTAATTGAGACATTTTAACCCTGATTTATTGCAGACTTGGGAGTGTTGCATGAACTTTATGGTGCCTATAATCGAGACATCATAAACTCCTGCGTCATTCCTGATTCGGGAGTGTGACACGAACTTTATGTTGTTGTTTTTTTGTATTTTCAATGCCTTTGGATATGGCCGAAAAAAAAAATTCAGCATGCAAGATATTGCAATTTTGAAATTTGTTGATTGTATATGCTCATTGTTAGGTGCCTTCAAATTGTATTTGTGCTATATTTACGTTAAGTCTGGTTCTGCTATAATTTGTTTATTTTTCACTTTGCCATCACATTGCCATAGCATGCAATTGTGACATGACTATGATTTAAGCAATGTGTAGTATCTGTTATAACCAATCTTACAATGAACACCCAATTCCATTATCGTATTCATCTTGATAGGCGTCATTTCAGCCTTCACATTGTAGCAGATTTGAGCACTGCAAGCATATTTATTGTTTGAACTGAGGGTTTATCCGTCTTACTAGTTTTTTTTCTGGCACTCTAGTTTGTATCTTTGGCAATTCAGACAAGTCATCTTGGTGGTTGTAAGTTCTTATAAAGAGGTGTAAAGAAAGTAGCAATAATCATAATCATCCAAGTTTTTTTTGAGTTTGGGAACACAATTATCATCCGTACATTTTGATTGAGGTCTGAGTGCCAAACAACTAGACATAGATTTAACATGGTATCTAGGAGTGTACACAGGGGGAGTATTGTGAGTCTTTGAAATTGGTGATTTTTCAAATGGGAAATGCTTATACAATATGGAGAGTTGATGCATTGTTTAGACAACGGTTGACTCACAATGTTAATCCTATTGAGAACTCTTGTATGATCAAGTTATTTTCATAATATATATATATATATATATATATATATATATATATATATATATATATATATATATACATATATATGAGCCACTTGGATGAATTTGGTAATGGCTTTTGTGAACAATTTCAACCAAACATATGAAGTTCACCAGAAATTTGACTGTTTATTCAGAGTAAATCAACTTGTTCAAGTCTCTGAGTTGTTATAATAGTGTACAATTTTGTTTATCTCATCAGATCTCTATTGTAGTTTTGACATTAATTTGCTCAACTTGGATGTGTGAACTTTCAGCGTTCACCATGGTGTTGAATCCAAGTTGTTGAACTTTAAAATTTAGGACCCGGTTACACTGATTGTTCCAGAGTTGTGTCAAGTTCAATATCTTTGAGCCCTTTTCTATTATCTTTTTGGATTTCTCTGTTCATGTCTGGATTGTTCGTCATCATCTTCATCATAATGATCATGATCATTACCATGATTGTCAATTTTGTTGTTAGCGACAACAATGATAACGATGATGAAGATCTATATACAAATTGTTTTGAATCTTCTTCTATTGCTAATGAAATGTGTTTCAAAGCATACGTATAGATCGTCTAAATGTTGTTTTTAATTCTTGTGTAAGATCAAGTATGGACTGTCTAATGATGTTATATGCAAAATTTTATTTCTAGTTATCATTTTATATAGAAAATTTGTTAGGCATTCTTCTTAACTACTAAAATATGTTTGGAGGCATACATATAAACCATCTACATGTTTCTTTTATACGATTAAGGTATGGACTGTCTAACGATGGTATATGCTAAGTGGTCCAGAGTGTACTTCAAACAAATGTTTGGATTACCATGGCGCATGAAACATGTATTATCAAGCAATAAAAAATGTTCAATGATCGATATCCTGAAATCATGGATTTTGGTATAGAGAATATATATATATATATATATATATATATATATATATATATATATATATATATATATAATACAATATTTTGTGAGACAAATGGCCTATGAATAAGATATTCATGCCAAACATAGTTTACATACGTAATTGCCATATGAAGGTTACAACCAAGCTTTTAACACATGAATAGCCTATGGCTAAATGTATAAGTTTGGTATAATTGCACAAATAAGAGATAACTACAAAGGACACAATGGTGCAAATTGAAACTGAGCATGTCAAATCCTTGTGATGCCTTATGGGCACTTACAATGCTATGTGAATTACCTATACTGGAATTGGGATTGTATGTTAGGACAGGTTTACGTGTCAGTTGATCTAGGTTTGCATAATAAAGGACATTGTCATGTCATGATCATGTGAAAGATCAAAAAATGAGCTTGCGGTCTTACGGGACCATCGTAGTGCCATACGAGCACATATGAAAAGTTGTACTTGTGACATGCCTTATGAGTGCATGGTCAGTGGGGTATAAAACATACACCCGAGCTCAGAAATGAATTTTTTTAAAAATACTTAAGTACAAGTACCCGACTCATAGTTGAGCCAAAATTATGAGAAATTGTGGTTGGTGCCTATGAGGCATTCGATGGATAATGTGCATACACTGATATCACCTCGAGTGTGGGTTGGGATTTTGGAAATCCTCTGTGGTGCAATGACTTGCACATAAGAATAAATAAAATAGAAGATATGCACACATAACCTAAATGTGGGATTCTGGGTATACCTGAAAGACGGTATATGTTACCAATTTTCTGGGACACTGGGTATACCTGAAAACGGTATATGTTACTGGTTTCCTAGGGCTCTGGGTACACCTGAAAGACGATGTATGTTACTGGACCCATGGTCTACCTTGGAGAGGGTAGATGGTACAAACTCCGTGGGACATTGTAGTTTTGTGAGAGCGAGGCGTCTCACCCGGTCCCCAGTCCTTGGAGTTAGGGGGGGTAGGACTACCAATTCGTCCTATGTGGTAGATCCAAGACTTCTGCAGAAGTACAGGGTGCATCCTAATTCTAGTTTTAGCCATTAGGGAGTACTCTCTCGATCGTGAACCGTCCCCTTTGGATATTTGTATGACTAGTCACACGGGTTATAAAATAATAGACCCTCGTGTGGTCTCGGTCCGCTACGATGTCGAATGCATGTGCGTACCCACAGGGTAATTAACAAGATGAAACATAAAGTTAGTACATTCAGAAAAAAATCTTCAAGTAGTTGCATACTGCTTGATGTTGAAACTGTTGAAGTAAGTTGTGACTCATGTAGTGCATGATTCAAATTAGTTTTCCGTTACATCGAAATTGTGATAACTGATGAATGATGTGTTGAATGTTGATGTTTGTGCTTTATACACACTTTACATGAATTGCTTTAGTTAACTCAGGTATACATCCTCATTAGTTTCAAAGTTATTATTGCTTATATAAATATGGTTCATGCATATGATGTATCATGCTTTGATGTTGATGGAAATTAATCATGAAATAATTAACTTTAGTGACTTGTACATTTATCACTTATTAAATGGTTATTAGTTTTATCTAAACATGTTGCACATATACTTGTACACATGACACTGTGCACATTCATATGGATATTATGCTTCTTACTCAGACGTGGTAGTCTGACTCCTTCTGAATTATTATTTTCAGGAAAATAGTATGGCGAGCAATTGCGGTCGTCACTGCGGACAGTGCCATGTGACCATATCTTCTTCGAATGTCTTGAGGATTTCTGATTTATAATAATATCTCAAGTTGTAAATGATAACTTGTAGTATTTCAATGCAAAAATTTATTTTACTTAAACGCCTTGAGTCTGTGCTATTACTTGTAACCCGCCCAAATAATTTGACTAAGGATTTAATAAAGCTTTTCCACTGTTGTTTAGAAAAAAAAATTATTCCAAAATTTTCAAGTTAAATATTTGGGGCGTTACACATTGACACCCCTAGTTATGATACATGGAAGGCAAGTTGCTTTTCTCTTTTTTCATTTGTAAGCTATGACACATGAACACGGCTAAAAGGACACAACATGTGTTGCTTTTGTGTAGTTCTCTATTAAGAGTGTGCACACTAATTAGGGTTGATCTATTGATGTAAGGTACTCGGTCTAATCACTGACAGCCATGCTCTCTGGCCCTATTTTAAAGAAGGGGGTACATTAGGATGTGTCTTTCTGGATTGGACAATAGTAAGAAATAAAATGGTGTGCACAATAAGAATTATCCAAAAAAAAGTAAAGATGAGAGAAGAGAGTCCTGTAAATCAAGAAGCTATCTGCAACAATGGTCAAATCACGTTGAGATAATCTAGGAAACGTAATGTATCTATTTTAGAAGGATAAGATCTTAACAAAAGGAGATTTAGAAAAATGTTGAAGTAAATCTCTGATTTTTGTAAACTCTTGCATATATCAGTTGTTCTAAGAGAACCCACATGTTGAATGAGTGGTAAATCTTGTCATGAATGTAGGTGACCCCAGCACCGAACCACATAAATATCAGTGTCTCTTTCTCTTGTCATGTTCTATGTTTTATTGTTTACATGGTATCAGAGCAGAGCACCTGGTGAGCTTCTCATTTCCTCTCTTTGTGCATGTCTGGTTCACTCTTCGTCATGGCTGCAGAATTGACAAGTTCGATCAAGTATCCATATCTATTCAATTTGAATGTCACCAACTTTGTGTCACTCGAGCTCAATCACAACAATTTTCTATTGTGGCAAACTCATCTTTTTGGTCTTATTGAGAGTTAGGATATGGTAGGTTTTCTTGATGGTGAATATCTGATGCCACCTCCGACTATCCAAAACAGCAACATCTAAGCTAGAGTATGTAGTACAGAGGAAATCTGATTGTTTGTTGCATGAGTAGATAACTGGGACCCTCACTGAAGAAGTGCTTGGCATTATCGTGTGTCTTCAAATGTTGTGAGAGGTATGGAATGCCTTGACAACCTCGTTTGCTCATGTCTCTAAAAAGCGTGAGTTCCTTTTTGTCCAAAAATTGCAACTTCATCACAAAAATGAATTATTAATGGTTGATTATATAAAAAAATTCAAGAATGTATGCAATGAACTTGCAGCTATAGGCAAGCCAATGGATGATGACACTAAAGTTTTTTGGCTGCTAAATGGACTTGGATGTCGCTATGAATCATTTGTAACAATGACGTTGAAACCATTCATCCCTTCGTATGAGTTAGTAGTTGGTTTGTTGCAAAGTCATCAGACCAAACGTGATCTTCATGCTAATGATGGTATTAGTTTTCATGTTGCTTTTGTGGGACAAAAGACTGGGTATCAGAATTATCGATATCCCAATAAAAAACAACAACAATTTAATTCCAAGGGTCGTGAGTTTACCCAAGCTGGGCAAACCATTAATCAGAAAAATCAATTAGGTCCCAAGAACAATGGCCAAGGGTCAAAACAAAATCAGAATAAGGAGAAAGGAATGATTTGTCAAATCTGTAATAAGTCAAATCATAGTGCGATCAATAGTTGGCATCAATTTAATCAGGCGTTTTAAGCAAAAGATATCCCACAGGCTCCTGCTACCCTAAAGGTGCCAGAAGGATAAGATAATGCTTTGTTCCCAAACACAAGAGCTACTGCCCATATCACCTCATATTCAAGTAAACTCGTTAATCTTAATAGATATTATGGTTCAGAAAAAATATGATTGGTGATGGTTCTACTCTTGAAATTGCTCATACCAGTACTGCAATTTTGAATGTTGGAAATCAATGCTTAAAAGTGGAAAATGTTATTGTTGTTTCTGAGATTAAGAAGAATTTAATTTCAGTTAGTCAATTGACTTCTGACATATCATATTCTTTTGAGTTTTTGGCTAAAGGTTTTTTTGGTAAAGGACAAGATCAGCAACAAGGTGGTGATAATGAGTAATAGAATTGGAGGGCGCTATGGTGTCACCTCAAAAAATAAGAAGTTTTTTATTCTTCTTGATTCAGATTAGTCAATAAGGACATGTGACACTCAAGGCTTGATCATCCTAATATGAGTTGATAGATTTTTTGGCGAAGCATAGATGAATTGAGATAACTTCACAAAGGCAAACAACTTCTATTTGCCCAATCTATCAAATGGGTAAAATGAGTAGGTTACCTTTTCTCTCAATTGATGAACATTGCTCCAAATCATTTGGCAAGATTCATTGTGACTTATGAGGGGTCAACGCCCATATCTTTGGTTTAAATTTTAAGATTTTATGCTATTTTTGTTGATAAATATTCGCATTTTACTTGGTTTTATCTTATGAAGGCCAAATCTGAACTCACGATAAAATTTATTGAGTTCTATAATTTGATTTGAAAAGAAAATCAAGATTTTTCAAACGGATGAATGGGGAGAGTTTAACAACAAAGAGTTGAAAAAAAAATTAAAAGGCAAAGGCATTAGGCATATTAAGGCATGTCCTAAGACACTTGAACAAAATGGAATGGTTGAACGCAAACATCGTTTCATAAATGAATTGGGATTGACTACGATTTTTCATAGCAACCTCCCTACTCGATTTTGGGTAGAACCCTTTTCTACTGCAGTTTGGTTGATCAATTGATTACAATCACCCACTCTCAATATAAAATCTCCTTTTGAGCTTCTCCTAATGAAGGAGCCTGATTATTCTTGCTTAAGATCCTTTGGTTGTCGATGCTTTCCATATATCACGGAGTACACCAAAAATAAATTTGAACCACGATCATTGCCATGTGTTTTTTAGGATACAGTGAGTTTCATAAAGGGTACCGTTGTTTGTATCCTCCTTCTGGTCATGTATTTGTGTCGAGGCATGTGGTGTTTGATGAGAATGCCATCCCATATCGGCAACCATAGTGTCTAATAAAGAGCTGGTGAGTTTTCTTGATTTCAACAGTTGCCATTGCCCGAATAACAAAGTTGAACCTCCTACAGATAATCGTCAGTTTGATAGTTTTCAAGAGAATCCTTTAAATTTGATTAATGAAAATCAAATCATCTCTTCAAATTCGGGTGATCAAGAATGTATTCAACCTAATGTTCAAGACAACACTTCCAATCCTAGTGACAATGAGACAAGTTCTCATAGATAGGGTGTTGAGACTCAACCCAAACATATAGACCAAAACATGCAGCCTGATGATCCAAGTGCTAAAATTCAGCCTAATACTCTCGATGTTTATCATATGGTTACTCGATCTAAAGAAGGAATCATAAAGCCAAATCCAAATTAATTATTTTTTGGCCTTGTCAATTCCTTTAGAACCAAAAAGTTTGACTGAAGCCTTAAAGAATCTTGGATGGTGTCAAGCCATGGAAGAAGAACTCAAAGCTTTGCATCAAAATGGCACATGGGTCTTAGTTCCCCGGACCTCGATCATGAATGTTATTGGAAGTAGATGGGTTTACAAGACTAAATTAAAGAGTGATGACAACTTCGAGCGACATAAAGCTCGGTTAGTGGCTAAATGGTTTAGCCAAATCCCTAGGATTAATTTTTTGGAGACTTTTTCTCCAGTCATAAAGCCTGCAACTATTTGTATCATGATAACTATTGTTCTTACTCATAACTGGGATATTAGAAAGTTGGATGTAAAAAATGCATTTTTGCATGGATTCTTAACTCAAGAAGTTTTTATTAATCAATTTGTTGGGTACCATGATAAACACAAACCAGATTATGTGTGTAAATTGAATAAAGTGTAGTATGGATTGAAACAAGCCCCATGGGCTTAGTATGATAGGTTTGGAACCTTTTTGTTTGCTATAGGGTTTTATTCCAGTGTAGCAAACTCTTCGTTGTTTATCTATCAAAGAATTGCAGTACCATGCTTCTTTTGCTTTATGTGGATGACATCATTCTTACCGCCAGTAATCCATCTATGTTACAAAAATTTATTGAAGTGGTTAGTCACAAATTCGCTATAAAGGACCTGGGTTATCTTCATTATTTTTTGGGAATCAAAGTCCATCGATTTTCTACAGGTTTATTTCTTAATCATAAATGTTATGTGTATGCTCTTTTGGATCGAGCACAAATGTTGGGTGCTAAACTTGTCTCTACTCCCATGGTTTTCAATCTACAGCCTACAAAAGAAAGTGAACAAATGTTTCAAGACAGTACCCGTTATAGAAGTCTTGTTGAAGGACTACAATACTTGACATTTACATGGCCCGATATTTCATTCAGTGTAAATTATGTCAGTCAATTTATGCAGAATCCTACTATATTTCACTTCCAGATGGTTAAAAGGATTTTAAGATATGTGCATGGAACATTAGATTATGGTGTCAGATTGCTTTCTAAAACATCTCTTCAATTATATGTTTTTTCTAATACTAACTGGGCAGAATGTCCAATTACTTGGCGATCTACTACAGGTTTTGCATATTTTTAGGAGCCAACCGTATATCCTGGAGTGCCAAGAAGCAACACACAGTGGCCAGATCAAATGTTGAAGCAGAGTATAAAGCCATAGCATCCATTGTTGCTGAACTCACATGGTTGTCTTTTATACTTCGTGATATTGGTGTTTTTCTTGCCGAACCACCTATACTATTCCGTGATAATTTGTCTGCCTGTTTTTCACTTTCAAATGAAACATATTGAAATTGATTTTCATTTTGCACCAAAACAAGTTGCTCGAGGCAGTATGATTACTAAGTTTGTACCTTCATCAGGACAGGTTACTGATATTCTAACTAAAGCTCTCCCTCGATCAGATTTTGATGGTCTTTGCAGCAAACTTGTGTTATGGTTTCACCCAAGTGCAAGTACAAGGGGGCATGATGATAGTAAGAAATCAAATGGTGTGCACAATAGTGATTATCAAAAGAAATATGAAGATGAGAGAAGAAAGTTCTGTATATCAAAAAGCTATCTACAACAACAACCAAATCACGTTGAGCTAAGATCTTGGAAACATAACCTTTTCAGTTTAGAAGGATAAGATTTAGAAAAATGTTAAAGTAAATTTCCTATTTTTGTAAACTCTTGTGTATATATATATATATATATATATATATATATATATATATATATATATATCGGTTATTCTAAGAGAACCCACAGGTTGAGTGAGTGTGGTAAATCTTGTCATGGATGTGGGTGACCCAGCAACGAAACCACGTAAATATCAATGTCTCTTTCTCTTGTCTTGTTCTCTATTTTATTGTTTAGATAAGTACCTTTGCAAGGTACTTGGCTGAACACCTTCTCCTTTCCCCACTAGGATATGACATGGAAATAAATTGAAATATCCCTAGAGACGCAGTTTTTTGTTTTGAAAGGCAAGCTGGGGTTAGGCAGATCCCTATCAGTTATATAACGATACCATTGGGATTCAAACTTGCAATGTCCCAACACAAGGTGACGTGCACTAGCTAGCAGAGCCCCCGTTGGTATCCCCACGACATAGTTTCCAGGTAGAAGAATTTCATGCCAATGAAAATTGGTTCACATCAAACAGTTCAGGTCCATTTGTACTCATAGGATCCTGACTGGACCCATTTGGTTAGGTCCCAACTCCCAAGTTGCATATTGGAACAAAAACTGAAACATTGGTTAAGTCCATGCAGGTGCAGCTCTCAAATGCATGTCACTTGAGCTGAGTAAGACCCTCTGTGGAAGAGGCTTTGAGCATAAGCTTTTGTCTAGGATCTAGGAACGTACGGGCATCTACAAAAGTTGAAAAAAAGGGAAGGGAATAAGGTTGGTTCATAATTATGTGAATGTTCGTTTACCAACAGTGGGAAAAAGAAAGGGGAGGATAAGGTTGGTTCATAATGGAATCTTTTTTCCGTGTGTGTGACTAGAGTGTGAACTAGACATTTTTAATATTTTTTTGATAGATCTTGCATATATGTTCAACATGGTCTATTTGCTAGGAATTGACTGTTGGATCATGTTTTTTAGACAAAAAAAAAGATTTTTTAATGTTTGAATATTTTAAAAAATTCTGGGCTGTGGATTTTCAAGCCTTAAAAAGTTTTGCTTACACATTAGAATTAGATAATTTAAGAGCCGGTCTTTTAAAACCAAGCATGTACATCACATATCTATATGGTCAGGTTAAAAAAAACAAAAAAAAGAAAAAGAAAAACCATAAAAATCTCAGTTCACACTTTACTTCTCATATTTTGGACATATATATATATATATATAGAGAGAGAGAGAGAGAGAGGTTCACGGATCCAGAACTCAATAGGATCTGTTGCAACAGATGGATTTGAGTCTAATATTCCTATTTTGTTTTTTATGACACTTTTCACTAATGCAAATTTTCAGAAAACAAGAGAAGAATAGGATATACATTTGCAACCCAAATTCATGTTGAGAATGCTTTTTGTAGAAAAACATGAATTCTTCCCCAGCTTATGATGTATACCCCGAGATAAGATCCAAGTTAGGATCCAAATCGAGCTCACTTGAAGCATTCACTGCATTACCGCCCCCCAGCAGGAAGAACCGGAGCCAGTAAAGTGGGGTCGGTTTAATTTGAGTCCGATAATCCTTCACATACACTGTACATATGCATGGCATTGCAAGATCAAGATCAATGACATTGTTAGACTAATCAAAGTATTCAGACCTTGACCATATTGGTCAGATCCCATTGCATGCAATTTTTGTATTTTTAATGCTTTTCTTATTAGTGATTTTTGACAATTTGTGAAGAAAATTTGAGTCGGATCCCAAACTAGGATCCAAAACACGATGCTTGACACGGACCTAGTCAAATTTCATTCTGCAGATCTGGATCTCACTGCACATGGCACAAAGGTCGGGGTGGGTCCAGGAAGTGGCCTGACCCATAGGCAACCTTTTTTTTTCCTACTTTCTTTAATTATTCTGCTTGCACCTTATTGGCAGGAACTTATCTAACATACTTCTTCCCTACTTTTCCCTTCATTATTCTCTACTTTAGCAGAGGAAGCTTTCCCAGGCTTGTTCAGTGTGTAAAACATGTGCTAGGCAAATAGTTATGTTTTGGAGGCTGTTTGATGTTCTAAGAAAATGGAATTTTCACAAGTGAAAAGTGCTCTGCCTGGGGTTTTCCTTGCAACAAGGGTTCCTTGTCATAAAAAAAAATGACCGCTATTTTTTCTTGAGAAAAAATTCTTATTGCAAGAAAATATTTGCACTTCGCGAAGTGCAACAAATCCCCCATGAAAATATGTTTCTTAGATGCAATTGTTTGTAGTGCTTTCCCATATTGTACATCAAACATGTTGAAGAAATTACTCAGCTTTAAGAAATATTGAAAAATTACCACTAGGCTATGGTAAAAATCTGCAGTCAAATGTGCCATGGGAAAGCTCCAAGGGGTTTGACATAGTGGGAGGGGGCCTTGGCTGCTGAGGCAGGTGGTCAGGTTTCATTCTCGCGGACATCAGCCCCTTGCATTGTTTGCACCGTTGGGACAACCATCGTAAGTATGGCAGAGGATAGTCTCCCCGCTCCTCATGGGAAAAAAATGTGCCATGGGAAAACAATTGCACATGCGCATGAGCGTAGCTAGACCTGAAAAGATCAGGTGCAATATAATTGCACAAATATTTGTGCATTAAGCACCTGATCACCCTCCATCTTGGGGGACAGGGCCTGTCAGTTGTGGGGCCCAAAGCCTGATGGAGGGCAATCAGGTGCTTAATGCACAAATATTTGTGCAATCATATTGCACCCGATCCGGACTCTAGTTAGACCAGCAAACAAGAATAAAAAAGTGATTTTTATTTAAATTGAAAGTTGGCTCAGGGGTTTTGTGTACTGTCACAAAACAGTATCTATTTTTAAAATTATGATATACCTTAATATAGTTTATTACAGTATCATCCAAATGATAAATAAAGTACCTAGGTGAACAAGCTGCATTTTTAGTCTCTTATACAAGTTAATTATTCCCATCTAACTTAACTTAATGCAAGTAAAATTTATTGTGCTTTATGGCACTAGCCAAAATGGCCTCCAAGTCTAGGGATGTCAATGGACCGGGGTGTCGGCGGAGGACAAGGTCTCCACTCTCGCCCCATCTCAAAATCTGGACCTCCATCCCCACGCTGGTTTGGATTTTAACCTCCACCTCCGCCTCCATCCCTGTTTCATTTCCTCCATCCCCGGTCCAAATGAGGGCGAGGGGGGTGGGACCCCATTTTCCCTCAGTTCATTGCCATCCCTTAGAAGGATTGGAGACGGGGATGGGGACAAGGCAGGGCGGGGGGAAAGCGTAAGTCCATCCCCACCTCTATCCCCGCACAGATTTTGATTTTAACCTCTAGATACTCAAAAAATTGTCTTTTGACATAATAACATCTAGAATTTCTAAAATAAATTATAGAAGCTCAAAATTGACTTTTTGTCCTTGACATAATAACATCTAGAATTTCTAAAATAAATTATAGAAGCTCAAAATTGACTTTTTGTCCTGCATGGCTTATTTAAACTTGGTGTGAGCTTGGCTTACATGTCCAGATTCCATGATACTTCTTTCTCGAACGTGTCTTATTAACGCCCTCCTCAAGTTCACTAAGATGAACCAAGAAGCTTTTTAACCCAGGTCACCGTGACACACGCCATTTAGAGGGTGTGTCACGGTGACCTGAGTTGGACATGCTATGACACACTGACACGGCTCTCACATGTATAGACATTGTTTTAATATTTACATGAATTTAATATTTTAATGATATTTCAATAAATTGTATTTTTATATAATAAAATATCAAAAAAAAGGTTTTGTTCATCAGTAAATTTAAAATTTTCATGTCTCTGTATCTTATTTTTTAGAATATTTTTGAACTTGAATGCCCAACTCAAGTTGTGCATGTGGTTGCACCTGTATCTTAACTCAAGCATTACAAGGGGTTGGGAATGGCATAATTGTCAAGGCCTTTGTTTATTGGCATTTTAAGGGTGTAGTTGGGACAGGTTCAGGTTAGGTCTTATCAGAGTCAATTCAAAATCGGGTTTAAAAGTTAGACCAAAACTCCACTCAATTTAATTCAAGTTCGAGTTTGGGTTCGGGTAAAGCTGAAAATTGTGGAGTCATATAGGTTAACAGATTCGGGTATGTATCGGGTCGGGTCCTCAAAATACACATTTTTTTTAATTTCTTAGACCCAAACCCAACCCATCTTGATCTAAGTCTGAGTTCAATATGTTTATGATTCCATTTTTTTTTTTTACTTTCGATCTTAATAAATGTGTTTGATATAAACCTTTTTTACCATTTGATTTTATAAGGCCCGACCATATGGCGGTTTAAGTACCGAATTATGAAACTAAACAATTCAGCAAACCGTACCCTAAAGTATGCCTAAACGCTGTTTAAAAATGTGGCAGACTCGACCCTTAGAAAAAGATGACCTAAACACTACAACGCATAAAATGAACAAATCACAAAGGGCATCCAACTTAAATTGAATATCGACAATGAGGTAGTAAAATTCAATACCCAAAACAAATAAAATAACCCACTTAAAATATGAATTAAACACGTTCAATTGGGTCATTGGGACATTTCACCAAATACTTGGTGGGTGTCCTGCAAATAGACCGTTAAGAGTGTTTGGCCCTAAAATTCCAACACAAATTTGCGAAACATGAGAACCTGCCCTAAACAACATCTCTAAAAGTTCAGTTAATGAAGACAGAAAATCATATTCAACTAGCAAACAATGAATAACAATTTGTTGAGGCATTTCACCAAACAATTGTTGAGCATCCCTATGGCAAATTGTTAACTACGTTTTTGGCTTAACATCCAATGCAAAATTCATGAACGACAAACCCTGTCCTAAACAGTATTTCTAACATAAATATTCAAGTTCTAAACTAAGAATAAAATATCAATTAATAATTTGTTCAGAACCAAACGACTATTACAAGTGTTCTTCACATAAACAGTTTAAGCATTCACAATAGCACACATTCAAATAAAAGGAGAAAAAGGAGGGGGGAGTTTTAGCTTCGGCGTGAAGACATTAGCCAAGAAAATAGAACCTCACTCCTTCACCAACAGCGCATAGATGGACCAACCAAGGTTGACGTCCGGCCATTCTTCTCACGAACAGTCCACGCACATAACAAACTTTCGATGAGGCGAATTGATTGGGTAGCACACCACGCGATCGATTCTTCAAGGGTGGATTCAACAAATCAGCAAAAACGTAGAGGATGAAAAAACTCCCTTTCACACCGTCCACGTTGGTCGATGTAGGAAGGAGAGGGAGACTTCAACGTTTTGTTCTTCTTGGGTTATAGAGCTGGCCCCTTGGATCCAATAAGAGTAGGGGTGGCAAAATCTGACATGACCCACCAACCCGACCCGTCAACCCGCTTCTTAGCCGGGTTAGGGTTTGGCTTAAATGGGTTCGTGTCGTAAACAGGTCGGCCCGCCTAACCCGTTTATTAAACGGGTCGGGTTCATGTTAGGGGTATGCCAACCCGCCAACCCTGCTGACCCGTTTAATAAACGGGTTAGGCAGGCGGGTCAACCCGTTTACCCAAACCCGACCCGCCAACCCATTTACCCGACCCGCCCGCCAACCCGTTTACACGTTTACCCGAACCCGCCTGCCAACCCGTTTACCTGAACCCGACCCACCAACCCGTTTACCTGACCCCGACCAGCCCGCCAACCCGTTTACACGTTTACTCGAACCCGCCCGCCAACCCATTTACCCGAACCCAACCCGCTAACCCGCCCACTAACCCACCAACATGTTTACCCAACCCGACCTGTTTATTAAACAGGTTAACCGTGTCGTGTCGGGTTACCCGTTTAATAAATGGTTCGGGTTCGTGTTTGCCACAGCCGACCCATTTAATAAACGGGTCGGGTTCGTGTTGAGGTATGCTGACCCGCCGACCCAACCCGATTGCTACCCCTAAATAAGAGGGATCCAAGGTCTAATAACTACATGATGATCCAATTATGTTCTTGGGTTCTCAACAGCTAGATTTGGGAGCCCAATAAAATCCAAAATTCAAATACAGAGAAAAAGATCCAAATTTAAAATAAAAATACTCAAAAACCCATTGCACCCTTGAACAGCTTAAATGGATCCTAACAGGCTACTTGAACTAGATTCTGTTCCACAAAGAAAATCCAAAAAAAATAAAATGTTAAAAAAAAATCCTAAAAATTTACCATAAATCTTAAATATTTTCTAGATACTCAAAAAATAGTTTTTTGACATAATAACATCTAGAATTTCTAAAATAAATTATAGAAGCTCAAAATTGACTTTTTGTCCTGCATGGCTTATTTAAACTTGGTGTGAGCTTGGCTTACATGTCCAGATTCCATGATACTTCTTTCTCGAACGTGTCTTATTCACGTCCTCCTCAAGTTCACTAAGATGCACTACATCAGTTCTAATGAGCGCAAAAGACTGTCCTCACAGCCTACTCATTGTCAGTTGAATCACCATAATACCTAAAATGATATTCAACAATAAATATTTTAGTTGTATTAATAACAAATTTAGCATGTAACATTTTTAGCAATTTTAAAGAAAATGATACAACGATTAACTAAATTTTTACACTTATTAGGAGTTACTCTTTCTTTTATTAAAATGACAAGATTACTCGGTTCAGAGATCACCTTTCATCTCCTTTTATCAAAATACATATGGACTTCCCTGTGTACGTATGACCCAGAATATGTAAAAGAGACAAGTTGATGAGTTTTGTCTCTGCTGAAATGACATTTACTATGTACTTTTTATAATAAGACTAAAATGCAAAGAACAATTTGAAACACAGAAGAGAATATTTATCAATTTTACCTTTAGATAATGCTAACATAACCTTAGAAAAATATAGATCTTGACTGGTAATAAATGGAGCTTCTCAATTTCTCATACAAAAACTAACATAACAAATAAAAAAAATAATTTTTTTGCTAAGAACATCACATGATAATTCAAAACCTAATTCATAACAAGGAAGTGCAAGAAAAGAAATAAAACACAATCTAAAAGTTAACAATTCAAAAGATTTGATAGTTCTTAGGATCAACTAGAAAGTACACTTAGTATGGAATATTGCTACGCGCGCTACTGAAATAAGAAATAAAGTGACAATTAAAAGATTTTAAATCATAAAAACTATGAACATATATAGGAAATGTAGGAGTAGGTAAATCTTGAGAGGCTCTACTTTCATTGGACCTACATAAATACTCTTTTTTTGAAACTGCATAACCTAATAATAGACTTTCATTAAGTATGAACAAATATTTGTTTGGTGCAACATAACATATTCTTTATTAAAAACAACAAATACAACAAATACAACTTGTAAACGTAAAGGATGATAAAAAACCAAATAGAAATAGCATGCAAATACTTCAAATAAGGGTTCTTCCATTTTATGCATAGCTGGAAGTGCAGTAGCTGGATTGGGCTTTGGTGTTTATGATTGAGTGGGTACGTCTCTAAAGGGTTTTAACACAATTTTTTACCTTCATACTCGAACGAGTACTACATGTTTGTTGATCATTAGGTATACTAGAATCAAAAGATTCAGGAAAGAAGGAAACAGCATCACCCATGAGAGGCTCGACATCCATGAAAGCGACATATGAGCCTTCACCTTCTTCCTCACCATCTTCGATATCGTTGAAGATCAAATCAATGTGGATCTTGCCGAAAAGTTCGTCATGAGGTTTTGCAGCATCACCCATGAGAGGCTCGACATCCATGAAAGCAACATCTTGCCGAAAAGTTCGTCATGAGGTTTTGCAGCATCACCCATGAGAGGCTCGACATCCATGAAAGCGACATATGAGCCTTCACCTTCTTCCTCACCATCTTCGATATCGTTGAAGATCAAATCAATGTGGATCTTGCCGAAAAGTTCGTCATGAGGTTTTGCGGTGAAAACCATAGAGGCATAAACCTCTTCTTCCTTTCGAGCATCATGCAGGTCCTCTAATTTGATGTAGCATCCTTCTGGCTTAAATTTTTAACTCTCCTACGCAGCACACGAGACTTTAATACATCATTAATCTACATTAATACATTGATTTCATGACGAAAATCTTGAACAATTTCAAAAAACTCTGGATTCGGGCATAGGTTACTTCTTATTTGAGACATTATTGGCAACTATGAGACCATACTGAATTAGGAAACTGAGAAAGCTATGCTCTAATACCAAACTGGTAAGGACAAGTTATAAGAGCCAAGACTGACGACGACTGGGGACTGAAATGGCCAATGAACGACAATGCACACAAGTATAAATGACAACAATTTTTTAAATTATTTAACATGACTATAGACTGGTTCAGGTACCAATTTATGTAACTAAACAATTCAGCAAAATGTACCCTAATGATGCTTAAATGTTGTTTAAAAATAAACTGACACTATAGAAACTCAGCCCTTAAAAAAAGACAACCTAAATGCTACAACACATAACCGTTCACAATGAACAAATAAATCACAAAGGGCATCTAACTTAAATTGAATATTGATAATGAGATAGTAAAAATCAACAACCAGCCAAACTAAAATAACTCACTTAAAATATGAACTAAACACATTCAATTGGGTCGTATAGACATTTCACCAAACACTTGGTGGACATTTTGCCCTAAGATTGCAAAGTAAAATTGTGAAACATGAAGACCTGCCTAAACAATCTCTAATAATTTAGTTATAATGAAAATAGAAAATCAGATTCAACTAGCAAACAAAGAATAACAATTCGTTGGGGCGTTTCACCAAAGAGTTGGTGATCGTCCCTCTAACAGACCATTAACAACATTTTTGCCTTATCCAATGCGAAATTAGTGTACGACAAACCCTATCATAAATAGTATTTCAATTCTAAGAGAAATATTCAAGATTGAAACTAAGAACAAAATATCAATTAATAATCCAAAACCAAATGACTATTATAAGTGTTTTTCACATGAACAATCCACGCATTCACAATAGCACATGTTAAAAAAGGAGGGGGCGTCCTAGCTTCGGCGTGAAGACACTGACCAAGAAAACAAAACTCATTACACCCTCCAATAGTTTCAAAGAATTCTAATAGGATACCCAAAATAGATTCGGATTTACAGGAAAAATTTTAAAAATAAAAATATTAGATTTTTTTCTTATAAAAATTACCATAAATCCTAAATATTTTTTAGATACTAAAAAATAGTTTTTGAACAAAAATAACATTTAGAACTATGTAAACACCTCGAATTTTTCAGGTCAATTCCAAATACCCCCTTTCACAGATGTGAGCCCTGTAGTACATTGTATGAGTCTAACCGCTAGGTCCATTCCAGTTTAGGTGTCAAAATTATCATTTTACCCCTAGGTCACCTTAGACCCCTGTTAGTTAGGTCCAACCCAGCTCATTTTAAGTTCAGAAGAGTTAGAACATCAATCATTTCTAGCTCCCTTAAGCTCACAATGAGTAGTGTCGTTTCATTTCAGCTAAATTTGGTTCACTTCACATGAAATGAGCTAATTTCTAGCTCAAATTCTATTCAATTGTCTCAGAGTTAGTCAATCTCAGTCGATCCTATTTTCCTGTGTCTAGCTTGAGCTCAGCAGAAGTTCAAGTGATCCAGTTTCAATTCAAATTTGTTTTCCACATTGTTGGAATCCATTTTAGCTAATTTCAGCTAAAATTGAGTTAACCCCAGTCACCCCAGCTAGGATTTAGCTCTGAACTCATATCACCTTAGTATAATCGAGTGTCATTATAGCTCACACTCAGCACATTCTCGTTACTCACTTCACTTCACAGTGAATTTCTTACCATTTCACTGAGAATTGTGTCTATTTTCGATCATTTGATCTGAGAGTTTAGTAGTCAGTATCTTTTTAGTTTATCTGAGTTTAGAAACCCTAGAAACCAATTCAATTTAGTTCAACCTTGTTCAAACCAGTCTTCTAAGTTTCATTTTTCGCCCTATAGGGCAAAATCATTTATGATCTTGGTCATTTCTACTCAGAGCGGCAATTCAGTCAATTTCTAGTCTGAGCTTAGATCAATCCTTTTTCTAAAATTATATTTATATCCGAGATCCAATTCATGTTCCAATTTAGACATTTGATCCAATATTGGATCTAACATCCAATATCCATTCTTTATTTTAGATCTGGATCCTTTTATTCAATTCACTCTATTATCTATATCCAGAGTCTAATTTATTTTCTGAACCTGGATTATCTCATCAGATATCCAGGATCCAATCATTTATCATTTTGGATTCATTCTTCAACTCTCGTTTAATATTCAAGATCCATTTTGACCTTATTTCTAATTCAGGATCTACTTTCTAAGTTCATCTCTGATCCAGGAGTCATTTCATTTGTTTTATAAGATCCAGGATTCATTTTCCAATTTTATCTTTGATCCAGGATCCATATATTATTTTTAAAACATGGATCCAGGCTCATTGTCTGAGATCCAGACCCATTTGTTATTTTAAAACTTTAGATCCAAATCCAAATTCAAAACCTTTTTTTCCTTCAATTTCAAACCTGGGTTCAAAATTGATTTTACATTTTCATCCAAACCCAGTGCTTTACAAATATTTGCCTTTTCAAAAAATATCTTTTTCAATATGTCAGATCTGGATCCGGATCGAATTTTGATTTGGATTTTATCAAGCTTGAATTTCAAAAATGGATCTTAGATCTGATTCACTCCAGAAGGGACCCACCTAGTTGGTGTCACTTATGGATTCTTCTTTTCATTTTGTCCTTCTTGTTATTTCAGAAGAATAGTTGGTTTAGGACTTTATTTTCACTTTTTAACTTGTGATTTTATCCTTTCATTTCTAACCTTATTTTTAAAACCTTTTTAAACCTTTTATTTGTTTTCAAAATCAAATGTGGGGGGCACCTAAGTGGCGCCAGATTTGGATTTTCTTGTTAGAGTTTCAATTAGGTAGAAAGAAGAAAAGTCAAAACAAAATTTAAATTAGAACTCCTCTAGAGAAAATCGCCCCTCCCTAATTTCCTAATTAATTGCTAATTAGGTTAATTAGAAGCCCTATCTCCAACCCAAAATTTTATTATAAATAAGCCCCCCTAGAGAACGTCCATATATACATCTATCCATCAGCAACAGGCTCTCTCCCTTGGCTCTTCCTCCAGCCCAAGGTAAAATCCCTCTCCCTCTCTCTTGTTTATTTTGATTTTTCTTTTCTTTTCTTTTCTAGGGTGTTGCCCCCCTCTTTTTCTTTCTTCTTCTTTAATATGTTTTTTTTTTGTGGTAGCATCAATGATTAATTCAGCTGCAGGTAAACCCTCATCACCTTGCTTTTTTCATACTTTTTTACAGATTTTATCTCAACCAACAAGAAGATGGAGATTTGACCTTTCATAGATCGAATCCCTCTTCCAATCGGCTACATCAAATCTCAAGCTTCATCATTATATTTTTTTATTTTATTTTATGCATCTTAGATTTAGGTTTATGTTATTATTTTTCATCCATACAAAATAAAAAGTATTGCATCTGTATTTTATTTTTTGTTTTATGCATGTTTAGATCAAGTTTTTTCATCTTCTTTAAGAGTCCTGCATAAATCTTGATTCTGGCCACACATTAGTACCATTATTTTATGTGTGTATTTTCATTGTTTCGATCTAAATTTTTTATGAGGGTTATATCCATATATTTGCATAAATCTGGTAGAATTTTATTATTTTTTGGCATCTGATGACCTATTTTTAAAATCAATAATCGAAACCTATTTTTTGCACCATCAAAACGCTATGCAGAATCTTGAGCAACTTGCCAGTGTCATATCTCCCCAACCAAAGATTGTTTTTTAAATTCATAAAAAATAGCTTCTTTGTCTATGTATCTAGTTTCTCTCATGCGATTTTGGTGATTTTTTATGGTCATCTGCTATTTTATTTTATCCCAACACCAGAGTCTGCTTTTCTTGAATCGTCAGGCATGGTTCAGATCTAAGATCATCTTGCCGAAGTGATATCTCTCTAACCGGAGATGATCTCTTCAATCCGTAAAAAGTGATTAATATGTTTGCATGTCTAGTTTCTATCATGTGTTTTTGATGATTTTTTATGATTGTCTGCTATTTTATTATAACCTAAAACCAAAAAAAAAAATCTTAAATCGCCAGGCATTGGTTAGAATCAGGTGCATCTTATCAGAATCATATCTCCCTAACCGAAGATGATTTTTCCAATCCGTAAAAATGGATCTCTTTATTATCATGTCTATTTTATCTTGTTAAAATCTTATGATTTTTCATCTCTGTTTGATATTTTATTCTAGTCTGACATCGTGATAAGTACAGAAATGCCTATTTTGCAGCCTATTTTCACTTTTTAATTTAATATTTGTTTCCAGCATATTCAATAAATTCATTTTTCAATTATATGTTGTTTTAAAAATTGTTGACAGTGTCCATGTTGATTTTCAGAATTTTTGAAGGTCATTTAATATTTTATCTTACTATTTTCTAAGAATTGGTTTCTTCGAGAGCCCTTTCTACAAAAATACAGGCAAAATCAATCTTTTTCTTGTTTATTTTATTTTTTCATAAATAGTTTTATATTTTTATATTCTGATTATTTTTTTAATCATGTCAAGGTACTCTCCACCCGATTTGGCATCATTTTGAGTTTGTTTGATCTTCGGATTAGGCATCTTTCAAAATCGTTTTCTGAAACCCTGTTTTATAACCCTGTTTTTGCAATTAATATCAATCTTCAGGGGTATTTTAATCTTTTTGCCATCAATTCTGAATTCCTCATTTTATAATCAATTTATTTTCATATTTTATTAAATCATTCTTTATTTTATTTAGTTTATTTTTATTTTATGAATGAATGAGAAATGCTTATTTCAGGAAAATATTCCTCAATTTCCAGATATTGTTGGATAAATCCTAAAAAGCCTATATTTTTCTACTAACGTGTTTGCTGATTTTGCAAGAAAGCGCAAGATTTTATTTTCTTTATTTTTCTTTTTTCTATCTTTACTTTATTATTCAATTATTCAATGAAAATTATAATCTTATACCAAAAATAGTGAAAATTTCCTTTATTTATTTCTACATAGATAGACTGCATTTGTATATAGTTTATTTTCAATATTAACTGCAATGGTTTGTCATCCATATACATCTTTCAAATTTCACAATGGTGAAACACGAATGACACGTGCACCTTCTTCTAAGAAGTTGATAAACTCAGTGAAATTCGTAATTGTGACCATAGTCAGAATACTAATGAAATTCAGATTTATCAATTTCTTTTAGCTTACAAAAAGCCTAAACTCTTAGGCTATTTTCTAAAATCATTGCATATTTTCAAAATTTTTTCAATTATTTTCCAAAACCCTCCTTTTAGGAATCAACTGAAGTATATTCAAAATATATTTGTGGTCATAGTCATGGATATGGGGTAAATTTATTTCATCTGAATTCTATAAGGCACAAAAAACCCTTTCTATCAAAAGAATTTTCTGAAACAAAGGTGATTTATCAATGATTTTTCTTAAATCTTTTATAAAGGATTTTTAAAAATCACATTCATGCATCATTTAGCTTAAGTTGCACGAGGCATAAGCCCACAAGGCCACATGCCCAATCATTTGGCACTTATAGAAAATTGATTTCATAATATCTTCCTTTTCAAAGTGCTTTTCAATAATTCCAAACATGCATCATATTTTCAATAAACCTCTTTTCCAAATCATATCACATATGTGTTTGATTCTTTCTGCATTCTAGGATCTAGAATAATTTCATAGACATTTGAACAAAACAGGGCATATCGTTCAATCCTTGGTTCGATTACCTCTCGTTAAGGTGCTAGGAATGGTCGAACCTTGTACCAACAGACGAGTCTCATTTCCCAAGTTTTCTTGAATTTTTTAAAACAGAGGCAATTATTTCAAAATCTTTTTCAAAATATCAGTTGACTTGCAAAAGTAAATTTTTGCATGATAACAGGTTTGGCGACCATGATGGGACCTTCGGGTTTGACCATAAAATTTGAAAAAGGTTTGGCGACACTTTCGGCATATCGAACTACCATTCGAACTCCAACCAATGCTACTCCTCCAGAACTTGTTTATGGGACTGAGGTGGTATTACTGCTTCATGTTCAAAAGTCTGCTCTCAAATTTGCATCACTTATAGAGCTATCACTTGATCAATATCAACAACAAAGGTTGGTACAACTTGATCTACTGGATGAAAGAAGGCTCAAGGCAGCTAAACATGCTCAAGCTTATCGTCAGAGAATAGCCCGGCAGTACGCCAAGTCTGTTATTGAAAGAAAATTCTGAGTTAACGATCTGGTCCTCAGGTCAACAGCTTATCTCAAGCACCGCCTGCATGGTAAATGGTCACCGAATTGGGAAGGTCCTTATGTAATTAAGGAAGCGCTACCCCGCAATGCTTATTGTCTGATCAATGCAAATGGGGTGGAGTTGCCGGATCCTATCAATGCTCTACATTTGAAGAAATTTTATACCTGAATTTTCATACTATCTTTTGTATTCTTCAAAAGAGCCTCCTTCAATAGCAATGATCATTTGTCCTTCTTGCTTTAATCCAACATTCCTTTCCTTTGCTATATTGGGGCATCTTTTATTATGAAACTTTATTTTTGCTTCGAACATCTTGTATATGTGGCAGGATTGAGAAATTCTTTTATCATTAATTTTCAAGGCATCATGATTAATTTCCTTTCTTACACATTCAGGATAAGGGACAATCCTGAGATCATTCATAGGAGCGATAGGACTACCTATGGGAGTTGTCCAAAATCGTGAACCTTTTTGAAATTTTTTGCAAAATCCCCAAGAGCTTTTAAAATACTAGTCTTTTCAAAATCAACCTTCGAGTTGAGCATTCTTTTTATCAAAAACTGGTTGTACCGGTCCTATTTCAAAAACAACCTTTGGGTTGAGCTTTCTTTCAAAACCAACTTTCACCGGTTCTTTTCAAAATCAACCTTCGGGTTGAGCATTCTTTTTATCAAAAACTAGTTATACCAGTCCTTTTTCAAAATCAACCTTCAGGTTGAGCTTTCTTTCAAAATCAGCTTTCACCAGTCCTTTTCAAAATCAATCCATGGGTTGAGTCTTTTTATCAAAACTGGTCTTACCAGTCTTTTTTCCAAAATCAACCCTCGGGTTGAAACTTCTTTTTTAAAAAATCAGTTTTTACCGGTCTTTTTCCAAAATCAACACTCGGGTTGAACTTCTTTTCCGAAAATCACTTTTATCAGTCTTTTTTAAAATCAGCCCTCAGGTTAAACCTCTCTTTTATCAAAACATCTTTTCACCGGTATTTTCAAAATCAACACTTGGGTTGAGTTTCTTTTCAAAAACTAGTTCTTATCGGTCCTTTTTCAAGTTCAACCCTCGAGTTGATCCCCTGTTTATCACAACTTGTCCTTTTCAAAATCAACTCTCGGGATTCCTTTTACCAAAACTAGTTTTTACCAGTCTCTTTTCAAAACCAACCCTCGGACTGACCCTTCTTTTATTAAAAACAATTTTCAAATCGATCACTTTCAAAATCAATCCTCGAGTTGATCTTCTTTCATTAAAACCGATCTTTTCATCAAATCTAGCTTTCGAGCTGGTCGTTTTACCAAATCTGGCTTTCAAGTTGGTCCTTCTATAAAATCTAGCTTTCGGATTGGTCCTTTTATCAAATCTAGCTTTCGGGCTGGTCTTTTATCAAATCCAGCTTTCGGATTGGTCTTTCTATCAAATCCAGCTTTCGGGTTGGTCTTTTATCAAATCCAGCTTTCAAGTTGGTTTTTTATCAAATCCGGCTTTCGAGTTGGTCCTTTTATCAAATCCAGCTTTCAGGTTGGTCCTTCTTTCAAATTCAGCTTTCAGTTTTTTTTTTATCAAATCCAGCTTTCGGGTTGGTTTTTTTATCAAATCCAGCTTTCGGGTTGGTTCTTTTTATCAAATCCAGCTTTTGGGTTGGTCCTTTCATCAAATCCAGTTTTTGTGTTGGTCCTTCAAATCCAGTTTTGTGTTGATCCTTCAAAATTCAGTTTTTGTGCTGGTCTTTCAAAATTCAGTTTTGTGTTGGTCATTCAATCAAATCCAGTTTTGTGCTGGTCCTTCAAAATCCAGTTTTGTGTTGGTCCTTCAAATCCATCTTTTGTGTTGGTCCTTTCTTTAAATTCAGTTTTGTGCTAGTCCTTCAAATCCAGTTTTTATGTTGGTTCTTTAAATCCAGTTTTGTGTTGGTCTTTCAAATCCAGCTTTCATGATGGTCTTTTACAATTATATTTCTAGGTTGATGTTTTATCAAATTCATTCAACCTTCGGGTTGAGTTTTTTATTCAGTTGGTGTTCAAAATACAACCTTTGGGTTGATCTTTTTATCAATGCCAATCTTTTCAAAGATCCAACCTTCAGGTTGAACCAATTCTTAAAATGGCTCAATACTTTCAATCATTATCATCTTTTGCAAATGACCCTTTTTCTAGGGAGAGATTGAGAGAACTAGCTCTTTTTGCTACTACCATTGTCTTTTTCGCAAGAACCCTTTTTTCAGGGAGAATTTGAAGGGACTCGTTTCTTCTCGAAGTCGTTTGCAAAACAACCTTTTGTTTTACACAAAGAACCCTTTTTCCAGGGAGAGTTGCGACAAAAACTCATTTTCTTTATGGCCCCCTTTGTTAGCTTATTTTGGCCTCCCCCTTCATAGAGGATCCCTGTTTCCAGGAAAGAGTGTGATGAAACTCGCTCCTCTATGATACCTTTTCAACCTTTTATTATCGACCGCTTTAAAAAAGAGAAGCCTAAGATTAAGGAGTTTTAACGAAAACTTAATTCCTCTTTGAAAGACCCATTTTGCAAACACCTCCTCTCTAGGAAAAAGAGGAGTCCTTTTTATCACCCGTTCAGGTAAGGGTTAAGCCTAAGCCTCTCTTTGGAGAAAGAGAGAGGTCTAATCAAGTCAAGGGTTTCATCCATTTGATGTCAAGCAATTGTTTTCATAAAGGATCTCCAGATTTGTTGCCAATTTGTTACCATAAATGTTCGTTGATTTCAAAAAATTTATTCATTGTACAAAGGATTCATCTTGAACTACCTCTCGTATTCTTCTAAAAGGGTGAAACTTATGTGAAATAAGAAGAAAAAATCAAGTTTTTTCTGTTGGTCAACTAAAAGGGATCAAGGAAAGACCCTCGATATGGCCGGTGGAGGAAAAATTCAATGATGTTGAAGAGCCAAAAATGAATTGATATTGACTATAGCAATAAAATATTTTTAAAGGCAGTTCTTCTGGCAATAAAGCAGTAAAAATATCTTGTGATATAAAGCCCACTTTATTTCTCCAAACATTGAACCATAGTGAATTACCTGTAAAAGTGATCTCTTAAGTATCACCGAGTTGAAGGATGATATGAGACTTTAGATCTCTAAAGACAAAGAAGACTCAAAGACAAAGAAGACTCATATCATCACTAAGTTGAAGGTTGATGTGATGAACTTCCCATAGTCCTCACTTATATGAAATTCTTTGACATTATCTTTTCATTCGCTTGCTTCTATGAGACTAAGAGTGATTCCTCTCTTTTCATGTCAAGAAAATGGACAGATTCTCTGAAGAAACCCGATAGCAATAATTTGAATTTGATTCTTGAGTTAGCCTGATTGGAGGTAATACTCCAAGTAGAAGAGTGAATATCTTTTGCATATACGTGCACATTTTCAAACATTTTGATTAACTATAATTTTTGTGATATTGGCAATGTTTTCTGGCTATCTTGACATGAAGTAAGAGCTTGACTTCTTTTTGATATATCCTTGCACCTTTTATTATCCCTCTTCAAGATCTGAAGATCCTTCCCTTCTTTTGGTTTGAGCGCCCGAGTTCTCAAATCTTCAGCACATTTCCTATTTTTCTCCATTGTTCCGCCATAGACAGTTCTAGCTCAGGTTTAAGGTTGAGCCTGAATCTTCACAAAAGGTTATTTCAAAAGCTTATTTTGTCTTAGTCATGAGACCCCTCCCCTTTACAAACTTTCCTTTTCAAAGCTTTAAAGACCCTATTTTTCTCACCTTTTGCAATCCTTTCAGATTTTGTGCAAAATTTGGAAGTCTATCATGGTTTCCTCACCTCCTTTTTATAAAAAGCCTTTTGTCTTCAAGGATTTTGTTCTTTTCAACCCCTTCAGGTCAAGGGATAAACCTGAATCTTTGGTCGCAAGACCGCCCCTTGGTTTCAAATTTCCCTTTCTCAAAGGCTTCAAGGAGTTTGTTACACCTCTTTTTTGGGATTCCTCACTCCTTTTTATCAATCCATTTATTTTTGGGGATTCTGGTCTTTTAAAGCCATTCAGAATAAGGGATTAAACCTGAACCTCATTTCATGAGGGTCTTTTCAAAGTCAATTCTTCCACACCCAGTTCAGATTTTTTAACTGGGGCACTTTGTTTACAAAAAATTGGTGTGTTTTTCTTTGCCACTAAGCCCAACTTTCAACCGGCTTAGTAGCAAAGAGGGGCATCTGTAAACATCCCAAATTTTTTAGGTCCATTTCGGACGCCCCCTTTCATAGATGTCAGCTCTGTAGTACAGTGTATGAGTCTAACCGCTAGGTCCATTTCAGTTTAGGTATCAAAATTATCATTTTACCCCTAGGTCACCTTAAACCCCTGTCAGTTAGGTCCAACCCAGCTCATTTTAAGTTCAAAAGAGTTAGAACATCAGTCTTTTCTAGCTTCTCTGAGCTCACGATTAGTAGTGTTGTTTCATTTCAGCTAAATTTGGTTCACTTCACATGAAATAAGCTTATTTATTTCTAGCTCGAATTTCATCCAATTGTCTCAGAGTTAGTCAATCCCAATTGATCATATTTCCTTGTGTCTAACTTGAGTTTACTAGGAGTTCAATTGATCCAGTTCCAGTTCAAATTCGTTTCCCACATTGTTGGAATCCATTTTAGCTCAATTCAGCTCATTTAAGCTAAAATTGAGTTAACCTCAGTCACCCCAACTAAGATTTAGCTTCGGATTCATATCACATGAGTATAATCGAGTGCCATTATAGCTCACACTCAACATATTCTCGTTACTCATTTCACTTCACAGTGAATTTTTTACCATTTCATTGAGAATTATGTCTGTTTTTTATCATCTGGTCTAAAAGTTTAGTTGAGTCAGTGTCTTTTTAGTTCATCTGACTTTGAAAACCTTAGAAACCAATTCAATTCAGTTCAACCTTGTTCAAACCAGTCTTCTAAGTGTCACTCTTCGCCCTACAGGGCAAAATCATTTCTGATCTTGGTCATTTCTATTAAGAGCAATAATTCAATCAATTTCTAGTCCGAACTCAGATCAATCATCTTTCTAAAATCATATCTATATCCGAGATCCAATTCAAGTTCCAATTTGGACATTCGATCAAATATTGGATCTGATATCCAATATACATTCTTTATTCCAGACCTAGATCTTTTTATTCAATTTACTCTATTATCTATATCCAGAGTCCAACTTATTTTCTGAACCTGGATTATCTCATCGGATATCCAGGATCCAATCATTTATCATTTTGGATCTGTTCTTCAACTCTCATTTAATATCCAAGATCTATTTCCACCTTATTTTTTATCTATGATCCACTTTCTAATTTCATCTCTAATCCAGAAGCCATTTCATTTGTTTTATCAAGATCCAGGATTCATTTTCCAATTTTATCTTTGATCCAGGATCCGTATACTATTTTTAAAACATGGATCCAGACTCATTGTCTGGGATCCAGACCCATTTGTTATTTTAAAACTTCAAATGCATATCCGAATTCAAAACCTTCTTTTCTTCCAATTTCAAACCTCAGTTCAAAATTGATTTTATATTTAAATCCAAACCCAGTACTTTATAAATATTTGCCTTTTCAGAAAACATCTTTTTCAATGTGTTAGATCTGGATCTAGATCAAATTTTGATTTGGATTTTATCAAGCTTGAATATCGAAAATGGATCCTAGATCTGATTTACTCCAGAAGTGACCCACCTAGGTGGCGTCACTTATGAATTCTTCTTATCATTTTGTCCTTCTTGTTATTTCAGAAGAATAGTTGGTTTAGGACTTTATTTTCACTTTTTAACTTGTGATTTTGTCTTTTCATTTTTAACCTTGTTTTTAAAACCATTTTAAACCTTTTATTTGTTTTTAAAATCAAATGTGGGGCCCACCTAGGTGGCATCACATTTGGATTTTCTTGTTAGAGTTTCAATTAGGTAGAAAGAAGAAAAGTCAAAACAAAATTTAAATTAGAACTCCTCCAGAGAAAATCGCCCCTCCCTAATTTTCTAATTAATTGCTAATTAGGTTAATTAGAAGCCCTATCTCTAGCCCAATATTTTATTATAAATAAGGCCCCCTAGGGAACGTCCATACATCAATCCATCAGCAACAGGCGCTCTCCCTTGGCTCTTCCTCCAGCCCAAGGTGAAATCCCTCTCCCTCTCTCTTGTTTATTTTGATTTTTCTTTTCTTTTTCTATGGTACCACCCCCTTCTTTTTCTTTCTTCTTCTTCTTTAATTTGTTTTTTTTTGTAGCATCAATGATTAATTCAACTGCAGGTAAACCCTCATCACCTTGCTATTTTCATACTTTTTTTACTGATTTTATCTCAACCAACAAGATGGAAATTTTGTTGAGAAACAATATTTTGATTATGAATATGCGATATGAGATAATATGATATGCTTATGCTTAACATGATGATATGAGAAATGTTATATTATGACTTGATATGATATGCTTTTCTATGTATCTAATGTGTATTTGATGCAAGGTTCTTTCACTAAAAAATAGTGAAGAGGTTCTTTCATTAAAGAATAGTGAAGACTATGTGATCACGTGCAACATTTGAAGCAATCATACTCAGATATTTGAAGGAAAGCTTGATTGGCTCAATCTTCATAAAGTCTCTCTTTAAGATGAAGATGATCGGCCACTTCAAGAACGTCATTTTTCCTTCTTAGAGTCATATGCAACAGAACCTTCAAAAAGCATGCATAATTCATATTTCTATATATATTTCAAAAATTACACATTATCGTATGAGTCATATAAATTCAAAAAGATAAATTTTAAATATAGCCATTGAGTGTGTTTTTTGAATTATTTCAAAAAGATTAAATCATTCCTTTTAGAACAATCATTGTACTTCCTATAAAGCATTTATGAAAAAGACAAATATTGATAAGATATAATAACTCATGATTTTAAAAGCATTTATGTAAAAGACAACTATTGAAAAAACATAATAGCTGGTGATATAAGAGCATTTACTCAAGAAATGATGATTTATAATTTAAGTATTACTCAAGCATTAATTATACTTCAAAGCATTTATTCAAGAATTGGAGATTTGTAAAATAATCATTATTTTAAATACTCAAGTATTTATTGTACTTCAAATCATTTAATTGAGAACTATGATTTATAGTAAAAGCATTATTTTTTAAACAAAGCATTTATTAAATAAATGATGACTTATTAAAAAGTGAAATGGTACACAAATTATTATAGTCTAAAGTACACAACTTTTTCATAAAAGAAAGGATGTCTTGAAGAGACAATGTGTCTCGTATCAAAAAGTATACTCATTTGAAATAGTGTTTTAAAAAGACATGTCTTTTTGTAAACATATACAAACAAAAAGGTGTCAGAAAAAAAGAGAGAGCATATTGATAAAAACATGAATTTGTATTGAGAAAAAAAAAAAAAAATTCATTCTCTTGAGTGGTTATTCTTTCTACTTTTGAAAAGATAGAATTCTGAGTGAATCTTCAAAACTTGAGATATTCTAAAAAGTGCATTCATCTGTTGCAAATTGTTTTGAAGGTTCTATAGGGAAAGTGTGTAATCTTTCAGTTTTTCAGTATTGATCCTTCTCGAGGTTGAAAAGAAGACCTCTACAGGGTTGTCTGTATGAGGGTGTTGTAATATTTATCCTTGTTGGGTTTGATAAGGAGGAAATAGTGAAATACTCAAGTGGTAAGACTTGAGGACTGGACGTAGGTCAGGTGTTTGACCGAACCAGTATAAATCTTGTGTTCTCTTTGTGTTGACTGTAATTATTTTTTTATTTCTGATCCATAATCGAATCCACTATTCACCCCCCTCTAGTAAAATTTTATTTGGTATCAAAGCAGATTTTGTTGGATCCGACATAATAAGTCCTCCAGCACAAAATGGCAGCATCTTCCTATATTCGTGATATTGAAGGTCAACACTCCTCTCGTCCTTCATTTTTTACTGGTACTAATTATGGATATTAGAAGTGTAGAATAACCATATTTCTCAAGTCTGTAGAGTTTGCAGTATGGAGGATTGTACAACATTCATATACATCTCCAACAACAGTCTATACTTCATGGTCTGATGAATAAAAGAAGATGGTAAATTTAAATCAAAAGCTATAAATGCATTATATTGTGCCATCAATCAAAATGAGTTCAACAAAATATCTATTTGTGATTCTGCGTATGATGCATGACATTCTCTGAAAGTCATCCACGAAGAAACTAACAGAGTAAAAGAAGCAAAAATTTCATCTTTAGTTCGAAAATACGAATTATTCAAAATGAATAAAGATGAATCCATTGCAGAGATGTTCACTAGATTCATCAACATCACCAATGATCTTAAATCTCTGGGAGAAACCTATTCCCAGACTGATAGGGTGAAAAAGGTTTTGAGATCTCTCATATCTGATTGGGAGAAAAAGACCACAGCTATGGAAGAAGCCCAAGATCTAACAAAATTAACCTTGGACGATCTCATAGGCAATCTAATTGTCTATGAAGTCCACATGAAGGAAAGAAGGGAAGAAGAACAACCTTCAAAGAAAACTCTTGCCTTCCCAACTCTTTCTGAAGAAGATGATTTATAAAATAATTCTGAAATAGCTCTTCTAACTCAGAGATTCCAATGATTTATGAAAAATGATAGGTTGTTCAAAAAGCATAAGAAAAAGCAGGATCCTAAAGAAGAAATCATTTGCTATCAATGCAAAAAGCTAGGTCATGTAAAATGTGATTGTTCTCTTAAAATAAAAGAGATCCAAAGAAGAAGACCCTAAGAAAAAATACTTTAAGAAGAAGGCGCTTCATGCTCAATGGGATGACTCAGAGCCATCCTCAAGTGAAGATTCAAGTGATGATGAAGCAAAAACAGCAAACATGTGCTTCATGGCAGAAAAAAGCCCTGTTAGTCCAAAATCTAACTTTTCTTTTGATGAACTTCTAGATGCTTTTCAAGAACTATTTAAAGAATTTAGAAAAATGAGTCGCAAAAATAAAGTTTTAAAATCTGAAAACTTAGATCTTTCTCAGAAAAATGAAAAACTTACTATTGAAAATTCTGATCTAAAAAAGAAAAATCTAAGTCCAGCTTCTGAAATTAATTCTACAAGTGCAAAGACTAAAAGTCTTTAAATAAAAATTTCAGAGTTAAGAAGTAAAACTGAAAACCTGATGAAAATAGTTTTTAAATTTATCAAAGGAGAAGAGAACTTAGATAAACTTCTAGCTTCTTAAAGAGTCTCCTTTTACAAGAATGGCATTGGTTACTCGCATTTCAATAAACCATCTTATACTAATAAAAAAACTACTTTTGTTAAAAGTTCTTTCAATTTCAAAATGAGTTATCATTCTTATAAGACAAATACTATGTATTCTTCCCTGATTAAAGAGAAACCCAAATCTAAATGAATCTAGATTTCTAAATCTAATAAAAAGAACCCGATTGGGAACCAAAAAAGTCATTCACTTGATTTACTGTAGGCTTTCAAAAAGAAGAACAAGTGGATATTAGATAGTGGATGTTCAAAGCATATGACAGGACATTCAGATCTATTTGTTGTTCTTCAGTACAAAGAAGGAGGAACCATCACCTTTGGAGATAACAACAAAGGATTAATAATCGGTATTGGTAATATCGATCATCCACTTATTAAAGACGTTCTTCTTATGAAAGGTTTAAAGCATAATCTTCTAAGCATCAGTCAAATGTATGACATAGGATATAATGTCAGTTTTAAACATAATGCATGTCTTATATTTGACTCAAACAAAAATATTATTTTAAAAGGGCTAAGAAGAAATAATGTTTATAAACTATATCTAGATAGTATTTCTGAACTTTGTCTCATTGCCAATTATGACTCTCAAAATCTGTGGCATATGAGAATGGGACACATCAACTTTAAATATATCTCAAAACTTGCCAAAAATAATTTGATTCGTGGGTTGCCTAAAATGTTTTTTAAAAAGAATTATTTTTGTGATGCATGTCAATTAGGAAAGATGTCAAAATCATCTTATAAATAAAAAAATATGGTGTCAAGTAAAAGACCTTTAGAGCTTCTATATCTGGATCTTTTTGGTCCTTCTAGAGTAGCTAGTCTTAATCATAGTAGATATGTTTTGTCATTGTTGATGATTACTCAAGATTTACTTGGGTAATATTTTTGAAAAATAAAAGTGACACGTTTTATTAATTTGAGATTTTATGCAAAAAAAATAAAAAATAAAAAATCCTCTACAATTGTCAAAATTCAAAGTTCCATGGAGGAGAGTTTGATAATGAACTTTTTATTAATTTCTGTAACTTACATGGCATTTCTCATAACTTTGTCTTTCCTAGGGCCGCACCTTAGAATGATGTAATAGAAAGAAAGAATAGAACTTTACAAGAATCTGTCAGAACAATGCTTCAACAAAATAATCTTGCCAAATACTTGTGGGTTGAAATTGTAAATATTGCATGTTATATCTTAAACAGAATCCTGATTAGGCCTTTATTAAATAAAACTCCCTATGAAATATTCTATGACAGAACTCCAAGAATGGACTATTTTAAAGTTTTTTGTTGTAAATGCTTTATCTTGAATACTAAAGATTGTCTTGATAAATTTGATGCTAAATTTGTTGAAGGCATGTTCTTAGGATATTCAAGTCGCAGCAAAGCATATAGAGTTTTCAATAAAAGTAGTAACTCTATTAAAGAATCCCTGCACGTTAGCTTTGATGAATCTATTTGCCAATTTGTTCTTAATGATACTAATGATGATGACTTTATTAGTACATATTTTCAAATAGATAATGCAACAAAGCATAATGAAGATGGTCAACAAAGAACATTTGCTGAAATTAAAGATCATCCTCAGAAGCAGATATTGGGAGATCTATCTAAAGGGGTTCAAACAAGGGTCCAACTGGAACGAATTGCAAACATGACATTCATTTCACAATTATAGCCTAAAAAGATTGATGAAGCCATTTTGGACAAATTCTAGTGGCTTGTAATGACCGAAGAAATAAATCAGTTCCAAAGGAATGATGTTTGGGATCTTGTTCCTAAACCAAACGATCATTCAATCATTGGGACAAGATGGATTTTCAGAAATAAAATGGATGAGTCAGGTAATGTAATTAGGAATAAAGCCAGACGCGTGGCTCAATGATACAACCATAATGAAGGTATTGACTTCGATGAAACATTTTCTCCTATTGCTATACTTGAATTCATTCGTATGTTTTTAGCTTATGCTAGCTATATGGATTTTAAATTATATCAAATGGATGTCAAAAGTGCTTTTCTAAATGAATAAGTTTATGTAAAACAACCTTCAAGTTTTGAAAATGAATCATTTCAAGATCATGTATTCAAATTGAATCGTGCTTTATATGGTTTAAAATAAGCACCCCGTGCTTGGTATGATTGTCTTAAGCCTTTTTTTTTAAAACTGACTTTTCAACTAGAAAAGCAGATTCAACTCTTTTTTTC
Source organism: Nuphar pumila (assembly GCF_984573655.1). Taxonomy (NCBI): domain Eukaryota; kingdom Viridiplantae; phylum Streptophyta; class Magnoliopsida; order Nymphaeales; family Nymphaeaceae; genus Nuphar; species Nuphar pumila. The sequence continues at coordinate 119,431,146 of NC_143255.1, forward strand.
AAAATAGTGAGTTCTCATACCTTAATCGTTCAAATATATGTGGACAATATCATTTTTTGATCTACTAATGATAGTCTTTGTCAAGATTTTTCTAAGTCTATGCAGAAAGAGTTTGAGATGAGTATGATGGGGGAACTTACTTACTTTTTTGGCCTGCACATAAAGCAAACTAAGGATGGAGTGTTCATTAATCAAACAAAGTATGCAAATGAGCTTCTAAAGAGGTTCAATATGGACTCATCATCATCAAAGAACACACCTATTAGTACATCTACTGCACTGAATAAGGATGAAAATGGTAAGACTATAGATACAAAATTGTACAGAGGTATGATTGGATCACCTCTATATTTAACTGCTTGTCATCCAGATATCATGTTTTGTGTATGCATTTGTGCTAGATTTTGATCTGATCCTAAAGAATCACATCTAAAAGTTGTTAAGAGAATTATGAGATACTTAAAAGGAATAATTAATTTTGGATTATTTTATTCAAAATCATCTAATTTTGACTTAATATCTTACAGTGATGCTGATTTTATCGGTAGTAAATCTGACAGAAAGAGTACAAGTGAAACCTGTCATTTGTTAGAACACTCCCTAGTCTCTTGGTTCAGAAAGAAACAAAACTGCGTATCTTTGTCAACTATTGAAGCAGAATATATAGCAGCAAGTCTAGCCTACACTCAAGTTATCTGGATGAAGCAAACTTTAAATGATTTGGATTAAAATACGAAAATACTACTATATTGTGTGATAATACAAGTGCAATAAATCTTTCAAAAAATTCTATATTGCACTCTTGTACAAAGCATATCCAAATTCGACATCATTTTCTACATGATCAAGTTCTTAATAATGTAATTAAACTTGAATTTGTGCCTACAAACCATCAATTAGCAGATATTTTTACTAAACCTCTTAAAAATGAGGATTTTATACACATTAGACGTGAATTAAGCATTTGTAAATTAAATGATTTATAAATCTTTATTAATACTTTTTAACTTGCTTGATCTATTTTTTTGTCAAATTGTAATTTAATCTAGTCAAATCATCTTTCACGATTTTATGTTCTTGTCACATATGAAATCTCTCTTAATATTGAAGTATACTTCTTTATATTACTTATGTGATTTGATGTATATTTTATGTCTACTCATTCTTCATGCCCCAGTTGCTTCATGCTATTAATCTTTTTATGACATGACGTGATTCAACCTTATGTCAATTCAATCTTCACCACTCGACCTTTGTCGCAATATGACATAATTGAACTTTACCTTATGTCATCTCTTCTTTCACACCCAACTTGTAGTATCTTTTTCATTATTCAATTTCATCATGACAATATTGATCTATATGTCACTCCTTTATGTCATAGCTTGATATTTATTATTGATTGGACTTTATGTCCTTTTCTTTTCACACACGCACGTAAATCGAGTTGAGTTTTTTATCTTTTCACATTATTGCAAAACTATGTCTCGCCCAATGTAAACCTTGAATCTTCTACTCCAAAAATCTAACTCCTTATCGATTACCTTGTGTCAACTCACTCAAGTCGCACTCTCTTTCAAAAAGTTTGATATGACTTATCATTCCTCTCATTCACGAGTTGCATTTCCCTCTTTTAAAATTACATTACACTATACTATTCAATAATGCAATTTCCTTTATTTAAAGAGACATTGCACCTAGCCTTCTCTAAAATGAAAAATTCTTTTTACTCTCACAAGTTTCAAAGTTTCGTTACTCTTTTTTCTTCCAAGTTTCTCACTATGGCCTCCTCTTCTCAATCATACAATGACGAAATTAATATGGTTGATACAACTGAGCTTCACTATCAGGATTTTCTACAACATCATAACTATGTCAACTCACTCTAAATTCATCCTGGTAGGCTCGTGTGTTTTGAAGACTTCACGCTTTTTGACCTAGAAACTTCATTACAAGATTTTGTTTATATTCTAGGATCCTCAAACAACACCTCCTACTACCCTGATCTCATCAAGTTATTCTACACAAATATGACAGTCGATCATGACCGCAAGAACATCACCACCATGATTTGTGGTCAACTTATCTCTTTTGATGCTCATTCATTTGGAGTTATTCTGAACCTCTCTTCCTATGACATCAAATTGTCCAACATAGTACCCATTGAATGTACTATGTTGACTGCAACAATAAAATGAAGATGAAGACTATGATGGTGTAGATTCTGAACATACATCCCAATCAGATATGTTCTCTGTTCTGGTGGATGTCCAAAAAATGCAGGATCTTCTCATACAGAATCAAGCATCTCTACTGTCAGCGTTTCAATCTTTAAAGATTGGTCAAGACGCTATTCTCCAACATCTGCATTCGCCATCTCAATCGAAATGATTCTTATGATGATACTCTTTTCTCCTTTTTGTCGATGACAAAGAGGGAGAAAAACTTATGTGCACATGTGATGTGTACACAACAAACTCTAAACTTTATGTGTGTTTTGATACGCATATACATTCTGGATCATTGTCTGATATTTATTTTTTTACTTTTTATTAATTATTCTTACTTATGCATATTGCTATTATCTTAATGATCTTGATGTGTATGACATATTGATAGGGGAAGCTTATATTGTCATCATCAAAAAGGGAAAGAATGTTGAGAAACAGTATTTTGATGATGAATATGTGATATGAGATAATATGATATGCTTATGCTTAACATAATGATATGAGAAATGTTATATTATGACTTGATATGATATGATTTGCTATGTATTTAACATGTATTTGATGCAAGGTTCTTTCACTAAAGAATAGTGAAGACTATGTGATCACGTGCAACATTTGAAGCAATCATACTCAGATATTTGAAGAAAAGCTTGATTGGCTCAATCTTCATAAAGTCTCTTTTCAAGATGAAAATGATCAGCCACTTCAAGAATGTCATTTTTCCTTCTTAGAGTCATATGTAACAGAACCTTCAAAAAGCATGCATAATTCATATTTCTATATATATTTCAAAAACCACACATTAACATATGAGTCATATAAATTCAAGAAGATAATTTTTAAATATAGCCGTTGAATATATTTTTTTAATTATTTCAAAAAGGTTAAATCATTCATTTTAGAACAACCATTGTACTTTCTATAAGCATTTATGAAAAATACAACTATTGATAAGATATAATAACTCATGATTTCAAAAGCATTTATGTAAAAGACAACTATTGAAAAGACATATAGCTGATGATATAAGAGCATTTACTCAAGAAATGATGATTTATAATTTCAGTATTACTCAAGCATTAATTATACTTCAAAGTATTTATTCAAGAAATGATGATTTGTAAAATAATCATTATTTTAAATACTCAAGCATTTATTGTACTTCAAATCATTTAATTGAGAACTAATGATTTATAGTAAAACATTATTTTTTAAATAAAGAATTTATTAAATAAATGATGACTTATTAAAAAGTGAAATGGTACACAAATTATTATAGTCTAAAGTACATAACTTTTTCATAAAAGAAAAGATGTCTTGAAGAGACAAGGTGTCTCGTATAAAAAAGTATACTCATTTGAAATAGTGTTTTAAAAAGACATGTCTTTTTGTAAATCTATATATACAAACAAAAAAGTTAAAAAAAAAGAGAGCATATTGACAAAAACATGAATTTATATTGAGAAAAATCAAAAAGAAAATTTCGTTCTCTTGAGTGGTTATTCTTTCTACTCTTGAAAAGACAACATTCTGAGTGAATCTTCAAAACTTGAGATATTCTAAAAAGTGTATTCATCTGTTGCATATTGTTTTAAAGGTTCTATAGGGAAAGTGTGTAATCTTTCAGTTTTTCAGTATTGATCATTTTCGAGATTGAGAAGAAGACCTCTACAGGGTTGTCTGTATGAGATTGTTGTAATATTTATCTTTGTTGGGTTTGATAAGGAGGAAATAGTGAAATACTCAAGTGATAAGACTTGAGGACTGGACGTATGTCAAGTGTTTGACCGAACCAGTATAAATCTTGTGCTCTCTGTGTGTTGACTGCAATTATTTTTTAATTTTTGATTCATAATCAAATCCACTATTCACCCCCCCTCTAGTGGAATTTCAAATTTGACCTTTCATAGATCGAATCCCTCTTCCAATCGGCTATATCAAATCCCATGCTTTATCGTTTTATTTCTTTTCTTTATTTTATGCATCTTAGATTTAAGTTTATGTTATTATTTTTCATCCATACAAAATAAAAAATATTGCATCTGTATTTTATTTTTTGTTTTATGCATGTTTAGATCAAGTTCTTTTATCTTCTTAAGAGTCCTGCATAAATCTTGATTATTGCCATGCATTAACACAATTATTTTATGTGCGCATTTTCGTCGTTTTGATCTGAATAATTTATGAGAGTTATATCCATATATTTTCATGAATCTAATTTTTTTTACGATTTTTGGGCATCTGACGACCCATTTTTAAAATCAAGAATCGAAACCTATTTTTTACACCGTCAAAACGCTATGCAGAATCTAGAACAACTTGCTGGAGTCATATCTCCTCAATCAGAGATCGTTTTTCAGATTCGTAAAAAGTGACTTCTTCATCTGCGTATCTAGTTTCTCTCATATGAGTTTGGTGATTTTTGATGGTCGTCTGCGATTTTATTTTATCCTGACACCAGAGCCTGCTTTTCTTGAATCGTCAGGCATGGTTCAGATCTAGGATCATCTTGTCGGAGTGATATCTCCCTAACCGAAGATGATCTCTTCGATCTATAAAAAGTGACCAATCTATCTACATGTTTAGTTTTTGTCATATATTTTTTGTGATTTTTGATGATTGTCTGCTATTTTATTTTAATGTGAAACCAGAATCTGCTTTTCTTGAATCGTCAGGCATTATTCAGAATCAGGTGCATCTTATCAGAATCATATCTCCCTAACCGGAGATGATTTTTCCGATCCGTAAAAAGAGATTTCTTTATTATCATGTTTAGTTTATCCTGTTAAATTCTTGTAATTTTTCATCTCTGATTGATATTATATTCCAGTCTAACATCATGGCAGGTACAAAATAGCCTATTCAACAACCTGTTTTCACTTTTTAATTTAATATTTGTTTCTAGCATATTCAATAAATTCATTTTCAATTATATGTTAACAGTGTCCATGTCGATTTTTAGAATTTTTGAAGGTCATTTAATATTTTATCTTGTTATTTTCCAAGAATCAATTTCTTGCAAAGCCCTTTTCTGTAAAAATATGGGCAAAATTGATCTTTTTTTGTTCAATTCATCTTTTTCGTAAATAGTTTTATATTTTTATATTTTGATTATTTTTTTAATCATGTTAGGGTGCTCTCCACCCGATTGACATTGTTTCGAGTTCGTTTGATCTCCAGATTTGGCATATTTCAAAATTGTTTTCTGAAACCCTGATTTTTAACACTGTTTTTGTAATTAATATCAATCTTTAAGGGTATTTTTGTCTTTTTGCCCTTAATTCTGAATTTCTCATTTTATAATCAGTTTATTTTCATATTTTATTAAATCATGCATCATTCTTTATTTTATTTAGTTTATTTTTATTTTATGATTGAATGAGAAATGCTTATTTCATGAAAAAATCCCTCAATTTTCAGATATTGTTGGTTAAATCCTGAAAAGCCTACATTTTTCTACTAACGTGTTTGCTGATTTTGCAGAAAAGCCCAATATTTTATTTTATTTTTTATTTTTCTCTTTTCTTTCTTTACTTTATTATTCAATTATTCAATGTAAATTATAATCATATACCAAAAATAGTAAAAATTTTCTTTATTTATTTCTATATAAATAAATTACATTTGTATATAGTTTATTTTTTATATTAACTGCTATGGTTTGTCATGCATATGCAACTTTCAAATTTTACAATGGTGAAACACGAATGACACACGTACCTTCTTGTAAGAAGTTGATAAACTTAGTGAAATTCGTATTTGTGGTTATAGTCAAAATACTAATAAAATTCAGATTTATCATTTTTTTTTAGCTTACAAAAAGCCTAAACTCTTAGGCTATTTTCCAAAATCATTGCATATTTTAAAAAAGCTTTTCAAGTATTTTTCAAAACCCTCTTTTTAGGAATCAAATGAAGTATATTCAAAATATATTTGTGGTCATGGTCATGAATATGCGGCGAATTTATTTTATTTGAATTCTATAAGGCACAAAACCCTTTTCTATCAAAAGAAATTTCTGAAACAAAGGTGATTTATCAATGATTTTCCTTAAATTTTTCAGAAAGAATTTAAAAAAATCACGTTCATGCATCATTTAGCTTAGGTTGCGCCAGGCATGAGCCCACAAGGCCACACACCCAATCATTTGGCAATTTCAGAAAACCGATTTTAGAATATCTTTATTTTCAAAGTGGTTTTCAGTAATTCCAAGCATGCATCATACTTTCAATAAACCTCTTTTCCAAATTATATCATATATGTGTTTGATTCTTTCTGCATTCTAGGATCTATAATAGTTTCTTAGATATTTGAACAAAATAAGAAATATCGTTCAATCCTTGGTATGATTACCCCTGGTTAATGTGTCAGGAACGGTTGAACCTCGTATTGACATGCGAGTCTCATTTTTCAAGTTTTTTTGAATTTTTCAAAACACATACGAGTATTTTAAAAATATTTTCAAAAGGTCAATTGACTTGCAAAAGTAAAATTTTGTATGATAACAAACTGCAATAATACATTATGGAAGCTCAAAATGATGGATTTTATCCCGATTGATTTAAACTTGCATGAGTTTGGCTTGCACGTGAGTTCAGGTTCCATGATACTTCATCCTGGAACGTGTCTTCATCACGTCCTCATCAAGTTCACCAAGATGCGCTGCATCAACATGCCTAAAAATACACGAGATACGCCATTTCAGGCAGTTTTTCATTCTAAAAAGTAAATAAAGGACACGACACGAGTGCAAGTATCACTGTATATAACCCGCGCCTCGGCCTGATTCTCAGCTCAACTAGGACCATGCGGTCCATTATGAACTGATTTACTGTGGTCAACAAATCCCTAAACCCCTAAAGGATTTTGCTTCTCGCTGAGACCAGAGAGCGGACGAGCACACCCCCCCCTCTCTCTCTCTCTCTCCAAGAAGACGCCATCATGAACCTCATGCAATCCTCAGGCAAGAGATCTTTCTGCTGCCTGTCACTCATTCATTTCATGTAGTTCTCATGATCAGTTCCTTATTGCTATTCATTCCTATTGTTTTTTATCCTGTTTTGCTTTTTGGGGTAGTATGGGTAATCGTGTCTGAAACAAAAAATTTAGTATTTCTCTCTATTTTGAGACATAGCCTACGCTTATTCATGTTTTTGGGGTTCCTGTTGTGGTGAATGATGAATGGGTTTGTGGGGGAAAATCGATGAGGACTAGAATTAAGCATTTGAGTACTTCTCCAATCTTGTTGGTTTTCAGGGCAGCGTCTGCTTTCTTTGTACGCGAAACGATCGGCTTCGCGGCTTCGTGGTTTCGCGGGGCTTCGTTGCTTCGCTTCTGGTCCTGATAGTGAGGAGTACTCGAAGAGGAATTACGCGAACAATGTATCGGAATACAACACTGTTTTGGGTTCCCTGATTGCCCAGAGAAGGTAAAGGACTGAATTTCGCGGGATTAAAGGAAGGCATGTATACGCTTTCTTTTGTGTATTCAAGGAATGTTGCTCATTGTTTCCCTTAATTGCATCTGCATTGAGCGATTCAGGAACTTCTTGTTGCGGGATGTGTATGATGACATGATGTTGGATGGGGTGCAGCCGATAAGAGACACTTTTCATTCGCTGATCGTGGGGACGATGAAGGGGAGTCGCCTCCAAGACGCGTTCTTCTTCAGAGATGAGATGAAGGCAATGGGATTGGTTCCCGATGTAAGAACTGTAGTATTTGTGTTATTTTGAAGTTGGGGGCCTGAGGATTTGTCCTTCATTTTGTTAATTTAGCGGCAGCCGTTGTCGTAGACGAACGTGCTCACCGTCACTAGATGCACATATCTGCGGAACGGTGAATGAATATTCCAGTGAATCATCCATTTGGAGAGACGAATGTTTCATTGCAATGCTGCTTTTCTATTTACCACTGCTTAGGAATCACTCCTAAACAAAAAGGATGCTATATGTAGGGGAAATATTGGCTACCCTCGAGTATACTGTACTGAATAGTAGAAATTGTCCGTTCGTCATTTTTTTTTTCTGAATCAAGTCCGATATATGTGATCTGCATGGTTTGTTTAGTAAAAGACATGTTTTAGATAATCCACTCTTGTTGTATAAGCAGATTTTCTAAGGGCTACAAAATTCAACGGTCTACAATGCATCCAGATTTCACTTTTATAAAAACCATACTTTTATGGTGAAACCACCTGATCCAAAATGCATTTCCTAATAATGAACCATGCTGAACGCATTCATTGGGTCAAATTGGACAAATAAAGGTCACATCTATGAGATTCAGCTGGATGGTACTGTACTCTAGAATGTAGCCAATAATTTCCTCCCCTTCTCTCTCTCTCTCTATATATATATACACACGGGAAAATATATTGTTGTTCTGTATCATGATTCCATATGGTTGTACACACTCCTGTTTGTATGGATCTAACCACTAAATGTTAAATCTAACCTACGGATGTGTCTAGCATCATTTATTTACTATGTTAGAAGGTTTTAAGGTTTTATCATATCTAATGCACCATAAGATTCTATTTTTGAGATGGTGAAAAATCAATGGCTCACAATTCATGAAGATAAGAGTGGTTTAAAAAATGGTATAAAACATCATGTTTAAATAAACTTTAACACATGGATATAGTAAATAAAACATGCTAAACAACATCCAAAGGATAGATTTTGCATTTAGAGCTTAGATCCATGTAAATTAAGTATTTACCACCATAAGTTATGGTGGTACATGCACGTTTTTGTGCGTGCCTATGTGATTTTGCTTTTTTATCCATAATTCTCTTTTTTCTTTATTTCAGGTTCCCTTATACAACTTCCTTATCTCAACGTGTGGAAAATGCAAGAACTCAGATGCTGCAGTTCAGGTTGGATATGGTTAATGATCCTCTGGTCTATAGTATTTTCTGATGCTTCCATTCTTGTTTTATGCTTTCAACAAATCTTAGATACACATGGTAGGGAACCATTTCTGATGCATGCTTTGATTATATCTGCATATAAAGGTTTTACATGTGTTATACTCCATTTGTCATGCCTAGGCTTTGGATGTACGGTAGTGTTTCTGTGACTAAGCTTTTAGTAGTTGAGGCAAGATTAACTGATTAAGTTTCTATTCATCGTATTTTATGGTAATTGTTCTTGTACTGGACCCTTATGGATTTTAATTTGTGTCTTTTCTTGTATGTTGAAGCTTTTGGAAGAAATGAAAAGAAGTGAAGTGAAACCAAATGGGCAGACATATATTTGTCTTTTAAATGCCTGTGCAGCAGCTGGTCGTGTTGATCGAGTGTAACCTCTCTCTCTCTCTCCACTTCATTTAATTTCACTAACTGTTTATCTTTTATCTTGTGTGTGCATCTTCATGCATATACGGTTGTGTGTGTGCCCGTGCATGCGTGTGTGTTTAAGTGTGTGCATGTGCATATGTATGCATCTTCATGTGTGCATGCTCGTAAATGCATGCATTCATGTAAATGGGTTCATGGTTCTATTAATTTGCTTATCCTTAATGAGCTCATTACTGGATATCAAACCTGTAGATGCAAGTTGATCAGGTATATAACTATTGAAAATGCATTGGTGAACAGGCAAATGATCATTTCAGGAACATGTTCTATGCTTACTTCTTGCTTGCTACACAAATTACACATTAAAAGTTCAGGTTGACAAATATTGTTATATAATTTGTAATTTGAATAAAAAAGGTACTTGCATCTGTTCTTGTGGTGTTTTTTTCTGGCCAATGGAATGCCTGTAAATGAAGTATTTGCAGTCCTTGCTGAGCAGCACTGCCTCTTTCTGGTCATATTGTGGCTGGGAAGGTGCTGGAAACCTTGATAAAAACTACTTGTTTTCTAGCCACTTGATGGCTGGAAGTAACTCTGCCTTATTTCCTGTCACTATTGTATTCAGAAACTGAATCTGTTTATTTGGAGATGGTTTGGTGGATGTGGGTGTCCTGGAGACAGGCAGAGTGAGAGAGAGGCCTAAGTCCTGACCACCCAGGGGCTTGGCTTGAAAGAGGTGGTGGGGCAGCAATATTCCCTAATTCCTGTCACTTGTATGTCCAAAAAGTGAGGACCTTTATGAGGATGATTTGTGAAAATTGGAGAGAGAGTTTGATTTATAAGCCTTTTCTTGTGGGATGGAGAGTCATACTTAAACTTTATTCAGTTTGGTGCTTTACTTTATTAGTGTGGATATAGTCATCCAGACCTCTACTTGGGGGCATGGCTTATAATCCGGGTCTTGCACACTAGATATTCTTTGGCATGCTCATTCTTCTAAACAATGACACTATTCAAACCCTCACGCATGGTTATTTTATAAGTGTATTATAGTTTTTCTCTATGAACAATTAAACAACTCAAAAGCTCACGTGTTTGTGTCTAGTATGTTTATTGGAGTTAACAAATGTCACCATTCAAACCCTCGTGTTTATATTTTATAAGTGTATTTGTTTGAGTTAATAGTTGTTCTTTATGAACAATTAAACAACTCAAAGGCTCACATACTGTGTCTATGTATATTTACTTGAGTTAATGTTTTAATAGAAAATATGAAACTAACATAGACACATCATGTGTTTTTGTGTGCTTGGACCCTTGTTGTTGTAATCCTTGTCATTGTTGTGATCATCATCATTTTCTTACCCCTGAAAATCATTAAACATGATGTTGGTTGTCATAGTCATCATCGTTCTTTTGTCCCTGAACAACATGAAATATGATGTCAGTGACAAGATAATAGCAAGCTGGCATCTAAAATTCACTGAGGTAAACTTTAAGCCTGTTTTACAATCGCTACATGTGCATGTGACACCAAACTGAATTTCTTTGTTCTTTTTAAGATTCCCTTTTATTTTCTGTTGATTGAATGCTTTGAAAAGTTAATTACTGTCTGAGCTTGACATTCTAACTTATTCTTTTAAGGGATTTGCCTATCTAACCCTTTTGTGCGGGCATGATTTATCAGGTCCTCGATTATTTAAATATGTGATCGGTGTCCATAGGTTTGGTTTGCAAAATTTTCAGTTACTATTTGGAAGTATACTTAATACAGTTGTTCATTATTCCACTATCTGTTGTTTTGCATGGATGTTATTATCATTACTCATGATGACATGTTGGTGCTCATTAACAAGTTCTAGTTAAAACCCCTTCAAAGTTTCAAACTGAAAGAACCAAAACAAAATATAAAAGAAAAAAAGCAAAATACTTTGCACGACACATTTGTGAAGAAGATGCTTTCCCTTTCAGTGGATAGTCAATTTCACAATATATTGTATCGGATGGAATCATTATGTACTTGTGGAAAATGACTCTGGATGTTTGGGCTGTCTATTCCCCAGTTTTGGGAAGGATCAGAGTACCTGAGATGTACTATATTTGCCTCTAGAAGTATGCTATGCTGCTGTTAGTACCATATTGTTTCTGTTATTTGTTAATTTCATTGTCTATATCCTGAAGGAACAACGACTGCTTCCTTTTTCCCCCTATACGAGCATAACAGCTAAACTAGATCTCTGTCAGTTGTTCATATTCTTGAGTTTCCTTCTTTAAACACATCAATTGTAATGTGCTTGTAAATTTTCCTATCTTGCACACGTATGGATGCTTTATCACTTGCATGTTTCATTCCAATAGATATGCAATTGTTCGTGATATGACTGCAGCTGGCCTAGGATTGAACAAGTTTTGCTATGCTGGCCTAATAGCTGCATACAAGAACAAGACACCTGTAACTGAGGAGACAACAAAGAAGGTTAGCAGTTACTGATGCCATATTTGCACAGTTGAATCTTTGTTTATGTTGCAAATTTCTGATTCTTCTTATTGGAAAAGATAGTTGAGCTTGTCAAGCAATCTAAGGGATGGTCCTCCCTTGAAGCGTCAACTGACATTGCTGAAAATGTGATGTTGGGTGTTTCTGAGGAAGAGCTCTACAATATTCCAACTGCAGAATACGTTCACAGGCGTGGGTTTCTGAACAGGCAATTAACTGTGTATCATGTTGCTCTTCATGCTTGTGCTGAGCTCCGGAGTGTAGAGGTACTGATTTTGCACATCATCTATGTTTTAGTTCATTTGAGCTTTAATTCAAGATCAATATTGGTATTCTCAGATCATCACATCAAAGAATGCATTAATACGCAAGATATTTTCAATGGGATTTGCACCTTGTCATAATTTTTGTAAGTTGCGGTTGTAAAATTGTGGAAAAATAAAGTGGGCCTTGATAGATGTGACATGTTTTGTCTATATTTTATCTTTTATTGGAAGAAATACTCCATTGAATGTGCACACTCAACATAAGCCAGATTGGCAATTGCTTCTTTGAATTTCATGGTTTTATACATACAATGATGCATAATTTTCCCACTAAGAAATTCTTTAGCCTTGGGTACTATGTTGTAGTTTAGTATGACTTTTCATCTTGAAATCAATGGTCAATCAAAAAGGACTATACAAGCCCTCGAAGACATGTTATGAGCCTGTGCTTTAGATTGAAATGGTGATTGAGACATACATGTGGTACTTGCTTACAATAATAGCTATCACACCAGCATCATGATGACTCTTTATAAAGCTCTATACGAAAGACCTTGCCGTTCACCTGTGTATTGGGATGAGGTTGGTGAGCGAACTGTGGATTCACCAATAGTACAAATAGGAAAACCTCTCTGGTATGCAATGGTCTTGAATATGCCCTCTCAAACTTTTACATTGGGATGGAGTAAAAGTTTTAGAACATGAAACCTTTGGTAAGGTTGTCTACCACTTTTAGTTGAGAAGAAATATATATTTGAGAACTGTATTGATAGAATGAGCTCCTAAATGTAGCGATAGATCTTGCAGGTAGAACAAAAAAATGTGGATATCATGATTATAATCTGGTAGTTTCCCACAGGTGTAGAATGTCTATTACTGATGAAGGTGCATGTGTGATCTTTGAGAAGGTGGCATTATTGAAATTAATTTGATAGTGGTGCTAGGTGTGGGTTCATATTCTGATTTAGTGCTGGATTTAGCAACAGAAATTGCTTTTTGAATGCATGGTTTAACACTGCCCAACTCTAATGGAAGATCTATTGACTGTTTTTTTCAGGACCTGGAAATTGGAGTGTGCAATATTAAATGGATATAAGATGGGTTGTGGTAGATTTTCCTTTTTTTGTGGAAGCCAATGTCCAAACTGTACCTTTAACATATGGGAGAATGCACTGGAGCTTGAAGTCTTGTGTTCTTAGGAGCAAACGTAAATTTGACTTACGTTATTCACAAGGTTAGCAATGTTCAGCTGTAAAGTAGCTATCTAAGCTAGCCAATGAGGTATCTAAGTTACTTATAATTGGAACAGAAGTTGAAAAGAAGTGTATTCCCCTTGTCACGGGTCACGGATCTGGAGATCCAGATCCGTGATCATTGCCTTCTCATTAATGGCACGATGTAATTTATTCTTTTGTAATAAGGCTACTTTTGTGCCCTAATCTCTGTAGTGGTATGTTATTATAAAGAGGTTAATACAACAGCCGACCCTATGAAACATAGTGGGTATCGGTTTTCTTGCAGTTCCTCTCTCCCTCTCTATCTCTCTCTTTGTTTCTCAGCTTTCACACAGGGAAGGACGAGAACATTGAAAATCTTTCATGGTATCAAAGCCACGCTACAGCTGAAACTGAAATCGATCTCAAAGGTATGTCCAAAAGATCTGTCTCTTCTCGATATTTTCTCTTCTAAGTCAAGAAATTGTTTTTTTTTTCAAATCTCGTCTGTTTTCCCCAATCTCGTTTGTTTCCCCAATCTCGATTTTTCCCTAAATCTCGTTTGTTTCCCCAAATCTCGTTTGTTTCCCCAAATCTCGATTTCTCTGTCTCTTAATCTCGATCAGATCTGACATTAATCAGATCTGATCAAACTCTCGTCTCTAACTAATCTGAGTTAACCCAGTTTTCCCAATCTCAATTTTTTTGTCTCTTGATCTCGATCAGATCTGACGTTAATCAGATCTGATCAAACTCTCTTCTCTAACCAATCTGAGTTAACTCAGAGAGGACTGGGTTAACTCAACCCAGGTTTTCGATCTCAAACCCTTCGTTGAACCCCATCTGTTTTTCTTTAATCTGTCAGCGTGATCTAATCACGCAATCGGGTCTTATTTGATCCAGCTAAATACTTGATCCAGCCCTATCTTTGATCAGATCTGACCAAGCCGATCTGACGATACCCTCATTTCTACCATTTCATTTCCTATAGCTTGAAAGCATTGTGTCAATACCGAGTGTGAATTCATATTCACATATTTTTGTGGTTTTCGTATTCGGGATTCATTCCTTTCTGAAAATCAGAAATCTGACAGATATTCAATTTCTGTTTTAAATCAGCCATTGATCTGAATTAGTTTCTGCAAAAAAAAAAAAAGGGTTACAGAAACTGTAGACAGATTGTGTTGGAAACACTCTTCATACTGTGAAACATGGATTCACTTCCTACTCAGTCGGTCCTTTCCTCAAGTTTCCTCAGTTAACTCGTGTCTGAAAAGTTAAACAATGGTAACTTCTTGACTTGGAAGAGGCAAATCATACCTTTCATTAGGAGTCAGGATCTTTCTGGACATTTGGATGGATCTATTCCAGTTCCTCCCGAGTTCATATCAAGAGAAGAAAGGGACAACAAAGGGGAATCTACTATGGTATATGTTAGAAATCCTGAATTTGTAGCTTGGATGAAAAAAGACCAAGCGCTAGTTGCTTATATTACATCTACACTGTCACAAGAGGTACTTGTAGCAATTCCAGATGACTGCACTGCCATGCAACTTTGGAACAGACTTGTTCAGACATAATCAAGGTTTCTGAGGCCAGAATTATGTTTCTTAAAAGAGAATTTCAAATGTTAAGAAAGGATTCCATGGCCATCATGGAATACTTAAACAAAATGAAAGTTATCACAGATCAACTAGCAGTTGTTGGAAGTGCAGTAACTGATAAAGATTTGGTACAACAAACTCTCAGTGGATTGGGACATGACTATCATATGATTGTTACTTCCTTGTTGTGTTTACCTGAGCTGCCCAATTTTGAAGATCTGCGTGCAAAATTGTTACAATATGAGATGAACCTAAAGGGATTTTCTGAAAAATCATCTATGCATACTGGGGCCCAAGAAGTTCTTGCTACAGGGATTACTTATGCACGAGGACGAGGAAGCTATGATATCAAGGGAAAATGAGGACAAGGGAGAAGTGGTCAAGGAGGTCGTGGACTGTTACCTACACCCAACACATATTCTAATCCACAAAGACAGAGGCCAATTCCTACTTGCTTTCTATGTAATAAGAAGGGACATATCAAAGCTAATTGTTGGTTTAATCCTCAAAATAAAGGAAAATCGACACAAACTGAAGCAAAAAGAGGCACAGACAGTACAAGGACCAACGAAGAAGTAAAGGAGTTATTGTTGTCAGTCTTAGCAGAATTGAATCTAAAACAGAATGAGCAAGGTACTTGGTACGTGGACTCTGGCGCAGCAACTCACGTTATTGGTGATGTTGGTAAGCTCCTAAAACTTGTTCCTTACATTGGTAGAAGTAGTATAGTTACTGGAGATGGATCACACCACTCTATCTCTCATATTGGAAACTCTATTATACCCTTGTCTGAATCTTCTATCAACCTTTCAAAAGTTCTTTATGCTCCTAATATCAAGAAAAACATTGTTTCAGTCTCTAAACTTGTTGATGATACCAAAACCTCAGTTGAATTTACTCCCTCTTTTGTTCTTGTCAAGGATCTCTGCACGAAGGAGACGTTCGCTAGAGGAAAACGACAAGGCAATATGTATGTCTTTCAAGAAGATCCTTCAACACATATTCGCTCTGCAGAACCAAACTTGAAGCTCCACTCATCGTTGCCTTCTGAAAATTCTACCTGTCTTCAGTGTCTCTGAAATCAATAAGCCAAATCTTTGGCATGGTCGTCTAGGTCATTGCAGTAATAGTTTCATTGAAAAGCTTGTTTCAAATAACCTCATTACCAAGTCAAGTTTAGGAATAAATGTCAATGACAACAAATGTTCTAGTTGTCTCTTATGTAAGAGTCTTGTCTTACCATTTCACTCTATCAATAAAAGAGCTTCAAGACCTTTTGAGACTATCTGTTCTGATGTTTGGGGGCCTGCCCCAGTTGCTTCCATATCTGAAACTAGATATTATCTTTTATTTGTTGGCAGTTATTCCCGTTATTCTTGGATATTTTTTATGAAACACAAATCTGAGACTTTCAAGTTGTTCCGGAACTTCCATTTCGATTCTTTTGTCAAAAACCAATTTTCTGAAAACATCCTTAGTTTCCAATGTGACGGAGGAGGTGAATTTTCTTCCATTGACTTTACTAACTTTCTTCAAAGTAACGGGATAAGGAAAAAGGTGTCTTGCCCACACACACCTCAGCAGAATGAGATTGTTGAAAGAAAGCATCGCCATATTGTTGAGAGTGCGATGAGCATGATGCATGATAGTAGTCTTCCGATTACTTTATGGACATAGGCCTTTCATTCTGCAGTTCATGTGATAAATCGATTGCCCATTACTATTTTGGAAAACAAGTCTCCTTACTTGTCTCTTTTTGGTGTACATCCCAACTACCATGATTTGCATGTGTTTGGTTGTTTATGTTATGTTCATGTTGATAGGTCAATGAGACATAAGTTTTAGGACAAGGCCCTGAAGTGCAGGTTTGTGGGTTATGCTGATGACTATAAAGGGTACAAGTGCTATGATCCGGTGAGCAAGCACATCAAAATATCAAGAAATGTCATCTTCGATGAATTGAATTTTGATTGTCGATGTACTAGTTCTTCAGAATCAAAATCTAAAATCGAGGCTTATTATCCTTGGTTGAATTATGAACTTCTCTCAGGAGCTAGTGATGTTTTGTTCAAATTGTACTCAAAAGGATAAGGAATCTTTGTCTATTGATGAAATGATTGCCCATGAAAATACAGACCTAATTTTGAATCCAGAAAGGTATAAAGGCTTTGTCTACACTCGACGAGAAAGAGAGCCGCCCACCATAGTTAATTCAGACATGGACACATCCTCTACATCCAACATCGTTGATACCAGAAGATCCACCCGTTCTCGTCATCCAATTGAAAGATGGGTCAGTTATGAAAATTTCTCATTAGATTTTCAACTCTTTCTAACAGCCTTGAATAAAGAAGATGAACCCACAACGTTCTCCCAAGCATCAAATTCCAGAAGATGGATTGACGCAATGAATGAGGAGATGGAAGCTCTACATGAATGTGGTACGTGGGATGTCGTATCAAGACCATTTGACAGAAATGTTGTTGGTTCGAAATGAGTGTACAAAATAAAGTATAAACCAAATGGGACTATAGAGCGATACAAGGCGAGACTTGTAGCCAAAGGTTTTACACAAGAGCAAGGACAGGACTATGATGAAACCTTTAGTCCAGTGGTGAAGATGGGGACAATCAGAGTCATACTTTCTTTAGCTATTGAACATCAATGGACTATTAGCCAACTTGATGTGAAGAATGCTTTTCTTCATGGAAATTTGAGAGAAGTATACATGGAACAACCCACTGGTTACGCAGAAGGCAATCCTACAAAATATGTATGCAGACTAAAAAGGGCGATATATGGATTGAAGCAGGCATCTCGATCTTGGTTCAATAGTTTTTCTCTTGAAATACAAAAATATGGTTTTAAGAAATCTCTTCTTGACCACTCCTTATTTATATTTAAGAACAAAGACACAATTACTCTGTTGTTGATATATGTAGATGATATCATCATCACTGGTAATTCCAATGAGCACATTGAAGAAGTCAAACATCTCTTGAATCAGAGGTTCAAAATGAAGGACCTTGGCAAACTACGATACTTTCTTGGAGTTGAAGTCGACAGTACCTCTGAAGAGATGACTCTCACTCAACATAAGTATACCATTGATGTTCTCAATAAAGCGGGTATGAAAGACTGCAAG
This sequence comes from Nuphar pumila, assembly GCF_984573655.1. Taxonomy (NCBI): domain Eukaryota; kingdom Viridiplantae; phylum Streptophyta; class Magnoliopsida; order Nymphaeales; family Nymphaeaceae; genus Nuphar; species Nuphar pumila. The sequence goes on from NC_143255.1 coordinate 119,449,405, forward strand.
CCCTTGGGAACTCCTAGCGTTCTTCATCAAAAGCTTAGCTCTCAAGACGGGGATCCATTTGATAACCCCACACAGTACCGTAGCATAGTGGGTATGTTACAATACCTCACTTTTACTCGTCCTGATATAGTATACTCCGTGAATCAAGTATCTCAGTTTATGCATGCACCATGTGAATGGCATATGGAAGCAGTTAAACGGATACTTCGATACCTGAAGGGAACAGTTGGGGATGACCTCTTATATAAGAGAAAGACCAATGGGCAAAATGCACATGAGATCACTGTTTATTCTGATGCAGACTGGGCGGGAGACCCAGATGAACGCAGATCAGTATCCGGATATTGTGTGTTTGTTGGGATGAATTTGGTTTCTTGGAGTAGTAAGAAACAAAAGGCTGTTGCCAGATCCAGTATAGAGGCTGAATACAGGTCAATGGCAGCCGCCTCTGCTGAAACTACTTGGATTAGACACTTACTGACAAAAATAGGAGAATCGATCTCTCGATCACTTCTTTTGTGTGACAACCAGAGTGCCATTAGTATGTCTTTTAATCCAATCCATCACAGTCGTGCCAAACATATTAAAATAGATCAGCATTTTGTGAGACAAAAGGTAGAAGAGAAAAAGATTGAGCCTGAATTTGTACGAACTACAGATCAAGTGGCGGATATATTTACAAAAGGATTGACATGGTTCAAGATCATGCACAACTTGAGGGAGGGTGAAAAGAAGTGTATTCCCCTTGTCACGGGTCACGGATCTGGAGATCCAGACCCGTGATCATTGCCTTCTCATTAATGGCATGATGTAATTTATTCTTTTGTAATAAGGGTACTTTTGTACCCTAATATCTGTAATGGTATGTTATTATAAAGAGGTTAATACAGCAGCCGACCCTATGAAACATAGTGGGTATCGGTTTTCTTGCAGTTCCTCTCTCCCTCTCTATCTCTCTCTTTGTTTCTCAGCTTTCACGCAGGGAAGGACGAGAACATTGAAAATCTTCCAGAAGTAACTCATCAAACTGGAGTTTGACTGAATGATGCAGCGAGACAATCGGCTGCCAAAATATTTTTGATGCAGGGTGGGAGGATCGACTGCCAAAACACATGTTTATGGAAATGGTTGGCATGACCCTTACGATCGTGCAATATGCAGTGATAACAGGAAAAAGAAAAGCCACCCAAAACGTGGGTGCTGTTTGTTCTTTTCTTTTATTTCAATGAAACCTTGATTGAACAAGTGACTGAATTGAAATAATGTGTAATCAACTGACGATAGTGCAATGAATCTAATGTATTTTAACTACTGACTGAAGAAAACAAAAAAAAGGAACAAAAATACCCTTGAAAGGGGAAACTATTGAAAAGAAAGGGACGACTGGAAGAAAACAAACACTAAATGACCAAAAAAAGGAAACGGTAAAAGGAGTCGGCTGAATGCAAACAATAACAACGGAAACTAAAGAAAAAAAACAGAAAACTCCAGGCCGCTGCAATCAACACTGGCAGATCATTAAAGAAATGAAAAGGCTGACAGGGAAGTAATAAAGAAAACAGAAAAGGAAGACAGAGGCTGCTGTCGACTGTGCGTTAAAGAAAAACTCAGCAAAAGCATAAAGGAAAAGACTGCTGAAAAAGAAAAGCTACAGTAAACCAAAAAGAAAAGAGAGGCTGCGTTAATTCCAATGTGTTCTGTCTCACTGCACGCAACCCTAGAGGGCTTTTTAAAGGCTTTGGCTGGATCCGGGTATCGGGTCTGGACCCGGACCCAAAACAACGTCTGCGTGTTGTTGGGTCTGTGACGCCTGGGATGTTCTGGGCCTCCCCTGCATCACTGAACCAGGGGTAGCAAACTACCAATAGGCATGTAATTGGACAAGTCTCTAAGGAATCTTTGGTGCAGCCTTTGACAATGTAGCATGACCTTCATGGTGGAGCTTGGATTATCAATCAAGAATATTCATATCACACAATACACTAAAAAGTGTAATCATGTACTCCTATTTTATGACCAGTTGTGAATCTTATTAATAACTAAAGAATTCATTACTTTGATGCTTTCTATTCATTTTAAGCAAAGGAAAAAATTTGGTAGAGGAAGAATGAAGAAATTAGCTAGGTCTATCAAACCCAATGTTGCCAGACTAGAAAGTGGAAGCAGGAAACAATATGTGAAGCGAAAGCGAAGAAATGATGCATTTTAAAATGTATAAGAAGCTGGGAGCGTGAAATAAAAAAACAATATAAGAATTGAATGGGAATCAAAATGGAACACAAATAAAAACTAAAATACAAGTGATTATTCTTAAATTTTATGATTTTTTAGTGTAAGAATTAAAATTTTAACAACAACAATTACGCCTTCATCCCAAAACAATTGGGGTCAGCGATATGAACCAAAAAAGAAATTCATTTTGGGTCTTCCACATGAATCCTTTTCCTCCAATCATTTCTATCCAACGCCATGTCCTCGGTGAGGTTCAAAGCATTCATATCCTTTCCTATCATCTCCATCCAAGTCTTCCTAGGCCTACCCCGACCTCTTTTAACTAATATATTTTCCCATTTCTCCAACCTTCTAACTGGAGCATCATTAGGCCTTCGCCGAATATGTCCAAACCACCGTAAACGATTCTCTCGCATCTTATTTTCAATGGGTGCAACACCTACCTTCTTACGTATCTCTTCGTTCCGAATCTTATCTTTTATTGTATTTCCACACATCCATCTAAGCATCCGCATCTCAGCTACACTCATTTTTTGAATATGATGTCTCTTGGCAGCCCAACATTCCGTACCATATAGTAAAGCGGGTCTAATAGTCGTCCTATAAAACTTTCCCTTCAACCGCAATGGCATTCTACGATCGCACAGCACTCCAGTAGCACTTTTCCATTTCATCCACCCAACCTTTATCCTATGATTTACATCTCCATCAATTTCTCCATACTTTTGAATGATGGATCCCAAATATTTGAAATAATCATTCACCGGTATATCTTGCTCACCAAGCTTCACTACACTCCCATCACTACTTCGTTGCTTACTAAACCGACATTCCATATATTCAGTCTTACTCTTACTCAACTTAAAACCTCTAGCTTCCAATGTCTGTCTCCATAATTCTAACTTAGCATTAACCCCAGCTCTAGACTCATCAATCAAAACAATATCATCAGCAAACAACATACACCATGGTACATTTTCTTGAATTGATCTCGTAAGCTCATCCATCACTATCGCAAATAGGAAAGGGCTTAAAGCAGATCCTTGATGTAACCCAACCGTTATCGGGAAATTGGTTGTCACCCCTCCACAAGTGCGGACATTGGTTACTACTCCTTCATACATATCTTTAATTATACTAATGTACTTGAGAGAAACACCTTTCTTCATCATTGTCCACCAGAGAACGTCTCTAGGTACTCTATCGTAAGCCTTCTCTAAATCAATAAAAACCATATGCAAATCTTTGTTCCTCTCTCTATATCTTTCAATAAGTTGTCTAAGAAGATGTATAGCTTCCATAGTTGATCTTCCAGGCATAAAACCAAATTGATTCTCCGATATCATGACAACCTTCCTCAACCTAGACTCAATCACCCTCTCCCAAAGTTTCATAGTATGACTCATGAGTTTTATACCACGATAGTTTGTGCAATCTTGTATATCACCCTTATTCTTATATAAAGGCACCAAAGTACTCTTCCTCCACTCATTAGGCATCTTATTTGTTCGCCAAATCAAGTTAAAAAGATTTGTCAACCATTCTAAACCTTTCTCTCCCAAGCATTTCCAAGCCTCGATAGGTATACCATCTGGGCCAATTGCCCTTCTTGATTTCATTTTCTTCAAAGCCTCTGCAATTTCTTTCTTTTGAATCTTGCGCATGAAGTCACGATTTATCTCATGAAAAGGAATGGAGAAGTCTCCAAGATCTTGAGCATGACTATCATTAAATAGCTTATCAAAATAATCTTTCCATCTCTCCTTAATCTCCTCATCTTTGACTAAAACCCTTTGCGTTTCATCTTTGATACATCTAACCATACCCAAATCCTTCGATTTCCTATCTCTCATCTTTGCAAGCCTATAAATATCCTTCTCGCCTTCTTTGGTATCCAACTTGTCATAAACCTCCTTATATACCTTAGCCCTCGCGTTTCGAACAACTTTTTTAGCTTCCTTCTTTGCTATCATATACTTCTCCAAATTCTCATTATCACGACTCTTACTTAGATTTCTATAACACTCTCTTTTAACCTTAATAGCTAATTTGACATCCTCGTTCCACCATGATGTATCCTTACCTAGTGGTGCACCGCCTTTAGACTCACCCAATACCTCCTTAGCTACTTTTCTCATACCACCCGCTATCTTATTCCACATTGATTCTGAATCCTCCTCGAGACACCAATCAACTTCCTTAACTACCTGCTCTACAAACATTCCTTGTTTAGCTCCTTTCAGTGCCCACCACTTAATTCTAGGATCTATCCTATGTCTATCCCTTTTGCGGCATTGTCTAATTCTAAGATCTAAAATTAAGACTCTATGTTGTGTAGCTACACTTTCTCCTGGTATAACCTTACAATCGATGCAACAACCCCTATCTCTCTTTCTAAGTAGGAAAAAATCTATCTGACTCGTATTAACCCCACTTTTAAATGTTACTAGGTGAGACTCCCTCTTCCTAAACCAAGTGTTTGCTAAGATCATATCATAGGACAAACAAAAATCTAAAATCCTTTCTCCACTTTCATTTCTTTCTCCTATACCATAGCCTCCATGGATATTCTCAAATCCCTCCCTACTAATGCTTACATGTCCATTAAGGTCACCGCCGATGAAAAGCTTTTCTCCATAAGATGTCTCTTGTACTACTCCATCTAAATCTTCCCAAAATTGATGCTTAATGGAATCATCTAAACCTACTTGAGGTGCATAAACACTAATAATATTAATAATATCCGTACCTAATACTAATTTAATAAGTAAAATTCTATCACCCTTCCTACGGACCTCAACTACATTATCTATAAACTGACGACTCATAACAATCCCTACTCCATTCCTATTCCTATTTATTCCTGTATACCAAATCTTATATCCCCAAGGTTCTATCACTTTAGCTTTCTCACCTACCCATTTGGTCTCTTGAAGACATAAAATATCAATCTTTCTCCTACACATAACATCTACTAACTCTACCAACTTACCAGTTAAAGACCCTATGTTCCAAGTGGCTAACCTAATTTTATGGTCTTGGACTAACTTCTTTACCCCCACCCGTCCAACAAAGTGAGGGAACCCTTGCCTATTTGACACCACACCCGGGCGCCGGTGTGACGCGTCGCTTCTGGGCGACGACCTAGCAACCCTTGCACATTTATCACTGCCTCCGAGCCTAGAGAGTACAGCGCGTCGCTCAGTAGGGAACGCCCCAACGAAATTCTCATATTGGTTCATTTTCATAGGATATGACAAAGTTTTTATGCTGGCTGTCACAGGCCTACCGCAACCCTCCTCCTTTATCCGGGCTTGGGACCGGCAGTGTATAACTACACAGGCGGAGTTAAGAATTAAAATTTTAACAAAATCTAAAAATGATGATTGCCAACTTAGAGAGAACACATGGAAGTGAGTGAGAAGCGTGAGAGAAACTACATAAAAAACATGAAAAGTAGAGTGAGAAAATATATAAAATGAATAGATGAAGCGTGGGAGAAGTTTCGAAAGCGAGGAGTATCGTGCTTTCGAAGCGAGTTTCCGGGAAGCGGGATTTCCACTTATATAAGAAGCGGGCTTCACACTTTTTGGAAAAGAATTGCGGTATCTAATGTTGAAAGAACAAGGACTAGTGCTTATTGTTCAAGTGGCATTTGGAGCAGGGTTACCAGAAGCACCATAGTACATGGGAAGCGCAAAACGTGGCGTTTTCAAAACATGCTGTGAAGCGCGCTTCCCCTTTGCTTCCCCTTATTTTTTCATTTTTTTGTGTTTTTATTTTTATTTTTCTCTTTTTTCTCTTTCGGTTCGCTTCCTAGGTCGCTTCCGAGACGATTCCTAGTTCGCTTATAAGTTGTTCTGTGCTTCCAGCTTCCTAAAATTTTGGAAGTGCCTTGCTTCCCACTTCCATTTCCCAAATCGCTTCTCGCTCCCGCTTCCCCGACTGACAACTTTGATTTGGAGTCTTATTGTTTGATTTGCTTTTCTCATAGTAAGATTTCTTTTTTAGTAATTAAAAAACTAGTGTAATTTTTTCTTTCTTTTATGTAGTAGCTTATGGTACAATGGATTGGAAAAGAAATGTGGTATCTGACATTGAAGGAACAGGGACCAGTGCTTATGGCTCAAGTAGCATCTAGAGCCTTATTGTTTGATTTGCTTTTCTCATAGTAAGATTTCCTGTTTTTTAGTAATTAAAAACTTAGTATTTAATTTTTTTTTAGAATAACTCAGCATGATTTTTTGTAGTGGCCAAAGTACAAACCTGGTTACTTGTTTTTGCTATTTACTATTTTTATATGCTTCCTCTTTGTGCATTTTAATTGTGGAATCAGTTTGTTTATTGCTCTTGTTTCTCTATATGCTTTATGTTCTGAACTTGCCATTTGTTTGCCTTAATGCATTTCGGAAGAAGAACCATACTTTTGTTTATGGTTATGCTTATGGTTTATTTGGCTCTGAAATTATTTTTTAATAAACGTTAATTATAAATTTAGAACCTTAGTATCAAATGGTTGCAATACTGAGATTATGGTGTGGAAAAGTACCACCTTTATGTGAATGATAACCATTTTGCTACCTCTGGGTGTTAGTGCTTCCATCTACTTCTTGCAGTCGACTGCATTGTGCTTTTGATGGTAGCTTGATACTTCAAGGAATTGTTATGATGTTGTGATAAAGCAGGCTTAGTATAACAGGGTTGAATATTGCTCTTTCCAGGTGCCAATTTTTAAACCATGACTTTGGTGCTCATATAATTTTCGTGCTTAAAATGGTTCTTGGGTTGACAGTTAGAAGTCAAGTATCTGACATATATTGGTTAAAAAATTATCACTGTGATCTGTTATATAAATGCTGATAATCATTAAAATTGCTTGCTGCTTTGGTTATTAATTTTTAAGCTAGCCCCTTCTTGTTTTAACTTTTCAGACAATGGAAACACTTTTGGATATGATGAAGCAGGACAACTATTCCCCTGATGTTTTTGTTGTAATACAAACAATGAGGTGATTCCTTTGCTCTCATGCAACCATCAATGACTTGATGCCAATGCTATACTTTCTTATAGTTTTGTTCTTTAAATTTGCACACAGCAATTTGCATAATTTCTTATGTTAATATGGGAAATTTTACATAATCAGTTGATAATTCAGATTTCTTCCTAGATCTAATGGTATTCTTATTATAATGGTAGAATGTGCTATTCTGTTTATTCCTTCCTATTAACTTCAATTTATGTTCCACTAACTAGCGGATGCAAGATTGAATTTTGGGTGGAGCTCAAAAGCAGTGACACCATTTTATTCTCCCTGGTGTATAAGCAGGGATTTCTCACTCTTCTTATGGTGTAAGATGGAAATTCTTTAAGTGGTAAGGGGAACGAGCATGCATTCTTAGGTGCTTTCTAGGACAAATGGGATCAAGTGGATGCCCACTGAGAGGAGAAATGTTCCTGTTTGAACAGTAGGAGTTTGTCTTCAACTAAGAAAACTAAACAGATTCCTGGTATACAAGAATTTATAAAAGAATGCCATGGGCCAATGGATTGGATAGATTCTAGGACTCTACCCGATCATGGCTGTACTAGGCTTTATGTGGGATCAAGCATAGCATTTTAACGAATCCTATGTTACATGGACATTTTGACTAGCATGAAGTGTCGATGTAGAACACGACTCGACACCGGCACTGAGACAGCTGTGACGTGCTGTTTTTTAACGTTGCCATGTCCATCGTGGTGTCCACCACATGGACACTCACTCCCTCATTTTGAAACAGTGAGAGAGAGAGCTCTCGAAAACACCCCCTCTCTTTTTCCTTTTTGATAAATGAGTCTCTTTTTTTTTTATTAATGAGGGACCCCTTCCTTTTTCATTAGTGAGGGGTACCCCTCATTAATGATGAAAGAAGAGAGGTCCTCTGTCTTTCCTCCCTCGTTTATAAAAAATGAAAGGGAGGACACTCCTTTTTGAATTTTTCTATAAATGAGGGGTACCCCTTCATTAATTAGTGGGGCTCTCTCATTAACGAGAAGGGGAAAAGCTGTTCTCTTTTCTCTCTTGGTTTAAAATCCATACCTTTTTATTTTATAGAAAACAAAGATAGTTGTAACTATATATATATGTTCAAGCGATTAGTTTTTCAAGACTTGCCATGTCCGACACTTCACATCCTTGTCTGGCACGGACACCCATGTTAGTATCTAGTTAACATAGAACAAATCTTTCTGGACTTGAAATTTGGTGGTTGAGACTCCTAATTGTTGAAGAATTGATTATAAATGATTAAATCAACTCTGAGTGGTAAGTGGGTAGCTTTGATATAATGCATAAATTACAGCTAGTCTAGAAGGAACTTTATGGGCGTTGGAAACAATGCAAGGATCAAACTAAGGAAATTGATAAATGAGAACTTGATCTTCTTGCAGAGTAGAAAAAATTTAATCAAGTCTAATCGAGACTTATGATTGAGATCTCAAGCCTCCATGACAATTGTTGCATGCCAAGGCAAACAATAAAATCAAAGCAAAAGTGGAGTGGAATACTAAACCTTGCATTTGAATAATCAAGTCTCTCTCTCTCTCTCTTTGTTTCAGGAGGGTTCATATGGTGGACATTCTGATGGATATTGCAATGTTAAAAACAATGTGTCCTGGCCCCAACACTTCATGCTGGTTAAAGTGTTCATGTAACATTTGTGAGTTGCCATTGCACTACTTGGGATTGTTCTTAGTGAAGGAGACCTTGAAATATCAACCTGGCTACTCATGGAAATCTGAATATCAAGGAAATTATAGATATGGAAGCTAAATACCTCTTTTGGTAGTTAGCCCCCTTTTGTTTGGCATGTTTTGACGTTGATGCCTTCCTATTTGATGTCAAATTTCCACATGACATGGAAGAATGAAAGGCGTAGAGCAAAGTTGCCAGAACAGGAATCGAAAACTGGAAGCAGTACGAGAATCAAAACCGGGAAGCGATCAATCCAAATTTTTGGAGGATTCGTGAAGCGGGAAGCGAATAGGAAGTGGTAGGGAGAATCACTTAGGAAGCGGTATAAGAAATTATGAGAAATACTGATAAAATGATGAATGTAAGAAAACAACTTTTAAAGAATGAAGTTCTTTGAAGAAAAAAGATGTCAAAATTAAGAAATAACGTCCACAATTAATAATTATATCATCTTATTAGAAAAAACTACCTAAGATCATTTAATAGGATAACTAAATAACACATACAATCAATAAAAATGCAAAACCTTTAAAAACTACAAGTTCATAAGTTTATTTGAGAGTTTGGAACTTTGGATACAAAACATTGATATAATAAAAAATTTGTGCAGCAATTGATGTGTTCCTCAACTAAGCCTAACAATATAATCAACTATTATATGATACCATTAAACAATAAGAAATGTACAAGAGTGGACAATATATATATATATATATATGTGTGTGTGTGTGTGTGTGTGTGTGTGTAACAAACATCTAACATATAACTAATTATGTATTGCTAATGCTTTTATATTAAAGTAGGTATGAATATAGTAATTGTAATATAATAAACTGCATAAAAGCTACTGAGTTGCTATGCAAAAAGTAATACAAATTAGGTTGATAAGCTATTTCTTCTTTATTCAAGAATTCAATAATTTGAAGTTCATATGTAACTATATTATGAAACAAAAAACAAACCACTACAATTAAGAGAGAACACATGTTGAGTCTCAATATAGCGAAACACCCGAGAGAGGGGTTGAATTGGGTTTTAAAAATATTTACTTCACACAATAAATATTATTAGAGATAGGAAGAGAAAGACAATTTAAGACACTAAATTTATAGAGGTTCGGCCAATCCTGACCTATGTCCTTTTAGCCTCACGCTTAATCCACTAAATTCACTAGCTTAACAATGCTAAAAACCAATACAACAATTTCACACCCCTTGTGAAACAACAATGTGAGCTTTCCTGGCTCACAGTAGCTCAACCCTAGAGCTTTACAAAACAAAGATAGGTTGATACAAGTCACTCTTTTCTCAATATAAGATTTCTATACAATGATAGACAAGAGTGAAAGAAATCCTAAGCAAAATGCTTAAAATATATTCAACACAAAAGAAGGAAATCAAGGTAGTTCGTTAATGGAGAGCTTTGAAGTGCTTGAGAGTTTGAAAGCTTTGAATCTTTGATGTACTTGAAGGTATATGTGTTTTCAATAGTCCCAAAGCATTCCTCCATTATCAATTTATAGTTGGGGATGAAAAGTAACTGTTAGAGAGCCATTGGGGTCGAAGAACACCTTTTTTCAACAGCTAGAAGTCTATTAAAATCTGCTCGTTACGCTCAGAAGTCAACTCAACATATCCAGGAATCTACTCTTCTTCCCTGAGGGTCGACTTTTCACTGAGAGGCGACTCTCCACTTGTGAGAGTAAGCTCTTGTTAATATAATGAGTTGACTCAAATATAACTATATAAGATAGGATGACTCAAACTTGTGAGTCGACTCAAGGATTCACAGTCAAAGAGTATGCATTATGTTCCTTGAGGGTCGAATGATCCTCCCTTCTGAGTTGACTCATCCTCCTCTGAGGGTCGACTCATGATCTGTAGGGTCAACTCATTTTTCCTACAAAATATGTTTTTCATTTGGATCTTGAGGGTCGACTCTCATGCACTTAGGGGTTGACTCTTAGTGAATGTCCATGCATTGTGCTTGAGTCTTTCCTCGGGTCTATCCATATGAATATATGCTTCTTCAAGAGTCAACTCTTCTTCACTAGGGTTAAGATACTTTGCCAACTTTGCTCCAATTAATTCCATTGAATATGGGTATTCTTTTAAACACATTTTGGATATTTTTAGCTGCATTTTGAACTTTATAAGTATATGATTTAAGATCAAATCCCTGCACACTTATGATTCAAATGTTAGCCCTTGGAGAGTTTTGTAATCATCAAAATCAATCTAGGAGCTCAAAAATCTCCCGGCTTTCTTACGATGACAAAACTTTCCAATAATAATGCAAGAGAAAAAATATGCAAATATAAAAATGTGATGATTCAATAAAAAAATAAATATAACCAGTTCAACATTCTTTTCTTATTTTTGCATTCTTTTCATATTGATCATTTTCATATATGGATTAAGCTCATATATTTTCATTTGATAACATCTCTCTTCCTTTTTGACATCATAAAAAGGTAATGCACAAAAGATATAAACCATTGTAAGTAAATATTGCACAACAGATATAGAGAACCAAAAAAAGGTGTCCATCATAGATATATCTCATAATGATCACAAAATACATAGTCATTAGTCACTACATGTCATTAAACACATACAGACCATGAAAGCCAAAAAGCTCCTCAACTAGACAAGAGAAACATGATGATGAAAGGAGAATTCTGGATGAGCGAAGATGATCCAAAATCTGCTGATGCTTCTTCTGTGATGAAGTCTGAATTTTGAGGTTCTCAAACTCCTCTCTGCACACGTGAAAATTTTCATATGAAAAGGGAGTCTGTAGACCGATTTTTTTTGCATACGAGCTCTACAGTGCTTTGAGTTAGCTTTTGATTGTGCCTTCTTTAAGCGCCAGTCTCTTTGTATTTTGCTTTGCCTTTCCCTGTCCAACCAGAAGTGTATCAAACTCCGCTCTGGCATTATGGAACAAAAGAGATGCCGGGTCGATTCAATCGGATAACGAATTCTTTTTGGGAAAGAAAAGGTCCGCTTCCACGATTTCATCTATATCGAATCTTCCCCTGATCCGCGTAGACAAAGGGCGAACACTCATCGCTTACGACATGAATTACCAGGGTATCTAATCCTGTTTGCTGTCCATGCTTTCGCATCCCAGCGTCGGTAGGGACCCAGAGAGCTGCCTTCACTTTTGCTTTGGTTCGTGGGTCCTGCACAATGCAACCAGATTTAGAGAAGGCAACTTAACATATATTAGGAGAAAGAAAAGATATATCTTAACAGATTGGTCTTTTATTTCTCTCTACCAACAACAATAGTAGCTCATTAACCTAGCTCCTTCCTATTCAGACAAAAAAAAAGGTTCAGGCTTCGTGAGGTTGCCCCTCATCTCCTGCTGTAGCTCCCTCATCTGACTCTCGAGATCAAAGATGTGACCACGCTGCTCAACTAACAATTGTCGTATGTCAGTTAGCTCAGGCATGATCTCATTCCTGATAGTGCGAATCTCATAAAAAACTTTTCGTTCAAACTGATCGCTATGACTTTGGGAGTTATGTTCATGCTCCCCCTCGGTCTGTGCTCACCTGGAAGGTGAAGATCTGGTAATTGGGCACCTCCTCTTCTGTCTTAGTAAGCATGTCCTCCCCCTCAACAGATGTTGATTGTCTTCTTACATTCAAAATTCATTTATGGTTTTGCTATATGTAACCCATTCTATGCATAGTAGTTTGATCGTATACATATTTCCCTTCTAAAGGTCTAGTTTTTTCTCCTCTTAGATTTACATCATTGTATATCAAGATACGGGTAATAACTGACCCATAGGGCAAGGGTCCTCTACCTTTGAATGATTTCATCATGTGTTGAAGAATGAATTTAGAAAGATTTATGTGATGTCCTTTTACGATGCTTTCTAAGAATATTTGTTGAAGAATGGAAACTCCACCCAACTTTCCGCTAATAGGTAGCAGAATGGAGACAATGATGTAGTGGATTAGTCGATAATCCAGCCTAAACTTTGTAGCACTTAATACTTCATCTCCAGAGGCAGATGGATTTTCAAAAATGAATCTTATAGCTTCACATCTATCAAAGTCATCCATAGTTACCACTCCCCTATTCGACAGATGCAAGTATGGTTCAAATTGTCTCTGTTTACTTCTATTTCCTTCCCTTTTACAAACGTGGTGAATCCATTATCGGACAATATCATATTAGAATAAAAATGGCCAATCAAGATGGGGTATGCGGGATCTTTATATAAAGAAAATCGATCCACCCCATGGCTTCAAACTTCTCTTTCAGTGGTAAGAAAAATCTCTCCATTTTTTTCCCTGGAAGATGATGGAGGAGCAAGGGTTTCCTGGGATGCTTTAGACGGGACTCTCTTTCCCTTGTAGAAGGAGGTTCTGATGTCTCTTGAGACACCTTTAAGCACACCTCTTTTCCTAGATGGAGTCCTGCATTTCTTATTCGCAAGGCTTTTTCGCACCATTTTCGGGTTCTTCAAGGGATTTGCACCGTTGATGAACAAATTCACATGATGGACGGTGAGCAATCCACACCCGACAGGAAATGTGTCGGTTTGGAATCACCAAAGCCTTAAGCCTGAGTTGGGTGAGAGAGAGAGAGAGAGAGAGAGAGAGAGAGAGAGAGAGAGAGAGAGAGAGAGAGAGAGAGAGAGAGGAATTGGGGTCAGCTCTACCGTAAATAGGCATTTTAGGGTTTATCGGGGGTCCACTCTCGAAAGAGAGGAGCCAACTCTCTTTGTTATGATCTCAGTGACAATGAAGGGTCAACTCAAGGTTTTCAATGAGTCGACTCTTGAGACTAATTGATTCAAAAGATGAGATTTTGAGTTTATGGAGAGACTTTCCTTACCACTAAAAGAGAAGTTTGAAGCCATGGGGTGGATGAACAAGAGAAAAAGAGGGGTCTATGGCTGTGCTAGGAAAAATTACACTACAAAATGGTAAAGAACTAGAGTTTATATATATATGAGGGAATTATAATTCCAATGAAAATAAAAACTCAGCCATGGGAATTGGGATTTCCATACATAAGAAGCGTGATTCCACATTGCTTCCGGTTCTCGCTTCCTGGAAATCGCGATTCCCACCTTATAGTATCACTCCCTGTAACTATGGCGTAGAGTAATTTTTTCAAGATTTTTTTTGTGGATGTAGTTTAGCAATCACAAGGATGTAGACCTAGCCCCTTGGAGGCACATTGCTTGGCCGATGAATAGTGGTGGTCTGGGTCTAAGGATCTTGGAGCTAATAAATATGGCTTTTATAATATTCAAATGATGGTGGCAGCTGTACAATAAAAATGATTGGTGAGTCAATCTAATGAAGGAAAAATAGTCTCAAAAGGACGGCCTTAGCAATAACGCCAAAAGGCGAGTTGGTGGATAGTTCTAGAATTTGCTCTTTTAAGTCTTTTGTGTGCGAAAAGAAAAAGTTGCAGCCACTGCTGTGGTTGGAGAGGGAGTGGCTGAAATCCTTTGACTTCTCCAAGGATTATTCTAAAGAATCTAAACCCAGTGATGGGAAGAATGTCTTGATCTAGGAGATAAGGTGAAAGTGATGGGAAGAAGATCCCTTTTTGGTATGACTTGGCATCTGGATATAACAAAAGGAAATTTCTAAAGTTATACTCCATTGCTAGGGTTTTAGAAATCAATTGTTTTCACAATGTTGGATGGTGGAGGCTTCTGGGGGCGATTTTAAAAAGGAATCTGAATGTTCAATTAATGGCTGGATCTATTTCCTCTTCTTAGACCAATTTCTGCACTCTTGGGCAATGACGCCCTTATTTGAATGAAATCCAACTCTATTTTAGGTTGTTGCTTGCTACAAGGCAGCAATAGTTCTCGGCTTGAACCAAAGGTACAATTTGAGTCAAGGGCTTCACCTCTCAGATGGTTACGTTCACATGGCTGGTCTCTTTCAAAGAAGTCTTAATGCAGTCATATTTGCAATGGGAAGGTGTATTAGCTAGGCAACATAGGACCGTAATGGAAACTTGTAGCCTGTCACATGGATGTGGCTGCAGATACGGGTATGCAACCATTTTTTATGAAGTTTTCTATGTCTAGTATATAAGGGGCTGTGGAATGGGAACCAAAATGGAGTATTCGTGTGACATAGCTTGTAGCCATCCTTTTTAGCCCTGTCCTTTTTTCTGATCACTATTTCAAAAGGGTGTGAATGGGCATCCAGGCAATTATCCCATTTATCTCTTTTCAATCTGGCACCCTGAGTGAGAATGAGAGGGAAGAATTGGTATTGGATGTGAAAATGCTGGTTTTTTCATGCCTGGTGATTTATATGGCTAGAAAGAAACTCGACTCTTTGAGGAGACCCAGAAAAATACGGAGATTCTTCGTGCAAGCTTGCTGCACTATATTGACTCACATGTCGACAGTGCACTAAGTGGATTGGGTCACTCAGAATTGGGGTGAATACAGTGTTTATTCAATTGGAAGGCGCACCTTCTAATGTTGGCTGTAACTTTTTCTTGTATTTTTCTCCTTGTATTACAACTGCTTGTATTCTCTATTTACCTTTTTAATATTATTATCTTTTCTTTCAAAAATAAATAAAATGCAACTTATCTTTCTGGTTCAATATTTGTTAGTCATAGTCACAAATATCTCCACGAGGTTATTTCTTGCGATATTATAGGTTTGGTGATAAATCTCGGGGCTTAAAAAATATAAAAAATTAAACAAAATAAGTGAGAAAATATCATGTTTAGACAAAAAATACATAAATAATAAAAGAAATAAGTAAAAAATGTAAAAGAAATAAGAAAAACATATTTAAAATGTAAAAAAATAAATAAAAACAGTAAAATAATTAATAATATCAAGATAATATCATGAGAATATTGTGATATTCTCTCGATAATATCACGACATTATCAAATTGGCCATATTTTCAAAATCTTGTGATATTTTTACCTATATTATTGTTTGCTGAATTTACAGCGATAAAATCATGATATTTTGAAAATATCTATTGTGTTTTTGTCTTATAAAAATGTTTATTTATGTTTTAATAAGAAACTATGTGCATGGTGGAATACGCCCTATCTCATGAAGGGGAAGCTATATTTGTAGGAACTATGTACCTGGTATATCTCACTAAAGGGAAGCTTCATATAAGTTGAAGTGTGGATCAGCTCCTGGATTGTGGGACAAAGAAGGAAGCAGTGATTGCGATAGGTGGATGATGTTAAGAAACTGACTTGAGGGATTTAAACAGATTACCTATTATGCTGTTTTGATCATTCTCATCTCCCATATTTATTGTGCAAATAGTTTATTCATGTGCGCATATCCTGTACATATATTCATTTTAAGCATTTGAATAAGAGGATTCTATTTCACAGCTATGTCTCTGTTTTACGATTTCAGTCTTGTTCTGATCAAAGCATCAATATCCTGTTCACCAAAGTTATCATGACTAGTAAAAGTCTTCTGATCAATTCCTGTCAAGCCTATTTTGAACTCTAGGATTGAATCGGTGAATTTTACTTTTCAATTATTTTTTATTTCAATCAGGTGCTATCTTCATTGTGGAGATCTAGATCGTGGTGTTAAAGCTTTTGATGACTACTTCAGCTCAGGAAAGCCACCTATGATAGAACTATATGTGGTAAGGTTCTTTTCTTGTTTCATATCCTTCATAACTAGTGGAAAATTTGAATTCATGTTTCAGTTGAGTAGTTGATGGATGCAATTCAGGATTCATTAATATGAACTTGTATGTCTCTTTTGATCAATGTATTTATTGTCTCCATTATTTCTAATTAACACCAGAAGTTCAATGTATTGCCTCTCACTGTTCTACATCCATAGATTGCCGGGCTTCATATACATTGATCTTTTTAATTGCTCTACTAGTTCTCAAATTGATCTTTTCTAGCATTATGTTCGTTGTGTTCAACTGACTAAAACACCTTTAAAAACTAATTATTTTTTAAAATACATGGCTATTGTTGGGGCCAAAAAAGTCGCACTTTCATTTTCAAATTCTAATTTGTAAGGAACACTTTTTTATTTTCTGAAAAATTTGTTCGGCCTTTTGTTTTTTTCCAAAAAACCAAAGATTCTCTTTAGTCCAAATAGTAACCATATACTTTAAAAAATCCCATTGTTTTCAATCAGTTGAACACAGCTAATGTTAATATAACTAGCCTCTAATGTAAGATAAACTCTATACTCTATATAAAAAAAGTGCTGGGACTAGATGCTTGGACTTCAACCATTGATTTATCCATTATTATACTTGGTTATTGGGGAACCTCCAGGAAAAGTAAATTTCACTTGCATCTTCCCATTATTTTCACGGACATATTTGAAGCATAATAGCAAAATCTTTTTCATGGTTTTGGGATTGGTTATTAGGTTCTTGGTTTAGTGTTCACATCTATCAGTGGCTCAACAACAACTTCATGGGCAAAGACAACTTATTGTATTAGACAGTGGGAACATGTGGCAGATTTTCTCATGCACACATATTGATATTCACTGTTGCTTTTTCCTGTCTGCTGAATATTTTTTCTGCAACTTTCTCTGGTTTATTCTTCTCTTATTTCCCACCTTTTTATTTCCTTTTTTAAAATCTTGATTCCCTTTCCATATTGTCTTTCTATTCACACAATCATAAATGGAAGTTTTTGAACCATTTTGACATGTGATGCTTACGTGCTATTGTTTCACCTTTCTCTGGTTTATTCTTTTTTCTCATTCCCCATATTTATTATTTCTTTTTTTAAAATATTGATTCCCTTTCCATGTCTCTCTTTTCACTCAATCATAAATGGAAAAGCCTTTGAACCGTTTTGACATGTGCTGCTTATTTGCTATTGTTTTTTCACCTTTGATTATGTTTTATACAGAGAATTAATTAAATAAGTTTAGGATCTGCTGTTTGTTGGTAAATAGATGTTTTCCGACTCATGCATTTAGTTCTTAAATTGACACTGTATTTGGTTATAGGCGGTGGTAGAGGGAGCAATGGTTGGATATACTCCTCGAGGAATGGAAATAGCTCAAGAGACCCTGGTATTTTAGTTTGTGGCTTTTTTGTTCTTTTTTTTTTCTTTTTTTAATTCAGTGAGATAAAATCTCATCATAAAGGCTTTCATACTCTGCAGGTGAAGATGAATGCGAGAGGATTCTTTTTGAATACAAAGATGGGGAATGATCTTCTCTTGGCTGCATCAGGAGAAAAGGTGGATTAAAGTTCATTCCTTTGATTATGTTATTTGTTTCAGTTATGTGGCAAACAATGTAACCATTTCAAACTGCCTGTTTTCAGTCCGGAGGATATACCACTGCCAATTACATATGGGATCTGATGCAGAGCCGCAGGATCAATCCTTCCCTTCCTGCTGTGGACGCTTACTATAAAGGCCTAAAGGTATGCAGTTAGTTCTTTCGCTTGAAACAATGCAGAGACACATGCACTGGTTAATTTTACATTCAACCTATGAGTCCAGATCAGGTGCAAGCGTATTGCACAAATGCAATATGCCACTGCACCTGAGCGCCCTCCATCTGCCTGGTACAGCCTGTGAGCCAGGGGGCCCAACAACAAATGGAGGGCGCTCAGGTGCAGTGGCACATTGCTTGTGCACAATGTGGTTGCACCTGAACCACCCCTTCAACCTAAGCATTCTAATATGCTAATCTCCTGTTGAATTAACAACATGAAACTCCTTTTAATCAGGAAAGGGAGATACCTGCAGATGACCCTCGGCTGTTGCTGGTCACTCGTACTTTGGAGAACCTGCGCCTTAGATTTGGGGCTGGAAGGTCGACATAGATTTGCACTTCAGCCATGCTTATGACCATCTGCGTGTGCTGAAAACTTGGCTGACAAAAATGATGGTTAATCACAGCCTGCCTGAGTACTCTTGTACCAGATTTGTGGGTACAATCTATCTGCTGTGCAAGACTGGAAGCACTCGCCCGTTTTTTAAACTTTGGCAGCTTGAATGAACCTATTTGAAGTGGTTCATTTCATACTGGAGAAGTCTATGTATGGATCCTTAAAGCTAAAAAGGAAACACTTCGATTGATAAGATTCCTCAATTGATGACAATTCTCTGTATTAATTTTCAATGTGAATTTCATGTCAGTGTTGATTCCTGGCAGGTGTAGTTCGAGTCTTGGTAGTTTTGGATCCAGATCCTTGTTCTGCAGAGTCCAGTGCAGGCCCAAGTCTTGCTTTGGTGCAAGCATTTCAATTTTTAGGCCAGTAGGAGTATTTAGGTCAAACAAGTTCAGGTTTGCCAAGAGTAACGTCTATTTGGGAAGCATTGGCTGGTAAATGAGCCGAGCTTGAAGTCTTCAAGCTTGGCTCATTTTTGCGGCAAGTCGAGCTGAATGTTCATGCTCATAATGAGCCCAAGCTAAGCGAGGTGAACTTGGGTGGACTTGTTTACGGAAAAGACATTGGTTTAGAGCTGGAAGTAGTAGGGTTACAAAAAAAGTAAATTGTTTTAGAGCTGGAAGAAATAAGACTTCATCTCTAAATCTATTGCTTGTAAACTCTAGCCTCATCTCCACACATCACCTCTCTCATCTATCGTTTCAATTAAATCATTTTTTTTGGACAATGCAAGGTAAAAAAACCCCCTCATCACTTACTGCACATTGAGTGGCCTCCAATTGGTAAAACCCTTGAGGTCGGCCCCCTTGCCCACTGGCGATACCTAACAAAAATGCAACACATCCATCCTGTTTAGGGATGGTAGTGGACCGGGGCGAATGCGGGGGACAAGGTCTCCACCCCCGCCCCATCTCAAAATTCTACCCTTCATCTCCACCTTTATCCCTGCATGAGTTTTGATTTTAACCTTCATCCCCGGTTCAAACGGAGTGAGGCAGGGTGGGCCCCCATTATCCCCTGATCCACCGTCATCCCTAAAGAAGGAGGTCGAAACGTAAAAGGATTGACCACACCAACTAGAAGAAGAAGAGCTTACTGGAGAAGCGACAACCGAAAGAAGGAGATGATCATTTTAGCTTTAGAGTTAGAAATTAGGAATATATAAAGGAGTTATATAGAATTTTATTAAATTATTAAGAGTATTTTAGTTATTTTACTAATGCGGATTGGGGACGGGTCAGGATAAAGTGTAAGTCCATCTCTCTGCCTCAGTCCCTGCACAGGTTTTGATTTTAACATCCATTCTCGCCTCCATCCCCGTTTCATGTCCTCCATCCCAGGTCCAAATAGGGCGAGGCGGGGCTCTGTTTTTCTTCGGTCTACTGCCATCCCTAATCCTATTATAAAAGATTGATTTGGCGTGATCTTGTGCCTGCATGACCTACCAACCAGGTAATTGTTCAAACTTATTTATGTCAAATGCAAAGTCTAGCTTGCATCCCCAATGTGGCTCAACCCTAGCAAGGTCTATAGATAAACTCCATTAAGGCTCTGTTTGGGAGCGAGAGATGGGAGTGGAGATGGTATTTAATGAGCTGTAATTAATACCACCTACCCCCACAGGTATTTGGGAACCATGGTTTTGGAGATGAGTGTGGTGTTGGGAGTGGATATGAGCCATTTTCAACTATATCCTCGCAAGCATGTTGTTGACAACTCCAGCGTCATCTTCACTCCCATCACCTCTCTCCAACACTGGCTCCCAAATAGAGCTTAAAGCTAAAAGAACCCTCTCTCTCTCTCATGTTAAGTCGAGATATGGCAGAAAAAAAATGGAAAATATGATCACCACAAAAACTTTGTGCTCCCTGCACACCCTAATCAACGAGATACCCAAGTTCTTGTTTTTTGAATGAAAGCCGTTAGAATGCAAGTACTTGCGGTACGATTTTTTTTTTTTTAAATACAAGCTTCAGCTTATACACAAATGGCGTTCACAGAACTTCCATGAACCCTAAAATTAGTAGCTAAAGCGTTCACTTGGGACAAACGTTTGAAGACCGTTGATCATTCGTGTCTATGCATCATAACTGGATGGCCAAAGAGCCAAATCCCACTAATCAAACCATGTAAATCACATCCGTAAGGCTAGTTTCATGAAAAACAATAAATAAATAAAACCATTTGTATATAATGGCAACCCGACCCCACGTTAAGGCTAATATATACCATATGGATGTATCCAATATAGTCTATTTGCCATACACCTTATATCATATTTTTAGACATAAAACACGATTTTTTTAATCATTTTATTTTGGTACATTGTGAGCTATTGATTTTAAAATCATAGCGATCAACCTGCAGGTACGTCCCAATCACATAATCCAAAAGTTATTCTCTAATAAATGCTATATGTTGATCATATTTGTAGGGTTTAATCAACAAAAGAACTCAGAATATGGAACATTATGGTCTCTAATACATGGATGCAAGTGTACCTCATGCACCCCATATTTGAAAAAAAAAACGATAAAATTCACTGGGTACACCTACTCATTGATAAAGTCCGTTTTACATGTTTCAATCCAGTGAAAGTGAATTTAAAAGAAGTCGCTACATTTCATAGGAGTTAAAATTCAATGACCTCACAAAAGTGCTAAGCTAAAAAAGTGTTCATTTATGTTGGTCTATTTATCTCTAAATTATCATGGGCGTCGGATTAAAAATAAATCGAATGGACTTAATTAAAGAGAAGGCACACCCGGTGGACTTTATACACGCTCGTGCACACACACATGCGCACACACACCCCATTTTAAAGAACAGAAAAGATGAAAAAAAACTTCTTTCAAATAACAAAAAAAGCAGAAAAGAAAAAGCCCAACCAAAGAGTCAGTTATCAACTCTCAAGTCTCGACTGTGCTTACCTATAAAAGTAAACCATATAAAGCATTTACAAAATGGCGTCATAAGAGATTTACATCGCCTTCAACTATCCAGACAGCAACAATACGTAGAGAAAACCAGATAGTCTTATGAGAACACACCAAGACAAGTATGTGCATCAATAGCCGCGTAACTGTGACACACAACTGGTCAGTGGAACGTAACGGACCGAAGTCTCGCTTCGGATATCAACAGAACCATCCAGCTGCTTATCCACAACCTGCAGGTCCTGGAAGAAATTTCCAACGGGAATCACCATTCTTCCCCCAGGCTTCAACTGCTCGACAAGAGGGGCTGGGATTTCAGATGCTGCTGCTCCCACATGAATCGCATCATAAGGAGCAAATTGTGGCCATCCCTGCCGACCATCTTAAGTATAGCCACAGAGTAAATGGTTATATGAACAAAGGATATAAGAATCAGAAAATGATCTTCAGTGATCTAAATAAATAGTGTTTAAAACTGGACAAGAGATGGCATCAGAACAAATGATAACCTGCAACATGCACCGAGAGAGCACCCTGCTCAAGCAAAGGTGCAGCAGCACTTCTCTTGATGTTCTGAATGGAAGTATCCACCAGCTCGGGGATATGCTCTACAGCCACAGCATGGCCTTCGGATCCCACCATCACAGCAAAGCATGCGGTTAAGTAACCAGTTCCTGTCAACACATCACATTCAGAAATAGAATCTATTAAATGGCCAAACAACAAATAATATCAAGCACCATGTTATGAAATCACAAATCCCAAGGCAAGAAAAGAACAAGTCCTATTTTCACTAGAATGTATTTCATATGCCATTTTATAAAGTTGACAGCTAAAAACTCTTTTTGGTAAATAAAGAACTTTATAAAAAAAGATATAATGTCAAGATCTCCTTTCATGTTACCTCTCTCTCTCCCTAAAATCGTTTTCATAGTATCAATAAAACAAAAGACAAATTCTATCCTACCAAATTTCGCAACATTATCTCAACACTTTACCCACAACATTAAGTAGAGTATTTAGCAAATAAAAATCATCATATAAGAAACAAAAAATTGTCTCTAGTGTTTAGTACTTCTTAAATGTCCATACCAAATTTATCACAAAAGGAGCAAATTCCGAAACATCATGAGAAGTTTGGCTTAGAGAGGAATACTTACATTTCCTCTGTATTGGTCACTGAGTTCAGTTTTCACTCCTTGAATCACATCAATTGTTTGTGTCAGAATTCCTAAAAGAAAAAGAACAGACCAGATGCGTTGCATGTAGCATAGACATAACCATGACCTTTCACACATCAAAGAAATATCTACCGTAAAAAAAAAATCTGACCACCAAAATATGGAACAAAAAGAATAGAAAAGAGGGTTCAGATGTTGCTTTAACTTGCAAATCAAGATCACATAACTTGTTCTTTAGCCACCAACAATACCTTGCTTATACCCTGTGTCACATGGGTGCGGGTGCGGCACTTTCAAAAACCTTGGGTGCGGGGGTGAGGCAAAAATAAATAAATAAAAATAAATATATATGGTTTGGATCAGATTTATTTTAGCAATGTAAAAATGATAAAAAATATTATTTTAGCAGGTATGGTTTGGATCTGATTTATGTAACCTTATAAGGTTCGGGTATGGTTTCTCTTATGATGAGTTCAATTAGACTCTAGTCCAGGATCCTGGTATGGTTTCTTATGATGGATTCCATTAGACTCAAGTCCATAACCCAGTACCATTATCTCACATAGGGTTTGAGTTTGATTTCACTTAAATCCGAACCAAACCCAACCCAACCCGTTGACACCATGAAGTTGAAAGTGGGCCTAACCACGAGCGATAATGTGGCAGGCCCAGCGCTTCGCACTCACAATAGTGATAATAATCTCTCTCTCTCTGACGCGATGATCGAGGTGAAGAGCTGGAGAGGTGAATGTGAAGTCTGTACAACTCATTTAATTCATGCCTGACAGAGCGCATCATTGAACCAGTCTGGGTCATCTTTCATTCATTGCTCTCTCTCTCTCTCTCTCTCTATATATATATATATATATATATATATATATATATATATTATAACTCCAAGAAAACCCTTCTCGCCTTTGTTTTCGTGCTGCTTGTGATCTTTTTGCCTCCTGAGGAAGAAAGAGCAGCAATTGGGGTTTTCCAATCCTACGTTTCTCATTAAATTCTTGCCCATTGACTCTCTCTCTCTCTGACTAGCTGATAGTATGGAATACTTTTGAGTATTTATAGCTGAAGGAGTCGATCACACAGAACTCTTTTGGCTCTCCTTCGTCCGAGAGAGAGAGAGAGAGAGAGAGAGAGAGAGAGAGAGAGAGAGAGAGAGAGAGAGAGAGAGAGAGAGAGAGAGAGAGAGAGAGAGAGAGAGAGCTCCATGTGAAAAGCAAGGGTTGAAAAAGGGTCAGTGGACGGCTGAAGAAGACAAGATCTTGGTCGATTACATCAAGAAGAATGGCCATGGCAGCTGGCGCTCCCTTCCTAAACTTGCTGGTACTCTTTAATTTCCTACTTGTTCATTCTTTCTTCTTCTCCATCTTTGTTTTCTCTACTATTTTTTTTCTCTTTTGCTTCTCCTTGGTTTTAGTCCGTTTCATGTTTTTTTTTTTTAAAGGATTTCTTGTCAATGAAAATGTTGTACTTTGTTTAGTGTCACCCATAGTATTTCTTGAGTAAAAAGAAGAAATATATGAAGGGGGCTTTAAAACCCCAAACAAGCAGTACACGGTGAATTATGTACAGGTTGTAAAACATCACTTTCACAAACACCGAACACTATAGAGTGGGATTTCTATATCGGTTTTCACTGTAGAGGTTTGCAAGCATCCAAAAAGGGGATTTTTAAATTTCGCAGCCCATTTCATAGGGCAATTTAAAAAAAAAACCAAAAAATGGGTTGACCGCACCGGGTGCCGCACCCGCACCCGCATCGCGTCAACGCGGGTGTGGCACCTGTCTGGCCAAATCCCTGTGACATAGCTTATACCAATTGATAGAGAAAAAGAAAAAAAGCAAATGTTAGACATGTCAGTTAAGTTCTCTGTTTCCTCCTCTTGGGTCACATAGGATTTTAAATGTTTTCCCTTAATAGACAACCTCGTGAATTTTCAAATTAAGACTTCATCCAGGTCTGCTGCTTCACTATCCTGATTCCTAGCTATTATATGCAACTATTAACTGGAAGAGCTTAAAACATTTTCCTATCTGCCCTTATCATGCTTAGCCTATGATGCAGGAGTGGGAGAAAGACACTACTGGGTCCATAGGGTCCAGTTGGATCCATCTTAATTATTCATGTTTTTTCTTTAATTATGCTAGTTAGAAATTGGTTTTTGGATCTTGTTCATATCTTAGTTGAGTTTCGGATCTATCTCAGATTCGTAATAGGATTAGGGTTTCCAAGGTCCCTATATATATATTCATTGTGAAAAGGAGAAAGAGAGCTTGATGAATGAATTCTGAGAGTTTTTTTGGTGATTTTCCTTGTTTACCTAGTTTTCTAGTTTTGTAGCTGCCCTAGGGTGTCTATTCTTGCAGAGTTCAGGAGCAATCTTCCTGTTCACTGCATCAGCTTATCATTGATTGATACATGACTATAATACGTGTAACACATTCATTCAAATCATGATGAAAATAATCAACTACTTAAAACCATCCATCAAAAAAGTATTGGCTCAGAGATGTAAGTCGAAGATATGTTAAAGCACATTATCGATTAATATATTCCACAATTTTAATAATCCAACATATCTATATGGTCATTTTGACTAGTAAGACTCAAAATGTGCATGGCGATGTTTTCAAACACCATACTTGTTGCACTAGGTTAATATGCCATTTGCAAAATTTCCATGCATAAAATAACATAATTTTGTAGCAAAAAAAAAAAACCCAAACATAACATTAAATTAAGAAGTACGATCATACATGTGCATATCAAAAAATGAAAGACTAAACCAAAATGAAGATGAATCAAGATACTGCACATGAAACAAATAAAATATGATATGGAAATTAAATAAAGGTACCTGAACCAACATCCAAAGCATGCATTCCAGGCTGCAAATGATCCTTCAACAATTCCAGGCATATTGCATGCATATGAGGAGCAGAAATAGTTGCATTATAACCTATTGGCATAGGACTGTCATAATAAGGATCATTCCCCGGAGGAATGAACGATCCCCTGTCAATAGTCTCCATTACTTCTGATACTTTCTTTGATTTGATTACCCCATAATTTTGCAAATTTTGTACCATTGATTTGTTCTTGTCAACACCACTGCTGCTCCAAAGTTTCTAAGGAAATACAAAGTCACAATCTCAGCAATAAATGCATTTTATGGTCACACAAAATGCTGAAATTGACATAAATTCTGTCCAAACTCCAGAAGAAACTGATATCAAGTTATAGAAATAGCTATCAAGCTAAGATAATACCGCAGAGATCACTGTTCATCTATAAGGACAACATGATTTTGAAGAAAAGCTGCTGCACATATAAACAGGAAACAAAGAATTGACACTCACAAAAAAGAGTTTCCATATATATATATCAACTTCTTTCTTCCATAGATATTAGACTGGAATTATGAACACTAATACCAATATAAATCACATCATGTTGAATAGAAACATAAACAGAGCATGACCATGCAATAAGGCTTTGGTCCTGCTGCTCAAATGTTCAAATACTTCCATCCAAATGAAATCCACATTAACATTTGAACAACTATCATTCTTTTTCTTTAATAATCTCAAGAGTCTTCTGTTTAAGAGGTTCATGTCAGGTACAATGTAATCACAATCTGTTCTTTATTTTTTCTGGTTTAGTTTTTAATGATCTTTTCCTGAAATGTACTTTTAATTTTCTGTTTTGCTTCCCACACACAGAATCCACTTTTGATGACTGACACATACATAAAAAATCCATTATTTTGGTATAGACAGTATGGGAAAAGAGAAACAGATCCATTTAGAGATATTTCTTTAATTCCAAATTGGATAACTCGGCATATGCTGTAGCATTCATATTGAAGTTAGTGAACTGTGCAGAAAACTAATGCTTTTTTACTCACCCAGCCAACTCATTTTGAGCACCACCTAAGCTGAATTTACCATGATAAGGAATACCACACAACAGAAACTTTTTAGTAGTTAAGCAAAGAAAATTGCTTGGGCAAGCAAGTTGATCTGGAAATCTTGAGATTCGTTACATATTTAACAACTGCAAGGTAGTTTTCGAATTTATTGATATCAAATGATCAAATTTGAAATTTCTATAATCAGTTTACTAGTAGATTATTCTATAATTAGTTTACTAGTACATTATTCTTTTCTTCTTTCATTTTGTAATCAAGGACCAAACATTGGTGATGTTGGGTACAACTACCTTAGGTTACTAAAGGCAATTAAGGCTAACCTAACTCTTTGAATGGGCACATTCCAAGCAAGTGCAGAAGACCTGATAAGGCAGTAGAAAAAATCCTGCATGGTACCAAACATTTCACTTTGTGGATTCTTGACAGCCAACAGTTGGTAGGTTGAAAGCTGATCCATGAAAGAAGTTCTTATAGTTTAACATTTCATATTTAAAAGTAGGATAATTTTCCAGTCCATTCATTGCTAACTGCATGGCTACAATGATGATATACAAATAGATGCTCCCTGTGGCACTCAAATAAGAGAACCGACACATTTCTTTATCAGGTCCAACATTTGGATCAAGCCTCAATATCCCATGTAGCTTTGTATTTTCACCATATTATAAAGCACAAATTAGACGTCATACTTTTTTTGTTTGCCTATGGCATACAAGCAGACTACAGTCATATACAATGCGAAAAGCCTATTGTTAGGAGAACTTGACACTCTTCAAAGGGAAAAAAATTGGGAGATTCAGCTGCATCAATCAAAGAAGAAAATTATAAGGATATGGATGTGCCTTTACATCCATCATTCTGCTCAAAACTCAATATCCCAAGTTACTTTGTATTTTCACTATATATAAAACATATATTAGATGTCAGACTCTTTTCTTGTACCTATGACATATGAAGACTGCAGCCATGCAGTGAAAAAAACCCATTGTTAGTAGAGCTTGATGCATGTCAACAGGAGAAAATTTGGGGGATTCAGCATCATCAATAAAGAAGAAAATTCCAAGGATATGGACATGTCATCCATTTGAAAGGACAACATTAAAAGGTTACACTTCAATAAATGACATCATAAAAATCAATACCATGGAAAACACCACAAACTCAAAAAACATGGGTTGAACTATGTCTGATACATATCTGATTGTTTACATATGTTGCACGCTTTTCTAAACTGAGCCAAAGCCTAGGCTGTTCAAGCACTGGAAACTTCATAAAAAATTATAAAAGAAATGATAAATTATAAAAGAAACAACAATCAATGATACCATAAAAATTGAGATCATGAAAAAACACCGCAAAGCCGGGAACAAGGAATGAACTAGGTCTAATACACATCTGACTGTTTACACATGCTGCATGCTTCTCTAAACAGAGTC
This sequence comes from Nuphar pumila, assembly GCF_984573655.1. Classification (NCBI taxonomy): domain Eukaryota; kingdom Viridiplantae; phylum Streptophyta; class Magnoliopsida; order Nymphaeales; family Nymphaeaceae; genus Nuphar; species Nuphar pumila. The sequence continues at coordinate 119,477,747 of NC_143255.1, forward strand.
AAAGCCTACTCTGTTTGAACACTGCTCACTACATGCATATCGGGCTTAACTTTAGGCTAAGCATGGAGATGCACATTCAAACTCTGGTTGGTTGAGCTGGGGCAAGCTCTAGCCAAGACAGGATTGAACCTGTCATATTTTATTTGAAAGAACATCCTTACCACCAGAACATAAGCTTCTGTTATGCTAAAAGGCTTATATAGTCTACATGCGTGAGTATTATATATATTCATAAAAATAATTAAACAAGCTTATCAAGCTCTTAATGATCCTAGACTCAAGAATGAGTGCAAATCGTTTCATTAAACAAGCCTCAAAATTGAGCTCAAGCTCAATCAGGGTCCAAACTTCTCGCAAAAAGCTCTCTCATTGCTCACCATAGTCACAGATATAAGCGATATTTTGAAAATATCATATGATAATATCACTGTCAATTCATAAAAAGATATTAAAGACAAAATCTTGTGATATTATCCCGATAACATACTGATACTGTCAGATAATATCACGTTATTATCAGCTGATTTTATTTTTGTACTTCTTTTCTATATCTTAAATGTATTTTTCTTCTTCCTTTTATATTTTTTACTTATTTCTTTTATTATATGTGTAATTTATTATCTAAACATGTTATTTTCTTATTTCTGCTATTTTATATTTTTTAATTTTTTTAAATGCCGAGCATTTATCAAGATTTTCCAGAGATTTATCAACTAAACCTATATTGTTGCAGGAAATTGCCTTGCCAAGATACAGCCGAGACCAATTTTTTTACTATGTTGCTCACCCCTTGACCGTATTTTGGTTCTTTAATAGACAAACAACCAAGCATATGGAAAATTATTGATAAAACTTCAGACCATCCATATGTATTTAATTAGATGAACACAAATGTCAACCGTATATATCATTCAAGTATCAAAATTAGCCTGTAATGAACCAAAAACACTACCCACATGTGGCCAACCTCAAATAAGTTATCAAGTCAAGAACAACTTCGATTTGCAATGGTTTAGCTAACCATTAAATTAGTGCAATCAGAAAATGGGTTTTAATATCAAATAGACATTATCCCTTGTTTTTCTCTGTATCCAAAAGCACAGAAACACCATGAACTCCATGTTCCTATGACAACTACATGCAATATATCTTCAATCAAAAGTGATCTTCTATACCCTTGCATAACAATTCTACATTTCCACCAGGATGTAGGAACCCATTCCTAATATGAGCTTTAATACCACAAATCGATTCAATTTTTGCGCTGCATAGGACCTCTAAAAGTAAGGCTGACATCTCTGCGTGGGATTAGTGTCAACTGCTTGATCAAAAAATAAAGTTTTCTTGATGCATTAACGTACAATCGTCTAACGGTCTAATCTAAATAGACCATAATCAACAGTATGAGGTGCACATACGACGTTATAGAACCCAACATACAATCGAAGCACATTATATACCTCCATGGATATTCTATGCTACTGACCGTGCGATCAATTAGGCTATGTTTGGGAGCCTTGCAATGGGATGGAAACACGGTTTCAGTGTGTTGCCAAAATATCGTTTTGCCAATGCGTGATGTTGAGAGATGGAGTTACCACAAACATGCTCTCGTGAAAGGTGTTGAAATGTGGTGTTGGGCGTGCCAACACCAGTCCCAACGCATTGTTTCAGGCTTTCAGCAATGCCACTGCTCCCAAACAGAAAGAGTGTATGAGAGCATGGCGGAAACCACAATACAACCTTCGACTCAACGCTCCCAAACATAGCTTTATATGCATCATGAACACCTCGTGCAAGAGAAGAAACCAGTAGATAGAGGTAAAAACAAAGAAAATATGAAAGTCATTCCCAACCCATCCACCGAAAACAACACACCAGAAAGCAAGAGGTAGGAGGAAATCGTATGGAAGTAGACCTACGCGCCTTCGAAAAAACCAATCAATTTCTTTCCAATTCCATTCCACTCTTCCGTCAATCAATTGTGCACAGTTAGAGACTAATTCTGTATTGACGGCACATAAGGGTATTGTAGATCACCTCACATGACTGCCGATCAGTAAATCAAACACTCACTTTCTTCAGACACCACCACCATCAACAATTTCCCATGCATCATCTCTCTCTCTCTCTCATCAGTTCATGTCGCAAAAACACTACCAACATAATATCCAATCAACCATCTCTCTCTCTCTCTCACATCTGTTCATGGGGAGTCCCAAAAACACTACCAACCCAATATCCAATCATCCATCTACACACTCTCTCTCTAGCATCTGTTCATGGGGATTCCCCAAAACACCACCAACCAATCACTTACAAGCTCTGCCTACCAAATAAGGGAAAACAGGAAACTTGAACTCCCTCTTCCTTTTGCAACTGGAAATAACGATCAAAACAAAGAAGGAGGACGATGAATTAATGGAATCAACCAATCAAACCAATCCATGCATGTATCCGACGGGGTCTTACTCGAAGGGAACGAAGAAAGCGAGAAACAGAGCAGCGGAATACCTCCATTCTCGGGAAGAATCGAAAGCCAGGGACCAACCTCGACGATGGAAGAGGAGAAGAAGGAGAAGAAAAAGAAGCCGATCTCCTGTAGAAGCGAAAGGAGGAGGGTGGTAGTGAGGCAGAAGAAGAAGAGAGGGAGAAGGTGCCCAGCTGGCGATGAAGAGAGCCTCCGAATCCGATTCGGCATCCCAGAAAATATGGCATCCTACTACATTTTATTCCTCCCTTCTTACCTTCTCCTTGCTTTTCTCTCCCCTTTACTTCTTTTTAATAAATAAATAATTACTTAATTTTCCGATTTTCTTATTAGACAAATAAATAAATGAAAACAAACAAAAGTCTGCCCCTTCCATCCCAATCTCTCTAGGCATAACAGTGGACCGGATCCGGGGCGGAGAACAAGGTCTCCAACCCCGCTCTGCCTGCACTGGTTTTGATTTTAACCTCCATCTTCGTCTCTATTCTAGTTTCATGTCCTTCATCCTCGGTTCAAATAAAACTAGGCAGGGTGGGACCGCGTTTCTCCCGGGTCTACTACCATCCCTAAAGACATTTTAGTTAGTTTACTAACGAGGATTGAGAACGAAGCCGGGTGGGAGAAAGCGTAAGTCCATCCCTGCCTTCATCCCTGCATGGGTTTTGATTTTAACCTTCATCCCCGCCTCCATCCCTGGTCCAAATAGAACGAGGAGGGGGCCCCGTTTTCCTCTGATGTGTAAAAAACTGGATTTAGTAGAGTCCTGCATCTGGATCCAACTCAGAATCCGAATAACCCATATCAGATTGATTCAGATTCAGTAAAGGATACTTCTGACCCAAATCAAAACCATTTACATTTAGCAAAATATTGACAAACTTAATACATTTAAAAACTTAAGAATCATGTGTAAAAATTTAAAAAGCATAAATACACACAAGCATATGAGTATATTTTGGTTTAGAAAAGGGTGAAGGGTTTGCTATAATGCATGCATTGTATTTACAATCAACTCAGCAAAAGCGTATTCTTTTTAATTGTCGCCTTTTTGTTAAATTTAACTTTAGAGATGTGATCTAGAACCCGCATTTGGATCGCTGAAATCTAATCTATGTACAGATTTTTTTTCGATGATGCAAAAATCCATTATGTAAATGCATCATTTTTTTTCTTTTCCAAAAACATGATTTTTTTTCTATGAAAAAGCATGATCCAAAAGTCAATTCCCCCTAATCTTGGTGAACACATTCACAAGATTAAATGTTAGATTGAGTTAAAACGACTTAAATGGTGATATCTAAGCTAGGTAGCAAATATATATCCTTTAAAAAAAATAGAGAAATTAATAGGTACACGCTAAATGAAACATGCTAAATGGGTTTTTCTGCTCTTGTGTTTTTTTCGTAGTTTCGACCCAATAAAGGCGTCGATTTATAAGGAATCCACACCTGGATTATGTATTTTTGATGAAAAAAATGATATTTAAAGCCTAAAAAAATTCACAAAGATTTTGGACCGTTGATTTTTCAAACTTCATAAAAACCGATCCATGTGTCGGAAACAAACACTTCACGAGTAGATCATATTCGAATTTAAAAATAAAATAAATAAAACCTGAAAAACTCATTTAGCATATTTCATTTAACAGGTACCCATTACTCAAAAAAATATGCAGCTACTTTTAAAAATAAGTTGTCTTTAATTTATTTTGGAGAAAAAAGAACTAGCCAAATGCAACTTTAAAAATCCACCGAGTAGGGTTGGGAAACAAGCCCAGCTGCTCATAGTTAGGCTCGCTATGAACTAGTTTGTGTTTGGTTCATGTAGCTGGCGAGCCGAGCCACGAGCAGCTCGTTAACCAAAAACGAATAAAGGGTGATAGGCTCAGTTCAGTTTGTGTAAGCTCGTACTAATATCACGTGTAGAATTTTAGTGCAATATTTGTAGCAAAAGGTAGTTTTGTATGGTTGTTTAGCACACGACATAAAAAATAGGTCTTCAATTTTAAATCTTATTATTGTCAACGTTAAAAATACATGTTCTTTTTTCTAATGAGCCAGCTCATGGCTTGGCTCGGCGGACTCAAGCTTGGCTCATTTAGTTATGAACATGAGGGACCGAGCTGATCTAAATGCTAGACGAGCTGAGCCTAAGCAAGATGGGCTCGACTCGTTAGGCTAGTTTAGCAGCCCTACCTATGAGGGCTTTGGTCATCTGATAGGAGTGACTTATGAATGTCGCCAGGTCGAAACTTAGGAGTGCACGATCCTATCCGTGATGCCCAAACTGAGTGTACTCCTTGATGGGCAATAGTGCTTTAATGTTTTTACACCAATGAGCTCACGAGTGAGTGTGGTTTCTTTCTTCTGCTTATCTTAAAAAGAAAAATCTACAACTTGGAAAAGCAACCATAGTTACTTTTATAATTTAAATTTAAAAAGTAAAAATGACTTTTCTAACGTTAAAAAATAGCTTGAAGTTTGAAAAATTGCCGCCAATTTTATTGTTGCTAAATGAATGCTAATACTAACATTAATATAAAAGGCTTAAATTTAGATTAACTTTATATATATGAGCCATCATTGTGCGAATTTCTTTTTGTACAAAAGTAGACTTGTATAAAATGTAAAATAACCCAAAGGGGTTTCAAGCAGTGGGATGAGACCTAGGCGGCTAGGCAGGTGGTCTAGGTTCAAATCTCATGGGCGTCATCCTTTGCGCAAGCCGAGCTGCTCCGGAGGCAAGGGGTAAGCGCACAAAGTTCTATGCTGCCAGGACAATGACCATTCTCTGATCTTGGGGGTGGTTTCTTAGTGTAAATATAAAATGATATTTTAGTGGCTTCATAAACTTTGCAATTAATAAATTGATAATATTATGTGAAGGAACTTTTCAAAATGACAAATTTTGCCTCCAAAGGGAGGACCGCAGAACTAGGGATGGCAGTGGGGCGGGGGACAAGGTCTCCACCCCCGCCCTGCCTCAAGATTTTATCCTCCACCCCCACCCCGCCTCCCTGGCGGGGATGGATTTTATCCTCCACCCCTGCCTTCATCCCCGTTTCATGTCTTCCATCCCCGGTTCAAACGGGGATGAGGCGGGGCAGGGAAAAGTGCACGTCCATCCCCGCCTCCACCCCCAGACGGGGATGGATTTTAACCTTCGTCCCCGCCTCCATCCCCGTTTCATACCCTTCATCCCCGGTCCAAACGGGGCGAGGCGGGGCCCCGCTTTCCCCCGGTCCACTGCCATCCCTACGCAGAACCCTCCCTTTCTTATTAGCAAACTAATTTTTCCAAATGACAAATTTGCCTCCATGTCTAAGGGTGAGGGGATGGAGGTGGGGATGGACTTGGGCTTTTCCCCGCCCCTCCTTGTCCCCCAATAGTAAAATACTGAAATACTCTTTAGCGATGACAGTGGATCGTGGAAAAACGTGGCCCTATGCCGTTTGGACCGGGTATGGAGGACATGAAACGGGGATGGAGGCAGGGATGAAGGTTAAAATCAGAACCTGTGCGGGGATGGAGGCGTAGAGACTGCATGTTATTTCCAGGTATGGGACATTAAAACAAGATCCGTATGCATTTGGCCAGATTTGAATTTGCTAAATGTACTATGTTTTAGATCAGATCAGATTCGGAACAGTAACTTAAGTAAGATCTATTTTAGATTGAGATGAATATCTAAACAGATTGAATCCTTACTCAATTCACTTGACTGTTCCTTCTTTGGTCCCTCCCTCCTTCCACTCCTTGAAGAAAAAAGTAGGCAGCTTAAGAAATGCAGATCAAGAATGAAGAACTTGACCTTAGTGAGAATCTGGATCCAGCCATGAAAGTTTGAATCTGTTTCGATGATGTATCAAGTATTTGGATCCAAATTTGATTGGAGATTGAATAAGATGATTATAATAGATGTAGACAACAATTGAAAACTTTCAATCGAGTGAATTAGCTTTAGATTTTGGACTTTTGAGACCCTCATTTTATCAATGTTTTTAATACTTTATTTTCTGCTTTACTATTTATTTGATTTATTTTGTCACATTGTAGTTCCTTAGTTAAATTTGTATGATGGCACTGACTATACAAGCTTCAAGAATGATCAGTTTGCTATTTGCATCATTAAAATGGTCACAAGTAGGGCTCTGAATGGGTCAGGTTTGTTTGAATACCAGACCTGCTCTGTACCCAAATATGTGTCTGGGAATGAAAAATGCCGACCCGAATATTATTTGGGTTGGCCCCAACCCAACCGGAGTAACATGTGGATCAGGTTAGGAATATTACGTTGCCGAGATATCTGGCCTGTGTTATGTAACGAGGCTCTGCTTGTATGGTAGGAGCAGCTAATGCACGTCACCTTGTGTTGGGATGTTGCAGGTTCAAAACCCAATGGTATAGTTGTATAACTGGTAGGGTCTACCTAACCCAGCTTGCCTTTAACAAAAAAAGTTTTTAACTGCAACTAAATGTTTTAAATGCCGGTTAAATTATCCAGGTTGGTTTGGAACCCATTTTCTTGACCCGACATAAGCCAGGTTGATGACTGAACCCAAGGGCGCGGTATTTGGGTAGGTTCAAGTGAACCCTGATGGATCTACCTGACCTGTTGACAACCTGTCACTCTCAATTGTAAGAGTAGGAAAAGCATCCATGCATGTTGAGATATGAGTGTTGGTAAATCGAATCTTGGCTGATGGTGTGTTTGCATGCCGCTTAAAGCTGGGGCTTTCCGTGGAAACATGAGTTACGATGCATTTTCATGAGGCCCACCGTGGCAACACAAACATGGGGCTCTCTTTCTCACAGAAAGGGATGCCCAATATCGATATGCCGGATTCTCATTAATGGCAAGTTTGCAAGAGAGAAAAACTCTCATAGAAAAAGAAAGTTTTGCCTACGAGAGTTTTGATACTGAGAAGTTCTTCAAAAGAAAGTTTTTCACTTGTTTGTGCAGCATGAGAAAAACATAGTGAGAAAATGAGAGAGAAGAGAAAGAAGGTGGTGGTGATGGTGGTGAGATGGATGAAGGTGGTGATGGTGAGATTGTGGGTGGTGATGGCGAGATGAGTGGTGTGGAGTGTAAAAATAAATTTTCTCTTGATAGAAAATATTTCTTCACCACTCTCCATGGAGGAATGTTTTCTATCAAAAAGTATACTTTAAAAAAAAAAATCTCTCAGCGAAAAAGATTCCTTTTGTTTAAAAAGGGTGAAAAATTCATACAAATTTTTCATTTTGCATAACTTTTCCTACATCTTTCTCTCTTGCAAAAGTGCCCTAAGTGGAAAGGAGAGGGTATGATTCCCATGCCGCCACGGAGTGTGTCTAAGGCAGGCAACACTACAAGAAAAATGTTATTTAGCGACAAAAATTTGCGACGAAAATAATCCATCGCAACTTTGCGATGGATTAGCGAGAGAAAACTATCCGTCTTTAAAATTAGAATTAGTTACAGGATTTGTGACGAAAAAATTCCGCCTCCAATGCTGTCTCTAATTTACGACGGACAAATTCCATCTCACACTCCGTTGCAACTTTGCGACACCATTTTTTTGTCGCTACTCCTTCACAAATTTGCGACGGCATTTGCGTCAGAATTTTTCTATCGTTAAATTTCCTATAAAACCCTAAAGCGAGCCCCTTTCTTTTCTCTTTCTCTGTTTCATTCTGTCGCCCGTCACCCTTCGCTCCCCGCCTGTCGTCCGCCGCCCGTTGCCCATCATCCGCCGCCCATCGTCCGTCACCCATCACCCACTGCACTCTCCTTCACCTCCTCCTCTCGCCGCCCGCCACATTCTCCTTCACCTCCTCCTCTCGCCGCCCGTCTCACTCTCTGACACCTCCCCCTTCTCTCGTCACCCGTCGCCTGCCGCACTCTCCTTCACCTCCTCCTTCTCTTGCCGCTTGTCGGCCGCCACACTCTCCTTCCCTCACTCTATCTCTCACCACCGTGTGACACCCTCGATGACCCTTGAGCACCGACGCCATCGTGTGCCACCACCGACGTCCCCCGAGCATCGGCGCCGCCATGTGCTGACCACTCGACAATCCCTAAACAACCTGATTTGTTCACAACGCCTCGTGGTCCGCCAGGGTCTAGACACGACCGGGCTCTCACCCTCTCCGGTGCCTCCTTCCAGGGGACTTGGGTCCAGTCCGTCGATAAAGATGCTTCTACAGACTACAACTCGGTAGGCGAAGCCTACCGATTCTCAAGCTGAGCTATTCTAGGTTCGCTCGCCCTTAATAGGGGAATCATTGTAAGTTTCTTTTCCTCCGCTTATTGATATGCTTAAACTCAGCAGGTGGCCTAACCTGACCTGGGGTCGCTAAGCTGAGACGAGTAATCGCCTTTAGAGTTCCAGCAAACTTCTGATGCTTCATGCGAGCCGCGACAATCCACCGCACATAGAGTGCACGACTATGGTAATCCCCCGCTTGCCTCACAACATCGTGTCATGAACCTACATTTCAGCTGGCGGCACACCGATAAAAAAGGCACCACAGGCCAATCATCTGTTTGTACATTTGTGCTTTGCAGGTGCGTAGCTTAGCTAATTGCACGATGCTTAGTGCTAAGCATCACATGCGACAAAAAATGCCATGCAAAAAGAAATAAGAAAATTGCAAAGGCAAAAACATGCAAATCGGATAAATACCTGTGGTGAGTAAGTGATGCAGGCGCATCATAGGTTATTTAATTTCTTGGATGCAACACTTTTCTATTCACACACTCACTTAGTTATGGATATCTAGGACTGCTTTGATTGAGTTTGGAGATCATGCTGAGCATGATTTGAATGTATGAAAATAGAAATGCTCTTATTTTTGGAGTTCGGATTCCATGCTAGTCATGGTAGTATTTGGCAAGATATTGGAGTGTGTTTGCTGTAGGTACATGTTTGACATTGTTTTGATATGAATGATTTGAATGTATTGCAATGTTTGATGTGACTGTATCCATGCTTGCATTAAGTTATTTTTAATTTGATTATGCCTTTCATGTGAAATTGTATCATGAAAACATGCTTCAAATGAATTTATCGTGTTGATGAATGTGATTTCATCATTCTAAATATCCCTGTGATGAGTGTAAATATGATGTGATGGTTTTGCACATAAAAATATTAAGTTATCAATGTTTGCATCATAGTTCTTGTGATTGAATGACATTATATATATATATATATATATATATATATATATATATATATATATATATATATATATATATATATATATATATATATGATTGTGTGTGTTATATATATATAAAATCATTACACCCACCATCAATGCATGATAAATTAGATATTTTCTTAATCATAGCATTCTTATGATTCTCTTTTAACTGGTTAGGATAATATTTGTAACATCATAGGACAAAATGACTACAAACCATGAATGAATGTACCATAGGATAGTTGACAATGAGGTATCGCTTGAATATATGGATGATGTTGACAATTTTATTGAATTGCAATGACAAGTGTCAGTACAATGGATCTCACTGGTCGGATCAGGTACTCCTGCACGATGTGTAAGGACAATCGATTTGTAGAACCTTATGGTGTTAGACATCACCTATACAGGAAGAGTTTTGTGAGTGATTATCAGAATTAGATGCTTCATGGTAAAGAATTTTGGAACAATTTTGATGCACGAGTGGATATGGTGCACGATAATCCATATATGGATTTGATATGTGATGCCGCAGGACCAGAACTGAGTTCTTCTATGGGTCCTAATGATATACCAACTTGGGTAGAGGAAGAAGCAGCAAACAATGCAGCTAGTAGATTTTATGACTTAGAGATGCTGATGAGCCACTTTGAAATAGTTGCGAGAGTTACACTATCTTGTCTGCAGTTCTTCAACTACTGAATTTGAAATCCGAGTATAATTTGAGTTAATCATGTTTTGACTGTCTGTGCTCTATTGTGAAGAGTATGTTGCCCAAAGATGAGAAATTGCCACAAAATTTTTATAGTGTAAAGGTTATGGTCAACGCTCTAGGTATGAGGTATCAAAAGATAGATGCTTGTCTAAATCACTGCATGTTGTATTTCAAAGATAAAGAAAATAGTAGATCATGTCCGTCATGTAGGCATCCTCGGTTCAAGCCAAAGACAAGAGACAATGGTAGCACGATGTCAAAAGAAGTGTCATACAAGTTGCTCTGCTACTTTTCTCTCACCCCTAGATTGCAATGATTGTATATGTTTTCGAGGATAACTAAACACATGAGATGACATGCAAATAAAGTTCGACATGATGAAGACAAGATCACGCATCTTGTTGATGCGAAAGCTTGGAAGTACTTTGACAGTGCTCATAAGACCTTCACAATGGAAGTGAGAAATGTTAGGCTAGGTTTATGTACAAATGAAAATCCATTTCAGGGTAGATTAACTCCATACTCATGTTGGCCAGTATTTATCACCTCATACAACCATTCATATTAGCCTCGTAAGCTCAACAAGTTTACTATACTTTATATACGAATACAAGGAAGTCAGATAGAAATGAATGGTTGGCAGTTTACAAGGTGAAGTCTAAACTATACCCCGAGTATGATCAATTACAGGAAGACAAGATTGCTGAAGAGAGTGATTACTATCAATCAGATGATATGTATGACTTCTCTTATGGTCACAATGTCACACATGGTATGCATGTCATATCTTCATTGTCTGATGGCACACGTATGAAAGAATGTGATCCAAATGATATACCAAGTGGATGGGTGCCCAATGAAGAAGAAGACAAAGAGGACGAAGAGGAGGAGGAGGAGGAGGAGGAGGAGGAAGAAGAAGAATATGAAAGTCAAACAAGTGATGAGGAAGCATACTCGAGCTAGTGAAATACATTTTGTAATACATACCACATCACTTTCTCATATGCTCTTATGTTTGAATGTATTGCAATGTTTGATGTAAATGATTTGAATGTATTGCAATGTTTGATGTGATTGTATGCATGCTTGCATGGAGTTATTTGTGATTTGATTATGTATTTATGAAGATATAGAGTTGTGTAACTAATCCAAATAAAATTTTTATTTGTTAGAATATGGTTCGTGGAGGTCGCAATGGTTGAGAACCTAGTGGTAGCCAGTCTCAGCCTTCATCTTCACGGGCTGCTTCGATAGGTATATTATTTAACTAATTGTATATTTGATTAGTTTAAATGTGCATTATGTGAATTTCTAACTCATTTTTCTATAGATGATGTTTCGCCTACACATAACCCAACTATACCAGCTATTCATACATGTGACGAGACAACACATGATGCAGAGTCTTCTCAGTCTGACACACGATGACTCATTCAAATAGTGTATATCGATAATCGATCGTAAGTATTTCATTTTCACTTATCCAATACTTATCTTATAAATAGTGTATATCGATAGTTAATGTGTACCAATTCATGTATAGTGCGAGGTTCGAGCCAGAAAAAGTAATACGAAAAATTAGGCAGTCACTAGTTCAACATCTTTCAAGATCGGTTGCTTTATGGAAAAAGTACTCAAAGGAGGTGTTAGAAAGATTGTGGTCCTCATTCATGATATACAATCGTTTATAATAGCTAATGTGTTTCATATTTAATTTTTTGTTATAGTCATGTGTACTAACTTTTCAAAATTATTTGTAGGCTTCGAATCGCTTCGCGATTGCAAAGGAGGAGCAGAACGCGAGGCAGGTATGGCAGAAGGTGGCTGCCAGTCGATTTGCAGACATGCTGCACAATATGAAGACTGCAACAATAAAAGCATCTGGTGGGATAGATGATCCACTGCAGTGGAAAGACCATGACCCTCCTACTATCAGGTCAGATTATTGAGATGCAATGTGTGAAAAGTGGGCGAGCAATAAATTTCAAAACTCCTCAGCAAAGGATGCACAAAGCAGAGTGAAGATGCCCATTTACACATAGGTGGATTTAAGACTTTTGAGAGTCACCAGAAGAAAATGGTAACTCATCAATATATATTGTCAAATTTATAAGTATTGTTGCATACTTTTTAATTAATTTTTTTATCATTTAACCTCGTAGGAAGCAAAAAAAAAGCGGCATTATGCCTTACAAGGATGTGTTTGTTGAAACACATAAACGTAAGAGCACGAGCGAGTTCGTATCAGAGAAGGCGAGGGCGACAACGATATGTATTTATTGTATTAATAAATATTGTAATAGATAAGTTACCATGAATATTATAATTCTTAATTATTAATCCATACTGTAATTATTACTTTGTAGGAGTCATATGAGCAACATATGGTAGAACGATATGACGATGACTCTACTCAACATCTGCCTTTTGATCCTGCAGCATGAAAGACTGCAACCGGTGAACCAAAAAAAGGTCGTGTATTCAGGTTTGAGAGTAATATAAATACCACACCAATCGTTGCCTCCTCTAGCCAAGGCTCTCAGAGTTCTCCCGCCAGCATCAACTCTCAACGTCCGATTGACCCTACTAATTCTTGGAATGGTATCCGCCAGCTTGTTAAGGACACAGTGCATGACTATTTACATGAAACAATTTTCGACGTTGTCCGTAATGAGTTGTGTAGCTTTTTTTGAGACAGAAGAACTTTGTCTGCATGTGCCTGTCAGGTATGAAAGTTTCATGTCATTTGTTTCATGTCGTTAGATTTTAAGCTAATATATGCATGATTTCATCATATATGAGCATGATTTCATCACTATGAAAGTGTTTTGACTGCCTTATAGCACATATATGCATGATTGAATCACTATGAAAGTTTTTTGACAATCTTAGAACACATATTAGCATGATTTCATCATAATGAAAGTTTTTTGACTGCCTTAGAACACATATATGCATGCTTGAATCACTATGAAAGTTTTTTGACAACCTTAGAACACATATATGCATGATTGAATCACTATGAGAGTTTTTTGACAACATTAGAATACATATAAGCATGATTTCATCACTATGAAAGTTTTTTGACTGCCTTATAACACATATATGCATGATTGAATCACTATGAAAGTTTTTTGACAACCTTAGAACACATATTAGCATGATTTCATCATTATGAAAGTTTTTTAACTTCCTTAGAACACATATATGCATGCTTGAATCACTATGAAAGTTTTTTGACAACCTTAGAACACATATATGCATGATTGAATCACTATGAGAGTTTTTTGACAACATTAAAACACATATAAGCATGATTCCATTACTATGAAAGTTTTTTGACTACCTTATAACACATATATGCATGATTGAATCACAATGAAAGTTTTTTGACAACCTTAGAACACATATTAGCATGATTTCATCATTATGAAAGTTTTTTTGAGGCCTTAGAACACATATATGCATGCTTAAATCACTATAAAAGTTTTTTGACAAACTTAGAACACATATATGTATGATTGAATCACTATGCGAGTTTTTTGACAACATTAGAACACATATAAGCATGATTTCATCACTATGAAAGTTTTTCGACTGCCTTATAACACGTATATGCATGCTTAAATCACTATAAATTTTTTTTGACAACCTTAGAACACATATATGCATGATTGAATCACTATGAGAGTTTTTTGACAACATTAGAACACATATAAGCATGATTTCATCACTATGAAAGTTTTTTGACTGCCTTATAACATATATATGCATAATTGAATCACTATGAAAGTTTTTTGACAATATTAGAATACATATAAGCAGGATTTCATCACTATGAAAGTTTTTTGACAACCTTAGAACACATATATGCATGCTTGAATCACTATGAAAGTTTTTTGACAACCTTAGAACACATATATGCTTGATTAAAGCACTATGAAAGTTTTTTAACAACATTAAAACACATATAAGCATAATTTCATCACTATGAAAGTTTTTGACTACCTTATAATACATAAATGCATGATTGAATCACTATGAACGTTTTTTTACAACATTAGAACACATATAAGCATGATTCCATCACTACGGAAGTTTTTTGACTGCCTTATAATACATATATGCATGATTGAATCACTATGAAAGTTTTTTGACAACCTTAGAACACATATATAAGAATGATTTCATCACTATGAAAGTTTTTTGACAACCTTAGAACACATATATAAGCATGATTTCATCACTATGAAATTGTTTGACTGCCTTATAACACATATATGCATTATTGAATCACTATGAAAGTTTTTTGTCAACCTTAGAACACATATCTGCATGATTGAATCACTATGAATTTTTTTGATTGCCTTATAACACATATATGCATGATTGTGATACATAACACATTTATTTGACAGTCTTATAACACATATATGCATGCTTGAATCACTATGATATTTTTTTGACAACCTGAGAACACATATCTGCATGATTGAATCACTATAATTTTTTTTTGTCAGCCTTAGAATACATATCTGAATTCAGTTAATGTCCTTCACTTTATTGCTAGCTAGTCTATGTGTAATTCATTCATGTTACTTTAATTGCCTTAGATTAGGTGCATTGCATATAATTTATTTCATTATATTTTGTTTTTCAATACTAACCTTTCGGTTCTCTTGTAGGATGCTGGAGATAATCAACGTAGAGGAGCTGATGGAGGCATGAATGAAGGGGAAGATCGAGACAATGAAGAGGATGATGCTCCGAATCTTGGCGATGATTAGATTCACGTGTTGCATTTGTTGCACCTTCTTATTGTTTCAAAAGAAACTCTTTGTATATGTTCACTTGTAAATAATTAAAACTTGACGAGGATTATAGTGGATCGATAAATTTTTTCACCTTGTATCTTGTGTTAAATTTGTTTCAGCTGCTTTGCATTTGTATTTTGTATGTATACTCTGGTTTTTATACACAGGATATATAAATTGTATAACGAGAAATTTTTTCTCAATATTTATATTTCAAACATTTTTTTTAAAATTTTTGTGACAGTTTAGCGATGGATAATATCCGTCGCTAATTAGTATCAACCTCTAATTTAGCGACAGATTAGGGACGGATATTTATCCATCGCAAAACTGAATCGGTCGATGTTTTGTGACAGATCATAATTCATTGCAAATTCATCGCTACAATAGCGACAGATGTATATCTGTCGCAAAATCAAATCTCTGCGGATTAGCGACGGCCTCGCGATGGATCATGGCATTCGCTAATCTGTCGCAAATTAGCAACGGAAGTAGGGACACATATATTTCATCGCTAATTAGCAACTAGAAAATTGTGATGAAAGTTATCCGTCGCTTGTCCATCGCAAAACTGTTCAGCGACGAATTTGCGACAGATTAGCGATGGATTACGACCATCACTATTCCACATATTTCTTGTAGTGCAAAGACACCCTAAGTATTTTGTTTTTATCCTCAATTGCTTCCTTCAATTTTGAACCTTCATTAAGTTCAAGCAATCTTTTCATAGGCAAATTTTTTTTTGAAGTCACGCTGACCCCTACCAGTTATACAACTATGCCATTGGGTTTTGAACTAGCAACGTCCCAACACAAGGTGACGTGCACTAGCTGCTCCTAGCAGACAAGCAGTGCCCCTTTGGTATTTTCATGCATTTACCTCCAATTAGTTTGGAAGATCAAATTGATTATAGAAACATAAATTTAAAAAGAACAATAATATAACCTATGCATGTGAATTGACTGACGTTGAAACAACAACAATTAATTACTAATAAAACAAGCTAGTATTTTATCTTTGTTACATTTTCTTAATAATGAAAAATAATTTGAAAGAGCAAGCTCGATCTCTAGAACTATTGGCACTTAAAAAAATAGAAGCGATTATTTCTTTTTCTAATTCTAGAGAATAAATATTGTCATGTGATCAAGTGGCAATTTACTGGGGGCAAATGGTAAGCCCATGAAGTTTTTTGCTGCCAGGACAAGGGCGATATGACAGGCAAAAACAGCACGGCTAGGTCTATAATCCTCCATGTAAATATCAAAAAATATATAGTCATCTCATGAATGTACACACACGTAAGAGATGAGTTAAATGTTGCGAACGCGGGTGCACACAAAAGAAATCAATGGGTCTATGAAAATTGGTGAGTCCTGATCGGTGCAATATAATTGCACAAAAAATTGTGAATTAAGCACCCCCATCACCCTCCATCAGGTCTTCGGCCCCACACCTGACAAGCCCTGTCCCCAAGTTGGAGGCTGATCAGAATGCACAAATATTTGTGCAATCATATTGTGTGTGTGTGTTATCTTCGTTTGTACATACAATCCAGTTGAAAGCACTTTTTTTTTTTTAACATTTTTGCAATTGTTTGGTGAATCTAACCTTATATATGCTATCTGCACAATTTGTTTAATAGAAACTAAGTTTTAAATCATATATATTCAACATGTAAGCAAGTATTCTAAGAGCTTCAAAAATCAATGGCCCACAATGTGTCGAATATTTAAGAAAAAAAAACATATTTTAACATAAAAACTATATGATCTAAGGTGTTTTTGTTAGCAAATAAAAATAAGGACTGTTTCGTTTTTTGCATTTTAACAATAAAAATAAGGACCGGTTTAGATAGTAACTAAACGTATAGATTACATCAATAGGGACAAACTTGTAAATAAAAAAATAATAAATTTACAAATACAGTCTAACTTTTGACCTAATTACAAATACGGGCCTAAGTTTTCAGATTTTTACAAATGGGTCAGCTGGGTCAGAAAAATAATGATCAAAACAACCGCCTAAGTTAATAAGGAAACAGAGAAATGATCGGTAATTAGTTTAGGCAGGCGGGTATTTGGGAGTTACTTTGCTAACATGAGTGTCAATTTGTAAAATCTGAAAAGTTAGGTGGGTATATATTTGTAATTAGGTCAAAAACTTAGGTGAGTATTTGTAAATTTTTATAAAAACTTAAAAAAGAAAATTTAAAGTTTTTTTTACTAAGGAATTTGGAATCCAAGAGCTTAGCAAACATTATTCAATATAGGAATCATATGTCTTGCGTCTATGCCTCTGCCAATACATACATATTGTTTGAACCACCCTAAGGCTCCGTTTGGGAGCCTGGAATTGAAGATATCCAACACCCGCTATTTGGTATTTGTCAATTGCGGTTTTCCCAACACCTTCTATTATTCGTGAACAGTATTGTTCCAAAAAAAAAAACTACGTCTGTAATGGAGTTTTTTTTTGAAAGTTGGGTTAGGCAGACCCCTACCAGTTATAATACCATTGGGATTTGAACTTGCAACATCCCGACACAAGGTAACGTGAACTAGTTGCTCCTACCAGACAAGCGGAGCCCATGTTGGTATATGGGGAATGGAGTTGGCAACACCAACACCAACACCACAATCAGACGATGTTTTTGGTAGCTCTAGTCTATGTTCATTACCACATTTTGGCAACACCATATTTGGGCAACAATCATATTATGATAAAACATGAAAATAGTGTTTCTATCCAAAGGCAAGGCTCCCAAACAGAGCCTTGATGTAGGGTTTTAGAAACTCAATTCAATTTCACCCGCAGGCATGCTAAACAAGAAATATGGCTCCTGTTTAAAGGGAGATAGTCCTGGTTCCATGACATTACTGGTAGGTGTGTCAATGGGCCCGGTTTGACCCAGATCCAACCTGTACCAAACCCTATAGGGTCAGGATTTGGTGATAAATAATAAGGTTCAATTAGAATCTGGGTTGGATCCGGAGCGTCTGATTAATATATGGAGCTGGGTATGGTTTGTGAAATTTTATATCATATTCGAGCCCGACCTGAGT
Source organism: Nuphar pumila (assembly GCF_984573655.1). Classification (NCBI taxonomy): domain Eukaryota; kingdom Viridiplantae; phylum Streptophyta; class Magnoliopsida; order Nymphaeales; family Nymphaeaceae; genus Nuphar; species Nuphar pumila. The sequence continues at coordinate 119,496,022 of NC_143255.1, forward strand.
TCCGGCTAAGATTCGTAATTTTTCAATGTAAAAAAGACAAAAATTTATTTTACTGGGATGGTCCGGGTCTGGTTCATATAATCTTTGTAGGATTCGGGTATGGTTTCACTTATGGTGGACTTGATTAGATCTGAGTCCGGATCTGGTACCATAATCTCAAATCAGATCTGGGTCTGGTTCCACTTGAGTCTGAACCAAACCCAACCCGTTGATATCCTTAATCACTTGGTATGGTCCGGGTCTGGTTCATATAATCCTTATATGATTCGGGTATGGTTTCTCTTATGGTGGACCTGATTAGACCCGATTCCAGACCTGGTACCATAATCTCAAATTAATCAGATCTGAGTCTGGTTCCACATGATTCTGAGCCAAACTTGACCCGATGACACCCTTAATTACTGGGTATGGTCCGGGTCTGGTTCATGTAATCTTTATAGGTTTTGGGTATGGTTTCTCTTATGGTGAACTTGATTAGACCTGAATCTGGATCCGGTACCATAATCTCAAATCAGATCTGGGTTTGGTTCCACCTAAGTCTGAACCCCACCCAACCCGTTGACACCATTAATTACTTGGTATGGTCTGGGTCTGGTTCATATAATCCTTATGTGCTTCAGGTACGGTTTCTCTTATGGTGGACCTGATTAGACCAGAGTCCAAACCTGATATCATAATCTCAAATCAGATCTGGGTCTGGTTCCACCTGATTCTGAACCAAACTTGACCTGTTGACACCCTTAATTACTGGGTCTGGTAGGTCCGGTTCATATAATCCTTATATGATTATCTAAAATGAAGAACATTTCCCACCAAAGGATCAGTCCAATAATACCGCTCACTGTTAAATAGTGAAATACTTCTTCGTGAATCTCTTAAACATCATAACCACGAATAGGAATGAAGCGGCAATAGCTCCTATATGAACTGCTGGGGTTGGGCAGATAGTGGTGACCTGAGTCCATACCCGAATCAGATCTGGGTCTGGTTCCACATGATTCCGAACTTATAAACTTGACCCGTTGACACCCTTAATTACTGGCTATGTTCTGGGTCTGGTTCATATAATCCTTCTAGAATTTGGGTATGGTTTCTCTTATGGTGGACCTGATTAGACCCAAGTCCGGACCCTGTACCATAATCTCAAATCAGATCTGGGTGTGGTTCCACCTGATTCCGAACCAAACTTGACACGTTGACACCCTTAATTACTGGCTATGTTCTGGGTCTGGTTCATATAATCCTTCTAGAATTTGGGTATGGTTTCTCTTATGGTGGACCTGATTAGACCCAAGTCCGGACCCTGTACCATAATCTCAAATCAGATCTGGGTGTGGTTCCACCTGATTCCGAACCAAACTTGACACGTTGACACCCTTAATTACTGGGTATGTTCTGGGTCTGGTTCATATAATCCTTATATGATTTGGGTGTGACTTATCTTATGGTGGACCTGATTAGACCCAAGTCCGTACCCAGTACCACAATCTCAAATCAGATCTGGGTCTGGTTCCACCTGAGTCCGAACCAAACCCAACCCAACCCGTTGACACCCTTAATTACCGGAGATGACGTCAACTTCGGTGCATATTCAGCGGAGAATATGAATGCTTAAAAGACTAAAACACAAACATTTTTCTTTTCTTGAAAGGCAAGCTGGGGTTAGGCAGACCCCTACCAGATATAACTTAAGCCTTATGTGACAGAGGGAATCGAACCAGGGCCTTCAGCTTGGCACAGGACCCCGCTTACCACATGGGATACCACCTCGGTGCCGACTAAAAAGCAAACTTGCCCAAGCCATTGGATACTCAAATTGGTTCGAGTCACTCCTCTCAAGGCTCACTATCCACACTTTCTAGTTTTATGTCAATTTTCATTTAGCTTAGGCAGTTGGACAATAAAATCTACATTAAGCATAAGGCTGTAAAATGAGATCTGCTTGATGTGGTTGGCCCAAGATCCACACATTGGGCATATTCTCCATATCAGGAAATATGGGTTGCAGATCCGAATAGTGGTCCAACACATTATAGTTATTCCTAAATCAAAAGGGAAAAGGAAAAGCTATGCAAAAGGATGACGATCATGATGGCACCACATGTGGGGATGCCCTGCTCCTTTTGATATTGCACATTCATGGTTGTTCAATATGTTGCTAATTAAAAGCAATGGTTAAAAGTAAAAAAAAAAAAAGATTGCATGATTGTCCTGATGTAAAACAATCACAAATAGCGGCCATTTTTTTTATTTATTTTTTTGTAATTTCGTCACAAAATTTTGAAATCTTAAAAAACAATATTTTGAAATATCTTTATCATGTTATTAATACAATACTCATATTAAATATTTTTTTTATATTTTTTGTGTTTTGATATTTTTATATACTTTGTTATAGGAAAACTAGAACATGTAAACTCATCAAATATGTTCACCAATAGGAACCGTTCCATCTCCAAATTGACATTTCCTATGCAGTTTTCTCTTTTTTCTTTTACCTCCCACCAGTGACCTCCCTTCTTTCTCTTTTTTCTACCACTGACCTTCCTGTTGCCATCCCTTCTCTCTCATCAAAGGACCACCATGGTTGTAACGGTCCGACAGATTTCAACAAAAAAATACTAAAAAATTATATTATTTTTTATTTTTAAAAATTTATAAAATATTAATTTTTTTTCTAAAATATAAAAATGCAACTGTCTCATCAACAAACTCATTTCAATTGTACCAAATACTAAACAACCCGCTTGAGTGCAAGCGCGAGCGTGTTTTAGCCTTATATTATCAGATCCAGTAAGAAACCACCGTCAACGAATCTTATTGAACTATTACATAAAAGAAATTATTAAACAAAGTCTTTCATCATTGGCATTGCCTTAACTGAATTAAACTCTAAAGAGTTAGTCTGCGCATGCACCGGTGTGCATATGCTACTGAAAACTAAAACAATCTAGACATGCATTCTTCATGTACGTAAAAAGCATCGTCTACGTAAATCTTACCGGTGAAACAATAGATCTTTATGGTAGAACAAGAGAATCGAGAAATCCGACTTCTATTCTACCACCACTAACGAGGTAAGTGAAGATTTAATGGCTACATAAGACTTCTCCAAACCTCTTAGACATTTTTTGGAGGAGAGAAAAAATAAAACCAAGAAGAAAAAGAAAAGTAGAGAAAGAAGAAGAGAGAGAGAAAAGATTTTTTTTTTTTAAAAGATGTGAGGGGGTATTTATATCCCCTTCCTAACCCTAGGCTGATTTAATCTAGACCCTCTCTCTCCAAAATCTTGTGGAGGTGGAGAGAAGTTCATACTACAGAAAATCTTAACTTCTAGACTCCTAATTCTTTAACTATTTTGATTTTTTTATTTTATTTTAGTGAGATAATTAAGTTTAACTTTTCAACAACTAATTCCATCCTATACAACTCGTGTGGACTCTTCTAGAGATGTGGGACACCCCCTTTATTTATTGCTTTAAAAATATTTAATTTAAAAGTCTTAATTGTTCTCTTTTTATTTTGTTTAATTAATTTTTTTATGAATTTAAAACTAGAGGATAATTTAATTCATATGAACTATTGGATCCAAATGGGGGTCCACATTGGACGTCCTCTATGAGAGTCCAAAACATATCCATTGGATCCAAATAACATTTTAAATTGGATCCAAACTGAACTATATCCCACATTCAACTTGGATCCAAATGACAATTTTGGATCTAGAGTCAAAGTTAAAGGTCCAAACCACACCAAACTCATAAAGGATTCATAATTTATTTTTTTCGATTATTCTTGAAACATCATTTATAGCTTAAGACAAAGATTCATAATTAATCAAAATCAAGAAAATCAAGAAAATAAAAAAAAACAAGAAACTCAAGGAAATCAAGAATATCATGAATTCAAGAATTTCAAGAAGATCAAGAAAATAAAAAAAATATTGTTATAGTTATAATCATGTCATTACTCTATCATATATTCATTTTAATCATCAAGAAAATCTCAGGTTTTACAACGGTAGGGCGACGAGGTGGGCTTCCGCCGTCCTTGGATGGAGAGAGAGTAATGTGCAGAGAGGGAGAGGGTTAAGTGCAGAAAGGCTGTCCGATGGTGGGGAGGCCATATGGTGGCAGGGAGGCCATGTTTGGAGGTGAAGGGACAGCAAGGAGGCCGTCTGACGGTGAACGTTGGCGAGGAGGTGGAGGAAGAGGTGGCCGGGAGGTAGTGGGAGGGGAAAGGGGAAAGAGAAAAAAAGAAAGAAAGAGAAACCTTGTTGGTACTCATGAGTTTACTTATTTGATGGGTTTACATGTTCTAGTTTCTCCTTTGTTATATATTCTTAAGATTTAAATATACCAACAAATTTTCAAGATGTTTTTTAAGAATCTAAAATAAAATCTTTAATTTATTATGATATTTTCCTTTATAAGGAAAATCCTGATAACAAAATTTGTCCTTAGAATCTCTTTTGTTTTTTTGTTAATTCCCTACATACTTACCAACTCTGGAGACTAGATAGTAGTTGTCAGAAATGGGTACGGGTACAAGGTACTGGCATGGGTACGTGTGTGCTTAACAAGTTTTGGGTAAATTTTTATTTAAAATATATATTGATACCATTCAAAAACATGTTGTAATGAACATTAATATAATTTCTAAATGATTTGGTACAGGTTTATGAAAAGTTGATATGAAGTATATACTTTTTTAAATGTACTTACAAATTAATATAATTAAACATGATATACAAATCAATCATTATTGTGTAGTATTTTTTTTATAACTTATAATATTAGAAAATATTAATAAAAACAGTATTTTTATAAAATAAAATTATTGTTTTTACGCAAAAATGCTAATAAAAATTAACTTGATACTCAATTATAATATAATAGAAACATGTTTCTATACAAGTTGGTATATGTTTCTAGAGTAATTAGTAGGTGTTTCTTGAACATTTTGATACTTCATTTTATAGTTTTGGAGATGAGTTTCGTATTAGAATCTAGTGCTGATATGCCTGATAAGCGATACATTAGGATCATAGGGTGTATTGAGTACCAATGCAACTATGGTAAAAGCTACATCCTTGACAGTGCTTGAGAGGGCAGTCTACCTATCTGCACTAAGTGGGGGCATACTTCAAACAGTCGGACAAGATTTGACCTAGAAAAAGTTCGAGTTAATAGGCTTTAACACTTGGTTGGACGAGATCAGAGTATCAACTGGTAGACTTTGACTATGATTCAGACCACAATGTAGCAGTAGGTGAGCTTATTCTGTTGCCTGGTGATCAGTTTTAGCAATTGCCACTCTCCGCTGTGTACTTTATTTTTATATGTATATATTTCTCCATAATTTTAAGTTACTCAATTTTCTAATATTTTTTTGAATAGGAAGTTATTTTTTAATATTTTGCTGATAAAAATCTGAGAAAAACAAGAAATTTTAAATAAAATTTAGCTTTGTTATTTTAACCATATTAAATTTTTGTGAGTTGTGACTATAGCTATGAGCCTTTTTAGACAAAGAAAGCTGTGGTTAGGCAGAACCCTACTGTCATACCATTTGGGGTTGGAACTTGCAATGTCCCAACACAAGGTGACGTATACTAACTGCTCCTGCCAGACAAGCCCGTTGGTACTAGGGATATGAGCTTCATCAGCCATTAAAGTGACCATCAAACAGGGAATAGAAAGGATCAGATCCAAGGATCTTAGATGGAAAAGTGGCCAAGGTTCCTTGAATGCCGTTCATCTTGGATATGGATATGGACAACGATCCATATCTAAGAACCTGCGGAACACTTCAACCTTTAAACAGATTACATCCGTCCATTTTGCTACCATAGATGGCGTCGGAGTGCAGCTCATCTAGATTGGGACTTTACAGAGTTTTTTTTTTTTCCATAAAAACGAAGGAGGATGTATAGATTATGTATTTTTATACAGTGAGGGGATTGCAATAGTTACAGAATGGATTGCCTCAATATATAAGAATCTGCTGTGGGGGCAAGACATCTTCTGGTTACTCTATCCTCAAATCTGACCCATCAAACAAGGTCAAGCTTTAGAGGCAAACCACTTTCAAATTCCACGTAAGGATATGCAATTGGGTAGTCGCTCTTGTTAGTTCTCCACCTGCCACAATCATCACAAACACAGACTTTACACACAAGTTCTCTCTCTCTCTCTCTCTCTATATATATATATATATATATATATAGAGAGAGAGAGAGAGAGAGAGAGAGAGATAGAGAGAGAGAGAGAGAGAGAGAGAGAGAGATAGAGAATATGAGAACTAAAAATATGAGCATTTTCAACACTTTTTTTTCAACTCCAAATGTGGATGTGCTTGGCATGGTAAATTTGCTAGGAATCAACTATTGGATCGTGTATTTTTCTATGAAAAAATGTAAATTTTGAATGCTTGAATATTTATAAAGATTATGAGCCTTTGATTTTAAAGCCTTAAAAAAATCTCTTTTATGCATCAAAATTGGATGATTCAAGAGAGGGTTCTTATAAAACTAAGCATATAGGTCACACCAGTATGATTAGATTCAAGAGAAAAGAACAAAAAATTCATGAAAATCATGCTTCATACATTAGTTCTCATATATATATATATAATGTTTGCTACCTTGTGGGCAGAGAACCCGGAACCTCCAGGGGAAAAAATATAATATTTTTATTTTTTCAGCTTTTTTCACATCTGACCCTCGGATGTGATCTACATATTAAGTTTATTAGTACAAACTAACCTTTGGAGTATGTTTTTTTTGACGCATATGCCATATTTTATGAGGGTTGGAAAATCAATGGTCAAAATACTAAATTTTTAAATATAAAAAAAATATATTTTTACATTGAAAAACTATGATCCAAGGTTGATACATAATATTCTGCTGAACGCATCCATGTGCTCAAATTTGGTTAAAACAGCACCTCCCTATGAGTTAGGACCATGGGGTTCCTTGCACACGAGAAACCAACCCTTAAATAATGTTTTTCAGAAATGTATGTTGATTTTGTTTTTTATTTTATAAATCGAAGGAACTACCCCTGCAATATTTTCTTCGGGCAATGACAGATGATCCTCAATTTTATTGAAAATATCATTACTAACTGAAAGCTAGAAAATATAACAAACATAGCCAATTTATTGTTTACTTGATGCTTTTTGCCCTCTTGCAGTCTGAAAATTCAAGCATAGACACCTGATTTTTTTAGGCAACAACTTACATGGCATCTGATTTTTTCATGCATAGACAAATGGTTTGATCAAGGTGTTTACTTTTTTAGGCATCAAAAAGATAAAACCATCAAGAAATAAATAAGTGTTAATTAGCGTTTGACATATTTTGAGTAGTGAATTGACCATGTTTAACATATTTCTCTAAACTCTACCGCAATGTTGTGAGTATCGGTATTGGCCCTGAATCGTTGGACCACCGATTCAGCTGTATTAGCCAATACCAATGCGCTAAGTGAATAATTTTGTATCTGCCAAACAATAATAAAAATATATTATATGTCAATCATAACGTGACACGTGTTAAAACCATTAAATAATATTAAAATAAAAATTTAACTTTTAGTGTTTTTTTTGCATCTATTTTAAAAATAGCTGATTCAGGGTGAATCATATCGATTTTCTGTGGATACGATGAGTATTGCTCTACCGAAACAAGGCATGGTGCCAACACACCGATACCGATAGTATTGCTCTACCGAAACAAGGCATGGTGCCAAAAGTGAAGCCATTTATGTCATTGTCAGTATTTTTTTTATAAGTTCTTGTTGTAGCCACTTGAATATATATATATATATATATATATATATATATATATATATATATATATATATATAGAGAGAGAGAGAGAGAGAGAGAGAGAGTAATGGGTCCCTGCCAAATGAAATATGTTAAGTGAAACATACTAAATGAGTTTTTCAGGGTTTTTTAGTTTTGCTTTTTAAATTCTGAGATGTGATCTATGTACTTGATTTTATAAGGACCAGCTCTTGAAGTATTCGATTCAGACACATGGGCTAGTTTTTATAATGTTAAAAAAATCAACTGTCCAAAATCTTTGTAAATTTTTGAGGCACCAAATATCATTTTTTCATCGAAAACACATGAATCAGGTGTGGATTCCCCATAAATCGACCATGCTCAACACATTTATGGGGTCAAAATGATGAAAAAACACCAGAAGAGTAGAAAAATCCATTTAACATATTCCATTTAGCACGGACTCTCATATATATATATATATATATATATATATATATATATATATATATATATATATATATATATATATAGAGAGAGAGAGAGAGAGAGAGAGAGAGAGAGAGATGTATGTATGGGCGAGGAAATTTTACCTGAACCTAAGTACAAAATGATGAAGGAAAAAAGCAGTTTCTACTCTAGCTAGTTCTGCCCCTGGACATAGCCTTAACCCTCCACCAAAAGGAGCGAATTTCTTACTTGCTGCATGACCCTGCACCAGGTTATGACGTCGATCAAGATCTCTGATCACAACATACTATGAGCATAATAATTTTGTGCATATGATAAGCATAAGACACATCTTATCTCATGGAATAGGATAAAATCATACAAAAACACAAAAATATTCTTCATATTTTTGAATTGGGAAGGGGAGATCATTTTCACATGGGGATAATCAGGTGCAGCCACATTGCACAAAGAATACGACGCCGTGGGCCTCACAGACATGAGGCCAGGTAAGGTGATATGCCAAAGCACAAATGTTTTTATGTTTTGAAATCGCCACCATCCATTTTCTCTCATCACCATCAATATTTATTGTGCAAAATATTGGGCCCACCAAAAGGCTGATGTCACAAAGAAATGCAGTGACGAAGGCTATCACCTCATTCGACCTCTACAACTATTTACAGGTTTTGCATGTGGTGTGGGGCTCTATAACAAATATCACGAGATTTATAAAAATCTTGAGATAATATCACGAGAAATTGCCTGAAAGTTTAAAACTGCAATTTCTCGTGAGATTTTCAAACAGTGACATATATCATGATATTTACGGTTTAGCATATATTTATTGCGAGTTTTTTTATTTTTAAATGTATTTTATTTATATTTTCTTATAAAAATTATTATTTTTCTATTTTTTAATTTATTTTTTATTGCCTAGATTTTGCCAAAAAAATGCAAGATTTATGAAAAATTTCAAAATCTCTCAAGTTTTTGACTCCCCGAGATTTTACTGTTTTAAACTTTTGTCACTATGGTGTAGGGTCCAACAACACGTATTGTGGAATGCGGCCGGCGTCACCTTTTTTTTTTATTATTTTAAATTTGCAGTACACCTTCAGTGTGCTGCTGCATCTTATTACCTTCTATCATTGCTCGGGCTATCCCATTGCAGCAGCACACTAAAAAGTATGCAAATCACATTGCACCTGATCCTCCCACCTCAACGTGGTCTTAGCACCTGATCCTCCCTCCTCATGCATGGAAGCAATAAAAATAAGTATAAATTCGTCTTTGCATATAGTTTGTACTAAGTCATTTTCGCAATAAAAATAAGTATAAATTAGAAGATCTAGCCGTGTGTGTGTGTGTGTGTACATATGCATGCATGGATCAGCTCAAAGTAGTAAAAGTACCTCCCATCTCCATGGATAAAATTCATGTGGGTTCTCATGGAGGGATGAGTCTAGGTGTACAGCACTGAAGACGGGGAGGACCTTCCACCCAGATGGAATCAAGTGCTCTGCAGAAAGGGAAAGAGATGAGAGGAATAGGGAATTTAATGCATGTTGACAAAGCATGGCTCCCAGTTGATGAAAGTGGAGAAATACCTTTGAATATGACATCTTTTAGAGCCTTCCGATGGACAAACTTCACTATGTTCCCACATCTTAAGCATTCATTGATTACCTGCATAGTTAGACAATTTTAAACAATTTAATTATCCCTTATATATATATAGGACATATATAAAAAAACCATAGTTGCAGGTGTTTTTTTGCTCGATCAGAACCAAGAAATTTAATAAAAATTATCCATTTATGGTCATTGTTTTTGGGTGTAAGCATCTGCACCCTAGCTAAGTGTGTATACATACATGGGGGTAACATCTGATAATGGCTACGTACACCAACGAGGGGGCTCTGCTTGTCTGGTAGGAGAAGCTAGTGCACGTCACCTTGTGTTGGGATGTTAGGTTCAAAACCCAACGGTATAGTTGCGCATAACTGGTAGGGGTCTGCCTAACCCTAACCCCAGCTTGCCTTGCAAAAAAAAAAAAAACATCTGATAATGGCGACATGATGAACAAATGCCTCTTTCTTTTCATTTTTTTTTTGTTTTTTCATAAAACTAACCTTACAGATGTGATTTACATAGATTTCTTACTGAGAATTGGCTTTTAGATTGTCTGATCATGACATGTAGGTATAGGTTTCTATAAGGATTCAAAAATCAACGGCCTACAATATGTGATAGTTTTTTTAGTCAAAAATCATGTTTTTTTCATAGAAAAAAACATGATTCAAAAGCTGGATCCCACTATTTAGAAACACGATGAATCCATCCATGAGGTTGGATTGAAACAAAACGAGATCCAGAGGCATTTGGACGAAATGACACCATTACCAAATGATATATATATATATATATATATATATATATATATATATATATATATATATATATATATATATATATATATATATATATATATAATGCACTGTGACAAAGCAAAAGTACAAGCAAAAAGATGGCTAAGCATTATTCTTTTACATTTTGGGTGAATTCCATCTGCTTGTAGTCCTCCCAATTGAGGTGCTCCCCTTCTTGCTTTTTGCTTCTTATTGCATGATGCTCTGCCTGTGGGAGCATAAAAGAAGTTCCATCTGCTTAAAAGTTTTTCTCATGGAATTTAAATTGGTTAGGTGGGGTTGCTTAATTAATTACCTTGAGCTGCTCAAGAGCAGATGGTGAGTACCCAAGAAAGTAAACAGCCATGGCCATCAACAAGGAGGTTGTTTCATACCCTCCAAGCAACAGATCAAGGATAAGACTAACCCTCTCTTCATCAGAAAGATTGCTGTTTGACAAAAGTATGTCTAGAAAATCTCCTTTGTCATGCTTGAGCCCTTTCCTTCTTTCTCCTACTATTGTTTTCACTGTACAATAAATTCTTGCTCTAGCCTATATACAAGGAGAATAATGAAAAGATGGATCACCATAATGAAAGTTGGCAACTTGTTCCTAGGAAAAGTAAGAGAGAAGCATTATTAAAACTTTCTTTTCTTCAGTCTGTTTGTTACTATTTAGCAGAAATTCTATCTTTGGGTTCCCAGTTTTATATGCGAGGGCAATAAAGGAAAGGTTTACCAAAAGCCAGCTCATTTGTCTGTTATTTACCAAAAGCACACAAAAGTTTTCTTTTTGTTCAACTGCCTACTATTTCTAAATCCATTTCAAATACCTGGGCCAGAGGTATAAAATGACAATTTTTAATTATTTTTAACCAAACAACTCATTTTATGTCCTCATAATCTTTTTTTTTGTTAAGAAAATAAAAAATAAGGGTATTTTGGTTGCTTTGTTTGACAAAAGTCAATTGAGTGACAAGGTATGTTACAAATGTAAGGGTATGGCTCCGTGTGGTTGGTAGGAGATGTCAATGGTCTCCTTGAGGTGGGACGTTGCAGGTTCAAACCCCAGTGGTACATTGAATATTAACTGATGGTGGTCTACCTAACCGTAGCACGCCTTTAAAAAAAAACAAAAGTAAGGGTATGGCTTCAACTACTCAAGTTAGTTTTTTTTTTTGAAACTTAAGCCACAAGCAATTATAATTTTTTATTTTTAATCAATAAAAAACTATTTTTTGATATATATATATATATATAATATTTTTATTAAAATAATATTAGCACATATTATAAAATTATAAAAATAATGTCCATACGTGCCAAAGTCGTGTCAGCATGTTCGATTAATGTCATTGTCAACCATGACTTGCACCCTAAATAACGGGCGTCTATGCGACATAAAATTTAAGGGTCAAGCCTGTTCTTGAAATATAAATTATAAAAGCATGCAGCTAAATGTAATAACTTAAACCTGGGAAGCTAGCTGTTAAGTTAGGTGGTTGTGTTGTAAATTACTACAAAGCAGAAGAAAAACAGGAGAAAGGAAAACAGCAACTCTTTGCTGTACCTTAACAGCTTTAGCATAGGGTGTTCCTGGAATGTAGAGAGGGAAAGACACCAATCCTCTCATGAATGTGAGGAAATCTTCCAAGATCATTGCAGTCTGTGGCTCATCTGGTTTCAAACTAATAATTTGCTTCACTATAACATTGAACGTAAACTGAATGACATATAACAAACCACATCAGAAATTTTTTAGCAGCAGAACAGCCAGAAAATTAAGCAAAAATTAAGATACAAACACAGCAAGGAAAAGAGGCATTGATCAGGAACCTCATACCTTTCTGGCCTCATCACAGAAAACAATCTCCTCTTTTGTCTTCCATGTTTCCATAAGAGCAGTGGCATGCTCTTCAATGTAATACAAACAATCCAGCTTTGATTTGGAAGTGTTAACTAAATTGAGAGCCAAGCTTCTCAATCTCTTGTGTGTGTCCCCAACAACAACAAGCATGGAAAATTTCCCAAGGATACCATGAATGGGCTTTGGATAGCTGCACTCAAACAGCTTCTCCTCGTTTTGCAGTATGAAGGAATTGAGCTCCTGGTCACAGGAAACTATGGTAGGAGAACCAAACAGATGGGACTTGAAGATTTTCCCATACCTGTCAATCAAAACCAAAAAAGATGGAAAAAATGATTAATTAATAGTCACAAGGTAAAAGACTCAGTGATTGATTACCAACTGGAAATTAAAGAGAGAATTATATTCTTAACAAAGAGCCTGAATGCATTCAGTAAGAATCAGGACATGAAGAGCATACAAATAGAAAAAAATGGCAATAAAAGCATGGAGGCAAGAAACGGAAGAAGATAATAAAAAAGTTGCATTTGAAACAAAACAGGCTATCGGATTGATGGATGACACTGTAGAGAAGAAAATGGTTCATTGATTTTTGAAGAGGGGCATAGGCTTTCACCTAATGCAATGGTCTTCAAGGAAACTCCCTATGGTGTTTGAGTTGTGGGGCCTCAGAAAACTGAGGGTTTCACCCAGAAAAGGCCAGCCCATGCTTCCATGAGGGGTGGCTCTCAGCTTTTGACTGAAGAGAGGTGCATCACTAAGGATCATTGTGAAAGCCAGTACTAAAAAGAGAGCTAACAGTACTAGCCAGACCCCCCCAACCATTTCTTCACAGTACCCAACAACTTTTTAACAATGTCTTCAGCCTCTGCAGGTTTTTGGTAAAGGCCAGGCCTCCACTTTATAAGAAGAAGGCCTCTAGGGACTTGGGTGTATTAGTATTGGGAACAGGCACCCGCCTCCCTCCAACTTTTTCACCACCACCGTTTGCAGACTACTGTGGGTAAAATAACCCTAGCCCAGCACCATGACACAACCATGAGGTAGCCTAGGGACATAGATATATAGGATCCTGTGTCGCTCATTAAGAAGTTTGTATAGGTACTTAATCCCTTAAATTCCTATATCATCATATCGGAATCTCAATTGTTTGTTTTTGCTGTTGCAAATGCCACTGTGCCCCCACCTTGCCGTTTCCTCTTTTCTTTTGTCTGGTTGGTTGGTGGTGCCTTTATTCTCAAGTTTTACATTGGGTGAAAATGACTCTCTCTCTCTCTCTCTCTCTATATATATATATATATATATATATATATATATATATATATATATATATATATAGAGAGAGAGAGAGAGAGAGAGAGAGAGAGAGAGAGAGAGAGAGAGAGAGAGAGAGTTATTTTTAAAATGAATTTTTTAAATATATTTTCTTGTTTCTCTGTTTCTGTACTAGATAATGCCAGCATTTCAAGATCTTTCTTCTCACTTGTGCAGTTTTGATAACAGTCAGTACGCCAATCAGTGCAGCTGCTGTCATTACTAAAAGGAAGATGAAATCAATTTAAGCATCAATATGCGCTCAAAGAAACGTGGCTGATTTATATGCCAAAGAGAAAGATAACCATGGAAGGTTCATAAAACATCATTAAAAAGCAACAAGTTTTGGGCTACATAAAGGAAAAGTGCTCTTTGTGCTTGTGCTCTCTATCATGACCCAGTCACTGTCATAGTTATCGAAAGCTTCTTACTACATAAAGGAAGCTTGATTATCTGAAAACCTTGTATCGAAAATTGAAAACTCTTTGCTTCTTCCAAAGAAAAGGAAGCTTTGAGAAACTTGATTTCCTTTAGTGGGAATTACACTTTTGTTTCGAAATCAATTATTTTTTTGCTTTCTTAACGTTTCTCTCTCGCTTCTTATCACTTTTTGCTCGCTTCTCTCCTTTTTCATCTTTTTCAAATTAAAAATTAATTAAATTTTTTTATAACAAGCTTATATGTTATTTTATACTTGTGTTCGTGTCATTTCTTACTTGCACTCACCCGCTCTTCATGTTACTTTGTTTGTGCTCATTTTTCAGATACTTGCATAATTGCTTCACAACCGTATCTTGCTTTTCCCTTTATACTATTTTTTTAACAGTCTTCCCTGCTTCTTACTTCACACGACACTTTTTTTTTTATCCATTTTGCTTCCTACCAACCATGGACACATTATTTTTTTTTTTAATTTTGCTTAAGCCAATAGAAAAGCCTTCTTCATGCACCATATATTAGCCGGCCTTCGATTGGTAAAACCAATGTTGTCAGTATCTGAATCGGACCTGTATCGTTTGAACAACGATTCAAGTGAATTGTTCTATACAGATTCTCAATTGAATAATTAATTCTGAATCATCTAATTAAAAAAATATTACGTGTCAGTCAGAACGTGACATGTGTTAAAGCTATTAAAATAATATAAAAAATTGATTTTAAGCTATATTTTACATTTATTAAAAAAATAGCCGATTCAGGTCAGTATGGTATCGATTTTCTGGCAATACGATACATATGGGCCGGTTCAAGCAGATGCGCACCGATACTAACAACACCGAGTCGTCTACCCACTAGCAGTACACTCAACTTCCTCATAGTGTTATGAAACATCCAAAGTAAAAAAACTTTCAATTAAATGAAGGCCAAAAAAAAGCTTACGAATTAGAATTGGCTTGAAATATAAGGATTCATATTATCAAGATAATCACAATTGCCAATGGGGGCTCCGCGTGGTTGGTAGGAGCTGTCAGTGCATGTCTCCTTGTGGTGGGACGTTACAGGTTCAAACCCCAGTGGTATGCTGAATAATAACTGGTGGGTCTGCATAACCCCAGCTTGCCTTTCAAAAAAAATAATCACAATTAGAAGGACCATGATATTAGTCAAAGTAGCTACGCAGTGTTGTGCAAGCCAACACATCAAAATTCCAAAAGGGCAGTTTTTAAAATTACATTTCTTTTTTCCTATTAAAAAGCATATCTCAAGGACTACATTAACTAATTGCAGCAGCTGTATTGTTTCTAGGCCATTTTAATACAATTTTAGAGGTTTTCTATTTACTAGTCTTAAAGTTATCATACATAATAGGATGTAATGTGCGTGTGTGCAATGATGACATGATTGCATTATAAACTAAGACCAATAAAATTGATAAAGTACCACCTTTTCACTATTAAAATAGTTCGATTGCTAATTAAGGGAAAGAAGCATCTCACTAATATAAAAGAATCTAGCATATGACATACATGTTTTTATCCTAATTTTATTCCATAGAAAAAGTTAGATTCTTCCTTTCCTCATATGTTTTCCTTTTTTTTGGATGACGAGAAACCTGCCTAGGAATGGGGCCACTTAAACGCCCCCCCTGCTTTAATATATACTTGTATTGCTATTAAAATTAAAAGCATTTTTATTAAGAAAATAGATAAATTAACTTAATAGATCAAATTTGATTTACCTAAAATGTTATACATGGTGAGCGGGTTAATTTATTTTCTTTCAGTTTTGATGCATTTTTATACCGCCCATTAAGGTGCCTTGTTTTGGGATACTAAATATTCTGCCACAACTATACTAAGAGATAAATGTTTGATATATACTATCAATAGTACCATGCTATCTAGTGGACTCTACAGTTAACATTTTATTGTATGTTTGGAGGTCATACCTTATATGAGTCATCAACATATTTTATTTAATAAAAAAAAACATGGTTTACATCATGTGGTTATAACGTATAATAAGGTTGGTTACGCAGCACACCAAAAATTTTTAATTGGAGAAAAGTTTTGAGTCGAAACAACTCGATCCGAAGTACATTTTCTAGTAAGCAAATTATAATGAACATATATGTAAGCTCAGATTTAGCAGATAAAACTTGCATCTATAGTTTGCTGGGCCTACTACTCCTCAGTAGGCAGGGAGGACCTCAAGGGTTTTACCAACTGGAAGCCAGCCAATGTGCGATCGGATAGCCGAAAAAAACTTCCCATTTTCAGTGCGCCGGAAATACAATCGATTCATCAGTGTAAAACCCCAAGTCCCTTTTGTGCACTAGGGAGTACACTACACCCTGAGTTAGTCATGGTCTTCTTTTACAAACTAATATTATCATACACATCATATCAGCAAAAAATCGATCCGATTCAGGGGTGAATCAGATCTTTTTTAATAAATAAAAAAATACTTTTTTAATATTATTTTAGTATTATTTTAATAGTTTTAACACATGTCATGTTATGATTGACATGTAATAAATTTTTTTTTTGGCTGATAGGGAACGATTCCCTTTATTGGTATGGGCTGCCGATACAACTGAATCGGTGGCCAAACGATTTAGGGCCAATACTGATACTGACAACATTGGTATAAACTGATCTTGGTCCCTTGTCCACACTCGAGCCCAAAAGTTTCTGCAATCAGCCAGAATTTCTCTGGCTCATGTGAATCACTTTTGGCTTTCAGAATGTGTTTGAGTTCCAAGTCAACTCACAACTTCCAAATCTGCCAAACAAATTCCTAAAAGGAAAAAGAAAGAAAAACCATGTGCTCTGAGAGAACCACAAACAGATTACCATTTAAAAAAACTGTGTGCTAATCATGGGTCTGTTCAACTATGCTCAAATTTGGCACTTTTCCTATATATTTTCTGTGTCCAGCCAAAAAAATCAGGGCTTCTTGGTAAACCTTCTACTCATACAATACAAGATGAAAGAACCATTTACTTAACCTATGGAGGGGGAATGCTGCTATTTGATTTTCATGAGTTTATTTGAATCGTTATTCAGTAGACAGGTTACTTCAAACTTCAAACTTTCAACACATATGGGGGTGCCTACCCTATCTAAAAAGACCTTCATCCTTTTTTACCTGATCTCTATGTCTCTTCCCCACAATTTAATATACACAATCTTCCCACCCATTGCACATAATAGCAGACGTGAGATTCTTTTGCCCCATGTTTTAAAAATAAGGTTGGTTCCCTAAAGAAAGGCAATGGGGGAACACACCCTCAAAAATCTAGAAGACTTTTCACTGCAAGCAAGGGGCCAAGACAATTGAATTCCAACAAAGCACATAGCTTCTTTATTTGGGTTTGATGTTGATTAATTTGAACATAGATGTGCAGTTGGTCCAAAACTGTTTTTGTCAAAAGCTATGGGATGCCTATTTTTCATTAGTGTCGGCTATAATTTTGTACCAATAATGCTTCACCCAAGCATATGCTTTTTTTCATCCTTTTCATTCACCAAATTCAAGGGGGGCTGTTGTCCATATCTCAACCACTAAAATCAAGTGAGAGATTATGTCTAAGTGCATATGGGTTTGCCATTTTGTATAGTATCATGTCTTGTGTTGCTTCTTGGTGTTTGCCTTTATCTTGGCAATGGGGATTGTGGTTAGGTTAGTGCAACAATTAAAAAATGTAATCACAGTAGAAAAAGAAATTCAAATCTTTAACACAGATTTCACTTCTTTTTTTACATTAAACCAAAGGACAAGCACACATTTCTTCTTAAGTCTTGAACATGCAACCAAACAAGTGTCATCTTCCCCCTTGATCTTTCATTCCCTAGCTTTCCCAAGATTTCTAGAAAAAGAAGGGCAGGCCTACAAATTTGGGGTGACTAATAGCCTGTCACTTGTTTTGGCACAATGGGTCAAAAAGGCATTAATTTGTAGCACTTTGATAATCAATAAAGCTTGACGTGTTGAATAGACCAGCCGAGAACTGTACAGTCAGCCGATCCCTGTGTTTGTGTCACTAGCAGAAGCCAAAAATCACAGTTAGATGGCTGCCAAAATTCTCTTGTGAAAAGTTGAAATTTTTATGTACCTCATGTTTTTATTGGTAAAATATAAGAAAAATAGACGAGTTTAGAACTGTAAGAAACTAGAAGTGAAAATAATTGCAATTTTAAAACTCAACTCAAAACATAGAAAACAATTTTCTTGAGATTGTAATTTAAAAAATCTTGATATTTTGAGAATTTAAAGATGGGTGATAAATCATGATATTTTGAAAATATTGTCACAGTATTTTGTCGCTATCAATGTTAACAGAAATGGTTCGAGTTGGCTTGAATCAGTTTATTCGAATTGAATTGGCACCTCATTGATTCAATTGAAAATTAGTTTGAATCGTTTTCTTTTTCGTGTAACTATGATATTTGTTTACTATTATATTATTTAAGCATCGAGTGAAATATCTCAGAATTTGATCCAATCTTATAAGTCATCATTTACTTTAATTTATATTTTCTTAAAAGTTTTAAATTTTTTTGAATTTTTTTTTAAAAACCAATCTTTTAAATAGAATGATTCAAAACAATTCAATTCCACCTGTTTCGGGCTGATTTTCTAAATCATTTTGAAAACCAAACAGGATAAAAAACTGATTTAGACGACATTGGTGTCTTTTTTTTTTGTGGTGTGGGGTTTGGGGTCGTTTATTAAAAGATTTATGGAGCACCCAAAGAATAAGGTGCTCCCATCCCTTAGCCCATAAATTCATAGAAACTTCAATCTAGCATTATATATATATATATATATATATAAAACCTAGCAGCGCTGGCTTTGCCTGACATACTTACTGTCACTGTCTTGACAGCTTAAAATTAAATTTTGTGGGCTTATCCCTTGCACAACTAGGTTTATGATCTTGAGGGTGGTTCCTAGGTATAAAATATATAAAAGAATGTTTGATTGAAGTTTTTAGGTAGGGCGAGGGGTAAGCTCATAAAATTTTACATTTTCAGGATAGTGAAGTAGGACAGTAAGAGTTAACATGGCTAGGTCTCTGATCTTGAAGGTAGTTTCTTGATTTAAAATATCAAAAAATTTCCCATGAATGGAATTTCCTCAGTGGGAAATTGAATGCAAAGTGGCCTTTGAACCAATGAAAGCTCATCATTACTTAGAGGGCAGGATGAGCCTAGATGGTCCAACTTGTAGTTGTAGGCCCATTGGGCACCATCTATGATTACATTGAAGGGGCAGAAATTTTGGGGGAATGTTTGTCATATCCCTTGTACCATTCCTTCCACATGAGATTGATAATGGATACTATCATCATAATCATGATGACTTCTTGTCAACCATGTGGGGGGAGTGCAGAAGAGTGTACCTTTTCAAGGATCTATACCATCATTGGTATGGTGGGGATTGATTTTGTGGAGGTAGGTCATTTTGACTGTCTTCCACCAGCAACATGGGGTCAAGTAAAATAAGGGCACCTTTTTATGTCCTAGGTCTTATGACTCTAGTCAAGCACACTCTACAACATATTCTTCTCGGGGTGCCCTATATCAATCTTTTCAAAGGGCCCTTAACCCCATGATCTTTTACAAAATTTGGTTCTATTCAATACGTGCTTTTAATATCAGTAATAATATATAATCATAAAAAAGCTGGGGGGGAATTATTGCTTTCATGGGACAAGCGTGCGTGCCTCATGAGTTGATTGAGTTTGTGGTAGGGTTTAGGGTTTTCTCTTCATCCAAGACACCACGAGCATCATCGAACTGTGGACCTACTCAATTTTTGACTCGTTTTCTCATTAGCTTTTTTAGACCTGCATTGTGTACCTTACAACTCATTGATGGACTGTTGGCACAAAAGCCACAAGCAAAAAAAGGTGAGGCATGGTAACGATATAGGCTATATATATACAGCCTTTATGCAGCGATTTGTCCTCATTTATTTTACAACTTATAATATATTTTTTAAAACAGGTTTCTCGATAATATCATAATAAGTTTTGAACAAAAACTAAGATATTTTTTGTTTTTGTTTTTCAGATTTTGTCTTCCAAAATGATGTGAGTTTAGGAAGAAACCCACTTTTTCATTTAGAAAAAAAAAAGTTCATGATTCCACGATTTATTGAAATTTTGTCACCTACTTTTGTAAAAACATTATTATTTTTATTTTTTCCATTATTTTCTTTCTTTTTTATATTCTTCTTTATTTTTCCTTCCACTTTATGGTTTTGTCATGGTTGAAGGCCTATTGTTCTTTTTCTTCTCTCTCTCTCTCTTTCTATTTTTTTTATTTTTTCTCATGTCATTCCTTTTTGTTACAGCCTAAATCCCTTTAATTCATGGTATAATTTAAGATTTTTTTTGTGTTTTCCATTCTTTTGATAGTTTTTATTTTTTATTTCTGTTTTACTTTACTATTTTTTGCAGTAAAAATTGCATTCTAAATTGCATATTTTTGCAGTTTTTTGTGTTCATCTAAGTTCACATATACACTTTCTTTGTTTACAATTTTTTTTTTAAGATTAACTGATAGTTGTGGCCAAGGAAATTGATTTAGTGCCTCAAATTTACTGATTTTTGTGTACATTTTAATAGTAATTAGGTTGCCGATAAATTAATGACATATAGGCTATATTTATAGCCGATATGCGATATGGGTGGCAAACGATAAGTTGCCGATATACTTGTAACCATGAGGTGAATCATAATCCCTCGTCACTTACACACGCATGCACACTAGGGGTGTCAACGGGTTGGGTTTGCTTTGGATCCAGGCGAAACCAGATTTGGACCAGATTTTTGGGTATGGTATCGGGTTTAAACCTGGGTCTAATCAGGTCCACTATAAGAAAAACCATATTTTTTTTATCATTTTTACATTAAAAAATTGTGGGTCTTAATCAGAACTTGGGCTGGCCTGGGTCTGATATAAAATTTTACAAACTATACCCGGGTCCATGTATTAATCGGATCGGACCCGGGTCTTAATCCGATCTTCTTATTTATCACCATACCCAGACCATATAGAGTTTGGTTCGGGGTGGGTCCGGGTAAACTAAGCTCATTGACACCCCCTAATGCACACATACCTATATAAATTTATTACAATTTTAAACCGTAATACCACATACAAGGTGGTATTCATTCTTTATTTTCGACTGAGAAAGCTGGGGTTAGACAGACTCCTATCAGTTACGATCATATCATTGAGATTCGAACTTGCAACGTCCCAACACATGTTGACGTGCACTAACAGCTCCTACCAGACAAGCCGAACCCCTTTATTAGGTGGTATTCACTCCTGTTTAGCAGGATTTACCTGCAAAATGTTAAATCAAATAATTTATGTGTTTAACATCTGTTTTCCATTGGACGACTCACCATAAAACATAACTAAATACATGAGACATGAATTCTCTGGTTTGTAATTTCTCTTGCCTCAAGGTCAAAGCCGGGTGTACACTTTGGTAAGAAAAGGATAATGTGCGGTCGGTGATGGGGAGTTTTTTTTTTTTTTTTAATTATTGAATTTTTTTTTTAAGTGAGGGACTGAAATTATATATGCCACTTTTCCTCAGCCAAACAAGGAAGTCTTTGCGAAAGTGAATGATAAGGATCCCCAATCCATAAACTCGTGCGTTATATGTTAAGGGTGGATAATTAAATAAAACTTGCTGATGCTCAGTAAACTACTGTATTGTGTAATCACTAACCATAGATATACTAAGGTGAAGTCTTTCTGGGCATGGGATTAGTGTGTTGGGTTTTGGATTGGATCAGATTCAACCTGTTGTGACCCATATTGACATGGGCATATTGAGAGATATATATGGGTGTGGTTCTTGGGGTTTGGAGATTACAAGTCTCATAATTGTTCATTCATGCCTATTAGGGACCTCCACTAATGCCTATTATGGACCTCCATCAAATCTCCCTAAAAACAAGAGAAATTCATGGTAGCTTGACGGAGACAATCATGAGGGCATAAGTGGTTATTGAGTGCCACATTCGTATAATTTCTTTATCTAGGTTCAAGGATCCTGCTCACCATCCAACATTTTGGCCTGAGCTCATTGAGGGCATCAATTGGCTAAGGAGAACACCGACCACTCGCATCCATCGAAGCATCATTCGGACTGTTCGTGGCCGTATCCGATAAGTGGCTTATTTGCGATCCATTTTATGCGAACATTGGGTTATGAGCCCACACTGCGCTTCTGTTGTTCGCATATTAGAGGTGTGGGTGTGAAGACGTCGACCATGCAGAGCTTGCCAAAATTTTTTATCGGTGTTGTTCTCCCTCGTCGGACTCCCGTTTGGTTTTAGGATGTCAGTTGATGACTGAGAAAACATTAACAAGCGACCCACCTTCAGCCATAGTCGTTTTAGCCAACCATTCGGTTGGCTGACGTTGGCCGTCCACCAATGACTGTTGAGGCGATCTTTACTGTACATCCTTAAATTTTGGCCATCTCCAACGGAGGATCGATGATTCACCAGTGGATATGAGTTCATTTATGTGTGATTTGAGTGTCATCGAAGTTTTGTGGAGGGGTTCTAGCGTGTTTTTTGGCGGCTCTATAAAATTTCAGCAGAACTCTGTCTAAGCATAATCTGGCACCTTGATTTATGTTTTTTGGTAAATTGATGCTGAATTCAGAAATGACATCAAAACAAAAGTTGTTTGCAATTAAATTCTAAGCGACTTCTGTTCAGACCTTGTCGGCATTTGAGATCTCCAACAGGTTGGGGTTTCGAGTGCACCGAGTCTAAGTCCAACCCGGTCAGACTTAGTCCCAGACCCAGACCTGTTGGGGTTACGAGTGGACTGGTTTGAGTCCGACTCGATTGGACCCGGTCCGAGAATCAAACTTGTTGGGATCGGATCTGAATCAGACTAAGTTTGGATCATAGGATCTAACCTGGGATCCGGTTGGATCGGGTTTAGATATGAACCATGTCTGGATTGTGGGATCCAACCCGAAGATTCATTTGGATTGGGTCTGGATCAGGATCAAGTTTGGATCTTAGGATCTAATCCAGAATCCATTTTAGACTGGGTCTAGATTGAGGGATCTGACCCATGTGCTGTTTCTGGTTGGATCAGGTCCGAAACTAGATCCATGCATTGTTTACCGTTTTTAGGAAGTAGAATTGGTTTGGTGAGCGAATCAGTGGATTTTGGGGTCAGTTTAGAGCCTTTTTTTATCGATTCTAAAAGGTTTTTCATTGGTTCCTATAAGAGGAGACCCTGTTTTCTTGTATTTGAGAAAAAACATAGGTTTTCTCATTTAGTTTTAGGGGTTTATAGGCTTTAGTGCATGTTTTAAATGAGTTTGATTGTTTTAGGACCTGTTCATGGTTTTTGTTGATCAATTCAAGGCTATTTTAGACCGGTTCAAGTTATTTTATGACTGATTCTAATACTAATACTAAGACCCCAGGTGTTACCTGTAACAACATGACTTTATCATTTTCATCATGCTTTTATGTGTAATTTTGTCATGGATGCATAACTTTTGCATTTATTTGATGTTACTTTGTGTTATCCATGATATTTGTGCATGAATTATGACTAAACTCATGACATATGTGATGTGTTTAATTAAAATTATATTTGTGCATATGAAATGTAACATGAATTTGTGTTTTTGATATTATTATACATAGTTTGTCATGAATAAGCATGCATTATCATGATTGCATGGGCATGTTGTGTAATACAAATATGTATGCAGTAATAGATCTCGATAAACTCAATCTTATAATTACCAAAGTGATATGAGTTGTATTGATTGATGGTTCCTTTGGACTGTGTTGAGATTGATATTTTCGGTATTACAATTGTGTGTGACTTTATAAAACAATATTTCTACCCAAAGGTTGGTTATTGTGTCCTAAATTCACATATGATGTAATAGTAGGTGTGTACACCAACCCATGAAGTATGATTGTACCCATTGGTATAGTATCAATCTGCCTCTAGTTATATAATTTATTAGTTTCACCAATTGAAGTCAATTCCTTGAGAAATAAGAAGGTGAAGTAGCTCAGAGTATTATTGTTTTCACAAGAGTGAAACAATAATGACTCTATTATGCTTGCCTTAGAAAAGGTGAATAATAAATGGTCTCAAGTTTACCTTTTTGATATGAATCTTGTATAAAATGATTAATCTGCCACTCATAAAGAGAATAAAACAACTACTTTGAAGGTTGTTTACGAGAAGTGAGAGTGCTCGTAAGGTTGTTGATGCGAAGTGAGAACGCTAAAATAATCTTAGCTTATTGCTTTTGCAATCACGAGTGATTATGAATACTTGAGGTATCATACCTCACTGCAGGATAGTGAAGAAGTTTCTAAAAGCTATTGAGACATTAATTATTGATTTAAATGAGATTTCATCTCAGACCTTAATGATTAAAAGCTTCATTTTGGGTCTTGGTGTTATTGGATGATAATGCATAAAAATGCATTCATTATTATTATCATTATTAAATTTATGCATTTATGTGTATTTTACTGTGTTGATGCTCATGTTTATAATATTTCAGGTGTCACAGAGCCACAGTTCGAATTTCATTCAATTCAGAGTTAAAACCACAAATTTATAGCCATTTTACAGTTTTTGGAGCGAACTTCAAAGAAAACCGACCCATATCCAGTAGAAATAATGCTTGGTGGATCTTGGATTTGATCCACACGTGATCAACAACCCAATCCGCTAAGATCCAGTTATAAAATTCCAAAAAACCCCTCATACTTGGCGCCACCCTCTTTTTGTAAATTATATTAGGTTTATGTATCCTTTTAAAATAGCTTTTAATTTTAAAATGTTTTTTGTAATATTTGTAAAACCTAAAAAAAATTAGTATAAATACTCACTTTGAGAAGGGCATGAGCAGTTTCAGCCCTCTTTCTACAACACGCTCCTTCCTCCTAAATCCCCTCTTCCTATCATTTCACGCATAACCTCCTTTCTTCTTCTTTTTCTTCTTCTTCTTCTATCAATTTATTCTAAATCTTTTCTATTTCTTCTTTTTTGAGGCAAGGACTCGCTCTCTTCTCAACCTAGGCCATCGGGAAACACTGGATCACCGATTTGGTACTTCCTTCTTCCCCCTATTTGATTATAAATTCAATTTAAATTTCTATTTTTAGTTAGTTTTTAATTTTTTTATATAGAATAGATTTAAAATTAATCTAATCCATTTATTATTTTGCATTTTCTTTACTCAATTTTTCTGAAAAAAATAAAAATAAAAATAAAAATAAAAATAATAAAAAAGATAGATTGACGATTTGGATCGACCATCGTTCTATTCAAACTGTCGATCAGATCTAGATCAACGTTTTCTTTTTTGTATTTTTGTCAATTTGTTTATTTTATTTCACTGATTAATTAGGATTACTGCATTTCTGTTTATTTTTCTATTGAAAGCATAAAATAAAAATATAGATCGATGGTTTGGATTGGCCATCGTCCAACTCAAACCATCAAATAGATCTATCATAACGTTTTCTTTACTTTATTTTATGTTCTTAAATTATTATTGTTTTTTAGTTTAATTTGTTTGATTAATTATGATCTTAATTTGTTTAGTGTTCTGTTCAGTTGATTAGTATAATTGAATTTGTTTTTTTAGAATTCGTTAATTAGAATAGCCATTGAGTTTAGGAAAAATTGGTGGTTAGATTTCCTGCTTTCTTTATCCATTTGTCAGTTCTTGTTTTATGCATATCTAAAGTTCCGAGATTCATTTTTTTAATCCATAAATTGGATTTGGTATTTGGATGAGTCTATTTGCATTCTGCAAATTTTTGTCAGATCCAGACTTCGATTGATAGACTGTCACATCGATTTACGCGAATCTATCTAGAAACACATTGTTTTTCTGTATTTTTTGCATTTTTCTGTTTATAATAATTGTTTCATGAGTTTTGTGTAGAGTTTTTCAACTCCATAAACTATGTAAGATTCCTGATCATTTCACGGACGAATCTGTAAAATTTTAGAAGGATTCGACACAGTTTACTCATCCATTCATCAGATTTGCGAGAATCTGTCCAGATAGGACGATTCCTCAAAATCACATAGGACAAAATAGGTGTTTTTGCATTTCTTAATTTTTGTTTCATAAAATTTATTTTGTGTCATGTCCTAGAATAAAGGACACTCTGTTCTAGTCCAAAAACCCACGAAAATTCTTGTTAGTTTTTGTGTTTTTAGTTTTGTTCTTTTCTTTTGTTTTAAAATTTTTCTCTTTTGATTTTTGCATTTTTGAACTAACCTAGTAGTGTGGAGTTTGGTATTGTTTGTTTATTTTTAGTTTGTAGGTGGCTGCCATGGGCTAGGTGGGTGGCTTCTAAGTGGACGCACAAAGATCAATACCTGCGGATTTGGATTGTAGTTTGCGAGCAAAGACGACAGTTTCTTTTTCTTTTTAATTTTGTTTTATTTCTTACTTAAGTAGGGTCTTAAGCCACATTTTGGGTTGTATTTAATTTTCTTTATATTCGCGACTTTATAATAGGTTTTTTTTTCGCTTGTTTGTTGAACCCTCTTTTAATTTTTTATTATTATTAAGGCAATAAAAGTGTGTTTTGTTTGGAATACAAAATTTATCATCCCGTTCCCTGAGTTCGACCCGAATGTCACCCTTAGTGTGAACCGATTTTTATTATTTGGTGTTCAGTTTACACAAACGTTTTCATTGAAAATATCCTTTTAAAGATATCTTTCAGAAAACTTACACCATTGTACTCTATTGAGAGGCCACTGAAGACTTTTTGTTATAATGAAGTTGTTGAACTGAGAATCATCTAGTATGTATTGGTACAATCGGTACAAAGAAAATGATTTTAAATTCTTTTATTAAAGGGTTAACATTGAGATTATATTTTCAACATGTAATGATGATGTGTCTATTTGATTTCTTCTGATATATGACAACACATTATGGTTATATATGATCACATTTATGAAACTAAATTGATTCTATATGATTTTGATGCATGGTTGATTATATGTAAAGTATCTCTCATTTGAGAAGAGAGAATAACATAATAACATTATTAAAAGGACCAATAGAATGGGTTAGAGACCATCTTATTCATAAATGTATTCATAACATGCTAAACATTGAAAATGAATAATATTGTAGTACATGAAAATATGACATCTTATATAGATTTGTTCATCTTCATGACTCGTATGATTCCTTATTGTGATACAGGATAGTATGTGAACCCACATGAAAATTAATCAAAATAATGATAAAAAACCTCGATGAAGTATTTTTTCATGTCAATGGGTCAAGTGAGAGAATGTTGGATTTTAAATCGGATCAGATCTAACCTATATATGACTCATATTGACATGGGCACATCAAGAGACATATATGGGTGCGACTCTTGGGTTTGGAGGTTACATGACAGTTATAAGTTCTCATAGTTGATAGTTCATACTTATTAGGGACCTCCACTAGTTTCCATTATGGACCTCTACCAAATCTTTCTATAAATAAGAGAGATCCATAGTAGCTTGATGATGACTACCCTGAGGGCATATGTGATTGTTGAGTACCACATTAGTGCTATATTCTTAGGTGATTTCTTTCTCTGGGTTCAAGGGTTCTACTCACCATTTGACATTCTGGCCTGAGCTCATTGAGGATGTTGATTGGTTGAGGAGAACGTCGGCCACCGCATCCACCGAAGCACTGTTCGGATCGCCCATGATCACATCCAGTAAGTGGCTCTTCCACGATCCATTTCAAGCCAACATAGTGAGGATAAAATAGATTTACCTATGAATTATGACATTTCTTAGGTATGAATTTGGATAATGAAAAAGGAAATCTTTTCAAATAGCCCATTGCTTTTGGCTGAAATCTAATTGAATCTCTCTCTCTCTCTCTCTCTCTCTCTCTCTCTCTCTCTTTGTGATGATAAATAGACTACTCAAACCAACAATTAGAGTATTGCTTTTATAAGAGAGATTGTCATTGATTCAAATCCAATGGTAGATACAAAATTTATTTGGTACTAGAGTCAATGAATGACATTTAATAAATTTAAAATAATTATAATAAAGTTGATCAGTAGGGATGTGAGAGGTGCTGCATGGTGTCCATAGTTCTTCACGCATCTCTCATAGCAACCAGTGCGACCTAAAAAACCCTTAAGACTTTTAACACTTTTGCGCTTAGATCACTCAAGCTTAAATTCTCTCTTTAGGATTGGTTTATACACCATGCCTGATGACATCGTGGCCAAGATACATTACTTTACATTGTCCAAACTTACATTTGGACTTCTTAGCATACAATTTATTATCTTTTAAAACCTCCAAAAACCGTTTTACATAAGTTATATGGTTGTCCAACGACTTACTATACACTTATATGTCATCAAAGAAAACTAACATAAAATTTTAAGAGCAAAATACACCATGAATTCTTCTTTGAAATGTAGCCAAGACATTGGTGAGGCCGAACGATATCACTAAAAACTCATGTTGTAGAGATTTGAGATTTATTCTATGATATAATGTAGTTCTTTGTTTGCATTTGGTCAACTTCTGGGCAAAGGAAAAGGAGAGCTAGAATGAGTCAGTGTGCATTGCAAGATATATATCAAGAATCTTTCCTTCCCCTCTTCTCTCTAGTCGGCGTGCAATCTCTTAAAAATGCTGTGGTCCACGCAAGGGCTTGTCTACACTCTAGTAAGATTTCCCATGTGGGAAGCAAGGTCATGTGCCATGCTGAAGGCCCGTGTTCAAATCCCTCTGCTATATGGGGCTTAATAGATATCTGGTAGGGGTCTGCCTAACCCCAGCTTGTCTATAAAAAAAAAGGTTCGTACCAAAATACATCTTAAGCTTTTGATCAACTTTTATTTGTTTGTTCATATGTATTTTGCATGATGGTTCGATTAGTTTGAAGTGTGCTCTCCTTATTTTTCATAATTGGTCTAACTAAAAACAATTTCTCGTATAAATATCAACAATAACTTTGTTATTTACTCAATTAGGAATAGAAAAAAGAGTTGAATTGTACACAAATGCTCAAAATTTTAGGATTTAGCTGATTAATCATGATTTATTAGGTGTTTGGATAACTAATCATGTTTAGCTGCTCACAAGGGCTCTTCCCATATGGTAGGGGTGACTTCTGAATGCCACTAAGTTGATGGGACATCACAAGTTGAAAACCTTTGGGCGGCGTCTCCTGTCGCAATATCAAAGCTGAATGTACTCTCCGGGTGGGCAGGAGGGACCTCAAGCACAATGTTGTCAGTATCAGTATCAGCCCTGTATCATTTGGCCAACGATTTAGGTGAATCAACCAATAACGATACTCAAGTGAATCATTCTTAATTGGCTAAAAATTAATTAAAAAGCATTACGTGTTAATAAGAAAGTGACACATGTTAAAACTATTAAAATAATATTAAAAAACAATTATAAGTATTTTTTATATTTATTAAAAAATAACCATTTAAAAGGTGAAGTGTATCGATTTTTTGCCGATACGATGCATATCGGTCGATACACACCAATACTGACAACAATGTTTAAGGGTTTTACCAACAGGAGGTCGGCCAATGTGCGTCAGTGGTAGGGGAGGGTTCCCTTGGTTTATTAATTAAAAAAAAATCATGATTAACTAAGGAATTAAGGCCAAGGTTGATAAACTTTTTTCAATTAATTAATCAAGATTTATCGAGTTTTTGATTGATTGCCGAGGACAATGAGCTAACATGCATGTGCATATAAAATGTAATTTTATCCTTTTACTTGAACAAAAATATGTTTCGCTCGACCATTTCTTAAACTAAAAAAAATAAAACTTTAGGAATAATGGATAAGGAATTGTTAATATCGTTAGTACAATCAACTTTTTTTTTATAGGCAGGTTGGGGTTAGGCAGACTCCTAGCAAATATCTCTTAAGTCGATGTGGCAGAGGGATTCGAATTTAGGCCTTCAGCTTGGCACAAAACCCCACTTACCACATGGGATACCACCTCGGTGGTACATTCAACTTTTTTTTTAAAGGCATGAGTGACCTTTAAATAGGGCACTTTATATTATATATAGGGAGATGTTTTTTTATAATAATATATAAGGAGGGTTTTTAATTAATGAATACGATCCAATTCAGTGGTCACATTCTCGTGTATATTATTAAAAAGCAAAGAGAGGCACAAATGACATACTTGAGGCTTTAATTTTTTGAGGATAGGAATGTCTGCACAACTTTTTTTTTTATAACCCGAAGAAACTGCACTCGGCACAAAGACTTGGTGGCACTGGCTCATCCTTCCATACCTACCATCATCGTGCCGGTAGTGTAAAACTCTAAAGCCAGGGCCCCTGACCCTAAAGCCTATGCTATGGATTGGCTTGAGCAGAGGGGCAACACCCATGAAAATCGAACCTTGACTGCCCATCAAGCAGCCAAGGCCCCACCCCACTATGCCAACTTCCTTGGGGCAATGTCGGTAAGTCTGCAACGTGATTCTAATATTCTTGAATGTTTTTTTTAAATTAGCTTCCTCTGATTGCAAATCACAAACACAACACTTGAATTTTCTTAGTTTCTCATGATTTGTTTATAAGATATGCAGATCACAATTACTGTCACAGGCCTATTTCTTCAACAGGCCAATGCGATGTGTCAGTCCTTCCTTACTGCTGCAGAAGCTTTGAGTATAGAGAGTGCATGAGAGTAAAAGAAAAGAGAGGGAGAGAAATTGCAATCACTTGAAGGTAATCACAACAAGTGTGAATAAAGAAAGCTCAACGTATTTACATTCATTCACTATTTTTCCCGCAGGCTCATTACAGTTCAGATCTACGGGCTAACCCTATAGGGTATTGATCAACCTGAACCAAAGTACAAGGGTGACTCAGATAAAGTTACAAGTGACTCAACATTTACATCATGACTTAACCAAAGCAAAACATACTCTAGACACCAAAGTAGGTCACAAGGGAACATGCTCCCTCCTTCAAGTCATGCGTCACCCTCAGCACCATCTGTTTCATGCTTCATCTGGATAGCGACTCTTCATTCAGAATGTTGGCTTCCACGTCAGTTCCGCTGTCTTCTCTCACTATACAAAATACTTTTTCGCTTTGCTCAAGTAGTTGACTTTGTAATGAAGGATCTTGCTGAAATGTTTCTTGGCCCATTGTGTAGTCGGGGCCCTCTATAGGATATGAGTGCATTCTAGCATGCTACATTTTGGACCCCCATTGTTCACATAGAACAATTTTAGGTTGCACACATGAAACACCGGGTGCACCTTGAAGTCCAGGGTCTGGTCCAACTTATACGCCAGCTTGCCCACTCTCTTGGTGATGGTGAATGGTCTCTCATACTTTCTGATTAGTCTACAGTGCCATATACGAAAGATGTATGTGCGATCAGAATAAAGCTTCACCAACACTTGGTCCCCAACACAGAACTCAGCAGGACGACGATGCTTGTTCGCCCACTTCTTCATTCTCTTAGCCGCCTTGTGCAAAAATGCCTTCGCCAGCTCAATTTGCTCATTCCAGTCTTGAACAAATTGATAGGCAAAGGATGACCTTCCCTTCTCCTATGCGGCTAGAGTATGCGAAGTCAATAGTTGTTGCTCTGTGGCTATCTCAAACAGGCCGTGACCAGAAGACTCATTCTTCTGAAGATTATAGCAGAATTGGGCCACATCCAGGTGCTTCACCCAATCTTTCTGATTGACACTAACAAAGTGCTTGAGATACTGCTCCAACAGTCTATTGATGCGCTCTATCTGCCCATCCGTCTATGTGTGAAAACTTATTGAAAATAGCGGATCAGAGTTGAGTATCCAAAATACTTCACGCCAGAATTTGCTCATGAAGTGGGCATCACGATCACTCATAATGCTTCTTGGTACATCCCAGTGCTTCACAACATGTTTCACAAACAACTCTGCAGTCTTCTTTACGGGGTACTCCTTCAAAGCTGGGATGAATATGACATATTTAGATAAACGATCCACTACCACCAGGATGGAGCTACAACCATCTATTTTTGGCAGACTAATAATGAAGTCCATGAAAATGCTCTCCCAAGAATGTTCTGGAATAAGTAAAGGCTCAAGGAGGTTAGCAGTCTTCTGGTTAGTCCCTTTATTTTGCTGGCAGATGAGGCATGTGCGCACATACCCCTCCACATCATCTCTCATCTGCGACCAATAGTAGCCGCGCTCAAGGAGTGCTAAGGTCCGCTCCTATTCTGGATGATCGACCCATAATGTATCATGACATTCCTTAAGTAGTTCATGGTGGTGGCTTCCCCACCATGGCATAAAGACAAGTCCCACTTTTGTTACAAGGAGGTTGTCTCGTAGCCAAAATTGTTGAGTCTTTCTCGCTTGTGCAAGAGAGATAAGGTTTTGCACCATTGTGTTTTGATGCATACTTTCGCGAATAAGGTTCAACAGTGCACTCTCCAAATGAACTTTAAAAGGCTCTGCATACGCAACCATCAGTTCCGCCTTGTGACTAAAGGCTTCAACAACAACATTGGTCTTTCCCACCTTATACTCCAATACAAAATTGAACTCAGCTAAAAACATTTGCCATCGAGATTGTTTGGGCATCAACTTCTTCTGCGTATGAAAATAGCTCATAACGATGTTGTCCATCTTGACGATGAACTGGGCACCCAGAAGGTAGTGCCACCATGTTTTGAGGCAGTGCATGATGGCCGTCATCTCACACTCGTGCACCGTATAACGCCTCTCAGCATCCTTTCACTTCTGACTCTAATAAGCAATCAAATGTCTTTTCTGCATGATAACTCCGCCAATGGCGAAGTCTGAAGCATCTATATAGACTTCAAAGGGTCTTGTGTGATTCGACAATCGCAACACAGGTTCCCTCACAAAGGCTTTCTTTAAACCATCAAATGCATCTTGGAAAGCTTCTGTTCAGAGTCATACCCGATTATTCTTCAGCAAATTTGTGAGGGGCACAACAATGAGGGACTAGCCTTCGATGAACCACCAATAGTAGTTTGCCAAACCAAGGAATGACCGTAACTCTGGCACTTTGCTTGGCGGATTTCATTCTTGGATGACTCTTATCTTCTACCCGTCCATGTGCAACAAACCACACCTCATAACGTTGCCAAGGAAGCTGATCTCCTCCTGTTCGAAGAGACACTTCTCTCACTTGACATAGAGGTCATTCTCCTTTAATAGTTAAAACCCTGTTCGCAAATGCCCAACATGATCCTCCATGCTACTGCTATAGATCACGATGCCATCAAGATAGACTACCACAAACTTGTCTAAGTAATGATAAAAAATCTTATTCATCAATGTCGTGAATCTGACTGGAGCATTCGTCAACCTGAATGACATCTCCAAAAATTTATAGGCACCATATCAAGTGACACAAGTTGTCTTTGGCTCATCACCATCCGTAATCCTCACCTACCAGTAACCCGATCGCAAATCCAACTTTGAAAAGATACGGGCACTGCCTAACTAACTGATCAAAAAAGTCTGCTATCATTGACAACAAATACTTGTTCTTTACCATGACTTTGTTCAATGCACGATAATCCACACATAGTTGTTTGGAACCATCATGTTTCACCTGAAAGAGCACAGAGGCGCCAAATGGTGCTTTTGAGGGACGAACAATGCATGCTTCTAACATCTCGTTCAGCTGCCTACGCAACTCCTTTAATTCTGTCAATCCCATGTGATAAGGGACCATGGCAGGGGGCTTTGCTCTCGGGGTCCACTCAATCCTGTGATCAACCTCGCGTCTTGGAGGCAGACGCTTTGGCAGTTTCATGGGCAACACTTCTTGAAACTCCGCCAATAGTGGGATTATTTTTACTTTTCTTCATTTTTTTTGTTCTCCGATCATTTTTCAGATAGCCACTGGCTGAAAAGTGGTCAGGAAGAGAGGGACCATCTCGACCGTAGTTGGTTAGAAATATTTCTTATTTTATTTTATTTTTACATTTTCTTTTGGTGTTTTGCTCTCCGATCATTTTTGGGCCAGTTAACAATCGAAAATAAACAAATTTTTTATTTTTTGTTTTTCAGCTCTGGTTTTATTTTTTCGACCAGCACCAGCTAGAAAATGTCTGAGCTGGTGCTGTCTAACAAGGATGACGCCATTTCAGTCAGTGACTGGCCGAAAAATAATTTTTCTTTATATTTCATGTTTTTTCGTATTTCCTCTTCAACCATTTTCGACTAACTCTGCACAGGTTGGAAAACAATTGGGCTGGTGCCACACCTTGCAAGGATGGCGCCACAGTTTGCAAGGATGGAACCACATCTGCTTCTTCTGACTACTGGCTGGCAGAAAAATAGATGGTAATGTTTTTTTTCTTGGGGCACGTTTGGAAGAGAGAAAAATTCTCGTAGGAAAAGAAAGTTTTGCTTATGAGAGTTTTTGATAAGCCAAGTTTTTCAAAAGAAAGTATTTCACTTATTTGTGTAGCATGACAACATGAAGCCATGTTTGACATTCATCAAACCTTAGGGGTTCTAAAGAAAGGCAAACATAGTTTTTCCAAAATTCTAGGTTATGTAATAAAACAGTAACCGCCTACTTTCTATTGATACATTTAAATACCCACCTAATATATAAAATCTCCTTTTTAATTTTTCTTTTATTTATAAAGCAATTAATTACTGTTATGTTCTTCTGTTTGCATAAATAAATATGAGGATTCTATAGATATTTTGTTTGGCTAAACAATGCTCAACTAAATGATTTTAAGGACAAGCACAACTTTGAATAAAAAATGAATACACAGACAACTAAATATAATAGCAAAAAAGTCAGCCAGCTTTCCTAAATATCTGATAAATTTTATCCTTAACTTCATTAGTAACCAATATTTACCCCAATCTGACAAATTTTATCCTTACCTTCATTAGTAACCAATATTTACCCCCCACCAACAACGCACACATTTGTATGTATGAAAACCTATTGGATAGAAAAGTATCAACTCTACCCATTAAGAAAAATTTTCAGTATTTTTTTGAAATTCTGACCTTATTCAACATGATTAATTTACTAGAAATTAACACTTGGACAATGCATTTTGGATTAAAAAAATGGTATTTTAAGCCTAAAATTTTTATGAAAATTATAAATCATTGATTTTTGAACCTTATAAAAACCTATCCATGCATCATAATCAAATGTTCTAAGTATCAATTTCTAGTAAATCAATCATACTGGACACATATGTCAGGTCAGAATTTCGAAAAAAAACACCAAATATTGACAGTCCCAAGCAATCTGGTACCATATGGTAGGGATGCAGCAGCTTTCTACTACCTATATATACATATATTAATGGGCAAGTGCTAGATGAAATGTGCTAAATTGGTTTTTCTGCTCTTTCATTAATTTTTTCACAATTCTGACCCCATAAATGTGTTAAGCATGATTGATTTACTAAGAATCCACACCTGGATCATGTGTTTTTGATGAAAAAAATGATATTTGGAGCCTAAAAAATTCATAAAGAATTTAGACCATTGATTTTTTGAACGTTATAAAAACTCACCCATGTGACGAAATCAAACACTTCAAAAGCTTATCCCTATAAAATCAAGTTCACATATCACATATGTATGGTCAGAATTTAAAAATAAAACAAAAAAATCCTGAAAAACTTATTTAGCACGTTTCATTTAACATACTTCATTTAGCATGTACCCATTACTCACTTGTTAGGTGCTCAAACGGTGGTCACTCTCGTTGAGTACGTTCATTGCACGGTGTAAGGGACGCTCAACATCCTTTTTGTGCTAAAACTTTTACTGGTGTTATTTTAGTGTCAGAAGTCTAAAAATGTCTGTTAAGGCTTTTAGTAGCGCTATTTTAGTGCCACTAAGTTTTTTTTTGCAAAATAACGTTGAGCGTTCGTCACTCGGTGAATGCTCAGTATGAGTGGCCTTCGTCTGAACACCCAACAAATGAGCACTACTAATTTGAGAGTATATATATATATATATATATATATATATATATATATATATATATATATATATATATATATATATATATATATATATATATATATATATATATATATATATATATATATATATATATATATATATAATCTGGAGACATTCGGTATAAGAATCTTTTCAAATGGGGCTTATGGCAATTGATTCCCTAACACGGTCGACAAGAATTAATTATTGAAGACAAAACAAATTGGTAAAACAGCAATAACTAGAGACGCTATTCTCGATCGAAAAGGTAAAAATTGGTAAAACAAAAACATCTTTAGTGGCTCAATTAGTGACTACTTTTCAAAAACCGATGAGCCATGAAATACACTATTAAAGTAGCTAAAAGGGTGGATTCACCTAAAACATTACATGAGAGCGGTAGTTAGTTGTTAGTTGCTTAAGCTTATTTAAAATAGGCATTAGTTAAAAAAAACGGGTTTTTTTCTTTTTCACTTTTCTCTTTCCCTCTGGTTCCTCCTCTACAAGGTAAGCATGGTGGGTGATCTGGACTGAAAGAAACAACATCTTTTTCAGGAGCATCAAATTCGATTTTGGAAGGCTTCCCCAGCGGGTTGTGTCTGATCTGTATCTGGTCTGGCTCTTCAATTATATAGTAGAGAAGGAGTTTGATCAGCTTGTATTCTGAACTGTGCACAGTCAACATCTATATTTGTGGCTGTCTTACTCCGATGTTTTTCTCTCATCCAATATTCTGTGGGATGTAATTTTGGTAATGTTGAATGTTCTCTCTCTCCATCGAATCTCATACCAACAACGACATCGATGGAGCGCCGCGGCAGCGGAGGAGTGCTGCAGCTTCTCTCTCTGTCTCCCTACGAGGCCCCGCCGTCGGGCTGAATCTGGCCGGCGACCTGCAACCACCGTCGACGCGTTGCCGAACCTTCGCCGCGCCGTCGACCACCGCCGTTGACATGTCGCCGCGCCGTCGACCACCGCCGGGACCTTCCTCGCGCATCAGGTGTGCCTAT
This sequence comes from Nuphar pumila, assembly GCF_984573655.1. Taxonomy (NCBI): domain Eukaryota; kingdom Viridiplantae; phylum Streptophyta; class Magnoliopsida; order Nymphaeales; family Nymphaeaceae; genus Nuphar; species Nuphar pumila. The sequence goes on from NC_143255.1 coordinate 119,533,377, forward strand.
CTGCCGCTCTCTTTCTGGATTCCTCTTTCTTTCTGGAACCTTCTCTCTCCCTCTCGCCTGCCTCTCTCTCAAACGATCTCTCTGCCTGCCTGTCTCCGTCTCTCTCGAGCCCTCTCTCTCTCTCTCTACCTCTTCTTCTCCTTCTCTCTCTGCCTCTCTTCCTACTGCTCTCTTTGTCTCTCTTCCTCTCTCTGTCTCCCTCATCGTCACTCAAGGGCTGAGATTCCTCAAGTGGGCCTCCCCAAGACCTTCTTTCCTTCCTCTTTAAGGTTTAAGTTCAGGGATAGGGTTTCAATTCCCAACGTCCCCAGTCCTCTGTCTCTCTTCCTCTCAGGCAACTACTCTCTTCGTCTCTCTTTCTCTCTCTGTCTCCCTCACTGTCAATCAGTCCCCGTCTCTTAGTCTTACCTTCTTTTTTTGGTTACAGAGAGAGAGAGAGAGAGAGAGAGAGAGAGAGAGAGAGAGAGAGAGAGAGAGAGTAGCTCAAGCCAAGGTTTCTGTCTCTTAGCCTCTCTCTGTGTGTCTCTCCTTCCTCTGTTTTTTCTCTTTATCCCCTCGACGTCTAGGTCATCGATCTCACGCCTGTTGGAAACAACACCACCTGATTCACGTAAGCGTCTCCATTCCCCTCTTACGGATTCATACTATGTGATGTTGTCTTATTTTTTTGGGGTTCCCAGTTTATGAGGATATCCTGTTGTTTCATATTCATCGTCTCACTCTTCAGATTATGTGATGATTGATGTGCATTTGCAGATTTATGGTGAACGATGGGATGACGAAGATGAAGGTGATGCTCCCGACGTCAATCGCCTTTGAAGTTCAGTCGGGAAAACTCCAGAACCTCGGGTTGATTCGGGTCCTTGACTACACCTGCAATGCGGTGCCCAATCACCCCCAAAAGTATGAAACCCCAACCCCAAGTCTTGAGAGTCCGAGATGGCTCTTTTTTTTAACCCCGTATGGAATGAGTGCTTGAATGTACCACAAGGTGAGGTGAGTCATGACTCATGATCCTTGCCCTAAGTCTGGCAAGCAATTGAGTTCTAGATAGTTGACCCAGTTGGGTCTGTGTGAGGCCTTGGTGTACACCATTACATGCTAGGCCTCTGAGTCGTTCCATCTTAAGTGGCCTTCTCGTGTTAGCTGAATCAGAGACTACCATCAATGCCCCTGTTTCTGAATCTTCTGATGCAATCTGGGTTGATTGGGCTTGGCTGATCTGTTGCTTCCTGGGTCAAAGAGGCCTGCTTAAGCTTAGTGTCGTGCAGAACCCCAACTGGCTGCAACACTCTATTGGTGATCAAAGGAAAAATTAGTATATGGATTTGCCTTTCTAGGACATGTTCTTATTGAATGGTGGTAGTTTGATACTTGGTCTGATCGAAAAATCAAGCGACCAACGAGCTTTTGCCAAATTGGAAAAGTTCACTGGCATCTTTCGGGTCATATGAGATTGTAAATGTAGAGTTCATGACATTGTTTGATCATATCGGCATGGCAATGGCTGGGCTTGTTTTAGAATCGGTTCGCCATTGTTGTTGATTGTTGACTATGGTTTTGTTCATCAGTTTGATGTACAGAGTCTGAAGCTCTTGTTTTACTTTCATCATAGTTTGAGACCTAAGCATCAAACCACATTTACTTATTGGTCTTTGTCTGGATACATGAGATGAAGCTGTTAGCAGAAGTGGATCAACCAGGAAGTCTAATAGAAAACTATGTGAGTTGAGCTTCGTGCTCTCTCAGAAAGCAGCAGGTCTGGTTAGCCTTCAGGCACGCCTGGCAAGGTTTCAGCATCGACTGCAAGAGCAGGAGATACTCGGCCGAAAGAAAGTCCCTCGATAGTTGTTTTTTGTGGAGTCTGATAGTTAAAATTGTGGGCAATCTGATAGCTTTTCTTTGTCCAATTGCCCTTGTTCCCTTTGTGATAATGTTAAATGTTCTTGTCGCCTGATGATGCATATGTATCAATTCTGTCTTCATGCGTCTTCTAGCCTTTGAGATTATCAAGTTCTATGTTTTCCCAATATAAAGTATGCATACACGAGTGCAGCAGCCCCTGATGAGATTTATTACGTCAAAGCCTGAACCTTCGAACTTCTTTACCCATATAGTTCAACAATTGATTCATGAGCTAGACTGTACTTTGAGAACTCTTGGTAATTGAGAGGGGATAAAAGCCATACTATTTCAAACAAGTGGTTGGCATCCCTTCTCCTTTCCTTTTCATTTCTTTTTCTAAATTTATGCAAAATGACATGCTAGAAATTCTTTTGAACAAAACAATTGGCAGAAATTTGCTTGATCCATGATGTGTAATTAAAAGGAAATCCATGTGGCTCAAGTGTACAACTTGATGTGCTCTTTGTTTTTTCTCCACCTATTTTATTTTCCTTGTCAGCAGAGTACCTGCGCTTCTGAAAGATGTTCACAATTTTTTGGTTGTTTCAAATTAGAGAATGATAATAGGCACCGTTCCTTCAAGCGAGTTTGGGACAAGAAATGCAAGAAGAGCGAAGTTAGATTCTGAAAAATAGGCATTCCTCCCTGGTTGTGATTTAGAATTTGATTTTATTTCAAGATAATAGAATCCCAAACCTCATGTTCTCAATGTCTTGCACCATCGTTACCAGCATAATCACTCATCACCTAAAGCCCAACATTGTCATCATGGCGAGCATCACTTCACTACCAATCCTGCACATTGTAACTACTCGACCACCACTGCACCCACCATGTTTATCAATACTGTTCACCAGTTTTAACAGTAGGTCTACAAATTTCTAATATTATCAGCCAAACAATATAAGCATGAATTCCATTTAACACTAGATGACTAACAAAAAATGACCATGGGAAACAAATCAGAACGAAAAACAGCGGGGTTGTAGATCACCCATTGCCAAGTGCACAATGATCCTTATACGTTACAGTAGGGATTACCATTGATATATAATAATATCTATGTGCGTTTGAGTGTTCGTGCATCCATATCTCTTATGAAGATTTTCAGATGTACAGAGTAGGAAAAAAAGAAAAGAAAAAAAAAACATTTCTCTCATGAAGATTTGGTACAGCTCAAGCTCAAGCACGGGGCAGAAACGACCACTTTGCAACGTTGCCAAAAGTCTTTCCTGCTAAGCCAAAACATGGTTTCACAGCAGATGACCAAAATCTGAAACCACATCACATATCTGCTGGGGATGACCACAAATTCTTGCTCCCATTTAGTGAAGTCCATGACCTTATCACTCTTATCCTTCACTTCATCTGCAAGGATGGCTATATTGTATTTACTGGAATATATATATATATATATATATATATATATATATATATATATATATATATATATATTCTTGATTGATCATATGATTATTCATACATAATCGGGTCATATAGTTAATTTCGCTGTGTTCTTTTTACGAATCAAATCAGATTTCACGCATATAGCTATTCTATATTTATTGCATATAGCTGAAAAAAAAAACATCTTGATTTATCATATGATTATTCATCCATAACAGGTTCATATAGTTAATCTCGCTTGTTCTTTTTATGAATCAAATCAGATTCACACATATGGCTAATCTGTATTCATCACATATAGTTGAGAATATATATATATAGTCTTGATTTGAGCATGTTAAAGTTTTCAAACGGTTATGACAAATTCTAGCCATTGTATAAACAATCATTTTGATCTGTTAATTGTATAATATGACATGGCCTTGTGACAGCATATCGATTTTTGGTTATAAGCACACAACACAGTCTTGAGACGGCATATTAAATTTTGGTTTGAAAGACAACTTGATCTTACGTTAGCACATCATTTTCTGTGATAAAAATTACTACTTGCTCTTAGTAGATAGGGTGAGTATGATCTGAATGTAGTAGTTGAGAATCATGCGTGAGTTTGGTTTAACTGTTTGAACATACAATTTCGGTTATGCAATATTGGACATGGTGGTATAGATTAAAAAATAAACAAATAAATAAATCATACCATTGGTCGGCTGGGCATGTTTTGTACGGCTGATTGGGGTATGCAGCAGCCGGCTAAGTATTGCTACTGTGTACTGTAGCAGGTCGACAGGTTGGGCCCGGCTGAGTGCAGATGCTGTGCACTGAAGCTTCGTTACGGGTTGGGGGAACTCGCTTCATCCCCAAACCGCAGCAGAGGCCATCACTTGTGTACACAACAGTTTAACCTGTTAGTGTTGTGCAGGGCAGACTGTGGCTGCTGCACCTACCTAGGTGCAGCAGGTGAATTCACATCAAATCTGCCGAGTGCAGTGTAATAATAAAAAAAAAAAAGATTGGGAAGATGATTCAAAACAAATAGTATATATAAATATTTGTGTGCATGCCTGTGACCAAAAACAATATAATAAAGAACACGAGCACAGACCAAATAAGATATTTGGATATGATGTCTAAAGAAGTATAATATACTTAGGATTTTGGTGGATGTTAGAAACGGTTTGACACCCTAATAATTGATGCGGTGCAGGGCATTATATATGCGATTGTGACACGACTTGAATCTTGTGTGATTGTTCGCCACGACAAGCTTGCTTGCTAATCATGTGCTTGCATAGATGCTCGGCTCAGGATGGTGTCTTATGTACACTGGGATAACTTATGTGACATGTCCAACAAAAGTATTATAAAATATTGAAGAATAAGGATACACTCATTTTACCTGAGTATGGGTTTGGGGGTTCAGAAATCCCTGGAGGTGCTATGACTTGTGCTAAGAAAACAATAAGAACAATACATGATCACATAATTTAAGATGTTTGGGATCTGGGTATACTTGAAAGATGATATATGTTCCCAGTTTTTTCTTGAGTTCTAGGTATACCTTAAAGATGGTATATGTTATTGAACTCATGGTTTACCTTGGAGAGGGTAGATGATACTTAATCCTTGGAGTTAGGGGCCAGGACTACCAATGTGTATTAGGTGGTAAATTCAAATCTTTTGCAGAAGTTTCAGGATGCATCCTATTTTTTTTTTGTGCCTTTAAGAAATACTCTCTCGGTCATGGGCCATCTCTTTGGGGGTATCTGTACAACTAGTCATATGGGATATAAAAGATAGATGACATTGCATAATAAACTCTCATGTGGTTTCGGTCTGCTACGATGTCTTGTCTTGTGCGTACCCACAAAAATGGTTAATAAATATAACAAAATAGTTTTTAGTGAAATTATATATCTTGAATGTTGCCATTTGTTTTTGAAATGCAAACATGAGAAATACATAGTTAAAAGAAAGAATGATTATACTCGTATGTCCCGTAGAGTAACTTTTAATTTAGATAAGAATTTTATACGTCATGAAATAAAATGCTATTTACTTCATATTTGAGTAATGATTGTGTCAATTACACATACCATGATAGATATGCATATTATTATGTGTTGCTTACTCAGACTGGTTGTAGTATGACCGCTTCACCTTTCTTATTTTTTTCAGGAAACAAATGATTTGCATGGAGCGTATTGCGGGCATTGTTGTGAGCAGAGCCATGAGACTAAACTTTTGTAGCCCTGTGGATTTCTGATAAACTTATGGCACATGATTTGTTTTACTATTCATGTAATATTGTTAGACCATTATTTTAATGGATTAATATATAATAATGTTGAAATGGCATGGAATTCTCTGTTATCACCTGTAACTCGTCCAACTATTTGATCGAAGGGTTAATCAAATATTCTACTATGATTTTGAAAAAAAAAATTTATTCCAAAATTTTTAAGTTAAATATTTGGGGCGTTACAACTTTGATATCAGAGCAAGACAAAAATGTAAACTCATGGCTCTTCCAGCGACCTGCAATAGCTTTGTAAATAATTAAACTCATAAGTGTAGTGTAAATTAGAATAAATAAAACACTGTATATGAACAAATATGAAATAAAAATTTAGAATATTTATTTTCTCTATTGCAATTAAATGACGTGGGCAAATAGATGCAATAACATTATGGACACATTGAACAACCTAGCCGAAGTTGTGGGGCAACAGGCGACGCCCATGCAACAGATGGACACCAATCTACAACACATGGTGCAAGAGAACAACCAATTCTTCGCTGCTTCTGGATCACTCTTTCTTAGAACTTTTTTGAGTGCTCGAAGTTCTAGAGGCTCGTTAGGTCAATTTTGAAACATATCACCTCAAGGAGCATGCAGAGAAGTGGTGGGAGACCACCCATGAAGTCAAGTTTCAGAATGGTTCGATGGCTAGGGCGCAGTTCGTGGAGGCATTCAATGCCACATACTTTCTGAAGCACGAGCGAACCAAGAAGATGCAATAATTCTTGGACCTGCACTAGGGAGAGTTGACCTTGGCAGAATACATCACGAAGTCTCATAGCTTTGAACGGTATTGCTAGAATGTGTACATGACCGACAAAGACATGGCGATAAAATTTGTTCTAGGACTAAAGGCGGGTTTGAGGATCCGTCTATATACTAGTAGGCTGAAAACCCTCGATGAGACCATCCAGGTAAAAAAAAAAGGGAGGGGGGGGGGCATATATTTTATCAAATTGTTTGAAAAGTACTAGCAAAATCTAACTCTTGAGTCTAATATTGTTTGAGCAGGTTGCTACCCTACTGGAGGATGATTGGAAGGAGGGACACAAGTCCCAAAAGAATCTAACCGGGGTGCAAAAACCCGAGTTCAAGAAAATATTTGAAGGAAAAAAGTTTACCCCGCCGACCAAGAAACAGAAGTATAACGAGGGGAACAAGCCGAGACAAGTGCAAAACCAGAGGTGCCCAAAATGCAATCGCTTCGACCCGAGGCAACAATGTCTTTGTGAGACCGATGCTTGTCTCTATTGCGGGAAGATGAAACACTATATCAAGGAGTGTCGCAAGAAGTAGACGGATGAAGCAAGGCGTGCGACCGAGGGACCACATCAGCAACAATAATCGCAACAACCGTAAACAACTTAGAAGGTGGCAAGTAGGGTCTATGCTACCTCGGCAGAACCGCTCTAGAAGGTAGATTTGATACAAGGTACACTGCTTATATCTGGCCAAGCCACCCTTGTATTGTTTGATTATGGTACAACACATTCCTTCATAGCTGTAAATTTTGTTAAACAACTTAGAGTACCCACAAAATCATTTAATCAAGAACTTGTAGTGCATAATCCTATAGGCTTCAATGAAATTTGTGTAAATTACATGCCAGATCTAGAAGTCATATTAGGAGAACAAAACTTGCCTGCAAACCTAATCCTACTTGACATGTCAGAATATGATGTCATATTGGGTATGGATTGGCTTTTTGAATACTATGCTGGGGTTCTTTGTATGGAAGGAAATGTCATACTATCCCGACCTGATATGCTGAAGGTCAAATTCTGACTTTCAAGACCAGTATTAAAACAAAGAGTAATATCTGCCCTTAAGGCTCAAAAGTACACACGAAGAGGAGCTGTGGCTTTCTTGGTTAGTGTGACAGGAATGAAAGCCAAATACATAGCGATCGAGGAACTGAAGATTGCTCATGATTTTTTTTGACGTATTTCTGGAAGAACTTTCAGGATTACCTCCACAACGAAAAGTGGAATTTGGAATCGAGCTGGTGTCAGGTACAAAGCTGATTTCTAGAGCACATTATCGAATGGCGCCAGCGGAACTAAAAGAATTAAAGAAGAAGCTATAAGAGTTGATGGTGCGTGGTTTTGTGCGATCAAGTATATCACCTTGGGGAGCACTGGTCTTGTTCGTAAAAAAGAAAGACGGGTCCATGAGGTTATGCATTGACTACAAAATGCTTAACCAGGCGATGATAAAGAACAAATACCCATTGCCACGCATAGAAGATTTGTTCGACCAGCTTTAGAAGGCAAATGTCTTTTCGAAGATCGACTTAAGGTCTGGTTACCATCAGCTGAGAATAAAGGATGAAGACATTCCAAAGTCTGCGTTTTGAATGAGATACAAACATTATAAATTTGTAGTAATGCCATTCAGACTCATAAATGCCCCAACTGCCTTCATGGATATGATGAATCAGGTATTCAGACCATACCTGAATACTTTTGTCATTACTTTTATTGACGATATGTTGATGTATTCCTAGAATGTAGAGCAACATCTGATGATCATCTTGGAAACCCTCTGAGCGCACTAGTCGTATGCCAAATTTTTGAAATGTGAATTTTGGCTCGACGAGGTCATGTGATCTAAAAGAATAGAATTTCGGTGGATCCAACAAAGGTTGAGGCCGTAATGAATTGGGTACAATCGAAGAATGTCAGTGAGATTCAGAGTTTTCTCTGACTAGCAGGGTATTACAAACGATTCATACAAGTTTTTTCACGGATCACTATACCTATGACAAAACTCCTAAGGAAGGGAGTGAAGTTCGAATGAAATGATAAATGTGACGAGAGCTTTCATAACCTCAAGACGAAGCTCACAACGATACCCGCATTAGCCTTGTCTTTGGGAAGCGATGGATTTGTTGTCTATACTGATGCATCTAGTACTGGATTGGGTTGCATATTAATGCAATATGGCAAAGTCATCGCTTATGTATCATGACAGTTGAAAACCCACGAAAGGAATTATCCTACCCACGATCTGGAGTTGGTGGCAGTGGTATTTGCCTTAAAAGTCTAGAGGCATTATATGTACGTAAAATAATTTAAAGTATTCATGGACCATAAAAGTCTGAAGTACTTGTTCTCACAGAAAGAGCTGAACATGCGACAAAGAAGATGACTTGAATTCATAAAGGATTATGAGTTCACCATTTCTTACCATCCTCGGAAAGCAAATGTGGTAGCTGATGCCCTTAGTCTCAAGGCAGAGGATACTTTGGCCAGCCTAGTGAATATAGGATGGAATTTGGTGGCCGACTTCATGGAGTGAAAGCCTTTTTCAGATAATCGAGGTGTGATAAAGGTGGAAAGTCTGACAGCTCGACCTGAATTTCAAGAAAGAATTATAGTTAAGCATAAAAAAGACCAGCAATATGAGAAAATAGAGGTGCTGATGTAGCAGAAGAATACTGTATTTCGGCATAAAGAAGATGTAAGCATATGGATGCGAGAGCGACTTTAGGTGCCAAATGACTCAGAATTGAGAGAAGAGTTGTTAGAAGAGGCATACAAGAGTAAGTACACCATCCACCTGGGCAGTACCAAGATGTTCAAGGACCTACAACGTGGGTACTGGTGGAATGACTTGAAATGGGATGTCACTAGGTAAGTTGACTTTTGAACAAACTATATAAATTTTTAAGTAGTTTACCTCCTTGTCGACCACATTCGATGCGTTGCCGAACCTTTGCTGCACCATCACCGTGCCGTCGACCACCGCCGTTGACATGTCGCTGCACCGTCGACCACAGTCGGGACCTTCCTCACGCATCAGGTGTGCCTATATTCCGCTCTCTTTCTGGATTCCTCTTTCTTTCTGGAGCCCTCTCTCTCCCTCTCGCCTGCCTCTCTCTCAAACGATCTCTCTGCCTGCCTGTCTCCGTCTCTCTCGAGCCCTTTCTCTTTCTACCTCTTCTTCTTCCTCTCTCTGTCTCCCTCATCATCACTCAAAGGCTGAGATTCTTCAAGCGGGCCTCCCCAAGACCTTCTTCCCATCCTCTTTAAGGTTTAAGTTCAGGGATAGGATTTCAATTCCCAACGTCCCCAGTTCTCTGTCTCTCTTCCTCTCAAGCAACTACTCTCTTCGTCTCTCTGTCAATCAGTCCCCGTCTCTTAGTCTTACCTTCTTTTTTTGGTTACAGAGATAGAGAGATAGAGGAAGAGAGACGAAGAGTAGCTCAAGCCAAGGTTTCTGTCTCTTAGCCTCTCTCTGTGTGTCTCTCCTTCCTCTGTTTTTTCTCTTTATCTCCTCGACGTCTAGGTCATCGATCTCAAGCCTGTTGGAAACAACACCACCTGATTCACGTAAGCATCTCCATTCCCCTCTTACGGATTCATACTATGTGATGTTGTCTTGTTTTTTTGGGGTTCCCAGTTTATGAGGATATCCTCTTGTTTCATATTCACCGTCTCTCTTCAGATTATGTGATGATTAATGTTTATTTGCAGATTTATGGTGAACGATGGATGACGAAGATGAAGGTGATGCTCCTGACGTCAATCGCCTTTGAAGTTCAGTTAGGAAAATTCCAGAACCTCGGGTTGATTCGGGTCCTTGACTACACTTGCAATGCGGTGCCCAATCACCCCCAAAAGTATGAAACCCCAACCCCAAGTTTTGAGAGTCCGAGATGGCTCTTTTTTTTTACTCTGTATGGAATGAGTGCTTGAATGTACCACAAGGTGAGGTGAGTCATGACTCATGATCCTTGCCCTAAGTCTGGCAAGCAATTGAGTTCTAGATAGTTGACCCAATTGGGTCTGTGTGAGGCCTTGGTGTGCACGATTACATGCTTGGCCTTTGAGTTCATTCCATCTTAAGTGGCCTTCTTGTGTTAGCTGAATCAGAGACTACCATCAATGCCCTGTTTCTGAATCTTCTGATGCAATCTGGGTTGATTGGGCTTGGCCGATCTATTGCTTCCTGGGTCAAAGAGGCCTTCCTATTGGTGCAAATGGGGGTGGCTTCTCATTGAGCCAAAGTGTGGTGGGTTTCTTCCCCAAGAGAGGCCTTCCTAAGGTGGCTCCTATTGGGCCTTACGAAGGTGGACTTGAATGCCTTCTAAAGTCCCTAAGTCACCTCCAAGATGGCCAATAGGCGGGCACCTCCCTCTTTGACTCTACAAAAGCCATAAAGAAAAAAATGTTGGGGTCTTTTGTCTAACTTAAAAAAAAAAAATCGAAAATGGTGTGAGAAGAGAATGTTTGAAAGGTGAACATAGCCCCAGTGTTTTAATCGTATCTCCCTAGATACTGGTCTAAATTGCATGATCTTTAGCTTGTTGGAAAGCTAATATCATATCCTACAAGTTTACGGTTTATCATTTTGCTTGATTCAACTCTGTTAAGTCGTTAAAATTTTTGGCAAGTTTTCTACAGACGACATCAAGGTTGCTGAACATCGGATGTTTCAGTGTTGTTGGTTGCACAAGACAACATCTTCAAACTTTCATTTTTCTTTAGTGTTGTTTGCATGTGCTTCTGTAATCTTTTATCATATTGCGTATGCGAATATATGAGAATGTTTACCAAATGAATATGATGATGTTTGCATGTTTCTAATTGATCCAAAATCTCATTTTCAATTGATGCATGTTTGAGTGTTGCTTGAATCTCATTTATGCAAGAAACACGTTATTCTAAACTTGGGTTGTTAGACATGATTCCAATGATTGGGCTGTATCTCCCTGGATACTTGGCCAAAATTGGAGTTCTTTAGCTTGTTGGAAAGCTAAGACTTAGCCTTACAAATTTTATGTTTATGATTTCTTGTGGGTCATCTTTATTTACTTGTGAAAATTACTGGAAAATATTTGTCAGTCGGACAGGACTCTGTAAAACACTTTTTGATAGTGTTCTGTATTTTATGCATATTTCTCTGTATACTGCATGAAAAATTTCATGATTTGATTTATTGAAAAGTTAACACATATCTTTACAAGTTTCATGTTTATGATTTTTGTTGAATCGATGCTGATGTTGGTCTAAAGTCACTGTCATTCTTTGCCTACAAAAAAATGTTATTTCCATCTTGGTTGTTCTATTTCCTGAATAACACTTGATGTTTGCTAGATATTTTGATCATATGTGCTTAGTTCCTGACACTAAAACTTGTGTTGCTTAGCTAATACCCTATCAAATCTTTTTCATGTTTTGAGTCTTGCATGAATCGATTTGTTGGATGTTCAAAATCATCTTTGAGTTGTTGCATGAATCAGCCCCTGTTTCACATTTCAAAACAGCTAGAACAAAAAACTTACCAACTTCAAGAATATGTAGAATCCTGTAGGTTCGTTAAAAAATTTCAAACTTCGACGTTCTGAAAAAATCATGAAGCAATCTACGATTCTTATGTTTGGAGTTTTCTGAAACTCCTCCGTTAGAGGGCTCAAAATCCCTCTCTAAGAAGACATACTATTTGTTCAGTCAGCCTGTCAAAGACCAGTCTCACTGGTCCAGACATTTATTCGTGGATCGGATAATCCTTATCTGATTCAAGTGTTTTTGGATCCGTCAGAAAGCTGTGCGCATCGCGTAACTTTTTCGTGTTGACCACCCTTGTCGAAACAGAATGCTCAGGCCTCGAATCTCTGTTTATTAGAGTCCTATTCGGACTCACGAGAATATTGTTAGCTTCCATGTGTGTTGAGATCCAGTTGGATCTTAGATTATGGATCGGCTCCTATGCCGATACCGCCATCACTTGGACACATCAAGTTCACTTGAATGACTGGGTTGGATAGATGTTGGAATTTCATGTTCATTTTCATATCCATGATAAGATTGACTAGGTTGGATTGGCGTTTCAAGAAAGGACTCATAGAACGGTTCAATAGGTGACATAGTTTCAACAAGAGTAAGTAAGAGTATTGGGTTTATGGAATGACTCTTTTGTGCAGTTTTAGTTAAGGTTGGACTATTGATCGGATTGAGTTTCTGACTTTGGCTCCAATTTGACATTTCTTGAAGTATAAAAGGCTATTTCTTTCTTGCATAAAGAAATTTTCTTTCATAGAAAAGAACATGTCTTGAAATAAAAGTTTTTTTGCTAATAAAATCATAACAAATGTGTCCTTTATAGTTAGAACTAGGGGTGTCAATGGGTTGGGTTTGACCCGGATCCAACCTATACCAAATCCTATAGGGTCAAGGTTTAGTTATACATAAGAAGACTTGACTAGAATCTGGGTTGGACCCGAAGGGTCCGAATAATACATGGAGCCGGGTATGGTTTGTGAAATTTTATACCAAACTTGGAACCGACTCGAGTTTCGATTAAGATCCACAAATTTTCAATATAAAAATGATAAAATGTTTTATTTTACTAGGTATGGTATGGGTCTGGTTCATGTAGTTTTTATAGGATTCAGGTATGGTTTCTCTTATGGTGGGTCTGATTAGACCTAGGTCCGTACCTGGTATGAGTCTGGTTCTACTTGGGTCCGAACCAAACCCGACCCGTTGACACCGCTAGTTAGAACCATATTTTATAAAAATACAAGGCTTGAATTTTGGATCATGCTTGGACTTGACATAGGAAACTAAATACGGATAACATGTGCATTCAAAAATCTTTAAATCCTCATAACTAGGTACACATATTAATAGGAGCTCATATGATTAATTTTGGCTAAGGTTTGAAGTAGAGCTCGTTAATAAGATAAACCACAATTCTCAATGCATCTACCAAAAATTTATGATTCAAGGAAGCATGAAATTGTAGAGTCAATCATGTTTCAACATGATTGTGTTTTATCTTCGCAGACAAATTCTTTCCCACCATCACTATGAAATATCTTGATTTGACTACTAATTTGCTTTTCAACAATATTTTTGAAATTTATGAAACATAGAAGAGCATCAAACTTCTTAACTAACGAAAATAAGCAAAAAAAAATTGAAAAATCATCAACAAGCAACAAATAAAATTGAGCCTTTATGGGATGGCGTTGATGCAAAACCCCAAAGATCTGCATGAATAAGCTCAAATGGAGCATGTGCATAGATTTTTCGTTCTCCAAGTTTTTCAAAACTTTAAATCCAGGGTGACATAACCTGCAGTGTCAAACTTCACCAGAACATCTAAGTTTATTATGACTAACTTTAGAAAAACTCACTTCAGAAGATCGATTTTCTTGTCCATGTTTTTCATTCCGCAACTTTAGCAAAACTAACTTTAGAAAACCGATTTCTTGTCCACGCTATCCATTCGGCCATGGGTAAAGTCCTCTCTTACTCTATCCTCGTAGAAGAGTAGTCTCGTTCTATAAATCCTTAACATAAAATCTATTAGCACCGAACTAAAATAAACAATGATTATCTTGAGAAAACTTAGTTACTGACAAGAGATTTTGCTTAATGAAAGGTACATGAAGGACATTTATTAACTCAAAAGTCTTATTTTCATGCCTGCAAAGATATGCTATTGCACTAAAAATGGGCAATTGAGAGCCACTTCTAACCATGGTGCCATTTGATTCATGATATTCACTCTTGTAGGTTATGCTTTGATCTTCAGACGTAACATGATGTGTGACGCTTGTATCTGGGTATCACACAAAGTCTTGCATAATGTTGTGTCGGGACTGCAAGCGCTTTTGAAATATCTTAATGCGTACGAGCTGTGTGATTTTTGCCATGCACTTGACTGCCCCTGATTATCTTTAGTACCAAAATTTTAAATTTTTTGAAAGAAGTTAAAATGATTAGTCCATTTTCTTTTACCACCACAGCCACCACCACCTCAACAACATCCTCTTTGAGAGAAGAAAGCTGTCACAAAAGTTTCTGCTTGCTGAGAAGACTTGAGATTTAACATTTGAAGTCACTTTTCTTGGTTTAGCAAGAGGTCATAAATCTCAAAGAAAAGAGAGGAAGTAGCTAGTAACTTATTGTAATGAAACTTTTATAGTCTTGAGTCAGACCATTCAAGGTGTATTGAACCATGTCTTCATCAGAGACAGATTCATCGACTGTGCAAAGAGAGTCTACAAGCAATTTAATATGATTTAAATATTTTGTCATGACATTTTCCTTTTTTTTTTATGTTTTGAACACCACGTTTTAACTGAAGGATTTGTACACTCAAATGAGACGCATAATATTGTTCTAACGCAATCCATGCTTCTGTGACAGATGGGACTCGAATGATTTGTCCCAACACAACCTCAGAAACAGTTGCCATGATCCAATTCAATGCGAGTTGATCGTCATATTTTCATATAATAAATTCTGAATTGGATTTTAACTGCTCACATTTTCTGATATATAAAACCATCTACATATTTGATGAGGTCCTAACTATACATAACAAATTCAATTTGAGAATGCCACAATAGGTAGTTGTCTCCCTCTAGCTTAACAAACATAAGGAGAAAAACACATTCAATTGAAGCGTCGGATTGAGAATCAGGAAGAACGAGTTTGACGCCATATCAACCAGCTAGGAAAGAAAACTACACAGACACAATAACTTGCAAGAGCCAACAAGATATGATATCATGTAAAGGGCTCACACACATGCAGAATAGAAACTCACACAATCACAAGCACACACCAAATTACGTGGTTCAGTCTGGCGTGACCTACATCCATGGGAAAGCCTCTCTATTTGATGCATAGAAGAGTGAGTAACTTTATTTAAATAGAGATTTACATGTGGGAGGTTGAACCTCTTGATTACAGTCAACCTTGGAAAGGAGTCTATAATTTTCTTTCACCTTAGAGTCCATATTAGGCTGAAATACATTATTAGGAGTTCTTCCTGTAGAAGACCAACTGACATTAGGAGTAGTCATATTAAGGGGAGAAGTTTTCACATTAGGAGTCTTTACATTGGATCCTAAATTCAGATGGGACAATGAGCTGAATTTGGATCTCAAAGTTGGACTCTAAGTCTGAATCTGTCATCTTAACACTACCATTGTCAACTGACTGGTTGTATCCCAAAAATGGTGGATGATCAGGTTCAGCAAGACACTAAAAGTGTCATCACAATTGCACCTGATCCTCCCTCGATGGGGTAAAGCTCTTTTGTTTTTGTTTTTTCTGGCTAAACTAAGGAAAACCCCGATCTTGAACCCTTGTATAAAGGCTCTTAATTTTTAATATCAATGTCGTCATGAAATCGACAAAACTCACAAATCATATTTCATCTTCGTCAATATGTAGGTGTCAATTTCAATACCTTTTTCTTTAAATTCTGAAAGCACTCTTTCTCATTTTACATGCATATGAAAGAACTTTGTGACCTACTTATCGGACATCCACTAAAATCAAAATGTTCATATTCTAATATGAACTAAGAAATGGAATTTCATGATATTCATTTTTAAGTTCCACGCTAGTAGTAGAAAATTCATTTTCTCTAACATGGTATCAGTTCTTCAGAGCAAGTTAAAGTCATAAAAAAAATACAATATTTGGATAGATCCAAATTCAAGATTTAGGCATGTTTTTTTCTTTACATTCGTTAAGTTTGATGGCAGTAGTCATGAACTTCACTGCAGAGTACAACTTGACTAAGAACTTGGATACTTAAACGCAAGAGCTTGAAGGATTCTACACTTACTGTTTCTTAATATGCAATCCAAATATGGACCTTACATATTGATTGAAAAAAAGGAGGTTAGGGAGGCAACACATATATTGTCAATGGGTCGGGTAAGTATGGTATTGGGTTGGGACCCGGATCTAATCGGACCCACCATAAGAAAAACCATACATGGACCTGATAAAAACTACATGAACCAGACCCAGGTCATACTTGGTAAAACAATATTTTTTATCAGTTTTACGTTGAAAATTTGCCGGTCTTACTCAAAACTCGGGTCGGGCCCGGGTCTGATATAAAATTTACAAACTATACCAGGATTCATGTATTCAACGGACCTTCGGGTTCAGACATGGGTCTTAATCAGGCACAATGTAATCGCACAAAGAAGTGTGCTGCCCCATCTTTTTGTTTGACACGTTTCAGGTTCCGATGACGTAACATAACATGACTAGCTTAGATCATGTGAGACCTACACATGTAGTGCAAAGATGGGGCAGAGGACTATTTTATGCAATTACATTGCACTGGATCCGATAGAAGGTGAAAGCGTTGGATGGCCACGATGGCAGAACACTGACCAAAGAATGGGCTATAAGGAACAAGGTTTTTTCTGACGCACAAATAGCGCCGCAAAAACCATTGCTGGCATAAGAATGCACCAGAAAAGGCATCACCGTTAACGCATTTTCTAGCACAACCTTACACTGCCAAAAAAATGCAATTTTTGCTGACGCAAATTAGCGTCAGAAAAAATTTAATACTGGTGGAGTTCTGTGCCAGCCAAAATGTTTTGCAAAAATAAAAAGACTTTTTACTGGCGCACAAAGACGTTTTGCAAAAATTTAAAGTTCTTTTACTGGCACAGTTTTACGCCAGCAAAAATGTTTCACGAAATTAAAAGGAACTTTTACTGGGACAGAGTTGCGCCAGTAAACAATTTTTTATGGTGCAGAACTCACGTCACTAAAAGGCCTTCAGCAAAAAAAACTGCTCGCCGCCGCAGTTTTAAAACTGCGCCCTGCTGCAGTTTAAAACTGAGCCAGTAAAAAATTTTATTTCATTTTTTAAATAAAATATATTTTCTATATGCAGCGTCGCTACATGGTGGGACATGCAAGAACCTGCCTGATAGCCATCCATCTTTGCATTTCTCGAGATGGGTATCTTCACTCTAGAAAAGTTGTCTACTTTATATTAATAAAAAATACAGATACAATCTTGACACTACTCGAATCAAATGAAACAAGACATGTTAAACATGATTCACTGTGCTTGGACCACTAATAATGATATAATGGCTCAATTGTATTTACAAGCACTGAGATGTTCTTTTGTTGCTCGAAGAGTAGGTACCTTCACTGTAGAAGGTGTTCCTGAGTTGTGCAATCCCTTGGGGTGAAAACTTATATAGAAGACTCCGTCAATATTGCCTTCTAAATAGTATACCTTCTGCCCTGCGCCAAAGCTACCCTTTAGGGTATGTTTGATACGCTGTTCCCAGCGTGATTTGGACAAAAATTTCGTTGGGAACGGCAATTTTCAACAAACGTTGCGTTCCATGCGTCCGCCACGTCCTTAAACACATGATCTTTTAGTTCCACCCTCCCCCTCTGTTACAAAAGTAACAAGGATGAGAGGAACGTTGATTTTGTCTCGACGAGCGTGCCTCTTTGAGTCCCATCGCCCTCCGCATCCCCCTCGCAATCTCCTTCACGAAGCTCAGCTGGGGGCGTTGGGTCCCCACTTCGTCTTCTCGCAGTACGACGTAAGAAAGTAAGCTCCCTCTGTCTGTGACAAAAGTATAATTGAAGGAAGAAGAAGATACGTACGAACCATCTCCGACGATTTGTCCTCAAGATTTTCCGACGGAATGGAGGCCGAATATTCCGGCGCGGGCGCCGGAAAGTTCTTAGTGGGCCGAGGTTCCGTCCGCGACCCGCTCTACCACATGCCGAACACTCCACGGCGGGGCTCCCATCGATGAGCGCAGTCAGACGTGGTCGGGCCATCGACGAAGAATGGGGGCTTGGCCACACCGGATCACGGTCGGAGGCTGCATTACCGGCGCTTCGGGTCGGTCGCCAGGCTCTTCGTTTCTGGAAGCAGAGTAGTGGGTGGTCGACACGAAGAAGACCATGCCCGCCGATAAGCTCGCTGAGCTCTCTCTGATCGATCCCAGGAGGGCTAAGAGGCTCGTCTTCTTCATCTACTCCTTAAATTTTTTCTATTTCCTTTCTTTCATGTTTTACTTTTGGGAGATTATTCATTTTGTCGCTAATTGTTTGATTTGTTGTTCATTGTGTTAAAATTTCTTTTTCTAATAAAAATTTGACTTACTGGGGAAAATTTACCCCAATTTTTCTCGATTTCTGCTTGTGGCTACAATTACCATCGTCATTGTTCTTGCTTCTAATGTTACCATTTTCATCGTTTAATCACAAAAACCCAAAATTTCATGAAAAATCCTATCTTTCTGTGCACCATTATCATCATGGTTTTTGCTACTGTCGTTGCCGTTATAGCATTAGTACTAGTGTTAGTGGTAGTAGTAGTAGCTACTATTCCTGATTCTAGTCATTCTATTGGAAAATTTATCTCTCTTCTACTGCCAAGCTGGTGTTTTTCTAAATGTATGTAGGTTATTAATCTATTTAACTATTTATTTAGTCATCAATAATATATTCGGTGTACAGGAGGATCACGGTTTGTGGTTTTCTCTCTGGTGCAGTTTTTCAGACGTGTGGTGATGTTTTGAGGGTGTTAGTTATGAGTGTGTTGTTTGAGGGTTTCTATTGAGATGATTGCATATTGTTTATGACTTTTTTTTTACTCAAATTGAGTTTTTGCGGATCCTTCATGTGTAGGATTCTTGCTAACCGGCAGTCTGCAGCACGGTCAAAGGAACAGAAGATACTTTATACTAGTGAGCTGGAGAGGAACGTGCAGACACTTCAGAAAGAGGCAACCACTTTGTCAGCACAGTTTACGTTGCTTCAGGTATTTAGATTTGCTTGGATTCATGTGTGTTTTGTTATCTATAAATGCTTCTTCATAAGTATTCATCAGCGGCTTTTCTTTGGATTGCCATTTGGTCACGTAATTGATGGATTGAATTTGAATTGGTAATGGATGATATGGAAAATTGCTTTAATGATTTTCAAGGAATAGGGGTGATTAGGTTTCAAACAAGCTTTTTTGTTGGAGGTTGATTTGGCTGTCATTATATTGACCATGGCTTTATGCAGGGAAAATTCTTGAAATGACAATAGTTGGAAGTGGTTTTCGGTATCTGTGCCAAGTTTGAAATCTTCAATATTACTGAAAGCACTACTTGTTTCTTTTGGATTGGGGTTTGTTTATACTGTGAGTCACCCTTGCATTCAGAGTGACCAATTAACTGTTCCTATTAATTGTTCCCCCATCGCACTGCATCCATTTGCATTATAATTAACTGTTCCCTCATCGCACTGCATCCATTTGCATTATAATTAACTGTTCCTATTCAAGTTTTTATCTTTAGGCCTTTAAAAAGAAAATAAATATGTATATACAGAATTCCTTCAGCATAGCTTTTACCTTGTTATTGATGAAATTTCTGTATTTGTTAGTTACTCAATCAAATGTGAAGGGCATTCTATTATAATGCAAATGCTAATCTTGTGTAGATATCTCATATATGGGTTGTTATCTCTTTATATAGATGCTGAACATTAATTTTTGCTTAGAGGATCTTAGATCTATAGTTGGTTCACCTTCTTTATCTGTTTGCAATGTTTAATTGTGCTATGTTTACTTTTGTTGTGCTTCTCCATAATTTCAGACCAGATGATGATCTATTCTTTAGGTACCTGTTCATCTCTATATGAGGCACTCCAGTTTTATATGCAAATTCAGACACTTCATCTATGCACAAACTTGTTGTTTCTAGTTAATTTTAGAAACCAACAAGTTCTTCAAAACACTTTTGCATCTATTTAAATCCTTGTTAAGTTTTCTTTGCTACTTCTTGTAAATAGCAATCCTCTGGTTGCAGGTTGCCTCTTTCTGATCCTCTTTCCTCGAAGAGATCAAGACTCCACTTGTGCTTTGTTAGCACTTACTGATCAACCTTCTCGTAAACTTCCAACTTGGTGGAAGAACCTTAGTTGTCCTTCACTACTGTTGATAAATGATTATTCTCATATTTACCTCTCCTCTATTATGCTCAATCACATGCCCCTAAATCTGCTCTTCCCATTTGAAATGAAAAAAAATAGGTTTGTTGATATTTCTAGCTATTGCATGTATATACTCATATAGTCAGGTGTTTGTTTTAGGTTTCATTATAACAGGGTATTCTTAATATTTTGGGATCCATTTTAGGTCTTGCGCTTTTCTCAATATCTTGGTTTTTTCTTCCCTAACCGTTTTTTTTTTCTATTATATCTTGGGCAATTTATTGGATTTCTATTTTTGCCTTATTTCAATAGGTATACATTTTCTTCCCTACTCATATAGCCGGGTGTTTGTTGTAGATGGAAGATAGTGGGGAAGTTGAGGTTGTATGGGAGCCTTTGTGGTTGGATAAGAAGGCGAAGATGGGTGTGATTGAGAGTGATCGATCGATGAATGATTTGAAGCTATCCATCTTCAGAGGGATCAGTAATGGAATAGGTAGTGGCAATGCAAGTGCAGAAAGAGTGGGCAAGAGAAAAATCTCATAGCAAGATCAGGCAACTCTGAGGGTTTGAGCTTTTTGAACTACAGGAAGGTCACTCTGTCTTCTTGGTCAGCATACCCTCGGTTCATTGTGATTATATTTTTGTTATGGTTTCCATTATATAAAGATAATATAGTAGTCAATCCAAATTTTGGATCTAACCTCTATTGATGATTCTATGCTCAGAGAGAGAGAGAGAGAGAGAAAAATATTTATGCTTGAGAAACGTTGGGCATTTTAGGTGGGTCATCTACATCTTTTGTTTATTGAAATCAGTGTGGTTTAGTTCTACCAAATTTGCAGTGGGGAGATTGATCTGCAGGTGCTCGAGAAATTGGTTTTACCACACACACACACACACACACACATATATATATATATAGAGAGAGAGAGAGGTAAGAAAACTATTGATTATTTCATCTATATTTTAGTAAGTTGGTTATAACAATTTTGCAGTAGCATGTGTAGTATGATCTGCAGGTGGTCAAGAACGAAATTGGTCTTTAACCAAATAGAAATTGTCCACAAGGGCTCCATCTTGATTGGCCTAATGCTTTTAAGTTGAAAGAAGTTGAAGAGTTTGATATCTGTGGTGTGCATCTTTTGCAGCAAGGCCTTTGCCAAATGAAAAAATATCCCGAGCGTGTAGGGGGAAGTACTCGGGGAGTTTTACACTCACACTACGGACACCAACTCAGGTACATGGTTAATGCAACACCAACTTCATGTATGTGGTTTGTGGTGGTGGAGGCTGGTTGTGATGGTCTGATTGGTTGCTATTTGTGTGTGTGTGCGCGCGTGCATGTGCATGCGCAATTAACATTTTCATTTACATGAAGATAGTGACACATTTTCCGCCTTTGATGACTGAAATTTGAGCAATCTACAATCTAGATTACATTGTTCAACCGAGTCTTCAAAAACTGATGTGGTTAGGATTAACTTATACAGTGCTGGCATGTTGGTTTTGGTATAAATTTTGTTCTTGTAAGAAAATATCGACAAAAACCAAGGTGGTATCCCATGTGGTAAGCAGGGTCCTGTGCCAAGCTGAAGGCCCAGGTTCGAATCTCTCTGCCACATGCGGCTTAAGAGATATCTGGTAGGGGACTGCCTAACCCCAGTTTGCCTTTCAAACAAAAAAGAAAAGAAAATATCGACAAAATCCAATTTGAGATCCATATTCGGGTCAAATATCCTGTTCGAGATCCATATTCAGGGAAAAAATTGATATTCGGGAGAAAAATCCAATTTGAGATTCATATTTGGAGCAAAAATCTATATTCGGGGCAAAAATCCAATTCGAAATCCATATTCGGGGCAAAAATCTAATTTCAAATCCATACTCAGGGTAAAAATTCATAATTTTAGATATAATTTCATAATTGGATTTATATTCGAGTAAAAAACCATATTAAACTTCTTAAAACATGTAAAATGATGAACGGATCGAGTCATATAATCCAAAACAAAGTAATTCGACCCATTATAAATGACCGTTCAAGTTGTCCGCACATAGTCCTCAAACAATGGACATTTGAAACACAGCATCTAGCATCTGAGTACAGTCCAAACAAACGTTGAACTTGGAACAATTATTACAGAACGAACAAAACCAATGTTCTGTTTTATTTTTTTTTGTTCATTTCGTTCAACCCTAGACAAACCATCAAACATACCCTTAGAGGACAAAGGCTACCTTCATCCCCGCACTCATTTTGATTTTAACCTCCATCTCAGCTTCCACCCCGATTTCATGTTCTTCATTCCAGTCTAAACGGGGCGGGTTCCATTTCCTCCGATCCACTGCCGTCCCTACCTAATTTTCACAAAGTCAGGCCATGGATGGGAATTTTTTTTTTAAGAACTGGACCCACGCCATCTATCTAAAGTGCACCGCGGCCCAATTGGGAGGCTCATCCTCGTAGCAGTAGCGGCAAATGGCAGCCCTCTCGCCTCCGTCGGCCACCGCACCCTTCGCCAACAGAACCGCCGCCACACTCATCCCTTCTCCGGTCGAGCCGCTAAGCACCAAGAAGCATGAGAAGCCTCTCCGGGCGAGGCCCATCTCCGTCAGAAACCTCGCCGGGGAGATCAATCGCCTCGTCCTCTCCGGCGAGGGCCGGACCAAGCTCAACGCCGGGCCCGACCGGGAATTCTACGCCTACCCGCGGCTCGTGACGCACGTGGACGACTTGTTCATCACGTCGCTGACGCAGACGTACAGGGAGAGGATCCCGCCGGCCTCGGAGGTCTTGGACCTGATGAGCTCGTGGGTGAGCCACCTGCCCCGGGAGGTCGCCTACAAGACGGTGGTGGGCCACGGCCTCAACGCTCAGGAGCTCGCCAGGAACCCTCAGCTCGATCGCTTCTTCGTGAAGGACCTCAACCAGGACCAGCGGTTCGAACTGGGGACCTGCAGCCTCGACGCCGTTCTCTGCGCCGTCAGCGTCCAGTACCTTCAGCAGCCTGAGAAGGTAACCAGCCCAAGATGTGGTTGTGGTGTGACTTAGGTTACGAGTACGACCATAGTTAGGTCTGGTAAACAAAGCTGAATGAGCCGAGCTTGAAGTGCTCAAGCTCGGCTTATTCTTGTTGTGAGCCAAGCCAAGTTGGAGCTTAGAATGAGCCTGAGTTAAACGAGCTCAGATCAACTTGGCTTGATTGTGGAGAAAAAGTACATTGGTTTAGAGTTGAAACAAATAGGATAACAAACAAATACATGTAAACTATATTTAAAGCGAGCTTATACATGTCGAGCTGAGCCCAGTACCTATTGTTCATATTTAGCTTGCCGAGCCTATTTTACGACTTTGAACGAGCTCTTTACCAACCGAACTTGACCTGAGCCACGAGCGGCTCTGCTTATTTCCCAGCCCTAGCCACAGTTGCCAGGAAAAGCAATAGATGAAGTGGAAGCGGGGAAGCGAGTGTTAAAAGGTAATAGGAAGCGGGAAGGAGAATACGGCGAGAAAAGATATCGGATCAACATCCTGTAAAAAAAATTGTTATTTTTTTAATATGAAAAAACGTAGATAGTGAAGAGGAATGTTAACCAAGCATGAAATAATCTATTTGAACTTCTCACGAGGTGTTTCCTGCTACCAAAGCGCGGTTTTGGGGAAACAAGCTTCCCAATGTAGCAAGAAGCTCCTGGTAACTATGGTTAGGACTTGCTAGGCCTGAGTTAAGCATGACGTTGGTCATGCAATAACTTGGGTCCAAAGCCAATATTTGCTTCATTCGTTCTTTTGAATTGGGCAACTTGGCAGGTATTTGCAGAAGTGTTTAGAATTCTGAGGCCAGGAGGGGTGTTCATAGTGAGCTTCAGCAACAGGCTGTTCTATGAGAAGGCAATCACTGCATGGAGAGATGCAAGCGACTATGGCCGGATCCAGTTGGTTGTACAATACTTTCAATGTGTATCTGGATTTACACAGCCAGAGGTGCTGAGGAGCAAGCCCCAGCGGCAGGATGATTCTTCTCCCTCGAGTTGGATCAAGAGGTTGGTGGTTAGACTCAATTCTGACCCCTTCTATGCTGTCATCTCTTACAAAAATTTCCGACCCATTATAGACTAAACTTAGTTTTCCCTCAATCACCTGTAGATCCCCCTCATTTCTCTCATTTAAGAGGAACTGAGTTGCTTTCAAGGATGTAAACAATAAATGAAGGCTCTCTTGCATTCTTGATAATGATTCGACTCTCTCTCTCTCTCTCTCTCTCTCTCTCTCTATATATATATATATATATATATATATATATATAGTGTGTGTGTGTGTGTGTGTTTTGAGACTAACTGAGTTGTTTTTTAAACATTAATGTCCCAAATACATTAGCCTCCTTTTAGTGTACTCTTCTCTATTTGTTTATGTCACATTACCAATGCCAAAAGTTTCCCAGAAATTCCTTGGTCAAAACAAACAGCAAGACATACAAACAATGATTGGATCCAAATCTCCAAGGGAAAACTAGGTTCTCAAATTACACGACTGAAAAATTGGATAATAAAAATGAAGATGATGATGACATGAATGTATTACAAACTGAGATTTCTCCTTGAGTACAGAGGGGATAGAATTAGCAAAAATGAATACATTTCACTTGCCTCATCTACCAGTCAATAGTAAGGTTGACAATTCTTTCACAAGTAGATCAGAGACTAGACCCACATAACACAGGTACATTCAGAATCCGCAAAACTTCTGTATTATTTTCACTAAGCGTGGATGCTACAAGATTTCCTCTGGCAATTGTATTTATCTTGCTTTGATAAAAAATTGAAATAATTTTGCTTTACTAGAAACAATTAAAAGAACTGAGGGTCACAAGTTGAAACTCATCTTCCGGGTGTTCTCAATTAACCTCATTGGAAGATGGAAATCTTTCTTAAGCCGGTTCCATTTTGAGGTTCATGAGAAAGCTTGATTATCAACAGCCCATTCATAGCGTCATAATCAAAATCCACCTCTTCTGTGTCCACGGTGCAACGCTTAGGTTTTATGCTGGAATAAGCACCAAAACGACCGCAGCCACGCGCTTTGATCCTTATCACAAGTCCAGAAGGATCATTGACATGGTTCAGGTCTTCAATTGCACCTCCAGAATTGTACATATCAATTAGTCCAAGTGGTGCAAACTGGATACCATGACAAAAAACCTGCAGATAGCATAATATTATTGTTTTAGGCTATGAGGATATTACAGCATCTCAGCAGAGAAAATGATTGAAGGAAGAAATGATAAAATTACCCTGATTGGAGATATCGTAAATATTTCACATTGCCGAACTCCTAAGGAGACATCAATCCATCCTGATCTTCGCAATCTAGAAAGTGAACCTGCGGAATATGATACAAAGAAATCTTTTAATAAACAAGTGCTTGAAAGGGAGAAGATAGATGAATAGGAAGCCTAATTTGGAGCTCTGCAATCTTCATTACCTGAATTAAAAGCGAAGACTGCACAGTCTCCTGTCCAATCTTCACCAGCAACTTCTTCAAGATACTCAATATTTGAGGGACTGACATGGCCTGAAATAAATGTAGATTGAGGAACTGTGCCGGACTCATAGTGCACCTTTTCTAGTCCGGGCCAGATTCCTGCTCCTTGGCAATTGAATGCACCTAAAACTCCACTGAACTTGTTCAAGTTCCAAATCTTCAGCAGGCTATGAACATGGCATTAACATGGCGGTCAATAAGTGCACTGAAAATCTGTTGTATGATAGCATGTCTTAAATAAAAATACTTAACATCCATTTGCATATATGAGACTACCTTTTGCCATCCATGACTGAGTCATTGAACAGACAGTCTCTTGTTGGTCGTCCTGGATATTTTGCTCTCAGCACTGACCCATCAGGAAGTACCAACTTCTTAAGGATTTTGAAGTCGTGCTGCCCAGGCTTGTCACTAGATAAACAAAAGAAAGTGTGAGTAAGAGAGGAAAGATGAATTTTCTTTTGCTACATTTAGTAAATTTTTGGATAGATAAGAGTTCTTTGTTTACCTAACATATACTCCACAACCACCCAAAGCTCTGGCTGCACCATGAAATTGAGCTGTAGCATGGTTACTCTGAAACAAAACAGCAGCATCAGACAATTCAATCGTAAGGTACATTATGAAAATATTGGGAAGGCAATTGTCTTGCAGAGAAAAGACATACATGGAACATATCCCAGTCTGGGACTACAATCTCTCCGAGAAGAATACTATTAAATGCAACAGAAGCAATGTGGAGAGTTTGTATAGTTGGTTCTCGTGGCATGAAATCTTCTGATGCCCTGGCAACTGCACTCTTCTTTGAACTACAGAAATGTTTCATATGTTAGTATTTCTATGTAACAATTTCTTTTTCAGAACAAGGTACCTAGTATTATGATGAAATTACTCAAAAAAGGAAAAAGAAAAGATTGGTTTGTCAACTAACTTGTAGATGCAGTCCGTGGCATGGCTCATGCAGCATATCAGGTTGTTTTCTTTAAAGTTTCTTGCTACTGATTCCTCCAAAGCTCTTTGGTACGTCCTCATAAGTGATACACGCCCTCCACAACCTGCTCCAAGTGTCTCTATTAAGTTTTGCACATCAACCTTTACTCCATCTACTCCTTGACTTGAAAGATAGTTATGAAGGTCATTGTAGAAATCATAGATCTTCTCTGGATCAATGACACCAACTCCGTACTTCTGCAAGGCATCCATGGCTACATCCCTTAGATTTTCTATATATCCAGGAGATGGTACAGGAAATACCATCTTAGGATTGTATTTTTTCATGGCAGAAGAAGTTGGAAGAACTCCTCCCCAGTAGCCAGCCAAGGCATGCCACATGTACACATACCTATATCATACATAAAACAAGTTAATTCACATGATTTCTTACTAATCACCATTGGATAGACACAAATCCAGTTTGCTTACTTCAGCCCATATGTTTCTTTGATATAACACATGAAATCTTTAAGATTCTTGCAGGCATTGTCTGTGCCAAAACTCTGGAATTTCTGATTTTCCTTTATGTCAACTAGTCTAGCTGCAAATCTGTGAGAAATTTCTGGTTAGATCTAGTATCGGATCATTGTATTCTTGAAAGCAGAATGATATTCAAAACACATGCTTCAGGAAAAATAATAGAATACCAGAATAAACCATTGAAGACTATCTGAAATATAACATGAAGAAAGGTCCGTAGGACTTACTGTGCTCCTTCTCTCAGTTCCTCTCTCTCTTTCTGGTATTCATTTATTGTATCTTGCCATCCATCATCAATGATAAGGAACCTAGCTGGCGTACCTCCCGTGGACAAACTTACAAAGCAGAAAATGAAAAGTAGGCAAGTGAGATGAATGCATAGATCCATATATTGCTGTTGGATCTAGTAACTTGATAAAAGTTTTAAACAATTGTTGTTTCAGTAAGAAAAAAAGTGGTGAAATAAACTGTTATTTGTGGCCAGATGATTTGGAATAAAAATATCAGTTCAGAAAATGGCAACGAGTATTAAAGCGATTTTGGTTACTCGCAGCCTTGTGTCACATGGATCTCTATGTTCCAACCTGCATATAGATGGTACAAGTGGGGTAGAAAATGTTCGGCTAAGCAGCAAGGCCACTAAAAGTTTGCAATTGGAAAACTGCCATCAAGGACGTTTAGGCTATTGATATTTCTTCTATTCCACCGAATTTTTATCATGCCCAATCATCATCAAGCAATGTTATTCGCTTGGAGGACATAAACTTACTATGAAGTTAGATTTGGAAATAGTCATTGAGTTTTCAGCTAAAAGTAAATGTTGAAATAGGGGAGGCCTTGTTCTCTAATCCCTTAGCTTTAGAAAACAGATCATTCAAGCATGTTATTGCCATTAAAGGAATTCAATTTTCAACTGGTGATGAGAATCCTATGCATCCATTCATAGATTAGCAGTACTTGAAGACACACATGACTTTCTTCAACAAATGTCAGCAACAAGAAAGAAAGAAAAGTTTCAGAAGTCTAGAACTGATACCTTTTTAAGCCTTCTTTGATCCCTTGAGGATCAACACCAGTATAGAATGCATCCCAAGTGCACCAACCAAATAAATCCAGGCTAGCAGGAATCTGCATCAACCAAACCACAAGAAAGCATTTATAAGCAAATAAATCCCTTACAAGAGACCCCATGAAACAATCTGGTCAGTATAATCTATATTTGCCTGTTTACTCTCAATGTGACTGAATGTCCCTTTATGTTTAGCCAGCATCCTAGTAGAGTAAACAAGAGAAAGTAAATTTCATAAGGATTTTAAGCTATTAAAAGGCTCTTCCCAAACGAAACAGAGGAATCGCTTAAACACACACGCACAGCAAACAAACAGTGAAAAAGTGGGAAAAAGAAACACACTTGATAGATTCCTTCATGAGCTCAAATGGGTGGTCCCCTGAATTGATAAAAACAGCTTCAAGAGATTGTTTGGTTTTGACATCAGGATCGCCTGAAACTCAGAAAACCACCTCACGCCGTTAGTCAAACTGACAGAACATGAAATGTAAGAGTTGCACTAGAACCGAAACTGAGATTCAAAGAATACCAACCACTCTCGACGCAGAACTGGATCTCATTGTCAGAGTTGCCCTGTAAACTGCTTCTGAAGTCACCATCCAATACAGGCAGCAATAATATGTAGAATGTCTTCTCTTCAGCACCAACATCTTCAATATTTTCATCATGAAAGGCACATTCTTCTATTGCTTCTATCAACATCATCTGGGTCTCCACTGGCACATCACCCCCACACTTCCCTGTTCTGGGAATCATCCACCATAACTTGAATCTGAATAAACACATTAACCTGTATCCCCTGCACCATCAAATCCGTTCCCCACAAGATAATATTATTACCAAAAACGAAAAAAACAACGCTGCCAGGACAAGGCAGAGCCAGTGCGTGCGGCTAGGTCTCTGATCCTGGGTGATTTATCCGTGTAAATATAATATATATACATATATATGCTTTTTATTTTTATATTTTAAAAACCTTTTGAATTGTTTTTGCAAGAAAAATACTATAAATTTACTATCGTTTTTTCAAAATCTTGAACTTTCCATGTTGTTTCGGGAAGAACTTAAAAAAAAAAAAAACTCCAAAAGAAAAGTTTGCTGGAGAAATTGCCGAGAACGATATGGTGACTATGATTCTTCAGGAATAGAAAAAGAGATGGAGAGACTGTACTCGAGGACGCCGAGTGAAAAGACATGGCGGGAGTCGGCGGCTTGAGAGGTGGCGCCGAGGAAAGCAGAAGAACGAGCAAGGGGAAAGACGGCGACGTTCTCCGGTACGTTGGTGAGAATGGGCTTCCCACGGACGGTCAGGATGCGGTTACGAATAGAGGGAACGGCTGTGATGGTCATTTTCTTGATAACTGAATCAACGGAGGAGGCAAAGAGGCTTCTCTCCGAACTCTGAATCGTTAATAGGGAGGACCTATCCTGGTATTTCTACTGAATGACACGTCAGATCCAACGAGGAGTTTTGTTTTTTTAAGAAACAACGAGGACTTATCCTGAATCTGCCTTCGTTCCCAAATTACCCCCAGTTCTTGTCAGAAACTACATGACCACCCCTTTCCTCCCATTCTACTGGGGTCAAGATCCAAATGGATCTGATGAAGTAACGTCTGGATCCAGATTCACTTGATCAGGCCTTGTCTTTTAGATTTAAAATACATTTCTGGAGTAGTAGAAGATGGATACTATGGATCGACCCATCATTCATCTTGAGGATAACCCCAAAGAGAAACCAGTCTATTCTAAGAATGGTAGCGTTGTAATTCCAAAAAAACCCTTTGGGTTTTTGAGCGTAAGCAATTACGTCATCCAGGACTTTTTTGACACAATGCGTGGGATTCAAGGGCGGCGTCTCGATAGCTGTCACACAAATCCATCTGATTAGACTCTGACGTTTGCACCGCCTGACACGTAAAAAAAATCGTGGGACTCATCTAAGATTTAAAAAAAAAAGCCGTTCATCGCGCAGATGAACGGTAACACCTGATCCTCTCATTTAAAAACCATGGATCTCGGGAGGGAAGCATGGGGGATCCAGATCCAACAGCCAGCTTGCGACGCATTGAATGTTTGGTGGGACCCAAACAGAGTCACGGGCTCCAGCTTCCTTGATTCCAGACAACCGCAAAATTGTGACGTTTGGAAGCAGTTCGGTTCGCCGACCCCAATTGTTTTGGGATGAAGGCTTAGTTGTTGTTGTTGTTGTTGGAAGCAGTTCGGTGGAGAGTTGGACCTTGTTATAAGGTCCAAACTTTTAGACCCGATCCAACCGCGTGAACCCAACCGACACCATGACGAATGGATCTTCGTAGAAGGGTCATCTGAGTCAGCCCAGTTTAAGCGAGCAACGGAGGTAGAGGGTCTAGCATAGGGGTGGCAATCGGGTCGGGTTGGCGGGTCGTGTCGGCGGGTTGGCGGGTCAGCATACCTCAACACGAACCCAACATGTTTATTAAATGGGTCGGCTGTGGCAAATACAAACCCGACCCATTTATTAAACGGGTAACCCGACACGACACACTTAACCCGTTTAATAAACATGTCGGATCGGGTAAACGGGTTGGCAGGCGGGTTGGCGGGTCAGGTAAATGGGTTGGCGGGCGGGTCGGGTAAACGGGTTGGCGGGCAGGTTGGAGGGTCGGGTTCGGGTAAACGGGTTGGCAGGCGGGTTGGGGTCGGGTAAACGGGTTGGCGGGTCGGGTTGGGTAAACAGGTTGACCCGCCCGCCTAACCCGTTTATTAAACGGGTCAGACGGGTTGGCGGGGGTTGGCATACCCCTAACACGAACCCGACCCATTTAATAAACGGGTTAGGCGGGTCGACCCGTTTACGACAGGAACCCGTTTACGCTGAACCCAAACTTGGCTAAGAAGCGGGTTGGCGGGTCATGTCAGATTTTGCCACCCCTAGTCTAGCATACATTTAGCTTGTTAGCCGGGTTAAGTGAGCCCGGTTCGATAAGACCACCTAGTTGTGAAAAAGTTGGATCAGGTCTAGGGATGGCAGTGGACCGAGGGAAAGCGGGCCCCCACCTTGCCTCGCCCCGTTTGGACCGGGGATGAAGGGTATGAAACGGGGATGAAGGCAGGGATGAAGGCAGGGATGAAGGTTAAAATCCATCCCCGTTCGGGGATGGACTTACACTTTTCCCCCCCTTGCCCCGCCCCGCCTCATCCCCGTTTAAACGCGGATGAAGGTGGGGGTCGAGGTTAAAATCCATCCCGGTGCGGGGATGGAGGTTCTAATCTTGAGACGGGGTGGGGGTGGAGACCTTGTCCCCCACCTCGGTCCATTGCCATCCCTAATCAGGTCCAACCTGGTGGGTGAAGTCCATGGCTTGTCAAGGAATTCACTTCTAAAGGAACCGTGTATCAATTTGTTTCCGGCACATAGACTCGGGCCCATGGTTTTAGTTGGGGTGGTACCAAGCTTTGTAGTCCAGATCCAAGGGCTGGTCAAAGAGGGTGTGACCTTGTGGGGTCAGGGTAATGTGTTTGGTCCAACTCTAGAAGGAGGTCATTTCTGGTTTGATTTGGTGGGTCCCACAAAACGTGTGTCTAAAATAGCTGACAGTTCGGGTTTGTGGCAGGAATGCAACCCGAAACCGAACTTGAATGTCTGGGTATGGCGTAGGGATGCCAATGAATAGGATTTTATCTGACATCCAACCGAGTTTGATTCTGTTTAGTTGCATTTGGTATGGCGTAAGGTCCGAACTTATAGACCCGACCCGATCACGTGAACCACCACCATGTCGAATGGATCTTGGGTTGGCCAGTTTGAGAGAGTAATGGAGGTCAAGGGTCTAGCATACGTTTAGCTTGGGGGGCGGGTCAAGTGAGCCCGGTTAGATAAGACTGGCTAGTTGTGAAAAAATGGATCGGGTCCGACTCAGTGGGTGAAGTCCATGGCTTGTCAACGAACTCACTTCTAAAGGAACTGTGTATCAATTTGTTTCCGGCCCATGGTTTTAGTTCGTGTGGTACCAAGTTTTGTACCCCAAACCCAAGGACTGGTCATGGAGGCTGACCTTGTGGCGTCAGGGTCATGTGTTTGGTCCAACTCTAGAAGGAGGTCCATTTCTTCAGGTTTGATTTGGTGGGTCCCACAAAACGTTGGTCTAAAATAGCTGCCAGTTCGGATTTGTGGCAGGTATGCAACCCGAACCGAACTTGAATGTCTGGGTATGGCGTAGGGATGCCAATGAATCGGATTTTATCGGATATCCTACCTAGTTTGATTCTGTTTAGTTGCATTTTCGTAAGCCAAAGCTATATCCGATTATAATCAGATGCAGATATGGTATTGATTTTTGGATACTGAATCTGAAAAATATTCCAATTTGATGGATATCCAAATCTGTTATATATGTAAAAAACAGATCTGCAGCTTTTTACCATCCGAATATGAATCTTAATTTGAATCCGTTTAGCCAACATCTGATTAGTCAGATATTGGCCACGTCCGAACCTAATCCGAACTGTTTACATCCCACATACTAAATGTGCAGATTCGAATATCTTCTGTGGGTTAAACCGTATCCAACCCAAGTAGCATGTAGTTCAGGTTTGAACCAAGACTTTTTCTGGATGCTCCCAACCCAGCAGATCCCAAATAATTTGTACTCAATTTTAAGTAAAAATATAGATCATAAATATTTATTAATTACATATACAGGTCGAGTTTGGGTGTCCATTTTCTCAAACTCATGTGATCCAAATCCAAATCCAAATCCAAATCCAAATCCAAATCTAAATCCAAATGTTTTGTATTTGGGTGAATTCAAGTGCACCATGATGTCTGGGATACACAACTCTTTCAAACACTTTTTGAAAGGATGTAGCAATTCAATTTGTGTACGGTAAGTTGGGAACTTTTTTTTTTGAGATAATAAAAGGGCAAAACTCCCCTCCACCCCACCGATAGCTAGGGTGTCAATGGGTCGAGTTTACCCGGACCTGACCCATACCAAACCTTATAGGGTCCGGGTATGATGATAAATAAGAAGATCCAATTAAGTCTTGGGTCTGGGTATAGTTTATGAAATTTTATACCAGACCTGGGCTCAACTCGAGTTTCAAGTAAGACCCATAAATTTTCAATGTCAAAATGATAAAAAATATTATTTTATCGAGTATGGACTGGGTCTGGTTCATGTAGTTCTTATCGGGTCCGGGTATGATTTGTCTTATGGTGGGTTCGATTAGAACCAGGTTTGGACCCGATACCATACACAAAAATCAGGACCATGTCTGGTTTCACCTAGGTCTGAACCAAACCCGACCCATTGACACACCTACAGACCGGACATTGGCTCGCCTCTGTCCACCAGGGACACACTCAGCTTCAACCTTTCAGCAAGGGATGCAACCCATGAGTTTTTAACTTGTGACGTCCTATCAAGTTGGTGACATTCACAAGTCGCCTCACTACAAGGATGAGGGTCAATAGTGGTGATGAAAGCCACCATTATTGCTCTCTTTATCGTCATTATAAACTTAAAACGGTGACAAAAAGTGGTTGTCTAGTTTTGGCCTCGGTTGAGTAATAACAACGACAATCATAAGTTGTTGTTAAAGGATATATCCCAATAATGACAACTTAGCCTATAACGATGACTAGCCTTTAACGACGATTTGATAGTTGATGTTATATGAGAAAATGATGAAAATTAAATTTCATTATAGCCTATAACGGCAAGCATGAAGTCGTTGTTATATGCTATAACGATGACCTCATAGTCGTCGTTATAGGCTATAACAATGACCTCATAGTCGCTGTTATAGGCTATGATGGGTTTAAGACCTATAACAATGTTACAATAATGTCACAGTAATAGCCTATAACAGTGACCTCATAGTTGTCGTTATAGGCTATGACGGGTTTAAGGCCTATAGCGGTGATAGGACTTAAACCTGCAAAAATAAATGTTTATATTAGTTAATTTTTTTTATAGAATTTTGCATATAAAACAATAACAATACAACAAAATTCAACAATAACAATGCAAATGAAATCACGCAAACAATAACAATTCAAACATTACATTCAACAAAATCAAAACAATAACAATGTAAATAAAATCACTCAAACAATAACAATGCAAACGTTATATTCAATAAAATTCAAACAATAACAATGCAAATGGAACCAGTCAAACAATAACAATTCAAACAATTACAATTACATAATCAAATGAAAGTATATGATAGCTTTTAATATTTATAAAAGAAACAAAAGTTCAAGTTGCCCAATCATTAACACGACTGGCTAAAATCTCTCAAATCAATGGCTCGATTTGACGTGCCAATGAACTAATTATATTTCTCTTTGCTTCTTTGTCATAAACAAATAAAATAGCATGTTAGCATTTTGAACCTTCCTTTGCTTGAAAGGTCCTCTTTTCACACACACACACACACACACACACACACACACACACACATATATATATATATATATATAAAGAGAGAGAGATGATGAGGGTCATCTCTCTTGAAGAACAAGCAGCAGGAAGTGGTTCATGTATTTCTCGAGAAGACAAATAGCTTAACATGATGATAAATATAAATATGAAAGAACATTTGATTTAATATATTTCATTTAGCACAAACCCATTACTCTCTCTCTCTCCATATATATATATATATATATATATATATATATATATATATATATATATATATATATATATATATATATATATATGGAGAGATGATGAGGAAATGGGGCATACCAAAACTGTGAAGTGATCTAAGATGAGGGGTTCGGTCTGAGTGACACCACTATATTTAACATATCCTTTTTGAACTTCTTATTTTTTTCTATCTCTCTCTCCAGTTGTTGTTCGAGTCGCAATTGGTTTGTCTGTTGTTCTTCTCTATTTCGCTCTAGTTATTGTTCGAGTTGTTCGAACTTTGATTGTGTTGCCTCCAACTGAGAAGATGGCTTTGAAACTTGAGTTTTGCTTTTGGATAGAATGACAAATGTACCAATCCTTCTCACATATCTAGACCGCCCCCCGAAGACCTTCCCAAAGACTTCTCGTTGCAACATTGACATGCCTTATTATAAAGAACAAGTTTTATCATCTTCAATCTCCATAGTTCGCAGTTTATTTTGCACATCAATGATATATAATTAGTTATAAATAACTAATGATAATATATAAAATAGAATGAATGAATGTGACACTACAAAGTGTGAATTACTTATATAGTTCTCTGATGCTTCGCTATAGACGAATATCTTGTGATTTGAATGAGTGTGCATCTATAAGTAGAACTCACTTGCCATACGTTCTTTTCCTTTTATTTCAAGAGTTTGTAAATAATAAATTTAGAATCTATTACATCAAATATATTTAACACTATACTATTATATGAAAGACAATAAACTTAGAGAATAAGAAACTGACCTTTGTATGAAACTTTTGGAGGTACGAAGATGATTCAATGGTATATTGAACCATTTGTTGGGCTCTGTTCGTCAAATTTTTCTTGGATGTCTTCTGTTAACTAAATAAAGATCAATTAGTAGATAAAAATCTAAAAAATTGATTTTTTATTTATAAATATATATCCAATATTTACCATTCAATAACTTTCGGTAAAAAAGTTGCAAAGATCTTTTCATGCTTCATAGCTGGTTCTCTCGGGAGGATGTCCTTATGCTTTGTTGTTGTTGTTGTTTTGAAACGTCTTGAACATTGTCACACAAGTCGTGGATTATCTGTCTATGTTTTATTAGATATGACTCACATTCAATGCAGTTATCCAGTATATATCGATGTGTTCTCCCACATTTCAAATATGAAAGTACAACTAGTGAACCACCTCCAGCTTTCATGTAAATATTATGTAAGAATACAAACAGACCGAGTGTCATTGCCGTGCTAGGCCTATCAACATGATGATTCAGATGGTTAAAACTAGTATTAATACCACTAAGATACTATGAGTAAAAGGTTGCACATTCTATGAAAATATATGCCTTAGCGATGGAAGCTTCCAGTTGTACTTTGTTTCTCATAGTTTGCTTTAATCTACCAACAAATCTCTTGATCGGATAAATCCAATTACGATATTGTACTGGTCGAACAAGTTTGGCCATGCTTTGTTTCGCACAATTCGCTATAAACTACATATTGAAAATATATGATAACAATAGAGAACTCGATCTACCCGATTGTTTCCAAAAGGCCATAATTAAAGCATACATGATTATAATAGAGAAGTACACCAAGCTTTGACCTTATGGCAAGGGACATCACGTGCAAGTTTTGAACTTGTGATGTCTTGTCAACATAGTAGCATTCATAAATCACCCCTACTAAGTGTCAGAGCTAGGAATCTAAACTATGGTGGCCACAAATGCACATTGAAAATGAGAAAAAAAAACAAAGATTCTAAAACCTAATTAAATGTTCATGCTATAAAAAAAAAACTTAAATCCTAATAAACATCCTTTATATATAACTATATGTAATAATTAAAAAAAACCTAAACCCCTAAAATTCTAAGTTTATAACTAAAATCATGCACATGGAATCAAGTTAAATGCTGATTGAAAAGAAAAAATACATAAATACCTAAATGCTAATTGAAAAAAACCTAAAAAATTCAAAACCTAATAAAATATTCATGGTTCATGTTATTTAAAAATAAAAAGTAAATCAAAAACCTAAATCTTAAACAAACATCATTCATAAATATATGATAATTTAAAAAAAAACTTAAATTTCTAAGTTTTTAATTAAAATTAAGCATATAGAATCATACTTAATGTTAATTAAAAATACCTAATTAAATATTCACCTCATTTAAAAAACCAAAATCAAACACCTAAATGCTAATTGAAAAAAGCAAAAAAATCTAAAACCTAATTAAATATTCATGCTATTTAAAAAACTAAATATAAAACCTAAATCCTAACAAGCACCATTCATATATATAATAATTAAAAAACCATAAAATTCTAACTTTATAACTAAAATCAAGCATCTCGAATCAAGTTTAAGGTCCATTGATATGAACAAATACAAAAATATATAAATTCTAATTGAAAGAAAAAAGCAAAAAAAAAAAAACCTAAAACCTAATGAAACATTCACAGTTCATGTTATTTAAAAAAATAAAAACTAAATCAAAAGCCTAAATCCTAAACAAACATCATTCACATATATATATATACTAATTAAAAAAGAACCCTAAAATATCAAATATGAGATCAAGTTTAATGTTT
Source organism: Nuphar pumila (assembly GCF_984573655.1). Taxonomy (NCBI): domain Eukaryota; kingdom Viridiplantae; phylum Streptophyta; class Magnoliopsida; order Nymphaeales; family Nymphaeaceae; genus Nuphar; species Nuphar pumila. The sequence continues at coordinate 119,571,069 of NC_143255.1, forward strand.
ATTGAAATAAAAAATACAAAAATACTTAAATGCTAATTTAAAAAAAAACACAAAAAATCATAAAACCTAATGAAAAATTCATGGTTCATGCTATTTTAAAAATAAAAACTAAATCAAACCCCTAAATCCTAAACAAATATCATTCACATATGTATGCTAACTGAAAAAAACCCTAAAATTTTAAGTTTCTAACTAAAATCAATTGTGAAAGTAGTCTCATCAACATGGTAGCATTGCATGTAACATCATAAACAAGCTCATGCATTACTCACATGCCAATCATAACACACATTATCATGATGAATCATATTCACATGATGCATAGTATGTATAAATGTGTGGCATTCATGTTATGCACCCAACATGATAAAAATGCAATACAACATTCACATTATTATGTTCACACAGTAGAGCACATGACTCAATAGTTTGTGTATAAGAGTACCTGCAACATACACACTTCTTATCTCTACTCCTACCTCCCCCAAGGTCATCCTGATATATATATATTCTCAAACAATTTATCCTGCAATCGTAGAATCTTTTGCTCACTTTCAAAATTTAGTACTTACTCAGGACCTTTTGCTCATTTTCATTAGCATTGCATTTTTATAATGTGCTTAGGGTTTTTGCCTCATTATTTTGATACTTCGCGTTAAGTATCGCATTTGCTTAACCTGCATAACAAATTACATTTAAACTCATAGGCAACTACACAACAACCCTAAATATTCACAACTAAGTAGTGTATGCACATTTTTCAATTCAATCAATATAAGCAATCATAACAGCCCTAGATATCCACAACTAAGTGATGTATTAACATTTTTTGATTCAATCAATATAAGAAATCATAACAGCCCTAAATATCCACATCTAAGTGGTGTGTGCACATAAAACCCATTAACAATTTCCAACCAGGTAGTCTCCTTAGTTATTCATAAATATAAAATTTCAAAAACAAAAACTGTGTGTTAAAGTAATACCAGAATTTTGTGCTAAACCCAAACAAGGTTATGCTTACCACAACTAAATAAACACCTCAAAAAAGACATTTAACCGAATAATCAAAACCTACAAAAGCATGCACACATTTAAAAACAAACAAACAAACAAAAACAAAAACAAAAACGACAACAACAAAGTAAAAAAAAAAACTGAGTTTTGAAAAAACCACATCAAATCCGTGTCCACCCAAATCCAAACATCAATCAATATGAATTAATCAGGCTCCAAATCCCAACATGTAAAAAAAAAGAGTTTTCAAAGAAACCCTAAAAGGACTAGCCCGCAATCTATCCAAAGAAGATGAAATGAAACACCAAACCCCTCCCAGGTAAGGGAAAAAAATAAAATATAAATGAACAAACGCAATGCAGGGATCTTGTTTTAAATGAGAAATATCATGCTTTTATATGATCGAAACCTTCATTAAAACTAAAATACTATACAATGTTCAAAGCTCGATCCAATAAAAAAACCCAAGAAACAAATGTCCACCACCAAAAAATGATGGGAGAGAGTAATTTGTTTGGTTTTTAATTTTTCTTACCTGTTTGATTGGGCATTGAAAGGACGGATCATCATAGTGGAGTTGCACAACGATTGGTGAGAAAAAGAGTGTGACGAGGAGATTGACATTTCCTTTCCTTTCGGTTTTTCTTGCAGAGAGAAAGAAAAGGAAAAGGCAAAAAAAAGTTGTTTATCTTTTGCTCTCTGGGCCAACCCTAGAATGCATTGCAACCCTTCGTGGGGTTGATGACTTCGTTACTCGCACTGCAACGAGGGGAGAAGAAGAAGAGGGTGAGAGAATCCTTTGTGAGGGGGCTGGGGTCTGGCAGCGTCAGTCGAGTAGGGAAGAGGGAGGCCGGGGTCCGGTGGCATCAACCGAGCAGAAAGGAGGGAGGCTAAAGAGAGAGAGAGAGAACTTTAGAAGGGTCCGTTGAGCCCTAATTATAGACTCAATATTGATGACATTTATGTCACCGTTATAGTATAATCTATAACAGCGACATAAATGTGGCAATTAAAGCGCCGTTGCTATTGATCCTAATCCTTGTATATATATTTAACACTCGCACATGTCAACGTTAATGACACATATATAACGACGATGTACAAGGTCACCATTATAGAGTAAAACCCTATAATGGCGATGGTGTAATGTCATTGTTATTGATAAATAACAACGACATTTAATGACCGTTAAATATTGCCATAAAAAATATTTTAACAACAAGATTTAACGACCACATATGTCGCCATTAGAGATAATCTATAACAGCGACATTTATTAATCATCGTTTGAGATATTAACGATGATATATAAAGTCGCCGTTATAGATATATCTATAACAGCGATATATAAAGTCACTGTTATTCCGGCAATCTAACTCTAGCAATAGCATCAACTTTTTTGTTTCGCTGTTAATGAATCACAACTGTTGACCCTCATCCTTGCAGTGCCTACTAGTAGATGAGTGGAGGCCTTGTAGGCTTCGGTAAGCTGGAAACATGGGAGCAACTAGGGCTGATAAAAAGGATCACTCGCTCCAGGCTTGGCTTGTGTTCGGCTTGTAAAGAGCTCGTTAGAACTTATGAAATTGGCTTGGCAAGCCAAACAAAACAGGTCTTCAGCTCGGTTTAGCTCATATAGCTTGCTAACTATATACATTTTTATATATTTTTATATCGTAGAGTAATGCAAATGTTGTAGTTTTTGGCTTGCAAGCATAAGCTTGAAGTTAAATTCTTGTTGCATACAACCTAGAAATAATGCAATTATTTTATAAATAAACCAGTTTAAGCTTCAATCAATAGGTTTAATTAGGGTGTAGATTCTGTTTCTCTTAATTTAAAAAATATAATTCATTTGTAAATGAGCCAGTGTTTAACTCAGGCTCACCATGAACTCGTGCTTGACTGTCTCGGTACATTAAATTAAATGAGCCAAGCTTGAACACCCTCTGTTCAGTATGCTCGGCTAGTTTACCAGCCCTACCTAGATCTCAATTAGTTTGGGTCGGGTTGGGTTTAATATCTAGACTCGATTTGGAGTCTCCTGAAAAGACTCAAATTAACCCAACCCAGTTACACCCCTAGTCATTTCCAAGAAATCAATTTCAACAACTGAAGTCTTGTCTGATTATTGCATTAAGCATCAAGCTGAAGCTGATACAGTGTTACTTTTAGGTAAGCGTTATCCGTTCCATGTGTTGTGTCCTACACCAAGACAGACGCCTTGCATCTCTATTTTGCTGCGGTACAGGACGAGTTGTTTTGAACGGTTGTGATCTACCTAATGGTCAAAACAATCCGTCCTGTACCACTGCAAAATAGAGATGCAAGGTGTCTGTCTTGTAGGACACATGCGTCCCTTGTTTCGTTCCTCACATGGGGCCCATACCAATGCTATCAGTATCGGTGCATATCGTCCTATATATACGCTATAGGCGAGCCTGAATCGGCTATTTTTTAATAAATATAAAAAGATACCAAAAAATAAAATTTTAATATAAATTTAAAATTATTGTAATGGTTTTAACACATGTCACGTTATGATTGACCAATAATAATTTATTATTATTTTTGGGCCGATATAGAATGATTCACTTGAGTATCGATTTCAGCCGATACAGCTGAATCGGTGGCCAAACGATTCAGGGCGGATACAGATACTGACAACATTGGCCCATATATAACGGATCCCACCAATCAAACGCTTACCTAAAAGTAATACTGTATTATCAGCTTCAGCTTGATGCTTAATGCAATAACCAGACAAGACTTTAATTGTTGAAATTGATTTCTTGGTGTTTATTAAAAGATTAGTCGGAAACAAGATCCCGTTGGAAACGACTATGGTTGTAACTGGGTTGGGTTGGAGTCGGGTTCTATCAGACTCAATTCCAAATCGAGTCTAGATTTTAGACTCAAACCCGACCCAATCTAATTCGGATCCAGGTCTGAGTTCGGATATGCTTGAAAATTAATTATGGGCGCATATAGGTTAACGAATTCAGGTATGTATCGGGTCGGGTATAATGGGGTTAAAGGACCCATTTTCATGCCACCAATATTAGCAATACTTTGAAAACATCATGGGTTTAGTGATGACATTTGGCAAAGGCAGATGTATTAGCAATTCTTTGAAAATATCATGGTTTCATGATGACATTCTCAAATTCAGAAGCTCTCTTAAAAAAACATGAAATTTGCAAAATATCACCTGTTTTGAAAAATATTGCATTTTTTATGGGATATTAATGTGACAAAAGAGGAATTAGTTTTAATATACTTTCATACTGTTGTAATTTCATTATGATTTCGCAGGTTTTATATACACCAATATTAATTTCTTGATTTTTTTTAGAAATATAAAACCTTTGAATTTTTTTTCCATATAGGAAGGGAAAAACCACCCACAAGGGGGTATAAACCCGGGCGCACCCGGCCCCTTGATCCCAAGGAGCCACCGGCTTCGGCTTAAGCAAGGGCAATAACGCCTGCAGGAATTGAACCCCGACTGCCCGTCCAACAGTCGAAACTAGGCTACCCCTCGGGTCTAATAAAACTTTTGGATTTATGAGGAGATTTTGGTGAGAGATATTTCTGTTGTTACCCTGGATGCCATTTGGTTCTGTCTTCTATGATAATATTTTTATCCACACGGTTTAAAGCTGGAATCAGTGTGTTGGTTGGAAAGCAAATCAAGTAGTCAGCCGAGTACCTTGCAAAGGTAATCGACCCCAATGAACGGATTGGATTTTATCTGATATCGGATTGAATTCAATTCAGTTTAGTCGATTTCGTATGCAAAAGTTATATCTGATTGTGATCGGATGTGGATATGGTATCGACTTTTTATGACTGAATCCAAAGAATATCCCAATTTGGTAGATTTCTGAATACAATTACATGTAAAAAAACTTAATTTGGTATGAGTTTTTTACCATCCAATCCGTGGTTAGTTGGATTTGGTATTAGACACATCTGACCCGAATCCCAATCAGTTCAATATCTATATCCAGTGATTGATCCTAGTACTTTTGCAATATACTCGGTCCTATCACTGCATCCTCTCTCCTTTCAGCGCGTACATGAGAGAGAGAGCCAAAAATAAGAAAAGGAAAAAGAATAACAAAAAAGACGAGAACATGGTCATTCCTTATATTGATCACAATTCACAAGGCCAAGGACAAAGACAAGGACAGAAAATAAAAAAAAGGAAAGAAAGAAAAAGAAAAAAGGCGTGCCCATGGCCACTCTCCAAACTGGTATCTTGCTCGCAAATGATGTAAGTTGATGATGCTATCGCCTCAAGCATCTGTCACAATGCTTTTGCCCTGAAATGAAACAATATGTTTATGAGTAAATAGAAATTTCATTAAAATTGAGAAATCATTACTACCTACAGGTTTATGGTGAGTTGAGATCAAAGGTGACAGCATTGCATAGAGCCCACAACTACAAAGTGCAGACCCCCACATGCATGAAATGCTGATTGCCTGTGTCAAATAGCCATGGCAGTTAGACTCTCTCTTGATCCCTGCTCTTTTATGCTTGGCCTTAATTCTGTAACTTAAGGACGGCTGATTGTGAGGGCATTGAGACGAAGACAGACGACGAAGAATCAAACTCCACTGGTGCAAGGGTGTGTTTGTAGCTTTAAGAGGTAGGCCAGGGAAGGCAAAGTGATTGTAGTTCCCAGCCGGGGTTTTTCTCCTTTCAGCGAGAGATCTTTGTCATAAAAAAAAAAATCTCTACTACTTCAAAAGAGAACGGCTAAAGTGGCATTATGGTCATGGACCACACCCAAAAGAAAAGATTGTGGGACTTAGAACTCTCACAACTCATAAATTAATGAGACTTCTCACTTTGGCCTCCAATGCTCCCTTAGAATGTGTTTGAATTATGCTCCTTTATCCCTCAAACAAAAAAAAAGTTATTTCGAATGTGCTTCAATTATCTTGATCAGGCCATAAGATTTCGAACCTCAGTAGAGGCATAGCGATAGGTGCAGGTGCTCCCACAAGCCTTCAAGCAGGCGCTATATGCTTTCCCTGTACAACCATGCTATAACTATTGTTAGTAGCAGTAGCAGCTGTGGTTATGGTAAAACTGTTTTGCAGACACTATACCTTTTGCTTGAGAGCAATGCTTTGCAGCAGTACAGCCACCATGCAATACCATAGTGGCTTACCAGCCTTGTTGGTGATTGTTTCCTGTCACAAAACGTCTAACATGAACACACACACACACACACACAGAGAGAGAGAGAGAGAGAGAGAGAGAGAGAGAGAGAGAGAGAGAGAGAGAGAGAGAGAGTAGTACATGGATTGGATCAATGCTAGTTTCAACTGCATTGAGCTTGGTCTCCATTTGGCTGGTGCTAGTAACCTTGCAGAAGTCACCACAGTAACCAATGCACGTTTGGTGAAAGTATTCTGGGGTATCAGGAATGTAGAATTCCACACAATCTTCATAGCTACAATCGGTAGCTGCTGCCAGAGAGAGCACGACCATGAGGGAGAGAGCAAGAACAATCACATGTTTGGCAGCAGCCATTTACCTATAATGCAAGGAAAATGACTTTGGAACCGAGAAGGATGTGGATGATGCCCTAAAGAGCTAACATGCACGCTATTTATAGGCAATAGATCCCACCCACAGCCAGTTACCACATTCAAGAGCAAAAAGGATCCAATCCTTTGATCCTAGCCATCCAGCCCACGGCTAGGATTCATCCAAGGGAAAATGTGGACCAGACTTAGCCAATGTTATCAGTATCAGTATCCTATGATACAATATGGTGTATCGTAGTATCGCTGGTCCATGCAATACAATATACCCTTAAATCGGAAAATGCAACGTATCACACCGTGTCTACACGCGGTTTCGTAAGATATAACAACTTTTTTCACTTTTTTGTGTTGAAAATTTTCAAGAAATTTATTTTGGATACTATTTCACTTTAGTGACATATTTTTACATAAATAAGACTTTAATAGAGTCTTTATTCACCTACTTCAAAAAAATAAAAGAAGTTTCTTCTTAATTTATTATGATTAGTGAAGGCAAGAAAGAAGAGAAGTAAGAGAAATATTATTATGGAAAAGCACACATTATTCAACTCTCTTGTTTATAGTAATTAGTGATAATAAAAACATTATGAAACTTCTCTTTTTTAATGCTTACTACTTAGAAATGACATATTACTTTCCTTTTTTCTTCTTCACTCTTTTTGATATATGTAATGGATACATTCTTATAACATCATAATCACAGCTTTTATATTTGATAATTATTACATATATATTCATGCTCAATGTTTATAATTAAGTTTACTTAATATTATAGTTTGACTACTTAAATGCATTTTAATTATCTTTGTAGACATATTTTTTATTTTTTAGTTATTTTAAAATTTATTTTAGTTTTATATTATGTGATTGTTATAATTTGTTTACTCAAATCTTTTTTCTTTTGTTTGTTATCTAATGTGACTATTTAATAGTAAACATTTTGTTTTGTTAGTTGTTAGTTTGCTAAAATATCGTTTCACATGTTACAGTAGTACATGTATGTTTAATTGTTCATAATGCCTAAATTTGATTTATTTTATTTTATTTTATGATTTTTTTAAATATTTTATTTTTGTAATTTTTAAAATAAAGCTTTTTCCATATGATACGATACAATTAATATGATACACCCATATCGCCAGCCCTTTAATTACAACATTGGGTTGGATGAGTAGGATTGAATGCATGATTGGACCATACTCTTTGAAGAAAAACTGTACGGTTAGGTGTCCTGATCATGACCTGTGGGTTCCAATAGCAACTGGGTGATGTTCCAATGAGGCCTAGACCCAACACATCCATCTAATACTAACGTTAGTTAGGGCACTATTTGACGTCCAGTTCGGCATATATATGAGTGAATTTTTTTGAAAAAATAAGATCCAATAACGTGTTTTTAAAAAAAATTTAATAAACAGAAATAAAATATCAAAAATTGTGGAAATATTATTACAAATATAAAAAATATTAAAACATAAAACTAATGCTGGTAAGTGTCAGGGTCATGTAAGGGTGTCATATGGTGTCTACTCATGTCACCTATGACACTAAAAATAGCGTGTCCCTGTGACACAAATGTCAACTAGGGCGTTTTTTTTTAAAGAAATCAGGGCTTATTGTTGACCCAACACGAACATGCTATGGATTTTGCAATGGCTTGAAACTCTAGCAGAGGCCACATTTAGGTAGGACTCGGTCCACTTGACTTGAGGCCAGGCAAGGCACGCACCCAGCTCTTTCCAATTTCTATCTGCATGGTTAAGTTTATGACTGAAACAGCCTACAAGGGCTCCGCTCGTCTGGTAGGGGCGACTTGTGAATGTCACCAAGTTGGCGAGACGTCACAAGTTCGAAACCCATGAGTGGTGTCTCTTGCCACAAGGTCGAAGCTGGGTACGTACGTACTCCTGGTTGGGCAGGGGGACCTTAAGGGTTTTACCAACCAAAGGTCAGCCAAGGTGCGGTCGGGGATGGGGGGTTTCCCCTTGGATTATCAGGAAAAACCCACAACCACCCTGCCTTATGTGGCCCACCTCTGAAAGCTACGCACCCATGCACCAGCGGGGTTTGAACTGGGGTCACTTATGTCAGGACTTTTCTTTTGACTTTTTGCTGACTGCATTGAACCACATGGGCTTGGGTATAATTATATCGGAACGCAAAGGCTGTTGAATTAAACCCTTTCGATGCAGTCCATCCAGAGCATGAGCATCATAGAAGAAATGGTGTGGCCATGGGCACCCCTGACAGGGGTGGCCTGGCCTGATCAGGCTTGGCAAGTAATAGGCGATACTTGTAGATAGGGCTGGGAAACAAGATGAGCCACTCATGGTTCGGGTGACGTTCGTAGAGAAGTTGTTCCAACTTGTGAAATAGGCTCAACAATCTTGAGGTTGAACAACTATTGTTTGCCTCGGCTCGGCTCGGCTCGGCTCGGCTCGTACAAGCTCATTTATTAATAATTAAATATATATAGATGAAGTGTTTGGCCTGCAAGCAATAAGCATAAAGTTTGAATCCTATTGCTTGCAAGTTTGAAACAATCATTTATTTGTAAATTAGCCTGTTTGAGCTTGACTTAGCAGGTTTGGGGTTCAAATTCTATTGTTTTTAGCTTTTAAAAAAAATTATTTTATTTTTTAGATGAGCTTGCCCGTGCTCAACTCATTTAGCTCAGGCTTTTCATGAGCCCAAGCTCGGCTTCAGCTAGACACAAGGAATGAGCCAAGCTTGAACACCCTTTGTTCGATTCTTTTACCAGCCGTACTTGTAAAACACCACAAATTAATTAAAGAGGAAGCAACAATTGAAGTGTGAGAGGGTCAAAAGTTTCCTACCTTCTAGTCTACCACCCACCTTCCATTCTATGCACTGCACTCTGACCTACATGGGGGCAACGGCTTTTCTTGGCACTCCCTAATTTCCCCTACCTTCTAGTCTACCACCCAACTTCCATTCTATGCACTGCAGAAAAACCCTGCCTGTTGAACCGTTTGATTTTCCAGCGATACAAACATATCTAAGTAGTTGTCGCTCCGTGCAGTCTGACCCACATGGGTCCGTGGTTTTCGCCGCACTCCTGTGACCTCATTGTTGTTGATTTTTTTTTTTTTTTTGGATTTATAACCCGAAGAAACCACACACAGCACGAAGACCTGGTCCCGCTAGCTCAGCCTGCCATACCTACGGTTGTCGTACCGGCAGCGTAAAACTCTGAGGCTAGGACCCCTGCCCCTCTGGGGCCTATGCTAAGTGTTGGCTTGCACAAAGGGGCAACACCCATGGGAATCAAACCTTGACTGCCTGTCTAGCAGCCAAGGTCCCACCCCACTACGCCAACCTCAATATTGTTGTTGATTGCAATCTCAGATTCTCAAAGTTGTCAGCCAAGGATTTTTTTTTGGAATGAGCATAAGGTTGTAACCGGACCGGATTTGGTTTGAGCTTGAGTTAGGTTTTGTCAGACTCGTTTTTGAATTGGTTCTAATAAAAATTAATCTCGAATCTAATCTAATTTGTTTTAGATCCAGGCTCAAGGCCGAGTGTGGCTAAAAGATTGTAGACCCATATGGGTTAACTGGTTAAGCTAATTAAAAATCAGGTCAGACCGAAACTGTTTGGGTATTAAATAGACCTATTTTTAATTGGGACTAACAAGTAGACCTAAATCTACCTAGTTTGGTTCACGTCTGCCCTGGGTTTGGGTATAGCTGAAAATTGTGGACCCATATGGGTTAACAGGTTCTGGTGAAAAGGAGCTGGTTCTCAAAGAGTTGGGTCTCAATTTAATTCATGTTCGGGTTGGGTATGGGCATTATTAAGATTGCGGGCCTGTATGGTTTATTAGTTGGTTCAGGGTATACACCAGGCAGAGCATAAATGTGGTTAATTATGTTTGTTTTAATGCAAGTCCTATTAAGATTTCTAACTTTTTTGGAGTTAGGGAAATTGTTTATCACAATGAAAGATCATTGTATAAAGGTTAATTACATTTAAACCAATCATAATCATATACATTAAGTTCGGGTTAAGACCAGTTTTGTTATCAAATTCGAAATGGTTTGTGTTTAGGGTGGGTCAGGTACGAAAAAGATTTGCGAATAAATGGGTTGCATATATTATTTTGCAGAACCGTTAGGGCATCAAATGAGTTTAAATATATGTACAGGCTCCGGCTCGGCTCGGCTCGGCTCGGCGGGCTCGTCCGTTCCACAAATGAGCCAAGCATGTACATGGATCTAGAGCTCGAACGAGCTAATGAGCCGAGCCTGAACGACCTGTCAAGCTCGATAAGGCTCGGCTTGAGCTTGACTGGGTATTAGGAGTTAAGACCCATCCCGCCCTTCTCGAGCCCCGTCGGTCCTTTCTTGAGCTCCACCCATTTCAACCCTCGTCCATCTATCTCTTCTCGAGCCCCCGTCCCATCCCACTTTTCCCTTTCTTGCTCTCTCTCCTACCCACTTTCCCCTCTTTCTCTCTCTTTCCCTCTCTCTCTCTCTCTATCTCTCTCTTCCCCTTATCCTTTCTCGCTCTCTCTTCTCCCTTTGTTGCTCTCTTTCCCTTTCTCGTGCGGCTTCTCTCTCTCTTGTTCTTCCCGGTTGAGGCCTTTAAGAGAAGTAGAGATCGGAGGAGGAGGTTCTCTCTCTATCTTGTTCTTCTTGGTTGAGGGGAAGATGAGCTCGACGAATCACGACAAAGGAAGACTCTCTCTCTCTCTTTTTTGATTGAAGGGAGAGAGAGTAAGACTCTCTTTCTCTGTGCCTGCTGAGCCCGGACTGAGCTGGCCTGGGCTCGGCTGGGTTTAACAAACCGAGTCGAGAGAACGAGCTTAACAAAGTGAGCAGAGATTGGCCCAAGCTCAACACCAGGCTTGGGCAGAGATAAAGCTGAGCCTGAACACCATTTTACTTGGGCGAGCCGAACTTGAACATGCCTTCAAGCTCGGCTGGTGTGCATCCCTATATACCAGGTTCAGGTTAGGGTAGATTCGAATATAGATAGAACCATTTGAGTTGAGTCACAGGTCGATCAAGCTCAAGTTGAAGTTGGGTTGAGTCTAATCAGTTTGATTCAAGTGTACTTGACCCAGTTACACACCTAGACAAGAAGTTATGGATGCTCCAGACTGAGAGGCACCACTGCTAGAATGGTCTGGGTTGCTCTGGATGGAAGCCTCAGACACTTGAAAATTCTCAGGACGCCATTGGATCTTTCGGAGATGGGGCGATGGTGCTGCAGTAATGCCGATTGTCTCAGACACTTCCGGTGTTATCCCATTGTTGGGTTCTCGTCGGGATGCGGTGTATTACAGAGAATTATGAAAGGAGACATGATAGGAAGAAGAGGAAGTAGGGAGGAAGAAGTAGAAAGAGAGAGGACAACATAAAAAGAAGAAGAGAGAAGAGGAAGAGACTAGAAGGGATTCTAGAGTTGTTCCATGGATGACAGCATCCCGTTGAGTGCAGATCAAACATGGGACATGGGTGACCTGCCAAACCAGGACACAAAGAATCTGTGTCCTGACAAAATGGTCTACGACGAGTTGTTCTTGACCGATGCATCCAAGAGGCGGCATCCGGTGCAATCACATTGCTCACGTTGAGTGTGCCACACATGTTGGATCTGTGTGGCCCAACTGTGGCACTCAGGTGTAGCAGCACACTTAATGTGTGAAATGTGATTGCACCGGACCCAAATCGGCTCACTAAATGTGTCAAAAGGCATATATTTTGTTTTTTATTTATGATGAGAAACCCACTCAGGATCAAACCACATTGAGATCCAACCTAGGTGCTCAAGCCTTAAGAGTGAAATTGGTCCCATAATTATTGCACTCTTAATTTAGATAAAAAGGATCCAATCCTTTAACATAGGATGGGTTCCTAAGCATCTGGCCGGCTAAGATCGGTCCACACCTAGGTGAAAATGTAAACCAATCCTAGCTGTTGATTAGACTGTTATGATTGAATGTAGATGAAACACATCTTATGCCAAATGATGAGATACATGTTTAGATCTTGCCCTACGTTCTTAATCTAGCAATTGCAGTTGTCACCGCTTGGGAACTTAGGAATGCATGGAGGCGTTTTATGTTTTTTTTTTAAAGGTGAAAAAAATTGTTTTTTTGAATGAAATGAAGGACTTTAATATTTGGTCACATGCAATTTTGAGAATTTAGGCCATGTTTGGAAACTAGGTGTGGAAGGCAGCCGGAGTAGGAAATGGTTTGGGATAGATGAGGTTGTGGGAAATAGTGGAACTGGGGTGGTATTTGACACCTCCAGTTTCACATTTCACTTCCTACCTAGATGAGGTGGCCGTTGCCAAATACTACACCAGTAGGGATGGCAGTGGAACGGGGAAATGGGGCGGCCTCGCCTCATTTGAACCGGGGATGGAGAACATGAAACGGGAATGGAGGCGAGAATGGAGGTTAAAATCAAAATCCGTGAGGAGATGGAGGTGGGGATGGACTTATGCTTTTCCCCCGCCCCGTCCCCGATCCCCGTTAATAAAATACTAAAATACTCTTTAGGGATGATAGTAGACCGAGGAAAAACGGGCCCCCATCCCACCTTGCCCCGTTTGGATTGGGGATGAAGGCAGAAATCAAAACCCGTTCAAGAATAGAGGCGAGGATGGAAGGCAAAATTTTGAGACGGGGCTGGGGTGCCCGGTTCACTACCGTCCCATACACCAGTTGTCACATAGGCGCTAACACCTTCCTAATGCTCTTTCAGTATTAATTTCAGCTTTTCAACCGCATACCAAACAACTGCAAAGTGGAAGTTTGTAATCCCTGGCGGAACCCTTCCACTTATCCCAACCAACCAAGTGGGTTTGCCAAAACCATAAATTTTTTGGGTTCTTTAACTGCATCCTAAACTGCCAACTGCCACCCACTGGCGGTTTTCAACCAGGGCCTTATATTCAGTCACATGTAATTAATGACTTATCTTGCCACACAAATTTTTTGAACTTTTGTTTATATTGGACTTTATTCAAGTTCAATAATTTCTTTGGCTGACCCCTCTCTTATTATTTTGACTTAATGGTGGTCTTATCTTTTGAAGGCCAAGACACCTTCACTCTAATTTCTTTCAATTGCTAGAGAGTGCCTAAAGTTTCAAAAGTTGCTTCCCAGTTAACTATTGCTTGAAAATCCAAAATTTTGTTTCTTTTTTTTTGGGACATTCAAGCTGGGGTTAGGCAGACGTAGGGATGGCAATGGACCGGGGCGGGGGACAGGGTCTCCACCCCGCCCCATCTCAAGATTAGAACCTCCATCCCCGCCTCCATCCCGGCACGGGGATGGATTTTAACCTCCACCCCCGCCTTCATCCCCGTTTCATGTCCTCCATCCCCGGTTCAAACGAGGATGAGGTGGGACGGGGCACCGTTTCCCGTAGTCTATTGCCAGCCTTTAGAAGGACTGGGGATGGGGCGGGGTGGGGATCGTGGAGGGGATGGGGCGGGGCGGGGAAAAGTGTAAGTCCATCCCCGCCTCCATCCCTGAACAGGGATGGATTTTAACCTTCATCCCCGCCTCCATCCTCGTTTCATACCCTTCATCCCCAGTCCAAACGGGGCGAGGTGGGACAGGGCCCCGCTTTCCCCTAGTCCACTGCCATCCCTAGGCAGGCGCCCTGCAAAAAACCTTGTCCAACTTTTAAATGATGATTTTAGAGACATGAAAGTTACATATCAATTCCTTAAATTGGGAAGAGGCCCCCACCAGGGAGATCCACATACTAGCCCCCTACCTATTAGGGGTGTCAACGGGTCGGGTTTACTCGAACCCGACCTATACCAAACCCTATAGGATTCAGGTATGGTGATAAAAAAGAAGACCTGAGTTCAGACTTGAAGGTTCGATTAATACATGGAGCCAGGTATAGTTTATCAAATTTTATACCAGACCCGGGCCAGATTCGATTAAGACCTGTAATTTTTTAATGTAAAAATGATAAAATATATTATTTTACCAGGTATGGCTAGAGAATGGTTCATGTAGTTCTTATCGGGTCTGGATATGGTTTCTCTTATAGTGGGTTTGATTAGACCTAAGTCCTGACCCGATACCATGCCAGAAAACCGGGGCCAAGTCAGGTTTCACCTCGGTACGAACCAAACCCACCCCGTTGACACCCCTACTCCCTATAAAACAAGGGGTCTCCCACCTATTAATGAGGGAGCCCCAATGTATTGACCCGATTAAAAATGTCAAAACACTTTATAAATGTTAGGCCCCGAACATAGAACCACTGCTCTCACTCCTAGAAAGTAGTAGTTACCAATTCTGGTTCTGGGTGATGACACAGACGATCGGCATCTCAACTTTCATCTTAGGGTTGTCAACAGGTCAGGTTTTTGACCGAGCAGGGTATAGTCTAACCAACCAAATAACTCTAATTGTCGAATTCAGGTTCAGGTTCCAGTTTTGTTGGATCAAAAAAAATAAAATTTCAAACTTGGGTCCATGTAATTTAAGCAGGAGTGTCAATGGGTCAGGTTTGGTTTGGACCCAGGGGGTAACCAGACCTGGCCCTGATTTTTTAGTATGGTATCAGGTCCGGACCTGGGTCTAATCAAACTTCCATAAGAGAAACCATACCCGGACCCAATAAAAACTACATGAACCACAGACCCCAGCCATACTCGGTAAAACAATACTTTTTATCATTTTTACATTGAAAAATTTCGGATCTTAATCAGAACTCAGGTCATGCCCTAGTCTAGTATAAAATTTTATAAACTATATCTGGGTCCATGTATTAATTGGACCTTCGGATCCAGACTCAGGTCTTCTTACTTATCACCATACCCGAACCCTATAGGGTTTGCTACGGAACCGAAGCAGGTTATATGTTCCCCCCTCCGAACAGGGTCGATAGCTCCATCTCATGTTCGGGGGTTCCCAAAGAGCACCACATATTTAAGCATGTGCATCTCGTATCCCCATGTTTGTCAGCATTAATTAGCATTGGAGTTTGATGCGATTGCAAAGACTTAAGTACCCTCTCCTCCATTGGTGCCAAAAAAATATCGATTCTAGAAAAGGAGTGATTGTAAAGACTTAAGTGCCCCGAAGATGATTATTTAAGACCCAGTCTCTGCACTGCAGGATTATCCGAGAAAGAAATCACTCCTGGAGGAGGCCATGAACATCAACTCTCTCACTCTCTCTCTCCCTTCTCTTTCTGCTTCTGTGCACATCCAACAGAAGATCCTACATTGCTCCATCAAGCATCGACTGACCTGCACATTGACTGTTGTGGAGCCCGATTCAGAGTTTTTACCCTTACAGGAGGAGGGTTTGGGGGCTCCTCCCAGCGTGGGTAGCATCATTCAACTAAATAAGTTATAGATCCTGATTCAGAGTTTTTACCCTTACAGGAGAGGGGTCTGGGGGCTCCTCCCAGCGTGGGTAGCATCATTCAACTTGAAGAGTTGTGGAGTCTGATTCAGAGTTTTTACCCTTACAAAAGGGGGGTCTGAGGGCTCCTCCCAGCGTGGGTAGCATCATTCAACTTGATGAGTTGTGGAGCTTGATTTAGAGTTTTTGCCCTTATAGGAGGAGGGTTTGGGGGCTCCTCCCAACGTGAATAGCATCATTCAACTTGATTCGTTGTGGAGCCTGATTCAGAGTTTTTGCCCTTACGTGAGGGGGGTTTGGGGGCTCCTCCCAGCGTGGGTAGCATCATTCAACTTGATTCGTTGTGGAGCCTGATTCAGAGCTTTTACCCTTACAAAAGAGGGGTCCGGGGGCTCCCCCCCGGCACGGGTCCTGGGTGTCGTGGTCAAAAAATGCACAAGGTGTCATGGTGAGAAAGACATATGTTTGTTCCAAGCAAAGTTTGAAGAAATCAATGGAAAATCCAACAAGGAGCATGTCAGAATCAAGATGTGGATGTCAAGCGAGAATGGTGTTGTGCAACTTAAATAACACATAATAATAGGGGTCTGGTTTTTAGTTAAAATGGGGAATGAAATAACAATAGAAATCGCTGAAAATTTACAGGAATAAACTAGACTCAATAACGAAGACACCACTTTTTACGGATTTGGAATATGACCTCCGGTTAGGGAGATATGACCCTGACAAGTTGGTCCTAATTCGGGTAACGATTTGCTTACTGAATAACACTACAAATCGCTATAGTGATTTGCAGAAGACACTACAAATCGCTATAGTGATTTGCAGAAGACACTACAAATCTCTATAGTGAGATCTAACAACACTATAAATCACTGTGGGGCTTGTTGGAGACCCCAAAAATACTATAAATCGCTATAGTGATTTGCGAAAGACACTACAAATCGTTGTTGAAAAGCTGGATAACACTATAAATCGTTGTGGGGCTCGTTGGAGACCCGAAAATACTACAAATCGCTGTAGAAAAGCCCGATAATACTACAAATCACTGTTGGAAGGCCCCAAAAGCCTGAAATCCGCGCCGGGGGGGAGCCCCTGACCCCCCTCCTGTAAGGGCAAAAACTCTAAATCAGTCTCCACAATGAATCAAGTTAAACGATGCTATCCACGCTGGGAGGACCCCCCAAACCCTCCTCCTATAAGGGCAAAAACTATGAATCAGGCTCCACAACTCATCAAGTTGAACGATGCTACAGTCAGTGTGCAGGTCAGTCGGTGTTTAATGGAGTAATGTAGGATCGTCTGTTGGATGTGCACAGAAGGGAGAGAGAGTGAGAGAGTTGATGTTCATGGCCTTCTCCAGGGAGAACTCTTTGCCTCCCTTGATTTTTTCTCTAGAGAGAGAGGGAGTTTTACATGTTTTACGGAGAAGGAAGAAGAAGAAGATGACGATGAAAAGTTCAAATGGACATTTTTGATGGCTCAGGTTTGTTTCGTCGGATGACCATCGGATCGCCGACTCACCATCGGCGAAACGATTAAGGTTTGTTTCGCTGTGTAGACTTTGAAGAGTCAACATCATCCTCGACTTTCTGGATGGAGGACATGTTTGTCCTTTTTTTGAACAGTTTGTTTTTTCTTTTTTGAATGAAGGGCATTTTTGTCATTTTCTCAAACCATCGCTTTATGAGAAGAATAACAAGAAAGGGTACTTAAGTCTTTGCAACCACACCAGACTCCAATGCTAAGTAATGTCAACATACACGAGAATACGAGCCCCATGTGCTTGTATACGTGGTGCTCATTCAGACCCCCGAACACAGACATGAGATTCAGTGAATCATCGGGGGTGAACATACACCACCCTCTCGTACGGAACCCATTGACACTCCTAAATTTAAGGAGCTTATTTTCACTAAAAGTACATATAGAATACTCTGAGGGCAGCTTTAGATTGTCAAACCTCCAGAGTGGTTTCCTTACCCTGATGCACTGTATTGATCATTCTCTTTTATGTAACCGGTTAAGGCTACCTAGAAAATGCTTGCCATATAACCATATCGATTAACTTAAATGAAAGGGCTCACTAGTTACCATGGTTGGTAAACCTAGTAACTTGGGTCAATCTTAGTTCAATTTAGGGGTGTGAACGGGTTGGGTTTACCCGTACCAAACCCTATAGGGGTCTGGGTATGGTGATAAATAAGAAGACCCGATTAAGACATGGGTCTCAACCCGAAGGTCCGATTAATACATAGATTTGGCTATAGTTTTTGGAAATTTATACTAGATTCAGGCTCGACCCGACTTCCGATTAAGACCCACAAATTTTCAATGTAAAAATGATAAAAATATTGTTTTTTCGGGAATGGCCCGGTCCGGTTTATGTAATTTTTATCGGGTATGGGTATGGTTTCTCTTATGGTGGGCCCAATTATACTCGGGTCCAGACCCGATACCATACCCAAAAATCGGTGCAGGTCTGGTTCCACCTGGGTTCGAACCAAACCTGACCCACTGACACTGAAGTGCACTTCATAACTTGGCGAGTCAACCTAGATGGCTCAATGATAGGATTTTGTAATTTTTAGTTATAAAACTAAAAATTATTTAGAGAAATTAAAAAAAAAAGTATAAAAGATAAGACTTGTAACCATCACCAAGAATACTTCATGTATGACTTCAATAATCAATTAAAGGTTAAAAGCATTCCAAGAAAAAATGTGATAAACTTCAAAACCAGGTAAATAATCAAATAATTGTTGATTTTAAGCTGAGTTTAGCTCCAAAACTAGTTTTAGTCACTCATTAACCCGTATGATATGCCTTGAGCTGAGAACCTAAGAAATGATTATCTCCATTAAAGAACTCTATCGTCTAAACTTACCAAATTTAAGGCTATGTTTGAGAGCCTTGAAACAGAGGTTGTGTTGTAGTTTCTGCCATGCTCTCATACTCTCTTCTTGTTTGGGGGAGTGGGGTGGGGTGGGGTGGCTCACTTGGACATTTTATGCTATGGAGCCGGGTATAGTTTATAAAATTCCATACCAGACATAGGTCTAACCCCGATTCCTTAATCCACAATCTTTCACTATAATAAACATAAAAATATATTAATTTACCGGGTATAGACCAGGTTTGGTTCATGTAATCCTTATATGACCAGATTTGGTTATTCTTATGGTAGATCCATTTGGACCCGAGCTGAAACTGCTAGCAATCCCTCAAAATCAGATCTGAATCTAAACCCACCTCAGTTTGGTGAAGGTCTGACCCATTGATACCCCTTACAAAGCAGTCTGCTATGTCTAGGGTGGGCAACAGGCTGAGCAGCCTGGCATGCCAAGCCGACCCCTCCCAATTACCAATGATAAACATGTCTATCAATCAAGCCCACTTAACAATAGGTTGAACTTGATCCAACTTGCATGACCCGTAGAATGGGGTCATGAGCTGTCTTTGTAACACCAGACCCATTAAGAACCTGTTTGAACCCCATCATGTTAAGTCGGGTCGTCCTCAATCCGGACCGAATCAAAACCACGTACAATGTGATTTTACACTTTTAAGTGTACTGCGATCACCCATCATCTAGTGTTGGGCTCCACATGTGACATACTGCATCCCAAAAGTAGTGGGTGATTAAGTGCAGCAGCACAATGGAGAGAGGTGAGAACGAGGGAGAGGCAGTCTTCTTGCAGGGTGGGCACCCTGACATGGGAGATACACGAGAGAGCATTAAGCTAAGACCAAGCATCCAACTCTTCTAATGTGCCAAAGGTAAGATCTTGGTCGGAAGTGGTTGAAAACAAAGGTTTTGATTCGAATATACAATATGAAGATTATTTTTTCTTTGATGATGGTTGGAGATCAGAAAATGCTTTAGATTTTGGATGTTCGATACAAGGGTCTTTTGAAACCG
Organism: Nuphar pumila; assembly: GCF_984573655.1. NCBI lineage: Eukaryota > Viridiplantae > Streptophyta > Magnoliopsida > Nymphaeales > Nymphaeaceae > Nuphar > Nuphar pumila. Next base: position 119,590,951 of record NC_143255.1, read on the forward strand.
CATTCATGGACTCTGATAGCTAGTTTGTCAAGTGGAGAAGATAAGAAAAAGAGGATGAAGTTTAGTTATATATTCAAAAACCACTCAAGATTGTTGTAACGACCCCAACTCGTACCCGTGAAAAACTGATAATTTTTTTTTAAACAATTGCATAAACATTTCTAATGACCCGGGGCCTTTACAATTATAACACAACCATAACTACAAAGGATCTTATACCCATCTTCCAAAACAAACCAACTTTATTAATTGAATTCAAATAGTCTAAAAGTATATGTAAGACAATATAAATAAGGCAAAACATAAAGCCACCTTATTTCAAGAAAAGTCTGTCAAGTAGTCATGCAACTCTTATAGCTCCTCCAAAGCAAGTCCTCTCACCGAGCCTCAAAAACTATAAAAATACAAAAGTAGGGGTGCTAGAATCCAAAGATTCTGCGTACAAGTCTCTCAAATGAAACAAATAAGCAAAAAAAATATAAATAAAAATCATGCAATATTTTAGAAGGATACAATTATAACAAATTCATAATCAAAATAATCATTCAAGTAGTAGAAAATAATTGTTAAACAATAGAGAGCAACTAATAAGCAATAAGGAACATTAATTAAAAAATAAAGACATTTATCATGCAATAGAGTATGAATATCATGCAATCACCAATACATCACAAGGGAACATGTGAACATGCATGATCTAATTCACAATAGGAATATGCATGACATCAATGCACATGTATGAATAAATTATTATCTTTTATTAGAGCTCTCTTTTATATACTTGCCCCTATTAAATGCATACAAATTTTAGTTTCTCTTTTTATTACCGTTGCCCACAGATACTAAAAAATGGGTAAACAATTTTTGAGGTCAAATTATGTCTCCAGTTGTAACTTGATACACAACTTGTATTTTATTACTCGGTCCCACACTCAGCCCTCGACTGATATCAAGAATCAATACCATCCATCAAAACATTAAAAATCAACGTCTAATGTTGTGACACTATAAAAATCAACAACCATAATGCCACTTTCTTGGTATATCAAAACAATAGTTGTGTTTACACACCACCCCCAGGCAAAGTTGCAGAATCTCCCTAAAATCGTGGCCGAGAGAAGAACCTTCATACCGGGTTCAGGGGCATAACAACGCACACAAAGTCTTAGTATTCTCACGGTTCTCCAAAACTGCAATGTCCAGAATTCACATACTATAGAAAGAATATCGAGGAAGTGTAGATTACATTATTTTTTACTTTTCTTTTATCTTGTTATTAATTCATCTTCTTTAATTTGCAATTTAACATGCAAAATTAATAACACAGGTTTGCAAATCAACATGCGAAACTCTTCACGAGACCAGAGCCCTTAGCAACATAGAACATTGCAACTAGAACAATTATATCAAGTTTGATTTTTGCCATGCATAAATAATTAAATAAGGAGCAACACATGCTCAAGGATCACACAACCCACAATGATCCGCTTTTGATCATTGATGCATTCATATGCAAAAATCATAAAGAACATGCAACTTATGCATTCATTTCACATGCTTTTCAATGCGCATCCATACATGCCAATTAAATATATACATAAACCAAAACATTCATATGCATGTGTTTACAAAATCATGCCATTTACCTGCTTTCATTCAAGAATAATCTCAAGTAAACATGTGAACACTCATGCCATTATGCACATGTCAAAAATACACAATTTCATGTATGCACATGCCCATAAAGTAACTTTGCAATAATATCTTGATCAAGCATGTTATATCAAGTCTAAGCATATGAAAAGTCTCATTCTTAGCATGCCTCAAGTCAAATCTAATACATTAAGAAAATCTAGAAAAAATTGTTCATCCAGTCGAATTTCTACATGCTAAGATAATGCATTTTATGTACAAAAATATGAACAATCGTCATGCTAGAAACTAAACCTCAACTACATAAAATTCTGAATATAAACCACAAAATTCGAAGCATAAACAAGCTTATTTTAGCATTCATAAATAACCACATGATTATACATTTGAACAGTCCACTAATATGGCACATTCTGGTCAAAATACACTGCTCAAAAAATTATTACTATTATTATTTTTTAAAATACCCTGCTCAGCCGACCTGTGGCTGGGCTAGGGCAAACTTGTCAAGGCCTGGCAGGCCAGTTGAACCTAGCTCGACTGAGCTGCCAGCCAACCCAAAAAAAAACATTTATATACCCAGTCGACTAATAGTCGGCTGGTGTTTAAAAACCATGCAGACACCCTGCACAGGCCGAACCTGTGCAGGTCTGCTAGGGCCTGGCAGACCAACCGAGTATGACTCGAGCCAACCGAGTGTGACTCAATTGGGCTGCCAGTCAGCCCAACAAGGCAAAACACAATTTTTGTTTTATATAAAGAACTACATAGGTTGAATCGTGGTTTGCCAGACCTGTACCAGCCTAGCTGATTGGTTGGGCTGAGCCTGACAGGGCTGAAGCCTGCTCAGCCGAGCCCGACTTGATCGGGCTGCCAGACAACCCAGTTGCCAACATCTTATTTTTTTTTTCTATTTTCTTTTTGATAGAATGCCAGCCCAACCGATTGGTCGGTGGGGTCTAGAATATTTCATATTCACAGATTAAGCATGCATGTATATGCATATCCAAGAGTGCAATACATGTCCAGATTAGGCATATGTATTTAGGTTCACATTCAAGCATACGCAAGTTCTTTTTTATTTAAGTATGCATGAATATATAGCTCTACAATCAGGTATACATGTATTTACGCACTTACATATCAAATATGCATGTATAGGCAAACTTACATTGAGGTATACATTGATTCATTATCAGGCAAGCATATCATGCATTAAAAACCTTTTCTCTATTTTACATATATGATATTTTCAAACTCTACCCAAATGGGGCTACACTGAACCCAGAACAAGTGTCCAACTAACGTGTAGTCGGCTGGAGCTAAGGCCAACAATGCCCAGAAAATTACTTAAAATTTTTATTTTAAAGCACTCGGCCCAACCAACCCACTTGACTGGGCCCTGCTAGGGCCAATTGCCCAACCAACAATAGGTTAGTTGATTTTTTTTTTCATTAAAATCTGACTAGACTGAGCCCAGCCGACCCAGTCGGTTGGGGCTTAGACCCTGCCCAGTCGACCAGTTGGCTGGGCACAATCTGGGCCAACTGCCCAATAAGAAAATGTTTTTGTTTATATATATATATATATATATATATATATATATATATATATATATATATTCTTTTCTTTGATAAAGCAATTTAGATTCCTCTGCCAGATAAAAAAAATAGTAAACTCTTATTTGGATCCATCATCTATATAGTTTCTTTGTTCTTTTCCTACTATAGAAGTTACTTTCAGGAGGCAACTGTTATTTACTAGAGAAGTTTTAATTGTACTTGCAGAAGGGGCCACTGAGTTATGTGATCTAACTGCAGTATGCCATCGTATCCACAATGGTTGGGCTGCCTATTTTCTATACAGTCATTGAGGTTAGATACCATAGCATTGGTTCTAGTAAGTGATTAATGATAGTAGTTCACATGAAGTTGAGCATTCCATTGATCAATATCTTATAGCTATGGTTCATTAGTTTTGCTGCCACATGTCTGAAGGTTTTATGAAGCTAACTGCAGTATAGGAAAAGGAGGTGGGAACCATTTATCCTTAACAACAAATTTGTATAAAAATGAAAAGCAATTACATATGGATCCAGGAGTCAATCACAGTATGAAGTATAACATCCAGGAGATGAATTGCTAGGAAAGCAGGTCTCCTCTTGGAGAGCAAGCTCTCAATCTATTGCAGAAACTTCTGATAACTATGTCAAGCATCAACAAAATTCCACTTTGATGGACATGTACAAACAAGTAATTGAATTAGCATATTCTATTCATTTCTACCCTATTTTGATAAATATCTTTCCTTTCTATCGACTGTAAGCTGTATTATTTTTTTTAGAGCAAATTAGACCGAGCCCAGCTGACCCAGCTGGTTGGGGCTTAGAACCAGCCCAGACAAGCCAAGTCGGCTGGGCTCTACCAGTCGGTTGGCATCCCAGCAAACTATCGATTGGGCTTGTCAGCCCAATGGCAGCCCCAACATGAAAACACCTATCCATTTTTTTTGTTCTTTACTTTTCATTTTTTTTTTTTTATATATCTGTTTGACAGCATGCCAGCCCCAGCGGACTAGTCAGCTGGGACTGGTCTACTCTAGATTCAGTCCAGCCCACTGAATCGGTTGGAGCCACACACACACACACACACACACACACACACACATATATATATATATATGTGTGTGTGTGTGTGTGTGTGTGTGTGTGTGTGTGCATTATAATATTTTGCACATCAAAAGCAGTCCAACACCAATCTAGACAGTTGTCTAGGACTGGACAACTGTCCGTCTTGTCCCAAACCAAAAACCTCCAAAATTTAAAATTTTTTACATTAACTAAATATGCACATATTTTTATTTTCATAGATCTGGTCTAGTTTTAAGAACCATAACCCCATGTCCATCTATCTATAAATATATACCAGTCTAGAGGACATATTTGTCCAAAACAAACAGAAGGAACAGCGTGGACAAGAGCTCAAATCTAGCCAGATCTGCCCATTATCACGATGGCCAGATCTGTTCAGATCTGCCTGCTAAAAGCATGAAACAAAATTGTCCAGACTTGTTCAAAGAGTTCATACAAGGCAAAAACATATATATATATATACATAAATATACATGTTTCTACATATATAATTATATATATAAGAATAGGAAAAGACGTAAACACATGCAGAAAATTATAGAAAAACAAATATCACATATTCTACGCCTTTCTACATCGATTTCCATGGATTAAACCATGAAAGATCAAGATAGAATCTATGGTTTCTCATGAAAACATTGTCTAAAGCTTATTTAGGCTCTTTTTCTCATCCGAGACAAGAGAAAGACTCATACCTTAACCGTAGATAGAAAAAAAATTAAGAATCAGTCGTGAAAACGTCGGATGGCTGGAAAAGAAGTCCTCTCCTTCTTCCTTCTTTCTCTCTTTTCTCTCTTTTTCCTTCTCTCTCTCTCTCTCTCTCTCTCTCTCTCTCTCTCTCTCTCTCTCTTTTGAGGCTATTTATAGACAAAAGGGAGGTGACATCCCCTCTTATCCATCCAGCCTTTCTAGAAAGGGCTGGCGCAAATCTCTAATTAGAACTCTCTCACTTTCCAAAATTTTTGAAACTCTAAAGTTGACTTTTAAAAGCTTCTTTCCTAATTCAATTTCACTTTCTAAAACCTTCTTTAGCCTAAATAGACATATATAAAGACTCTATCAAGGAGTCCTAAACAACTATCAAAATTAAATTTTAGAATTAATTAAAATTAATTAATTAATTAATTAATTAATTAATTAATAATAATAATTAAATATCCAAAAACTTCCAGAGGGTACCTTTTTCCTTTGAGAGTCTTTTTAACTCTAAATAACCTCAAATTAAATATAAAAAGTGAATTTAAAGCCGTATTTTCGTTGGGTATGGGGTTTGGATCTAGATTCAGATTCAAGATCCAAATCCATATCCAAACCCCAATTGGGTCCTAGGTTGGATCAATTTTAGATTAATATAGGTCTTGGATAAAGTCTAGATCCATGTTAATTTGGATCAAAAGCATTGGATCCAGTCTGATCCAAATCTGGGCCCGACCAATCGAGGCAATCCTTTTTAAAAAAAATATAATTTTTAGGCCAACCATAGTCCGAATTTAGAAAAGTAATAACCTAAATTTTACTTGAATTTTGCTTAAATTTAAAGGTTGAAAATAAAACTTTTTATTGCCTTTCGATTGGCTCATCTTGACCTTGTTGATGAGACCTGACCCAAGCCTAAACTCAAAAGTTGTCAGCCTATATCAAGGTTTTATCACTTTTTCCTCTATACTTAGCCAAATTTTTAAAAAATCTCAAAATGACTAAGTGTAAAAATACACGATATTACAATTGCGGTCAAGCATTAACGAAATCAAGTTCTCTCCCAAGAAAAATGAGTTATTTTTAATCAAGGTCAAGAAAGTGGAAGACATGAGGTAGTTGATTATGAGGAAGGAGGCCTAGAAAGTGGCAGGGAGAACTTTGGTAACTAACAGATGGAAACCTTTCCAATGGTGGTGTCTAGAAATGACATCAAATGTTCCATTATGGATATGTTACTAGATCTGATAGTAGAGCTTTGAGATGAAATTGTATTTAAAGGTGTAGCAAAATATATGAATGCAACTCTTCTTGAGATTGGTGATCGTAATGCTCTGAGATTTTTAATCACTTATAAAATAAGTGAAAATGTATAACTTTTTTTTTATTAAATAATCGTTAGTAAAAATATTTTTGACTTTGGTTCCACAAAATAACAATTATGTTGAATTTAATGTGGATAATCTTTTGCATTCAAAATATTGCAACTCAATAAACGATAATGTTAATAACATGCATCCACAATTAAGTGCTAAAAAAAATTGATTAGCTCTTGACACCGCCTCATTATCCTGTATTTGCTCTACATTACCTGAAAACCCATAAAAAGGGATAAACTCTTGAAAGCATGGTAGGTCTACACCATAACACATGGTGAGTGTATAAAGTTAATACAAACAACACATTTAATGAAAACATAATTTATCAAATCAAATATTTATGATATACATCAATCATAGTATACATACGTGATATTTTTTACTCAAAAAATATAATGCATTCATTTGCCAAGTAACTAAGTAGGCATGATGTGGCATTCACTAACATGTTTAATTTGGATCGCATGCCAATGTCCATAGTTGATAAGGACATGAAACTTCATGGACACATGCAGTATATCATACTAAACCTTCTATCATAATCAATATGATTAATCACAAACATACATAATTAATCTAGTATATCATAATTTACTTCCAGTATTCATCGTCAGAGGTTTACTGTATCTTGAAAACAAGTTTCATTCCGGATCACCTAGTTTTGGGAATGTACAATCTCACAGGGATTCTGCCCTAACCAGATTACTTAGTCTTGGACAATGCACTTCTTCATAAGAATTTATCATCCTAACAAGTTTCCTGATCTTGGATAATGCACTTCCTCATAGAGATTTACTGTCATAGCTGAATCACCTAATCTTAGTCATGCACGCCTTCATAGAGATCTCCTTTGAAATAGTTCTTCAGTGTATCTATTGTCATACATACATCACAATTAACCGCTCACATGATCAATGATCACCAACTCGGGCACAAACAACATATATACATTTAATTAACCAAACATAAGATTATCAACCACTACTTTGAGGCAGCAACGCATATCAGTTTAGATGACCATACATGCGTATTCAATCAGTCAATCTCATATCAAAAGAAATTATCACATGTCTCATTTCTATCGTGATATAATTCAATCGTTTCATACATGCATCACAACAGATATCACATCATTTAGCAACATATCATATATAAGATCACATTTCATAATATTCATACATTCGTAAATTGAACCTCGAAGCATGGCCACAAAAATCTGAAACATGCATATGTGATACGTTAAATAAATTATATTTTATAACATACATATATAATTTCAAACATGTATATTTAATTTCAACCATACGTATTTCACAATACAAGGCACCTAAACCTTAACACATGCGAATATACACATATATTTATAAAACCATGCATGCAAACACATATACATATTTTATTCATAAAATAATGCATGTAAGCATCTATTTAACCTAATTTAAATCATGCATTAGAATCACACAAATACCAGAGTTAGTATAAATTTATTCTACCTTGAAATTTATGTAGTTTTACAATAAGCAAAAAATCCTAAAAATAACAAACTTCTTCAATAGTGTTTTTCACACTTGAGAGCTACCCCAATTCTTTAGATTTAAAGAAAGCTTAATCAGAGGTCACTCTCAAAATCGTGAAAAGAATGCGCTCTTTTACTCTAAGAAAATCAACACCAAGGGAGATGAGAGAAAGAGAGAGAGAGAGAGAGTGAGAGAGAGAGAGAACATGGGAGTTAACAAGGGGGGGTATTTATAGAGGGAAATACATAGTGGTGAGTGTGAGTGTGATGTGAGAAGGAGGTAGGTGAGAGATTTAAGGGATTGTTTAGTTAGAGATTCAAGGGATGTGATGGGTGAGGGGATATGATAGTTTTGAGTTTTGGGTCCTTGAATCCAAATCTAAATCCATTACCCATGTTATCCTTTAGATCCAAATAGGGATCTAAACACAATTTAGTTTTAATTTAAGATCAAATCTGCCAAGTATATCCAAACTCAATCAAGTGTGTTGATCTAATTAGGTCCCTAGATCCAATTAAGGTTCCAAACATATTGGGATAAAAAAAACCATTTTGGGTGGGTTGACTTATGTAGATCTGTTAAGATCCAAACACAAATAACTTTTGGATGTATTGGATCCGACGTGTTTCAATTGGATATTCTGAATTCAGAGAATTTTGTAGGTGGTTTTGATCAGATGTTTACTAAGATCCAAACTCGAAGATATGTGAGGGATGAGTCCAAATGAAGAGATTTCTATTGATAACGTTATCAAGGTGGAACGTTCAAATGAGTGGGCCATGATTGTGTATGGGTTGGATCATACTGGATCCAAAAGATATAGATGGACCTCTCTGGACCCACATGAGAAAGTGGGTCCCAACAGCAAAGGGGGAGGGAGAAAGAAGAAAATCAAACCCTTACATTTGTTAGGAAATTAGCGGCTTCAATGAAGAAAGTTCATTGCTCGAATGAATCTAGTTCTATAAAAAACTTGAATCACCATGGGGACAATGGTAGAAAAGCTATATCTCTTGGTGATCTAAATGACACAATCAATGCATCTAAATCGATGCAAGAAGTTTCAAAGGAGACTGGCTCAATAACGACTCACAAAACGACACTCTTGAAGGGGAATTCCAAATTTTAGAATTTATCTTCCAAAAAGAGGTCTCAAATCAAATTGTTGTCTTGGTATGTGAGGTGACTCAATAAAAGTTGGGCTTAAAAAGAGATCAATCGAGTTATCCAAAAGGTAAGAGTTGATGTTATTTTCCTATTAGAAACTAAAATTTATTATAAAATTCACATTTCTTTTCTCAATTATGAGATCATAGGCAATTTTGAAGTCTGTCTGTTGAGCCGTATTTTGATGTTATTGGATCCTAAATCGATATCTATTTTGCCCAGATGTGTTACCAATCAATGCTTCACTGTTGAGGTTGTCAAAGAAGGGGGAGACCTTTTTTGTTTATGGTATATATGGCCACAACTATTATCTAAGGCATCAAGAGTTGTAGGAAACTCTTGGACTCTATTATTTAGGTGATTGGCCATTGATATTAATTGGAGATTGGAAAGCTGTGAGGAATTTATAGAAACATATAGGCAATGACAGTTATAACATTGCTATAAAGGAGTTCAATGGTATGATTGAGGAGTCGATTATTAGAAATTAGTTAAAAATTTTCCTAGATCTTACGCGGAATTGCTCCCTAAAAGCATGTTTGATGAAAATGCATTCGTGTTAGGAATCAAACAATATTCAGGTAAGGTTGCAGTTCCTTTTGAATTTTTCAAGCCGTGGTTGGAGAAACCTGGGTATAAACAAATCATAGAAGAATTGTGGAAGATGGAGGTTAGAGGTTGTGCTATGTTTAAAATTGTAACCAAACTTGATGAGATAAAAAAGAGGTTGCAATTTTGGAACAAAATTGATTTTGGTTTGATTAAAAAAAATAAATAGTGAAGTTAGATCTAAATTGAAGAATGTCCAAAGGAAGGTGGATTATGAACATATCTCTTTGATTGAAAAGGGTTTAAAACTCAAAAACCATTTGCATGAATTATTGCTTCTTGAGGAGAGTTTCTGGAGGTAGAAAGTGAAAAGTATATGGCTTAAAGAAGGCAACCAAAATACAACCTATTTTCATAGTCGGTTAAAGAGGAACATGCTTAATAATTCTATTACGATGATTGAAGATGATGCATGTAATAAATGGTATGAGCAAGCTGATATTGCTTGTTTAGCTAGAGAATTTTTTGTTAAATCTTTTCTCAGAGAGGAGGTGGATGCAAAAGAGTTGGAGGGTAAAGCTATTTTGCAGGTAACTCTTGGAGAGAATGATGATCTAAAATTTGTCACTAAAGAGAAAGTGAAAGCAGCGGTGATATGAAAAGTGAAAGCTCCCCAAGACCTAATGGCTTCCCTGGCTTCTTTTTCAGTATTATTGGGAGATCATTGAAGATGAGGTTTGCTCAACAGTCATCATTTTTTTTTATTCAGGCAAAATATTGAGAAGGATAAATGCTACAAATGTTGTTTTGATTCCCAAGGTTGTTGGGGTAAAGAAACTCACACACAATATAGACCTATTAGTTTGTGTAATTTCTTATACAAGATCATATCAAAAATTATAGTTTTGTGCATGAGAAGTATTCTCGAAGACATCATTTCGAATAATCAGACTTGAAGGACAAAAGTATTCGGGAGAGCATTCTTATTTCTCAGCCTGAAGATTGTTTTTGACTACCTAGGAATCAGACAAGGGAATATTGTACAAAGTTGGTCATGGAAAGACTTAGTAGAAATATGCAATATATAAGAAGAGAGGATGAGTATTACTCATCCCTAGTGTGATGTGATACTTTCAATGGAGCCATAGCCTATATGCAGATGATGCTTTATTTTGTATAAGAGATCAAGATGATTCAATTGAGCGGTTTGTGATGGTTATAGATGATTTTGAAAAAAAATCTTGTCTCAAGGTGAGAAAGGAAAAAATCTATGTTGATTCCTTTCAATGTTCCTCTAAACATAATAAATAGAGTTAGATCCCTTAATCAGTGGAGTCTTGGAAGCTTACCCATAAAATATTTGTTGGCATATTAAAAACGACCATGTGTAGCTCAATTAACAAAATGCAATCAAAGTTGGATACCTTGAGTTACCATCTACTTTCAATAGCTGAAAGAATTATCCTAGTTAACTTGATCCTTTCAACGATGCCCATTTATTGGATGACGTGCTTTCAATTTCCTTTTTCTATCTCTTAAAAAATTGAAAAAATAATGAAAGATTTCTTAAGGATTAGCACTTTGAAAAATAAAAACTCTCATTTGATTGGGTGGAAAAAACTTTATTGTCTTAAGAAAGAGAGTGGTCTTGGTGTAAGGAAAGTGAGAGATGTCAACTAAGTCTCCTTTGAAAACTTTCTTAGAACTTGGTATTAGAAGAATTAAACACATAGTCTAACCTAGTGACGGTCAAGTACTTCTAGAGATCCCCTTTGGTTCAAATGGTCCTATAAGTTGGTCTTATGGGGATGAAAAGGTAAAGGTATTAGTGAGAGTATGACCATTTTAGATATAAGAGCCAATTAGTGCATAAGAGATGGTATGGTAGGAAGGTGAGTTTTTGGATAGATCATTGGGTTGGTCATGTTTCTCTTGTATGTCTTTTAATAGGTCATATAGATTTTAGAGAGTACCAAGAATTGAGTGGTATTAAAGTCCATGATGTCATTGCATAGTCTTATGAGGATAGGTGTGATGTTTTTAACCCATTATTACAAGTACCCGATATAATAAAGGAATTGGTGGAGGAGGTGCCAAGGAATGCATTGAAGATGAACAAACTCTTGTGGTTGGATGGAAAAGACTTCTTTGCAAATGAAGGTTGGAAGTCTATTAGAGATAAGGGTGAGCTGTTCATTTTGGTTGAGGTGATTTAGTGAAAAAGTTATAGCCCAAAGGAACGCTTCAATTCTCAATTGAGGGGATGTTAGTGACTCAAGATGCTGAAAAAACAGAGAATTTCAATTAGCTAGCATTTGTGTTTTATGCATCGGAGGAGAACGACAATCACATTTTTGTTTATTAAGTGCAATATGGCCAGGATGGTGTGGGAGCAGGCGACACAATACTTTTAACACCCAGCATAAGGTTCGTAGGGGTGGCAAAACCTGACACGACCCACCAACCTGCCCCTTAAGCGGGTTCGGTTTGGGCTTAAACTAACCCGTTTAATAAACGGGTCGACCCGCCTAACCCATTTATTAAATGGGTTGGGTTCGTGTTAGGGGTATGCCAACCCGGCTGACCCGTTTAATAAACGGGTTAGGCGGGCGGGTCAACCCGTCGACCCGCCAACCCACCCACCAACCTGACCCGCTAACCCGCCAACCCGTTTACCCGACCCAACCCGTTTATTAAATGGGTTGGCAGGTCGTGTCAGGTTACTCGTTTAATAAATGGGTCGGGGTCGGGTTGAGGTATGCTAACCCGCAAGGTCGACCCGCCAACCCGACCCGATTGCCGCCCCTAGGTTTGAGGGAGTGTTAGAGAGACTTTAAAGAGATGGGGGAGAAATGAAGTGGGAGAACAAAGCCATTAGATCAGCGTTGATTGTCTTTTCAATTGGTGGTGAGAGAAATATGAAAAGTTAGAAACAAAGTGATATTTGAGGAATTGAAGATTGAAGGTGGGAAAGTTTTATCACACGTTCTCAATTCAATTAGTGAAAATTGCTTATGATCTTGAAAGGAGTTAATCATAGCGTATGTTCTAAATGGTTGTACGTAGGAAGATGCAAACCTTCAGATGAGGGAAGGATTAAGGTATCAAATGCTAGTAGTGAGACTTCTGTTTTCGAGATAGGATTTGCTATAAGAGATCACAAAGGTCAGTTTTTGAAGCTAGGTTGGTTAGTAAGGCAAATCAATTATGAAGAGGAGCATAAAAGTTTTTGAAGCTAGGTTGGTTAGTAAGGCAAATCAATTATGAAGAGGAGCATAAAAGTTTTTGAAGCTAGGTTGGTTAGTAAAGCAAATCAATTATGAAGAGGAGCATAAATGATAGCATGATATTGCTAATGTTTTAGAGAAGAACCTCAATATTATTATTGAGTCTTATAAGATAGGTGTAGTTGAAAAAGTAAGTACCATGATGGAAGGAAGACATAGGAGGATTGAATTTGCTAATTGAAAAACTGTTATCCTTGGTGTCTTAGCTCTCAGAACTACATTGTGAAGAATCTAGCGAAGATGGGTGAGCCTCCAAGTTGAGAGAATCTGAAAGGACAAACCACAAAGAGTGGTTTTAGTTTTTGAAAGTTTTGTGATTGATGTATTGATATGCTGCTCTGGTTGGGTCACATTGCACCTGATCTTCATCCTGGACACTCTCAAAACCCGGTATATCCAAAACTAAAATATCCGGGTCGGTACCTTGCCCACCTCTTTCAGCACTTTTGTCTCATTTTCCCCTTATCCTCTTCACCCTCCTCTCCCTCCTCCTCCTCTTCACTCTCTCCCAAAATATCTCTCCTCCTCTCCCACATCTCTTCCTCCTCTTTCCCTCTCTCTTCCCACACAAGAACAATCCATCTCCTTCCCCCCTCGTCACCACCATCACCATGTCCGCCATTTCCGACATCAAATCCCTCTCAATGGCCGATGGCTGCCTCACATCCCTCCCCACCTTCCTCACCAGCAAGAATTACCACCACCCACTTCGTCATTTCTCCTCTTCTCTCCGTTTCACCGCCCTTAAGGTCCAGTTATCCTCGCCCTCTTCACTTGTTTCCTTGAAGAAGGTGAAGAAACATGGGGTGGGGTTTGTCGCCAGGACCTCTGGCTGGGCTCAGCAGGAAGAGGTCGCCCAGGTGGAGGAGGGGTTCGAGTGGGGGGAAGATGGGAAGGAGGCGAAAGCTCTCGTCTCCGATTGGGAGGGCGGGAACGAATCCGGGAGCAGAGATTTCGAAGGAGAGGAGGTCGGGTTTGAGGGGGAGTCGGGTGAGGATGGTGGGTTCGAGGAGGAGCCTTACCAGGAGCCTCCCGAAGAGGCGAAGCTTTTCGTGGGTAACTTGACGTACGATATTGACAGCGAGAAGCTCGCGCAGATCTTCGATACGGCTGGGATTGTGGAAGTTGCAGAGGTAAGTGGGCTGAGATATGGTGTACTTGTGGGTACCTTGTTTTTCACTAAATTTCGATGTTCTTTGTTACCGTCAGCTCTTTTCTTCCAAAAAAAAATGAAAGGAGATGAGAAAAGAAGATGGTATTGGTGTTCCTTCAAGGTTTTGGTTTATGCATGCCAAGTTCCGTGCTTATTGTGGTTTGTTTGCCTCATTCTGTAGGTCGTTTACAACAGAGAAACGGATCAGAGTCGCGGCTTCGGCTTCGTTACTATGAGTACGGTTGAAGAAGCAGAGAAGGCGGTGGAGATGTTTCACCGTTATGTGAGTTCATAGTTCATTCTTTCTGTTAACTCAGTTATATATTCTTTCAGTGGAGCATATTAGAATGATGTTGCATCGGTCATCGCATTTCATGGAACGTAAATTCGGCATTGGCATATTTTGTTCTTTCGAATTCTTTTTTGCGAGTATGCAATTCTAGTGAAATTTTATGTATTTTTTCTGTAATGTTCCACTTATCGCACTTGGGTTTTTTATTCAATAAGGTTAGAGGCATGTTTATTATTAGTTTACTTTTTTCTGGCTATTTAAGCGAGCTTGCAGCTATGACTTATAGTTTGTAGCATCTAGAAAATTGGCTTGGTTTGCTGTAAATTTAACTTTGAAAATTGAAATGATTTTCCATGCTTTCCTTTTTGTTTGGTGTGTAGAAGTTACTATGTAGGTAATAGTTGCTAGTCCAGATTTCTCAAATGTGTCAAACATTCTCCATTCTTAGTAACATTGTAGAGTTTGTAAAAAAATTGTTGGATGAAAAACATGGTAAGATGGGTTCCTTTCCTATTATATATGGGTTCTCATTCCACGTTTACTGCTTTTTAGATGTGTCTTTGTTTTCACAAAATATCTGTGTTTTTGCTGTGCCCTAGAATGGATTGATTTAGCATGAATCCACAAGTGAGAGCATTTACAATTCGCAGATTGTGATTTTCTGCTTCTTCCAATTTCATTCAGTTATATTTGATTGAGTGTGTATCTACCTGTTAAACTCGGTGTACTCGCAGAAGTTTGGTGTCTCAAGCAGTTCTCTGACTTTAGTATAGCTCTGTTTGTTTTTTTTTTCTCTTTTTTGAAGCAAATATAACTTTGTGTTATGTGCAAATCAAATCATTTGGTTCAAACATTGCTTTAAGAGTGGTTTTCTACAGTTACTTTATAAAATTTTAATTGATTCCTAGATGGCTATACAAGTTACAAGCTAGGAAAAGGAGGCCAGTCTATATGGCTTTCTGCCAAAAAATTTCTGAAAATGCTCTTATGGAGTAAAGCTCTTTTGGTTAACCAGATTTTTTGGAACTACCTTTTTGGTCATGCCTTTAGAACTGATTTTAGATTTTACAGAGCTCGAAAGCATTTTCATGCAACTGTAATATGAAAATATGCATTTTCAGTTTCCACTTGGAGAAGCACCAAAAAGTATTTAATTTTGTGATTGGTCATAATGATATGTCTCAGAACTATTTTTTTAAATTTTTTGAATTTGACTTTTCGTATTCTTATAAAATGTTCACCAGCCAACTCAAACACAGGATATCATTAAGAGATGGGAAGCTTTGTCCTCATTTTGCTTCAAGCTGTTTTGCTCTCTGCATATTTTTTTACTTTTGATTCTTCAGATTTCATATAACATTGGTGTAGTGAATTTTGCATTCTCATTCCAGAAATGGTGATGATTGATGAATGTTACAGACTCTAAACCAAGATCTGGGTGGATGTCTTTTTCCTTTCTGTTTTCTTTTTGGCCCTGCAACTTCACAAGGGGCTCGATCTATGTATCTCATTATGACATGGATCAACTCTTAGGATCATTCAGGTCTGACTCTCCCTCGTCAGCCTATATCCGATTGTATTCTGATCAGGCCACTATCTATACTTCATAGATTGCTTGAGAAATCCTTTGGCTTATTTGAATCAGAGGAATCATGATTCAGGTGTTACTTTTGACCATAAAAAAATTGCATTTATTTCTCAAGATACTTTTATAGGATATATGACATGGCTGTTTCTGTGGAGTTCTTCAGTAAGAATACTACTATGTATGGGACATATTACTGGGATAAAATGAGTATGATGTTAGATAACAAGTTATACTTTTAAGTGAAGATTATTACCATTTGGTGAAGAATGTGTGGTGGCTTTATTTTCAAGAGGAAAAAATATGAGCCTTCTTTCTTCATGTTAAGATTTTTCAAGCATCACCAACGGGGGCTCCGCTTGTCTGACAGGAGTAGTTAGTGCACATCACCTTGTGTTAGGACGTTGCAAGTTTGAATCCCAATGGTATAGTTGTATAGCTAGTAGGGGTCTGCCTAACCCCAGCTTTCTCTGTCGAAAAAAAAGATTTTGCAAGCATCACACAGAAAAGGAGAAAAGATCACCGTGGGACATTGAACAAATTAACGTCCCATTGATTTTGCCCATCCCCTTCTGGAGCATGGAAACAGAAAAACTAGATCCCTTTATGATTCTCCAAATGATTTTCCAATGTTGAAGGTTCTCTGCCGCTGTTTGTTTTCATCGAAATATGATTTGCATTTCAATCTATTCTCATCTATATAAAGTAAAATACAAAAACACTTGATCTTAGTGGGATGATACATCTTGTTTTTGTGCTTTTTCTTAATCATTAACTGCATATAATCCAAAAGAAACAATTTATTTTGTTATTATTAAATGGAGGCTGTGTTCTACTTTTCTTATATTCCTTAAGTTAGTAAAAAAAAATCTTCTTTTCTTTTATATAGTCTGATAAAGGAAACTGGAATTGTTATGTGTCTTGTTGTAGAATGATTTCAACTATGTGTACTGTTTCCATAATCATAGAGGGCAAACTGGGCCCAAAGCAGTTTCTGGGATAACATCTACAAGCTTTTTAAAGGATTGATGTTGATAACTTGTCAAGGATTTGGATAATATAACAGTTATGTCTCACCTTGTTGAATGGTTACCACTTGCCAGCTATGGTGTTTTAGTAAGTTTGTGTAGAATACCCATTAATTCATTTGTTACATGCTACAAGTCTAGCTAATAAACATGAGTTACTTTCTAGAGAGTTAATCGCCTTGATGTACCTATGTCACAGGGATTCGGCCAACCAGGTGCCGCACCCGCGTCGATGCGATGCGGGTGCGACACCCGATGCGGTCAACCCGACCCTGGGTGCGGTCAACACACCCAGGGTCATTTATGTCTAACTTTTGTACTTGAAAAAAAGAGGCCCGCTGAAATGGGCATGACAGCCAGAAAACTTAGGAACTGGTTTGTCAACGTGGCGAGTTTCGAGACACAACTCTTCAACTTTCTTTACGGCAACCACATGCCGTAGCCAACTACCAAGGAGTCTCTTCTCCGAATCGTTTCTCTGGGTCAAGCGCAGGCTAAACCTGCTAAGGTGCCTGGTTCAACAAGAATCGATTGACAACGGTGAAGAGATCGATTCCTTCTATATGCAAGTGTGACTCGCCGAGCTTCTTCTGTCTCTTGAGTTGCTTCGTGGTCGAAGGAAAATGATCCTCATCGAATTCTGCGGAGGGGATTGCAGTCGGGAGATACCTCGATGCTGGTCCTCACCGCAATTTTGATGGGGAGTGAATAAGGCAATGCATTGATACTGCACCTGGTGGCTTTTTTCATCATTCTCACCTTTTACTGAAGATCTGACACCTTTCGTAGTTGATGAGAGCTTAACTTTTCATGAAAATTTGGATGGTCTCAGAGAACAACTATACTGTACCCTGAAAATTGAAGAGAGAACAATCATTCTGTTAAAATAGAGGGTTAATGAAGGCGAAAGGGTAATGATGCCCATGTTGGCCCGTACAGATTGCAGTCCACTGTACCTGTCTGCAAATATTAAATCAGATTTTGATTTCCTTCCGAGATATGCGCTGGGCTGGAGGTTACGTACTAGAAAAATTAATACAAAATATCTAAAGTCAATGAGCTGCCAAATTTTGGTGCAGGATGTAATGATCATGGACAATACAGCCTTTCTTTAGGGATGACCAGCTTGGTTACCATTCAAAAGTAGCTCAGTTACATATCTAGGAGAGAATAACTAAAAGAATCGGATGGAAAACCAAGAATATATGTCCTGGCCAGGGGGAAGATGGGGTCTCGCCCCGTTTGGACCGGTGTCCGTACCTTATTTTGTTATTTTACATGTAATCAGATATCCATCAAATCCTGATATTTGTCTGATTCAATAGCAAAAAATTAAAACCATATATGCATCTAGCAGTGCTCGATTAAACTATTAAACTCGGCTCAGACCAGTAGAGCTTAATGAAGCTTTGAAACTCGATTAAGGTTGGTTAATGATGATGAATTTTAGCATATATATAATTTTTGTTTTTTAAAATGTACTCACGATAATTGTTTTTTATTTCATTAGTGTTACTGTTGTTAACTGTTAAAACTTCAAATTTGTATATATTTTCGCCCTCCCGCACCCCCGCACCCAAGTTTTTTTAAAATGCCGCATCCCCACACCCGCACCCGCACCCCATGTGACATAGTGTATAGCTAATAAGCATGAGTTACTTTCTAGAGAGTTAATCACCTTGATGCTACAAGTCGGGCTCGAAACCATGACCTCTATAGTCTATACTGAAATATACTTTTACTTTCATGGTTCTGTGATAAATGTCTTTAATCTCAATGAAAGATCATGCAACAGGACTTCAGTTATTTTGAAATTATTCAAGATTCATGACAATGAATTTACCATAGAATCCATGGATTTAGTGCAGATAAATTGTTATGTTACTGCTTATCGAGAAAAAAATTGTTATGTTACTATTTTTGCCCATCTGCCTGCCATGTTAAACATAAGCATCTGTCTGTCTATCACTTGGATTGATAGTTATGATTGTTTCTAGAATCAACTGGATTGCGAGGTGTAAATTTGTATGATTTTAGGTGTTCTGTAAGGTCCAACTAGGGCATGTATTGTATCATCACCATCATGAGTCGCAGATTAGTCACTAATCAGGCGAATCATTGCATGGAGATTGAAAGAGGATAGTATTGTTAGCTGATGGCTTACTTCAACATCTGACGACCTTAGAGGGTTGGCCTGTACAAGGAATATCTTAGCTAATAGATTCTTGTTTTTCTACTAGATGTCATTTTTGTAACTTTATCTTTCTAGGGGTTTGCTGACTCTTTGTTCTTTGATCTTCATTTATTCTAATAGACCAAAGGTATGGTGTCCCAACATTGCATGGTTTGGTCAGCATTGTGGGCTTTACCCCTTTCTGCTGGATTTATAAATTTGGCTGACCCCCGCTAAAGAAGTTGCTTGGCCATGTTTTATGTGCTCTTTATTGTTTCCACAACGAAGTATTTTGCTTTCTGGAACTGTAGGTTGAAACAAGTCAAATTTTAAGATTGTATTATGTTCCACTTGCCTACTGAGACTTAGCTCTGCACTGAAACAGGATCTCAACGGGAGGCTCTTGACAGTTAACAAGGCATCTCCGAGAGGGTCCAGGGCGGAGCGTCCTCCTCGTGAGTTTGAAGCTTCATTTAGGATATACGTTGGGAATCTGCCATGGCAGGTTGATGATTCCCGACTGGAACAAGTGTTCAATGAACATGGGAAAGTTTTGGATGCAAGGGTTGTCTGTGACAGGGAGAGTGGACGGTCGCGTGGATTTGGCTTTGTGACAATGTCATCAAGAAGTGAAGTTGAAGACGCGATTGCAGCTCTTGATGGACAGGTGAGTACACATTGTGATGCACCCAAGAAAATTAGTAACTACTCTTCCCATCTCTATATTTTGTTTAACCTTTTCTTTTATTGAGTGACAGAGCTTGGATGGGAGGGCCCTCAGAGTGAACACAGCTGAAGAAAGGCCAAGACGCAACTCATTCTGATAGCAAGATCTCAATTCACTTTTCGGAAATCACTGCAATCTTCATCCATCAAATAGGTGTTCATTATTTATAGTGTTTTTCTCTCTTTTTCCCTTCACCATCTTTCCAGTTTTTTGTTAGTTTGGTTGGACGGTAGAGTTTCTGACCCAGGAGTTGTACCACTTAAGTGGAAGGTGTTCAATTCTTCTCTCTTTCAGTTAGATTTATCATGGGCTTGTTATTGTGATATTTCTCTTAGTAGATATCGATTGATAAAGTTAAATTATTGCAAGTCTTTGTTGTTGTGAGCTACATCAATGAATGGACTCAGTTGATGCCAAAGAATTTATATAGGAGATGAGCACATAGTGGTTCTGTTTGGTATGTATCTTGTTTATCTGCAACTCTACAACCATTTTCCTGTCATGAAGATGATACTCACAGGTGGTAAGTGAGATATCCTTATATGATCTGGTTTTGACATTTATGTTAACCATTTATATGCAATCCCTTGCTTTTTAGAGTTGGTTCACTAATTCTGAAAAATGCAAAAATGGAAATTTGACAATCTGAAAAACTTTTTTTTTTTGTTTAGTCAAATAAAAGTTGGATTGTCATTGATTTTCAAGATAATTCAGTTGGGCGTCTAGATAAATTTTGGTGAAATGCTGGAATTCTGTAGCCCACAAGGGCTCCGTACATTTGGCTAGATAGATTGGCTTGAGGTGTTCAAGATGAATGATGTCTCGAGTTTGGTACCCGAGGTGTGCCAAACGGGGAACTATGCCCTGTGCGCAGGAGAGGATTATTCATAGTGGTTTACACTGCTCATTGTGGAGAGAGGATCAGGTGCAATGTGATTGCATGCTTTTAATTTGCTGCACTTGACCACCCTCCATCTTTGGGATACAAACTGTCAGCTGTGGGGTTCAAGCAATGTTGAATGGTGATCAGGTGTAGCAGCACACTAAAAGTGTGCAATTACATTGCACCTGATCCTCGTTAATTTAGCACGTTTCAACCCATAATCTGAACCATTACAGTGGTTTCTCATTATGAAAAAAAATGATGTAATTGGGTATAAATTGAATTTCTTTCATATTGTATGACCTTCGGACTATGTGGTTATCAGAGCCCTTCCTGTGGCAGATATATTTTGGATTGAGCAAACTGGCGAGTTAGAAGACTTTCAAATGGAACTAGTCAGGGCAGTGACACTTTCAGATTTTGAGTGGATTTGGTCTTAAGAACCTTAGATGGTAATCCATTCTAGCAGTGATAAATGGTGACATTTTCTTATTTTTATAATTTGAGATTTTGTTTATGTTGAGATTTTTATCAATTTAAGGAAAATTTTTAGCTTATCATGGGATTTTTCGTCTGGAAGAAGGAATATCCTGATGGTGATATTTGTAGCATTGCACCCAAGGTTTCATAAATCATGTTTATCATCACACCAAGGGTGGCTGCGTAAGGGCTTGGGTGTCGGTGACCCCATCCGAGGTTTACCTTGCAAGGGGGTGAGTCCATTAAGTGACCTGGTTCTCAGTGAGGGTTCTTCAAAAAAAAAAAAAAAAGGATGACACCAAGAGATGAGTATTCCGGCGATTATGGGTACCTCAAACCTGATCAGTCCCCTGCTTTTTAAGTGTTTGATGCTATCTCTACCATAAACGTCCTGGAACTTCATATGATATCCAAATCAACTGTGGCAAACCTCGGCAATTGATTGATTGGTGAAATTTCCCTGATCGATTGCCGATAAATCACGATTCAAAGCCGAGGAGGAAGTTTTTTATGAGGAAGAGCTTCAGCAACTAATTGCGATTAGTGACGCATAGGAATCATGAGAAGTGGCAAATTTTGAACTTTCGCAGGCCACTTCACAAAATCTACATAATGAGGCCTTTCAACCTGCCTCTGTTTATTAAAAAAAAATAATATTTCTTAATGGATTGAAAGAGAAGCCACCATCTAATGGCTGGATTTAAGTAACTCAGGTGAGTAATTGACATGGGTTTTCATGACCATTCTTATTATATGAGTTCACGAATTGATTGAACTCTATGGACTAGAAAATATATTAGTGGCATGGTTACTTTATGCCTTTGTTTACATGGTTTAAAACTGAAGGACCAGAGCTCACCTAATACTTCACAAGTTTTTGCCAAAACTTAGGCTCTGTTTGGGGGCCTTGAATTGGAGGTGCTTCGCGGTTTCCCCTTCTTCTCTCATGCGCTCTGCTGTTTGGGAGCAGTGGCGTTGCCAAAACACTGCATTGGGAATGGAGTTGTCAGCCCCAACACCGCACACATTTTGGCAAAACCATATTTTGGCAACACACTGAAACAGTGTTTCCATCTCGATGCAAGGCTCCCAAACAGAGCTTGTTGCGCACGAATGTACTATTTTCCTTGCATTGCTCAAATGCTAGCTATTCACGTTGAGGTGTTAAATGCCTGAGATTGATTCTCTCCTGATTAATTGTGATTTGTGGAGGAGATCACTTCTCAAAAGAAAGGATTTGAGGCTATGATCCAAATCACATGATTCAAACTTTTAAGTGTATTTTTTTTATGACAAGGAACCCTCACCAAGACCCAGATCACTTAATGGGACCACCTCCTGTGAGTGGGATCATCGACACTAAAACCCTTATGGGATTCAAACTTTTATGTCATTTGCACTGCATATAATGGGTGACAATTGCTTTCCAAATAGTTTCATTAATGCCTGTTTTTGCCACCTTTCAGACTACATATTATTTATTTTGGACAATCCAACGGAAAACCCCCCCTGACCCCACCTTGGCTGGCATCCGGTTGGTAAAAACTCTTAAGGTCCCCCCTGCCCACTGGGGAGTACACCCAGCTTCGACCTTGAGGCAAAGGACACCACCAGTGGGTTTCAAACTTGTGACGTCCCATCAACTTGGTGACATTCACAAGTCACTCCTACCAGATGAGCGGAGCCCTTGAGGGCTGCAGTACATATTATTGAGAACTGTTTCCTTATTATTTTAGCAACAGCATTTTCCATGAAACTATATCTTGTAGACATTTATTTCATTGTAAAAAAGACCTGACCTTGTGTTACGAGGGAGATTAGGGTTTGGGTCAGGTACGATCAGTTTATTCTTTTTTTATATTGAAGGCATGTTTTCATTTTTTTTCTCCAGATCTAGTGTTACTAAATGTATTTTGGGTCTAAGATTCAACCATACTTCATGGTAGGGTTACAAACAGGTCGAATTCAGGAAGTGACTTTTGCAAATTTTGGCTGTTCCGGATCCAATCTGACCCCACAATGTATTTTGTAATCCGATATCTGAACAGTTTACATCCCTACTTCATGGGATCATTCAAATCCAAATCAAGAATCAGATTCAAATATGGTGACAATTCAGGTTCAGATTCAGACCAAGCATAGTCCGATACCTTAGAGGTGGCACCAGGCTGGGCAGCTTCTGCCCTGGCCTGTTTGGAGTGGGCATGGGCTGTCATTTTTGCCATTGGTCATGCCTGTGCTACTACGCCTAGGTCCAGCCCATCAATGGGCTGGTCAGCCCGGCCCAAAATGCACTTGGGTTGGGTATGAGCATGGTTTGGGCCCTCAACCAGCCTGGGCGGCCTTGGTCTTAGGCACATCCCAGCCTGCACGTGATGGGGCCAGCCCGTCAACAGGCCAGTCAGTCCATCCAATAATCGGGGCAGGGCTGGAATTGAAATCAGGTGTAATGTGATTGCACACTTTTCGTATGCTGCTTTACCTCATCACCCACCCACCATCTGCTGTTGGCCCCCACAGCTGACAGGCTATATCCCAAAGATGGTGGGTGATAAGGTGGAGCAGCACACTAGAAGTGTGCAATCACATTGTACCTGATTCTCCCTCTTGTGAGGCCTGTTGCCCAGCCCTCGTATCCAACCTGCTTGCTAAACCAATTCAGTTACTAGCCAGTTGATGCAGTAGGTTTAGGCTTTGCCAGGGAACTGGCAATCGAGTAGTTTATGCATTTGGAAAAGTGGCAGCTGCCAATTCCTGCACTTGGATTTGGCACCACCAAATTCACTTTTATGTGCAAAGACAAAAGTGAAACGGACTCACCTCCTTTACCAAATGCATAAACTTTCCTCAACAACATTATTCCAAACAATGGTAAAAGAAAAATAAAAAGTGATTGTACGGCAACAATGACACATTTTTTTAAAATGCCTCAATTTACCAAATCCGTTGAATGGACAATATCGCAGGTTCTCAATTTTTTCTTAGCACATTTACCCCTTGCAGGTGTGAATTTTCAAGTTTCGCATGTTATAATGCTAAAACAATACACTTACGAAACTCGTCAACAAAACCGTATAAGAGATTGTGATATTCCAAAAAAGATTGCTATATTTCAAACAATTTGTGAAACTCGTGACGAGTTTTGTGTGTCAGCATGCAAAAATCATAAAATTTGTGAAAGTCCAATAATTGCAAAATTTCGGACGAGTATCACATATAGTATTGCAAAATTACTAAAAATTGTGAAAGACTGATATTGCAAAATTTCGTATTTCAATCGCACTTGTATTGCATAATTACTTTTTCTTGCTAACTTATATCCCATATTAATGTTCATTTAGGCTTTTTTTCTCGTTTGTATCTGAAAAGAGCGGTAACCCCAATCCCCCCCCTCTAGAACACCAACCCTTTCAGTGATTCTCGTGAAAGTTATTCGCTCTACCTCATGCAAGGTTGCGATATCATTCTCCACTTCTTCGGTTAGTTATTGGTTATTAGAGTTGTTAACTGAGTGATAGGTTGTATGGTTGATGTATGCAGTTACGATGACTACTGAAATAATATTTATAAATTATTATAACACAAGCAACCCTTTTGGAGATCTATAATGGTCTTTAAAAATAGCAACTATAAGAAATTTATAGCACTAATGTCATATAAAACCGGATATATGGAGGAGTTAATGGTCCTCCGCTATAAGTGCACTCCAAAATTAGATGGTGAAGATATATGGATACATCTCTTAGTACTTATCTATTTCATCTGATGGTCGATAATATCCCACACGTTGCTCCTCCGACCCTTATTCTTGTTTTACCACCAATGTCAATCAAGGAAGCAGGGTGACCTAAAGTGAAGAGATGAAGAACAAAACACAAGAAGATGATGCCATACAAGTGGAGTGTATGTCATGAGCTTGGCCATAACATGCAAAAACATGATTAGGAAGAAATGTGTGAGTATTCGATGAATTTAAAAAGTAGTCTATGACATGCTTCTTTGTAGTTTACATAATATTTTTTCAATATTGTGCTTCTTTTGTTCAAGTACTCATTCAGTTTAATGTTGTGTTGTAGGTTAGTTTTTTTAGTACATATTGGTTATAATATTTACGCAGAATGGTCAGCCATTGTTGTTGCTGAACTTGCAGCAATGAAAGCCGAACGATACACTTGCGCTTGTGGATGAAAGCTGATGAAGGCTACCATTGCACTTGCGGCAATGAAAGTTAAAGTTTTCTTTTTATTTTTTGAGGATAATGAATTGTATATACAACCAAGAATGAAGTTATTTGATTTTTATTTTTTGAGTAGAATAAATTGTTTATATAAAAGAAGATTGATTGATTGATTTGTTTATGAGAATGAATTGTATATAGAATAAAGAATGAAATTGTTTGATCTTGTTTTTTGTTTGATATGTGTTATTTAAATAATAGATGATTGATTTGTTTATGAGAATCAATTGTGTATAATGTTTATATAACAGAAAATAAACATGTGTTTGTAAATAGTAATTTTTCACATCAGTAAAGAATTTTGCAAGGTACATGCAAATTTCAGTTTAATCTTTTTAAATAAGAATGGATTCATAGGTTTGATATTGCAAAATTCTTTTATCTTGCAAAATTTCTTATCTGCCTCCACGATTCACAAGAGATTGGCCAGCAAAATCATTGAAAGTGGGCCATAATTCTAGATTTGCAAAAATAGAGCATCTAGATGCAAAAAATGTGTTGAGAAATGTTCTTTCACAAAATGACATCTTTCATATACTACATTCATTCCATTCTTTTACAAAATGAAGATTCTCATACATTGCATTCATTTCATTCTTTCACAAAATGAAGATTCTCATACATTGCATTCATTTCATTCTTTTACAAAGCAAAGTCGCTCATACATTACATTCAAACTATTCTTTTATAAAGTGAAGTCGCTCATACAGTGCATTTATTCAATTCTTTCACAAGAACATTGCTTCTCACTGCCGCTTTGGTAAAAAAAAATAGAGTATGTGCAAAGGTACCTCCATCTCTTGGGCTTCAATAATGTTGCATATCACCACATCTTTGATGGATAAAAAATATTGCACTCTATATTGTTCTCCTACTTATCACCGCATCGAACGTTAACCTGCAAACTTTTGGTTTCCTATCCCACCCATACAATAAGATGTGTGCCCTCATAGTTCATTAGAGCCGAGGCCTCTAGAATGTTGCATGTGCCGCCCATACTGCATGATCGAATGTTGATAGTGAGATAGATTGACTCTATGTTGATGGGGAGATACATCATCATCGTTATCATTACGGGTTGTGAATTTCATTTTCAATGCTACCCGTACCATAAGATGCCCTTACTGAATCCGATGATGAGCCGCCGATCTTCTCACCACTGATGTTTGGCCCTAAAAAAATGGTCATAATTTCTCACTGATTGAAGACCAAAAAAACTTAGTTTTTGTGAAACCGTAGCTTTGCTTTTATACTATTCAGACAAATTTTCACAAGAAAAAGTAATTACGCAATACAAGTGCAATTGGAATAAAAAAAATAAATATTGATCATTTACAATTTTTAGTAATTTTGTAATACTGCATACGATACGCATCTAAAATTTCATAATTATCTGACTTTCACAAATTTTATGATATTCGTAGGTTATCGCGTAAAACTCATCACGAGTTTTCCAAATTGTTTGCGATTTCACAATCTTTGATGTGATTTTGTTGACGAGTTTCGTGGGTGTATTATTTTAGTGTCATGACGTGTGAAACTCGAAAGTTCACACTTGCGAGGGGTAAAAGTGCCAAAAAAAATTGAGAACCTACGATATTGTCCATTCGGCATATTTGATAAATTGTGGAGCATTTTCAGAAACACATCATTTTTGTCGTACAATGCAGTCATTTTTTATAAAAAAAGTCCCCATGTCCATGACATGTCAAACTCATGTCATTCATTGGGATTGTACTTGTATCTTTGTGACTTGTCTTATTCCCAACGTCCATACTCATCGTGAACAATAGGCTGTGAATGGGTCTGGTTTATACCAGGTACTCGGCCCAAATTCCCAGCTATGAGAATAAAAGTGCTGGAATGGAATAATATTTGGGTTGACCCAAACCCAAGCAATATGTAGGCTGAGTTTGAGTTATGATTTTTGCTGGGTACCCGACTCAAACTAGATTTTTGCTGGGTATTCAATCTAACCTGAGTGTTTTATATGTATTTTAAGTAAAGGTAATTCTTGAAATTATATGGATTCGGGTTTGGGATTTCATTTTTGTGACACGACAAAACCTAAACCAGACACTTTTTTATTTGGGCAGGTTCAGGTACACCTCGAAGGGTGGGAAGTGGACAGTGAATATATCAATGGATTGGATTTTATCTGATCTAACCAAATCTAGCTACATTTAGTAGGAATTGGTAAGCCAAACCCATATCCAATTATAATCAAATCTAACTAATATCTGAATTTGATGGATATTTGAACCCGTTTATATGTAAAAAAAAATGAATATGATATGATCTATTCACTATTCGGATCTAATTCTGAATTCGAATGTGTTTAGCCAACATCCAATTAGTTGGATATGGTATTGACTAAATCCGAATTACTGTTTACATGCCTAGTGAACAACATCCAAAAAATCATTAATTGTAGAAATGTTAGGCCTTCTCTGAAAGGGAAGCAAACACTATAAAAAGCTTGATTTTTCCTCTCTTGTCCACCAAGAGGTCGAGTATGTATTTATATGCAAAATAATTTTACAATGTTAAGGATACCGACTATTATATGACTGTTACAAAATGATAATATCAAATGATGATATAAAGCAGTGATTATTGTTTTATCAAAAAACATTAATCTCAAAAATCTTGAACTCTCTATGTTATGCGAGGTCTTCTTGTAACTTCTTTAGATTTATCCAGAGCATCATTATCTCTAACAATTGAATTCTTGTTAGCACTATTATCCTTATCATGAGTCGATTTTCTTGTAACTTCCCTAGATTGACCCAACACGTCATTATCTCTAATAAGCGAATGAGTGTTAGCATCATTATCCTTATCATGGCCCTGCAAGCTCAACATGGGATCAACAACGTTGAGTTTGTCACAAATGAAAGTAAACCTGAAAACAAGAAGAGGCCTAGTTAAGTCATCAGCAAACTGGTCAAAGGAGTTTATAAACTGTACTTGAATATGTCTCTTTTACACATGATCCCGAACAAAATGAAAATCAATTTCAACATGTTTGGTGCGAGCATGAAAAACTGGATTTACTACGAGATATAAAGCCCCAATATTATCACACCAAAGAGTAGGTGGAGAAGACGTATTAAAGCTGAACTCAGTGAAGAGAGATTTGAGCCAAAGAAGATCAGATGCAACACAAGCCAAGGATTTGTATTCAACTTCAATACTGGATTTAGCGACAATCTATTGCTTGCGGGAAGATCAGGAAACCATATTAGAGCAAAGAAAAATAGCAAAACCACTTGTAGACTTGCGATCATCAATGCTACCCGCCCAGTCAGCATCAGAGAAGGTGCTGAGTTGGAGAGAAGAAGTCCATGCAAGGAACAAACCATGATGAATCACCTTGAGATACCGAAGGATACGTTTGACAGTAGACCAATGCATGACCATGGATTGATGCATAAATTGACAAACCTTGTTGATCGCAAATGCAATATCTGGCTGTGTGATGGTGAGATATTGGAGTCTGCCTACAATGTTGTGATATAAAGTAGAGTCAGGAAAAAGGGTAGCATCATCCTTAGATAATAGAGTAGTAGAGCTCAGCAGAGTAGAGATTGGCTTTGCAACAACCATAGAGGCACGCTGAAGTAACGTAAGAGCATATGTACGCTGACAGAGAAAGAGCCCAAAGGAGGCATAAAGAACTTCAATACCCAAAAAATAATTTAGCCACCCAAGGTCTTTAATGGAGAAAGCAACACTGAGGCACTTAATTAACTGCTTAATGGCAACTGAAGAACTTCCGGTGATGATAATATCATTAACATAAACAAGTAAATAAATAACCAAACCACAATATCGAAAAACAAATAATGAAGCATCAGAAAGCGAGATGTGGAAGCTGCGGGACAGAAGATAGGAACTGAGATGCTGGTACTAGGCATGCAGAGCCTGCTTGAGGTCGTACAAGGTCCGATCTAGTTTACAAACATGCTGAGGACACGAGGGGTCTTCAAAGCCTTAAGGTTGTGTCATATAAACATCCTCAGAGAGGATACCATTTAGAAAGGCATTATTGAAATCCAACTGATGAATAGAACAGCCTCACAAAACTGCAAGAACAAGAACAACACAAATGGCAGTAGGCGTCACTACAGGACTGAAGGTCTCAAAATAATTGATGCCCCCCTCTTGATGAAAACCTTTAGCAATGAGATAAGCTTTATAGTGAGCCACAGAGCCATCAACATGTCGTTTAATTTGAAACACCCATTTAGAGCCAATGATATTATAATAGAAAAGAGAAGGAATGAGGTGCCAAGTGTGATTAAGTTGGAGAGCATGAAATTCTTCGTTCATGGTCATGCGCCACTTGGGGTCAAGACTAGCTTGTTTAAACAAAGTCGGTTCGGGTGGGAGTAAGACAGAGCTAAAGCACTCAAGTGAGAGGGGATAGCGGGTAGAGGTGAACACACGAGGTTTAAAGGAGTTGGTCATAGAGTGAGTGATCATTGGGTGGGTGTGGTCGACTGACCGACTGATAATAGAGGCAGGAATAGGGGAAGAAGAAACATGTGAATCAGTATCCGGGATGTCGCTCACAGAGGTGGGAGAAGTAGGAGAAACAAAAGAGGCCAAAACATCAGGGGGGGGATCAGGAGGAGGCAAAATGACAGGCTAAGAGAGACCCCAGTCAGAAAGAATAAGTGAGGAGGAGAGAGCAGAGGAAGGAACAGTTCCAAAAATGGATTAATCAAAATAAACATGGCCAGAAATATAGGTGCAATTATGAGAGGGGTCATAGCAAAGATAGCCCTTATCGCATGAGGCATAGTCAAGAAGGATACATCGAGTAGTTTTGGACTGAAATTTAGAAGTATGATAGGACATTAAAAGAGGGTAGCAACGAGCACCGAAAACATGGAGATGATGATAGTTGGTTGGTTTGTGAAAAAGAAGTTCATACGGGGTCTTTCGATTAAGAACTAAAGTTGGAAGACGGTTAATGATGTAGGCAGCAATACAGAAGGCATCAACCCAAAAGGAATACGATAAAGAAGAGGTATGCAAGAGACTGAGCCCAGTTTCAACGACGTGCCAATTTTGCGCTCAACGAGCCTGTTCTGTTCTTGGGTATGTGGGCACAAAAATTGATGAAGTATGCCATGGTTGTGTAAAAAAATTTCAAACTTACAGCTAGTAAATTCACCTCTATTATTAGTTTAAAAAGTGCAGATGGATTGTTGAAGTTGCTTTTCAGTAACATGTTTAAAAGACTTGAAACATTCAAACACTTGAGACTTAGTATGTAATGGAAACAAACATGAGATACATGAAAAATCATCCACTATGAAAAGATAAAATTGAAAACAATTACGTTAAGGTACTGAAGCAGGCCCCATATGTTAGCATGAAGCAGTTCAAGTGGAGAAGACGTAGAAGAAAAGGAATTGCCAAAATGAAGTTTGTGAACTTTGCCGAAAAGACAACTCTCACACACTTTTGTTTGATTATTTTTATTAACAGAAATAGTATGATTGGAGTTTAAGTAATTGATGTCATATGTCAAAAGAAGCCACTTTGCCTGCATAAGCCGCTACTTGCACATGACTATCCGATTTAATTGGGTAAAGTCCCATGCTAGATTTTGGTCCCCAGAAATGAATCTTGTTTGTCTGATGGTCCTTGACAAGAAATTCAAAATGAGTGAATTAAAAAATATAATCATTGTCTTCAATGAACTGGCTCACAGATAAAAGATTCTTCATGATAGCAGGAACATGAAGAACATTCTTTACATCAAAGGAAGATCCATGAGATTTCAAAGTAAGATTACTAGTGTAGGAGATGAGAAGCATATTACCATTACCAACTATGATTTGTTCACCCTCATAATATGGTGATTTATTTGAGAGATGTTGATCATCCATAGTTAGATAATTTGTAGCACCAGTATCATGGTACCAATAGTCATCGATAGATTGCTAAAAAGACATGGAAAAGAAAGCTTTAGGGATATCCCAACAATTTTTGGTAGTATGTCCGCGTTTGCCGCAATATTGGCATGTAACTACCCCACAGCTACCTTGATTTTGAGACACTGAATTGCTGGTGGACGTATTTGGAGAAGAATTTCTCCCTTGTCCTCTACCACGACCGCGATAAAAGCTACGACCATGACCTCGTCCCCTAAAGGCAGTGAATGCAGTTTGTTGGGGTCCAGGCGTTTCAAGGGGCTTGGCATGAATTAAAAGCACACATTTTTCTTGATTGAGAAGCATATCATAGAGATCTGTAAAGGTATACAATGCTGGATTAGTGGTGACAGATGTCACAAAACTTTCATACTCAAGAGGTCAACCATTCAAGGTTATTTGGACTAATTCTCCATCCTCTACTAGATGATTGGTGGCAGCAAGAGAGTTGGCAAAAAAATTTATGCAGTCTAGATAAGACTGCATATCCATATTTTCTTTCTTGATGAAGGTCAAGTCATTCTTTAGAATCATGAGTCTCAAAGGAGATTGAGACCCATAAGCTTTTTCCAAGATAAGTCAGGCTTCATGGGTTATTTTTGTTCTCACAATTTGACCGAGAACACTTTCAAACACAATAGATTTGATTCAGCTGAGGGCTAGCTGGTCAGAACGAATCCAAATAGAATAATTTGGATTTTCTATTTTTTCATCATTTACAACGACAATGAAGGAGGCCGATTGAGGAAAAGAGCCATTAACGAATTTGGGAAGATCCTGGCTAATCGTAATCGATTCAAGCTAGGATCTCCACAACAAGTAATTGTCCCAATTTAGTTTAATCGAGACGAGACTGACAATTACATTCCACTAAGTCATAGGAGCAATAGAGGATGATGGGAAAGCCATTGAGGACTCGTTAGAGATTAATGGCTCTGATACCATGAAAGGGAAACATACACTATGAAAAGCTTGATTTTTCCTCTCTTGTCCACCGAGAAGTTGAGTATGTATTTATATGCAAAATAATTTTACAATGTTAAGGATACCGACTATTACACGACTGTTACAAAACGATAATATCAAATGATAATATAAAGCAGTGATTATCGTTTTATAAAAAATGATAATCTCAAAAATCTTGAACTCTCTATGTTATGCCGGGTCTTCTTGTAACTTCTCTAGATTGACCCAGCATATCATTTGTAGGCGTTTTCTATAAAACAAACACAGAAAGTGTACCTGTATTCGCCATAGAGCTCGTGCAGGGTATTCAACGTTCTCCTCAACCGATCGACGCCCACGATGAGCCCAGGCCTTAGGTCGACGATGAGCAGGACCCTGTACCACGTAAACTGGATTTGGAATTTGGGTAGACTTACAACTACGAATCTCACATCATCTTCCTAGCAGCCTACCCCCTTATATAATGGGAGAATAGGCAATTACGTGAATGTGGTCTCTTCATATTCACGTAACTCCCACCCACTAACCCCATTATGTGGCCCACTAATGTTTCCCACTAATGCCTGTCAAACTGGGTCATCCTGTGGGTTGGACCCAAACTCATTATGTCCAACATTCTCTCACTTGACCCATTGACACCAAAAGTGTATTAAATTGAGGTGTATATCGTTATCTCGATTTAATTCTTCATGTGAGTTCACATGCCACCCTTTATCACAAGGATGAATCATATGTGTCATGGAGATGAACACTCCTTTATGAAATATCATATTCTCATATACTACACTATAATTCACCTTCAGTGCTTAGGCATGTAGAAATTACTTTTATAAATAGGTTGGTCTCTTACCTATTCTATTGGTCCTTTAATATTGTTGTTCTGCTATTCTCTCTAACCCATATGAGAGATTTTTTATGCAAAATCAATAATTTACAAAGCCATAGAGAATCAAATACACACAAATGTGATCACAAATGTATTGTCATACATCAGAAGAAATAAAAAAGACACATCCCCTTTACATGTTGGGAATACAATCCCGGTGCTAGCCCTTTAGTAAGAGGAACTGCAGTCATTTTCTTTATCCCAATTGTATCAATACATACCAGATGATTCTCAGTCATTTCTTTAATAATAAAATATTTTAACTCCATGTGTCGACACGATGTTGAGCTCTTGTTGTTATTTGAAAAGGACACAACTGCTTTATTATCACAAAAAATATTTAGTGGTCTCTCAATAGAGTTCACAATACCAAGACCTATAATGAAGTTTCTTATCCAAATGACCTATGATGAAGTCTCGTATAGAGCAATAAATTCTGCCTCCATGGTATGAGCAACAGTAGTAGATTGCTTTCCACTTCTCTATGAGACAACACCACCCGCTAGTAGGAAAATGTATCCAGTAGTAGATTTTCTACTATCAATACACCCTCCTAAGTCCAAATCAGAGTATCCAACAACCTCTAGGTGATCAGTTTTCCTGTAGGTCAACATATAGTCTTTTATTCCTTGTAAATAATGTATGACATTCTTTGCTGCCTTTCAGTATACAATGCTTGAATTTGACTGATATCTACCAAGCATTCCCACAGCAAATGCTATATCAGGTCGAGTGCAGGTCTGCGCGTACTACAAACTCTCAATTGTCGAAGCATATAAAACATCATCCATCTAAGCCTTCGTAATATCATCTTGAGGACAGTCCTTTAAGCTCAATTTATCCCCTTTTACTATAAGTGTCGAACCAGGAGAACAATTCTCCATCCCATATCTTTTAAGAACCTTAATAATATAGGATTTCTAAGAAAGGCCAAGGACACCCTTAGTTCTGTTATGACGGATCTCGATTCTAAGGACATAAGTGGCCTCACCCATGTCCTTCATATCGAAATGAGAGGAAAGAAAATCTTTTGTTTCATGTAATAGACTCAAATCATTAGTTGCAAAAAGAATATTGTCCACATATAAAACCAAAATTATGAACTTACACCCACTAGTCTTAATGTAAATACACTAATCAACAGTATTTTCAGTGAATCCAAAGTTCATAATTACCTGATTGAACTTCTTATACCACTGGCAGGAGACCTGTTTAAGTCTATAAATTGACTTATTCAATTTGCAAACTAAGTTATTCAAGTCATCTATACTAAAACCAGGAGGTTGTTGCATGTATACCTCCTCATCTAGATCCCCATTCAAGAAGGTAGTTTTCACATCCATCTGATATAGCTCTAAATCAAAATGAGCTACGAGGGACATGATTATCCTTAATGATTCCTTAGTTGAGACAGGAGAAAAAGTCTCATTATAATCAATGCCCTCTATCTGTGTGAAACCTTTTGCAACAAGCCTAGCCTTGTACCTCTCCACATGACCTTTAGAGTCTCTTTTGGTCTTATAGACCCATTTACAACCAACAGGTCTAACTCCATCAGATCGAGGTATGAGATCCCACACTTGGTTCTTTGCCATAGAGTCAAGCTTTTCTTTTATGACATTAATCCAATGTGTTGATCTTTCACTTTCAATGGATTCTGAAAATGTGAAGGGATCTTCATCAATGTCTATTAAATCATTTGACTCTTGTAAATACACCACATAGTCCGGATGGATAGCAAATTTTTTTATTTTGGTGGACCTCCATACAGGTGCTACAGGTGGTTCAAAATGAGTCTTTGTATCCTATTGTTGTTGTATATCCTTATCAACAACCAGATCTAGTTGGGATTGATGTTCTTTGACGAGAATTTCTCTTATATTATCCTAAGGGATAATGATAGGAAAAATTGAGTCTTTATTTTTAGCAGGTGAGAAACTTGAATCCTGCATTTCCTCAAAATCAATATTTTGAGACGCATCTATCCCAACAGAACCATTTTCAAGAAATCTTGCTTTTTGACCTCACTAGATAACCAATGAAGAAACCACTAGTTGTCCTACAATCAAAGGCTTTTACATGTGGGTTATACAATTTAGCTTATGTTGGACATCTTCATATGCACATATATGACAAAGAAGGTTTCCTACCTGTCAATAACTCGTAAAGAATATTTTAAATAACCTTCGTAGGAACCTTATTCAAAATATACATTGTTGTCCTAAGAGCTTCACCCCACAAGGTCAAAGGAAGATTTGAGTGATTCAACATCGCTCGAACCATTTTTTTAAGCATACGGTTTCTCCTTTCAACTACACCATTATGGTAAGCACTATTAAGCATGGTATACTAAGGTACAATGCCTTTCTCTTTTAGAAACCACACTAATGGCCATTCCTTTTATCCCATCTCAGTGAAACAACCATAATATTCACCACTTCTATCAGACCTGACAACCTTAATTACTGCATCAGCCTATTTCTCTACTTCTTTCTTGAATTCCTTAAAAACCTGAAAGACTTCTGATTTTTCAAATAATAAGTAGAGATACATATACTGTGAGTAATCGTCTATAAAGGTGACAAAATACTTTTCACCCGTATAACATGGTGAAAAAGGGTCACACACATTCATATACACTATTTCTAACTTTTTATTGTTGCGTTTGACATCTTTCTTATACATGTTAAACTGTTTAGCCTTTATGAAGTCAACACATGGCTCTATATTCATAAAATCAAGGGATCCAAGAATTCTCTCTTTCACGAGTCTTTGGACTCTCTCTTTCGAGATATGTCCTAACCTTCGATGCCAAAGCAAATAAGATTGATCATCCTTTAGGCCATGTTTATTGTCAATCATTATGTTCTCAATGGAGTGAGATTCCCAAATTTGGAATTTGGTTCGTAATCGATACAAACTATCATATATATATATATATATATATATATATATATATATATATATATATATATATATATATATATATATATATATATATATATATATATATATATATATATATATATATATATGCAGAACCCACTAGGTATATATAGCAGCCTATTCACGTAACTTCCACCCACTAACCTCATTATGTGGCCCACTAATGTCTGTCAAACCAGGTCACCTCGTGGGTTGGACCCAAACTCATTATGTCCAACATGATTATCTCTAACAATTGAATGAGTGGTAGCATCATTAGCCTTATCATTCTCTTTGCCTATATATCCACATGAGATCTTTAATTTTGGCACATAAACATGACAAATAAGCCATTTAATTGATGGCACCCTTTTTTATTTGTGAAGCATAGTGTTCCCTTGCGACTTACAGTGTACAGTTGCGCTTAGAGTCTGTTTTGCTTTTGTTGAGTCTGATGTAAGCTGCCCGGTTCAGGTGAATCAATACCCCGAAGGGGCAGCCCGTATACTTGAACTGTAATAGCCTGCGGGCAAAATTGTGAATGAAGTAAATGCGTTGAGCTTTCTTTTGTTCACCCTCGTTGTGATTGCTTCTTGTGATTGCAATTTCTCTCCCTTTATTCTCCCTTGCTCTCTTGCACTCTGATTACAAGCTTCCGCGACCGACAAGCGAGCTGACGAGTAAGATTGCGGCGGTGAGGAAGGACCGTCGCGCCGCGCTGGCCCATTGAAGGAAATAGGCCTGTGACAAGTGGTACCAGAGTCCGTTTTTGTGCTGGGGAAGAGACTTCGGAGTCGGTGTCGACAGACACGCCGACAGGCTGCAATTTGTGAGCAAGACATCGTGGCGCCTTATCAAAACTTGCGCAACACTAAAGGCAAGGCAGTTGCTGAAGCTGAGGAGATGGGTTCACCTCGGAGACAAGAAGAGTTGGCTGCAACTATTAACAAGCTGGTGGAAGAGGTGACTTCGCATGATGAAGCGATTTCACGCGCATATGAATCATTCAATGGACTGAATGATGTGGTGGCGAGCCTGCAAGAGCAGGTAACCTTATTAATGGGGCAGGTCACTTCGTTGACGACTACAGTGGCTGACTTGCAGACTGAAGTAGGGGAGCTTCAGTTGAAGAACCGTACGTTGCAGTGGACGGTGACCCTAAATGGCGGAAATGATGAGAGACCATCAATGATTGATGTACCAAGACCCGCAAAATTCAATGGTTCTCGCGATAGCAAGGCCATTGAGAACTTCTTGTTCCAAGTAGAAGACTACTTGGATATCCAGAATGTGACTCTCGAAGATCTGAGGATCAAGGCTGCAACGGCCTTACTTGATGGGGATGCTATCGCTTGGTGGAGGCGGAAGCACAATGACATGGAGAGGGTTCAATGTGTGATAGACACCTTTGATGACTTCAAAATGGAGTTGCGCAACTACTTCATGCTAAGAAATGCGCAGAGGCAGGCTTATCGAATGGTTCGTGAGCTCAAACATACTGGTTTGTTGCAAGACTATGTCAGAACATTCCAGAAGCTTATGTTGAAGATACCTAACATGCCAGAAGACGACACGCTCAACTGGTTCATTGTGGGACTTCAGCCATGGGCACAGTCTGAAGTGGAAAGGAGCAACCCCCGTATTTTGGAAGATGCATATGTGGCGGTTGAGCGCTTAGTTGACACTCAGCGCAAGCCTTTCACCCCATCAACCAAAGTTGGGAAGAAGCCTGACCATGGAGGCAAGAAGGATGAGCAGCGCAATGATAAAGGTGAGGCGTCGACACGCCATCAATCCGAAAAGAAACAGAACTTCACAAAGCATAACAACAATAACAAGGGTGCGGTTGTGACATGTTGGTTCTGCGGTGATAGACATATCGCCAGACAGTGCCCAAAGCACCTTGTAAAGGACGACAGGCAAGCCAATGCTGCACGGGAAGAATGCAGCGATACTGAATACAGTGACACTGAGACCATGCAACCAAGGATGGGGGCCATGCGATCGATTAACGCAGCTAGAAGTTGCGCAGCTAAAAACATGCAGGTCAGTAAGGAACTTATGTACGTAGAAGTCATTATGAATGAAAAGTCTACTTCAGTAATGATAGACTCGGGGGCCACACACAACTTTGTCTCACGGGAAGAGGCATAGCGGTTGGGCTTGAAAACTGGGCCAAAGCAGAGGACTATCAAAACAGTAAACTCTGAGGCCAATCCCATCCTTGGTGAAGCAAGAGATGTGGCTACTCAAGTGGGGAGTTGGGTCGGCAAAGCCAACTTCTCTGTGGTGCCCCTGGACGATTTCAAGGTGATTCTAGGTATGGAGTTTCTGCGAAGCCAGAATGTTATGATGCTGCCAAAGTTTAACACGTTGACGATCATGGGGTCAGACTTGTTACACACAGTGCAGTGCCTTATGCAGAAAGGCAAGTCTTCCGTGTTATCGGCAATGCAACTGAAGAAGGGTGTTAAGCATGGGGAGCAGACATTCTTAGTTGCAGTGCGTGCAGATGAAGGGAAGGTAGAAGCAGCAGTGCCGCCGACCCTAGCCCCACTATTGGAGGAGTTTCGGGGGGTGATGCCCCCGGAATTGCCAAAGCGTCTTCCGCCAAGATGCGAGGTCGACCACAAGATTGAGTTGACCCCGGGAGCGAAGCCTCCTGCAATGGCTTCATACCGTATGGGGCCAGCTGAGCTGAAGGAGCTGCGCAGGCAGCTAGACGAGATGTTGGACGCAGGCATTGTTCGCCCATCAAAAGCCCCATTTGGTGCCCTGGTCCTTTTCCAGATGAAACATGATGGCTCTAAACGGTTATGTGTGGATTATCGTGCCTTGAACAAGGTCATAGTGAAGAACAAGTACCCATTGCCATTGATAACGGACTTGTTCGATCAGCTAGGCAGTGCCCGTATCTTTTCCAATCTATATCTGCGATCGGGTTACTGACAGGTGTGGATTGCCGAAGGTGATGAGCCGAAAACAACTTGCGTCACCCGCTATGGTGCTTACAAATTTCTAGTAATGCCATTCGGGTTGACAAATGCTCCAGCCACGTTCACGACTTTAATGAACCAAATCTTCTACCCTTACTTAGACAAGTTTGTGGTAGTCTACCTGAATGATATCGTGATCTACAGCAGCAACATGGAGGAACATATCGAGCACTTGCGAACAGTGTTTCAGGTGTTGAAGGAGAATGACCTCTGTGTCAAACGAGAGAAATGTCTCTTCGGGCAGGAGGAGATCAGCTTCTTTGGCCACGTTGTGGGGCGTGGTGTGCTGCGTATGGATGGGTAGAAGATAAGGGTCATCTAGGAATGAGTTCCGCCAAGCAAAGTGTCAGAATTGCGGTCATTCCTCGGTTTGGCAAACTATTATCGACGTTTCATTGAAGGTTATTCCCTCATTGTTGCGCCACTCACAGATTTGTTAAAGAAGAATCGGGTATAGCTCTGGACAGGAGCATGCCAAGATGCCTTTGATGGCTTGAAGAAAGCCTTAGTGAGGGAGTCAGTGCTGCGACTGCCTGATCATTCGAGACCCTTTAAAGTCCACACTGATGCCTCAGACTTTGCCATTGGCGGAGTTATTATGCAAGATGGTCATCTGATCGCATATGAGAGTCGCAAGCTGAAGCATGCAGAGAGGCGTTACACAGTGCACGAACGTGAGAT
Organism: Nuphar pumila; assembly: GCF_984573655.1. NCBI lineage: Eukaryota > Viridiplantae > Streptophyta > Magnoliopsida > Nymphaeales > Nymphaeaceae > Nuphar > Nuphar pumila. The sequence goes on from NC_143255.1 coordinate 119,630,812, forward strand.
GACTGCCATTGTGTATTGCCTCAGGATCTGGCGGCACTACCTTTTGGGTGCCGAGTTCGTCGTCAAGACGGACAATGTGGCCACGAGCTATTTTCAGATGCAAAAGAAGTTGACGCCTGAACAAGCTCGATGGCAGATGTTTTTGGCTGAGTTCGACTTTGCCTTGGAGTACAAGGTTGGAAAGACCAATGTTGTGGCGGATGCTTTGAGCCGTAGGGCTGAACTGGCAGCTGCGCGCGCAGAGTCTTCTGAAGTGCATTTGGAGGGTGCATTTTTGAGCCGCATCCGCGAGGGTACGCAGCAGGATTCGACCGCACAACACCTTGTTTCTCTGGCGCAGACAGAGAAGACTCGGCGATTTTGGCTACAGGATGGCCTCCTCGTAACAAAAGGGGGACACATCTTTGTACCACGGTGGGGAAGCCTTCGCCGAGAGCTACTCAAGGAGTGCCATGATACACTATGGGCCAGCCATCCTGGTCAGGAGCGAACCTTAGCACTCCTTGAGTGCGGCTACTACTGGCCGCAGATGAGAGACGACGTTGAGGGGTATATGCGAACATGCATCATCTGCCAGCAAGATAAGGGGACAAACCAGAAGGCTGTCGGTCTCCTTGAGCATCTATCAATTCCAGAACGTCCTTGGGATAGCATCTCCATGAACTTTATTGTTAGTCTGCCGAAGGTAGAGGGCCTCAGTTCTATTTTGGTTGTGGTGGATCATTTCTCAAAGTATGCCACCTTCATCCCAGCTTCCAAGGAGTGCCCTGCAGAGTTGTTCGTAAAGCATGTGGTGAAGCACTGGGGCATACCAAAGAGCATTATGAGTGATCGCGATGCTTGCTTCACAGGCAAGTTCTGGCGTAAAGTATTTTGGCTACTTGGTTCTAAGTTATTGTTTTCAACAAGCTTCCATCCGCAGACAGATGGGCAGACAGAGCGTATCAACGAGATACTGGAGTAGTACCTTAGGCACTTTGTTAGTGCCACTCAGAAAAATTGGGTGAAGCTCCTTGATGTGGCACAGTTTTGTTATAATCTGCAGAAGAGCGAGTCTTCAGGCCACAGTCTGTTCGAGATAGCCACGGGGCAGCAACCACTGACCCCGCACACTCTTGCCACACAAGAAAAGGGAAGGCCATCATTCACCTATCAGTTTGTTCGCGACTGGCACGAGCAAAATGAGTTGGCGAAGGCATTCTTACACAAAGCAGCAAAGAAAATGAAGAAGTGGGCGGACAAACACCGTCGGCCCGCAGGGTTCCAAGTTGGGGACCAAGTGTTGGTGAATTTATATCCTGGTCGCACAAACATCTTCTGCGGGCGGCACTGCGGACTACTCAGAAAGTATGAGGGACCCTTCACCATCACAAATAAGGTGGGCAAGCTGGCATACAAGCTGGAGTTTCCCCAGACTTCAAGGTGCACCCGGTGTTCCACGTGTGCAACCTCAAGCAGTTCCATTCAGATAATGGAGACCCGGAACGCAGTGTGCCACAACGCGCTCCCATCATGCAGAGGGCCCTGACAGCACAACGGGCCGAGAAGCACCTCGGTCAGATCCTTCGCCATAAGGTCAACTACTTGGGACAAGCAAAGAAATACTTGGTGCAGTGGGAGGAAACAACAGAACCAACGTGGGAGCCTACATTTCGAATGAACAGCTGCTACCCGGCTGAAGTCAGGGCTTACCACGAAACAGATGGCGCCGAGGACGGCGTATGATTTGAAGGAGGGAGCATGTTCCCTTGCGACTTATAGTGTACAGTTGCGCTTAGAGTCTGTTTTGCTTTTGTTGAGTCTGATGTAAGCTGCCCGGTTCAGGTGAATCAATACCCCGAAGGGGCAGCCCGTATACTTGAACTGTAATAGCCTGGGGCAAAATTGTGAATGAAGTAAATGCGTTGAGTTTTTTTTTGTTCACCCTCGTTGTGATTGCTTCTTGTGATTGCAATTTCTCTCCCTCTATTCTCTCTTGCACTGTGATTACAAGCTTCCGCGACCGGCAAGCGAGCTGATGAGTAGGCTTGTGGCGGTGAGGAAGGACCGTCACGCCGCGCTGGCCCATTGAAGGAAATAGTCCCGTGACACATAGAGTGATTGACTTTAAGTTGAGAGTTATTACTTTCTTTAAGGAAGAGGCCTCACATCTATGAAATTTTTTGGTGTAGTTCACAGTGATGACATGGTACTCTCTCTCTCTCTCTCTCTCTCTCTCTCTCTCTCTCTCTCTCTCTCTCTCCACCGTCTAGAAGATGGGCTTTAGTTAGTTGGACCTAAATGGAGACCCTTTAATTAAAATATAGTTATAGTTGGATCAGAATAAACACCACTTAATTTATTTAGAGTAATATTTGGAACCAAAATAGAGACCCTTTAATTAAGATAGAGAAACTCTAACAACCAGCAATCAAATTTCCATCCATCCTTAATTGATGGCATGGAAAAGATTGAGCACTTGTTGGTACAGCACTTTAGATGAAATTCTCTCAACCAAGATACAAAAGTGATTTCCTTATTATTTAGAAAAAAGAGGAACATGTGTTGGAAGTTGTAAATGACATTCGATCACATTGAGACAAGGGTGATAGAAAATGGGCTAGGATGAGAATAATTCATAGGAATTAAAGTAGTGGGACATAGATCATCAATGATTTATTTATTTATTTTAGGAGCAGCAACTTGTAGACGTTTTGAGAGGGAAAGAGATAGGCCTTCATTGAGTTGCATATCTTTTTTTTTTTTTTAATTTATCACCAGAAGAAACCACACCTGGCATGAAGACTTGGTTGCACTGGGTCAGCCTGCCATACCTACGATCATCATGCCGGCAGGCAGCGTAAGACTCCGAGGCTAGGACCCCTGCCCCTGCCGCCTATGCTATGTATGCATTGGCTTGCAGAGAAGAGCGACGTCCATGAGAATCGAATCTTGACTGCCCATCTAGCAGTCAAGGCCCCAACCAACTAAGCATTAGCATACCTTCTTCATTTCCTAAAACTAGTTTCCTATAAAAATTAAGTTGCCTATCTTGCTTACCTTCTTCATTTACATTTTTATTCTTGCCTTTGTCCAATGTGTCAAGCTGTATTTGAGTTTGAGAAGAGGGTAAACATGAACAGCTAAGACTCGTCTTGGTTGCTGTGGAAGGTTGGAAGCTGCTAGGCACTGGTGTTGAACATTTCTCATGTTTGTCTAACAATCTCATGAAAAGTTCTATCTTTGCTGTATTGTATTTTAACCAAAAACAAGGAATACCATGCATGCACTAAACGGGCTATAAAATCCCTTGATCTCTTCTATCTTATAACAAAGAAGTTAATTACTTCCTCGTACATACATCTTCCTTAATCAATTAGTTGATTTCTTGTTGGGTTTGGTCTTTCATCTTGCAGGCATGAATCATCAAATTAATTAATTGGCTTCGGTTATATATATATAATGGTCAACCCCTTCTACATAAATTTTTTGGTTCCGCCCCCTCATATATATATAAAATTAATCTAACGTTAAACTATTTATATTTAATATTAGATGAGTTCAATCTTATTAAAATAACTAAAATATCCTTAAAATAATGACATTTTTAAAAAATTTAAGGTTATTTTTGAGGTAAAAAAGATAACTTTGTTAGCTTCATCAAGTTACTTTTTTGAAAAAAGTGTTTGACTTTTCAATTTTCTTCAACTTCAAAAGAACTATAATGCTAAAAAACAAAGCATACATTTTTTAAAAATTACCATTCTTTCAAGGGTATCTTAGTCATTTTAATATAATGTTCTAGCTAAGTCCCAATAATTTTAGGTCTCAAGTTAGGTCTTGTTGCACAATTGTTTATTCACCAAGGAACATATCTTGGATCGAATCAATTTACCAAGAAAATTTAAAATTTCTTTAATTATATTTTAGCACAACACGAGCCATTCATTTTCCACTTTTCTAAAAAACACTTATGTGCATGAAAGATGTTGAATGGGTTATGCCATATTTTTTGGTGCCTTTTTCTTTTCCGATTCCAAGACCATAGATGCGTTCGGCGTGATCAATTTACTAGGAATTGCCAACCAGATCTTGTGTTTTCGTTGAGAAAAATAATATTTGGAGCTTTAAAAATTTATTAGAAACTTTGGACTCTTGATTTTCTGAAGTCTTGACCTGACAACTGGACAAAAGATTTGATTGATGCTAGTAGGGCATAATTTCAAGCCACCTTGGGGTTTCTTGGGTGTCGGTGACCACACCTGGGGTTTACCTGGCAGGGGAACAATCCCATTAAGTGTTCTTGGTGAGGGTTCCTCGTCAAGAAAACACACACACATCTAATACAGAACTCATCTATTAATTAATGATCCCACATCAAATCAAGAACGATCCCTGACTCACATTAAATAACACCAATTAAATCCAAGATGACTTAAACACATTAAATGAGTCACCAACAATACCGATTCTAGGTCCAACTTTAACATTGCATTCCATATTTTTATTGCAAATTGTACTAGTTGCTGACGACATCACATACGTAAAACTATTGACTATATTAATATTATTACACAAGAATAGAAACAACAGTAGGATACTCAAACTGCATTATTGAGATCCAAACAACATACAAAAATCACACTTTGCATGATTGCTTGTTGTATCATGGTGACTTTTACGCCAGTAGCTGTGTCAGTAATTTTCTAGGCTTGAATGTAACTTGCAGTCCATGCTTCATGTAAAGAGTGGTAGTTAACTTGGAAACCACAGGGTGATCCTTCACAATACAAACAGAGTATCTCAACAGAAGGGAGGCAGCAACCATCTTCATCTGGTTATAAGCAAATTTCTTTCCTAAACACAGCCTAGGCCCTGCATTGAATACAGCATACTTGAACACGCTCTCACTGACAAACTTCCCCTCTTTAAGCCACCTTTCTGGCTTGAATTCCTTGCAATCCTTTCCCCATATGGATTCCATCCTACCCATTGAGTAAATGGAATAAAGAATCCTTGCACCTTTTTTTATTATGTGTCCATCAGGGAACACATCATCTGTTAGTGCCTCTTTGAAGTCTATGGGAACAGAGGGATATAGCCTGAGGGACTCTGATAGTGCAGCCTGCAAGTACTCCATTTTCTTCAACTCATTGGATGTTAACACCATGTTGGTGATGCCCGTTTTCCCAGGATTCTCTCTTTCCTTGAGAATCTCGAGTATCTCATCCAGAATTCTGATTTCTACATCTGGGTTTTTGCTGAGAAGCCAGAAGAACCACGCCAGTGCAACGGAGCTAGTGTCTCTGCCTGCTAAGATGAAGCTGATGCAGAAATCCTTCAAGAAGTTATCGGAGTAGAGGGGATTACCAGCTTCCATGAGAGTCGATAAGAGATCGGATCGATGCGCTAAGCCCCCGAGTTTCTTCGACTCGATCCTTCGGTTTGACACCGTTTTCTCGGCGAATTCGTGGACGATCTTAACTTCCTCCTTGAGCTGTTTCTCTGAACCAACTCCAAAGTGCCTCATTCCCTTCCATATGTATGGTGGCACTGTGAACCTGAACCATGATTATCAAAGTAAGAAGGTGCTGCAAGAACTGATGCTCAAAGCAAGCGTTTAAGAAACGTTTGGTTGCATGAAAGGTGAACCGTCTAAGAATCATAAAAGGAATAAAATGTTTATTTACTAAGTTCATGTTTTTCCACTCGGAATAAATTTGAAATCTTTTTAGCAAAAATATTAGTCATCGTTAAAAATAAGTTTTTAATATATATCGAGTTAGTTCATCATGTTCATATATATTGGGAGAAGCAAGCTTTTCATTTAGAAAAAGTGAATTTCTCATAAATCTTCAAAAGCATGAATTAAATAAGCGTGTGGTTTTGCACTTCCCAATTGAACCAACTTTTTTTTATTTATAACCCGAATAAACCACCGCACCCGGCACGAAGACCTGGCTGTGCTGGCTCAGCCTGCCATACCTACGGTCATCATGATGGCAGCGTAAAACTCCGAGGAGGCTAGGACCCTGCCCCTGGGGCCTATGCTAGGCTTGTGCAGAGGGGCGACGCTCATGGGAATCGAACCTTGACTGTCCTTCTAGCAGCCAAGGCCGCACCCCACTAGGCCAACCCCCGTTGGAGCCAATTGAACTAACTTGAATGCAAGATTTTGAGGTATTAAGAAGTTTCAAGTAATTATGACCTGAACAAGGAATGCTCTGTGGCATGCTCAAAGGCGCACGCAAACGGCACGTCCGGAAGATCAATAGCCAAGCACCCTGGATCGATGCCGAATGCAGCCATACATATATTATCGAACGTGAAGCGCAGGAACACGTCTTGCAGGTCGATGGTCTCGCCGTCCTTGCTGAGCTTCTCTGCAAGCTTGATGAGCTTGTTGTGAGTCAATTCCTCAATGGTCTTGGCCGAGTACTCCACGAACCTTGCCGAGTGCATCTCCATGCTCGCTGCTCTCCTCTGCTCCTTCCACATGTCATCATCGACGTTGAAGATGCCGTTGCCGAGCAGCTCGGAGAACCTCTCCCTGTAGTACTTCCCCTTGGGGTAGTTCTTGAAGTTGGTTTTGAGCATGTACTCAATGTTGGCAGGGTCGACCGTGACGAGCCCATATGCACCACCCTTCCATATTCCCCAGTAAGGGATGGTTCCACCCCCTTGGGTAATGACTTTGGTGAGGTATTCAAAGATATCATTCATGTGCATGAAGACAGTGGGGATGCACCCAAATACAGGCCAGTGCATGACTCCTTTGCACGTGAGTCTGTTCATAAAGGAACTAAAAATGAAGAGGCCAACAAGCGACAAGGCAATGTCTGACAGAGTGATGCCCTTGAGGACCTTCACTAACACTTCCATCCATGACCCCCCTCCCATTGTTTTGAGACACTCTAAGTAGCACACTGCTGGGAGCGTCTGGTTGCCTTTGGTGTTTGGTCTAACTCAAAAAGTTGCCCTGCACATAAATAGAAGAGAGAGAGAGAGAGAGCTCACCTGTTTGGTTGACCTCTCACCTGTTTGGTTGACCTCATTTTATGTGATTAGTTGGAAAACCTAACAAGCCCATCTTTTAAAGCTACACATTAAAATTAAATTTTATATGGGGCCCAGTGTCTCTATGCCATCTCTCTCTCTCTCTCTCTCTCTCTCTCTCTCTCTCTCTCTCTCTCTCTCGTGGTAGATGAAGAGGCAATCCATTTTGCTTCTGATTGAATTATTGTGTTATTCAGTTTTTCATGTTTTAGCCTCTCATATAACTTTTCTTTGGCTTCTAAGAAAAAAGAGAGTACTTGTTTATTCATTTCATCCGTTCATTTCTTTGCTAGAATTAATATCATTTAATGGCTTGGTTTGACTGGAAATGATTAAGATCAACTTGAAAAGGAGGTAAAGATAATTGGATCTATAGTGGACAATGACATGGTGCTCCTTCGAAATTTTGCTTTCATATGCAGAAAACTTTCCCGGGATTCGCTACAATATATTATGAGAAACATCATTTTCCAAGCTAAATCAATCTTAATTGGTACATCACATATATAGGATGATTTTTTTTTTCTGATGAACGAAAAGAATATCAATTAAAAGAGACCTCTGCATAGGTTGATTCTGATATATACATTTAGCTTAAGGAATGCTCTTTATATGCTCAAATTCCAAGCTTTTCACAAATCCACCAAATGATTATGAAAATAGCATTTCTTGCATTGGTATTTCGGCCTACTATATAAGAGTCATCAAGATTGGTCAATATAATAAATGGTGTGGTGCAACAAGGGATGTCAATTCCAAAACATATCTAGACTTTCAGCTTCGTGTAATGACTTTATCGTCATTTTCTTAAAATAATGAAGAAATATTAGTCTCAAGCTTTAGGTATATTTCTTAGGACCCCGTTTGTTTCACCCATTTTACACAAGAAAATGGGAGATTACGTAGGTGAAACAGACATCGCAACTCCTTTTTCTTGTGAGGCCTACAGTCAATAAGGTTTTCTATGCATTTAATACCTAATTCCATTTTCACCACCCCGGTGAATGGATTACATATGTTTTTTTTTTTCATACTTGGGATGGCCTTATCATCATGGGATGCCTTTCTCATGGGGAATATATATATATATATATATATATATATATATATATATATATATATATATATATATATATATATATATAGAGAGAGAGAGAGAGAGAGAGAGAGAGAGATGAGTAGCTCCCACATCATTATGTCCCAGACCGACCCACATCCCTTTAGAAAATATAGTTGCATATATATATATTTTGCTTAATCCAAAGCTTTAGAATTTAGATGTGATATCTATAGTTCATTTTAGTAGAAAACATGTATTATCATGTTTAGATGTGGTTTTAGATAACTAAAAGATTTAATAGCTCATATATATTGCACTAGAAACTCGATTAAAAAAATCAAGGATTCTTGTTAAAATCGATTGATTTCAAAGTGTGGTTTTTTTAATAGGCTAGCTGGGGTTAGGCAGACCCTTACCAGATATCTCTTAAGCCCCATGTAGCAGAGGGATTCGAACCTGGGCCTTCAGCTTGGCACAGGACCCTGCTTACCACATGGATACCACCTCGGTGGTTCAAAGTGTGGTTTTTAGCGAATAAGGAATTGATAAATACATGTGCAAGTTTGAATTAAGCAATAAAACTCAAGGAACTATGTTTTCTAAAGATGCGTCGGATAACCAGGGATATAAATGGTGTTGGAACCACTTCTCTCTTTTATATATATATATATATATATATATATATATATATATATATATATATATATATATATATATATATATATATATATATATATATATAGAGAGAGAGAGAGAGAGAGAGAGAGAGAGAGCATTCATCATTCAACATTACCAAAATATATCCACCAACAGAATATTGGATGATAGAGGAACATAAGAGTAAGATGGCCACCATCTAGATGGTGACTTTGCAGTAGATCCAACCCCCGATCTCTACTATGTAATTTAAGAGTCAGATACACATCAGACATAACCCACTAACGTAGCCTTCCAAAATCGAATTTGATGCCCCTGAAAAAGGTATTGTTTCTTTCAGTCCAAATCACCCACCATGATGAAAACAACCATACCCGCCACAATAATCTCTATTTTTTTGTGTCGTAAAATCATGGGACCAAGCAAGAGGTCCCGAATAAAACGAGTTTGAACAGACGGTGCACCCCAAGTTTGAAAAAATAGGTCTAGAAGTACCGAGCAAAACCAAAATAGGTGAGTTGTGTCCTCTACTGCTTTCTCACAAAGAACACATGGTGGGAAATTGAAGCCCCCGTTTCCTGACATTAATCTAGGTTTGAACACGATCTAGAAGCACTAGCCACGCCAAAGCTTTTGCCCTTAGAGCGGGCCCCTTACCCCATATACAATCAGTGGAAAACCAGTCCATCCCGGATAGCAACAAGCTTAATGGAGAACCTATCTCCGCTCGCCATGGTCCAGTGAAGCCACGGGCGACCATGGTCAGGCCTAAGATCCCTGTCAGTGAAGGAGCGAAGTGTTTTCCGGCACTCCAACCAGAGGGACGAATGGCACACTGAACTGAGCGTCGAAAGAAGGGAGTCAAGTAGACTATCATATTTTTGCCTAACAAACGTAGCCCAAGGAGATAGAGATGTAAAAGCGACCCATGCCCACTTTAAGACTAAAATGATGCTCCTCTTTCTCAGAGCCGGAATCTCCAAGCCGCCTCAGGCTGCTGCCAAGAAACAAACGAGTAGTTTTTGTGAGACGCATTCTCAGACCAAAGAAAGTACGAAAGCAAGCGGTTAATCGTCCGTTCTACTGTCGTCGGTATAATGGACATGCTCATACAAAAATCTGGTAATCTGGCCAAACATGACGAATTAGCGTCAATCGTCCTGCAAAAGATAAATATCGAGCCTTCCAAGACGACAATCTCCCTTGCACCCGCTCTATGAGAGAGAGAGAGAGAGTTATTGGAGTTAAGGACTTTTATGCAAATAACCATCCCACAACCGATTACCGGTGGTGATAAAGTCGGCTATCAACGAAGGAGTTGGACCCAAATACGATGGTGAGTAGGGCTGGGAAACAAGCCAAGCTGCTTGTGACTCTGCTCATGTTTGGCTATTAAAGTGTTCGTTCAAGCTCATAAAATATGTTCGGCAAGCTAAATATAAACTATAGGTACTTGGCTGAGCTCGACTCGTTTAGCTCGAGCTGATTATGAGCTCGAACTTGGCGCGGCTCACCCACAAGAATGACTAAGCTTGAACACTTAAAGCTCGTTTACCAGCCCTAAGGCTGAGACATAATTTGGACTTGTTTAGTGGGTCACAGTTGCTTATAATGGCTTAGTGGGCCAGGTGGCAGATGGGACTCACAGCCGACTGATACCAAACTGGCCCTGCTCACATGGTTTTTCTTTCCCACCTGTCCAATGAAGACCTAGCTGGTGGATTCCAACTAAATCATGTCTAGGCAAAACATCCAACTGACCACTTTCAACTTTCCGGAATCTGGTAATTATTACAAACTTTCGGCTATGAGAAGTTGAAGAATTGGATAGGTTTCAAAATCTCATATCCAAATTCAATTAAAAGCGGAAATATGATATAGTATATGCATCGGATCAGCTAGTTTTAGATGGAATTGAGTGTGGTATCTTGCATCCAAGTCTGAATCTGAATGCAATTTTGCCATATATATCCAGCTATGTTGAGTTTGGCCTGTATCCAATCAGAACCTGAACCAGTCACATCTGCACCTCTCTCTCTCTCTCTCTCTCTCTCTCTCTCTCTCTCTCTCTCTCTCTTCCTTTTTTTTTTGTTATGACTAAGCAAGCTTGGTTGGTCTTGGACCTGCATCCCACAGGCTCTTACACACACAATTGGTCCAGAAAACTACTTGTCGGGTTCAAAGGTTAAGCCTTCATTGAAACAATTAATCCTGATTAAGGGTCTCTGTCACCCATATCTTGATTAGACCTGATCAAGGGGTGTGTTTGAATGCCACGGATCATTAGGGAGATCCACCGACACGTGGATCAAGGAATGAGATCTGACCCTCAAATAGTGGAGAAGGATCCAACTGGAAAAAATACTTCCCAAATCCATGGATTTAAAGCGTGGAAGAGAGGGTTGGTGGGTTTTCTCAATAGATATCTTCAGATCTTGGTCCGCAGAGTTCATTGGATATAATTTCAAATCCATATTTTTACTTTAGACCATTTTCTTGTATTAGGTCATTTCTAATAGATATTTGATCCAAGTAATTGATCCATGTATATATCTCATTTTAAAAGTTCAGTAGGTTTATGATTTGCATTTCTAGTTAGGTGTTCATTTAGATATGAAACATAAATCATCTGAGATTGTGATATATCATCTATATATATAGTTGAGTTGGGATTTTGAGAATATTAATTTTCTTTATTTCAGTTATTTTTCATTAATTCAATTACTTTTATGTTTTCTGTCAGTTTCCTGCAACTTCTAGTTATTTCTTGCAATTCTTTAGTACTAAATAATTCATGGTGGTCAATTTCCTCGCCACCACTGATCGAGGTTACATCAGCTTCAAAACCTAATGTCATCAAGCTTTAGAATTAGCACCAGTGCCTGTTTGGACCGACAAGCCAACCAGGTCCAATTGAACTTAAAATCGAAAAGGAGTTGCTGCTTTTGCAGAACAAGACTTCTTTCCTGTGGAAGACTGTACCTGTATGGAAGATAGAACACATAAATATGGCTAAATAATAATGTGATGTAGTGTACCTTTATGGTGATTTGATATGGAAGATAGCAGGCATGTATTTAATACAATAATGTGATGTAGTATACCAATCTAATATAAAACTAATGCTCGAGGAAGAAACGTACACGGAACGAAGTCTTATGGAGTTATCAACTTCTCAACCATATCGATTATCTATATTTTGTTATAGCTTTTTCTAAAATAAAATTTAAAAACCAATATGTTCTATGCAATTTGGATGTATTTTACTTCTTGTATTTGCAATTATTTTGTTTTATAATGCTTGAGAATGAAGAGAGTGGTTTTTTTTTTTATTCTTCTTTTTCTTATGTTATCAACAAGGGGGGGCTCCGCATGGCTGGTAACAGCTGACAGTGCACGCCTCCTTGTGGTGGAACATTGTAGGATTGAATAATAACCGGTGGGGGTCTGCCTAACACCAGCTTGTCTTAAAAAAAAAACTGTTATGTTATGTTACTGTTGGGTTTCGTCGATCGGGGTGTGCGCAGAGATGAAAGCTCCAGGTCGTCAGAGGAGAAAGAAAAAAATTAAAAGAAAGACCAAAAACCGCTGATCGCTCGAACTCATCACCAAAAACCAAAACAGGGAAAAAGTGATAAAGGTTAGTTCAATATTCCTTTTTGGAACCAAAAAATCATATTCCGGTGCGGCCAGAATAAGTAATTGGAGTTCAGGATACAAAAAAACTAAAATAAATAAATAAAAATTATACCAAAAGTTTTGTTGGAATTTGACGAGTTTGGGAAACCCTTCACTGAGAAATCCCTCTTTTTCTTCGAGAAATCCCTTTTACTGGGAAACCCACTTTGCTTTGGTATCCGGAGGATATACCTCACCGGAAAAACCACAACAACACCCATTGGCAAGTGGTGTTGTCTGAGTAAGATGATTGGAGGCAGATTCATGCGTTCCCTTCGATGGAAGGTCTTAGAATCGTTGGCTAAATCCGACGATTTTACCTGAGAAGAGTGGCTACGAGGCAAAGGCCAACCCCTGACGGATGGTCATGCTATGTGCTAAAAACAAGCGACCTTTGCAATCGGCATCAGGTGTTGCAGGGAAGGTGGAGGAAGCTTCGTTGGTTAGTCGTGACCTGCGATCCACTAGACGGTGGTGCCGAAAGAGCGTCAGAGTCAGAGGAGACCTGCATTCGCATTAAACCTATGTGACAAGCAACAACAGTGGGAGGACCTTACCAAACGCTTGAAGGTCTTCCCGTTGGACTGTAACGTTCCAAAATTTTAACCCAAAAATGGGTCATTTTTTTTTAATGCTAGGACTTATCGATGGCATTGCTTCAACCAAAACACTAAGGAGCTCACTTAAGCGCGCAAACGCGAGTGTCTATTAGCCTACTAGAACTGAGTTTGAGAAAGAGTCAACCACAAATAATAACCCCATTATCAAAGAAAAAATAAAAATACAGTGAAAAACATTTGTTTTAACTCGATTAAAACTTCGGGTGGGTTACAGTACCACCGTAGCATCCCGCAACTGCTTCAACTTGTTCACTCATTACTTCTATGTGTATAAAATATAGGGGTCAGTCTTCAACGAGTCTCAGTAGAAAATATACTAACAAAGCATGTATACACAATATATATATTCAATATTAATTCAGAATAGACACATGTATAATTACAACAATTAAACTCGAGTAATGTATTGTTCAAACATGTCATTAATTAAACATTAATATCATCAAGAGCATACTTTTTACACAGATATAACATGGATGAAACTTTATAATAGAAAAGTGTAACTACTCGATTAATCTATTGTTTCTTTTGCTTACCAACCCTATCGAGTATACGAAGGATATCTGACCACTTGGAGGTTTATTATGATATGTATTTTAATTTTTAAGTGACTAATTGAGTAAGGTGCCCACAAGAGTGGTCAACAACCAAGAGAAGCTCTTCTAATGGCCCAAACCAAATAAGACTGATTCAATACTTTTGTAGAAGACATAGACATACCACCTAGGACAAATATTAGAAATCCGATCTCCTAACTTTGAGAACTGTGAACTAACTGAGCCATTGACACTCAAAGCATGATAATATCTCAATTGTCTACAGGAGTTTTGTTCTACCTACCCCCTCCAAAATAGACTTAGAATTTTTAGTAACATATACCCTTGTGAGATATACTCAGAATCTTGAATTAAGGTAATCTTTATTAAGGCACAAGGATGCCCCATTCCATTTAGTATATCATGGTTCTCTTCTGGAACCAATGCTCGATGTGCACTCATAAGCATACATAAGGATTTCACAGTCTCATGCACAACTATAACACATGACATATTTTGATTTGGTATTAACACTACATGCCATACAAATATTTATTTTTGTATACATGACACCATATTCATTTCTTAAACCACAAATTCATTCATCAACATGTGTATGCATGCATTTTTATATCTTATAGCACAATAATCATAAGTATGTGCAACATATTTAATTTGTGCTCTCATAGCACTAAGTTGGTTCTTCAAACCATAAGCTCGTTCAGGAGCATCCACTTGTGCAAGCATGTATATCATGTCTCATAGCATATAATTACAATATGTATATCATCATGATGCATACCATAACATCACATTGTATATCATAAACTCATGTTGTACGTCATATTATCATGTTGCATATCATGTTATCATACACATATTTAATTAAGCATGCAATTCATTTTAACATTGTACCAAAAATCTATAATATATGAATTAATACATGATTCCAAGTAAAGGCATAACCGTACAACCTCATTAGGCCCACACACTATACTCTACTAAGGTGTATGTTCATCTGATCAAGCTCTAAGACTCATTCATGTTTAACTGGTTTACTTTCTGAACTATAACATGTATGCAAACACAAGTTTCAAACTTGGAACTGCATGGATAGAATTTATCAGTCAATGTAAATTCTATCATGGCCTAAATACAATAAATTTAAATCTAGGTTTTTTATTGTAGATGTGCATATGTGTTAGCTATTTACAGGCAAAACCTAGGTCCAATCTCATTTCATATTAAGGATAAATAAATCTTTTACTAAAACATGTTTTCTGTTCATAGAACAGACCTGTCCGGTTCAACATTACTGAAGAAGCATAAGTCAACGAAATTACAGATTGAAATAAATACTGTAATTTTTATTGTAGTGAGCTTAATGTGTCCAATACAAGATAAAAAAAATCAAGTTTAAACTCCATATTAGTAGAAAATTCAAATTTATATACTACAGTCTACTTATGTTTTTAGATACATTGTGTTTTAAAGGACATAAGTTTTATTACTTGTGCATATTGCTTCTAGTTTGTGATGACTTAATGCATATATTGCTTAAATGCAATGCATTGAAAAAGTAGGAGTTGAATTATAGTTTTACACATGCATGTGAATATATATTTTTTGAATATTATGATAAATAATCATCATAAATCATACAAGTTATGGTTTGTTTGTATGAATGCATAGAGAGATATTTTCATGTATTAAAAGCTTATGAATGATATGCAACATGCTGTTATTAATGTTTTAGTAGTCATATTTATGACTATTTAAATTTAAATATACTAATATATGATGATGGTAGTTAACCTGATGAGAATTTAAGCTTGTTGCATGTGATAATAATGCACATGGATAGTGAGAGTATTGAATATAGTAAAAGTTTTGAAAAGTGTGAGTATTTGTTATATTTGGCAAATCATATTTTATCATTGGTCTATGAGTTGGCAAAATTTATAATACTCTATTAGTGTGTATGAGGACATGATGATGTCCTATGATATAGTCATGAAAGAGTCATAAGAACCTCATGACTAACTAAGAAAGTGAGACCTCAATATGATATATTTATTGAAATATAGGATTATACATTAAGTATTATGATTCAAACTATGACATGATAAGAAACCTATATGGTTATATGAAATTAGTGTATGCAAGAAAAATGTCATCTCTAAATTCATACCATATGTGGAAAGTATCATTGTTCATATAATGATAAAATATCATGTGACTATGTGAAAAATAACACATATTATGTGTAAAAAATATCAAACTTGAAAATAAAGAAAAGTGCATATAGCTATATGGAAAATAACTCATATAATATGTGAAAACCTTATACTTATACCTGAATATAAATGATGAAAATATTCACATAACTATGTGGGAAATAATCAAGAGTATATGTGAAAACCTCGTACGTGAAGATCAAATGATGAAAAAGTTCACATGATTATGTGAGAAATAACTCATAACATGTGAGAAAAACATCATTGATATAACCCAAGAAATTGTTCATAGTTATTCGGTGTATGTTTTATTATAAAGTGTTATATGTGATTCATAATGCACCGATTGTGATATAATATGATTGTTCGCCTTGTATGACGAAGTGAGAGATGTTGGATATAGATAAATGATCAAATGTGGCCATACACTCTCACATTGAAATCCAAAGAGCCACACAATGGTGGGCTCATAACTCACATAATGAGTTAAAATGCTATTATAACCTAATGAATGGGATTAAAAACCTCATTCAAGGATGAAAACACTACAAGAAAAATGTTATTTAGCGACAGAAATAATCCATCACAAAGTTGCGACGAATTAGCAAGAAAAAATTATCCGTCCCTAAAATTGGAATTAGTTGTGGAATTAGCGACGAAAAAATTTCATCACAAACGTCATCGTAAATTTGCGACAGAGTAGCGATGGGAAATTTTTGTCTCACACTCCGTCACAACTTCACGACAGATGAGCGACACTATTTTTTTATCGCTATTCTGTCATAAATTGGCGACGACGTTTGCGATGGAATTTTTTTGTCGCTAATCTATCGTTAAATTTCTCATAAAACCCTAATGCGAGCCCCCTATTTTTTCCCTTTCTATTTCATTCATCGCACATCCCCGCCCTTTCTCTGGCCCTCCCTTCTTCCACCATCCGCATCACTCTGCATGCCTCAAGGCGTTGCTCACCCTGCATCACTTGCCTCACCGCCAAATGCACTTGTTCCTACATGCATTCAAGCTGCTTATCTTACTATTTTAGTGTCAGTACTGCCCATGCACACACTCAATTTTATAACAGGAGTTTTATTTCTTTTGTTTTGCTCTATACAGATTTCCTGGTTCTTAATTCTGGATAGAGAGGCCGAAGCAATTACACAGATGTAGTGTCACTTTTGAAAGTGCATATCAGCCCTATTATACTCATAGATGATGTGTAAGACAGTCTCATTGTGATTATGACTGTTGCTCTACCAAATCAAGCTTTCCTTTCTTGTGAAAACTCCATTCGAAAAGAGGACATGGACTATGCTATTAGTACAGTGTTGCTCTCAGCCCAACGAAATAAAATTGCACCAACCGATATACACAGTTTAAATTTTAATCAGGACACAAGTTGGACTGTGTAATGGTAGTCCAACTTAGGTTCACGTTCACCCATTACCTGGTGAAATACACTCAGCGTGAACCCCCACAACTGCAGCTTTTATGTCCTGATGTAAATACCGTCCATGAATACGTACCCAAATCAAGGAACACGAATTCCCAAGACATGATACTCAATTTGAAACTATGAAGTTAATCCCATCAAAAACAAAAGACTAAGAATCCACAAGAGAAGAACCAGTTCCCGTAGATACCATATTCACATGCTTCTTTTTTTTTAAAGGAAAAAAAATGCAGATGTATTGGTCAACAATCAAGTCGTGGGGGATCCGATCCATAGTTCGTTTCCCCCCTGAATCTTGAAAAAAAACAGCCCTCTAAGGGTGTTCCTTTGATTCTCATCACAAATCCATATACGGAATCGAATCCATATTCGATTCTTCACACATTTTCAAGAGAAGCACTGTACCTTAGCCCGACGCTAGGTGACTGCTACAACCGGGAGAGGTTGATCCTGATTGCCCAGAGAGAGAGAGAGAGAGAGGGATGAGGGCACGGTAAGACCTTCCTTCCCTCTAAATCGCAGAAGAGGAGATCGGTGGTAACTCCCTGTCGTCGAGAGAGAGAGAGAGAGAGAGAGAGAGAGAGAGAGAGAGAGATGAGGGTTTGGGGGAAAATAGAGAGATGAGGGGGGAAAGAGAGCGAGGATGAGGGGGGAAAGGTACCAACCTGTTATTTTGAAAGAGGATGCTCTCCGAAAATGGCGGAGGCCATTACCATCTCTCTGGTGGTTGCGGCCCATCCTCCCCCCTCTTTTCCTTGCGATCAAAGTTAGGGTTCTCTCTGAACCCTAACGTCTGCTGCAGAAAATTGGGCAACCCTTATCGGGTTGCCTTATTAAAACCTCCCCTCCTCTTTATCGTTTTAACGAGCAGGCCGGGTCCAGGTCTGCGACTCAGGATCCAAACCCGATCGCGGTTCTGAACCCACACTTCCCACTCGATATGGATCCACGGATTGGATCCGAATGGATCTAATCATAGATCCCCTGAAAACTCCTGTATAAGGGTTATTCTACCTATACTCTTAAGGATGTTTTCTGGGTCTCAGATCCAAAATGTGGATCCCAGGCCCAAAAACCTCCATTAACAAATAAGTTATAATAATATCCTCCCTTGTGTCCTTTCTCATTGAACTTCTTCTCAAAGTGAGGTGGTTTATATGTTTTCACAAAATTTTCGGGTCTTGTCATGGCAAGAACCTCATCATTAGACATGTGCATTCTAAGTCTTGTCTCTTCTTGACAAATTTGAGCAAGGGCCTCACTTATAGAAGAAGTGGTCCTATGAAATAAGGAAGATCTTACTTGCTCAAATTCCGGTCGAAGGCCATAAATAAAAGAAAAAAAGATTTTCTCTTTCGATTTGGATCATTCTCATATCAATAGTCGAACCTTCCTATTTTGGTTTTGTTACCTCACTCTGACAACAAAAGCTGTTGGGTATGGTCGACCCTCTATGACTGCCTCTCTTTGGCAACCGCTTGTCGTAGGGGTCTTCTCTGCTATGCAGCTGATTTTCTCAGGTAGCACCACTGGTCAAACCTTGCAGTTCTTGGGTTTTTTGATGAGGCATGTATCTGCTCTGATCGGCGATGAGAATCTGTGCACATCGGAACCATAGCTCTGATAGAAATGTTGGGTTTCGTGGACCAGGGTCTTCGTAGAGATGAAAGCTCCAGGTTGACAGAGGAGAAAGAAAATTGAAGAATTTGATAAATTGCCTGCTTCAGGAGGGTTCCTTCTCAGTCATTGCCTACAGTGCATAGGGGTTGGGAATTTATAATTCTTCTCAAAATAGCCACTTTTCAAGCCTTAAATGGGGTTTTTAATCTCATTCATTAGGTTATAATGGAGTTTTAACTCACACATTATGTGAGTTACGAGCCCACCATTGTGTGGCTCTTTGGATTCCAATGTGAAACTGAATGACTACGTTGGATTCTTTATCCAGATCCAACAGTTAAAACTATGTTTAGAGATGTAAAGGGTTCGGACCAACATCAGATTCAATTAATCGGATAAACAAATTCAGATTTAGATGTTGAAAAGTTGATATCATATCTGGTTTTAATCAGATTTGGATATTGATCAAATCCGGGTATTTGTTGGATTCAGTAGCAAAATGTTAAAACCATATCTGCATCAGATTATAATTAGATATCATTTTGGCTTACCAAATCTTACTAACAGAGTCTGATTGGGTCGGATTTCGGGTAAAATCCGATATTGACAAAGAGAAGCATTACCTGTCAAAAGTTTTGCTACTGTAAGCAAAGTGGCATTAACAACAACAATTGGGAATTATGAGCCATGCTTATCAGTTTTTCAGCAGCAGGGCACGAACATCACAGAATTTTTTGCCACAGGGACACGCAATGTGCTTTGTGACACGGCCAAACATGCCATATATGTCATATGTATGGATGTTATCTTAATATTTTTAATAGGTTATAATAGTTTTAAATAATAACTTAATAAAATATATTTTTATATGTGAAAATATCTGAAAACAGTTTTATGATCTGGTAAATTAAAAAATCAATGTAAACCTGTCCTGTTTTTTAATAGGGAAGTTTGTGCTGTGTAAACTAATTTAGAGAACTGTTATAATGTAATATGCCATCTAACCGACGGTGGATGACACATATGGCACCGTCCATCAGCATCTAGTGGGACCCATCATCAAGGGGAGAGGTAATCGAGAGAAATGGCCAAGACTTATCTGCTAAGGGCACTTGTAAATGTTGCAAACACAAAGCATGCCTTTATGCAAGGTCCAAGGGGAGAATCAGGTGATATGTAATTGCACACTTTTAGTGTAACGCCGCACCTGATCATCCTCCATCTTGAGGCTCACAGCTGATAAGTTGAATCCCAAAGATTAAGGTGATTAGGTGCAGCAGCATACTAAAAGTGTGCAATCTCATTGCACCTAATCCTTCTCCCTCTGTCGAAGGTGGGTGAACCTTTAGTGGACCCAGAAGACCTTAAGGATTTTACCAACTAAAGACTTTACTTGATAGGGTTTTTCCCTTAAAAACAATTAAACTCACTTTGGTAGTGGAAAGTCTTGCTCGGGAGGTAGGAATTGTCCTCAAAATCATCTAACAAGTGACAAGGTCTCATGGTATCATTAGGGGTTTCAATGTGTCGGGTTTGGTTCGGACCCAGGTGGAACCAAACTTGGATCAGATTTTTGGGTATGGTATCGGGGCTGGACTCGAGTTTAATCGGGTCTATTATAAGAGAAACTATACCCAGACACGATAAGAATTACATGAACCACACCCCAACCTTACCCAGTAAAATAATATTCTTTATCATTTTTACTTTGAAAATTTGCGAGTCTTAATCAAAACTAGGGTCGGGCCCGAGTCTGGTATAAATTTTCACAAACTATGGCATGCTTTTGGGCTACATATTATTTTTGGCATCAATGGTCACTAGGGATGGCAGTGGACCGGGGGACAATGGGGACCCGCCCTATCTCGCCCCGTTTGAACCGGGGATGAAGGGCATGAAACGGAGATGGAGGTGGGGATGAAGGTTAAAATCTATCCCCATGCAGAGATGAAGGCGGGGATGAACTTATGCTTTTTCCCGCCCTGCCTCATCTCAATCCCCACCTAGTCCCGCCTTGCCCCACATGGTCCCCAATCCTTTAAGGAATGACTATAAACTAAGGGAAAACAGGTCCCGCCTCGCCTCCGTTTGGACTAGGGATGGAGGATATGAAACAGGGATGGAAAGGGGTGGAGGTTAAAATCCATCCCCGTGCGAGGATGGAGGCTGGGTGGAGGTTCGGATTTTGAAACGGGGCGGGGGTGGGGACCTTCTCCCCCACCCCGGTCCACTGCCATGCCATCCCTAATGGTCACCACAACTGCAGTTTGTGTATGGTGAGTTTCCCAATGTTTAATAAATGCAGAGAGAGAGAGAGAGATCATGTATATTTGATGTGGATTACTGCATTTATTGTTTGACACTGTTATTTTATATTTACACTGAGAAACCACTTAGATAGAGACCTTACTCAGGCGAGCTCTGCCTGATGTACTTGTGTTCATATAATATAGTGAACACAAAGGGAGAGTTCATGTATATTGGATGGTGATAACTGCATTTATTGTTTGACACAGGGAGAAAGCACTTAGATAGAGACCTAGTCAACCAGCTCTGTCTGCTGTATTTATGGTTGCTTGACCCCAAGCAGCCACTTGCCTAGTGACCTAAGTCTCATCCCACTAAGCCAAATCTTTTGGGGGCATTATCAATTTTGTTTGACAGCCGTATTACAGAGAGAGAAAGAGAGAGAGTTCAGCAAGATAATCACACTCCAAAAATAATGGGCAGAGTGTTAGAGATATAGGCTTTAGGTCCAGGCGTGCACCAACACCAAATTTAGCAAGTGATAAGGGAATTACCAAAGCAGAAAATGAAGGAAACTGAAAAGAGAGAGATGCTGATGTTAGAAAATGAAGATGAATGCAAAAAATAAAAAAACATCCCACCTAACTATTAGCATAGCCGTACCTGAGGAAAAAAAATGGGCCCCTTATTAATAGTAAGAGTTTGCAGCGCCACCAATTTTTTTTTAAACAATAAAATTTGCATTTACTTTAAACAAATATAATATTCTAAATATTTATATTATAGTAAATAAATAAATATAAAATATTTATATAAACTACCTAAACAATACTCATTGTTTTAGAGGCAAAAATAGTTATCAAATCAGTTTAATCAAGTTGTTCAACATTAATTAACAGAGATTAACTAATACAAATATTTATATTATTTTTATATTTAACTAGCAATAACATCAATTAACAGAAATTAAATAACAAAAATTAACTGCTAACAGAAATTAGAAATTAAAAATTAAAAATTAGAAATTAGAAATTACAGTGAAACAAGAAAGTCAAGAGAATAAGACACAACCTGATAGTATCATTCAAATAACGATATGATTTATAGATTTTTTGCCAATGAGATGAGACCTTAATTGAGTCCAAGAAGTGGGTGGGTAGTGTTTTATTTGTAGGGTAGGTTAATTAGGCTGCAGTGCTGATCGATGCAGAAGCTATGGTGCAAGATCTTGGGATTTTGGATAATTGGTAGAAGGCCCATAATAAATTGAGTGCAGTGGTTTTGCTATTCACGTGAGGTAGACATTTTTTCTCTTTTCTTTTATTTTTTTATGGGAATTAGGGGTGTCAGGGCTTAGGTGGAACCAGACTTGGACCAGATTTTTGGGTATGATATTGGGTTCACTATAAGAAAAAACATATAAACTACATGAACCAAACCCGAACCATACCCAATAAAACCATATTTTTTATCATTTTTACATTGAAAATTTATGGGTCTTAATTGGAACTTGGGTCTCTGGTATAAAATTTCACAAACTATACTAGGTCCATGTATTAATCAGACCTTCCTGTCCGGACCCAAGTCTTAATCGAGTCTTCTTATATATCACCATACCCGAACCCTATAGGGTTTGGTTTGGGCCGGGCACGGGTAAACCAGGCCAGTTGCAACCTAATGAAAATGTTGAAGAAGGGAAATGAAAAGGAAAACATTTTGGGAAATGAAACGAAAAAATGAAGCCTTTTTAAGTTCATGCGAACCTGAAAATAACAAGTAAACTAATTCCCCAACACTGTGATAGCCAGTGTTGTCAGTATCGGTGTTTTATCGCCAGAAAATTGATAAGATACTGAGCTATTTTTTAATAAATATAAAATAGTTTAAAATTAATTTTTTATATTATTTTAATAACTGTAACACAATTCACGTAATATTTTTTAATTTATTTTTTGGCTGATTCAGAATTATTCACTTGAGAATCGATATTGCAGCCGATTCACCTGAATTGTTGGTCAAACGATACAGGTCCAAGAAACCGCCCAGGGCTCAGAGACCTAACTGCGTTGGATCAGCCTGACGTACTACAGTCTCTGTCCATGATCGACTTAAACTTCTGAGGGCTTACCCATTCGACCCCGGGGAGTCGCCAAGCTTCAGCTTAGGCAGAGGGTGACTCACATGGGATTTGAACATGGACTGCCCATCTAACAGTCTAGGCCCCATCCTATGCCAAACCCCTTGGGTCTATGAATTTCATCTATAAAAAACGTAAACCAGTGTATAGTTGGGTTAGTTTTAGTAAAATAGCATATATCATAAATAAAGTGTTTAAATGCAACATAGGGTTTCAGGGATTAGATAAAATTAATTCAAGAAATATTTTAAAATAATGTGGCTACATTAATGCCTATTTGGATCTTTTTTTTTAATTATTGAGTACATATATAAATTAAAGCATTCTTCATAAAGTAGAACTTTATTTTTATTTTTAATTAAGTCATGAATGCTTGGATTACCAACTATATAATTGCATACTCATGGATGGTGACGATAGATGGTGGGGGTGATAATGGTAATAGTGATGTCAGATAGAGGTAATGCCAATGGTGATGACAATGGGTGTAACACTTCAAAAATTTTAACTTGCAAAATTTAAGAGAAATTTAATTTATTTTGTAAAGAATTACTTTTAAAAGTCAAATCGATTGCACAGTGAAAAACTCTTTAAAAGTTCTAAGTTAGCAACCTTGGGGTGGGTTACAAAGAAATACACGACAAAAAAAATTGGATCATAATCTTATTGGATATGGGTTCAATTCCTAACAGAATTTGGAATAGAGAACACAAAATTTCAAAGATGATTTATTCCAAACAAAACTTCAAATCATCCCTGAATTGAAAATTATTTAACTTAACAAGTAACACTTCTAAACATCAGACACATTTAGAAAACAAAAATAAACAAAGTGTGTGAGTGAGATTAGAGATATGAACGTACGAGAGAGACAAATAAGTGACAGAGATGAGTAAGGTAAAAATGAGAGAAGCAAGGAAAACGAGGGAGGTCTTTTATAGGTAGAAAATGCTTAAGGGGGGAGGTGATGGGCGTGAAACAAGGGGATGTGAAGGGCATGAAAAAAATGGAGTGGGTGAGGAAAAAAAGAGAGTGATGTGAGAGGGAGAGGAATTTAAAGAAGAAAAAGGAAGTATGCAGTTGAGGAGATGGTTGCTTGGGTTGGGTCCAATTGGATCCAACCCCAACCCATGTGGGTTGTAGGGTGTGAGACCCATTTGGGTTCACTCAGATCTAACCCTTGTGGGTTGAGACCTATTTGAGTCTACTTGAATCCTGCCTAGGTGGGTTATGAGGATGAGACCTGTTGTGTCGCATCATATTCAAATCCATCTCTCTCTCTCTCTCTCTCTCTCTCTCTCTCTCTCTCTCTCTCTCTCTCTCTCTCTCTATATATATATATATATATATATATATATTGTTAATTGTGATTGAGTCCACCAAATAGATTCATTAAGTGTCAAGGATCCAAACAATGCAGTTTTATTTGAACCGGGTGTAAATTCAATAACCTTGGGATCCAAATAGTGTGGATCTTGATTTAAATGAGTTCAAAACTATCCTATTTGGGTTGACCATCTTGGATCTTCATCAAGAACTATATCCATATCCCAAATATATATATATATATATATATATAATATTAATAATATATTTTGTTAATTAAGATTGGGTCTACCAAATGGATTCAATCTCAATCATATGGGTTAATCAATTTGGATATCTTGGATCCAAACTCAATGGTTCTAACTCGGATTGGGTCCACAAACTGGATCCAATCCTAATTACATGGGTTGATCAATTTGGATCTCCTTTAAGATCCAAACTAAAATAGTTTTAAGATTTAGTGGATCATGTGTGCTCCAATTGGATATTTTGAACTTAATTTTTGTAGGTTAATCTTCTTGGATTCTCCATCGAGATTTGAACCCAAATAATGCTTTTAAACTTTGTAAATTTAAATTTAATTAATAAATAAATATAAATAATGATAACTTGCTAAATGTTTAAAATTCACCAATGTAGATAAATTTTTGAATAGGTAAAATTCTCGGCATTTTATTAAAATATTTACTAAAATTTTATGAATATTACATCCTACCCCTCTTAAAAGAATTTTGTGCCCAAAATTTCATCACATGAACTACCCATATGTAGTTATAACCATTAGGTTATCCAAAAAGTTTGGTGTGATTCACACTTGTTTGACAAAAATTCAAAATTTTATTTGAATAAATTATACCAACTCTATTAAAATAGATCAATCCAAGACTAACGAGGTACCTTGTACGAACTCATTTTCGTTCAATTGATCGGTTGTGGTGCCATAGACATGGCCTACCACCCTTATATGAGACTATTGTTGTTGTTGACTTCCTCCGGTAGTCCACCTCTGCCAATCTACCGCTTTCTTGTGACATTGACTGATAATATGACCCATCTCCTTGCAATAAAAACAAGTATATGTGTTACGATGACACAATTGTCCAACGTGGTGATAGTGGAACTTTGGGCACCGTGGATCTTGCTCTAGTTGGGACCTATCCCATCGTGATGCTTTTGCTTCTTGGCAAGTGGTGTGAAATTCTTTTTACCAACATTCTTCTTGGCTTGTGCTCGCTTAAATCATTCACACCACTCGTTTAGTAGGGTTGTTACTGCTATAGGATAAAGAAAGGTTGAAGCCATGCTGGTCATTACCCGATAGCAGAGTCCTTCCATGAGTCCTTGAACGTATTTATTTGTCCTTTCTTGGTCATCATTAAAGAGTTGTGGGCAATACCGCTCTATGTTTTTGAATTTGGTGGTGTAATCCACCAGACTCATGTTTTCCTAGCACAACTCCAAAAATTCTAGTTTCTTTTTGTCTCGGCCATGCAGGGTGTTGATAAAAAGATTTGAATGGGGAAGATGTGACATACTTGGATTCAGGAAATCCTCTTTCTAAAATCATAGGGAACAAAGTTGCAAGCTTTGGTCATCCTTTGCTCGAAGGAAAGGTAAAGTCAAAACAATTTTTTCAATCTTTGTAGCTCGAATCATGCCTTTGCAAATTCCAATATTGAAATAAAAAATAAAAACATGTATAAATACCTAATCCAAAGATTAAATAAAATTGAAATAAGTAGATTAGGGATAAGGAAAATATGTTTTTTAGACTTGAAGGTCTATTTATCGTTCATGCTCCTTCTTGTCTGTTGGCATGTAGATATGAACATTCTTTAATGGCGTCGGGATAACATACTAGTAAGGCTTGGATAGGCGTATTCTTGCAGGGCTAGCACATGGGTATCTTGATCTAGCTTCTATATAATTTTCAGATTATCAAGGTATAAAAGTAAGCCGTATTTATAAAGTTTCAGGAAAGTCTAGGAAGAGTCCTCCCACCCTAGAAGACGTCTTCCCACCCTAGAAGATGTACAACGTAGTTGGATGAGATGGGGATAAGCCTCTAAACTTATCTACGTGTTCGGTGCAGCTAACGTTCTGTTGTGTCAACCTGTAGTGGTCGATACTTTGCTCTGCTATCTTGTAACATATAGTGTTACATTCTGCCTTCCAATAGTGGATGGTGTCCCGTTCTCCCATCTAGTAATGGACGACAGTCAGTTTCACCATTCAGTAATGAATAGCATTTAGTTTCACCATCGAAGTGCAAGGGTGTCCAATTATTGCTGGGTATGCAAACACTTGTCTTCAAAATATATTAGCAATTGTACATCATAAAATTTTGGTGTCTACACAGGGAAAGTAGGTTCTCAGAAAAACTTCTCGGAACACTTTCTATGAAATAATTTCAGTTCATGTGTAACGAACTCTTTGAGTTGTGTCCCACAAATTTCTGACATTATCGTTCAATTTGTATGTTTCAGAGAAGTTTTTTTGTTCTCTGGCATGACTAATACCTAAAAAGCTCATTCAATTTCTTCCATCCAACTTTCTGCCATTTTTGGATTGGCTTTTTCGAGAGTGTTAGGGGATTTATCTTGAGAAACTTTTCATATCTAACCCCTCCTAAGTTGCGGTTTGCCTTCATGGGTGCAGAAGGCACCCTTTGGTTTTGCACTTGGTTTCGCATGGCTTCAGTTAAGTGGTTGATGGCTTCCATGATTAATCTTTGTTGGTCTACCTAATCATTGAGCGAATCTCCATTTGTTCGGCCCGTCATCTTCAATTTTAATGACTTGAATCATCAAACATGACTAAATAAGTCACGCTATGATTCACACAAATAAAAGACCATATGAAAAATTGAAACATAGATTCATCATAACTAACTTGTTAAACCATTGAAATAGTATATGTTCTAAAAACAAACTCACAATTATTAGTCAATCATGCAAGTAGAATTCTAACTATTAGGAGTTCATTAATTAGACCCCAAACACAAATTTTTTTGTGTACTTTAATAAAATATCATCTTATCAAGAATAAATATAAACTAACATTTAGGCTGAAAATACTCATAATGTGATATGGATGTAGAACAATCAAGAACCACAAATCTCTGTCTTGGCTCTTATACTAAAGCTGTAATGCCCTAAAATTTCTAACTTAAAAATTTTAATAAGGATTTAAATTTTTTGAAAATGATCACTTTTCGGAGTCAAATTGATCGCACAATGAAAAATTGTTCGAAAGATCTAAGTTAACAACCTTGGGCAGGTTACAGAGAAATACATGACAACAAAAAATGGATCCTAGTTATATTGGTTCTAGGTTCGATCCCACACATATAGATTTTGAAATAGAGAAGGCAAAATTTCAAAGATGATTTATTTCAAACAAAACTTTTCAAAACATAACTAAATTGAAAATTATTTAACATAACATGTAACATTTCTAAACATCAAGCACATCTAAAAAATAAAAATGGTCAGAGTGTGTGAGAGTGAGACAAGCGATGTGAGTGCGTGAGAGAGACAGATAAGTGAGAGAGACGGGTAAGAGAAAACAAGAGAAGTGAGGGACACAGGGGGCCTTTTATAAGTAGAAAATGCTTAAAAAGAGTTGAGGTGATGGGCATGAAACAAGGAGATGTGAAGGGCATGAAAAAAGGGGAGTGAGTGAGGAAAAAAAGGGATTGATGTGAGAGAGAGGGATTTAAGAAAGAAAAAATGGGGGTGTGTGGCTGAGGAGATGGTTGCTTGGGTTGGGTTTAATTGGAACCAACCCCAACAAATTTGGGTTCACTCAGATCCAACCCTTGTGGGTTATTAGATTTGAATCCACACACACACACACACACACACACACACACACACATATATATATATATATATATATATATATATATATATATATATATATATATATATATATATATATATATATTCCTTAGGCCCCTTTTTTTGTTAGGTCTCGTTAGGCCCTTTCAAAAATCATAGTTTTTAAGTATTTTTTCTCACGTCTAACACTGTAGATGTGATCTATAGGTTTTGTTTAGTGGGAACTAACTTTTGGATTGTCTAAATCTGACCTGTATATAGGTTTTTTCGGTGATCCAAAATCAATGGCTATGAAGGTATCAATTTTTTCATTGAAAAACATGATACAAGAGTCAATTCCCACTAAACCGAGCATGATAAACTCATCTAATGGTTTAGATCTATCATAAAATACTTAAAATCTATGGGGGTAGAACAGGGCAAAACAAGAAATGAGGCCTAATATGTTTAGTTCTATATATCGGTAATTTGGATTGGGTCCACCAAATGGATCCACTAAGTGTCAATGATCCAATCAGTGCAATTTTATTTGAACCAGGTCCAAATCCAAGAACCCTAGGTTCCAAATAGTGTGGATCTTGATTGAACTGGGTTCAAAACTATTTTATTTGGGTTAACCATCTTAGATCATCAAGATCCATATCCTATATATATATATATATATATATATATATATATATATATATATATATATATATATGTGTGTGTGTGTGTGTGTGTGTGTTTTGTTAATTTAGATTGGGTCAACCAAATGGATCCAATCTCAATAATATGGGTTGATCAATTTTGATTTCCTAGATCCAAACTCAATGGTTAATAATTTTTGAATCCCCCTTTGGCTAATATTTGGTCAAGTATCTGGCTAATGTATTAGATCTATATTTTATTTTTTATAAGCAAAATTTGTCGACTGGCCCACCGACGACTCAATCCCCTAACATTCCATGTTTGGACCTTCATTTGTTGGAGGGGGTAGGGTTGTTCCTTTACCGTGAGAATAAGAAAAATTGATCCTCAACACTCGCCTTGGGGTTGCTCGTATCCATATTACCTGCTGTTTCACATGGTGATTCCTCTGTCACTTTCTTGGTGTTCAATTTCGTGGGTTGATCAACTCCTGACTTCATTGGATGCTCCGAGTGCACGCGGCCCTTGAGGTTGGGAGCTACTTCTCTTTTATTCAACAAGTTAATTGAGTTTTTCAAAAACAGGTTGTTATTTTTGCAGGGGCATTCTTTTTTAAAGCCTTTGTACCACTTATGGAGTGGGTCTGGGTGTTTGGATCAGTAAGTACTTGACCCAATCCAAAGTCTAAAATCTTGGCCCTTTTATAGCCTAGTAACTGGAAAAGAACCTTAGGGGAGGATTTGGTTTAGACCCAACCAAACATTCTTGTTCATTTAGCACAGGTGTGGACAAGGCAACAGGGGTCGCATCTTGGTACAAGGGTTTCTCTGAAAAGGTCTCCCTCTCCAATCTTCTTTTGAGGCAGAGATAAACGATGGTAATGACAGTAATGGTAATGATGGTGGTGGCAAGTAATAGTGGTGTTAATGATGGTGATGGATGGTAATATTGGCAATGATGGTAATGGTAATAGTAGTAGAAGTAACGGTGAGGATAAAATTTATAAAAAGTTATTAGAAAATAAAAGTAAATGATCCCAACACTAAAACTTGCTATTTAAAATAAGTTCCTCCTGTAAAGTGTAAAGTGATCCAAACATGAGGTAAATATGAGAAGTTAAAGTTTCATTTAGCATATTACATCTTTTTTAATATTAAAAATATGTATCTTATTAAAAAAAAATCTAAAAAATATGTAAGACATAAATTTTTTAAAAATAAATAATTAAAATTTCTATTAGCACTTGTATCTCAACTTTTCTGCCGAAGAAAAAAAGGTTCTTATTTAAGGAAAATGAGTGAAAGGGATGGGAACTACACATTTTCAAAATAAGAAAGCATAATTCCCAAGTGAGAGATAGTGGTGGTGGTAACAGTAATGATGGTGGTGGCAATGGTGGTTTTTTTTTTATTTCTCAATGGAAAATGTGTTTCTATAAATTTAGACAAGCTTTTTACAGGTTTAGAAAGCATTATGTATCATGGAAACGATTTCGAGAGAAAAGGTTTCTTATGTAGGAGCAGTTAGTGCACGTCACCTTGTGTTGGGACGTTGTAGGTTCAAAACCCATTGGTATAGTCGTGTAACTGGTAGGGGTCTGCCTAACCCCATCTTGCCTTTAAAAAAAAAATACAAGTTTTTCTATAGCCCTACATGATATATATGGACATTTTTTAATAGAGTGAAGCTGCTCTTTTATTTATTTATATTATCATTTACAATGGAGGAAAACTTTTTTTTTTAATGAGCCCATTACAACCATTCTTGATCTGAACTTCATACTAACAGGCAGATCCAGACCTGTAAAGAGGCCAATGAGGCTTGGGCCTCAGGGCCCCTGGGCCCAAAAGAATTTTAGGGGGCCATTTTTAAAGCCTGAGTTCCCCATTTGTTTAGAAAAAGTTCGTGTAAAGAATCAGACCCGGATCCTTTACCTGACCCGGATTTGATTAAACATTAAAAACCCATGCACCCCTCGTCTTCTTTAATCTAAAACCCCTGCGCTAGCCTCTCTTCTTCTTCAATCTAATTCTCTTGCGCTAGCCTCTCTTCTTCTTCAATCTAATTTAGAAAGCTCCAAAGAAAATGCTGGCATATTTGATTGAGACAGATAAGTAGAGAGAGGTGAATATTTTGTTTCTGTGTTGTCATCTGCAAGAGGTCCAATGAAGTCTATCTCAATTGGGTTACTGAGGTATGTTCATCTAATTGTGGTTGTTATTATCATGCCCAATAGGCAAAAGCAAAAAAATAAAAAAACTTCTTGTTGAATGAGCGTGTCAGTTCCTTTAGATTTTCAATTTTCGTGTCCTGAAATCATGGTTTTCAATCTTCATTACAGGCACCTAAAATTTTTCTAAGAGGCAGATACAAGCTTATCCAAAAACTATTGTTTTCGATGTTGAGATAGATGAGGTTCAAAAATCTGTTGCGGTAAGAGGTGTTGAGGCCATTTTCATCTTCACGAATTGCATCTGGACCCACAAGAGTGTTTGTTTTTCATCATGTTTTGCTGGAGACAAACAGTGAGTACATTGGATTTTCACACAAACTACATAGGATGTTATTTTAGTTTAGATGAATAGGCACTAATTGTAAGTTCCTTTTTTTTTTAGGATTTTTTTTGAAAGAAAGTTTAGAAAATTGTTATTGTATACGAAAATTATTCCTTTAATATTAGCTTGGTGTGTTGCTTTCTTTTTTAAAGTAATTTTTTTTGGGTCAAAGGTCATAATACTTGTCATGTGCACATAGTAATGTTGTTCTTTGGATATTCAAGTTTGTGACCAACACTGTTTTGATTTTTGAATCTTATAAACAAAGTTTGTCATCAAGACTGTTTTAAATGGTTAACATGTCCTACCAAATTTGAAAGTTTTTTGGCACAACTTCTTTAGGAAATGGGAAGAATGTTCTTTGTTTGTTAATCTTAGATCAATTATGTCTCAGGACAGATTGAATGGATTGGCTATATTGTCAATTGGGAAAGAAATGGTTGAACAACTTGATTATACTGATTTGATAAATATTTTCGCATCTAAAACAGCTAGACGAGTAGTGTTTAAGTAGTTTATATAAATATTTTAGACATTGTTATTTGATATAATATAAATATTTAGAATATCATATTTGTTTAGTAAAAAATAACCGTCCGATTCACCTGAATCGTTGGCCAAACGATACATGATCAACAAATTAACATTGTTAGAGTGCACTAGATTAAGCGCAATCACATAACACATTTGCTGCACTTAAGCATCTTGTGATGTTGAGCCCATCTCACAGGCGGAGTGAGAAATTAAGATAGAGAGTGGTCAGGTAACACCACATCAAAAGTGTGCGATGTGATTGCACCTGAGCCAGCCTCACAATTTATAATGTTCATTGTTATATTATGATGCAGCAGGATGAAGGATGAGGTGAAATGTGATTGCAAACTTTTTGTGTGCTGCGGCACTGAATCACAAATTTAGATTAGGTTCAATGTGAATGCAAAATTTAAGTATGATGCTACACCTGATCACACACCATTTGTTATTGATGTGAAAAAATAACTTAGATGGTTAATGCTCAAACGCCGCTCGTTCTGTCCAAGCAGCGTTTGTCCCAGGGAATCAAACTCAACCTTAGCTGTCCCTTGGACGCCATTGATCCATTAGATGAACAGCATAAAACCACCATGGTTGGAGTTTTTGCTCTGATTCTATGTCACAGGGACACCATTTTGGTGGCATGTTCTTGGTAATACGAACGGACAAGCTCGGACATGTAGACACTGTCACTGACACTTATAGAAAATAGTTTAATAGTATTTTATTATTTTTAATATGTTAAGGCTTTATTTCAATATAGAAGTTATATTTTTTATATTAAAATATCAAAAAATTAGTTTATCATTGTTTAAAAGTTTAAAAATTTAAAATTTTTGTATCCTCGTGTATTATTTTCCAAAAAAAAAAAAAATTGTGAAACTTGTAAGTTGAATCCACGCCATGTGTCCATGCTCTCACCCTCCGTAATTTTTTGCAGGGACACTAAGGAATCCCACCATGGTGGTTAGATGGGTCTACCAAGATTTGCACTCCATGGGCCAAGTAGGCTTGTTGATTACGGTCCTCCGTGCACGTTGTGGTCCTCTAGTTCGCGAATGAATAGGATTCAAATTAGAAATTTAGAACTGGTAAACGAGCCGAACCAACCCAATAGAACATGCTTGGACTTGGCACTGGCTCGTGCAAAAACATTCCATGTTAATTATACATGACCTATATATTTATATATATATATTAGGCTTAAAAATATATTTTTTATATATTATACTTGATAATTCAAATTCTATGTATACATTTTTTATTTATCTTTCTCTTGTTATATATATTTTAGGTATTATTTTTCACATTTTAAACTTAAAATATATATATTATACTATGTTCGGGCTGGACTCGTTTAAACTAAAGGAACTGCTTGTGGCTCGGTTTGCCAGGTACACGAACCGATCACAAACCAGTTCGTGACCAGCTGAACCGAGCCGAGTCACTGGCTGATGGGATCATCTACCAACCCTAGTTAAAATCATGTTGGGTAGATCAGTGGCATCGATTAAATGCTAGAGCATCGTACGGATGTACTGGCTGGTGGCTTGATTGATGTGTGGCTACTTTTTGTGTTGGATGTAACATGACAATTGTACCACATTTTGCTCTCTTTTTCCAGTAAGGGTCTACCAGGTTACCCTCTGCTGCGCCTGAGTCTACCGTTCTGACCTGTCGCTTGGCTCTGTTTGGGAACTGGTACTTGCGTTTGGAGTTGTGGATTTGGTGACTGCGGTGGCATTGGATTGAGGAAAACACTTTTTATGGAAATGAAAAGGAAGGGACGATGACCTTTCTTTTGTATTTGCAATCAAACCTGAATCAGTAACCCCCAATTCTTACGGACGTACACGTGTCAGCTGTCAAATTTCAAGAATTGATGATTTTTTTTTGTTTGACAGAGAAAACTGGCGTTAGGCAGACCTCTAGCAGTTATACAACTATACCATTAGGGGTTGGAACTTGCAACGTCCCAACACAAGGTGACTTGCAATAACTGCTCCTGCCAAATAAGGGGAGCCCTCCACTGGTAATAATGAGTGCGTTGCTTTATCATGGTTGGGGGCCAATGTTGTCGGTATCCGAATCGGACATGTATGGTTTGGCCATCTATTCAAGGTGAATTGACCGATACCGATTCTCAAGTAAATCGGTTAAAAAGTAATTAAAAATATTACGTGTCAATCAAAACGTGACATATGTTAAAGCTATTAAAATAATATTAAAAATTAATTTTAAGTGATAACTTTGGTCAGGGCCAATGTTGTCAATAAAAGTGTGTATCTTATCGGCAAAAAGTCGCGATACGCTTCACCCCGAAATTGACTTTTTTAATAAATATAAAAATACTTAATATTATTTTAATAACCTTAACATGTATCGCATTCTGATTGACATAATATTTTTTAATTATTTTTTAACAAATTCATGAAGATTCACTTGAGTATTCGTATCCAAAGATTCACATTAATCTTTTGTCGGGATAAGGCACACATAGTGCCACATATGGTAACCATAACCATTTTCCTTGCTACAGCTACAAAAAGGTATTCATGAGCGACCTTGATATGAACAAGCATACAGAGAAAAACACATAAGAGGATTAAGGAAATTACTTTTTTCAAGCATTTTTCATAAAGAGAGGGAAGAGGAATCCTGTTAAAGGAGCCTGCGCTCATTGAAGGACTACTGTCCGACTGAGGAGCAAAGCTCACCCTATTTCAGCCACCAGCACCACCACCATCGCCATCGATCTGGTTTTCTGATGGCCGCATCAGGTATGCTCTCCACTGCTTTCCTGTTATTTTCTGTTTGTGCGTTGGCTGACCCCAATATTGGATTATGGGCCCACACCCTGCATCCGTTGCGGGCTCGATGGCGTTTTCTAGTGAGTGTCATCATGAGGCGACAGAGCAACATCGCCATGGGGAGACGTTGACGTTGCTGGCAGTTGACAGCAGGTCATTGTGGGGTGACAAAGTATCACCGGTAGACGGCAATTGCCGCCATGGGGCGACAGAGTAACCAAAACGTTATGAGATATTTACCTGTGGCCATCGGGTTGTAGGGTGATCAGTCGTTGCCTAGGTCACCAGGGTTCACCGTCGACTTCTTTCGCCAGCATCCGGAAAGGGGTTTTAAAAAAACCCCTTTGCTACCTTCCTTGACCGTTGGGCGTTGAGGGGCTATGATCGTCAGCATCGTTGATAGCACAAATCCATCGCCAGAGTGCCACTAGCGCCGGTCCTCCATGTTGTTTGGATTGATCGGCATCTGGATTGACTGGCCGCTGATGGAACCCTTTCATTGAAAGGGGGGTTTTCGTCAGGGTCATCGTCGAAAGATGATGTTGTCGACACCAGGATGCATCATCGTCATGGGTAGGGGGGTGTTTTCGTCGGACTCCTCTCTATTGATCGTTGGAAAGGGGTTTGAAAAGCCATCTTTCTTTACCTAAGGTTCCTCTGTAGATCGGGCTCGCTGGATTTTTTTTCGACATGGGATGTCGGCAGGCGGGTCATCGAGCATGTGACATGGATCGTTGGAAGACGGGTCGTCGGCAGGCGGTGTGGGTCACCGACAGACGACATCGATCGCCAGCAAGCCAAGAGGGTAAACCCTCTTTTTTTTGTTTTTATGGAAAACAGAAACCCTTGGGTTTCCTATTTTTTTTATTTTAACGAAGGATCTGGATTGGGTCCATTCTGGTTTATATCGAGTTTGACCCAGATCCGGTTAATATCAGGTCTGACCCGGATTCGGTTAGTGTTGGGTCTGACCCTGACCTGATTAATATCGGATAAGATCCGGATCCGGTCAGTAACCTAGTCTATCCCTGATCCAGTTATAACTGGATCAGACCCAGATCTAGTAAGGGTTCAGACACTATTTGGCCTGAACCGAATCAGGGACTGATTTGCCTCCCTTTTCGAGACCGGTTCGGAGCCATTTTTGATCGGTTCCTTCCAGTTTCTTATCGATTTCGAGATGCTGAGACCTTGTTTTCATAAATATAATAGAATACAGGGATTTTGGCATGCGGTTATAGGGTTTTTATAAAGTTTTGTTCATACTTGACACTGGTTTATAAGATTCAAAATCGGTTCGGACCCTTGGATGACCGGTTCGAAGATGTTTCAGACCAATTCAGAGTGCTTTCAAACCGGTTCCTACTTGAGGACCCAGGGTTTTAACCATTTAATCTTGGCTTTTATTATTGTTTATGCATTTTATTTATAATTATACATGTATAAATGAATGTATAACATTGGCATATCAAGGATAGCTAGATGACTTAGTGAATTCATGTCACCAAAGTGACTGAATACACGTATGATGTCAAAATTTTGTACTATCATATGGATTTAGCCAATATTATTGTTGTACTTAGATTCATGAAACAATAAACAACCAAAAAGTAGTTTCATCGTGTTTGAAATTTAGGTAGGGTAAAATGAGGCAAATGTGTAGAGATACACTGCACATGTGTATCCAAAGGTACCATGTATTGATGATCTAGCTTCACATGAGCCTCAGATTTACGAACTATGGTCGGTAGGCGTAGTGATTATGCGTGTCGGAGCTCTTACCAACGTAGGACTCTGATGACCCCATGCACTCGCCTGGAAATAAGCATATTCAGGGCTTTTTATTTATTGTTTTTTTCATCAAGCTTGTCTCGTATATGCTTTCTTTTGATACATGTCTTTTGTCATGCAGTTTTTAGTTCTGTGATTTTAGATGGATCAAGTTTAATACATTTTCTTGATGGATCTAACTTTAGTGATTGCAAAGAAAATGTTCTATTTACATTAGGGTATATGAATTTAGATCTAGCTCTAAGGATAGATGAACTCGCTGTCCTGATTGATCAAAGTATTGTTGATCATCGAGAAGCCACTGAAGGTCTACTAGATAATGAAGTTGCAGTGTCATTTTCGAACAACAACAAAAGTACTACGTCATGCAAGCATATGGAGCTAAAGTATTTTGTTGTTAAAGAAAGGACAGAGAATCATCTAATGCGTATTGTTAATATTGGTACCAAAGAGATGATTGTTGATCCTCTTACTAAAGGGCTAGCACTGGGATTATATTCCGAACATATATTGAGGATGGGCTTGTTAAACTCTTTTGAACATATACACATGAATAAAGCGATCACATATAGTTTATTGATTCTCATTATGGTTGTTGTTAATCTCATAAGAATTAGAGATTTAACTAAGGATTTGTAGAATAGATTTGTAAAGGTCAATCTATTCATCAAGTCATTCCCATAAAATTTAGTGGTTTATCGTCGAAACAAGTGAAAGAATGTCGGGATAAGCCACACATAGTGGCAGTTACCCACATATGGTAACTTTCCCCTTATAGTGTCTCTTTCGATAAACATAAGAAAAACAAGAAAGAAAATAGTTACGTAATTGTTTCTTTTGCTACAGCTACAAAAGGGTATCCATGAGCGACCCTGATATGAGCGAGCATACAGAGAAAAACACAGAAGAAGGTTAAGGAAATTACCTTTTCTGAGCATTTTTCATAAAGAGAGGGAAGAAGGATCATGCTCACCGACTGTTGAAGGAGCTTGCGCTCTTTGGAGGGCTGCAGTCCGATTGAGGAGCGAAGCTCACCATATTCCAGCCACCATCTTCACCGCTATCGATTTGGTTCTCCGATGACCACATCAAGTATGCTCTCCACCGCTTTCCTGCTGTTTTCTGTTTGTGTGCTGGCTGACCCAACATCTTTGGCCAAAAGATATAGAGTTGTTACACAGATACTAAACAACATTGGCCTCAACAAGACCCAGGTATGCTTCATGTAGTTTTTATTAGATATGAGTATGATTTTTTTTATGGTGAGTTCAATTAGACCAAGTCCAAACCTGAAATTATACTCGAAAATCGAGCCCAAGTCTGGTTTCATCTGAGTCCCAACCAAGCCCTACCAGTTGACACCCTAGCTGGCAGACCTAACTTTTCCTACGGATATTTATTTAGTGGTGTCCTTGTATCTGTTGGGAGTACCCTTAGATGATGTTTTTGAAAGAGAAATACCCTTGGATGTTGACCATGTATACTTATGGTGGACAGGATCCATTAATCATTGTAGAAATATTGGCCTGTTCGAATGAGACCAGTGGGGAGTTGAGGATTAGATTTACTGATGATGAACAGCATCAACGGGCCCCAGTTCATTGATTAGCCATGTGAGATGGCATGGAAAAGATTGAGCAGGGCTTGGTACATCACTTTACGGTGCAAATTACATCAAACAGCATTTAACAGCAATGTCCCCTGTTAGGACCGTCATGTTTGATCGAGGATCCGTCGCGGCGGCCTTGGCTTTTAAGCCGGTGATAGATCTAGCCTTGCGATCAAAGTAGACCTACCAAATCTCAATGAACGTTTCCTCATGAACTCGTCCTGGGAGCTCGGTGAGGTGCCTATGTGAAAGCAAGCACATGGGAGAGAAGAGGGAGGCACAGGCGAATGCCGGCCTCTCGTGAAGCTAGGCAATCAAGGGTTCTAGGGTCACCAGCTGCTCAGATAGGAAACGGGGATAGTGGCGCTAGTGGGTCTGCTCATCAAAGAGAGAATGAGGAAGTAGATCGACAAGAGAGACCCATCGATGAATGTGGCGCACTCGTCAATGCATTTTTTTTTTCGTTCCCTCTGTTCCTGTTCCTGTTCCTGTTCCTGTTCCTGTTCCTGTTCCTTTTATAACAGGGGAGAGGTGGATCAAAAATTACATTGATGCGGTGGACGCACGAAACGCCATTCACCGCATCCAACGTTTGTTGAAAATTCCTGTTCTCAACGAGATTTTCGTTCGAGTCGCGTTGGAAACAGCACATCAAACATACCCTAAGGGTTCCCTTCATAATGTCACCAAGTTGAAGGGACGTCACAAGTTTAAAAACTAAAAAGGTGTCCCTTGCCACAAGGTCAGATCTCTAATGGGCAAGAGGGACCTTAAAGGTATTACTGGTCAGAGACCTGCCAACAATGTGGGGTCAGTGATGAGGGGGGTACCCTTAGCCTAGCCCAAAAAATAAAAAAACAAGAAAAAATTTGCCCAAATGATTTCCTTATGTAGCTTCTTAAAAAACAATATCCACCATGCATAGTAGGGCTCTGTAGCAAAGACAAACATGTAATCTTTTGGTGAGATTTTGAACTTATCATGTTTTTATTGCAACAAAATTACAAAGAAAATCACAAAATAATCATGTTAAAATCAAGATATCTATCATTCATAGCATATCATACTTTTAGTAGGCATTTTATTTCTTCATATGTTCGTACTTTTTACACACCTTCAAGTCTTTTTTAAGCATCTATTAGACATATCAATATTTGTCAATAATTTCTCCAAAAAAATCCAATTCATTAAAAAAAAATTATGCTATGTTTTGTATCCTTGCATATAGTGAGCATGTGATTTAAAAATCATCTAAAAACCTGGTGAATATTCACACAAACAAGGTTTGAGCAAGTAATTCTACATAACTGTATTCAGAGCCTAGGGAGAAAATGTGAGTCGAACTTGACTTGATGCAAGTGAACCAAGCTCAAGCTTGGCTCGAGCTCATACATAATTTGAACAATTTTCAAGTAAGGCCTCTTGAGAAATAAGGGAATATTGACAGGAAAATTGCACAAAAGAGTTGTTGGATGCTAATAGAGCATCAATGTTATTTTACATAACATTAATATGCAATATAACATGGTCAACCAAGCCTTGACGAGCCCAAGCTAAAGAGTAAATATAGAGCTTGGCTGGTTTACTGAAACCACCTTCGAGGCTCGATCCTGTCTCGTCTTAAGTGAATAAGCGAACCACAGTTGAGCCTAAAAAAAGATTTTAGCCTATGCCATATGCTGCTGCACATAGTATGCCCAACTGAATGCATCTGTGTGGCTAGGATTAGTCATATTCTCACTCGAATGACTAGGATTAGTCCACATTCTCACCCACTCGTGTGTATCATTGTTAGCCGTTTAGGTGGCCAACAGGTTGGATGGCTAGGATCAACATATGGTGGCAGCATCACACGTCATAGGATCGAAAAAAAAGGTTTCGCTCATCCCCAAAATCATCCCTATCTTCTTACCCTTCTTTGGGATTTCATTGACGTTAAGTTGTTTTGATCCAACCTCTATAATTATTTTTTTTTAGGAAGAGGACTCAACAGATGTGATTTACATTATTCATTTAGTGAAGATTGGCATTTAAATGGTCGAAATAGTATTTGTGTGCAGGATTTTCTGGTGATTCAAAAATCAATGGTTGACAATACACACAATTTATCATTTAAAAAGTCATATTTTTTCATCAAAAAAGATACCATCCAAGTGTTGATTCAAAACAACTTGCATCATAAGATTCAAGATGGGGGATGACATAGAGGATGAGTGAAGCCGAACCGTAGGGTAAGAACCTTTTTCAGCCGAACCTAGCCAAGTCAAGCCTGAACTTTTCATAACAGGCTCGGCTCGTTGAGCCTTGCATAGTGCTCTACAGTTCGTGTCAGTTTCCAGAAAGTAGCGCCAAGCCCACAAGCCAACATGTTAATTAATGACCCCATATCAGAACAGATCCAGTGATCGGACCCGAGTATCTTCCGTCCAATCAATGACTGCCACGCATCCACCATGGAGGAGGAGGGGTGCGTGGCATCCAGATATTGGAACAGAGCATCTTTGCAAGGTACTAGGCCGAGTCACTGCTTCTGTTCTTGCAGCATGTCAAATTAAAGATGATCATCGACACACATTAAATAACTCACCAACTAAACACTGTTATGCTCAACTTTAGAATTGAAATCCTGTCACATATACCCCACATGTATACAAGCACCAACAAAAGAAGAGGGAAGGAACGAAGAGACACTAAACAGTGTAGACAATAATTTCTTTTTTTTTCTTGAAAACAAAAAGTTTATATGACTAAACTCAACTTGTTAAGGAAATAAAGAGGAAAGAAAAAAAAAGAACAGTACGAAATTCCAACTCCATTATTGAAAACAACATGCAAATATCATGCTTTGCATGAATGGTTGTTCTCATGGTGATTTGATGCCACCACTGGCAGTCTAGGCTTGAATGTAACTTGTAATCCATGCTTCATGTAAAGGGTAGTAGTTAACTTGGGCACCACAGGGTGGTCCTTCACAACACAGACAGAATATCTCAACAGAAGGGAGGCAGCCACCATCTTCATCTGGTTGTAGGCAAATTTCTTGCCCAAACAGAGCCTAGGCCCTGCATTGAATACAGCATACTTGAATAGGCTCTCACTGACAAACTTCCCCTCTTTAAGCCACCTCTCTGGCTTGAATTCCCCACAATCCTTTCCCCATATGAACTCCATCCTACCCATTGAGTATATGGAATAAAAAATCCTTGCACCTTTTTTTACTGTGTGTCCATCAGGGAACACATCGTTTGTTAGTGCCTGCTTGAAGTCAATGGGGACAGAGGGATATAGCCTGAGAGACTCTGATAATGCAGCCTGTAAGTACTCCATTTTCTTCAACTCATTGGATGCAAACACGATGTCAGTGATGAACATTTTCACAGGATTCTTTCTTTCCTTGAGAATCTTGAGCATCTCATCCAGAATTCTGGTTTCTACATCTGGGTTTTTGCTGAGAAGCCAGAAGAACCACGCCATTGCGACAGAGCTGGTGTCCCTGCCTGCTAGGATGAAGCTGATGCAGAAATCTTTCAAGAATTTTTCAGAGTAGAGGGGATTATTGGCCTCCATGAGACTCGACAATAGATCGGACCGATGACCTAAACCGCCGTATTTCATATACTCGATCCTTCGATTCGACACCGTCTTCTCAGCGAATTCGTGGACGATCCTAACTTCTTCCTTGAGCTGTTTCTCCCAACCAACTCCAAAGTATCTCATTGGCTTCCAGATGAATGGTGGCACCGTGAACCTGAATTATGGTTAGCAAATTAAGATGAAGCCAATAAAGACAACAATGAAAAGGAACACAAAATATGATAAAAATGCAGTCTAAAGTTGTTTAACTGAAAATAAATTTTAAATAAAAACATAGAATTTTAAAAGACTTTGGAATAGAAAGTTCATATATATATATATATATATATATGGAAATGGAAATGAAAACCGCTAAAAATCCTACCAAATCTACACTAAGAAACATTTATGGGATTTTCGGTGTTTTTCTTTAAATTCTGACCTTACAGATGCATTCAGCATTGGTTTACTAAAAATTAACACATGGATCATGCATTTTGGACGAAAAAAAATGGTGTTTAGAGCCTCAAAATTTTATAAAAATTGTAGGCCGTTGTTTATTGAAACCTTATAAAAAACTATCCATGCATCGAAATCAAATGCTCCAAGAACTGATTCCCATAATTAAAACAAGCACATAGATCACATCTGTAAGGTTAGAATTAAAAAAAAAATTACCAAAAATCCGATAAAAACTGTTTCTTGGTAAGTAGGCTTGGTAGGTTTTCTAGTGGGTAGGTTTTCATTCTCTTATGTGTATATATCATGTTCATAAAGCTTTTCGTTCTTAAAAGGTCAGTTTCTCTTAGAGCTTTACAATCATGGAAGAAGCTTGTAAGTTTCATGCTTTCTTTTTTTGAAGTGGTAGTTTTATGCTTTCAAAGCGAGTTTCTAGAAAGTGAGATTCCGAGGTTTTAAGAAGCTTCCAGTAACTATGACCTGAACAAGGAATTCTCAGTGGCATGCTCAAAGGCGCGCGCAAAAGGCACATCCGGGAGGTCGATAGCCAGGCACCCGGGATCGACACCGAATGCAGCCATGCATATATTATCAAACGTGAAGCGCAGGAAGACGTCTTGCAGGTCGACGCTCTTGCCGTCCTTGCTGAGCTTCTCGGAGAGCTTGATGAGCTTGTCGTGAGTCAAGTCCTGGATGGTCTTGGCCGAGTACTCCGCGAACCTCGCCGAGTGCATCTCCATGTTTGCAGCCCTCCTTTGCTCCTTCCACACGTCGTCGTCGGCGTTGAAGATGCCGTCCCCGAGCAGCTCAGAGAACCTCTCCCTGTAGTATTTCCCCTTGGGGTAGTTCTTGAAGTTGGTCTTGAGCATGTACTCAATGTTGGAGGGGTCCACCGTGATGAGCCCAAATGCACTACTCATCAGTAATCCCTTGTAAGGGGTGGTTCCACCGGTTTTAGCAAGGACTTTGGTGAGGTGATCAAAGACATGGTTCATGTGAATAAGGAGAGTGGGGATGCACCCTACCACAGGCCAGTGCATGAACCCTTTGCAGGTTAATTTGCAGATAAGAGAGCTAAAAATGAAGAGGACACCAATGGACATAGCAATGTCTGTCAGAGTGATATCCTTCAACACTTCCATCCATGACCCCTTTCCCATGGTGAGGCACACTCTCTGTTAGCACAGTTATGGGTTCAACCCAAATAGTTGCCCTGCAGTTAAATAGAAGAGAGAGAGAGAGAGAGAGAGAGAGCTCAGCAGTTTGGTTTACTACATTTTATGTGATTAGTTGGAATATCCAACAGGACATGCCCACGTGTTAATGGTACCCAAATTAAAGTCCCTATGGGGCCTACCTAGGGCTGGTATCGTTTACCAATTGACCAAG
Organism: Nuphar pumila; assembly: GCF_984573655.1. Taxonomy (NCBI): domain Eukaryota; kingdom Viridiplantae; phylum Streptophyta; class Magnoliopsida; order Nymphaeales; family Nymphaeaceae; genus Nuphar; species Nuphar pumila. Next base: position 119,674,607 of record NC_143255.1, read on the forward strand.
CTTGTGATTAGGCTCGTGTTCGTGTTTAGCCAAGCCGAGCTTGAGCTCACCTTGTGCCTGAACGAGAAGAGCCGATCGAACATGAGCTGGATTTAGTAAAATAATTTATGTTAATTATTACATAGAATATATATATATATATATATATATAATGTTTACATATTATACTTAAAATTATATGTATTTTAATATATTACACATAGTACTTCAAACTTTATATATATTTTCTATGCATTTATCTTTATATTTATATTCTATGCATTCTTCTCTTTATATATTACACACAAAATATATACATATTTTATCAGATGCGCTTCGCGAAACTGAGCTGACCCTAAAACCTTATGTTCGGGTTCGACTTGTTTAAGCTAAATGAGCTGGTGGCTTGGCTCGCCAGTTAATCAGACCGATTATGACGAGCCAAACCGAGCCAAGTCACAAACTGCTCAGTTCATTTACCCTATCTCTCTCTGGTAGATGAAGAGGCAACTTATTTTGCTTTTGATAGTACTGTTTATTCGTTTGATTTATTCATTTGTGGGCTAACATCAGCATAATCACCTGATGGCTTGGTCTGGTTGCGTACGAACGTTGACGTGAAAAAGAGGTAGGCAATATGGGTTTTATAGTGGAGTGTAGTGGGGATCCCAACATTAGACAATGACATGACAATAACATGCTAATTGTAAATTAATTGTGCTTATTGTGCTTCTTTGAGTTGCATGCATTCATTTCCTAGGGCAGGTAAACGAATCTGAGCAGCTCTTGGCTTGGCTCTTCTAGGCTGGTCATGAACTCATTTGTGATTGGTGTAGCTGAAGCAGCTCGTTTAGCTTAAACAAGCCAATCCAGAACAAAGGGTGTTCGGCTTAGCTCGACTGACGAGAGCTCGTATATATAGCCAACCATTTCACTCTTGGGGTTTACCACCCAATTTGGGGATAGGGCTGGGAAAAGAGCGGAGCTTGGGTTGTTCGGGCTCGGCTTGTTAATGGTATAACACTGCTTAGGCTCAGCTTGTGATCGCTCATCACAAGCTGAGCCAAGCCCGAAAATATTACAAGCTGAGCTTTAAGCGCCAATAAAGAGCCAGCTCATTTTTTGTAAAAAAATTGTTTTCAAGTGTTTTGTAATTAAAGCTTGCTAATATATAGAATATATATCTTATATGTATAATATATAAAACACAACTATTATGTATATATATATATATATATATATTAATATAATATATCATATATAATATATAATATACAATATATAAATCTAGGATATGTAAAATGAGCGTACACGAGCCGACCCCGAACCTAGTTTGCCATGTTTATGCTCGGCTCATTGAGCTCAATTTCTAAGCTGGACTAAGTCGAACCGAGCCAAAGGGCGAGCTGCTCGTCACATTTCCCAGCCCTACAGCTTGATCTTGAGTGGGTTTGTGGTCATTAAAATAAATAAATAAAAGGATTGTGGTCTATCACATAGGTATATTCTTCCCTAAGTGTAAATTAAGAAAAAAAAAAACAGAAAATCGACCTTTTCGTATACGGATTTTTCAGCTGAAGGAATAATTGCTCAACTTTTCCTATTAATTCATTAATGATGCTGCAAATAGGATTTCTTTGGGTGGTGATGCAGTAAATGGTGTGGCCCTCAAAATGTCTTTGAGCTGATTCATTTAATGAGTTTCTCCACATTTTTGTAACCTGATGGAGAAATGTGGCCTCAAACCAATGTTGTCAGTATCGGCCGATACGTATGGTATCGGCAGAAAATCGATATGATACTAACCTGAATTGGCTAGTTTTTTTAATAAATGTAAAAAATACTTAAAATTAAAATTTTATATTGTTTTAATGGTTTTAACATTAGTCACATTCTGATTGACAGAGAATATTTTTAATTATTTTTTAGCCGATTCAAAAAGATTCACTTGAGAATCGGGCGGTATCAGGCCGATTCCGATACTGACAACATTGCCTCAAACTTCAAGTTACAGGAAATAGTATTTTTTCTTCCCTCTCCTTATTTTAAGTCCGAAATGGCAATGGTTCTCCTCCACCATTTATTTTCTGCAGTTAGAATTAATAGAGGCGAACAGGAACTGCGATATATTGGCTCGCGATATATTAAAGAATCATTAAATAATGAATACATGATTAAATAAGTTGTGCAAATATGGCATAGAAATGAGTTGCATAGTAAAGATGAATAAATAAAGGCAAACAATATACAGATGGATTCGATTCAGTTCTAATTTGACAAAACGATGACATAAAAATGGACATAATAAGATTTTTCCTTGAAAACCATGGGATCTGCAACCATACTGGCCCATGTTAAGTGGTTTTACCGACTTCTCCTGGAAGGCAAGTTCCAATCATGTCAGGGGTCACCCTGATGCCGTTCATCCAAATGATGAACAACATATAATCGCCACAGCTACACTGCTTTGCCATGAACCGTCCATTTTCAATACTTTAGATGCCGTTCATCCAAATGATGAACAACATATAATCGCCACAGCTACACTGCTTTGCCATGAACCGTCCATTTTCAATACTTTAGATGCCGTTCATCCAAATGATGAACAACATATAATCGCCACAGCTACACTGCTTTGCCATGAACCGTCCATTTTCAATACTTTAGATGCCGTTCATCCAAATGATGAACAACATATAATCGCCACAGCTACACTGCTTTGCCATGAACCGTCCATTTTCAATACTTTAGATGCCGTTCATCTGGAGCTTGGGTGTCTCTGAAAATTTTTGTTGGGTGCCTCTAAAACACAAGCAGTCCAGCCATGGTGGTTGGAAGCTGTTCATTCCTTGGATGAATGGCATCCAGATGACCCCCGATGGCAATGCCATCAGAGGTACCCGATCCAACACCTTGTGAACTTGAAGTACCGAACAGAGGTTATTCAGGTTGAGATCGTTTACACTACTAAGAAAAACAGTTTTTGCTGGCGCACAAATAGCACCAGTAAAAAACCTTTGCTGGCACAAGAATGCTCCAGGAAAGGCCTCGCCGTTAATGCATTTCTTGACGCAACTTTACACTGCTAGGAAAAATTGATTTTGCTGGCGTAAATTGGTGATAGCAAAAATGTCATACTGGTGCAATTTTGTGGCTGCAAAAATCTTTCATGAAATTGAAAATAACTTTTACTAGTGCAGATCTGCGTCTGCAAAACTCCGCAAGTGTATAACTGTTTAGTTATACACTGCCGGTCCCAAGCTCGGATAAAGGAGGAGGGTTGCGGTAGGTCAGTGACAGCCAGCATAAAAACTTAGTCATACCCTATGAATATGAACCAATATGAGAATTTCATTGGGGCATTCTCTACTGGGCGACGCGCTGTACTCTATAGGCCCGAAGGCAGTGATAAATGGGCAAGGGTTGCTAGGTCATCGCTCAGAAGCGACGCGTCACACCAACGCCTGGGTGCGGTGTCAAATAGGCAAGGGTTCCCTCACTTTGTTGGGCGGGTGGGAGTAAAGAAGTTAGTCCAAGACCATAAAATTAGGTTAGCCACTTAGAACATAGGGTCTTTAACTGATAAGTTGGTAGAGTTAGTAGAAGTTATGTGTAGGAGAAAGATTGATATTTTATGTCTACAAGAGACCAAATGGGTAGGTGAGAAAGCAAAAGTGATAGAACCTTGTGGATATAAGATTTGGTATACATGAATAAATAGAAATAGGAATAGAGTAGGGATTGTTATGAGTCGTGAGTTAATAGATAATATAGTTGAGGTCCGTAGGAAGGGTGATAGGATTTTACCTATTAAATTAGTATTAGGTACAGATATTATTAATATTATTAGTGTTTATGCACCTCAAGTAGGTTTGGATGATTCCATTAAGCATCAATTTTGGGAAGATTTAGATGGAGTAGTACAAGAGATATCTTATGGAGAAAAGCTTTTCATCGGCGGTGACCTTAATGGACATGTAGGCATTAGTAGGGATGGATTTGAGAGTATTCATGGAGGCTATGGTATAGAACAAAGAAACGAAAGTGGAGAAAGGATTTTAGATTTTGGTTTGTCCTATGATATTATCTTAGCAAACACTTGGTTTAGGAAGATGGAGTCTCACCTAGTAACATTTAAAAGTAGGGTTAATACGAGTCAGATAGATTTTTTCCTACTTAGAAAAAGAGATAGGGGTTGTTGCATCGATTGTAAGGTTATACCGGGAGAAAGTGTAGTTACACAACATAGAGTCTTAATTTTAGATCTTAGAATTAGACAATGCCACAAAAGGGATAGACATAGGATAGATCCTAGAATTAAGTGGTGGGAACTGAAAGGATCTAAACAAGAAATATTTGTAGATCAGGTAGTTAAGGAAGTTGATTGGTGTCTCGAGGAGGATTCAGAATCAATGTGGAATAAGATAGTGGGTGGCATGAGAAAGGTGGTTAAGGAGGTAATGGGTGAGTCTAAAGGCAGTGCACCGCTAGGTAAGGATACATCATGGTGGAACGTGGATGTCAAATTAGTTATTAAGGTTAAAAGAGAGTGTTATAGAAATCTAAGTAAGAGTCATGATAATGAGAATTTGGAGAAGTATATAATAGCAAAGAAGGAAGCTAAAAAAGTAGTTTGAAATGCGAGGGATAAGGTATACAAGGAGGTTTATGACAAGTTGGATACCAAAGAGAGCGAGAAGGATATTTATAGGCTTGCAAAGATGAGAGATAGGAAATCGAGGGATCTGGGTATGGTTAGATGTATCAAAGATGAAACACAAAGGGTTTTAGTCAAAGACGAGGAGATTAAGGAGAGATGGAAAGATTATTTTGATAAGCTATTTAATGGAAGTCATGCTCAGGATCTTGGAGACTTCTCCATTCCTTTTCATGAGATGAATCATGACTTCATGCGCAAGATTCAAAAGAAAGAAATTGCAGAGGCTTTGAAAAAAATGAAATCAAGAAGGGCAGTTTACTACAAGAAAAAATGGCCATTAGCGACGAAAGTTTGCGACGGATTTTTTCTATCACAACTTTGTGGCGGATTAACGAGAGAAACAAATTCATCGCTAAAATCCATAATATTTACGAAAATAGCGATGGCAAAACTTGCGTCACCAAATCCATTGCTAATTAGCGATGGCTTAGCGATGTCAGGTTTTCATCGCAATACCCATGACATTTAGCGACGAAGGATTTTTCGTCGCTACGTAGTGACGACGTTAGAGACAAAAATATTCTGTCGCTAACTGGTCATGTAGATTTGCGATGGAGTTACGACGAAAGTAGGCCATCGTGAAATCCGTCAATAAGTTTTTTGTAAATCCCTAATCAGAACCCTTCTTTCTCTTTCCTGTTTCGTCTCTCCCACCCGACGCACTCCCCCGGCCGCCACCCTCTCCCGCCCGACGCACTCCCCGGCACGCCGCTCGCCCTTCGTCGCTCCCCAGTTCCGCCGCCCGTTCCGTCGTCCGTCGCTCCCTGGCCCATCACCCCATGTTTTGCCGCTCGTCGCCGCCCGTCCCTTTCCCGGCCCATCGCCCCCTGTTCTGTCGCCCGGCGTTCGGCGTCTCCCAGGTAAGTGGGTCATTTTTTTTCGGTAGAGGGTTGCCCCCCCTGCCTCGTTCTTTTTTTTCAGCAAGGGGGGTACTTGCCTCATTTTTTTTTTCGTTGCCTCGTTTTTATTTCCGGCAGGGAAGGTCGCCCCCCTACCTCTTTTTTTCGGCAGGGAGGGGCGACCCCCTGCCTCATTTTTTTTTTCGACAGGGGGTCCCCCCTCTGCCTCATTTTTTTTATTTTGGCAAAGGGTCGCCCCGCCTGCCTCATTTTTTTTTCGGCAGGGGGGCACCCGACGATCGTCGGGTTCCTGAACCATGACGATCGCTGCCTCTGGAGACCTCATGCCGCTATCGTACATCGCTGGCCTACTGACTGGCCGACCAAACTTGAAAACCTGTTGGGCTGAACAGAGAGGTAGTCGATGCCTGGGAGGCGTTCCGCCTCGCCGAAATCCCGTTCGACTTCGATATTTATTCTAAATTTTTTTTCTTTCAGCAAATGGTGACTTCATTTTAACACAATGTCTCTTGCAGATTTCTCAATGGATCCCGCTTGTACCCCGCCACCCATGGTAAGTAAGTGACAAAAATAATGCAAAGCGGGTAAATATCCGTGGTGAGTAAGTGATGCAAGCGCATCACATGTTATTTAATTTATTAGATGCAACAATTTACTGTTCACACATCGAAAACATCATATATTGCATGATAAATTTGATATTTTCTTCATCATAACATTCTGATGATTCTCTTTTAACTGGTTAGGATACTATTCGTAACATCATACGACAAAATGACTGCAAACCGTGAATGCATGTACCACAGGATAGTTGACAATGAGTTATAGCATGAATATATGGATGGTGTTGAAAGTTTTATTGAATTTACAACGGCAAGTGTCAGTACAGTGGATCCCACTGATCAGATTAGGTGTCCCTACAAGATTTGAAAGAACAATCAATTTATAGAACCTCATGGAGTTAGACATCACCTATACAGGAAGGGTTTTGTGAGTGATTATCAAAATTAGACGTTTCATGGTGAAGAATTTAGAAACAATTTTGATGCACGGGTGAATGTGGTGCATGATAATCCATATATGGATTTGATACTTGATGCCGTAGGAACAGAACTGGGATCTGCTATGGGTCCTAGTGATGTAACAACTACAGTAGATGAAGAATCAACAAACGATACAGCTAGTAGATTTTATTATTTACTTAGAGATGCTGATGAGCTACTTTGAAACGGTTGCGAGAGTCATACTATCTTGTCTGCAGTTCTTCAACTAATAAATTTGAAGTCTGAGTATAATTTGAGCCAATCATGTTTTAACCGTTTATGCATTATTGTGAAGAGTATGTTGCCCAAAGATGAGAAATTGCCACAAAATTTCTATCGTGTGAAGGTTATAGTCAACGCTCTAGGTATGGGGTATAAAAAGATAGATGCTTGTCCAAATCACTGCATGTTGTATTTCAAGGATCAGAAAAACAATATATCATATCTGTCATGTAGGCATCCTTGGTTCAAGCCAAAGACAACAGGCAATGGTAGCACGAGATCAAAAGAAGTTTTATACAAGTCGCTCTACTACTTTCCTATCACTTCTAGATTGCAATGATTGTATATGTCTTCAAGGACAGCTAAACACATGAGATGGCATGCAAATAAAGTTCGACATGATGAAGACAAGATCACGCATCCTGTTGACGCAAAAGCTTGGAAGCACTTTGATCGTACTCATCAAATCCATAATATATTACAAATCAAAATTCACCATAATATATTACAATTCGAGATTAACAAACAAGACAGTATCTCTCAAATCGACACTAGAAAATACATAATATCTTATAAATAGATATACGGCAATTCAACATAATAGCTTACAAATCGATAGTAACAAACAAAACAATATCCCACAAATTGACACTGGAAAATACATAACATCTTACAAATCGATATACGGCAATTCAGCATAATATATTACAACAACAACAACTATGCCTTCATCCCAAAACAATTGGGGTCGGTGATATAAACCAAAAAAGAAAATCATTCTAGGTCTTCCACATAAATCCTTCTCCTCCAATCATTTTTATCTAATTCCATGTCCACGGTGAGGTTTAAAGCATTCATATCATTTCCTATCATCTCCATACATGTCTTCCTAGGCCTACCCCACCCTCTTTTAACTAATATATTTTTCCATTTCTCCATCCTTCTAACTGGAGCATCATTAGGCCTTCGTCGAATATGTCCAAACCACCGTAAATGATTCTCTCTCATCTTATTTTTAATGGGTACAATGCCCACCTTCTTACGTATCTCCTCGTTCTGAATCTTATCTTTTATTGTATTCCCACACATCCATCTAAGCATACGCATCTCAGCAACACTCATTTTTTTAATATGATGTCTCTTGGCAGCCCAACATTTCGTACCATATAGTAAAGCAGGCCTAATAGTCGTCCTATAAAACTTTTCCTTCAACCGCAATGGCATTCTACGATCGCACTACACTCTAGTTGCACTTTTCCATTTCATCCACCCAACCTTTATCCTATGATTTACATCTCCAACAATTTCTCCATACTTTTGAATGATAGATCCCAAATATTTAAAACAATCATCTACTGGTATTTCTTGCTCACCAAGCTTCACTACACTCCCATCACTACTTTGTTGCTTACTAAACCGACATTCCATATATTTTGTCTTACTCTTACTCAACTTAAAACCTCTTGCTTCCAATGTCTGTCTCCATAATTCTAACTTAGCATTAACCCCGGCTCTAGGCTCATGAATCAAAACAATATCATCAACAAACAACATACACCACGACACATTTTCTTGAATTGATCTCGTAAGCTCATCCATTACTATAGCAAATAGGAAAGGGCTTAAAGCAGATCCTTGATGTAACCCAATTGTTATAAGAAAATGGGTTGTCACCCCTCCACAAGTGTGGACATTGGTTACTACTCCTTCATACATATCTTTAATTATACTAATGTACTTGAGAGAAACACCTTTCTTCATCATTGTCCACCAGAAAACGTCCCTAGGTACTCTATCTTATGCCTTCTTCAAATCAATAAAAACCATATGCAAATCTTTGTTCCTCGCTCTATTTCTCTTAATAAGTTGTCTAAGAAGATGTATAGCTTCCATAGTTGATCTTCCAGGCATAAAACCAAATTGATTCTCCGATATCATGACAACCTTCTTCAACCTAGACTCAATCACCCCCTCCCAAAGTTTCATAGTATGACTCATGAGTTTTATACCACGATAGTTTGTGCAATCTTGTATATCATATTAATTCTTATATAGAGGCACCAAAGTACTCTTCCTCCACTCATTAGGTATCTTATTTGTCTGTCAAATCTTGTTAAAAAGATTTATCAGCCATTCTAAACCTTTCTCTCCCAAGCATTTTCAAGCCTTGATAGGTATACCATCTGGGCCAACTGCCTTTCTTGATTTCATTTTCTTCAAAGCCTCTGCAATTTCTTTCCTTTGAATCTTGCGCATGAAGTCATGATTCATCTCATGAAAAGGAATGGAGAAGTCTCCAAGATCCTGAGCATGACTTCCATTAAATAGCTTATCAAAATAATCTTTCCATCTCTCCTTAATCTCCTCGTCTTTGACTAAAACCCTTTGTGTTTCATCTTTGATACATCTAACCATACCCAGATCCCTCGATTTCCTATCTCTCATTTTTGCAAGCCTATAAATATCCTTCTCGCCCTCTTTGGTATCCAACTTGTCATAAACCTCCTTGTATACCTTATCCCTCGCATTTCGAACTACATTTTTAGCTTTCTTCTTTGCTATCATATACTTCTCCAAATTCTCATTATCACGACTCTTACTTAGATTTCTATAACACTCTCTTTTAACCTTAATAACTAATTTGACATCCACGTTCCACCATGATGTATCCTTACCTAGCGATGCACCACCTTTAGACTCACCCAATACCTCATTAGCCACCTTTCTTATGCCACCCGCTATCTTATTCCACATTGATTCTGAATCCTCCTCGAGACATCAATCAGCTTCCTTAACTACCTGATCTACAAACATTTCTTGTTTAGCTCCTTTCAGTGCCCACCACTTAATTCTAGGATCTATCCTATGTCTATCCCTTTTGTGGCATTGTCTAATTCTAAGATCTAAAATTAAGACTCTATGTTGTGTAGCTACACTTTCTCCCGGTATAACCTTACAATCGATGCAACAACCCCTATCTCTCTTTCTAAGTAAGAAAAAATCTATCTGACTCGTATTAACCCTACTTTTAAATGTTACTAGGTGAGACTCCCTCTTCCTAAACCAAGTGTTTGCTAAGATCATATCATAGGACAAACCAAAATCTAAAATTCTTTCTCCACTTTTGTTTCTTTGTCCTATACCATAGCCTCCATGGATACTCTCAAATTCATCCCTACTAATGCCTACATGTCCATTAAGGTCACTGCCGATGAAAAGCTTTTCTCCATAAGATATCTCTTGTACTACTCCATCTAAATCTTCCCAAAATTGATGCTTAATGGAATCATCTAAACCTACTTGAGGTGCATAAACACTAATAATATTAATAATATTTGTACCTAATACTAATTTAATAGGTAAAATCCTATCACCCTTCCTACGGACCTCAACTATATTATCTATAAACTCACGACTCATAACAATCCCTACTCCATTCCTATTTCTATTTATTCTTGTATACCAAATCTTATATCCCCAAGGTTCTATCACTTTTGCTTTCTCACCTACCCATTTGGTCTCTTGTAGACATAAAATATCAATTTTTCTCCTACACATAACATCTACTAACTCTACCAACTTATCAATTAAAGACCCTATGTTCCAAGTGGCTAACCTAATTTTATGGTCTTGGACTAACTTCTTTACCCCCACCCGCCCAACAAAGTGAGGGAACCCTTGCCTATTTGACACCACATTCGGGCGTCGGTGTGACGCGTCGCTTCTGGGTGACGACCTAGCAACCCTTGCACATTTATCACTGCCTCCGGACCTATAGAGTACAATGCGTCGCCCAGTAGAGAACACCCCAATGAAATTCTCATATTGGTTCATATTCATAGGGTATGACTAAGTTTTTATGCTGGCTGTCACTGGCCTACCGCAACCCTCCTCCTTTATCCGGGCTTGGGACCGGCAGTGTATAACTAAAGAGTTATACACTTGCGGAGTTAGCATAATATATTACAAATCAATATTAATAAACAAAATAATATCTCACAAATCGACACTGGAAAACACATATCATCTTACAAATCGATATACAGAAATTCAATAAAATATATTATAAATCAAGATTTTCAACCGAATACGGCAATTCAACATAATATATTACAAATCGATATTATCAAGCAAAACAATATCTCACAAATCTATACTAGAAAACACATAATATATTACAAATCGATATATGGCATTTCAACATAATATATTACAAATCGATATTAACAAACAAAACAATATCTCACAAATCGATATATGTGTTACTACAACCGTGATTTGCGTTACATTGAATATACTGAGTGAATGAACGATACTGGATGGGATAGAGACCCTTGTTCGCATCTGTAACCAAGCATTCTTGTCAACAGGTCCCAACGTCTTACAAATGTCTTCAAGTTTCCAATTGTTGAAACGATAAAATCTACCTGCAATAACAAAACAATGCCTTAATGACACTCACGATGACATACAGTCTTCAATAATAGCATGATGACATGGAAAGGTACTCACCATGCTTTAATTGCACTTGTTGGAATGTTTGTGCGTCATTGCTTTTTTTTATACTGCCTAACGAAAACGAAGAAGAAGAAAATACTGTAAAAAGAGATGGCCGACAAATCCCCCTATGACGCCCCACCAATGATCAAACCAGTCGTTTGATTTATAGTTATCTCTACGAGGTTGGAATGAACCCAGAAAAGTTTTTTATCTAACACAAGGCAGGAACGAGAAGGCGGACATGTGTTGTTACACAAGGTAAAAACAAAGGTGGAACCTGCAAATCTATTTACGGGTTGCGGGAGGACATTTTCGTTCAACGCATATTTATCTTATGGGAGGACATTTTCGTCAAAAGCATATCTACCTTTTTTATATGTTATTTTATTATAAAGTCATCGTGGGCAACATTGGCATTTGAATTATTGCGGGTCCTAAAATATTCTTTTGTACACACCGGAACACGCGAATTTGTGTTCCGAGGAGAACACACAACACCCTTTTTAGAAACAGTTCAGTAACAACTATGGACAACTTTGGATTTTACAACTTATTTTTCAGCTTTAGAAGATGGTGACTTTATTGAAGCCTTGCACTTTATTGATTTTTTTCTTTTTCACACTAAAAAATGCTTCCCCCTTTATCAAAATTGAGAAAGCAGTGGAATTGTCATGTCAGTCATCTTTATATATATGCAGTACATGACCATAAATGTTGTATATCTTCTGTTTATGTAAATCTATCATTTTAGTATTTTCTTCACTTTATCATTTTATGAATTTCTAACTAGACGATGGGATCTGATGTGAAATTGTCTTATGCATCACACAAAACAGTGTTTGAATACAAGACAACAAAAGCGGTACTTTTACATTTGTTGTAATGATAAGTTCTACCAAAATTACAAGGCCTAATGTTGGAAAACAGCACGTATTTCAAAATATTTGTCATTGTTTAGTCTTAGAATGTTATTTTTACAACACATGTAGTCTTATAATCTTATTTTTGTATTTCAGCATTTATGTATGTGTATATCTCTATCGACAAGTTAATTTTCTCCGTTGTAGCCTATTACGGTGAGAATAGTACCTCACTTATAGGTAGCCTATAACAGTGAATGAGGGATCTCGCAATTATATCTTATCTTGTCGTTAAAGATTGTCACACCGCTATTGGTGTTTCCAGTTTCTGTGAGATTCTTCATGGAGGTGGTGGTGCCGGTCCAGTGGAGGTAGAGGTGGAGATGATGATGCTGGCCAGGTGGAGGTGCAGTTCAAGTGGAGTCAGAGGTGGTGGTGCAGGTCACACCCGAAGAAAGAAGATTCCGATGCAGGTCCTATGTAGGTAGGGCTGGTGGAGGTGGAGATGATGGCGCAGGTCAGGTAAAGGCGGAGGTGGTGGTGCAGGTCAGGTGAGGCGGAGGTGGACTTGGTGGTGCAGGTCAGATCATCAATCAATGAATCCTGTCAAGACGTCTGGATTGTTAGCTGCAATTTATGATGGTCATTGAGATATCATGATTGTTAGGTTTCTTCCATCTACCTCTTCTTTGCCTTTTGTATTATATTTTTATTTTTGTGGTCGTGAGAGAAGTTCGAGTTGGATACTAAAGCAGAACTCAGCTTCATTTAAGGAAGCTGATTAGGACGATTGCTGCTGGAACTGCACCATCTAACACACCTAAAAGGGATTAAATATGTCCCTCGTTTGCGTCCCTGACCTTGAGCAGCATTAACATGAGGTAGCTGTGGGACTGTCCTACCCCCACATTCATGAAAACAATGTGCTGGGTGTAAGAAGAGGAGGTGAGAGAATTCAAATGCGTGGGCACTTTTCCTTTTAGGAATAAGTTTAGACTTGATGATGTGAAATAGTCTCATATTGAAGAATTTCAAGGATGTTATAGGCTTTATAATCTATATGAAAACTTTTACACTTGTTCTTAAGAACAAGAGGATGGGATGACTACCACACACGCGCACCCGTCGGGTTGGGTATCTTTTTGCTTCAATTTTCTGTGATTATTTGGATTCATTAATGGGTTATGAGAAATGATAACGGGTCACGACTTCTCGTAGTTCGTATCCATTAACGGGTTTCGACTCTCTTCGAATTTCGTAACGGGTCCCTTTCACATTTTTGCAACCGTTAGTGGGTTATAAAAATGTGGTTAGGACTGGGGTTACGTATATGTTGTAAACACAGAATTCAAAGAAAGTCTCTCATCCTACGTTTTCTCTCTCCCTGCTGCTCTCTCTCTCTCTCTCCCGAGTTATCAATGTCTATGAAGGTATCAATAAAAACATGATCCAAGAGTCAATTCTCACTAAATCGATCATGCTTAACACATCTAATGGTTCAGATCTATCATAAAACACTTAAAACCTATAGGGTAGAATGAGAAATGGGGCCTAATATGTTCAGTTTTTTCTCTTATATATATATATATATGAGGATATATACTACTTATAAAGTTATGATGAGGGGCATTAGTGAGCAAAAATTTAGTTATATTGTAACATTTTAAAAATGACAAAGGAGAGTAGTTTGAGTTGAATGTAATTTTTTGTTTTTATAGGAGTACCCACATCACTAAACAATTTGTTAAATGACAATATAGTGTTGTGATTATTTATTAAATGTATTATTTTTTTATTTAGTACATGGAGAAACCCCAGAAGGAAATTGAGAAAGCTACTTACATGAGATTCTATGAGAGAGAGATGTCAACGGATCGGATTTTATCAATATATAATCAAATTCAACACCGTTTAGTCAGATTTGATAAGCTTCAACCATAATTAGATGTGCGTGTTTTATTCTTTGCTACTGAATCCGATGAATATCCAGATTTGACAAAAATCTGAATCCATTTACTTGTAAAAAAACATATTTGGCATGAGCTTTTAGCTGTCTAAGTCCAAATTCATCCATTTAAGCAAAATCCAATTAGTCGGGTATGGTATTGGCTACATGACTTGAAATTTGAACCGTTCACATCCTTATGACAAGATTAAGCTTTACTTATCATGAGTGCTTGTGTATGCACGTGCATGTGTGTGTTTTTACTCATCATGTTTGATTTGTGTGTGGATGTGCATTTGTTTGCAAAACAAGCGACTCTTATTTTCTGGGAGGAAAATGCATATGGCTATAATATAGTAATTTTATGTACACCCATACCTATGAACTATTACTTCATGAAGAAACGTATAAGTAATGAAGTTCTATATTTATGGGCTTCTCAACCATAGTAACTTTATATTGGACTCACTGATTGTATCCAATTTTGGGGTTCCTAACCTTGGAGTTTTATGCTGTCGGCACGACAACCATAGGTATGGCAGGCTGAGCCAGCGCGGCCAGGTCCTAGTGCCAGGCGATTTCTTCTGATTATAAATTCAAAATTCTAGAAAATAGATGTAGACATTGGTCCCCTTGTCTTAGTGCTTACATGCACATCCATGCTACTAAAATTGGTATGACCTTTCTACAAGTGAAAATTGGACGGAAATTAACATCTTAAGCATCTACAGGAACCGATGGCAAGTAGGCTACCCGATCCGTGATTCTCAAGGGAGGTTCATAAAGGCAGGGTGGACCATTGACAACTCGAGCCTCCCCACCCCTGCAAGAAATTTAGGTTGTGGGACACATTAACATTAAATATGAGTCTAGAAAAGAAATTTGAGGGGGGTAAAAAGTAACTTCTTGAATGAATTGAATGAAAAATATCTGGCTTTGTACAAATATGATGATATAAATACATATAGATATATACCAACTATGGGTGTGTTCAGTGATGGAGGAAACTTTTGCAAAGAAAATGTCACCTTAGAATAAAATACCAAAGTTTAATTTATTATTGTCCTTTATACTCTATCACAACCAAGAGAGTCCAAATTGGTAAATTCTTGTATCACAGATTTCAGCTGATTTAGACCGTCATTATCTTCCTACTTCAATAAGAATAGCTTTAGGTCACCCTACCTAACCATATCCCTCACTGTTTAGACTCATTTAATGTCTTTATTTTAGGTCTTGGCTCATGCATCTTTAACGAGGTGTATGGAAGTCCACTGCATACAAGCAAAACTTCCAAAATGGTCAGTATATATTGTACATTCTTTTGGTAATTCCAAAATTATGAAGATATTAAATTTGGTTTTGATTAGTCAATTTGTGAGTCAAAAAAATAAGACTTTAAGATGGTTAAACGTGCAGCGTTGCTCTTCTTTCCTCTCATTTTCGTCATGTGAAGCAACTCAATAGTTTTCATCATCCATCAATGAATCCTGTCAAGTGGTCTCGATTGTTAGCTGCAATTTATGATGGTTATTGATATATCATGATTGTTAGGTTTCTTCCATCTACCTCTTCGTTGCCTTTTGCATTCTACTTTTATTTTTGTGGGCGTGAGAGAGAGAGAGAGGTTCTAGTTGGATCCCAAAACAGAACTCAGCTTCATTTAAGGAAGCTGATTAGGACGACTGCTGGTGGAACTGCACCATTTAACACACGGAAAAGGGCTTAAATACGTCCCTCATCTGCGCCCCTGACCTTGAACATCATTAACATGAGGTAGCTGTGGGGCTGTCCTACCCCCACGTTCATGAGAATATGGGTCAGATCATGTCTGGTACATATGATTCCAAGGCTTCCCATAGTATATATATATATATATATATATATATATATATATATATATATATATATTAATGAAAAAAGGTGAAACCACCCCCAGAATTAGAGACCTAGCTAGTCGTTCTTGCTATATCTGCCATACTTATGGTTGCTGTTCTGACAGTACAAACCAATGATGCACCACTTGCTCCCAGGGAATCACCTTGTTTCGTCATGAGCAAGGGGCATGATACTCTTACCCTTTAAAATGCAAGGGGCTGCTGTCCGTGAGAATGGAACCCTGGCCACCTTTATGAAAAAACATAAATACTGCGATTTAAACGCGATATTTATGTTTTAAATGGCTATTTATCATGAAAAAAATCATGTATTTTTATTTTTTAATAATTTTTATTAATATTTTCTTATAAAAAATATTTTTATATTTTTTAATTAATTTTTTTATTGTCGAGATTTTGCTGAAAAAATGCGCGATTTATGAATTTTTTCCAATTTCTCACGAGTTTTTGAAAAATGAGAAATTGCCAATAAAAACTTTTGTCACTATGAATGGTGGTGACGAACGAAGCATGTTATATGTCCCCCCTACCCCCCCCCCCCCCGCCCCAGAAGACGTCCGTTAGCCACAATGTGTGTTGGGGGTCCCAATGAGCGCCACATATATAAGCTCGTGGGGCTTGTATCCCCGTGTGTCGGCATCACTTAGCATCATAATCTGATGCAATTGCAAAGACTTAAGTACCCTTTCCCGCCATTCTTGCCATGAAACAACGATTCGAGAAGATGACAAAAATGTCCTCCATTAAAAAAAAAGAAATGACGGTTCGAGGTCCTCCATCTAGAAAAGTGAAACGCCGGTTTGAGAATGATGTTAACTCTTTAAAGTCCAATCGTTCTATTTCTGCACTAAGCAGTAAAATTTTGCACTATCTGTTGTAACAAAAGCTCCCTTTGACGATGCAAACTTTGTTGTCATATGCTGCCACCGGACCCTCCTTTGTCGTTGTTTGCGGCCGTCGAAGCATCCTTTATCATCGTCTACGTTGAAGCACCCTTTGTTGTCGTCTGCTACCACCGAAGCACATTTGCCATTGTATGCTATCACCGGAATACCCTTTTCTGTCATCTATTGTCGTTGGAGCATCCTTTGATGTCATCTGCACAGTGGCAACATCATTGCCACCATCGACTACGTCTACCTTCTGGGTGTTTCTCCTCCACTGTCAGATTACCAAGGTTTCGTTATGCAAACAAATTGATTTGTAAATATGAATGTTAAATCTTACAACTGGTTTTACTATTCATGCTAAATAACACCTATTTTCATACTGAAACAAATCGATTTGTACCTATCCACCTTCTGAGTATCGAAAAACAGTTAGCACGATTTGTTCTTATGAAGGCCAAACATTTCAACGATGTGTACTTATGAAGGCTAAATTTCTACAATAATTTGTTCGTTCGATGCAGCAATGATTTATACGTTTGAAACAGTAACGATTTAATGAAACTACCATGATTTGTACTTAAGTTTGATACATTGTACAACAATGTATATGTATGAAGCCAAATGTTACAACGATATGTACTTATGAAGGTTGCAATTTATACAACGATTTGTAAGTTTGAAGCAGCAATGATTTATACATTTAAAGCACTAGCGATGTGTATTTATGAAGTTACCTCGATTTGTACTTAAGTTTGTTAAATCTTACAACGATGTTTACTTATGAAGCCAAATATTGCGATGATTTATAATGTTGGTGATTGTGTAACGAATGGGATAATTTGTATTATTATATACTTGGGGAGGCGGTTGTAACATATAATGATGCGGTTAAATTTATGTATTGTGCAGGTTAGCAATGTCTAAAGCTCGTCAGACAAGAAATCACCCTTCGTTCTATGGGATGAATATTAGAGAAGTTATCCACCAGTCTCATCTATATGAGTGTTATGAAAGGTAGCAAAATATAATAAAGATTTAGAATGATAGACATGAACAAAGCATTGGAATTGTATTATGTGGAGGATTATCCATCAGATATTGAGGCTGAAGAGCAAAGGAAGAATGAGGAAGAACTAAAGATGAAGAAGAATAAGAAGAAGGATGACGGAGAAAAGAAAAAGCAAAGGAAAATGAGGAGGAGAATGAAAAGCAAAGGCAAAGGAAGAAGGCGAAGGAGAGGGAAAGGCAATTGAAGAAGAAGAAGGAGGAAGAAGAGAAGGAGAGGCAACTTATGAAACAGGAATATTTTGAAAAGCAAAGGAGGATAAGGCAAATGAAGAAAGAGATGGAGGAGAGGGAAAGGCAAAAAAAAAATTAGGAGGAGGAGGAGGAGAGGGAAAGGCAATTGAAGAAGAAGAAGGAGAAAGAAAAGAAGAAAAGGCAAATGATGAAGATGAAAGATGAAAGGCAAAGGAAGAAGCATCAGGATGAGAAAGAGAAAGAAAGGCAAAGGAAGGAGCAGGACGAGGAAGTGAAGGAAAGGCAAAAGAAGGAGGATAAGGAAGAGAAGGAAAGGCAAAGGAAGGAGAAGGAGGACGAGGAAGATAAGAAAAGAGAAAGAAAGAAGCAGGAGGAGGAAGAGAAGGAAAGGGAAAGGAGGGAAGAAATTGAAAAGCAGAGGAGGGAGGCGATGGAGCAAAGGATGAAAGAAGTAGAAAAGCAGTGGGAGGCAACGGAGCAACAAGAAAGGCAGAGGATGGAGGGAGGAGATAAAGAGGAGAAAAGTGTGACAAAGGTACGTAAATCGATCCTGTCTGTCGTGATTTATTGTGATAGGTATTATTGTGATAGCGATTACTATGTTAGCGATTATTGTGATAACGATTAATGTATAGCGATTACAGTGAATGATTTACTGTGATAAGTATTACTATGTATAGTGATTGTTGTGATAATGATTACTATGTATAGCGATTACTGTGATAGCGTGTGTGCAATGATTATTATTTATAGTGATTACTGTGTACAGCGAGGTGTAGAAGTACAAATAAAACTAATTTACAATTGATATGAATAATATGCAATTTTGTGTTACAGAGAGGTCAGAAGAGAAGTAGAGCACCAGATGAAAAGCTCAAAGGGCGGTGTCAGTGGCCTGTAGTTATGTCGTGGTATGGACAGCTGAGTGAATTTCAGAAAGATCGATTATGAAATATGCACTTTGGTGTCCTTTTAGACCAGCATTATTTTGAAACGTGCTGAAACACCATGACCCACCTGATAAATAAGTTGAATCATCAGACAAACACATTCTCGTTTAATTCTTTTGAGATTATCATGACCCTAAAAGATGTGGCGCGGATTACTGGCCTTAAGTGTCATGGAAGTGTTGTCCTATTACGAGATTCAAACTATAACGCAAGAGAAAAGTGCACGACCCTTCTAGGAATGTCGATGAACGACCGAAGTCAATGTATTTTTTGTGGAAGCAATTCCATATCGATGAAAGTTTTTTCTTTCCATAATAAATGGGAAGGTCGGTCTGCTACATGTGCATCTGAAAAAGTTGACCAAGAGTTGCGTGGCTTCCTTCTTTATTTTTTTGGTCTTACTTTAGTTTCTGATTGTTCTGGTTCAAGAATAAGTTGCTTGTGGTTGCAGTTCCTGAAAGACTTAGATGAAGACGACAACTGGGCATGGGGTGTTGCTATGCTCGCACACTTGCACAATCACTTTACCGCGCGAGTAAGAGTACAAAAACTGTCAGGGGGGTTGGTCATTTGTTCAGGCATTTGTTTATTACATATTTAGTACTTGTAGACTAAGTTTGTTGAAGGTTGTAGTGTTACTAATATATTATTTTTATAGGCCTGGGCGTGTGAGCATATTGTCGTGTTGCATCCTCAGTGTGGCTCTGCGATTTATGGTTTTCCAAAGATCGGTTTGTGGGCTAGAATAAATGTCAAGGAGGATAATACTAAGTTCATTTTAGATGATCTGTAACTAAATGAGGTAAATGGTTTAAAATCGTTTATAATCATTTCAACATTTATCATTCAGTAGTATAAATCGTTGAAATGTTTAGCATTCTTAAGTAATCATAGCTGCAGGATTTTGTCTTCATTAGTACAAATCATTATCACTTTAGCATTTATCTTTCAGTATTGTAAATCGTTGTAATCGTTTGCATCCTTAGTAACAGTTGTTATAATATATTTTGCACTTGTTATTATAAATAATTTTAATATTTAGCATTCATTAGCATGAATAATTGTCTTTACCTAAACCATAATCTTCAATGTACAGATTGTGTGGAGACCGTATGGAGATGGGGAGGATGAGGATCAAGAGCTTGTTGTTGAGGGTGTGAGACTGTTTGACCGCGATATTTGGTTGTTTAGCAATTATGAAGCCGAGTTGCAGCACAGTAGTCGAGTTCTCCTACAATCTGGCTTGAGACAGTCTATCCCAGAGAAGCCTGTGTAAGTCAGAAGGAAGATGAATAGTGGTGGGGCCAGGAACGTGAATTGGCATGAACGCTACAGGGAACAATTAGATAGCTGAAACAAAGATGTCAGTGTCATAGCGTATGATTATAAAGAACGACAATATGATCCCAACTATTTTCAAAAATATTGGGAACCCGTGCATCAAAATTTGAAGATTGAGAATATTGAGAACCCATGCCTCCCTCCTGTCCCCCATCATATCGCATCCTAGCATAGAAAACACGTCCATCGTCTCCCTCTGGCTATAATAATGATTACCTCAGTAACAATACACGATGAGGAGCGAACACAACTCATAAAAGAGAACGTAGTCTCTAGCACAAGGTTCGAGATGTTGGAGAGAGAGAATAAGGACTTACGGAAGGAGGTGAACAATTTGGGAAGACAAATGTGGTCACTGATAGAGATGATGACCAGTGTTTATAATAAGATCGAGGGAACCAAGAGGCCACTGAGGATAGAGAGTCCATCAAGTAAAAGAAAGAGACAATTTATATGTCGTCATTGTCTATCTGAGTCGTCAAGTGTCACTGAATAAACAATAGTGATTCTTTTTATCCTGATAATTATTTATTGTAATTTTATAATTCTTTGTTGTAATTCTATAATTATTCTTTTTAATGTGACATTCTTTAATTGTTTAATTTTTTTTTTAATAACTATAACACACAAGTGCCACTGAACAGATCGTTGTAATGTTTCGCCTTCATAAATAAAAGTGATCGCATTTATTTTTTATAAGAGATCACGATTGGCTTGCAACCAGTTGTATATAAGAGATCATGATTTGTTTTTTATAGAAGGTGTTCTATCACTATCTGTACAGCCATCCCACCTAAACCCATCAAATAATCGAACCAAATCTGTTTGAATATCCTACTGCGATTTTCCTTCATGGGCTTTATCCTAGGGAATGATACGTTCCATCGCGATTTACACAATGACATTCGAAAATGGCAGAAAAGAAAAAATAAACAAATCGACACGATGTTTAGATTTAGTAAAGAACAAATCAAGTTAACTTCACTGATACAGACGTCATTGTGTATATCGCTCTGGGACAATATCTAGTATAATGATTCAGATACAATACATATACAATGATTTGTCTTATCGAGAATTACACAATGATTAATAAAAAGAAAAAAGTAGAAAAAATATTGAAGGTTATAGTCTTACTAATATATTGATTTTGTAGGCCTGGGCGTGGAAGCATATTGTCGCATTACGGCCTCAGTGTGGCCCTGCGATTTGTGGTTTTCCAAAAAACAGTCGGTGGGCTAGAATTAATGTAAAGCAAGATAATGCTAAGTTTATTTTAGATGGTCTGCAATTAAATGAGGTAAATGGTTTAAAATTGTTTACAATTGTTTCAGCATTTAGCATTCATTAGTATAAATCGTTGAAATGTTTAGCATTCTTAAGTAATCATCACTGCAGAATTTTGTCTTCGTTAGTACAAATCGTTATCGCTTTAGCATTTAACTTTTAGTATTGTAAATCATTGTAATCGTTTACATTCTTAAGTAATGATCATTGCAGGATTTTATATTCCTTAGTACAAATTGTTATCCCTTAAGCATTTAACTTTCAGTACTGTAAATCGTTGTAATTGTTTGCATTCTTAAGTAATGATCATTGCAGGATTTTATATTCTTTAGTACAAATCGTTATCGCTTTAGCATTTAACTTTCAGTATTGTAAAATGTTGTAATTGTTTGCATTCATAAGTAATGATCGTTGCAGAATTTTGTATTCTTTAGTACAAATTGTTATCACTTTAGCATTTAGCTTTTATTAGTGTAAATTATTTTAATCATTTGCATTCTTAAGTAATGATCGTTGCAGGATTTTGTATTCCTTAGTACAAAGCATTATCCCTTGAGTATTTAACTTTCGTTAGTGTAAGTCATTGTAATCGTTAGCATTCTTAGTAACAGTCGTAAGATATTTAGCATTCGTTATTATAAATAATTTTAATGATACATTACAACCATATTCATTTACATGAGTATTTAGTTATAATACATCATGACCAATGGTTTGGCTTAGATACAATACATGACCATCATCATCAAAGAAAACAGACATCATCATCAGCATCATTCCACGTCCAAATTGAGATGTGCTTCAAAACAGACATCATCAACATCAGCATCAGCACCTTCAATTTACTGAGTGACCTTTGCTAGTCACTAAGAACGATTGGAGGCAAATCTATTTACCAATGGAGGTCTTTATCGGTTTGCAAGTTTTTTTTCATGAAGTATATTGGCAGTGGATAAAGGTATGGATCCCAACAGGCAGAAAAGATGCAGCCCGCACGACTAGCATATTTGTCATGAAGTATATTGAAGATTAGGCAGATATTTTTTTAACTGAAAAGTATGGTTTGCGAACGATTGAGAGTTTGATAGTAGGAATAGATCAAATAGATGGTTATCAGCACCCACCTGTCTATCATGCAGAATATATGTGCTTGCTTCGGTATGGCGACAAAAATTGAGGATGATTATGGTTGTTATATTTTGCATAAGCTTTGATATACTTCACAACAAATATGCCACAGTTGTTTGTGTCATGAATATATTGATGTATCCACAGAAGATAACTACTATAATCATCATCAAAGATTATACAGATCTTTTTATATGGCATGAAATAACTATGGTATCAGCATCAAACCTCATCCATCAAGCACAGGTAGAAAAAATACAGAAGAACAAAGAAGAAAGAAAAATAAAAAGAAAAAGACTTTAAGTTAATAAATACAAATCGACTTACAACCACAATACTTTAAGTTTCATAATTTAACAATATTTGTCCTATTGTGATTTGTTGTTATGAGCTTTGTCAATGTGAACGATATGTTCTATCACAATTTACACAATGACTTATTCATAAATGGCAGAAAAAAAAATAATAAACAAATTGAGATGTTGTTCAGACTAGATAAAGTAAAATCGAGGTAATTTCATAAATATAAATCGTTTTACAACTTGATACTGATTTAAGTAAGAGTTGTGAATCGATTTATGCCATCGCCATTTGCATTGACAAGCTTTGTCTGTGTGAATGATTTATCCTATCGCAATTTACACAATTATAGATTCATAAAATTCAGGAAAGAAAAGCATGATTTATGGGGAAAACAACTATGGTGCTACAACTCATTGGACTTTCACACTAGTGGACAATGTGACATTATGCATTTGGTAAGTTTCTATCTATAAGTGTATCGTATATTTTACGATGGCCCAGATTTTACTTTATTCTGCATTAGCCATATGAGGGATTCCTAAAAGATGTTTTGGGTGTCGACATTAGCGAGTAGAGCTTGCTCTGTGCAGACCATGCTCCTTTACAAAATAATGGCACTGATTGTGGCGTATTTATAATGAAGTATATTGAAGCAATATACAATGGACGAGAACCAGATTTCAATGTTGTATGCTCTTTATTATCCTTTGTTACTGGGGACTCAATTTATATATTGGTGTCACATTACATTTTTGTTGCAGGATGATATACCTGGATTCCGCACAGAACTATGCCAAAAATTGACTGAATTTCTAATTACGAAAGAGAAAAAAACTCAGTCGACAAGAGTACTTATAAGGCAACGAACGATGCAACCCCCCCCCCCAAGGATTAATATGATGTACAGAGATTTCTAACAGATATT
Source organism: Nuphar pumila (assembly GCF_984573655.1). Classification (NCBI taxonomy): domain Eukaryota; kingdom Viridiplantae; phylum Streptophyta; class Magnoliopsida; order Nymphaeales; family Nymphaeaceae; genus Nuphar; species Nuphar pumila. Next base: position 119,698,718 of record NC_143255.1, read on the forward strand.
ATAGACTGTGTATACTAAAATTTGTATACAAATTTTGTGAGACTATATACAAATTATGTAAATCTCTCTGGATTGAAATAAAATTTTAATTTTACTAAACACGCGAATAAGTTGGACTCTTATTTGTCACCTTCATAGATGACTACTCTATGTACATGTATCTCTACTTACAATTTGAGAAATCTGAAGTCTTTCAGGCCATTAGTGTGGTTTCTAAAAGAATAAGGCATTATTGTGAACACCCCAAATTTTTCAAAGTTTTATAAAAATGTCTTTTTTGCCCTTGGCTCTATCTTCTGAGAAAATCAAGGCAATTTTAAAGCCAAATTTCAATTATCCTTCAGATCTTCTGGGTTAAATTTCATGTCGATATATCCAACTCTATTTCAGATCCGAACCCAGTGTTTTAAATCCAAATCTGAGCCTCGTTGTCCAATTTCCAAATTAAAATTACAAAAATACCAAAAATGGTTTTGGATGGCTCGGGCAGTTCATCAGGCGTCTTGTTGGATCCACAACTCTGTATTTCTCAATTCGAGGTTTTAAACCTCGAATATTTCCTCAAAACCCGGATCCAAACTCATTTTCTTAAGAAATTTCCCCAAGATAGCCTTGAATTCTCAGAAAAACTCTCTTTTGTAAATATTTTGCAAAAATAAAAAAAAATAGTTTTTAATCTTGTTTTCTCGTAAAACTTTAGAGTTTTATTCCAAAAATCAAAAAAATATATATAGAAAATGAAAAAAAAGGGCAAAAAAATCAAAAGGAAGAGAAAAATGCAAAAAATTTGATAGAGTAAGCCTTTTTATAAAAATCGTTTTTTGTAAAAAAAAACCCTTTTAACAAAATTTTCTTAAAAGAGTCTCTTTCTTGAAAATTTCGTGAAAAAACGAAGGGACCCCGTTATAAACCATTTTAGGGTTTCTCTTTGAGAAACCTTCGAAAGAGGTCGGATGACCGGCGCCTCTCTCCCTCCATTCTCTCTTCATTCTCTCTCCATTTTCGCCCATCCACCTGGGTTTTCAGCTTAAACCCTCCATCTCTGAAACCACTTTCTTCCATCGTCGATCCCCAACGGCATGGCCTCTTCCAGAATCATCTTCCCCCTCTTTAAGAGGGACGCAATGGGGAAACATTAAAGGATCGCCTCTTCACCCCCCGCACCTTTCTTATCTGATCGATTGTTTCTTCTCTCGTTTTCCTCTCCTTCGTTTGGAGGAAGCCAATCGACCTCCTTCCCCCCTTACAACTACAGAGTTTCTGCAAGCCAGGAACCTCAAACAACCGGAAGTCGATCATCCACCATTGCAACTTCACGTCGACTCCACCATAGAAGTGCCTCTTCCTCCTAACCTGAGCATAGACCGTGATCGCAAAGGATATTGAAAGATCAAATCTATCCATCTACAATCGGATTTTCCGCCAAATCACGATAGGTAGCCCCTTTTCTTTCCTGCTCTTTATGTTATTCATTATTGTTCCAGTTTTACATTCTTCTTTCTTGAAGTTCTCCTTCTGAGTTTCTTTCTGTTTTTGTTTTAATCTTCTATAGAAATTTCACTCTTATCGTTTTAATCCTCCCATTCCATTTTACCAAAATGCATAAAAGGTGGGGTCGACCTGTCCATAGCAGGATCGACCCATCCATTGCAATATTAAGAGGAATCCTTAGATTCCGATAATTTCTTTCTTTTATAACAATTTATTTTCTCTGATTTGTCTTCAACATTTATCATTCATCTAAGTCATTTCCCATATACCTGCATTTTTTTTATTTCATGTTTTCTCTTCTTATCCACATCCTGTTTCTATTCCAATGCTTATTACGTTTGAGGTTATGTTGCATAAGATTCGTTCTCTGTTTTAATATATGGATTTTGTTTTCTTTTTGCATTTCTGTTTAAATTTTTCCCTATTTCATGAATGTCTTTTGCAACCCCCTTTGTTACATCTTTGTTTCAACATCATCCGATCGCATGTACCTACCTGCCATGTGCCTGAGTCGGCCGTTAATTTAGGGTATCATCCTTTTTCAGATCTTATTTATTTTCCTTTTATTCCTTGTTTATTTATAGCATTCCATTACTCTGACGATACATGTGTTATTGTACCCCTTCAAGCGCCCATAGTATTCTTTTTTTTTCTTTATTTATTTTTGTCCGGCTGTTAGAATATCTGCATCGAGCACTCAGAAATAGTCAGTATTCATCACTTGCTTCGATTCTCCATGAGTTACTCATGCATGCCCAGGGTCCAAGAGTTCACGGTTGTATGGAAAACACAGGGGTTGCTTGCCTCAATTACCAAAGAGCCAACAATCCTACCAAAGTCATGGGAAAACCACCTTGTGTAGGTTGCATTTATACCCTCATTATCCAAAAGGTCTTGCAGCCTTACTTGAAATTGGATTCCATTGTGTTGCGCCTAATATTCAGTGCATACTGAAGGATTACTGTCAGAAGAGACTCTCCATCTTGTTCGGATGGTTGCTCCATTGAGTGAGCTGGGAAGAAATAGGATCGTGGTATAGAATTCAGAGATCGTTTGAGAAGGAATGGACAAGCAACAAATTGCAAAAGCCTAGGACATTCTGATGGTGTTATCTTACTTAGGAGTTTCAGGTATATGCCATACTGCTCCTGCGCATCCACTATTTGGACATCAGCAACTCTTCACCTGTAAGTATACCACCACTGGTAGTTCTGTCTTTCCTAGTTTGGTTCGAAGAACCAAGTGAGGAGTCAAACACCTCATTTAATCTTCGTTTTCTATGGTTTTATTTGAAGAAGTCATCTGCCTCATTTTAATGCATGTCATTCTCTTGCTGCATTTATCTGGTTTATTGTTATCCATGAGGAAAAATGACAAAGTACGATTTCTGCACTTCTCTTAAGTTCACTGTCATGCCATGGAACCCAAGTATGCAATGGTTATCAATATCTAAATCTGGCAGTAACTCCATCTACTCATTTATCACTTCAGTCTGAGAAATATTCAAGCAGAATGGCAAGCATCTGAGATATGATGGCCTATGGCTGTAGATATTTTATCACAGGCCAAGTCAAGGGTCATTCGTCAAAGATAAGTATATCTCAACTTCTTCTTTTTTTGTCTATAGTTTGCCATGATTCTCTGTATGTCTAAAGATTCATCTATCTGCCCATAAATTAAGTAAAATTGTATATAATGAAAGTGTAATTGTCATCATCATTATGGAAATTCCATGTTTAAAAATTCTGTTTTGGACTCAGTGATTTTGTATCCCCATACCCCATTGCTTTGGCATTCTTTTTGTTGTTTTTATTTTGTTCTTTTCTTTCTTTTGTTGTTTGTACTGTTGTCGTGATGATCTATCTCTGTCCCTCTTGCTCTGATAATCAACCAACTTTAATCCTGTATTTTTTTTTAGTAAATTAACCACCCGATTTGTCCATGTTGGTTCTTCTTCCTGCATACTTTGTTCTATAGTCAAGAAAGAAACTTGAGATAGCTTAAAATATCTGAACGTGGGTATAAAGTAAAGTCATGAGTAACACAGGTAAAAGGAAATTTGCAATATGGCTGTCAAGGTGCATTGATGCAAGTACTCTTACTTTATTTTAGATTATAGTAGCTCTATCCTTTGCTATTTTAGAATTTGAGATCTCATTTATAGCTAGGCCCACGTCTTTAGCTGTTGATATCCTTAAAATCATAAGATATATATCTTGTCTAAAACATTGTTGAGACTGTACCCTTATCATTGTTGGTATTAATGTCATGCCCTCTTGAAAGTCATTGAATTACATTGAAATATAAATGATATACTTATATACAATGGCATCCTAGCCCTTACTCTTGCATAAGTGCTTTACTGCTACCTGTTACAGGCACAGTACTCACCCTGCTTTACCTACAATTTTCCTTGCCATAACAGCCCTTATTGTTGTCAATTTCTGCATTCCCTGCTTATTAATTATACTCCTGGCATAATTTAGCATGTTACCATTAGTTTTGTTCACTTGTCAAATTTGTGGAATGTTGTGGAAATCCACTCTTCCTTTTATTTTTATTTTTATTTTTTTTGGATGGATGTATTCATTTTGCTATGTAAGGCTCTTCTTTTCCCTTTCTGTACTTTCTGTATCTGCTTGATTGGACAATAACCTTAGTATTTTAAGACATATAGTTTGTATTATTTAGAGATAACAAAGAATGGGTTCCGTCCGGATGCTCTTTGAAATCTCTCTCGGTACTTGGAAGGATTTGGCAATGAGGATTTTGTTGGGTTCAGAGTCTGACCTCAATTTGTCAATGAGCAATTTCTTTTATCTGTCTACAGCTGTGGGTAAATTCTTTCTTGGGGATTTTTGCTTTTTTTTCTGTGTTATGCATCATGCACTCCATTACCATCATCATCTGTAATATGTCCTCTTTGTAGCATTTTGCCATAAGCATAACAGACACTTGCAGCATTTGTTGAAATCAAATTTATAAAATACACTCTGTTAATGCTTACTGAAAATCACTTTACAAAGGCATTTTGTTTATTTGTTGTAAATTCTAATACACTTTGTTGGCATCAACAACACCTTCACTTATGTAATAGCATCTGCTGTAGAGTTGTTTGCAGGGTACATTACCTCTCACCACAGCCATCGTAACCCCCTGCACCTCCACTATACTGCAATTTCGTGGTACTTATTCACATTGGCGCAGCATCTGTATGCTCTTCAATATGTATGTTGTCATCCCAATCCACTGCTATCACACACATCAGCACCTCCTTTACTTGTTGTTACACAGCAACACTTTCATTGCCCTTTATCATATTACATATAATTCCATTTCATTGTACCTATGACCATGACTTCATTGTCATCTACATCCCTACAATTCTTTGCTTGTAATCACAGCCATCCCTTCCGCTGCCATAACACCCACTCATTTTTCTCTTTTTTTTTATCTCATCACTTCTATTGCCACTCATGTTTTCCCTGTACTGTTACACTATTTGCACTATCACCATACAACCTTCAGCTGCCAACCTGCTCTAACACCTCCCCATGTTTTCAGCATTAACACCACTGCAGATAAGTGGTTCCCTCATGAACCAACGTAATTAGTACCTAATACCCATTTTTCCCTGCAACTCTCCCTCACCACTATGCACCTGTTATTAGCCAACACCTCCCTTCCATCGCCATATCTCCATTGCAGCAAAACCTTGTTGTCTCATTAGACCTATCTACATATAACCTCCTACCATATTCTCTTAGTCTTTACCTTCACGGCAATCCTTGGGTTGCTACAAACACCATTGTATCCTTTTGCATCTGCTATATTTGTTTACCATAGCCATGGCACATATGGCTGACATTATCTCCCAGCCATATCTCCACTTCACTCATTTCACCTGGCACATTCTCACAATAACCAACAGCTTCATCCAAAATATTTCAGTGCACTCTACCAAGCTGTTACATCTACGCTGGCATATTGTATATAAATTTTGCACTTTCTTTTATATTGGCCTAAAACAACTGTACATTTGTTTGACAAGTCACTCATGCTTCGGCTTAGCAACCGGACCCAATCAGGGGCTGCTTTTTATCATAGTGCCCAGTCACAAAGTAGAAGGTCTCTTACAATTGATGAAAAGGTTATTATTATAGGGATGTTATATGGTTTGAAAAAGATATACATGGTCATTTTTCTGGTATGGCAGAAATGGATATCATCATAAGAGTTCAGAGCACCCTCTTGTATATCATACAATGTATTTGTATTTGCAATACCTATAGCATACCATATGTGCATTTTGAGGTAAACATCATGTTTCCACTTGAGTGAGTGCATTGTCATAGGTGTTTCCCATTTAATGTGAAGATAGCATTTAGATTTTGTTTTTCCCCTCTATGTATTTTTGCAATCTTGCTCTGTACTAACTCTCTTTTGCAGGGATATATGAACATTGCCATCTTTTTTTTAGAATTAGAGGCTCTTGTAAATCTTGAAATAAAATTCAATGATTGTAGTAGCTAGATACAATGAAAATTTACATTCTTTGTCTTAGAATAGAATGCATGAGCATGTATACATCTTCTAGAATTGTTCGATTCATGATATTTTTCCTCTTTTGTTTTCAGAACTACACAAATGGTGAAACATGAATGGCACGTGCACCGTTCCATAAGAGGTGATAAAATCCTAAGTTGATGATTTACATCAATGGCCATAGTCAGGATGTGGACAAAACTTAGGATTTTTATCTTTTATAAAATAACACTGGATCCACACTGGATCCTTTTCAAAATTCATCATGTTTTCTTTAAATATTTTCCTCTTTTATCAGAGTTTAGTTTAAAATTGATTCAATATATATATCAATGGCCATAGTCAGGATATATTGAGAGTTAATTTCATTCTAAACTTTATAAAAGCACCAAAATATGTTTGATTCTTCACTTGAATTTAAATGTGGTTATTATATAATACATTCAATGACCATAGTCAGGGATGTATTATATCTTCAACCTCATTCTTAATTCATTTAAAGAATAAAATATGCTTTTCAAATCCAATTTCAAAAATTATTTAAATTCATTCATCATTTAGGATAGAATTGCATCATATTTTCAAAATTCCCTTTTCAAAATTTCAAGTGATTTTTTTTCTTCATTTCTCAGATCAAATATTATCTATAGATTCAAATTCAATTTTATCTCATTTCAAGATTCAAAAATTCAATTTCGAAATCCAATTTGACTTTAAAATTTCGAAATCATCTTGTATTCAAATTTCAATTTCCAAATCAAAAATCCAAACTTCAAAGTTTAATTTAACTTTGAAGTCATCTTTTATTTCAAAATCAAGTTTATTTTTCTCATCTTTAAATTCAAAATTAAAGTTTGAGATTGATTCTTAATCTCAAAGCTTGACCCTTCCTAAGTTTTAAATTCAATCTGGGTTTTCAAAACCCAGATCCATCTTCAAAAGTCTCATTTGAACTTTCAAAATCCAAATCCAAAGTTAGATCCAAATTTCATCTCAGATTCTAGATCTTGGGTCCAATTCCATTTTAGGATTCAGAATTCAACTTCATCTTGGATCTCAGACTTCAGATCCAAAATCCATTTTAGGATCCAGAACTTCAGACTTCAGATCCAAAATCCATTTTAGGATCCAGAATCCAATTACATCTTGGATCTCAGATTTCAGATCCAAATTCCCTATAGGATCCAGAATTCAATTCTATCCTGGATCTCAGATTTTAGATCCAAATCCCATTCCAAATTTCGGATCCAATTCCATCTTGTATCTCAGACTTCAGATCCAAATTCTATCTTGGATTCTAGATCTTGGATCCAATTCCATTTAAAATCCAGAATTCAACTTCATCATTGGATCTCAGATTTCATATTCAATTCCCATTTAGGATTCTAAATCCAGAATTCAATTTCATCTTGGATTTCAACTCTATTTAGGATCCAGACTTCGGATTCAAATTCCATTTCATTCTAGATTTCAAAATCCAAGTTTATCTTGATTCCCAAAAATTCCAAAATCCAATTTCATTTCTCAATTCTATTTGGATTTCTCAAATCTCATTCTAACTTCAAAGCTAGAATTCAATTTCATTTCAAACATTCAATCAAATTCAAAATTCTAATTCTAAGTCCATTTATGACTTTGAAACTCCCCTTCTTCTCCTTTCTATCTCAACTTCAAAATTATTCCTTTCAAAAGTCCAGATTTATTTTTTCCCAAAAACTCTGATTATTCTCAAAAACTTAGAACTTCAAAATATATCTCCTGATCTATCTCAAGTTCTAAGTTGGGATTCAGAAGCCATTTCTTCACTCTATTATCATATTCATCTAAAAAACACTTGGGAATTTTTCAAATCATTTTCAAAAAGAGCATACATCCTTGCATTACACAAGCATGATTCTCTGTGCATTTAGACTTAGAATAAATTCTTAGATAATGTTTTAGCAAAGCAAAAGGCATGAATTCAACCCTTGGTTCGATTACCCCTGGTAAAGGCGACAGGAACGGTCGAACCTCGTACCAACGAGCGAATCTCGTCTCTCAGTTTTCCAGCAAATATTTTAAAACGGAGGCGAGTTATTTTCTTAAATATCTTCAAAATTAAGGTCAAGTGAGACCCCGCAAAAAGAGTTCCTCTTCTCTTCTTTTCTTTTCTTTTCTTTTCTTTTCTTTTCTTTTCTCTTCTCTCTTCTTTTCTGTCTTTTATTTTCTCTCTTCAAAAAGGAGAAAATAGAGGCGGAAAAGGAAAAGAGAAGGAAGAGAGAGAAATACCAAGAGAGGAAAAATTTTGCGATGATCACAATTATGCCTCAGTATACCATGTGTAGGTTAGCTCTGACATAGACGGCATTTTGCAAATAGTATTTGTCCTATCGCAATTTGCTTTTTGTGAAGTTTGTCTATATGAACAAATCGTTGTAATGTTCTCCTTTTGTAAATGAAAATCACAAAAGGGATTAGCGATGTGTACGGTGAACAAATTGGTGTAATATTCGTCATTCGTTAATGAAAATTATAAAAGTGATTAGCGTTGTGTACTGTTAAGAAATCATTGTAATGCTCACCCTCCGTAAATGAAAATCGTAAAGTGATTATTGTTGTGTACAGTGAACAAAGCCTTGAAATATTTGCCCTTCGTAAATGAAAATCCTATAAGTGATTAGCGTTGTGTACAGTGAAAATGAGCTATTTTCTGTAACATGATATTCTATAAGTATAGCACACAAATGTCACTAAACAAATCATTGTAATGATCGACCTTCGTAAATTTAAATCAATAAGCGTTTATATAAGTCTGAAAAGATTTGCACAAACATTCATAAACGGCTGAAACAATTTGAACAAACATTGATCGTGCACTTTTACAGCATTTTGTACTCATGCAAAAACTTTCATAAGCGGTTTAGGGTTTAGGGTTTAGGGTTAGGGTTTAGGTTTTAGGTTTTAGGATTTAGGGTTTAGGGTTTAGGTAGTAGGGTTTATGGTTTAGGGTTTAGGGTTTAGGTAGTAGGGTTTAGGGTTTAGGGTTTTAGGGTTAAAGAAGCTACCACGATAATGATATATCTTTGTTTGTCTTTGTGAATGATATTGATATATAATATCACGATTGATGCGCTTTGTATTTTAGGTTTATGGGTTTTTGGTTTAGGGATTTGGGTTTAGGGTTTAGGGTGACGAGCTTTATCTATGTGAACGATATATCCTATCACAATTTACAACTTGATACTGATTAAAGTCATAGTTGCAAATCGATTTTGCTACAATGATTTATCCTATCGCGATTTGTTTTGACGAGCTTTGTCTAAGTTAACGATTTTTCTATCGCGATTTACATAATGACATATAAAAGACAAAAAAGAGGTTGAAAAACAAATCCACACGAGACATGCTATCATGATTTGACTGATACGTCCTATCACGTTAATTAATTTTGTAAAAGATAGATGAAATGATATTTTTTAATTTAATTAATGCATAATACAATTTATTTGCTTATGCTTTTTTAAAATTGGCGTTATTTTTTTGAAAACTGGAGGTTTGTGAAATGACGTCGTTTCTTTTATATATGAATGACACATCGCACAAGTTCTGAATGGTGTGGCTTCGCTTTGCTTCATGAACAAGGAACAAACAAACTGACGGTTCCTTTATAAATGGCATGTTTGTGAATCAAACATATAACTTGCTTCATTGCAAAGGGAGTATCGATATCGAGGAAGGAGAAGATGACAGCTACACTACCAGGGATGGTGAATCGGGCATATATTTTCTAAACATTGTGTCAATTTTCTTTAAAATTTATCTCTTTTATGGCATTTATGTGATTTGTGTTGTGTACTGTATAACGGGATTTCAATATCGTTTCTTGAATATTCTGCTAATGTCAGTGGAACATTCACAAAAGGCGATGCCTGAAAACTCAGCAAAGAGATCTAAGATAACATCAAACGGATGCAAAACAAATATGCAGAAGGGAACACTATCAGTAATTTTGTACGTATGAAACCACTATCAGTTTTATATTTACGTATGCCATGGGTATGTATGTTAACAAGTTCATATTTGTTGCAAACAGACTATATTTGATTTCGTCAAGTATATTCAAAGCAACGCAACAACCAATGCTAGACGCATTGTCAGCCTTTATTTATGGTATATCGGTTCTCTTTTGTGTTTATTTTGTTTTTTTATTTACTCTTGTTGCTTCGTGTTTTAACATTACTATTATCATTGTTTCGTTCAATAGAGTATCATCTGTTGATTGCCATACTCCATTGGATTTCAAGATGGACTACCATATTGAGGTAATGATGATCATTGTGGAGACTTTTGGTCAAGTGAAAAGGTAAGTGAACAAACCTCTTATGCAAGGTTTAGGCATAACAGTCCTAACACGATCTGTATTGTCGATTTGCATATATTGATTCCTACACTTTGGCAAACTGAAAATCATTGGGTCTTATATGTGATGGATTTACATGAAAAACAACTATGGTGCTACAATTCATTGGACTTACACAGTGGTGTACATCATAACATTTTTCATTTTGTAAGTTTTCATCTATAAGGGTATTGTATCATGTACGGTGGCTAAGAATTTACTTTCTTCTGCATTAACCACAGGTGGGATTCGTCAAAGATGTTTTGGGTGTCGAAATTGGCAAGTGAATCTTTCGCTCAGCACACGATGCTCCTTTATAAAATAATGGCATTGATTGTGGCATATTTATAATGAAGTATATTGAAGCAATATACAATGGACGAGAACCTGATTTCGACATTGTATGCTCTTTATTACCCCTCTATTATTGGGGACTCAATGTATATATTGGTGTAACATTATATTTTTGTTGCAGGTTGATATGCATGAATTCCCCACAAAACTATGCAGAAAATTGACAGAGTTTCTAATTGCGGAAGAGAAAAAAACTTAGCCGGCAAGAATACCTAGAAGGCAACAAACGACGCGACCCCCTCAGGAGTTTTATTAATTACATCGACTTCTAACAAATTTTATAGACTGTACAACCAAATTTTGTATAAAAAATTATGTAAGACTATGTATACAAATTATGTAAATATCTCTAGGTTGAAATAAATAAAATTTTAATTTTACTAAACATGCCAATAAGTTGGACCGTTATATAGTAAAAGCAAATTGTTGTTATGTTCGCCCTTCGTAATTGAAAATCGTAAAAGCGATTAGAGTTGTGTAAGGTGAAAAAGAGTTATTTTCTTTAACGTGACTTTCTATAAGTGTATAAATCTATTTCAATCAGTGTAGCATACAAATGTCATTGAATAAATAGTTGTAATGATCGGCCTTCGTAAATTAAAATCGAACAAGCGTTTATATAAGGCTGAAACGATTTGCACAATCATTCATAAACGGTGATCACAATTTGCACAAGCATTGACAATGCACTTTTACCATGATTTATACTCATGCACAGAGTGGTTTTCATTCAGTTGTGGCCGACATAGACGTCATTGTCTAAATTGTTATACCATCGCGATTTACACAATGACGTCTATATTTTAGACAATGAGCTTTGTCTAAGTGAATGATATGTACCATCGCGATTTACACAATGACGTATGAAGGCTATGTGCTATCGCGAGTTGCTTTTATGGGTAATGTCCATGTCAATGATATTTTCTAATCGCTTTTACGGGCGATTGTGGTTGAGGGTTTAAGGATTTTGGGTTTTACTTCAACGATATAAAATGAGTTAAATTCTTAAATACAAATCGATTTTGTTTGCAAATACAAACAAAGATATATCGTTCTCATCATAACTTCGTAACTATAAATCCACATGATTTACAACCACATTCATATAGAAAAAATATTAGTATTTAGTAACAATATCTGTGAGAGGATATTTTCGTCGAACGCATATCTATCTTTTAAAGACTTCCATTTTTACAAAAGAGATCACCAAAACATTTGTATTGTTCATCGTCACATCCTTCTATGCTGCAAAGCGATTCTATGTGCAGCTGAGGATACATCCTCTCCAAGAAAATGAGCTCATTAGTAATGGCAACCCATTGCACCATTTTCCTTGGACTGAGGCCGAATCTTAGAGACTCTAGCATTGGTACGCTCTTGACAATAAGCTTCACAACTTAAGGTCAGGCACCGTCCCCTTGAAGGAACCGAGGGGCTACATGATAAATCACTTTTACGTATTTGTCATGAAGTATATCGAAGATTAGGCAGATATTTTTTCAACTGTGAAGTATGGTTTGCGAACAATGAAGGGTCTGGCAGTAGGAATAGATCAAATAGATGGACATTTGCATCACCCCCCTGTCTATCATGCAGATAACCACCATAATCATCACCGAAGATTATACAAATCTTTCCTCACGGCGTGAAACAACTACGTTATCAGCATCAAACCCCATCTATCAAGCACAGGTAGAAGGAACACGGAAGAACAAAAAAGAAAGAAAAATACAAGAAAGGAGAAGAAGAAAGAGAAGAAGAAGAAGGCGGGGGAGAAAAAAGAAGAAGAAGAAGCTGCACTGTCGCAGAAAAAAAAGAGGAAGAGAGGTTAAATAGATTAGGGTTTTAGACCAAGACAATGGGTCGGGTAGGGTAGGGTAGGGTAGGGTTTTATATATAGATCTATATTAGGGTTTTACATTTTGCAGGGTTTTACGCATGTGTACAACAATCGACACAATGTTTAGACTTAGTAAAGTACAAATTAAATTAAGTAATAGTTGCAAAACGTTATGAGTAAATCGCTATATTACATATGGATATCGTTCATATAGACAAACAAAGACATTTTCATTTTTTTGATACAATTAGATGTCCTATTAATTACCTACTGGTGATGATAGCTATTTTTTTTATGATGATGGTCATGTATTTTATCTAAGCCAAACCATTGTGGTCAGGTAAAAAAGACTAGGTTTTTTCGTAAATGATTGTGGTTGTAAATCACATTGATTTATAGTTTTAAAGTTACCACGATAACGATATGTCTTTGTTAGTCTTTGTGAACGAAATCGATTTGTATTTATGAAGTTACAGCGATAACGATATGTCTTTGTTAGTCTTTGTGAACGAAATCGATTTGTATTTATAAAGTTACGTCGATTTGTATTGTTGAATTATTCTTAATTTGTTCTTTGCTAAGTTTGTACATCGTGTGACTTTGTTTGTGAATGAATTATTCACGGATAATACTGGATGTTGTAGAGGCCCTCCGATACAATATGGACAATACAGTTTATATATAACAATTTGTGTATGTGAAGGCTAGATGAGACAACAATTTTCACTAATTGTATAAGCACTGAGTTCATATACAATACCCAATTTTCATACCTGATTTTCACGATTTTTACTAACTACGATTTATACATGCGAATGATACATATTACAATGATTTATGCATGTGAAAGATACATTATTAAATAGGGTTTGCATGTGATTCCTTCGTTCCATAGCTTTTTAGATGAAGCCATTTTCATAAACGGTGATCCACAAAAGTATTAACAATTCTAGTTTTGTGGCTCATGATTCATGAAAATGGCTTCATCCAAAAACTCTTTCTTAATAAGACCATCTAGTGTATAAGCATATTCACCTCCTTTTTTGTTAAACTCTTAACTAATCCGACAATGTAGAAATTGGGTCATGCAAAGAGGTATGACAACTAACTTTATGGTAAGACTTAAACAGAATTCACACGCAATTCTTGTGTTCCATAACTCATTTTCGAATTAATCTGAGCCTGTCATGAAACAGAACAATATAAGACACTACATTAAGTTTCATAAGAAATGCAAACATCCTCCAAACATTGATTACATACAAAAAGACTTGTAAAACTGAAGTTATCATTCTGGAATAACTGGTCGGGAGGATTGAATGTTACAACATTTGAAATTACGTCTGTGGGGTATTGTTGCATGTTAGAAATTACACAAGTTAGATATTGATAAGCTTCACATAATACAATTTACATAAAAAGCAATATAATGTCTTACATACATGTTCATGCGAAGGGCTTGGTTGCTTTTGCTTAGAGGTTAGTTGTTTCTTAGACTTTTTCTTGCCAACCAATTCTAGTGCACCCTTTGTCCTCCGACGACTGCAATCAGAGGCAAGTTTTTTTTTTATACCCTTCGCTTGGTGAATTTTTTCATCATAATCTACAACGTTCACTCCTAACTTGTTGAAGATGATGTTTACGCTTTGGCGCAACTTCTCATGAGTGTCAATGAAAGCATGATTTTTACCTCTATTGTTCACTCCCATTTTCTTGGAATGGTCTTCATGAGCTGCAATGGACTAATGGTGAATTAACTGCACATTTTCAAGTAACTCCCTTGACGTTTTTCTTATGCATACATAGGCTTCTTTACTTTTTGATGTCAAATCTGCAACATGCATAAATGACCTACACAGTTGTTGGTAACGGGAGGCTATGTGGCACTTCTCATCAACACCAGATTGACTGACATTATCGGTATCCAACAGTTTAATCTTTGCTTGTCTCCTCCATCTTTGCATTAAATATGACTCAGGTATTTCTTGTATATTGTCTTGATTAAGTGCCTTTAATGCATGACGACATAAAATACCTTTGAATTCATACTTTTTGCACGTATATTCAACTATTCTTTTTCAATATTATACGTGACATGTGCTTCTTGCCTTTTTTTATGCTCTTTGCCCTCCTATGCAATATAGTATTTATGCATATTCTTGGTTCGCATGTGTCCTTTTATGTTGCAATTCATCACCTGTATAACCCCCTTCTTAATTCATTCAAATATAGTTAGTGTATACAGATCTGTAGGTCGCATCAATATTTTTATGCCCAAAGTTACAGGGCGTGTATTGAAGCATTTCACATCTTATTCAAGCTCATTCTGTCTAAGACTGTCTACAAATAATTTATATTGTTCCATGAAGCAAAATATTGTTAAACATGAATACAGGGTTTTCTTAAGTGTGACATGCATAGATTTAACTCTTTGTGTGCTTATCATACCTGCATAAAAGTATTGTCTTCCATATGCCAATGTCGACTTCTCTTTTTCTGCATATAAATTTTATAACTATAAATAGTCTTCAAGGTCGTATATCTGAATCATTTCCTTCCAATCAGACATAAAGGTGACCTCGTCTATGCTCTCAAGTACACACCTTGTAAACTTTTTGTCAAACCTTGTCTTCTAATTAAATATGTGTTATGTGTTCTTTGTTGTATTTTAAAAGATATACTATAAACATAGGCAATGATGTGCATCTGGCCACACATGAGACACTGCAACCGCAATTGCGTGATCATCATCTGTAAGTATAGCTTTAAGTTGCTTGTCATTCATTGCCTATGTAAATACTATGAACAACCACTCAAAGCTTTCCTTGGTCTGATCATACAAAAAAATGTCGCCTAATATACAACTCTGTGAGTGATGGTTCACTCTAACAAACTGCGAAAATGGCCATTGTTCAGTATTAATCTTCATTGTCGTATAAAAAACAAGCACATCATTGAAGCATTCATAATCTACTCTTGACTTTGAATCTGCCCAAAATATATTCACAGCATATCCATCTTGATCCAGTTGCATTGCACTAAAGAAACCAGGGTCAATGCTTGATTTCTTCTTTAAGTAATCAACCAAAGAACATATTTCTTCATTCTTCATATTATATGTCATCTTCCTTCTAAAGTGGTTTCTTAGATCCATAGGTGTGAATGGCACATTCTCGCGACCATCATCTATGTGCCCGAACAAATTATCTCTTCATTGGTGCAATGTTGGCGCTATCAACTATTTCAGCAATTGCAACATATGCTTCAGTTATTTTATGATGTGACCTTAACATAGGAGTCATAAATGAAGCAAATAAATCATGGCTATGATCACTGATTAAAGTATAAACTACATATTTCTCATTCGGAAGTCTTCTTAACATCATTCTCGTTGGACATCCACATCTTGATTGTGACTTGCTCCTTGTTGGATTTCCACTTGACTTCTTCCAACCTTCCTTAGAACAAACATGTCTTTCTCACCCTGATACCCTATGCATTTTTTGACCAAGAATACCTTCTAACACTGAAGCCAAATTTTAAGGCATAATCATTATAAAATTTATATGCATCATCCTCATTATTAAACTGCATTCCTTCTACGGGAACAGAGTTAGGTGTACTATCATGTACATTCTCAGTGCCTGCACCTTTATCAAGTGTACTGTCACGATCGTCTACCTCATTATCGATTTGCATTTCTTCTGCTGGAACATTCAAGTCAAGAGTGAATCCAATGTTTGCACCCTTGTTATCATGTGCATCATTAGTGCACATGTTCACTTCTTTAGGTGTGTCATTAGATGTCCACTTCTCCATATCTTTCAAATGATTGAGATAGATCATCTTCATTACAACCAGATGATAAGCTCACCACTGTTATAAGCAAGATATCAATTTATGTTAGCAAGCGCATACGTTTACTATAATTTATTCAAGATGCATATAACAACGGATACCGATAAGGTTAAGCAAGTCAAAGAAACAATTGAATGAATCACAGTATAAAAGCAACAGTGATTTGTTATTTGCTTATACTATGCATCGAATTGTTACTTACCATGCCAATAAAAGAAATGATTTGTCATATATGTGTGTTGATGATAGCAATTTAATTATATCTACGATGTTGTGAAGTGATTTTAATAGAAATCGCTAAATGGGCAGCGCTTTGAATACAAAAATCGCCACCGCAAGCGCATAACAATGTATTTATGCACGCACACATTTTAAAAGTCTTTCTACAAATATCTTACAAATCGATATTAGAAAATATATAATATCTTACAAATTGATATACATATCACATAATATCTTACAAATCGATATGACAATTCAGCATAATAGCTTACAAATCGACACTACAAAACACATAATATCTTACAAATCGATATACATATTATAAAATATATTACAAATCGATACAAAAATTCAGCCTAATAGCGTACAAATCGATATTAACAAACAAAACAATATCTCACAAATCGGTAGTATGTTACTACAACCGTGATTTGTGATACATTGCATATATTGAGTGAATGGAGGATACCGGATGGGGTAGAGGCCCTTCCTCGCATCTGTAAACAAGCATTCTTGTCAACAGGTCCCAGCGTCTTACAAATATCATTAAGTTTTCAACCATCGAAAGGACAAGATCTACCTGCAATAACAAAACAACACTTTAATGGCACTCACGACGACATACGTTTTTCAACGATAGCATGATGACATGGAAAGGTACTCACGACGCCTTAATGGCACTTGTTGGAATGTTTGTGCATCATTGCTTTCTTCCATAATGCCTAACGATAATGAAAAAGAATAGAAGGTTGTAAAAAGAGATGGCTGACAAGTGCTCCTATGACGCTCACTAATAATCGAACCAGTCGATCGCGAATCTGGGAATATTTTGTAACACAAGGCAGGAACGAGAAGGCGGCAATGTGTTATAACACAAGCTAAAAATCAAGGCGAGAACCTGGACTCGAGATGACGGCAAAGGCTGCTACTCCGGTGGCAGCAGACGACGACAAAGTTTACGTCGTCAAAGGGAGCTCATGTTACAGCAGATGGTGTAAAAGTTTACTGCTTAGGGTGAAAACGAAACTTTTGGACTTTGAAGAGTTAACATCATACTCAACTTTCTGGATGGACATTTTTGTCCTTTTCTGGAACCGTCGTTTCTCTTTTTTTGAATGAAGGACATTTTTATCATTTTCTCAAATTATCGTTTCATGGCGAGAATAGCAGGAAAGGGTACTTAAGTCTTTGCAACTGCATCGAATTTCGATGCTAAGTGATGCTGACACACAAGGGAATACGAGCCCCATGTGCTTATATATGTGGTGCTTAATCGGACCCCCGGACACGCACTGTAGCAAACATTGCATCTTCGGGGGAGAACACGCAACACCCTCTCGGTGACGAAGGCCTTGGAACAAAAAAAAATTATACTGACATATCACTTCTTCACTTACTCTGAGGGAACGCAAGATTCTTTTCTTTTAGATCAGTGACGGAAGGGATGACGCATGTAGTTGTATGGTACCATTGCCTAAATGGAGGACAGATCTACTGCAATGCGAGTGTTGCTGCACCTGATCACCCACCTTCTACTCTTGAGCCCACAGCTCACAGGCCATACCGCAAAGATGGCGAGTTGGGTTGCAAATGGATCGGATCTCGAATCCCAAAATACATTGAGAAGTCGGATAGGTTCAGATTCGGGACAGCCAAATGTTGCAAATTTTGCAAATTTTGCAATTTTACCCGTTTGCAACCCTAATGGTGAGTGATCAAGTCGAGCAGCTTACAGGCATTATCGCAAAGATGGTGGGTGATCAGGTGCAGCAGCCCTCTTAAAGTGTGTAATCACGTTGCACCTACACTTGATCTTCCATCGCCTAAATCAGTAGGCATGGAAGATTTAAGGTCATATTAGGACTTCTAAGCTCTCTCTCTCTCTCTCTCTCTCTCTCTCTCTCTCTCTCTCTCAGATTTTCGGGTATCATCACATTCATCAAAATTAGATCTATACCCTTAATAAGTAATGAAATGGCATACTATTTTCGTACAGTCATAAGTATTTTATAAGGAGGAGGCCCGTTGACAGAGACGACATCTCAAATAGCTGAGGCAATTTATTGGTTTCTGGTAGATAAATAGATAGTTATTGAAACAAATAAACACCCATAGATGATATCTATATGTATGTATTTATATCATATTTGTACAGAGCCAGATACTATCTTCAGGAAAATTCCAACTATTTTTCATTCAATTCATTCAAGAAGTTACTTTTTACCCCTCCCTCAGAATTTCTTTTCTGGACTCATATTTAATGTTAATGTGTCCCACAAGCGGAATTTCTTCGGGGGGTTGTTGATCCGGAAAATACTGAAAAGGTTCAATAGATGAGCTAATTAAGAATACCTACCAGAAATACTAATCCAATCCATAATGACGTACCGGAAAATAAAACATTTTTATTACTTGACCAACCCTAGTTTAGGTCATTGAAATTGAGTGCTTTGAAAATGATTTTGAAAGCTAACATCATATATTTGTCCTTCCTGAAAGCAAATATCTTTGCTCATGCAAGCAATATTCCTAAGGAATATAGCCAACTAAACCGCAAAGAGTTGCCCACATGGCTTCAAGCTCAGTGACAAGGAGATATTCTCTATCCAAGTTCGAGTCCCCACGTGAGCACCCCCTTTCAGTAAGGCAAGGAGATATTCTCTATCACGAATTCGAGTCCCCACGTGAGCAACCCCCTTTCTGTAAGGCACAACAAGGCAACTTTCGCAGCAGGCAACATCCAGCATAACTAGGGGGGGGGGGGGCGGTCCCCATTTTCCGTGTGGTAAAGAATATAATCAATCAGTAGAAAACTAGAATACCTTGGTGAAGAACGTTTTAAATGGATATGGAAAGATGCGCTTCCGAATCAGCTCATAAATGCAAGACATGTAATTCTTTTTTTTTTATTCAGAGAAACCTCCCCAAGCGCAGAGACCTAGCTGTGCTGGCTCAGCCTGCCGTACTAACAGTCTCTGTCCATGTCGGCATAAAACTCCGATGGCTTAAACCTTGACTCGAGAGCCGCCAATTTTCGGCTTAATAACACCTACCTTTTTTTCTCTTGGGAAAGGCAAGCTAATGAAAAAGCTCCACGATGGGATTTGAACCCAAGACCCCTCAGTTATGATAGTGCAACCTTAACCATCAAGATATCTCCCCGATCCAGCACATTTTTCTTATTAAATTATAACACACATCTAGAGGGTTTAGTTGGCTAAATACTAGTTGCAGCCACTACTTTCGACCAGAGTGGTAGCCTCAGGGACGATCATGAATATAGACTCAATTTAAAGGATTAGTATTTAGATTCAAGGCACTAAGCTACTGAGCTGGAAATCATATGTTCAAGCTTTATCAACTCATTCTGACAACATAGAGGTGTTAAACATGGTTTTGTTTGCTAAGGATCAAATTTTGGATCCAGTTATTTCGATCTAAAAAATTGATTTTTTGAGTCATAGCTATAATGCATTATGGGCCATTAATTTTTTAAGCCCTTAAAAAAACTGCTTACATGTCATAGTCTCATCATTCAAAACTCAATTTCTACTATACAGAACCTTGTAGATCACATCCATAAGGTCTGATCTACAATAAAACTAAAAACTATGAAAAGAAGGTGATTTATATTCAACAGTTCCTTACCTTCAATAGCACCAAATAGAATCCTCAATTTAAAAAGAGAAATATATGATGTTCTTTTTAAATATTGATTTGTTTTGTTAAATATATATTTTTTATTTTAGGTAATAAAGGATCCCATAGCATCTCCAAAAGTTGACTCACTGAGACTGTCAATCCCAACATTGGTTGCTATGGTCGACATGCATGCCTATGTGTGAGAGATAACACCACACACACACACACACACACACGAGCATGCGCCCGGGCTGGTGCCTTCAATAGCACGAGTCCAGCACACACACACATAATTATATGCAGTTAAATTGCAGGGACGGCAAAAAGTGCTCGTCTATTAAGAAATCTGAAGCACATTTTCTATTTCTATACATTTATACAGAATGCCATTGCGGTTGAAGGGAAAGTTTTATAGGACGACTATTAGACCCGCTTTACTGTATGGTACGGAATGTTGGGCTGCCAAGAGACATCATATTCAAAAAAATGAGTGTAGCTGAGATGCGTATGCTGAGATGAATGTGTGGAAATACAATAAAAGATAAGATTCGGAACGAGGAGATACGTAAGAAGGTAGGCGTTGCACCCATTGAAAATAAGATGAGAGAGAATCGTTTACGGTGGTTTGGACATATTCGGCGAAGGCCTAATGATGCTCTAGTTAGAAGGATGGAGAAATGGGAAAATATATTAATTAAAAGAGGTCGGGGTAGGCTTAGGAAGACCTGGATGGAGGTGATAGGAAAGGATATGAATGCTTTGAACCTCACCGAGGACATGGCATTGGATAAAAATGATTGGAGGAGAAGGATTCATGTGAAAGACCCAGAATGATTTTCTTTTTTGGTTCATATCGCCGACCCCAATTGTTTTGGGATGAAGGCGTAGTTGTTGTTGTTGTTGTTGTATACATTTATACAGAATGTAGAAATTTGCATAAGCTTTCTGTACATGGTACAGTTCTTACAACCTTTAATCAAGAGTACCACGTATGATTGATGAGCTAGTCTTCCAAATGACATCAAATTACAGAATGGACACGTTACTCTACAAGAGGATGCTCAAACCTTTGAAAATGGATCCCCTCACCAGTTGAGAAACAAGTTATCTTCGATTTCACAAACAAGAAAATCAGCATTGCCACGTAAAACACTTGTATGCTATGAATGATAGCAAATGACAAAAATGGAGAGCACCACAAACTAATATTGAACAGCACTTACTGGCGGGCATTTGATACTGCTCGCACATAGTAATACAGTCTCCAAAGTGTAACATGATCCTGTCAAACATCCATCAACAACCATTCAAGTCAGCACCACAAGTTCGAAATACAGGTTTGAAAGTGACTGACTAACCATCAAGACTGAATTTACCTCATTTTCTAGTTCAACATTGATCTGTTCACTACATTTACTAACTGATGGACTTCTCTTTCCTAAGATATCAACAACGCGGTCAAGAGCTTCTGCTGGTAATTGCTGGATTAACCATTGGAGTTGTACCTTCTCAGGATGTGTCATTGGCCTGTGAGGCACATCAGAAGCGTGAACACATCAGCTCTTGAAATTCTTGGTTTCCATATTTGAGATAATAAATCCTTGGTTTTCATAATAAAGAGTACATTATGGGAAATTATGCATAGCGTAGGAAGTAATTGAGCCCCATTGTCTCGAATAACAATAGCTGACCCTCTTCCTATATTACCATCAAATCTAGTCTTGTTAGGGAAGTTATGGTTCAGGTTTGAAGAAAAGGCTGTCATTAATGCTCCACGTTTGGGACTCTTATATTCCTCTTTGGTTGAAGGTTATATAATATGGGTACCTAATAATGGCTAGCATATTTGGTGCTGGGTGCAACATATACATGCACTACTATTCTTTTGATGAGTAGAGAGTGTTAGCACAGGTTCTCTCAGGGTTAGAGTTGTTTAGGAGGAAGCACAAAGAGAGTGGGATGTGAGAAAGATGAGAAAATATGTGAAAATTATGAAGAAATGTATCATATTGCTGTATTATTTAGGATATGTAACGGTGGAGTCTTTTTTACTTTCTTATAGGACATCATTTGTCATTCTATCATTAGAAGTCTATTAGTCAATGAAATAGGTACATTTTTGTCCATTTTTGTGCTAGTTTCTTGAGAAGGGGGCTCGACCCCTATATATGTGTAACCCTATTCGTTTGAGAGTTAATGAAGAAAAATCTTGCACCTTTCACTCTCATCTTGCTTCTCTTTGCTTGAATAAAAAGCATGGAATCCACATATTTACACCCCTAAATGTCATATGGGATATTCACAGATTTTCCATCTACAAAATAAATATTTCAGATTAATGATTACCAAACAAATATAACAGGGTTCTGGTTTGTTGGCTAAAATATTAACTACCAAATTATACTTGTGAACATGCTAAAGTTGACTTCAAAAAGTCAAAAACCAGTCTAAAATAACTTTCTACTTTACATGCACAATTTCTTTAAACGATTTCTTTCTGCACCAAATAAAAAGAATAAAAAGTAATGTACCTGCATTTAGACACCAAGATGTCAAGGAACTCGTCAAGCTGTTCCTCCATATGTTTCAACTGAAAACAGAGTAAGAAAAACATTATCAAAGTGCCACAAATGACATCTAAAACACTACAGGATTGTATAGTAGCACATATGGTTTGATACATTTGCCATATTCTTACAAGGATAATATATAATGGAACACTAGTTTTTTCTTTTTTTTCAATACATGCTTTTATGTATATATATATAGGGTCCTTCTATGTTGGTAATGTACTACCATATCTTACGGTGGTACACACTCAATTTACATAGATCTAAGCTCTATAAGCAAAATCTGACTTTTGGATGATGTTTAGCATGTCCTATTTACTATTTTCATGCATTTAAAGTTTACTCAAATATGATGTTTTATACCATTTCTAAACCGCCCTTATTTTCATGAATTTAGCTGTTGGTTTTTCATCATACTCAAAAATCAATCTTATGGTGTATCAGATATGACAAAACCTTCTAACATATTAAATAAACCATGCTAAACACACCTTTACGGTTAGATTTACCATTTGGTGGATAGATTCATACAAACAAGAGTGTGTACCACCACAAGGTATCATGGTACAGAACCACCATATATATATATATATATATATATATAGAGAGAGAGAGAGAGAGAGAGAGAGACTTAACGGAAAATATGTAACTTGGAGTATGACAGATTTTAGTGGGTATTTTTGTTCTTTCCTTAAATTTCACCATACTGATGTGATCTACAGGCCTGGTTTTATGGGGACTAGCTCTTGGATCATCCTATTACTATGAATATGGCTAAGAATTTTTATAAATGTCCAAGCATTCAAAAATCATATTTTTTTCGTCGAAAATACAAGATCCAACAGCCAATTCCTAACAAATGGACCATGCCAAAGACGTCTGCAGCGTCAGATTTGCAAAAAAAAAGGTCAGAAATAACTAGTTCACAAAATCACATATTTCGAGTCGACATATTATAGTAGCCCTATATATAGTGGCATTATTATGTATGAGCACCTCTTTTCTCTCTTTTTTTTACCTTTGTTGTTTTTTTCATGAAACTAACCTTTGAGATGTGATCTACATGTTTTGCTAAGTGGGAATCAGTTCTTGAATCATCCAATTACGACACGCAAACATGTTTTTATACGGTTCTAAAAGCAATGGCCTACAATGTGTGATACTTTCTCGGGTCATACAAATCTTGTTTTTTAGTCGAAAAAATATGACTCAGAAGCAGGTTCTCGCTATTTGGGACATGTTGAACACATCCACAAGGTCCGATTGGATCAAAACAATCCGTGCCTAGGATTACCAAATGTTATATAGGTACTTTGAGAAGGGTGATGTACGCCTGTCGACGAGTGTTGTTAAAAGTGTGCCTTGAGGCACAAAAGGCGTGCCTCGCCTTGAGGTGAGGCCCTCTGCGCCTCAAGGCGCCGGCCTAAGGCGTGCTTCATCAATAAAGCATTTTTTTAGTATTTATGTTAGATTTTCTATTTCTTATTGCTTGTTGCTTCATCAATAAAGTATTTTTTTATTTATTTGTATTTTTAGATATTTTTTATAGTTTAATCCTTAATTTTTTTTCTAATTTATATAATCAGTTCCATGTTAATCTCTCATATTTTTTAGTATTTATTTTATATTTTTCAGTATTTTATTTTAGATTTTCTATTTCTTATTGCTTGTTGCTTCATCAATAAAACATTTTTTTATTTATTTGTATTTTTAGATATTTTTTATAGTTTTTTTTAAGTTTTCAAAAAAAATGAGGCTTACGCTTTACGAACAGTTTTTACTTTTACATGTTAATCTCATATTTTTTAGTATTTATTTTAGATTTTCTATTTCTTATTGCTTGTTGCTTCATCAATAAAGCATTTTTTTATTTGTATTTTTAGATATTTTTTATAGTTTTTTTAAGTTTTTAACAAACAATTTTTAGGCTTACGATTTACGCCTCGAGGCTTATGCCTCACCTCAGTTTTTGGTGGAGCGCCTCGCTACGCCTCAATGCTTTTCACAACATTGCTGTCGATGCAGGTACTAGTACTTAAACTTCATTATGACCAGGTCAGTTCAGTTTTGGATCTGACCCAGTTTATTCCTGTTTTCGTCCATTGTAAGGTGCACAAAGAGTTGTTTTTATCCATTCTTCCATGTTGTTTGATACACACACCCACATGCATGAATGCATACATAGGTACGTGCATGCATAATTTTTGTAAAAAACATACATACATACATTATCATTTTATACATATAATTGTATATAGTCGTGCCCCCATACCCGTACTATTAAAAATTCCAATGCCATGCCTTACACACCCACCCTGCACCCTTACCCGTATCTAAGTGACATAGTACAACGTGAGCTTCAAAAAAGAGAAGATCCTTTTGTTGGTTGACCAGTTCTGCATGATTAATGTTCAGATGATTTTTTTCCTTTTGATATGCGTTCATCAGTTTTGGGATGAAGGCGTAGTTGTTGTTGTTGTTGTTGTTGTATATGCGTTCATCAGCAATGGAAGGTTTATCAGTCCAAAGTGTGTTATAAATAAGTGAACCACGATAAATCCATCTAAGTGGTCAAATTTAATTAAAATGCATGAGGATAACAAGATTTTAGTCATTATCTTCCCCATCATCATCTAGCAATTCATGTTTAATTATTTTTATATTTTTTAAACGAAGAAGCTAAAAAGCTTCAAAGTTCATGCTGCTTCAGCAATTTACACTACTAATTTTAATTTTGAATATAGAAAGAAGAGCCTGTTATTCCAATAAAAAATGAAGACATGATATCGAGTTTGCATATTTTATATATCAAGGAGATCTACGTTGTTCCTAATTTTCATCATTCAACAGCTATGGTCATATATCTACGTATTCTAATTCATTCCATCTTCATATTTATTCAGATCTATTAAGGTCTCACAACTTTTCTCAATTCCCTGAATGAATAAATCATTAGGAAAACCAGCAGAGTATAGAGCCTATCCCACTATGCCCCAGCTACGTATTGAGACAGTATTCAGATCTATTAAGGTCTCACAACTTTTCCCAATTCCCTGAATGAATAAATCATTAGGCTAACCAACAGAGTATAGAGCCCATCCCACTATTCCCCAACTATGTATTGAGACGGTATTAAGATCTAATTTAGTGACTAGAAGGCCAAAAGGATTTTGTGAAGCACCTTCGCACAAAACTTGACAGAATGGCTCTCCTTGGCTTCTTCAGATTGCAAACAACCATTTTCTGGCAATGACAAGAGACTTTGACAATCCTGGGGACAAAAAGGAGTTTAGTTGCATGAATGCATGAATCAACTTAGAGAACAAAGAAAGCATTTACATGCATGTATTCATGAAAGGACCATCTTAGATCATCACAAGGAATCAAAGGGATAATATCCTTCTCAAGACATTTAAATCAACAAAAACTGTGAAGTGCAAAAATGACTAGTACATATTATAGATCAGAAACTTTTGCAAGGATGGATAAGCAGGAAAGGTATCACCTAAATGGTGAACCATTAAAGCACACCATATTCAACACCTTCGTGATCCAAAATAAACTAAAAAGACAACACAAAATATGCAGGTCATGTAGTAAGATTAAAAGCTATACATCATAAATTGTAATATCGAAAGTAACTTTGAATCCATCAGCTTTTCGCAGCTCATGCCATATCACATGTTTAGGTGGACTAGGCACACATTATTCTAACAATATTTATGGGTTTATGGACATGCATAACATATATCAGAGGTAGAAGCCATTTAATCATCACTTTCAATCACTGTCAGAAACTGACGGTCTAATCTATACTTCAGAGCAAAGGCAGTAGTATGTCAAAGTTTGAGTTCTGCCCAATATACCATAATAAGACATCTTAGGAGGACTGCGCATAGTATGGTCAGACTACTGATACAGATGATGACAAATACAAGTGGCAGAGAGTTCACATGACCACACCTTGAATGCTTTGCATGCAACTGTGAATTAGTGATATCCATTGCAACTTAGATAAAATGGATCTTGAAATTTTACCACTATACATATTTTTTTACTACCAAAAGATTAAGAAAATAATAACATATCTCAAAGCAATTATGAGGTGAAAGCATCCATGGAACATTATGAGCCTTACCAATGGATGGTGTCAAAACTGTATTTAGAACAGTTATAGATGAAAAAAAAGACAAGAAAATAAAATAATAAGATGAGAGTGTGAACAGGAGCACCAACTGAGGATGTAACAACTTGTCAAATTCACAGAGTAGGAAACCAAAAGAAATTACACAAGCAGGAGGATACTGATATAAATATTGCACTCATGATTATACTGCTTTCCCTCTCTATTAAATTCAAGGATTTTATGCAGTAGATGACATCTGATCAAGCTGGTTGCCTAACCAGGATCGATTAAAACTTAATACATGGCCAAAACTCGATTGTGCAGAGATCTCACACATTAGTTTAAAACATAATATTATTAGCTTTTGTGAGAATATTTATCCCAGCAAGTAATAAAAACCAGAAAAGTTCAGCGCACATCTGACTCCAAACCTGCCCATTAGATCGACTGCAATCTGTCTCAGTTGACATGTTGACAGGCTCTTGTGTTACCCTGTGCTTCTTATGAGCAGGACTCCTATCTTCCTCCACTAAAGTTACAGAAAATGGGGATGCTGGTGTTTTCTTGTCCAAATGTGAATGGGTGCAATTTAATTCAACGAAATTCTCTAGCACCTGCATTCAAGAAATAGCAATCAGTCTAATCTTTTCAGATGAAAATCCAACTATGGGTATCAGTTTGTCATGAAATAACACACGAATGAATGATCCGTGCACATACACTTTTATCAATTTTATTTGATTTGAAACTTAGATTGAATGAACATAAACATAAATTTGCATCCATTGATATAAAACCTAAGTCACACGGACTCGGGTAAAAGGTCGACGCACCTGCGTTGACACGCCCCGACTCGGGTGCGAACATGGGTGCGGCTTCAAACACGGGGCGGACACGGTCAACGAAGTGTCAGACTCGGTCAACGCACCGGGGCTGAGTCCATCCACATTTTGGACCCGGTCAACTTTGACTGAATCTATTTTTGTCCATTTATTAAAACTAATTTTGGACTCGGTCAACTTTGACCGAGTCTATTTTTGTCCATTTATGATTGTTATATATATATATATATATATATATATATATATATATATATATATATATTTTTTTTTTTTTTTTATTGTTATTATTATTATTATTATATATTGTCAACTTTGACCGGTCAACTTATTGCTTTAAAATTTACAATCTTATTAGTGTTATATATATATATATATTAAAATATATATGTATATATATATCCGTGTCCCCGTGTCCAAAAATTTTGAAATTGCTCCGCACCCACACCCATGTGACATAGTATAAAACCTGTCAATGATGGGAGAGCTAACACTTTTTGCTTAAGGTTAACATAATAACATGTCAAACACCGCCCAGCATCAAAGGTTAAGTACCCTAGAGAAGGCTAAAAAACTGTACGTGAATAGTTGTGAAGCAAACCAGCTTTGATAGGTAAAACATAACCCAATATTCACACACACACACACACACACACAAAGAAAGACACCCCTAACCAGGCAATTTTTCAGTTCCTGAGTGTTTTCCCTTGAAAGGAAGGCTGAATGGAAACAGCAATACAAGAAGAGGGTTCATACGCACAAAGAGTTGCTTCCTGTAATGCATTTCTAACACCAGATCTCAGATTATTCCAAAATCAAAACTTGAGCTGATCCAGCTAGGGAAAGGAAACAAAACATTGGAAGAACCTTGGAAGGATGGACAACTAGAAGAGAAGAGAGACTGGTTCACACAAAACTTGAATTGAAGGTTCATATTATTCCCCAGTTATCCAACAGCATTTGCATCAAATGAATGCATGATCGAACAAACACAATTTCATCGCAATCAGAGTTAAAAGTGAAAGTTCATCACAACATGATCAAACTTACGATTTTGTGGCCATGATCATTTTTTACACTCGAAATGGGTCAATGTACTCCATATGACATCAGCAATGAAAATACAAAACTTCATCATGATCAGAAGTGCGAAATTTTTGTTAAAACCTGACCAAGGTGACGATTTTGGCTCAAGAGTTAAATTTCAAAATGAAGTTAGATTATTGTAGTCATTTTAGCATGACCAAGAAACAAGCTTGATTTCGTCGCAATCGGAGTTAAAAACGAAAGTTCGTGACAACAAGGTTGAATTTATGGTTTTGCAGCTACTATTGTTTTTGGCACTCGAAATGGGTTATTGTACTCCATATGACATCAACAACGAGAATACAAAATTTCATTGTGATCGGAAGTGGTGAAAAAATTTCATCATAACCCGACCAATATGACAATTTTGCCTCAATAGTTGAATTTGGGGATGAAAGATTATTGTAGTCATTCTAGCATGAGCAACGAACACTCACGATTTCATCGCAATCGGAGTAATAAGGGAAGGATCACCACATTGCGATCAAACTTATGATTTTGTAGCCACGATCATTTTTTACACTCGAAATGAGTCAACGTACCCCATATGACATCAGCAAAGAACATACAAAATTTCATCACCTATTAAATGAGCAAAAAGCCTTCCAAATGTGGTCATCAGATACATCATAACTTTAGAATATTCAGATCCATTAAGAGACTGGCGTATCAAAAAACATACAGGAGTATACATCTGAAAAATCTATGTCCCAGACCTATGTAACATGGGTGCTTTTGCACCCCCAAAGCACTTGTGTCAATACAGTGCAACATAGGTGCGGGTGGAGGTGCAGCAGCAGACACCGGCTATGTGTGGGTCAATAGTGTCAGGCCCAACCATTTAGGTCCAATTAAAGCTTAAAAAACTTTAAAAAAAATATAGTTGCAAAATTGTATATGCATTCAGTGTATCAAAGCAATAGAGTTCCAACCATGAGAGAGAGCAAAGAAGAAGATGAGAAGAGAAACTTCATTAGCTTCAAAATAAATAGAACACAACCATAAAAGGGGACTTCCCTTCATCCTCACTATAGGATAAAAATAGTTGACTTTAACCTACTTGAAAAAGTTCTAAAATACCCCTAAAAATGACATATACATACATGTATATAGAAGGGGAATCACACTAAAAGGTAATATACATATGATACACAATTCTTAAAGACTCCCCATTAAACTTGAGATGATGAAAGAAGAATCATCCCAAGTTTGGAAAGGAATGAACTGAAATGTAAAGGAGCAAGACTTTTAGTAAACACATCAACAATATGATCATGGAGTTCACATGCTCAAGAGATATGACTTCATCTTCATAGGCCTTTCTAGTAAAGTGACCAACCATCTCAATATGATTTGTTCTTTCATGAAACTCTGGATTCTTTGCAATATAGCATTCATGTTGTCACAATACAAGGAAGTCCGACCATCAATAGGCACCACCCTGAACTCACTCAATAGCCACCTTATTCATATAATCTTTATCATGACCTTTGCCATTGTGTTGTATTCTACTTTTGCTATAGATAAGGCAACTCTTTGTCATTTCTTGTTTTCCATGAGACCACCGAGATACCCAACAAAATGCAAAATTTTGTGATAAAGAAACGATCTCGGGTAGAGCCACCAAAATCCTTATCACAAAAGGCTCTAAGATCTGATGATGATGATGATGATGATGATGAAGAGAACACCCCATAATTCATGGTGTCACATATATCTGATAATCTGAAGTACAGCTGCCAAATGAACTGATATGAGAGAACTCAGACTAGCTAACCACATGCACTGCATAAGTGATGTCTGGTCTAAATATAGTCAAATATATCAAGCTCTTGACTAATTGTTTGTAGATCACTGGATCCTCTAGCTCACCCGCAATTTTATATTTGCTTCCATAGGAGAGCTAACCTTTTTTAATCTTTTGTTAGTCTTGTCTTAACAACAATATTAGTTACATACTTATATTGAGATAAGTACAACCCCCTCTTTGAGTATGCAATCTCAAAGCAAATTAAATATTTCATATTTCCCAAATCTTTCATCTCAAAAATATTGGCCAAGCTATTCTTAATATCATCTACTTTTTGCAAATCACCACCTGATCAATGCATTTCTCTTGAAAGGAAGATTATACAAACAAGGCAGGATCATAATAGCTCTGCTCAAAACCAAGAGATTTGAGAGCAAGACTAAATTTCTTGAACCAGGCTCGAAGCGCTTGCTTGAGCTAATATAAAGCTCTTATTTTACAAACTTTGCCTTATGGATCATAGTATCCTTGTAGCAATTTACCACCTCATCCAAATCACCATTCAAGAAGACATTTACATCTAATTGATACAAATTTGACTCACTACAAGCAAAGTCCTTATAGTGGTCATATATGCAACAGGTGCAGAGGTTTCTGCAAAATCAATCACACCATGGACATAGCCCATTGTCACAAGTCTTGTCTTATACCTCTCAATTGAACCATCAGCCTTAGTTTTTATCTTATAAAGCCCCTTCATCCCAAAACATGCTTTCTTGGTGGAAGCTTGACAAGATCACATGTATGTTGTGTAATGAGATATGCAAAAATACAGAACACAATGCCGCTAAGGGCTTACAAGATCACAAACACAAAGTGCAGATGCACAAGTCCACCGAAGGACAATACAAAAGCCAACAATGGCTAAACAAAAGGTAAAAAATATATGTTTATTGAGCAAATGCTTGAGCTAAAAGCATTGAAGAATAAGGGGGGCCAACACCCCTATTTATACACATACAAGAAAAAAGAGAGAAAGAAAGAGGCCATATGGGAGCTCCCAAATAGGTCATTGGGAGCTCCCAACAGTCATATTTATAATCGTTGGGGAGCCCCCAATGACACCATGGTCAAAAGACCATAGAGCCCATGCTCAAAAAGGAAAAGAAAATAAAATAATAAAATAAATAAATAAGAAAAATATGTTCCTAATTAACAGTCCTATTACATGAGATATAAAAAGACAAAATTGTCTCTATAGGACATTACCTATTACAAAACTGTATATGACAAAATAAATAAATATATATATATATATGAATATATATATATACAAGTATATATATACCCATATATATTTTAACACTTCTCCTCAAACTTACGGTGAGATTACCGAAAGTTTGTTAAGGAAAAAGATAAACTGAGGTGCAGAAAGAGCTTTGGTGAAACAATCTACAAGTTGGTACTCTGATATAACACACGGCAACTCAATAGTTCCTCTTAGATACTCATCACGCACATAATGACTATTCATCTCAATGTGTTAGGTTAGCTCATGGAAGGTATGGTTGCTTGTAATGTAGATTCACTTTTATTATCGCAACACATCTTCGAAAGTCTTGAGATAATTACCCCCATGTCTCTGAGAAAATTTTTTAGCCACACAAGCAACATTATTGTCGTAGCTATCGCACAATATTCAGCTTCGGTTGAAGACAAAAATATTTTTTATTGCTTCTTGCATCTCCACGAAATTAGAGAATTTTCTAGGAAAACACAAAAGACAGTAGTTGAGAGTCTATCATTAAGATTTCTTCCTCTCCGATCAGCACCAATATAAGCAAGTAAATCTAAAGAAGATGAGAATAAGAAAAATCCTTTGGTTATGGAGTTCTTTATATATCTGATAATTCTTACGACACTCATGTGCATAGTGGTTAGAGCTGTTAAAATATATGTACTTATATATATTAGTACATATATATGTACAATATACCCGATAAGGGTATTTTTGTCAATATACCTGATAGGGGTATTTTAGTCCTTTTACATAGTTGTTTATAGAAGCAACTATTTTAATTAGGTAGATTATATTTTTTGTATTTTTTCTTTCTTTTATTTGTTTTTTCGTCGTTTTTGTATAATGCATTGGGGGTCCCAACATAGAGTCATTGGGGGCTCCCAACAACTCTATGTGGGAGCCCCCAATGGCCTCTCATGTGATTCTTTCTGTGTATAAATATGGGGTTATCCCCCTTGTATTTGTATGCCTTTTTCAACGCTCATCTCAATAAATATTCCATTATATTTTCCATGCTTGTGTTGCCTTTTTAGGATTTTCTATTGTACCTTTGTGAGCTTGTTTGGTTGCCGTAGTGCTTGTCCATTATTGGACTTTGTGAATGTTTGCGCATTCTTGGGTTACACTTTCGCCTATTTCCTTATAAGAGCATGTTGAAACTGACTGACGGAGTGAACTGCATATGCTATATTTGGTTTGGTAATAAACGAGTAACCCGATTAGTTGTCGATAAGGTGTGGGATCTTCGAGAAGAGTATCATCTTTAAGCCTTAATTTTGCATTGATCACTTTAAGGGTTTTTACTTTTTTATCATATGAAATGTCAGACTTAGCACAAATATCAGTAGCAAGCTTCATTTGAGAAAGAATATAACCTCAGGGAGAGTAAGCAACTTCAATACCTAAGAAATATCTTCAAAAGCCCAAATCAGACATATCAAAATTTTCTTTTAAAACATTTTTAATATCATTAACTCCTTATTTGTCACTTCCAATTATTATCATGTCATCTACAAATAGTAGAAGTATAACAACCTTAGAACATATACCTTTGACAAAAAGTACAGTGTCAATATAGCAAGAATGGAAACTCATATGAGACATAACATTACTAAATATATCATATCAAGCCTTAGGAGCTTCTTTAAGACCATACAAGACCTTAAATCTAAGAGTTTTACCTTTTTCAACACCAAATCACGACGAAGGATTCATATAAATCTCCTCATTTAATTCTCCATTGAAAAATGCATTTTTAACATCAAGTTGATATATGGGTCATTTTTAATAGATGCAACAGCCATGAGAGTCCTAACAATAGTCATCCTAATTACTGGTGTAAAGGTTTTCACATAGTCAATTTTGTATTCCTAAGAATATCCTTTGGCCACTAACATAGCTTTATATCTTTCTAGGGTACCAACACTCCTGGTTTTGACTTTAAAAATTCATTTACAACCTATGACTTTTTTTCCTAAGAATAATGAAACAAGTTCCCAAGTCATGGCTTTCTTAAGGGCATTTAATTCTACATTCATGGCATCAACTCAATGTGGAAAGTTTTGGGTTTCATTATAATGTGATGGTTCATAATATGAGTGCAGAGCTATTAAAATGCCCCTATAGTTTGGTGACAAAGTGTCATAAGATACAAACCTACTTGGTGGGATAGAGACACAACTTGATATTCTAAGAGAGGTTTCTTCTATAGTAGAGTTATGTATGTATTTTTTTAATGCCCTTGAAGAATTTCTTTGCTCATGCCAGGTATATATTTGTATAGGTTTTTCAACAACATCATTACTTGATGATGATTCGGCATTCTTATCATTACGAACTAAGGTTTCTTTATTATCATTCAAAGAAATATCACAAGAGGAATTAACTTCTTTTGGTAAGAAATCAAATAAAAACATATAATCTTCTTCCTCTTTCTCTTTAATTTTATCAAGTTCATTTTCATTTTCGAAAAAAGTTACATCTTCATAAACATAAAGTTCATTATTCTTAAAAATCAAAGCATCTATAGCCTTTTTTATTTTTCTCATAACCAATGAAGACACATTCAATAGCTTTTAGGGATAACTTATATTTTTTATGTAAGAAAACAAAGCACTTACAACCAAAAATGTGTAAATGCTTAAAATTGGGTGTTCTTTCAAATAATTTTTCATATGGAGAACAATTTTGTAAAGATGATAAGGGCATTCTATTTATTAAATAAGTCGATGTTAGAACGGCCTCTGCCCAAAAATTCTTTGGAATATCTTTAGAAATGACTAGGGTCCTAGCGGTTTCCATAATATGCTTATGTTTTCTTTTAGCTAGTTCATTTTGTTGAGGAGTTCTTGTGCAAGATCTTTTACGACAAAATCCATTTGGTTTTAAATAATTTTGAAATTATTTGGACAAGTATTCACCACCCGAGTCAGATCAAAGAATAAAAATATTGCTTTGAAATTGATTTTTAACATGAAAATGTTTAAAGAAGGAAAATACTTCGGACTTGAAATTGAGGAAGGAAACCCACACATATCTAGAAAAATCATTAATAAATGTAATATAATATGAGTAACCCCCTTTTGATATGACCAGAGAAGGTCCCCATAGATCTGAATGCACTAACTCAAAAGGTTTTGTAGAAACAAAGGTTCTATTGAGAAATGAAGTAGATTTCATCTTTCAAGAATACAATATTTGCAAATGACATCTTTTCATTACAAAAAATTTTTCCAAAAGGAAAGATATACATCTTTGAATAGCTTGGATGTTCAAATCTTTAAGGTCAAGTTTCAATGTCTTTATCTTGGACATAATTACAAAAAGATTTTGAAGGAAGATTTAAAGAACCCATGAAGTAGAAATCTCCCCTCCTATGGCCTTGTCCAATTTGCTTTCCCGGCCGAAAATCCTACACAGAGCAATCCTTAGATGAGAAGATTTCACATCCAGGGTCAAAGATTTGAGAAACAGAAAAAAGATTTAAATTTAATTTTGGAACTATCCTAACTTTTGGAATACAAAAATTTTGAGAATTTTTAGTCTAAGGTTTTAATACTTTTGATTTGCAAAGATGTACCATCGACAGTAGAAACACAAGATAATTTTGAGTTAATGCATATATCGGATAGAACATTTTTGTGTGATGTCATATGAAAGGAAGCTCCTGAATCAATAATCCAAGAGCACATACCTAGAGGAGAGGAAGCTATTGCAGCACCCGAAGTTGATGGAGATTTGAGTAATTGTTGAAGTACCTCTGATAGTTGAGAAATAGAGAATGATTCTTTAGAGACTCCCCCCATTTTAATTGATTCCTCCCTCTTTGGTGTGGATTCTTCAATAGAAGCTACTTTGGACTCGGTGGAACCATTGAGCTTTGGATAATTGGGTCTTATGTGTCCCGGCTCATTACAACAGTGATAAGTGACTTTTACCTTCCCTATAATTATTATTTTCACTATAGTTATTTTGTCTCCCAAAGTGTTGAGGCATACAAAACTTCACATGGTTGTCAGGTTTGGATACTGCCAACACTTCATCTCCTCCTTTAATCATACCAAAACAAGTTTCTTCTTGGCATACTTCGGCAACCACATCTTCTAAAGGAAGAAGTTTAGATCTATGGAGAATAGAAGATCTAACTTGTTCAAAGTCGGGGCATCACCCGTACAAGAATTGAAAAAAAAAATCTCTTTCCATTTGTTGGCGCCTAAGTTTTACATCTTCACCAAAATGCTCGAAAGAACCTCCAACAGGCAAGTCAACGAGCTGAATCTTTCTACTATCATCCATTTGTCCATTTGTATCCCTGGAACTCTCCTCAAAGACTAAGTTGCAAAATTATCACTCTTCTTTTTCAATGAAAGGTAGGATGGCTTCATATGCCTCATTTCTTTGTACTAGTGGCATCTCATACCACTCATGTCACCTCTGAATGCTTCTGACATAATAATCTTCTCATCACTGAATGTATCATTCTAACAAACAGATGAACAAGTCTCATCAAACTTCACTGGAACAAGCTGAATACCATCCCCTTTCTTCAATACCACACTGAACCCCCAAACCACATAATTTGATATTCCTACAAGCAAACAAACAAAACATACAAGCAGCACACTCCCAAATAGCAAAGTATCACCAATGCAATATGTTGTACACAATAACTTTTAAAAGACCACGACCACTATGCTGCCAATGACTGCCAATCACCTAAAATTACACCAACCTCCACAAAGGAGAGTGCCAAATAGAGAAGTGTAGCATATAAAACGAATTGGTAGTCAACTGCAAACAACCAAAATCACCCTATCGTGTAACAAAATATGCAGAAATATAACCAAGATCCACTATGGGCTAACAAGATTGCAAACACAAGAAGTGCACACGCACAACTCCACTAAAGGGACAATACACAAGCCAATATTGGCAATAACAAGATCACAACAATATAACAAATTATAAGATTTATTGAACAAATGATTAACACAAGCATTAAAAATACATGAGGGTTTAACCCCTATTCATACACAAAATAACCACTAAGAGAGGGATCTCCCAATGATCATAAATATGACCGTTGGGGAGCCCCAACAACTCTTTGGGAGAATGCCCAAAGAGCCCTTGGTCTTTTTATAAAGGACCAAGAATAAAATAAAGAATTAAAAAATAAAAAACTGTCCCTAAAGGACATATTTTATTACATGGGAAAAAAAACCAAAATAACCCTAAGAATAATATAAAATAAAAAATAGTAAAAATATACTATATATATATGAATGTATATATATACATATATTTTAACACCCCTCCTCAAACTTACGGTGTAAACACCAAAAGTTTGTTAAGAAGAAACAAAAAGCAAGGACCAGTAAGAGATTTAGTGAAGAAGTTTGCAAGTTGAAACTTTGAGGTGACATATGGCAATTCAATCGTTCCTCTCAAGAATTCAGCACGAACATAATGATAGTCCATCTTAATGTGCTTAGTACACTCATGGAAGGTGTGGTTGCTGGCAATATAAATCACACATTTATTATTGCAACACGTCTTCAAAGGTTGAGAGATGGTAACCCCCATATCTCTGAGAAGGCTTCTTCTTATCCACAGTTGTGGTTGCCATAACCCTATACTCAACTTCGATGGACAATAGTGAGACCTTCTGTTTCTTCTTATACCTCCAAGCAATATCATCTAAAATTCCAGATTTAACATAGATATCAACATCAAGTTTCATTTGAAAAATAATGTATCCTCTAGGAGAATATGCAACTTCAATTTCCAAAAATTATCTTAAAAAACCTAAGTCGGACATATCAAAATTTCCTTTTAAAATATTTTTAACATTACGAACTCCCTGTTTGTCATTTCTTATTATTATTATATCATCTACGTAAAGTAGAAGGATAGCAATGTTAATACCTATACTTTTAACAAAAAGAGCAGTGTATAGCAAGAGTGAAAACCTAAGTTATTCATAACATTACTGAATCTAGCATATCAGGCCTTAGGAGCCTTTATAAGTTTAAGAGTTTTTCCCTTTTCAATATCAAACCCCGGCGGAGGATCCATATAAATTTCTTCATTTAGTTCTTCATTAAGAAATGAAATTTTACATCTAATTGATATATAGGTCATTTTTTAGTTGAGGCAACCGCTATTAAGGTCCTAACACTAGTCATAGTTAATTTCATATTCTTAAGAGTATCCTTTATGTATTAACCTAGCTTTATATCTCTCTAAGGTATCATCACTCTTGGTTTTGACTTTAAAAACCCATCTACATCCAATAGTTTTCTTGTGCAAAGGCAACGTAACTACTTCCCAAGTTTTTGCTTTCCTAAGAGCATCTAATTCTAAATTCATAGCTTCAATCCAATAAGGATCATTTTTAGCTTCAATATAATGCTATTAGGGGATGTAATGCTATTAGGCAAGCCCTATAATTAGGGGACAATGAATCATAAGAGACAAACCTATTCGTTGGAATAGACACTCGACTAGATCTTCTAAGTGAATTTTCTTCTATAAGCACACTATAATGAGAGAAATTTTCTAAGACACTAGAAGGATTATTTTGCATCTGCCGAATATATATTTGTATGGTCTATCAACAATATCATCATTTCTTATATGTGATTCTGCATTCTCGTTATTTGAATGCACATTATTATCACCATTTCATTATCATTCAAGGTATCATCACCGCTATTATTCAAAGAATCATCACAAGAAGTCAATTCTTTTGGTGGCAAGAGGTCAAATAGAAAAGTATAATCTACTTCCTTGTTTTCCTTGGTTCTCTCAAAACCATTTTCATTTTCCAAAAAGGTTACATCTTTAGAAACGTATAATTTTACTCTTAAGTCAAAATATCTATATCATTTTTTGTTTTCTCTATAACCCATGAATACGCATTCAATGACTTTTGGAGACAATTTATCTCTTTTATATAAGAGTACAAAACACTTTCAACCAAAAATTCGCAACAACTTGAAATCGAGCGTTCAAATAATTTTTCATAAGGAGATACATTTTTTAAGGATGATGAGGACATTTTATTTATCAAATATATTGATGTTAGAGCGGTCGCGGGCCAAAACTTTTTGGAATATCTTTAGAAATAAATAGTTCTAGTGGGTTCAATAATATGCCTATATTTTCTTTCGACTGATCCATTTTATTGGAGAGTTCTAGGACATGACTTTTGGTGACAAATCTCATTTTATTCTAAATAATTTTGAAACTCATTTGATAAGTATTCACCACCTGAATCGGATCTAAGAACAGAGTTGTTGCTTTGAAATTGATTTTTGACAATCATATGAAATTTTTTAAAGAAAGAGAACACATCGGATTTGAAGTTAAGGAAGTAGATCAACACATATCTAGTAAAATCATTAATAAAAGTAACATAATATGAATATCCTCCTTTTGACATGACGGGAGAAGGTCCCCAAACATCCAAATACACTAATTCAAAAGGTCTCTTAGAGACAAAAGTTCTATTAGGAAAAGGGATGGATTTCATCTTTTCAAAAATACAATCTTTGCAAATTAAATTTTTTTCATTACAAAATTTTTCCTCAAAAGGAAGATGCATCTTTGAGTAGCTTGGATGTCCAAGTCTTTTATGCCAAGTTAACATCTTTATATTGGACATAATTACAAAAAGAATTCGGAAGAAGATTCAGATAATTCATGAAGTAGAGATCTTTCCTCCTATGGCCTTACCCAATTTGCTTCTCGGACCAGAGATCTTACACGAAACAACCCTTAGATGAAAATAAAATTTCACGTCCATGATCGAAAATTTGATAAACGGAAAAGATATTTAAATTTAGTTGTAAAACAACCCTAACTTTTGGTATACAAAAATTTTGAAAACAATTTAAGGTTCCAATACTTTTAATTTGCAAAGATGTTCCATCGACAGTGGATTCGAGTTAGTGCATAAATCAGATGGACCATTCTCATGAGGTGTCATATAAAAGGAGGCCCCCGAATCAAGGATCCGAGAGGACATATTTGGAGAAGAAGATGAGACTATTGTGGCACCCGATGTAGATAGAGATTTTAGTAATTGTTGAAGTGCCTCTGATAGTTGAGCAAGTAAAAATAAAATCTCTTCCCTTACTTGGTTCATCCTTCTTTGGTATGAATTCTTCAATGAAAGTCACCTTGTTTTTTGGAGAGTCATTCAACTTAGAGCAATTAGGTCTTATGGAAATGATGACAAATAACCTTTTTATAGTTATAGCTATTTTGCCTTCCAATGTGTGGAGGCTTGTAAGATTTCACATGATTGTCTGGTCTAGCAACGACCAACATTTCATCTTCTCCCTTAATCATAGCAAGACGAGTTTTTTCTTGTCATATTTCGGCAACGACGACTTTCAACGAAAGAGGTTTAGATTGATGGAGGAGAGAATATTTTGTTCAAATTCGAACCTAAGCCCATGCAAAAATTGGAAAAAGTATTTTTTTCATTTATTCTCTTTTTAACTCAACATCCTCGGTAGCAACCCATTTGGGTTCAAGAAGGGATAACTCGTCCTATAGAGGACCAAGGGTACTAAAGTAATCACAGACATTCATGTCCCCTTGTTTGATGGTACACATTTTTTCTTGATTGTCTTGCAAGGTCCTTTTGGGTATACATACCTTTCGTAAATAACCATGCCTCATTAGCTTTGTGAAACTTAGCAATGTAGGCACATATTTTGAGCTCAACATTGTTCATAAACGATGCAAGAATTTTTGCATGTTTACTTTCTCAATCCTCTACCATCTATGTAACAGGGATTCGGCTAACCAGGTGTCGCACCTGCGTCGATGCGACACGACACGGGTAAGCATGCGAGTGCGGTCAACCCGACCCTGGGTGCGATCAATGCACCCAGGGTCATTTATGTAAAAAAAATGACATCGAGGGAGGCTCACCTGAAGAAGAAGAGAGGCGAGAGGGAGCTCACCTGAAAGGGGGGTGGAGGGCGCATCGCTGGCACAGGAAGGACCGGCGTTGGGTGGCTCGCCGGACGTGGGGCTTGTCGGTGTCAGGTAGCCGAAAAATGAACGGGAAAGAGGGAGCCTGCGACGGGGGGAGAAGGTGAGCGAGGAGAGAGAGTGAGCAACGTGGGGAGGGGGAAGCAGATCAGGTCATGCTGAACATGAGCGTTTTTGCTCTTGGCCATCCGATTTTCATTTTAAAAAGCTAAAAAGTCAACAAACCATGTGGCATTCATCCAAAATGCAAACAGACGGCCACGATGTGTGCATCTGTTTCCGCATGGGGGAGGGTTTCTCCTTGCATGCTTTAAATAAGCAAGGGTTTAAATCCGGGTCGGATCTGAATCTGACCCGGGTCCAAAAAAAAATATTTTTTTGCCGCACTCCCGCACCCATGTTTTTTTTAAGTGTCGCATCCCCGCACCCGCACCCATGTGACATAATCTACCACGAATTGATGATCTTCAATGGCTTTGATTCGAGCATCTTCTAATGTTTTTTCTTGATTTGCTTCCAACTTAGTGAGTTTGAGTTGAGGCTCCGGAATAGAACCCATCACGTATCCCCAAAGCTTCTTGCCTTTGAGGTTATTTTTCATCACGGACACCCACATCATGTAGTTGAAACCATTTAATTTGAACGAGAGATCTATTTTTTGTTCATTCCCCCTTTTCACTTGATAGAAGGAAGATGAAATATGGAATATCATGAAAAGAGCTCTTCCACCTTCAGATCCGCAAGCACCACCAACCCACGAACACTTCCCAAAGGACCAAGACCACTATGGCTCTGATACCATGTAACGAAATATGCTAAAATACGACCAAGAGCCACTATAGGAAACACAAGTCCACTAAAGGGACAATACACAAGCCAA
Organism: Nuphar pumila; assembly: GCF_984573655.1. Lineage (NCBI taxonomy): Eukaryota > Viridiplantae > Streptophyta > Magnoliopsida > Nymphaeales > Nymphaeaceae > Nuphar > Nuphar pumila. The sequence continues at coordinate 119,740,608 of NC_143255.1, forward strand.
TATTGGCAATAACAAGAACACAACAATATAACAAATTATAAGATTTATTGAACAAATGGTTAATACAAGCATTAAAAATAAAAGAGAGATTTAACCCATATTTATACACAAAACAGACACTAAGAGAGGCTACTGGGAGCTCCCAATAATCATAAATATGACCGTTGGGGAGCCCCAACAACTCTTCGGGAGAATGCCCAAAGAGCCCTTAAAAGGACCAAGAATAAAATAAAGAATAAAAAAATAAAAAACTGGCCCTAGATGACAAATTCTATTAAAAGGGGAAAAGGCCAAAATATCATTGACAATAACAGAAAATAAAAAAGAGTAAAAATATAATATATATATATATAATAGTATATATATACATATATTTTAACATATCGCTATGTTACCAATGACTGTCAATGAACCAAAATTGCACCAGCCTTCATAAACATGCTAAATAGAAGAACACGACACATAAAATGATTCAAAAGTCAACCACAAACACCCAAAATCACCAAATAAATACCACTATTAGAGGGAAATCAACAATGTATCATATCAAAGCAATAGAGTTCCAACCACGAGAGAGATAGCAAAGAAGAATATGAGAAGAGAAACTTCATTAGCTTCAAAATGAATGGAATACAACCATAAAAGGGGACTTTCCTGCAGCCTTACTACAAACAAAAAACAGTTGACGTTAACTACTTGAAAAAGTTCTAATATACTCCTAGAAAGAATGACATATACATACATGTACATAGAAGGGGAATCACACTAAAATGTAATATACATATGATACACAATTCTTAACACTATGGAATATGACAATCCATATGCATATATACATATATAACATGCAGGCGCACGCACATGTACACACATCTGCACCCCCGCATACATTAAAGTTTTTTTTAATTGTTGCGTCTCACCTTTTGCACCTGCATCCACACCTATTTGACATATGTCCAACCTAATTGATGAATCATAGCTCAATTAAACTATACATGAGAAAACTTTTGAACCAGTTACCTCTTCCACTTCTTGGTTCAAGACAACAACACATTCTTGAAGAATTGTCTTTAGCATGTCCTTATCAAATACAGATAGGTGCTCTCCTAGTTCAGAAGAAAATAAGCCAGAGTCACTATCTACATTGATATCCATGTTCTCGTCAACATCACTTCTAATATCTTTGAATTTGGCTGCCCCAGAAGGAATATCTGTATGTAGCTGGGAATTTTGAGAAGGGAGAAGAAGTGAGGATTCGTTCCGCACAAATAGCTCCAGAATCCTGTGCTTATAGTAACCAGTATAATCTGGTCCTGATTCAATCATCTCTGTTTCCGCAAGTAAAGCCTTTCACTTTTAGCTCATTTTTAGAGTAGCTCCCACTGCAAACAGGAATAGGGGAGATAAGCATCATAGTTAATTCTGATCAGTTTTGGCATTGATATAAAAAACAAACAGGTTCTTAGTTCACATCACACAAAGATCAAGCACTATAGACGTTATAAGTTATAAAAATTCATGTTGACAAACTAATATAAGGAAAACCAATGGCTGTTCAGATGTACAATTCAAGATAATTACATTAAAGCAACTGAAAATGGTTACGCTCATGTATACATGTAAGATTAAAATATATATCATTTGTATTTTTACAAAAAAAATGCAAAAGAATCGATGAGATGCCATAGGATATGCTATGACTCGATTAACATTAGATGATTAGTTGCAAGAAGAGTAAGGTGTCTTGAATGATGATGCTAACAGAGGCAGCTAGAAGCAAATTTGCATGCTGAGAATGAAGAGAACAATTATGCACGGCCTTAACTGCATGAGGAAATGATTCAAAAGAAAAGACCCTTCCTTTTATTATCGGTTTCATCATGACTGACAATGTAAATGAAACTAAATAATTTTTTATTTAATTGATTAGTCATTGGATTATTTAGTGTCGTGTTGATGTATTTAGAGCTTCAAACTTGTTGATGGTAATTATTTTGTTTTGTTAGTTGTCTTGTCACTCATTACTTAACATGTTCTAGTAGTCCACATCTAGATTTAATTGATCTTCTAGTAGTTTTAGAGCTTAAATTTAGTTTTTTTATTTTATGATTTTTCAAGATCTTTTATATTTTCAGTTTTTCCATTTTTAAAAATCTTTTGGTGGTGCATTTTATGACAAGGTCTGATACAATTTTTACAGTGAAACAATATTATCAGTATTGTGTCACATGGTATTAAATTCACATTAATACGTGTCAATGGAATGTCTCCCTGGCCTCCGGTTTCCATATAAAGGACACGGTGAGGAAAAATACCCTCTTTAACTTCCATTTTGATCGGACAGATATCTCTTATACAGAAACAAAAGAAGATGCGATGATTTCTTCCAGGAAATCCCCAACGAAAAATACACACTATTCCTTCTGACACAATATGCAGGTATCGACATTTAGACCAGCAATGATACGGCATAAAGTATTGCTCAATTAAGATTATCGGGTGGTATCAACCTTCATGTATGAGTGGACGAACTTTCTATGATGGCCAAAAAAGTAGCGACCAATCACTTTTGAGGCCATTTTTAAAGCCCAATGAGTCACTTTGACTCTATTTTCTTGCATGTTCACTCTCCAAACTCTATTTTCTAACTACTCACTTTCATTTTGAGATCAAATCAACCTAAAAAACTGTACTTTTTGCAACATTGAACCCTATGAGTGTGATTGAGCTTAAATTTACCTATTTTTGTCTCAAACCACCTTTTACTTGCCTCTAAACATCAAAATCAAGCCCTAGGAGGTTGACTAAAGGTGTTTTGTGCAACATCTACCATGACTGAAGATAGAGAAAGGCTTTAAAGAGCAGAACCAAAAGTAAAATTATTTCTTTTGATGTTTTAAAGGAGATTTCTTCAATTTTCATTTATTGGAGCTACATATACCCATTTTCTCCCCTAACCTTGTTCTTTCTACTTCTGCTCCTAAACCTCCAAAACCTATTTTTGCATCCTTAAACTTCAAAACTAATCCCTAAGAGGTTGATTAAAGTGTTTTTGTTTAAAACCATCGATAGGACATGGAGGATGCTGTCAAAATGATCCATCATAGCAATATAGCAAACCGATTGACCTAGAAACAAGTTTGAAATGAATAATGAAATGTAATTTTAGTAATTTCATAATGCACAGTAGATTGTATAGTTTAAATGTTACATTGTAGGTTATAGCAACTATACTGTATGATTATGTTGTTAAAATAATGTATCTATATATAGATATATATATATATATGTAATATCAGGGGTATTTTGGTCTTTTGGTCATTGTAATAAATAGAGTCTAATAGGGACTGTATCATCTTTTTATATTTATGTATTTTTCTGCTTTTTATACCTTAAGTCAAATATGACTGTAGGGAGGAAGTCCAGCCACTGTTGGACTGCCTCCCTCTCTTCCATGTATGGCTCTATAAATAGAGCCTCTCTACTCCATGTATTGTTATGCTTTTTACAAGCATATTTGAAGTGATACAAAAACATTTATTTTTCGTTGTGTTTTGGTGAGATTGTGATCTTGTGCTTGTCTCCTTTGTGAGATTGTATTTGACCCACTAGTAGTCCTTGTGTGTTTGTGATCTCTTGTAGCCCTTAGTGGCATTCCACTGTGATTGGAAATCACTTCATTACATGGTATCAGAGCCTAGGACTCTTGTAGTATTGAAAGTCATCTTAAATGTGCATACTTTGTGGTGATGGTCATCTTCAAGCTTTGCTCTTCATCTTTAAGACATCTTCACCGAGATTGTTACCATGGGTGAAAGAATTTCCCTCTGCCATCTCTCTTACAAGCTCAATGAAAGCAACTACTTGATGTGGGCAAATGCCATGAAAAAATCACGAATGAACCGCAACTAAAGCTAACAAAAGAAGAAGACCAGATCAAAGCACTCCGAAGCTGAAAAGGAGAAAGGTTTGCAAGAATATCAAGGGAAATGGTGGATTGGGAGGCTAACAATGCTCAAATACTCTCATGGTTCACGAATACCATGGAGTTCAAGATTGCTACCAATATCATCAAGTTCAAAAAAGCATACAGTGCATAGGACTTCTTAAAGAGAATGTTCATTCAAAGGACATGGCTCGACTATATTATCTCCAAGATAAAGTACGTAATACCAAGCAAGGAGATAAGTGTAAGAGATTTTTATGGTCTCTTATCCCTTATTTGGGATGAATTGGCTATGCTAAAACCCAAGTGGAAAGATTTGGCAATTGCAATGAGGCAACAAGTAGAGAGAGAGAGAATCTTTTCTCTTTTTTATATGGTCTTAGATCGAAATTTGAGCAAGTTCAGTCATCACTACTTCATAAAACTTTTGCTCCCTCTGTAAGTGAGACCCTTGCTCAAATATGTCAAGAAGAAACTATACTTGGAATGCACATGACTAATGATGAGGTTATTGCCGTATCAAGACCCAAAAACTATGTAAAAACCTATAAACCTCACTTTGAGAAAAAATACAATGAAGGAGGATATAATGGGGAAGGCTACAATGGATGAGGATAGAAAGGAAGTAAAATTACTTGTCATTATTGAAAAGAACCAGGGTGAATTATCCCAAATTAAAAAAGGTGGTCGAGGCAAGTGAAGAACCTCAAGAAACAAAAAAGAGGCAATTTCAATGATTTGATGATTGCCCAAATTGTAGAGGTCGTCCTCTTGGATTTTTTATTCAAGAGCCTCTTTTCATATGACACATAATGAGTCTCTATTATCCGATTGCACTAATTCATGTTTTTAATGTGTCAACCGTCAATGGTACTTCTTTAAAAGTTAAAAGTATAGGAAATCTTGACAAAAATACAAGTGATTCAAACAAGTTTTTTGTTCCAAATATTAGGGTTATTCCAAAACTTGATTTAAATCTTTTTTCAGTTTCTCAAATTTTTTACTATGGGTGTAAGGTCTTCTTCTCATCTAAGGCTTGTTGGGTGCAGGATCTTCAGTCAGGGAAGCTTATTGGGCAAGACTATAGAAGATTAGACATTTATTATATAGACTCCTTATGCCTCATTAAAAACTCTTTTTGTAATCATGCCTAAGAAATTAACTGAGATCTTTGGCATAGATGATTAGGACACCCAAATATATCCAAATTACCTCTCTTTTTGTTTTTGAAAAAATCTTGTAAAGAAAAAGAATACGTAAGAATTGTATACTTGAAAAAAAATGCAAATATTGCCTTTTGGATCTAGAACTTCTTTGACTAATAAAATTTTTGAATTGGTGCATTCAGATGCTAAGTTAGAATTATGGAGACAGACATTGGAAGCAAGAGGTTTTAAGTTGAGTAAGAGTAAGACAGAATACATGGAATGTCGGTTTAGTAAGCAACGAAGTACTGATGGGAGTGTAGTGAAGCTTGGTGAGCAAAAAATACCGGTGGATGATTGTTTCAAATATTTGGGATCTATCATTCAAAAGTATGGAGAAATTGATGGAGATGTAAATCATAGGATAAAGGTTGGGTGGATGAAATGGAAAAGTGCAACTGGAGTGTTGTGCGATCGTAGAATGCCATTGCGGTTGAAGGGAAAGTTTTATAGGACGACTATTAAGCCCGCTTTACTATATGGTACGGAATGTTGGGCTGCCAAGAGACATCATATTCAAAAAATGAGTGTAGCTGAGATGGATGTGTGAAAATACAATAAAAGATAAGATTCGGAACGAGGAGATACGTAAGAAGGTAGGCGTTGCACCCATTGAAAATAAGATGAGAGAGAATCGTTTACGATGGTTTGGACATATTCGGCGAAGGCCTAATGATGCTCCAGTTAGAATGATGAAGAAATGGGAAAATATATTAGTTAAAAGAGGTCGGGGTAGGCCTAGGAAGACATGGATGGAGGTGATAGGAAAGGATATGAATGCTTTGAACCTCACCGAGGACATGGAATTGGATAGAAATGATTGGAGGAGAAGGATTCATGTGGAAGACCCAGAATGATTTTCTTTTTTGGTTCATATTGCCGACCCCAATTGTTTTGGGATGAAGGCGTAGTTGTTGTATTCTTAAATTTTGTGATTTCGTAGTGTAAGAACTAGATTCTTTTCAAGATCTAAAAATGATGGTTACCAATTTAAAGAAAGTAGTACATAGAAAACATGAAAAGAAACTTGAGAGAAGCCCCATGCAAGGAAACAGGGAAGAAGCATAGGATAAATGTAGGAGAATCGATATTCCTATAAAGTTTCTAAAGCTAGGAGTTTTCAGGTTCAGAAGCAGTTTTCAGTAAGTGCGCTTCCCACCTATCTATAAAGCTTCTGGTAACTCTGATTTAGATTAACTTTGTTTTAATAAATCGACATGATCGGATAAATACCTCTCAAAAAAATCCTGAACCAAGTCCCTAATCAACAGGTTGGTGTGAACTTATCCACGCGATTATGCACTCTTTAAATAGGAACCAAATTTCTAGAGTTGTCCAACAGCCTCTCAAATACTCGTATTGAAATGACATCGACAAGATCTGACTGATTGCATAAGACCTGCAATGGCAACAAAACCTGTAAAAGATCTCCCAATTCACCACAGGAGTACCCACCGCAACAGCAAGGATAGAAAGGGGGGTGTTACCCCAAAAGAACTCACCGGATTTGGTAATGAATCTTGATCGTTCTTTAACGTGTCGGTGATGGGAGGAGCGTGGCGTTAATGGGTATCTTTCTTTAACGTGTCTCCGCAGGAGCCAGCCAACGTCGCGCTCGGAACCCTATCGACGAAGGTTTTGGGGCAAGCGGGGACGATGGGAATATGCCGTGCGTCCAACGTACTGGTCCCTCCGGACATAAAACACTCCTGCAAGATTTTCTCAACCGCTTAACTCTGCTGTCTTTTTGGATTTACACCCCCAAGAATCCGCATCCCACACGAAGACCTCGTCATGCTGGCTCAGCCTGCCATACCCGCAGACTGGGCTCCCCTTAACTCTCGAAGCAGGTTATATGTTCCCCAAGAACACGCAGGTGCGTCTTTGGCGTCCGAATGAACGCCACGCACTTAACAGTTATTATTGGAGTCTTATGCACTTGCAAAGACTTAAGTACTTTTTCTCATCATTTTTATAATAAGAAGATGATTCTAAAAAAAAGATAAAAATATCTTTCATTCAGAAAATAGAGGATTATCTTAACTCTTTAAAGTTCAAACGTTTTATTTTCATCGTAAACAGTAAACTCCTCTTATGTAACAGAAGCTTCTCGTAATATTTTGCCTTAAATATTTTAGATCATCCTTTGACAATGTACCATCTGCTGTAACAAGAGCTTTCATTGATGATGCATCAGATGTCGTCGAAACACTATTTGTCGTCATTTGCTATCACAGGAGCACCTTATGTTATCGTCTATTATCGTCGAAATACTCTTTGTCATCGTTTACTTGTAAGAAATAGTTGAACTGCCAGAAGAATCAATATTTTGCCTATTGTTCATCGTGATACCAGGGTGCAAGTATTAAACTGAGTAGACAAAAAATAGTTATTTATAGAAGAAATAATGATGACAGTGTCGAACTAAGTAGATAGAGAGCGACGATTTATAAAAAAGATCAGATTAGAAAGTAGCGATTTACATTAGAACTCATATCACAAAGTAGCGATTTACAGTAGAAATCAGATCAGAAAATAGCGATTTACAATAGCAATTAGATCAGAGAGTGTCGATTTACAATAAAAATCAGATCAGAGAGTAGCGATTTACAGTGAAAATCAGATCAGAGAGTAGCGATTTACAGTGGAAATCAGACCAGAAAGTAACGATTTACAGTGAAAATCAGATCAAAGAGTAATGATTTGCAGTAAAAATCAGATCAGAGAATAGCGATTTATAGTGAAAATCAGATCAGAGAGTAACGATTTACACTAAAAAACATATCAGAAAGTAGCAATTTATAATAAAAATCAGATCAGAGAGTAGCGATTTACATTGGAAATCAGATCAGAAAGTAGCGATTCAGATCAGAGAGTAGCAATTTACAGTAGAAATCGCTACTCTCTTATCTGATTTTCACTATAAATCGTTGCTCTCTGATCTGATTTCTACTGTAATTTGCTACTCTCTTGTCTGATTTCTACTGTAAATTGCTACTCTCTGATCTGATTTTCACTATAAATTGTTACTCTCTGATCTGATTTCTACTATAAATCGCTACTCTCTGATCTTATTTCTACTGTAAATTGCTACTCTCTAATCTAATTTTTACTGTAAATCGTTACTCTCTTATTTGATTTCTATTGTAAATCGATATTCTCTGATCTGATTTCTATTGTAAATTGTTACTCTCTAATTTGATCTCTTTTGTAAATCATTTTTCTCTGTCTACTCAGTTCGACATTACCACCATTATCTCTTTGTCTACTCAGTTCGACACTTGCACCCTGGTATCAAGATGAACAATAGACAGAATGTTGATTCCTCTGATAGTTCAACTATTTCTCACAAGCAGACGACGACAAAGGGTGCTTGGGTGGTAATAGACAACAACAAAGGGTGCTCCGACGACAGCAAAGGGTGCTCTGACAGCAGCAGACGATGACAAAGGGTGTGTCGTAAAAAAAAACTCATGTTACAGCAGATGATGCATTGTCAAAGGGTGATCCAGAACATTCATCATCGAGTTCATTTTCTGCTGCAAAGCGATTTTATGTGTAGCTTATGATACATCATCTTCAAGCAAACGAGCTTATTAGTAATGGCAGCCCACTGCACTATTTGTTTCGAACTGAGGTTAATTCTTAGAGACTCTAACAATGATACACTCTTAAGAATATGCTTCACAAACTTCAGCTTCGGCATTGTCCCCTTGAAGGAGCCGATGGGCTCCTACTCAAGCAATGATAAGAGTCGCGGGAATATGCAAAGCTATTTACGGGAGGATATTTTCATCAAATGGATATCTATTTTATGAAAGGACATTTTTGTCAAACGCATATCTACCTTTTTTATATGTTATTTTATTATAAAATCTTCATGGGTAACATTGGCATATGAATTATCGGTGGTCCCAAGATATTCCTCCATACACACCGAAACATGCGAATTTGTCTCTGGGGGAGAACACACGACACCCTCTCCTTAACTCTGCTTGCCTATAAAAAAAATAAAACTAGCAATGTTTGTTCGTTGCCTCTTAGAATAGGTTTTTTCAATTCGAGTGTCGGGGTGAGGAGGGTATTGTGTGTTCTCCCCAAAGGCAAATTTGTGTGTTCCGAGGTGTACGAAGGAATATCTTGGGACCCATGATAATTCATATGCCAATGTTACTCATGATGATTTTATAATAAAATAATATATAAAAAAGATAAATAACATATAAAAAACATAGATATGCGTTTGACAGAAATGTCTTTCCGTAAGATAGATATGCATTTGACGGAAATGTCCTCCCATAAATAGCTTTGCACATTCCCGCGAGTTAAGGTTATTGCCTTGGTTTTTAGCTTGTGTTACAACACATTTCCGCCTTATCGTTCCTGCCTTATGTTACAAAACATTCTCAAGTTTGTTTCTACCTCGTGGAGATAACTATAAATCAATGGACTAGTTCGATCATTGGTGGGCGTCATAGGAGAATTTGTCGACCATCTCTTTTTATAGTCTTCTCTTCTTCTTCATTTTTGTTAGGCAATATGAAAAAAGCAATGACGCACAAACATTCCAACAAGTGCCATTAAGGCGTCGTGAGTACCTTTACATGTCATCATGCTATTATTAAAGAGCGTATGTCATCGTGAGTACCATTAAGGTGTTGTTTTGTTATTGCAAGTGGAAATTGTATTTTCGACGTTTGAAAAATTAAAGATATTAGTAGGACGCTGGGACCTGTTAACAAGAATGCTTGGTTACAGATGCGAGGAAGGGCCTCTACCCCATCTGGTATCGTCCATTCACTCAGTATGTGCAATATATTGCAAATTGCGGTTGTACTAACATACTACTGATTTGTGAGATATTGCTTTGTTTGTTAATATCCATTTATAAACTATTATGTTGAATTGTCGTATTGATTTATAATATATTTTGCGATATGTATATGATTTGTATGGTTTTATGTGTTTTCTATAGCGATTTGTAAGATATTTGTAGTATGATTTCAAAACATATGTGTGCAAAATTTATATTGTTGTGTGCTTGCGGTGGCGATTTGCATATTCAAATCGCTGCTCATTTAGCGATTTCTATTGAAATCACTTCACAGCGTCGTAGATATAATTAAATCGTTGTCACGTGAATCGCTATCGTCAACACACATATACGATAAATCATTTCTTTTATTGGCATGGTAAATAATAACTCACTGCATAGTATAAGCAAATTATAAATCGTTGTTGCTTTTATACTGTGATTCTTTCAATTGTTTCTATTGTTATATGCATCTTGAATAAATCATAGTAAATGTATGTGCTGGCTAACGCAAATTGATATCTTGCTTATAATTGTGGCGAGCTTATGATCTAGTTGCAGTAAAGATGATGTCTCTCAATCATTGGAAAGTTATGGAGAAGTGAACATATGTACTAATGACGCACATAAAGAAGTGAACATGTGCACTAATGATACACATGATAAGAAGAGTGCAGGCATTGGATTCACTCTTGACTTGAATGTTTCAGCAGATGAAATACAATTTGATAATGAGGTAGACGATCATGACAATACACTTGACTTTGTTCCCGTAGAAGGAATGCAGTTTAATAATGAGAAGGCTGCATATGAATTTTACAATGATTATACATTCAAACTTGGTTTCGGTGTTAGAAGGTATTCTTGGTCAAAAAATGCATAAGGTGTCATAGTGAGAAAGAATGTGTTTGTTTTAAGGATGGTTGGAAGAAGTCAAGTGGAAATCCAACAAGAATCAAGCCAAATTCAAGATATGGTTGTCCAGTGAGAATGGTGTTAAGAAGACTTCTGAATGAGAAATATGTAGTTCGTACTTTAATCAGTGATCATAACCATGAATTAGCAACTTCATTTATGACTCCTATGTTAAAGTCACATCATAAAGTAACTGAAGCGCATGCTGCAATTGCTGAAATAGCTCATAGCACCGACATTGCACCAAGAAAGACATATAATTTATGTGCGCACATAGATAGTAGTCGTGAGAATTATCATTCACACATATGGATCTAAGAAACCACCTGAGAAGGAAGATGGCAGATAACATGAAAAATGGATAAATATGTTCTTTGGTTGATTACTTACAAAAGAAATCAAACAATGACCCTGGTTTCTTTAGTGCAATGCAACTGGATAAAGATGGATATATTGTGAATATGTTTTGGGCAGATTCAAAGTCAATAGTAGATTATAAATGCTTAAATGATGTGCTTGTTTTTTATATGATAGTGAAGATTAATACTGAATAATGGCCATTTGCGCAGTTTGTCGGAGTGAACCATCACTCACAGAGTTGCATATTAGGCATCGCTTTTTTTATGACTAGACCAAGAAAACCTTTAAGTGGTTGTTCAAAGTATTTACACAAGCAATGGAAAGCAACCTTAAGTTGTACTTACAGATGGTGATCACGCAATTGTGGCTGCAGTGTCTCATGTATGGCCAGATGTACATCTTCGCCTATGTTTGTGGTATATCTTTCAAAATACAGCAAAGAATATATGATATATATTTAATCAGAATACAGGGTTTGATAAAAAGTTTACAAGGTGTGTACTAGAGAGTGTAGGCGATGTCACCTTTATGTATGATTGGGAGGAAATGATTTAGATGTACAAGCTTGAAGACTATGTGTGGTTATAAAATCTATATTCAGAAAAAGAGAAGTGGGCATTGGCATATGGAAGACAATACTTTTGTGCAGTTATGATAAGCATATAAAGAGCTAAATCTATGCATGCCACACTGAAGAAAACCTTGCATTCATGTTTAATAAGGTTTCGCTTAATGAAACAATATAAATTATTTATAGATAGGCTTAGACAGAATGAGCTTGAACAAGATGTGAAATGCTTCAGCACATGCCGTGTAACTTTGGGCATGAAAATATTGATGTGACCTGCAAATCTGTATACACTAACTATATTTGAATGAATTAAAAAAGAGGTTATATAGGTCATGAATTGCAACATACAAGGTCATATGCAAACTGAGAATATGCATAAATACCACATTGTATGAGAGGGCGAAGAGCATCCAAAAAGGTAAGAAACACATGTTACGTACAATATTGACAACAGAACAATTGAATGTATGTGCAAAATGTATGAATTCAAAGGTATTTTATGTCGTCATGCATTAAAGACATTTAATCAAAAAAATATACAAGAAATACCTGAGTCATATTTAATGCAAAGATTGAACGGTTTGATACTATTAATGTTAGTGCATCTGGTGTTGATGAGAAGTGACACATAGTCTCCCGTTACCAACAACTATGTAGGTCACTTATGCATGTTGCATATTTAGCATCGATAAGTAAAGAAGGCTATATATGCATGATAAAAGTGTCAAGGGAGTTACTTGAAAATGTGCAGTTAATTCACCATAACTCTGTTGTACCTCATAAAAACCAGTCTAAGAAAATGAGAGTGGACAACGAAGGTAAAAATCATGCTTCTTTTGACCCGCATGAGAAGTTGCGTCGAAGCGTAAACATCATCTTCAACAAGTTAGGAGTCAACATTGTAGATTATGATGAACAAATTCACCTAGCGATGGGTATCAAAAGGAAACTTGCCTCTGATCGCAGTCGTCAGAGGACAAATGGTGCACTAGAATTGGTTGACAAGAAAAAGTTTAAGAAACAACCAACCCCTAAGCAAAAGCAACCAAGCCCTTCACATAAACATGTATGTAATACAATATATTGCTTCATATGTAAATTGCATTATGTGCAGCTTATCAATATCTAACTTGTGTAATTTTTAATATGCAGCAATACCATACAGACATGCACTACAATATTAAAACCTTGAATCCTTCCGACCAGTTTGAGTGGAAAGATGACATCAATTTTACAAGTCTTTTGGTATGTAATCAATGTTGGGAGGATGTTTGCATTTCTTGTTAAACGTAATGTAGTGTCTTATATTGTTCTGTTTCATGACAAACTCAATTCAATTCAAAAGTGAGCAATGGAACACAAGAATCATGTGTGAATTCTTCAGCTATATAATTCTATAAATACTGTATTAAAAGTAAAAATCGTTGTCTCATCTGGCCTTCACATATATAAATTATTGTATTTGAATCATTATGCAAAAAGTTATTTTTTGAATAAACTATATTAAAAGTAAGAATCATTGTCTTATCTAGCCTTCATATATACAAATCGTTATACATATATTATAGTTGAATCATTGTGGAAAAAGTTGTTCTGTGAATAAACTATATGAAAAGTAAAAATTATTGTCTCATCTAGCCTTCATATATACAAATCGTTGTACATATATTGTATTTGAATCATTATACCATAGTATCATATTACAATTTATACAATGACGTCTATGTTGGAGATGTATTGCTACAAATTGTTTCATGGCCAAACCGTTGGTCATGATGTATTGTAACTAAATACTCATATTATTTATAAATGAATGTGGTTGTAAATCACGTCGATTTATATTTATGAAGTTACCACGATAACAATATGTCTTTGTTTATCTCTGTGAACGATATCGATATGTAATATCGCGATTTACTTATATTGATTTGCAACCATTACTAAAATATTTTTTCAGTATAAAACATAAATTTGTATCAAGTTGTAAATCGATTTGTATTTATGAAGTTACCTTGATTTATACTTTACTTAGTCTAAACATCGTGTCAATTTATGTAAATTGTGATAGGACATATCGTTCACATAGACAAACTCGTAAAGGCAAATCATGATAGGATAAATCATTTCTGCTTTATATCCGTGATTGTACAAATACCGTGATAGGTTAAACAAATTTAGTGGGATGGAATGTATTCAATTAAGAGGATGGGTTTAGGTGGGGCAGTGATTAGATTGTGTTGGTTGTGAGACTCATTTAACTCTCATCAAACCCAAATATTGTTTTAATATAAAACTTAAATTGGTATGAAGTTGTAAATCGATTTGTATTTATGAAGTTACCTCAATTTGTACTTTACTAAGTCTACACATCGTGTCGATTTATTTATTTATTTTTTTGTCCTTTATGAATCAGTCATTATGTAAATCGCGATAGGACATATCGTTCACATAGACAGTTTGTAAAAGCAAATCACAATAGGATATTCAAACAGATTTGGTGGGATGAGATGTATTTGATTGAATTGATGGGTTTAGGTGGGGGAGTGATTGGATTGGGTTGGTTGTGAGACCCATTCAGCTCTCATCAAATCCAAACTCAATCTAAACTACTATATATATAGATAAATATTTACATATATATTTTAATTAAATTTATTTGAGTATCAAATGAACCCAAATTCTATTTATTTAAGTAGAATTCATTTGGAATTTAGATAGATCCAAAACTTATTATATTCTAGTGAAATTTACAGTACACTAAAAAGATTCAATTAGATCATAAGTAAATCCAAATCTTGGTTGTAAGTCGATTTGTATTTATCAAGTTACCTAGATTTATACTTTACCAATAAACATTGTGTCAATTTGATTTTTCTTTCTCTTTTTTGCCTTTTATTAGTCAATATGTAAATCATGATAAGACAAATCATTATACATATACTGTGTTTGAATCGTTATACAAATAGGTATCAAGCAAATCATGATAGCATGTAGCCTTTATACGTATAACTCATTTCAGCCTTTTATCAATCATTATGTAAATCGCAATAGAAAGACAACTCATAAAAGCAAATCATAATTTCTACAGTACACAACGCTAAACGCTTTTTCGATTTTTATAAAATTATAAAATTACAAATAATTATAGAATTACAATAAATAATTATTGGAACGTTGATTTGTATTTATGAAGTTTCTGCGACAGCGATATGTTATTGTAAATGATATCGATATGTAAAATTGTGATTTACTCATATCGGTTTGCAACTGTTACTAAAATATTGTGAACGAAACAGTGAAATCGATTTGCAATTGTTACTTAAGTTGGTATCAAGTTGTAAATCAATTTATATTTATGAAGTTACCTCGATTTTTACTTTACTAAGTCTAAATATCGTGTTGATTTGTGTACACGTGCATAAAACCCTAGTATATATGTAAAACCCTTATTCTATGTAAAACCCTACCTGACCCGTTGTTCAAGTCTAAAACCTTAATCTATTTAACCTCTCTTCCACTTTTCTACAGCAGTGCAACTTCTTCTTCTTATTTTTTCTTCTCCACCTTCTTTTTTCTCCTCCCTTTCGTGTATACATCGATATATTCATGACACATATGACTATGACATATTTGTCATGAAGTATATCCAAGTTTATGCAGAATATAATGACCATAATTATTCTCAATCATTACCGCCATACCGGAGCAAGCACAAATATTATGCATGATAGACAGGGAGTGATGTTGATGACCATCTATTTGACCTATTCTTACTGTCGGACTCTTTATCGTTCGCAAACCATCCTTCGCAGTTGGAAAAATATCTGCCTAATCTTCGTTATACTTCATGATCAATATGCTACAGATGCTCCATCTTCTTTGCCTATTGGGATCCATACCTTTTTGCAGCTTCGTCAGCTCTGCCTCAAAGCTTTCTGCACTAGCAAGCTAGATTTCATGCACACCTAGATTGCATTCGAAGCACATCACTATTTGGACGTGGGGTTGATGCTGATGATGTCTGTTTTCTTTGATAATGATGGTCATGTATTGTATCTAAGACAAACCAATGGTCATGATGTATCATTGAAGTTACCTCGATTTGTACTTTACTAAGTCTAAACACCAGGTTGATTTTTTTTTATTTTTTATTTTTTGCCTTTTATGAATTAGTTATTGTGTAAATCATGATAGGACATATCGTTCACATAGACAAAGCTCGTAAATGCAAATCACGATATGATAAATCATTTCTGCTTTATGTCCATGGCTGTACAGATCATGATAGTACACTTCTTCTATAAAAAACAAATTGCAATCTCTTATAGAAAGAACTATATAATTATTGAATGTTACGTTATAACAAAGAATTATAACTGGTTGCAAGCCAATCGGTATCAAGCAAATCGCGATAGCATGTAGCCTTCATACATACAAATTGTTTCAGCCTTTTGTCAATCATTGTGTAAATCGTGATAGGAAGACAGCTCGTAAAAGCAAATCATAATTTTCGCAGTACACAACACTAAATGCTTCTTCGATTTTTTTATGAAGGCCGAACATTATAACGATTTTTGTTCAGTGGCACTTGTGTGTTATAACTTCTTATTCTCCCTTTCTAACATCTCTAAGCTTGTGGTGGAGACTACCTTTTTTTTGTGAGTTGTGCTTGCTTCTCATCGTGGACTACAACTGAGGGAATCATTGTTGTAGCCAGAGGAACACGATGGACATTTTTTCTATGATGGGAGATGACATGATGGGAAACAAGAGGGACGCATGGGTTCTCAATATTTCTATGTTGCTTCTTCTCAATCTCTAAATTTTGACGCATGGGTTCCCAATATTTTTTGAAATAGTTGAGGCCATATTGTCGTTCTTTATAATCATATACTATGACACGAACACCTCCTTTGTTCCAGCTATCCAATTGTTTCTTGAAGCGTTTGTGCCAATTCACGTTACTGGTCCCACCACTATTTATCTTTCTTCTCACTTTTACAGGCTACTTTGGGTAGATTGTCCCAAGCTCGCTTATAGGAGAACTCAACTACCATGCTGCAACTCGGCTTCAGATTTGCTAAACAGCTAAATATCACAGCCAAACATTCTCGCAACTGCAACAACAACCTCTTGGTCCTCATCCTCCCCATCTTCATACGGTATCCACATAAACTATACATTGGAGATTATGGTTTAGGTATAAACATAATTATTCATGCTAATGAATGCTAAATATTAAAATGATTTATAATAACGAGTGTTAAATATATTACAATGATTGTTACTAATGAGTGCTTTGTATTAAAATGATTTACACTAATGAATGCTATATATTACTATGATTTACAATAATTAATGCTAAATGTTAAAACGATAACACTTTGTACTGACAAAGACAAAATCCTGCAATGATCATTACTTAAGAATGCTAAAGATTACAATGATTTACACTAATGAAAGTTAAATGCTAAAGTGATAACGATTTGTACTAAGGAATACAAAATCTTGTAATGATCATTACTTAGGAATCTTAAACATTAGAACGATTTATACTAATGAATGTTAAATGCAAATGCAATAACAATTTATACTAACGAAGACAAAATCCTACAACGATGATTACTTAAGAATACTAAACATTTCAAAGATTTACACTAATGAAAGTTAAATGCTAAAGTGATAACGATTTGTACTAAGGAATACAAAATCTTGCAACAATCATTACTTTAGAATGTTAAACATTAGAACAATTTATACTACTGAATGCTAAATGCTAATGCGATAACGATTTATACTAACGAAGACAAAAACCTGCAGTGATGAATACTTAAGAATGCTAAACATTTCAACGATTTATACTAATGAATAATAAATGCTGAAATGATTGTAAATGATTTTAAACCATTTACCTCATTTAATTGTAGACCATCTAAAAGGAACTTAGCATTATCCTCCTTGATATTTATTGTAGTCCACTGGCTGATCTTGGGAAAACCACAAATCACAGGGCCACACTGAGGACGTAAGGTGACAATATGCTCTCACGCCTAGGCCTACAAAAATAATATATTAGTAAGACTATAACCTTCAACGATCTTAGTCTATAACTACCAAATATGTAATAAACAATTACCTGGACAAATGGCCAAAACCCTCCAACGGTTTTTGTACCCTCGCTCGCATGGTAAAGTTGATTGTACAAGTGTACACGCATAGTAACACCCCATGCATAGTTGTTGACTTCATCTAAGTCTTCTAAGAACTGCAACCACAAGTAACTTTACCTTGAACCAGACAAATCCGAAAATAAAGTAAGTCCAAAAGAATAAAGAAAGAAGCTGCATAACTCTTGGTCAGCTCTTTCAGATGCACATGTAGCGGACTGACTTTTCTATTTATTACAGGAAAAAAAACTTTCATTGATGTGAAATTGCTTCCACCAAGAATACATTGACCACAGTCCTCCATCGACATTCCTACAAGGGTCGTGCACTTGTCCCTTGCGTTATAGTTTGAATCCCGTGCTAGGGCATCACTTCCACAGCACTTAAGACCCGTAATCTGCGCCACAACTTCTAGGGTCATGGTGATCTCAAAATAATCAAACTGGAATGTGTTCGTCTTATGATTCCACTTATTTACCAGGTAGGTCATGGTGTTCCAGCATGTTTCAAAATAATGCTGGTCCAGAAGGCCGCTGAAGTGCATATTTCATAATCGATCTTTCTGATATTCCGTCATTTGTCTATACAACAACAAAACTACAGGCCACTGACACCGCCCTCTCAACTTTTCACCTGTTGCTCTACTTCTTTTCTGACCTCCCTGTAACATAAAATATCATATTATTTGTATCAAATCAAAATTAATCTTATTTGTACTTCTACATATTATTGTACACAGTAATAACTATATATAATAATTGTTGCACACTCGCTATCACTGTAATCATATACACAATAATCAACATCTAAGTAATCACTATATGTACTAATTGCTATACATAGGTCATAATAATCGCTATACATAGTAATCACTATCATAGTAATCGCTCTCATAATAATCATTATACATAGTAATTGTTATCACAGTAATTGCTATACATAACAATACATATCACAATAAATCATTCACAATAATCACTATACATAACAATCACTATACATAGTAATCGATATCACATTAATTGCTATACATAGTAATCACTATCACAGTAATCGCTATACATAATAAAACCTATCACATTAAATCATGACAGACATGAGTGATTTACGTACCTTGGTCATACTTTTCTCTTTTTCATCCCCTCCCTTCATCCTTTGTCTTTCTTATTGCTCAATCACTCGCTCCTCCTCCTTCCTCATCTGCCTTTCTTGTTCCCTAATCATTTTCTCCTCCTCCTTTGCCTTTCTTGTTGCTCATTCACTCCGCCGCCTCCCTCTTCTGCTTTCTACTTCTTCCTTCCTTTGCTCATTCGCCTCCCTCCTCTGCTTTTCTACTTTTTACTTCCTTCGCTCCTTCGCCTCCCTCCTCTGCTTTTCTACTTCTTCCTTTATTTCCCTTTCCTTCTCTTCCTCCTCTTGCTTTTTCCTTTCCTTCTCTTCCTCCTCCTGCTTCTTTCTTTCTCTTTCCTTATCTTCCTTTGCCTTTCCTTCTCTTCCTCGTCCTCTTTCTCCTTTCATTGCATTTTATTCTCTTACTCCTCATCCTCCTTCCTTTGCCTTTTTTTCTCTTCCTCGTTCTCCTTCTTCTTCTCCTTCCTTTGTCTTTCCTTCTCTTCCTCATCCTGATGCTTCTTCATTTACCTTTCCTCTTCCATCTTTATCATTTGCATTTCCTTCTCTTCTTCCTCATCACCATTCTTCTTCTTCAATTGCCTTTCCTTCTCCTTATTCTTTCGTTGCCTTTCCCTCTCCTCCTCCTCCTTCTTTCTTTGCTTTTCATTCTCCTCCTCCTTTTTCTTTTGCCTTTCCCTCTCTTCCTCCTTCTTCATTTGCCTTTTCTTCCTTTGCTTTTCATTCTCCTCCTCCTTCTTTCTTTGCTTTTCTTCTCTTCGTCATCCTTCTTCTTCATCTTTAGTTCTTCCTCATCCTTCTTCCTTTGCTCTTCAGCCTCAATATCTGATGGATAATACTTCATATTATACAATTCCAACACTTTGTCTCTATCTTTATCATTCTCAATCTTCATTATATTTCGGTACCTTTCATAATGATCATATATATGGGATTGGCGGATAATTTCTCCAATAGTCATCCCATTAAACAACAGGGGCTTTCTTGTCTTACAAATTTTAATCATTTCTAACCTGCATAACACATAAATTTAAATGCATCATTATATGTTACAACCGCCTCCCCATGTATATATTATTATATATGATCACATTCGTTATACAATCACCAACATTACAAATTATCGCAATATTTGGCTTCATAAGTAAACATCATTGTAAGATTTAGCAAACCTAGGTATAAATCAATGTAGCTTCATAAATACACATTGTTAATGCATCAAACATATAAATCATTGCTGTTTCAAACGTATAAATCACTACTGATTTAAATGTATAAATCGTTCATGCTTCAAATATATAAATCGTTGTAGAAATCACACCCTTCATAAGTATATATCATTGTAACATTTGGGTTTCATAAGTAAACATCATTGTACGATTTACCAAAGTTAAGTATAAATCGTGGTAACTTCATAAATCATAAATAAACATCGCTATTGCTATAAACATATAAATTGTTGCTGCATCGAACGTACAAATTGCTACTGACTTAAATGTATAAATCATTGCTGCATTCCAACATACAAATCATTATAGAAATTTAGCCTTCATAAGTACATATCGTTGTAATGTTTGGCCTTTATAATAACAAATCATGCTAACTATTTTTCGATGCCCAGATGGTGGATAGGTATAAATTGATTTGTTTCAGTATGAAAATAGGTGTTATTTAGCATGAATAGTACAACCAGTTGTAAGATTTAACATTCAGATTTACAAATCGATTTATTTACATAGCGAAACCTTACAATAAACTCACTTAAATAACATGATTTTTGGTAATCTGACAGTGGAGGAGAAACACCCATAAGGTAGATGCAGCTGATGGTGGCAACAATGCTCCCACTGCACAGACGAAGACAAAGGGTGCTTCAGGGGTAGCAAACGATGATAAAGGGTGCTCTGGCAACAACGGACAATGACAAAGGTGCTCTGATGGCAACAAACGACGACAAAGGGTGCGTCGTCAAAGGGAGCTCATGTTACAACAGATGGTGCAAATGTTTACTGCTTAGGGCAAAAATAAAATGTTTGGACTTTGAAGAGTTAACATCAACCTCCTTTTTCTGTATGGAGGACATTTTTGTCCTTTTCTCGAACCGATGTTTCACTTTTCTAGATGGAGGATCTTGAACCGACGTTTCACTTTTCTAGATGGAGAATCTCGAACCACCGTTTCACTTTTCTAGATGGAGGACATTTTTGTCCTTTTTTTGAACCATCGTTTCATGGCAGGAATGGCGGAAAAGGGTACTTAAGTCTTTGCAACCACACCAGATTCTGACTCTAAGCGATGCTGACACACACAGGGATATGAGCCCCACGTGCTTATATACGTTGTGCTCATTCGAACCCTCGAACACGCACCTGTGCCTTTAGGGGGGAACATATAACCTGCTTCGGTCAGGGTGTGTCAAATCCTATTAGTCAGGATTTTGTGATAAATAAGAAGGTCCGATTATAATTTATGTTGGATTCGAAGGGTCCGATTAATATATGGATCTGAGTATGGTTTGTAAAATGTCATACCAGACTCAGGTTGGACCCTAGTTTCGATTTAGATTCACGAATCTGGTTCATATAATCTTTATAGGATCTGAGTATTCTTTCTCTTGTGGTGGGTCTGATTGAACTCGGGTCACCATCATCTCAAATCAAGTTTACTGAGTCCAAACCAAACCCCACCCGTTAACACCCCCATTGATGTCACATACAAAATCATTCTCTTAGCCTTTAAGGGTAAAATGGGGGCTTATATTTTATGATTTTAACGCTTTTCATCTCTATGCCTGACGAAAGTTTTTCTTCATGTACCTTTTGACATGCAAATCTATTTTTTAAAGGGATATGAAAAACTCTGAAACTGAAAGCTACACATTAATCTCTTTATTTATATATATATATATATATATATATATATATATATATATATATATATATATATATATATATATATATATATATATATATATATATATATGTGTGTGTGTGTGTGTGTATGTGTGTGTGTGTGTGTGTGTGTGTGTGTGTGTGATATCTAGCTTCTAGGAAACTTTTGTCAAGATGGTCGCTAAATCATTATTTTTGGCTAGACCCTTTAACGACAGTCCACCTCAAAAGGGTCTTTTTTATACACTTGGCATGCATTAGGGTGTCTGATAATAGTCTGGCACATATATATATATATATATATATATATATATATATATATATATATATATATAGAGAGAGAGAGAGAGAGAGAGAGAAACTAGAATATATAAATTGTTTAAATCTGTAAACTTTGTTGAACCAATCTGATCTCCTAATTGATAGTTCATGTGTAATCATTTGTTTTCCTTTCTCTCCCCTCCCACCGCCTAACTCTCGTCCTTACCCTTCTACCTCCAATATTGCCCCTTCCCCGGCCTCCCCACCATCGGACAACCTCCCCACAACACCCTTCTCCCTCTCATTTTTGGCGATTCACTCAGACCCAACCAGATTAGGCTCACGAGACTCCTTGCCGCCTCTTCCCTGGCCTCCACCACCACTATCCCTGGCCTCCCCACAATCAGACGGTCTTCTCACCGCCATCTCTGACCTCCACAATCGTTAGGCAGCCTCTCCACCCCTCCCTCCCTCTTGTTTCCTCTATGCATGTTGCTCTCTCTCTCTCATTACTGATCTTTGCACGCAGCCTCCTCCACCCTGCCTCCTCGCTAACCCACTGAACGACCTCCTACGATGGTGGTCCTTCAATGTGGGTGTGAGAGAGAAAAGATGGGTGGGTTAGGGATTGAATAGGAACCATCCAATCTTCAGATGAAACCGTTCCTATTGGTTCAACCAGTTACATATTACACTAGTTTAGATATTCTAGTTTCTCTCTCTCTCTCTCTCTCTCTCTCTATATATATATATATATATATATATATATATATATATATATATATATATGGTAACTAGAACATGTGAACCAACAAAATATGTAAACTGGTATGCACTAAGATTTTTTTTATTTCTTTCTAAAATTTCATTGTACGACGATTTAGAAGCTTAGTTTTATAGAAACAGACTCTTAGATCATTCGATTATGATGTGTAAGAAGAATCTTTTAAGGCTTGAAAATAAACTACTAAGAATTTTTGTAAATATTCAAGCATAAAGAATCACATTTCTTGGTCCTATGATGATTCAATAGTCAATTCCAATCAAATGGACCCAAAGTTAGATTTGCAAAAAAACCTCTAAAAATCTTGGTTCATACTAGTTTACATATTTTGTTGATTTACGTATTCTAGTTTCCATATATATATATATATATGTATGTATTGTTACTCATTCTATGTCCTGATAGCATCAACTTTTACATCCATCCCCATTCATGATGAGATCATTACTGGTTGTGGTGGAGTTTACTTCCAAATGTTATATATATGTAACTCATGCCAGCAATGTGGGCATGAAAAGGTAGCTCACATACATGATAGAGGATGAGCCTGACCACTCCAAAACATGTTTAGGCTAATATACTAATTTATTTTTATATTGATTTTATAATTAAACTCTTGCTTGCTTCTCAAAACCTTCCAAAATCAATCAACCATTCAAGCCTTGAATGCGAAAATTATTTTTCTTCATGATACACAACACATAGCAATGCCAACTCAATGGATTATATCTATAAATAGATATGCTATGTATTATGGTCCAAAACTCATAGAAAATGTTCAATTCGTGCTCTAGGATCCAAATGCCACTTTATCCAGTCAAGAGGGGTTTTTCAAGTCAAAGTAGGGTCCTAAGAGATGATATGATAACTGATATGACATATTTACTTAAAAAAAAGTCAAAGAACACGTCTTTTTCTTATTCAAGCAAGGGAGGAGAATATGGGTTCCACAGTGTAGATACATGGTACACAAGGAGAGCTTAAAAGAGAAGAAACTTTTCTTATTCAAGAGGACACTTGGCATATGAAGGGAGGAGGAGACAAAGGAAGAAAAGAAAAGCCACCAAGTCTACAAGGTGGGGGCTACTTGGGAGAGGGGGTACTCCTTATGAAGGAGAAAAGAAAAAAAAGAAAGGAAAGGAAAGAAAGGGTGGGACGTCTCCCACTTTCCTAAATAGGGAGCTAGGCCCCCATCTCTCATACTTTCTATTTTGTTTCCTTCTCTCTCTTTTCAAATGTCTCTCTATGTGTGTGTCTCTCTTTCTCTTTCTAGACGTCCCTCTCTCTAGATATCTCTCTCTCTTGTCCTCTTTAGAGGTCTTCATGATGAGGATTCCTAGTCATAATTTTTTGGTATCTCTCTTCTTCTTCATCCCTTAGTTCACATTTAGACCAGGCCTCCATAAGTTGGTCGGTCTTCCCTTTCGAAGAACTCAAGTTCTTCTAGCACCCAACATGTGTAGCACTATTTTTTCGATGATCCGGTTGGCGTTCCTTCATTGCAGATCAAGCACCAGTACTCAAGAATGCGTGAGACACTTTTCCAACCTATTGCATACTTATAAGTAGTCTCTAACCCTTAATCCAGCCCTTAGTTAAACCTTTGGCCCTTTCCCAAAACCTGAAGATTAAAATTGCTCTCCGACCGAGAACTTGACCTACCCGTTGTACTGATCCAAAGACTATCAAACATATCCTTTAGCAGATCTACCCTTGTCTAAACCCTCCATCATGTCCTAGACACTGCCACCTAACTCTGTGAAGCTTTGTTGAACCCAGTAATGACCATTTGACCTGAACTCCCCAAAACAACTTTACTGTTTAGAAAACCCTGTATGAAATTGATCGTTCGGCCTCATCAATCCCCACTGGAGCCTTGATTACAATCCCAAACCTCTGAAACATATACTAGACCTTTGCGCACATCCCAAGGTAGTTTATGAACTCATAGACCAAGTTTCCTAAGTCCTGACTCTATAGATATACTTGAACCTCTCACTAAACTCAATATGAACTTACCCAATTATCCAATTTATCCCAACCTATAAGGCCTCATCTCTCATAACCCCAAAAATCTCTTGGCCTCCCACCCATCATACCCACAAGGGTGCAGATCACAAGGACCATAACCCACAAGCCCTAGCCTAGATCCAGCAGGTCTGATCTGCTCGAGACTATAGGACTCCGATTGAAGTATCGTTCATTGCACTCCAGTCCTACTCGTCGAGCCCGATTTCAGTTCCATCTCTGGTGCATCCATCTCAAATCCAAATTTTATGGATGGTGCAACAATTGGTATCAAAGTGAATGATCATCGTTCATCAAAGAAAATGAGAGCAAGATTCAGTGAGTGCTTCTCAAAGATTTAGTCAATGTGCATGTCTTTATACCCGTTGAGCTATATTGTGATAGTCCTAAATTTTAGCAAAAAATAAAAAATCTAGTTCTTCTAATATGTGAGGAGTTAACCCATGATTTTTGGTATGCACTTAGCCTCAATGTTACCTAAATCTTGGAAAATTTTTAGAATTTTTTGAGTTTTCTATGAGGAGAAAAAAATTATGCACTCGGACCCTCTTGTTTGAGACTGTACCAAACAAAATTAGAGTTTGTTTCAATGTTCATGTTCAAAAATTTATATTTCAAAAAATCTATGGAGTTTACTCCTAAAATTTTTACTGTTTCTTCCTATACCCATCCACTACCTATTATCAAAATTTCAAAATTAACTCAGAGATAAAAATTCAAGAACAAACCATGTCCCCACCCTAGCTTGCACCTCACCTTGTGAAAAGGTCAACATCTAAAAAATCATAACACCCAAGTCATTTGAAGTTTAAACATGAATTTTGGTGTGTGAGCTCGTGTATATGTTAGCCAAATTCTAACCAAATTTCATAATTTTTGGTGGTTCATATGCCGAGATAAGTTTTTTTTTAATAAGACTTGTTGATTCCAAAACCAAGCGGACTCAAACCGTTAGACGTGAGCAGTTTTCATGTGTGACCCATTAAACCCATGTTATCCTAGTCAAGTGTACCCAAATCGATGTCCATTACCTCCCAGGGTACCCCACAGTATAATGATAAAATTCAAGCAAGATCGATCATAATTCTTGCCTAGTCATGAGACCTAAATTGAGGACAAGAATGAATTTCGCAACTCGCTTCAAACATTACATATAGATATAGTTGCAATCATGAAACAAATGCATGATATGGGATTTAGTTTGAATGAAAGTATGAAACATGCACTAGTAAAAATGGTTATGAAGTTTAAACTCTATGCTAAAGCTTGTATTGTGGGCAAAGTTGATCCAATGAAGGGAATACATGTGTGATCATGGATATGTCTCTGGAAAACTTGTTGTGGACACTCTACAATAAGGTGCCTGGGATGCACTTTGAATCCTTACTTTGTCTGTTTGAAAAAAAATGAATATGAAAGAAGAAGGATAATTGATGAGTATTGATCTCCCATAGGTGATGTTTTGCCAACAAAAAGACAAAACATCATCGAGAATGCGTGCAAGACTCCAAGTAGATTGGAGAGATCAGAGCACTACCAACTATGATAGACACCCGAATTGAGCCTCTCCTTGTTCGGTCTGGTCAATCACCATACACAATCAACTGCAAGGTCAAAACGACTGCAAATCAAGTTGCAGGTGAATGAGCCATACCAGATCACAACCAGAGCCTGCCTTGTGCAAAAAATTAGGGGATCACCCCATGTTCGGTGCTTGTTGGATTGACCAAACATTGAATCAACAATAAGGAGGATCACCTCAATTCTAGCATACATGTATAACTATAATTTAAAAGTAAAGATTTAGGTTTTTCTTACTAACTCGCTCTGTGGGTACGCACATGCTTTGACATTGTAGCAGATCGAGATCACTCGGGGGTTTGTTATGATTCTATTAGATAACCCGGGTGAGTAGCCATACGGATACCCAAAGAGAACGATGAGTAACCGAGAAAGTACTCACCAATGACAGAAACTAAAAATAGGATGCATCCCGAGGCTTCTGCTAAAGACATGGATATACCACCTAGAATATATTGGTAGTCATGGCCCCTTAACTTTGAGGATGGGAGACTGGGTGAGACGCCTAGCTCTCACAAGCATAAAGAGTGACGACAAAGTTTGTACCATCTACCCTCTCTGAGGTAGATGACGAGTCCAGTAACATATACTATCTTTCAGCTGTACCCGAAATTCAGGGAATCCAGTAACATATAACTTCTTTCAGGTATACACAGAATCCTGAAATTATGTTAAGAGTGCCTGTATTAATTTATATATCACTTGGTGCGTGTCACCTCACCTCACAAGAATATTGTAATCCCAACCCACACTCAGATGAAATCAAGTGTAAGCACATCCTATTTAATTCATATAAAACACCCAAACATTTATCCATAAACCACAAACTCATGTTCGAGCCAAACACTCTTACATTTAATGTTAAGTCATTCTTACAATCCAAATGTACATGTATGAATATGATCATGATGTCTCCTATCAAATTTTCCAAGTGTTCTTATGGCACCATATGGTTTATGTGAAACCATACAATGAGTTCTAAGCTTTAGCAACACTCTGAGATTCCCATCAAGGTACAATCAGTTTTAACTTGCCATTAGCCAAGGATGTGGTACAATAATGTGATATTATTATATTCACTGTGTACAAGACATACATCATTCCCACGTATGTATCATGATCTACCCTCATTTCAATTTATTTATTTATTTTTATACTGAATGACAACATGGGATTAGGCAAACCCCATATGTTATTAATTTAATTTGGGGCTTGATCTCACAGCTTGTGTGATCTCTGCTCCTCACAGCACCATGGGTCTGCTGTGAGCAACAAAGCTCACCTACACTGTGTGGGGGTGCATGAGCCAGCTGGGTGTTCCACATGTGTGTGTGTGTGTGTATATATATATATATATATATATATATATATATATATATATATATATATATATATATATATATATATATATATATATATATATATTGAAAGGAAAGTTGGGGTTGCGACAAACCACACTGAGACATCATGTGGTGCTGTTCTGGTTTGCAGCACCCAGTCCAACATAATACCCTACATTGGTTGTGCGTCAAATGCATTACAGCACATAGCCCGTGTAGGGTCGATAGACCCCGGATCGTTCTGGTCAGGTTGACCAGGCATGGCTGGTCAGTCAAGCATGTGATACCATGTTGTCGGGTCTGCAGCCTGCTACCCACGTGGTCCCGACCCATGAAATATTTATATATATTTTTCTGAATGAATGCAGCCACAAATCATTATGCATAGAGGTATGTTGAAACAACAACTTCCCAGTTCATATAAATGAGAAACAATACATTAAAGTATTTGACAATACATAAAATGACAATCATATTTATATGCACTGTTTGAGATCTTATTAGGACAATTCATTATGCACATGGTTGAAATATCTTACACTGACATGAAACAATAGTCACATAGATATAGTTTTAGACTATGTTAGAACAAATAGATGTACATGGCATGAATGGTTTTTTAATCATAAAATCATAATTCCAAAAATAAATCACGAATGACTATTAAATCCACAACCAAAAATAAATCGTGAATGACCAATAAATCCACAACACTCTTGAAACAGATTTTCCAAGGAACAAACAAATTTGTTT
Organism: Nuphar pumila; assembly: GCF_984573655.1. Classification (NCBI taxonomy): domain Eukaryota; kingdom Viridiplantae; phylum Streptophyta; class Magnoliopsida; order Nymphaeales; family Nymphaeaceae; genus Nuphar; species Nuphar pumila. The sequence goes on from NC_143255.1 coordinate 119,769,354, forward strand.
CATACTCAAACACACGCATATAGATGTGTTTTTATTTTTAAATCATGCTCATGATGTCATCGATCACACAACATTAAGGTGGATCGATGCACTGCTGATGACATCCATAATAACTCTATATGCTGGCTGTCATATACAACATAAAGCACCTGAACATTGCATGGTAAATGAATGTAAAATAATCACAACGATACACTTTTACAACAAGGGTCTAACATACAATGTTTCACATAGTTATATATATACATATATATATTAATTTTCTTTAGAGAACTACTATCTTAAACACACATATCCAATTAACTTTTGAACAACAACATATGCATCATTAAAGTTTTCTTTTGACCATCGATAATCTATATGTTGTTATACAAACATAGTCCTTAATTCGTCATAAGGTACACATATATTTGAGAGAATTCAATATACGGCTTATGCTATCGATCCCACTGATTAGTGTGGATCGATGCACAAACCCAAAACATTTTCCAGCATCATCCATATGTTGTACGTTAATCACCTACCAAAAATTAGCTTGATCTTTAATCCGCCATGGCTAAGAGCCTATAGTTGAGTATATGTATGCTCATACACATATTCGGACAGTAGGATGATTACACATACTACACGACCCTAGGCATACACATAAGGATAGCATGCCCTTACCTTTCTTCGATGAATCAAGCCACCAAAACAAAACTCCCATAGTATGCCTGATCAAGAGAATGTCTTTCCCAACCGTCCAACACCTCCAAGGTGAGTTGATGGAATTCGATGGTTGAGGAAGAAGAGGAGAGAGAGAGAGAGAGCGAGCGAGAGAGAGAGAGAGAGAGAGAGAGAGAGAGAGAGAGGCGTGTATTAGGGTTTCCTTAATACAAAAAAAAATCTTATTATATCTTTTGAAATCTCTCATTCCCTTTGTTGCCTAATTTGTTGCAAACCGCCTCCCCTCCAATGTGTGTGTGAGAGGCTGGCCTCTCATGCCCATTTTTTTTCTTTATTGCCTTTTTTCATTGTTTAACTCTTCAACCTTTCCATATTTTATTTTTTTCCAGACATGCTTATATGGCAGCCATTTTGAAAAAAGTGTGTATATGATAAGGTGAGTCAATACTTACCTTAATGAGATCCTTATTCCTTCTTTCCTTCCTTGATTCCCATTCATTTAGGGTTAACAAGCAAAAGAAAATGTGTGGGCTATTGTTAGAAGATCATGTTGCCTAAATTAAATTTTGATTCTCCTATTCTTTTCTCTTAAATTTTCTCTTTTTTTAACCATAGTCATTTCAAACACCATATACAACATGTAGGCTATTTCAAACTTACCATAATTATTTCTCAATTGCATTCTTCTCATCTTTCACAACAAAAGAGAAAGGGAAGGTCGATTATTATTATTTATTTTTCTTTCATCTAGTTAAGTGGGTCCCACTAGGGGCGTGTCACCCTATCCACAATATATATAATAATTTATTCTTTTATTATAATTTATATTTACATATATATTTTTTTGTATCAACTATGGTTTCCTAATAAATCTCGGATCCCATTTGGATTACATAATGTTTTGGATCTCTAAAAATCCAACTCCAATATCCAATTGGGTTTCGGATCTATAAGAGATCCAAACCCAATTATCATATCCAACCCGTATATTGGATCCATATGACTTTATACGGATCCAAGATACATTTGGATCAAATTTTTTTATTTAATAGCATAACCGATATGAAGAAAATTTACTTTTATTTATATAAATAAATACTAAAATTTTACATATTTTACATCATTTTTCCCTTAAAAGAATTTTATCCTCGAAATTCATTACACATACTAATCAAATAAATGAGGGTACTTGTATCGCATTGCTGCCTCAAGTTTCCAAGTATATTCTTCAAGACCGTGATACTGCCATCACACCTTGACTAGTGGAACGAACTTGTTTTACAACACTTGTTCTCAACGATTCACAATTTTGATTGGTCCCTCCTCTACTGTTAAGTCTTTTTGTACATCTACGTCCTCGAAATGGATCACATGAGAGGGGTCCTGCATGTATTTTCTCAACATCAATACATGAAAACATTATGAATCCTTGCAAACTGAGGAGGTAACTTCACTCGGTAAGCCATTTCACCGATTCGCTCCAATATCACAAATTCACTTTTAGTCGTTGACACCTTTAAAAAATAGAATCTCCCATCTCAAAGGTGAGTTTTCTGCACCGTTGATTAGCATAACTTTTCTGTCGACTCTGAGCAGTGCACAAACGATCTCATATCAACTGTATCTGTTGTGCATAATGTTGGAGTACCATCGGTGACTATCGTTCTCTCGCCAACCTCATTCTAATGTATCGGTGATCTGCAAGATCACCCATACAATGCTTCAAAAGGAGCCATTTTGATGCTTGCACGATAGCTGTTGTTGTAAGCAAAGTCAGCTAACACCACGTGAGCGTTCCACTCTCCTTACCAGTCCAGCATGCAGACACGTAACATATCCTCTAACATTTATATCGTTCTTTCTGATTGACTGTCAGTTTGAGGATGAAAAGTCATGCTAAACTTCAATTTTGTGCCCAAAGCCTTTTGCAACCAACCCCATAGTCAAGATGTGAATCGAGGATCTCGATCAGAGATGATCGAGATAGGAACTCCGTGTAGTCGCACTATCTCTTTAATATATAATTCTATCAAATTCTCAAGGGATTGTTCCTTTTGCATAGGTAAAAAGTGTGCTGATTTGGTAAGCCAATCAACCACAACCCAAATGGCATAATGATGTCTATAGGTTTGTGGCAAACCCATCATAAAGTCCATCGTAATATCCTCCCACTTCTATTGGAGAATTTCCATCAACTTTATTGTTCCCGCAGGTCTTTGATGTTCGATCTTGATTTGTTGGCAAGTTAAGCATTTTGAGACATATCTGAAAGCATAATTTAAATTTTATATCGTTAATTTCAGTAAAAAAGGTGATAAACTACTTAATCACTATACAATTTAACCAAAAGTCAGCTTATCTAGCGACATCTTGTTTCATGCCATTCCACCAGTACCTGCATTATAGGTCCTTAAACATCTTGGTACTACCCGAGTGGATGGTGTATTTACTCTTATGAGCCTCTTTTAGTAGCTCTTCTCTCAATTTAGAGTCATTTGGCACCCATAGTCACTCTTGCATCCATATGCTTCCATCTTCTTTGAGCCATAAGGAGGTATTCTCCTACAGGGCAAGCACCTCCATTTTCCCCTACTGAGGGTCTTCTTTCTGCTTAATGATTATTTTCTCTTGGAATTCTTATTGAGACGTCATACTTGTTAATTTTACTGCACCTTGATTATCTGAAAATGACTTCCACTCCACAAAGTTTGCTATTAGATTCTATTATATATTTACCAAATTGACAAATGTACCTCCAGCCTTACGGCTAAGGGCATCTACTACCACATTCGCTTCGCTTTCTCAGAATAATAAGAAATGGTGAACTCATAATCCTTTATGAATTCCATCCATAATCTTTGCTGCATGTTCATCCATTTCTGTGAGAACAAGTGTTTCAAACTTTTATGATCCGTGAATACTTTGAATTATTCTTCGTAGTGGTAATGTCTCCAAACCTTTAAGGCAAATACTATTGCCGCTAACTCCAGATCGTGGGTCAGATAATTTCTTTCATGAGTTTTCAATTGTTGTGATGCATAGACAATGACTTTCCCATGCTACATTAATACACAACCCAAATCGGTACCAGATGCATCCGTATAAACTATAAAACCACTGCTCCCCGATAGCAAGGACAACATTGATGATGTAGTGAGTTTTGCCTTTAGCTTCTGAAAACTCTCTTCACATTTTTCATTCCATTCAAACTTCATTGCCTTTCTTAGGAGTTTCGTCGTGGGCATGATGATCTGTGAAAAGTCTTATATAAATCGCTCGTAATAACCTGCCAGGCTGAGAAAACTTCGGATCTCGCTTACATTCTTCAGTTGTACCCAATTCATTACTGCTTCAACCTATTAACACATTTGAAGTTTAATTATCACGATTTATTTTAAATAGTAAGCTAATAAAGAAACTTTCAGTAGAGTTAGGCAATCACCTTTGCTGGAACCACTGAGATCCCATCCTTTGAGATTACATGTCCTAAGAACATGACCTCATCGAGCCAAAATTCATATTTTGAGAATTTGGCATACAACTGATGCACTCAAAGGGTTCCCAAGATGATCATCAAATGTTCTTGATGTTGCTATATATTCTTGAAGTACACCAAGATATCATCGATGAAAATAATCACAAAAGTATCCAGGAATGGCCTGAATACCCAATTCATCAGATATATGAAAGCAGTTGGGGCGTTTGTGAGTCTGAACGACATTACCACAAATTTGTAATGCTCGTACCTTTTCCGAAATGTTGTCTTAAGAATGCCTTCATCCTTGATTCTCAACTGATGATAGCCAAACCTTAGGTCAATCTTTGAAAAGACCTTAGCCTTGTACAGTTGGTCGAACAAGACTTCTATGCAGAGCAAGGGATACTTGTTTTTCACTGTAGCTTGGTTAAGTATTCTGTAGTCAATGCATAACCTTATGAACCCATCCTTTTTGGCGAATAATACAGGTGCTCTCCAAGGTGATACACTTGGTCCACGAATCCACACTCTATTAACTCTTGCAACTGCTTCTTTAATTCTTTTAGTTCTGCTGGCACCATACAATAAGGTGCTCTAGAAATTAGTGTCATTCTCGACACCAACTCAATTCTGAATTTCACTTCACGGTGTGGAAGTAGTCATGAAATTTCTTTCAAAATATATCAAGATAATGGCGAACAACAACCAGCTCCTAACTTGGTATTTGTTTAGTTTCCATTCTTGTTACGCTGACCAGGAATGTGATATCCTCTTTGTAGATACTTCTAAGCTTTAAGGGTAGAGATTACCCTATGTTTGAGAATTGGTCTCGAAAGTCAAAATTTGACCTCAAACATACCAGGTCGGGATAAAATAACTTTTTTTCTCTATAAAGGACCCTGGCATAATGTTCAAAGCGCCAGTCCATGCCCAATATGATATCATATTCCGTCATATCGAGTAGGACCAGATTTGCAGACAAATTTTGTTCTCCTAATTTAACATCTTCGTTTGGCATGTAGTTCACACAGACTTCGTTAAAACCAATAAGGTTATACACTACTAAGTCTTGTTTCAATGACTTAGTATGTACTCTTAATTGTTTAACAAAATTCAAAGATATAAATGAGTGCATTGCACCATAGTCAAATAACACTAGCGCTGCCTGGCCAGAGACAAACACCGTACCTTGTACCAAGTCTCCCTTCTTTAGCTGCTCCGCAGAGGTAGCATAAACTCTACCGGCCACCTTCTTTTATGTTGCTTGTGGCTGTGACTGTTGCGGCTATTGCTATTATGGCCCTTCGGTCGTACGCCTCGCTTTATCAGCTTGCTTCTTGCGGCACTCTTTGATGTAGTGTCCCATCTTCCTGCAATAGAGACAGTCACCGATCTCTCGAGCACATTGTTGTCTAGAGTGGAAGCGGTTGCACTTTTGGCTTCTCTAGTTTTGCACTTGCCGTAGCTTGTTTCCCCCATTATGGTTTTATTTCTTCGTCGGTCGGGTAAACTTCTTTCCTCCGAACCTCTTTTTGAAAACGAGCTTCTGGATTCCAGTTCGATTCTTCTAAGCCTTCTGTCCTTCATTCCAGTCATCGTTTGGTAGGGTAGTAACCTACTCAAAATCAACAACAACCTTAAGGGTTAATTTACTAGTTCCCATTAATAATTTAGAACTAATAGACTTATATATACTTTTATTATTTGTATGGCCTCGTACAATGTTTTTGACCCTCTAGTGTACAAACGGTTCCTCAGACCCGCCTTCCTCAGTCTACAAAAAAAATTCATCGTCCTGTCCTTATCGGTCGTGTATACGTTGGGACAATATTGTTTCAAGCTATGTAACTTAGTATTGTATTCTACCAATGATGAGTCACCCTACTGCATGTCCAAGAACTCCTGCATCTTTTTGGTTCACTCATGCTTCAAAAAATATGCGACGTTGAACACCTCCATGAACTGAGCCCAGGTCACCGATCCATTTTGGAAACTGACCTCGTGAGTGGTCTCCCACCACTTCTCTGCATGTTCCTTCAGTCTATATGTCCCAAAATTGACCTAACTATCCTCTGAAACCTCGAGCACCCAAAAGATTCGTTCGATCTCTCAAAACCAATTTGCTGTCGCTTTTAGATATGTTTTTCCCAAAAAGACAGGTGGATCCATGTTCATAAGCTTTTTATAGGACACACCACCTCCTGCCATCAGTTTGTCCTCTGCCACCTATTGCAAATTCACCCCCATCTATTGCATGGCGGTGGCCCATTGTCCTACAACCTCAGCTAGGTTGTTCAGGGTATCCATTATGTCGTTATACCTATTTACCTAAGCCATCTATTTCAACAAAAGAACAAAATCAACTTTTTAAGTTCGCCTATAAAAAAAATGGTATTCTTAATATATGTTTTGTTCCACCTTCTTATATACACATTAAATTTTATTACCTTCATTCAAAACACACTACAAACTTAACTACAATATACTTACAGAGCCATTGCAGGGTCGCTGGGAGGGCCATGAATCAAAATTCATGTCATGCTCTCATACTAAAGCTGTAACACCCCAAAATATTTAACTAAAAAATTTATGATTTTTTTTTAAATCACAACAGAAACATTTATTAACACTTAGGTTAAATAAAACATGCTAGTTACTGGCAATAACAAAAAATTTTATTCCATTTAGACAAAATAAAATGTCTGTCATTATTACATAAAAATCATAATTAATATGGAAATAAAAGTCATCAGAGTTTCATTGGATAATCTAAGAATTTCACGATCTTATGGCTCCATCCGCTGCGATATTCATAATTGCTCCATGAAGGCTATTCACTTTTTGAAAAGGAATAAAGTTGAGAGGGTTAGACTACACCCAATCTGAGTAAGCAACATACTAGCAATATATGTGTGTGCAGTGCCATGTGCATAGGTAAACATACAAACTATCAGAATATGAATGTACAAAGTTACATAATTCATATGAATCAAATTAAATGTTCTCAACACCACAATTTTATCATCTAGCAAATGAATTCCTCATCAAGAGTTATGCACCATAGAATTCCAATCAAAATCTTTGTACCATAGTTTCAATTCTAGTAGACATGTATAGATACAATTTAAAAGTAAAGATTTAGGTTTTTCTTATTAACTCACTCTGTAGGTATGCACATGCTTTGACATCGTAACGGACCGAGACCACTCAGGGGTTTGTTATGATTCTATTAGATAACCTGAGTGACTAACTGTACGAATACCCAAAAGAGACAATCAATGATTGAGAGAGTACTCCCCAATGGCAGAAACTAAAAATAGGATGCATCACGAGGCTTCTTCAAAAGACATGGATCTACCACCTAGGATATATTGGTAGTTCTGACCCCTAACTCCATGGATGGGGGATAGGGTGAGACGCCTAGCTCTCACAAACATAAAGAGTGTCCCACAGAGTTTGTACCACTTACCCTATCTGAGGTAGACCATGAGTCTGATAATATACACTATCTATCAAGTTTACCCCAAATCCAGAAAATCCAGTAATATATACCTTCTTTCAGGTATACCTAGAATCTCGAAATTAGGTTAAGAGTGCCAGTATTAATTTGTATATCACTTGGTGCGTGTCACAACAATTCACAAAAATATCATAATCACAACCTGCACTCGGGTGTAAGCACATCTGATTTAGTGCATAAAAGACACCCAAACATTTATCCACAAACCATAGGCTCATGTTCGAGCCAAACACTCTTGCATTTAATGTTTAGTCTTTCTGACAATCCAAATGTACATGTATGAATATGACCATGATGTGCCCTTTCAAAATTTGCAAGTGTTCCTATGGCACCTTATGGTTTATGTGAAACCATATAATATGTTCTTAGCTTTAGCAAAGCTCTAAGATTTCCATCAAGGTATAATTGGTTTTAATTGACATTAGCCAAGGATGTGGTATAATAATGCGATGTGGTCATATTCACTGTCTACAGTATATACATCATTCCCACATAGATATAATATCACTTTACAAATTATCACTAGGAGGTGTAAATTTATGATTTCTAGTATACAATTGGTATTCAGAGTATTTATATCTCATGTGCATTCTCATAACTTGAGATGCGAATAGAGAACTCATTTAAATTATTCTCCTTTGAATTACATATCCAGGTATATATATGTGACATTTCACACACACACACACACACACACACACACACACACACACACACACACACACACACACATATATATATATATATATATATATATATATATATATATATATATATATATATATATATATATATATACTTGCATGACTTATGTGGACCGAGCCATACAAACCTCCTTCGGTTTATTCCCGTACCTATCCCGAATGGGAGTTAGGCTGCCCCTCATGTTTGTGTAGTATATTTATTTATTTTTGTTCTAGTAACAATCACACTGCAGCAAACCCGTGACAGGACTACAACCCGTAGTGACAACGACAACCAAACCCGTTGGCCAATTTTTTTTTGTATGTATCGTGATCTAACCTTATTTCAATTTATATTCTTTTATATTGAATGATAGTCTGGGGTTAGGCAAACCCCCATATGTTATTAATTTAATTTCGGGCTTGATCCCACAACTAGTATGATCTCTGCTCCTCACAACAACACGGGTCTGCTGTGAGCAGCAGAGCTCACCTACACCGTGTGAGGGTGCAGGAGCCTGCTGGGCGTTGATAGGCCCAGCTGATCAACCACATTATATATATATATATATATATATATATATATATATATATATATATATATATATATATATATATATATATATATATATATTGAAAGGCAAGCTGGGGCGGCGACAAACCCCATTGAGACAACATGTGGTGCTGTTCTGGTTTGCAGTGCCCAGTCCAACATATTACTCTAAACTGGTTGTGCATCAAATGCATTGCAGCGCACAACTCGTGTAGGGTCGACAGACCTTGGGTCATTCTGGTCAGGCTGACCAAGCATGGCTGGTCAGTCAAGCATGTGATACCATGCTGTTGGGTCTGCAGCCTGCTACCCACATGGTCCTGACTCATGATATATATATATTTGAATGAATGCAGCCACATATAATCACACATAGGGGTATGTTGAAACAATAACTTCAAAATTCATATAAATGTGAAAACAATACACTAAAGTATATCACAATACATAAAATGATAGTCATATTTATATGCATTGTTTGAGATCTTATTAGGATAATTCGTTATACACAACATGGCTGTAATATCTTACACGAGAGGGTGTTGCGTCTTCTCCCCCGAAACACGCACTATAGCTACAGTGCATGTTTGGGGGGGGGGGGATTATAACCTCCCTCGATCTTACACTAACATGAAACAATAGTCACGTACACATAGTTTTAGACTATGTTAGAACAAATAGATGTACATGGCATGAATGGTTTTTTACTCATAAAATCGTAATTCCAAAAATAAATCTTGAATGACCATTAAATCCACAGCACCCCAAACTCTTGAAACAATTTTTCCAAGAACAAACAAATTTGTTGCCTATCTCAAACACACACATATAGCCATTTTTTTTAAATCATGCTCATGATGTCATCGATCACACCACATCAAGGTGGATCGATGCATCCAACATAACTCTATATGCTGGCTGTCATATACAACATAAAGCACTTGAACATTGCATGACAAATGAATGTAAAATAATCACAATGATACACTTTTACAACAAGGGTCTGACATACAACTTTTCACACAGTTAGATCTATATATATATTTTAATTTTCTTTAGAGAACTCCTATCTTAAACACACATATCCAATTAACTTTTGAACAACAACATATGCATCATTAAAGTTTTCTTTTGACCATCGATAATCTATATGTTGTTATACAAACATAGTCCTTAATCCGTCATAAGGTACACATATATTTAAGAGAATTCAATATACGGCTTATGCTATCGATCCCACTGATTAGTGTGGATCGATGCACAAACCCAAAACATTTTCCAGCATCATCCATATGTTGTACGTTAATCACCTACCAAAAATTAGCTTGATCTTTAAACCGCCATGGCAAAGACCCTACAGTTGAGTATATGTATGTTCATACACATATTCAGATAGTAGGATGATTACACATACTACACGACCCTAGGCATACACATAAGGATAGCATGTGCCCTTACCTTTCTTCGATGAATCAAGCCACCGAAACAAAACTCCTGCAGTATGCTAGATCAAGAGAGTGTCTTTCCCAGCCGTCTAGCACCTCCAAGGTGAGTTGATGAAATTCAATGGTTGAGGAAGGAAAGGAGAGAGAGAGAGCATTGAAAAAGAGTAGAGAAGAATGGTAGTTTGAGAGAGGGTTAGGCGTGTATTAGGTTTTCCTTAATACAAAAAAAAATCTCTTATTATATCTTTTGAAACCTTCCATTCTCTTTATTGCCTAATTTGTTGCAAACTACGCCCCTCCCCTCCTCCAATGTGCATGTGAGAGGCTGGACTCTCATATTCATTTTTTTATTGCCTTTTTTCATTGTTTAGCTTTTCAACCTTTCTATATTTTTTTTTTCCAGCCATGCTTACATGGCAGCCATTTTGAAAAAAAATGTGTATATGATAAGGTGAGTCAATACTTACCTTAGTGAGATCCTTAGTCCTTCTTTTCCTCCTTGATTCCCTTTCATTTAGGGTCAACAAGGAAAAGAAAACGTGTGGGCTATTACTAGAAAATCAAGTTTCCTAAATTAAATTTGATTCTCTTATTCTTTTCTCTTAAATTTTCTCTTTTTTTAACTATAGTCATTTCGAACACCATATACAACGTGTAGGCTATTTCAAACTTACCATAATTATTTCTCAATTGCATTCTTCTCATCTTTCACAACAAAAGAGAAAGGGAAGGTCGATTATTATTATTGATTTTTCTTTCATCTAGTTAAGTGGGTCCCACTAGGGGCGCGTCACCCTATCCACAATATATATAACAATTTATTCTTTTATTATAATTTATATTTACATATATATTTTTTTGTATCAACTATGGTTTCCTAATAAATCTCGGATCCCATTTGGATCACATAATATTTTAGATCTCTAAAAATCCAACTCTAATATCCAACTGGGTTTCAAATCTAACCAAGATCCAAACCCAATTACCATATCCAAATCCGTATATTGGATCCATATGACTTTATTAGGACCCAAGATCCATTTGGATCAAATTTATTTTATTTAATAGCACAACCAATATGAAGAAAATTTACTTTTATTTATTTAAATAAATGCCAAAATTTTACTGGTTTTACAATACTAGAGCATGGTGAATTTGTTATGGTCCAAATCCATAGAAAGCGTTTAATTCATGCTTCAAGATCCAAAAGACAAATCATCTAGTCAAGAGGAATTTTCCAAGTCAAAGTGGGGCCTTAAGGGATGATATGCCTGCTGACATGGCAGATCCACACAAGGAAAGCTCCCTACAAGAAAATAAACTTTTCTTATTTAAGAGAACACTTGACACATTAAGGGATGAAGAAAAAAAAGAAGGAAAGACAAACCACAAAGTCAACAAGGTGGGGGCTACTTGGGGGTACCCCTTGTGAAGGAAAGAAAAGAAAGGAAAGAAAGGGCAGAACACCCATCACTTTTCTAAATAGGGATCTACGCCTCCCTCTCTCCTACTTTCTATTTTGTTTTCTTCTCTTTCACCCACTTTCTATTTTATTATAGTTTTTATAACTAGGGTATTGTTACCATTCTTCTAATATTGCTTTTAGGTATGTTTCTTAATTTTTAATTTGTATTTTGGCAGTATATGAAATAAATGAGTTAAATTTACTTTTTGGATTGGAGCTGGACCTAGTCCCAGGACAAGCACTATAAATAGAGACCTAGGCTCCCCTTGTACAAATTATGACATTATGAATTGAAGTTAATTGTCTCTATCTCTCTTTTTAGAACCCCCCCCCCCTCTCTCTCTCTCTTCCTTGAACGTCTCTATCTCTAGATGTCTTTCTCTCTTGTCCTCTTCAGAGGTTTCTGTGGTGAGGATCCTTAGCCATGGTTCTGTCGGTCCCTTTTTTCCTCTTCATCCCCTAATTCACATGAAGACCATGCATCCATAGGCTGGTCGATCATCCATTTTGAAGAGCACAAGCTCTTCTAGCACCTAGAAGATGTGGCCTTTTTTTTATGACCCCGTCAGCATTTTATCATTAAGGATCAAACACCAATACTCCAGAATGCGTGTGACACTTTCTCAACTTTCTATATATATCCAACCCCTAATCCTACTCTTAGTTAAGCCTTTGATCCTTTTCCAGAACCTGAAGACCGAAATTGCTCTTTGTCGAGAACTCGACTTATCGATTGGACGGATCCAACATCTAAGGATTGTGAAATGAATTCTTCAGAAGACCTTCCTCTGTGCAGACCATTTTTCATGTCCTAGACATTGTCACCTAACCCTAAGAAGTTTCGTTGAACCCTTGTGACATCTCTTTGACCCAAACTCCCCAAAATGACTTTACCAATTAAGAAACCTCATGCAAAATTGATCATTTGGTCTCATCAACCCTCACCGAAGCCTTGTCTGCAAAACCTTTGCACATGTCCCAATGTATCCTATGAACCCATAGACCAAGTTTTCCAAGTCTTGGCCTTATAGATATACTTGAACCTAATTTAAACTTACCCTATTAGCCGATTTGTCCTCTCCATAACCCTAAGAGTCCCTCAGCCTCCTGCCCATCATACTCACAAGGGTGCAGACCACAAGGCCCATTACCCACAGGCCTTGGCCTAAATCCAACAGGTCCGATCCGCTCAAGATCGCATAACTCTGGTTGAAGCATCATTTGTTGTACTCTAATTCTACTCGTCAGGGCCCGATGTTGATTCCATCTTTGGTGCATCCATCTCAAATCCAAATTTTCTGGAAGGTGCAACACTATGTAAAAGAGAAGAAAGAAAGAAAAATAAAAACACTTAATATTGTAAATTTATATGTATGGTAGAGATATCATAATTAAAGTAGTAAAACCTCATATGTGTGGATTATTAAAGGGGATCTTTAGGTAGGATGTATAGTAGTTTTTTTTAGAGAGTTTCTTTAGGGGTCTTGGCATTAAGGTATGAGTGTATCTCTTCTTTTGTTAATCATAGTGAAAGTTTGTTTTTAGTTGTTAATGGACATAGGTCATAGAATGAACTACATATATTTTGTGTTATTTTTCTTCTTTGTTATCCTTCTTATTGTTGTGGTTTGGTTTCATTTTGGTTGCAATTTCGTAATAAACTATTATCAAAGTTTTATTTGGTCCTTTCGCGATGTCAATATTAAAGTTTGATATTGAGAAATTTGATGGCATTATGAGCTTCAACTTATGGCAAGGAAGGTTGCTTGCCATATTGACATGACATGAAGAAAGTCTTGTTCAAGAAAGCAAATGAAGTCTTCCACCAAGACTGATAATTATTAGAACGAGTTAGACAACAACACCTTGATTATTATTCAACTTTGTCTGACCAATAATGTAATGCAAGAAGTCTTCATGAAGAAGATAACTGGTTAGTTTTGAAGGAAGTTAGTAGTTGATATTTGTTGTTTACTTTGAGTAGAGCTCTATGGGGGCATCCGTGGAGAAGGTGGGGAAAATTTGCTATTTGTAAGGATTTGAATGAGCCAAGGTGGGCATTTGTTATGTGTGCCTTGAATTCTACACCAACTTCACTCATAACCCGTTTGAATTTGGGATACTATTGAGATATGAAGCCCATGGCAGCCCAAGTTTTCTAACATCATATAAAGACCTAATCTACCAAGGAGACTAGTTTGACTTTTCAAATCATAAAAAGTTGTATCCTTGCAAGTCTTTTTTTTGTATTGTCTTCTTTGGAGTCATTTCTTATGTGGGAGTGCTATAAGTATGGGGTAGAAGTGTCATAATTAAAGTAGGACAATCTCATGTCATGTGTGTGGGTTATAAAAAGAGGTTTTTAAGTGAGATGCATAATAGTTTTTTTTTTAGAGTTTCATTGGTACTAAGGTTTGGGTGTATTTTCTCTTTTATTCATTGTAGTGAAACTTTACTTCTCGTTGCCCATAAACGGAGGTCACAAACCGACCATATATATATATATATCTTGTGTTCTTTTTCTTTATTATTTTTATTGTTGTGGTTTAGTTTCATTTTACTCATGATTTCCTAACAATTAGACTCAATTTTTGCCACTTAAAAGATTGTTAGATAAAAAAAAGAGAACTAAAAGGAAAATATCAGCCCATACATTTTTCTTTTTCTTTTTTTAATTCTTGGTGGGCCCCCTTGGTTCCACGCTGAGCCCACGTAGCATGTGTTGTGTTGGTGAGTGGTCCATGTAGCGTATGGTGTGTTAGTTGGCGACATTCTTTTTGTTCACCAGTTTTGAGAGGGTGGTGTGTGTTCTCCCCAAAACACAAATTCGCGTGTTCCTATGTGTATGGAGGAATATCTTGGGACCTGCGATAATTCATATGACAATGTTGCCCACAATGTCTTTATAATAAAATAACATATAAAAAAGTAGATATACTTTTGACGGAAATGTCCTCTCGTAAGATAGATATGCGTTGGATGAAAATGTCCTCTCACTCCCCGTAAATAGTTTTGCACATTTTGCCTTTGTTTTTAGCTTATGTTAAAACACATGGCTGCCTTCTCGTTCCTGACTGATGAGTTATAGAGCCTGATTCATAGTTTTTTCTCTTACAGAAAGGGGGGTTCGGGGGTTCCCTAGGAAGAAATTTTTTTTGGGCTTATGTTTGATACTCGGTTTTTTATGGATTAGACTCAACTTGTTTAGGTTTAGGGTTGTCGCCTTTGCCTTGTATAAATTATTTATTTTCTTTCTCTCTTGTAACTGTTGAAAAGAGCAATAAGATTTCTCTCTAAGCGATCGTGGGTTTTTTTATTCTCTCTGTTGAAAAGAGCGATTTACAATAGAAATCAAATCAGAGAGTAGCGATTTACAGTAGAAATCAGATTAAAGAGTAACGATTTATAGTAGAAATCGGATAAGAGAGTAGCGATTTACAATGAAAATCAAATCAGAGAGTAACGATTTACAGTAGAAATTAGATAAGAGAGTAACAATTTATAGTAGAAATTAAATCAGAGAGTAACGATTTACAATACAAATCAGATCAGAGAGTAGCGATTTACAGTAGAAATCTGATTTGTACTGTAAATCGCTACTCTCTGATTTGATTTTTACTGTAAATCGTTACTCTCTGATCTGATTTCTATTGTAAATCGCTACTCTCTGATTTAATTTTTACTGTAAATTACTACTCTCTTATCTGATTTCTACTATAAATCGCTACTCTTTGGTTTGATTTCCACTGTAAATCGCTACTCTCTTGTCTGATTTCTACTGTAAATCGCTATTCTCTTATCTGATTTCTATTGTAAATCGCTACTCTCTGAATTGATTTCTACTGTAAATTGCTACTCTCTTATCTGATTTCTATTATAAATTGTTACTCTACTCAGTTTGACATTGTCACCATTATCTCTGTTGTAAATCGTTATTCTTTGTTTACTCAGTTCGACGCTTGCACCCTGGTATTATGATGAACAATAGACAGAATGTTGATTCTCTGGTAGTTCAACTATTTTTCACAAATAGACGATGACAAAGGGTGCTCCGACGATAATAGACGACGACGGCAAAGGGTGATTTGACGACAACAGACGACGACAAAGGGTGTTCCGACGATAGAAGAAAGCGACAAAGGGTGCTCCGGCGGCAGCAGACGACGACAAAGGGTGCATCGTCAATCAGAGCTCTTGTTACAACAGATGCTGCATCGTCAAAGGGTGATCCAGAATGTTTAGAGCGACATATTGTGAGGAGCTCCTGTTAAAGCAGAGGAGTTTACTCCTTAGGGCAAAAACGATGATGATTTTAACCCTTTCTGGTGGGAGGACATTTTTATCATTTCTTTGAAACATCATTTTATGATGCTAATGGCGGGAAAGGGTACTTAAGTCTTTGCAAATGCACCAGACTCCGATGCTAAGTGATGCTGACACACACGGGGAAACGAGCTCCACATGATTACATATGTGGCGCTTATTCAGACCCGAGAACACGCACCAGGGGGGGGACATATAACCTGCTTCGACCAGTTTTGGTTGGCATGTAGAAGTGCATGCGACTTCGTTCTGTTAATGGCTTTACTACAGCTGCTTCTCGTAGTGGCTATAAGAAGAAGAGAAGCAGTGTGTGGATGAGATAGCGTTGTGATAAGAAGGAAATCGGAGTGTTGCAAAAGATTCTGGTATGGAAAGTTCCTACTACTTTTGCTTTTATGGTTTTTTGGTTTTACAGAAAAGAAAAATGAAATCCCTGTCTTCTGTTGGTTTTAAAACTTGCTTTTATAGTCTTTTGGTTTTACAAAAAAAAAAACAGAACTTGCTTTTACAGCTTTTTCGTTTTGCAAAAAAACAAACAAACAATAGAAATCTGTCTTCTATTTATTTTAGACCTTTCTTGTGTTCTCATCAATAGCAAGAAAGAGTTTTTTTCGACAGAAGTTAATCTGTGTGTGTGCTAATTTTTTCTAAGACTCAAGGTTTCAATGCTTGCTGTAAATCATGTGGGTGCTTAATTAGTTTCTCTCTTCAGATGCATCTAGACCTTTCTTGCGTTTGTAGAGTGGAATGAGTTCTTGTTCCTCTCTCCCTCTCTGTGTGTGTGTGTGCTCTGATTCTATCTAAGATTCAAGCTTCCGATGCTTCATGCTGGGCTGGTAACTACGTCTCAGTTGCTTCGTAAGTTGGACGATGGTCTCTGCTTGGACCACGTACTTGTTGGGTAGTCATGCTTTTGATTTTTTTTATTCTATCTAAGATTCTAGCCTCTAATAATTTCTGTTAAGGGATGAAATCGCTTTTGATATTGCAGCGAATTTACAGTTTGCAGAATTGGTGCTTCATGCGGTGCTTGGTTTCATATATATGATGTTACTTTTGTTTGTATACGTTTTATGTGTTGCTTGCACGCTCTTACCTTTCACAAGAAACTATGATTTGATGTTTACAGGGTTTTGCAAGTCTATAGTATACCTATGTGATTTTGTGAAGGTGCAATGTGTGTGTATATTTAGAGTATTTCAAAGGTGTATAACATAACTATGTGGTTTTGTGATAATTGATTGTTCCTCAATGAACAAAACTTATTAAATCAAAAGAAAAGAGAAAATTTTCAACAAATTCATACCTATCTTAGAAAATCCCAACACACTGACTCCATTTTTAGATCTCCATACACATGCATTGCACGTGAATTCCACTAGTTTAATCTCATCTTATTTTTCTGCGTAGTTTGTTTTATCTATCATAAAAAATCAAATTAATATGATATAATTTCTTTGTATTAACTAGTTTCAACGTGATATCTTTGTGCACGTAGTATTAAAAAAAATGAGTTGTGCTTTCTGCATGCCACCTATATGATGAAACTTCAAAGGAAATATTGTTTTCTGTGATGCAAAAACCAATGGGTATGACAAGGTTGATGAGCTCAATATAATCCTTAATCATTGAATAGCGTGTTGATGAGCAATTAAAAAAAAAAAACCAGTAAAGGTGGGATGGGTTAGGCCCCCTTCCACTAATTACAGAAATTACACTTGGATGCATTCTACAACAGTATTCCAGTTAGAAGATTTGTTCTCCCATAAGAAGGTCTCTCCCGTTCTCACTGAAGCTAACAAAAGGAGGCAAGTTTCTTCAAGAGTGGATCAGGTCCAAGGGCCTTGTGTTAGATGCTGAAAATCCAATAAAATGTCTTTTTAATGCAAAAAATATTTTTTTGTATTCCTCATGTCATTTTGTTTGTGGGTATTAATATATCTTAGCAATGAGATGACTAATATGATATAGGATATCACGAGGGTCCACAGGATAACTAGATGTTTGATTTCAGATCAACATTAGAGGATTAGTTTTCAGTCCCTTGTACCTGAAATAGTCATAGCTATGGATGAGAATGCATAGTGTATAATGTTCATATTAAATATGAAATGACTATTTCTTGAGTCATCAAAATTGAAACTTTACATCAACACATGCCTGCTTAAATGTACATTGACTTGATTGTGCATGGAAAATTATTTTAAAAAATTATTTATTGTCAGTGGATAATTTTCTCATATATAAAAGGGTTTAAAATATCCTTTGACTTGAGGAGCTTATTTATTACTAAGTATATGATCTAATTATTTTAATTACACCTAAATAAATTTTAATAAATTTATTGAATGATATATATTAGATAATTAGTGAAATACTTGAGAAATGATGAGTATCCAACAAGGAATCCAAAACTATTTTTAGAGAATATCTAGCATCGAGGAAAAATACAATTCAAATTAAAAAAATCTAAGCTTGATAATTTAATAAATAAACATTTAAAATTATTTTATTAAAATTATATTTTAACAATTTTTTTATGAAAAAATTCCATGAGATTCAATTAGCATTTTGAATCCTTAATGGTTAATCACATAGGCTTTGGGTTTGACAGTAATTCGTTTTTTTCTAAAGGCCTATAAATTTTGGAAGAATGATTTTAAAAATATTTTTGTAGGAAATGACTTATTAAAATTATCTTTCATTGAGGGGTTCATCTAAGATTCTAGTAAATGTCAAAATTAAAGTTCATTGAACGTGGTCAGGATAAGCCTAAGAGAGAGATAACCTAAAAGGAACTTATAGTTATCCTCTTTCTAAAATCTAGCTACATATAAAGGAAGCCCTAATAATAGGGGTGGTTGAGGGAAAAAGGGCATTTTTCAAGATTATCATAGTTCCTTCATATATTGAGTGGTATAGCTACAAGGGGCTTTAGAATAAGTCATAAGAAGCCATTATTGGGTCAAAAGCTTCATTTGAAGTATATCTCTATTACTTATTTAGGTTGTATGATTTAAGATATTCATAAAGTTTTTTCTTGGGTATATGATAACCCAATTTATTATTGTTTTTGGGTTTTATAATTAGACCCTTATTGCTAACACCTTGAACAGAGAATTGTCCAAGGTATCTTGAATGTTGTCCATCATCAAGATGAACGACACCCATGAGTTGTCAAAAAGGATGGTCCCGACTTAGATGGGTCCCACAAAATTTTTGAATGCCTTTCATTTTCTAGATGGACAGCATCTGTCACGGGCCTATTTCCTTCAATGGGCCAGCGCGGCGCGACGGTCCTTCCTTACCGCCGCAAGCCTACTCGTCAGCTCGCTTGCCGGTCGCGGAAGCTTATGATCAGAGAGCAAGAGAGAATAGAGGGAGAGAAGTTGCAATCACAAGAAGCAATCACAACGAGGGTGAACAAAAGAAAGCTCAACGCATTTGATTCATTCACAATTTTGCCCGCAGGCTATTACAGTTCAAGTATACGGGCTGCCCCTTCGGGGTATTAATTCACCTGAACCGGGCAGCTTACATCAGACTCAACAAAAGCAAAACAGACTCTAAGCGCAACTGTACACTGTAAGTCGCAAGGGAACATGCTCCCCCCTTCAAATCATGCGCCGTCCTCGGCGCCATCTGTTTCGTGGTAAGCCCTGACTTCAGCCGGGTAGCGGCTGTTCATTCGAAATGCAGGCTCCCACGTTGGTTCCGTTGTTTCCTCCCACTGCACCAAGTATTTCTTCGCTTGCCCCAAGTAGTTGACCTTGTGGCGAAGGATCTGACTGAGGTGCTTCTCAGCCCGTTGTGCTGCCGGGGCCCTCTGCATGATGGGAGCGCGTTGCGGCACATTGCGTTCCGGGTATCCATCATCTGGATGGAACTGCTTGAGGTTGCACACGTGAAACACGGGGTGCACCTTGAAGTCTGGGGGCAACTCCAGCTTATAGGCTAGCTTACCCACCTTCTTTGTGATGGTGAAGGGTCCCTCATACTTTCTGAGTAGTCCGCGGTGCCGCCCGCGGAAGATGCCTGTGCGACCAGGATACAACTTCACCAACACTTGGTCCCCAACTTGGAACCCTGCGGGCCGACGGTGTTTGTCCGCCCACTTCTTCATTCTCTTTGCCGCTTTGTGTAGGAATGCCTTCGCCAACTCATTCTGCTCGTGCCAGTCGCGAACAAACTGATAGGCAAAGGATGGCCTTCCCTTTTCCTGTGCGGCAAGCGTGTGCGGGGTCAGTGGCTGCTGCCCCGTGGCTATCTCGAACGGGCTGTGGCCTGAAGACTCGCTCTTCTGCAGATTATAGCAAAACTGTGCCACATCAAGGAGCTTCACCCAATTTTTCTGATTGGCACTAACAAAGTGCCTGAGATACTGCTCCAGGATCCCGTTGATACGCTCTGTCTGCCCATCAGTCTGCGGATGAAAGCTAGTTGAGAACAGCAACTCAGAGCCAAGTAGCCGAAATACTTCACGCCAGAACTTGCCCGTGAAGCGAGCATCACGATCACTCACAATGCTCTTTGGTATGCCCCAGTGCTTCACCACATGCTTTACGAACAACTCTGCAGTCTTCTCTGCAGGGCACTCCTTAGAAGCTGAAATGAAGGTGGCATACTTTGAGAAACGATCCACCACGACCAAAATAGAACTGAGGCCCTCTACCTTTGGCAGACTAACAATAAAGTCCATGGAGATGCTATCCCAAGGACGTTCTGGAATTGGTAGAGGCTCAAGGAGACCGGCAGCCTTCTGATTTGTCCCCTTATCTTGCTGGCAGATGAGGCATGTCCGCACATACCCCTCAACATCGTCTCTCATCTGCGGCCAATAGTAGCCGCGCTCAAGGAGTGCTAAGGTCCGCTCCTGACCAGGATGGCCGGCCCATAGTGTATCATGGCACTCCTTGAGTAGCTCTCGGCGGAGGCTTCCCCACCGTGGTACAAAGATGCGCCCCCCTTTTGTTACGAGGAGGCCGTCTTGTAGCCAAAATCGCCGAGTCTTCCCTGCCTGCGCCAGAGAAACAAGGTGTTGTGCGGTCGGATCTTGCTGCGTACCCTCGCGGATGCGGCTCAACAATGCACCCTCCAAATGCACTTCAGAAGACTCCGCACGCACAGCTGCCAGTTCAGCCCTACGGCTCAGGGCATCCGCCACAACATTGGTCTTCCCAACCTTGTACTCCAAGGCAAAGTCGAACTCAGCCAAAAACATCTGCCATCGAGCTTGCTTGGGCGTCAGCTTCTTTTGCGTCTGAAAATAGCTCGTGGCCACATTGTCCGTCTTGACGACGAACTCGGCACCCAAAAGGTAGTGCCGCCAGGTCCTGAGGCAATACACAATGGCGGTCATCTCACGTTCGTGCACTGTGTACCGCCTCTCTGCATCCTTCAGCTTACGACTCTCATATGCGATCGGATGCCCGTCTTGCATAATAACTCCGCCAATGGCAAAGTCCGAGGCATCAGTGTGGACTTCGAAGGGTCTCGAATGATCAGGCAGTCGCAGCACTGGCTCTCTCACTAAGGCTTTCTTCAAGCCCTCGAAGGCATCTTGGCACGCTCCTGTCCAGAGCCATACCCGATTTTTCTTCAACAAATCTGTGAGGGGCGCAACAATGAGGGAATAACCTTCGATGAAACGCCGATAATAATTTGCCAAGCCGAGGAATGACCGCAATTCTGGCACTTTGCTTGGCGGAACCCATTCTTGGATGGCCCTTATCTTCTGCCCATCCATACGGAGCACACCACGCCCCACAACGTGGCCAAGGAAGCTGATCTCCTCCTGCCCGAAGAGACACTTCTCTCGTTTAACACAGAGGTCATTCTCCTTCAGCACCTGAAACACTGTTCGCAAGTGCCCGACATGTTCCTCCATGTTACTGCTGTAGATCACGATATCATCCAGATAGACTACCACAAACTTGTCTAAGTACGGGTAGAAAATCTGGTTCATTAAAGTTGTGAATGTGGCTGGAGCATTTGTCAACCCGAATGGCATTACTAGAAATTCGTAAGCACCATAGCGGGTGACACAAGTTGTTTTCGGCTCATCACCTTCGGCAATCCTCACCTGCCAGTAACCCGATCGCAGATCTAGCTTGGAAAAGATACGGGCACTGCCTAGCTGATCGAACAAGTCTGCTATCAATGGCAATGGGTACTTGTTCTTCACCGTGACCTTGTTCAAGGCCCGGTAATCCACACATAACCGTTTAGAGCCATCATGTTTCATCTGAAAAAGGATCAGGGCACCAAATGGGGCTTTTGATGGACGAACAATGCCTGCGTCCAACATCTCGTCTAGCTGCCTGCGCAGCTCCTTCAACTCTGCTGGCCCCATACGGTATGGAACCATTGCGGGAGGCTTTGCTCCCGGGGTCAACTCAATCTTGTGGTCGACCTCGCGTCTTGGCGGAAGACGCTTTGGCAATTCCGGAGGCATCACCCCCCGAAACTCCTCCAATAGAGGGGCTAGGGTCGGCGGCACTGCTGCTTCTACCTTCCCTTCATCTGCACGCACTGCAACTAGGAATGTCTGCTCCCCATGCTTGACACCCTTCTTCAGTTGCATTGCTGATAACACTAAAGACTTGCCTTTCTGCGTAAGACACTGCACTGTGTGGGACAGGTCCGATCCCATGATCGTCAACGTGTTAAACTTTGGCAGCATCATCACATTCTGGCTTCGCAGAAACTCCATACCCAGAATCACCTTGAAATCGTCCAGGGGCACCACAGAGAAGTTGGCTTTGCCGACCCAACTCCCCACTTGAGTAGCCACATTTCTTGCTTCACCAAGAATGGGCTTGGCCTCAGAGTTTACTGTTTTGATAGTCCTCTGCTTTGGCCCAGTTTTCAAGCCCAACCGCTCTGCCTCTTCCCGCGAGACAAAGTTGTGTGTGGCCCCGGAGTCTACCATTGCCGAAGTAGACTTTCCATTCATGATGACTTCTACGTACATAAGTTCCTTACTGACCTGCATGTTCTTAGCTGCGCAACTTCTAGCTGCGTTAATCGATCGCATGGCGCCCATCCTCGGTTGCATGGTCTCAGCGTCACTGCCTTCAGTATCGCTGCATTCTTCCTGTGCAGCATTGGCTTGCCCGTCGTCCTTTACAAGGCGCTTTGGGCATTGCTGGGCGATATGTCTATCACCACAGAACCAACATGTCACAACCGCACCCTTGTTGCTGTTGTTATGCTTCGTGTAGTTCTGTTTCTTTTCGGGTTGATGGCGTGTCGACGCCTCACCTTTATCGTTGCGCTGCTCATCCTTCTTGCCTCCGTGGTCAGGCTTCTTCCCAACTTTGGTTGATGGGGTGAAAGGTTTGTGCTGAGTATCAACTAAGCGCTCCGCCGCCACATATGCATCTTCCAAAATACGGGGGTTGCTCCTTTCCACTTCGGACTGTGCCCATGGTTGAAGTCCCACAATGAACCAGTTGAGCATGTCGTCTTCTGGCATGTTAGGTATCTCCAGCATAAGCTTCTGGAACGTTCGGACATAGTCTTGCAACGAACCAGTATGTTTGAGTTCACGAACCATCCGGTAAGCCTGTCTCTGCGCATTTCTTGGCATGAAGTAGTTGCGCAACTCTACTTTGAAGTCGTCAAAGGTGTCTATCACACATTGACCTCTCTCCATGTCATTGCGCTTCCGCCTCCACCAAGCGATAGCATCACCATCAAGTAAGGCCGCTGCAGCCTTGATCCTCAGATCTTCAAGGGTCACATTTTGGATATCCAAGTAGTCTTCTACTTGGAACAAGAAGTTCTCAATGGCCTTGCTGTCGCGAGAACCATTGAATTTTGCGGGTCTAGGTACATCAATCCTTGACGATCTCTCACCATTTCCGCCATTCAGGGTCACCGTCCGCTGTAACGTACGGTTTCTCAACTCAAGATCGGCCACTGTAGTCGTCAACGAAGTGACCTGCCCCATTAGTAAGTTCACCTGCTCTTGCAGGCTCGCCACCACATCATTCAATCCATTGAATGAATCACATGCACGTGAAATCGCTTCATCATGCGAAGTCACATCTTCCACCAGCTTATTAACAGTTGCAGCCAACTCTTCTTGGCCCTGAGGTGAACCCATCTCCTCAGCTTCGGCAACTGCCTTGCCTCTGGTGTTGCGCAAGTGTTGATAAGGCGCCACGATGTCTTGCTCACAAATCGCAGCCTGTCGGCGTGTCTGTCGACACCGACTCCGGAGTCCCTTCCCCAGCACGAGAACGGGCTCTGGTACCACTTGTCACGGGCCTATTTCCTTCAATGGGCCAGCGCGGCGCGACGGTCCTTCCTTACCGCCGCAAGCCTACTCGTCAGCTCGCTTGCCGGTCGCGGAAGCTTATGATCAGAGAGCAAGAGAAAATAGAGGGAGAGAAGTTGCAATCACAAGAAGCAATCACAACGAGGGTGAACAAAAGAAAGCTCAACGCATTTGATTCATTCACAATTTTGCCCGCAGACTATTACAGTTCAAGTATACGGGCTGCCCCTTCGGGGTATTAATTCACCTGAACCGGGCAGCTTACATCAGACTCAACAAAAGCAAAACAGACTCTAAGCGCAACTGTACACTGTAAGTCGCAAGGGAACAACATCAATGGTTAAGAAAACTGGACGGCTGAATTTTTTCCAACAAAAGAAAGCTTTGGATGGTTTCCATATGCCGTTAATTCTGCTGATGGCAAACATCGAAGGTACCTTACAGTTTTCTGTCCAAGGTCCCTTAGACCTAATCTACTATAAGTTTGTTTGGATGGACTGTCTTCAATTTGAGTGAACTGAGAGGGAGTCAAGTGTTGGCTATCTCAGTTCATAGTTACCAAAAAACAAAATGGATACAAGAAGCAATGCATAAAGCGGAAGGAGGGAAGCAAGTGTTAAAAAAGTTATATGAAGCAAGGTATAATTGTGAAGCGATTATGCAAAAACATGGAAAATGAAAAAAGAAACTCATAAAAAGCAAGATAATGCATGTGGAGAGCAAATAAAAATGACATGAACACAGATATAAAACCAACATGTGAGCTTGTTATAAAAAAATATTATTTTTAATATAAAAACTTAGAAAGTTAAGGAGAAGTAAATGAAAGTGACAAGAAAAGAGAGAGAAATGTTAAGTGAAAGAGAATCAATTTCGATAAAGAACGAGGAAGAAGTGACATTCCCACTAAAGAAAATTGGGTCTCCCATATTTCGGAAGCGAGTTTCCCAAAGCTTCCTCTCTATTCAAGGAAGCGAGGAGTTTCCGGCTTTTGAATCAAGTTTCCCTATGTAGCAAAAAGCTTATGGTAACCATGGCGTGATTAACCAAGATCTCTACTATTTGCTTGAAGATAAGGTGGATATAGATTGTCATGGCCATAGAGACAGGGGTTACACCTGCAACCAAAAAGTGACCAATGGCTGAACACATCATGCTTGTGACTTCAAAAAGCGGGTCCCACAGTTGAACTGACGGCAAAGATTTGGAATTAACCCCGTGCGAAACCAAAATATGGACTCTCCTAAGCTGATCATCCGGCCAAGGGAGATCTTTTTTACAGCCTTGGCTATGTTGAATGTTAATTGGAACCAACACCAAGTCATGGGAGAAGTGTCATGTTAGTTCGACCAGTAAGGTTTTAATTAGGCTCGATGGGATTGGTGTTCAGCCAAATGACTTAAGAAAGCTGGTAAAAGGGTATGATGGATCGGTCCGGGATTGCCTCCCCTTAATGGCGGTGGCCCTACGCTAAGACAGAGAAAACACAAATACTGTTATGAAAACAGTATATCAACAAGAGAGGACTGCGTACTGAGGCAGCCATAAGTGTGCTTCTGCTGGTGGTGGAGGTCGACTCGAGCAGAGGTTGATAGAAGCAAGAAGTGGTTTCTCCCCAACCGGACTGTGGCCCTCCACAAGCGCAGGCTGCCGAATGCAGCCGGTGAGCAGGACCGATTCCCGCGACCGGATGAAAATACTTCGAATGGAGAGGTAAGTCTCTAAACCCTCTCTCGTATTTCCCTGTACATCTATTTTTTACATTATATCGGGGTTGCTCATAAAACCCCTTTTTATAGGCACAGAGTGAGAACGATTTGTGCAACCATTCCCTTCTGATTCTGTGCGAGTTTAACGGAAGGAACACCTTTCATGGGGGTGCGTTATCCACATGGGGGTGCGTTATCCACATCGTGGGCAACCACCACCAACGTGATGGTTTATCCCAACATTCTCCCACTTGTTCCGACGATAAACCCTTAACTAGAAAACCTTATGGTTATAACTTAATGAATAGAATGACCTTTTTATTCTATTCTATAGGTCCTTAGTTGAATCTCTAATTCTTATGAGATTAACAACAAAAATAATGAGAATCATGAACTGAAAGTGATCACTTTATTTATATGCATATGTCAAAAGGAGTTTAACAAGCCCATCCTTATTACATGTTTGGAAAATAATCTCGGTGCTAGCCCTTTAGTAAGAGGACCAATGATCATCTCTTTGGTACAAATATTAACAATATGCATTAAATGATTCTTCATCCTTTCTTTAACAACAAAATACTTTAATTCCATATGTTTACATGACATAGTACTTTTGTTGTTCAAAAAAGACATCGCAGTTTCATTATCACAATAGACCTTTAGTGACTTCCCAATGAAATCAATCACCTTTAACTGTGATATGAAGTTCTTTAACCATATAGCTTGCGACGTAGTCGCGTACAATGCTATGAATTCTTCCTCCATGGTGTGGGCAGCAGTGGTCTTCTGCATCTTACTCCTCCAAGAGATAGCACCCCCAGCAAGTAAGATGACGTACCCAGTAGTAGACTTTCTACTATCAAGGCATCCTCCTAAGTTCGCATCTGAGTAGCCAATGACTTCAAGGTGATCAACTTTATGATACGTCAACATATAGTCTTTTGTCCCTTGCAAGTACCACAAGACTTTCTTGGCAGCCTTCCAATGGGGTAAACCTGGGTTAGACTCAAATCTGCCAAGCACCCCTACTGCAAAAGAAATATCTGGTCGAGAACATGTCTGCGCGTACTGCAAGCTTCCAACAACTGATGCATATGGATAAACACTCATCTATGCTTTGTCAATATCGTTCTGTGGATAATTCTTTAGGCTCAGCTTGTCACCTTTTGATATGGGTGTAGAACTAGGAGAACAAATCTCCATCCTATATCGCTTTAACACCTTATCTATTTATGATATCTGGGAGAGGCCTAAAAAACCTTTTGCTCTGTCTCGACGGATCTCAATGCCAAAAACATAAGTAGCCTCACTCATATCTTTCATATCAAAATATGATGCAAGAAACTGTTTTGTCTCTGAAAGCAACTTTATATTGTTGGTTGCAAGTAAAATGTCATCCGCATACAACATCAATATAATGAACTTACTCTCACTTTCCTTAAGGTATATACATTGATCAATAATGTTTTCTGTAAACCCGAAAGTTATAATGACTTGAGAAAATTTAATATACCACTGTCGGGAGGCTTGTTTAAGTCCATATATTGATTTGTTAAGCTTGCAAATCAGACGATCATTTTTAGAGAAACCAAGAGGTTGTTTCATGTATACCTCTTCATTCAGATCCCCATTGAGGAATATTGTTTTCACATGCATCTGATGTAGCTCTAAGTCATAATGAACTACAAGCGCCAAAATTATCCTCATTGACTCTTTAGTTGAGACATGAGAAAATGTCTCATTGTAGTCAATGCCCTCCATCTAGGTGAATCCTTTAGCAATCAATCTTGCTTTATGTCTCTCTATGTTACCTTTGGAGTCCTTCTTGGTCTTAAAGACCCATTTATACCCTACGGGCTTTACTCCCTTAGGTAACTCAACAAGATCCCATACTTGATTCTTAGCCATAGAGTCTAACTCTTCTTTCATGGCTTCTATCCAGTGTTTAGATTGTTTGCTTTCCACAGCTTCTATAAAAGTCAATAGATCATCATCCATATCTATGAAATCACCAGGCTTCTGAAGGTACACCACATAATTAGGATGTATGGCAGATCTTCTAATTCTTGTGGATCTTCAAACATGTCATTCTTCAGGCTCAGATTGAACCTGATCATTCTGTTTGTGTTGTTCTGCATTGTCCACAATAGGTTCACTTTGGATTTGTGCATCAACAACCGAATGATCAACCACATCATCATTAGGAATAATCATGCGGTATCTTTCAGTGTTTTCCTTAACAAGTAATGAAACTGGATCTTGTACTTCCTCAAAACCAAGGTTTTGAAGTACACTTAATCCTACTGAACCATCTTCTAGGAATTTTGCCTTATCTGTTTCAACAATCTATGGTGAATGAGATGAGCAATAAAACTTATACCTTTTTTATCTTTTTGGATAACCAATAAAATATTCATTGGTTGTTCTTGGATCAAAGACTTTAATATGGGGGTTATACAACTTAGCCTCTGCAGGACATCCCCATATGTGCATATAAGACAGAGATGGTTTCCTACCTGTCCACAACTCATAAGGAATTTTAGGCACTGATTTTGTAGGTACCTTATTTAAAATATGCACAACTGTCTTTAAGGCTTCACCTCACAACTTAATGAGAAGTGTTGAATAATTCAACATAGCTCTGACCATTTATTTAATCGTTCGATTTCTCTTTTCAGCTACATCATTCTGGTAGGCACTACCAAGCATGGTATATTGAGGCGCAATGCCTTTCTCTTTTAAAAATCGCGCTAATGGTCATTCTCTTTGCCCCATCTCAATAAACCTACCATAATATTCGCCATCTCTATCAGACCTGACTATTTTAATAACTTTATCAGTTTGTTTCTCTATTTCTTTCTTAAATTCTTTAAACATCTGAAAAATATCAGATTTTTCAAAAATCAAGTAGAGATACATATACCGTGAATAGTCATCAATAAAGGTGACAAAATATTTCTCGTCTGTGTAACAGGGGGTAAACGATCCACATACATTATGGACTATCTCCATTATCTCACTACTGCGTTTGACACCCTCTTTATATGTGTTTGTATGCTTAGCCTTTATGCAATCAACACATGGGTCATTGTCGATAAAATCTAGAGATTTCAGGATCTCTTCATTTATGAGTCTCTTTATTATCTTTTCAAAGATATGACCCAACCTTCGATGCCAATGCATGTAAGATTTATCATTTATCAAGCTACGTTTATTTCCAACCAATGCGTATTCAAAAGTCAGGGACTCTTGAGTTTTGATCTTCATATTCAATCTATACAAACCATCATAAACTAATGTAAAACCAATTTCAATTAAATTTATATAAATGAACAATTTGGAATTTTCAAACTTAAAACAATATCCAAATTTATCCAATTTCGAAATTAAAATTAAGTTTCTACTATATGATGGAATATAAAAGACATTATGAAGATCTAAAACTATGCCTGTATCTAGAGTAATCCTGCAGATTCCAACACCCTTCACATGTGAATGCATCGTGTTTTCCAAATAGATGCTCTTCTCGTGTATTATTGGTTCCCTTCTGCTTAGAAACAACTATAGACAATTGAAAATATGAACAATAGCACCTGAATCAATCCACCAACTGTTTTCAAAAATTTATAATAAATTACATTAATGAGAAACAAATGACAAATTACCTCTCTTTTTCAATCACCTTTTGTACTTTATGAAATCTGCCTTTCTGTGTCCCTTGTTCTTGCAAAAAAAGCACTTTATGGGATCATAATCAGATTGTTTGCCTTGGGATGTCTTATCCCCTATTGGCTTCTTCCTAGAATTTCTCTCAAATGCATTCTTTCTTGGTCCTACCTTGGATGCATGAGAAGTCATATGTGTACTCTGCATCTTCTCTCCTTTCAATCTCTCTTCTTCTTCAATACACTTGGACATAAGTTCATTCAATGTCCATTCATCATTATGTGTGTTGTAAGAGATTTTGAAAGGTCCGTATTCCAAGGGTAAGGACGCTAGAACTAAATGCACTAGAAAAGAATCAGAGATAGTGAGTTTCATGTCATTTAGCTGAGACGCTATGTTCCTCATCTCCAAAAATGTGCTGACGAATATTTTCTCCTCCAGTATATTTCATAGGTATGAGTTTAGACATCAGGGTACTTGCTCTGACCTTATTAGAACTCATAAATTATGCTTCAATAGCACTTAAAAACTCTCTAACTGTCTTGCATTGTGGTATGACAATATTAATATTCTTAGTCATCTTAGATTGCAAAAGCAACAAGCTAAGTCTATTCAAGTGCTCTCACTTCTCAAAAGCAGTCTTTTGATCAATAGTGCTTTGATCAGTTAGAGCAGCAGGTTCTTCTATCCTTAGGGCCAGATCCAGATCCATATACCCTAATATAAAAAGTATAGTCTTTTTCTAATCACTAAAGTTCGATCCATCTAAAAAAAGTATACAGCTAGAGCCATCTAAAATCATAGAACTAGAAACTGCACGACAAAAGACATGTATCAAGAAGCATTCGTATGAGACCAAAACTTTAATGAAAAAATCAAAAGAATAAAGACCCTTAATTAATATGCTTATTTCCAGGTGAGTGAAGGGGGTCATCGGAGTCCTACTTTGGTAAGAGCTCCGACATGCGAAACCACTTCGCCTACCGACCATATTCGGTAAAACTAAAGTTTTTATGAAGTTAGACCATCAACACAAGATACCTTTGGATACACATGTGTGATGTATCTCAACACATTTACCTTATTCTACACTACTTAAATTCCAAACACGATAAAACTACCTTTGGGTCATTTATCGTTTCATGAATCTAAGTACAACAATAATATTAGCTAAAACTGTATGATAGTATAAAATTTTGACAACATACATGTATTTAGTCACTTTGGTGACATGAATTCACTAAGTCATCTTATAACTATCATTGATGCCAATATTAAACAATTATTCATGCATGCATAATTATAAATAAATGCATGAACAATAGCAAAAGCCAAGCTTAAATAGGTAAAACCCTGAGTCCTCAAGTAGGAACCAGTCTTAAAGCACTCTGAACCAGTCTAAAACAACCCCGAACCGGTTATTCAAGAGTTTGAACCGGTTCTGAACCTTATGAATTGATGTCAAGTATAAACAAAAGTTCATGAAAACCCTATAACTGTATGCCAAAATCCCTGTATTTTCTTATATTTACTAAAACAGAGTCTTAGCATCTCGGAACCAGTGAGAAACTGGAAGGAACCAGTCAAAAATGGCTCTGAACCGATTCCAAAAGGGGCCGAATCAGTCCCTGATCCGATTCAGGCCAAATAGTGCCTGAACCCTACTGGATCCGGGTCAGAACAAATTCAAACTGGATCCGGGTCGGACCTGGCTTTAAATTGGATCCAAATCAGACCTGGTTTGAACTAGATTCGGGTCAGACCCAATTTGAACTAGATCCGGGTTGAACCTGGTGTTTAACCGGATCCGGGTCAGACCCAATGTTAACCAAATTTGGGTCAAACCCGGGGTTAACCAGATCTGGGGTTAACCAAATCCGGGTTCAAACCAATATCGGACCGAACCTGATCCGGTTCCACCCGATTAAAAACAAAACTGTAAAACAGAAATCCCAAGGTTTTTCTGTTTTTCTGCAAAAGGGGGTTAGAATTAACCCAAATCGCCGCCGGCAACCCATATCGCCTACCGACGACCCATGTCGCCGCACTTGCTGGCGACCTTCACGGAGCTCAGACCGGCACTGCACCTCTCCTCGCCCAATGGTAGAGGAAACATCGAGAACGCATCAGCGAGACGCCGGACAGAGCTCGGCACCGGAGAAGAGGCCGACGAAAGCTTCTGCCTCCCAATGACATCCTGATGGCGACGACAAAACCCCCTTCTGTCCGACAGTGGATTGGACAGAGGAATGGGTAAAAACCTGAAACCCCCTTGCTTTTTGTTTGTCTGTCGCCCAACGACGACAGTCGCCGGTGCAAGCGACCAGTTGCAGCGTCACCCCACGGCGACCTGCATTGCTGGATGACCAGAAACACGCCCCGTGCAGCGGATGTGGGGTGTGGACCCATAACCCAATGATGGATCGGTCCGGGATCGCCTCCCCTTAATGGCAGTGGCCCTGCGCTAAGACAAAGAGAACATAAATACTGTTATGAAAACAGTATATCAACAGGGAAGGACTGCGTACCTGAGGCAGCCATAAGTGTGCTTCTGCTGGTGGTGGAGGTCGGCTGGAGCAGAGGTTGATAGAAGCAAGGAGTGGTTTCTCCTCAGTCAGACTGCATCCCTCCACAAGCGCAAGCTGCCGGATGCAGTCAGTGAGCATGACCGATTCCCGCGATCGGATGGAAATACTCCGAATGAAGAGGTAAGTCTCTAAACCCTCTCTCGTATTCCTCTGTACAACTCTTTTTTACACCGTATTGAGGTTGCTTATGAAACCCCCTTTTATAGGTGCAATCATTCTCTCCTGATTCTGTACGGGTTTAACGGAAGAAACACCTTCCGTGGGGGAGCGTTATCCACATCGTGGGCAACCACCACCAACATGGTGGTTTATCCCAGCAGGGTATTCATCCCTACCATGTAAGATATAAAGGTAGGTCCACAGAGCACAAATTTGATGAAAAAAGAGGAACAAGTTGAATGGTAGATTACATCTCTCTCTCTCTCTCTCATGTGTGCATGAATGTTTAGTGGACTAACCAGCGGGGCTCGACTTGTCTGGCAGGAGAAGTTAGTGCACGTCACCTTGTGTTGGGATGTTGCAAGTTCAAATCCCAGCATATGGTTGTATAACTGGTAGGGGTCTGCCTAACCCCACCTTTCTGTGTAAAAAAAAATGTTAATTGGACTATGTATGCTATTAAGTTGGAAAATCATTTGCGCAAGTTGAGATGCATGCAACATGTTTTGTTTGTTAGGTATCATATCTTGAGTTGTGCTTTCTTAGAGTACAAATATCATCTTTTAGGTCATGAATTTTGTTTTTTGATAGGCTAGGTCATGAAATTTTAGTGGGCAGTTTATTGCCGAAGCTTGTGAAAAACCTACACATCAAAATCTCATGATCCAAAAGTCATTTTGTACTAAATAAATTAGCCATGTAAAGCAACGTCTACATGTTCAGTTCCACAAAACGAGCCCAAAAGGAGACCAAGAAACTAACTAACTAACTAACTATATATATATATATATATATATATATATATATATATATTGGCTACTATTGAAGGTGCGGGGCAAATGAGTAGAAATCACTTTTTTCTTAAAAAATGTTCAAATTTTTGTAGATCATGTGATCTACAAGGTTTGTTTAGTAAGAAACTTGTTTTGAATTATGTGATTATGACAAGTAATTAGGTTTTTAGAGGGGTCTAAAAATCAATGGCCCATAATGTGCCAAAATTTCACAACTCAAAAGATTGCATTTTACGTAAAGCACGATCCAAGGCTTGATCCTTAGCAAACAAACCATGTTGAACACATCTATGTGGTTAGAGTGAGTCGATACAACTGACACATGTCATTTTTAGCTCATTAGTTTCATGCCTTCATTAATAACCAATATTTACCCTACACGTATAGTTTATTGGGCTCTTTTTTAGAACCTAACATGTAGACATTGTCTCAAATGACTAATTTATTTAGTAGCCAATATTTACACACACACACACACACACATATATATATATATATATATATATATATATATATATATATATATATATAGAATAATACATTTATGCTAAATAAAACATGATAAATGAGTTTTTCAGTTTTTCCATTATTTTTTTGAGGTTCTGACCGCATAAATGTGTTGGGCATGGGCGATTTACTAGGAATCCACACGTGGATCATGTATTTTTGATGAAAAAATGATATTTGAAGCCTCAAAAATTTACAAAGATTTTAGTCGGTTGAATTTTCAAGCCTTATAAAAGCCCACTCATGTGTCGGAATTGGAACACTTCAAGAGTTGATCCCTATAAAATTAAGTACATAGATCACTTTTGTATAGTCAGGATTTAAAAATAAAATGGAAAAAGTTTGAAAACCCATTTAGCATGTTTCATTTAGCAAAGATGTATTGCCAAATATATATTA
Source organism: Nuphar pumila (assembly GCF_984573655.1). NCBI lineage: Eukaryota > Viridiplantae > Streptophyta > Magnoliopsida > Nymphaeales > Nymphaeaceae > Nuphar > Nuphar pumila. Next base: position 119,803,593 of record NC_143255.1, read on the forward strand.
GTGTATGCTACAGTGGATTGTATTTACAATGGGCTTAGCATACAATTTTTTTTTCTTGCATCTAACATCATAGATGTGATTTATGTGTTTTTATTAGTGATAACTGACTTTTGCATCACTAGAATCTAACCTATACAGGTTTTTCAGGTTATCCAAAAACCAAAAGCTACGAACACATTGACTTTTTTTCTTTTTTTTTGAAAGGCAAGCTGACCCCTACCAGTTATACAACTATACCATTGGGTTTTGAACCTGCAAAGTTCCAACACAAGGTGACGTGCACTAACTGCTCTTACCACATAAGGCTTCCATTGGCTTTTCTCAACTCATAAAATCATGTTTTTTTTGCCAAAAAACATGATTCAAGGGTAGATTCTTACTGCTTATCAAAAAGAGGGTTGATTCTTACTAAATTGAGCGTGTTGAACATATGTACGAGGTTAGATTGAGTCCAAACAACTCACATCATAAGATTCCAACTCCAATTGTAGCATATATATATAGTCACTAGAATATGAAAACTAGAATATGAAAATTAGAAACATGGGCATTTTTAATACTTTTTTTTGCAAATCCAACCATGTGGATGTGCATGGGACGGTGAGTTTGCTAGGAATCTACCATTGGATAGTGTAATTTTGATGAAAATTGCATTTTTTGAATGCTTGATTATTTGCCAAGATTATGAGCCATTGATTTTAAAGCCTTAAAAAAATCTAGTTTATGCATCAAAATCTGATGATTGAAGAGCGGGTTCTGGCGGTTCACACATTAGAGATCATACATATATAGCTTACTCAAAGATCGGGTTAATATTTGGGTGCCTTATGGTGGTATGCACCATTGATTTTACACAGATCTAACCTCTAAATTCAATTTTTAACCTTTGGATTATGTTTTTCATGTATTAAAGTTTACTCAAAGATCATGTTTTATATCATTTTTAAACCACCCTTGTTGACATGGATTCTAGGCAGTTGATTCTTTGCTGTCTCAAAAATAAAATTTTATGGTAATAGCCATGACAAAAATTTATACCATAGTAAATAAATCATGCTAGGCACGTCCGTACCGTTAGACCTACCATTGGTTGTTAGATTCATAATATATATATATATATATATATATATATATATATATATATATATATATATATATATATATAGGCGAAGTTGGGGGCAGGACTGGGTGCCTCCCGAAACAGTTAATTTTTTTTTAAAAGCCCAGTCCTATCCCCGCCCTGATTCCATATAAAATAGATTTTTATCCATTTTTGTAGCCCAGTCCTAGCCCAGCTTGACTGCTGCAAATAGTTTGATTTGTCCATATGAAATAGAACTTTATTAATAATTGTAGCCATTTTTTATTTTATCTCAAAAAAAAATTTTTTTTTTGGGGGGTGGGGCGCTGCCCCCGAACCCCGACTATCAAACCAGTTTTTTTTTCCTACACCCCTGCTTGCCGCCGCCCCCCTACACCCCCACATGAATCCTAGCTACGCCACTATATATATATATATATATATATATATATATATATATATATATATATATATATATATATATATATATATATATATAGAGAGAGAGAGAGAGAGAGAGAGAGAGATCATTAAGGATTAGGAGGAAGCTCTCGTGATTCGTGACATGCCAACCAAATAACAAAAGTTCACAGGAAATTTAAGGGAAAAAAAGTAAATTTTGGCATGAAGCTTTTATCTCATTTATCTAGTTACTGTTTACATGGCCAAAAAGCAAGAGAAAGGAAAAAAGTTTGTGCACCCCGAGCACCATGAGATTTGGGCTCCATTGCAAGTTTGCAACCACAGCAACGCCCACAAACAACTCCCAGGAAGAACAGAAAGGAGGAAAAGTTAAAACAAAAGCAACAGAGGGAGAAGGAAAGCAGAGGATTCAAGCAACCTTGCAAGGGAGATACTTCGATCGCTGGGCCATGAGTGTCTTCTCCAAGCATCCCAGGGGAGTAGGACTCACCTGCATGAACATGTAGTTACCAGCAAACAGCTCCCCAAAATGGGATCTACCCTCCATCAGCCTCTTGAATACCTTCCCACAGGACACCCTAAAGGCAGACAGCAAGCGGTTCCTCCTCCTAAGGAACCTCCCCAGGCTAGGGATCCTCAGCCTGTACCTCCTCTTAGAGTGGAACTTCCTCTGCCTTGTCCAGCTTCTAGAAGATGACCTCCATGGGAACTCTGAGGCCTCCAACAGATCCTCACTCTCAGTGACGAGCCTGTGGTAAGAAAACTGACCGGCAACCCTGCTTGCCATTGTGGAGAGAAGAAAGCCGTACAGTACAAAATGGGCTTGTGGGCAGCAGAAATAAAAATGTGGAGACCCAGCTTTTGGAGATGGTTGTCTTCTTGAATGGGATGAAGAAGTGTAGTTTGGGGGTGGGAGTTGGGTAGGTGGATGACGTTGATGCTTATTAATGGATGCGGTTAGATCACATTCATGAAATTAATGTGATCCAACAACTTACCATGAATCTCTCTCTCTCTCTCTCTCTCTCTCATTGATTGCTAAAAAGCTTTTATGGGTGTTCCCCTTTACACCCTTTCACACACTCAACCGTGTCTTTGATTAATTGGATGGGTCAGATCTGGTTTTGGCATTTTATGCTTCAAACTGAGAAAAAGTTCTTTAACTCTAATTTATCACCAAATCCCATGACCGCAGATAAATACCATGCCCAATAATGACAAATAATTTATGCCCCAGGAAGCCTTCTTACTTAAATATATGTTTCCAAAATGACCTCAAAGTGTAAAAGTTATGGTGGCATTGAATTGTTTTCCCTCAGTTAGGCTTATTTATGCTTATTATATATAGGAACGCAGTATTTGCAATGAAAATTAGCATAAATAAAGCATATTTTCAACATTTAAAAGAAGGCATTTATTATCAGATACATTTTTTTTTTGAAAGGCAAGCTGGGTTAGGCGGAACCCTACCAGAAAACAGCCGTCCCATGTGTCAGAGGGATTTGACACGGGACCCGCTTACCACATGGGCTACCACCTCGGTGGTGGCTGATCAGATACATGTCTTACATACATTTTATCATAATTTTAAGGATAGGAAAATTGAATTCTTGCTTCTCTATTTTATAAGTTTTCCTCGTTTATGGCTTTGTTTTCCATTTGTTATTTCTTTTTCAAAAAATTAACTTCCAACCTTGAAGTGTTTGATTTGGAACCTCTTGGTTGGAAGGAGCAACTTCGGTGTGTGTGTGTGCGCGAATTCATGTGTGCAGAAAGAGAGAGAGCAGAATCAAAGATATCAACATTACGACAGGTTCAACAACCGTTGAAACCGACAAACAAGACAAAGAACACATAAGCCAAAAATAGACACAAAATACAGATAAAATCCGAGGCGATCAGTCCGGATCCGGGGTAGGCCTTAGCGGCAAGTGACGTTGAAGATCCGGAAGGCATATGCGTAACGATGCGTATATATCCGCCAAAATATAATTTACTAACTTGTTGAAATTAACCGGGGTCTGCCTGAAAATAGCATTGTTGCGCGACATCCAAACGGCCCACCAGGAAGAGAGCAACCAAGTTCTCCAAATGATCCGCCAACTTTTACATCTACGAACTGGCTGGGGTCCCCACAAGAGGTCTACAGCGAAAGACTCCTGGCGCACGGACACGACCGGTTTATTCCAGGTACCCTTAAAGATATCTTGAAAGACCTGACATTCCCAGAATAGGTGTAACGCAGATTCCTCGGCCCTCTCGCAAAGAACACATTTACTCACAATACAGAAACCTATAGACTTGAGGAAGCTATCTGTCTGCACCCGATCATGCAAAATAAGCCAAGCAAGGAAGCGCGCTCTCGGAGGAGGACCTTTGCCCCAGATAATTCTCATATGGAACCGATTCACACCTGCCGGAAGGAGAGAAAGGTAGGTGTCTTTAGTGCGGACGAAGCCATTCGGGGTGATCGCTCTACAAAGGAACTGGCTCTGAGCGACGTCGTCGCCCTCACCACCCCACACAGCAGACCAAGCTTGAATCCACGATCTCCGCAGATGCGAAATGGGCGACCTAATTGCGTGCCGACCCCCAAACAAAGACCCCACTGATCCATATTTAGCCCGAAGGAAATTCGCACAAGGGGACCCCGATTGATGCGCAAGCCAACTTTGCTTAACAACCAGAACAATACTTCTTAACCTAGAGTTTGAAATCCCCAAACCCCCTCTATTCTGCAGTAGCCTTATCGTTTCCCAACCCACAAGGTGACGTTTTTTATTGTTACCTTGCCCAGACCACAGAAACCTGGTCAATACTCTAGAGAGCTTCTTATTGATCCTCACAGGCATAAGGAACATAAACATAATAAATTCTGGCATCGCATTTAAAACATGCTTGATGAGAGTAAGTCTGCCGGCAATTGAAAGGTAGGAGGCCTGCCAAGTCGAAATTTTATTCTGAACCTTTTGGAGAGTGGCGTTCCAAGCAACTGATGGAATCCGTGAGAGCTGAAGCGGCAGACCAAGGTAGGAGAAAAATTTATCCGAAGTGGCACACTGAAAGATCTTCTGCCCAATGGCCTGCATATGCGGGGGAACATTGATCATGGAAATGCAACACTTATCATTATTTAGCGAGAGACCCGACATCGATAGGAAGAAGAGGATGATTAGCCTGACTCTTAACATTTGTTCGATGGATCCAACGCCGAAAACAATCATATCATCGGCGTAAGTAAGAATATTGCTCTGAAACTCCTGAACTCCTAGTGGCTTAATAAAACCACACCCCACGGCCCTCTTGAGCACGACTACAATGCCTTCAGAAACGATGTTAAAAAGCAGAGGGGACAAGGGGCATCCTTGCCGAATACCACGCCCAACCTTGAACTGCTTACCACAGGCCCCGTTAATCTGAATTTAGGATTGTGCATTAGTGACCAACTCACGCACCCAGCTAGAGAAGCGCCGACCAAATCCAAAGTTCTCCAACATGTGAAAGAGGAAAGGCCAGTGCACCGAGTCATACGCTTTGTGGAAGTCAAGTTTCAGAGTAAAGAACGGCCTCCCGCTGGACTTCATAGAGTGAACCACTTCTGTGGCCAAAATAAATGAATGTTGCAGCCGTCTATGGGGAATGAAGGCAAATTGAGCATCTGAAAAGATCTGATTAGCGACAGATCGCATCTTGGTAGCCAATACCTTGGCAATGATCCGATAGATTCCCCCTAAGACCGAGATAGGACGGTACCGCGCTATGTCCACCGACGTAGCGTCTTTCGGAATAAGAGATACAATGGCCAGGTGATAGATAGATGGTAACCGACTGTTGCGGTGGAACTCAACGAACATACTCAGAATATCACCCTTAACACACGTCCAAAAGGTGCGATAGAAGTCCACAGGATAACCATCAAAACCAGAGGCTTTCCACCCGAACAAAGCTGTAATTGCCGCAAAGATTTCGTCTTTCGAAAAGGGCACCTGCAAAGACTTGGATAACGCATGGTCGATGCAACGAATGAAGTCCGTACCCATCGACCCACCGGCCGAGGGATTTCTGGCATAAAGCTTGATGAAGAAATCAGTCACCGCTGGTAGAACCTGATCCCCAGAGTGGTAAACACCTTCAATGCATATGGAAGGAATGGCATGCCTACGATGCCTATGAGAGGCAACAGAGTGAAAAAAGCGAGTATTTCCGTCACCCGCTTTAAGCCAAATAGCATGAGACCGCTGCCTCCACCGAATCTCCTCTTTCATGCGCCATGACCGTAAAAGCAGAGTCAGCTCTGCGGATCTAGCGTTCAGGCAGGCAATACCTGAGTTCGACATGGAGGCCGAGTCTGAGAGAGACTGGTGGATCAACGACAGCTCACGCTCCCAATCCTCTATATGCTGAAATTTACTGATATGCCTCGAGATAAGCCATGATTTAATTGCTCGAGACAAGCGGCGACACTTAACCACACAACGAGTAGCTGCCCTAGCTGCGGTGCACGAGCCACACCAAGATAGACGGACTACAGACTCAAAATCTGGCTCCGTGATCCACCATTGCTCAAATCTGAATTTGATGTGGCGGAAAAAACCATGCCCCCATCGGATGACCAACTGACTATGGTCAGAGACAGATGGAGGGAGAAGACAACATGAGAGGTCATTTAGCGAGGTCAGCAGAACAGGAGAGACGAGAAACACGGTCAAGCAAGCGGTAGCATGGGCGAGCGCAACGATTGGACCAAGAGAAAGCTTCACCATGATGCGGAACAGAATACAGTTGGTTTGATTGAATGAAATTTTGGAACCCAAGCATAGAAGCCGAGCAGGAGATAGGATTACTCGAGTCGGAGGAGGACAACAGGCAATTGAAGTCGCCCATGATGAGGTGTTGGTCCCCGAAAGACAGAAGGATCCTATTCAGGTCCTCCCAAAACTCCTCTCGACGGCTCGGTCGGTGCGGACCATACACCATGGTGACCACTGCTGGCATCGGCTTAGCTGGAAGGGGAATGACGACGGATAGAGAAAATGTGCCTTCATCAAGCTGGTAGACTCCAAGGGACGGCCTCCCAAGGACAAGGATACCGCCTGCAAATAGCAACGATGGCTTGAAGAAAGACACTGCGTCACGCCAGATCTCAGATACTACTGAGCGACAAACCTCTGCCATCTTGGTTTCACAGATAGCGACAAGGTCAGGGTTTTCCTGCCGGATCCAACTAGCAAGGAACACGCGCTTTTGAGGGCAATTCAAGCCCCTGATATTCCAGCATAGAATCTTCATGTCAAGAAATCAGGAAATCCCCGCGGAGAGCGGATCCGCGCAGAACGCCTTGGAGATACCCCAACCTGAGATGCAGAGACCTTCGAAGACCGTCGCCTACCCCTAAGTGAGGCACCCTCTCGCCCCGACAAAGAGCTCTCTCCGATCGCCGACGAGGACAGCGCGGAGACTGGAGGAGGATCGGAGGCACCAACGTCCACCAACGGCAAGTCCTCGATGATAGCAGCGAACGAATCCTCCATCATGATAGAGATGTTGTGCAACTACGACTGAGAGAGCGATAGATGAAGACGCCGAGCTGCTATGTCCACTGAACAACCTAAAAAAGAATATAGGTGGTTGCATTGAGAATACTGATCGACCAGTGAAGACGCTTGCTGAACTGGAGGAACATCTTGCCCACCGAAACCTGACTCCCTAAGTGGATGTAGCACGATAGGAGATGAGTGTGGTCCGACAGCTGCGAAGGAAGGGGGTGTAGGGATGAAACTGCATGAAATTCGACATAACGGATAGGGGCAGCAACGATCACCGATAGCCGACACCACGAACGAGGACCCCTCTGCGAGCAAGCAGCGTATACTAGGCGGGGCCAGATCACCATTCAGACACCGATAGGAAATCCCTACAGATACTACACACGTCGAGACCTGAGTCGATGACCGAAGCAAGCACACCCGACCAGAGCAAACCTCGATAGAAGGAGAGACGCCAAAGCCCCTAGCCCTAGAAGCCACCGGGATGCCAAAGCCCAGAGCCCTCGTTGCCACTAAAAGCAAGGATGCATCGCACCACTCAACCAGTCTCCGAGCCCTCAAAAACCAGTTGGGGGGCGATCGAAGCCTAACAGACCTGATAACACCGCTAGACCCCCCGCAAATGAGCTCACTGCCTCGAAAAAGCTCATCAATAGGGAGTGAAACAAAAGGATGATAGCCGCAAACACCACCCCCCAGACAAGCCCCAGCTGCCCAAGCACCTCGGGGTGCCCCCCAAAGGCACCAATCCATACCGGCTCTCGAGTCCCTCAAAAGATAGGCGGCGAAAGATGACAGCAGCATGGAAACTGAACGGGGCAGATAAAAGCTGCATGCAGGCCCCAAGAAAGGTTGGATAGAAAGCTGCAACATATAAGCCGGCACACGAAACTGAGGACCATCATGGAAAAGACCCACGGGTGATATAGCCTTGAAAGATGAGCGGATAGCATTCTGCGACCCCTCAGAGATCTCAGCTTGGCACGAGAGCCTAGCAACGACCGAAGACGGCGTCACCAAGGCCAAGGATAGCAACGATCCTTGAGCGACGCTAAACCCACGCACCCTCCCAATGCAAGAACACCTAGCACGAGGGCGAGGGAAAGCGAAGGGGAAACCCACCATTCTCCTGGCCTCAAAGATGCCTCGGGTAGCAGAGAAAGGGTTAGCAAAGGATAAAAAACGCCTGCTAGTAGAGCTCATAATACCCTCAAATCCCACTGAATACCTAGGCGACCTCCCATACTTGCAAGAAACACAGAAAGGAGACCCCGAACATCCGGCGGCGTCATACGAGGGTGCAGGGACATGCAAAGTATCGCATGATCCAGGGGGAGCGAATTGTGCTAGATGATCACCTTGTCGGACCTGACTCGAACGAAGCATAAATCGCTTACCCATGAACGACATCGGACATGACAGCGGCAAACGCGTTGGCACCCAAAAAGACCCGATCTTGATGGCCAGGACGGAAGAGGAGGGGTCCTGCAGTTCGGCGACTCTCACCCAAGGCGAGAAGGAGGCCTTGCACCGCGAGCTCTTAACCTTGGACGAAACCCGATCGCAAGGAGGAGGATGGCTGATAGCACTAGAGCGCCTGCATACTGGGTGGCGCCTGGAGCGAAAGGGCGAGGCACAATGAAGGCATGTGTGACGCTTACGGAAATTGAGCGCCAAACAAGCGGCACACAACCAATCACCCGGCTTAGCCTGTAGGAGACGCGAACCAGAAATGCTTCTTGAGAAGGACCGCTGCCATGAAGGCGAAACCTCCTGCCAACCGTGGGAGCTGCCTGAACACGGATAGCAGCGGTAGAAAAATGGAGCTCGAAGACGAGCACCAATGGAGCAAGCCCTTAGTGCTTCAACCCTGACGGCCCGCACGAAGCGACGAACGTCTCGAGGAAACAACGAACCGGAGGCCAAACAAGAATCGAGCACCTCTGAAAGCGAGATAAACAAACGGAACGATAGGCGGAATGGGAGGGCAATAAGGACGCCTCGACGACGCAAGGCAAAAGCGAGCCCCCATTCATTCAAGGCCTCTAGGATTGAAGACAGGGCTAGCTGGTTGGACCGCAGAGAGAGTGAGGGGCATAAGCCCCAGAGGAAGGGGGAAGGGGGTGACATTGAGCCAGGCAGAAAATTCACGCGAACCTCATCCCAGAAGAGACGAGAGAGAGAGAGGACAGAGATAGAAAAGTAGCAAAGATTGAAAGAGAGAGGTCGAGAGGGAGAAAAAATCTTACATAGAGGGTCTTTGTGGCTGTGGTTGGTGGGATACCTCGGCGAGACACAGGGCAATGTCACTGCACGAGTGGTTGTAGCCTTGTGGGCGACGGCTTCGGAAGACCAAAACTTTGACTGTTGGTACGAGAGGCGAGGGGGAGGTCCGTCTGAAGGAAGATCAAGCAATCGGTCCTGATGTCTGGGAGGAAGATGAAGCCTCCAGGGCTCGGGAGTGTGATTGTGGCCGCTGAGACGGAGCCCGGTGCCAGAGATGACAGACTGTTGCCGACGCCTGAGATACCGAATGACCGCCGGCTGGACCACTGCCGATGCCTCTTCACCTGCCCCCATGCGGTTGAAGATTGGTGAGGCCTCCAAGATCCCCTTTAAACTCCAGCATGAAGGTCACCATGTTGGTGGAGAAGCAACACAGGATGATGGTGAAGATTTGCGATCAGCCTTCTCCAGATTCCGCAACGGTCGCCGGATGCCAGAAGTGATCGGAGGAAAGCGTAGGCAGAAGCCTCCCAAGTCCTGGAGATGCTCCGATTTGGGGCTCCGGAGTCCAGAGAGAGAGAGAGTAACCACTTAAAAAATTCATGATTGTAAACATTTTTTACTTATCGATGTTGTTTTAATAAAAGACATGGTTTGGATTGAATTAACTTAAAATTTTAACTTTTATTGAAAAGTTTTATCCATGCAATGTCTGCCATTCATTGTGTTAATTTTTCAACCATAAAAAAACACATCATAACATAAAAGTATCTAATCTAAGGCATGTTTTTTAGGCTAAGAAAATTATTGGGTTCAATTTAAGCAAAATAACTACTTCCATTAAGCTAGTTTGGAACTTCCTTCTAATTCCTTCTCTCTCTCTCATATATATATATATATATATATATATATATATATATATATATATATATATATATATATATATATATATATATAGAGAGAGAGAGAGAGAGAGAGAGAAATGGGTCCGTGCTAAACCCATTTGGTGCTAAATAGGAGCTAAAGTACAATGACCTTCCATCATGTGTGTAAAAAATACAAAAATCACATTTTAACCTTTAATGGCGCACTAAAAGGACCTTTACTACGGACCCATTACTCTCTAGGGGCAAGGGGTAAAGCCCACAGAGTTTTACATTGCTAGGACAGCCATGGTAAATACCGCAGCAGAGCCAACTTCGCTAGGTCTCCATGTAAATTAATATAAAAAAAAAACCTTTGGATCATGTTCAATATTTTCGTGTGTTAAAAGCATAGCGACATATATCACGAGATTTATGGAAAATCTTGCGATAATATCATGAGAAATTGCTTAAAAGTTTAAAACGGCAAATTTTCATGAGATTTTCAAAATATCGCGAGATTTATGAAAAAAAACATAAATACCGCTATTTAAACACGATATTTATGTTTTAAACAGCTATTTATCATCAAAAAATAATGTATTTTTATTTTTAAATAATTTTTATTAATATTTTCTTATAAAAAATAAATTTTATATTTTTAAATTTATTTTTTTATTGTCAAGATTTTGCCAAAAAATGTGAGATTTATGAATTTTTTCAATTTCTCGCAAGTTTTTGAAAAATGAAAATTTGCCGATAAAAATGTTTGTCACTATGGTTAAAAGTCGACTAAAATATCATGTTTTATACCATTTCTAGATTTTCATGAATTGTGGGCCATTGATTTTCACTGTCTCGAAAATAGGATTGTATGATATAAAACATACTAGCATAGTAAATAAATCACGATAAACACATTTATACGATTATATTTACCATTTGGTGGCTAGATCCATTCAAACAACAGTGTGTACCACCTTATGGTATCATGGTACCGTACCACCTTATATTTTTCTTTTATTCAAACAAGATTTTGATTTTGTTTTTTATATTTTAAATTATGAAAATATATTTGTTATTCAAAATACTTTAAAGCATCAAATGTGTTTTTTTCTCTCATGTTTGTGTTCAGGATGAAAAACATCTGGATGGTTTGTGGTTTAAAATGAGCAGCTCAGAATGAACATTATTGATGGATCGATACCGTTCATTTTCAAGATAAATGGCATATAAGGCACCAGGGGTGGGCGAGTTGAAACCAGGCTCGTTATATATATGGGTCGATCTCGGGTCAGCCCAAGGACTGTTGGGTTGACCTGATGAGCCTAAGCTACCTAATTAATTTTTTAATAGTAGGTTGCATAATAACTTGGTAACTATTACTATTTACCTAATTAGTGGCATTGATTGTATGAAAAATAAAAAGATAATTAGTTGGAGGCATTAATCTTTTATTTAATTCATTATTTTTGGTATTATAAAAACTAATTTATGAACTTATTCGAAAATAACTTATAAATGAGTTTGGATTAGGTTAGAACATTGACTTATTGTGCTAATGAGTCAAGTCATGGGTTACTCTTCAAACCCGAGCTCATTAAGAATGGGATAAAAACCCGACTCATTAATAAATAGACTGAGCCTTTTTCGGGTCGAGCCACACTTAAAACCCGATGAGCCAAGCTGTAAAGAGGCCTAGAACAGGCCGGATCGATGCCCACCCGAGGCGCCAGTGACAGTGCTGCCATGGGAACCGAGACGCAAATCTCTCCCATCGTTTACAACCACAAACCCCACCCCTTACCCAGCATTTGACAGGATCCGCTCTCCATCGGAACCTCTGATCTGATCCTTTCTCCAATATGGTTTTAGATTAAGTGATGCAATAAATTTACGGATGGCAGAAAAATAATGCAGCAACTTTTTATCAGAGTTAACACATGATTTTTACACTAATCCCAAGCTCCATTTGGGTCAATTTGTCAACCCTAAGACTTCTGAGATCTCAAACCCGAGGATCTGATGTGGTGTTGGTAGGAGTGTCAACGGGTCTGGTTTACCCGAACCAAACCCTATAGGTTCTGGGTATGGTGTAAAAATTTTTTTTTTGAAAGGCAAGATGGGGTTAGGCTGACCCCTACCAGAACGCCCCATATGGCAGAGGGATTCGATCCTGGGCCTTCAGCTTGACACAAGACTGCCCTTATCACACGGGATACCACCTCGGTGGTAATATGCTTATAAAATTACTTGTTCACCCCTTTGCAATCACAACAACGGATGGAGGGCGCTCAGGTGCAGCGGCACATTGCATTTGTGCAATGTTTTCCCCTGACCAGTTATGAACTTGAGCCCAATGATCAACATGGGTCTGAAATGTCATATAAATAACTGAACCTCAACACAATTTACATTGGTTTGAGTATGTCAGTATGACTAATTTTTTATTTGAAATCGAGTCTTATAAAAATGCAACCTGAATCCGAATCCGAATCGATCCGACCTGCATACACCACTACCATTAAAGTGTTAGGACCTTTTTACCCTTCGCACGTGCAAAACACACAAAATTCGCTTCGCTTGTCAGGTAGAAGACCTGATTAAGACTCAGGTTCAGACCCAAAGGTCCTATTAATGCATGGGCCCGGGTATAGTTTGTGAAATTTTATACCAGACACAGTCCCTACCCTAGTTTCGATTAAGACCTGCAAATTTTAGGTATGATTTTTCCTATAGTAGACCCGATTAAAACAGAGTCCAGACCCGATACCATACCCAAAAATCTCATCCAAGTCTGATTCCACCTCGGTCCGAAAGAAACCTGACCCATTGACACCCCAAGGTGTGGGCCCATGCCAGATGAAAGGGTTGAACAAACAGAAGACCTTAAAACCTCTGACCAAGATTTGCAGCCCTCTCCATCTCAATGTTGTTGAATCAGCTTGAATGGGCTGATTCGTATGGTATCGGCCAAAAATGGATATAAAACCAAGCTGATTTGGCTTATTTTTAAATATTTTTAAAAATAATTTTAAATATTTTTTCACAATTTTAATATTTTAAGACATTTCGTCATCTACTAGTTAAAAATTGGCCGATTCAGTTCAATTTAGTTCAGAATCCGTCAGCCTATTCAGGTTTATTCGTTTTAAAAATCAAGTCGGGCAATCTCCTCTCTTTCTTTCTCACTCTCTCCATCTCCCCTCAAATATAAAACCCAAGATTCGTTTACAGATCCTCGCCTAAGATCACACTGGATCTGAGATCCAAAACAAATATCGACAACATTTTTTGAAACGATCATGATTTTTAAAGGCCGATGCATTCTTGAGAATCAATTATTTGTTTATCAGACATGCAAGGAAGGATGTATTAAAATATAGTTATTTTTTAAATGTCACACGTTTATGCCAAAATTAATGTGATAAAAACAATTTTTATATTTTTTTAAATTTTATAATTTTTTTAGTTACATATTTAACATATCAATATTTGCCTAAGATTTTCTTAAACATAAAAAATTTAATTTGTTTCAAAATTTTCTTCTTGCCAAAAATTTTCTAGAGATCCATAATTGTGGCATTGATTATTAAGGGCCACCTTCCAACTTTTTTTCAAAGTTGGTTAAATGAGCAGCTGCACTTCAAGCGGTCCAACACTCTTGGTGTGATGATAGCTTACTTTCCACCACAAAAGAATGTGATGAAAAAGGGTAAATATTTGGTACTAACGAAGGTACTGAACTATTGATGAGTAGAAATAATTTTTCATAAATTTTTTATAGATCGAACTCTATGGATGTGATTAAAGAGTTTGTTTAGTAGAAAATGAGTTTTGAATCATGTAATTATAACATTTAAGGGTAATTTTCAAGGGCTTCAAAAATCAACAGCTTATAATATACTAAAATTTATGACTCAAAAAATCATAATTTTACATTTAAAAAACAATTATACAGGGTTTGGTTCTTAGTAAACAAAACATGTTAAACACATTTATGTGGTCATATTGAGTCAATACAGCACACACTTATGAATTTCAGCTGAATAGTGTCATACCTTCAAATGCACCAAACCATTAGAAAATAAAATATAATGTGGATGTCACTAATGCTCCAAAACTAACTTTTACCTATTTTTGACCAGCAGATGACATGTGTTGCAAAATATTAAAATAATATTTAAAAATAAGCCAAATCAGCTTGGTTTTGTATCGAGTTTTGGCCGATACGATACGAATACGAATACGAATACGAATACGAATACAAATACGATACAGACAATGTTGGTATGGATCCCAGTATTTTGTCTGGTTTGTTGGACATTTCAAAGAGCCATGTACCCAATTTATTTTCCCTTTTCTTTCCTGAAAAATATCAGAGCCACTCGCTGTTAATTCGTGTTTGTGCTTTTCCCAAAAATCTATTTTTATCTGTTTGGTTAATTCCATCTCGTTCCTGGAAAAATTTATCCCATGAAAAATCTTGCAACACTTTGCAAGACCAATTTGTCTTGAGAAAATGTCAGCTTTTATAGAAAGGACAATTTCATTTAGAAGCGAACTTTTTGCTGCTAATTTGAAAAACGGGCCTCACATTTTTGTATATCCTAAAATGAGCCTCTAGTTTTCTAAGAAGTGCCCAATACAAACCTATCCTTACCATCACCCATTAACTCATTTTAAATCTTAGTTAAAATTAATTCAAATTATAATAGTACCCTTCTCTTTCCTATGAGGATAAATAAGTATTTTTCAACTCCTGAGGACGATATGGAAAACTAAAAAAAGAAAACTCATTTCCAAGATGATAGACTTTAAGCTCATGTTTAAGTTTGACAGTTTCCAGGGAATCCTGTGGCCCATATCAAGAAAATCAGAAACGTTACTCAATTTTGAAATTATAGGCAAAAAAGTGTCCCCTAAATGAAATTTTATCTATATAAAATTAAAGTATATACAAAATATTACTGCAAACATAAACAACAAAAAAATACTGCAGAATTTTTTTTATCACATTAAAATCACTATAAAAAGGTGGCATTAGTGTATGATATTGTGAAAATATCATGCTTTTTGATACTATATCGGCCGTTGAAAATGTTGCATGGTTACGACATTTTCATAATATTCATGATATTTGTTGACATAAAGTTGTCCGTTGGACGTTATTTGCTCAGTGCACATCATAAGCTCGTTTAGGTTGGAACTAGGGCCAATCTGCTTGTGGCGGAACTCATGTTCGGCTAGTAAAGCGCTCGTTCAACCTCATAAAATAGGCTAGGCAAGCTGAACATAAACAATATACTTTCCACAACTTGACCCGTATAAACTCATTAGGCAGTAAGAAATATAGTTTAGATATATTTTATGGAAAATGATTGTACTATACGGTAAAATTCACACGTTTTGAAAAAATGTCCCACAAATTACCGAATTCGTTAAATGGACAATTTCACAGGTTCTTATTGTTTATGGATGCTCTTACCTCTTGTAGCTACCAATTTCTGATTTCCACGGGTCACAACGCTAAAAGTTGATGGACTCATAAAACTCAACAACAAAATCACATCTAAGGTTGAGATATTCCAAAAAAGATTGTGAAATTCCAAAAAAACTTTTGAAACTCTTGACAAGTATCGCAAAGCACGTTGCAAAAATCCTTTAAATGTTGTGTAAGTCTTTACCTTGCAATTTTTTGAAAGAGTAAAGCATGAGGTATAGCGAAATTACCAAAAGCTTGCAGAAGTTGTATATTACGAAATTTCTTATTCGCATCGCACCAGGATTGCAAAATTTTGTCTCATATAAATAACGCTTTGATTCTCAACCCCTTTTTCACAACCATAGGGTTTTTGTGGTCTCAATCCTTTCGACGACCTTTCAACAATATTTCAGCGACATTCCAATGACATTCAAGCTTTGTGAAAATCCATCAACGGTGGCGGTTCATCGGCAGCAGTTCACCAACGGTGGAAAAAAACAAAATTTTGGCCTTCCTCTGGCAAAATATTTCGGCAAATCTCTTGCGAACATTTCGGTAAAGCCATCGGCAACGATTTCATAAACGTCCGAAGCAGGTTATATGTCCCCCCCCCCCCCCCCCGAACAGGGGAGTTAGCTACATCTCATGTTCGGGGGGTCCCAAATAGCACCACGTATGTAAGCATGTGCGTCTCGTATCCCCATGTTTGTCAGCATTAATTAGCGTTGGAGTTTGATGCTATTGCAAAGACTTAAGTACCCTCTCGTCCATTGGTGCCAAAAAAATGATGATTCTTGAAAAGGAGTGGTTGTAAAGACTTAAGTGCCCCGAAGATGATTAGTTAAGACCCAGTCTCTGCATTGCAGGATTATTCGAGAAAGAAATCTCCCCTGGAGGAGGCCATGAACATCAACCCTCTCACTCTCTCTCTTCCTTCTCTTTCTGCTTCTGTGCACATCCAGCAGAAGATCCTACATTGCTCCATCAAGCACTGACTGACCTGCACATTGACTGTTGTGGTGCCTGATTCAGAGTTTTTACCTTTACAGGAGGAGGGTTTGGGGGCTCATCCCAGCGTGGGTAGCATCATTCAACTAAATGAGTTGTAGGTCCTGATTCAGAGTTTTTACCCTTACAAGAGAGGGGTCTGGGGGCTCCTCCCAGTGTGGGTAGCAACATTCAACTTGAAGAGTTGTGGAGTCTGATTCAGAGTTTTTACCCTTACAGAAAGGGGGGTCTGAGGGCTCCTCCCAGCGTAGGTAGCATCATTCAACTTGAAGAGTTGTGGAGTCTGATTCAGAGTTTTTACCCTTACAAAAGGGGGGTCTGAGGGCTCCTCCCAGCGTGGGTAGCATCATTCAACTTGATGAGTTGTGGAGCTTGATTTAGAGTTTTTGCCCTTATAGGAGAAGGGTTTGGGAGCTCCTCCCAGCGTGGGTAGCATCGTTCAACTTGATTCGTTGTGGAGCCTGATTTAAAGTTTTTCCCCTTACAGGAGGGGGGTCCAGGGGCTCCCCCCGGCACGGGTCCCGGGTGTCGTGGTAAAAAACTACACAGAGTGTTGTGGTGAGAAAGACATATGTTTGTTCCAAGCAAGGTTGAAAGAAATCAATGAAAAATCCAACAAGAAGCATGCCAGAATCAAGATGTGGATGTCAAGCGAGAATGGTGTTATGCAACTCAAATAATACAGAATAATAGAGGTCTGGTTTTTAGTTAAAATGAGGAATGAAATGATAATAGAAATCGCTGAAAATTTACAGGAATAAACTAGACTCAATAACAAAGACACTACTTTTTACGGATTTGGAATATGATCTCTGGTTAGAGAGACATGACCCTGACAAGTTGGTCCTAATTTGTGTAGCGATTTACAGCGATTTGCTTACTGAATAACACTACAAATCGCTATAGTAATTTGCAGAAGACACTATAAATCGCTATAGTGAGATCCAACAACACTATAAATCGTTGTTGGGCTCGTTGGAGACCCCAAAACACTATAAATCGCTATAGTGATTTGCGAAAGACACTACAAATTGTTGTTGAAAAGCCGGATAACACTATAAATCGTTGTGGGGCTCGTTGGAGACTCAAAAACACTATAAATCGCTATAGTGATTTGCAGAAGACACTACAAATCACTGTTGAAAAGCCGGATAACACTATAAATCATTGTGGGGCTCGTTGGGATCCGCGCCGGGGGGGGGAGCCCCCGGACCCCCCCCCCCCATGTAAGGGCAAAAACTCTAAATCAGGCTCCACAACTCATCAAGTTGAATGATGTTACCCACGCTGGGAGGAGCCCCCAAACCCCCTCTTGTAAGGGCAAAAACTATGAATCAGGCTCCACAACTCATCAAGTTGAACGATGCTACAGTCAATGTGCAGGTCAGTCGGTGTTTGATGGAGCAATGTAGGATCGTCTGTTGGATGTGCACAGAAGTAGAGAGAGAAGGGAGAGAGAGTGAGAGGGTTGATGTTCATGGCTTTCTCCAAGGAGAACTCTTTGCCTTCCTTGATTTTTTCTCTAGAGAGAGAAAGGGTTTTATAGTGTTTTACGAAGAAAGAAGAAGAAGACTTTTAAGAGTCAACATCATCCTCGACTTTCTGGATGGAGGACATGTTTGTCCTTTTTTTGAACTGTTTGTTTTTTCTTTTTTGAATGAAGGGTATTTTTGTCATTTTCTCAAACCATCGCTTTATGAGAAGAATAGCAAGAAAGGGTATTGAAGTCTTTGCAACCACACCAGACTCCAATGCTAAGTGATGTCAACATACACGGGAATACGAGCCCCATGTGCTTGTATACGTGATGCTCATTCAGACCCCCGAACACAGACGTGGGATTCAGTGAATCATCGGGGGGAACATACACCACCCTCTCAATCCCCTCAATCGAGTTTTTTTCTGATAAGGTTACCGGCAGCTAGGTTTTTCAGTAAATAGTTTTTCACTACTGTTTTTATTGTGAAGCATCGCTTTAAGCATACTTTATGAGCATTTTAACACCAACACGAGCACAATATTCATAGTACATAAGATATTCATAACAGAAAAATAAACAAAGACTACTATTAGTGTATCTAGAACATGTAAACATGGAATTAAACATACAACCAAACAGGTAAATAAACTATGATCATGTACAAGATTAGTAACAGGCCGTAAATCCAACTTTCAAAGTATTCTTTAAAAAAAAAATGGTTAGCTTGAATTTTATCGAAAGAACTGACAAAAGAAAGAGGTAATATTAGACCACCAAGTTTGCTCAATGAGCTAGCTACTTTCAATGGATGAATCTAACCCACTGACCCTCACTAGGAATACCCCCATTAACAACAAAAAGCAAATAATAACCAGAAGGTGCAGCAACATTATTAGGAGCCACCAAATCAGCATGAGTTGCACCAGTCACCTCTCTCACTAATTCCACACATTCCAACTTGAGCATTCTCTGGTTCATGGCTATGGAGTGTGTAGTGAAGGGTGGTGAATAAACATGAAAACCCATCTCTTTGTTTGGTCTCCTCATCAGTATAAAATGAACAGTGAACCTCTCTCCATATCTAACAACTGCTGCATAACCATTTGAATCATCACCAACTTTAAGATTGCTAGCCCTTTGGCCAACATAAAACTTGTTCATGTAGTATGGAGCAAAGGCTTGAACTCTTAGTTCTGTTGGGTAGGCCACATTGGTAAAATTGTATCTTACATTTGGGTTACTGCCTGCCACTAAGATCCTCCCATCTGGCAAAAGTATAGCTGATGAGTGATACATTCTGGGTATGTCAGTAGCTTCTAGATATGAGAATCTGTGACCAAGAACCTTAGTTGGTCTATAAAGAAATGGCCTTAGCTCTGGGTTTACTGCACCGTTCCATCCTGCACTCCCTTGCTGTGCACCATTAATGATCAGAATATCACCTGTGGGTTGGATTATCATGTCATTCATCAATCTAGGAGCAGGCATCTCTTCCATTTCCCAATTGGGATTTTCATCTGTGATCACCATTCTCCCACATGTGCTTAAACCCTTCAAAAACTTCTCCTCTCTGGATTCTGTATATGCATATGGGCTTGCACCCCCACATATCATTATCTCAACCTTCTTGAACCCATCCGAGTGATCCAATGGAAGCATGACAGATGAACCAGTGCTTGGGTAGTTTCTAGAACCTTCCAACCTGGGGAAGTACTTCACTACCCTACCATTCTTGTAATCCAAAAGGATAGAGTCATGGTTTGCAAATATAAACAAGTTTCCATCAGAAGAAAGATGAAGGAAAGGGTAGAGGTTATCTTCTTCCTTCCTATCATAAGTCTGCCCCAAGAAGGGTAGTGCAAACACACTCGGTTGAGCAGAATCCTTAGGAAAGAACTCATAATTGAAGGATTTCCTACCACCAACTATAATCACACGATCATTTTCCGGTAAGATCTGATTGGAAGCATACCACCGGTCTGCGGAGAGTTCTGAACTGGATTCTATCCAATCACAGTTCTTTTCAGAGCACGGTACAAAGTATCGTACTTTCCGGTATCCGTCGTCAAACCCTCCTGTCTGCAAGAGTGTGCCATTGCTCAGAAATGAGCCGGATGAACACCAGGTGTCCGTTCGCAACCAGAGAGGCCTAATGGAATTGGATGATACCTCATACTCAACTGAGTGAGCCCAACACGATCCATCATTTGTGTCTTGGGCTGACATGGTGCAATTCCGGCCGTCGAGCCGGTGCCGGAGATGGAAGGCCGATGGGCCGGCTCCCGTCTGATCAAACATGATAACTGTGTTCCTGTGTGTCAAGGCCATGTGCATGGCCACAACTCCAGAGTTGCTCCTAAGCAGTTGCCAATGCCCAGCATTTCTACCGCTTACTGCATATAACTTATAATAGCTGCATATGCATAACAAGAACATGTGGAGAACCAACAATCTGGTAAGTGCCATCATTCACTAATTAACAGCTTGGCTTCTTCTAGTTGAATAGAGCTAAACACTTGCAAAATTCAATTATTTGTGTGCCAGAAAAACAAATTTTCAAGGCAAGGAAGGTTGGTGTCGCTCTCTCACACACACCAGAAAGTGAAGGAGATGCAAGTCAACAGAGATTAAATAATTTTGGTGCATTCCAAGTATAGACCTCATGTAATAAATAGGTTTAGACCAACCACTCCATTTACATGATAGCTTTGGACCTATTTATAATCAAAGAGCATATAAACATAATTGTGTGATCATGTTTGGTTTGTGATTTAAAAAAGGGCAGGTTCTTTAATATAATGTGGGTGTTCTGGTTTTCCTTTAATCCTGCAAAGATTCACTCCCTAGAATTGATGAAAACAAGCTTTGAATGTGAAGGACATTCTCACCAACCACTAGTTTGGATAATATAAAAAGCTCTATATTTGCTTTGGGGTTTATCTCTGGGCACATCTCAAAATTAGAAATCTCTTAATTTCCATGAAACAGTTGCATTCGAGCTAAGAATCACGGCATAATATTGATGGAGATAAAGACCATAAAGCTTGATGTTTTGAGTTTGTGGGTTATGAGCTTGTAGCCTTTTTTTAGAGCACCATAAGGGTGTCAATGGGTCTGGTTTGACCTGGACCCAACCCATACCAAACCCTATAGGGTCAGGGTTTGGTGATAAATAAAAAGGCCCGATTGGAATCCGGGTCGGACCCAAAAGGTCTGATTAATATATGGAGCCAGGTATGGTTTGTGAAATTGCATACCAGACCTGGGCCTGACCCAAGTTTCGATTAAGATCTGCAATTTTTCAATGTGAAAATGATAAAAAAATATTATTTTACTGGCTATGGTCCAGGTCTGGTTCATGTAATTTTTATAGGATCTGGGTATGGTTTATGGTGGGTCCGATTAGACCCAGATTTAAACCCGGTACCATCATCTCAAATCAGGTTTAGGTCTGGTTTCACCTAAGTCCAAACCAAACCCGACCCCTTAACACCTCTGGTGCACCATCATAGGTTTTGGCTTTGCTCTCAACTGTCATCCCTCTATATACCGTTCATCGTATGAATGAACGGCATCTGACAAACACCTCTAACCTGATCAGCTCTGGGATGACTTTTGAGAATGTACAGCTGATAGTGTGTTAAACCATAGCTTTTAGGGCTTTATCAGGTTGGAGCTCCAAGGCTAGTAATTATGCAAGTAGCTTTTCTAAGGATTGGGTTCAGTACTCGGCTGAATACCTTATGTCACTCGGATGAATGTCTGGATGCCATGCCTCCCACCCTTAGGAGCAGATCCAGTCATCGAGCCTGAGTACTTTACAAAGTGTACTAGGTCCACACCAATCGCAAAAAATCAATTCACATCGAGTGATTTTCTATGTTTTGTGTTTTACAAAGAGTTGATGCACATGTAACTATTTTGTGTGTTTTATGTTTTACAAAGTACTTGGTGTGGGGTTTGGGTTGGGTCTATCCTCATTTGGGTCTTTTTTTGGTGGAGAATCAAACTTGGTTTGACTTATAGAGTTATACTTTTGTCTATGTTGCAAGTGGTAGTTTTATTAGTCTCAAGTCCTATATTGTCTTAGAGAGTTGAGAGAGAGAGAGAGACATAAGAGTGTGAGGTTCTTATTCTTTGTGAAAGAAAAAAAACTTGGGGCTTCATATACCACCAAGAAAACACAAAGGAGGATTCTTGTAAGCAAAAGAATGTATCCAAGCTTAGGAGCTTGAGAGAGAACATTGTGTTCACACATTGAATTTGTTGTGGTAGCCCCGTGGTTTTTCTCTCTTCTTTTGAAGAGGGTTTTCACTAAATTGTTGTGTTCTTCCCTTTGCTTTAATTTTTTTTTGTGTGTGTGTGTTTTCTTATTGCTATATCATTGTATGTTTGTTTTAGTGGAGGTAGTGGCGTACCATTTGGTGTAGTTGGGGTTTATGTGACTGTGCATATCAAGTGTTTGTTGAATTTCTCAAATAATTCACATAGAGTGGAAGTGCTTCTGCTTATTTCAGCTATTCTTGGTTTTTCCCCAACATTCAGACAACACAAAACACAGAAAATCGCTGCATAGCAATTTTCTATGTTTGTTTTACACACAAAAGTCGCTGCACACTAGCAATTTTCTGTGCTTTATGTGCCCCGAGTACTTTGTAAAGTATTCGGACCCGATCACCTAACTACACCACCCTCCTGATTCCTCCTTGCATCAATTAATTGGACCAAAGTACTGAATTTACACTCTTTTTTCTTTGGGTGTTTTGGCTCTTGTCATTTTTCATAAAATTGTTCCTTTACCAAAAACTTCACAGGTGACCACAAATTACAGCAATTTTAGCAAACATGACTTGGCAAATAAATGATTCCCGTAATAGAATTTGCACTTACCACGTCAGTTTTACATTTTGGCTTCCGTGTGGTCCGTTTTATTTCTACTTTTTTTTAAAGGCAAGCTGGGGTTAGGCAGACCCCTACCAGTTATACAACTATACCATTGGGTTTTGAGCCTGCAACGTCCCAACACAAGGTGACGTACTCTAGTTGCTCCTACCAGACAAGAGGAGCCCCGTTGGTGCTTTATCCTGAATGTGCCACCTTGTAGGCCAGAGGGTGCTTTCCCATCAATACTTGTGCCACCTATTCCATCAACTAACTGGGCTACAAGGAAATTCCATGAAAATATGAAGGAAAATATTGTGAAACAATTCTTCAAGATCTCTCCAACAGAATGAAGTTTTTAAACTATGGAAAACAAGGAAATAGGCCTCAAGTTTAATTCAAGACACCACTTATGGAACTATATGATAGTCTCATAATGACAATCCTTACTATCGAAAACTCAACATTCTGAAGAGCAACTCCCATCTAATTCTGCCCCAAAGGGGCTTGACATAGTGAGATGGGGCCTAGGCAGCTAGGCAGGTGGTCTAGGTTCAAATACCATGGGCATCACTCCTTGCTCAAGCCGACGCGTGGGGACTCCCTAGGGGCAAGGGGTAAGCCCACAGAGTTTTACGCCGCCATGATAACGACTGTAAGTACAACTGGCAGAGCCAGCATAACTAGGTCCCTGCATGCTCTCATCAATTGGGAGCAGATTCAGTTATAGGCCGAGTAGTTTGCAAAGGTACTTGGCCCAATGGCCCACTGCCACATCTCACACCATTCCTCCCCTTCAAAAATGGGTTTCACGCCTCCCCACACCATTCCTGATTCTTGTTTCTTTTATTTTTAAAAACTTTTCATAGTGTTTTTTTTTACTGCTATTTTTTTTTCTTTACGATTTTGGATGTTTTAAAAAATCTAACACTCTTCAAAAGATTTTTCCAAAACAATCACTTTTGAAAACAAAAACTCCAAAGAAAAAAAAACTGCCGAGACATTGCCAAGAATGACATTTGTGGTTATATGGACCAAAGAGACATAAATCAGCGTGTTGAACAAGGAAGCTTGCTCTCATCAAACAAGGCAAACAATGAAAATAAACCAACACATGAACCCAAAGAACGTTACGAAAATCTGAAAAAAATCCGGCGTGGAAGGGACAGCAAAGGTTTAAACACAAAAAAACATGTACAGAGGAAATAACCTGCTTGTGACAAGAAATTTAAGATATAAACAGATTTTGTAGAGATCAACATGTCTCTTAGAACTTCCCATTATATCATGGATCCCACAACTATGCTTATGAATTTCAAGCATCCTTCATCTTGTTTCAGCTTGCAAAAAGATAGCAATCATCTACCCTAGAGAAGATAAGGCACACTACACCTCGGAATCCATTTGAATAGAATGTTGTTGGCTGCTGCTTCGGAATCGAAGACTTTGCAAATTGAATAGAATCACAGGATATCTTGTGCCAAAGAACAAATATTTATCTTGTTGCAGACCAAGACTAAAACTTCCACACCTCCCATCAGTAGCAAAAAGCTTCACCCCTTCTAATAAAGCTTAATTCTGGTTTCGATTGTTTTCCGACAAATTGGGCAAGCTTGAAGGTCCTGACCACATTCATAGCATGTCTGCAAGAAAAAGTACCGAGTCATCAATCCACTCACACAATAAAGAAGGATAAAGTTTGAGGACTTGAGATTCACCTGATGTCCACAACCAAAAGCGCAATCTTTTGGATTTGTAAGGCAAATGGGGCAAATCTGTGACATGACATTTTACATTAGCTTGGTGAAACTTCCTAGAGTTCAATTGAATTGATTCATAGAAAATAGTCAATAAGCAGCAGTGCATACAGTAGAAGAAAAGGTAAATTAAATGTTCGCCATTTCAGAATCTCAATGTTGAGACACCAGAAATGATTTTTGCAAGATTTAGATTAAATCAATAGCAACATTGCATGAATCAAATGTTTGTATCATCAGTAATGCACATTTCAATTCTCGATCTGGATTTATTGCATAATGGACCCTTAGTGTTATTCAAGAATTTGACCCTTGAGATTCATGCATTATGGCTTTAGTAGATTATGAGACATTTTGTGTGCATGTGCAACTATGTGCACGACGCACATGTGTGTGTGTGTGTATCGCGTCATGGTGTCATGCCCCTTACCTATGTTTGTATCCATGTAACATAGCTGTACACTTTTGAAATTGTGTGAATGTTAAGATATATGTAACATTTTTCTATGTTGTATTTGTCTTGTATATACCAAAAGTGCATTTAAGTGTACTTTAGTTTTTTTTTTTCCTTTTGATATGTATTCTTGTACATTTAATTTGAGTTGTATTCATGGTATACTTTAGGTATGCCTTTTATGTATTTTAAGATAGGTATACTCTAGATATACCTATCAGAATAGTAAGTATACTTATGGAATACTTTAGGTTAGATTAGGGTTTTTTATTATTATTATTATTAAAATGACTAAATATTTTATTTTTTGGTTTTTGGTTTTTTTGGTCATTTTTGAATGACCAACTAGCCATTGGGGTTTGTAACCTAGTCGTTGTATCCTCCTCTATATATTGCAAATCCTTTTGTTGTATAGGTGAGAGAGGATGGATGCATATAGTGTGTGCGTGAGTGTTGTAGTAAGGTTGAATTATATATGTGTGAATATTTTTCATTAATAAAATATTTAATGTGCCTTTTTTTCTCATGACTATGTACGGTTTATTGTATCTAGCCAAATGCATTATGAGAGTGCATTTGGATTTCATTTATGTTTGATAAAATTGTTGCTATTCTTTGGTATTTCTTGTATCTCAGATTCCGTGCCATTTCGTGACAGTGAACACATTGATTAACTAATATTTTTATATTAACATGATGTTCTTCACCTTTATCTCACTCAGAATTTTTGTATTAAGACCTATACTTTAAAGGATCAGCACATGAAACAAATGAATGTATGAATAAAAAAACAATATTCTTCCTTATACAATACCCTAAGTTGGGCATCTGATTGCCTCTGATTTCAGATCCAAGTATCTGGTCTGGAGTGAGACCCAAACCAGATTCTTGGTTTTTAAATAGAGGATCTCAGGCCAACAATTCTAAGATCCTCAAGATCTCCCTAAGTTGGGTGCACTTCTAAGTTTCGGATTAGTTTTAAGCTAGATCATTTCCATGTGAACCCTTGTATGAAAAAAATGGATTGTCATGAAACTGGTTGTTTAATTAGTTACCTGGTTATTAGAACCTTTGAAACTGACGAGTAACAATCCTTAACTGAGAGACCTGCCTGTAATTAGTTTTTGGTTGCAACGTATGCTAATCACATGATTTGTTCATGACTGCTTAGTGAAGGCATTTCACTGTCCTAAACTCACACCTTTATTGCATGCAGCGTCTACAACCATTTGATTTTCTCAATACTACAGTTGCAACAGTGTTACAAACGGTTATGCTGCTTGCTAAGTAGCTGATGAAGTGTATCTCCACATGTTCTAAATCTGGTGCACAGCGCTAGGAAACTGTTCATCTTCCTTCCATGTGTCTGCAGCTTAATGTACTAGTGATTGATTTCATTTTTGGGAGTAACACTTGACCTTATTGCACCAACGATCAAGATTACCTGCACAGAACCAAACTGTGCTGTTGGTATCATGGGCTTCAAAGATTTAGCTGTACTTCAATGTGTAGGTTTATCCTCATCGTGACAATATCTGTGTTTAGTGGGTTCAAACTGGTGTTAAATTCAAACTATTGGTTCAGGTTTATACCAGAGTCTACGGGGTTCTCCAATGCGGAGGGCAGTGGTGTTTGGTCTCTATGGGTCTCACACTGTCACAAACTACTGATCTCAGACTTTCATACCCAAGATTTTGATTTTAATTAGTTTTGTGACCAGAAAACTGCCCTCCTCTATAAGAATTGATGGTGAAATTGGTTTCTTGACGTGGATATCATCCTCTGAAGTTTGACTCAGTTGACAAGATTTATCTCCTTAGGCACTTCTGCAGCTGCTAAAAGTACATTGCTAAGTGAACCTAGGGATTACTTCACATGACTGCCATCTACAAAACTGGGTACAGATTGTACGAATGACAAACCCAGACTAATAAGAGAGCACACTGGCATCTGGTGGCAGTTTTATTAACAAGTTATGTGAAACAAGTTTTTCAACTGACCATGACTACTATCTAATCAATGGTAGTCATTCCTCTTCATAATAACACACCTGCTGATAATAATACATTAGTACCTGCGGATGTTATGATTTCTTCACTCATTAACATTGGCTTCATGCCTTGGTTTTTAATGAATAATGATTAGAAGCAGCACTACAGGCATTCATTTTTCATAACTTCCTCTTTAATTGTTTAATCCATTCAAGACATCAACATCAGGAAGCTCCGCCCATAAAGGACTGTGAGTGTACAATTCCTGTGCACCACATTTCTCTCTCTCTCTCTCTCTCTCTCTCTCTCTCTCTCTCTCTCTCTCTCTATATATATATATATATATATATATATATATATATATATATATATATATATATATATATATATATATATATATGGTAAGCTTTCAAAACATTGTTTCTAGGCACAAGCTATTGCTACAGCTAATCAAAAGGTATGCATCTCTTTCAACAAAGACCAATTATCAGCAAAATATCAATTGAATATATGTTAGACTATGCCATCACTGACTAAGTCCAAAAACGGAAAAACAGAAAGAAGCAAATACCAATTGAACAGAATAAGATAATAAAGAATAAAAGCAATACACTGTCTTGAACACAGAAAGAACACAATCAATATTAAATTTCAAAAATAGAAAAGGGAAATATATATACTAATTAAAATGTGATAAACCAAGCTTGTGATACCTGATTATCATATGAAGAACTTGCAGGGAAGGCTGTACTCACACTTGCGGCGTGTGGATAAGGTGAACTGGTGTCATATCCGTATCCTGGAGGAAATTGTCCATAATGAGGAGGGGGGCTATGCTGGAAACTACTCGATTGGGAATTCTTTGATGCATATGAATGTGCACCATAGTTTCCCAAAGGTGGTGGTAGAGGAACTCTGTCCTGAGCTTTCCCTCTTCGACGACTGCTTAAGCATAAGAAGGAACCATATCAGAAGTATAATAATGTTCAAGACTATATATATATAAGTATAATGGGTGGAGGATGGTAGAAGGTGTCAAATGAAAGATGAAATTACCCTAAAATCTTGAGATCAATCGTTGCTTTGTACTGTGATGGTATTTCCATCAATGCTGCCAATGCAAATTCTGTCTCTTTTCTTGATGATGGGACATTCCTCGACATTATCTCCGTAAAATTCACAAACTTGAAAGGGAAAAAATATCCAGTGGTCAGTATAGATTGTGTGTTTCTGCTTTTCTATGTGACTGTGCTGTGTGTAGGTATTTGTGTGTGTGTGTGTGTGTGGGCGGGGGGGGGCATGCTTTTCCATGTACCTGGGCATGTAATCAGAGGAAAGGCTATCTACCAAGGGCAATTTTTGTTCCAAATGTGTAAAGTTCCTTAAGTGCAAATATGGGGGCTTCAAGTTTCTTACCTGAAAATTGTCAAACCCTCGAGAAGGAATATTATCATCAAATTGGTGCATCATGTCCCAAGGACCATCACCAACTCCAACCAAGACTATTGACAGTGGATAGTCACTGCAGTAACGCAACCATCAAGAAACAGAACAAATCAAAAGGTGTAATCACCAGCAGAAAACTACCTGAATTTACCTTGCTTTTACAATAGAATCAATTGTGTTCTGTTCCTGTGAGCTTAAGTGGCCATGCTCCGTATCAACACTTCTTGTTACCTGCATGATGACCAAATCCCTTTTATCATTAAACTAAATGTTTCTCATTCAAAGAAAAAGGATTTGCTTTCCATCAATAACATCAAGGGTATATTTGACAAACCAACCACGTAAAACAAGTTCTTCAAAAGAAGACAATCTTGTTCAATGAAAGAGGCAGAACTAGAGCGCGATGAAGGAAACTCTTGCTACATCTACATGGGTAAGGAGTCTTCCTATCTAGTATGCCTTTACAGAACAACTGCTTTAAAGGAATTTTAATGAGACAGTCCATTTGACACATCACACAAAAATGGAACCCTTAACACCCACAGAATTCTTTCCTTACATGAATTCAGTTTACGCTAAGCCATTTATGTGCAGATACACCCTATAAGAGGTTTTTGTACATTCAGTTTGGCATATTTTGTAGCACTTTATCATTTTATCTTTCAATATTTAACCTACAGATTATTCAATTTGATGTTATAAACACCAAAACAACCTGAAGAATTGATTGGCAATATTCACAAGTTGCTTCAATCTTTCAACACAAACCTGCAAACATGTGAAAAAATCATGGGATTACAATCAATATTTGTCTTTCAAATTACTATAAGCAGAAGTCATATCATCGGCATCTGGTGATACCCATGATTTACTTCCATTGCTTCATTAAGGAGATCCTTTTCACCTGTTTCCCCGTAAACTTTATTGATCACTTAACATGAAATTTCCAGTCTAGAAACACATGTTTTCATGTCTGATGATTACAGCAAATTAGTTATAGATTTAGAAACCTTGAACAAATTTGAGTTGGTAGTCAAGGAAGAAAGCCTAAAACCAAGTCTGGTTGGAGGTAACCTACCTGTCCATCAGCAATTATCAACAGAACATGGTATTGTCCTCCACTTTGTTCCACTACCGTGATAGCTGATTCAATAATTGGAGCAAAAGATGTTGGCCCTGCAAATTGTTTCGAGTAAATAAGCTCAGTGGCTGCACTAACTAATAGTCATGTGATGATGAAGAAAAAGAACAGAACAACAGCAGTTGAAACTATCCAGAAGCAACAAGTCAAATGGATGCACCAACCAGATAGTCGAAGTTGTGGAACAACTTCTCTGTACCGTGATAGCACTTCTTCAAACCCATTACAAGGCCTCTCATCAGCATAGAAGCTGAAGACATCTTGATCATGTGTTGATGCTGTCAAAGAAAGCCAGAATTATGAGCATAGATATTTAAATAAATGTTCAAAATTGATGCTTTATATCCAGTTAAACTGGACAGAAAGAAACCAACCATCTCCAAACCCAAAGCATGGTATCAAATTATCCTCGTCAAAGGCAGACAAGCTTCTCCCAATAATAGAAATAGCTTGTTCATATGGATTTGGAGTATCTCCAATGTGATGCAAGCTACGTCGATTGAATGATCTAGCACCTGCATTGATGGACATTATTAGCCACACAAATTTTTTAGCTCCATAATTCTGATGGTCATAAAAGAAATGATATCCAAAAGAGGAGAAAAACCTGTCCATTCATTGCTTTTTGTGAAGTCAATACCCACAATTAGGTTGGAAGATTCAAGCCCAGCTTGTGCAAGAGCCTCGGTCACCTGCAATATGAAATTGATGTAGTTATGGATTTTAAGATAAAGAATTTTCCAGTGTGCAACAATAAGTTCTTTTTATATCTCTAGTGTCTTCACGAAAAGCACATAATAAACCACCTATATATTACTATGATTTGAAAGCCCCCCAGTAAATTACTTCTAAAACCAGAACTGACAATAAAAAAGCTATTACAACTGAACCAATTCATCAAAATTGACAGGAAAATCTGACACATTATCTAATGTATCATGTCAAGAAGAGAAAATGAAATCAGTAATAGTATAGACCCACATCTAGCCCAAATATTTTATTAATGTCAGTTTAATCAAGACACTTTCATTATCCCAAATAGAATAATAAGAAATGAATATAGGTCTTTTTGTAGGAAAAGTTTCAGGTTTCATAAACATTAACAAGGGAACAGTTCTTCCTCAGCATGTCCTGGATACTGCTACGACAGTTCTTCCTCAGCATGCCCTGGATACTGCTACGTCAGCATCTTAATCTAGGAAAAAATCTTTTTCAAGCATCCATCATATATCAAATGTTTTAATTAATAGTATGTAGTCAAAGACTTCTATTCCTTTTCTTTTTGTAGAGTCAAGACTTCTAGATCTCATAAAATAATTGTTGACATTAAGAGATACACTGATCCAACAAACCATGCAAGAAATTGAACTATAATCAAGTTTTTATTTATTTTATTACATTAAAAATTGCAAATTTATGAATATTGACAGGAATAATATTCTGTTCTCTCAGCATTTAAAATATGCAATTAGTACATTTGTCATATGCTAGATATCATCTGGGAGAAAATATCCAGTCTGTATGTACACATACTTGCATGTGTATGCACCCACACACAAGTAACACTTCAGATTTAATTAGGTCACACTTGGAACCATGGTTGTACATGCACATCATGAACACACATGCACATACAACAAGTAATATACTTCATATATAATATTGTCACATTTATGTTCGTTGTTATAAAAGTCGTATGGGTATTATATGGTGTGCAGTGGTACAACACTTAAAACTAGAAAAACCAATAGAATTGTACATTAAGGTAGAACATGTTGTACCACTGAAAGATAATAACATCTGCAATCTTTCTCCATAAGATCCTAACCATGTCCAGCCTGTTGATTTTTCATTTTTTGACACTAGAACCATGTTGAAGAAGAGGATACTAATGTCCATCATTATGGATATGATCGCTATTGGAGTATTGGACTTCTTGTGATCCTAACTATTAGTTCTTTTTTAGTTTATTCTGATATATGATGTTACAATTACATACATCTTACTAACTTGTACTTCCAACTTTTACAAATTCCAGTAAGTTTCATCTTTATTAGTTCATTCAGTGCATCTGCAGATTCTGCACAATGTTGATCACAAAATCCTATAGACTGACGGGATGGAGCCATAAAATACTATTCCAATTATTTATCTAGCATTATTCATGCCACTAATTTTTTATTCATCATTTTTTCTTTCCTACTTTTCTATTTTTCTTTTTCTTTTTTTTCCATTCTTTTCTTACTTATGATGCGGGCTTTTTTATGATTTCATGATATCTTATTATTCAGATTTTACAGTAAGAGTTGCTTTGCACACTTTATGACGTTACAGTAATGCCACAAAAAGATGTAGCTCATGCTCTACAATATTCCTAGGTACACCTAAATAAATTATTAAGTCATGCCCTTATTTTTAAGTTAGAACATGTTGGGGACTTTGTACACCACCAATCCCAATCAAAACCCCACAGTGAGGGAAAAAAAGAAGCTACCAGGCATTCACGTTATTATCTTTCAAAATGCTGCAAATGCCTATGTAAGGCTGTGCTTTTGACTACTATATGCCTAGCACTTTTCTGCATGGATGCTGCTTTAACCACATCAAGCAACCAAACTGTTTATAAACAAGAAAGAAAGCAGTTCCACCAAATGGGTTCTAACCTATTTCTCTAATCTTCCCTAAATGTAGATATGAAAAACTAGAGAACATAAAGTATGCCCTTCTAATACTATTGTTATTGTTACCTTAAACTGCATTCCTTTTCCCACTTTCTTACATCAGAATAAGTTCAACAGTCAAACCAGTCCTACACCCTAGACAACCTTGCATTCAGGTTTTACACAACTCAACTGAGCAGCATTTAGTTTAACAAGAAGCCAATAATACATATACTCCTTCAATTGAGTAAATTACAGAATTATGACACTATCTTCCTTGTATGTATAACAAGTTATATTTAAAAAGCAGCAAAAGCATCTCCTTCATAATATGACGCAAAAATCTCTAGACATATGCATGCAGACAGACAACCACACCTGTTCAAGGGAAGTATAATTATCAGCAATCCGTGAATATCTCCTTTGCAATTTATGTCTTGGTTCCTCAGGGACATAGTGTGCAGCAGAGGGTGGTTCTTCATATGTGCGTGGTGATGGTGCCTGGTTCCATTGAGAAGGCTGGGGATACGATCCATATGATGAGGAAGGTTGGGGAAACGATCCAAATGATGAAGAATGCCTGTAATCCCTCTCTCTTGATGATTTGTTTCCCATAACCAAACTTCAATTACAAAGTGACTATGCGCCCTGGGTTGGTTTCTTCAATCGACAAAGATTTATGTTGAAGATATTTAAGTCTTCCAAGTCGCAACCTAAAAACTGAAAATATAACCATCTTAACTCAATAAAGACGCTATGCTCATTTGTGCGAAAACAAAAGACTTAACTCTGAATCAAACTATTTGGCAAACGAATAAATGTCCAAGATGACAAATTATGAATGTGTTCTTTAGAAAATTATCACTAACTATAAACAAAACCTTTCATTAAGAAAATCAAAGCATGGTAACCATGCCCTTTTAACAAGAGCGGAACATAAAAAACGCAATCACCAAAGTGAGCAAAATAAGGAGAGAATCCGAAAACAGATTCTAATACAAGAGCAATGTATTCTCGTCGCCCAAATAACGACCAAATCAGCAACGCCGACGAAAACATAACGAATGGCAACAAGAAGAACACTTGCAAATCAAACGCTCCCATCTTCAACTATTGAAAACTATCCACCAAAACAAAACCTCACTGGAGAGCAAAAGAAGATAAAGAAAATACCTCTTTTCCCAACTTCAGCAAAATCAGACGATCAATCAACCCCAAATCACCGAATTCCGAGAGAAGACTTTGGGTTCGGTGGTAAACAGATTTAAAGTTTTAAACACCCAAAAAAATCAAGAGAGAGAAAACGTACATGAAGAAGTCCATCCAAGACACACATTCAAAACTCCCCAAATTCCCTCCCCCCACACCAACGCTTTCCCCGAAACTTCCCCATTAAATTCAACGATTTGGATTTCGATGAACTCTAACAATTTTCGGCCGGCCAAGTGGTCAAAATAGGCGTTGGTCAACCAACTAATAACTCTTTTTTAGTAAGAAAGAAAGCAAGAGGAAGAAGCAAAAGAAGAAAGATCTCAGGCTCTCCCTTTCCCCATGTGAAACAGACTCATGACGTCGTCAATTGCGTAACCCAACATACATCCTCTAGCCCTTCCACTTCCTTGCTCATTCTAGAAAGAGAAAGAGAGACGAATACCTGTGTTTAAATTCCTAATAACTCTTGCACATCTGAAGGCTCACGTTTCTGCTAAAAGGGGATGGTGAATTTCTTCCCCCCCTCTCCATCACTTTCTCAATTTGTAATTGTTGAAGTTGGAGATGGAGGAGGAAGACTCGGAGAAGAATCGTGGAACGAGGCGCTACAGGTTAAGTGCAACCTTATCATTCATCATTTAATCATTTAAAGCAACTTGTCTTTTTCTCTTTCCTTTAAACTCACTTTCCCTTCCTCCCGGTTCGGTTGGGCGGTTTTCTTTTATATTTGCACTCCAGGATCGTAGGTCTAGCCGCGCTGGGTCTGTCTACCGTACTTACGATCCCTATCATCGGTCAATTTACCTTTGTACCATTGGAAGCTGAGAGTCAGCGGGTTCTATAAAACGCTGCTAGCAATCTCACCCAGCGTTTACAACCACAAACACCATGTGACTGGTTGAAATTGAGGATTTGGAACCCTCTCGCCCCCAAACAAGAAAAGTCTGCAGTCATTGGGGGTGCCAATGGGTTTGGTGACTCTGCAGTCAACTTGGCTCCAATGATTACGCAATATTGTATTCACGATGTGGTTTGGGTTATATATATATATATATATAGTAATGGATCCGTGTTACATGAAATATGTGTTTTATTTTTAAACTTTGATGGTACATATGTCATATATGAAATTGATTTTATAAGGATCAGCTCTTGAAGTGTTTGACTCTGGCACACATGGGTGGTGTGGTTTTTATAAAGTTAAAAAAACCAACTATCCAAAATCTTTGTAAAATTTTTTAGGTTTTAAATATCATTGTTTTATCAAAAACACATGATCAAAACATGAATTCCTCATAAATCAACCATGTCTAATATATATATATATATATATATATATTTTTTTTTTTTGAAAAGTTAGGTATAAGCAAACCCCTACCAGTTATACAACTATAGCATTGAGTTTTGAACATGCAATGTCCCAATACAAAGTGAGTAGCTTTTTTTTTATATATATTTACATGAAGAGATCACCCCCAAGATCAAAGACCTAGTCGTGCTGGTTTTGTTTGTCATACTTACGCCTTGACCATCTGTGAGCTTACTTCTTGCCCCGATGAAGTTGTCACACTTCAACTTGCGAGGGTCGTTCATGAAATTTGAACCTAGACTACCTGCCTGGCAGCCTAGGTCTCATCCCACTAGTTCAAACCCTTTTGAGGAAGTCTGAACATGAGCGTTTTTGCTCGTGCTGACATCGTGATGTCTGTTTGCATTTTGGATGAATGCCATGTGGTTTGTTGACTTTTGAGGGAAGCAGATCAGGTCATGCTGAACATGAGTGTTTTTTTCTCGTGCAGACATCATGGCCATCCCATTTGTATTTTAAAAAGTTCAAAAGTCAACAAAACCACGTGGCATTCATCCAAAATGCAAACAGACCCCACGATGTCGGCATGAGAAAAAACGCTCATGTTCAGCATGACCTTGACCTGATCTGCTTTCCTTTTTGGAGCCGTTTGTGAGGCTTCACTCAGGATTTTTCTAGTTTTGGTGAGGATTACTTGTCATTAAAAAATAACGAGTACTGGTTTCTAAATTCCAAGTGACTAAAAAAATTTCCAAGCGTCAGACAATCCTAGCGTTCAAATCATGGTCTAAAGTGTGAGCCCGTGATCGTGAATCCATTGTTTGGGTAACATAAAAATGTTGCTTTTCAAAAAATCTCTTTTTTTTCTGATGAGAGAAAAATAGCCTTGCTTATATCGAGTTGATTGGTGTAAAACCCAAATCTCCTTTCTCCACCTGAGAGTGCACCCAGCTTTCGAATTCACGTAGGGCTGTCAGGTCAGGTATTCGAACCCATCAAAGTGTACCTACCAGCCCAAATGACAAATTGTTGGGTTTGATTCTTATTTGAGTTTTATCAACTCAAGAAAATGAAATCCTAAACTCGGATCAGTATAATTTCAGAAGTTCGCTTTTACTAAAAATGCATATAAAACACCTGGGTCTGGTAGTAAAAAACCCAGATCAGAATAGATAACCGGACACAGATTATAACCCAAACCGGGTTTGCATAATGCGCCGGTTAGATTTGAGTCAAACATTTTTTTAGCTCATACACAAAAATTCAGGTTTGGGTCGAGTCACGTACCTGTTACAAACCCGACCCGTTGATAACCCTAGCTTCGCTGAGAGAATGCACATTGGTAGGTTTTCTGAACTCATGGAGTCCTGTCAAGTTGATGCTGTTCACAAGTTGCCCCTACCAAACTAGCATAGCCCTTGTTAGTTAAATGTTAACAAAAATTTTTCTTCTAAAAAAAAATGTTAACAAAAAATTGGTTAAGTATGATGATAACTTCTGCTTTTGAGCTATTCACAAAGACACTAGTACAATACAAAACAAGACACGAGTTTGAGATTACGTTGGTAATTTTTTTTTTTTTTTTGAAAAAATAGGACTTAGGGACAAATATTTTTGTGAGGTTTTTCGAGCAATTACATAGATGGTCATCACTTTTATTGGAAATATCATTACTGACTGCAACTAGAAAATAGGACCAACTGAATATATAGCTTGGAAACATAATTTCTGTTTTATTTGGCCAAACTTGCAAAGGGAGGGGGGGATTGGTCCCCAAGAGGGGAAGATGTATAGCTTGTAAAAAAAAAAAAATCTCTTTTACAATTAATCTGACAGGGGTCTGCCTAACCCCAGTTAAAAAAAAAAAAAAAAGGAACAACATGGTCAATTTACTGTTTATTTGACACATTTGTTCTTGTCACTTGAAAAGTTTAGGGGCCCAACTCTTTAGGCTACAACTTACATGACACTTGATTTTTCCGGTGACAACTTACTCATTATGGTATTCTAATTTTTTAGGCAACAAAACGGTAAAATGGTTAAGAAAAAAAATCAAGTGGCTATGTTTAGCATATTTTGAGCAGGGAATTGGCCATGTTTGATTTCTGATAGCAGCTAAAACAAAGAATTGTGTCAAAAGTGAGTACCATTTATGATATTTTCAGTTTTTTTAATAAATTAATTTTTGATATTTCAACATATAAAAAATATTTTCATTGCAATATTTTTAAAATGTATTTTAAAACTATTAAGATGATAAAACAATGTTTTTACGTGTCCAACGTTGCCTCCTAAACACAATACTCTGCATAGCTTGTCCCTATAGCTAGGGGTGTCAACGGGTTGGGTTGGGTTTGGTTAGGACTTAGGTCAAACCAGACTTGGATCAGATTTTTGGGTATGGTATTTGATCCAGACTCGAGTCTAATCGGATCCACTATAAGGAAAATCATACCTGGACCTGATAAGAACTACATGAACCAAACTTGGACCCTGGCAAAACCACACTTTTTACATTAAAAATTTACGAGTATTAATCGGAACTTGGGTTGGGTTCGGGTCTGGTATAAAATTTCACAAATTATACTGGGTCCATTCTTGTATTAATCGGACCTTCGGGTCCAGACCAGGGTCTTAATCTGGTCTTCTTATTTATCACCATACCTAGACCCTATAGGGTTTGGTTTGGGTCGGATCCGGGTACACCAGGCCCGTTGACACCCTTACCTATGACATAGCTTTTGAAGTTGTGCCGGTGGGAGTGTTAGTGAGTGAGTCCTTGTAATGTTGTCAGTATCTGTATCGGCCCTGAATCATTTGGCCAACGATGCAGGTGAATCCGACCGATACCGATTCTCAAGTGAATCATATTGAATTGGCTAAAAAACAATTAAAAAAAAATATTTCTTGTCAATGGCACGTGTTAAAACCATTAAAATAACATTAAACATTATTTTTAAGTATTTTTTATATTTATTAAAAAATAGATGATTCAGGCTGGTATCATACCGATTTTCTGCTGATACGAAAAGTATCGGCCGATACATGCCAATACTCACAGATACTAACATTGTGTCCTTGTGATTGTAACGAATTCAAATACGTATGTGCTGTTTCTGCATAGGTTCGGACCCACTAAAGTGCTGGAAAAACTTGAGAAAATGTAGATTAAGATGGCCTCAAGGATTTCAACGGATTAGATTTGGATCCGAAATTCAACCACATCTGAATTTAACTAGTTGGATTCACTAAAACAAGTACGATCTGATTAATAATTGAATTCAGATCTGGTATGCAGTTTTGCATCCAACTCCGATTCAAATCTGAACCAACTCCAAATCTGGCAAATAGTCCAACCCGATTATATAAAAAATGTACTCGATTAGGTAATTGAATCCAGATTCAATCACTTTTTCCCATCCAATTCCAAATTTCGATATAACCAAATCCGATTAGGCAAAGATTCAATTAGGTTGGACCAAAACCAAATCCAACCTATTGACATCCCTAACCTCATTGGCATAAAGGCTTGTGAGACTTGCACTACTTATACGCATATGGACTTTTCATTCTCTTGTTTTTTTTTCTTTGAAAGCAAGAGGGGACTTTCAATAAGATCTGAATATGGATTTGGGTTTGTTAAATTGGACTATTTTTCAGATTCGAATAAAAATCAGGGCCAACATTTTAGGTTGGATCTAATTTAGATCCATGTCAAAATCAGATTCAATTTCTTTCTTTTTTTTACATATAAAGAGTTTGTTTTAACCAGATCCAATGTTAGCCCATATATTTTGGATCCAGATTTAACCCCACAATATTGGATTTAATTCAATTTCACATTTAAATTCAGATCCACATTATTATATTTTGGATTTGGTGCATGATTGGCCACCATATTCAGCAGCTCTAAAAAGATGTTTGTGTTTGCGCCAGACACGTCACTCATTTTTATTTGGATTTTTTATGCTTTTTGGATGGTAAGGATGAAAAGAGAACCTCAAGCATAGACCATAGAGTGCTTTCACAATATGATTGAGCATCGAGGAAGGATCAGGTCCAATGTGATTGCACACTTTTGGCTTGACGCTACACATAATCATTATTAAGGGTGTCAGCAGGTCGGGTTTACTTCAGATCCAAGTGAAACCAGACTACTTGAACCAGATTTCCGGGTATGGTATTGGATCCAAATTTGGGTTTACTATAAGAGAAACTATACTCAGACCTGATAAGAATTACATGAACCAGACCCGATAAAATAATAATTTTAGTATTTTTTACATTGAAAATTTATGGGTGTTAATCGGATTTGGGTTGAGCCCGTGTCTAGTATAAAATTTCACAAACTATACCCAGATCCATGTATTAATCGGACCTTAGGGTTAGGACCCGGGTCTTCTTATTTGTCACCATACCCGGATCTTATAGGGTTTGGTCCAGGTAAACCAGACCCGTTGACACCCTAATAATCACCCACCATTTTTGGCATACAGTCTGCCAGCTGTTGGAAACCATCAAGGTGATGGTTGTCACCTAATGATTTTTCATTAATTCAGTATTAAAATAATGAAAGTCAAAAAGATGATTTGTTTAGGTTAAAATCAGATGTGAGTCGTGTCTTAATCTAGGGTATTACCTTGCAGGAGATCG
The DNA here is from genome assembly GCF_984573655.1 of Nuphar pumila. Classification (NCBI taxonomy): domain Eukaryota; kingdom Viridiplantae; phylum Streptophyta; class Magnoliopsida; order Nymphaeales; family Nymphaeaceae; genus Nuphar; species Nuphar pumila. The sequence continues at coordinate 119,843,209 of NC_143255.1, forward strand.
GGTCTACTAAGTGAGCTGGTCCTCTCACCGAGGACCCATATCATAAAAGAAAAAAAAAAGTTTAAAATTGTCTTAATCGTTGAAGTCAAGGACATTCATGTAGGTAAACATCCTATCATTATTTTGCCGCATTGTTAAGACAAGATATCATTAGAGATCGCTCAAAAAAATGATAAAAAAATCAGGTGCAAAATGATTGCACAAATATCTCTGCATTAGGCACCTGATCACCCTCCATCTTGTCAGGTGTGGGACCCAAGACCTGATGGAGGGTGATAAGGGGCTTAATGCAAAATTTTTGTGTCCTGACTCAGAAAAATGATACGGTATATAGAGTCCGGATCAGGTGTCATCACATAACACATTTTTTTTGTGCCTTGGGCATCTGATCGCCCTCCATCAGGTCATGGGCCCCATACCTGACCGGCGCCATCCCCAAGATGGAGGGTGATGAGGTGCGTAAAGCACAAAAAATTGTATCATGTGATGGCACCTGATCCGGACTCGGGCATATAGAGCTGCATAAGGTCAGTGCCAGCTAGGGGTGGCAATCGTGTCGGGTTGGCGGGTTGGTGGGTCGACCCGACGGGTTGGCGGGTCAGCATACCTCAACCCGAACCCGACCCGTTTATTAAACGGGTCGGCTGTGGCAAACACGAACCCGACCCGTTTAATAAACGGGTAACCCAACACGACCCGCCAACCCATTTAATAAATGGGTTGGGTCGGGTAAACGGGTTCTCAGGTTGGCGGGTCAGGTTGGCGGGTCGGGTTGGCGGGTCGGGTTGACGGGTTGACCCACCCGACTAACCCGTTTATTAAACGGGTCAGCCGGGTTGGCGGGTTGGCATACCCCCAACCCGAACCCGACCTGTTTAATAAACGGGTTACGCGGGTTGACCCGTTTATTAAACGGATTGGCTTAAGCCCAACCCGAACCCGCCTAAGAGGCGGGTTGGCGGGTCGTGTCAGGTTTTGCCACCCTGCCAGCTTTATTTTCTAAATATTTTGGTTGTCGTGTCGGCAAATTGAATCCCAATTGGTAGTTCAGCAGTAAGCATCAGCCACACCAGCTCCAAAGGGGTTTGGCGTATTGGGATGTGACCTCAGCTGATAGTCAGGTGGGTTAGGTTCAAATTTCATGGGCATCACCCCTAGATTAGATTAGGCCCAAGTGTGACGACTCTTTAGGGGAAAGTGATAAGCTTGACAGAGTTTTATGTTACCAGAACAGCAGCCGTAAGCACAACAGACAGAGCCAAGGCTGCTAGGTCCCTGATCATGGAAGTGGTTTCTCCATGTAAATACCAAAAAGAGCATCAACCACCATGAGTGAAAAGGATTTGTTAGAGAGACATATGTTGGTAGATAGGGGTGGCAATAGGGTCGGGTTGGCGGGTCAGAATACCTCAACACAAACACGACCCGTTTATTAAACGGGTCGGATGTGGCAAACACGAACACAACCCATTTATTAAATGGGTAACCCGACACGACACGGTTAACCCGTTTAATAAACAGGTCGGGTCGACACGACACGTTTACACGACACGGTGACCCGTTTATTAAATGGGTCGACCCAATAACATAGATATTTTTGTTTATGATTTGGTTTGGTTCGGACTATTGTTCAAACAGGAGTTAGGGTTAGATAAGTTAATATATATATAAACGGGTTGCAAGTTGACGGGTTCGTGTAAACGGGTTGACCCATCCGCTTAACCCATTTATTAAATGGGTCAAACGGGTTGGCATACCCCTAACACGAACACGACCCATTTATTAAATGGGTCAAACGGGTTGGCATACCCCTAACACGAACACGACCCGTTTAATAAACGGGTTAGGCGGGTCGACCCATTTACGATACGGACCCATTTAAGCCAAACTCTAACCCGGTTAAGAAGCGGGTTCAGGTCAGATTTTGCCACCCGTATTGGTAGACATGACACCTGGTGTGTAAATGGATCGGATATAGTCAGGTATCTAATGATTATCTTAGTATGTTTTGCCTCGCATGGAGGGGAAGCAGATCAGGTCATGCTGAACATGAGCTTTTTGCTCATGCCAAGATCTTGGCCGTTTAATTGCATTTTGGATGAATGCCACGTAGTATATAGTTGTTCCGTTGACTTTTTAACTTTCCAAAATACAAAACGGACGGCCACGATGTTGGCATGGGCAAAAAATCTCATGTTCAGCATGACCTGATCTGCTTCCCATGGAGGTGGGCCGTAATGTTATTTTTCAATGTCAGATTCATGTAATAAGATCCGAATGTACATTTAGATTGGATTTAGATTTGCACTCTCAAATTACTCTTTGGTTCCGAGCGAATTTGGATTAATATTTTAGGTCATGTCTAATTTACTTTAATATCAAAGTCCAACCCAAGTGCACATTTTACATGTATATAAAGACCATGTTCTTAATTTTTTTTATTTACCTGTTCCAATACGGTAATATACAATTAGAATCCTTACTCAACCCTACCTCATCAGATCTGATTCTTATAACTCGGACTCAAATTTGAATATACTGTGTTTATTTCAGATTTGGATGTTTCCTAAGGCATGTTTGATCCATTTACAGCCTTAGCAGAGCGGATCATTTTGGTTGCATTTTTAAATCTTTTTTATATAATTATTGATTTTATGTTTATTTTTGTGTTTTCCTTAATAAAACTAAGTTTGGACATTATTTTGAATTAATTTTGTGTTAATTTGAATATTATCTAATAAAAATATTGTCATATATAAAAACATCAAATAACAAATTTAATAATTTAAATATAGGTAAATATTGGCTACTAATGAAGGTAAGGAACTAATGAGTAGAAATCACTATTTTTTTCAAAAACTCTTAATTTTTTGTAGATCAAGTGTTACTGATGTGACGGTTTGTTTAGTAGGATTTTTTTTTTAATTATGTGATCATGACAAGTAATTAGGTTTGTAAAGGGTCTAAAAATCAATTGCCCATAATGTGACCAAATTTAATAACGCACAATATCACATTTTTACAAGAGAAAAACACGATCCAAAGCTTGATTCTTAGCAAACAAACCATGATAAACACATCCATCTGGTTAGGTTGAGTCATACATATTGCACCTATGATTTTTAGCTCATTAGCTCCTTACCTTCATTAGTAGCAAATATTTTCCCTTTAAATAATTAGAAAACTTATCATAGAATTCACATATTTGTGGAGGATGTCTATCATAAAATTTTTAGATCTTGAACTTTAATTTATCTTTTGAGGTTCAGAAACTAAAATTTTGTTTCCATCATCAACTAAAATTTTAGAACTGGCACATCCTTTTCCACAAGAATTATCTACAGAAATAGTTGTAAAACTCTTAGCTGCAGTCAAATTAGTCAGCTGGATAGGTAGGTTGCACTATCATAACCGACCGAGATCAGGTTGGGATCCCACAAGGGTTACCCCATCTTGCCATTTAGAAAAAAAAGGAAAAAAGAAAAGATAAAGAAAAAGGAAAAGCTTTTAGCTAGTCAAAATTAGGGAGAATTCTTCATAGTCATGTTGAACACATGAAGGATCTGATTGAGTTAAAACAGCTTTCACCAACGAGTTTCAACTCATTGATACCGTATCTATCTATCTATCTATATATATATATATATATATATATATATATATATATATATATATATATATATATATATATATATATATATATATATATAGCAGCTGCCTACATCGATCCGTACCTACCGCTGCCTAGGGAGCTTTTGAAAGTTTTTTTTTATGTTTTTATCGAATCTGACCATACAGGTGTTGTACCTGTTTGATTTTATAAGTATAGACTCTTGTATCATTCAATTCCAACATACAGGTAGGTTTTTATAAGGTTTGAAAATGGATGGTGTAAAATTTTTATAATTATCATAAATATTTAAGACTTAAAAACTATATTTTTTTTAATAAAAAACATGACCCAAGTATCGTTTCCTAACAAATCGACTATGCCAAAAACATATGTGCAGTCAGATTTGAGAAAAACAACTCGAAGGCCGGAAAGGGCCTCTCTATGGCCTTCCTTTTACGGACTAGTAAGTGACATATTTTAATTGCATTTTCAGTTCAATAGTTTACCTTTTTTTTCAAGAAAATCTCAATCAATTGAAAATTTCACGATATTAGGTAATTGTGGTTAATAGTATGCAACTTTCAGGAAAGTTTAGTAATATCTTTTTTGGTTTTGAGTGACATGTAAAGGCCTTTTATGAAGCTTAGTAAGCAACTATCCACTAAACCAACATTGTATCTTAGATCCTCCAAAAACAGGGATTGTAGATTCATATTTCAGTGAAATTCATGTAAGCTAGTGAATTATGGATTTTTGGGTGCATTTGAAGCTTATTTCATTGCTTATGATAATGAGCAAATCAATGGCTATTACAATTAGAAGAATCAAGAAAAATGCCCACTGCCCATTCTTGGGCTTGTGGAAAATCAGTGGTTAATAGGCCCTTCCCATGGATATCAAATTGGGTGTAGTTCTCAAAGAGATGAAGATAATAAATACATGCAAGTACAAAGTATAAATTGTTGGTTTAGAAAAAGAGAAAATGGTTAGAATTATCTTCAAAGACAAGGAGCATAAAGATAATAAAATGTTGATTGTAAATTCATATTAGAAAGAATCCAGACGCCGAACAATTCACAATTGAAAATGATAATCATATCATACTTCAACCTAAATCTTTGGAGAAAAATGCAAGACAACTAGTTAATCATGGTAACAACAAGGATCTTAGAGATACAATAACAATTAAAATGTGAAATATTTGGCCACACAATAAGTATATTGTGATGTCTTTATTACTTGTTACATAAGTTTCATTATTGCAATTGTATGATTAGCAAAAGTGGTTTAATAAAATTTATATTTTATGTGTTTAATTGATAACATTATATGTTTAACTTATATTGTTGTTTTTTAGAATCGACACGATGATGCTTCACCGCATATATTATGTTGTATTCAAGAAGAGGGCTAGAGTCATTTACGACTCTTGGAAGACATGACAACCATAAGAGTAATTAGATGATGTTCAAGGGGATGCTGTATTTTTCTTGTCGTGTTACTCTTCTTCATTTTTTAGCATTTTGATATATATTTGTGCTGGAGTGATATACACTTTTTTGAGCTGGGGTTGGTTATCGACATACTATGATACTCTTTCACATACTGGCATATTGATTCATTGATAACATTTTGGCTTTTCGTATAATATAATACTTTTTTATATACTTGATTTTGAATACATAAATGAATGTAGGTGTAGGTTTCTTTTGGATTGAATAAAATGAATAAATAATACTCTTATATACTTGATTTTGAATGTTTATATGAGCATGTTTATTTTGAATGATATATATATATAAACAAGTTTATTTTAAAATGAATGAATGTATGGGCATGTTCATTTTGAATGAATGAACAAAATAAATAAAATGAATAAATGTATGAGTGGATTCATTTTTTAATAAATGAAATGAATATATGTATGTGTGAACATATTTATTTTAGAATAAGTGAAATGAATATTAGCATGTTTATTTTAGAATGAATGGAATGAATATTATGTATGAGCAAATTCATTTTGGAATGAATGAATGTATGTGCAAGTTCATTTTGAATGAATAAACAAAATGAATAAATGTATAAGCATGTTCATTTTTTAATTAATGAAATGAATATATGTATGAGTAGGTTTATTTTTTAATAAATGATTGTATGAGCAAGTTCATTTTGGAATGAATAAATGTATGAATATATTCATTTAAAATGAATGATCAAAATAAATAAATGTATGAGCAAGTTCGTTTTAGAATGAATGAAATGAATATTATGTATAATCAAGTTTATTTTGGAATGAATGAATGTATAAGTAGATTCATTTTGAATGAATGAACAAAATGAATAAATGTATGGTCAAGCTTCCTTTTTAATGAATGAAATGAATATATGTATCAGCAGATTAATTTTGAAATTAATGAAATGAATATTATGTATGAGTAGGTTTATTTTATAGTGAATGAATGTATGAATATGTTCATTTCGAATGAATGACTAAAATGAGTAAATGTATGAGCATGTTCATTTTTAAATTAATGAAATGAATATATATATATATATATATACATGTTTATTTTGAATAAATGATTATATAAGCATATTCATTTTTAATGAACAAATGAAATGTACAAATGTACAAGCACGTTCATTTTTTAATAAATGAATGGATATATGTAAAAATATGTTGAATTTAAATAAATAAATAAATAAATGGTTGTATGAGCATATTCATTTTGAATTGAATAAATAAATGATTGTATGAGCATGTTCATTTTGAATGAAATGAAATGAATATATGTATGAGCAAGTTCATTTTGAATGAATGAAATAAATATATGTATGAACATGTTCATTTTGAATAAATGGATGAATGATTGTATGAGCAAATTTATTTTTGAATGGATGAATGAATAAATGTGTGAGTATGTTTATTTTTTAATTAATGAATCAATGCATGTATTTATTTTTTAATAAATGAATGAATGTATGAGCATATTTGAATGAAAGAAATGAATATATATGTCTATAGATTCAATTTGAGATCCATATTTGAAGCAAAAATTCATGATTTTTTTATGTACGTTCATAATTGGATTCAATATAATATTAATTATATATATATATATATATAATATGATTGCTTATTTATTTTACATAAGTTTTATACCTTTTTGGTATTTGGATCCAACCTAATATTCATATCCGGGGCTAAAATCCATAATAAACATTCAAAATACTCATATGGTAGAGCAGATTGGTTGGTATGATCCAAAATGAAGTTATTCGACCCATTATCCATGTGTGTCGAAGTTATCCACACAGTGTAAATCAAACACTAGACATAAGAAACACAACTTTCGTATACAGTCAAAACAAATACTTTTATAACCGCTAATGAGATGATGTTTTTATTATTTTATGTTGTTAGAATTAGTAATTTTTAATTTTTTTATTTCATGGACTATGGAGTGTGATTTTTTTGTATGAAGTTGGCCATTACATGAAAATTTGATGTATGTTATTAGTTGATGTATTTGATATAAGATGCATCTTGTTAAGTGGTTGCCTATGCGATTCAATATTAAGATTATAATGTCTTCTATTTTTCATACTTTAATTTCTCAATGATGACATGAATTACATAATTTGTATAAGAAAAGAATGATAAAATATTAGCCTCTCGTTTTATTCCATCTTGCTTCCCATTCACTTCTTGTTTAAATCTTACTTCGTTTTCCCTTTGATTTCCTTCACTTTCAATTTGATTCCCAGTCCAACTTCCGTTTTGATTCCCATGCTGCTTCCGGTACAATTCCGGTGTTCTCTTTCCTCTTCCTAAAATTTTAAAAGTGCCTGCTTCCACTTCCTGTATCTTTTCTCACTCCCACTTCTTAAATTGGAAACCGTGGTTTTTTCTCAAACTGCTAGATGCTAGTTGTCCTGAGTTGCTAAGTTCATCTCGAGTTACTTTGATCCTAGATTTAACTTGAATCAAAACTAGGATGAGTTGCTTCTGGCTAAATTCAGGTTATTGGCCTTTCAAAGACAGTGGAGCTTGAATATAATGAGTTTAAATTTGAACCACTTAGTGAGAAAGAAAAATGAAAACTTATATGATCTATACAAATTCTGTTTATTAGCATCTTTTCTTCAACCCTAATGGCACGGTTCTAGTGCATCTCGTGTCTCATAGCTTGGGTCATAGGACCAATCACGTGGTGTGGTGCCGTTTCAAGTGGGGCCCATATTCAGCTGCTGTGGAGCCCACACAGCGGCACAACAGTGCCAACTGCCATATGATTCGGAGTGAAAATCCAAGCTATGAGACATGAAAATATTGGATCCTGTCACCCTAATAATCTGCTCCACAGTCAAGTTAGCATTTTCTCATGAATCAGTACAAGGGCACGTTTGGAAACAGGAAAAAAATCACATAGAAAAGGAAAGATTTTGCCGGAGAGAAGTTTTCATGTGAGAATTCTTTTTGAATTTTTTTTATACTTGTGTGACATGAGAAAATTGGGTTGGAAAACCAACGGGCCCCGCTTGTCTGGTAGGAGCAGCTAATGCACGTCACCTTGTATTGGGACGTTGCAGGTTCAAAACCCAATGGTATAGTTGTATAACTGGTAGGGATATGATTAACCCCAGCTTGCCTTTCAAAAAAAAAGAAAATTGGATTGGAAAAATGCTAAAGAGTGTTGATTAGGATGAGGGATCAAACTCTTTTCCATGATGTCTAATTACCAAAACACTTGGGAACCCACTTACTAGTGAACAAGAGGCAAGTGTTGCAATTTCAAACTTAGCCACAGTTCTTCCCCTCATCAGCTGAATCAATGTGTTGCTAACTTGGCCAATCCTTGACGTGTCTTCACCTCTAGTATAATGACTCCTCAAACCCAACACAATCAATTTTCTGCTCCGTGATTGATCGACAAATGCCACATGCCACGCTAAGAACACTTACTGGTTCCTATCGATTTGTAGTCTTATATTTGAGGGTGTCAGGATTCAGGATTGTGCAATTCAAATCAGTATTGAGGATCCCAAGAGGGGAACAGAACAATACTTTTTTCCCTCATCTAAACATTATCAACGACGCTAAACTGCTTAAAGTCTCCCTAACGTGATGCTGCTGCATAGTGTCTGAGAATATCAAATAGGATAATTGGCATCTATTCTCATCAACTAGAAGTGTTAAATGTTAACTAGAGTTAAGGATATGGAGAAACAAAGGAAAGCACATATGAGGCATTTGTTAAAAAGTTAGGCATCTAATTCCAAGAAAATTGAAACTTCAGGTGGCTAAACGTAAATCCATGATAGTTTAAGCGTCTGTGTAAATTACCCTGTCAAATCAGCTGCATGGATCTTCTCTTTTCTCTCTAAAAAAAAAAACAGTTGCATGGATCACATGTGCGTTTTCAGAGTTCTAAGCAGAAATGAATGTCCGATGAAAGAGATTACAGAATTGAACATAACCAACCAAAAAAGAAAAAGAAAAATCTGCTTACATGGAAGAAATCAAAAGTTCAAAGCCTCACTCTGATTAAGAGTAGAATAAATGCTTCCAAGTTCTAACAAAACTGGACCACTGAAAAAATAGGCATGTGCAGAAATGCTCACTCGAGAAAATTGACATCTTCCTCCACACTAACATGATTTGAATGAAAGTAGAATGAGTTCTTGAGTGAATGTAGATGGGTCAGTTAAGGCTCCTTAAGTCTTGAAGGATATGTCCAGCCTGCTGAACACCAATAAACAGGGCATCTGCAAGTAGAAAAAGTCCAACCTACAACAAACATATTTAACACCACCATGTTAATTGGCGTATTGGTTCTATGCAGTTCAAAGGTCGAAGCCATGTGAAGAAGGATAAGCTGCCACAAGAGATCTGCAAAGGCACATACCAGACGAGCAGAGAAGGTCAGCCTATACCTCCACCCTTCTTTTGCAGCTGCAACTCGTTGCTGGTCAGTCCAACTGCCAACAGTGAAGCAATCCATGCAAATGAAAGAGAAATTAATAAACAGCAGTAAATGAAAACAAAATGTCACTGCCATTCAAGACGGAAGGAGAGTTCTGGGCAGATCCAGTGGAGCAGTATGTACCAAGAACAGTAGAAAGCTGATATTTTTTCTGTTTTTTTTTTCACTAGCCAAGGGAAACCCCACACCCCTCTCAAATCAAGGACCACATATTTGCAGGCCTCCGGTTGGTAACACCCTTGAAGTCCCCCATACCAAAAGCATCACATAGCAATTGCGAAGAAGCATGACCAGTTTAAAGAAGGCAGAAACTAATGAACAATGGTTAAAAAAATAAATAAATAAACTTTGATATCATGTCCAACATTAGTGACAGGTGACAACCATGCACAAAGAGTGACATCCAACTGATGCAATGCTGTGCATGTGCACAAGAGAGAGAGAGAGAGAGAGAGAGAGAGAGAGAGAGAGAGAGAGAGCAAACTCCAACTTTCAAAGGATAGCATTCTTTTGGAAGATCAGATTACCCAAGAAATTCGGAAACTCCACCAATTCCAGCAAACTTAAAAGGTTGTGGTCCTTCCCTCTCAAAATCCTAGCCAATAAGATCAACATTATCACTTAAATAATTTCTAAATTTAAGATTCAGAAAGAATCCTTTAAATCAAAGAAATCCAAAAAAGAAAAAGAAAACCTTAAGAAGAAACAACAGATGCATGCATGATATAGAGATACCTCTTCCTCAGCAGTCTCAAAACCACCTTGAATCCAAAATAGTTTCCTGAAACCTGCATTATACAGTTGCTCACAAGCAGCAAGGGATCTGGTGGAAACAAAAATCAATAGATGAAGTCACTACTTCAAACAAAGCCACAAGAAATATGCAATGCAAAGTCACAGAGTCATCACTAGCAACAGAGTGAGCAAAAAAAATACTGATTAATTGACTGGAAAGATTTTATCAAAAATGTCACTTAAAGGGGTAAACGACCTAAATCCTCCAATACATAAAAGGCAAAAGAAATGACACCAAGCCCAACTATATAAACTCATAGTCAGTTTGCCACTGGCCTAACATGATCCCAAGAGTTCATGATGAAGATGTTGGTAGGATTTTATCAAGGAAAAACTGAAAACAGCTTCATGAAAAAGTCCGCAATTTCGGAAAAATAATAGGAAATATATCCATCCAAAAACCAGTCTTCAATAATGAAATATATGGTATCTTGCAACATATTAAGTGGACCTATGTCAAAGAAGCAAACGTGGAGCCAACAACAGAACACCCATTTTTGTCAGAAGATGATAGAACCAAATGATCATAGTTGTTTTAGTAGTTATTGTAAAAGTATCTTCAACAAGATACTAATATCAAGACCTTAATATTCTTGATATTGAACCCACCACGAAAGCACAATAAGAACACTTTAGAACACTTGTGCACAAAAAGCACAACCCACAAATAACACAAATGCACAAAGGCATAAAGGCATAAAAACAATGGAATCAATTTATTGAGAACTTGGGCTTTGACTCAAAGCCATAAGAGAATACAAAGGGAGAGCCCCTATTTATAACAACCCAAAAGGGAGCCTTGGAGGGGCTCCACTCATAGACGTTGGAGCCCCTCCAACGGTCACAAATGTGACCGTTGGAGGGGCCCAACGTCTATTTGAGTGGGCCCCCCAAGGTTCCTTTAAGTACAAAAATAAAAGAAATAAAAATAAAGAAAAAAGAAAAACTAAAAAGAACTTACAAACACATTCAAAAGGTGAATGTGCGTAAAATGGAAGAAAAGATGAAACTACCCCTATGACTAAATAATAAGAAATATATATATTTTATATATATAAAAAGTAGATACATATACATATATATTAATATATGTATATGTATTACCTTATATATAAAAAATATATATATATATATTACATTAGGTGATAAGGTACATAATTTAACACCCCCCCTCAAACTTAGGGCAGGATGACCGAGAGTTTGCTAAGAAGAAAGTTGAAACGCGGAGCACACAAGGCTTTGGTGAAGAAATCCGCCAATTGATATTCAGACGTGACATATGGAAGGTCAATGATTCCCTTGAGGTACGCCTCTCGAACATAATGACAATCCATCTCTATGTGTTTGGTCCGCTCATGAAAGGTGTGATTTTTGGCGATATAAATCGCACTTTTGTTGTCACAGCAAAGCTTGGTAGGTCCTTCAATAGTGATTCCCATGTCTTCCAGCAATTGGTGAATCCAAACAATTTCCATGGTAGTAGTTGCCATGGCACGATATTCGGCTTCAGTTGATTATAGAGACACCTTTTGCTGCTTCTTGCATCTCCATGAGATTAATGAGTCTCCTAAGAAAACACAAAAACCAGTGGTGGAGTGACGGTTATTTGGGTCACCTCCCCAATCAGAGTCAGTATAAGCAATTAACCTTAACTCAGAAGAAGAAGACAGAAAAACTCCCTTATTAATAGTGTGCTTTAGGTATCTTACGACACGTAAGATAGCACCCATGTGAACAGAAGTTGGTGCATGCTGAAATTGACTTGTCGTATGCACCGCATGTGAGATATCTGGTCTGGTGATACTTAGATACATCAACGATCCTACGAGTTGCCTGTAGGGAGTAGGATCGGAGAGAGGAACACCATCATCAATCTTCATTTTTGCTCCTACTATAGCAGGAGTTTCACAAACTTTATCATCTGTAATACCTGACCTGTCAATAATCTCAGATGCAAGCTTAGTTTGAGACAAAAAATACCCTCTATGAGAGTATGCAACCTCAATACCCAAAAAATAAGTTAAGAAACCCAAGTCAGACATTTCAAACTTATCCTTTAAAATGGACTTTATGCTTTTAATCCCTTTAGAATCACTCCCAGTAATAAGCATGTCATCCACATATAGCAACAGAATAACAATCCCTGCATTAGACTTTCTAACAAACAAAGCAGTATCAGTAAAGCATGATGAAAAACCATTATCTAACATCACGGAGTTAAACCTATCATACCAAGCTTTGGGAGGTTGTTTTAAACCATACAGTGCTTTCCGAAGACGAAGCACTTTCCCTTTAAGATACTCCATTCCAGGAGGAGCATCCATATATACTTCTTCGTTTAGATCTCCGTTTAAAAACGCATTATTAACATTCATCTGATAGATGTTCCATTTATTTATTGAAGCAACGGTTATAAGACATCGGACAGTGACCATCCGAGCAACGGGGGCAAAAGTCTCCTCATAATCAATCCCATATTTTTGACCATATCCTTTTGCAACTAAGCGGGCCTTATATCTCTCAAGAGACCCATCACACTTAGTTTTGACTTTAAATACCCATCTACACCCTATTGCTTTCTTATCTTTAGGAAGGTCTTGAAACTCCCAGGTTTTTGCTTTCTTTAGGGCTTCAAGTTCATTATTCATAGCAACTATCCATTCTGGGTATTTTCGTGCTTCCTCAAAATCCCTAGGTTCTATGTACGAGTGAATGGCGCTTAGACAGGCTCTATATTTTGGTGAAAAAGACTCATATGAGATGAACCTAGAAGGGGGTTTTCTTGATCTTTCGGTCCTACGAAGATTTCCTTCACTTGAAGGGGTAGACTCACTATCATATCTTTCGAGGGCACTTCTAAAAGTACTCCTATCTCTATGAGAGTAGGTTATAGGATCTCTATGTGGTTCTTCATTAATGGGTTGATCGGTAGGAGTTTCATCATTTTGATTTGTTTCATCATCGCTAGTATCATCATCTTCAGTTAATAAATCAAACAGAAAAGAATAATCTATATTCTCGTCATTAGTTTCAAGTTTTTCGAAACCACTAACATTTTCCAAGAAGCTTACATTTCTGGAAACATAAAGTTTATCACTCTTAACATCATAACAGCGAAAACCTTTATGAGTTTCAGAGTAACCAAGAAAGACACAAGGAATGGCCTTAGGGGAGAGTTTGTCATTTTTATCAGTAAGGACAAAACATTTACATCCAAAAACCCTTAACCTGCTATAATCAGGTTCTTTTTCGTATAATTTTTCAAACGGGGAAATCTTGTTCAAGTTTTTAGATGGAAGTCTATTTATGAGATAGACAGAAGTAAGAGCGGCCTCCGCCCAAAGTTTTTTCGGTATATTTTGAGAAATGAGCAAAGTTCGTGTGGTTTCAATAATATGCCTATGTTTCCGTTCAGCCAACCCATTTTGTTGGGGGGTTTTGGGACAAGACTTTTGATGAAGAATTCCATAGTTTTCAAGATAGCTTTTAAATTCATTGGAAAGGTATTCGCCACCCGAATCGGTTCTAAAAATTTTAAAATTTCCATTGAATTGATTTAAAACCATCATATGAAATGTTTTAAAGGTTGAAAAAACTTCATATTTATGTTTAAGAAAATATATCCAACTAAACCTAGTGAAATCATCCACAAAGATAACATAGTAAGAAAAGCCTCCCTTGGATATCACCGGAGCTGGACCCCATACATCGGAGTGAACGATTTCAAAAGGTTTTGTTGTAAACATGGATCTTTGAGGAAAAGTAAGACTTCTCATTTTTTCAAGAATACATTCATTACAAACAAAATTTTCATTACAAAGATGCTTAATAAAAGACAAATAAGAGATTTTAACAATGTTGGGATGACCCAATCTCTTATGCCATACATGAATATCTTTGTTTTGAGCAACATTACAAAATTGATTCTTGGGAATTTTAAGAAAATCAACATAGTAGAGGTCTCCTCTCCTAGAGCCTTCCCCAATCAATTTCCCGGACTGGCGATCCTGTATCCAACATTTATTAGAAGAGAACTTTATATCGCAACCATAGTCCGAGAGTTGAGAAACGGAAAGTAAATTTAAGTTTAGCTTTGGAATAAGACGAATTTTTGGGATAAAAAAATCTTGTTTTTCAAAATTGCCCATTCCTTTAATTTCAAGAGGGGTTCCATCCGCGGTTGAGACAAAAGATGGAAGGCGATTTTCAGAATAATTAGAAAGAAAACAATGACTTGGAGTCATATGAAACGAAGCACCAGAATCAAGTAGCCAAGATGTCTTACCAAGAGAGGAAGAAGATGACATGGCGGCTCCAGAAGTGCCTCCTTTGAGAAGAGGTTGAAGAGCATCCATAATTTGATGAAGCGAAAGAGGTTCATTTGATGTTGAAGGCCGTTCCTCCGATTGGGATGCTAAAGCAGCGGCGAGGAACTTCTTCCATTTGGGACAATTGGGTTTGATATGTCCCGGTTCTTTACAAAAATGGCAAGTTAATTTGCTATAATCTCTCTTGCCATATCGATCATTTTGCCCTTGATTTTTGAAATGGGGCGGTTTGTAGGTCTTCAAATTATTACCGGGTCTTGACACGGCATTGATCACTTCATAGTCATTTTGAGAAGGTGTAGCAAGAATACTTGGGTTATTTTTACTAATCCCCATACGTGTTTCCTCACCACTTAGCTTGGTGATGACATCTTCAATAGATGGGGAGGTAAAAGCCGATAGAAGGGAGGACCGAATTTGCTCAAATTCGGGTCTAAGACCATTTAAGAAGTTGAAGAAACGATCTTCCTCTAGTTGTTTGTGCCTTAATTCAATAGCTTCTCCGCTCCATTTTGGTTCGAGCATGGCAAGCTCGTCCCAAATAGATGATAATTCGGCAAAATATTCCCGAATAGATAAATCATTTTGTTGAAGAGTCAAGGCTTTCTTTTGGAGGTAGTATTTGTGAGACAAGTCCCTTGACGTATACATTTTTTCAAGGTATAACCAAGCTTCGGAGGCCCTTTTAAATTTGATGATGTTGGCATTGATCTTGGTTTCTACGGACGAAAAAATCCAAGACAATATTTTGAAGTTCTTCATTTCTCGCTCATCATGCCTTTTGGAATATTCTTCTAAGGCCTTTTGTCTATCTTCTCCTTCAAGAATCTTGATTTCCCCTTTCTCTATAATAGAAAGCTTGGGTTCGGGTTCCGATATGGAACCTTGAACATAACCCCAAAGACCTTTCCCTTTGATATGGGCTTCCATGTTGCCGGCCCAAACATGGTAGTTCGAACCACTAAGTTTAAAACAAAGGGAGAAGTGGGAGTCTTTTTCACCCATTATGGAGAGGAGAAGATGAAAAATAAAGCGTACCTTAACGGATTTTCAACCTTTTCTTGACGAAAGTTGCTTCTAAAATATTGCCCGGAGCAAATGCTTTACTCAAAAACTTCACTAGCTTGAGGGCACGATTTTCGAGGTGCTTACAAGAGGCGAGATATACGATCTTCTTTCTTCCAACGAGGCTCTGATACCATGTAAAAGTATCTTCAACAAGATACTAATATCAAGACCTTAATATTCTTGATATTGAACCCACCACGAAAGCACAATAAGAACACTTTGGAACACTTGTGCACAAAAAGCACAACCCACAAATAACTCACTAATGCACGAAGGCATAAAAACAATGGAATCAATTTATTGAGAACTTGGGCTTTGACTCAAAGCCATAAGAGAATACAAGGAGAGAGCCCCTATTTATAACAACCCAAAAGGGAGCCTTGGAGGGGCTCCACTCATAGACGTTGGAGCCCCTCCAACGGTCACAAATGTGACCGTTGGAGGGGCCCAACGTCTATTTGAGTGGGCCCCCCAAGGTTCCTTTAAGTACAAAAATAAAAGAAATAAAAATAAAGAAAAAAGAAAAACTAAAAAGAAATTACAAACACATTCAAAAGGTGAATGTGCGTAAAATGGAAGAAAAGACGAAACTACCCCTATGACTAAATAATAAGAAATATATATATTTTATATATATAAAAAGTAGATACATATACATATATATTAATATATGTATATGTATTACCTTATATATATAAAATATATATATATTACATTAGGTGATAAGGTACATAATTTAACAGTTATTACCTACAAAAGATATAAATAGGTCAAGTCCAAGTATTACCCAACTGCACCTAATGCAGCCTGATCATAATTGGACACCGACCACTAACGCAGATCCAATTAGATAATCAGGCTGGGTAATAAATGTCAAAGTGGAAAGTAGACCTCAGCATGGTTTGGGTGCTTACAAACCAGCTTGAGTCTAGCCTAAGGGTGGACATTGGGCTGAGCTATTAGAGGCTAGCCCGGTTTTGGCAGGTCGGACACAGGCTGGGGCCAGAGGATGACATGGATGGCCAGGCCCATATAGAAAATAGGAATCTACAAGACTCCATCCATGCCCGACTCGTACCAGATGGGTTTTTTTCAAAAAATTTGGTGTTTTTTCAAAATTCTAACCTTACAGATGTGTTTTACGTGCTTGTTTTCATAGGAATCAGGTCTTGGATCATTTCATTCTGATGCGTGGATAGGCTTTTATAAAGTTCCAAAATCAACGGTTTATAATTTTTTTTAAACTTTTGAGGCTCCAAAAACCATTTTTTTCATCCAAAATGCATGATCCAAGAGACAATTTCTAGTGAATCGATCATGCAGAACACATCCGTAAGGTCGGATTTTCGAAAAAAAGCCCATTGGGTACAGGTCGGGCAGGGATGAGTCGGGTATATTACCACTGCTATATATATATATATTATATATATATATATAGAGAGAGAGAGAGGTACTTGCATATGTCCATACAGTGCAGGCAGCCAGCTTTTCTTTTCATTTTTTGAAATATCTGTAGAAAATACATGTATGTTTTTGTGGGAACCTGCACTTGAATTGTCCAATTATGATAGGTGAGCAGTTTTTTAAGGGCCTGAAAAATCAGCGCCCACAGTTTTTGTTATTTTCAATGCTCAATGTGTTTTTCATTGAAAAACACCATCTATGTACCTAGCTAATGGTCCATGCTGAACATATCTACAGGGACTGATTTGCAAAACAATCACTGAAAAATGGAAATCCGCTGTTATGTGCCATCTGCAACATATGAGCGTACTCTCTCTCTCTCTCTCTCTCTCTCTCTCTCTATATATATATATATATATATATATATATATATATATATATATATATATATATCACACACACACACATACTTATGATTGACCTGTCAATGAGCCCGACAGCCATCCAAGGAACCATCCAGCCTGCTCCCCAGTGGCCCAGCCCTGTCAGATTTGGAAATTTTACATACAGGTTTTTCTAAGAGAAGTCTTTCATCCAATATATATTCCTAAGGAGCCTACACAAGCTGAGCTGAGTCGAGCACCCCATGTTCTTGCACAGCTTATGTGACCTTGATTAGCAGCTTGTGGCTCAGCCTGCCAAGCTCAATTTATGAGCCTGAATGGGCTTTTGATGTGTCAAGTCCAGCCGAATCACAAGCTGTTCATCTCAATTTGCAGCCCTACTCACTCTTGGTGGTATTAAGATGCCAATATACTAAGATATCTTATCCGTTTCTCCAAGAAAATGGACTCATCTAGAAAAGATTTTTAGGTTCCAATGATACATATAGGACACATGCAACTCGTAGGCCTTTTATTTATGTTTGCACACCTATAAGTTTCAATAAGTTCAATCATGAATTTATTGTGGATGACTTTCTTCCCAGATAGACTATAACAATGCACTTATTCTTTGACCGCAAGTATATAATTTATGGGAGCATTCTTCCATCTACCTAGAAGCATTTGCACATCTAGCTTGCCAAGTGTGAATCAGTTCCCAAGTCACAGAAGCATGAATTGAAAGTAGGATTTTTTAACCAAATATGAAAATATAGCCACAATATACTTCACTCAGTTGACCAACTGTCAGCAGGGGATTGTCCATAAGATGGAGACTCAGCAAAACCAACTAAAACTCCAAGAACCCAGATGATTTGGTTCGATGGAGATAACCTACTACACTATTTTCTCTCACATACATTATTATCTGAAAAATAGAAATACATATAAAAAAGTAGGGAAAGAACTACAATCACAAAAAGGCTCAAGGGACAGGTTAGAAATATCATAGACCAAGACAAATGTCAAGCAATTCAGATATTTGCTAGAACTGAACTCATACACATCCTTTTCTGACCTTCCTACATTTATTTATTGAGAAAATAACACATGGATTTGTTCATGCATGCACACGTACAAGAAACGATAGGATAGTTGGAAATACACCTCAACCCCTTCTGGCATGCAACAATGAGATCAGCATCTTTGGGAAATTTCTCCTCTACCATTTTGATGAAGTTGCTGCCATGAAAAGTCACCATGAAATTTAAATGCAATAAAATTTACAGTAGTAAAAAACCAGAAGAAACATGACCATGATGTACTTTTGAAAGGCTAATGTAGGAGCACCACTCCACCAACCTCCTGCAGGGGAATTTGTTCCAGATTTAGAACTATTTTGTTCACATTCTCATTGAAACAATTAAACTGCATAAAAATATTGAGATCACCTTCTACCTAAACACCGTAGCTTATTAAGGGATGAGCAAAACTAGCAAATCATTTGTTTCGATTATCAATGGTAGCAAGTGAATTCCAGAACCAAATTTGTATTCATGCCGTGTGCATGATATATGGGTACATTACACATGAAGATTTGAAACTGCATGACAGGAAAACAATGCAACTTGTCCTTGCAAACAAGACCTCCGATAGCAAGACAGTATACTCCGAAAAACATGCAAGTCTTCAGGCTAAATCAAACTCGAGAAAACCAAAAATGCTAAAGATGCAAGACACAGTTGAGGAAAAACAGGTTGAAATTAATAATATTGCCACATGAAGCAAACTAAACTTGTTGATAATATGCAAAGAAATGCATAAAACTAACATCTATCTTTTCACATAAATCAGATAGAAAATTCAAGATCTATTGTTGTGAAATTGCAACCCGTCCCATAAGGAATCCAAAATGTCTGGGTCGCGTGACATTTTATTACAGAATTTAGATCATTTATATTCCTGTTATTCTTTGTTATGCCTAGCAGATATCAATTTGATTCGGTAATTTCTTGCAACATCAGCTAAGATATAAACTCGTACTCAGCATATTTTAACTTACGTCCACTAACACACAACTCATCTAAGCCTCTGAATACTCTTCGGACTTTAGGGAAAAAGAAGTGACTATCTTGAGTATGCATCCTCATATTTTCAATTTAAGATACTTCCACTAAAATATTTTTTGTATTTAAGATGTTAGAAAAGTTGAGCTCAATGAAGGCCTCCTCTTCAAACTTCATTGTTGTGTGTATACGATGATCAATTTAACTTTTGAATTAGTTATTATATCAGGATGACTGATTTTCAAAATGATAACTGGAAGGTCCATCCAATAACTTTACAATGAAATAACAAATTTAATGCTCATGTCACTATTTAAGAAAAAGCTCATATACATGTATAGTAAGTCGGTAATAGTCTTTGGTTATTCACTGTTCATTTCTCCTTTCAAACTTGAATAGATCATGAAGATTTTCAGAAGTCACTCTATAAGGGATTACTAACCCAAAGCATCCTTTTGGGCCTCAACCAAAATCCAATTGGACCTGGCTTAGGCGAAGCTAGTCTGTAACCTGCAGCGGATGGACAATGACTACAAAGTGGTTAATTGGGTAAAATCTCCATCTCTAAAAATTTGATATATTTTCCTACTAGGTTTGATTGAATCATGGATCACATCTAGATCTAGTTTATAAACATCCAAATAAGGTGCCTTCCAAGTTTCCAACTAGTACTCCAGCCCTTCAGAACAAACACAATTAGCTTGATCTGCTTTGCCAGTATCAGATCAAGCCTTGTAAAGCCAGACACATTGCTCTAGCCATGAGTAGATACTCCTGTAATCTGTTGTTTGAAGGTAGAAAGATACTATCTCTGAGACATTAGGTCCCGGTTTCAAAGAAGGATGAATTTAGAAAGCAACAAGAAGTGATAAAACTGACATCATGGTTGGAACAAGTAGAGAATGTAAAAGATATATTAGTTTATGCTCAAGGAAAGAGCCTGCTTTCTGCATCGAACAAGATAAAAGTCAATGTCCTCATTTGTCTGGTGGTGAAGAATATCCCTACCAAGAAGCAAGGGTTACAATCAATTTACACATGGTCCTACTCAGAAATTAACTTCACGGCTGATATCATTACTGTCAACCTGGAAGGAACATGCCAAAGTACATAAGGAGGGCATTATAACCTTGGACTGTAATGCCCGCAATTTTTCGAGGAATTTTTGTAAATTTTCGCAAATGTCTTTATATGTGATAATTTGATAATGGTCATTTGTGTTATACAAAATATAATAGATTAGGTCTCGGAACAAGACTTAGAAAAAAAATATAGAATATATCCAAAACACCAATAGGTCCTGTCGACCTTAGTGGAAATTATTTTCGAAATACATTTCTGAGAAAATAGAATTTTTAGAAAAAGAAAATATAATTAAGCTAGACGAATTTTGGTTTAGAAAAAATTCACATACATTTGAAAATAATTTGGGTTGCATTTAGAGTCATGCCATTTAAAACTTAAACCCTAGTTTTGAAAGAATTGAAATCCAAAAATATTAAATTAAGTTAATTAAATGGAATGGAAAATGTAATTTAATTAAATTGAATACGATGGTAGAGGTCCATAGGTGGACCGTCCCATTCTATATGGCACCTCCTTATTAACTTAAACAAAAAGAAAAATAAGTGAAGTTAAAGCTTTAAATTCAAAGTTTTAAAAGTTTTCAAAAAACTAAATCTTTATCAAAGTCAAAACTTGCATAATTGCTAAGGAAAGCCTCCCAAGAGGAGGGGGGTGTCCCATCCTAGACCTTTTTTCTAGGATGGAAAGGGCTGGAAAAAAATAGAAAGAAGGTGGAATTGTGAAAAGGAAAGAAAAAAAAATTAAAGCTTGACAAGGTCAAGCAAGCAAGCTTGACCCTAATCAAATTGAAAAGGGTTGAAAACCCCAAGGGAGGTGTCAACCAGCCCATATGCCTTAAGTATATAGTATATAATATATACTATACATTATATATGTATTGCATAATATATATTAACCTAAGTATAGTATATAGAAAAAAAAGGAAGAAAAAATAAAATAAAAGAGAATAGGAAACAAATAAGTAGAAGAATGAAAAGGAGGGTATATATTAGATCAAGGGCCGAGATTAGCCTAGCCCTTGACCTAATCCTCCTAAGCTATAAAAAGGGAGGAGGGGCTCACGCCACTCCAATTTGGCCCTTTCTCATTTTTTTTTACTCTCTCTATTCTCTCCTTCTCCCTCTTGCTTCTTCTCTCTTCTTCTTCTTTTCTTCTCTTCTTATGGTTTCCCTCTTGTTCAACCAAGAGGAGAACCTACATATGTGGGTGGAGCGAGTTGATCACCTAGACGCAGCCACCATACAAAGTGGATGACCGGTTCGCTTGTGAAGTTCATCTTTTTTGATAGAAAAGAAGTGTTTTTGCGCAAAATGTAAGAGGTTCTATTCTCTACACGTAAATCGGAACTCGTAGGCACAAGTTTATTTTGATTTCTAATAAAACAAACCCTGTACCAAACCCCCCATGCGCGGGATTGATATTGAATTTGTCGAAATCAAAATAGAGAGGGTTTTCGAAAGAAAACCCTTCTCAAAAATCGTTTTTGTCAAAATCGTTTTCTTGAATTTGAATTATCATATTGTCAAAAAAGAAAAGCTTTCATAGAAAATTTAATTTGGATTAAGGAAGAAGGGTTGATTCTGATTCTCTCAAAGAGGAATCGGTTCCACCCCTAAAGTGAACAAATAACTTGTAATAAAAACGAATAAAGTTATGTAATACATGTTATGGGATTTTCAGAAACAAAAATTGTATTTGCTTAAAAGTAAGGTAAAATTTATTATTTTCTTGCGAAACTTCTAGTTAGAAATTGTAGTCTAATGTTCATGTACAAGAGGTATGATGTTTATCATGTTTTTGTTATTTTTATCATGGAAAAATATGCATTTCTATACTTGATATTGCAAAAATACCGAAATTATTTCTGAGGAAATAGGGTTTAAAAAGATGGATCGATTTTTCAGCCTAACTGCTGCGAAAACAAGATTTGTCCACGAGAGATCATATAAAAATCATATGTTGTTGTTTTGGAGATTTTATTTAATGAATTCATGTGAAGAAAAATAGAAATATGAATTCGGGTGGCTTATTTTTGCTCACCCGAATGCTTATTGCCTGTCAATACGTATTTTCGGCCTGACACCCGACCGGTAAATCGTTTGTATCTCCCTCGTCAGAAAGAGTTTTTATAAACAGTTTGTTGCGTTAGAAATCTAACAAAATTTCATAAATTCTGTAAAATTTTGAGCTTTGTTCTTGAATTAAGCACTGAATCGTGACAATCAGAACAGAAAAGTACAAGCATGCACTAAACCGGTCGTATCTCCGTCATCTGAATGAATTTTTACAAACAGTTTGTGGCATCGGAAAGCTGACATAATTATCTGTAACCTATAAAAATTTTACCTTTATCTGACGACTGTACACTTTTCTGTGACAGTTGTAACAGTCGGACAAAATTGAGGTTCGATAAGTTTTGAACCGGTTAAAGGCCCAGTTAGCATATATGTACGGTTTTTATATGGTTTTCGAGTATGCATACATTCAACATGAAGCAATGACTTAACTATAAACATTTAAATGCATCCAACCATTCGCATTAACATGCATATGTCATTCATTTCAATGTCAACAATCATAAACAATTGCACATTCGTATTCGATCACAGTTTCGACCCTTTTCGTCCAGTTCATTAGCGAATGGCCATAAAGGCTAATTAGTGCATGAGCACTTCGTTCAATTTGTGCCTTATATTAGGCACTCAGTTTCGGCATAAAAATATCTTAGTAGTTCATATGCAGTATGATACTCATTCGCAAAAGCAAAACGAAAGAAAAGCATTGTGCAATGATACTTAAAGTATATGTTTTAAGAATGTGCATCCATGGACCCGGAAGAAGTTGAATCTCTGAGTTGGATTCATAAGTGAGTGTTGCATAAAATTAATTAATTTAAAAAGTTTAACTATTTAACACTAAAAATCGATGCTTGCAAGGAGAGGGCAAGCGGTACTTTCGGCTTTATGGGCATTATTTCAAGCATGGAAGGTTGCTCTTCCCCAACCACGAAGATAGGAAAAAACTCTGCATTAGACTACAACATAGATGATATAAACTCATGAGTGGAAAACTGATGCATCAGAATGATGGTGTTGCGAGCGTTCTCTCGATACGCTCTTCCCTCACCTGTAGACTAGTGAAAGGTGTTCGGCCAGACCAAAGCCACAATTATATGAAAATACTGCCTGCGTCATGGCCCTGATCCAGGTTTAAGCCTGTGTTAGTACCCACAGGGCTAAGAACTGAAACCTAAAGTGATTACGCATTTAATTAGGCATGGCATGCATCATTTAAAAAAGAAAACCTAATTAAAAATAGTCACTCATGCATACAGTTTGACTTCTGTAATGGTAAGTGCATGCTTGCTTTTGATGGAAAGAATTACGTAAATGAACGATTGAAAGTCCTATAAGAAATTATTTTGCATGTATTCTTGTGTGATTAATTAGTGTTTGGGCGTGAGTATCGAATTAATCCTTGCTTACTTTTTTAATTTATGTGTATTGAATAGCTCTGCCCTACTGATGACTTAATTGTCTGACTCTATTATTGTTTAATGTTTTCAAGTAGTGAATAGACGAACATACGATAGCGAGAGGTTGCGACGGGAACTGAGTTAGGCCTTCCAATTTTTGGATTTGTTTTCGATTGTGAGCATTTACGAGTGCTCAAGACTGATAAATTTTAATTTGAAAGAACTCTGATGTTATTTAATTCAAAGTTGTAATGGACATCTAATTATGTGTGAATGTTCAATTTTAAATTTGAAGTATATTTGAAAAGGATATGATAGAAATGTAATACATCAAAACTTTTATCTCGTTCGAATTTTCGCTGCAATTTTATAAAACCATTTAAAAAAAAATTACATGATTTTCAGGATAGAAATTTTGGGGTGTTACAACTTGGTATCAGAGCATAAAGGAAAGTTTGGCTCAAACTCGTCCAATTGACCAACAGTGCCTGGTGAGTATGTTTTTTTTTTATTTTTACACACTGATATGAAAGTAATTCCTGAGATATTTAAATTTTTATAATTTGTGCAAATTCTGAACTTCGATTTTAAATAGGGACATCAATAGAAATACACATTTCTTTGTGTCCACACAGTTTGCAAACATAGTTGATATAACTCCTATCACTTTGGGATACATTTTGAAAATCATCACCCTCGAGCGGTAGATCCATCGCTCGCACTTATTTGTCGAATGTGGATGTGATTATCTCAGGGTAGAACATCTTTGTCAACCTGATCTTACTAGATATGGTGGAGTTTGATGTGATTCTTGGCATGGATTGAATGTACAAGCACTATACTTGTATGATATGTCGTGAGCGTCGAATAAAGTTTAATCGTCCTGATCAACCTGTACTTGAGTACAAGGCTAGTAAGAAAGAAAGTAAAGGGAGAATGATCTCAGCATTGAAGGCCCAACGTTGTATGAAGAAGGGTTGTGAGGCCTTCTGGGCCAGTGTTTCTTTGGTAGAACTCAACACGACCCTGATGAATGACCTGAACGTGATTCACGAATTCGCAGACGTGTTTCCTAATGACTTACCAGGCATACCGCCTGCAAGGGAGATTGACTTTGCTATAGAGTTGGTGCTTGGTACGGCCCCAATCTCTAGAGCTCCTTATCGTTTGGCCCCTATAGAATTAGAAGAATTAAAGAAGCAACTTCAAGAGCTGATGAACAAGGGATTCATTAAGCTGAGCGTTTCGTCGTTGGGTGCTCCAGTATTGTTCGTCAAGAAAAAGAATGGGTCAAAACACTTGTGCATTGATTATCGCATGTTGAACCAGGTGATGATTAAGAATAAATATCCTCTTCCACGAATCAACGATTTGTTTGATCAACTTCGAGATGCCAAGGTCTTTTCAAAGATAGATCTTCGATCTGGTTATCACCAATTGAGGATCAATGAGTCAGATGTGCAGAAGACAGCATTCAGGACGCGGTATAGTCACTACGAGTTTTTGGTAATGCCCTTTGGGCTAACTAATGCTCCAGCAGCATTCATGGACCTGATGAACAAGATTTTTCGTCCTTATCTGGATTTGTTTGTGATAGTCTTCATCGATGATATATTGATCTATTCAGAGAGTGACGAAGATCATAGTGAGCACTTGAGGATCGTTCTCGAGACACTTAGACAACATCAGTTGTATGCGAAATTTTCTAAGTGTAAATTCTGGTTGGAGCAGGTCATGTTTTTGGGACATGTGATCTCAAAAGACGAGGTATCAGTGGACCCTGCTACGGTAAATTCATCTCGATGATTAGCCCTTGAGAAAGATTTTTTCTTAGGATTTTGAGCCTAATTGTTTAACTCTTGTAGTTTTGGAATTGTATTAGGTGGAAGGAGTCTTAGACTGAAAACAACCAAAGAGCATGTTACATGGATATTGTACAAAGTTCATCTGGGTGCAACTAATGCGGAAAAAAAAATTATGAAACCGTTGGAATGTAACTCAAAAACTTGTACACATAAAAGGATCACAGTATTTATACAGAAAATTCATATCCTATACCCATCACAAAGTTTGTCATCTTTTTGGATAATGTCCCTGTATCCAATCTGTTGTCCACGTCAAATATTGGTATCCAAGTAGATCCCTTGACCCAGGCCTGCAAAAGGGAGCCATACTCAACAGTCTTAACTAGAAGTTCACCACAAGGAACCAGGTTAAGTCAATTACCTTATTGTGTTCTACTGAGGGTCGAACATCAAGAAGGGCTTTATTTGATAATTGAACTGCATAGCCAGCTTCCTTAGTTGAAAGAGGCATGACCTTACCTTCCCTGACCTGTAAACAAAGTAAATTATTATTGGAAACCATTTCATAGAACAGGATAGATTATAAAATGCTACCAGAAAATGTGAAACATTTCAGTGCCTGAAAGCTATGCATAACTGGTTGAGGTAAACTACCAGCACTTATGGTGGCCTTAGATATGTACTAAGGAATGGTACTGAAGATCAAGCATCTGAACTTTGTCAAGCACACGGAAGATACATACTAAATTAGATTTGAGCAGAGACAGGATACAGGGAGCGCTCAAGTGCCCGGGTATGTGACACTAGCCAATCACATGACAGCATTGCATGGGACCCACAGCAACAGATTGCAGGCCCCACATTAAATGCTGTCATACCATTGGCTGTCACATACCCGGGCACTTAAGCGCTCCCTAGATCCCCTCACCCTACATAGAAGCATGCAACTATAAGGACACCATAGATGATGTTGCCATATTGACAGAAGCAACATGGAGAAGAAAACAGATCTCCTACAGAGAAAATTGTGGAATGACTTGAGATGAAGAAGGAAAGAAGTAAATAAACCACACATCAAATCCAAGATTTCATTTAGCTTCCCTTACATGGAAACAGAGTCATAGATATCGGCGATATTTTCAAAATATTTTGTTATTATCGCTGTAAAATTAAAAAATTATTTTACCAGAAAATCTAGTGATATTTTGAAATTATTGGATATTTCAATTTATCACGATAATATGGGGCTAATATCGAGAAAACCTTGGGAATTTGTATTCGTATTTTATTGCTTCTTTGCTTAATATATTTTTTCTTATTTATATTTATACTCATGCTTTTATTGCTTATTGCTTAACATTATATTTTCTTTTTTTCTAACTTTTTAATTTTCTGTGATTTTCCCGAGATTTTCCTGATATTTATTGAAAACCCCATAATATCCCCAAGTTTTTTCCTCACCAAGATATAGCCGAGACGGAATTTGGGACTATGGATGGAACCCCTACAGATGACAGATGAGAAGCTCAAATAAGATAAACGAGACTCTTTTGTCCAACTTCATAAATATTTTATTCTTTTAACTTCAAACAAAAAAAAAGAGCCTATGCTCAAAAAAGATAGTTATTACATGACAGTGTAAGAGATTCCATCACAAGTACCGTTCTTGTAATCTGTCACATGGATATGGATAAGCAGTATGATCGAGTAGTAGAAAACACAGGCAATTTTCAAAAATATGGCAGACCATGCTAATCATCATTGTATCTGAGTTATGCATCCATGCGTTTTTACGTGAGACCACAAACATAATACTTCACTAAAACTAAAAAACAGAAAAAAAAATGAGACACACTGTAAATGCATCCACAAACACACATGAAAGAACTAGAATGACACGCTTGTCAGGTTTATTTAAGTTACATGTTAAATTGGTCACAATATAAATATAAAGCCATTCAAAACTAAAGGGCTCTAGAGTTGGACCCCCCAGCGTGAAAGACATCCAGCTTAATTATCTATTAGACTATTACCTATGTCACATGGGTGCGGATGCAGGGATGCGGCACTTTAAAAAAACATGGGTGCGGCAAAAAAAATCGGGTTTGGATCCGTGTCAAATTCGGATCCAACCCGGATCCAAACCCGATAAAACATGTTTTAAATAAGCACGCAGGGTAGGGTTTCATTCGTGAAACCCTCCCCCACGCTGCTCACTCTCTCTCCTCGCTCGCCTTCTCCCCCCGCCGCAGGCTCCAACTCTTCCGTTTGTTTTCTGGCCACCTGACGCCGGCAAGCTCCACGTCCGGCGAGCCCCCCCTCCGTCCCCCTTTCAGGTGAGTTCCCTCTCGCCTCTCTCTTTCCTCGTTGTCTTCTTCTTCTTCTTCTTCTTCTTCTTCTTCTTCTTCTTCTTCTTCTTCAGGCGAGCCTCCCTCGACGTCTTTTTTTTACATAAATGACCCTGGGTGCGTTGACCACACCCAAGGTCTGGTTGATCGCACCCACGTCGCATCGACGCGGGTGCGGCACCTGGTTAGCCGAATCCCTGTGACATAGTCTATTACAAATGCTTTAATGTATTCCATCATGTCCTTTAACTAATATCCATGTATATTGCTAATGCCTTGTTGTGGGTGTCATGAATTTCGGACCCACTCTGATCCATGACCCAATCCAAAAATATTTTGGTGACTTTACAATAGGGATTTCCAATGGGTGTTTGTGGTGGTGTGGAGGGATGGGTCATTTTTCCCTTTTGTACCGACTAAGGTTTTATGCTCTTCGTTATGTTTATAGCTGCTTCCTTTTGAGAGTTGGGTATGAGAGTTTCAAGGGTATTGGGGATTAGGGTTTTAAGAGATTTATATCTCACCTCTGTATTTTTCTCGCATTTATTAGTGGATTTCTTGCTCCTCCGTCACTCATGGACGTAGGCTTGAGGGACGAACCATGTAAATCTCTTGTTTTCTCTCTTCTCTCTATCTTGTGGTTTGCTTGTTTTCGTTGTGTTTGTAATGTCACGTATTTTCACACTTAATTAAATTTGAGATTTTCGAAAATTTGGCCAAGTCTGGGAGAAAAATCGTTTGAACCTCAATTTTAGATTAGTGTTTTTGAGTTTGGGTTTCACCCAAGTCTCATCAACTAGGTGTAAACGAGACAATCGAAACGTGATAAAAAATTTTATTTCGACCTTTAAATTCGAGCGAAATTCAGGTTATTTTCGAGCGAAATTCAGAATTTGATATTCGTGTAATATGTTGTTGGATGCGTCTCAAAATTCTGAGCGCAAAAATATTTTAATTTTCTAGATTCGGGCTACGGTTGGCCCAAAAATCACGTTTTTTCAAATATTGAGCAGTTTGTCGAAATGGATCTGGAGTTAGATCGGGTTGGATCCGATGCATATGATCCAAATTATTATGGATTCGGATCTTACTTAAGACCTACTTTAATCTGGATTTAATCCAGATCTTGATCCATTTTCGTTTTGGGTATAGCTTTGTATTTTGGATCCGAATCCAGATCCAAATTTATGCTCAATATTTTTATAGCTTTAAATTCAATTAGGAGCTTTAAATTAGAGTTAATTAAGTATAAAAAGTCTTCCTAGTCAATTTGACTATTTTTTGGAAGCTTTTAAACAATTAATAATTAATAAATACTTAATAATTATTTATTTATTTATTTATTTTTTATTAATTTCGAGATGGTAATGGGGGCTGACTAGGGCTTCCTAAAATGGACACTCTTGCTTACCTAAGAAGCCTTGAGGAACTTTTAAGAAAGAAGGTTTGAAAATAAAATATATAGAAATTTTCAAAGAAGTCGAGTTTTAGGAAATGGAAGTTTTTGAAAAAGGGCAAGAAAGGAGAGGGTCCAAGAGGGAAACCCACCCTCTCCAGCCCATCTAAAGAGGGCTGGAGAAGGGGGGGAGTCACCCCTCTCCCTCACTTTATAAAAGAAAAAAAAAAGGGGGAAAGGAAAGAGAGAAAAGAGAAAGAGAGAGAAGAGAGGAAGGGGGAAAGAGGAAGAAAAAGAATCTTCTTCTCCAGCCATCCAACCTCTATTTTTCTT
This sequence comes from Nuphar pumila, assembly GCF_984573655.1. NCBI lineage: Eukaryota > Viridiplantae > Streptophyta > Magnoliopsida > Nymphaeales > Nymphaeaceae > Nuphar > Nuphar pumila. Next base: position 119,873,296 of record NC_143255.1, read on the forward strand.
GTCTCTTCCGATTTTCAATAAGGTACGGGTCCCCTCTCTTGAATCAAGTGGGATATTGGGTGTAGATGGGTTTTCAAGCATGTTTTATGGAAACTCACGAGAAAAGTGTAGATCTATGAGTCTACTCCAACATATATGAACTTCCTTTCCAAACATAAATTTTTGTGCATACTTCTTTTTATGCAAAAAAAAAAGCAGAGTTTCATGGGCAGTGGGTATGCTTATCTTGATATTGCTTTTAGTGGATATTGATCTTCATAAAAGATAACGTTGGATGTAGACATGCCAAGGATGAATATAGGATTGATTACATGATTTTTCAGGAATGCATATGAAATCCGTATGATACTAAAGGCTTAATTTAAAGAAAATCTGTCCAAGCTTATTATGAACATTCAGCATGGTTTATTTCTGTTTATTTGTGGTGTTCTGGTGTGAAGGATTTGATGATTATAGGTGGGATCTTTCTCCTAGTCCTCAGCTTCACGTGGACAGGAGAATCCTTATAAATTTAATGGCAGGGCATGGCCAAGCCTGGCAGCACTCGTAGGGTAAATACAATTCAAACAGTAGTAATCATTATAGTTGTCTTACAAATATGCTAATCTTGCGAGCACTGATGCTTAGGAATCAAAATAACCCAAGAATCAATATGTTTAAGTGATCACGTTGATGTCTGAAACGTAGTTGCTATGAAACCTTATTAGAAAACCAAATGTATGACCATGGGTTTACCAATTCACAGAAATTCAGGTTGCAATAATGCCACAGTTATTGATGTCAATGTATCATATTAAACACCAGCACACCACTCAGTGTAAACACTGAGGAATCAAATATGTCCACCAACACACTGGATGAGCATAATCACTCCAGCCACAGAGTATGTGCTCTATTTGTGTCAGCCAAGCAGCATCCGCATGTACAATTGTCATCAGGTCCAGAAACTGGAGAATGTTTGCTTCAAGTTTATAACACTTATGAATCTGAATACCAAGGAGCTAAGAGATTATGATGATCTGGGAATCGGTTAGCACTGTTAAACTATAAGATCATGTAGTAAGCCCATTAGATGTTTATACATAACACGTGAATATAACAATATGGACAATTTCTAGTATGCACATTTCGTCAGTTTTCTCCAGTTATTGTCCCCTACCACCATTAATACACCATTTGTTGAATATGCTAAGATTTTTGTGTTTGTATTAGGAGTGCAAAAGATCATACTGGTATATGTCCATTTAGATGCGAGTTTTTTTTTAGAGAAGTATCAGCAGTTGGCCTAGCATTGCAGTACAAGAACAGTACATGGAATACAGAATAGAAGAAGACTGCTCTTAAGCATCCAATCAACACTCAGTTTTTGTTCCTCATAGATATTTAAAATCATATTTTAAAATGTAATGTAGAATGAACTTTTTGGTACCCAGTTAGGTGGGTAGTCACCTGATCCCATCTTCAAGTTTGAATGTGAATGTGGTCTTTAAAGCCTCATTTAGGTCTTTGCTAATTTATTTAAGATTCCCTGGACGACTAATAATTGAGGATAGAATGATGAGTCCTTCACCCACCAATAACCAAGCTCGGACTTAATTTTCACTGTGCATTGACTATGGTCAGTAAGTGTCCATCCATCCAAATCCTTTCGTTTTATGCATAACCAGACTTGTAATGGTTTTAATGGTTTTAAGGAATTTGCATAGTATACTAGCTGAGTTGAGGAATCACAAAATGTAAACCGGGTTGTATGAACGTGAAGTCTGAACGTGTAACCGATTAGTTATTTAGGCCAAGCAGTTTTTGCTTGCAAATTAATTTCTGTATGTCTGGTACTTATGTTGTTGTGCATAAGCTATTGCATGCTCTTATTGGCAATACTTTCATTATCGCTCGCCAGCGATCACATCTTCACAACTATGGTATCATTGTTACAATGGGAGATATGGACACCTATAGATGCAATTTTGATTTTCTGAGGATGTTTATTGTTGTAAAGGTAGTAAAGTATATGTCACTCAATCCATTTGTGTTGCATCTAACTAATACTTTATACTATATGCAGTCAGATATAACCATTTCAGTGCCATAAAATAATGACAAGCAATGGCACTTGATGTTACTTAAATCTGGAATTAGGCACTTAGTATGCTTGATAAATTTTCAGATCTTGGTTATGCACATGTATGTTGATTTTAATACATGTTATGAATGAGATTGTTCATATGCTTTGATTTGATGTGGCATGCCTAAGCATTATGCTATTATAAAATTTGTTCAAGTACATGTACATACATATGAAATCGATGTGTTTAGCATGCACAATACTGCATGAATGTTCACATGTACTTATGAATCATTAATGAATGCAGGTGTGTGGAATGATTACATAAAAGAACATGGACAGGAATAGTGAACACATCATATGACTCTTGTAGCTCATGCACATTTTTAAATTTGGCAAACATGAATGTGCATTGGAAAGCATGTTACAATGTTTGCATATATGACATGTTATGATTTTTGCATATGATGCATCGATGATCATAGTGAGTCATCGCGGGCCTGGTGAGCCCTGAGCTTGGATTGCTCCTTGTTTTTATGCATCGCAAAAATCACATTTGACATTTTTCTCTATATTGCACTGTTCTACATTTTTACACGGAGTGGAGTCCTGTGATGAGCCTCGCACTTGGAGATGCGAATTTGTGATATTAATTTGGCATGCTGAATTACAAATTAATGAAACAACTATTAATAATAACGTAAAGAAAAAAAAAACAATGTAATGTACATTATAAGATGTCTCGTCGAGAGTATGATACTCTTGGAGTTGCGGTTTTGGGGAAACCGTGAGAATACAAAAACTCTGTGACCGTTGTTGTTGCCCTTTAACCCGATATTGAGGTTCTTCTCCTTGCCACGGTTTTAGAGAGAGTCTGTCACTAGGCCTGGGGGTGGTGTGTAGACACAGTTGTTGTTTTGGTATACCAAGAAAAGTGGCACTTGTGGATGCTGATGTCTCTGGTGTCCCGACATTAGATGCTGATTTCTAATGTTCCGATAAATGGTATTGTTTCTTGATATCGGTCGATGACTAAGTTTGGAACCCAGTAATAAAATACTTGTGTGTTAAGTTATCCTGTGGACCCTACTTGACCTTAGAAATTTTTACCCGTTTGGTGTATCCGCGGGCAACGGTAATTAAAAAGAAAAACTTAAATTGTGTGCATTTAATAGGGACATGCATATGAAAAGAAAATTCTAATAAGAAGTAATAATTTACTTATGCATTGCACTAAAGTCATGCATATTCCTGTTATGCATTAGATCATGCATGTTTATCTATTCCCTTAATTATTAAATATTGGTGAATGCATAATGATGTTCTCTAATGCATGTTAAATGATTATATTGCTTAAATTGTGATCTCTGTTATTTATTAAATGTTTCCTCATGCTTAATAATTATTTCTTATTGCATGAATGTTTAATTGAATTATGAATTTGTCATAATTGTATCCCTCTAAGTTATTGCATGAATTCTTATATGTATTCTTTATGCTCATTTATTTTATTAGAGGTACTTGTACTCAGGATTTCTGTTTTGACACCACTACTTCTATGGTTTTTTGCAACCACAGGGAATCAGTGAAGTGACTCACTTCTGAGAGAGCTACGAGTGTTATATGGTTGCTAGACAACTTCATAGATGGACAGCGTGGCTCTACTTTGCTTTTATTTCCTTTACATTTACTTGTTATTGCACTCTGATTCTTTTTATGCAATTGTCTCAAGACTACTATTCTTAATTAATAAAATTTTGGTTTGCTATAGTATGAATGATAAATGTAAGATCCTTTGTGGTTGGTTGGTTATCTAATGAGGAGTGAAATTGTAAAGGCCTCGGGTCTCTGGGAATGTTTCCGCAATGGTTCTTTAAAAAAAAAAGTTGCATTTTCAAGGGTATGAGTTGGGGTCGTTACAGTGTTTGTATAACAAACTGGTATCAGAGCTATTTCACCAATTAGAGATTCTACAATGTCAATAACGAAGTTCGATGGTGTCATGAGCTTCAATTTATGGCAAGTGAGGATGCCCGCAGTTCTGACTTAGACTGGATTAAAGAAGGCGTTATGGAAAGGCGAAGAAGAGTCCCACCATGAGCAAGAACAAGTGGAACAAGTTGGATGACAAAGCCCTAACAACTATTCAGCTTTGTTTGACGAACAATATTCTCCAAGAGGTCCTTATAAAGAAGACTGTTGCTGATCTTTGGGAGAGGTTAACAGAACTTTATTTGACGAAATCCCTAAACAATCGGTTGGTTTTAAAGTAAAGTAGCGACTGTATAAATTTCATATGGCTGAAGGTATACCAATAAATCTCACATCAATGATTTTATTTCTATTATTATGAAATTGAAGAACATAGATGTTAAGATCGATGATGAGGACCAAGCCCTCTTGTTATTGTTAGAATTCTCCAAAATCGACAACCAAGAAGCTACATAGAGGAAAGAGAAATGAGGTTGCAACTAATCACGTTTTTTCATAGAGAAAAAATAGTGATCTCTTCCTTTTAATATAAGACACAAAACCTAATACACGGTTTTTACAAGTAACCCTAATAAGTTACAAGTATTTACAAGTATGTCCAATACATGGTGGACATGTTACACATATGTAGATTGGATCCGGATCCAAACTAAAATACAAATACAAACACATGGATATTTGCCCTGTCTAATAGTCCCCCTCAAGTTGTGCATGATTTTGAATCATAGACAACTTGCTCTTTAAGAACAAAAAACGGCACTATGTGAGTCGCTTAGTGAACAAATCAAACACCTGGTCTTTTATTCTAACATAATGAGGCTCAATCTCTTTGTCCTCAATTTTCTGCCTGATAAAATGTTGATCAATCTCAATGTGCTTGGTCTTGCTGTGATGAATAGGATTAAGGGATATTTGAATAGCACTTTGGTTGTCACAAAGGAGAATGCAACTAGCAATCGGCTTCTTTAACTTTGTTAACAAATGTCTAGTCCATGTTACTTCTGTCGTAGCAGCAGTCATCGCCCTGTATTCAACTTCCGTACTAGATCTAGCCACTGCCTTCTGTTTTTTACTACTCCAGGAAACAAGATTGGCACCAATGAAAACACCATAACCTGAAACTGACTTTCGATCATCAGGGTCTTCGGTCCAGTCTGCATCTGAATAAGCAATGATATCATGAGCAGTATTTATGGATCTGCTTTTGGTGTACAAAAGTCCATCTCCAACAGTACTCTTCAAGTATCTCAGTGAAAAAGGTGAAAAAGATGCAGGATCCGACCTGATCCATGTCACCGTCCATGTATGTAAAGACCATGTATTTAGTTATCGGGTCTGGATATACCAGACCCGACCCATAGTGTAATGTAAACTTAAATACATGTTTAGGTCACGATTTCTTTTAACTGAAATCGTGACAGCCGCAGTCGATCTCTCTCTTTCTCTTCTCTTTCTCAATACATGAACAAAAGGGAAAACTTACATGGTATCAGAGCCAAGATCCAGCTAAGGGTTGAAGTGGATTTCGAAGGTGCGGCAAATCAAGGTTTGAGGTTTCGCCTATTCTTTCCTTCATTTCCTTCAGTTGTTTTTTCCTACCACGATTCCTTCATTTCCTTCAGTTTTTTTTACCACGATTTCAATCTCCACCTCTCATTTTTTTTTCTACCACGATTCCTTTTCTGTTTTCCCATTTTTTTCAAATCTTCCTTTAGTGGATTCACATCTCACGTGAATCCCTAATCTGTTCGCGCAGGATTCACGTCACGTGAATCCCTAATCTGTTCACGCAGGATTCACATGAATCTTGATTCACGTGAACGTTGTTCATCAAAAGGTCGTGAATTTCACGTGAATCTACTTCACGTAAGTATTCTTTCTTTATTCAGATCTCTTTTCCTGCATAACCCCAGTTGACATATAATCTGGGATTCCAAAAAAAAAAAAAATTTGTTGTCCTGTGCGACAGTTCATTTCTTTGCTCTCTTTTGACTTTTCTCGTATCATTTGAGTTATGAGTGAGATTCACATTGAAAACACAGTTTTTCTTCTGACAGTTCTGACAGCTTTTGGTCGTCTATCTTTCAGTTACTCAGGGCAAAAAAAAAGGGCGATCAACAAACCTCTCTGAGTGCAGACTGAGCACTCTGTGAATACTCCAAAAAAAAGGGGGGGGGGGGGGGGGGTTCTTGTTACAACTCCTTTTTCATGGATCTTCATTCCTCTTCATCCAATCTTTCCTCAAGTTTTCTCACTCAACTCGTTTCTCAAAAGTTAACTACCTCAAACTTCTTGATTTGGAAGAGACAAATCATTCCTTTTATAAGAAGTCAAGGTCTCTTAGGTCACCTTGATGGAACCACTCCCGTCCCACTCGAATTTGTTACGAGAGAAGAAAAAGACGACAAAGGAGTAAGTTCAATTGTGTATGTCAAGAATGTTGAGTACCTCAACTGGAAAAGGAAAGACCAATCAGTGGTTGCATACATCACTTCCACCTTGTCCCAAGAGGTCCTTGTTGCCATTCCCGACAATTGTACTGCTCTACAACTTTGAGAAAAATTGGTTCAAACATATTCACAAGTTTCGCAGGCGAGAATGGTTTTTCTCAAGAGGGAATTCCAGATGTTGAGAAAAGATTCCATGACCATCATGGAATATCTGAACAAGATAAAGACTATCACAGACCAACTTGCAGTTATAGGATGCGCGGTGACTGACAGCGATATGGTACAACAGACTCTAAGTGGATTGGGATCCGACTACAACATGATCGTCACTTCCCTATTGTGTCTTCCTGCCCTTCCTACCTTTGATGAGTTGCGAGCAAAATTAATTCAGTATGAGATGACTCTGAAAGGGTTCTCTGAGGAATCTCACGTTTACACAAATTCTCAGGAAGTTTTTGACACAGGGGTAACTTATGGTAGAGAACGCGGACGAGGAGGACAAGGGCGAAGCGGACACGGAGGGCGTGGTTTGCTTCCCACTCCAAATATGTTAGCTCATGCGCAGGGGTCAAGATCCATTCCTACCTGCTTCCTTTGTAATAAAAAGAGACATATCAAGGCGAATTGTTGGCATAATCCAGAGAATAAAGGAAAGGGTCCACAGACAGAAAACAAAAGGAAGTTCTCAAGCAGTGGAGAGATTAAAGATCTGTTGATATCTGCCTTGTCAGAGTTGAAATTGAAGCAGAGCGATGAAAGCACCTGGTTTGTCGACTCAGAGGCAGCGACTCATGTAACAGGTGATGCAGGTAAGATTTCTAATCTCATTCCTTATTTTGGAAAAAGTAAGATTGTCACTGGAGATGGATCCCACCATCCTGTTTCTCATGTTAGAAAAACTGTCATTCCCATGTCACATTTCACTCTTACTCTTTCTGACGTTCTTCATGCTCCTGACATTAAGAAAAATATTGTCTCTGTTTCCAAACTTATTGATGATAATAATGCTTCAGTTGAATTCACTCCCTTCTCTGTGCAGGTCAAGGACCTTCGCACGAGGGAAACATTCGCTGAAGGAAAGAGACGAGGCAATATGTATGTCTTTGAAGAAGCTCCTTGTCATGCTATCTGCCCTATCCACCTGAATTCAGAGCCTTCATTAGAGTCGTGTTCATCCTCTTCTGCTAATGTTTTTAGTATTTCTGAATGTAATAAGCCATTCTTATGGCATAGTCGATTAGGACATTGTTGGGGTCATTTCATTGAGAAACTTGTATCTAATAATCTCATTCCAAAAGAAAGTCTAAATAGGGATGAGAACAGTCACAAATGTTCCAGTTGTCTTTCCTGCAAGAGTCACGTATTGCCTTTTCATTCCATTAATAAGAGAGCTTCAAAACCTTTTGAGATAATCTGTTCTGATGTATGGGGACTCGCCCCAGTTGCCTCTGGATCTGGGAGCAAATACTATCTAATCTTTGTTGATAGCTATACTCAATACACTTGGATATATTTCATAAAAAATAAGTCAGAAGTCTTCTCTTTGTTTCAAAATTTTCTTTCCCTTGTCAAAAATCAATTTTCTGAGTCCATTCAATTTTTCCAATGTGATGGAGGTGAGGAATTCTCATCCCGTGATTTTATCTCTTTTCTTCAAAGTAACGAAATAGGAAGAAGGGTGTCTTGTCCTCACACCCCTCAACAAAATGGAATTACTGAACGAAAACACAGGCATATCGTTGAAAGTGTCATGAGTATGCTTCATGACAGCAATCTTCCCATCAACTTATGGACAGAAGCTTTCCATTCTGCCGTGCATGTGATAAACAGACTGCCTATGGTTATTCTGGAAAATAAGTCTCCTTATCACTGTCTTTTTGGAACTTATCCTAGTTATTATGATCTGCGTGTTTTTGGATGTGTTTGCTATGTGCATATCGATCAGTCCCTGAGAAACAAGTTTTAAGACAAAGCCCAAAAGTGCAGATTTGTGAGATATGCAGATGACTACAAAGGATATAGGTGTTATGATCCCACCAACAAACGTATCAGAACCTCAAGAAATGTTGTCTTTGATGAACAAAATTTTGATCACGGAGCTGACACAACGAATATGTCAACTGAAATTTACTATCCTTGGCTAAGCTCAGAACTTTTTGCTGGCTCCAATGAAACATGTTCCTCAGATTGCGTGCAACAAGAAGAAGAGGTATTTGAGGACACTGGGATGTCGGGGTCACAGAATGCAGAGGAAGTACCGGGCAGATACAAAGGCATTGTCTATTCCAGACAGAAACCGACAACATCAAGCCATTTAGATCATGTCTCAGTCGCCAATCCTACTCCTTCTAATACCCTCGCAGTCAGAAAATCAAATCGCATACGGCATCCTATTGACAGATGGGTTAGTTATAACAACTTCTCCTTGGATTTTCAACTATTTTTAACTGCCATCAATAAGGATGAAGAGCCCATCATGTATTATCAGGCAGCAGCTTCTATGAAATGGGTAGAAGCCATGAATGATGAAATGCAAGCCTTGCATGAATGTGGAACATGGGAAGTTGTTCTCAGACCACCTGACAAAAATGTTGTCGGATGCAAATGGGTCTACAAAATCAAGTACAAACCAGATGGAACCATTGAACGATATAAAGCAAGGCTTGTAGCAAAAGGATTCACTCAAGAAGTAGGGCAAGACTATGATGAGACCTTTAGTCCGGTTGTAAGAATGGGAACGATTCGAATTATCATTTCCCTGGCTGTTGAACATGGATGAAAGTTGAGTCAGCTTGATATAAAAAATGCATTCTTACATGGGGATTTGAAGGAGGAGGTATACATGGAACAACCCCCTGGATATCAAGAACAAAATTGTAAAACCCATGTATGCAGGTTAAAAAGAGCCATCTACGGCCTGAAGCAAGCATCTCGCTCTTGGTTTGATAGCTTCTCATCAGAGATTCAGAAACATGGATTTTCACGTTCCATGCTGGACCACTCATTATTTATCTTTAAAAGCCAGTCTGTGACTACTCTATTATTAATTTATGTCGATGATATTATCATCACAGGAAACTCTGCGGACCACATCCAAAAAATAAGACTTATTAGGTCAAAGGTTCAAAATGAAAGACCTTGGAGTTCTACGCTATTTCCTTGGTGTAGAAGTTGACAACCAGGCTCATGGATTGACACTCACTCAACACAAGTACACCGTAGATGTTCTCAGCAAGGCAGGCATGAAAGACTGCAAACCTCTAGGAACTCCGAGTGTATTTCATCAAAAACTTAGCGCTCATGATGGAGATCTGTGTGATGACCCCACCAGGTATCGCAGCATAATAGGAATGTTACAATACCTCACATTCACTAGACCTGATATTGTCTATTCAGTCAATCAAGTGTCTCAATTTATGCATGCGCCACGTACTGGACATATAGAAGCGGTCAAGAGGATCATTAGATATCTGAAAGGGACTATTGGGGATGGATTGATATATTTACCACAGTCCCATGGCCAAAACGAGCACGAAATTACTGTATATTGTGATGCAGACTGGGCAGGAGATCCCGACGAAAGAAGATCTACATCAGGATATTGTGTCTTCATTGGAAGAAATTTAGTCTCTTGGAGCAGTAGAAAACAAAAAGCTATAGCTAGATCAAGCACTAAGGCTGAATATAGATCCATGGCTGCTGCCACTGCCGAAGTCACATGGATCAGGCATCTTCTAACTGAAGTAGGAGAAAAGATCTCCCACACTACCTTGCTCTGTGACAATCAAAGTGCTATCAATATGTCATTCAATCCAGTACATCACAGTCGTGCCAAGCACATTGAGATCGACCAACACTTTGTGAGGCAGAAGGTTGAAGAAAAAGAGATTGAACCTGAGTTTGTCAGTACTGAAAGACAGGTTGCAGACATATTTACCAAAGGGTTAACCAAGGATCACTTTTGGATGCTTAAAAGCAAGTTGTTCATGGTCCAAAACCATGATCAACTTGAGGGGGGGTGAAAAAGGTGCAGGATCCGACCCGATCCATGTCACCGTCCATGTATGTAAAGACCATGTATTTAGTTATCGGGTCTGGATATACCAGACCCGACCCATAGTGTAATGTAAACTTAAATACATGTTTAGGTCACGATTTCTTTTAACTGAAATCGTGACAGCCGCAGTAGATCTCTCTCTTTCTCTCCCTCTCTCTTTCTCTTCTCTTTCTCAATACAGGAACAAAAGGGAAAACTTACACTCAGTATCCTTTTCACTGCATCCATGTGTCCCATCCTTGGCTCATGCATAAATTGAGAGACTTGGTTGACTGAATATATGATATCAGGCCTGGTAAATGTAAGATACAGAAGCATCCCCACTAGACTCTGATATTTGTTGGGATCATGATACAAGTCTCCATCTTGTGTACTTAATTTTTGATTGAGCACACTAGGAGTAGCAAGAGGTTTGCAACCCTTCATTCCAGCCTTTTCTAACAGATCCAGGGTGTATTTATGTTGGGTCAAAGTAAGCTTATTTCCTTGATTATCCACCTCTACAACAAGAAAGCATCGAAGGTCTCCAAGGTCCTTCATTTTGAATCTCTGACTCAAAAGATCTTTAGTCTCTCGAACATGGTTTTCACTACTTCCTATAATAATTATATCAACATATATCAACAACAAGGTAGTAAACTCCTTACCTCGAAGAATAAAAAGAGAATGATCCAATTGCGATCGATAAAAACCATGTCTTTGAATTTCTAGGGAAAAACTTTCAAACCAAGATCGAGACGCTTGTTTCAGGCCATAGAGTGCTCGATTTAATTTGCAGACATACTCCTTTGAATCTCCTGTATATCCTAGCGGTTGCTCCATGTTCCTTCAAATCCCCATGAAGAAAAGCATTCTTCACATCTAGCTGACTTATTCTCCAACCATAATCTACCACCAATGAAAGAACAATATGAATTGTGCCCATTTTCACGAATGGACTGAAGGGTTCATCATAATCCTGTCCAAATTCTTGCGTGAATCCCTTTGCTACGAGGCGAGCTTTGTATCGCTCAACACTCCCATCCGGTTTGTATTTGATCTTGTAAACCCACCGCCACCCAACATCATTCTTATCTGAAGGTCGATGAACAACTGGCAATGTTTGACATTGGTACAAAGCTTTCATCTCTTCATTCATGGCTTGAATCCATTTTTTGGAGTTAATATCTTGATGAAAATGCCTAGGCTCAGTCTCTTTCTCAATCTGTGACAAAAATAACTGAAAATTCATGGTGAAATTCTCATAACGAACTCACTTTTCAATAGGATGCCAGACTCTTTCTGATCGTCTGATCGGAAGTGCCATTGTAGTAGAAACTAGAGAAGTGGTGTCATTAAGTGAATAAGATGTAAGTGCTTCTTGGTCAGTATCATCCAGAGTCAAAAGGGATCCCCTCTCTCTTCTCTTATAAACCTGCCCAACAAACTTATTAATCTCTAGAGGATTTTCTATTTCAAGTTCCTGCATTCCACTGTTTCCATCTTGACAGGATGTCCCTTGAGCACAAGAGGAAGAGCACTTGTTATTTGTATCAGAAAATAGCTCTGCACTGAGCCATGGATCATAAAATAACGCATTCATATTGGTTTGGGCAGAAACATATTCTTCATCCCCAAAATCATTTTCATCAAAAACTACATTTCTAGATATCTTGATTCGCCTGTTGTCAGGATCATAACATTTATACCCTTTATGATGATCTGCATATCCAACAAATCTGCACTTTGATGCCTTAGCCTGAAATTTGTTTCGCAGAGAAGAGTCAATATGATTATGAACATAACACATGCAGCCAAAAGTTTTTAGTCCATCATAATTAGGATGTTTCCCAAATAAAACGAAATAAGGTGATTTATTTTCTAAAATCTTCATGGGCAAGCGATTAATAATGTGAACAGCAGAATGAAAAGCCTCTATCCATAATCCTATGGGAACATGACTTTCATGCATCATGCTCATAGTGTTCTCTACAATGTGACGGTGTTTCTGTTCTGCAACCCCATCCTGTTGAGGCGTATGTGGGCAAGATACTCTACGATTGATTCCACCATCTTGGAGGTAATTGATAAATTCCCTAGAGGAGTATTCCCCCCACCATCACATTGAAAATATAAAATATTACAAGAGAAATGAGTTTTAATAAATGCATGAAAACGACAGAAAATAGGAAAGACTTCCGATTTATTCTTCATGAAATATATCCAAGTGAAACGAGAGAAATTATCGATAAAGATAACATAATATTTGCTGCTAGAATTAAAAGAATCAGGGGTTGGCCCCCACACATCAGAACAAACGATTTCAAAAGGCCTTGAAGCTCTCTCATTTATTAAATGGAAAGGAAGAACATAACTCTTACACAGTTGACAACTAGAACATATTCTATCATCTGATCTAGGATTCAAGCTAGATTCAGGAATAAGCCCATTAGATATCAATCGTTCAACAAAGACTCGACTACAATGACCAAGACATGAATGCCAAGAATCAGGCTTATTACATTTATTTGAAGGTTCCAAACTAAACACACGAATACTCTTTGACGACATAGACTGAGGAGATGACTTCAAGGTAGGTCGGACACAAGTAGAAGGATCCTACTGGAAGACATACATATTTCCACGATGTTCCCCTATAGCGAATGTCTCCTTCGTTTGTAGATCCTTGACATAAACAAAAGACGGAGTAAATTCAACAGAAGAATTGGTATGATCAACAAGCTTAGAAACTAAAATGATATTTTTCTTGATATCTGGGGCATGTAGGACATTTGAAAGATAGAGCGAAAAATTAGACAAGGGAACAAAAACATTTCCAATGTGAGTGATGGGATGGTATTGTTAAAATATATGTATCATTACATATATATATATGTAATACACCATAATACCCGATAGGGGTATTATGGTCATTTCACACAATACCCGATAGGGGTACTTGTTTTTCTTTATTTTTTATTTTTTGTAGCTTTTTATTTTTTATTTTTATTTTTTATAATTTCTTTTAGCCACTTAAAGGGCCCCACCATAGAGTTGTTGGGGGGCCAACGGTCACAATTGTGACCGTTGGGGGCTCCCAACGACTCCATGGGAGCCCCCTTTTGTGGCTCTCCTTTTGAGGCCGTGAAGCCTCCCTTCCTCTCCTTTTCTTTTGTATAAATAGGGGTGAACCCCTTTGTATTTGTTTCATTCTTGAGAGTTCTCTCTCTTTCAATAAAGAGACATTTATATTTTGTGTGGTATTGTCCCTTTGTGGACTTGACTATTGTCTCTTTTGTTTGTCCACTGTAGGACATTGTAAGTGCTTATAGCACTCTTTGTATTTCCGCATATCTCATTACATGGTATCAGAGCCACTCGGTTCTTAGAGGAAGAAGCGTGATACGTATACTTTTCATCTATTGTCTCCCTTCTTCTCACTTCTTGGTGGCATTATGGAAGCAAAGATCCATTTATCCTTCAAACTAAATGGAAAGAATTACATAATGTGGGCATCAGCAATGGAGAACAACCTCAAAGGTAAGAAACTTTGGGGTTATGTTATGGGTTCCATTCCGGAACCTAAATTGAAGCTTACAAAGACCGAAGGTGGACAAGAAAAGGCTCTTAAGGGAGATGCCCGTCTCAAAGCCATTGAAAATCACCAAAAAAAAGTTGAAGATTGGGAAAGCAATCACGCAAAAATCCTTGCTTGGTTTATGAACAATGTCGAACTCAAGGTATGTGCTAATATAGCTAAATTTCACTGGGCAAATGAGGCTTGTTTTTTTATGAAGGGTATATATACCCAAAAGGATTTTGCAAGAGCATATTTCTTGCAAGAAAAAATTAGAACCACCAAACAAGGTGATTCAAGTATTCAAGATTACTATAGTGTCTTAAACCCACTTTGGGATGAGTTGGCTCTTTTAGATCCAAAATGGGTTGTTATAGAAGATGTCGAATTGAGACAAAAGCAAGTGAAACAAGAACGATTATTCCAATTCTTACTTGGGCTACGTCCCGAATTTGAGCAAGTGAGGTCATCACTTCTCCATAGATCTATTGAAACTGCTTGTGTTTTCGGGTTACGGGTTTGGATCTGGACTCGACTACCAGAATTTGTATAATGTCTTATATTTGTATTCAGGTCTGGAACTGATTAAAGGTTATGTAATATCCAGACCCGATCCAGTCTCTAACACATATGTATATAAATGAAATATAGGGCACGATCTCTGTGTGTGAGATCAGACCATTTGTTGCAGTCGTCCCCTTCTTTCTCACCATCTTTCTCTTCTTCAGCATCACTGTATACTCCAAGAGGCAAATCTTATATGGTATCAGAGCGGGACTTCATCCGACATCCACCCAAGACGTGAAGTTGATCCTGAAAAGCGTGTCTGCAGAGATTGAACTTCGAACTCCAGGTTAGAGTGATTCTCTTTCTTTCCATTGTTTCTAATCATCTCTTCCCTTTTCCAATCATTCATTTCTCCTTTAGATATCGACAGATCTGAAATCAATTTCAGATCGTCGTCTTGTCTTCTCAGTTTCGACTATTCCCCTTAACCCCAATCCCAATCTCTATTCCTTTGTTTCTAATCATCTCTTCCCTTTTTCTAATCATTCATTTCTCCTTTAGATATCTACAGATCTGAAACTAATTTCAGATTTGTGATTCACTTCTCATTTAGATATCGACATATCTGAAATCAATTTCAGATCTGCGTCTTTTCTTCTCGGTTTCGACTATTGCCCTTCTTCCAATACGAATCTGATTTGTTGTTTTCCCAGTTACGTTATCTTTAAATCGGTCCTTGTTGATATTCCTGGAATAGATCAGGTCTGATAACTAAGACTCCTTTCTTCTGCTAGTTGTCGACATTGACGTCAACAGCAGTTTTAATTTAAAATACAAAAAAAAAAAGAAAAAGGAAAATAGACCACTATCTTGATTAGCCTTAGCAGAATACTAGGCAGCACCAGAACAGTTGGGTGTATTTGATCATCTGCAACTAACTTGTCTCTCTGGAAAAAAAAAAAGAGACGAATTTTGATTGTTGGAATTTCTGCTGCGTTGAAATTTCTATTACTACTGCATTGGTTGTTTCCTTGTATTGCTGCTCTTGCACTCGACGTCTTCCTTATTCATCTTTCTTCGTATTCTTTCGTCATGGATTCTCCTTCTCTACTATCAAGTTTCCTTGGTCAACTCATCTCTGAAAAACTGAACAATTCGAATTACTTGACCTGAAAGAGGCAAATTTTGCCCTTTATCAGAAGTTTGGATCTCTCCGAACACCTCGACGGGACAGTTCATGCACCTCCAAAGCTTGTGATGCAGGAAGAGCGAGATGATAAAGGGGAGGTTTTCAACAAATCGATTCGTAATTCAGAATTTAGGACATGGAGGAGAAAAGATCAAGCGGTAGTTGCTTACATCACATCTACTCTTTCTCAAGAGGTATTGGTCGGCATTCCCGATGAATGCTTGACTATGGAGTTATGGCAGAGGTTGGCGCAAACATATTCTCAGATTTCATAGGCCAGAATCCTACATTTAAAGAGAGAATTTCAACTCTTAAAGAAAGAGAACTTGTCAGTTACAGATTACATGAACAAGGTCAAGATTCTCACCGATCAACTGGCCATGGTGGGTTGTGAAATTCCTGACAAAGAAAAAGTTCAACAGGCACTGAATGGACTTGGCTCCAATTATCACATGCTAGTCACCTCCCTTCTATGCCTTCCTTCGTTGCCAAGTTTTGAAGATCTTCGTGCGAAATTACTACAGTACGAAATTACCATTAGGGGAGAGGAGATGGCCATCAACTCCAGTCATCATGATGTACTAGTTACCGGGATGATGTCAGGAAGAGGACGTGAAGGTTTTCGAGATGGTCACGGTCAAGGAAGGAACAGTCAAGGAGGCCGTGGATTGTTGCCCACGCCCAATATGCCACTCAACTCATTCTCAGACAACCAGAGATCCAGGAATATACCAACATGTTTTCATTGCAATAAAAGGGGGCACATTAAAGCCAATTGCTGGCACAACCCACAGAACAAAGAAAAATCTAATGGTCCAGGATCCTTTCACAGAGGAAGAATAGGAGAAGACTCGAAAGACGATAAAAAGGATAGTATGAAGAATCTTTTGATATCTGCTTTTTCAGAGATAAGCTTCAAGCAGAATGAACAAGGAACTTGGTACATTGATTCCGGGGTTGCGGCACATGTACCAGGTGATGTCGGTAAGATTTCGAAGCCCATTCCTTATCATGGAAAATTTCATATTAAAACTGGAGAGGTACTCTTCATTCTATATCTCACACTGGAAATGTTGATCTTCCACTTCCTAATTCTTCATTGAATTTATTGCTCTGGTAGGTCTTTCATGGGTTTGATCTTCTAAAACCTCTATACGTAGCCTTTCCTTCTTCTCTAAACCTGATGAGGAGGGATAGTTTTCTTTCTTGATGGGGAGCCAAAAGAGAATAGCCACTATATATGTTTTGGAGACCATAACCTAATTGTAAATACATTACAGTATATTTTTAATTTAACCCACCATAAAATCGAAAAATTGACAAAATGAGGGTACATGAGGTCTCTAGACATCATATGATCCAACCCTATAAGATCACTTTATATGAGACTTAACCTCAGACAGTTTATATTGTCTGATTAAACATATGTAGGCCCACATGATTTGAGCCGCCAAAAGAAGGAAAGGGTTACCTGGAGTTAAGGCTAGAGTGAAAGCCTTCCTAGAGTGGGCCACTTAAGACGGCTCTCTGAAGCATGGTGGGTTGTTAGGATCCTGATGGTTTAAGGAGTTGACTTTATGCACCTTAACCACCTTAAAGGCCTCTTGGACTATTGGTTAGGCACCAAACAAAGAATATCTATGCTTAATCACTAATAGATATTTTCCATGAAACCGCCCAAAGATGGTGTTACCTAGGACGCACATAATTGTCCAGAAAAGTTAGAAAAAGAAATCAGCGAACCTCACTGCAGCCCAGAATGCAAGTTCCCAACTTATCCACTTTTCTGGATAATCCGTCCAAACAACCTCCACAATATCCTATTCCATAGAGTAACAAGCAACCGAGACAGGGGGAAACACAGAAACAAAAAAGGCCCCAAAAAACAAGAACAAATTCACAACGCCATCCCCTCAAATCCCAAATGAACGAACAAACAAACCAAACAAGAGAAAGAAAAAAAGAAAAAGACACGGAGAGCAAAGAACCGGGAAGAAGTACCAATGCTTCCCATCTCTTCTTGGCCGCTGCCATCTCCTTCATTTGCTTCACCGACTCGTCCTCCTCCTCACCCATCTGCATCCTTAACTCCCTCCTCGCATTCTGCTTAACAATTCCCCACAGAAAACCACAAAAAATGAGCGCAACCAATCTGCACCAACAACAAGAATAAGGAGAAGAAAAACGTTGATGGGCCTAGACCACCTTGAATTGGCTTCTGAAGCGAGACGTCTTCCTCGGTGGAGAAGGAAGGAAAGGCAGACCGGAGAAGGAGAGGGCGCGTCCGGTGGAGGACTGAAGGTGGGGAAGGTTGACAATGTTGGGAACAGCAGCGCCAGCGAGGCCCAAAGCTCGAGCCATGTCGTTCGTCGAAGCCAACCCGGAAAACGCAATCTTATCCTGTGTTTCTGCAGGCAAACGCAATCTTTTCGACCATTCTCTGTCGCTGCACCGAACCGAACAGCAGAGGGAGAGAGAGAGGTAAGTAACACTTGCCAACTGGGAGCTGCAATAGGGTCTGGTGGGGTCCCTCACAGAGAGAAGCACAGGGCCATAGGGGTCTGGTGAGGACACTCAGCCTCGAACTTGATAATTGGTCACGCCAAACTGGGGGTCCAGGTCGGATTCGGGCCGGATCTTGATGAATCTGAATCTGAAATACAAACAGTAGTTTGGATTCGAATGAGATCCGATGAGGTAAAGTTGAATCCGAATAGTAAATACATGTGGTAATGCTGGATCTGAAAAAAAAAATAGAACAAAAACATGTAAAGGAATGCAATCGGTTAGGATTTTGATTCTCATCAATTCTAGATCTGACTTAAAATGTTGATCCGAATTTGAAAGTAATCCGATTGAACAGACCCAAATCCGATCCCAGTGCAAATTGGATTTTACTTAAATTGTCCAAATTTGAAAATAACACGTCAGACTCGGATCAGACATCCGATCATATTCGATCTGTTTACAGTTGGATGCCAAACTGGTCTACATTTTGGGGATTGAACCAGATCTGACTGAATTTTAGGCCCGGCTGGAAGCAGCTCGTAAGCTCACATAGCTGGTGTAGAGGTGGTATATGTCACAAATAGGGATAGGAAATGAACCAAGCAGCTCGTAAGCTCAGCTCGGTGCAGTGTGAACTGGTTTATGATTGGACCATGTAGATGAAAAGTCGTGCCACAAGTTGCCCGTTGAAAATAAATGAGTCGTGCTTGAACATAAGGTGTTCAGCTCAGCTTGGCTTAGTTCGTGTAGGCTCATGAAGATGCAATATATAGCATTTGCGTGTAAAATGTGCATCAAAAGTTATTGTTGTGTAGTCGATTAGAGGGTATGGCAGGTAAAAATAAATAAATTCAATTGTTTTAAATTGCCAAAAAGTATTATATTTTTTAACAAGCGAAAATATTTACTAAAGGAACTAATGCGTGTAAAATGTGCATCATGGTTTGTTTGTTAAGGATCAAGCCTTGGATCCTGCTTTTCATGTGTAAAAATGTGGTCTTTTGAGTTATGGAATTTTGGCACATTGTGGGCGGTTTATTTTTAGACCCCTTTAGAATCCTAATTATTTGTCATAATTACATGATTCAAAAAATTGATTTACAAACCCTGTAATAACATTTGATCTACAAAAAATTGAAAAATTTTGAAAAAAAAAAAGTGATTTCTTCTCATTATTTCCTTACCTTCATTAGTAGCCAATATTTACCCTTTTAACATAATCCAACTTGGGCTGGGCTCCAAGCTCAAGATAGGTCTTTTGGCAAATTAGCCAAGCCCAAAAAGAGGGTGTTTGGTTGGTTCGGCTCATTTATAATAACCAGCCCTAATCGTAAAGTTGAGCTCAGCTGGACTCACCACCAGTCCCAATCCAAGCTCTGAACATCATTTGGTCTATTTACCATTTTTAGCCCTAGGGATGGGCATTGTGGTCTGACCTAGCTTCAACTTGGGCTGGGTTTGAGCCTCATTTACTAGACCCAACTTAACCTAAACCAGGATTAAGGCCAGTAGTGTAAGTCCCACAAATTTTCTGATATTTTCAATACAATGAAGATGAATTTTAATGTGAAAAATCAAAGTTGTGAAAATATTGATTTAATGTTTAACTTAGCTAATTAATGTTGTGTATACTTTTAGAATGTAGAATTTTTGTATTAATTAACCAAAAAGATTAAACCAGTGATTGTTTGTTAAATAAATCTTAATTGATTAGAAACACGATCTAATTAACCTTAGAGTAGCTAATTACTTTTAAATTATTTCTTAAGCTATGATTTTAATTAAGAAAAAATATATATTAAAGTATTAATGTAGAGTTTGAACCTAATTGGATCAGACCCAACTAGAAGATCCAAAATAATAAAAAAAGTAATAAAATGGAATTTAAAAAAAATAAGAACTCAAATAGAATTAAAAAAAAAAGACTAAAATATAATTTCAGAAAAATAAAGACTAAAATGGAACTTC
Organism: Nuphar pumila; assembly: GCF_984573655.1. Classification (NCBI taxonomy): domain Eukaryota; kingdom Viridiplantae; phylum Streptophyta; class Magnoliopsida; order Nymphaeales; family Nymphaeaceae; genus Nuphar; species Nuphar pumila. Next base: position 119,893,588 of record NC_143255.1, read on the forward strand.
AGAAAAATAAAGAATAAAATAAAATTTTAGAAAAATAAAGACTAAATATGGAATTTCAAGAAAAATAAGAACTAATATAGAATTTTTATAAATTAAGGTTTCAAAAAAATATCAATAAATAATAAAATAATAAATAATAAAATATGATAAAAAGGGTAACTAGATAGATAAGATAGTTGAATTGAAACTAAACTAAAAGACAAACAAGAGGGGGATGATTTTTGCGAATTATTACATGGGGATTTGCAATCTAAGTGAGATATACTAAATCCCAAGTAGAATCTCTACAAAATCCTAGGTAAATTAAAAGAAGAAAAAAAATGTAGAATCCTTAGCATTAGTATAGGTTTCCATAATAAGAAAAGTATTCATATGCTATGAAAGTCAAAGGTCATGCATGGGAAAAAAATTGAGAATTGAGTTGGACAAATCTCAACATTCCATTCTCTCTAAAAGATAAGCCACATATCTTTGAGGAAACATTACCTTTTGCTTATAAATACCACTCTAAATTGAGAAGGAGAGGCATCAAGGAGTTTTCAAACTCTTCTTTTTCTTTCTTGTTCTCTTCCTCTCCCACGATTTTGGTATTCTGTTTATCTTCTCCACTTTAGTGTAGTGTAGGGTGCATTAAGGAACTCTACTCTACACCACTAGTGAGTTAAAGGTCCAAAGGTAAAGTAGTTCAAGCTAGTTGCAATTAGAAGATAAGGTAAGTAGATTTATGTTTTATGTACTTTTATATTTATTCAAACTCTTCTTTTCTCTTATCCTCTTTCTTTCATCAAACCATATAAACATGTGTTTTATAATACATATGGGTATGGTAAAGGAATTTATATATTGTGTACCATGATGATTATCTCCTTTTCTTTCATATATCTACTTCTTGAACCCCACACAATTTTTGACAAGATACATAGTTGAAACAGAGCTGCATCAACCCTAATGGTGCTTCCTCATTTAAAGAACTTTTATTCATCAAAAAAAATATTTGTGTTTTAATAAAGTCATCACTCTTGAAAATGTAAGCATCTCACAAATTCTAATTCTTTCTAAGAATACTTAAGAGATCATCATAAATACTACATAATATTCCTCAATAATAACGATTTCTTGGAAATCCATGTGAATGTGAAAATTGAAAATAGTTTTGAAAAACCGTGTGAATGTGATAGAATTCACTAATTGGAATTGGTTTATCAAAAATTCGTGTGAACGAGATAGAATTCACAAAAGAAAATGATTTCTTAAAAATTCATGTGAATGTGATAGGATTCACAAATTAAAATTGATTTCTTGAAAAACCGTGTGGATGTGATAAAATTTACTAATTGAAAATAGTTTTGAAAATTTGTGTGAATATGATGGAATTCACAAATTGGGAAAATGAATTTTTTGATAAAAGCCTATGGAAGGAGTGAAAAATAGCTATTCAAGACTTACTCAAATTCTTAAGCTTTTGATGAAAGTAAGTTGTCTCGATTGTTAGCGATTTGTTTCAAAAAGTAAAATGCATCTTCATCACAATGCTTCTCACCTTGTTTGAGATTTTACTTTTGAAAATAAAATAACAATTATGTTTCAAATACATTGACATATATAGTTTCTTGAAAACACTAAAAAACATACATATATATATATGTGTGTGTGTGTGTGTGTGTGTGTGTGGAATAAAGGTTGGACAGACCCAGTTCGGACCCCAATACCATGCCCAAACCATACAAGTCTGAACCAGCCACAGGTTCAGACCTGGAATAGTTTGGGTCGGCACAGACTCACCCAAAATTGAGCAAACTAATTTGGGCAAACTATGCTGAGACGGCTTGAACCAACTGGATCAGCAGCCAGTCGTTTGGTCATCGAGAAATCGAAACAAAAAAATAAAAAAGAAAAGAAAAGCAAAATTTGCAAATTCAAGAATCAGTTTTGGAAATTAATATAAGTTGTTTTGACTAGAATACTACGTAGCAACTATCTTGCAAATTCTTCTTATATGCATACTTGAAAGGTCTATACGAAAGCTTAAGTCTTTTCATACATAAAAACAACATCATTAGATGTTTATACACTTTAAAAATTTAGTGTTTAAAGAGCAATGCAATACAAAGAATAAATTCTTATTTGACTATACCTTTGGGTATGATCAAAACAATGATACATTGTTCAAAAATTAAATATTGTATGTATATGATTCCAACGAGTGCAAGATGATTTTGCTCATAGAAAACTATACTCAAACTTGAGAAAAATGCAATATGAAAGAAATGTGTGGTTCAATGTGTATGATAGATGCATGATCAATATTTTTACATATGCTTATGATAAAGGCAAAGCGACCTTACACTATCTATGCTTTTGGAATTCACCATATACTCACGGGAATCATGGTTATCTATGCTCACGAGTGTGACAGTTCGATGCATATGATAGATGCATGACCGATATTTTTACACATGCTTATGATAAAGGCAAAGCGACCTTACACTATCTATGCTTATAGAATTCACCATATACTCACAGGAATTATGTTTATCTATGCTCACGAGTGTGATGAGTACACTTCGAGATATAACAATTATATTTATGCTTGACATAAACGTCTATGCACGGGCCAAGTGTTATATGATAACTCTTGTTTTGGTATTGTGCTAAATTGCCTATGAAATGGTAAGGTTATGCAAAAAAGGAAAAATGCATATAACATGAAGAAATACTTGTACATGCATAAGTAGTATATGATGTATAGAAGCATGTGATCATGATGTTCATGTTTTTCATATAAGATTATTGCCTTTCAAATTGACTATGGTGCCTTCGCAAAATGATATGCATAGCACTTGGAAGAAGTACATTTATTTTCATATGAATTATTATGCTATGACATAATGTATTGAGGTATGTATAAACATCATTTGACTTATGTGTGGTATGAACTAACTATGAAATGCATTGGTGCTCTAATGAGAGCATGGGTGGGTTGTGGCCCCACATCATGAGAGTAAGTTTCACTACATATGCAAACAACCACACATTTAAGATCTTGGTTATCGCCTTCATAGACAAAGTGCTCACTTGGGAGCACGTGATTTGGGCTGGGCAAGACCTTGTCATGCCATACTACTTTAAGGAGAGTACAGAGGTTATTGAGCCTAACTGCCTCATGAAATGAAGGCATGACTACTAACTATCCTAATGAAGATAAAACCACTCAAGTCACACATTCATACCTTGGTTCACCTTAAAGAGGGTAGAACGGTACAGCTCTGAGTGACGATATTGCATGTAGGTTTTATCTATATGTCATACTGACTTGAAAATTAAGGAGTAAAGGCATCCTTAAGACCTCCAATCACTCAAAGTTAGGGAGGTCGAGGTTACCTAAAAATGTTAGGTCTCACGCTGCAGTAGTAGAGATTGCAATCTGGGTTTGCCCTTATGCTAAAAAACTCTCAATTTTATTTTAGACCGCGAGCTTGGGTTGGTTTTTCTGGTCACTAAGATGTTATAAAAAATATAAAATTTGCATAATGAACATCTTAGTATACTCTAGTGGTACGATGATAATTGCTTCTGCGTACCCAGAGGAGGTAAAGACTATCAAAATTAAAAATAGTAACCCTGCTAACTGACTAACATAGCTAGTTATAATTTATTACATATTTGGGATTCTAGTTATGCTATTGCATATTTGAGATTTTAGTTATGTCATTGCATAATTGAGATTCTAAGTTATGATCATGTTATTGCATAATTGGGATGCCAAATTATGTTCATGTTATTCATACTATTACATGAGATTCCTTGATATGACATTAAAGTTACCTGATGTTTTATAATAAGCATTTGATTGCTTTGAAGCATGTTATGATAGATGGTTTGATTATTTATCATAATGCATGATGCATAATTTTGCATATCGGCTCACAAGAGTTTTAATTATGTTTCATGGAGCGCATGTGACGAATGGCAATATGGTGCGAGAGCATTGTGTGTAGCGAGGCCATGATCCATCCTTCTCTAAGTTGCCGATCTTGGAACAAGTTGTTGGGTGTCTCGTTTTTAAAATGAGATGTATTATTAACATTTAGAGATGTATAATATTTCAAACTATATGTGACTCATGGAATGAAATTTATTTTTTTAGTTTGTGAGATGGATCTCTATTTCAAAGATGTAACTCATTTATGTAACCCGTCGAGATTGTTAGACTTTTAAAACCCAAACTATTTCTGTTGTGTTATTTAAAAAAAAATTATTTTTAAATTTCTACATTTTTAAGTTAGACATTTTGGGGTGTTACAAGTAGGGGTTTCACTTCTCAAGACAAACTTTATTTTTCAGTGTCAGATACATTGGCATGGCAACAAAAAGTATCATGATAAATTAAAATGTTTTGTTTTCGTAAAAGTCTTGATAAAATATTGGCATATATAAATATTTTAAATATATATATGATTTATATAATAAAAAACATAAGAAAATATAACAATATTGATTTTATGACAAAATTGGGATGTTTTCAAAATAAATGATAATTGATATCATGATTTTTTATATAATATTGGCTTAAAATCACAACCTTTCAAAGACATCAACAATATTTGTTACATAGTCTATATAATTTGGTGTCCCAATGCCTCAAGGCCCTAACCATGTTTGTATTGTTCTCATGGAAAGGAAAGGGCTTTCATGGCAATGGGTACAGATTTCTTAAAAATCTTGTTAGCTCAACATTACCATGGGAATGCTTTCATAAGTTGAGTTCTACTCATTCCCTATGTCACCCCCCATCTAAATACCCCTCTTAAATCTTATTATTCGGGTTGTTTGGAATAAATCTGACCATATAGATGGATTTCACTTTAATTATATTTTTCAATGAAAAAATAATAATTTTAAAAAAATCGTCAATCATTGATTTTTGAATCACCAAAAAATCCTGCACATATGTCTGATCTTGGCCATTTAAATGTTGATCTTTAGTAAATGAATGATGTTGATCACATTTGTGGAGTCCAATTTGATCAAATTAACTTGTATTAATGAAATTCCAAAGAGAGTTTCAAAGATAGAGATGACATAAGAGATGAGTGAAACCGATTTGAAGTATGAAAGGATTTGAACATGAAAAGTAATAGGTGGTGGAGAAAACTAAGACTCACTTGTGCCAACATTGCACTTTCTTGCTATAATGATTTGATGTTTGTTTCATTCATCATGGGAAAAGAAGGAAAAGAGATGCAGGCTGAACAATTTTTCATGAAAATTACATGAAACAAACAAGCCCTAAGGTTTGAAAGTTGAGCCATTGAACTCGTGGCATTGTCTTGACTATTTGATTATGTCCGAAAGTTATTTTACCAAATTAGTTTGGGTTGGAACCTGAAACTTAGAATGTGATTCTTTTTTGAAGCAAATCCCAGATTTTGCAACCAAGAGTTGGACTGGTATCTTAATTCTAGAGTCTCAAAGATCATAGAATATCAAAACCATGAATCCAAGATTTTCTATCCTCTTTCCCACCACCCTTGTTTAAAAATTAGTTGATTCAGTTTGATTCAGTTCAGAATCATTCGATTCTTGTGAATCATTTTCAAAACAATTCAGGGTCGGATACAATTCTAACAACATTGATTCAAACCTAGGTTACTAGATTAAGAAGCAAAAGATACAGGAAATGAAAGCGAGAAGCGATGCATTTTAAAATGTATAGGAATTGGGAAGTGAGGAATAATATATATATATATATATATATATATATATATATATATATATATATATATAAGAATTGAATGAGAATGAAAATGAAATGTAAATAAAAGCTAAAATAAAAGTGGTTAATATTAAATTTCATGATTTTTTAGTGTAAGACTTAAATTTTTAACAAAATCTAAAAAGATGACTATCAATTTAAAAAAATCACATTAAAGTGAGTGAGAAAAGAAAGAAAATACATAAAAAATATAAAGAGTTGAGTAAGAGAACATATACGAAAAATAGCTGAAGCGTGCGAGGTTCTCACAAGTTTCGAAAGTGAGGAGTATCATGCTTTAAAAGCGAGTTTTTAAGAAATGTGTTTCCCACTTATCTAAGAAGCTTCCGATAACTTTGATTCAAACACCCACTGAGAGGAAATATGGACCCTCGCGTTAGTGTCATGTATACAATTTAATGAAAATTACCTTTTCTTAACATGTTATTTTACTTTTTTTTTATGGATTAACCCTTGGACATATTATATTCATGGTTTATATAGTAAAAAACAAGGTTTGGATAATAGGATTGTATTGTGTAGGTGGTCTCTTTAGAAGCTTCAAAAATCAATATTCCTCAATCCACCAAAGAATCGTTTTTTTTTCAATTATGTGAAGTGATTTGTGATTTGGTGATTAATTGGACACATTGCATTCAAGTGCGAATCTGTGCAAGAAATTGGTAATTGTGTTAAGGGATTTGGTGATTGGTTAGATTTCTTGCTAGATCCCTTAACCAATCTCTTTATCCAATCTCAGTCAAGCCTTTCTTTGGCCCAGGGCAATTTAGTACTCAAGAAGAGCTTGGTTAATGAAGCAGGTTTTCCTAGGCAGTCCTTTGGAAAGGTCTACAAGGTGGAGAAATTTTTTTTTTATGGAAAAACAATCTTTTTAGAAAAACTTTTCTTTCAAAAAATTTCTCTAGTTTAGAGTAGTTGGAAAAGTTAGCATTTTTTCTTTCTTACCATTTTCTCGCTTCCAAACGTACCCTAAGGTCCTGTTTGCAACCTGAGAAAATAAACAAAAGAAAAAAAAACTAGGATAAAGTTTTCATGGATAAAAAAGTTAAGGGCCTGTTGGGAATCTAGGAACTGGGATAGGAGTAAATGCATTTGGCAAAAAGTTGGTGAAACTACCACCTGGTGGCTGTTTGGAACCTGGTGGCTGAGATGGAAGTTAATGCATTTGGGATAGGAAATGACATTGTATTTACACTAAAGCATGGAATTGACAGCTACCACTTCCCATCCCAGCAACTAGTTTCCAAATAGGGCATAGATGTCCTTACGTTTGACATTTTCTCACAAAAAACAGGAAAAATTTTACATACAAAAAAGTTCAATTTTGTTAAAAAAAACTTTTACCTCCAATTAAACGAGGCCTAAACGTAAGGAGGCAAATCGGTTGGATTTAGCCATTACTGAATCTGACCTACTCGGATCTGACAATGATATATTCAGATTCAGATTCTGACTTAGAGTCGGATGGGACAGACAAAACCTAATTAGGATCGGACCATTTTAAAATCCCATATTTACACTTGATCAGATTCGGATCTTAGTCTAATTTGGATTCAAACTTGGATGCAAAACTCAATGCCAAATCCAGATTCAATTATTAATCATTGCTAATCGACATGAAACTGAGATCATTCAGCCTATTTTTAAATAGATTTTAAAATAGTTTTAGATATTTTTAATAATATTTTAATATTTTCCTGGCACATGTCGGGCCGATTCAGCCTCATTCGGTTCAAAATCAGAATCGGGTGATTCCCTGAATCGATTCAGGGTCCTGTAGGATTCTGGCAACATTGGCATAGGCCTATCTCTGAACTTGGCTGTCATGGAAAACCTTGACTACCACTTCATTTTTTTTTTAATTAATAATGAGAAACCTCATAATCCTCTAAGCCAAACTTAGGCTAGTCGTGCTGGCCCCTTCAACTGCACCAAACTCCTTAGGACCTTAAAAAGGGAAATTATTGCCTATATTTTCTTGAAAATTTTTATTGCTGTAGAGTTTTTCAGGGAAAATCTCAGCTAACATTAAATACATTAAAATTTAAAACATGTAGGATGAAATTGAAAATGAGAATATTAAAGGCTTTATTTCAAAAAGTAATTAAGATCCACTTTCCAAAGAATCATTTTTAGAAGAATTTTTCTTTTCTTAATGAGTTTCCACTTTCCAAAGTTTGTTCTTTTAAAAAACGCCTTTTTTAATTCTTGACGAGTAGTCAATGAGAAAGGGGTAATTAATTAATTTAATAAATCAATCATATTAAAGTAACAATTACAATTTTCCTAAAATGATACACATTACTTCATGCATCTTAATTAATTCTAATTTCTAACGTTAACCCTAATGTAAGGTACTTCAGACTCAAGGGTTATCACATGTAAAGAATTGTACCCATATATGGCTGGCAGTAAAATGATGATTTTTTTTTTGGATAATCCAAGAGAAAACCCTCATCACTCACCACACCTTGGCTGGCCTCTGGTTGGTAAAACCCTTAAAGACTCCCCTAACAGGAGAGTACACCCAGCTTCGACCTTGCGGCAAGGGATCCGGCGTAGCTAGGATTCATGTGAGGGGGGGGCAAACAGGGGTGTAGCAAAAAAAAAATTAGTTGTGTGATAGTCGGGGGTTCGGGTGCAGCGCCCCCGAAATTTTTTTTTTTTTGAGATAAAATAAAAATGGCTACAATTATTAATAAAAATCTATTTCATATGGACAAATCAAACTATTTGCTGCAGTCAGGGCTTGGCTAAAAAATGGATAAAAATCTATTTCATATGGAATCAGGGCAGGACTAGGACTGGGCTTTAAAAAAAAATTAACTGTTTGGGGAGGCAGGACTGGGCTACAGCCCAGTCCTGCCCCCCCCCCCTAGCTACGCCCCTGCCACCCGTGGGTTTTAAACTTGTGACGCCCCCATCAACTTAGCGACATTCACAAATCACCCTTACTAGATTAGCTGAACCCTTGCGGGCAAATGATGGCGCTTTTATGAAGGGAATGTAATGCAAATGGTTCATGTAAAATTAGATCGAGCCTACTTTTACATTCTGAATTTACCTAATGTAAATATAGATCCCAACCATACCAGTGGTTTCTTCTTGTTATAAAAAAAGAAGAAGAAGAAGAAGAATATGGCGGTATCAAAAGGCAGAAGAAGAAGGAGAAGAATATGGCGGGACCAAAGCATCAAACCCACAAATTGATCCATTACCACACATCCCTCTTCTATTACAAAGAAATTATTTTTAATTTTACATAAACCAAAAAGAACCATAGACACAAAACACTGCCCAATACCTATAATTTACTGCACCCAACAATTGAAAAAGTTTCAACACTATGTAGCCATCTGCTTGCAAATGTCTCATCAATCCATACATATAACAACCGTAAAAAAAACACAAATCTAAGCAATAGAAAAGAAGACTCCTCTAGGGATCTTCATAATTGCCCTAGACTCATAATAAACCATTCTCATTGCCATAGCTGTCATACCTGTTCTGACCACCATACCCTCCATATCTGTTCTCAACACCAGTGTTGTGAGAGGTGAAGCGTACACCTCAGAGGCGAGGCGCACGCTCAAGGTACTGTTGCTGTGATGCGCTTAAAGTAAATATAAAAAAAGTACCACGGATACTTGAGAAGTAAGATCACATACGATGCCCTCCAAGAGAAGTAAGATCACTAGTGCGAGGTGTTGAGTGTGATGCCACGTATTTTTACGATATTTTAGATAATACCACGGATACTTGATAGTCTTATGTTGTGAGAGGCGAAGCGCAGGCTCAACGCCTCGCTTCGCCTCATCGCATTTAACAACCTTGCTCAACACCATTGTAGTTCTAGGAGGGATACTCAAATCCAGAACCAGGGGAAACCATTCTGCATTGCTTCCTTCCAGCCCCTTTTCCTCTACCACCATTTTGAGAGTGGTCGCAAAAATTTTGCTTGTTGAAGAGATTTGAGATTTAACATTTGAAGTCACTTTTTTGGTTTAGCAAAAGGTAATAAATCAAAAAGAACTTTAAAGCTTATTAAGAGAGGAAGTTGTTAGTAACTTATTGTAACAAAACTTTTATAATCTCCACTCAGACCATTCTAAGGTGTATTGAACCATGTTTTTATCACAGACAGGTTCATGGATGGAGCAAAGAGAGTCAACAAGCAAATTAATATGACTTAAATATTCTGTCATGATATTTTCCTTTTTTTTATGATTTCCTTGGATGTAGAAGGTGGGTTGTTAGACAATGGGGTGAAGTCTGGGACGTTCTCCTTAAAGGCAGACAATGGGGGTGAAACTCATGTTGCTCTTCTTCACCACCAACTTGGTTTGGTTGCTCGTAGGGTGTTGCCTTGCTGAAGAACCGGCTCTCTCTTGCATGGACTTGGAAGGAGGCGGCAATGAAGAGGGTGCAGAGGAGGAAGAATTGGCTGCGGGAGGAGGCCATGGTAACTCTCTTTCACTTGTTAGGACCGGGGGAGATTCTTGTGTGTGTGTGTGTATATATATATATATATATATATATATATATATATATATATATATATATATATATATATATATATATATATATATATATATATATAGAGAGAGAGAGAGAGAGAGTCAATAGAATATGAGAACTAGAAATATGAGCATTTTTCAATACTTTTTTTGCAAATTCAACCATGCCAGGAATCAGCCATTGGATGGTGTATTTTTATGAAATAATATGATTTTTGAATGTTTGAATATCTATTAAGATTATGTCATTGATTTTAAAGCCTTAAAAAAATCTGGTTTATGCATTAAAATCAAATGATTCAAGAGCGGGTTCTTATAAAACCAAGCATGTAGATCATTACCCTTAGTTTCAAGAGAAAAAAAAAATCCATGAAAATTGGGGTTCACACAGTAATTCACATATTTCCGGTTCTCATATTCTAGTGACTCTCTCTCTCTCTCTACATATATATATATAGTCACTAGAATATGAGAACAAGAAATATGGGCATTTCAAATCCAACCATGTTGGATAGTGTATTTTTAATGAAAAAATGTTTATTTTTTTAATACTTGAATATTTATGAAGATTATGAGCCATTGATTTTAAAGCCTTAAAAAAATCTCATTTATGCATTAAAATCGCGGGTTCTTATAAAACCAAACATATAGATTCAAGAGAAAAGAACAAAAAATCCATTAATCTCATTTATCCTTATAAAAAAAAGTAAACAGTTTAAGGTTTACTTTGTAACTTGAAAAACGCCTATAATTTATCCCGGGAAACAACGAGAGCAGTTGCCTAAGGGCATGTTTTGTTAGACCCACTTATCAAGATAAATTAAGTATTAGAAAAATAAACCACCAGATATTATTTTTTCAGTGTTTGGACATAAAAATCAGATAGTTAAAATTAGATTATTTATAAAAACGTGAATTATGTAAATCCAATGCATAGCTGGAATTCCAAAACCTAGGAAAAAATTAGAAAAGAAAATATCCAAAAACGCAGGTACCCCCCAACCCCACCCACCAACCAAACGTGAGCAAAATGAAAATCTGTATAATATTTCCAGTTGAAGTGCATCCAAACAATTCAATTTTTCAGAACTAAAAAGATTGAGGTTTTAAAAACCTATATAAATATGAAACCAGAAAATTTAATTTCTGGATTTGTAACCAAACAGGCCCTAAGGGTGCCCAGAAACACCCACTAATCTGGAAAAAAAATCAACTGTGCCATATCTTTGCATTCTTCTGAAATATCCCAACTGATCCCACTTTTCAGTATAAATAGGTGCAACCAAAGAACCCCTTCAACAGTAAAAGGGTTTTTTCAGAGTTTACAATTATAAACTCTCAAGAATTTGAGTAGACTTACAATTAAGAAAGGATCGGTGGTTGTGGTAATTATGAGGGGGAAATGAAGACATTATCATGCATGGGGTCATTGTGAAAGAGGAATAATGTCCTGCTAATAGTGCGTGGATTGCGGTGGTGGGGTTGGTAGGAATATTGGAAGTATATGCACATGAGGGGGAGGGGGTTAAACGAAGAGAATTTAGTCCCCACCAAGAGCATGATGCATCACGCGTTAACGTAGGAAGCTAGTATTTTTTAGGCAATACGGGTAGGGATGGCAATGGACCGGCCCGGGCGGGGCAGGGGTGGTGGACAAGGTCTCCACCCCCACCCTGTCTCAAAATCCGAACCTCCATCCCCGCACGGGGATGGATTTTAACCTCCACCCCCGCCTTCATCCCCGTTTCATGTCATCCATCCCGGTCCAAACGGGGGCGAGGCAGGGTGGGTCCCATTTCCCCTCGGTCTAGTGTCATCCCTTAGAAGGATTGGGGATGGGGCAGGGCGGGGCAAGGCGGGAGAAAGCATAAGTACATCCCCGCCTCCATCTCCGCACTGGGATGAACCCGTTTCATGCCGTTCATCACCAGTCCAAATGGGGTGAGGTGAGGCGGGGCTCCGCTTTCCCCCGGTCCACTTCCATCCCTAAATACGGGCACCTATATCAAAACCTTGCCTGAAAGTGCACAGTGGTGGTTGCCCATGTGTAGGACTGGACACTCGGTGGGGTAGTCCTTCGGTTCTCGGCAGGGGCAAAGCCAGAAATCCAAGTTAGGGTGGGTGCGCGTGCACACACACATTATATATATATATATATATATATATATATATATATATATATATAGAGAGAGAGAGAGAGAGAGAGAGAGAGAGAAAGAGATGAAAACATACCATGTAGAAAATGTACCAAACCTACCCACTAAGAATTTTTTAGGCATTTTTTTTTTAAATTCTGACCTAGATGTGTTGAGCATGATTGATTTACTAGAAATTAACACTTGGATCATGCATTTTTTAATAAAAAAACGGTTTTTGAAGCTTTAAAAATTTATGAAATTTGTAGACAGATGATTTGTGAGCCTTGTAAAAACTGAAATTCCACTAGAGGGGGGGTGAATAGTGAAATATGATAATGATCGATAAAATAAAATAATTAAGCAATAAGGCACAACACATAAAACACAGAAGTTATACTGGTTCGGTCAATATCCAGACCTACATCCAGTCCCCAAGCAAACCACTTGAGATTCCACTATAACATCCGAGTTACCGGATAAATAGTACAACACCCTCTTCCCAAGAGGTCTTCTTCTCTCAACAGAGAAGGGCAACACCCTCTTCCCAAGAGGTCTTCTTCTCTCAACAGAGAAGGGCAACACCCTCTTTCACAGAGGTCTACTTCTTTAAACAAAGAAGGAGTACAGTGAATAAACAGAGTTACAATACTTCCTATAGAACCTTCAGAATGATATGAATGCACGAATGAAGGATTCTAAGAATGTTCTGTTTGACACTCAGAGGATACTCTTTGTCAAAGAGCTGGACTTGACTTTTTCTCTTTTCTTTCTTTTTCTTTTTCTCTTTCTTTTTCAAGGCTCTCTTTTCAAATCACGAATAGAATATTTTTCTCTTTGTAAGCTCACACGTCTATTTCATTCCTCTTGTTTGAATAGTTTATGTGTGTGTGTTTATATAGCTTATAAAAAGTAGTCGTTACATTTTGGAATTGTAACTTTTTGAAATATGAAATGTTATGTCTTTTCAAAAATATCTTTTAGAGAAGATCGAGAATGCCTTTTTCCAGAAGAGTAAGATAGAGGGTACACTAGTCGTTGTAGTGTTTTAGGTAATACATATTTTATGTAAGAAAGTCTATTTCTTACAATAGTACATTTGAACGTTGGGTTGTAGTTTTGTCTTTATTCTAATTAATGATTTGAGGTACATTAGTACTTCTTTACTTTAAATGAGTGTAAGTACTATGAGTGCTTTGAGATATTTATTTGTACATAGTCATGTCAAGTGTATTCTTTATGTAGTGTATTTTAAAGTCTCCAGAGAGAATGAGGACCCAAAAAGAAGGTCGACATTCTTTGGGAAGGATATTTAGAAGGGATTTGTTACAGAAGGCATTTAATGCTTTGTAGAGAGAATGATGACTTCAAGTAAGTCGACATTCTATGGTTATGAGAAAAAGGTAACTAGAGTCCTTAAAAATTTTAATTTATTTTTCTTATGTAGCCGATTTTATGTTTTTGTCTTTTTCCTACATTCCTTTTTCATGTTGTCTTGTAAGGTACAATGACAAAATATCTTTTTCATAAAAGGTTGTAAGAAGGTACAATTATTATATGACAAAATATCTTTTTCATAAAAGGTTGTAAGAAGGTACACTTATTGGTTTTCAAAAAAAAAGCTTTTTGAAACTATCGTATACTTTTATGATATAGTATGTATGAATGAGTATGTAATATGCAAAATGCAAGTTCCTGAAGGTTCTGTTACATATGACTTTAAAGAAAAAAAATCTTCATCTTGAGGTAGCCGATTTCTTCATTTGAGCTTTAGGAAAGCATGGCTCATCAAGCTTTTTCTTCAAGGAATATGATTGCACCATAGTTGTACTTGAACAGGAAGTCTCCATCCTTATTGGGTGAGATATCCTTGCATCAAATACTCGTTAGATTTAAGGCAAAACATATTCAGTCATAATATAACATTATTTCAAGAGAACATATTATCATATCATACAAAATCACATAAGACAGTGTATCATATTATGTGACATCAAAACCAAATTTCTCAACATTCTCCCCCTTTTTGATGATGACAAAATATGCTCCCCCTGTCAAAAAGACATTATGCATAGAAATAATAATATGATAAAAATGTGAAATAATGTTTAAAGAGAGAATGTTTCTCCAATAATGGAGACAGGTTTTCTCCCCCTTTGTCATGGACAAAAAGGAGGGATCAGAGTAAAAAAGTTATTACAGACCAAAAAATAATTTAAAAGTTATTACAGACTAAAAAAATGCGTCTATCTCGAAGGTGGAGAAGGTGAAGGCGTCGGGGTGGCACGATTCCGCTTGCGAGTTTGCTGCAACAGGGCTTGATTACGAAGGATTCGATCTTGAGTTTGCTCGATATTCATCATAGCAGAAAAGTAATTGAAGGAGGATATTGGATCTGCTTCATCAGAGTCGGGCATGTGCAGGGACCTTAGATTGAAGGTGGTAGCATCGAGGACGTGAGAGGGTCGGAGGATGACTTCGTTGTGAAGTGGTACTTGGAAGTAGTTGAAAATGGGAGTTATAAAACACCCAAAAAGAAGAGGCTCAAATTTCTGATAACGAATAAAGAGGTTGAAAATAATGGATGACCAATTTATCGGAAGAGAAGAAAGGATGGCGTAGATAAGAAGAGAGATTTTTCGAAGTACCGATCGGTCGATTGGTACTATGGCGTTAAGGTCGGTACCGGTGGAAGGTAGATTTAGAATTCTACCTAGGTCGGAAGCATTGAAAATCATCAGTTGTCCTCGGACTTTGCTGGTGATTGAGGTTTGTTCATGATCAGAAGAGAAGTTGGTATAAAACAGTCGAACTAGTTCAGGATAATAGGCGGCTGGGGATGAAGATCCTATGAGAGGTTTGAGTTCGGGGAGATAGGTGTCTAAGTCGAAGAACATGAAGTCGTCAAAGTTGATCAATTTTCCTTCATGAATGGGGCGAGAGCAGAGTGAGGTGTAGGTGTGAAACAAATCAGGATACCTTAGATCGGCGGAGGTGATCACATTGGTAGAAGAGGAAGCCATTTTCGAGTGTCTTGAAAATAAAGCACTAGGAGAGAAAGGAGCTAGAACCGAGAGAAAATTTGTATAAGGATAGAAAAGATCGAATGGAATGGTAAGAGATGAACCAATTGATTAAATAGAAGGAAGAAAATAATTGTTGATATGAAATAAGGAAATGCGTGAGTTGTAAAATGAGAGACTTGTGAATGACAAATCAAATCAATTTTGGAAGAAAGTGTATTATATTAGCATAGATATTAAGAAGGACATAGTTTCGAAATAATTTTTCTATATATGTAACAAATTTACTATGGGCAATCTTGTTGGATAGTGAGAAGAGTCATGAATTGAGTATGGAGTGTCATATTAAACGTAAGAGAAAGAATGATTCAAGAGTTTTTAAAGTTTTTCGTGAAGATCATGAAGAATAGAGAGTGAATAATGGCCTAATAAGAACAAACAACTTTTTCAAGAATTTACTTTATGTGAAATCATTCCAAAATCGTGAAGAGGGAGTTTGGAATAGGACAAACATGAGAGTATGAGGAAATGCAATAATTTCTTATTTAAGAAGTGTATATTTTGATATATGTGAAAGGAGTGTGAATAGATATAAAGGAGGGTGATACGGATATGTAAAAGAAATGAGAGTGGTCATAAAGGACACCAATCACTTGAAGTTGGATAGAAATTGTATGACATAAAGTGGAGTGAAGGACAAGGTTTTAATGAATCTCGATTGGAGAGAGATATAAAATATATGAGAGAGTCATGGTCACGAATGAAAAGGAACTTCGTATAATGTAGAGAGAGAGATAAAATGGTGATACAAAACGTACTAATGAGTGGAGTACAAGTTTTTGAAAAGAGAATTTTACAGTACTTTTTCGTAAAAGATGTAAACCATGAAGAGATGATAATAGATTGTTCTTAAGCTATGATATAATAGATGATATAGTAAAAATTTATGTGAAATATAATAACTTAAAAGGTGGTACGAGAGGATAATCATTTGAATTTTTCATGAAGGGCATTAATGTCTTAGTGAAGTGTCGATAGGAGGAAAGAAAGACATGATAAAAATAGAGTGTACATACTATATGATATAACAAATGATATAGTAAAATTTATACGTAAAAACATAGCAACTAGATCTTTAGAAGAAGAAGGTAAAAAGAACCAAAAAAAAACATCATTCGATTTTGACTAAAATTTGAAAAGTAAGATTTCTCATAAAATAATATGTTATCATGTTGAAGGTGAATCAACTTATCGTAAGAGAAGTTTTCACAAAAGGACAATAAATAATAAAGGAGATATGAGATGAGTGATGTGAACAATGTCATGATAGCTTTTAATATAATTAGTTCTTATGGATATGAGTGAAAGGAGATAGGACAAGGAGTCATTATGGATGTGTACTTGAAAGATGACAAGTTGAAAGACATAAAGAATGTGTCTTATAAGAGTTTAGAGTATACGTGAATATGGAAACCTAGTTTGACTAACAAAAATCGATAAGAAGAAAAAGACTTTTAAAATAAGATTTTAACAAAACTTATAAGAAGTATTATATTAAGTGTGATTAATTTATAAGTCACTTAGTTTACATATTCCTAGTTCTCTTCTAATTCGTGTGAAGTCTTCATGTCTTAATGGTTTAGTGAATATGTCTGCTAACTGTTGATTAGTGTGTATGAATTCTAGTTTAATTATGTTGTTTAAGACTTGTTCTCTTAAGAAGTGGTGTCTTATTTGAATGTGCTTAGTTCGTGAGTGTAAAATAGGATTCTTAGATAGGTTTATAGCACTTGTATTATCACAAAAAATAGTTTATTTTCAAAGTTTAAACCAAAATCTTTTAATGTTTGTTTCATCCAGATAACTTGAGTACAAGCTAGGCTAGCAGCAATGTATTCGGCTTCAGTAGTTGATAATGATACACAATTCTGTTTCTTACTGAACCATGATACCAGTGAGTGCCCTAGCATGTGACATGTTCCACTTGTGCTTTTTCTGTCAGATTTACTTCCAGCAAAGTCAGCATCACTGTATGAGATTAGATCAAATGTAGAGGATTTTGAATAGAATAATCCAAAATCAACTGTGTCTTTTAAATATCTCATTATTCTTTTTACAGCTTTAAGATGTGATTCTTTTGGGTTTGACTGGAATCTAGCACACAAGCAAACACTAAACATTATATCTGGACGGCTAGCAGTTAAATAAAGAAGTGATCCTATCATACCTCGGTATACCTTTGTATCAACAGTCTTACCATCTTCATCTTTGTCCAAAACAGTAGTAGTGCTCATAGGAGTGGATTTTGAAGCAGTTGAGTTCATGTTGAACCTCTTCAGAAGTTCATGAGCATACTTAGATTGGTTGATGAAAACTCCATCCTTGGTTTGCTTAATATGCAGTCCAAGAAAGTAGGTGAGTTCTCCTATCATACTCATTTCGAATTCCTTCTGCATGGACTTAGAAAAATCTTCACAGAGAGTGCTGTTAGAAGATCCAAAGATGATGTCGTCGACATAGATTTGAACAATTAGGGTATGATTATCCACTACTTTGACAAATAGTGTAGAATCTGCTTTGCCAACAGAAAAACCAGTTTTTAATAAAAAGGTTTTAAGTCTTTCGTACCAAGCACGAGGTGCTTGTTTTAAACCATACAAAGCACGTTTGAGTTTAAAAACATGATCTGGGTATTGTTCATTTTCAAATCCTGGAGGTTGTTTTACATAGACTTCTTCATTTATAAAACCATTTAAGAAAGCACTTTTAACATCCATTTGAAATAATTTGAAATCCATATAGCTTGCATATGCTAAGAGCATTCTAATAGATTCAAGTCTAGCAACAGGAGCAAATGTTTCATCAAAGTCAATACCTTCCTCCTGGTTGTATCCTTGAGCTACTAGTCTGGCCTTGTTTCTTATAACATTACCTGTTTCGTCTAGCTTGTTTCTGAAGATCCATCTTGTCCCAATGATTGGATGATCCTTTGGTCTCGGCACAAGATCCCAAACGTCATTTCTTTGGAATTGATTCAGTTCTTCAGTCATGGCTAGCATCCAGAACTCATCAATGATGGCTTCATCAATCTTCTTTGGTTCAAGTTGAGAAATGAATGCCATGTTTGCAATCCGTTCTAGCTGAGCTCTAGTTTGAACCCCCTTTGTTAGTTCTCCCAAAATCTGCTTTTGAGGATGATCTTTGATATCGACAAAGGTTCTTTGGTGATCATCTTCATTAGACTTAGCTGTGTTATCTAAAAATAAATCTGTACTTTCAACATCATCATTAGTTTGTATATGAACAGATTGATCAATAGATTCACAAAAACTAACATGCATAGATTCTTCAATAGTATTATGACACTTATTGAAAACTATGTATGCTTTACTATGACTTGAATATCCTAAGAATATGCCTTCAACAGATTTAGCATCAAACTTATCCAGGCTATCTTTTGTGTTTAGGATAAAGCATTTACATCCAAAGACTTTGAAGTAGTCTATTCTTGGAGTTCTGTCATAGAATAGTTCATAGGGAGTTTTATTTAATAAGGGTCTAATGAGAACTCTATTTGTTATGTAGCATGCAGTATTAACAGCTTCTGCCCAAAAAGATTTTACAAGATTATTGTGTTGGAGCATAGTCCTGGCAGATTCCTGAAGGGTTCTATTCTTTCTTTCTACTACACCATTTTGAGGTGCAGCTCTAGGGAAGGCAAAGTTATGAGAAATACCATGCAAGTTACAAAAATTTTCAAAGAGTTCATTTTCAAATTCTCCTCCATGGTCACTACGGATTTTAACAATAGAACATGATTTTTCGCTTTGTAATTTTTTACATAAGATTTCAAACTGACAAAACGTGTCACTTTTGTTTTTCAAAAATATTACCCAAGTAAATCTTGAGTAATCATCGACAATGACAAAAACATATCTATTATGATTAAGGCTAGCTACCCTAGAAGGACCAAAAAGGTCCAGGTGGAGAAGCTCTAAAGGTCTTTTACTTGAGATGACATTTTTTGATTTGAAAGGAGATTTTGACAATTTTCCTAATTGACATGCATCACAAAAATAATCCTTTTTAAAAGATATGTTGGGTAACCCACGTACTAATTTATTTTTAGCTAGTTTGAACATGTATTTTGAATTGACATGGCCCATTCTCATGTGCCATAGATGTTGAGTGTCATTATTAGCTATAAGACAATGTTCTGTGATGTTTTCTAGGTATAGTTCGTATATATTATTCTTTCTTATACCTTTTAAGATGATGTTTTCATTTGTGTCAGCTATGAGGCATGCATCATGATTAAAGCTAACATTATAACCTGTGTCACACATTTGACTGATACTTAGTAGGTTATGTTTTAAGCCTTTAACAAGGAGAACGTCTTTGATAAGAGGTTTGTCTATGTTACCAATATTTCCAATACCAATTATCAAACCTTTGTTGTTATCTCCAAAGGTGACGGTTCCTCCTTCTTTATGATAAAGAACAGCAAAAAGGTCTGGATGTCCTGTCATGTGCTTTGAACATCCACTATCTAGTATCCATCTGTTCTTCTTTAGAGCCTGCAAAACATTAAGTAAATCTTCTTTTTGGTACCCAATCGGGTCCTTTTTTGTTAGACTTTGGAACCCATATCCATTTGGATTTGGGTTTGTCTATCTCTTTAGAGGAGTTAAAAAGATTATCAATATAATACTCCTTATTTGGTTCAGATGAACTTTTCACAAATGTGGTCTTTTGATTTATACAAGAAGGTTTTTTGAAATGAGAATAGCCAATCCCATTCTTGTAAAAGGAGACCTTCTGAGAGGATAAGAGTTTATCCAAGTTCTCTTTACCTTTAGTAAACTTGAAAACCGTTTTCATAAGGTTCTCAGTTTTACTTTTTAGCTCTGAAATTTCTACTTGCATATCTTTAGTTTTGGAGCTAGTAGAAGAAATTTCAGATATAAGCAAAAGATTTTTCTTTTTTAACTCAGAATTTTCACTGCTGAGTTTTTCATTCTCTTGAGAAAGCTCTAAATTTTCAGATTTTAAAGCTTTATTTTTTAAACTCAATTTTCTAGATTCTTCAAATAGTTCTTGAAAAGCATCTAGAAGTTCTTCAAAGGAAAAATCAGAGATTTCACTTACCGAACTTTCGTTTGCCATGAAGCACATATTTGCAGTTTCGGCTTCATCATCACTTGACTCTTCACTAGTGGATGGTTCTGAATCATCCCATTGAGCATGCAGAGCCTTTTTCTTGAAGAACCTCTTCTTTGGTTCCTCAGTCTTGGACTTTCTTTTGAGAAGGGGACAGTCACGTTTTAAGTACCCTGGCTTATTACACTTAAAGCACATGGGATCTTCTTTAAGATCTTTTCTTTCCTTGTGCCTGTTTAGAAGGCGGTTCCTTCTCATGAAACGCTGGAATTTTCTGGTAAGTAGCGCAATTTCTGATTCTTTATCTGAGTCTTCATTCTCAGGTAGGGCTGAGAAAGCTAGAGTTTTCTTTACTGGTTGCTCTTCTTCCCTTCTTTCTTTCATGTGGACTTCATAGGCCATAAGATTTCCTATTAAGTCGTCCAATGTAAGCTTGGATAAATCTTGAGCTTCTTCAATAGCAGTGGTCTTTCTCTCCCAATCAGTTGTGAGAGATCTCAAGATTTTCTTCACCTTTTCAGTCTGGGAATATGTTACACCCAGAGATTTCAGATCGTTGGTGATGTTGGTGAATCTGGTAAACATCTCTGTGATGGGTTCATCTTTGTTCATTTTGAACAACTCATATTTTCTAACAAGAGATGATATTTTGGCTTCTTTAACTTTGTTGGTTCCTTCATGAATCACCTCCAAAGAATGTCAAATGTCATATGCAGATTCACATATAGATATTCTGTTGAATTCATTTTGATCAATGGCACAATATAAGGCATTCATAGCCTTTGCATTTAAGTTTGCCATTTTCTTTTCTTCATCAGACCATAAGTTATAGTCTGCGGATGGAGATGTGTATGGATGCTCAACAATTTTCCATACAGCAAAGTCTATGGATTTGAGAAAGATAGCCATTCTGCACTTCCAATATCCATAGTTAGAGCCATTGAAGAAGGGGGGACGAGATGCGTGTTGACCTTCAATATCACGAGCATAAGAGGTAGATGCCATTTGTGCTGGAAGACTTGTTACGTCGAAACCAGCAAACCTGCTCTGATACCAAATGAAATTCCACTAGAGGGGGGGGTGAATAGTGAAATATGATAATGATCGATAAAATAAAATAATTAAGCAATAAGGCACAACACATAAAACACAGAAGTTATACTGGTTTGGTCAATATCCAGACCTACATCCAGTCCCCAAGCAAACCACTTGAGATTCCACTATAACATCCGAGTTACCGGATAAATAGTACAACACCCTCTTCCCAAGAGGTCTTCTTCTCTCAACAGAGAAGGGCAACACCCTCTTCCCAAGAGGTCTTCTTCTCTCAACAGAGAAGGGCAACACCCTCTTTCACAGAGGTCTACTTCTTTAAACAAAGAAGGAGTACAGTGAATAAACAGAGTTACAATACTTCCTATAGAACCTTCAGAATGATATGAATGCACGAATGAAGGATTCTAAGAATGTTCTGTTTGACACTCAGAGGATACTCTTTGTCAAAGAGCTGGACTTGACTTTTTCTCTTTTCTTTCTTTTTCTTTTTCTCTTTCTTTTTCAAGGCTCTCTTTTCAAATCACGAATAGAATATTTTTCTCTTTGTAAGCTCACACGTCTATTTCATTCCTCTTGTTTGAATAGTTTATGTGTGTGTGTTTATATAGCTTATAAAAAGTAGTCGTTACATTTTGGAATTGTAACTTTTTGAAATATGAAATGTTATGTCTTTTCAAAAATATCTTTTAGAGAAGATCGAGAATGCCTTTTTCCAGAAGAGTAAGATAGAGGGTACACTAGTCGTTGTAGTGTTTTAGGTAATACATATTTTATGTAAGAAAGTCTATTTCTTACAATAGTACATTTGAACGTTGGGTTGTAGTTTTGTCTTTATTCTAATTAATGATTTGAGGTACATTAGTACTTCTTTACTTTAAATGAGTGTAAGTACTATGAGTGCTTTGAGATATTTATTTGTACATAGTCATGTCAAGTGTATTCTTTATGTAGTGTATTTTAAAGTCTCCAGAGAGAATGAGGACCCAAAAAGAAGGTCGACATTCTTTGGGAAGGATATTTAGAAGGGATTTGTTACAGAAGGCATTTAATGCTTTGTAGAGAGAATGATGACTTCAAGTAAGTCGACATTCTATGGTTATGAGAAAAAGGTAACTAGAGTCCTTAAAAATTTTAATTTATTTTTCTTATGTAGCCGATTTTATGTTTTTGTCTTTTTCCTACATTCCTTTTTCATGTTGTCTTGTAAGGTACAATGACAAAATGTCTTTTTCATAAAAGGTTGTAAGAAGGTACAATTATTATATGACAAAATATATTTTTCATAAAAGGTTGTAAGAAAGTACACTTATTGGTTTTCAAAAAAGAAGCTTTTTGAAACTATCGTATACTTTTATGATATAGTATGTATGAATGAGTATGTAATATGCAAAATGCAAGTTCCTGAAGGTTCTGTTACATATGACTTTAAAGAAAAAAAATCTTCATCTTGAGGTAGCCGATTTCTTCATTTGAGCTTTAGGAAAGCATGGCTCATCAAACTTTTTCTTCAAGGAATATGATTGCACCATAGTTGTACTTGAACAGGAAGTCTCCATCCTTATTGGGTGAGATATCCTTGCATCAAATACTCGTTAGATTTAAGGCAAAACATATTCAGTCATAATATAACATTATTTCAAGAGAACATATTATCATATCATACAAAATCACATAAGACAGTGTATCATATTATGTGACATCAAAACCAAATTTCTCAACAAAAACCTATCATGCATCGGAATCAAACGATCCATGTGTATATTTTTAGTAAATGAATCAAGCTGAACACATCTGTAAGGTCAGAATTTTGAAAAATACCGAAAATTGATGGTGCCAAGCAATCTGGTAGAGGCATGGGGGAAAGGGAATGGAACAACATTCGGGTCAGGGAGGGCACTACTCACCTTGACCAAAACCCTCTAAGTGGGGATTTCCAGGTCAGGGATTGCTCCACCCCTGGCAATACACAGTCCAATTTGGATTGCTCTTGGGCCTCATTTTGTGGACCCAGCCAGTAATGGCGGCGGCAGGGGCGTAGCTAGGATTCATGTGAGGGGGGGGGCAAACAGGGGTGTAGAAATAAAATTTTATTTGTGTGATAGTCGGGGGTTCGGGGGCAGCGCCCCCGAAAAAAAAAATTCTTGAGATAAAATAAAAAATGGCTACAATTATTAATAAAAATCTATTTCATATGGACAAATCAAACTATTTGCTGCAGTAAGGGCTGGGCTAGGATTGGGCTGGGCTAAAAAATGGATAAAAATCTATTTCATATGGAATCAGGGCAGGGCTAGGACTGGGCTTTTAAATTTATTTTTTTTTTAACTGTTTGGGGAGGCAGGACTGGGCTACAGCCCAGTCTTGCCCCCCCCTAGCTACGCCCCTGGGCGGGGGGCCATAGGACGCTGCCCGACTCGGACCCTTATTATGGGTAAACAAACTGAATCTTTTATATTAATATACCTAGTTTGGGCTTGTATCTTATGGATCGGGATTGGGTCAAGTCCTCATCTAAACCCAAAACACAACCCAATATGGTGGGTTTTGGGCTCACTCTTAATACCCGAGCCTGAAATATCTCGGGATGAGTATGACCCGATAATTATTGGGTCAAGGTCAACAGCCCTGATTTGTTTTAGGGATCAGGCTGGTCTGACCCAATGGCCACCGTACCCATGTGGTCAGCAGGGTCCTGTGTCAAGTTGAAGTCCTAGGATCAAATCCCGTTGGTTGGTCGTGTCATCAACCCAGAGTTTTTCTTCACTAGGAAGCAGACCCATTAAGTGACCTGGTTCGCGATGAGGGTTCCTTTCCTTGTTACCAAAAAAAGGAAAAAGAAAAATGTTCAAAAAGATCCCTAAAGTTTAGGCCTTCATAAAAAGTTTTAAGAATTTTTAAAAACACACCTAAAAAAGACTTTACCAAGCTAGATGTTAAATGTGATATTAAATTACTATTTTACCCTCGATACATACTTTCAAAAAAATGCACCTAAAAAAGCGAGAACGAGCATTTGAAGGGTTATCTAATAAATTAACTCTCTTAACTCATTGATAAGTTTGTTTTTTATTGTGTCTTTTATTAATGCCCAAAACTTTGTTGCGTTTTCAAAATTAAAAAAAAATAATAATCTCTAACATAAGAATAGATTCAGTGATTGGCCAGTACTTTGCAGAGGTACTCAGCCCTGCTACCAACTGCCACATCCAACTAGGGGTGGCAATTTCTGACACGACCCGCCAACCCGCCTCTTAGGCGGGTTCGGGTTGGGCTTAAGCCAACCCATTTAATAAACGGGTCGACCCGCGCAACCCGTTTATTAAACAGGTCGGGTTCGGGTTGGGGGTATGCCAACCCGCCAACCCGGCTGACCCGTTTAATAAACGGGTTAGGCGGGTGGGTCAACCCGCCAACCTGCCAACCCGACCCGTCAACCCGCCAACCCGTCCCACCAACCCGTCAACCCGACCCGACAACCCGCCAACCGGCCTACCTGCCAACCCGATCCGTCAACCCGCCAACCTGACCCGCGAACCTGAAAACTCGTTTACCCGACCCAACCCATTTATTAAATGGGTTGGCGGGTCGTGTCGGGTTACCCGTTTATTAAACGGGTCGGGTTCGTGTTTGCCACAGCCGACCCGTTTAATAAACGGGTCGGGTTCGGGTTGAGGTATGCTGACCCGCCAACCCGACCCGATTGCCACCCCTACATCCAACACCTCTCCCCCTCCTTTAAAAGGATCAAAACCTTGCATAGTACCATAGTGACAAACGTTATCGTTTTTGAAAAACTCGTGAGAATTTGAAAAATTTTCATAAAATTTTGCATTTTTCAGCAAAATCTTGACAATAAAAAATTAACTAAAGATATAAAAAAAAATTATATAAGAAAATATTAATAAACTTTATTTAAAAATAAAAACACACTGGTTTTTTATGATAAATAGCCATTTAAAACATAGATATCATGCTTAAATCATGGTATTTATAGTTTTCATAAATCTTGCGATATTTTGAAAACCTTGTGAAAATTTACCATTTTAAACTTTGAGACAATTAATTCTCACGATATTATCACGAGATTTTTCATAAATCTCGCTATATTTATTAGGGGTGGCAAAACCTGACACGACCCGCCAACCCGCCTCTTAGGCGGGTTCGGGTTGGGCTTAAGCCAACCCGTTTAATAAATGGATCGACCTGCATAACCCGTTTATTAAACAGGTCGGGTTCGGGTTGGGGGTATGCCAACCCGCCAACCCGGCTGACCCGTTTAATAAACGGGTTAGGTGGGTGGGTCAACCCGTCAACCCGCCAACCCGACCGACAACCCGTCAACCCGACCCGCCAACCTGAGAACCCGTTTACCCGACCCAACCCATTTATTAAATGGGTTGGCGGGTCGTGTCGGGTTACCCGTTTATTAAACGGGTCGGGTTCGTGTTTGCCACAGCCGACCCGTTTAATAAACGGGTCGGATTCGGGTTGAGGTATGCTGACCCGCCAACCAGACACGATTGCCACCCCTAATATTTATCACTATGCATAGTACTTGGTCCCATCATTAGATCCTCCCTAGACAATCTCGTAGCACCAATCACATGGAGATGATTTGAGTGAGGCCTACCAATGTTGTCAAAATCTTATATCGGAATCGACCTATACCAATTCTCAAGTGAATGGTTCTGAATAGGTTTTAAAAAATAATTTAAAAATATTCCGTGTCAATTAAAACATGACACATGTTAAAATCATTAAAATAAAATTAAAACAATAATAAAAAACATTTTTAAGTATTTTTTATATTTATTAAAAAATAACCGATCCATGTTAGTATTGTATCGATTTTTTGCCGATAAAATAGGAATCAGCAGATTCAGGAGGATTGGCACCTATACTGACAACATTACCATAGACATGACATTGGATCCAGTCACGGTAAAGTTAAGCCCTGGTCTAAATCTGACATGCTATTTTTGGATTTGGATCTGTTAAGTAAAATGCTAATGTGCATTTTGATCAAATTCAAATCTATTTAATCAGATTACTTTCAAATTTGGTTAAGTATTTTAAGTCAGATCTAGAATTGATCTGAATCAAAATTTGTCCTTGATTGCTTTTTTTTACATGTACTACATGTATTTCAAATCTGGTTCAACCTTAACTCATCAAATCTAATTCATATCCACTATTTACATTTTATATTCAAATTCAGATCTATCAAGATCCATTTAAATCCAATCCGTTTGCAACCTAGCTAGCTCTTGGATTGAAATCCTCATCCAGGGCTACCCCTCAACTTGGTTGTCATATAGACTTCCTATATCAAAGGGCCCTAGGCAGTCTTATTTTCACAAACCATGCATGGCTTCATATATTAATCGGACCCTTCGGCCCGACCCAAATTCTAATAGGACTTTTTTTTTCACCAAACCCTAACCCTATAGGGTTTGGTATGGGTTGGGTCCAGGTCAAACCAGACCCATTAACACCCCTAGTCAAATCCCATTGAGTGGGTCCCTTGCTTGGACAGTAAACCTCGGATGAGGACCTTGGCCCACAAAGGACCCCTACTAGGGTTTGTCACAGGTGAGATGCCAACAAGAAGAGACCAGTCCGGGGGATGAACCGGAAGAGCTCGGACAATCACGTCCCATTCTAGCCATGTGAGTGGACAGTGATGGGCTAGACCCAAGGCGCGCACTTATCATGAACAGTGACACAATTTTGGACACATTGAGAAAGCACAATTACATGGACAACGGATCAGGTGATATGCCAAATCACCGATCCACAATATTTTGGCATCATCACCGTTCAATACATTTGACACCGCCGCCCAGGCTCTCCATAATGCAAAAGAGCTAATGGGTTGGATCAGGTGATATTGAAAATTACCATTGATAGTGATTTTCAAGAATTCTGCACCGGATGCCAAATCTCTCAAAATTCTTTATGACCCAATTAGCATCAACATTAGGGATGGCAATGGGTGGGGTTGGTGGGTTGGCGGGTCAGCATACATCAACACGAACCCGACCCGTTTATTAAACAGGTCGGTTGTGGCAAACACAAACCCGACCCGTTTATTAAACGGGTAACCCGACACAACCCGGTTAACCCGTTTAATAAACGGGTTGGGTCGGGTTGGGGGGTTAGCGGGTGGGTCGGGGTTGGGTAAACGGGTTGACGAGCGGGTTGGCCGGTCTAGTTCGGGTAAACGGGTTGACCCACCCGCCTAACCCGTTTATTAAACGGGTCAGCCGGGTTGGCGGGTTGGCATACCCCTAACACGAACCCGACCCGTTTAATAAACGGGTTAGGCAGGTCGACCCGTTTATGACACGAACCCGTTTAAGCCAAACCCGACCCGTTTATTAAACGGGTAACCCGACACAACCCGGTTAACCCGTTTAATAAACGGGTTGGGTCGGGTTGGGGTGTTAGCGGGTGGGTCGGGGTTGGGTAAACGGGTTGACGAGCGGGTTGGCCGGTCTGGTTTGGGTAAACGGGTTGACCCACCCGCCTAACCCGTTTATTAAACGGGTCAGCCGGGTTGGCAGGTTGGCGGGTTGGCATACCCCTAACACGAACCCGACCCGTTTAATAAACGGGTTAGGCAGGTCGACCCGTTTATGACACGAACCCGTTTAAGCCAAACCCGACCCCGCCTAAGAGGCAGGTTGGCGGGTCGTGTCAGGTTTTGCCACCCCTAATCAACATATACCGTTGATCATTTGAATGGATGGTGAGGATGTCAAAACATGGATGCACCTGTTCCGCACATTGGCTGGCCTCTAGTTTATTAAACCCTTGAAGTCTCTCTCTCTCTCTGCAAGCGGGATATCATCGGTGGATTTCAAACTTGTGATGTCTGGTTAATTTGGTGACACCCACAAGTTGGGTTGTAAATAGTGGTAACCATATAATGAAGTAAAAATGGCTTTCATGATGAAAATGCAATGCAAACCGTTCATGTCAAAGTTGTTGTAGTGTGGATACTTTTTTTTACTTGAATATAAATTCTTAATTTTTGCAGATCCAATTTCACGGTAAGTTTTAACGGGTCAGCTTCTTTCTTATAAGGTGGGATTCAGGAGCTATATAGCTCACAAATTTTTAAAAGGTAATTTTATAATTTTACCCTAGACTCTTTGCTATATCCATAAAGACTAATCTGACTCAATCTAAAATTTGTAGACTCCTATGTCACAGGGATTCAGCTAGCAGGGTGCCGCACCCGCATCGATGCAACTCGACGCGGGTGCGGCACCGGGTGCGGTCAACTCGACCCTGAGTGCGTTGACCACACCAGGGTCATTTTTGTTCATTTTTTTTATTTTTTTTTAAATTTTTTTGCCCTATGAAATGGGCTGCATAATTTAAAAAAAAATCTTTAGGGGGGCGCTGCCCCCGACCCCCGCCCACTGACCGCGTAGCGAGACCCGCGCCGGGGGAGTCCCAGGACCCCCTTTCTGCAAGGGCAAAAACAATGAATCATGCTCAACAACTCATGACTTTCATCTTGAACAACCATATAAGATAAAAAAATAGTAAAAAGTAAGTTGGGCATAAATGTCATGGACATTAACAGCTACCATACATTCTTATATATAAACTATATATGATATATATTTATATTTTTGCCCTTGCCGCACCCCCGCACCCAGGTTTTTTGGAAGTGTTGAATCCCCGCACCCGCACCCATGTGACATAGGTAGACTCCTGTTTAAGAAGGCAAACTTGTAGACAATTCTTGTTGAACCACAAAAAATCTTTGTTCTGTGTGACTGTTTTTCTCTTTTTACTTTTTTATACTTGTTTTTTCAATCCATTGGTAGGTCAAAGCATCGTTCCAGCAAAACTGACAAAGGTAACTCTTGAAAAATCTACTTTTAAATTCTATGATCCAAAACACAAACAAAGGCTCCAAACACCTGGCTAGGTGAGTTGGCTTAACGCGTTCAAGTTGAAGGTAACATTGCCACAGTCAATGTAGACATCCAAACCAATGTCAGTATCGGCATCAACCTGAAGCTGTTTGGCCGACAATTCATTCTGAATCGGCTAAAAAAAGAAAATTTTAAATTGATGTCAATCAAAACGTGACACGTGTTAAAACCATTATAATAATATAAAATTTTATTTTTAAGCATTTTTTACATTTATTTAAAAATAGATCGTATCTGTTTTCTGCCAATATGATAAAGTATCGGTCAATACAGGCCGATATGCACCGATACTGACAACATTGATACAAACCATAATGACGGTTTTTCTCCGTTATAAAAAAAAAGTCAAAATTTTCCTAGTTATTCTGGTGACGACAAAGCTTCAAATCTATACATTGATCCATTACTAAACAACCCTTTTCTTGATTGTGGAAGAAATTATTTGCTTTTCATAAACCAAAAAAAAAAAAAAAACATACCATAATACATAGCCCATTGGATACAATTTATTTCACCCAACAATAGGAAATTTCAACACTTTATAGGCATCTTCCTTTCGAAAGCCTGATCAAACCAGACGTATATATGAAAACCATGCAAAAACATAAATCTACGCACTATAAACAGAAGACTCTTCTAAGGAATAAACTCGTCTTGCTCCTCTTGGTTGCCCTGCTTGTAGTAGTTGTTGGACTGATAATAGCCATTCTCATTGCCGTATCTGTTCTCACCACCATAGCCGCCGTATCTGTTCTGACCACCATAGCCTCCATACCTGTTCTGACCACCATATCCTTCATATCTGTTCTGAACACCCTTGAAGTTGTAGGAGGGGTACTCAAATCCAGAACCAGAAGTTCCTTTCTGATAAGGGAAACCATTCTGCAAGCCTTCCTTCTTCGGGTCATAGAAGTACTTGCCATTCTCTAGGACCCTGGTGTCACTCATACCATAGCCAGAGAAGCCAGAAGTGGGCTCCTTGTTGGCATACTCATTGGTGACTGTCTTGAAGGAACTGTAATCAATGGGAGTTGCTTGGTTTTCAGGATCATTGGTGGGTATGGTGGTGGTGGTGGTGGTTGTGGGAGGTAATTGGTTGGGTTCATGGCTGTAGAGACCATGACCATTCTGGTTTTCTGAAAGGGAGGGGGTTTCCCTGAAGGTAGAAGGTGGGTTGTTCTCCTTGAAGGCAGACAATGGGATGAAGTCGGGGGTGTTCTCCTTGAAGGCAGACAATGGGGTGAATTCCTGTTGTTGTTCTTCTTCTTCACCACCAACTTGGTTTGGTTGCTCGTAGGGTGTTGTCTTGCTGAAGAACCGGCTCTCTCTTGCATGAACTTGAAAGGAAGAGGCAATGAGGAGGACGCATAGGAGGAAGAAGTGGCTGTGAGAGGAGGCCATGGCTGAGACTTTGAGAACTCTAAATTGTGAGAACTGAGCAGGCTTCTTGGGTGTTGTTTGGCAAAGCTCACTAGTGTTGCATATATAGGGTTGGGGAGCCTTGGGTATCTCTCTCTCTCTCTAAAAACCGGACACTGCAAAGATGTTGCATTTGTGACCCTCTTGACGTCAGGAAGTAATCAAAAGCGAATTGAGTTTTTGCCTAAAATATGTGGAGGGTAGTTGCCAAATTATATTTAAGAAACCAAGGGAGAATAATAACACCAACTAATTCAAAACAAAATTTACATTACACCATGTTTTTATTTTTTACACTAAAATTGGAATATCCCAACTTATCCCACTTCTCATTACAAGTAATGGTGCAACCTAAGCCCACAAGGGCTCGTTTCATCTGGTTGGGGCGACTTGTCAATGTCACCAAGTTGACAGAATGTCACAAGTTCGAAACCCACGGATGACATTCCTCCTTTTCCATAAGTTCGAAGTTGGGTATACACACCTGTGGGCAGGGGGACTTCAAGGGTTTTAACAACCGGAAGCCAGCCAATTGTGTGGATTGGTGATGGGCTTTTTTCTCAGATTAAAAAAAAAAAAGAGGTGCAACCTAAAAAACACCCTCAACGGTAAAAGTTTTTTTTTCACAGTTTACATTTGTAGTAAACCTATCAAGTAAGAAAGGATTGGTGATTATAGTAGTTATCAGTGAAAAAAGGAAAACCATTATCATGCATGGGATCATAGTGAAAGAGGAATGTCCTGCTAATGATGCGTGGATTGCGGTGGTGGGGTTGCTTGGAATCTTGACAATTATGGCAGTGTGAAAAGAAACATGGGGAATTGAGTAAATGAAGAAAATTAAACACCATAAAGAATGGAGTTCGGTAAAACACTAAGACCAACAATACCGAACACAGACTGATCCAACGACTTTTGTACCCATTTGGTAACTAAGGCGTGATAAGCGGCTAGAGTCATGGTGACCCACTGGTCTGATTGCGTGTACTGGAAGAGATTTCAATGTTATCATTATGGTGTGTATCAGCCGATACTTACAGTATCTGCATAAAATCTCTACACTCTTGAATCGGTTATTTTTAATAAATATAAAGAAATATTAAAATTACCAACTGGGGGCTCGGCATGGTTGGTAGGAGCTGTCAGTGCACGCCTCCTTGTGGTGAGACATTGCAGGTTCAAACCCCAGTGGTATATTGAATAATAATTAATTGGTTGGGGTTTGCCTAATCACAGCTTGTCTTTAAAAACAATACTAAAAAATAATTTTTAATATTATTTTAATAGTTTTAACACATGCTACGTTATGATTAATATATAATAATTTATTATTATTTTTGAGCTGATACAAAACCGTTCATTGGGTGTCTCATATCGGCTCGATACAGCTGAATCGGTGGTCAAACGATTCAGGGCCGGATCCGATACTGACAACATTGGAAGAGATGACCTAATTAATATGGCATTGCACGGCACCTGTCTGCAGAGACCCATGGATGACTCTTACCCGCATTTGTGGTTAGATTTGTATCGGTTAATTTGGATCTAGTGCACATAAGCTAGTCCTAGTATGATAACTAGTGGACATGTTTGCAGTACATGTAATAATGTTTGGCATTCTTGTAACCAACAGCTTCACCAACCCCACCATGTGTAGAAACAATGCAACCGTTATCATACATGGCCCGTTTGTTTCACGGGTGAACACTGGTTTCCCACGTGAAACCGACCATTTTCCCACGGGTTGTGAAACAAATAAGCCCCTCAACCGTCTGGTGGGCCCTGCCTTTTCTTTCCCGCAGGTAGTGCTGGGAAATAGGGATGGCAGTGGACCGGGGGAAAGTGGAGCCCTGCCCCGCCTCGCCCCGTTTGGACTGGACCGGGGATGAAGGGTATGAAACGGGGATGGAGGCGAGGACGAAGGTTAAAATCCATCCCCGTCCGGGGGTGGAGGCGGGGATGGGCGTGCACTTTTCCCTGCCCCGCCTCATCCCCGCCCTGACCACTTTTCCCTGCCCCGCCCTGCCTCATCCCCGTTTGAACCGGGGATGGAGGACATGAAACGGGGATGAAGGCGGGGATGGAGGATAAGATCCATTCCCCGTCGGGGATGGAGGCGGGGGTGGAGGATAAAATCTTGAGGCGGGTCGGGGGTGGAGACCTTGTCCCCCGCCCCGCCCCACTGCCATCCTTATTGGGAAACAAGCCGAGCCAGGCTTGGGTCATGTTGGGCTCGTAAAGAGCTGGTTTAAACTCGTAGAACAGGCTCGGCAAACTTAATATGAACAATAGGTACTGAAGCTTGTTTGGTAGTAATAAATATATTTTACATTATTCTTTTTGTAATCCTATTTCTTCCAACTCTAAAACAAACTTTTTTTTCTATAAACAAGCCAGAGCTCCAACTCGGCTCATTTAACTCGGACTCATTATGAGCTAGAACTAGGCTTGGCTTACCACAAGAATGAGCTTACCGGTTCCCCCAGGTGCGATTCTGGTTTCAGGCCCTTAAGCCAGTGCCCGTGGAGACAACGAGAAGCTTCAACACTTCAAGCTCGTTTACCAGCCCTACCGGCAGGACAATCGGGGATCAAAACCTGACTCTTTGCTATGGATGTAGTTGCCCAATTGACACGCCTGAAGGAATCCATGTTGAATTTATTGGGTTCCAAGCTAACATGTTAGGGTCCTAGTAGCATTCTGGATGCACTAGTATGGCCATAAATGAATGTTAAGGCATTTGAATCTAAGACTGGAGCATCTCAAATCCTCTCTTTTTTGATAGGCAAGCTGGGGTTGGGCAGATCCCACCAGTTATATATCATACCATTGGGATTTGAACTTGCAGCGTCCCAACACATGCTGACGGTGCACTAACAGCTCCTACCAAACAAGAAGAGACCCCGGTTGGTATCTCAAACCCTCTTATCTATAAAACAACCTCCCCCTCCACAAATCCCAACTCTTCTCACCCCCAATCACCAATTATATCTAATGGGCAATGGGATTGCACACTTTTAGTATGCTGCTGTACCGGATCACTCATCATCTTTGAGAAATGGGTCCCAACAGTAGATGGTAGTGGGTGATAAGTACAGTAGCACACTTAAAGTGTGCAATCACATTGCACCTGATCTCAATTCCCCAAACAAATGGATTCCCACATCCTCAACGCTCACCCTTTCTCCCTTCAAATCAGGAATCTCATATCCTCAAAAAAGAGAACTAAGATAGACTGTTTGGGAGAGCTTGAATTTTGGCGTGGGACCCATACTACACCGTTGTTGCCCATGGCATTAATGGCAGTGGACCGGCAGAAAACCAGACCTTCCCCCACCTCGTCCTATTCGAACAGGAGATGAATGACATGAAACGAGGATGGCGGCGAGGGATGGAGGTCAATATCAAAACCCGTGCGGGGATGGAGGCGAGGATGAACTTACGCTTTACCTCGCCCCATCCCAGATCCTTCTTTAGCGATGGCAGTGGATCGAGGGGAAACGAGGCCCCGCACTACCTCGCCCGGTTTAGACCGGAGATGGAGGACATGAAACAAGTCAGTTTGGGAAGGCAATTGGGCATTGGGTCAGTCGATGCATTGTTTGCAATCGAGAAATTTCTTTTTGATGAACAATCATTCTCCATGATCAACATTAAAAAAAAAGTTGTTACAAGTGAAAGTGGTGGTGAACTGATGATTGAAAGTGAAGATTGTTGATGGGTATGAATATATAATTCATAGAGCTGGTAAACTATCAAGCCTAAAATAGGGTGTTCAAGCTGGGTTTGTTCTTGTGGAGGCAAGCCCGAGCTAAATCAGTCTAGCTTAAGCTGGCTCATTTACAAAGAAATACATTTTTCAATGCTGAAACTAATAGAATTGGACTCTAAACCCATTGAGCTCAAGCTGGCTTATTTAGAAACTAAATGCATTAATTCAGAGTTGTAAGTAGTAGACTTTGAACTCTAGGCTTATTACTTCAAGCTAAACACTTCTAAATCTACAATCTATGATGTAAAATATATGGACGATATTATTAGTTAATGAGCCTATAAAAATCTGAACCTAACCAAAAACTCATTGTTCATGTTCAGCTAAAGTATTAATGAGCTCTTTATGAGCCGAGCCACACGGGGTTCATATCATTTTGTAGCGCCATATATGATATGAATTGAGTGAACTTTTATGCCAGCCCATCTCTTTTGCTTTTCTTTTATATTGAGTGAACTATTTCAATTTTGCTTAGATCTTTTCCTGTTTGCCATGCTCAAATCCTAAGCACCCCGTAGTACTATTCCAAGTTTGCTTTGCTTTGCTGCTGTCATGGTCTGTTTACTCAAACCATAATCACCCAGCAGGTTTTCAAGATTCATGCATGATGACAACTTGGAAGCGTTTGCTTTAGTTCTTTCACTAAATCAGTTTAGTTTTCTTTATCATATTTATAAATGGTTGCCTACAAGGTTATGGTATGTATCACAAGCTTTACACATAGCTTTTAACCTGCCAATCTATGTGTCAGAACCATTTTCACCTCTTTGATATCAAACTAACATGTTTTTCCATAAAATCATGGCATAATCCCTGTTGAAAACGAATCTGAAATGATCTAGGACATCTAGGTTTTGTAGCTCTAGGCATCACGCTAGCTAATCAATTCTCACAAGTTCTCCTACTTCATTTCTAGTTTTTCCTAAATCTAGGTGTTTGGTTTAGTTTATATATTGTATTGCATATGATTTTAAAAGGATTACAGAATAGCATCATATATTGTTAACACCAATTCATTGAAAGTTGTGTCACAAAGACACGCCATTTTGGTATTGTATCGCTGGTCACACCATTGGACAAGCTATGACACCCTGATATGGACATGGATTTGTACAGCTATTACTTTAATAATTTCAATCAGTTTTCATACTTTTTAATAATATTTCAATAAATATGTATTTAAATATGAAACTATCAAAAATAGTTTTTGTTGATTAATAAATAAATAAAAATCCATGTCCTTATGTCCAAATTTTTGAAAGAAATTTTGAACTTGTGAGTTGAACCTCCATCGTATGTTAGGACATACCAGTATTTTTGTGACATGGCTTGAGAGTTGTGGCAACTGTTGATTTTAGGCTTGTACACTTCCTTTCTCACGCTCCAAGTTTTCTTTTACAGCTTTGTACTTTGAGCCTTTGAGGCATGGTTTTGCACTAATGTCATTTATCAGAAAAAATTGTTTAAGTAACAGTGTGTTGTATATATGCCATTTATCAAGTTTGACAGTAAAATATTTGTTCTCAAATGAATGCTTACCTGGTTATGTGATTAGGTTTTGAAATATATTTTTATAAATGTACCTATGTTTTTTAAATGAATGCTTATGTATCTATATGATTAGATTTTTTGTGATTTGTTATCCTATAATTAATTTGGTATTAAATTTGATATGTCGGTCTTAGTAGGTTACATGTGTTATTTTAAGATTCATAAACACTACAAAATATCTTCATCACAATTAAAGAAGGAAGATTGTGTGTTGCCAGAAAGTCCTAATTGATTGGAGGACCCAGGGCTAGACCCAAAAATTAATATAAGTGTAATTGAACATCTACCTATTGAAGAGTTGACAAAGCATCTATAGTCACAAATGAAGTATAACGTAAGTTCATGTATTATTGCTTTGTTTTCTGCTTTTGTATTTTTCTCTCTCTTCAAAACGAGTTCAAAAATGTATATGGCCCTTGTTTATATTTCATAACTGTGTATTATCTTAACTTCATGATCTTGTTGTTGTCGTTCATTTGATATATATTCAGTTTATGAATCGGTTCTTCATAATATATGTTAAATTTAATATTATTTTTGTATGATTCAATTTTGTACAGTGTAGTCTAATCTAATATTGTTTGCATGAAATTAACAAATATCGACATATTCACGACGAAGACGTTAATTCCCTAAGATTCGGTTCACCACCCTCCATCCAAATCATCCAACTCTGATCAGGTCTGAATTTCATAGCTATCTTCATAGAGGTTCAACAATTAAGAGAAAAAAATAGAACAACAACAATAAACAATTAGACAAAAAAATGAGCAAAAGAGAGAAGCAAATAGACAAAAAATGGAGCGAGTGAGAGAGAGAATCAACTAGGAAGCTTAGAGAAGAGATGCAGTCCTTCATTGATATGCAAAGACGCAATTTTTGAACTCTTTGCTTATATGAGAAGTGTATATGTTTTTATTTCTAAACTCTTTACTACAATTGCTATAATTAATTTTTTTTATATGAATATTAAAAGTGTATATGTTTATTGTAGGCTTGGAGATGATGAAATGGAGTGTAGTGGGTTTGTATTTAAAATGTGTTTGTTGCAGGCTTGAAGAGGATGTAGGAGATTGTATTTTTGAAGTGTATGTTTATTTTTAAAGTATATTTGAAGTTTTTGTTTAATGTATGTTTGAAGTGTATATCAATAGTTTGAAATGTTCAATGTTTGAGGATGTATGTTTGAAATGAATGTTTGAGGATATATATTTGATGTTGAATGTTTGAGGATGTAGTGAGTTTGTATTTGAAGTGTATTTATTGTAAGCTTAGAGAGGATGTAAGGGGGTTTATATTTTTAAAGTGTATTTAAGGTTTTTGTTTAATTTTTGTTGAATGAATGTATGAGTGTAGCTGAGATGCGGATGCTTAGATGGATGTGTGGAAATACAATAAAAGATAAGATTCGGAACGAAGAGATACGTAAGAAGGTAGGTGTTGCACCCATTGAAAATAAGATGAGAGAGAATCGTTTACGGTGGTTTGGACATATTCGGCGAAGGCCTAATGATGCTCCAGTTAGAAGGTTGGAGAAATGGGAAAATATATTAGTTAAAAGAGGTCGGGGTAGGCCTAGGAAGACTTGGATGGAGATGATAGGAAAGGATATGAATGCTTTGAACCTCACCGAGGACATGGCGTTGGATAGAAATGATTGGAGGAAAAGGATTCATGTGGAAGACCCAAAATGAATTTCTTTTTTGGTTCATATCGCTGACCCCAATTGTTTTGGGATGAAGGCGTAGTTGTTGTTGTTGTTGTATGTTTCAGTTCTTAATTTTAATATATTTGAAGTGTATGTATTTGAATGTAAAAAAATTTTAAATTAAATTTTAGTTTTCAATTTGCAGGTTTATAGCTTATAACGGTGACATTTCTATCTTGCCATTATAGGTGAGATCCCTCTCTTACTGTTGTAGGCAAGATTCCTGTCTTGTCGCTATAGTTAGCCAATAACGATGAGTTAATTCTCCTTGTTATAGTCTATAATAATAAGTTAATGCTCATCATTATAGGCTATAATGTGAGACATGAATGTTATAACATATAGGTAGCCTACAACGATTAGACCTCTTGCTAGCTGTTATAGGGTATCTCACTGTTAAAACAACCTCATTGTTATAGGATGTCTCGCTACTATTAGTTTTTTTATTCTAATGAGATTCTTCATTGGTATCGGTTCATCCTTTAACAACGATCTATAAATGTCATAGTTATTGGTCAATAAAGGCCATTTTTTTACCATGACTTATTCTCGCCGTTATAAGCTAATAGCAGCATCAAATAGAAAAATAGTGGTGAGAGAAATGGCTGCTATTAACCCTCAATTGTAGTGATTGTTTTTTGTTTTTCCTCAAGGCAACTTTTCTCAAACTTTCTAGAGGGAATTAATCATCCAAAATCTAGATTAACCAAATTTCCATATGAACCTTCTATTGTTTTGAAAGCGCATGAAGGAAGCAGGCACTTAAATTCCTATTTCTTGATCTTCTTATCTTTTTCAGCTCGATCGAGGGAAAACCACCCATTACCGACCGCAAATTGGCAGTCCTTGATTGATAAAACTCTTGAGGTTACCCCTGCATATTAAACAGTACATCCAGCCTCAATCTCAAGGTTGAACTTGTGATATCCCCTCGACTTTGTGATTTTCACAAATTGCCTTGCCAGATGAGCGACTAGGGCTACTTCTTGAGCTCTTTGTATCCACAAAAGTACTCAAGATTACATGGATTCCCACGATTTGTTTGCCCTTGGTTGCTAACATTCTACTTCTCTTTTTCAAGTAATGTCTTTCTTAAAACTTTTTCTTGGTCATGTTCTCTTAATTTCTCATCCTCTTCTTCTTCTTCTTTATTATTATTATTATTATTATTATTATTATTATTATTATTATTATTATTATATGTATTGTTGTTCCAAATGATTCCATCCTCAAAAGCCACATGCAACAGTGTAATGCTGATGTGGCATCACACCTTAGTCATACATTAGTGCTGGGCCTTCTTGGTGACAATCTGGATGTTGGAAAATAATTTTTTTTTTTAACCATAGAAAAACCTGCTCTTTAATGCACTTAATCTCATTGTTGTAAAACCCAAGATCCCCCTCATCCACCACGCCCAACTTCCATCAATTTTCTAGAACTGACACTCTTTAAGTTGGGAGTCATGTTCCAGAATCGGGCTCGAATACTTTTTAAAGTACTCGGGTCACACAAAACAGAAAATCGATGTGCTTGCAGCAATTTTTCACGCAGCGTGTGGCCCAAGTACTTTGCAAAGTGTCTTTCATGATATGAAACACCATACCTTAATATCATAGATCTGAGAGGCACGGTTGTGTGTTCGGGGCAGAACACTTATATAAGAACGAGGGCAGTAGACTGGGCCCCCACTTTAATATGGGGCTCCCCATATTTATAGGTAGGGGCAGCCACAACGTGGGCCCCCTTAGTTGGGCAGAATGCTTTTATAAGTGTCACTTATATAAGCGTTCAATCTCCAACACTGGATCTGCTCACTAGATCTGATCACCAAATGCAAAACTAACACTTGGATCATGTTTGGCATATCATATTAATTATGTTCTCACGTTAATGTTTTGGGCTGACACCACCTTAAGATTGATTCTTATGGTACGACTAAACATGTGAATTTAGCAAATAAACTATGTGAAACACATCTATATGGTTAGAACTTAGATCTAACATTTGATGGCTAAAAAACCAGGAGTAGGGTCCGGGTATGGTGATAAATAATATGACCCAATTAACACCTGGATCCGGACCCAAAAGGCTTGATTAATACATAGACCCGAGTATAGTTTGTGAAATTTTATACCAGACCCGGACCCGAGTTCCGATTAAGACGTCATTTTTCAATGTAAAAATGATAAAAATATGGTTTTATCAGGTATGGTCCGGATCTCGTTCATGTAGTTCTTATCGGGTGCGGGTATGATTTTTCTTATAGTAGACCTTATTACACCCAGGTCCGGCCCAGATACTATACCCGAAAAATCTGGTCCAAACCTGGTTCTACCTGGGTCCAAACTGAACCCGACCCGCTGACACCCCAAACCAGGAGTAAACCACCATATGGTGTCATGGTCCAAAACCATAATAAATTTTGTTTTATATGTGTGTTTGCGCGCGCCAGAGAGAGAGAGAGCATCCAATTGCAATGACCCAAATCATTTTTTTGGGTTTCATTCCTTATACGTGCAAATGGTGGAACCACAGATGATGGAGCTGTAATGTCTTAACCTAGGGGTTTCAGACTCCAATCCCACCAAGGGCTATCCTTTGAAACGTTGTTTTCTCCATCCATTATTTCAAATTCTTTCATTTTGTTGTTATCCCCTTTGTATCAATGG
This sequence comes from Nuphar pumila, assembly GCF_984573655.1. Taxonomy (NCBI): domain Eukaryota; kingdom Viridiplantae; phylum Streptophyta; class Magnoliopsida; order Nymphaeales; family Nymphaeaceae; genus Nuphar; species Nuphar pumila. The sequence goes on from NC_143255.1 coordinate 119,934,332, forward strand.
TTTTTTGCCTTTATTGAAGACATCTTATTCATATGCATCCTTACCAAGAAAGCGATTGGAACAAATACTTTGCTCTCAGTGAAATCAATTGAAACTTAACGTAAACAAAACCCCAAGTTTGATTCCTTCTGCTTCTCACTCTTTCATCATACTCTTTCATCATGCAATACCTCAAGAATGAATAAGGGAAAAAAGAGAAGAAAAAGAACCACAAGACAATGGAAAAAGAGAAAGAAAAAAAGACAGAGCCTGAGACTCTCCCTCTTGAAATGAGAAGAGACCCCTTACTCCCTCACCCAGGCCGGACCGGTTTCTTCATTTGGCTAATGGCCATAATCTGTGCGATCATCGGGCTAATTATCATCCTAATCGGAATTGCAGTGCTGGTCATCTACCTCGCATACCGCCCAACCGTTCCACGACTTGACCTCCCTTCAGCGACTCTCAATGCCCTCTACATCGACACAGGCTCCCTCCTCAATGCCGATCTCACCTTCCTGATAAACTTCACCAACCATAACTCAAAGGTGCATGTCACGTTCCAATTCCTGTCGTTCGACCTCTACTTCGGGTCAACACTCATCGCGACACGAGCGGCCGATCCGTTCACCATGGAAAGTGGCGAGTCGGTCCTACAGAACATAGAGTTTGTCACAAGTGAAGTCCACCTTAAACCAGATGATGCGAAGGAGCTACAAAAGCAGGTAGTTGACAACAAGGTCAAGTTGGAGATTGATGGTTCTTTCAAGACTGGGTTTAAGTTGGGAAGGCTAAAGCGTATTTACCGTTGGACATACTCAAAATGTAAGTTGGTGTTTTCAGACCCTCCCAGTGGTGTGCTTGTTTCTCACAGCTGTGGCTAGTGAAGGTTGAGAGTGTATATGGCTAATTTGCAGTGAATAGGTTTACTTCTACGAGATAGGGAGGCCAGAATGATGTACTCTAGTCCCCCACATAAGATTGATCATATTTTTTTTTCTTTTTTCCTTTTTGTTACTGACAAAATTGAGTTAGTTTCCATGCCCACCAACGCTTATTGATAGTGAATAAGAATAAATATGAGGAAATTATGCATGCACACAAAAGCAATCTACCAAGAATATTAATCCCATTGTGGTCATGCATTGTTGTGCCATGTTCTTCTATTATTTTGATAGTCTAAAGAAAAATAAGAGGAAAGAAAAAACCATCACCAACCACACATTGGCTCGCCTCTGGTTGGTAAAACCCTTGAGGTCCCCCATGCCCACTAGGGAGTATACCTAGCTTCAACCATGCATAAGGGATGCCACAAGTGGGTTTTGAACATGTGACATCCGATCAACTTGGTGACATTCATAATTTTTTTGTTCATATTTAACCTGCCTATTGAAAATTTTGCTTAATTTAGTAGGTCAGGCAACTCAGATTGAACGACTGAGCTCGGAGCCATGCGCAAACGCGCTCTGTAATAGTTGCTTAACTTAGGATCAAGTCCTCGATGCAATGAGAAATCATGCAACTATGCTCCTAGAAAACAATTGAGCTTTCGCCTACTCGTGAAAATTTGGTCTACTATCTACACTATGTGAGAACGATCACTTGGACACGAACTACCTTGAACAACCTCTTGACTTGGAACGAATGATCTAGGTTTAAAATGGTTATGGATCTTGGGTTTATATATAGATATAGATCTAAACTGTAAGTGGGTATGGATCAGAACAGTAACTGAATCAGAATAGGAATTAGATCGAGATCTTAGTAATGGATGAAAAAATCAACTAGATTTGGATAGCAGATGGATGTAGATCCGAATAGCAACCCAATTTGGATATGAACTACAACTGGATTTGAATATCAAGATTAGATCCAAATTAAAACCGAATCTAGATCCAAATTGCAACTCTGAAACCAAAGAGAAGTGAGAGAGAGAAAGAGAGCAAAGCAGAGCTCATAGGAGAGGGAGCACTTAAAAAAAGGAGGGGAGGAGACATATGAGGATGAGAGAAATGGAGTTTATATAGGCCCCAACCTAAGGCCACCCATAACAGTCATAAAGAGTCATTAAAAGGTCAAAATGACCAACTATAAATGGGTCATCGCTGGCCAAAACGGCCACCCATAAAAGCCCAAATGGTTGGCTAAAGTGGGTGCCCAAATAAGGTTCAAAATGATCCTGAAAAGGTCAAGTTTGACCTTGATCGAGTCAAAAAATTCAACAGCCAACAAGTCAAGGTTAGGAGACAACTACTAGACCGTTTTGGACTATAAATGTTTATAAAAGTGTTGAACTTGGTCCAAACAAATCTGAATAAGAACCAGAAAGATTCAAAGAGAATTAATGTTGGGTTAAAGTCAATTGGTCAATGGTTGATTTTAGACTTAGATATTAGGCTCAAGGTCTAAATCCAAGGTCAAAGGTTAAAAGTCAAGAAGAATAAGTGGTGCACAAGCTCAAGATCTAATGCCCTTCAGGGCCTTGCACTTTTAAGGCACCACCCCTCTATATAAGGACAAGAGTTTTCCCAAAAACCTTCATTGTGTGACTAAAATTTTATAGATAATGCATTACCCACAAACTTAAGAAAATTTGAAAAATAGAAGAAATACATAAAAATAGTTTTCAGCTAAAATTCAACAGTACTTTACGTTGATCAAAACTATAGAAAATGACTCAAGAAGTTATTCATGAAGATTCAATGCATAAGTTAAGGTATTTTTTGGGTTTGAACCTCCCCATTAATGTTACTTAATCTAAGTCAGTATGGGATCTCAATAGCGTTAACTTTGAATTGAGAATCCTAATTAACTTTTCAGACACCGTAACACACATTTTTACTTCAAGTGATCATAGTGTGTCTACCAATGCATAGAAGTCGTACATTAAGGGTCATATGTTGTATCTCAAATTTAAGATTCAATGCATAGAAGTGTTTTAGAGACAAAGTCTCAGTCCCATAGAAGGCGACCCCTACCTTCACACTTACATCGGTAAGTCTATCAAGGGTGTAAACTTGTTTAAAAAAAAATCATCCATAAGGCTTATGTATCTTATTAAGAGTTCAATTCAAACTCAACTTCCGTATAAAGGTTTCGAGCACTTGCCATCAAGAATGAAAAAATTATAAAGTATTCAATCTGATCACTCATAGACTTGTTATTCATATTGAATCACTCATCATGGTTTAACCCTTATCATGTGATTGAGTTTTCATATAATTGCTTTTATAGACTTTAACTACATTCTCTTTGATGTCTTAAATACAATATCTTGAGAAAGTCTATTTGTCAACGAATTCACTAAGTTTTGACAAGATTTCACATATTCAATTGAGATTACTTCTTTCTTAAGTAAACTATTCACATAATTATGCTTTAAACTGATATGTCTAAATTTTTTACCATAAATATTACTTTTTACTTTGTATGTAGTTGTTTAACTATCGCAACGCATAGCAATCGAAAGTACTGGCTTATCTCCTAATGATATCTCTATTAAGAGATTCATTAGCTATTTAGCTTTCATACTAGATGATGTTAGTGCTATCAACTCTCTTTTTATTGTAGAATAGGTTATCACAGTTTATTTCTTAGATCCTCAAGCAATTGCTTCAAATCGAAAGATAAATATCCAGCCACTTGTGAATAACAACTCATTGGAATCAAAATTTCAGTTTGCATTATTATACCCTTCAAGTACAACAGTTCCCTTTCATATAATATTTTATATTCTAGAGTTTCTCTCAAGTACTTTAGGACTTGGTATATTGCATCTCAATACTCTTCTCCTGAGTTACTAGTATATCAGCTCAACTTGCTTATGTTTAAAGCTATGTCTGGTCTAGTTTTATTTATAGCATACATGAGACTGTCAATAATACTTGCATACTCCAATTGGGATATGCATCTTTCAGTGTTAGTCGATAGCTTAATACTAGGATCAATCGAAATAATAGCAGGCTTAGAATCACAATAATTATATTTTCTTAATATAGTGAGATTGAGTCAATGCATAACAATTGTCTAATCAGTTTAATATCAAGTATGACATCAGCTAAACTCGTTTTTTCATGTCAAATTTAGATGAAAGAAAATTTTTAATATTATTTATACATTCTATATTATTACTCATGATTAGCATATCATCGACGTAGAGACAAATAATTTCAACATGACTATTTTTTGCTTTGCTATATATGTATTTATCAAAGTCATGAATTCTAAAACCATATAAAATGATTACTTTTTCAAATTTCCCATGACACTGTTTAGGTGATTATTTTAGACTATACAATGACCTTAACAGTTTGCAAACTTTCTTTTCTTGATCGGGTGTTATGTAACCTTCTAGTTCCATATAAATTTCTTCTTCTAAAATGCCATTAAAAAAATAGTTTTGACATCTATTTGATGAATTTCAAAATTATAAATTAATGTCATAACCATAGTTCTAATAAATGCAATCCTACTTATAGGAACCTAGGTGTCAAAATAATCAAATGTGGGTTTTATTTGAAACCTTTAGCTACAAGTCTAGCTTTAAATTTTTTAATAGAGCCATCATTTCAAAGTTTTCTTTTGAAAATCTATTTGCATCTCAAAGGTTTAAAACCAGTGAGTAAATCAATCAAAATCAAAGCTTATTTTTTTATGATAGAATCTAATTCACTTTCTATGGCCTTTTTCTAAGAATGAGCAGTAGGAGAGGTCGTAGCTTTCGAAAAAGAAACAGGGTCTCTATCTATCATATAAAGATGAAAATTATGACCAGAATCTTTTGATTTTCTTGATCTTTTACTTCTTGGAATTTCAATATTTTCGAGCTCACAAATCTTTTTCCTTGGATTATTTTGATTAACTTTTGGAGCTTCAAGTGATTTTAAAGTTAAATCTTCTCTAAATTCGGCTTTGATAAATTCTAAAATCATTTTGGTTTCAATATCCATAAACTTATATATCTTACTATTTTGAGAATATCTAATAAAAACACATGTTCGGATTTTTTAACCTTGTTTGGTTAATTTTGGTTCAGTAAGCTTTACATAAGCAATACAACCATAAACTTTTAAATGACTTAAATTTATTTTTCTACATTTTCAAAGTTCATATAGTGTAGTGTTTGACCTAAAATATGAAACTCTATTTAGAATATAACATGAATTAAGCAATGCATCACACCACATATTATAATCTATACCAGAACTAATAAACATTGAATTAATCATGTCAATTAGAGTCATATTTTTACATTCAGCTATATCATTATGTTAAGTAGTATATGGATATTTTGAATATATATTTTATAAATTTTACAAAAATCAATAAACTCATTTAAAAGATATCCATCACCTTTATCATATCTAAAAGACTTTATTTTGCAATGATGAAAGTTTTCAACATCTGCTATAAAAATCTTAAATTTTTCAAATGATTCATCTTTTGTTTTCACGAGATAGACATCAACATATTTTGTGAAATCATCAATAAAGGTTATAAAATAATTATTATCCCCATAAGTTACTATTTTTTGAATCACATACAGCACTGTGTATTGAATCTAATAATTTATAAGTTCTTTAAACACTTTGAAATGACTTTTTCGCAAACTTTGCTTTAATACAAACATCATATTTTTAAAGATGTTCTGTTTTGCATTTAAGAATAAGTCATAAGTTACCCATGCTTCTCAAATATTTATAATTTGCATGTCCTAATCTAGCATACCAAAAATCATGAGTCAAGCATATAAACAAAAGCGGAATCACTTTGTTCATCAAATTGAGCTTGAACAACCCATTGGTGGCATAGTCCTTGCTCACAAACTTATGGTTCTTCGACAGTATAATACTGTCAGATTCTATTACAACTTTGAAACCATAAGTTGTAAGCAGATAGGTAGATACAAGATTTTTCGTGCTGATGAGTACATAATACACATTTTGAAGGGTTAAACATTTTTTATAAGTGAAGTGAAGTTTCACACTCTCTTTTTCTTAAACTTTAGTTTCATGTTTATCTCTCATATAAATCATATTGTATTATCCCATGATTTCATATGTTTTGAACATACTTTTATCATTACACGAATGGACCGTCAATCCAGAATCCACATACCACCATTTATCTGAATTAATCATAAATATCTCACTGACTACAGTTACTAAGTCATCATCAGGTTTATTAGATTTATTGTCATGAAATTCTTTCCTATGTCAGCATTCTCTCGCATAGTAACCCAGTTTTCCACAAGTATAGCAAGAAACGATTTCTCTTTTTAGCATCGTATATGGATTTTTTGCTCTTGTTCTTAAGTCTGTGTTTGAACTTTGGTTTTCGTTCAACCATGTTTACCTTATCACAAACTTCTTTTACTTCATATTTCTTATCTCAAGATTGAGCTTCTTCCTCGATTCTAAAATGTTGAAGAAGTTTTTCTAAGGTAAACTCTCTGTTTTTATGTTTCAATTTATTTTTATAATCTTTTCAAGATGAGAAAAATCTACCAATGATTGTAGCCACCAGAAATGATTCATCAAGATTCACACACTCATACTTGATCTGATTAGCTAAGATCTATATCACATGGGCTTGAGGTAGCAGTAGCTTATTATCGAAGAATTTGAAATTCATATACTTATTAACTAAAAACTTATGATTTTCTACACCCTTCATTTTTTTTGCTTGCTTTTAAGGGCTTCACACAACTTTTTTTGCAGTGTTGACTTCTAAGTAGATGTCGAACAGGGTGTCAAAGAGTGCATTAAATATGTGTCTGTGATACACAAAGTCATCTTGCTTCCACTTTAGTCTCTTGCGGTTTTCCGCAATGGTTTCATCCTCCCATCTCTTGCAATCATAAGGAAGATAAGAACCTTGTATTGTCATCATTTAAAATTGGTGTTAGCAAACTAGGACAACTTGGGCAGCTCCTAGTTTTCAACCTTCACAGTTGTCATTTTGCATAACTATCACTTGAAAATTATTAAAAATGTTGCTTAATTTAGTGGGTCAAGCATCTGAGATTGAACCAGAGAGCTTGAAGGCACGCATAAATGTTTGTCTTTCAAGCAATAGTTGCCCTACTTAGGATCAAGTCCTCAATGCAATGGGTACTTGCACACCTATGCTCACAGGATACAATCGAGCTTTCACCTACTCGCAAAAATTCAGTTCATGCCCTGCACTGGGTGAGACCGATCCCCTCGACACGAACTACCTTGAACATCCTCTTAACTTGGAAGGAACGATTTAGGTTCAAAATGGTTAGGGATTCTGAGTTCATATAAGAGTATAGATCCAAACTGCAAGTGGGTATGAATTCGAACAATACCCAAATCTAGATAGCAATTGAATTAGGGTCATAGTAATGCATCATAACATCAACTGGATTTAGATAGCAGATGGATCTAGTTTTGAATAGCAACTAGATATGTATCTAAACTACAATTGAATTTAGATCTCAAGATTGGATCTGAATTGGTACCAAATCTGGATTCGAACTGCAACTCTGAAACCAAAGATGAGAGAGAGAGAGCTCGGGAGAGAGGAAGAGAGGGCACTTGAGAGAGAGGGGAGATGAGAGAATTGAGTATAAGAGAAATGGGAGAGGGTTGGGGTTTATATAGGCTCCATCCCAAAGCTACCCATAAAAGTCATAAAGGACCTTTAAGAGGCCAAAAACAATGGGTCATCACATGCCAAAACGATCAGCCATAAAAGCTTAAATGGTGGGCTAAGTTAGGCGCCCAAAAAATATCGAAAATGATCTTGAAAGGGTTAAATTCAACCTTGACAGAGTCAAAAAAGTCAATGATCAACAAGTCAAGGATAAAGGGGCAGCTACTAGACTATTTTGAATCATAAATGCCTATGGAAAACCATTGGGCTTGATCCAAACGGATCTAGATAAGAACCAGAAAGATCTAAGGAGGATTAATGTTGGGTTAAAGTCAATTAATGTGTTGGTTAACGATCGATTTTAGACTTGGGGATTAGATCAATCCAAAATAATAAAAAGATAAGTCAATGACCAAACTCAAAACCCAAGTCCCAAGTTTTAAATCCAAAGTCAAAGGTCAAAAGTCAAGGGTCAAGGTGAAGATCAAGATTCAAGATCCAAGGTCCAAGAATACATGATGAACAAACCCAAGATCTAACGTTCTTTAGGGCCTTGCCCTTTAAGGCACCACTCCTCTATATAAGCACAAGAGTTTTCTAAAAAACCTTCAATGTGGGACTAAACTTTTGTAGATAACCCATTACCTACAAACTTTGAGAAATTTGAAAAAAACTACATTTAAATGACAGTAACCTTGTTTTAGGCCATTGCAAGTTCGAATCCCAATGTTATGGTTGTATACCTGGTAGGAGTTTGACTAACACCAGCTTTCTTTGCCAAAAAAATTTTATGGATTTGACGATCATCCAATATCTAGTGCATAAACTATTTGTAAGTGACCCTCGATCTATTTAGACACAAGTTTGAGAAGACGAAACAACTAGAGAGATTCATTTTTGGTTAATAGCCATGGGTCTCTACACCTCAGACAACTTGAATGGCCCAAAGAAATTTAAACCTAAACCTTAGGTAGGGACCTTTGCACTTATTCAAATTCTTGACTTTGAAAGAATGATCTAGGTTTGAAATGGTTATGGATCCAAGGTTTAGATATGGGTATAGATCCAAAATGCAATTGGGTATGAATCCAAACAATACCCGAAACTGGATAGCAATTGAATCAGGATCTTAGTAATGGATCAAAAGATCTAATAGATTTAAAGAGCAAATGGATCTAGATCTGAATAGCAACTGAATCTAAATCCGAAATATAACTTAATTTGGATATCAAAATTTGATCCCAACTAAAATTAGACCTGAATCCAAACTGCAACTCCAAAACCAAAGACGAGAGTGAGGGAGAGAGAGAAGAACAAAGCTCATGAAAGAGGGAAAGAACACTTAAGAGAGAGAGGAAAGCTACGAAAGTTGAAGATGAGATAAATGGAAGAGGGTTGGGGTTTATATAGACCCCAACCCGATGCCACTCATAAAGGTTATAAAAAGGTCATAAAGGGCCTTTAAGAGGCCAAAATCGTCAACTATAAATGAGTCATGACGGGCCAAAATGACCAGTCATAAAAGCCCAAACAGCTGGCTAAGGTGAGCACTCAAACAAGGTCGAATACGATCCTAAAAGGGTCAAGTTTGACCTTGATCAAGTTAAAAAGGTCATACAAATATTAGATCTATCCCAAATATTAAAAAGATAAGTCAAAACCCAAAGCCCAATGTCCAAATCTAAATTCAAAGTCAAAGGTTAAGGGTCAAGATCAAGAATCAAGGTCTAAGAACAAATGATGCATAAACCCAAGATCCAATGCCTTTGAAAGCCTTACCTTTAAAACACAACCCCTACAAGAGTTTTCCCAAAAACCTTCAAGGACTAAACTTTTGTAGAGAACAACCCATTACCCACAAACTAAAGAAAAATTGAAAAATAAAGAGAATACATAGGGACAATCCCCAAGCCTCGCCTAGGAGACACGGTTGCCTTATCAGTGTAGGAAAACATTAGGGCCCTATGCTTGCTTCTGATTACGCAATGGGTTACCGTTGCAGGAGTCAAACCTGCACTAACAGCCAAAGTATGCTCTAACTACACTAACCCCTTGACCTTACCATATGAGCAGAGCCCTGATGGGCATGTCCAAGAATGTCATGGAAGCCCCAATTTGTGTTTCCATTGTCTTACTAAATCCAATTTTAAATTGAAGTAACCTTGTTTTAGGCCATTGCAAGTTTGAATCCCAATGTTATGGCTGTATAAATGGTAAGAGTCTAACTACATCAGCTTTCTTTGTAAAAAAAAACTGTGGATCCGACGATCACCCAATATCAAGTGCATAAACTATTTGTAATTGCATCGATCTATTTAGACACAAGTTTGAGTAGATGAGACAGCTAGAGAGATTCGTTTTTGGTTAATAGTCCTGTGTCTCTACAACTTGGACAACTTGAATCTCCCAAAGAAATTTAAATGTAAACCACAGATAAGGACATTTGCTTTTATTCGGACTCTCGACATAAAGAAGCTAAAACGCTTTACCATTAGACTACATAGCCTTTACTTTTCCTTTCTAAGGCCCCATATTTGGCGCCCCATATTGTGGATGAACATATGTAGAAGTTAGTTCTGGGGATGACAGTTTAGAAATTCATCTCCAGATAAAGAAGTTAGAAAATTGTAACTTGAAAGAACTTTTAAACATTAATGGCGTGTTTGGAGCATTAGTTAAGGCCTTCTGAAGCATTATTTTTGTAGTAAAGGACCAACTTATCCTCGGCCTTCTAAATTGGGTCGGGTATAGGTTAAACACACCCAGCCCAACCTGAACCCAATTGAAGGTGGGTCCAGCCAACATGAACCCAACTGGAGGTGGGTAGGATCTTGGTCTGGTATACATTAAACCCACCCAGCCAAACCTGAACCCAACTGACGGTGGGTCGGGTCGGGTCGGGTCATAGGTCGGGCCAACCTGAACCCAACTTGAGGTGGGTCTGATCATGAGTCGAGCCAACCTGAACAACCTTTGGATTTTGTGTTTTCGACATAAAAACATTATTTTTTGAGATGTCAAAAACAAACACATTCTACCTGGGTTGGAACACAAAAAACAACCATTATGATATATAGGTAATGGATCAGGTCATATTTGAAACTGGGTTGACCTGTACCCATGAAAAACCAAAACCAGTACCAGCGTCAACACAGGTACAGCAGCCCTAAAAGAGTACCCATGTTACATAGTTGCAGGTAATAGTCTCGTTTCAAGAGTTCCTTCTCTAAACACAGTGGTAACTGAACAAATTATATAAGATCAAACGTTGGATTTTCAACTGTTAGAAGCCTTCGAAATCATGAATCATTCTGTAAAATCATATTTCAGTTTAGAAGCACTTCAAATTCATGAATCATTCTGCATAACCATATCTCAATGAAGAAGCAAAAAATAAACTAAGCAATCAGCAAATTCCAACACAGAATCATCGAACACGTTGCAAATGCAGAAAATTCCAAAATAACAACCATGAGCTCATTCTGAAAACAGAACTTTTTAAAGAAGACAAACATTGAGCAATAATGCAACAGGTAGAATGTGTGTTTTTTCCACATAAAAACAGGTAGAATGACAAAAAATTGCAGACAAAATGTGTTCGATGAAATAGTACAGCAAACTCACATTAAAAGGATGCATTGCCATATCATTTGTTGCTAGTTAAGGCATTGTCATTATGCAGCACTCACATTAAGACAATTGTGAGCTTCTACTTATCAAAGCTTATAAAAAATCAACAATACTTCAGCTATATTTTAACGATTTTGAAATACAACAAAATATGCCATGAGAAGAGTGTTGAGAATGACGATACCTTGTACAAGGGCCTATATTTTAATATCTAAATCATCATATTATTTTTAATTAAAAAATATCAGAAAAAAAGTGACTGCCAAAAAACTCATGTTACATAGCTCAGCAGTGAATTACAGAGATGGAAAGCAAATAACTGAGGATAGCCCACATTCAACAATCAATTACAAAGCTCAGCAGTGAATTACAGATATGGAAAGCAAATAACAGAGGATAGCCCACATTCAACAGTCAAATAAACTAAGCTCTCAGCATCCAAGCCTTCATTTTCTACAATCTCAGAAAGTACCGAATGCTTACACAGCCAGTGATCACTTTAGCATTCACAAAGAAGCTATATAAACAAATCAGCACATAATAGAGAAGAGATATTCACAATTCAAGCAACGAAATTTGCACACAGAATGTGTTTGATGAAATAGTACAGCAGACTGACATTAAAAGGATGCATTGCCATATCATTTGTTGCTAGTTAAGGCAATGTCATTATGCAGCACTCACATTAAGACAATCATATTGTTTTAAATTAAAAAATATCAGAAAAAAAGTATGCCAAAACACTCGTGTTACATAGCTCAGCAATGAATTACAGAGATGAAAAGCAAATAACAGAGGATAGCCCACATTCAACAGTCATTTTAATAAACCAGTACATTAGCAAAGGAAGCAAGGGATGAATGTGGTATCCATGGATGTGCAAGAGAGAGAGAGGTTATAAGTCCAAACATTTCCAAGAATCAAAGAATTTAACATTTACATCAATCAAAGACCATGGTAGGCGACTCAAAAGTGAAAATTACTGGCAGCATTAGACTCTATCATCCGAAGTCCAGCAATGATTTCAAATAAGAAGCTTCAAAGATGTTATAATGACCCATACCTTATTACATTTAATAATGGGGGAAAAGTATATGATGATAGAGTGGACAGGTAAGGCATGCATAATCATATGGTCAATAGTTTTTCCTCCTTTTTACAGGCTGAGGACTGGCATTGGTCGACATACCAAGGAATTAAAAACTTTTTATAGCAATTCATAATAAGATATTATATGACAAGTGATCAACTAATACAAAGGTGATCCTACAAATACACAAACAGGTCAAATTGAGCTAAAATCAGTCTGGATCCAAGCACTGATGGCATTGATGATCACTTGTCATATATGATGATAGAGTGGACAGGTAAGGCATGCATAATCATATGGTCAATAGTTTTTCCTCCTTTTTCCAGGCTGAGGACTGGCATTGGTCGACATACCAAGGAGTTAAAAACTTTTTATAGAAATTCATAATAAGATATTATATGACAAGTGATCAACTAATACAAATGTGATCGTACAAATACACAAACAGGTCAAATTGGGCATCAATCAGTCTGGATCCAAGCACTGATGGCATTGATGGTGTGGAGCCTTGTCAAGAGATGTTCAAGTTTAGCCATTTCTTGAGTTGAACATATAACTCCAGTTTGTTCAGAAATACACATTGCAAATGTTCATGCTTTTCTCTTTCAGAGATACTGAAAAGTCTCTCAAAACTGCAGACAGAGCAGGGAAAAGGTTGGGTCATGGCAATACAATTTTCTGGACATTTGAAGCCTATCAAGCAATAAACAAGAAAAAAAGAAAAGGTGTTGCCTATCCAGCTCATTTAAAGCGACACAATTGGCACAATGGATATAGCTTGTTCACTTACTGACAATGGACATTTCTTCTGAAAATTAATGGCAAAAGAATAGCATTTTGGCAATTCATTACCCATATAAACAGGTTGATTTCTTCCATGTCATGCTATTTAGCAGCTTGTAGAGTTAGCTGCTTTTAAATTTCAAAGAAATGTAGGATTCACGTTGTATGTTGTAACCATTTCTAAAATTTGAAAACTATTAAATTAGTAAAAACATGAACCATATCAGGTGGCTATTTTTGAAGGATAACATATAAACAAGGAAAATGACATCATGCTACTTCAGCAGATAGAAGAATGAAACATATATACAAGATGAACAAAACCATCCAAAAAGAATAATAAATAACTGTAGTAGTCACTTAACTGAGAGGAAAAAAAAGCATAATCAATAACCCTCACTGATCTGATCGCCCATGTTAAGACCAACAACCTTGATGACACCATCTGTTGAAGACATTCATCTGATGGAAATTCTTGCTACTGTTCACTCTGTCTAGCGTCAATGCAATGGTTGCTGGACGGAACCCTTTGGGGAGGTGGCCTCTGTCCGAGTGGCTCTACATTCTGTTGGTCGTTGCTGATGGGGAAGGTTAAAACCAACAGCTATCTGAAGAGTTGTGGGTACCAGCTCACTAGCAAGTGCAGGATGTGTAAACTAGAAGAGGAAACCCAGACCACCTCTTTCGTGATTGTGCTTTCATGAGATTCGTGAATTTCAAGACATGGGGGGGCCTGGGACTAGTTGGGCGTGATCATACCCCATTGAAAGATTAGTTGATCATATCCCATTGTTGGCTCGAGACCATTTAGCCAAAAGAATGCCACCAAACCCTAATCCACACCATGATGCATCCACCTCTGAAACCCTAACACTAGAAAGCGAAGCATGACGCATTCACCTCTGACACCTAACCCTAAAAAGTGAAACACGACGCATCCACCCCTGAAACTCTAAAAAAATACAAATAATCCCAAATACATGGAAACCCCTCAAATAACTCCATTCTCACCCAATTTTCTTAAGAAAAACATAAACCAAAATGGTGAATCGCAGTCAACCAAACCAGCAGTCAAAATAGAGAGTACCTGAGCGTCTTGCACCACAGTCAACGATGAATCGCAGTCGAGCGACTTGCAAGAAAAGCGGATGGTGAATCACAATCAAGAGTCACGAAGGCAACCTAATACGTTTTGGTATTTATGTAGATGCCAAAACGTAATTTTGTGGCTTTTGCAGGGCTATTCTCTCTCCCTGCTCTTTCCGAAGAGCTTTTCCCCATGACCAGATCATGAAAGGGGCATTTTTTATGCCCCTTTGATGATATATGGTCATGGGGCAATAAAAATAATCTATAGTATGAAATATAAGGGGATAGAATTTTGTATGTGTCATGTTTAAAATATTTGGGTAAAAAATAGAGTTATCTAGGGTATATTTATAATCTGGGTTTAAAGTGAAATTTTTTACCCAAATATTTTTAGACATGACACGTAAAAAATTCTATCCCCCTTGTATTACATACTATAGTTTATTTTTATTGCCCCATGACCAGATCATCAAAGGGGCATTCCGCAAACAGGCCTTAAGAAGGGGCGCCAAACACGTCCTTACTCAAAGTTGGATACCACCTCTTTGATTGTTGAATGTAATTTACTTTGATGATCACATTCTACAGGTTGCTCACCCTTCATCTATACTCCTTACTAGTCCTTCATGGATTAGATTAGAAAAGAGTTATCAGGTGAAAGGCACATCTAACGATAAGATGCCGGTCATCCATGAAACGAACAGCAACCCAAACACCAACATTTTTCCTTGTTTTTCAGCCGTTTATTTTTGGTGCTTTAGATGTCCATCAAGAAGATGAACGGCTACGAAATTTTTTGATAACCACCTGAGACATGAACAATCTAACCATGGCCGTCTGGGCGTTCAACGCGTGGATTAACGGCATCCAAAGCCAGAGGGGACTCTGACCTAACCCAAGACAAAACAATCCAAACCATGGTGTTCTGACCTGAACCTCTCACATAAGAAACATACAGTCACAGTTTTTGCCAACCACAATATAATAAAAAAAACCCACCACAAACATGACACATTGCAAAACTGGAACCCAAGGGAGAAAAGAAAACCGATTCGCAAAATCTGTATAATTCGATAACACAAGGACCTGCATTGGCGACACGCCCACAAGGACAAATCAATAACACAAAGTAGCAGGCAACCGGGGTATCGGATTCACATGGCGGTAGTAAGTATACTGTATTACATTTTCCAAGTAGAAACAAGTCACCCAACGCAGTCCAGGAAAGAGCTCGACACGGCTCTGCTATACAGTTAATGCGAAGTCCGAGGCAAGGACCAGAGCCTCCAAGCATCGATTACGGACTTCAGGCCCGCCCAATGCCCCTTTCTTGCATCAATCACGACCACCAGTTAGTTAGCTTCACTTGGATTTTTATAACCTTCTTTGCTCCCTGCTGAAGAAGGGATGCCTTAGGGCTTCAGGAGCTGTGAGCCGATCCGCAGGGTCGTATTTAAGAAGGCCCTGCAAGAGGTCGATCAAGTCCCCAGCTGAATGGTCCACGTGAAGCATTATAAGGTTCTGCAGTTGAACACATAAATAAACATAAATAAATGATGCAGTAAAACAACCACCACATCACTGACGACCTTGAATTTACAAGTAGAGGAAGAAAAGAATGAATACCTGTAGCCGAGGTAGCTTTGAGACCGCTTTGATGCTTTCTCTTGAGGTTGCACCTTCCGGCCAGTCCAACCTCGTGCCTCGCCTCACATACTTCTCAGCATGACGGCTGCAACACAACCACCAAC
Source organism: Nuphar pumila (assembly GCF_984573655.1). Taxonomy (NCBI): domain Eukaryota; kingdom Viridiplantae; phylum Streptophyta; class Magnoliopsida; order Nymphaeales; family Nymphaeaceae; genus Nuphar; species Nuphar pumila. Next base: position 119,950,274 of record NC_143255.1, read on the forward strand.
CAAAGCCTCAACAAACGAAAGGGGAGGAACCAAAGAGAAAGAAACATGTAAACCCACGAAATGGAAAAGATCTTAACTCTACTTTCTTCAAAATATGCTGCGGAAATGGACCCAGCACCCTCTCCATCATTGCCAAATGCTCCAAATTCTCATGGGTCTGAAACAAAGCTTCGCCCTGCACAGCAACAACCAACAAGATTAATTTGGCCTATGCGGTACCAAACCGCCCAAAATCAGAGTTGAAATTTCAAGGGGAGCAGCAGCTTACAGAGCAGAGCTCCACAAGAATACACCCAACGCTCCAGATATCACAAGGGTAGCTCCATCCCGTCCCTAGAAAACATTGAACATAATTGAGTGACAGTAGATGAATAGGAAACAGCATTGGCGTCAGATAAAAATCCATTGCATACCCAGAATAACCTCTGGCGCACGGTAATGTCGTGTAGATACAACATAGTTATGGTCTTGATGATCATAGGTGGTGCTACCAAAATCAATCACCTTTATTGCACTTGACTTCGGCAACCGCTTGAAGTATGACCCATCCTTGGGAGATCGAGATGATGATCCCTGCAAAGCATTTTTACAATAACTAGGTCGACCTTGCACAAACAACCAAAGGGAAATAACATAAGAAACAATCACTGGCCAGCAACAAGTGTCAAAGGGCACCTTATAGTCTGGAACTTTGACGTAATCGGAAGAAACAAATAGTATGTTTTCAGGCTTCAGATCGGTATGTATAAGGCACAAATCATGCATAACTGCAGAGAGAAAAAACACAACAAAACGATCAATCCCGAACCAAATCAATACACACACCCTTACCACTAGCCAATTGAGCATAACCATTTTCAATGAACATAAACCACACACAATTGATCAAGATCGTTGATTTTAAGTCACAAATACCATGTTTGTGTACCCAAATAAAACAGAACCTCAAACCCTCGCTAATGATGAAAGGCATGCATGCAGAGTAGTTAAGCCTTCAATGCTAAATATAAAAGAAGATGGTGGAAGCAAGGCTACACACATGCTACACATTCCAACAGTTGTCTGCCAAGCTCGCGAACTAGGTCAATGGGAAATGAGCGATAATTGTTTTTCCGTAGAAAATCATATAAGCTTGGCCCAAGCTTCTCAAATACCTGTTAAAACCATTTAAATCCACCCACAAATCTTAACACCCAAAATTTTGGGATATTGGGTAATCAACAATCAGACAAATACCATCAAATACTTACAATACAGATATGATTACGATAGTCAAACCAGTTCCGTATTTGCACACAACTGCAAAGAATAAACCAGCTTATACAAACTTTACCTTAAATTATTTTGAGGCAAGAATGAATATAAAAGGCAGGATTGAGAGTTTCTACAAAAGTAGACAAAAAGCAAAGGCACTTACAGGCCACCATTCCTATCCTGCTTTGCAAGCTTTTGTAGCACATCGATTTCAATCATAGCAGCCTCCCTGTACTTCTTGATTCCACGGACAATCTTAACAGCAACCATTTCTTTTGTTTCTCGGTCCCAACATTCCAAAACTTGGCCAAATGTGCCTGAAAATAGTGTCAAAGAAAGAGCATAAAATTGATACACAAATACACCCAAAGAATCAATACGATCCAAAAAGATTAGAAGGTGCAAAGTAAAAATATCATATGCATTACTAACCTTCACCCATCTTGCTGTGGATCCTATCTGCAGAACATTAAAAACATAAATGTTAGATAACATCAACAAACCAAAGACAGCACAGACAATTATAGATCAGCTAATGTGAAGCTCGCATTACAACAATATGGCAAGACAATCAACAGAACATGAAATATCAAATGCCCTTTGACTTTGGAATTTTTGGTGCAAAATAGAAACCACAAAAATTCAATTGGGTAACAGCTAAAACAGTTTCCAATGTTGTAAGAAAGTAAAAATGACGCCATGCAAGAAAAGACCACATGGAGTCATGTATGACTGTGACACTGACTCCTCCAGGACCATGGACAAACCAACTATATCAGAAACCACATTTGCCCTAAAGTGTGCATAAGTTTACATTCTCGAAGGGAAAATGGTTCACCTTGACGGACCTTGAAAATGGTTTATAAAAGAATATGTACTAAAATTATGAATATAGAAGAAAAAATGTTGAAAAAAAAAGTATTGTATATTTCTTGATAGAATCTTTTCACCTTGACCAACCTTAAAATAACAAAGAGAATGGCTCACCAAAAAAAGTTTAGAATGATATAGAACAAAGGAAAAAATTTGAAAAGAAAATATAGCATTAGGGTTGCACACATGTAATAGTTAAGGCCACCCAACCAACAAGCAAAAAGAAACTTTAGAAATCAAATAGAAGACCAACCAGGGGGAAACTGTCACAAAGACAAACCAAATATCAAGCTATGGCCTCATAAAAGCTAATTAATAAAAACCAAATCAGGCATTGACAAGGCCTTGTAACCAATCAACCAAGAGAACATACAAAAATGGCTAACAATCGTGCAAATGAAAGGGATACAGCAATGGTGATTAGGTGTATTTACAGCGAGAAGTTAAATTTTCCCCAAGCGCAAACATGTAATGCCCATCCTTGTCATCATCTCGCCAAGGGGGGGAACCATTTCGAGCTACGCCCTTGAGATACATAGATGAATAAGTATGGTCTGAGGGTGCCCTTGACGATGAAAAGCTCGTTCCATGCCCAACTTCTTGCCCACAAAATATTCCAGGCTGAGCCTACACACAGCCATCCATTCATTTTTTCGCTCAACAAATAAAAGCATAATCCTTTCCCCTTCACCCACTTTCATCAGTTTCATACTAACTACAGCATTTCATTATGGTAAACATTAAAAACAGCCCGAACAGAAAAAAAAAGAAACTTACAGCCAAAAGAGAACTTACTTCCACCTTCCAAAAAAAACTAGATGAACAGATTAAACAGACAGATTTCAATAAAAAATTTAACTAGAACAAGGTATATCAGTAGCATAAATCTCAATGTAAACAGTAACAGCAAGCCTGCAGTAAGCGCTGCTACCATACGTGCACATCACTAGAACCTATTCATCCTGTAGGGAACTGTACCACAGCACACGACACATTCTGCCATGAAAACATGTTCCCCAGTCCTCAGACTCCCACTGAAACCACATATACATAATTCGTGCAAGTTGATCTGGGATCGACTGGGAGTCACCGACGACCACATTCAAGGACCAATCCAAGAATAGGGTTTCTGCAAACCTGACTAATATTGTTTGTTTTATTATTTTCCTATTTCATCTATAAGAATTACCGCCAGACCTTAAAACAAATACCATCGACTGAGTAAAAAATCCAAATCTACCTAACCAAAGCAAACCCATCATGCTCTAAGGTTCTTCTTGGAATTGCAAAACAGAAAAAAGAAGATATAAACGGACACATATCCCTAGAACATAACATATCAAAAACCACGAACATGTTCATCCAACAAATAGACATATGGCGGTTTTATCTACGAGAAGGTAAGAGAGATCCGGCAAGAAATTTCACAAAGTTAGAACAAAAGACAACCCTGGACCAAAAAGGAATATCAAGCTGTAGATCCGCACAATCGACGAGCAAGAGGAGAGGAAAATAGGCATAAACAAACGCAAATAAACACCAAAACAACACAAACGAAGGATACGGCTAGAGATCTAAAAATACAAAGCAAGATCCGGTAAAAAAATGAGTCACTAGAACATGAGGACTAGAAATATGAGAACTACCATGTGAATCGCGATTTTCATGGATTTTTTAATCATTTCTCTTAAATCTAACTGTACCGGTTCCATCTACATGATTGATTTTACAAGGACCAGCACTTGAATCACCCGATTATGATGCATAAACATGTTATTTAAGGCTTACAAATCAACGGTCCATAGTCTTCATATAAAATTCGTATTTTTTCATCAAAAAATACACGATCCAACAGCTGATTCCAATCAAATTTACCATGACGAACACACCTGCATGGTTGGATTTGCAAATAAGGTAGTTCTCATATATATAATCATATTCAAGTGACTCAAAGAAAGGACTCACTGTTTCGGTAATAGATTTTAACAAATTTCATCCAACGCAAAGAAACCATAGAATAATGAAAACCGAGGTTGCAGCCACGGATCCGAAAACCCAACACAGACTGGATGAAGAAGTAACAAGAATAACCCCAAATATTGATAAAGACCTTAAAAAAACCCTATCAAATCCCTTATAATCAACGGGAAAAGGAAAAGAGATAGAGAGAGAGATCAGATAAGAAGGGCACCTTAGGAACCTGAGTAACGTCCCATCCTAACCTTGGCCTCTTCCTGGGGCGCCTATCCATGTGCGTGTGAGGAAACTCCGTAATGCATTCCATCTCCATCCTGACTTCCGTTTGCTTTATCTCTTCCTTTCTGTTGTTTCCTGGAGAAGGAAAAAGAACGAGAGAAGAAGACGAAGAGACCCTAGATCAAGATCCAGAGAGAAGAAGACGAAGAGAAAACCCTAGATCAGGTACGAAGGAGAACAGGGAGAAAAAACGATCGAAGAAGAAGACGATGATGAAACCCTAGATCGGACGAAGGAGAAGGAGCGAGAGAACGATGGGGAGGAAAAAGAAGACGACGAAACCCTAAAAAGGAATCGTGAGGCGGTAGTTGGCTGCTTATCTGTACCTGAGTAAATTACCAAAACACACCTGTACTTTTCATCTTGGCCGAAAATATTCATACCCTTTTCTAAAACGAGAGAATCGCCGGGTTGCGTGGGTCGAGGGCATCTCTGTCTTTGACTTTAAAGAAACGTATTTTCGAGTCTTTTTCCGAGGACATTGCGGAAACCCTAGCTTTGACGAAACTCCTAACCAAGGGTTGCGTAATTAACCTGTGTTTTAACTATGGTTGGGTTTGCGTGGGTTAACAGCAACAAACGCCACCGCCCACTATAGTTAGGGGCAAAATTGGATTTTAAGTTATTTTATTTATTTTGAATTGAGGACATAATTCTGAAGAAAGTAAGCTTTAGAGTTTTAAGCAACTTTAAGGAAACAAAATATTTGAAGAAATTTGCACGTTTTGAGACATACAATGACCAAAATATCCTTCAAAGGGTTTAAACCAAAGAATATTCCTCTACGTTTGGACTAGGAAGAGTTTTTATGACATGGGCACGCGCCCATATACGCTTGAGTGGGCTTAGATCATGCTTACCGTCCACCTGTCTTTTGAACGATGTGATGTACGGTCAAACCCTACCGAAAGTGGCGGATCATGACGTGGAATCAACTTTTCCGTGGAATCAGGAATCTATATCACAGGAATACGGTTAAAAGAACACGAGATAAGCATTTTGAGGACACGGCACGATTCGTATGTTCGTGAGTAGGGATGGCAATGGACCGGGTGAAACGAGCCCCGCCATGCCTCACCCCGTTTGGACAGAGGATGAAGGACATGAAACCCCGATCCTGACCTTGCCCGACCCTGCCCCGTCCCCAATCCTTCTAAGAGATGGCAATGGACCGAGTGGAAACGGGCCCCGCCCTGCTTCGCCTTCGTTGGGATTAGAGATGGAGGACATGAAACGAGGATGGAGGCGAGAGTGGAGGTTAAAATCCAAACCCGAGCGAGAATGGAGGTTCATATTTTGAGACGGGGTGGGGTAGAGACCTTGTCCCCCGCCCCTATTCACTGCCATCCCTATTCCTAAGGTGTCAATGGGTCGTGTTTGGTTCGGACCCAGGTGGAATTAGGGAGCCAATTTTTTACCCTGATTCCATACCTGGGCCGATAAAAACTACATGAACCAGACCCATCCAGAGTGGTAAAAGAATTTTGTTTTTATCATTTTTACATTGGAAAATCACGGGTCTTAATCAAAACTCAAGTCGGGCCTGAGTCTGGTATAAAAATTTACAAACTATACCTTAATCTATGTGTTAATCAGACCTTCAGATCCGAACACTAATCTTAATCAGGTCTCCTTATTTATCACTATGCCCGGACCCTATAAGGTTTGGTCCTAGTGGGGTCCAGGTAAACCAGACCCTTTGACACCCCTATATTCCCATGGCATAAATAAGAATCTAGATCTCAAAATACATAGGAGATGACTTAAACGATTGCAATAAATGCTCTAGGGCTCCGTTTGAAAACTGGTAGTGGATGGAGATTAGCCATTTGAAAATGTGGAGAGAACCTCAGCCCCATCCCAAATCCATAAACACCAATCCCAGCTACTAGTTACCAAATGTCCACCACCAAGGTACTTTGACCAAGTTTTTACCAATTATATTAAGGGCCTGTTTGGAATCTCGGCGTTGGGATGGGCGTTTATGCATTTGGTGTTCGGGCGGCAAAATCTTGGTCAAAGGCCTATGGTGGTCCCATTTGGAATCTCGACGGGTATATGCATTTGGGATGGGAAGTAAAGCCCTTTCTCCTTTGTATTTACACTAAAGGATGGATTTGGCAGCTACCAAAGCATCTTCCACTTCCTAAAATGCATAAACTCAATCAAGTTGTTCCAGTTGAGTTGGTAGCTTGACAGGCTGAATAAGCCAAAGGCCATGCTATCATCAAGCTCAAGATCCACAAGAGTTTGATTTATTCTTGCACAATTTTTGCGAATAGTTCCTTGTGTGATCTCCTCCTTCAGCTAATCATGTTTCATATCAAGAAATCCACCACCATCGTAAAGGGATTTGTATTATAGACGAGTGGCACATGTCCACTAAGACTTGCTGCACCAAGTTGGTAACTTGTTGAAGGTTGGCTTTTAGACTGGTGGATGCAGACTCTATTAAAATTTTAGGGTCTAACTAGTTCTGATTTATGAGAAATGAAATCGAGATCAAGGGAGTTAGAATAAGGGACAAGACTGGACTGGACTGGGTTTCAGGTCTGGCCAAGTTTAGTAGGAAATTTATATCTTGCCACTACTGTGAGTTAAAATCCTGATTTCTGGCAAGATGGCTTAGGATACGTAGGGGGAGCTTTGGTTAAAATCTTAGGGGCAGATGAGTCTGAGTTAGGAGATATGAAGTTTACAAGATGGTTATGATTCTATAATTATCAGCAGGGTAAAAATCTAGGCCAAGTGCTAGGTTCAATGGTTTGGGGAGTGGGCTAAAGGTGGTTTAGGCATAAGACAGGGTTAACTTACCTAGGTTGTTCAGGTCCAAACCACAGCTTGGTCAAGGTCTGGAGGTCCGCAGAGCAGCAAATTCGCCAAGGTGAGTGCAATACCACACGTTCTTGGGACTTGGCTACAACCTAGTTCAATAAGTTGATTGACCTATTGGAGGTCTGAAATCTAATGATTTAGAGTCATAAAGCATAAAAGATATGAGGGCTTAAAGGCCAAAGGGGAAGAAGTGAGGGTCTAAGGGCCAAGAGAGAAGAGAAAGAGAGAGAGGGAGACTACAACTTTGATAAGATTTCTAGACGTCCCTTGAGAGAGAGAAGCATTCAACTTTGATAAGATTTCTATTATTTTCTTAAAAGGGCTACAAGGGCTTTTTTTATAAGCACATGAGACGCTATTGACACCTCTCACAAGTTACATGACCCGAAATGCTAAAAACAAGTAAACCTAAGCTAGAAAATAGATAACACGTACTTAGAAGCCAAGCCTATTCTAAGGAAAGCCTCACTAAGGATAGATAACACCTAGTAAACCCTTGCTATCACCTTCATTAGTATAACCCATCTTTAGGTAACACCTTTAGGGTTAGCCCAAGGCATCTTCATGTTCATCTAGGTCTTCTTGAATATGGGAGGCCGACCTCCCATAGGTGAGCCCTACATATTTTTCATAACCCCAAAGTGGACAAGTCGCCCCTTCAATTGGACCCCACCCAAGTCATTTGAATCTTGGGGCAGCTTGGGTGGATCGGTCCAATTGGGTCTCCCTTAGTGGGTTCAGATACGGGTCAGAATTGATACATATCATATTCAAACTTAGGGGTTGCAAAATCTGATCCGACCCGCCAACCCGCTTCTTAGTCGGGTTAGGGTTTGGCTTAAACGGGTTCGTGTCGTAAACGGGTCGACCCGCCTAACCCGTTTATTAAATAGGTTGTGTTCGTGTTAGGGGTATGCCAACCCGCCAACCCATTTAATAAACGGGTTAGGCGGGCAGATCAACCCGTTTACACAAACCCGTCAACCCGCAACCTGTTTATATATATATATATATATATATATATATATATATATATATATATATATATTAACTTATCTAACCCTAACTCCTAACTTTACACTTTAGTCACCCACCTAACTCCTTCCTACCCAGCCGCAGCCGAGAGCCCGAGACCTCTTCTCTCCACCTCATTGCCATCACAGCACAGGTGCACACCACCACCCTCTTCTCTCCTCCCTCTTGTTCCTCCTCTTGGTTTGGCACCCAAGTAAAGCAATCCCAACGTTTTGTCTCTCCCGTTGAAGGCACCTCATTTTTTGATAAATGGGTCATGTTTCGGGTTACCCGTTTAATAAATGGGTCATGTTCATGTTTGCCACATCCGACCTGTTTAATAAACGGGTCGTGTTCGTGTTGAAGTATTCTGACCCACCAACCCGCCCGATTGCCACCCCTATTCAAACTTATTAAAATAACCTAAAATAACCTTAAAGCGAATGGTACTTTTAGAATTGCATGGCTTCTTTTTGAGCATTACAAGTCTTTTGAACTTCAAGTAAATTACATAGTCACACCTTTTTCACAAGAAAAAAAAAACAACTTTTTGAATTCTTCAAATTTTACTTTTGACCTTAAAAAATAACCATATGTTTTAAAAAACATCACTTTTTAAGAGTATTTTAATTGTTTTAATATTGTTAAATTAATGTAATGTTAAACTAACCCATATATATATATATATATATATATATATATATATATATATTACTTAAGATGGAAGAGGGGCAATGGTGTGCCAAAATAGTTGGCTTTAAAAACATTTTAAAAATAAAATGAAAGTTTTATTTGGTCGTGTCATTTGTAAATTCTAAATTTATTGTCCTAATGCCCCCATCACGCGCGCGCGCGCGCGAGAGAGAGAGAGATTCTGTTATGCCAAGAATAAAGTGGTCACGTAGTTGGTTTCTTTTTATGCATGCTATTGGGAGGCTTCTTTGGATTTATTTTTCACCATTGAACATGATAAAAAATCTATTACAAATAAGCCATCTTAACCCTAGCTTGTCTAGCTTAGTCTCTCGTTTACCAGCCCTGACTCGCACGCATTTTAATCATCGATTGCAGAAGACGGGAAACATTAGAATCCCATCGTTCGTGCAGGAAGATAAGTTGCGATAAATTTCACAGGAAAGCTTTTTCACCTGTGAATGTATGGGCCCTCCCAGGCCATTTTCCCATGATAGAACGTCACATATTTAGAATTGTGAGTAAGGTTTTCACCAAAGCAAAATCACTAACTTTCTCACTACTTATCAGGGCGTGGCTTGGCTGCAAAAGTGCCCTTATTCACCAGTTGACCAGAGAACATCAATGACTATAGTAACTTCATATGCCAGAGCAAGCCCCATATAGAATAGAAAAATGAATTAAGAAACAGGTCTATTATCATAAAATACCACAAAAAAACAGCATAAAAAGAAGCTTTTCTCATTCTAAGATACAAGGCCTTCATACTCATGCTACATTACTCAGCTCAAATTTTTCATGAGAGACCTAGTCATAAACAAACCAGAACAAAACGATCATTTACCGAGAAATAGAAAATGGGCTACTGACACAATGACCAATTTTTTTCTGATGATGCGGTGCTGCTCCAACCACAATTAGTGGAGTATTTCAGACAAGGCAACACAGAAACTTCATCATACTGCAGCCTGAAGAGCTCTGTCAAAATTCTCCTCGGCAGCAGAGGCCCGTTTGATGAGCATATGATCAGGGTGCGACACCCTCAGCTGGCTGTCGAAACAGAAAAAGAATAATAGTAAATGAAATTAGAACTAGGCTATTTCCAGTTGCAAATACTTCCAAGAAATTACAGTCACTAGCTGCACCGAGCTACATGTTAAGCATCAATGGCGCATGCTGTGCATGAGGTTTTCTTGAAGCTTCTTGGTTCATCAAATTACATAAATTCTTCTTCTTTTGTTTGATGCGGTTTTCACTTCTATGTTTGCATTTGTCATCCAACAGGAATGCCGCATACCAGGCTAGCCGATTATTTGCACCATGTGAAGTTGGCCTAAAATCTGTCAAGCTTTTACGGAAACAATGAGAACAAAAATTGCAGAATTTTTTGGCTCACCTAAGATATCGTGATGAGGGTTTCCCAAGATGAAGACAGCACACAACAAGGTTAGCTAGAGTTTCTGCATCATTGGCATCCTGAACCAACCACAAAAAACTTTCAAGATGAAGCTGACACAGAGATCTAATGAATTGTACCAGAAATGCTATGCAAATAATGGGAAGCCGTGCACATAAAATCTTAAACAAACCTTGTTCAGAGCTTCAAGTAAAAGTTGTTCAGCTTCACTAAAACGTCCCATGTGCACAAGACAGACAGCTTTTCCATTCAAGATTAAGCTGGTCAGTTGATTCTTCTCCGAAAAATCCTCATAAATCAGATATGCTTCCTGTATCTTAGAACCCCCCTGAAGCCACACAACATTGATAAGAAGTTAAAAGGCCCCAGCTCAAGGATTTGAAGTGGAACCCTCCCATTCAAAGTCAATGAGTAGGCAATAATAAGAACAAAAAACCAAATTCAACTCGAATCAGTTAAAGCAGAGTAAGACAAGCCACCTTAGTTGGACTTCTCAAATCCAAGATCTAATTTGTTTCAGATTTTTGGATCAAGGGTACAATTCAGTCCACCTTTCAAGTAAAAAACACACAATCAAGAACGCATTGGTAACCCCATTAGTCAGGGGCTCTTTTGGGGAGAGTTAAAAAGAAATTAGTGGATTTTACAAGGATTTTTAATTAAAAATCAAGAAATTAGGAATTGAACGGATTTTTTTTAGGAAAAGGAATTTTTTTATTAAAAACAAAAATAAGAGCAGTGACAAGGAGTCACCCCTCAGAAAGAATAGTGATACAAAATTTGGAATTAAACTTTCAAGAAAATAGCATGCAATTATCATGATGTTGAAATTGAGTTTTTTGTTTTTATCATGATATGTTGGAGTTCTTTTCATTGCTAAAAACTCTAAAAAAGCAACAATTAAAAAAGAAAAAGTCCGAGAGTCTGTCACATGGATACGGCTGCGGATATGGGTAGATGCACATGAGCCAAGCTCGAGCCGAACCGAGCGTAGACCATAATTCATAAAAAAAAAAGTTGTTTACATAAAGGGGTCAAGATTGATCCCTTCAACCTTTGCAAAACTGGCAAAAGGACTCACCACTAGGGTAGGGCCCTTTTCTGTTAAAACGCCTCCAGAAAACATATTCATCATCAATCACTGGATTGTCAACAATAAAAGCTTTGGTTGGCGAAGGGATTCGAACCAGCCACCTTCTGACAAAAGGACTGCTACCCTAACCATTAAAGCAATGACAACTACTGTGCTATATTGGAAATAAAAAATCTACATATGACTTATATGAGCCTGATCGAGCTTTTCAAGCTGAAACGAGTTCAGTTATTTGATCAAGCTCAGCTCATTTATCTAGGCCAAACCTGGTCTTGTGTTCAAGCTCGGCTCATTTATATTAGAGGACAAACTCGACTGGAGCTAAAACGAGCTGAGCTCGGGCTAGATCAGCTCATTGTGCACCCCTAGATATGGGAATACGGCCAATTTTATGAAACTTCTAATATGCCTTGTATATAAAGGGATATGAAATGGCAGTCAAAATGGAGTATCCGTGTGACATCGAGAGTTGACACCAAAGACCAAGTCAGTGAGAACCTTATTCAACACCACCACCTTCTGCCAATAAAAACTTGACAGAGCAGAAAGATAAAACATTTAAGTTTTGAAAGAATCTAAAGATTTTACCACAGCTAAATTTAACCATGCACTAGCAAGCTGTGTGAGCGTATGATCTTCATCAATCTGTTGCATGATCTTCAATTGTTTCTCAGCATAGTCAGACCTGTGCATCTTAAGGTACAACTGAACATTCAAAGCATGCCTGTAAAACAACAGCCTGGTTCAAATTGATGGACCACAAATACCTTAAAAACAGGACTTTGAAGAGCACAACATTAGGAAAATCTTCCATAACAATTATTCTTGCGACAATTAAAACAACAAAATTTCAAAAGAATGTTAGAAATGGACATCAAAGAGACTTGGATGAAATAACTGCACTTGCTTAGTAATGATGCTTATGCAATAGTAATGGACATATAAATGCCATTTTAACATATTTAACCTCCTAAATTTTGGAGTGATAACATAAACCTGGTTGATTTAGTCAATTTTGCAAACAAACAGACTCATCATCAACATATTTAGCCTCCTAATTTTGGAATGATAACATAAACATGGTTGATTTAGTCAAATTTACAGATGAAACATACTATATCATCAGATTCTCAGGTCATAAGGGGAATTATAAAAAGAGCTCAAACTTCAAATGAACATAAAGGACAGAATACTTTGGAAAAGAGAAATTCAAAAAAATCATCAATAACCAGGTCAAATATGGTCTAGATAGAAATATAGTGAAAAATTCAAGGCCATATATCCATCAAGCCCAAGAGCGGAACCATTATCGCTCTCTAGAGTTGAAGCCTTATTATCAACGACCACATGTCAATGCAGATTTCTGGAATTCATTCAATATGTAATTAAGCAGTGGTACAGCGATCAGAATAGAGCATTAGAGCCAGACTCAGTATCAAGCTGACATCAAACAGAGCTTTTTTGGAATTCTTGGGATCGATAAAAGAGCAAAAGCGACCTCCCAAGAACATGCCAGAACTTTACACGTTGTAGCAGAGGCAGCTTCTGTTTTTTTTTTACGCACAACAGCTCAAACAGGAAATCATTTTCCATTGGTGATTTTCAGCAATAACATATGCAGAAGAACCAAGATTTGAAGTCCTTTTTTTTCAAAAAAATGTCATTAAGAGTCTAAGACTGCAATAATGAAAGAAAAAGAAACCCTTTTCTCCTCTTTTGGAAAGTAAATGAGTTTTTCTTCTAGTTGTCAAGCTGCTATAAATTTATACTACCATTAAGAAAACCCTTGCCTAAGATAGAGCAAATCTACCAATACCTCCATCACATTCCACCAGGAACCTTGTATGATTGTAAACATAGCAAACACATTCAACCTGTTGTTAGTCAGATGCTAAGTTTCTCATCTTGTAAATCAAAGGTACCATCGTAAAAGGCATAAATGAACTGAATTAGACTTAGAAACAATAAAAATTAATGACGGTCTAGTATGCCAAATAAATCAAAGGTTGTGATCAAGAGCCATTACAATTTTTTTCCTTTTAGGATATATATAGGGAAGGGGGAAAACCACTGAAGGTAAATAGGTTGACCCATGCCCTTCTCCCAGTGTCCATCAGCATAAAACCCCAGGTCCCCCTTTCCCATGAAGGAGTACACCCAGCTTCTGCCTTGTGGCAAAAGATGCACATCTAAGGTTTCAAACAATTGTGATGGGCTTTAGCTGCTCTCTAGCCAAATGAGCAAAGACCACGTGGGCAAGTTGTAATGAAATATGCGGATATACAAGACGAGGGCCTCTAAGGGCTTACAAGATTATAAACACAAAATGCACATGCACAAGTTCAACTAAGAGACAATACAAGACCACAAAGGCACAACACAAACACTAAGTGCATTCAAGACACCAAAAAACTGAAGAGAGGAACACAAGAATGTAAAAAATATTCATCTTATTGAGCATAAATGCCTAAGTGAAGCATTAGTTACAAGAAGGGGGATTACCCCCTTTATATAGGCAAAGGAGAGCATTTAGAGCCTTTGGGACCAAACAGACTTCGAGACTGCCCCGGCAGGCCCAACGGCTATAAATATAATTGTTGGGGAGGTCCCAACAACTATAAGAGCTAAGGACAATAATGCCCTTAGCTCAAATAAATAAAAAAGAAAGACTAAAGTGCCACAAATGGGCATAACCTATTACAATCCTGTGAAATAACAAAAATACCCCTAATGGCTATTTACCTATATATATATATATATATATATATATATATATATATATATATATATATATATATATATATATATAGTTGAAACCATAAAAAACTGAAAATTGTGGTAGCAAGTTCCTTTTACGACCCATGATCAAAACATCTGTCTCTTATAGAATGAAATAAAATATGATGGTCAGAAATAGGAGCTATGACACATAGGTACGTAAAACACAGTTGTGGACTAGCCACAGAGATATTATTGTAATGAAGTGGATCGAATCCGATGAATATGCAAGAACACACACCTCAATCAAGTGGGAACACTTGATTGAATAATCACACCACCCACACAAGGGTCAAATGAGAAAGTATATTGCACAGAAAACTCTCTTGAAAAAGAGATGAAATAATACAAAGGCCATGAGGCCTATTTATAATACAAGAGGCTAAAGGGGACAGCCAATATGGTTGTTGGGCTGCTCCCAACGGTCATATTTATGACGGTTGGGAGCAGCTCCAACAGCTATATTGGAGTTGGCCCAACAGTAAAAAAGCTGAAAAAGGTTGTCAGTCCCTAATGGGCTGACGCCTATTATAGAGAAAAGACCAAAATACCCTTGTTGGGTATTTCGGTTACAATATATATATATATATATATATATATATATATATATATATATATATATATATATATATATATATATATTAACACCCCCCCTCAAACTCATGGTGGAACAACCGAGAGTTTGTCAAGTAAGAAGTGAAATCTTGGAGACGGAAGCGCTTTGGAGAAGAAGTTTGTTAATTGATATTCAGACGGAACATAGGGCAATGTAATGGTCTTTCTCAGGAATTCTTCACGAACGTAGTGGCAATCCATCTCAATGTGTTTTGTTTTCTCATGAAATGTATGATTGTTTGCAATGTATACAGCGCTCTTGTTGTCATAACATAATCTTGAAGGTCCTGCAATATGAACCCCCAAGTCTTCAAGAAGTTGTCTTAGCCACACTAACTCAGACGTAGTTGTTGCCATGACACGATACTCAGTTTCATTGGAGGGCAGTGACACATTCTGATGTTTTTTGCATCGCTATGAAATTAGGGAGTCACCTACAAATACATATAAACCAGTGGTTGAGCGTCTATCATTGGCATCCCCTCCCCAATCAGAATCAGAATATGCAATGACTTCTAGTGAGGAGGATAAAAACAAGCCAAGATTAATATATTTTTTAATATATCTAACAATTCTCATTACAACGCTCATATGCACTGTAGTGGGAGCATGCTGAAATTGACTAGTAGAATGAATAGCATGAAATATATCAAGACGGGTAACAGAAAGATAAGACAAAGCTTCAATCATTTGTCTGTAGGGCGTTGGATCTTGCAAGGGCTATCCATCATCTTTCTTCATTTTGGCATTTATGACTTCCGAAGTATCGACCAATTTTTCATCTGAGAGTCATGATCTTTCAATGATCTCTGTTGCGTATTTAGTTTGTGACAAGAAATAACCACGATGTGAGTAAACAACTTCTATTCCAAGAAAGTATCGTAAAAAACCAAGATCTGTCATATCAAAGTTGGCTTTAACCACATCTTTGATATAGTTAACTCCTTGCTTATCATCTCCTGTGATTATCATATCATCTACGTAAAGAAGTAGGATCACCATTCCTGCATTAGAAGACTTAACAAACAATGAAGTGTCAGTAAAGTAATATTTAAAATGAAGTTGTGTCATCACATTATTAAACCTATCATACCAAGCTTTGAGGACTTGTTTTAATCCATAT
Source organism: Nuphar pumila (assembly GCF_984573655.1). Classification (NCBI taxonomy): domain Eukaryota; kingdom Viridiplantae; phylum Streptophyta; class Magnoliopsida; order Nymphaeales; family Nymphaeaceae; genus Nuphar; species Nuphar pumila. The sequence continues at coordinate 119,966,225 of NC_143255.1, forward strand.
AAGGCCTTACGTAACCGAAGAGTTTTCTCATGTGCTAAAGCCAAGCCTGGTGGAGGATCCATGTACACCTCTTCATCCATATTACCATTTAAAAATGCATTTTTAACATTCATTTGAAATATAGGTCATTTCCTAATCAATGTTACAGCAACGAGAGTTCTAACAGTAGTCATTCGAGCAACTGGGGCAAATGTCTCATCATAGTCTATCACATATTCTTGATTGTATCCTTTGGCCACTAACCTAGCTTTATATTTTTCTAATGTTTCATCGTACTTGGTTTTTACCTTGTATACCCATCTGCATCCTATAGTTTTTCTTCCTTTAGGTAATGTTTGGATTTCTCAAATTTTTGTTCTTTCTAATGCTTCTAACTCATTGTTCATGGCCTTAACCCATTCTTGATGATGTTTAGCCTCATTGTATGATTGAAGTTCAAAATACGAGTGAATGACCATTAGACATGATCTATACCTTGGTTCAAAGAAATCATATGATACAAATCACTAGGAGCTTTTGAAATTCTTATAGATTTTCTAAGGCTAGAAGAATCTTCTTCTTGATTCTGAGAGTATCTTTTTAAGGCACATGGTGCGTGACTTTCGGTACGTCGAGTATAGGTTTGTAAATTATTGTGAGATAGGTCTGTATCATCAAGATTTCTTCTTACATTCTCATTTGCCTCATGCATATCTTCACTTTCATGAATATTTTCACACTTATCATTGACTAGATCAAAGATGAACGAATAATCACAACTCTCTTGGATTTTTTCTTTGCTAAAACCATTTTCATTTTCAAGGAATATAACATTTCGAGAAGCATACAATTTGTTTCTTTCAATGTCATAACACCTATATCATTTTTTATTTTCGGCATAGCCTAAAAACACACAAGGAATTGCTTTAGGAGAGAGTTTATCATTCTTGTTAGTAAGAACAAAACACTTGCACCCGAAACCCTCAACCTTTTATAATCAGGATACATTTTACAAAGTTTTTCAATAGGGAAGACATTTTCAATAATTTTTTAAGGCATTTTATTTATCAAATAGACCGCCGTAAGGGCGGCTTCTTCCCAAAAATCTTTTGGAACATTTGTAGATATTAGAAGTGTTCTAGTGGTCTAAATAATGTGTTTGCGCTTCCTTTCGGGAAGTTCATTTTGTTGAGGAATGTATGAACATGATTTTTGATGAACAATCTCATTTAGGTCAAGATAATTTTCAAACTCTTTTGACACAAATTCTCCCCCGGAATCAGTTCTAAAGATTTGAATATTGGTTTTAAATTGATTCTTTATATCACTATGAAATCTTTTAAAACAATCAAATACTTTCGATTTGTGTTTTAGAAAGAATATCCAAGATTGTCTACTATAATCGTCTACAAACACAACATAATAGGAAACACCTCCTTTGGACACAACCGGAGTCGGTCCCCATACATCTGAATGCACTAATTCAAATGGATTCTTAGTTATAAGGTGTCTTGGTTCAAAAGGTAAAGAATTCATTTTACCAAGAATGCAATCTTCACATACAAATTTTTTTTCTTTACAATTTGAAAGAAATGGAAACAATTGTAATTTGGTCACACTAAGGTGTCCTAGTCTTTTGTGCCAAATTTTTATATCTTTCTTTTTCACAAAATTACAAAAAAGTTATTTTGGTAATTCAAGAATGTACATGACATAGAGATCTCCTCTTCTATGGCCTCGCCCAATCGGCTTCCCGAACTGGAGATCTTGTATTAAACAATCATTAGATGAAAAAATTGTTTTGTAACCATAATCTGCAATTTGATAAATCGATAAAAGATTTAAATTTATTTTTGGTACTACTCTAATGTTTGGTATGTGAAAGATAGGTGTTTTTTGATAAATACCAAAACTTTTAATTTTCAAAAATGTGTCATCGGCAGTTGAAACACAAGAATTATTTGGATTAAACTTGAATTCGGTCAATATGTACTCATTAGGAGTCATATGAAATAAAGCACCGGAGTCTAGGATCCAAGAGGTCTTACCATGGTTGTCACTTGTAGATATGGCCGCTCCCGAATAAGAAGTAGCTTGAGCTTTAAGCATAGGTTATAGTGCCTCCATTAGTTGAGCTAAAGAGAGCGAGCCGATGCATTTAGAGTCGTCCATTTCACTCCTTTCAACCGAAGTCACTCTTTTGTCTTCTTTATAATCCTCCTTTTTTTTGGAACAAAAAGATTTGATGTGTTCCGGTTCATAACAATGATAACAAATAATTTTTTCACCTTTTTTAAAATCATGATAACCCCTTTTTTCAAAGTTGTTGGGATTTCTACCATTCTCATTTCTTAAAAAATGAAGTGGTTTATAGCTCTTGGTATGATTTTCAGGCTTTGACATAGCAAGCACGGATTCTTCATCTTTAGAAGTGGATGACTTTTTCAATCTATTTTCTTTCATCGTTAATTCTTCAAGAGTTTCAACTATGGAAGAGACTCTTCCTCTATAAAGAAGAGCGGATTTAGTTCCTTCAAATTCGAGCCTAAGCCCATTTATGAATTGATAAAAATGCTCCGCTTTGATTTGATTTTCGCGGAGTTCAATATCTTGTGGGCAATGCCACTTTGGTTCAAGAAGAGTCAATTCATCCCAAAGGAGAGAAAGTGCATTATAGTATTCTCTTGTGCTCATCTCTTCTTTAGTCATGGTCCTTACTTTGTTTTGGATGTTACATATATGTGTGATATCCTTAAGACTATACATGTCTTTAAGGTATTTTCATACATCAATAGCGAAGTCAAACTTCGTCAAACTTCATCAAACTAGAACACTTGTGGATGTCCACACTATTGATGAGTCATCCAATAATTTTGGAAAGACCCATCCTTCATTCCTTCTATCTTTTCTCATAGTCGAAAACGGCTTTAGCCATTTTCTCTCCTTGAAGCGCAACTTCTTTTTCATTCTCAATTTTTGTAAGAATGAGTTTAGGCACTTTTTCGGTGCCGTCAACCAATCCCCAAAGTCCCTTTTCCCATATTTTATGGTTTACTATGGATGCCCACATCACATAGTTTGTGTCATTTAGGCGTATGAGAATGGGGACTATTACCTCCCTCTCATTCTCCATTTACAACAAGTGGATAGAGAGAGAAAGAAAAAGAATGAGAGAACGAGGAAGAAAATACAAGACTTTTTTTTCGAAGTGATTAGCTTCCCGATGCAACAATTCGTGATTTGTTGTATTTTGCCAAGCTCACGATCCTCCTCTTGATATTGTCATGATCTTCTCTAAAACGGCTTTTGGAACACCCAAGCTCTGATACCATGTAATGAAGTAGATCGAATCCGATGAATATGCAAGAACACACACCTCAATAAGTGGGAACACTTGATTGAATAATCACACCACCTACACATGGGTCAAATGAGAAAGTATATTGCATAGAAAACTCTCTTGAAAAAAAGATGAAATAATACAAAGGCCATGAGGCCCATTTATAATACAAGAGGCTAAAGGGGCCAGCCAATATGGTTGTTGGGCTGCTCCCAACGGTCATATTTATGACGGTTGGGAGCAGCTCCAACAGCTATATTGGAGCTGGCCCAACAGTAAAAAACAAAAAGTAAAAAAGGTGAAAAAGGTTGTCAGCCCCTAATGGGCTGATGCCTATTACAAAAAAAAGACCGAAATACCCTTGCTGGGTATTTCGGTTACAATATATATATATATTTTAACAATTATAACACTCATAATTTCATAGGTGAATGTGCCACCCATTATTAGAGGCGAAAGGCAACTCCAATGAAAAATAGGCAAACACCATCCAATTTTCATTTGTCTAATGTCTACAATCTGAGCACATTTGGCTTTGCTTAACGCAGCTCTGCATTGAATGTGATTATGTAGCTGCCAAAAGCAAGGGTCAACAGCGAAATAAATTGACTGACATTCCACACAGCACTAAGGGTAAGGGACACATGCATTCAACACCATTGAGACAGAAGACCTCTAGCTAGAATAATTCAATTTTGAAATATAATAATTTGTTGGAATATCAAAAACAGTTAAATAATTGGTGGTTCTGCAGAGGAAGTAAAAAAAAAATAAGGGTGACTAACAGATCCATAGTGCCTCCGGAGTTGGTATGCTTCAAGGCCTCATTGTAGTCTTGCTCATGCATGTATATAATTCCAGCAATTAATCGTAGAACAGGGTTGTTTCCTATGGCAGAATCATTTAACCACTCTCGGAGGTTTGAAATTGCACTTTCCTGCAGATATTAAAACAGTAATTAGTATTAAAAAATGAAATCCAGAAAAAGGAGAAAAAGAAATCTGAATCTAAAATAGGGAATTACATGGAAGTGACAAAGGCACACCCCAACAATCACTAAGGCTCTGTTTGGGAGCCAGCAGCTGAGGATGCATCTGTGAAATCCATAACTACTCCAGGAATTATGGATTTAACATTTTCTCACTTGCATGTTTGGGAGTACAAGGGATTTACCACATTGTTTCGGATATCTAAAGAACAATCGTGGATTTGGTATTTGCATCCAAAACTGTCATCTCCAAAACAATGCCACATATTTTGACTTTAGAAAACTCTTAGCATTCTTACGGTGTAATGTTTCTGTTGAACCCCAAACTTTATACTTATACATTGCATAAGTATTAATTAACTGAAATAAATAAGCATGATTTTCAAGCAATAAGACAAGTGCCGTCTGCAATCATAAGATGTGAATAAGAAACAACAAACCAGAGAGCAAAATAAAATTCTGTTTCGTATTCAAAAAGGAAAACAGAAAACAAAAACAGTAGATCTGCAGTGTATCCATTTCCCATTAAGAAACACTGTAATACACAAATATGCAAACGTAAGTAATCAACAAATATTTGTCTAAAAAAAATACATATCTGAAAAAAAAAATGTAAGTGTATGAGTTCCTCTTACCCCTCAAAACAGAACACGTGATGTTTGCCACAAAAAATTGGATTTTCATAGAAAAATGCCCCAAAAATACAAAATAAAATATTAAAAAAGGATTTTTACAAGATAGCCAAATACAGATAATACAACAAAATAACCCCAAGAAAGAAGAATGATGCAATAGATGTGATGCAGCAGATGTGCATCGAGATTTTACCTGCAATCTATTGCCTTATTTTGTCTCAAAGGCAGGGTAAGAGAGGCACAGACCAGACGCTCCTTCTCAAGCCACCGCCTGAGAGAGAGAGAGAGATGCGTTAGGGTTTTCCTGGAAGAGTCAAAGTCGGTAAGTGAGGAATTAATCTGGGTAGTTAAGAGGTTCATTGGAAAATCGACTGAAGCACTGGAATACCATCGGAGATGGGCATGAGGGTGGATGTTGATAATCACCACCTCTCATAGGAGCCAGCCAGTTTGAGGATTTGGAGTCGTCAGTCAGCTCCTACCTCAATGCCCTTTATTCCTGTTTTTTCATGCTCCCAAACAACTATTGAGGTTGTGGATTCGGATTCCGCATCTCCGCTCTGGTTACCTCTGACGGTGGGGTCCCAAACAGAGCCTAAATACAGCCATATGATCCTCCCTCAATCCTCATGATTTGATGATTCTCAAGGGATCTAAGTGCTGTAAGTTTACGGTCATGTTTTCACATATGTAAATTAAAGTCCTCATTTTCTCATAATTTACCTAGCAAGGCAATGAGTCTCCATACAGTAAAGCAAAGAACACTGCACTCTGTTTTTTTATTCATATAATTACTAAGATTTTTTTCCATGTCCTCTTTTTCCTTACCTAACCCAGCAGAGGGGAAGGTCCCACTTGGAAACTGTTTTCTACTGGGAAGCCTTCCTCCTATGGTTTACCAGTGACCACTACTTATTTTGTTCCCAGCCACCATCACAAACTTATTATTACTTTTCTGTCAATCATATATGTTTTTCCTTTACTTAAAACTAAAGAAAGAAATATGATAATTGAAGCAGGGAAAAAATATATGAATAAATTACCATTCAGAAAAGGAAAGGATAGCCAAAAAAGGGAAGCACCCATTCAGTCCAACCCCAATGTTGATAGCTGATATCATTACAAGTACACAGAGAAAGAAGTTAAGCTCGAATAAGGCATAATGAGGACTCTCTCTCTCTCAATTACTCCAGAAGATATTTTCCACCTTCCTACTGCTTCATCGACAGTTAATTTTTCCTGAGAATATAATTAAAGCCAAGAGGATGGGCAGGAGTGGCAACAGGAGCATCATTACTATGGAATGTAGATGGTTCCCATAAAAAATACATAGGACATGTTTAGGAAGCTAAGTTCACTTTCATAAGTGAAACTCAAAGCATTCATGTGGATCACCTTCCATATTTCTTTTGCAACAAGGATAACAGGAATCGTCCACTTTATCATGTTTCTTTTTTGAAATAATGGATGGCTTAAAAAACAGTGGTTTTGATTGGATTCAGAAATTATCATAAGTTCATTTTTTAATATTTTGTATTCCCAAGGTAATACACTTCTGGATTTGATGTGGAACTGTCTCAACCCCAGTTGAAGCCAACCCAAGGCTAAATTCAAGAAAAAATTTGACAAACTGAAAAAAAAATTACAAAACAATTTTCATGCATGCAGAAACAAGGGGAAGGGCTTGCTCTCCTTCCACTAGCCCTCCGTCAAACAAGAACTTATTCCCTTCCACATTTTTGTGAAGAACTAACTTGACCTGATAAAGACATGACCAAAATATTAAGAACAAGATGATCTTTAGGAGTAGGATGCCCAGCCCTAGTTTCCTTAACCAAGACCAGTCGGGTGAAAAAACAACAAAGGCAGGTAGGCAGAGCAATGAAGGATCAGGGGGAAGGAAGGTGCCCAGTTGTTAACTTTCACAAGGAAAGAGATTCAGAAAAATCAAATTACGAAGGTTTTTATGTCTTTTTAACTCCCATAGTTTTCTGGTGACAAGGATCTAGTTATGCCATTGACTTGGGGAAAGGGGACCAAAAGTTTTGAATAGGTTTAATAAAATATTCACTCTCCTAGAATGGTGAGTTTAGATTAATGCAATTGGGTGGAATTGGAATCTGATTCCATGAAAATGCTTCCAATAAAAACAGGGGAAAGCATAATTTTGACAGAAATCGTTCCCCGCTCTACCCAATGTCACGAATCCAAACACACCTGGAAGTGAATTATCTTGCTTCTTACAAACATGCCCATAAGGAGCAATAAAGTGGTACACAAATAAGAGTGAAAATTACCATTTGACTGCATTATATGAACATTGTTTTTTGTTATTTCATTCAGCTCATACCATCCAGATTTAAACTTCCAATTCATATTCCTGATCTCATTAACATGTGTATGCATCTTTGCATGTTTAAACAATGCTCTATATTACTTTTTTAGGTTCCTCTTGTTGGAGAATCTGCAGTTGGGAAATTCCAAGATGGATGCTATTGAGTGAAATTCAAGATCAACAAAGAATGCTTGGAAGCATACATCCACATGCTATCTTTAAAGTGACAATTGCACAGCTAGGATAGAATCCTTGCTGAAAAAGAGGCAACTGGAACTTCGCTCCCAAGACACAACTATGTCATGCCTACTTGTGCAATAATGAATATTGTTACACTAAGAAGGGCACTTAATGCAACACACAAACTTTGAGCAACCTTACATACAAACTAAAAAGGATAGAAAATGTAAGATCCGTGTTTTTCAAAAAAAAAAAAAAAAAATTGGATCCAACCGGATCCGGGTCACACACACACACACACATGTATTTCTATTTAAACCCCCAGGGGGGTGTTCCTTTTCAAAAACAGCGAGGACCGACCATGAGCTCCCCCTCTCGCCTGAGTTTCTCTCTCCCCGACCCCGATACCCTCTCCTCCCTCTCGGTCTCCCTCTCTCCCCGATTGTTCCCCCTCTCTTCCCGACGCTGGTGACACCCAGCCGGCATCCTCCCACATGCTCAAACCCCTGAATCCCATCGCCTCCCTCCTCGACTCGTCGGAACCCCCTACCCATGTGCCTCGTCTTTTTCCCACAGACTCTCGTCTGTCTCTCTCGCTCGTCGGTGCGACACCGGCCCTTTCGTCGGAGCAGGTACGCTCCTGCATTTTCCCCTTTCTCCTTGCTTCTCGGTTGACAGGCCCCTCCCTGTTCATCGTTTCAGCAAGGGAGAGGCGCCTGCTCCCTTGAGCAGGGGAAGGACACCCCCTCCCTACTCTCTCTCGCTCTCTATCTTTCAGCAGTGGGAGGGATGCCCCCTTGTGAACACCCCAAATTTTTCAAAGTTTTGTAAAAATAACCCTTTTGCCCCTAACCCCGTTTTCTGAGAAAATCAAACCAGTTTCAAAGCTCATTCTTCAGATTGTCTGAATTAAATTCCATATTGGTATATTTAAGGTTAATTTCGGATCCGAATCCACGACTTTGAATCCATAATTCCTCAAAAAAAACCAGATCTAAACCCATTTCTGAAGAAATTTTCTCAAGATAGCTTTTAAAATTCTCAGAAAAAATTCCTTTTGTAAATATTTTTACAAAAACACAAAAAAAATAGTTTTAAAATCTTTAACTTCTCGTAAAGCTTTAGGATTATTCTAAAAATACAAAAAATTGAAAAATAACATGAAAAAAAAATGGAAAAATTGCAAGAAAAGCAAATGACTCTCAAGGTTTTAGGAAGCCTCTTGCTGAAAACCTCAATTTTGAACTATTTTCCAAAAATTTCTTTTAAGAGGAACCTCTTTTAGGAAATAGCACAAAAAGCTAACGGAATCCTCCCGCACGTCTTCATCTCCCCTCTCCACCGTCCGATCTGCAACAAACCCCCATTCTCCCCCTTTCATCTTCAACAAACAGCTTCTCGAATTTTCCTTCTTCTTTTTAAAGAGGGCATCTCTCTTCTTCCTGGGACAGCCATCATCCGGCATCGACTTCCATCCATTGCAAACAACATCCCTTAGTGTTTTCCATTCCCCATTTTCTTTGTGGTGGCGCATATCATACATCTTTCGGCGATCGCCCTCTTCCCCGAACCATCTCCTTTACTTCAGGAGCAGAAGACCTCCGTAATAGAAGAGGAGAGCGTGACTCCCTCCTTCGGAACCTCTACAGAATTAAGAATTTCGCCCCTTTCTTCAAGGCATCTCCTCAATAGTAGTCAAAAGGGGGTTAAACCACAATAATCAGAGGTAAGTGCACCCCCCCTTTTCTTATCTCTTTGCATCGTTTATTTCCACTACCTCTTATTAATCACTTTTTTTTTTCTTCAAATCTTTTGACGCATCCCTGAGAGAGTTGGGTCGCCTATAGCGATGCCAACCCCTCTCTTATGCAACAATAATGGAGCGGTCATGCTCAAACATTTTTTTTTCTTTTCTCATGTTCTTCTTATGTCTTTCCTTTCTTGTTTACTCATGCTGGGAATTTTTGGACTCAGATTGTAAGATCTGACAGGGTTCGTCCGAATCCCGGTCCGAATTTCCCACTGAGTTGCTCTCTTGTTTTAATTTCCTGTTGAAATTTAGATCCTCTGCGTGATCTCTGCTATGATGTCCAATTCCTTACATCCGTTAGTCAGGGTAGTTTGATTTTTAGGGATGTTGCTAGATATTGCTTAAAACCGATATTCCTCATGATCGGTGCTCGTAATTTTTGCTTTATAACTTTTATTTTTTTTCTTCTTTCTGTTCTTCTGTAACTATCACTATCCGTCATTAGTTCTGGTTTCTGAATTTTATTCCATGTGATATTTCCAGCATCCCCTTTAATTCACACCTGGTTATCCTATCATCGGTATAAGCTTGCATTTCATTAAATGGGTTTATGTATCCGTTAAGTCATGGTAGTCACAATTGAAAGTTCAGCAGGATCTTTGATTCTGGAGGTTGAGGGTGTTTGCTTGATTTTTGATATTGATCCCCAATTTCGTTGGATTATTGCATAATATCAAGCTCCCTTTGTTTCCATCCCTTGATCATTTTGAGCATTTTTAGTATAGCAGTATCATTTCCACTATTCTGTAATTTAAAGGCATATTCTCCTGGTTTTATCCTAATTGCTTGTCTGATGATATGTTTTTGAAGATATCTTAATCGTATTATGCCACATTGTATGTTATAACCCTTGCTTCAACTCATCGAGTATCCATCGCATGTTTCCTGCATGCTCCTTACATTATATTTTCTTCAGCCTATTTCACTACATCTGCTAATGTACTATGCTTCCCGGCGTTTGGCTTCAGGCAGGGTATACTGTTATGGGTATTAGTCCTAAAAAAAAAATACAAACAAACATCCTGGCTAATATTAGAGATCATTTTAGGAGTTTCATCGTTTAATTTTAGAGAATCTCAAAATGTTCGGTCCAGATAGAAAATAGATGGAAAATAAAATAATGTAGAGATCATTCCGAGATGTAGCTTTAAATTCAGGAACGGAGGTGAAAAGGCCATCGTATCCACCTTCTGGCCTAAAGCATTGCTATCCAGGTTTGCGTAAGATTCATTAAATTTAAGAAATACAGAGGGAGATTTATCGATGCTAATGTATTTTCTGGTTGTTAGTTCCATCACCCTTCAGTTGATACTTTGGTTGCTATAGGTAAGGTGACATGTCATATTTACATCTCAACAGTCGGTGACATATCCAAAAGTTTACAGACTTTATAAATGATACTGGCTGCTTGGTGGTCTTTCCATTAGCATTTTCAGAACCGTGTGGCTCTTGCTTTATTTGTCATTTTCAGAACCGTGTGGTTTCTCTTGTTACTCTTGTTTTGGGTTATTGTGATTGAGCAGAAGATCGGAAGGAATTCAAACTGGATATTAATTACAACAACCTGGAGTTTGAAGATGTCGTGAAGTTGTAACAGATACTTCTCAATTATATTACAGCTTTCAGCAATTCAGTGCAGTGATCGGAATGCATACCCCTGTTAGTTCAAGAGGAGCGTGAATTATGGGGATAAGCTGAACCCTCTTTCATCCCAGCAAATCCTTATTAGGGATTCAAGGTTTTCTAAAATCCAATATGTCTATGGTGCCTAAATACTCAAGGTTATACATGAGCACTGCTTTTCTGCATCTACAGCAACTCCCTGAGTTGTTGTAGCCTTGTATCCACTACACATAGCCCACATCATATAACATTTCCCATCTCAGTCATATGCTTTCATTTTGGTGTCTGCACCTCAGGCTGTCAAAATTGCTCCAACTTCACATATAGATGCTGTCCATCTCAGAGTGGTCTTCCCTTAGTGCATATTTTGTCAGACCGAATATCGGTATGAATAATACTCTGAATATCCTGCAAAAGGGCGCTATGTAATTCTAGTCCTGTCACCATGTCATTAGTCAGTTCACCCATAGATCCACACATACTCTGCACCATCTATTTTACTTGGTACACTCGGCTATGTGTAAACCCAGCATATACCACATTCATTCTACTGCTCCAGGGCATTGCTTTTTCCACTACCTTCGCACTTCATCATCTATGCTTACAACATTACCACCACTATCTCCATGTTTTTACACCTCTTTCATAAATATCTCACAGCATAGCACTTACCATCTGTTCATCATATAGCATTGCCTGTCTGCAGTTTATTCCTCACACTGTTGAACCATCAGCTGTGTTTCTCCACTCAACATCCACCTGCTGAAGGTGTATCTTCTGTAAATATTCCATCATGAGGTAGACACCCCTTTCATAGTGCGCCATCCCAGTAACATCCATGTTGTTATTTCAGCACCCCCATATCATTCACTATATTAATCCTTCACATTCACTATCCCAGTTATGTACCTATATATGCATATATATTCACATATATACCTATATGTATATAGATATACATACATGGGCATGTATATATGAATATCTTGACATGTGAGTATTCTTTTACCATTAAATGTGCAATTTTCCCTCTCTTCTCACGCTAACCAAGCTGTTTTGCAGGAAACTTGTAAAAGATATCATTATTTGGGGTTGTACATTTGATTTTATCCATTGTAATAGTTAGGTTGGAATAAGAATTTACATTTCTTGCTTTAGGTAGAATGAATGGGCATTATAGAATACCATGAATTGTTTATTCCATGCATTTTTCCTTTATTTCTCAAAATCCCCACAATGGTGAAACACGAATGGCACGTGCACCACTTCGTAAGAGGTAAGTTAATTCTAAGTTGACGATTTACATCAACGGCCATAGTCGGGGTGTGAACAAAACTTAGAATTCTTATCTTTTACGAAATAACATCGGATCCACACTGGATCCACTTTCAAAATCCATCATATTTTCTCAAAATATTTTTTTTTTCTTCTTTTATCAGAATTTAACCTAGGATTAACTCAAAATATATACCAATGGCCATAGTCAGGGTATATTGAGGGTTAATTTCATTTTAAATTCTATAAAAGCACCAAAAAGATATTTTATCCTTCATTTGAATTTAGATATGACTATTATATAATACACTCAATGACCATAGTCAGGGGTGTATTATATCATTAGTCTTATTTAAATTCATTTAAAGAATGAAATATGATTTTTCAAACCCAATTTCAACTTATTCAAATTCATTCATCATATAGGATAGAATTACATCATATTTTCAAAATTTCCTTTTCAAAATTCCAAGTGATTCTTCTTATCCAAATTCTATATCATTTCAAGATTCAAAATTTCAATTTCAAAGTCCAATTTGACTTTGAAATTCCAAAATCATTTTATATTCAAACTTCAAATTTCCAAAATCAATTCAAAAATTCAATTTCAAAGTTCAATTCAACTTTGAAGTTACCTTCTGATGTCAAAATCGAAATTCATCCCCTTATCTTCAATCAAGGTTTGGATTCAAATCTCAAGTTTAAATTTGGGTTTCTAAAACCCATATCCGTCTTTAAAGGTCCTATTTGGACTTTTCATAAACCAAATCCAAAATCAAATCCTAATCTCAACTTGGATCCAGATTTCCAAGTATAAATTCCATTCCACTTTGGGTTTCCCATCACCATTTAGGATCCAAATCCTTATCCCATTTTGGATTTCCCATCACAAATCCAAATTCTATCCAAATTCTTATTACACTTTTTTTGGATCTCCAATTATAGATCCAGATTTCTTTTAGGATCCAGATCCTCATTCTATCATTGGATCTCAGATTCAGATCCAAATTCCAATTCTTAGGATCCAGAAACCAATTCTGCATTGGATCTCAGACTTCAGATCCAAATCCATTCTAGGATCCAGAATCCAATTCTACTTTGGGTCTCAGACTTCAGATCCAATTCCATCTTGGGATCAAGAGTCCAACCCTATCTTGGATCTCAGATTTCGGATCAAAATACCATCTTGGATTCCAAACCTTGGATCCAATTCCATTCAAAATTCTGAAATCCAAATTTCACTTTAATTCCAACTCTTAAAATCAATTCCATTTTCATTCCAGATTTCAAACCAAGTTCTCATTTCAGATCCTAAATTCAAAACTCGAACTTTGAGCTCTATTCAGAATCCAGATCTTGGATTCGGATTACATCTTGAAATTCCAAATCAATTCCATTTCCCAAATTTTATTCGGATTTCCCAATTCTATCTTTTCCTTCTAATTCAGTTCCATTTTTCATTTCTATTCTGATTCAAAGTCCATTTATAAACTTTGAAAATTTCCTTTCTTCTCTTTTTATCTCAAAACTTCAAAAATCACTTTCCAAAATCCAGATTTATTTTCCCGAGCTCTTGATTATTCTAAAAACTTAGAACTTTAATCTTAAGTTCTAAGTTAGAAAAACATTTCTTCACTTTATCAGATTCACTTGGAAATTCTTCAAAACATTTTCAAAAAGAGCATACATCTTTGCATATTGCACAAGCATGATTCATTGTGCATTTAGACTTAGGACAAATTCTTAGCAAAGCAAAAGGCATAAAATTCGACACTTGGTTCGATTACCCCTGGTAAAGGCGCCAGGAACGGTCGAACCTCGTACCGACGAGCGGATCCCGTCTCCTAGTTTTCCCGCAAATATTTCAAAAACGGAGGCGAGTTATTTCAAAAAAATTCAAAATTAAGGTCAAGTGAAAACCCGCAAAAAAAATTCCTCTTTTCTCTTTTCTTTCTTTTCTCTTCTCTCTTTCTTTTCTTTCTTTATTTTACTCCCTTCAAAAAGGAGGAAAATAAAGGTTAGAAAAGGGAAGGAGAAGGAAGAGAAAGAAACCACGAGAGGAAAAATTTTGCGATGATCACACCCCTCCCTGCTCTTTCTCTCTCTCTGCTCTCGTTTTTGCAAAGGAGGGGCATCGCCCCCTCCCTGCCTTCTTTTCCCAGCAAGAGGGCAACACCCTCCTACCCTCCCTCTTCTGTCGAGCCCAGCTCAGCAGGAGGCAGCCCTGATGGAGCCACCCCCGACTCCTTCTCTCTCTCTCGTCTGCTGAAGACGAGAGCAACCAGCTCCCACCTCCACCCAGACGCAGCGGCACCACAAGGTGTCTCCCCTTGCATGAGGGGGAGCAGCTCCCTGATGCCCCCTTTCATGAAGGGAGGCACCTCCCCATTGTGTCACCTTACACCAGTCGGCGACCACCAAGGGCCCCACATCCCTTCTACCTTCTTCTTCCCCTCTTGCCCAGGAACTGAGACAGCTTGGCTCGGCTCCTTTCCATCTTGGGCAGCAGAACCGAGCCAAGCTCGGTTGTGGCCTGCTTAGTTGTGGGCTGGCCAGTTTCGATTCAAGCATGCTAGAGTCGGGGCACCCAGGGTCTCATTTTGGGCCAGGGCTTGGCTTGTTTTCAGAGAGATTGAGTCCAGCTCGGTCTGATATCCGAGTCGGCTCGGCCCTCTAGCTCTGTTAGACCCTTAGATCTTTTTTAGCCTAGCTCAGTTCGGTCGGCTCGAACTAAGTTCCGATTCGACCTCTGCGACGCAAACGTTGCTTTCTTCGTTAAATTTAATGGTTGCATTGTTTCTTTCGCAGTACGACAAAATACTTTTAGTGCACCCCGTCGGCGCAAGAGACATGGCACGGGCAACAAGACATAAGCCTTTAAAGACCTACGCTCGGAATTGTCAGCAAATCGCCGATCTCCAAGGTAGGGAAAAGTTGCACAAAGGACAATGGATGAACAAATCTTAAAACATGTGAATTAAATATATATATATATATGCGCATTTAATTCAAGGACACAGTTTTGTGATCCCTGTCATTTTTCTTTTATGTCATTTACTTTGTCGTCGTGCTTTTACATGCAAGCTACTGCTTACGCATTTAATTCAAGGACACAGTTTTGCGATTCTTGTCATCTTTCTTTTATTTCACTTACTTTGCCTCCGCAATATCACGTGCACAAACTATTGGTTACGCGTTTAATTCAAGGACGCAGTTTTACGATCTTTGTCCTCTTTCCTTTATGTTATTTACTTTGTCATCACGCTTTAGTGCATAGGCTACTGCTTACGCATTTATTTAGCTAAGGTACGGTTTCGTAGCTCGTGCACTGCTTACGCATTTATTTAGCCAATGTGTGGTTTCGTACCTCGTGCACTGCTTACGCACTTATTTAGCTCGATGTGTTGTTTCATACATCGAGACTTGCTTTATACATTGTCGTCGCGCTGCAATGTGCACAGGCTTGCATTGTAATATATGTATCATTTTTACATAAATACAACCTGGTAGGACAATAAAGAGTGTATCCTATCCTACCTTATCCATACTCACTCTTTTTCAAAGGACATGGGTTTGCGCATGGACGTTAGAGTTTTTAAGAAAAATGATTCCTTTCAAAAATCCAGCTTTCCAAATGCGTAGTTTTGCAAAGCAAAGCCTCCACGCTTATAGGTTGCGAAATTGCAACTAAGCTTTCTCAAGTGGGTGCATTTGGGAGAAATGTTTTACAACTTCGGTTTGAGATTCCGATATGACCCGGATATCCCCGGTTGGGGCATGGGAATGTTTTTGGACAGAGTTTCTACTGAGCAATCCATACCCCCCTTTTTTTGTAAGCAGTATCGCGAGACATATGCAACATGTTGATACTACGATAACTGAATGAGAGATTTGTGGCAATCTCGTATCGTGCAAATTGCACAACGTTATAAAAATAGTTGAAAAGACCAAATCATGTCAAACCAGAGTTACCGAAAGCTTCTTAGGTAGGTGGGAAGCTCACTTCCCAGAAACTCGCTTCGAAAGCACAATACTCCTTGCTTTCAAAACTTCATGGGAAGCTCGATTCCTCCACGCTTTTTCTATGCTTCTCATAGACATGATCTATGCATACTATATACTTCTCACGTTTCTTTTCATCTTTTCATGTATTTTCTCTCACACTTTCACTCACTTTCCATGTACTTTCTTTAAATTGGTAACCATCATTGTTAGATTTTAACAAAAATTAAACTCTTTTACTGAAAAACCATGAAATATAAGAATGATCAATTTTATTGTAGTTTTTATTTGTTTCTTATTTGATTCCATATTGCTTTATTTTTTATTCATATTTCGCTTTTAAATTGAAACTTCGCTTCCTGCTTCGTATAAATTTTAAAATGCCTCGCTTCCGCTTTCCGTATCGTTTCTCGCTTATGTTTCCTAGTTTGGCAACCTTGTATCAAACTAAACTAAATAGTTGCATCGTTTCTTTTACGAAACATTTTGTTGGGGTTTCTTTTAAGAAATTGTTACCCCTCTCATCGTAGTTGTACTTTTTGACATGCACGGCATGTTTGAACTACGATGATTAGATGAGAGGTTAGTGTAACCTCAAAGCGTACGAATGGCACATTGTGGAAATCACATAATGGTGATGATTCGCCTTCACTAGTAAGATGCTCGAGTTGGTTTGAAAGACTAGAGCATGTCAAGTTAAACTAAATTGGTTACATCGTTTCTTTTACGAAAACGATGGAGTTGGGGTTTCTTTTGATAAATCAATACCCCTCTTATCGTAGCCGTACTTTTAGACAAACACGGCATGTTACTACTACGATCATTGGATGAGAGGTTTGGGGCAACCTCAAAGCGTGCAAATGGCACATTGTTGAAATCACATAATGGTGATGGTCTCCGCCACAGGCAAGATGCTCGAGCTAGTTTGAAAGACCAGAGCATGTATAATGGGTCTTTAGTTAAATAAAACATGACGCACTCATTCGCCCCGCTATTTTTCCATCAAGAGGATGGATAATATAAAAACTCTGATGGACAAGTTGCTAACAACCACCCCTCGGACAAATGACTTGGTGTCCTTAGTCATCGGAGTTAGGGGATGGGACTATAAAAAATTATCCTAGGTGATAGATCTCATTGACTTCTGCAGAAGTTGGATGCATCCCTTGCTACGTATGTCTTTGGGAAATTCTCTCTTAGTCACTGGCCGTCCCCTTAGGAGCGGACTCAGCTAGCTACCCGGGGTATCGAAAATACATGACATAATAAACCCCTGGATTAATCTCAGTTGTTTCTACGTTTCACGTCTATGCATACCCGCAGGACAGCTAATATCAAAACAAAGTTATCATGTTTACTTTACTTATTTTGACTTGCATACCGTGAAAAGAACAACGTATATATTAGTTTGAGTTATGAATTATGCTAATTATGCTCATTTTACTCACTCTTCGGAGACATCTAATAATATAGGAACGATACAAAAACAATATTTGTATGCTCATTTCTGCATATTCTGAATTACATATCATATATGAAATAAAGCATGTGTTAGTTTTATTCTAAATTGTTATACTTGTGCACCTAACAATTTTTCATGAAACTAACTCGTCTTATGGGTACAGGTGGTGATTAGGTCGGTACGACAAGCGATGGCAGGATGACGTGATGGTATCAAGATGAGAGACTATTTCCCTGACGTTTTGCTCCTGGGGACATTTCTATAATTTTGCATAAAGGGTTTTCTTGAAAATTCCTCTTTTATATAAACTTTAAATTATTTAAAACTATATTTTTTAATCTATTTGGTTTTGAATGTACGGAGTTTCAAATCCGTTGTGTAAGAAAAAGGTTTCAAAAGTAATGTGCCCAAGGTATGTTGACTTGTTATTTCAAAAATACCATTTTCCGCTGAATTGCTATTTAAAACTCTGATAAATGAATGTTTACAAGGTTTTCAAAATTTTCCTAAAAAGTTACAAGTCCAGGATTTTGGGAGTGTTACAAAAAAGCTAGAGAAAAAAAAGAAGATAATAATAGCCTCAGAAGTTCTCCAAGGGGTACATGACTCAGGTATATATAGACCTTGGTCAAATGGTCCAAAATAAATGCCCAACAATTATGTTGATGGCTAACCAAAAAAAGGTCAACAGTCAAAGATAAATATTGAACTGCTATAAAAGTAGCCTTCAACAGCTATAAGGACGTTGGGCTAGCTGTTTAACCAGTTGGTGCGGTCAACATAACACCATTTGATTGGTCATTAAACCACAAAACATTTAGGTTTTAATAGTAGTATAAAGAAGGTCAAAGCACTCGCGAAGTTCCTTTGCATAAATTATGGTACCTAATCAGCCATCATGTGTTCATTCTAAAATCTAAACTGTTCAATGAGGATATATATATATACTATAATTGTGTAGCACTTGAAAAAACTTTTGAGTCTACTGTTATCTCATTTCATCTTTTTGTTTTCTATCCTTTCTTTGCATCTTGATTTGTGAGGTTACTTAAGGTGGTCATGTTGGTGTAGGCGATATATATATATATATATATATATATATATATATATATATATATATATATATATATATATATATATATAGTGTGTGTGTGTGTGTGTAGCACTTGAAAAAACATTCAAGATTACTATTATCTCATTTCATCTTTTTATTTTCTAGTCTTTCTTTGCATTTTTATTTGTGAGGTTACTTAAAGTGGTCATGTTGGTGTAGACGCCCTCCTTAGTGAAAAAAGGAGTCGATTATTGCATCAATAGATGTAGCTTAGTTGAATCCTGAAAGAAAAGTTGCAATCAACCTTTTTCATCAAGGATTTTGTCCTAGCGAGGCAACTGCTGCTTTAAAAATGGCATAAGCATGTGTACCGCCAAGTATTCCTGGTTGTAATTGTGAATGCCACTCATTGTTGTCCATCTTGTAAATTTCCCGCTACATATTTTTGGACATATTAGTCTTATCGTGCATCTTAACAAAACTTCCCCTTAATCTAGCATTGTTGTGCCTCATAAAAGTCCTTGAACTTATGTCATAAACACATGCATCTTTCCCTCAGTGGGAGTTTCCACACAAATTCGTCTCTGGTATCCGTTGACTGTTCACAACCACAGCATCTCGATGAAATTCCCACCAACTCATATTAAGCATACATGCAATATCTAAACCTTTATCGTAACCATTTAACACTGCTTGTAGAGATTACCGTAAACGGATATCAGTATGTAGAGTCCTCTACATTGCAAACAGAAACCTGACTTAACATAACAATGAATTGCATGTCTTTGAATTATAACCTATAGTTACACGTAACCTATCTACAATAAACGGAAATATAATAAATTTCTCCTCAGACAATTAAATTCATGCTCTACTGCATCAAGAAACAGACAGAACCTCTCTAAAAGAAATTGACAGCTTGAAACTAGAATGCCACTTGCAAGTTACAACATAACAGGTCAAATTCTGTTTCAGATCCATAAACCTCATCAAAACATCTCGCTGTGCGTTGATTTCACACGGCATTTCAAGCAGATCTTAAAAACAAGCCATCCGATTCAAATTTCCCGAAGAGAACATCTCATCCAGCATGAAAAATAACCGATCTAGACCAGCATCACCTCAATTTCCTAGCGAACGTAATAGAATGGGAACAGAAAGAAACATTTCCCAGCAATTCAGATCTTCGTGGATCAAAACGAAAACAGCAGATACTAAACGCATCAAATACCAAAATCTCCCCAAGAGAACCGTACATCCAATGAATACCTTGTGTTGCGGCCCGGACAGATAGATCGCCAAGAGCTTCACCGCCTGGAGCGCTGTCGGCGCAGAATCATCGATCTCGTCGATCACCAACTGTACACCGAAAAAGTTCAACCAAAAAAGAAAAGGAGAATCAATTCGAGAACGACATGAGCAGATCTCAACGGCGGAAGAGAGCGCGAAACAAATCAACGAACCCTGAGTTTGCCTTGGGCAATGTAGGATCTGTAAACGATGCAATCCCTCTCGACGGCCTCCTCCTGAGAGAGGCCAGGCAGATCGCAACTGTTGATGGCCGCCTGGTACGCTCCGAAGTAGAAGCTGTTCCTCGGGGAGAAGAGATGGTCCGGAGTCGACATCTCCGCTGGAACGACGAAGACGACGGCGGCTCTTCTGAAAATTTAGGGCGAAATTAGGGCAAGAAACGCCGGATCAGTTTGCTTCGATCGGAAAGTCGTCGGAAGCAGCGAGATGAACAATGAACAAAATGGGAAGGCCAATGGGGGCAGCATAAATCTCTGCTCGTCGTTCTCTTGATAATTACCAACATACCCTTTGTCCGCGTCAGTCAGTCTCCGTAATATGAACCAAAGGAACCGGACAAAATGTTTTCTGCGCGTTTTTTTGTATCCAACGGTCCAACCCACCCAAGCACACGAGCCTCAGTTACTGTCAAAGACAGTAAGTACGGTAGGCAGAGCCAGCGCGAGTAAGCTGATGATCAATGTTGTCAGACTCGGAATAAGACCTGTGTCGTTTGGCCAACAATTCTCAAGTGAATAGGCCAATACCGATTCTCAAGTGAATCGTTCTGATTCGGGAAAAAATAATTTAAAAATATTACGTGTCAAGCAGACAGCAGACGTGACACATGTTAAAGCTATTGAAATAATATTAAAAATAATTTTAAGATATTTTATATTTATTAAAAATAGCTGATTCAGGTTAGTGTCGTATCAGGTCCGTAAGCACCACTACCGACGACACTGCTTATGATTCTAAGGTGGTTTCTTAGACTAAAATAAAATTAAAAAAAACTCTAAAAACTCCATCACCAGTCCCACATCCGTTGGCCTATGATTGGTAAAAAACTTTGAGGCATATCCGAAAGTACACTTAGCTTCAACCTTGCATCAAGGAATGTCATTTCTGAGCAGGGTGGTTTGTGTTCTCCCCCGATCATTAGCCACAATGCATGTTCGGGGGTCTCAATGAGCGCCACATATATAAGCACATGGGGCTCATATTTTTGTGTGTGTTTGCATCACTTAGCATCGAAGTCTGATGCAGTTGCAAAGACTTAAGTACCCTTTCTTGCTATTCTCGCCAAGAAATGACGGTTCGAAAAATAACAAAAATGTCCTCTATTAAAAAAAAAGAAAATGATGATTCAAGAAAAGAACAAAAAAGTCCTTCATTAAGAAAGTCGAGGATGATGTTAACTCTTCAAAGTCCAAACGTTTTGTTTTTGCCCTAAGCAGTAAACTTTTGCACCATCCGCTGTAACAGGAGCTCTCTTTGACGACGCAAACTTTGCCACCGGAGTAGCAACCTTTGCCGACGTCTTGAGTTGAGGTTCTCGACTTGGTTTTTAGCTTGTGTTACAACACATTGTCGTATTCTCGTTCCTGCCTTGTGTTACAAAACATTATCGGGTTCACGATCGACCGGTTCAGTCATTGGTGGGCGTCATAAGAGCATTTGTCGGACATCTCTTTTTACATTCTTCTCTTCTTTTTTGTTGTCGTTAGGCATTATGGAAGAAAGCAATGACACGCAAACATTCCAACAAGTGTCATTAAGGCGTCGTGAGTACATTTTCATGTCATCATGCTATTGTTGAAGAACGTATGTCATCGTGAGTGCCATTAAAGCATTGTTTTGTTATTGCAGGTAGATCTTGTCCTTTCGATGGTTGGAAACTTAACGATATTTGTAAGATGTTGAGACCTGTTGACAAGAATGCTTGGTTACAGATACAAGAAAGTGTCTCTACCCCATCTGGTATCCTTTATTCACTCAGTATATGCAATGTATCACAAATTGCAGTTGTAGCAACATACTATCGATTTGTGAGATATTATTTTGTTTGTTAATATCATTTTTTAAGCTATTATGCTGAATTTTCTTATCGATTTGTAATATATTTGGTGATATGTATATGGATTTGTAAGATATTATGTGTTTTATGGTGTCGATTTGTAAGCTATTATGCTGAATTGCCGTATCGATTTGTAATATATTATGCGATATGTATATCGATTTGTAAGATATTATGTGTTTTCTAGTATCGATCTGTAAGATATTTGTAGAAAGACTTTTAAAACATGTGCGTGCATAAATACATTGTTACGCGCTTGTGGTGGCGATTTTCGTATTCAAATCGCTGCTCATTTAGCGATTTATATTGAAATCGCTTCACAGCATCGTAGACATGATTAAATCGTTATCATCAACACACATATACGATAAATCATTTCCTTTATTGGCATGGTAAGTAACAACTCGATGCATAGTATAAGCAAATAACAAATCATTGTTGCTTTTATATTGTGATTCATTCAATCATTTATTCGACTTGCTTAACCTTATCGGTATTCGTTGTTATATGCATCATGAATAAATCATAGTAAATGTATGGGCTTGCTAACGCAAATTGATATCTTGCTTATAACAGTGGTAAGTTTATCATCTTGTTATAATGAAGATGATCAATCTCAATCATATGAAAGATATGGAGATGTGAACATTTGTACTAATGGTGCACCTGAAGAAGTGAACATGTGCACTAATGATGCACATAATAACAAGTGTGCAGGCATTGGATTCACTATTAACTTGAATGTTCCAGCAGAAGAAATATAATTCGATAATGAGGTAGACGATCGTGACAGTACACTTGACAAAGGTGCAGACACTAAGAATGTACATGATAGTACACCTGACTTTGTTCCCGTAGAAGGAATGCAGTTTAATAATGAGGATGCTGCATATAAATTTTACAATGATTATGCCTTAAAACTTGGCTTCAGTGTTAGAAGGTATTCTTGGTCAAAAAATGCACAGGGTGTCATGGTGAGAAAGACCTATGTTTGTTCTAATGAAGGTTGGAAGAAGCCAAGTGGAAATCCAACAAGGAGCATGTCAGAATCAATATGTGGATGTCCAGCGAGAATGGTGTTAAGAAGACTTCTGAATGAAAAATATGTAGTTTGTACTTTAATCACTGATCATAACCATGATTTATCTGTTTCATTTATGACTCATATGTTAAGGTCACATTGTAAAGTAATTGAAGCGCATGCTGCAATTGCTGAAATAGCCGATAGCGTCGACATTGTACCAATAAAGACATACAATTTGTTCTCGCACATAAATGATGGTCGCAAGAATGTGTCATACACACCTATGAATATATGAAACCACTTGAGAAGGAAGATGAGAGATGATATGAAGAATGAAAAAATATGTTATTTGGTTGATTACTTACAAAAAAAATCAAACATTGACCCTTGTTTTTTTAGTGCAATGCAACTAGATGAAGATGGATATGCTATGAATATGTTTTGGGCAGATTCAAAGTCAATAATAAATTATGAATGCTTCAATAATATACCTAATTTTTATACGACAGTGAAGATTAATACTGAACAATGGCCATTTGCGCAGTTTGTCGGAGTGAACCATCACTCACATAGTTGAATATTAGGCGATGTTTTTTTTATGACCAGACCAAGGAAAGCTTTGAGTGGTTGATTAGAGTATTTACACAGTTAATTAATGGAAAGTTGCCTGAAGTTGTACTTACAGATGATGATCACGCAATTGCGGCTACAATGTCTCATGTGTGTCTAGATGCACATCATCGCCTATGTTTGTGGCATATCTTTCAAAATACAACAAACAACATAGGACACATATTTAATCAGAAGGCAGAGTTTGACAAAAAAATTACAAGTTGTGTAATTAAGAGCGTAGACGAGGTCATCTTTATGTCTAATTGGAAAGAAATGATTCAGATATACGACCTTGAAGATTGTCTGTGGTTACAAAATTTATATGCAGAAGAAGAGAAGTGGGCATTGGCATATGAAAGACAATGCTTTTGTGCAGGTATGATAAGCACATAAAGAGCTGAATCTATGCATGCCACACTAAAGAAAACCTTGTATTAATGTTTAATAATATTTCACTTCATGCAACATTATAAACTATTTATAGACGGTCTTAGACAGAATGAGCTTGAACAAGATGTAAAATGCTTTAATACACGCCCTGTAATTTGGACATGAAAATATTGATGCGACTTGCAGATCTGTATACACTAATTATATTTAAATGGATTAAGAAGAAGATTATACATGTCACGAATTGCAACATAGAAGAACGCGTGCAAACCGAGAATATGTACAAATATCATATTGTATAGGAGGGCGAAGAGCATCAAAAAATGTAAGAAGCACATGTCACGTATAATGTTAACAACGAAATAGTTGAATGTATGTGCAAAAAATATGAATTTAAAGATATTGTATGTCGTCATGCATTAAAGGCACTTAGTCAAGAGAAGATACGAGAAATACCTGAGTCATATTTAATGCGAAGATGGAAGAGACAAGCAAATATTGAACTGTTGGATACAAATAATGTCAGTCAACCTGGTGTTGGTGAGAAATGTCACACATCCTCCTGTTACCAACAACTGTATAGGTCATTTATGCATGTTGCAGATTTGGTATCGAAAAGTGAAGAAGCCTATGTATGCATGAGAAAAGCGTCAAGGGAGTTACTTGAAAACGTGTAGTTAATTCATCGTCAATCTGTTACAGCTCACGAAGACCACTCAAAGAAAATGACAGCAAACAACGGATGTAAAAATCATGTTTTCTTTAACACTCCTAAGAAGTTGCACTGAAGCGTAAACATCATCTTAAACAAGTCAGGAGTGAACATTATAGATTATGATAGAAAAATTCACCTAGCGAAGGGTATCAAAAGAAAAATCAGCCTATGATCGCAGTCGTCGGAGAATAAAGGGTGGAATAGAATTGGTTCGCAAGAAAATGTCTAAGAAATAACCAAACTTTAAGAAAAAACAACCAAACCCTTCACATAAGCAGGTATGTAAGACATTATATTGCTTCACATGTAAATTGCATTACATGAAGCAATATCTAACTTGTGTAATTTCCAACATGCAGCAATACCCTACATACGTAATTTATAA
Source organism: Nuphar pumila (assembly GCF_984573655.1). Taxonomy (NCBI): domain Eukaryota; kingdom Viridiplantae; phylum Streptophyta; class Magnoliopsida; order Nymphaeales; family Nymphaeaceae; genus Nuphar; species Nuphar pumila. Next base: position 119,991,401 of record NC_143255.1, read on the forward strand.
CATGCAGCAATACCCTACAGTCGTAATTTTCAACATTGTAACCTTCAATCCTCCAAACCAGTTTTTTTGGAACGATAGTTTCAGTTTCATAAGTCGTTTGGTATATAATCAATGTTGGGAGGTTGTTTGCATTTCTTGTGAAACTTAATGTAGTGTCTTATATTGTTTTGTTTCATGACAGAGTCAAATCAATTTGAAAGTGAGTTATAGAATGCAGGAATCACATGTAAATTCTATTTAAGTCTTACCATAAAGTTAGTTGCCATGCCTTTTTGCATGACCCAATTTCCATATTGTCGGATTTGTTCGAAGTTTAACCAATTAAGAGGTGAATATGCTTATATACTAGATGGTCTTATTAAAAAAGAGTTTTTGGATGAAGCCATTTTCATGAATCGTGAGCCAAAAAAATAGATTTGTTAATATTTTTGTGGATCACCGTTTATGAAAATGGCTTCATCCAAAAAGCTATAGAACAAAGGAATAGCATGTGAACTCAGTTTAATAATATATCTTTCACATGTATAAATCCTTGTAATATGTATCAATTACATGTATAAATCATAGTTAGTGAAAAATATGAAAACGGGTTTGAAAATCGGGTATTGTATGTGAACTCAATGTTTATACAATTAGTGAAAATCGTTGTCTCATCTAGCCTTCACATATACAAATCGTTATATATAAACTCTATCATCCATATTGTATGGGAGGGCCTCTACAATATCCAGTATTATTCAAGAATAATTCATTCACAAACAAAGCCACACGTTATACAAACTTAGTAAAGAACAAATCGAGAATAATTCAACGTTAAAATCAATGTAACTTTATAAATATAAATCGATTTCGTTCACAAAGACTAACAAAGACATATCATTGTCACGGTAACTTCATAAATACAAATCGATTTCCTAGTCCTAGGACTAACTAAGATATATCATTGTCGTGATAACTTTAAAACTACAAATCAATGTCATTTACAATCATAATTATTTATGAAAAAAAAACTAGTCTTTTTTACCTAACCACAATGGTTTGGCTTAGATAAAATACATGACCATCATTATCAAAAAAGCAGATATCATCAGCAGTAGGTAATTAATGGGACATCTAATTGTATAAAAAAATAGATATTTTGTGTTTGTCTATGTGAACGACATTGATATGTAATATAGCGATCTACTCATAACATTTTGCAATTGTTACTTAATTGGATTTGTACTTTACTAAGACTATACATCTTGTCGATGCCTATACACGTGCGTAAAACCCTGCAAAATGTAAAACCCTAATATAGATCTATATATAAAACCCTACCCGACCTGACCCGACCCGTTGTATAGGTCTAAAACCCTAATCTATTTAACCTCTCTTCCTCTTTTTTTTTTTGCGGCAGCGCAACTTCTTCTTCTTCTTCTTTTTTCTCCTTTGCCTTCTTCTTCTTCTTCCTTGTATTTTTCTATCTTCTTTGTTCTTATGTATTCCTTCTACTTGTGCTTGATAGATGGGGTTTGGATGCTGATAACGTAGTTGTTTCACGTCGTGAGGAAAGAATTGTATAATCTTTGATGATGATTATGGTGGTTATATGCATGATAGACAGGGAGGTGATTCAGATGTCCATCTATTTGATCTATTCCTACTGTCGGACCCTACATTGTTCGCAAACCATACTTCACAGTTGAAAAAATATTTGCCTAATCTTCGATATACTTCATGACAAATACGTAAAAGCAATTTATAATGTAGCCCCTCTGATCCTTCAAGGGAATGATTCCTCACCTTTGAAGCTTATTGTCAAGAGCGCACCAATGCTAGAGTCTCTAAGAATCGACCTCAGTCCGAGAAAAACGGTGCAGTGGGCTGCCATTACTAATGAGCTTGTTTGCTTGGAGAGATTGTATCCTTGTTATCATCGCAAATTTTTTTCCTCCCTTGCGAGAGACAAACGAATTCCGCGAGTCAAACTCGACCAAAGTTTTGAAAATTGTTTTGAAAATTTACTCGCCTCCGTTTTGAAAATTTGTGGGAAAATTCCATGGAATGGGATCCGTCTGTCGGTACGAGGTTCAACCGTTCCTAGCGCCTTTACCAGGGGTAATTGAACCAAGGATCAATTACGTGCTTTAACTTGACTCAAATATCTAAATTATGCTCTATTTTTCCTAGAATGCACAGAGAATCAGGCTTGTGCTATGGAATTTTGAAAATAATGCAAGTTTGAGAAAATATGATGTTTGCTTTGGAAAATTGAAATGCATTTAGAAAAGGACTGGAAAATGCTTGAAAATGGAATTCCTGGGAAAATCATTGAATTTTATTGGAAATCAGAAATTTGCATTGGAAAGTGATTTCTCAGGAAAATTTGAACTTTAGAAAATCGATTTTGAAATTTGGAATTGCTTTTCTGAGAAAATAGATTTGAGAATTCTGAGAAAATCAAGAAATTCATTGGAAAATGACTTTTGAAATGGAAAATGAATTCTCAAGAAAACTGGAAAATATGAGAAAATAAATTTCTAAAAACTTGGGATTTTGAAATTTGAGAATTTGAAAACATAGGAAAATCTTGATTTGAACTTGGGAAATGCTTTGAAATGTCATTTGAAAACTTAGGATTTTGAGAAAATCAGATCCTGAGAAAGACTTGGAAATTCTTGAGAAAATTGAATTTTCTGAAATTGAAATTGGAAAATGAGTTTGAAATAATGCAATTTGAATGATATGAATGAATGAATATGAATTTGAAAAGGGAATTTCATTGAGGAATTGGGAAATCCTTTTAAAACTTTGAAAAATGCAGTGCATTTTGAAGTTAGCCTAAGTGTGTAGGCTGAATGTGGCTAATACGAAGATCATAAATCTTGGTTTTCTTCGTATTCTGACTATGGCCATAAATACGAATCCCACCGAGTTTATAAACTCCATAAAAGCTTGTGCACGTGCCATTCGTGTAAACCATAGTGAATTTGAAACAAATATGCATGAATCATACATCACATATTAAAATTTGCATAAATTAAACTATATGCAATGCAACCCTATTCTAAGCAGAAATGTAACTCTTATTCCAAATTATTACATTTGATGTTACATTGAATTGAAATAAAATAAGAAAATAAAATCTTCTTCTTGAATATTCCTGCAAAACTAGAAAACAAGGTTAGCACAATTCTGAATTTATCCGAAAATATGGGAAATTATCGGATATTATTCAGATATAAACCCAAAATCATACCCCCTTTGATATAAACATGATGAATAATGAATAAATTTCGAAAATAAACTTGAAAATTCGAAATTGGGGTCAAAATGACCAAAATACCCCTGATGACCTTGAAATCAGGGTTTTCTGAAAGAATTTTTGTAAATTTTGTAAATTTGAAAATAAAATGAAATAAATCAAACATAATATGATGAAATATGATGATATGCATGAAATTTTGGGAGAATTAGAAATTGAAATTTCGAAATTTAGGTCAAAATGACCAAAATACCCCCAATAACAAGACTATGGCATTGAAACTAGGGTTTTCTGAAATAAATTTTGCAAAATTGAAAAATATGAAATGCAAAGGAGATTAAAATTAACCCTAATATGATTCTACATGCTTATGTACATGATAAAAACCCTAAAATGGCGAAAATATCATAAAATATCGAATTTAACCTGATTTTCGCTTGATTTTCGCTTCTGAATTTAAAGATAAACTAACACATGGAGCAAATGAACTTGGAATTAAACCAAATTTGGCATGGACACCTAAAATAACCCTAAAAATAGAATGGAGCTCGAAAATCTATTTTTTTTGTATTTTTAAATATGGAAATTCAAATAAAAACCCTAAATTTCATGATTTTTGCCTAAAATATTGATTCTAAAGGGGATTTAGGATATCAAACTTCCATAAAAATTTACCAAATTTTATGGGATGACAGATGACAGTAAGGCAAGGATTTTTGCCTTTTACACTTTCTGTTTTTGACCTATGATCGGAGCTGTGCCACTCCGGCAAGTCGGATCGGAATCCGACGACTCTAGGAAATGAAGGAAACAGACAGGTTTCGGTAGAAAATGTGGTAACAATGGCAGACAGATGGGAAAATGGCTGAAATTGTGGGAAAATGTCTCTGACAAACATAGGAAGATTTTATATTTTGACACTATTGAGATTCGGGTTACGGTTTGGAAAAGGGAATGCTGTTATCAGAGATCTAAATCTCTGGAATTTCTGGACATTGGAATCTGTTAGACAGAAAGAGAAAATCCGGGAAAATTAATGAAACAGATTCAAAAATTCTCAATTTTTGGGAAATGTCAGTAAATTATGTTAGGAACAACTTTCATGTTGAAAGTTTTTGCAGACGGGCTACAGATTTGGCGGACTTGATGCATTAGGGTCTGTCTATACCCTGACAAAGGAAAATCAAGATTTTCCTATGGAGCTGGGAAATCCGATTTTTGACAGAGGTCAAAATTAATTAGAAAAACTTAAAAATTTCCAGATCATTAGTATATTCAATCATAAATCCAATGTGATTTTTGGAGAACAATCCGGATCTCCCACGAGGGTGGTGTCAGAGGTTCTTGTCTGCTAAAGCAGAAATTGGAATTTCTGAGAAGTCCAAAACCCAAATTAGGATTTTGCTTTGTTCATGGGGTTACAAAACTTGAATGAAGCCATTTTTTTTTACAGGAAAGTAAGAACATATAAATCTAACAATATTAAAATTTCAAAAATTTATTGATGGAATGTTAAACAAGAAATGATGACTGGACTGAATGCTTAATATTCAAACCTATAGACTCTAGTCAAAGCACTAACAAAATATGCTATATGAATAAAACATTAATTCAAATAACAAAATGAACTTAAATGCAATGTAAAAACTATATGGGAAAAGATAAAACGAAAATGTAAAGAGGCATAAAGTATTTCATTGATTTTGGCTATTGAGAGGAGGGACTTGATCCATTTGCCGGACATATCCCTTCCTCTATGCAGCCCACAATCATGAGAAGCCCATGAAGTTCTAAAAAAAAAAAAAACCAATAGAGCATATGCAGGCTTACCTTAGATTGGTTTGGATCAGCTGGAGGTCTTGCTGCTATGGTGAAGGTGATGAAGGCTGAACCTTAGCCATATGATTGTGGTGTTGAAGTGGTGGCTGGATCGGTTGAAGGGGAGGCAGCTGCTAAAGGAAGGTTGCCGCCATGCGTGGAGGTTGGTGCTGGTGGTTGGAACCGATGGAGGAAGCTGCTGCAAGGTGGCTGCCAATGGTGGAAGTGAAGCAAGGAGATGGCTGGAAGAGATGAAGCAAAGATGGCTGCAGCCAAAGGAGAGAGAGAGAGAGAAAGAGAGAGAGAGAGAGAGAGATGGGGGCAGCCGTATGGCTCCCCTCTTTTCCTTTTTTTTTTTGGTTTTCTTAACTTAGGGAAGATTATATCTTTCCCTAAGTTCTTAGCTTTAATTAGGGAAGGAAAGGGAAACAGCCTTTACGTGAATGGCTGGGCAAGAGGGAGGAAGGAAGGGAGAAAGGAAAGAAAGGGAAGAAAGAAGAAAAAGAGAAGGAAGAAAAAGAAAAAGAAAAGGAAAGAAAGAAAAGGAGGGAAAAAGATAAAGGGAAAGAAAAACATGGGGAAAAAAAATGGAAAGTGGGGCTGGAGGTTTGGGTGACCACCTTGTGGGTCCCACCTTAGGAAGAATAACATAATAAAATAAATAAATAAATAAAATAAAATAAAACAAACAACAAAAAAATAAAGAAAAAGATAATTTTTTCTTTTCTTTTCTTATAAATTAAAACAAGAGAATACAAATGGATGGGCCATCTCAGAGCGGGTCCAAATTTTGATTTTGAAATTCATTTTCATGATTAGAGGGGTAAAATAGTCTTTTCAAAAAGTTTCCAAACGAAACAAGCTATTTTTGGCAGTTTTTGAAACGAGCTCGGATTTTGAAGTTCAATACCTCATTGCGAAGCAAATCCAGTGTAGAATTTGAAAATTTGATTTTGAAAGAAATCCAGATTGTTTTTTTTTGAGAAAATATTTCCAAACGAAACGAGCTATTTTTGGCAGTTTTTGAAACGATCGCGAATTTTGAAGTTTAATAGCTCGTTGCGAAGCAAATTCAGTGTAGAATTCAAAAATTTGAGTTTGAAATAAATCCTGATTATTTCTCGTGAGAAAATATTTCCAAATTTAGACTCCCGGGGATAAAAATGTTAATTTTGGAAACCCGGGGTTTGAAATTGATTTCTGAAAGCTTTTAAAACTCGATCTGGATTGAAATTTATAAAACTGGAGTTCTGGACTTCGAAAATGAAATGAAATGTGATGAAATGCTGAGAAATGATATGAAATGATGAGAAATGACATGAAATGTTATGCGAAATGCTAACCTTGAATAAAGAATTTTGGATGTCACACCCCGATTGACACTTGTACCAGTTTAAAAAGCATTAAAATTGATAAAATTTGCAAAATAGCTCAAGAAATGGTTTTCGGGACTCTACTGGGTCAGAGTGACACTGAAAATTGAAGTTCGAGCTGGATTGAACTGAGATGAGCTAGATTGAGCTGAGTTTTAGAGTTTCAGAACTCAAATGAACTGACTAGGCACTGACTCAACTGACCTTTTCGACTGAATTTTCAAGAAAAGCTGCCATTTTTAGAGAAATGGTACGGAATGATCACTGGAGTGAAGTGAATTATGAACTTGAGCTGAAACAAAGGTCATTAATACTGAGGTGAACTAAAATCGAGGCTCAAACACTAGCTCAACTGACTAAACTTGGCTCAATTTCAGCTAGAAGAGCTAAAATGGACCAAAATGGGCTCCTAGACACTTGGAAATGGTTTTGTACTGAAACTGGAGTGTTTGAACTTCTGGTGAGCTCAAGTTAGACTCTGGGAAACATGACTGACTGGGAATGACAGACTCGGAGACAATTGGTTTGAATTCAAGTGAGAAATGAGCTCATTTTTGAAGAAATGATCCCATTTTGGCAGGAATGGTCAGAAATGAAAATGGTCTGTTCATTGTGAGCTCATATGAGCTTGAGATGACTGATATTCTAACTGTCTTGAACTGACCAATGAGCTTGGTTGACTCCGACTGACTGGGGTCCGGGATGACCTAGGGGTAAAATGGTAATTTTCCTAGTGAAAATGGGTAAAATGGTGATTTTTTGAAACTGACTCGAGGTTTGACTCCTACATTGACCTAACAAGGTTGGCACTGCACGAGGGGGGTTGTTTGAGAATGGATGTGGAAAATTTGGGGTGTTTACAATCCTCAGCATAGAAGGGCGCGACGATGAACAATACTGATATTTTAGAGATCTCTTATGTAAAAATTTGAGTCTATAAAAGATAGATATGCGTTCGACGGAATTATCCTCCCATAAATATTATAACTAAATACTAATATTTTTTCTATATGAATGTTGTTGTAAATCATGTGAATTTGTAGTTATGAAGTTACGATGAGAACGATATGTCTTTGGTTGTATTTGCGAACGAAATTGATTTGTATTTAAGAATTTAACTTGTTTTGTATCGTTGAAGTAAAACCCAAAATCCTTAAACCCTCAACCCCAATCGCCCGTAAAAGCGATTATGAGATTTCGTTGACATTGCCCGTAAACGCAAATCGCGGTAGCACATAGGCTTCATACGTCATTGTGTAAATTATGATGGTACTTATGGTTCACTTAGACAAAGCTCATTGTCTTAAAGACATACTTCATTGTGTAAACCGCGATGGTATAACGATTTACACAATGACGTCTATGTCAGTCACAACTCGATAAAAATTGTTCTGCGCATGAGTAAAATTCATAGTAAAAGTGCACTGTCAATGCTTGTGCAAATCATGATTGTCGTTTATGACTGTTTATGCAAATCGTTTAAGCCTTATATAAACGCTTGTTCAATTTTAATTTACGAAGGCCGATCATTACAACTATTTATTCAGTGTCATTTGTGTGCTACACTGATTAAAATAGATGTATACACTTATAGAAAGTCACTTTATACAACGCTAACTGCTTTTACGATTTTCAATTACGAAGGTCGAATATAACAACGATTTGCTTTTATTATATAGCAGTCCAACTTATTTGTCGTGTTTAGTGAAATTGAAATTTTATTTATTTCAACCTAGATTTATTTACATAATTTGTATACATAGTCTTACAAAAAAATTTATACAAAATTTGGTTGTACAGTCTATAAAATCTGTTAAAAGTCTATGTACATCATATTACTCCTTGGGGGGTCGCGTCGTTTGTTGCCTTCTAGGTATTCTTGTCGGGCGAGTTTTTTCTCTTTTATAATTAGAAACTCCATCAATTTTTTGCATAGTTTGTGCGAAATCTAGACATATCTACAAGCAACAAAAATGTAATGTGACACCAATATATACATTGAGTCCCCAATAATAGAGGGTAATAAACAACATACATCGTGGAAATCAAGTTCTCGTATATTGTATATTGTTTCAATATACTTCATTACAAATATGCCATAATCGATGCCATTATTTTGTAAAGGAGCATCGTGTGCTGAGCGAAAGATCCACTCATCAATGTCGACAACCAAAGCATCTTTGACAAATCCCACATGTGGTTAATGCAGAAAAAAGTAAATTCTTGGCCACCGTACAAGATACGATATCCTTATAGATGAAAAACTTACGAAGTGCAAAATGTCATGACGTACACCACTGTGTAACTCCAATGAATTGTAGCATCATAGTTGTTTTTCATGTGAATTCATCAGGTATAAGACCCAATGGGCTTCAGTTTGTTAGAGTGTTGGAATCAATATTTGCAAATCGATAGGACAAATCGTGTTAGAATTGTTATGCCTAAACCTTGCACAAGAGGTTTGTCCACTTGCCTTTTTACTTGACCAAAAGTCTCTACAATGATCATCGTTACCCCAGTATGGTAGTCCATTTTGAAATCCAATGGAGTATGGCAATCGACGGATGATACTTTGTTGAACGAAATAATGATAATAGTAATGTTAAAACATGAAGCAACAAGAGTAAATAAAAAAACATAAAAAAACATAAAATAGAACCGATATACCATGAAATAAGGGTTGACGATGCGTCTAGTATTGGTTATTGCATTTCTTTGAATATACTTGATGAAATTGGATATAGTCTGTTTGCAATAAATCTGAATTTGTTAACATACATACCCATGGCATACGTAAATATTAGATTGATAGTGATTTCATACGTACAAAATTACTAATAGTGTTTCATTTTGCATGTTCGTTTTGCATCCGTTTGATGTTATCTTGAAGGTCTTTGTTGAGTTTTCGGGCACCGCCTTTTGTGGTTGTTCCACTGACAGTAGAATAATATTTAAGAAACGATATTGAAATTCTCTTATACAGTACACAACACAAATCCCATAAATATCATAAAAGAGATAAATTTTGACGAAAATCGACACGATGTTTAGATAATATACGCCTGATTTGCCATCGCTGATCGTGTAGTTGTTGTCTTCTCCTTCCTCGATATCGATACCCCCTTTGCGATGAAGTAGATTATATGTTCGATTCACGAATACATCGTTTATAAAAGAAATGTCAGTTTGTCTGTTCCTTGTTCACGAAGCAAAGCTTAGCCACACCAACCAGAACTTGTGCGACGTGTCATTCGTATATAAAGAAAATGTCATTTCACGGACCGCCAGTTTTAAAAAAAGATTTAATGCCAATTTTCAAAAAGCGCAAGCAAATAAATTGCATTGTGCATTAATTAAATTAAATAATGTCATTTCATCTAGCTTTTAAAAAACTAATCAACGCGATAGGACGTATCAGTCAAACCACAATAACACGTCTTGTGTGGAATTGTTTTTCAAACTCTTTTTTAACTTTTATATGTCATTGTGTAAATCACGATAAGAAAATCGTTAACTTAGTCAAAGCTCGTCAAAATAAATCGCAATAGGACAAATCCTTGCAGCAAAATCGATTTGCAACTATGACTTAAATCGGCATGAAGTTGTAATTGTGATACGATATATCGTTCGCATAGACAAAGCTCATCACCCTAAACACTAAACCCAAATAATTAAACCAAAAACCCAAAAAACCTAAAACACAAAGCTCATTAAATCGCGATATTATATATCGCTATCGTTTACAAATACAAACAAAGATATATCGTTGTCGCAGTAGCTTCTTAAAACCTAAAACCCTATAGTCTATACACTAAACCCTAAACCCTAAACCCTAATCCCAAAACCCTAAATCCTAAACCCTACACCCGAAACCCTATACCCTAAACCCTACTATATAAACCCTAAACAGTAAACCCTACTACCTAAACACTACATTCATACTATCTAAACCATAAACCTTACATCCTAAACCCTGCACCCTAAATCCTAAACCGTAAACACTGAACCGTGCTACCTAAACCCTAAATCCTAAACCCTAAACCGCTTATGAAAGTCTTTGCATGAGTACAAAATGATATAAAAGTGCATGATCAATGTTTGTGCAAATCGTTTCAGCCGTTTATGAAGGTTTGTGCAAATCTTTTCAGACTTATATAAATGCTTGTTCGATTTAAATTTATGAAGGCCGAATATTATACTGATTTGTTCATCGTATACATCGCTAATCCCTTTTGCAATTTTCATTTACAAAAAGAGAACATTACAACAATTTGTTCACATAGACAAACTTCGCAAAAAGCAAATCACGATAGGACAAATACTATTTGCAAAATAACGTCTATGTCGGAGCCAACATACGCATGGTATAATGAGGCATAATGCCTTCTTTTAGAAACCACACTAATGGCCTGAAATACTTCAGATTTCTCTAATTGTAAGTAAAGATACATGCACAGAAAAGTAGTCATCTATAGAGGTGACAAATAAGAGTCCAACTTATTCGCATGTTTAGTAAAATTGAAATTTTATTTCAACCTAGAGAGATTTACATAATTTGTATACATTCTTACAAAATTTGGTATACAGAGTCTATACACAACGCTAATCGCTTATAGGATTTTCATTTATGAAGGTTGAACATTACAAGCCTTTGTTCACTATACACAATGGTAATCACTTTACGTTTTTTATTTACGGAGGGTGAGCATTATAACGATTTCTGAACAATACACATGTCTAATCGCTTATAGGATTTTCATTTACGAAGGGCGAACATTACAAGGCTTTGTTCACTGTACACAACGATAATCGCTTTATGATTTTCATTTACGGAGGGTGAGCATTACAATACTTTTTGAACAGTACACAACTCTAATCGCTTTTATGATTTTTATTTTGGAAGGGCGAACATTACAAGGTTTTGTTCACTATATACAACGGTAATCGCTTTACGATTCTCATTTACGAAGGGTGAGCATTATAACGCTTTTTGAACAATACACATCTCTAATCGCTTATAGGATTTTTATTTAAGAAGGGCAAACATTACAAGCCTTTGTTCACTTTACACAACGGTAATCGCTTTACGAGTTTCATTTACGGAGGGTGAGCATTACAACGCTTTTTGAACAATACACATCTCTAATCTCTTATAGGATTTTCATTTGCGAAAGGCGAACATTACAAGCCTTTGTTCACTATACATAACGATAATTGCTTTATAATTTTCATTTACGGAGGGTGAGCATTACAATACTTTTTGAACAATACACAACTTTAATCGCTTTTATGATTTTCATTAACGAAGGGCAAACATTACAAGGCTTTGTTCATCGTATACATCGCTAATCCCTTTTGCAATTTTTATTTACAAAAGAAGAACATTACAACGATTTGTTTACATAGACAAACTTCACAAAAAGCAAATCATGATAGGACAAATACTATTTGCAAAATGATGTCTATGTCAGAGACAACATATGCATGGTATAACGAGGCATAATGCCTTCTTTTTTTAGAAACCACACTAATGACCTCAAAGACTTCAGATTTCTCGAATTGTAAGTAGAGATACATGTACAAAGAGTAGATGTCTATAGAGGTGATAAATAAGAGTCCAACTTATTTGCGTGTTTACTAGAATTAATTTTTTTTAACCCTTAGAGATTTACATAATTTATACACAGTCGTACACAATTTGTATACAAAATTTGGTATATTCAGTCTACAAAATCTGTTAGAAATCTATATACATCATATTAATGCTAGGGGGGGGGGGTCACGTCGTTCGTTGCCTTGTAAGTACTCTTGTTGGATGATTCTTTTTCTCTTCCGCATTTAGAAACTTAGTCAATTTTTTGCATAGTTCGATGCAGAATCTTGATATATCATCCTGCAACAAAAATGTAATGTGACACCAATATATAAATTGAGTTCCCCAATAACAGAGGATAATAAAGAGTATACAATGTCGAAATCAGGTTCTCGGTCATTATATATTGCTTTAATATACTTCATTATGAATATGCCATAATCGATGCCATTACTTTGTAAATGATCATGGTTTGCACAAAGCAAGCTCCACTCATCAATGTTGACACTCAAAACATCTTTTAAGAATCTCTCCTGTGGTTAATGCAAAATATAGTAAAATCTAGGCCACCGTAAAAGATACAATACACTTATATACAGAAACTTACCAAATGCATAATGTCACGTTGTACATCAGTGTGAAAGTCCAATGAGTTGTATCACCATAGTTGTTTTTCTCATAAATGCATCACGTATAAGACTCAATACTCAACAGTTTGCCAAAGTGAAGGAATCAATATCTATGAATCGATACAATATATTAGAAATTGATAGACAAATCGTGTTAGGAATGTTAGGCCTAAACCTTGGACAAGAGGTTTGTTCACTTACAACGTCACTTGACCAAAAGTCTCTGCAGTGATCATCACTACCCAACATGGTAGTGCATCTTGAAATCCAATGGTGTATGGCTTTCGAAGGACGTAAGTCTGTCGAACGAAAGAGTGATAATAGTAAGGTTAAAACACAAAGCAACAAGAGTAAATAAAAAAATAAAATAAACAAATAAGAGTACCAATATACCATGAAATAAGGGGTGATGATGCGTCTAGTATTACTTGTTGCGTTGCTTTTAATATACATGACAAAATCAGTTATAGTTTGTTTGCAATAAATATGAACTTGTTAACATACATACCCATGGCATACGTAAATATATAACTGATAGTGGTTTCATACATACAAAATTATTGATAGTGTTTCCTTCTACAAATTCATCTTGCTGCCGACTGATGTTCTGTTGGAGCTTTTTGTAGCGTTTTTGCCCACCTTTTTTCGAGGATGTTCCACTGACATGAGCAGAATATTCAGTAAACAATATTGAAATTGCTTTCTATAGTATACAACACAAATCAAATATATGACATAAAAGAGGTAAATGTTGTAGAAACAAGTCACGAGGTTTAGAAAATATACGTATGAATCGCCATCGTTGGTCATGTAGTTGTGGTCATCTCCTTCGTCGTCATCATTGGCTGTCTAGTTGTCATTGTCTTCTTAATTGACATCGTTGGCTGTGTAGTTGTCATCGACTCCTTTTCTCGATATGGATACCTTCTTTGCGACGAAGCAGATTATGTGTTCATTTCATGAACATGTTATTCTAAACGAATCAATGGTTCGTCTGTTCCTTAATCACGAAGCAAAGCGAAGCGACACCCTCCTAAACATGTGCGATGTATCATTCATATATAAAAGGAACATCGTTTTACCTACCGCCATTTTAAAAAATCATGCATAAATTAATTGCATTGCACATTAATTAAATAAAAAAACAACATTTCATTCGACTTTTACAAAACTAATCAATTACGTGATATGACGTATCAGTCTAAACATCGTGTTGATTTGTTTATTATTTTCTTTTTTGCCATCTATGAATCAATCATTGTGTAAATCGCGATAGGACATATCGTTCACATTGACAAAGCTCGTAACAGCAAATCGCAATAGGATGAATATTGTTAAATTATGAAACTTAAAGTATTGTGGTTGTAAGTCGGTTTGTATTTATTAAGTTACCCAGATTTGTATTTATTAAATTACTTAGATTTGTAGTCTGAACGTCTCAATTTGTGTGATGGGTTTAGGTGGGGGAGTGACCTGACCTAACCCATTGTCCAGGTCTAAAACCCTAATCTATTTAACCTCTCTTCCTCTTTCTTTTCTGCGGCAAAACAACTTCTTCTTCTTTTTTCTCTTACGCTTTCGTCTTATTTTTCCTTATATTTTTTTTTCTTATTTGTTCTTCTGTGTTCCTTCTACCTTTGCTTGATGGATGGTGTTTGATGCTAATACCGTAGTTGTTTCATGCTGTGCGAAAAGATCTGTATAATCTTTGATGATGATTATAATGGTTATCTTTTGTGGATATATCGATATATTCATGACATACAATTGTGATGTATTTATCGTGAAGTATATTGAAGCTTACGCAAAATATAATGACCATAATCATCCTCAATCTTTGTTGCCACACATGAGCAAGTACAAATATTCTGCATGATAGACAGGTGGTTGTTGATGACCATCTATTTGATCTATTCCTATTGTCAGACTCTCAATCGTTCGCAAACCGTACTTTTCAGTTGAAAAAATATTTGTCTAATCTTCGATATACTTCATGACAAATATGTTAGTCGTGTTGGTTGCATCTTCTCTACCTGTTGAGATCCATACCTTTATCTGATGCCAATATACATCGTGACAAAAATCTTGCAAACAAATAAGGACCTTCATTGGTAGATAGATTTGCCTTCAATCGTTCCCAATGACTACCGAAGGCCACTGAGTAAACTTAAAGTGTTGATGTTGATGATGATGTTTGTTTTGAAGCAAATCACTATTTGAATATGAGTTGATGTTGTTGTTGATGTTTGCTTTCTTTGATGATGATGATGGTCATGTATTATATCTAAGTCAAACCATTGGTCACAATGTATTGTAACTAAATACTCATGTAAATGAATGTGGTTATAATGTACCGTTAAAATTATTTATAATAACGAGTGCTAAATATCTTACGACTGTTAGTAAGAATGCTAACGATTACAACGATGTACACTAATGAAAGTTAAATGCTAAAGCGATAATGACTTGTACTAAAGAATACAAATTTCTGCAACGATCATTACTTATGAATACAAACGATTACAACAATTTACAGTACTGGAAGTCAAATGCTAAAATCATAACGATATATACTAAGGAATACAAAATCCTGCAAGGATCATTACTTAAGAATGTAAATGATTACTATAATTTATAGTAGTGAAAGTTAAATGCTTAAGCGATAACGATTTGTATTAAGAAATACAAAATTCTACAACGATCATTACTTATGAATGCAAACGATTATAATGATTTCCAATACTGAAAGTTAAATGCTAAAGCCATAACGACATCTTATAAGGAATACAAAATCCTGCAAAGATCATTACTTAAGAATGCAAATGATTACTACGATTTACAATACTTAAAGTTAAATGCTGAAGCGATAACGATTTATACTAAGTATTACAAAATTCTGCAGCGATCATTGCTTATGAATGCAAACGATTACAACGATTTACAGTACTGAAGGTTAAATGCTAAAGCCATAACGATATGTACTAAGGAATACAAAATCCTGCAAAGATCATTACTTAAGAAGGCAAATGATTACTACGATTTACAATATTGAAAGTTAAATGTGTAAGCGATAACGGTTTGTACTAAGGAATACAAAATCCTGTAATGATCAGTAATTAAGAATAAAAACGATTACAACGATTTACAATACTAAAAGATAAATGCTAAAGAGATAACGATTTATATTAACGAAGACAAAATCTTGCAACGATGATTACTTAAGAATGTTAAACATTTAAATAATTTATACTACTGAATGATAAATGCTGAAACGATTATAAATGATTTTAAACCATTTACCTCGTCTAATTTTAGACCATATAAAATGAACTTAGTAATATCTTGCTTTACATTAATTCTAGACCACCAGTCGATCTTTGGAAAACCACAAATCGTAGGGCCACACTAAGGCCGCAACACTACAATATGCTCCTACGGTTAGGTCTACAAAATAAATATATTAGTAAGACTATAACCTTCAATACTTTTTTTTTTCTACTTTTCGATTTTTATCAATCATTGTGTAATTCGCGATAAGACAAATCGTTCTATATGTATTATATATGAATCATTATACCAAATATTGTCCTAGAGCGATATATACAATAACATCTGTATCAGTCAAGTGAACTTGATTTGTTTTTTACTAAGTCTAAACATCGTGTCGATTTATTTATTTTTTCTTGTCCATCATTTTCGAATGTCATTGTGTAAATCGCGATGGAACGTATCATTTTCTAGGACAAAGCTCACGAAGAAAAATCACAATAGGATATTCAAACAAATTTGGCTCGATTATTTGATGGGTTTAGGTGAGATGGTTGTACAGATCGTGATAGAACACCTTTTATAACAAATAAATCGCGATCGCTTATATACAACTGATTGCAAGCCAATCGTGATCTCTTATAAAAAATAAATGCGATCACTTTTATGTATGAAGGCCGAACATTACAACAATTTGTTCAGTAGAACTTATGTGTTACAATTATTAAAAAAATAATTAAATAATTACAGAATGTCATGCTATAAAAAATAATTATACAATTGTAACAAAGAATTATAGAATTACAATAAATAATTATCGGGATAAAAATAATCGTTATCGTTTATTTAGTGGCACTTGATGACTCATATGGACTATGACATACAAATCGTCTCTTTCTTTTTCTTGGTGGACTATATATCCTTGGTAGCCTTTTGGTTCCTTCGATCTTATTATAAACACTGATCATCATCTCTACCAGTGACTGCATTTGTCTTCTCAAATTGCTCACCTCCTTCCGCAAGTCTTTATTATTCCTCTTCAACATCTCGAAACTTGTGTTGGAGACTACGTTCTCTTTTGTGAGTTGTGTTTGCTCCTCATCGTGTATTGTTACTGAGATAATCATTGTTATAGACGGAGGGAGACAATGGACATGTTTTCTATGCTGAGATGCGACATGATGGGGGACATGAGAGAGGCATGGGTTCCCAATATTCTCAATCTCCATATTTCAACTCATGGGTTCCCAATACTTTTGGAAATAGTCAAGATCATATTGTCGTTCTTTATAATCATATGCTATGACACAAACACCTCTTTTGTTCCAGCTATACAATTATTCTCTGTAGCGTTCGTGCCAATTCACTTTTCTAGCCCCATCGCTATTCGTCTTCCTTCTAACTTCTACAGGCTTCTTTAAGATAAACTGTCCCAAGCCAGATTGTAGGAGAACTCGACTATCATGCTACAGCTCGGCTTCATAATTGCTAAATAGCCAAATATCGCGGTCAGACAGACTCGCACTCTCAGCAACAAGCTCTTGATCCTCGTCCTCCCCATCTCCATGCGGTCTCCACACTACTTATACATTGAATATTATGGTTTAGGTATAGACGATTATTCATGCTAATGAATGCTAAATATTAAAATTATTTATAATAATAAATGCTAAATATATTACAATGACTGTACTAAGAATGCAAACGATTACTACGATTTACAGTACTAAAAGATAAATGCTAAAGCGATAACAATTTATACTAACGAATACAAAATCCTGCAGCGATGATTACTTAAAAATGCTAAACATTTCAATGATTTATACTACTGAATGATAAATGTTGAACCGATTGTAAATTATTCTAAATCATTTACCTCATTTAGTTGCAGACCATCTAAAATGAACTTAGCATTATCCTCATTGATATTTATTCTAGCTCACCAACAAATCTTTATAAAATCACAAATTGCAGGGCCACATTGAGAACACAACGAGACAATATGCTCATATGCCCAAGCCCACAAAAATAATATATTAGTAAGACTACAACTTTCAACGAGCTTAGTCTACAGGTACTAAATATATAGTAAACAAATACTTGAACAAATTGCCAAAACCCCCTGACAATTTTCATACCCTTACTCGCACAGTAAAGTTAATTGTACAAGTGTGCGAGCATAACAACACCCCATGCATAGTTGTCGACTTCATCTAAGTCTTCCAAGAATTGCAGCCACAAGTAACTTATTCTTGAACCAGAACAATCAGAAAATAAAGTAAGACCAAAAAAATAAAGAAGGAAGTCGCGCAACTCTTGGCCAGCTCTTTAATATGCATATGTAGTGGACCGACCTTCACATTTATTATGAAAAGAAAAAACTTTCATCGATGTGGAATTAGTTTCACCAGAAATACATTGACTCTAGTCGTTCATTCCTAAAAGGCAGTGCACTTTTTTCTTGTGTTATACCTTGAATCTCGTAATAGGACAACACTGTCATGACACTTAAGGCCAATAATTTGTGCAACATCTTCTACGGTCATGGTGATCTCAAAAGAGTCAAACTGGAATGCGTTCGTCTGATGATTCCACTTATTTACCAAGTGGGTCATGGTGTTTCAGCACGTTTCAAAATAACGATGGTCGAGAAGGCTGCCAAAGTGCATATTTCGTAATTGATCCTTTTGATATTCATTCAACTGTCCATACCACGACAGAACTATAGGCCACTGCCACCGCCCTCCGAGCTTTTCACCTGGTGCTCTACTTCTCTTATGACCTTCCTATAATAAAAAATAGCATATTATTCGTATTAATTGTAAACTAGTCTCATTAGTACTTCTACACCTCGCTGTAGACAATAATCGCTATAATTAATAATTGTTGCACACACACTATCACAGTAATCGCTATACATAGCAATAAATATCAAAATAATCGATATACATAGTAATAACTATCACAATAAATCATTCACAGTAATCGTTATACATTAATCGTTATCACAGTAATCGCTATACATAGTAATCACTATCACAGTAATACATATCATAGTAAATCATGACAGACAAGATCAATTTACGTACCTTGGTCATAATTTTTTTCTCTTCATCCATCCTCTACCTTTCTTGTTGCTCTGTCACCTCTCACTGCTTTTCTACTTCTTTCGTCCTTTGCTCCATCGCCTCCCTCCTTTGCTTTTCAATTTCTTTTTTTCTTTCCCTTTCCTTCTCTTCCTCATCCTGCTTTTTTCTTTCTCTTCCTCCTCCTGCTTATTCCTTTCTCTTTCCTTATCTTCCTCATCCTCCTTCTCCTTTCTTTGCCTTTCCTTATCTTCCTCATCCTCCTTCATTTGCCTTTCCTTCTCTTACTCGTCCTCCTCTTTCATTTGCCATTCCTTCTCTTCCTCATCCTTATGTTTCTTCCTTTGTCTCTCATCTTTCATCTTCATCATTTGCCTTTCCTTCTCTTCTTCCTCATTTTTCTTCTTTAATTGTCTTTCCTTCTCTTCCTTATTATTTTTTGGCCTTTCCCTCTCGTTCGCATCCTTCTTTATTTGCCTTGTCCTTATTTGCTTTTCAAAATATTTCTGCTTCATCAATTGCCTTTCCTTCTCTTCCTCCTACTTATTCTTCTTCAATTGCCTTTCCCTCTCCTCTTCCTCCTCCTTATTCTTTTTTTGCCTTTCGCTCTTATTCTTTTTTTGTCTTTCATTCTCCTCCTCCTTATTCTTCCTTTGCCTTTCCTTCTCCTTTGCCTTCTTCCTTTGTCTTTGCTTTTCGTTCTTCTCCTCTTTCTTCCTTTGCTTTTCCTTATCTTTGTCGTCTTTCTTTTTTTTCATCTTTAGTTCTTTCGCATTCCTCATTTGGTCTTCAGCCTCAATATTTAATGGATAATCCTCCGTATAATACAATTTCAACATTTTGTCCCTGTCCTTATCATTCTCAATCTTCATTATATTTTGGTACCTTTCATAACGCTCATATAGATAGGACTGACGTGTAACTTCTCTAATATTCATCCCATAGAACGAAGAGGGATTTCTTGTTTGAGGAGCTTTAGACATTGCTAACTTGCATAATACATAAATTTAACCGCATCATTATATGTTACAACTGCCTCCCCAAGTATATAATAATACAAATTATCTCATTCATTACACAATCACCAACATTACAAATCATCACAATATTTGACTTCATATGTAAACATCATTGTAAGATTTAGCAAGCTTAAGTACAAATCGAGGTAACTTCATAAATACACATCACTAGTACTTTAAATATATAAATCATTACTGGTTCAAACTTATAAATCGTTGTATAGATCGCAACCTTCATAAGTACATATCGTTGTAATGTTTGGCTTCATACATATACATTATTGTACGATTTATCAAACTTAAGTACAAATCATGGTAGTTTCATTAAATCATTACTGTTTCAAACGTATAAATCGTTGCTGCATCGAACGTACAAATCGTTGTAGAATATAACCTTCGTAAGTACACATCATTAAAATGTTTGGCCTTCATAAGAACAAATCATGCTAACTGTTTTTCGATGCCCAGAAGGTGGATATGTACAAATCGATTTGTTTCAGGTTGAAATTAGGTTTTATTTAGCTTGAATAATACAACCGGTTGTAAGATTTAACATTTATATTTATAAATCGATTTGTTTGCATAACAAAACCTTGGTAATCCGACAATGGAGGAGAAACACCCAGAAGGTAGGCACAACCGATGGTGGCAACAATGCTGTCATTGCGCAGACGATAGTAAAGGATGCTCCAACGGCAACAGACGACGAAAAAGGGTGCTCCGACGACAGCAGACAACGGGAAAGGGTGCTCCGACGACAGCAGACAACGGGAAAGGGTGCTCCGACGTCAGCAGAAGACGGTACAACTGCTACTCCAGTGTCAGGAGACGACGACAAAGTTTGTGTCATTAAAGGAAGCTCCTGTTACAACAGATGATGCAAAAATTTACTGCTTAGGGCGAAAACGGGACGTTTGTACTATAAAGAGTTAGCATCATTTTCGAATCGGCGTTTCACTTTTCTAGATGGAGGATCTCGAACCATCGTTTTCCTTTTTTTGAATGGAGGACACTTTTGTCATCTTCCTGAACCGTCGTTTCATGGCAAGAATGGCGGGAAATAGTACTTATGTCTTTGCAATCACACCCGATTACAATGCTAAGTGATGTAGACACACACGGGGATACGAGCCCCATGAGCTTATATAAGTGGCGCTCATTAGGACCCCCAAAGACGCACTATGACTAACGGTCGTCTTCGGGGGGGAGGGACATATAACCTGCTTCCCTATTTCTGGGCTTAGAACTTGTGTGATCTTACCAATTTGGTGACATTCACAAGTTTGCGTATAAAATATATGTAAAATATATTTATTATTATCAGAGAGGCTCCGTTTGTTGGGCCAAAGCATAATGTCACCTTGTGTTGGGATGTTGCAAGTTCGAATCCCAAATGGTCCGTTTGTATAACTGGTAGGAGCCTCCCTTAGAACAGGGAGGACACCTATTTTAAAAAAAAGCGCGCTCCATTCATGAGTCTTAGGATGTGCACGGACAGGACAGTACACGACTCACCGTCCTTGTCCTCCTCTGTCCGTGAACCAAACGCAAGCTTTACAAATAGTGTTGATGAAATTATACATTCGATTCATACCGTTCGCGGACTCTCTGTGTGGCCATCGGTAGGGTTTTAGCGCCCGCGGAGCGTTGACAGAGGTTGGATTGAGCGAAGCTCGCGCGGGAGGGACGAGACGAAGGAGGGAGCGATGGAAGAGAGGGCGACGCGGATCCGCGTGGCGTTCAAGGGCCGGGGTCTGCTGAGCAAGGCGCAGAGGTCGGAGGGTCTGAGGCGTTGCTGGCTGCTCCTGAACCCCAACACCGTCACCACCATCTCCGACCTCTCCCTTCACATTCTCCGCGCATTCGACCTCGAAGACGCCTGCCCTAACGGCCTCATCCTCTCGGTACCAACCCATCCGCGTTCCTCATCCTCCACCGACTCTTCTTCTTCTTCTTCTTCTTCTTTTCATCGGTTCGAATAGCGTTCCTCATCCTCCACATACTGCCCTAACGGCCTCAGAGTTCCGTATGGATATGAATGCGTTTTCTGACCAGTGATAAGAATGCTGAGATTCGGCGACAGTGCGTCGATGGGAGATTGATTTGTATCCTTGTTTGCTATGATTTCTTCTTTTCATTGAGCGTGAATGTAGTTTCAATATTCTTGCCATTTGGGAGTAGCCGAGAAAGCCAGTAATGTCGCGAGTTATACAACATTGTGTGCGATGATTAGGCTGTTTCTCCTCCATTCATCACAATGGTTATGGTTATGTTTTTTTTCTGATTTGAATTTTTACGAGGTTTGATTTCGTTCCGCCATTTGTTCGACATCTCTTTGTGATATAGGGAGTGACACTCACTTTTGAAAGTCGATTTGCTCTGTGAATTGACGTTATTCCAAGTTAATCTAAAAAATATGAAAATAAGGTGATTTGTACTCAATACTTCCATGCCTTAAGTAGCACCAAATTCTAACTATACATACACATGGCTTAATGTTTGCTACCCTCGTGGGTGAGGAACCCCCTAGTGAAAAACTGTAATATTTTTATTTTTTTGATGTTTTTTGCACAATATACATGTTTGGGTAGTAGAAATCGGTGATTGGATCAATGTTATTCCAACCTGTATGTAAGATTCTGTGGAGCGTGAAAAATCAACAGCCTACAATGTACCAAATTTTCAACCCTCATAAAATTGTATTTCTTTATTGAAGAAATACGATCCAAGAGTCAATTCTTACTATTTTGACCATGTTCCTGGAGTTAGATTTGGTCAAAACAACCTTCCACTATGAGTTCCAACAAGGGGGTTCCTTACCCACGAAGGTACCATCTCTCTCTCTCTCTCTCTCTCTCTCTATATATATATATATATATATATATATATATATATATATATATATATATATATATATATATATATATATAGAGAGAGAGAGAGAGAGAGAGAGAGAGAGAGAGAGAGAGAGAGAGAGAGAGAGAGAGTAGGTGGTAGCTGCCTACCACTTTTATAGCCTACTGCCAGCCTAAAGGGATTTGGAAGGATTTTTTCTAAAATCTGACCATACAAATGTGATCTACATGCTTGATTTTATAGGAATCGTCTCTTGGGTCGTTCGATTCCGACATACAATTAGGTTTTTATAAGATTTAAAAATCAATAGTATAGAATTTTAAAAAATATTCAAAGCCTAAAAAAGCACCTTTTTTATCAAAAAAATATGATCCAAGTGTCATTTCCTAGCAAATATTTGCACAAAAAACCCGAATACCCCTATTCACTGGTTGTAGGTTGGCGGTAGGCTCAAAGAGTGGTAGGCAGCTACCACTTTTCACATATATATATATATATATATATATATATATATATATATATATATATATATATATATAGTGATAGGTGTCTGACTGACCACATATGTGCTTGACCGAATGGATGCACACATGATGGACGCTCAACAAGCGTTCATGTAAAAAAGAGCCTTTAGCGGTGCTTTCAAAGCGCCACTAAAGGTCTAATTTCTGCCCAGACCTTTAGTAGCGCTTCAAAACACTGCTAAAAGGTCTTTTAAACACGAACACTCACTGAGCTGTGTCCATTTTGGTCAGGCACTTATGTAGTCAAAAGCCCTGACTAGGCACCGACTAGTCCGCCTAGTCGGTCTAGGCGTAAGTAAAACACTTAGGCTTTACAATTCCTAGGTGGGTACCGTAAAAGGTACAAATTTTACTGACTAGGCACCAACCACCAACTGAGGCACTTAGTCGGCGACTAAGCTGCTTCCGCCTAGACACAAGAGCAGTTTAGTCATTTATTATTCTTTTATATATTTTGGTATTTATATATATGTGATTGTGTTTATGTGATTTGTTCTATGAAATCATGAAAACATGCTTAGTTATTATATTTATATATATGTGTGTGTGCTACTTTGCTTTTGGGATTTTTTTGTGAAACATTGAAAGCATGCACAATTAATTTTAATTGATTATGCTTTTTATATATGTATGTGTTACTTTGTTTTTGATGAATTTTTCTATAAAAGCCTAAAAGCATGTTTAGTGTTATGAATTATGTAATATGTTATTTATATATGTATGTGTTATTGTGCTTCTGTGAAAGGTTGAAAGCATATTTTGTTAATTATACTGAATATGTTATGAATAATTTAATATATATATATATATATATATATTATATAATTTGTGTGTATACAATTATATATATGTGTATTCTGGTTATGTGTATTAGTATATTTTATGAAAGCATGTGTAATTTTGTACTTGTGTAATGAAAACATCTTATTAGTAAAAAAATAAAACATATTTTTTATGTATATTTTGTGTACCTTTTTATATTTTAATTGGGGTACCGAATAGTCCCACTTATTCCTTGACTAGTTTTTTTAGGGGTCTACCTACTAGGCACCGCCTAGCGCTTTTGTCTACATAAGGTTAGGCACCTATCACTCACTATATATATATATATATATATATATATATATATATAGAGAGAGAGAGAGAGAGAGAGAGAGAGAGAGAGAGAGAGAGAGAGAGAGAGAGAGTAATGCTACGGTGCTCTAGGAGTACCTACCCCGACATACTAGAAATCATGCTTGTAGGTTGTGTCTTCTCAATTAAACCTTATGGATGTACTCAACATAGTTTATTATATATATATATATATATATATATATATATATATATATATATATATATATATATATATATATATATATATATATATATATATATATATATATATATATATGAATGAAACTGGAGTGTCTGGCGTACTAACATGACTGGAGTCACCATATGTTGACTGATATAGCATGGCCCGCTCTATTTTAATAATATGTGATATGCAAGAGAATGCAGCATGCTGTAGCAGTCATGGTAAACAATGTCTCAGGTTTCGGTATCAATTTTAAGAATATCTGCATATAATTTAATATATAAAATGCTAAAAACAAAATAAATATAATATGATAGCCAACACTGTCATTGAATGTTTTCAAAGGTTTATTAATCTAATAATCATTAGCCTGGTCAACAAACTAAATTGGCTGGTCTAGTTATGAACTTTTGGCTTTGTATTAGCATCTTGCATCCTCAGATATTGATGTGCATGGTACATCAGCATGTATTTTTCTATAATATTTTTGTTTGGCTTTTATATATGGTGTTGTCATGATTTTGAGTCTTTTGACCTACGTGTATTTGTTTTATGTTCCATCCTATAGAACTCATCAATCTCAATAGTGTTTTGTTTAATTTTGATCCATTATACTGTTTTTTCATATTTGAACTGTGTGTGTTTTTATTGCAGATTGATGGTTTTGTATTACCATTTTTTGAGTCAGTTTGCATTCTGAGGGATGGTGATATGATCAGGTCGGTTTCTTTCTTTGTGTGCTTTTACCTTGCAATAATTTTTTCATGCAACTAGTAGTATCTACAGACGATTGTAGTCTGCTTGGAACAGCTTGTAAATGTAAAAATAATGCAATTTATGAGCAAAATCTAATCAATTTTCAATAGTTGAAGTGACTTTTCATTATGGAGTCAACCCAAAACTAATATAGCATTATCTTTAGATTCTTTACAACCCTCTTTTTAAAATATCACTTTTCTAAATGGTTCTTTGGCAAACGTAGAAGTATGACAAATTGAATATATGCTAGCATTTCCTAAAGCTGTATATGTGTGTCGAGATAACATTAGCAATTTGATTATGAGAATTATTATTAGCAATAATTTCAGACCTTGCAAATAGTTTGCTGTCCTGATTGAAAATTATAGTGATTTTAACATTTATCTGCTCAATAGATCTCAAATTTTATTTTTTCCTTGGAATAGGAAGAATGTTTTTTGGTATGAAACAAGCTTTATAGTTGAAGTTGCATTTGGCTTGTGAAAACACCAAGAACCAGAAACCTTACGTAATAGTAATTGATGTGTATGCCATCCAGGCATCTCAAAGCACCAACGTTCTCAGATGCTTAGTTAGGAACATGGTCTATGAGTAGGTTCGCGAAAATTGACTTGTTGGAGTGTTTTGTAGACATTAGCCTAGTATTTTCAACAGCAAATAATACAAATGTTGCCTCCCATTTGGTCCTAGTGCCCCAACCGTAGAATCTATGATCATGGACTAGGTTCACAAAAGTTAGTAGCCTTGCATGTGCAGAGTTGACCTTTTCTATTTTTCTCCTTCCCTTTTTTCCATAGCATGCTACTAATAGATGCAGTTGATTTGTTTTGCTTTTGATGTGCTTTGCAACATTATTTTTCCATGAAGGATGGGAAACCATCCTCCGGATCAAAGACCTAGTCGCGCTGGCTAAGCCTGCCATACTTACGATCACTATCTTGATGGGTGTAAACCCGTGATGCATCCCTTGCCACCATGGAGTCGCTAAGCTTTGACTGAGCAAGGGCTTATCCCTTGCCCTCATTAATACATAAGGCTGATACTCATGGGACTGAAACCCTATCCACCCGCGTAGTGGCCAAGTCCCCCTCCACTGCATCAAACCCCTTGTGGCTCACATTATTTTAACTTATTGAATGTAAGTTATTCTCCTTTTTATGCTGCCACCGCTCCATCATTAATGGGGTACTTTCATATAAGGGGTCTGGCATGCTTTTTGGGCATGCCTCTTGAAATTTGTCAAACAAAAAAAGGAAATGTCATCACCTCTATGAATCCAGTGCTAGTCTGTGGATCTGGATATCTCATTTGTGCTGTTGCCTGTATCTCAGCCAATTCCCTTTCTTATCGTATGTTACCAGGAGATTCTATATGGTCCTTGCTGAACCTATAACACCTTATAAGTCCATATTTTATTAGTAATGCACATTTTTCTTTGTTTCAAAACAATTTTCTGGTTTCTTTGTGCTGTAAATATGCAAAACATAGTTTAGTAGTGTTTCACGTTTTTCGGCTCAGGTTTAGCTAACTTTTCTTTAATTATGAATTAGAAGAGCAATTAAGTATGGTTTCTAAAAGATCCATCTCCACATTCCTTTACACTGTGCCATTCTTTTAAAAGTTCTCATTCTGTTACCTTGTAGTTAGGTTGGTTGAATATCAATATTTGGTGAATGTTAGCTGTGCTTTTGCCATTAGAATTAAACAAGTGATTCTTGGATATATTTTTATTTATATTTTTCAATATTCTCAATTAGGTACGTGAATCTGCCTTTTCAGACAGCACGTTAAGCAATGTTTAATTGCCTTTCATGAACACATGAATTTTTTTCATAGTACTGTTTGATTGTATTGCAATATATTGTATCTACTTATGTTCAGCCTTCTTTTTTTCTTAAATTATTTTTTCTTTCTTTTATTTACAATAGGTGCTTGAATCTTGCCTTTTCAGACGACCAATGATTCACTAATTAATATTTGAATGCTTTTCATAACAGATGCACTTTGTTAGTGGTTATTGTTGGATTATATTGCAATATCTTATATCTACTCATGTTCAGCTTTCTTTTTTCTTATATATATATTTTTGTTTGACAGGGTGAGCAGGAAGGATGATCTTTCATTGGCGGTTGTAGAAGCTGAAAATGAGATAAAGCAAATTGATGGCTCTCAGATTGTTGAAAAGCAGCCTTTGCTCTCGGGTGTGAAGCTTCTGGCATATGATGAATTTGAAAAGGAGGCTGGAGGATACCAGAGTGAATATGGAAGTGAATCTGATCATGATGGGGATGATTTGCACTCTGAAAGACCGATGGTAGATGTAGTTGTGAAGAAAAGGAAAAATCCAAATGAAAAGCAAGAATCAAGGTGCTATATCTTCTTTTACTGTATCACATGCTTTAATTACAACTTGTCTGCATGATCTGGATTTCCAAATGATGATCATTTTCATATTTGGGATGAATGTATTGACTGCCTAGTTACAAAACTCAGACTACTAACCTATCTTTCCTCTTAATCAACAAACGTCTTGCTTCTTGAAGTGAAAAATAATTGCATCTGGCTTTATCATTGTCGTTGTTGTCAACCTTATCTTTGGGATTTCTTTTTCCTTTTTCAACCTTGAATCTGGTCCCTTTGAGTAAACAGAAAGATTTTCATTTTATCCCTTGTGCCTCTTTCGTGTTCTTTGAGTTACTTTTTCTTCGTCGTGGTATTCTGAAATTCATCTTGTTTGTTAGGCTGTAGTACCAGCAGAGATAAGATGCATTATGTTTAATCCAAGGTTGTAAGTATCGTATCGTTACCCGTATTGGTCGTGCTCAAAATAAGATATGTATCGTATCGTAAAAACCATAATTTTTAATAAAAAAATTTCAAAATTTCAAAAAAACTATGAAAATCAGAAAAACCAGCAGAAATTATAAAAAAATCACAATGCATGAAACAATGATGAATTATACAAAATACAACCATAAAATCACATATGAAACATTGATGTCTCTATGCGCTGCATAAGACATCATCAAACATCAACTATTTCACAAGAACAATGCAAAATATTAAATATCTTGCAATTAAAAACATGTCACAAAACTCATACTTTCATATTACATAAATAAAAATATTATGGCAATAGTTGCACTCGATTTTCAATCGGTTTTCACTCGTTACTTGAGTGCCTCATTGCCATGTCAGATCATCTGATGTCATCTTTGTTGAAGGAGTGTGGAGCTTGATTTCTACGAGTGCGTATCGTATCGATAATCCTCATAGTAACGATATGTACGATATGGTACGATATGTACAACATTGGTTTAATCTATTTGATCTATTTATTTTTGTTGCATTATCGGTTCACCCAGGATATTTGTTTGACAAGCATGATGGCTTAGGTCATGAACATGAGGTTTTATGGACTTGAATAATTCATTCTATATTTCCTTTTAGCATGAACAATGATACTATTTATCAGAGCAAAGAAAATAAGAGATAGGAAGACGAAGGGTACTGAAGATAGATTTTCATTAGCTTAAAGAATGAGAGGTTACAATATGATAAAGGGGGCGACCCCCACCCTCTAACAATCAAATAGAATTTGGGCACTTTTGGACTCCATACTTTGACTATACCACTACTATTATGCTGAAGTACAAAGTTTCCCTTATAAATACAAATATGTACATATGACACAACTATATGCATATCTCAATAGTCCCCCTCAAACTTGACATGATGGTAACTAAATCAATCCAAGTTTGGAGAGGAATGTTCTAAAATGTCTTGGTGGAAGACTCCTTGTGAATACATCTGTAATTTTCTCTTTAAAGATCACATGCTCGACAAAGATAATTTCATCTTCATATGCACGCCTAGTAAAGTGACAATCAATCTCAATATGCTCTGTTCTCTCATGAGACTGGATTCTTTACAATGTGAATTACACTCATGTTGTAACAATACAAGGAAATATTTTCATGTGTAGGTATTCCAAACTCTCTTAGCAACCATCTAATCCATATGAGTTCCACTGTAACTTGGGCCATGACCCTATATTCTGACTCAGTTGTAGATAAAACCACTCTCAGTTGTTTCCGGCTGAGATCAATGAGCTTCCAAGAAACACAGAAATCCGACGTAGTGAGCCTATCTAGAGTGAATCTTCCAAAGTCAGCATCACAATAGGCTCGAAGCTTACATAAGTTGGATGAAGAGAAAAACATACCATACGACATAGTGTCTCTGAGTTATGTAATAATCCTAACCACAACAACAAGATACACTAACCTTGATGAGCTCATAAACTGACTCACTGCATGAACCGCATAAGAGATGTCATGCCTTGTTATAGTTAAGTATATCAAGCTTTCAACCAATTGCTTATACACAACAAGATCATCTAATTCTTCTCCATTTGATGCTCTTACTTTCATGTTAGCTCCCATAGGAGAGTTTACTCTCTTAGTATGATCTGCTAGCTTTGCTTTTGATACCAAATCAATTGCATATTTGTGTTGAGCTAAGTTCACCCCTCGCCTTGAGTAAGCTACCTCAAGACCCAAAAAGTATTTTAGAATCCCCAAATCCTTCATCTCAAATACTTTAGCCAACTTCCTCTTAGTGTTTTGAATCCTTTATACATCACCTGTGATAATCATATCATCTACATACAGAGTATGCCTTCCTTGATTTGATGATAATACAAATAAGGTTGGATCATGGTGATTTTGCTTAAAACCTAATGACCTGACAATTGAACTGAACTTCTCAAACCAAGCTCGTAGAGCTTGCTTGAGACGATATAATGCTCTCTTCAATTTTCACTCTTCTTTCAGGATCATAATATCTTTATGGAAGCTCTATATATACTTCTTCATCTAAATCCTTATTCAAGAAGACATTCTTGTTAGACAGGGCAGATATCGTGCATTTGTATTTGTATCTAAGTTTGGATCCGGATCCGGATCCGGATCCAAACTACTTTTGTGTAACATGTCCAGCCAATATTGGGGCATACTTGTAAATACCTGTAACCTATTAGGGTTACTTGTAAAGTACCTTGTATTAGGTTTTGTTATATAAATTAAAAGGTAGAGATCACGATTCCCATTCTCTTTCTTCTCTACAGTTTCCTGATCGTTGATTCTGGAGAAAACTTTCATGGTATCAGAGCGAGTCTGATCCGAAGGTGTGTCCCTAAGAGATCTTATTCCCTTTTCTGTCTCCCTTCTAACCTTTTGCTGTTCTACGTTTTTCATTCTGTTCTTCATCTTCAATATTCTGTTTCCAAGCATTTCTTGCTCTCTAGATTCTCGTTCTTATTAATCTTTTCTTTCAGACCAAATACACAAATCAGATCAGCCATCTGGTTTGCGTCAAATCAGGTTCAGATCTTTCTCCTTTTTTTGAAATCAGTTTCAGGACAACCCTTCTATTCCAAATCAGTTTCGTGACATCTTTGGTATCAGATTTGCGTCAAACTGATTTGGGTCGAGTTATTTTCACACAAATCAGTTTCACGACAAACCCAAACCAGTTTCACGATATTTCTTTTCAGTTTTGCGTTAAATTCATTCTCGTTGTTCATCGGATCTGTGTGATAGATCTGACACCTCATAGTATTTCCCAGATCGATGCATTAAATCTGACTATTGGTTAGAGTCAGTCTGCAGACTTGATTTCACCTGTTCTTCTCTGTTTTCATTATTGCTGTGTGCAATCTAAAAAAAAAATAGATATAATCTTCATTTTGGTCACTTCTTTGATGCAATCAAAATAGATCTGTGTATCAGACCTAACTTTTCTCATTCACGTTGAATATTCGAGCTCTCTCCTAAAAAAAAAGGACGAGGCTTATTTGTTGCATCTTGGTCTGAGACCATTTTACATACTGATTGCACACGTCAATTTTTTTTTTAAAGTCATGGATTCTTCTTCCCATTCATTTCTCTCATCTAATTTCCTTGGTCAACTCATTTCTGAAAAGCTTACCAATTCCAATTTTTTGATTTGGAAAAGACAAATTCTTCCATTCATTAAAAGCCAAGGTCTCTCTGGACATCTAAATGGATCAATCTCAGCTCCTCCAGAATTTGTTATACAAGAAACTAGGATGGAAATGAGGATGATTTTATCCAACAAATTCCAAATCCCCAATACGAGATTTGGATGAAGCGTGATCGAGCTGCAGTTGCCTTTATTATTTCTACTATCTCTCAAGAAGTATTGGTGGGAATTCCAGACGAGTGTTCAGCAAAGGAATTGTGGGACAGGCTGGTCAAGACATACTCTCAAATATCAGAGGCTAGAATTTCTTTTCTTCAGCGTGAATTTCAACTATTGACTAAGGGCTCCATGTCCGTCATGGGGTATTTGAACAAAGTTAAGAGTATCAGTGATCAACTAACCATTGTAGGGTATGAAGTGACAGATAAAAACAAAGTCAGGCAAACCTTGAATGGCTTGGGACCGGAATTTCATGTTCTTTCGACTTCATTGCTATGTCTACCCGACTTACCGTCATTTGATGACTTGTAAGCAAAACTACTTCAATATGAGATGACTTTGAAGGGGATGTCACATGAGACTGGTGGACAGGTTCTTGCTACTGGGATTTCTTTTGGTCAGGGACGTGGGGATAGTAATTTTGGAGGTGGCAGAGGACGAGGACGAGGTACTCCAGCGGGGCATGGGTTACTCCCTACTCCGAATGTTACATCAATTTATAATGTAAAAAATGTGCCAACATGTTATCTCTGTAACAAGCGAGGTCACATCAAAGCCAATTGTTGGCACAATCCACAAAACAAAGGAAAGTTCCAAAAGGCTGACAGCTCGTCAGGACGAAAAGATAACTCTTCAAAGTTTGGTGGGGATGTGAAAGAGCTTCTCTTGGCCACGTTGTCTGATCTTGATCTGAAGCGTGATGATAAAGGAGTGTGGTACATTGATTCAGGGGCAACTACTCATGTAAGAGGTAATGCAGGTAAATTCTCTAATTTAATCACCTATTTTGGAAAAAGTAATATTGTCACTGGAGATGGGTCACACCATCCCATCACTTACATTGGAAATGTTTCTATTCCCTTGTCTAAATCCCCACTTCATCTTTCCAATGTCCTGCATGCTCCAGATATTAAGAAAAATATAGTTTTCGTTTCTAAGCTTGCTGATCATACCAATTCTTCCATTGAATTTACTCCGTCTTTTGTTTATGTCAAGGATCTACAAACGAAGAAGACGTTCGCTAGAGGGGAACGCTGTGAAAATATGTATGTCTTCCAGGAGGATCCTTCTACTTGTGTCCGACCTACCTTGAAGTCTCCTTAATCTATGTCGTCAAAGAGTATTCGTGTGTTTAGTTTGCAATCTTCAAATAAATGTAATAAGCCTGATTTTTGGCATTCTCGTCTTGGTCATTGTGGTAGAGTCTTTGTTGAACGACTGGTATCTAATGAAATTATTCCTGAATCTAGATTGATTCCTAGATCAGATGATAAAATATGTTCTAGTTGTCAACTGTGTAAGAGTCATGTTCTTCCTTTCCATTCAATAAATGAAAGAGCTTCAAGGCCTTTTGAAATCGTCTGTTCTGATGTGTGGGGACCGACCCCTGATTCCTCTAATTCTGGCAGCAGATACTATGTTATTTTCATCGATAATTTCTCTCGTTTCACCTGGATATACTTCATGAAGAATAAATCGGAAATCTTCTCTATTTTCCGTTGTTTTCATGCGTTTATTAAAACTCATTTTTCTTGTAATATTTTACATTTCCAATGTGATGGTGGGGGGGAATACTCCTCGGGAATTTATCAATTACCTCAAAGATAGTGGAATAAATCGTAGAGCATCTTGTCCGCATACACCTCAACAAAATGGAGTTGCAGAACGGAAACACCGTCACATTGTGGAGAGTGCTATGAGCATGATGCACGGAAGTCGTGTTCCCATAGGATTATGGGCAGAGGCTTTTCATTCTGCTGTTTACATCATTAATTGTCTGCCCATGAAGATTTTAGAAAATAAATCACCTTATTTCACTTTATTTGGAAAGCATCTTAATTATGATGAACTAAATTTTTTTGGCTGTATGTGTTATGTTCATATTGACTCTTCTCTGCGAAATAAGTTTCAGGCTAAGGCATCAAAGTGCAGATTTGTTGGATATGCAAATCACCATAAAGGGTACAAATGTTATGATCCTGACAACAGGCGAATCAAGATATCTAGAAATGTAGTTTTTGATGAAAATGATTTTGGAGATAGAGAATGTGTTTCTGCCCAAACCAATATGAACGCTTTTTTCTATGATCCATGGCTTAGTGCAGAGCTTTTTCCTGAAACAAGCAATGCGTGTTCTTCCTCCTGTGCTCCAGGGATATCCTGTCAAGATGGAAACAACAGAATACAGGAACTTGAAATAGACAATCCTCCAAAGATTGATAAGTTTGCTGGGCAAGTTTATAGGAGAAGAGAAAGGTCCCTTTTGACCCCAAATAATATTGAAGAAGGAGCTCTTACGTCTTATCCACCTAATGACACCGCTACTTCTCCAATTCCGAATACCGTAGCATTCCCGATCCGACGATCAGAAAGAGCCGACATCCTATTGAAATGTGAGTTAGTTATGAGAATTTCACCATGTATTTTCAGTTATTTTTGTCTCAGATTGAAAAAGAGACCGAGCCTAGACATTTTCATCAAGCTATTAACTCCAAGAAATGGATTCAGGCCATGAATGAAGAGATGGAAGCTTTATACCAATGTCAAACATGGACAGTTGTCCCTCGACCTTCAGGTAAGAATGTTGTTGTGTCACGATGGGTTTAGAAGATCAAATACAAACCGGATGGGAGTGTTGAGCGATACAAAGCTCGTCTCGTAGCAAAGGGATTCACCCAAGAATTTGGACAGGATTATGATGAAACCTTTAGTCCAGTCGTGAAAATGGGCACAATTCACATTGTTCTTTCATTGGCTGTAGATTATGGTTGGAGAATAAGCCAGCTAGATGTGAAGAATGCTTTTCTTCATGGGGATTTGAAGGAAGAAGTATACATGAAACAACCGCCAGGGTACACAGAAGGAGATTCAAAGGAGTATGTTTGCAGATTAAATTGAGCCCTCTATGGCCTGAAACAAGCGTCTCGATCTTTGTTTGAGAGTTTCTCCCTAGAAATTCAAAGACATGGTTTTTATCGATTGCAATTGGATCATTCTCTTTTTATTCATCGAAGTAAGGAGTCTACTACCTTCTTATTGATATATGTCGATGATATAATTATTACAGGAAGTAGTGAGAACCATGTTCAAGAGACTAAAAATCTTCTGAGCCAAAGATTCAAAATGAAGGACCTTGGAAATCTTCGGTACTTTCTTGGAGTAGAGGTGGATAATCAAGAAAATAAGCTTACTTTGACCCAACATAAATACACTCTCGATTTGTTAGAAAAGGCTGGAATGAAGGATTGCAAACCTCTTGCTACTCCTAGTGCGCTTAACCAGAAATTAAGTACGCAAGACGGAGACTTGTATCATGATTCCACCAAATATCAGAGTTTAGTGGGAATGCTTCAATATCTCACGTTTACCAGGCTTGATATCACATATTTAGTCAATCAAGTTTCTCAATTCATGCATGAGCCAAGAACAGGACACATGGATGCAGTAAAAAGGATACTGAGATACTTGAAGAGTATTGTTAGCGATGAACTTTTGTACACTAAAAGCAGAACCATAAGTACTGCTCATGACATCATTGCTTATTTAGATGCAGACTGGGCCGGAGATCCTGATGATCGGAAGTTAGTTTCAGGATACGGGGTTTTCATTAGTGCCAATCTTGTTTCCTGGAGTAGTAGAAAACAAAAGACAGTGGCTAGATCTAGCACGAAAGCCGAATACAGGGCGATGACTGCTGCTACGGCAGAAGTAACATGGACTAGACATTTGTTAACAGAATTAAAGAAACCGATTGCTAGTTGCTTTCTCCTTTGTGACAACCAAAGTGCTATTCAAATATCTCTTAATCCTATTCATCACAGCAAGACCAAACACATTGAAATTGATCAACATTTTATCAGGCAGAAGATTGAGGAAAAAGAGATTGAGCCCCATTATGTTAGAACAGAAGACCAAGTGGCTGATTTGTTCACTAAGGGACTCACAAAGTGTCGTTTTTGGTTCCTAAAGAGCAAGTTGTCTGTGATTCAAAATCATGCACAACTTGAGGGAGACTGTTAGACAGGGCAAATATCGTGCATTTGTATTTGTATCTAAGTTTGGATCCAGATCTAGATCCGGATCCAAACTACTTTTGTGTAACATGTCCAACCAATATTGGGGCATACCTGTAAATACCTGTAACCTATTAGGGTTACTTGTAAAGTACCTTGTATTAGGTTTTGTTATATAAATTAAAAGGTAGAGATCACGATTTTTCCATAAGGGAAAATCGTGAATAGTTGCAGCCCATTCTCTTTCTTCTCTACAGTTTCTTGATTGTTGATTCTGGAGAAAACTTTCAATTCTTCACATCTAACTGCCACAAACTCCAAGACTTAAGAGTTGCCACAACAAACACGATTCTAATGGATGTCATGTGTGCCACAGGAGAAAATGTTTCTGCATAATTTATGCTATACTGTTGACTATGTCACATGGGTGCGGGTGCAGGGGTGCGACACTTTCAAAAAACCTCGACGCGGGGGTTCGACAAAAATATAAAAAATTATATATATATATATATATATATATATATATATATAAAGTCCAAAAGTTGGACATAAATGACCCTGGGTGCGTTGACTGTACCCAGGGTCAGGTTGATCGCATCGGGTGTGGGTGCGACATGGGTGCAGCACCTAGTTGGAGAATCCCTGTGACATATAGGGCAAATAAAATTTTTTTGGCAATTTTTTTTAAGTTCGAAAATTGGACCAAAATGACCTTGGGTGCATTGACCGCACCCAGGGTCGGGTTGACTGCACCCGGTGCCGCACCCACACCTGCGTCGCGTCGACTGCTGACTATATCCCTTGGCTACTAATCTAGCTTTATATCTTTCAATGAGCTCATTTGCATTGGTCTTTATTCTGTAGACCCATTTACAACCCACTATATTCTTACCTGAAGGTAGTCTCACAAGCTCACATTTTTTCTAATGCACTTAATTCTTTAGCCGTTGCCCTTTGCCATTCTTTTTTGGAAGCTGCCAGTGCAAAAGAATTGGACTCAACATAGGAATGAAAATATATTCTCCCCCTGAATCCAAAGAGTGTCTTGAGTCTTGACCTTAGAAGGGAATTGTGTTTCAACCATTGCACAAAAGTTTCTGAAAATTTCAAAAGATTAATTTCTGTTTTTGATAAAATAAATTCAATTGTATCTTGTACAATTATCAATAAAGGTGATAAAGTATGATGAAACACCTTTAGATAAAACTGGTGAGGGACCCCACACATCCAAATATACAAGATCAAGAGCCCTATCAGACTCTACCGCTTTAGACCCAAAACTTGCAAGTTGCAACTCTCACATTATTTAACATGATCAGAAACAAACACTTTGAACTCTCTAAGACTATATGAAGACACAAGACATTGAAGCCTAGAACTAGAGATATGGCCAAGTCGTTGATGCCATAGCATGGAATCATCCAAAATTCCTGCTCTCAGACTGACTTGTGGTCCCTTTTGTAATCCTATATCCAGCCAATCTAGGTCTCTTTTCCTATGGCTAATCCCAATTTTCCTCCTTGATAGCTGATCCTGCACAACATAGTCAAGAGGAGAAAAGATGACATTACAAATTTTTTGATCAATTGGCCAATGGAGATGAGATTCATAGCAAGAGATGGTATATGACTAACTTCTAAAACATTCAATTGACTCCCTGGATAAGAAATAGGAGTAACAGACCCAACCTTAAAAATGAGCCTAGAAGAGCCATCTGTAGTAAGAATAGAACTGCTACATGGGAAACTGTTGGTTAAGATAGATTATTGAGCAGTCATATGGCATGATGCCCATGAATCTATTAGCCAATCAGAAGAACTATCACAGATACCTGCAAAGGCAGTACCAGAGGAAGAAGGGGAAACAGAGCTTTGAGATACAATGGTTGACGAGGCTAAGAGTTGTTGGATCTCCTGTTGAATGCACTTAAGAGCCTGAGTCTGCCCACCTGACAAGGTCTGTGGAGTGCACTCATGATAGGAGAAGGTAACTTAGCACCGCTGACTACGTGTGCCTCCTTGGGCTTCATATCTTCTTCATTAAAGGTGGTTAGAAAGGCTCTTGTTCTCTTCATGTGTCCAAGCTCCTTGCAGTAATGGCATCTAATTGAGCTCGTATCTCCTCTGAAGTCTCCAGACCTGCTACCACCTCTACCTCCTCCTCTACCACCTTGTTACCTAACAATGGCAAGTGCAGTCACTTTAGGGGGTCGAATACCAAGAGATTTGTTCTTGGTTTCCTCTGCCATTATGATGCAGCAGAAACAAATCACAACTTTACGTTAATGGGGACCCCACGTTGACGTAGTGAAAATAGATCACAACTTTAGGGAGGAAGAAAAACACGACACTGTGATGCAGAGTCGACTAGCACGTTGGCCTCGACAGATGAGGGCACGACCCCACGGGTGTTGGTTTGAAGATCACGGTTCCCACGTTGAACAATGCACAGACGCAGTCAAATGAAAACCACCCAAACGATGGTGGGTAGCTTTATTTTCTTTATTGCAAGGGAAATCAGCAAACACAGGAGCGCTGGCCGTGTGTTGTGGGCTGAACTTAAAACACGACCCAAGTCGTGCCACGAACCAGTGCAAATAAACAATGAAAAGGGGCACCCAAGCAATGAACGATACTTTATTCCTTATTTTCAATGGGAATCAGCGAGACAATGCATAACTCAGACTAACAGGAACTGACTAATAAATAATGATCCCTAAGCAACAAGGGAATCAAAGGGAGCAGTAAAAGGAAAACAAGACAGGCACTGCTGCACCGTGTCTACGTTTGACATAAAAGAAATAAAAAAAAGAAGAAAACAGAACAAGCAAAGACTTAATGGCAAAAATATAAATGCAAAACAGGAAGAATCAAGGAAAATGACAAAGGAAAAGAAACTGCTGAAAAGGAAAATGCTGCTGCAATCTTTTTAATTACCTCTCCTTCACGAAACCCTAGGCAGCCTATTTAAAGGGTTTTGGCTGGATCCAGGTCTCGGGTCCGGACCCAGACCCGAGACGAACTATGTGTGCTGTTGGATCTGGGCGCTTGGGATGTTCTGGGCCTGCTCTGCATCATTCTCCCTAGGTTGGGAAGAAGTCGGCTCTGACGACTGATCTTCCCCACAGTAAGCATATAGAGCAGACACACCAAAGATAGGCACCTCCATTTAAAATTGTGATCTGCTCCTGACTCTGCAAGCGTACCAATGACCACTTCAACCCAGAAGTTGCTACCTTCCTCATCCCGGAAAGTTCTTGATGATGGCTTGATGTAAATTCCTTCATGATTATACCGTGAGGCGACATTATTCCTCCCCTGATTGATGGAGGTCCAAACCTTCAAAGGATAGTCAGGAGATGAAGTTGAAAAGCAAAAAACATTGTCGTTCATGGTTGTAACAACAAGGTCAAGGTCATATTCACCATCAACATTATCTCTGACATGAATACGATAAGGAAACAGACGAACTTGAGATCCATCTTTTCCACTAAGAACAAAGATGGACCCTGATACTGTTGGAACCACAACGTCTGTCCTCCCATCTCCATTAACATTACCTATTGTAGGGCTCGAGGGCAAGGTGGTGGCATGGATGGGCTGTCGGTGCACCGACTGGACTGCTTCCGCGATGAGAGGGTTCACGCAGGTCACTGTTGATTCAAGTTGAAGGGGGGGTACCAGATGGGGAGAATTGTCGCAACCTGCATCCCTGTGCAGAGTTTCTTCAACAGCCTCACGTCGCGATGTTTGTTGGAGCGTCACCGGGGCTGGATTGACGACGATAGTATCAACAGGGTGGATCGTGCGCGCACCTAGTTGATTCAACGACACTGTGTGCGCATCCACCTTGGATTCAAGCGCACCCAACCGTGCTTCGACCCTATCCATGCGCTTTGACAGACCGGCTACCTCTTTTTCTAGGCATAGCATATCTTCCTGCATCTCCGTCAACTTGTTGAGTAGCCGCTTCAGGATCTCCTCTCGCGCCTTTCCGCTCATAGGACCGTTCCTCACTTCTTGCGTCCTGTCGTTGACGAAGGAGGAGGGGCTGGGCTCTGATACCATTTGATGCAGCAGAAACAAATCACAACTTTACGTTAATGGGGACCCCACGTTGACGTAGTGAAAATAGATCACAACTTTAGGGAGGAAGAAAAACACGACATTGTGATGCAGAGTCGACTAGCACGTTGGCCTCTAGCAACTCCAACAACGGTCCACCGCAATCCAACATCACACATAGTTCGTCTCGGGTCTGGGTCCGGACCCGAGACCTGGATCCAGCCAAAACCCTTTAAATAGGCTGCCTAGGGTTTCGTGAAGGAGAGGTAATTAAAAAGATTGCAGCAGCATTTTCCTTTTCAGCAGTTCCTTTTCCTTTGTCATTTTCCTTGATTCTTCCTGTTTTGCATTTATATTTTTGCCATTAAGTCTTTGCTTGTTCTGTTTTCTTCTTTTTTTTATTTCTTTTCTGTCAGACGTAGACACGGTGCAGCAGTGCCTGTCTTGTTTTCCTTTTACTGTTCCCTTTGATTCCCTTGTTGCTTAGGGATCATTATTTATTAGTCAGTTCCTGTTAGTCTGAGTTATGCATTGTCTCGCTGATTCCCATTGAAAATAAGGAATAAAGTATCGTTCATTGCTTGGGTGCCCCTTTTCATTGTTTATTTGCACTGGTTCGTGGCACGACTTGGGTCGTGTTTTCAGTTCAGCCCACAACACACGGCCAGCGCTCCTGTGTTTGCTGATTTCCCTTGCAATAAAGAAAATAAAGCTACCCACCATCGTTTGGGTGGTTTTCATTTGACTGCGTCTGTGCATTGTTCAACGTGGGAACCGTGATCTTCAAACCAACACCTGTGGGGTCGTGCCCTCATCTGTCGAGGCCAACGTGCTAGTCGACTCTGCATCACAGTGTCGTGTTTTTCTTCCTCCCTAAAGTTGTGATCTATTTTCACTACGTCAACGTGGGGTCCCCATTAACGTAAAGCTGTGATTTGTTTCTGCTGCATCACATTAGCTCACCTAAAGTCTGTGCCAGAATGGGAAGAGAAACTCGATGGAAAATCCCATTACGTGCACTATCGAACAATGCGTAGAGCCATTAATAAGTCTATAACCAGTTATTGGTCCTTAGCTTACATTTCACATTTGGAAGCATGAGAGTGAACATCCCATAACTGCTGAAATTTTGCAAAGAAATTTTGTATTGATTCATCCTCTCGTCTCAAGGTTGTGAGATCCTGAGACAAGTGGTACCTACGTGCCCAATTGGATTGCTCATATACTTGCTAAGTAGTCCCAACACTCTTTTGCTTCTTCAAATTTCACTATACTTAGAGTAATATTTTGTTCTACTGAACTCAACAACCATGACTTCACCTTAGCATTGTCCTTATCCCACTCATCAAATCCCATCTCATAATCTTCATCATCACTTTACGGTCTCCTTTTTGACCCATCTAGGTAGTCGTCATACCCAAGCCTGTTAACCAAAAACCTCACATATTCAGTCAAATAAGAGTAATTATTTTCATCCATTTTGATTGGGATAATATGAACTGAATCCTTCTTCTCCATATTCTACCAAAAACCCTCAACTACAATATAAATCTGCACAAAACACATTATCATAGCAAAGCAATGCCAGCAAGACAAGAAAGCAACTGCCAATAGTCCTCAAAGCAGTAAAGAAACACCTTGCCACTATGCTGCACTAGCAAAGTCGATATCCAAACACAAGTAAAGCTGTTATGAGTCCTCAATCAGGTCTGCTTATGAGAACCAAATGCATTCAAAGCTATGTCACATAGGTGCAGGTGCGGATGCGTGTGCGGATACGAGTGTGGATGCGGTGATGTGGCACTTTAAAAAAACTTTGGTGCGAGGGTGCGGGGAGGGTATATATATAATTTTTAAAAGTTTTAAGTTAGCACTACGTGTATGTGTGTGCATTTATGTATATATATATATAATATGGATAAAACTGGACTTGGTTAAGGTTAACTGAATCTATTTTTGGACAGAAATGGACCTCAGTGTGGTTGACTTCACCTGACACAAAGGAAGCTGTGTCCAAGCATCGCACCTGCATATGCGGTGCCCTGTTAGAAGAGTCTGTGTTACATAGATACAAAGTCACTCAAAATACAAGACATGATAACGTAACTCAAACTTCATAGTATATTCCAGTCGATGCACAATACTTTATCAAAATGACTTGCCGCCTGATAGAAGACACCCAAAATACTGATAGAACTCAGAAAATGCATCAAGATTTCACCCGAAAACGATTTACTAGCATTCTAATATAAAAAACGACCCTGATGCATCAAAGACATTAAAAACAACCCATTGATTAAGGCAATCAGACAAAGGAAATCTGACCCCAAATTACTGCCACTTTCAGAAATTCCAGAAAAAAATGCATAACAAATCGAATACACCTCTGATTACTTCGATTCTTGATTCAAAATGACTAAAATCATTACTACTTGAATCAATCGACACTGTCCATACTGACCCAGATGACATTGGCACCCTTGCACAAGAGGCCCAATATCGCCCTTGATGCTCACCAGAATGAAACCCCTTTTTTTTGTCAAAATCATCCTTCAATCTCTTATTTGCAAGGCTCTGATACCATATCAGAGCAAAGAAAAAAAGAAGAAATAGGAAGACAAAGGGTACTGAAGAGAGATTTTCATTAGCTTAAAGAATGAGAAGTTACAATATGATAAAGGGGTCGCCCCCCCCTACCAACAAGCAAATAAAATTTGGACACTTTTGGACTCCATACTTTGACTATACCACTACTATTATGCTAAAGTGCAAAGATGCCCTTATAAATACAAATATGTACATATGACAACAATATGCATATCTCAACACTATTGTGTAGCTCGGAAGTTACTGTATAGTGCAAAATTTCTCCATTGCATATCAGAGGTATCAGCTTTGAAGGATCAGTTGCAAACAGTTCCTAGGTTTGCTGATTTGCTCCATGCCATTCAAGACTGAGATTTCCTTGTCAGCATGCGTGCTAAATTATTTTGAAACTTTATCTAATCTATTGGTCCAGAATTTTAGATGTATCATGTATTCTTTTTATCAGTGAAAAGGAAGAAAGGGACTTCATCTATTTTGTCAAACATGTAGAAATAGCCCGTCACTATTTTATGGATTCCTTTGTGCTAACATGAGATAAATCTGTTTCTTTCCTTGTACATTATGTCAAATTGGTGTGCCAGACTTTGCTGTTCATAGGTGAAAGAGTATCTTTCGTTATTTCATATATAAAAGCATCATTATGTATTTTTTTGGTACTGCAGGAGGAAGAAAGCTAGAATGACTGAAAAGACTGATAGGGATGGAAATATGGCTGACGAGGAGAACAAAAATGACATGTGCAATAAGCGAGACCCTTCAGTGAAATGGCCCACTTCTGTTGGAAGATCTGCTAACAAGAATGAAGAGGAGGTTTGCCTTGCCTTTAAATGTCCATGTCAGCATTCAGGAAAATAATATGGA
This sequence comes from Nuphar pumila, assembly GCF_984573655.1. Taxonomy (NCBI): domain Eukaryota; kingdom Viridiplantae; phylum Streptophyta; class Magnoliopsida; order Nymphaeales; family Nymphaeaceae; genus Nuphar; species Nuphar pumila. Next base: position 120,034,642 of record NC_143255.1, read on the forward strand.
TTTGGTGCATTAAATGGTTGTGGTCAACCTCAATAAAGCACAGTGTTTTTTTCCTGCCTACATTTCAGGCGATGGAAGTTCATCCTTCTCACAATACAAAGAATGAATGCTTAGAAAGGTATTAAAAAACAATAATTATTCTGTTTGGTTTGTTTAATGCATCTTTCTATTAACTGCTAACATTTTTTTGCATCTTGAGATATCTTTTACATATTTTTGTCTGGCGTTTCAACAGATAAAATTGTTGAATTCTTCTTTGTATGCCATGATGTTCTTTTATTTAGCACCATCTGTTTCTCTCATAAGGTCTGTTTGCGATAACAAAGACCTGTAATTCTGAACCTCATTCTGTCTGGGCTGTCTGACACAGGATTTTGGTTGTTTCGGAAATCAAAACCTGTTATAAATCAAATTCTTGAATCATGACTACCAATATGGGAGTGCTTTAGAACCGATACTCCTTGGTGGGAGTATCTGTTTTATGCTCGAACAGGTCTAGCAACCCAAATGAGCTCGAATATAGGAGAGGTATGCAAGAGGGGCTGTTGCATCATCTCTGGTGACTGCATTAGAATTTTTATTTTTCTGTTGGAACCTATTAAAGAGGGTGTCGGTTTCACTCTCTAGGTTACCCACAGACTTGGTATGGCTTCATCAAAATAAGGGTATGCCATGCCTAGTTTGAAAGCCAGCACAGAGCCTCACAAGGGTCCTCAAAAAAATCATTGATAGATGCTGCTATGGAGGGCTCTTTGGTTGATAGATGCTGTTGAGGTGCACTCTTTACCTATCATAGACTAGCATGTTTTCTGGATTACAGTTCGAAAATGGGACCAATAGAAATCTTGGGGATCATGAACTCGGTCACGTTTCATAGTGATGTAAAATATTGGGCCTTATGGTCTTGGTGACCTTTTGCTTGATACCAAACATGCCTTAAGGTGAAGACCTTTTGCGTTTGACCTTTGTGTGAGATTTTGGGTGCATAATGATGGGTCTTCTGACTTTATTTTCTGTTAGCTGTTTGAGAGATGGTGATTGACATGGAGATGCCAACTCCAACTGGAATCCTAAAAGGATTCTAAACAGCTGATGTATTTCAAATCCCAAGGCTCCCAAGATCTGGATTTGGCAAATCTAAGATTTGACATTTGACTGCTATATCAGCTCCAAACAGAGCCTAAATCTGAGCTCCTGGGATAAGATTTGCTGGGGGTGCCATCATTTGTCCATTCTCCTATGTAGTCCAATTAGACACTGGATAAGATAAACTTTAATGTTTATCTTCTAAAACATTGAATGCATGAGAAACAGTTTCCTCCTTGAAGTGCTGATTCAACAAATATTGTATATGTTACCCATGGTCATTGGTTTCCTTTAATTATGAAGCAACCAAAGGATTTGGCCTTTAGATCCACCCTCAACTATCGTTGTTTTATGCAGTCTGTTGTTCATCAAGGTTCCATGATGCTTGAAAGCATGATTTGGCTGAAAATCTTTGTTATCTCTTCTATTGCAAATAAATGCATTCACTTCTCAATGAACTGATTCCATTGATCTTGCTCATGAGTTTTGACTGGGTTAGAGAATTCATCAGGTAGTGGTTGCAATTTGGCTCATCATATATCAGAACAATGCATGAAAGTCTAAGTTTTATCCTTGGGAAGGGGTATAGGGAAAATGTGCTGAAAAATGGGAAGAGGTGGAAAGGTCTCCGATCCTAAGGTAACCAACTTTTGGATCTGCAGTTACTTGCATTGAAGATCCTTCTGCAAATGGCTGTTTTAGTTGATGCACAACTTCCAAATAGGGCTGGGAAACAAGCCGAGCTGCTTGTGGCTCAGCTCATGTTTGGCTCATATTCGTAAAATAGGCTCGGCAAGCTAAATATGAAAAATAGACATTCAGCTCGGCTTGACTCGACTCATATAAGCTCATTAGATAATGAGAAATTTATTTTAAATATATCTTACATATTTTCTTTTTGTAATTCTATTTCTTCCAGCTCTAGAATAATGTATTTTTTCTTTAAACAATCCAGCTCAAACTTGGCTTTGTTTAACTTGGACTGTTTATGAGCTCGATCTCGGCTTGGCCGTCACAAGAATGAGCCAAGCTTGAACACTTCAAGCTCAGCTCGTTTACCAGCCCTAGTTCCAAAGCCTTTGAAGTGTCCTGAGTTTGGTCCTACCACAAGGGCAACCATTAGATCATACTACTTTTGATAAGACTTAAAGAGACTGCCATCTCTTGATTTTGTTGGCCTATCATTTGATTTTTATGGCTTGTTTAAGTACCCGGAATCGTACAATACACAATTCTTCCACATCAATCAGCAAAATGACACCTATCTACAAAATGAAAACAACTTATTATTCGACAGAATGTTCTGGATAATTCTTGCAATTTTGTGATCAACTTTCTTTGGAATGCAAAAATATTTAGAAGATGGGTGAACTTTGGACACTGAGTTTAGGTGTGGAACTCATTCTGCATAAGTATATACTTTTAAGAGGAACTTCTATGGGCTTCTTCTTTCTTTCCTTCCATTTTGATGATACCAGGGGCTTTAAATAAAGGCAAACCAGGAAAAGCTGGATGGTAGGTTAGCTTTTACAAAATTAGAGATCTAAATAAAAGAGATCTCGTTATCTTCAACAAAATGAAGGAGACCAAGCTGCACTTAATGGCATTTAAAGCTTCATAGGGCTTCAAAAAGTTAGTGTAGTAGACCATGTTCATCAAATTTGAAACAAGCTCCAGAGAGAAAAGGTCATCATTGTATAAAAGTAAGTTGGAGGAGTGGGGGTGAATTCTTGGAAGAGAACCCTCACTCACCAGTCCTACTTGTGTTGGTTTCCTTAGAATATGGCATAGAGTTTCCCTCACCAAGTTAAATAGGAAAGAGCAAGAGGATTGTCTAATTTGAAGTAGTAACTTAAGAGAGGATTTCCTTGTCAAAATCCACCAACCAGCTGAAAGGAATGTCTCCATATTTCCATTGATGGAGATGCCCATGAAGAATATGTAACTTTGCGTCTGAATCCATTTTTAACACATTTTTCTCTGGTGACTGGAAGGAACCTGCAATCTATCTTATGAATTTTTTTATCCAGGTTGGCTTTTAGTTTTTCCACTGTCTTCTTGGTAGTTGAATGAATTGATTGGTAAGCAACCACCATATCCTCCATTTTATTTTTTACAATTTGCTTGCACTAGTTGCTTTTTGAGGAACCCTTTTCAGTCTGAGGGGTCATTAGCTGTGGCTTCCCATAACCATCAAATCCATGTGATGTTCTACCACAAAAGATGCTTATTTGTCGACATCAGTTATTTTCTAGGCTTTTAAGTCTAGAGACAAGGAATTTAGCTATAACTTTCTACACACAGAGTGAAATTAATGTTAGCCTCTGCATGATAGAGTATGACACTTCTTCAAAGTGAAGAGAATAAGGGAGGGGAGCGTATTCTTCTATCTTAGATCCATTAGAATTGAAACTCATCAAATATAGTCAGGGCTTCTTCGAAAGTTCTTAAATATTTTTAAGAACTGTAAACTCATGAATATCACCTCTTTAATTTTTTGATCCAGGTAAGGACTCAAAAGAGATTCACAGGAGATCAGCAAATGGATGAAAGACAAACGTTGTTAGGATCTCATAGAGGTCCTTATGACCCTCACCTGTAACTGGACCTTTATGAACCTCTAAAATATCTTTCAGGTCATGACCAATGCTGCTATATCTTTGCCATTGGTATGAATGACCATGCCAGAGTACTTCTGTTTATCTATTTAAGCTTGTTAAGTTCAATTTACAACCAGTGGATCTGAGTTTGGAACTCTCAACAACATGGCTTCAATCTATTGCGATTTTTGTAACTTGTAAGATGCTGCACTGTAGTGACAATGAAGCACCTTCATGTTAACATCAGTACAGTTGCCACTGTAATCTTTTACTATTTTAGCATCTCTCAAAATAGGGTTACATTGTTATTACTCTTCATAATTTTCTTTTTCCCATCACTATGCTGTTCTTCCTTTGTACTCCAGTGACTTCTCATTGCTATTAAATTACTTTTTAGTTAAATTTTCTTATTCTAAATAAAAACTGTTTGAGCATCTGATCTTTTTGACATTGAAAATTAACATCCCATTTTTCTAATATAATATATTAAAACTTATTTCATCTACATTGTGTGCTTATCAAATTCTTTTTTTGAGTTTACTCTAGACATGATAGTAGTGGAGAAGGGCAGCATGGAATTTTCAGTGTACCAGATGGTGCAAGGAAGGTATACTACTAACCTTATTTTGTTCTATTCATTTTTTCTTCTTTCTTTGTTTTATTTCAAGGGCTTCAATATAAATGAACTTACATCAAATAAGCCTGCAAAGTTTTGAGCTTTCTCATCTTAATGAATGTCAGTTGATCTAGCAATTTACTGTGGGAGCATTATGGTCTTTCTGACATTTACTTGCTTTGAATTGTTTCTGTTAAGGAACACACTTGCCACTGGGGCATTTTATTCTTTGCAAGTCATAAAGTTTTAATTAATTATGTAATTGTACTTTGTCTTCATTATGTAATGTAGCTAATTAGGGGCGTATGTACTATGGTATGGCTTGTATTTTGATGTAAAATGATAGCCTATTGTATTATACCCTGATTAGAATTGTTATGGAAGTGTTGCAAATACAATACAATAGGGGCCACCCACGCGATCGAGGATTGGTGTTCACAGTTTTTTTCTCTTTCCTGCTGCTCTTCTACTTTGCTTTTTTAGTGTGCTAGAGGTCCATCTCTGTGGATTTTCATGGTATCAGAGTTTTGGATACCTTCCTTGAGGATATAAGTTCTGATTTTCCCCATTTGTTTTTCATAGTTGGCAAACTCAGCAAGTAAACTTGTGACTCAGTGGAGTAGCCTTGTGTCAACCCTTAACCAAGTCAATAAATCAGCATGACTCGGTTAAGGACAAAACTCATCCGAGTCAGCCAAGTCTCATCTACTTTTTTTTAACGTAATGATTACACACACACACACACACATATATATATATATATATATATATATATATATATATATATATATATATATATATATATATATATATATATATATATATATGGAGAGAGAGTAACATTTGGTAATGGCACCATTATGTACCAATGCTTCTGGATCTCCATGGTGCAGGTTGTTTTGTTCCAATCCTACCTCATGGATGGATTCAATATGTTCAAAGTAGTGGAAACCGGCTTTTGGACCATGTTTTTTCGATGAAAAAACATGATTTTATGACCTGGGAAAGTATCACACATTGTAGGCCGTTGATTTCTGAAAACTTATAAAAACCTACCCATGTTTTGTAATTGAACGATCTAAGAGCTGCCCCCCGCAAAGAAAACATGTAGATCACATCTGCAAGGTTAGTTTCATGAAAACAACCAAAAAAATGAAAAAAAAGAGGCGTTTGTACCTCATGTTGCCATTCCCAAATGTTTTATGAGAAGTACATATTTCAAATGAGCTATTTTGTATTTATAAACTGTATGTGTATAATTTATTTTTAATATATTAAAAAGAAACCATGACTTGCTTGCGTTGCTGAGTCAGGTGTGGCCAATCTGAGTTACTGAGTTTCAAGAATGCCAACCATGGCTTTTTTTTAAGTCACAGTGGGGTTAAACCTTCTGAGTTTCATTTTTCTTTTTAACAGGTTCAAGCCTAAGTATTTTTTTAGCTAATTTGAATTTGCTCTCTCTCTCTCTCTCGTGTGCACACACAGACAGAATATGTGGATTTGATTTATCTGATTACTCTAAACACAAAAAGGAACGAGAGATGCCCTTAAGAGTCTTGGACTATCATATATGCACACAATGGTACATTACGCATACAATAGACTATATTAGGTACCACCATGGTACAAACAAAGGATGCTTTCATCCTGCAGTTATGACATAAAGTTTGAAGTGATACAACATAGGACACCGTAAACAAGAATGGGGCTCGTAAAGTTACAGAAAGAATGGTTTTGTGAGTGAAGCCTAAAGAATCATAAAGATTGATTTTACCTAAGATTTTCAGCAGAATTCTTACCACAAAAAATGTTTAAGTCACATTCTTCTCCATGGCTCTTGATTAAAATAGTTAGTGGCTTTCTTTTTCATCCATAAATATGTTTTTTCTATTTGGTGAACTGCCTCAGATCTTTACCATCTGCATCTGAACTAACATAAGCATCCTGTCAGGTCATACAAAATTAAATTTTTGATGATTATATTGCTGATTTTATTTCCTTGGTTAGATTTTACAGTTTATGTTATATTGTTTGCCATTTATGTGTTCTTGTCTAAGATGTCCTAATCTATCCTTAAACTTTTATCAGTTGCCTAGCAGAAGTGCTCGTCGCAAGAAGGCCAAAAGGCAGTGGCTACGGAAAATGGTTAGTGCTAAATGTGCAGAGGTAATACATGTAATGAGATTAATGAAAGTCCATCTGAATATCATCCATTTTTTCTTTGCAAGTTAAAACAAACCTTTTTCATTTACATGGATAAATATTATTTCACAATCCTGCATTGTCATTGTACCTTGTCAGAATCATTCAAAGCTTTGACTTATTGATAATTTATGGTATGTTAGTTATTTTTTATTGTCTTTGTTGTCTTTTCAGCCAATTAAGGACCATTTACCTGATATGGAAGTTCAAACGAAACCCTCAGAACAGGAATATGATGATCAGCAGAATGATGTGGATGACGATGGTGAAGTTGTGCCTGTAATTGTTAAGCCTGGGCATATTCGATTTGAACCTATTGGTAGAGGTATTCTGTTTCAGTTTTCTTCTGTCAAGTGTAGCATATTTTCATACTTTTCACATGGTTTGCTATACTCTTGGCCTCTTAAATTTGGCTTCACATGCACCTAAGCATACACCTACAGCCATCGAGTATATCCAGGTCTCTCTCTCAAATCAACTTATGGATACTGATTAGTGCCATTTAAATCATGAAGCCTAAGACATACAGTTCCATCCTCGTGCATCCACTTCTATATATTACTCTGTAGTGACTGGCCTTTAATTTTGGGAATATGAACTAGGAGTCTAGGACATTTCCACATGTTTGGAAGACATTTGCAGTGTATCTGATATTTTGACTATTGGGTGACACCAATGTTTTCTTTTGTGTTCTTCGTTGACTGTGATGAGCACCCTGGAAACTCAGAGACATCAACCTTTTGTGACCTGATAGATCATTTTATCATCTCATCTATCAGCAGCATGTAGTCTACCAATTTTTTGTTGTGGTTAACATTGATTCTTCCGTATTCAATGATATGGAAGTCTCAGCTGTAACAACCTGAGAAATGTCAGAAACCAGTCTTTATCTCCACATGGACATGGATAAGTTAAAAAAAAACCCACATGGAAACTGTTTGACAAATGACAACCTCATTATAACAGTATGTTGGTTTTAAATTTTCAATTGACATACCATTAAAATAATTAGATGATGTATCTGTTGTATGACTTTTACATGTGGGGGCTATGTCATAGGGATTCGGCCAACAGGGTGTCGCACCCGCATCGACGCGACTTGGGTGCGGGTGCAGCACCCGGTGCGGTCAAGCCTACCCTAGACCGCACCCAGGGTCATATAATTTTCCAGACCTGGACTAAAAAAAAAACGATGAAAGGGGCTGGGCGGGGGATTAGGGCAAAAAACCAATCTCGATGCCTCCCCTTCTCCTCTCCTACTTCTCTTCTCCTCCAACAGACTCCTCTCCTTCGACCCGAGCTCTCCTCTCCTCCTCTCGCGACTGGAAGGTATATTTCTCTCTCTCTCTCTCTCTCTCTCAGAACCCAGCCCTGCGCTGTTGAACCCAGTCCTGCTGGGCTGGGTTCGGCTCCCAGCATCCTGGGTTGTTGAACCCAGCTTGTTAGGCTGGGTTCGGCTCCCAATACCGTGGGTTGTCGAACCCAGCCCTTCTCTGTCGAACCAGATATGAATTTTATTTCAATATAATATTTTTTTGTTTTAAGGACGAAAATGATGGTTAAAGAGAAATAACTCGCAAATAAAGAGAAAGAAATTGCGTCATCCTCATCCCCACATGTAAGTTCTCTTGCTAGTAGTGGTATTGGTAGTGTTGATTATAGTTTGTTGGCCCCCATCATGTAATGATGTGGGGTCACTTGGGGCACGTATGAATATGCTTGAAAAAGTTGGAGGAGGGGGTGAAAATAAGAGATTTCGATGCAAGCTTTGTGAGAGAGATTATGTTGGGTCTTACACAAGAGTTAAAGCTCGTTTGTTTAAGATATCAGAACATGACATTTCAGGATGCAAAAGAGTTGATGAAACAATGCGAAGATAGGATAAAAAAATACAGGATGAATAATGAGAAGCGGAAGACAATGAGTGATTCTTGTGCACTCAGTGTACCATTTTTAAGTCACCAAAAAGATGCTAAAAAAGGTGGATATAAGAGGTACATGAAAAGGAATGATACAAGCATCATTCAATACATATGGAAGGGAGAAGATAGATAGAAAAGTAGGGAGGTACTTTTATTCTAGTTCACTTCCATTTAATGCAGATAAAAATCTTTATTGGAAGGATTTAATTAATTCACTGACAAATTGTAACTTAAGTGATTATGTACTTCCAAACTCAGAAAAACTACGAACGACAATTCTTGCAGAAGAGAGGGCAAATGTTGAGAGATTGCTAGAGATTAAGAATTTTTTATGAGAACAAAATGGAGTTTCTATTATTTTTGATGGGTGAACAAATATTCAAAGGCGTCCACTAATTAATTTCGTTGCTTCTTCGCTTAGTTGCCTAGTATTCTTGAAAGCAGTTGATGTATCTGGGCAATATAAAAATGTTGAGTATTTGAAATGATTGTTTATAGATCTAATAAAAGAAGTGAGTGATTACAAAGTAGTGCAAATCATCGTAGACAACGCTCTAGTTTGTAAAAGTGCAACATTGAGTTTGGAGAGTAAGGATCCTCATATTTTTTGAACTCCCTGTATAGCACACAACTTGAATCTGACCCTCAAAAACATCTACAACCCCAAAGAAGAAGAAAATTCACTAGCATAATGCTCTATATTTATGGATTGAGGAATTAGAAAAAAATGTTAAAATCATTAAAAATTTTGTTGTCAACTACCATCATGCTAATGCCATATTTAATAGACATTCTAATTTGAAATTGTTGAAGGTTGTTGAAACATGTTTTGCGTCCATCATTTTAGTGATGAAAAAAATCAAGGAAGTCAAGAATGCTTTGATGAACATGGTGACTGATGAAAATTTGATATTCTATCGTGCTGATGATATTGTTAATGCCCAAGAAATTAAGAAATTCATTATTGATGATGAGTTTTGGGATAGAGTTGTATACTTCCTTGAGTTTACGCAACCTATTTAGAAAATGCTGAGAAGTTGACAAGGATGAGCTCATGCATCACAAAGTTTATGAAATCTTGGATAATATGATTGAGAAAATGCAAGTTGTAGTTTTCAAGCATGAGAAAAATCTTACAGTGAATAATTCATAATTTTTTAATCATATATATTCAATTTTAGTTAGAAGATGGGATAAGAGAAACACTCATTTGCATTGTATGACACATTCTCTCAATCCCAAATATTATGCAAAAAAGTGGCAGGAAGGTGGTGTTGGTCGTGTCCCTCCAAATTTAGACCCAGAGCCATCAAGTCATAGAAATATGTGTATGACAAAACTTTATCGATAATTACATATTCTAAATCAAGTCACACAAGAGTTTGAAAAATTTTCATCTTCGAGGTTATATGGACATGCATTAATAGCGAGAGAGGAGGTGAATATAGATCCTATCACATGGTGGTCAACATAAGGATCAGAAACATCTATTCTTTAACGTCTTGCATTGAGATTGTTATCCCAGTCTGCTAGTTCATCTTATTGTGAAAATTGAAGCACATATGCTCAAATCCATAACATGAAGAGAAACAAACTCACTAGCAAGCGTGCATAGAATTTAGTCTATGTTCATTCCAATCTTCGATTACTTTCATAGACCAAAAAGAAATACAAGTACTAATTGTTCTCTTAGTGATTTGACTATTTCTTAGTTTCTTTATTTAAATATGTAAGTATTTAACATTTTTAAATTGAGTTTGTAATGCAGACAAGGATCATCCAAATTTTGAGATGTAATCCTAGAGGTGTGTGACTTAGAGGGAGAGCACAATTTCAACATTATAAATATGGACTTATTTGAGTCTACTCTTCTCTCTTATAATGAATTTGATGATGAAGCAAAAAATTATTAGGATCATTACCTTTTCATCTTATATATTGTGTAGGATATACTTTTTGTTTGTAATTATGCATTGTTTGCTTCTTTTATTAGTATAATTTACTTCTTTTTTGCTTTACTTGTTTGATCATCAATTCATCATACATGCAATAAATCAAATTAACAATCTATAATTCTATTATTCATCAATAAAAACTAACACTACAATTAAATCAACCTAAATATATTATGGAAACACTCAAACAAGTAAAGCAGAAAAGAAGTAAATTATACTAATAAAAGAAGTAAATAATGCATAGTTATATACCAAAAGTATATCCTACACAATGTATATAACGATGAGGTAATGATCATAATAATTTTTTGCTTCATCATCAAATTCATCATAAGAGAGAAGAGTAGACTCAAATAAGTTCATATTTATAATGTTGAAATCATGCTCTCCCTCTAAGTCATACACCTCTAGTATTACATCTCAAAATTTGGATGATCTTTGTCTGTATTACACCCAATTTAAAAATGTTAAATACTTGCATATTTAAATGAAGAAACTAAGAAATAGTCAAATAACTAAGAGAACAATTAATACTTGTATTTTTTATTGGTTCGTGAAAGTAATCGAAGATTGGAATGAACATAGACTAAATTCTCTGTACGCTTGCTAGTGAGTTTGTTTCTCTTCATGTTGTGGATTTGAGCATATGTGCTTCAATTTCTTTTACAATAGACTGAGATAACAATCTCAATGCAAGACGTTGAAGAAGAGATGTTTCTGATCCTTATGTTGACCACCATGTGATAAGATCTATATTCTCCTCCTCTCTCGCTATTAATGCATGTCCATATAACCTCGAAGACGAAAATTTTTCAAACTCTTGTGTGACTTGATTTATAATATGTGATTTTCGATAAAGTCTTGTCATATACATATTTCTATGCCTTGATGGCTCTGAGTCTAAATTTGGAGGGACATGATCAACACCACCTTCCTGCCACTTCTTTGCATAATATTTGAGATTGAGAGAATGTGTCATACAATGCAAATGAGTGTTTCTCTTATTCCATCTTCTGTAATGCCCCGAAATTTTAACCCAAATTTTGAGGATTTTTTTTTTTATAACAGCGGATGCAAGTAATACTATAAGGTTAAACCTTCCGGAACATTACAGTGGAGAGCAAGCCAACTCATTTATTTCATTCCAATATTGATGAAAATTAACATCAGAGTTTTAAATGGCACGAGCAAATAAATTACAATGAACCCAAATGATCCCGGAAACAGTAAATCCAAAACCTCGATCGAAGCTTCATCCCGCAGTTGCTCATAAACTCTATTCTTCACCTGAAAAACGATAAATTGATAGGAATTAGACTAAAACTGTCTAAGTAGGAATTATTGTAATTTTTCTTGCAGGTATATCATATGTCAAGTAGGTGATGTGGGTGCCGTGTGTGATTTTCAGCATATACAAGAGTAAGTAAAGATTTACGCTACGACCGTCAACAATTTATCAGAAGCTAACTGACAGGTAACATCATTTAAATATCTCAAAACCACAGATCCAATTGAATGCTAAAAGTAAATGACCACATTTCAAAAATAACTATGTATGGGTACAATTGTAAATCTGTCACTACCTACTCAGATGTGATACCTAAGATAATCTAATTCAAATGTTTATCTTTAATTATCCTGCGGGTACACGCGGGTCAAGACAACCATTTCAGAAAAAAACATTCGGGGGTATATTATTCAAAGGTATTTTATTAACCTGAACGTTCAAACTAAAACTGAAATCCCAAGGAAGCGGCCAGTGACCGAGAGAACCTCTCAAAGGTCAAAACCAAAACAGGATGCATCCCTAACTTCTGCAGAAGAACATAGAGCTATCATCTAGGACACATTTGGTAGTTTGGATCCTCTAAGTCCGAGGACTCGTGACCAACGAGTCACTTTAACTCGAAACAATTAAACACATGTCCCCGGAGTTTTGTACCACCTACCCTCTCGAAGGTAAGCCCGAATATGAGTAGGTTAATCTTTTCATTTATTTAAATTACCTAAAGTACATGGGCATTTTCCCAAACTACCTCCTACTATCATAGTAGTAGGTCCCCAACCTTAGTCCTTTTACCAAGGCTTACACATTCCAATTTTCTTTCCATATTGATTGCAGAAACCCACTCATAGTGCTCCGGTGCTTTTAAACCAGTCACACACGAATGCTCCAGTGCCTTTAAACCAGTCAGGCCACAGAATTTAAATTTAAGTTTCTCATCAGTATTATGGTTATTACTCAGAGTGCTTCGGTACCTTTAAACCGGTAAGCACCGATGCCCCGGTACCTTTAAACCAGTCGAGCAAAAGTTAATATTTATGTGGGTATTAACCTCTTAAACTTGAGAGCCATGGTGAAACCTTCAAGTACCAGGCTTGGCGATTCACCTGCCAGCATTAAACCATAACAATTACACATAAGGGAAAATTATCCTTATTCATCCATCATTACCATGGTTCACTCAAACTAGAAGAGTGGTTAAAACTTTCTTTGACATGAATCATCATTAACTTAGCTCCGCCCTTTATAAAGATCAATGGAGATATAAAATTTAATAAAATGATAATTGCCACATTCACAAACCCACTATTGATAATTCATTAATACTAGATTAAAATTTTCATGCATACTGTTTACAAAATGTTAAAGGCGAAGCAAACATCTCATAAATATCTTGAAATGTTTACAATTTGTCGAAACTAACATACGCTGTCTTTATATACAACATGCAAAAACATAACATTTTGATCTATATCACAATACATGCACATCTAGTACATTATGTAAGATCCATGGCCCATTAAAGCAGCTAGGTATATCCTACCATGCAAACTCCAACATTGGTAGTTTTCTAGTTTCAGGATTCAGAGTACTTTGTTTATTGATTTGGTTGTTATATTTCATCATCCTCAGCCAAATTTGAGAAGAGCCTTTGACCTATGCACACATATGTTTGCTTATGTATATTCTTGCTTGATCGTTTGAGTCTATGAATCTGTGCATAAATTTTCAGCTTAGAGATCTCAAATATTGTACTATCTCATTAAAATATGAATCTTAAGTATGTTACAGTGAAACCGCACATCAACAAACAGACCTAAAGAAGCATTCCTGCTCTGTGTTTTCCTTTGCAACTGAGAAGGAATAAGCCATAGCGTAATGGAAGAAAATCATGATTTCATGAAAGTCGACAAACATAATTTCTGTTTTGCATCAACACAACATAAGATAATCAATATGCTGCCTTTTGACCACATGGTGCTGCTACAACCAAGAAAGTAATAATAATAACTAATTCGAACAAAATTCGATGTTCCTACAGGAAAATCGACATCCAACATAAATTTCATTTTATGATAAACGGTAAGATGGCTGATGGAGACACTAAGACCCAAAATTTCACATTTTAACCAATGTTATAAATATGACTGATTACCCATATTGGATCCAAAGAGCTTGAAACATGAGTAAAATTTGATAAGCACAACCTACATTCATATAAAGTTATAGACCTACTAAGTCGGATTACCTGCTCATGCCCAGCAAAATTTCCTCCCTTTCCCCCTTTTTTTTTTTGATTTGGGTCCATAGCAGCCGAAACCCCTAAATCTGCCGATTTGGGGTTTACGGAAGCCATTAAAACCTTTCCCATGATTTGGGGATTTACAACACCCCACACCTCAAGCTCAAACCCACAACACACCATAGAAGAAAAACAACAGTAAGATCCTACTTCTGACGAGCTTGGTGGCTGCTACAGTGATCTCAGTAGCGCCGTGCGCCGTTCATCCCTGGTTGTGCAATGACTGCGATGGAACCGGTTTCGGTGGCCTTGCAGTCGCGCACGAAAACGAGAGAGAGAACAAAGATGGGATACAAAAAGAGGAGAGACGAGCGACAGAGGGAAGGGAGAAACAAAGGCAGAGGGAGATGAGAGACGTAGTGGGAGGAAGAGGAAAACATGAGGGCCTTTGTAGAAGGGTGCCCGAAAAGGGAGGGCCGTTACCCTCACCTGCGGCAGCTGCGCATCCCCCTCCTTTGCCCTTTGCGATTTCCCCTTACGGGGGTTAGGGTTCACTCTGAACCCTAACTTCGTTTTATCGGGCAACCCGTATCAGGTTGCCTTATATTACATTTTTTTTCTTACTGTATATACGCGGGGCGCAACCCCGGGTCTGGGTCCAAGACCGAGACCCGGGATCCAACCATGAGTTGGATCCGAGGTTCACTAGCAGCGTGAATCCACGGATTCGCCTAGAATTTGGATCTGCAGGTTGGATCCATATGGATCCAACCATTAAGGTATATTTAATATATTTGCTATTATATCTCTATTATTATTATTATTATTGTTTCTTTCCTTATATATATTATACGTACATTTATATATGGATCCCTTATGGATCTTGGATCTGAAACGCGGATTCCAGCCCCAAACTCAGAAAATTACGTATAAATTAACAAAAATTTAAGGATATAGGCCCTAACTAGATTTCTTTGGACCCAAATACATTATCATGGATCTCAACCACTTATTATGGGTCCAAGATCCATTTAAATCATAAAACCCTCTTAAGAAATACAGATCTATGGATCCAAAATTTCTTCATACTAGGATTTGGACCCATGGATCCAAATTACACTATCGTGGATTCCACGTACTTTATAATGGATCCAAATAAATTTTAATTGGTTCCCTACCCTTTTTCCCTCTCCGATGTCCGGGATCCAAAAAGAGATATTGTGGGTCTAAACTTCGCATAAGCTACTACGGATCCCATGAAAGTGTTATAGATCCGATATAGAAATTTTTCTCATAAAAATCCGGTTTCAACATCGTTGATCAACTCCATTCGTCCTCGATTCAATATCCAATATGACCTTGATATGGAGGATGCAATATCAGAGATCTGATCCATTTGCCTAAAATCCCTTATTGATTATCCAATTAAAATGTTCGTGATCCGATCTCTAAGATCCAAATACAACAACAAACAACAACAACTACGCCTTCATCCCAAAACAATTGGGGTCAGCGATATGAACCAAAAAAGAAATTCATTTAGGGTCTTCCACATGAATCCTTTTCCTCCAATCATTTCTATCCAATGCCATGTCCTCGGTGAGGTTCAAAGCATTCATATCCTTTCCTATCATCTCCATCCAAGTCTTCCTAGGCCTACCCCGACCTCTTTTAACTAATATATTTTCCCATTTCTCCAACCTTCTAACTGGAGCATCATTAGGCCTTCGCCGAATATGTCCAAACCACCGTAAACGATTCTCTCGCATCTTATTTTCAAATAGAATATCGAAAATCCAAACATGATATTATGAATCCGATGTTGAAGATCCAAATAAAATATCCGATATCCGATATCCGAATAAAAATATCCTTGTACCAGTTCAAGGACATAAATTTCAAGTTTATTTATCGGATAAAATTCACGGGTACTAAAATTGAATGTATATGATTAAAAAATTCTGAATTATTCACCGCAAGATTTTTCCCTCATGCTTGAAAACTATAACTTGCATTTTCTCAATCATATTATCCCAGATTTCATAAACTTTGTGATGCATGGGCTCATCCTTTTCAACTTCTCTTAGCGTTTCTCAAATAGGTTGCGTAAACTCAAGGAAGTATATGACTCTATCTCCAAACTCATCATTAATAATGAATTTCTTAATTTATTGAGCCTTAACAACGCCATCATCATGATAGAATGTCCAATTCTCATCTGTCACCATCAGTGTCGTGAAAAGCGTTGAGGCGCAGCGAGGCGCTCCACCAAAATCTGAGGCGAGGCGTAAGCCTCGAGGCGCAAAGCGTAAGCCTCAACAATTTTTTTTATTAAAACTTAAAAAAAACTATAAAAATTATCTAACATTATAAATAAATAAAAAATGCTTTATTGATAAAGCAACAACCAACGAAAAATAAAAAATCTCAAATAAATACGGAAAAAAATATGAGATTAACATGTAAAAGTAATATTAATGCAATAACTTGATCTATGTAAGTATCTAAGAAATAAAATATGAGCAATCATTCAATAAAAAATTAACATTAACAACAAAATGCATATTAGCACTGACAACATCATGTCATAATTAGAAAATGCATGTTAACATTAACAACCAAATTTTAATATATTTATCCAAAACTCTTTAAAATGAAAGTGTTAACATTCATAATTACAACTCAAAGACCCAAAAAACATATAAATGGCCATAGCTCTATAATATGAATTAGGGCTTAGACTCTTCTTGTGTTTCGTCATCATCAATATCTAAGTCTTCAATGTCATTATCTGAGGAATCCATATAAATAGGTTCTCTTTCATCTTCATTCTCTGACTTTTCATCGTCTGCACTTTCTTCCTCCACGTGCTCGATGACTTCTTTTGCTTTTCTTTTTCCTTCAATAAAAAATCATGTATTAAATACTTATGTTATGTAATTAAAAAAATACACTTATATTTATAACAAGGTAAAAGAAATATAGCTTTACCTCGATCTCTTGAAGACCTCTCTTGCCTAGAACCACTTTGTAAATCATGAGGTGAAGTGACCTTTTCAATAGGCACATGCTCAATGGCATTTATGTCGAAGTTTGGATCCAACCATGAATCCTCCAACCAATTGGGATCACTAGGCAACACTGGATCTTCCTTCTCCACAATCCACTCATCGTCTGAGTCTATATGATCTAGACATATAGGGTCTTTGGTAGCCCTCCTCATATTTCTCTCTATTAATTTCATATTGTACATTACAAAAACCAATGCATTCATCTTCTCTTGTTCAAGTCTATTCCTTCGTTTTGTATATACCTATAATTTCAAATCATTGATAATAAATTATAAGATAATTAAACTTATAAAAATGCATTTCAAAAATAAAATACAAAGTCACAAACCAATGAGAAAGTACTCCAATTCCTCTCACAGCCCGGTGCACTGCACGTCAAACTTAGAATTCGAATTGCAAAATTCATCAACTCAGGATTTTCGTGTCCAAATGAACTCCACCAATCAGCTGCATTCAAATAAAACAATAAAAAATAATAAAAACATTAAGAATGTCATAATTAATAAAAACATAAAAAAAAATATTGACAAATAACAACATAATTGCAAACTTACCAGGACTTTTTAATTTTCTTGTTGTAACAACTGCCTCTCTACCAAACAACCCCTTTGCCTTTTTAAATGCATCGATTTGTGTTGTAATTTTCAATCGAATATTTGCATCAGAAACCAATTTTGCAACACAATCATAAATGCCACTCATCACTTCTCCACCTGGGTTGAAGTTGTCAGCATAATGAAAATGTGGATTTAAATAGTAGGCAGCTGCATGCAAAGGCTTATGAAGTTGCAAGTGCCATCGTCTATCAATGATATCCCAAATAGGTTTATATTTTCTTTCAACTTTGTCAAGGTTTGAAGCAATTTCTTCCTTTGCTCTATCCATTGCCTCATACAAAAATCTCATAGCAGGTTCATCTGCATCAACTAATCGCAACACTTTCACAAGAGACAGTGTAGCTTTAATTGCATATGATATGGCAGCCCAAAACTTATGATCATTAAGAACAATATAAGAAATGTTTTTAGCATCAGATTTCTTATAATAATTAGATGATCTAAAATTTGAAGATAAGAATATCGACTTTAACTCTTTTTTATAACATCCAATACTATGAAGTGTGAGATAGGCTATGGCAAAACGAGTGACGGCAGGACATAGATCTTTCTTCTTTGTAAACTTTTTCATTAAATTTAATACCCATGCATGACTATAAATGTATCTTGTAATTTTTTTGCCTTTTCCACTGTATCTTTAAAAAATGATATATTTCCAATATCTTCTAACATAGGATCCAAACAATGTGCTGCACATGGTGTCCAAAAACATGTTTTCCCTGCTGTTAACATATTCTCAGCTGCCACATAATTTGGTGCATTATCTGTAATGAATTGCACCATATTACTTTTACCGACTTCTTTAACAACTTCTTCAAACAACTTCTTCAAACAACTTACACAAATTTGCACCAGTTTTTTCCATGTCGCTTATGTCAACAGACTTCAAAAATACTGTTCCAGATGAGTTGTTCACAAGAAATTTAATTAAGTTTCTTCCTTTTCCATCTTTCCAACCATCTGCCATAATGCTGTAACCAACCTTTGGCTATTCCTTTTTGAACTCTTTTAAAATTTCGTGAGTACAATCAACCTCGTCCTTCAAAATCCACGTTCTGATCTCGTGATAAGAAGGTGGTTTGAACCCTCGCCCATAATTTGCAATAGCTTCTACCATTGCACCAAAATATGGACTGTTGCAAAGATTAAATGATAAGGCATTTGCATAAAAAAATCTACCAATGACACGACATACATTTTTTCTTTCATCCCTTTTGAAAGCAGTGTTTATTGTGGTTTGTCGTGTTTCTTTATTCACAAAGAGGTCCATAGGACCACCTGTGCTTGTTTTTGCATCACTACATGATCCACTAGTTTCTTTATTCACATTATCGTCGGTTGATGATCCAAAATAAACACTTCTCCCGATATCCAACTTGTTTTGTTGTTCCTCTTGTTTCTTTTGCTTCTGATCCTTTAGATGATTCTGAAAAAATCTCTTCACATCAGGTGAAACTGTTTCACACATGCTTACACCATGTTTTGTGCCAGCTAAGTGATGTTTTAACCTATAGATGCCTCCCGTACTCTGTTTATGAGAGTAATTGCAAATTACATGTCCTACGAGTTTGGGATCTTTAGTGGGATTTGGAAATTTAACTCCATGATCCCATCCTACATCTCTTCCCATCGTTCAACTGCAAAAATACAATAAGAATCTATATATATATATTGAAAACTAATGAAAACACAAACAAACGAAGTCAGTGAGAACTAGAAAATTGTTAGTTTAATTTTTTTTTTATTTAGGAACCAATTTGAATTACTTGCCACTAAAAAGAGCACACACGTGCAAAGATCAAATTCCTTCATAGCATGCAACCATACATGACACACACAGTCACATACACACAGATTTTATAAAATCAATGGCTTCCGAAGGACAAATTAAAATGTAAAAAATAGCATCAAGAAAAGAAGTAAGAAGAAAGAAAGAACCCATGGAAAAACTAAAAAGGGGAGACATAAAGTATTTATCTCCCATCTAAATTCAATATAAAAATCAGCTTAAAGGATCAGTGGGAGTAACAGTCCAACATGAATCAACATATTTAAATAATAAAACAGAGTAACAGAATGCAAACTTGAAACAGAGTAACAGTATGCTGATCAAGTTTCCTACAAATAAGCAAACTGATGTCTGTTTATTTGTTCTCTTACCATCATTGGAAGGAAACCTAGATGTCGGGTTAGGATCTTACTTCAAGAAGTCAGTCATTTTAA
The DNA here is from genome assembly GCF_984573655.1 of Nuphar pumila. NCBI lineage: Eukaryota > Viridiplantae > Streptophyta > Magnoliopsida > Nymphaeales > Nymphaeaceae > Nuphar > Nuphar pumila. The sequence continues at coordinate 120,054,461 of NC_143255.1, forward strand.
AGAGCATATTTCTTCCTGCAGTAACTTCTGTTGCTTCTTTTTATGTTCCCATAGTTTTTGATATTTCAATGATTAATGTGCTTTGATAAATTTAATGGCTTAAATAACCATGATTAAAAGTGTGTATTAGGATATTTAATTAATTTCAAAATTTCGTGTTTATTTTTTATCCCTATTCTAAATCCATGTTAATTTGGTTTGTATACTCAGTGATCTTTTCCCACTTGTGCTGTCAAGCATAAATTTCAATATTTGTGTACTGCAGGACTATACAAAAGTACACAGATTTTAGGCACTGCAATGTTAATTTTGTGTGTGTGTATGTGTCTGTGATATTTGTTGTATTCTCTTAGTTTTAGAACTCTACGAGTTGCTCTTTATATGGCCGAGGCTTTAGACTATTGTAGTAGTGAAGGTCATCCATTGTATCATGATCTCAATGCATACAGAGTTCTCTTTGATCAGGTAATAATGTATGCTTGTCTCAAGTGCAGCAAGAATCCTGTATTAGAAAAGTTTGCTGGTCCCATTTAGTCTGAGTTGTTTAATTGAGAGAAGATGCCCTTCTCTCAACTGGAAGAGGCTGGAAATAGCTGGAAATTTTGGACTTTGTTTATAGCTTGCAGAGTCCCTGTACAACATCATTGATTTGTTCGCAATTTTTTTCTCTAGGAGAAGTGAATTTTAAAATCTCCCTAAGAATTTCTTGAGACCAGTGGAGCATGCACAGGTGCACAGACAGCTTCACGACTTGCTCACAATATTTTCCAGGAGAAATGAATTTTATCCCTAAATACTATCCTGTCAAGAATTTCCTGAGAACATTAGTGGGACATGCACACACATGCACACACACACATGCACGCACACATGGCTGTGGCTGTGTTTCAGCTTATATTCTTATTTGTACTTGCAGGATGGTGATCCAAGACTTTCTTGCTTTGGTCTTATGAAAAACAGCAGAGATGAAAAGAGTTATAGCACGAACCTTGCTTATACACTGCCAAAATATTTACGAACTGGTAGCTGATTTCTTGGCATGGGGCTGTCTAATTGCTAGTTGCTTGCCAACATTTTTCTCAGAATTTATAATTGTTTCCGTAATGCTGGCTAGTGGCTACCATCATTATGTTGGCATATCGTAGATTTTTTTGTGAGAGACGAGAGAGAGACAACGTACCTATTTTCTGGGCTCAACCACGAGAGAGAGCCTGCGTGTGAACGACGAGAGAGAGAAGCTGCGTGATACACACAGTCACATACATGAGAGACGAGAGAGTGTACAAGCATGTGAGAGACGGGACGAGAGAGAGTACAGGCATGTGAGAGAGAACATACCTATTTTCTGGGCTCAACCACGAGAGAGAGCCTGCGTGTGAACGACGAGAGAGAGAGAGAAGCTGCGTGAGAGAGAGAAACAGAAAGCAAAAATAAAACCCTAATTAAGGTCGGACGCTCTTTGTTTATACCCCAATTTTTAGTCAAATCTGGGCTTTGACCCTAATTTGACCACCAGCAGTAAAGGCGTATACACCTCATTTTGAGGCATGCCTCGCCTCGAGGCGTGCGCCTCAAGGCGTATGAGGCGCAACGCCTTAGAGTTTTTGCGTTTTATTCATGCGCCTCAAGGTATAAAGCCCCTCGTCTTGAGGCAAGGCACACTTTTTGCGCCTTGAGGCATGTTTTTAATAACACTGGTCACCATGTTAACCAAAGCATTTTTGACTTCTTTAATTCTTTTTCACCATCATAATGATAGACACAAAACGTGTTTCAATCATAATGCCTATTAAATATGGCATTAACATGCTGGTAGTTGACAACAAAAGTCTTAATGCTTTTGACATTTTTTTAATTCCTCAATTCATAAACATAAAGCATATGTTGATGAATTTTCTTCTTCTTTTGGGTTGCAGATGCTCTTTAAGGTTAGATTCAAGCTGTGTGCTATACAGGGAGTCCAAAAAATATGAGGATACCCACTCTCCAAACTCAATGCTGCACTTTCACAAACCGGAGCGTTGTCCGTGATGATTTGCATTACTTTTTGATCACTTATTTCTTTTATTACTTTTATAAACAATTTCTTCAAATACATAACATTTTTATATTGCTCAGATGCATCAACTGCTTTCAATAATACTGGGCGACTAAGCGAAGAAGCAATGAAATTAATCAATAGACACTTTTGAATATCTGTCCACCCATCAGATACAATGAACACTCCATTTTGTTCTCACAAAAATTTCTTAATCGCTAGCAATCTCTTAACATTTGCCCTCTCTTCTGCAAGAATTGTCGTTCATAGTTTTTCTTAGTTTGGAGGTACATAACTACTCAAGTTACAATTTGCTAGTGAAATAAGTAAATCATTACAATAAAGATTTCTAGCTGCATTAAATGAATGTGAATTAGCATAAAAGTACCTTCCTACTTTTCTATCTATCTCCTCCCTTTTTCATGTGTTGAATGATGCTTGTATCGTTCATCTTCTTATGCCTCCTATATCCATTTGTTTTTTTAGCATATTTTTGGTGGCTTAAAAAGGGTATACTGATTGCATAAGAATTACTGATTGTCTTCATCTTCTCATTATGTATCTTGTATTTTTTTGTGTTTGACTTCGCATTGCTTCATCAACTCTTTTGCATCCTGAAATGCTATGTCCTGACATCTCCAACAAATGAGCTTTAACTCTTATGTAAGACCCAACATAATTTCTCTCACAAAGCTTGCATCAAAATCTCTTATTTCCACCACCTTCTCCAGCTTTTTCAAGCTTATCCACATGTGATCAAAGTGACCCCCTATCATCACATGATGCAACTAACAAACTAGAATTAACACTATCACTACCATTACTAGCAACAAAACTTACATGTATGGATGATGATGATGCAATTCCTTTCCCTTTGTTTGCGAGTCCTTTCCCTTTATCCGTAATTTTTGTTCTTAACACAAATACTATTAAAATAAAATTTCTATCAGGTTCGATAGAGCTGAAGGGCTAGGTTCGACAACCCAGGGTTGGGAGCCGAACCCAGCCTAACAAAGCTGGGTTCGAGATAGCCGAACCCAATCATGAAGGTCTGTGTTCGACAACCCAGGGCTTGGAGCTAAATCCAGCCTAACAGGGCTGGTTTCGACAACGCTTGGTTGGGAGCTGAACCCAGCCCAGCAAGGCTGGGAGTTGAACCCCGAGAGAGAGAGAGAGAGAGAGAGAGAGAGAGAGAGAGAGAGAGAGAGAGAGAGAGAGAGAGAGAGAGAGAGATCTTGCAGTCGGAGGAGGATGAGAGGAGAGCTCGGATCGACAACCGTCGTCCCTCGGAGGAGAGGAAGCGTCAAGAGTGCAGCTGCCATCCATCGGAGGAGAAGAGGAGTGGGATAGGAGAAGGGGGGAGGCGTCGGGGTCGGGGTCGGGGGGAGGGAGATTTGCCCTAATTCCTTCCCAACCCTCTTTCATCATTTTTAAGTTATGGACAGGTACGCACCCAGGGTTGGCTTGACAGCACTGGGTGCCGCACCCGCACCCGAGTCAAATCGCGTCGACGTGGGTGCAGCACCCTATTGGCTGAATCCCTGTGACATAGACTGTGGCATATATCTATTGCTAAATCAGAATGGAATGAGTTTCATGCTATAGTCGAGGATTAGCAGATATGGTCAATCGTGCTATTAAGCTTTTTGGATAATTTTACTAGCTACTAAATTGAAATATCAATCCTTGAAAAAGTTCATTTTGTGCCCCTTTTCCTTTCTGATGGTATTATTTTATTGTGGTATGTTTACTGTGACATGCAGTAGCTTTCTTCTTATTATCTCATGTTTGTTTCTACCTCATGCTGGATGAACTCTAATTTGTTAAAAAGTTTGAGGAAGCCTTAACAAATGATATTTCCACCATTTACTATAGGAAACATGGATTTTTCTGCATCTTACTTGTACTCCATGGTTGACAGCTTCATTGTTAAATGGAGGCTATTTTACTGGCTCTGCTCTGACGAGTGGCACCTGCCTCTTCATATCCAAGCCACCTTAGTTTTCTCCTTGGTGCTGAATTATTTTTAATTCAGTGCAGACAACTTGTTTGCATTGATCCTTCCAAGAAACAATTGAGCCTAAAGTGCAAAAAAAAAGATCGACTCTGGCTTATGATTTTTTTTGCTATAGGCAAGTCCAAAAATGGCATGTCATTTATATGCTGATAACAGTAGATTGATCTGATAGAACTCATAAGTGATGGTCACCTTGGAAGATGCTGCTTAAAGAACATGATTAGTCAATTTTCTCGATTAGTAATAATGTGGAGGAGGCAGAGGAGATCTATGTCTGCATCTTGCTTCTCTGTTTGAGTACCCACGGTTTCCATCATGTAAAGCATTAAAGGCAAACCAACAGTTTCTCATAATGTGCATTGGTTTGTATATGGGTGATCACCATTTCATCAAGGATGAAGTTACCTTGGTAAGAGCTCTGCAAAGGGGAAAAATGAATGTTTCTTACTGCCTTTAGGTTGCAAAGGATCTATGTGTTAAAATATATGGTTATCATATATATATTATGCTCTTTTGTAATATATATCTATACATATATGTATATATTTATGTCTTTTGTAATGCCCACTAGAGCAATTTAGTCTTTCTGTTCTCATGTAAATAAACATGTCCACTAGGACATTTTCGTATTTCCTTTATTTTTTTCTTATTCTTTTGATTAAGGGATAAAAGGGTCCTCCCTTAAGAGTCGTTAGGACCCTCCCCAACGGTCATAAATATAGGATCCCTCCCGTGGTCCCCATGAGGTGTTTAAATAGGGGCCTTTGCCCCCTTCATTCCTAATGCTTTCTTAAGCATTTTGATATATTATTTATCATATTTTTAACTCTCTCTCTCTCTCTCTCACATTGTGTGTGTGTGTGTGTGGTGCCTAGCCCTTTGTGGTTTATTGTATTTTGTACATTAGTGGCTTATTGTTCAAGTGTTTATGTATTTTCTGTAGTTACTTTGTGACATTGTTCTCTACACTAGTGTTTCATTACATGGTATCAGAGCCCCTTGGTATTTTAGTACTCTTGGGACTCACTCTTGTATTGTTTTTTATGTGCTTGTGTTTTGCACATTTGTTCGTTTCTTCTCTCCTCTATTTCTTCCATAATGGCCGATAAAGATGCTTGATCTTTCATTCAAATTGAATGGGACCAATTATAGAACGTGGGCGGCCGCTATAGAAAATAACCTCAAAGTTAAGAAACTTTTGGGATGTGTATGTGGCACGGTTTCAGAACCTCAACTAAAGTCCACCAAGAAGGAAGAAAATGAAGAAAAAGCCAATGCCATTCAAGAATACCAATTTAAAGTTAAGATTAGGAAAGTGAGCATGCCAAAATATTGGCATGGTTGATGAATAATGTGAATCTCAAAATTTGTGATAAGCTAGTCAAATTTAAGAAGGCAAATAAAGCATGATTCTTCATGAAAGATATGTATACTCAAAGAGACCTTGCTAGACATTTCTTTTTGCAAGAAAAAGTGAGAGAAACCAAGGGGATATGAGTATTAGAGATTACTATAGTACTTTATCCTCTCTATGGGATGAACTTGCGCTCCCTGAACTTCAATGAGGACGAAGTGATATTGCCACGAGACAAGAGAGAGAGAGAGAGAGAGAGAGAGAGAGAGAGAGAGAGAGAGAGAGAGAGAGATTTTAAGTTTATTCTTGAGCTTCGACCCAAATTTAAGGAACTAAGGGGATCCTTACTTTATAGGGCCTCAACTCCTCTTACTGAAATTCTTGCCGGTCTATGCCAAGAAGAAACTCAATTGGCTCTTAGAAAGGATGTTGACGAAGTTCATGCGGTATCCAAACCAGAGAATAACATGAGGACATACAAACCTCTTCGCTTTTGAAAAAATAATTATAACAACAATGGTGGAGGATTTTTGTAATAAATCAGGTCACCTTAGACACGATTGTCCTAAGCTTAAGAAAATGATGGCTTCCATTGGAGATAATTCAAATAAAGAACCAAAAAGGGATGGAAACATCAAGGGATCCATTGCTCAACTTACAGAAGCATTTCAACAATTTGTGAGAAAGATTTGATACCTTCTACTTCTAGTGTCACGGTTTCATCAACTCCCGGTATGTCGTCTTAGATTCTTGATTCGGGTGTTTTCTTTCATATGACACCAAATGCATCTCTTTTATCTGAATCAAGCACCATCTCTTTTAAATCTTTTGTTTCTACGACCGATGTTACATCCTTAGATATTAAAGGAATAGGAAATCTTGAAAAGACTTTAAACAATGACAAAGAATTTTATGTTCCAAAAATTAGAATTATTCTAAAACTTAAATCTTTTTTCAGTTTCTCAAATATTCGATTTTGGTTGTAGTGTCTTTTTTTCATCTTCAAATTGCTATGTGTAGGATCTCCGGTCCGGGAAGCGGATTGGACAAGGCCATAGAAGAGGAGATTTATATTATATGAATTTTTTGTCATTACCATGTAAATCTTTTTGCAATCATGTTCAAACTAAGGATGCTTCCACTTGACACAAAAGGCTTGGTCATCTTAGTCTTTCTAAGTTTTATCTCTTTCATTTTTTAGAGAAATTTTGTAATGAAAAGAAATTTACATGCAATAATTGTTTTTTTGGAAAAATGCATTCTCTTCCCTTTAAACATAGCAACTTTATTTCGAAAAGACCTTTTGAGTTGGTGCATTCAGATGTATGAGGATCGACACCCGTCATGTCTAAAGGAGGACAATCATATTATGTTGTATTTATTGATGATTTCACTAGATATACTTAGGTTTACTTTCTTAAATACAAATCTGATGTTTTTTCTATTTTTAAAGAATTTCATATCCTTATTCAAAATCAATTTCAAAATAATATAGCTATCTTTAGATCCGATTTCGGAGGAAAATACATGTCAAATAAATTCTAAAATTATCTTAAACAAAATGACATTGTTCATCAAAGATCTTGTCCCAAAACTCCCCAACAAAATGGTCTTGCCGAAAGAAACCCTAGGCATCTTATTGAAACCACAATAAGTCTTCTTATTTCTAAAAATATTCCAAAGAATTTTTGGGCCGAAGCCGCTCTTTTTGCAATATATCTTATAAATAGGATGCCATCCTCATCTTTAAAAAATGTTTTTTCCTTTGAAAAATTATTCAAAATGTCTCCGAATTTCAAAAGATTGCGATTTTTTTGTTGCAAATACTTTGTTCTTTTTCAAGGACCAGACAAACTTTCACTAAAAGCTCTTGAATGTGCTTTTATTGGCTATGGTGAAAATAAAAAAAGATATAGGTGTCATGATATTAAAAATAACTTTATATTTCAAGAAATGTGATTTTTCTTTGGACCAAAATGGATTTGAACATAAAAAACCCAAGGAAGATGTTGATTATTCTTTTTTATTTGACTTATTACCTAGAATGAGACTAAAATTTCTAATGATACAATTTGTGATAATGAAATTGTTTGTGATAACGAGTCTCATCAAAATGATGAGTCCCTTAATGAGAATTCTAATGATATTTATGTGTATACTTGACGTGAGAGAAATTAGCATCAAAATGCTTTTGACATATATTCACAAAATCTTTATTTAAATGACCAAGTAGAGGAATCCTTACCTAGACGATCCGCTAGAAATAATAGACCTCAAAAATTTGTGTCATATGATTCCTTTTCCTCAATTTATAGAACTTGTCTAATGATGATCCACTCCCATTATGCGCCTTCAAACTAAGCTAATCAATATTCACATTAGGTGGATGCCATGAAACTAGAATTAGAAGCACTCAACAAAATTAACACTTGAAAAATGGTAAGTCTCTCTTTTGAAAAAAAGGCTATTGGGTGTAGATGAGTTTATAAAATAAAAATTAAAAGTGATGGGTCACTAGAAAGATATAAAGCTAGGTTAGTTGCTAAGAGGTATGCACAAGAATTTGAAATTGATTTTGAGGAAACTTTTATTCTGGTTGTTAGGATGACTAGTGTAAGAACTTTAATAGCCTTAGCATCTATCAATCAATGACCTATCTATCAATTAGATGTCAAAAATGCTTTTTTAAATGAAGATCTTTATGAAGAAGTTTATATAGATCTTCTATCAGAACTTGAGATAGAGAAAGGGAAAACCCCTTAAACTTAATAAAGCTCTTTATGGTCTTAAACAAACTTCAAAAGCTTGGTATGACCGTTTTAGCAAAGTTGTTCTTGATAGTGAATTTACTTCTTTTTATACTGACACTACTCTTTTTTGTTAAGAATACAGGGAACTACATAACTATCTTGTTGTTGTATGTTGATGATATGATTATCACTGAAATGATAAAAGGGGCACTGAATCTATTAAAAATGTTCTTAAAAATAATTTTGATATGTTTGACCTTGAATTTATATTGTATTTTTTAGGAATTGAAGTTGCATACTCTCCTAGAGCATATGTTCTTTCTCAAATAAAGCTTGCATCATATATTATTGCTAAGTCTGGATTAACTGACGAAAAGAAGGTGGAGACTGCATAAGTCATAAATGCTAAGATGAGAGCCAATGGTGAAACTCCTTTAGAACATCCCACTCTAATTGAATCACCAACATATTTATCTATTATCAGGCTAGACATTGCTTATGCCGTTCACAGTGTAAGTCAGTATCAAAATGCTCCTACTACTATTCACATGATTGCTATCATGAAAATTATCAGATATCTAAAAGAAACAATAGCAAAAGGACTATTCTTATCTTCTTCTTCGGCTCCAAATTTAATTGCTTATATTGACTCTTATTGGGGTGGTAACCTCAATAATCGTATTTCTACCACAAGTTATTGTATTTTTTTTGAAAAATCGTTATTGTATTTTTTTTGAAAAATCATTAATTTCTTGGAGATGTAAGAAACAACGAAATGTGTCACTATCTTCCACTGAAGCTGAGTACAGAGCGAGACCACACTACAACTGAACTTGTCGGTTAAAAAGTTTGCTCAAAGATATGAGAGTCATCATCTCTATTCCTTCAAAGCTATGTTGGGACCAGTGTTATTAAAAACGCGCCTCAAGGCGCAAAAAGCGCGCCTCGCCTCAAGGCGAGGGGCTTTGTGCCTTGAGGCGCAGGCATAAGGCGCAAAAGCCCTGAGGCGCACGCCTCATACGCCTTGAGGCGTACGCCTCAGAGCGAGGCGCGCCTCAAGGTGAGGCGTACGCGCCTCAAGGTGAGGCTTTTAATAACACTGGTTTTGTCCTATTGAATTTTCTCTCCAACTTTTTCTAACTTTTATGCAGTGGGAGTCCAACTCAAACACCAATCTTTTGCAAGTTGTATGAAAACAGTAAACCCCCTTATGAAATTAAGAACTAAGTGGGTAATTAACTTTATCCTATGTCATTAGCAAATTATACTCTCCAACAGCTAGCATATGCCATCTGAATCTCTCTCTATATAATCCATAGATACATGCCTATCGAAGAAGGAAATTATATAATTGATTTTCATGCCCACTTTTCCCCTTCAATAAAGTGATCACTTATATGTTCATCATATCCACATTCACCTTTTTACACAGAATTAATACCAGGATTCTCTTATCGATCTATTATTATCTCCACTCCAAAGTGCTCCCTGTGGTGTGTCTGTTCATATGTGCTTTGTGAGAATCTTTGTATAGGTTTAATCGTTCAACTTTAATTAGTTTGTCCTGGAATTTACTATTCAAGTCATAAGCAATAAGTTAGATTCACTTTTAGTAAGATTAGAAGTGCAGTAGACTATTATACAAGAATTTAAAGATGGGCCAACAATAGGCCAATTTGCTGCTCAGACTTAAATCTTATTCTACAAAAATAATGGATATATAGGTATATATATAGAAACATCATCCCTAGGATTAGTTAAATAACTAGATCTTAGAAAAGGGTGTCACGTTAATGAAAGTGTCACGGTTGTTTCACTGCAGTTTATACAACTGTAACAGTTGAACTGTTCTTGCTTTCTCAATAGCATCCACACTGGGAGTGTTGTATTTTGCACGCTGTCTCATAAAAAGATGCAAATCACAGTTGGATCAGTAAAGAGAACCATAGTTTCACTGGTTACTTAGCTTATAGAAACGTAGTTTTCAACACATAATTTGACAAGTATAACTAATTCAGGAATCAAATCCAATAGTCTAACTTCAAGCACATGGTATAGGTTTGGGAATATATAGGATTCTGGGTAATTGTATTGGTTCGCTTCTTATGCCATAAAAAAATATCAGATCTCTTTTCATGTTGGGGATCCCTCTCATGTCTTCTTTACCCTTTTACTTTACTTTATTTAGAGTTTCCATTCATTGGCCAGAACACTGTGTGCACATGCAAACAAACTTATTTTATGGCATAATAATGTAAATGCTCTTGATACTAAGTATTTAATCAATTTTATCAATCTTTAATTATTCCACAATACAATAACTAAGTTGTTTGTGGCTAAATTTACTTCTACTGCCATGGTTTGATGTTAGGTGTATGATATACTGTCATGGTTTGATGTTTGGTTTTATACGTTAATCTCATATTTTTTAGAATAATCTCATATATTTTAATTTCTTTTAGTTAATCTCATATATTTTCCAGTTATGTAATCAATTTTTTAGTTACTTTTATATGTTAATCTCATATTTTTTAGAATAATCTCATATATTTTAACTTTTATAGGTTAATCCCATATATTTTAACTTTTGTAGGCTAATCTCATATATTTTTTAGTTATGTAATCAGGTTTTAGTTACTTTTATATGTTAATCTTATATTTTTTAGTACTTATTTGACATTTTCTATTTCTTATTGGTTGTCAATTTCATCAATAACGCATTTCTTTATTTATTTGTATTTTTAGATATTTTTTTATAATTTTTTAAAAGTTTTCAAAAATTTTTTTTGAGGCTTACGCTTTACGCCTCAAGGCTTACGCCTCGCCTCGGTTTTTGGTTGAGCGCCTCGCTACGCCTCAACGCTTTTCACAACACTGGTTGGGACAAAAAAAATGCAATCTACATTGCCAACAATCATACATTCTATGAACGAACAAAGCACATCGAGATAGACTGTCATTATGTTCGAGATGAATTTTTGCGGGGCACTATTCAACTATCATATGTCACTTCTTGCAGATTTTTTTACCAAAGTAGTCATCCCCTCAGTTCTCCTTTCTTCTAAGCAAACTTTCGGTGATCTCACCATTAGTTTAAGGAAGGGTGTTAAAATATATGGTTATTATATATATTATGTTCTTTTGTAATATATATATATATATATATATATATATATATATATATATATATATATATTTCTTTATGTCTTTTGTAATGCCTACTAGGGGCAATTTAGTCTTTTTGTTTTCATGTAAATAAAAATGTCCACTAGGGACATTTTTTTATTTTTTCATTTGATTAAGGGATAAAAGGGTGATCCCTTAGGAGTCGTTGGAACCCTCCCCAATGGTCATAAATATGACTGTTGGGGGGCTCCCAATGACTCTTTTGGGAGCCCCCCCTTGGTCCCCATGAGGTGTATAAATAGGGGCCTTTGCCCATTTCTAATGCTTTCTTAAGATTTTAATATATTATTTGTTATATTTTTAACTCTCTCTCTCATATTGTGTGTGTGTGGTGCCTAGCCCTTTGGGGCTTATTGTATTTTGCCCAATAGTGGCTTCTTGTTCAAGTGTTTGTGCATGCTTTGTAGTCTTCTTTGCACTAGTGTTTCTATCACGGGCTTACTTTTTTCGATAAGCCAGTGTGGTGCGTGGTCGTTTCTTACCGCTGCAAGACTATCTATCGCTCTGTCACGGGCATAGAATGCTTCGCAAACCTGCAACGCGCCAAGCTGCCCAAGTTGGCCAGCCTAATAGCCAAAGGCCGCATACTAACACATTTTCATGTGCTGAATCATTTTTATTGGACCTGCGCACCACCTCGTGCGCAACTGCCTAGCGGAAGCTGATCAAGCGCGTTTCCAAATGCGTATTCCATGTAGTCCATGCCGCTTAGTGCATAACCGTCCCATACCAGCTATCACTTTCGAAAGAGGCACAAACTTTGCCTTAGCCTTGTGTGCTATGAAACGTATTACAGCTCCATGCGTACAACATAGAAAAACCTCGCCACTAAAGGAACAAGACTTTGCAACCCTCAGTCCGAAGACCAGTTGATGATTGAACACCATAGCGAAGAGTACCACCCATACTCATTCGTCGGCGCCTAGGCATTCACTTGCCTAGCTCCGACTCACCGTACTCGGTTGGAACCACCTAAGGTGATTCCTGAGGGAATTAGCCCTAACCCACACACACTCTCGTGCGTCCAACCGCTACGCGTGAGACACTCTTGCAAGCCGAGAGGTTCTTAACCAAATCTCCAGAGGCAACATCCTCTGATCCGTTGGCATTGCTTAACCGAACAACACTCTACGTCTGTGTTGTCACACAACGACGCACTAACGACGATACCGATTCCCTATCGCATGCCGTGCTACCACCGCACGTCACCGATCAAGCAAACACATACTGCGCGTTCCTACACTCGATGCATTTTCCACTCAGTAGAACTCCGCACTGTACATGCCCCATTCTGAAAGATCGGCCGGGTTCATTCTCCCCACCCAAAACCATTGTCGTCCTCAACAATGCTGGTGCAGGTAAGAACACAGTCTTCACTGATATGCCAGTTTTCCTTTGTACTTATCTTTGGTTTACTCTTTTTCTTCAGCCTACTCAACTTGTTATGGTTTACATCCACCATCACCACAACCTTTAACACATCTCCGATCACTAAGTCATCGATTTTCTGCTTTATCAATATCGAGCATTCTCTGCTTGCGAGACCCCAGTGCAGTCTCAAATATAAACGGGTCATCCTTGCCCGCACGACAAACTTGTCGTCTTCATGCTCATGGCTGGGTGCCTTCCAACCCCAGCAAGGGCAAATCCAAGCCCTTTGTGGTCCTCATAGAGAAAGATGACTACCAACGCGTGTCGCAAGGATATCAACTCCCTTGAGCACAAACTTGCGGTTTTTCAATGGTTCAAACTAGTCCTCAAGTGGGATACGCCTTTTTACGTATCACCCCAATGCAGTCCTTCAAAGTGTCTTCCTGGGCACTCGTTCTCACAAGGGCACTTTGCTCTAATGCTGCACTTCCCTCCTGAAGTCAGCACACTATACTCTCTCTCAGAGTCAGCAAAACGTTCTCGCAGGAACCAACAAGCCACAAACAACAATTTTTTCTACATGCGTAATCCATAGAAGATCTGCCAACTCAACAGACCAAAACAACGAGCCTTGTGCTCAATGTGGGCATTCCGCTAACCCACAATCTTGTGAGAATATTTAGAAGTTTAATTGAGTCTCCCATCCTCAAAGGTGCAAATCCATACAGTCGAATCCAACGTGCATTCTCTGCATGCACAAGACAAACGTCACGCTCCACCTGTGAGCCTAACACACAACTGGTAGAAATCTTTGACTTATCTACGTTTCCTTAGTCAACTGAACAATAACCTTACACTTCTGCTTATCATTGACAAGATGTCCTATACCATCCTGCTAACATCTTGCTTCTGTGCTCGGCCAACCACACTTCAGCTGCCCAAAATTACGTAACTAAGATAAACCATCATTGTCCTTTACAGTGTCACATACAATGAAGAACAAGGTCTCCGTGAATCTTTTTGCTCTGATGCCAATTTATCACATGCTTACTTTTTTGATAAGTCAGTGCGACACGACGGTCCTTCCTTACCGTCGCAAGCCTATCTATCGCTCTGTCACGGGTATAGAATGCTTCGATTTAATTAAGGCTTGAGAGTCTCAAGCTTCTCTCTTTTATTCAATATATTCGTATTACATGCATTTGTGCATGTTTGCATTATTTTACGCTTTTTGCGTATTTATTCAAGTGTGCTTTGAGTGCCTTTGTGCACATCTTTTGTGAAGTACTAGTGCTTGTATGCGTATTGTCTCTTCGTAGACATTTTTACAAATATGATACGAATTGTCCCCATCGTCAAGCTGCCTAAGTTGGCCAACCTAATGGCCAAAGGCCGCATACCAACACATTTCCATGTGCTGAATCATTTTCATTGACTCTGCCCACCACCCCGTGCGCAGCTGCTTAGCGGAAGCTGATCAAGCGTATTTCCAAATGCGCATTCCATGTATTCCATGCCGCTTAGTGCATAGCCGTCCCATACCAGCTATCACTTTCGAAAGAGGCACAAACTTTGCCTTAGCCTTGCTTGCCATGAAGCGTATTACAACTCCATGCGCACAACATAGCAAAACATCGCCACTGAAGGAACAAAACCTTGTGGCCCCCAGTCCGAAGACCAGTTGATGATTGGACACCATAGCGAAGAGCACCACCCATACTCATTTGCCGGCGCCTAAGCATTCACTCGCCTAGCTCCGAGTCACCATACTTGGTTGGAACCACCTAAGATGTTTCCTGGGAGAATTAGCCCTAACCCACATGCACCCCCGTGCGTCCAATCGCTACACATGGGATACTCTTGCAAGCCGAGAGGTCCGTAACTAAATCTCCAAGGGCAACATCCTCTGATCCGCTGGCACTGCTTAACCGAAGAATGCTCCACGTCTGTGTCGCTACACAACGACGCACTAACGATGATACCGATGCCCTATTGCTTGCCATGCTACCACCACACGTCACCGATCAAGCGAACACATACCACACGTTCCTACACTCGATGCATTTTCCCTCAGTAGAGCTCCGCACTGCACATGCCCCATTCTGAAAGATCGGCTCGGGACAATTTCATTACAGTATGTAAATCCCATCAATTAGGATTCTTGTTGCATTGCCTTTTCCAAGTGTACAACACATGGCCTTAGTTATATTTGTAATAGAAGAAATGGTGATGGTCGGCTAGCATACTTGCTTAGTTGTTCCATCTTCATTATGCACATGCATCTTTTGTGATTCCTGTGTACAGGTTGTGAAATTTTTGTTTAGACAAGAAATTAAGGTTTTATCATTTATAAGTTGGTCTATAGCAATCCTTGACATCTGTTGTGGCTCTCTTAAACTGTTTATATGTTTTCTTTTAAAATTTGAGTCATGTCTTGTAATTGATAGTCTGCCTAGTCTGACCTTGTGGTTGAGCTAAATGTTGTGCTGTTAATGCAAGGTTGAAGTGGAATTTGTAATCCCTTTTGGATCTTTTGATCTCTACCACTCATTTGGAATTTGTGTTGCATATCATTATGTAATCTATTTCATGATTTTGGAATGTTTGTCTTGTAGTGAATGCGGAGCAAGATAATGGGAGACATGAAGAGCCAGTGGTATGTTTACATGCTGTTGTTTTTTCTTTTCCTGTGTATGGTAGGTTCATTAAATGTTTGTGGATTGTGCTTGTATCCTTCACTTGAAAAGTTATCTGAAGGAAACAATTCTGGGGAGTCTGGGCTTCTTCACAACTAAAAAAACTTCCAAGCAGTGAAATATATTTCCTTTTCTGATAAAATTTTCTAAAATTCACTAAAAGGCCCTAACAAATAATAATTAAACTCAAGAATCTATAGCTCTTCTTTGTCTTCTTCATTCATTTGTCTCATCCATTGCATCTTATTTGTAACCCTTCTGGCTGGCTGGAAAATGGTTGGCCAGTTCAAAAAACAAAAACAAAACGGCCAGCCACCACCACTGCTGAAAATAAAATAAAAAAAGTGTTTTCTGGTCAGTCACTTCCAGCCGGTTCACCCCCAGTTTACAAGGAGAGAGAGAGAGAGAGAGAGAGAGAGAGAGAGAGAGAGAGAGAGAGAGAGAGAGAGAGAGAGAGAGAGAGAGAGAAAACCTGGCTTGTGACCAGGTTTTGGTGTGTCACCCAAACACACCAAAACCTGGGTCTTGAGTATAAAACTCAGTTTACACTCAATACCCAGTTTATAACTGAGTTTTGGGTGTCATCCAAACGGTACCTTAGCAATTAAAAAACATAGCACACAAAATGGACACACACAACATTTAGCATTGTTACACCTCCACATCTTATGATATGGCTAGATGCAACATGACATATTTCCTTTTCCAGCAGTGTACTCCGAGAAAAAGAGCAGTGTACTCTTATCCATGATTTACAACAATGCTGATACCTTGCTCTTCGAATGTCTGGCGTTCTATTTCTAACCATTGCCCATGTTACAGCTGTTTGGCTGTTTGGCTTAATGGGCTCACTAAAGAACAAGATTTGGAAAGTTCCTTGGATATTTCATAAATTCTGCCTTCTAGTACAATGAGTTTCTTCCGAAATTTCAAGTTTGGTTTTAATTGGATTGTTTTTTAAATCCAATTAAAACGTCCCAAATGCAAGATGGTAGAAGTTTCTGTTTTTACTGGAAAAACAAACCCATGGATAGGTAGGTTTATGCCTGTCAACCTACAATTTTATTCGGCTGAAAGAGCCACCACTATTAATTTTAACCAGCATGAGTGGGGGATGCCAGGAGAGAGATCAAGTGTTGTCAACTGTCAGACCACGGTGTGAAATACTGATCAGTCACTGAGAGTTCATGAAGTTAGTCCTATAATGTACTCATATGCATGGCACACGGCTATATAGTTATATTTTATTTTTCTTCGTTTTTCATTTTGTTCATTTTCATCTTTAGTGGTTCTGTTGTTCAATGCAATAGGAGATTATTAAGTGGAATGGAACTACTTGCAAGAGAAAGGGTCAGAAATGGGGAAAGGAGAAGAGTTCTGTGCACAAAGTAAATGATGCCACATTGTCTACGAAGAAAGATTTGATCGATGATGAGGAACAGGTGGCGAATGAACCTGTTGATTTTGAAAAACTTGCACCCTTAACTGGGCTGCCAGAGGTTTGGTTCTCCATTTGTGTTATGACCTTAATATTTTCACATTTTCTTGGTGAATGCTTAAGGGAGGCACTTTATTCTAGTCTCCATAGATGCGCTGTAGCACTTGTATCTTTGGCTTTTAATCCTTATGAATCATTAGAGTCAATGGACAAGAAAGATGATCTACCCATCTAGCACTCCTTTTTATAGTCTACTTTTAATATAGATTTGCAGGATTCACTTTTGTATTGATAAACATCTCTCCTATAATGCTTTACTAACTTGTCTCTATCCTACCAGCCAGTTTCGCTAGTGATAGCTTCATCAACTTCATCATCTTATTGAATAGTAAAGTTTAAGCAACAAAGTTTTTGCATTGTTGTATTACAAGCCTTCTATATCAACCATGACATCTTTGTCACGGTGGATCAAGTAAACTTATTTTGAGAGAGATTATTTGTGGAGGTTTTCTCTAACATTTTTTTAGTAAGATTATTGAATATTTTTGCAAGAACATAGTTTGCCATGGCTAAACTTTGGTAAATTTCCATGGCTTGAGTTATTGGTCTACAAAATGAACCCTAACTTAGGCCCATCTATAACCCATGTATCTAAAAGACCATAGATCCATATCAAGCATAGTTAATATTGCTTCATTGAAAGCAACAATTACCTTACCAAATCAATGCAACAATAAAATCGACTAGATTAGTAATCAGATGGACAATGTCAAAAAAATATAAAATCACTACACTGGATGTGTCACCTGGCTTATTACGAAGTACTGAAGTAGCAAGTGGTGCCCACTACATTGGATATTTGTCATGTGCTATGTACTATGTAGCCTTCTGTTTAAGCTTGCACTATATATGTTTCATTCTTTCTAGTCTTTTTCCTAAGATATTTCTTGCCTTCTTATGGTTGTCTTTAGTTTGATTAGCATGTATTTTATCATTCCTAAAAAATATATACAATGAGATTTCATCTTGAATAGAGAATGTCACTTCGTTTAAGATCAATGAAAACAAGTATGGGCTTAAAATTGATCCTCAATGTAGCCCAACTTTAATTAAGAATACAGGTGTCTCTTCATACCTGGTCTTCATAGCAGTTTTAGCCCTAGCACCCATGTCTTAAATAATTTCAGCATAACTAGGTGGGATCCCTTTCTTTTTTAATAGTGACAAAATTAGTAACCTTTATTTTCCATCATAGGCTTTTTGAAGATCATTAGAAACCATATGCAATGTAGTGCAACTTTATTTGAGAACAAAAGTATCTTCTCTTGAATAGTATTCATAGCAATTTAGACTATCATCCATATCTTAAATAATTTCAACATAACTATATGGGATCCCTTTCTTATTTAATAGTGACAAAATTAATAGCCTTGATGCACGGGCTTTTTGAAGATCTTTAGAAACCATATGGAAATTCCCTTTTTTCTTTGAACTTTTCAGTGACTATTAGAATTTAGAAAAAATAAGAAAATAAAATTACTGAATAATTAAAAGAGCAAGTGGAAAACCTTAAGAATAAGAGTTACCTTGCAATGCAAAAAAGACCAAAAATTTGAAGAAATCAGTAACTATGGATACATTTGCCATCTTTTATTTTAAAATTCAATAAAATTTGCATTTATACAAAATTAGGAAATGCTAAAATAATATGAAGCCGTGAGTTTGCATGTACCTTGGATGAGCTCAACAATGAAGAAAAGGAATTATAATATTGGCATCCTTCATGAGTTAATGCTGAGAACACTCTTTTGTGACTAATTGGTCTATTACTGAGGAGGTTTTTTATTACAAATGTTCTAATCAGCTAGAGTTGAAGAATAGATCAGTATAAAACTGTTCTTGGTGCATGCTAATTTTATTCAATTTAGGATGAATTTGGTGAAAGCTCCAAATTTGCTGCTTCATGAAAATCAGCCTGGTTTTAGTAGTGTGTGCCACTTGTCATGTGGTATTGATTTAGAGGTATAATGGTTTAATCTATTAGTCAAAAGCGCTAGGCAGTGTGTAGTCGGTGGACCCCTAAAAAGACTAGTCAGAGACTAGGCGGACTAGTCGGTACCTTAATTAAAAAATTATAAAAATATAAAGAAATATGCAAATGATTGCTAAAATTAGTAACAAGCATGTATGCAACATAAAATCAATCAACAATAAGCAAAAGATAAAAAAACAAAACATGTTGATCATTATAAAACCTGCCCAAATATTAAAAACAATTGAATAAGCAAAGCAAACAACTATTAACAAATACCAAATAATTTTAAAAAAATCTAAATTCTTAAAATGAAGTGCTAAAACTAACATCAAATATGTATCCAACATAAAATTAATCAACAACAAATTCACGAAGCATAAGATATTGCTATCGTCAAGTGATCTTAACCGAATATCCGATAAAATTGGATTCTTAATTGAGTTAAGCATTTTTTTAGTATGATATATATTTTTTCCTTTTCATGATGAGAAAACCCTCACCAAGGATCAGATCGCTTAATGGGCCCACCCCTCTATGAGGTAAAACTCTAGATGATGACACAATCACTCTTCCTTACGTGCCCCCATCCGAGCAATTGAAAATGGTGTTTTTTCACAAGAAAAAAAATATTTTTTGGCCATGTAAAAAATCTCATTTTTTGATGCCATTATTTTTCTTATCTAAAAATAAGGACAATGCAAGGGGGGAGAGAGAGAGAGAGAAAGGAGAAGAAGAAGATGAGGAGGAGGAAGGGGGAGAGAAGAAGAGACGGGGGAAAGGGGAGAGACAGAGAGAGAAGCAGAAGAAGAGGAGGCAAAGGAGAGAGAGAGAGAGAGAGAGAGAGAGAGAGAGAGAGAGAGAGAGAGAGAGAGAGAGAGAGAGAGAGAGAGAGTAGAAGCTGAGGAAGGGGGGAGAGAAGAAGAAGAAGAAGAGGCGGTGGAAGGGCGAGAGAAGAAGGGGAGAGAAGCATACCTAGAGGCGGAGGGCGATGACATAGGGAGGGCGAGCCTGAGAGAGAGAGAGAGAGAGAGAGAGAGAGAGAGAGAGAGAGAGAGAGAGAGAGAGAGAGAGAGAGAGAGTTTATGATCCTCCCCTCCCCCTCCCGTGTTTTCGTATAAAAAAAGTTTCTTTCCATCGCGCCTAGGCGAGGGAAAGTTAGACGCCTAGTCGGAAAAAAGGACCTTTTTTAAAAAACCTAGGAATCTGGCTGATTCTTAGGTTTCCTGACGCCTAGCCCAACTAGGTGCCTAGTTGGCACTTTTGACTACATAGGGTTTAATTTGCCTAAGAGTACCTAATCTGTAATGATTTTTGCAACATTTGCTAACAATGACGTTGGCTTGAAGATGTTGGAAATCTTGGGATGTATAATATGTTTCTTACCGAACACATTTGCCTAACCATCAGTAGGTGCAAGGTAACTTCTAGTCAGGTGGGTAACAATGCAGCTGTATGTCAATCCTGTTAAAAGAATGAAAAACATTGAGTTAGAATGCCACTCTGTACTTTAAACAAAGGAAGGTGTTTAGTTCTTCATAGTTCATACACAAAGTTGCAAATTTCAATTGGCATACACCTTTAAGAAATCCGTAGAGAAAACTTGGTTCATAGAGATCAATAAAAAGTCAGTGATGTTGGATGTATCTTCCTCGACATATGTGGGTTTTTGAAGAGTAGTATCTTATTTTCCTTTGTATTGACTGAACATACATCTAACCTTAACATAGATATTAGTGTTTAGAAATTTTTCCTTGTTCAAGGAATGATTGTTTTGCTTGGTGTAGGGGAATGCAGATGTGGGCACTTGATTTTGTTCTCTGTTTTCTCTCTTTCTCCAATTTTCTTCTCCATTTTTCATTCTTTTTAATGCTAGCAGGCAATCATTATGCCATAAACTGACAGCTAGGTGACACAACTAATGGTGTGTTTTAATGTTCTGTTTAATGTAGGAAGGTGATGTTATTGCATATCAATTGGTAGAATTGTCCTCTTCATGGTGTCCTGAGCTCTCTCCTTTTCGGGTATATTCCTATTAGCAAGTTATTTATTTATATGAATCGGATACACTGTATCTGCTGGAATATTTCATACTTATTTTTCAATATAGGTTGGAAAATTGTCATCTTACAACTCAGAGTCCAGGATAGTTACATTAGTACCTGTTCCGGATTATCCTCTTACCTTTCATCATAAGCAAGAGGAAAGCACAGAGGAATACTCAACAAATACATCCCTTTATAAAGAAGATGGCTCACTGGAGGTAGTTAATTTCGTTATGCATTTCAGTTGTGTATTTTGCATTTTTAACACGTGTTTCTGTACCAGATAGAATTTTCATCACTGATTGATGTCCGTATCCTTAACCGTGAGAAAGGAAATCAATTACCAGTATTGACCACTGATAGGATGAATGATGGGGTTTCAGTGGCAAAGTCCAATTCCAATTCTACAGATGAACAGATCCAAGCGTCAATACAAGGTTCCTGCAGCAATCTGAAATAATTGTTTTCTGTTCTTAATTGATTAAGCTTGAACTAAGTTCTTTTGAATAAAGTAATGTATCAAGTCTTCAAAAGTAGACATGGATAATTAGCTTTTTTGTAGGATCCTTGATAGAACTTCTTTCAATGTAATGATTCTAAGACGTTCTTTTGTTGATGATTTTCTATCCAGGCATAGCAGTCTTCAACATTTTGTATATGGTCTGTACTTTACAGTTTACATTTTAGGAGCCATCACCAGAGATGATTAGACATTGAGTTTGTTATGCTGGATGCACTACTGTGATCAATATTTTTGTTGTTTTTTTCCAGTTTATAGTCTATGTAGATCCTCCTGAAGCAGTAAAATGCATGGTATGCTTATTCTTTCAGTACCATCTGCAAGACTTTGTCACTTTGTCTTATCCTTACCCTAATCTAAGGTGCTAGAATGATTGAAAACTTTTATATGACCACACAAACTCCTGGATCCTTAGTTCCTTACCCAATCTCACACGAACTCATATTTTTTCCTTGAAAAAGAAAATATTTGCCCTTTGACTCTGGCCATTATGAGGGACAGGGAGGCTAATTGATCAAGAAGTGTCATGGTAGGGCTTCATTGAAAAGGCTTCCTTCTTATCATGCTTCTAGTTTCTATCATTCTCCTCCCTACATAATCTCCAAACTACCTATTCTGTCACGATATCATTCCATTCTTCTAGCACACCCAATGTTGGATTCGTCTTTAATATTATATCACAAACTCCATTGCCCAAGTAGTAGTCTGCTACCATGGCATCCTTGTCTGCTCAAGTAGTAGATGGCTATTGGCAAGAAATCACTGTGCTAAAGGTCTTTCATTTATCTATATGACCAAAATCTGTTTTTTCCACCATTATCAATCTTGGTTGCAGCCTTAAAAACCTTAACCCAATTATTTCAAAATGCCAGGTCCATCATGCCTTTGCAGATAAGTTCTAATTGTTGGGTAAACCTTTAACCGCATATTTTTCCTTTAGGACTAATGAACACGTTATATCTTCTTTAAAGAGCAGCCAACACCATTTCATCAGAAGTGCCTTATTCATGAGAACTAATGCTTGGACCCCCAACCTCATTTTGAAAACATACTTGGTTTTAGTAGACTGAACACTACACTTGTTGATGATGAGCATTCCATGAAAAAGATGATAGGATCCTCGGTATCTTATACTTTCCTTAGGAAGTGTAGCTAAAAGAGGAAGTAAGAAGGAATACTTGATAACATGTGCTCAGTGTTGTTAAAAGTGCGCCTTGAGGCGCAAAAGGCACGCCTCGCCTTGAGGTGAGGCCCTCTGCAGGGTAAGGCGTGAAGAAGAAGAATAAGAAGAAGAAATTTTGAGGCTTACGCTTTACTCCTCGAGGCTTACGCCTCGCCTCAGTTTTTGGTCGAGCGCCTCACTACGCCTCAACGTTTTTCACAACATTGCATGTTCTTGATGACAATTACCTTCCCTGCTAGTGAAAGATATTATGCTGACCAGGTCAGAATTCTCATGTGCCTTTTGTCTTCCTAGGCTGACCAGTGAGCCCTAGAGATGCATTATATTTATGAATGGTCATCCTGAGATATTTCATCGGTCAAGCTCCAAGGGGAGTTGATGCAACTTGTTCACATCAATCATTTCTGGTTTATTTAAAAAGTAACAAAATTGCACTTACACACGCTCATTGATAGCTAGACTTAATGCATTGTTTGATATTTTTAGGATCACCCACATTTTGTGACAGCTCCGCCTCATCGAATATATCTACAGATTTGAATGTGTTAATGGTGGGATACTTGATAGATTGATACCATCAAGATGCACATGCACACACACATGGAGTACTTAATTGATACTGTTGATACATGCACACACACATGGAGTACTTAATTGATACTGTTGATACATGCACACATAAAGTTATGCATTTTTTACGGTTGTCTTGGTGCAACATACCAATTGGCAGTCAATTATTGACATGTATGACATTTTTCTAATTAGGTATTTTGTTATAGCATAGGTTTTATGTACTAGAAGATTTTATTTTGTCATCCATACCAGCATCAGACCAAAAGCATGTCTAGCACACATTTCTTTTCATTTTGCTATATTGCTCCAAAATTGGATGTTGAGCATGAAACCATACTATTGACTTTGCAATCTGTCATAATATGCATCTTTTCCTTGTCTCGACAGAATACTTTTATGGCGCACAGGCAAGAGGCAATAATTGATTACATGTTTACACCGTTGGTTTCCTTGTTGCTTTATTTTGTTGTATGAGGTGGGACCAAAACCTTCTTTTAACAAGTGACCCATAAAGGTCCACCTTAGTGGCACTTTTTTTATGATCCACATCCTGGTCTTTGTTGGCAGAAGTTTTAGCACATTGAGAGGTGGTACCATTCTTTTAATACCAACAATGTACCATTTACTTAGTTGTCCCGTTCAACAAATATGCAATTCCATGAGGGATATTTAGGTAGCTGATCAAAATATCTACTGAGAAATTATTTTACTTAGTTGTCCCGTTCAACAAATATGCAATACCATGAGGGATATTAGGTAGCTGATCAAAATATGTACTGAAAAAGATTAATCTGTTAGCCAAAAGGGGCCAATTTTGGCTGCCTGCCTCTAATTTTCCTCATAACTTGTCTGATTTTACAAAAGGTGGTGGCTCTTGAAACTTTACTACCCATGGGAATATGTCAACAACAAACAACAACAACAACAACTACGCCTTCATCCCAAAATAATTGGGGTCGGCGATATGAACCAAAAAAGAATCATTTTGGGTCTTCCACATGAATCCTTCTCCAATCATTTCTATCCAATGCCATGTCCTCGGTGAGGTTCAAAGCATTCATATCCTTTCCTATCACCTCCATCCATGTCTTCCTAGGCCTACCCCGACCTCTTTTAACTAATATATTTTCCCAATTCTCCATCCTTCTTACTGGAGCATCATTAGGCCTTCGCCGAATATGTCCAAACCACCGTAAACGATTCTCATTTTATTTTCAATGGGTGCAACGCCTACCTTCTTACGTATCTCCTCGTTCCGAATCTTATCTTTTATTGTATTTCCACACATCCATCTCAGCATACGCATCTCAGCTACACTCATTTTTTGAATATGATGTCTCTTGGCAGCCCAACATTCCGTACCATATAGTAAAGCGGGCCTAATAGTCGTCCTATAAAACTTTTCCTTCAACCGCAATGGCATTCTACGATCGCACAACACTCCAGTTGCACTTTTCCATTTCATCCACCCAACCTTTATCCTATGATTTACATCTCCATCAATTTCTCCATACTTTTGAATGATAGATCCCAAATATTTGAAACAATCATCCACCGGTATTTCTTGCTCACCAAGCTTCACTACACTCCCATCACTACTTCGTTGCTTACTAAGCCGACATTCCATGTATTCTGTCTTACTCTTACTCAACTTAAAACCTCTTGCTTCCAATGTCTGTCTCCATAATTCTAACTTAGCATTAACACGAACTCTAGACTCATCAATCAAAACAATATCATCAGCAAACAACATACACCATGGCACATTTTCTTGAATTGATCTTGTAAGCTCATCCATCACTATAGCAAATAGGAAAGGGCTTAAAGCAGATCCTTGATGTAACCCAACCGTTATAGGAAAATTGGTTGTTACCCCTCCACAAGTGCGGACATTGGTTACTACTCCTTCATACATATCTTTAATTATACTAATGTACTTAAGAGAAACACCTTTCTTCAACATTGTCCACCAGAGAACGTCCCTAGGTACTCTATCGTATGCCTTCTCCAAATCAATAAAAACCATATGCAAATCTTTGCTCCTCTCTCTATTTCTCTCAATAAGTTGTCTAAGAAGATAATGTATAGCTTCCATAGTTGATCTGCCAGGCATAAAACCAAATTGATTCTCCGATATCATGACAACCTTCCTCAACCTAGACTCAATCACCCTCTCCCAAAGTTTCATAGTATGACTCATGAGTTTTATACCACGATAGTTTGTGCAATCTTGTATATCACCTTTATTCTTATATAGAGGCACCAAAGTACTCTTCCTCCACTCATTAGGCATCTTATTTGTCCGCCAAATCTTGTTAAAAAGATTTGTTAACCATTCTAAACCTTTCTCTCCCAAGCATTTCCAAGCCTCGATAGGTATACCATCTGGGCCAACTGCCCTTCTTGATTTCATTTTCTTCAAAGCCTCTACAATTTCTTTCTTTTGAATCTTGCGCATGAAGTCACGATTCATCTCATGAAAAGGAATGGACAAGTCTCCAAGATCCTGACCATGCCTTTCATTAAATAGCTTATCAAAATAATCTTTCCATCTCTCCTTAATCTCCTCATCTTTGACTAAAACCCTTTGCGTTTCATCTTTGATACATCTAACCATACCGAGATCCCTCGATTTCCTATCTCTCATCTTTGCAAGCCTATAAATATCCTTCTCGCCCTCTTTGATATCCAACTTATCATAAACCTCCTTATATACCTTATCCCTCGCGTTCCGAACTACTTTTTTAGCTTCCTTCTTTGCTGTCATATACTTCTCCAAATTCTCATTATCACGACTCTTACTTAGATTTCTCTAACACTCTCTTTTAACCTTAATAGCTAATTTAACATCCTCGTTCCACCACGATGTATCCTTACCTAGCGGTGCACCGCCTTTAGACTCACCTAATACCTCCTTAGCCACCTTTCTCATACCACCCATGGGAATATGTCCTAAACACAAATGAGAGGCCCATCAGATGGAAAAAGAGAGATAAGAAGTCATGATTCTTGGTCTCATCTGCAGATCTCCATCGATCTAAATCTTGAGAAGTATGTGATGCATTATATGACAGATTTCTGTAAAATCTTCAATCATCAACTTCAAAATTGTAAAGAAACGTATTTTACCAAAGATACCTTTTTTGTTCAAATAATAACATTGCTTATAGAGTTTGAGTGGTATCTTATGAATGTGAGAGTCAAGCAAGAAGTGGATCTGAGTCTCATAGAAGTTTAGGTGCATCAACCAGCAAGATGCGACTCTAAGTCGCCAAGTTGTATGGATTCATGGTCCTTGTGGATCATGCACTGTATTGGGGCTATGCAACTCTATGCTTTTTATGTGCATGCACATACATAATCTTTTTGTAGGAGTTGGAAGGGGCAGTGAATGAGGAATAGACTGCTCCTAATCATGTGAAAAAGAAAGAATAGTATGACTTGCCACTTTTTATCGGACAGGAATTAGAGTATTGACCAAACAGCATAGATAGATGAATGTGGTCATGCTTGCATGTGTGTGCACTCTTGTCCATGTCACCATGTCAACCAGAACAGATGTTCTGTCATTGCTCTCTCTGGGTATCAAAATATGCATCAAAAATCAGATTTCCTCCTTTATAACAGATTAGCAGATCAATTTTCTGTTTTGCTGTAAAATGATTTATTTTCAAGTCCAGTTAAGGCTAGATCTTGTTTACTCAGCATGTCTCATTTCTTCCATTGCACATATTGGTATAGTTTCAGGTGAATGTACATGTTTTGAGTTCCCTCATTTAGGAACATAAATGCCACAGGCAGCGTGCTATTTTACAGTATGCTTTCATGCAGAAAATTCTTATCTCACTGTTAAGTTGCTGATAACCACCCGTTTCTCTGTTTTCCTACTTACATAGCAAATGGAGGACAGACGACATCCTGGGATGAAATTGCTCGGGCCTTGGATGAGAAGAAGGCAAAATTGTGGAAGCAAGTAGACGTTGGTACAAAAAAGGAAAATGCAGCCAAAGGTTCAGGGTCCTATAAGGGCTTGAGAGGAAGCGCATTAGGCCTCACTGTTGCCCTCCTGAGAGCACAGAACGCCATTTGAAGGATATGCTTTTGGATTATATGAATCCTGTGTAAGTATCTTTGTCACATTAATTTTGTAACAGCTTATTTACTTCCCTACTGTAACTTACATGTTGATTGTGTTCGTCAATTCAGGTTTCAAAGCTTGAATTCTCTTCAAAGTGAATTTTGACTGATCTTGACAGCGCTGTGCTTTGTGATGGCATACAATGTGCTAGGAGACATTCCTTTAACCAATTTGATGAAATTTTGTATACAGCTAAGAGAAAGCTGTAAGCAGCTGTGGTTTTGATCACAACTTTTATCGTCCACAACATAACCAATGTTTTAAATTGAGCAAGTTTGCTTGATTGCGGTTGCCTATGACAATGGAACTCAGGACTATCCATAACAAGACTGCAAAATACATGTGAAATGTATAAAAAAGAAATTAATGAGGAAGACTTGTATGCAGGAGGTACCACGAACAAGAATGACGTGTTGTTTTTACCTATTATTGATAAATTTTAGTTAAAATAGATAGACACCGGTTCCTTTTTGAAGTGCTTTTTTTTTTCTGTTTTTATATTTCAATCTAAAGTTCCCAAGCCCATCTCTCTCTCTCTCTCTCTCTCTCTCTCTCTCTTACAGGACTACCACGAACCACCTCCCCAACCATATTCAGGCGATACAGGTTACTCATCCTGGAACACCTATACTCATCATGGCATAAACCATGCCTAGATATCTTAAAGACCGGTTTTCCCCAAAAAGTTGATTTGATATGACAGGATACCGAATTTAGGGGGGAATGGGAATATACACCTCTGGATGACCGAAGAACGGAAGGAGATGCTGGTATAATATGGGTCTCCCCCACCAGCGTGATCAGAAAAATGTAAAGGGATCAGATGTTGCTAGCGGTGTAAGTCAGTGGGGTTTGACCAGGACCCAACCCATTTCAAACCCTATAGGGTTAGGGTCAGGGTTTGGTGATAAATAAAATTTGCTGATTATAATATATTAATATATGGAGCCAAGTATGGTTTGTAAAATTTCATACGAGACCTGAACCTGACCCCAGTTTCAACTAAGATCCGCAAATTTTCAAAGTAAAAAAGATAAAAAAGCATTTTATCGGATATGGTCTGGTTCTGGTTCATGTAATCTTTACAGGATCTGGGCATGGTTTCTCTTATGGTGGGTCAGATTGAACCGGAGCCTGGACCCAGTACTATTATCTCAAATTAGGTTTGGGTCTGGTTTCACCTGGAACCGAACCAAACCCTACCAGTTGACACCCTAAATCTAGCCAATACATATCTGACTAACGGGATGTTGGCCAAATGGATTTGAATTCTGATTTGGGTTCAGATGCTGAGAAGCCCATACGAAACCTGCGTTTTTAGATGTAAACTGATTCAAATGTGTCAAATCAGGATATTCATCAGACTCGGTATCCGAAAATCATAACTGTATCCTCATCCGATTCCAAACGAATACGGTAATAGAGCATGATAACGGTTTCTGTTACATTTTGGTTTCTCTTTTTGTTGTCTTTTGCCCCGTAATCTAGAGCCAGTGTTTGAGCATCCCACTCTCATTGTATGAGAAAGCAGAATTTAATGGAAATTAAAAGGAAAATAATGAACATAATAAATAAAATGTGCCAAGGATTCAAAATTACAATATCGTCTTGGAATCATGTATAAGAGATGCTGTATCAGGTTTTAACTCCATGATTGAAGGAAGAGGAAGCCTCGGATGAAATGCGGATGCAACAGATTTTCAAATTCCATCGATTTCAACGTAAGTTGGTTGATAAAGAAAAGAACAACTATGCAAGGTTATTGGCCAACATGGGCTTATTGAGGGAAAATCGCACCTGGAAGGATAAGCCACCTAACTGGCTTACAAATCCCAGCAGCTTGTAATGTTCGTTTTTGAGTTCTTAATACTTGTATTACCTGGTTGGGGTCTGCCTAACCCCTGCTTACTATAAAAAAAAAGGATTCAGTATGTGCTTCAGTGAGCGTTTTACATTCTTATTGTACTATCGAACAATATCAAACATTATATCAACGCAACACCTTTGGCGTTGGTTGCACCTGTGATTTTACTGCACATGTGAGGACAGCAGAAGCGAAGGGCTGATCTTCCCTTTCTTCACTTCTTTAACTGTTACCTTTATGATCCTTTTTCCATCAAATTCAAAAGTTTCTTTGGACTGCCCGTGCTGTACATACAAAAGATTCCGTTCAGGGACTTACATGGCGAAGCAGATCTGATTCAGTGAAAACAGATTACTGTTGATAAATGGCTTGGCCTTGCAGATCTGCTACACGAAAGAACCAAAAGATGACCAAATGTCACATCTGTTACTTGACCAGTTTATCGCTAGCGGCTTCACTTTGGCAGCTATCCCTCATGTGGTATGATGAAATAGACTTGAGATGGTCTAGAAATTCTTCTGGCTCATTTTCCTCTCTGACTATCTGTTCATACAGGAATAAATATCTTAGTAAGTTCAGTAACACAAGGGGAATAAAGTGAGAGCAAAACAATTCAAATAGATTAGATCGGCAACAAAGTTCTATTGGACACTCATCTAGCAAGTTGAAAGTGAAGGCTTGTGTTTCAAGGATTCTGATTTGAAGTTTCATCTTCCTAACGCTCTATTTTTTTTTTGATGAGGGGCCTGCCTAGGAACAGGGCCCCCACTGCCCCCCTCCCCCAATAAATACCCAACCTTGAAGCGAGAAATGTAACAGAAACTAAGGCATGTTTGATAGCACTGAAAACAAGTCGGTGGGGGTATTTTATCTTCTTTTTTTTTCAACAAAGAAAGCTGGGGTTAGGCAGACCCCAACCAGTTATACAACTATACCATTTGGGATTAGAACTTGCAACATCCCATCACAAGGTGTCCTGTTTGGCATGGCCCCCCCTGGCACTATCAAACACTCCAAAGAAACACCCCACACCAGGCACATTTGAGGAGCAGGACCCCCAGCGGTCTGACTTTTTCTCTGCAGAGAAAAAGTTGGCTTCTGGTTTTTATTTCATGTTGTCAAATGCACCCTAAAGGAAGAGTTCATAGCTTTGGGAAAAACTAAATAGTGGGACTCCTAAACAACCATCCCCTTGACCACATTGCTTGGCAATCCTGGAAAATGAATTCCGACAGACAAGATTCATAGTAGGATGAAGAATTTCGAATGTTCAAAACCAAATGTCTAGCCTACACTACTAAATGAGGTTTCATCAAATTCCATGACACCGAACGGTTGAGGTAAAAGGAAATAATGGTTAGCCAGGAAAATGAAGAATCCTGTGAGCTCCATGCACTTC
Organism: Nuphar pumila; assembly: GCF_984573655.1. Taxonomy (NCBI): domain Eukaryota; kingdom Viridiplantae; phylum Streptophyta; class Magnoliopsida; order Nymphaeales; family Nymphaeaceae; genus Nuphar; species Nuphar pumila. The sequence continues at coordinate 120,085,065 of NC_143255.1, forward strand.
AGATCTAGACTGCATATGATATCTATAGAGTTTCTAATATTCCAACCAAACCTAGTGGACAAGCGTACCTTTAACCCCATAAAATATTGGCATTAAAAATACTTAAAGCCAAGAATGAGCAAACAAGCTCCTAGCGTACCCTAGTTGATTCATTACCCTGTGGATTGTGTCAATCCTGCAACTAACCTATTGCTGCCACTGAAAAAATAATGTTCAACAATCTAAATGCATGAACTGCATTGTAAGTTTACAACTAGAAGTCTTGTGTTGTCAAAGTGATTATAGATTTGAATTTAGTCTTCTAAGAGAATCGTATAATCTTTTGATTCTTGATGATTGGAAAAACAAGAAAATTTGGAATTCTCTAACTGGACACGACCAAGAGTCACCCAATATGGTTCCAAACACAGGGCCAATTCCATAAAGCCAGGTCCAATAAGATTGAATTTGGTGTTATTAAAATTTAACCTTGTACTTATGTATGAAATAGACAGATAGGCAGTCACTAGGCATGTGGAGAGAGAGAGAGAGAGAGAGAGAGAGAGAGAGAGAGAGAGCATTAATAAGCTATGTTATGCCTACACCAATAGAACAAAACATGACACATATACGATAATCTATAACATGAAAGAAGCAAATGTGGACCATGTGACTCAGGTCTTGGTGGTGGACTATGATATGACTACACAGTGAGCCTTGAACAAATAATTTCTTCAAGTTTTAAAGAAAAAGAAAGAAATGACTCCTAACGATCAAATGCACAGCTACTACAACTGGGAAAAAAACTGCCATAACCATAGACTTGTAAATATGAACTAAACAAAACTACTTAACAAGAAAAGACAACAATTAAGAGTATCAAATAGGAGAGTTTAGGCATGATGTTAAAATCAAAATTATCCAGTTCTGTTGTGTCCAAATAAAGACGAAAAGGAAACTTGAAAAGGAAAATTGATGTGATACCTTCACATCTCAGCCATCTTACCACTAGCTAATCATTAAAACATTAAGAGAGCAAGGGAAAAGTCCATATAAATCACAAAATATTAAAACCAACTACTTATTCTACAATTCTTAGTGGAACAGACAAAAACATATAATTTACAAGCTTGAATCTAGCTTCAAAGACATTCTTGAGCTCCCATTCACAATCTAAAAAGTATCCAAAAAGAGAAAAAGGTCATAAAAAAAAATCTCGGTGAAAATTCAAATTATAGTGTCAGCATGGGCTTGCAGAGAGATGTAAATGGGTTGAAATTCCAGCTAGGCCATGTGCAGATTCTGTTAGATCTAAGGTCAAACATGAACACCTATTTTTCACTTGGATCAACACAGTTCCAAGCCATATGAATGAATAGAGCTTCAACAACTGCCATCTAGTTCCAAGTCAACCCACTTGCCATCCAAGCCATACGCAAGTCAACATGTCCAAGCAAGATCAAAGTTGGAGCTACTCTAGTCATTAATTCACTAACGAGGCTATGATCAGGTTAGACTCACAGATGTCCATCATAAACCAGAATTGATTGACAAGATCCAACTTATACGTATGTCAGCCTACTTGTTCTAACACAGATCCAATTCATAAGGGCCTACTGAAACCATTTAGTTATTCTTGGATTTAACATTAAGATAGAAATGAGCCCATTTAGTTTTCCTACCTTACAAGTTAAGATTACAACAACAACAACTACGCCTTCATCCCAAAACAATTGGGGTCGGCGATATGAACCAAAAAAGGAAATCATTCTGGGTCTTCCACATGAATCCTTCTCCTCCAATCATTTCTATCCAATGCCATGTTCTCGGTGAGGTTCAAAGCATTCATATCCTTTCCTATCACCTCCATCCATGTCTTCCTAGGCCTACCCCGACCTTTTTTAACTAATATATTTTCCCATTTTTCCATCCTTCTAATTGGAAAATCATTAGCCCTTCGCCGAATATGTCCAAACCACCGTAAACGAGTCTCTCTCATCTTATTTTCAATGGGTGCAACGCCTACCTTCTTACGTATCTCCTCGTTACGAATCTTAGCTTTTATTGTATTTCCACACATCCATCTCAGCATACGCATCTCAGCTACACTCATTTTTTGAATATGATGTCTCTTGGCAGCCCAACATTCCGTACCATATAGTAAAGCGGGCCTAATCGTCGTCCTATAAAACTTTCCCTTCAACCGCAATGACATTCTACGATCGCACAACACTCCAGTTGCACTCTTCCATTTCATCAACCCAACCTTTATCCTATGATTTACATCTCCACCAATTTCTCCATACTTTTGAATGATAGATCTCAAATATTTGAAACAATCATCCACCGGTATTTCTTGCTCACCAAGCTTCACTACATTCCCATCACTACTTCGTTGCTTACTAAACCGACATTCCATGTATTCTGTCTTACTCTTACTCAACTTAAAACCTCTTGCTTCCGATGTTTGTCTCCATAATTCTAACTTAGCATTAACCCCAACTCTAGACTCATCAATCAAAACAATATCATCAACAAACAACATACACCACGACACATTTTCTTGAATTGATCTCGTAAGCTCATCCATCACTATAGCAAATAGGAAAGGGCTTAAAGCAGATCCTTGATGTAACCCAACCATTATAGGAAAATTGGTTGTCACCCCTCCACAAGTGCGGACATTGGTTACTACTCCTTCATACATATCTTTAATTATACTAATGTACTTGAGAGAAACACCTTTCTTCAACATTGTCCACCAGAGAACGTCCCTAGGTACTCTATCGTATGCCTTCTCCAAATCAATAAAAACCATATGCAAATCTTTGTTCCTCTCTCTATTTTTCTCAATCTTAACCATATGCAAGTTAAGATTCATTCCTAAAAATACAAAACAAACCTCAAATTAAAGTCCTTTATTTTGATATTCTTTCAAATCCGCACTTCGCAAGCCTATGACAACTAAATGCTCCTCAGGATATAACAGCTCTTTGGGTTTTATCAAACCCCTTCGTGATACCGAGTATTCAACACAAGTTTGTATCCATTCCTTTTTTGTAACATTACGCATTCGATTAGAGATCATGGTCAACATTTAAAATCCATTATAACTGGTCCTTCCACAATTCTGTCCAATAAGAGAGGAAATATGTAGCATTCTAAAAAAAAAGATGTGATTTATGACATATTTGATTCAGTCATTATAGGCATCCTCAGAAAAGATAGCCACTAGATAAAACTTTGTTAGTTTGGTTGGGTCTAAGGAATTGACACAATCACATTGATTCAATTACAAAAGCATCTTCAGCTGTGCTCAAGTACCTAATTGGGCATTTAGAAATGAATCAAACAAGAATTCAAGAGTATAGATACACAATGCTATTCATTGGATACAAACGGCCCTAGTGGGTTGTCAAGTGTAATTGTAATAAAGAGCTTTTCGCTCCCTATATTTTCTCCAAATGAAAAAGGAAATCAATGGTTAGCTTGGTCTGACTAAGAAAGGGATAAGAATGGAGTTAACTCCAAAGTCATAGAGCAATCACGTGAAAAGGGACCACCTCATTTCTTCCCTTTTCATGGCCAAATACTTCCATGAATGCCTCTAATTAGAAGAGCATAGATCTTTAAATGCATGTTATACATTGATCATTTGGCAATAGATGAACCATTAGATTGTTCAATTCAGCTATCCCTTTGCCCCATTGCATTAAAACAGATTCGTGACCCCCACTTTTTAAAATATAAGAAAAGTGTCAGAAAGACTGCACGAGGGTTTCCTCCTCAGGAGTTAATATTTCCTGTGGGTCATGATGTGGCTCAAGATGGCTGGTGTCTTCTTGTCCCCTGGCAAACACATCTAGTGAAGATCCAGATATTAGCCTGTATTAAGATCAAATGATGAAGGTGGTTTATGATGTAGCTTGTTTCATTGAATATTTTCTTCCATGATGCGATGCAAGGAGCCCTAAGTATGATGTATAGCAAGATCAACGTGTGAAGCCTCAATTGTGAAAGCAAGAACCACAAATAGATTCATGCTTATCTTATGTTTCCGAGAAATTTTATCACAAGTTCATATAGTTTACTAATGGGCATAACTTGGCATCCGAGCTTGAAATTAATTGATCTTTGATCCATTGGAAAGGTAGTCTCCTGAGCTACCTTTATTCTATTCGTGACGAACAGATTATGCCATTGCCAGCCTCTGTCCAATGAGCAAAATTTCTTGATGGCTTTTACCTTAAGACTCTTTTTATTGCCTTTGTGCTTGGTGGCTCAGAAGCACCATTCTTTCTTCTTTCTACCACCAGTATATACCCTACTTCTAATTATTCAACCCTAAACCTTATTTCACTTTTTCAATGACCTAAACATTAACTTATACAAATTGGTCAGAAACTTCAGGCATGGACTTTGTTAAGTATGAGATCATATATGGCAAATTCCAAAGAATTTCAAGGGTAACCTCCATATCACTGTATTAATTTGTGTCAGGTTAGTTTATCTTGAGTTTTAACATAATTAAAACCTAGCGCAATGAAAAGATGGGTCTGGATCTCAGAACCCGGACCCAATCCTTCTGTGTTTTAGTGTTTTATTTAACACATGCTCATTAATGTCATTAATGGCATGCTGTAATTTCCATCCCTTATGTAAAAGGTATTTTTGTACCCTAATCAAACTGTATGTGTATATATCTAATGAAGAGAAAACGCAGACCCTATTCTTTGGGTTTCTGCACCCACCGACTTTTCTCTCCCCCTCTACTCCTCTTCCTCTTGTGACTAACAATGAATTACCATTTCTAACATGGTGATATCTAGAAATGTTGTGTTTGATGAATCAAATTTTGGTCATAATGCTGACACTCTTCCTGAAATTGAAATTTATCATCCTTGGTTGAACTCAGATCTCTTTTCTAGTATTGATGGTGTTTGTTCTTCAGACTGTAATCAAAGAGATGAGGGAAATGTGTCCACTGGAGTGCAAAAAAATCAGGAAAATGTGATCTCTGAACCGTCATTGGCCCCCGACAGGTATAAAAGCATTGTTTACTCTCGACGTGAGAATGAGACTCTAATAAGGAATTGAATTCTCCTTCTGTTTCCATTCAATCTCATGTTCACAGAAAGTCTACCCGTCCTCGACACCCTATTGATAGGTGGGTTAGTTATGAGAACTTCACAATGGATTTTCAAGTCTTCTTAACCTCTTTGAGCAAGGAAGATCAACCGACCAGGTTTTATCAAGCAATAAATTCTAAAAGATGGATTGAAGCTATGAATGAAGAAATGTAGGCTCTTTATGAGTGTGGCACTTGGAATATTATTCCCAGACCACATAATCAAAATGTGGTTGATTCAAAGTGGGTATATAAGATAAAGTACAAGCCGGATGGTACTATCGAACGATACAAAGCTAGACTGGTTGCCAAAGGCTTCACACAGGAGCAAGGACTAGATTATGATGAGACCTTCAGTCCAGTCGTGAAAATGGCCACTATCCGCATTATATTATCATTGGTTGTTAAATGCAATTTCTCCATGGAACTCTGAAAGAGGAAGTATACATGGAACAACCCACTGGGTTTGACGAAGGGAATTCCAAAGAATACGTGTGCAGGTTAAAGAGAGCTATATATGGTCTGAAGCAGGCATCTCAATCTTGGTTTGACAGTTTCTCTCTTGAAGTAAAAAAATATGGTTTTAGTCGGTCTCTTCTTGACCATTTTCTTTTCATATTCAAATGCAAAGATATAGTTACCCTGTTATTGATATATGTTGATGACATTATCATCAGAGGTAACTCTGATGAACATACTGAACAGGTCAAAGAAACTTTGAATCATAGATTTAAGATGAAAGATCTTGGTAAACTGCGATACTTCCTTGGAGCAGAAGTTAACAGGACTCCTGAAGGCATGACACTTACTCAACACAAGTATACTATTGATGTTCTTAGCAAAGCAGGTATGATAGATTGCAAACCTCTAAGCACACCCAGTGTACTTCATCAGAAACTCAGCTCCCAAGATGGAGATTTGTACGCGGACCCTACAAAATATCACAGAGTAGTAGGAATGCTTCAATATCTTACCTTCACTCGGCCTGACATTGTCTATTCGGTCAATCAGGTATCTCAGTTCATGCATGAACCGCATATTGGATATGGAAGCCGTTAAACGCATTCTTCGATATTTAAAGGGAACTATTGGAGATGGTCTCCTGTACAGAAAGAGTATGTATGGCCATCAAGCATGAACTTCTTACTTACACAGATGCAGATTGAGCAGAAGATCCAGATGAGCGTAGATCAGTCTCAGGATACTGTGTTTTCATTGGCCTAAATATTGTCTCATGGAGTAGTAGGAAACAAAAGGCCATAGCCAAGTCGAGCACAGAAGCAGAATATAGATCAATGGCAGCTGCAACAACCGAAGTAACATGGATCCGGCATCTGTTAGCAGAAGTAGGAGAATTGATTTCTAAAAGCATTCTCTTGTGTGACAATCAAAGTGCTATCAACATGTCATTCAATCCTATTTACCACAGTCGTGCCAAGCATATTGAAATTGATCAATATTTTGTAAGGCAGAAGGCCGAAGAAAAGAAAATTGAACCAGAATACGTTTGGACTACTGATCAAGTTGCTGACTTGTTTACAAAAGGACTTGTCAAAGACAGATTTTGGATGTTAAAAGGCAAGTTGTTCATGGTTTAAAACCATGTACAACTTGAGGGAGGGTGAAAAGATGGGTCTGGATCTCAGAACCCGAACCCAATCCCTTTGTGTTTTAGTGTTTTATTTAACACATGATCATTAATGTCATTAATGGCATATTGTAATTTCCATCCCTTATGTAAAGGGTATTTTTGTACCCTAATCAAACTGTATGTGTATATATCTAATGAAGAGAAAACGTACACCCTATTCTTTGGGTTTCTGCAGCCACCGACTTCTCTCTCTCCCTCTACTCCTCTTCCTCTTGTGACTAAGAGTGGATTACCATTTCTAACACGCAATTTGGCCCATAGACCCATTTGAATCAAAATCTTCTCCACAAATTTTCAAAGACACAAACTTGGAATGATCGGGGTGGGGGGAGGGTTGGAGGTGCAATGATTGTTAGTCTTTGATTTTGCATGCTCTTCTTGTTCAGAGGTAATATCTTTGGATGAAGCATACATAGAACACATTCATAAGGACAAGTTTTGAAAAGGATGAGACCGGAGGGGGTGGTGGCGTAAAAAACTGTGAATACTCGTTTGCAGTTGAGGATATGCAACAGATATAGAAATAAGGCTGTCAGTCGCAGATCTTGGATAAATTTTAAAGAATGAAAGGAAAGACATGATGTTAAAATATCAAAATGAACAATGATAGTCATCATCATCATCTTATTTACTCCCCACTACAGTTATTTTGAAAAAGATAAAAGAAAATAAGAAAATAAGGACAATGTTTGAATAAAAAGAAAAGGGGACATCTAAACTCAATGACATATTAAAGTAGGGAGAAGAGAAGTATATTACAACTCTCAGGGCCTTCAGTCTCAGAGATGATAAGAAGAATAGAATCATAATGATAAAAGATACTGTTTCAGGACCAAAAGAATAACAAGTTGCAAAAACCAAAAATACCTGTATATGGATGTCATCCGGCAGCCCCATTTGCTTGAGAAATTCACTACCAAGTCTCTCCCAATATATCTCTCCATCAGTGCTTGTGTTATCCTTGCCATCCACTCTATAACAGCTATCAACCTCAACATTGTGCCCGACCCAGACATATAAAACCTCATGCTTTTCCTGCTCTAAGGCCGGAACTGGCAAAAGGAAAACTGAACTGGAGTCTAGAGTGCCAATACCATGCACTTCAACTCTTCGTAAATCAGGCCACTGGAATAAGAATAACTTAGTTAGATCTGACGGCAGTTTTTGAGGGACATTAGAAACTGGAAAACCTTGGCCTTTCACCAGTGCAACAGTTACACTAGGATTACTACTTCTATCCGAAATACTTGATTTCAGATTAAAGTCTCTGTTGATCAAGTTCTCAATGTGTTTCTCATGAATAACATTAACTTCCACTCCGCTATCCATATCTGTGGCATCCAACGGATATCCTTTTATACTTGAGCTGTCCAGATCTTCAGACACAATCATGCTGTGACTGCTTTCGCTTGCTTTCAATTCGTCTGAAAGGGGTAGAGAAACGGACCGTGACCTCATTGTAGAAACATGAGAATGATGATGAGCCAGTGAAAGGAACTTCAAAGATGGTGACATACTTCCCCTGCGCTCAGCAAGAGATAAAGGGTGCCCTTGAGTTGGGGAAGAAACTATCTTTGGTGCAGGCTCCACCGGTTTCATAACTGGAAATGGCTTATCAAAGGGTGCAGTTGGAGATGGTGATCGAGAAGACATGAACGTAAAATCAGACCATCTAGATGCAGCAGGGGAAGGTGTAGATGAACTAGAAAAGTCTGATGGTGAAAATGACGGTGAAGGTGAAGGTGAAGGTGATAAGGAAGTGGAATTGAAGCTGGTATAGGAATCAGAAGTGAATGATGCAGGTGACAATGTAGGAGAAGATGGAGGCCATGAAGGATCAGAAGCAGGAAGAAGACCACCCTCCTTGCAAGAATCCGAATCTCTGTTCAGTGGGCTCTCAACAGGAGGAACATCACAATCTGTCATCCTGGATGCTACCACCAGCTCTTTCACACTGCCACTGCTGCACTTCTGCCTAAGTATACCCCACCCATTTTCCCTTGCTGGAAGTTTAGTATCAGAACCCACTGGGGGCGCAACGCCTCCTGAAAGCGCCTTCTGAAAGATCTCGTAGTCGACATCATATGCTTGAACCCTCTTGTTGCCAACTCCAAGCTTAATTGCCAATGACACCTGATCCTTTGCAGCTCCCTTAGGCTCAAGAGCATCAACTTCATCTTTTTTCTTTCTTGCACTGCCAGCATCTTCCATAGGTAGAGGAGCTCTGGACAGGGCATCCCAAAATTCTTGCATCTCTCGACCTTCTTCGACCATAATCACCGGACCTTGTGCTCGTTCGTATCGAACGACTTGAAATGCCGCTGCATTCGCAACGTTTGCCATCACAGGGTCGCATTCCTTGCCGATCCATACATAAATTGCCGAAGGAACATGTACAACAAACGCCCCTCTGGAGTCTAGAGCCATAGCACCAGGCTGATTCAGAGACTTGGGAACCAGATGAAGTGGGTCATAAGGTGAGTGAGGAGCCATCCTGTGCATTCTGAGCACCGAGCTCGGACTAAGCGGGGCAGCATGAACCCTCTTCTGGCACTGCAGCAACTGGCAAGTAAACCCCACATTCGGATTCGTCGTCCCCCGAGCGGATTTCACATACTGGTATGCTTCCTCGAAGCTCCTGCCGTCCCTCCACATGAGGTAGGCGATCACCAGCGACGTAGAACGCGAAACTCCCTGGCAACAATGGACCAGCACCCTCCCTCCCTGCTCCCTCACATTTTCGAAGTAATCAAAGACATCATAAAGGATGCTGGTGATGTCCTCAGAGGGACTATCCTGCAACCACAGAGTCTTGTACATAAGATCGTTCTTAAAATACTCTGGACAAACGAAACCAACGCAATTCAGGACATGGGTGATCCCATTCCGCTTCAGAATCTCTCGATTCTTCGCGACTGCGTCGCTGCCCAAGTAGATATGTTCGGCAATCCTGGTGCATTCCTTGTCGAAGAAGGCGATCTTGTCCTTCTTGAGCTGAAATTCCTTCCGCTCCGAGCCCGGCCGAGGAGAATTGAGGTCGAGATTCAGGCCAGCCATGTTGTGGGACCTCAGATCCGCGCGGGGAGTAGGGGGATGGGGCCACTCGCCCAAATCGTCCGACCCAGCCTTCGGCCATTCCTCGACGCTCCTCCGCGAGATGGAGAGGGGTTGCAGGGGCGGAAGCGCGGACCGCGCCTTGGAGCAGTGGTGGGAAGAGCGAGGGGTCAGTAGAGCTGGGAGACCGACGGAGAAGGGCGACTTGCTCGTCTCGGCAGCGGCGGCGAAAGTGGAGCTCGGCTGCGAATCGTCGCCGCGACGATCGGAGCTCGAAGACGCGGAGTGCGACGACCATGAAGCTGATCTCCAATAGGTTTTCCTCTGCAGCCCTGATGACATACCGTCTCTCCGGGAGCTCTCATCTCCATCTCCCTCAACCATGGTAACCGATCATTCAATCCCTCTGCATCAGGAATCCCTCCGACCACCCACTAATGAACTGTTGGGGAGGCGCCGAAAACAGGGAGGAAGCATTTTCCCAACCTGAATCGGTCCAAGAGGAAACAAAAGGAGGCACACGGCAACTGTGAGTGAGCAACAAGTCCAGCACGAAATCCTTGACCTTTTACCCCCACAATTTGAACACAGCAAGCAAGAAGTGACAAAAAAAAGCAAACAAAAGATGACCCAGTAAACCCTAGACAAGGATCCAGCAGAGCACGAGAATCTGGGGTCAATGGTTCAATGAACATCCGGCTTTCAATGGATGAATCTTAAACAACGAGCCATGATAAACTTTCAAACCCTCAGAACAAAGACCAACTTCCTTCACCCTCTCCCCCACCTCCCACCAAATAAACAGCCACCAAAAGAAGACAAGCATAAAACAAAGACCATATCTTAGAGAGAGAAAAATAAATGGTGGGTTTTGTGAAGGGAGATGAAGATGGTGAGTGAGAAGAGAGGATGGTGGGTGGGAAGGAGTCAGTAAGAGCCGTGATTGGGGACTAGGCAACTATGGTTGGCCTCTTGTTTTCCGATGGTGGTGGGTAGAGAGAGAGAGAGAGAGAGAGAGAGACGGGTCAAGGCCGTCAACCTCATCGGTGATGAGTGATGACATGGGATTCACGTGAACTATCTTTAATATTTTTCTGACCCTTTCTCTTTCTTCAAGAGAGGCAAAGAGAGAAATGAACTTGGGGAGCCTTCTTGTGGAAAGAGTGGGACCCACCATGGGGGGCCTGGCCCCACCCTCTCCCTGTGACCAACGCCCTTGACTAGCAGTGGCAGTACTTAACAGTGGTCCATGGATATGGTTTTTTTTTTCTTCATAAAACCGAAGATATACTGTGTACTGCTTCTTTTTCATTGGGCCACATACAAACGGGTCGGTTCACAATCGATCCAAAAATAAGAAAGATCCAGAGCATGGCATGCCATGTAGGGGATTTGATGGACTGCTTATTTGATTATGGTAAATAGCTGATCAAGATCTGGATTTGGTAAGAGCTGTTTTTACTCCAAAAACCCACTTGGATTTATGTTTTATAGTAATGTCTTCGTTCGACCTCAGTTTAACCCGTTTAATCTCTCTCTCTCTCTCTCTCTCTCTCTAGGATTAATACAGATGTTTTATATAGCGGGCTGGTGCAGTGAGTAAGCCAAAGGTTTTTGACTTGAAAGGACAGCACAGTATTCGTATATTTTATGTTTTTGAATTATATATATAAGAGTAATGATTTATTATATACAAACTCCTTTGGATCTTCATGGTGCAGGTTTCCGGTTGATCCAATTGGACCTTAGAAATGGATTGTGGGGATTGGCATTTGAATCGTTTTTTTTTTTAAAATACGATTTCATAACCTGCAAAAGTGGCAGACATTATATAGTTCGTTGATTTGTGAAGCCTTGTGAAAATATACCTACTTGTCATAATCGGACAATCTAAGAGCTAATCCCCACTAACAAAAACATGTATTTTACATCGTATTTTTTAAATGAAATAAAAGAGGCATTGAATCTAACAACTGACTAGCAAGTATAAACCCTAGAGATTGGTAGCTGTTCAATCCATAGGTGCTCAACCCTAGCTGAAGCGCTGACCTTTCATCGTGCGAGTGATGGACGGTCAGTCAGCGTGCAAAAACTAAAAACAAGCATGCAAAAACACAAAATTCGGCAAAAACAGCCCTTTAGTGGCGCTTGAAAATGCCACTAAAAGCACAAAAATAGAATGTTGTGCGTGTCCCCACTTTCAAAGCGCCACTAAAGGGTAAAAATGCAAAAAAAAAAAAATCATATGTTGCACTTTTTTGCTTATTTTTGCATGCTGGCCATCCATCACACACACAATGGATAGTCAGCATGATTGAGTGCAGGTTGAACACCTGTGGATTAAGCAGCTACCAATATATATATATATATATATATATATATATATATATATATATATATATATATATATATATATATATATATATATAGAGAGAGAGAGAGAGAGAGAGAGAGAGAAAATTGGTTCCTTCTATTAATCTATATGATATAGAATATGCAGAATTCATATGTTTTAGGCCATGTTTGGCAAATTTGACCTTACAGTCACATGTTTCATTTATTAAGAATAGACTTTGGATCATGTTTTTTCAACGAAAAAATATGATTTTATGAGTTTCAATTTATGAAAATTTTGAGACATTGATTTGTGAAGCCTTATAAAAAAATTCTATTAGCACGTCATAATCAAATGATTCAAAAGCCTATCTTTACTAAACATGCTATCAAGTTAGATTCCAAAATAATGAATTAAAAACTTAAAAATTTAGAACGTTAGCACCCAACTCCTATTAAGCATCTTTATGCTCAAATATGCTAAAAATGTATATTTTAAAGAGGCAAAAAAATAATGGTTACATTGTACTAAAACTTCATAATAAAATGTTCATATTTTTACATCAAAACAATTTAAAATGAAGCTTGTTTTTTAATAAAGAAGTAACGATAAACACATCTAATGATTCACATCAAGCATAAAAACACATGAAACTATGTTTTTTTAAAGGTTTTAAAGGTGACCTAACTAAAAAGGAGGCGATAATATATATATATATATATATATATATATATATATATATATATAATTTAACATTAAACTAGTTGTGTTTAACATTATATAAATTTAGTTTTATGAAAATGACTACAACATTCTTAAATAATGGCATTTTTAAAATACAATGTTACTTTTTTAGGCATTATAGGTCTTTTAAACTTAGAGGAAATTAAAAAGTCAAACACCTTTCCAAAAAAGTAACTTTATTAAGCTATCAAAGTTTCATTTTTAACCTCAAAATGTAACCTTGCATTTTTTAAAATGCAATTATTTAAAAGTGTTTTAGTCATTTCATAAGGTTAAATTCATCTAATGTTAAACCCAACTAGTTTAATGTTAGATTAACCCATTATATATATATATATATATATATATATATATATATATATATATATACTTCTATGGTGGCTACACACTATTTACAAAGATCTAAGCTCTAAATGCTAAAGCTCACTTTTGGTTCATTTTTAACATATTTTATTTACTATTTTCATGTGTTAGAATTGACTGAAATATACTATTTCTAAATCGCTCTTATTTATATGAATTGTGAGGCATTGATTTTCATTTTCTTATAAATCGAAACTTATGATGTATTAGACATGATAAAAGCTTATAATATATTAACTATACCATGCTAAATACTTTTGTACGGTTAAATCTATCGTTTGATGTTTAGATCCATGCAGACAATGGTGTGAACCACCATATGGTATCATGGTTCAAAACAACTATATGTTTGTACTTTGGAAGATAAGAACAAGTGGGTGGACCACAAAATGGTCCACCATAGCTCCAACTATATGATCCATCCACTTGTTCTTATCTTTAAAAATTGTAAGTAGGTATTTTTCGACAAATCTAGTCATACAAATATAATATCCATGATTGAAAACTTAGAAATAAACATTTGGATCAAACTTTTTTGACGTATACATAGGATTTTATAATGTAGAAAATTTCAAAAAATTTAGAACCATTGATTTTTAGATTCTTATAAATTTCTACTTACACATTTAAAAAAATGATTTAAGAGTCTAGTTGTTTCAACCATGAAAATCATGTGTTTAGTTTTGTTGAAATATATGTTTACAAATGATTTTTGAAGGTGAATAACAGGTGAGTGGACCATTTAATGGGAGGATCATTTAAAGGAAGAGTATTTGATGTTCTTTTAAGCACGAAACCCCCTAGTTGGAGCTCATTGGGGATATTGCTTTGACCCAATTTGATTTCATGGGTGTATACAGAATGGTCAAAATAGTAAGAATTGATTGTTAGATTATATTTTTCCAATGTAAAATATATGATTTTTTGAAGGTTGAAAATTTGTTACATTTTTTTCAACGTTTAAAATTTTTTAAATACACATTGGGAAAACATGATCCAAGGGTGAATTTCTATTGAACCATGCAACTAGATCACATAGGAAGTGTTAAATGTGCAAAAATAAAAAAATACAAATTTTCACTAGTAGTTTTCTTACCCATGAGGGTATCAAACATTATCTCATATGGATGTTTGTACAAGCGTGTATTTATATGTCATATACTTATAATTATTAGGGAAATCATAAGTGCAAGTTGTATCCTCAATTTGACCCCATATGCACATCTAATATAGTTTTTTTGCTAGGGATGACCTTAGGTCATAATTTTTGACGTGCAAATATTTTGTTTTGTTTATTAAATTTTGGTGCATTGTGGGCCGTTGAATTTTAAAGCCCTTAAAGATATTCTTACATGATGCCAACGCATTATCCAAAACCTATTTTCTATTGAACAAAGTATCTAGATCAGATCTGTAAAGTTAGATCTGCAAAAAAAAAATTGAAAATAAAAAATAAAAAATAAAAAATGGTGCTCTATTATATGTTATGTAGTCCATACACACACATACACATATTTGCCACAATTGATTGTAATTCCTGACGTTTTTTTATGATATTGTACTTACAGTCTAATTTTTTTATTTTTTATTTTTTGAAAGGCAAGCAGGGGTTAGGCAGACCCCTACCAGATACTATTAAGCCCCACGTGGTAGAGGGATTCGAACATAGGCCTTCAGTTTGGCACAGGACCCCCTCTTACCACATGGGATACGACCTCCCTCGGTGGTACTTACAGTCTAGTTATGGACTCAATCTAACCGCATAGATGTGTTCAACATGATCAATTTATCGGGTTTTATGTTTGTCATTGTTGATTTTTGCATTGCCAGAAAAGACCTGTATAAGTATCAGATTTAGACAATAAAAAAAGCTGATTCCTACTAAACAGAGTATGTAGATAAAGTCTATGAAGTCAGATTTAATAAAAAGAATAAAATTGTGAAAACAATCGGTTTTGTTAAATCGACTGTGGCAAATATCTATATATATATATATATATATATATATATATATATATATAATTAATTATGCAATACTTAGATACTTATATACATGTCCTTATACCCTGTTTTTTGCAGTTCCCATCGCATATCTGTAAATTTTAAAAATTATAATTAAAAGGGACAATATGTACCCAAAAGCTAAAATTTGAGGGGACAATATCTTCTAAAACTTCACAATTTTTTTAAAGGGAACAAAGGCAATGCAAAATTCAGAATTTTATCTTTATTTATTTTTTTTGGGGATTGGGGGTTGTGGCTTATAGTTCGCCAGGGCTGGGTTTGTGTTCAAGCTCGACTCAGTCTCATGGCAAGCTGAGGCAAGTTTGAACTCATAATGAGCCCGAGCTAAACAAATTGAACTCTTAGCTCTGATCATATATGTTTATAGAAGAATAGAATTACAAAAAAAAAAAAAGAGCTTGAAGCACTAAAAAATTATCTGTAAACCTGTTGCATGCAGACTAAATCTTCAATCATCTTCTCTATATATTAACATTATATGATGTGAAATGTTTTTTAAAATATATTTATTATCACTTAACGAGCTTATATGATCAGAGCTAAGACAAACACCTATTCTTCATGTTGGGCTTGTTGAGCCCATTTTACGAGTTTGAATGAGCTCTTTTGGCGCGGCCAGTGGGCCGCTGCCATGTATATTAATAATGCTGTTATATTCTGTGTATATCATAAAATCTGTACAACTGGCAGCAGGAAAATGAATCGATACTCAGAACTTTCATTTTAACTGGGTAAAGATATGACTGTTTGACTCAATCTTAGGTGTGAAAAAAATCATCAGCTTCAATGATACCAATATTTTCTTAATGAGGTGGCTTAAATTATTGCATCACGTTCTAAACTGTCTTGGTGCACAAGTGGTCAAAAGCTCATGCCAAAAATACCTCAAAAGTTGGTAAATTTTAACTCTTAGTAGTTGGTGTCACGGGCCTATTTCCTTCAATGGGCCAGAGCGACACGACGGTCCTTTCTCACCGCTGCAAGCCTACTCGTCAGCTCGCTTGCCGGTCGCAGAAGCTTGTAATCAGAGTGCAAGAGAGCAAAAGAGAATAGAGGGAGAGAAATTGTAATCACAAGAAGCAATCACAACGAGGGTGAACAAAAGAAAGCTCAACGCATTTACTTCATTCACAATTTTGCCCGCAGGCTATTACAGTTCAAGTATACGGGCTGCCCCTTCGGGGTATTGATTCACCTGAACCGGGCAGCTTACATCAGACTCAACAAAAGCAAAACAGACTCTAAGCGCAACTGTACACTGTAAGTCGCAAGGGAACAGTTGGATCCATGCGAAAAAAAGTTTTTTTTACTTAGAGAAACCGTTCTAGGTGAAGAGACCTACCCGTGCTGGCTCAGCCTGCCGTACTACGGTCTATGTCCATGTCAACGTAAAACTTTGAAGACGTAGGAGGGCGACATCCATGGGATTTGAACCTAGACTGCTGGTCAAATAGTCTAGGCTCCATCCCACTAAGCCAAATCCCTTGGGGTCTATGAAAGAAAAATGACTTGCCAAACTATCAAGCGGAGAAACAAGATCAAAATCTCTCATCATGGGGCTAACTTTAGAGCTCAAACATGCCTGAGATGCTCATGATTATCTTAAGTTTGGTTCAACTTGGTGCATATTTTATACCATATTAATTTTATTATATTTTATAGGAGGAATGATAATCTTTTATTTTTTAGTAGAATAAAACCAATGAGAATCAAATTGACCTATTTGTTCATATCCAGACTTGGATTTATCAGGCTGGGTTTGAATGGGATATATCGCATATATTAAAATAACCATACAAAACTGCATCTCTAAACTAAGATTGGAAGTTGCAATGAAACTAATTAAACTCCCCCAACTACTTGCACTTTATAAGGATAAGAGTAATGGGCCTTTCAAATGCCAGACTCAGTAGGTCTCTTATCTTGCCAGGACAATGATCCTAAGTAAGGCAGGTAGAGCCAGCGCGGTTAAGTCTATGATCATGCGAAGCAAGTTATATGTTCTTCCCGAAGACGCACTATTTGCTACAGTGCGTGTTCGGGGGTCCCAATGAGCAACATGTATGTAAGCATGTGCGACTCTTATCCCCATGTTTGTCAGCATCAGTTAGCATCGGAGTCCGGTGCGGTTGCAAAGACTTAAGTACCCTTTCAGCCATTAGTGCTATAAAACAATGATTCTAGAAAAGGAGCGGTTCCAAAGACTTAAGTACCCCTGAAATGATTATTTAAGACTCAATCCCTGCACTGCAGGATTATCCGAGAAAGAAATCCCCCTTGAAGGCCATGAACATCAACCCTCTCTTTCCCCCTTCTCTTTCTATCTCTGTGCATATCCAGTAGATGATCATACACTGCTCCATCAAGCATCGATTGTCCTGCACACTGACTGTAGCATTTTTCAACTTGATGAGTTGTGGAGCCTGATTCAGAGTTTTTGCCCTTACAGGAAGGGGGGTCTAGGGGCTCCCCTCGACACAGGTCCCGCTGCGCGTTCAGTGGGCGGGGGTCCAGGGGGGCCGCCCCTGACGAGGGGGGGTCTCTGGGGGGCAATGCTCCCCAAAAGATTTTTTTTTGGCCTTGTATAAATTCTTTTTTTTCTTTCCCTCTTGTAACTATCGAAAAAGAGCAATAAAGTTTTTCTTCTGGGCGGCCATGGTTTTTTACTCCCTCTTGGATTTGAGGGAAGGTTTTTCCACATAAATTTGTGTGTCGTGTTTTGTTTGATTATTCTTGTTTATTGTTTTCTTCGATTGTTTCATGCTCGCAGTTTTCGTAACACCCTTTCCTGTCATTTGTGTTATGAAACAACAATTTTAGAAAAGGACAATTTTTTTTGCTACACGATTTACAAAAAATGCATTGTAATTTATCTTTTTTTTTGCAACGCAATTTAGCGATTTACGAACATCGCATAGCAATTTGCAGTTTTTTTTTTCGCTATGCGATTTTCGTAAATCGCTACTTGATTTAACGATTTTTTTTGCTATATAATTTTCGTAAATTGCTACTCGATTTAGCGATTTTCTATTTTTTCCCGCTACTCGATTTTCGTAAATCGCTACTCAATTTAGCGATTTTTCATTTTTTTTCGCTATGCGATTTTCGTAAATCTTTACTCGATTTAGCGATTTTTCATTTTTTTTTGCTACGCGATTTTCATAAATCACTACTGTGTGTAAATCGTAAATCGCGATGCCGAACTCCGCCCCCTTGAGCACGATTTTCGTCGTGATCAGGCTGTAGTTGCTAGCCGTCCTGATGGCAGTCTTGAGGTTCGTGATGGGAAAGTCGGAGATGTACGTGCCATCCCGTCGTTGGCGGGGAGGTGGGTCTTGTCGGAGAACATGATGTCGGATATCGAGATGAGGACTTCATGGTGCCAGAACCCGACATATGCCTGTCAAGACTTGAGGGTGCGAACGCTCGTGTTGAGCAGCATCATCGGATCGCTGACTCTTTGCCTCCCTTAATTTCTTCTCGAGAGAGAGAGAGGGAGAGAGACAAAGAGAGTTTTACAGTGTTTCACGGAGAAGGAAGAAGAAAAAGATAACGACAAAAAGTTCAAACGGAAAAGAAAGAGAGAGCGCTTCAGGTTCGTTTCTCTGTTTGGACTTTGAAGAGTTAACATCATCCTCGACTTTCTTGATGAAGAACATTTTTGTCCTTTTCTCGAACCGTCGTTTTTCTTTTCTTGAATGAAGAATATTTTTGTCATTTTCTTGAATCGTCATTTCATGACAAGAATAGCAAGAAAAGGTACTTAAGTCTTTGCAACTGCATCAGACTCCGATGCTAAGTGATGCTGACACACAGGAATACAAGCCTCACGTGGTTTTATATGTGGCGCTCATTCGGACCGCCGAACATGCACCTATAGCAAACAATAATTCTTGGGGCCGGGCAGAAAGAACACACAACATCCTCCCATGATCATGGGGGGTTGGTCTTTCCTCGTAAATATCAAAAAGAAAAATGTCAGGCGCTGCAATGCCTTTGGGGCCCTGGTCCCTCTCCTACATCTTCGTTTTTTTTTTTTTGCCGGGTTGATGATATATGATAGGGCACGGACTCAGCTCAATCTCTGTTTGGCACAGGCCTGCAGTTTCCAAGTAGGTGCTGCTTATGTGGATCAGAAGAAGAATCGGGTTACCATCTGTTTTTGGGGTTGTTATTTCCAAAAAATTCTGTTAACTTGATGGGGGCAAATTGGCCATTGAACCAGGGAAACAGTCATGGGAAACTGATCTTAGAGGACTCATCATGGTTGCCCTCTCTAAGAAAAGGTCGCTCATTTGGCGCAATTGGATAATGACGACTTGGTGGTTCATATGGAATGAACGGAAGAAGTCTTATCATGTCAACTCGTTCACACGCCCATTCTTTTTAGAGGAAGTAAACTCAATTTTATTAATTAAGTAGAAAGAACTCAACCAGTTTTACAAGTAGATCGGGGCAGCCAATCCAACCCGAATCTTGGGTCGGCCACTTGAGGTTGATCATCAGAAAGAATAAGAGCAAGTGGTGCAGATGGAGGTTTAGCTCGGGCCTTGAAACACAAGGAAGCCGGGAAGCCCTTGTTAATAAGCATGTCCCTTGCGAAAGATTCTTTATGCATCGAAATGCAGAGCTGCCCCAAAAAGCTAAAAAACAGGGTCTTAAAGAGAGTACAAAACATAGGAAGGCAAGACCTTCGATGTGGGAGAAAGCCTCCGAGACCACACAGTACCCACCGAGAATGGGTCAGCCCCAATCTCCCCAAAGGCAAGGTAGAAGCAAGCTACCGAGAATTCACCTGTGGGAGAGTGAGACTGTAACGCCTCAAAAATTGTACCCAAATTTGTTGGTAAATTTTTTTTTTTTTTTTTTTGAAATAATAAGCACAACCAAAATAATTTAAATGAAATTGAGCATCTTGGGCGAGTTACCGATGTTAGCCTCCAAACATGACATCGATTAAAATAAATAAAATAAGAGGTTCATCACATAAAGATTTAAAAAAGTTACTACACTAAATTTCTTCAAATGAACAATAAAATGTTTAAATAAATAAACAATGGTCAGGACCCCAGAGATTGTGTAAATCATGAGTCTTGCATTAAGAACATCTCACAACAACTCCTGCAATCATTCAATACCTGTAGATTTTTGTCAAAATGTTAGTCAGACTATACTAGTCTCTGTAGGAAAATTTGTCCCAAAGAATACAAATAATGTACCAGATATATAAGAGCATGCTTAAACCTTCATTAATATCATAAACATAACATATCTCAAAGTGTGTCACAAGACTAATCATAGTACATTCACATAATTCAATGGGTAAAATAAATTGCATTCCAGTCATCATTTATGTTTCATAATTAACCCCTACGGGTAAGCATAGTTCAATTACGGGAAGATAAATGAGATCATTCAGGGTTTTGTTATGTTTGAGTGTTTTATACTAAATGACTATCTTGAAACGGATTCCTAAAGGGGTAGTGTAACGACTCAGAGAACTTTCCTAAAGTCTGAAATTTCAGAATGCATCCAATTTCTACAAAAGTTTTTGGATATACCCACCTAAGATTTAATTTTAGTAGTCCAGGTCCCTTAACTCTTGCAGGCGGAGGACCGTTGAGCTATTGCCGCTCGTAACATAATAAAGAACATTGTATGTTTCAATAACAACCGCTCACCAAGTTTGTACCATCTACCCTCTTCAAGGTAGCACAGAGACCAGATGAGCATCAGTCTTATTAATTTAGTGTTTATGACATTATTATACCTGAGTTATTGGGCAACTAGGGCTTCGAGAGCCCATGTACTGTACTAGGGTACAAAATGCGCCTGTCATTATGGCAAGAACACCAACTATACTAGTGTGGTAGTCAATACATTATTTTATGGTATATTATGATCAATCATCGTGGTGTTGAAACACCGACGAGGTCCAAAAAATAAGCCCCGACACAAAACTGATCGAGCCTTAATTTATATTTATGTTCATGCACTTATTCCTTAATACTGTCTTGGGTGTACATTGAGTACCTCGTTGGTCCAATTCAACCACAAACCCAACTCGTGGGTAATCACACCGGTGCACTCGAGATACCATTATAACATAGTATTGGCATGACCCACAAATAGATTCCAAGTGTTCGTGTGGCACTATCAAGGTTCTACTGAACCCGCTATGAGTTTTTGCACAATCATTAACCATGCAAATGTCCACTACTATAGAAATTATCAAACACAAGCTTTCATGTTCGGGACTATGGTCACATGTGAAACAAATATATTTTTATGTGAAACACAATTGCATATAACATATGACATATTTTTGCAAAGTTGAGGGAGGAGATATAAATCTTTTCAAGCACAAGCGATAAAAATTGTAGCTTATGCGATAACACTTTTATTCACACATGAAATGATGAGTAGAACCATAAAGAATCCTACTTTCATTGCAATTTCAATAAGGAACAATTATTTATATCCATTTAACAAAAGTAAATGATATCTTCATGAAATGTAAACATTTGATTTTATATGTGCATATGTATTCTCGTGTATACATATGTATATGTCTTTCGCACACACATATATCTTTTACATATATATACATCTTACCTGTTTTTTTTTTTTTTGAATAAAACAGTCTTCCAATTTGGATACGCGGGCTGGTTCTGTTGAACCCAGCTTGATGCACCTGCGGCTGACTACCCTGCTCAACACAGCGGGTTGCAACTGCTGTGCTCAGCAGGGTGCAACACCCTGCTGTTCACAAAGGGAGAAAGAGATGGTTGGCTGGGGGTGGTAGCATCCCCCCCGGTCAACAAATAAATTTTTTTTTGGCTGCAGCAGTCATTATGACTGCCATAACGTGCCCGAAAACCAGTAGGCTAGGGGTCGAGCAGAACCCAGCTTGCCATGTTTGGCATGCTGCCGCGAGCAGCAGCAGCGCCCAGCAGGGTGCTAGGCATCCTGTTGCCGCGTGCTGCGCTCGGGTGCAAGTAGCGCAGACACTGGCCAGGTCCGGTCAGGTCTGACAGACATGACCTAGGGAATTGGCGTGGAGGAAAGGGGCTGGGTTGCACAGGCCCAGTCTAATCCCCGCACATGTATGTATATCAAGTAAATAAATAAATTATATATATATATATATATATATATATATTTCAAATGTGCCGTGTGTGCGCATATGTGATCACATGTTTTTCCAGCATTAATCTGAAACCATCAGAATTTTCTTGCATTGAAATTCGATAAAATAATTGTTGGCCGACATGAAATCAACTCGTTGGATCTGATACTTACCGAAGAAATTAGATTAAACGCATGCCTTGACAATATTGTATTTTGAAAAAATCTTCATATCTCGAATTAGGTTAAATCAATAACAGCTATATATATATATATATATATATATATATATATATATATATATATATATATATATATATATATATATATATATATATATTTATTGTAAAAAGATAAAGAGTTGCATTGTTTTAACTTTGAATGCACTTAATGAAAGTATGTATTGCTAGAACATTTTGATTTAAGAGAGCCCATAACTGACGTGCAACATAACCCTCATGAAATCACAGGCATATGTAACAAATACTCATACGTGAATCAGATTTTCTTAGTTGCATCGCATATGAACACATTTATATATACGTAGAACTAAAAATCTAAAACCTAAAGGAATAGATTAATTAAAAAGTCAAACCATCGAATCTAGAATGATCAGTCACGAATCACAACACAGTCAGATTTCAGACTATCATACTGGATGAATAGATTTGATATAAAAATCTGTTTCTTTGAATCCATACTTCGTTGCATATAGGGATGTAGGTTCAACATGGTTTTTATATGCTGGTCCATCGTCTACAAACAATGGTACAAGAACCCTTCCTTGATGAAGCTTGAGAAAAGTCACATAAATGAACAATAGTGCAACATAAACGTGTGCACTCTTCACAAACACCAAACGGTGCAACTCCTTTAACGAAGGTTCTTTACTCCAACTGTGTGAGAGAGATGAGAGGGAAGAGAGAGAGAGAGTTGAGCGAGAGAATCCATCAGGTGAAGGAGAGAGTCATTGAGTGACATATGGAAACAGGGAGTGAGAAATAAGGTAAGATGGTGAGAGGGCTGGGCGTGAGCTGCCTGCCTTGCCTGGCTCTCCACCATATAGAAAGATGAGAGGGATGCCCCCTCCTTTCCATATGGTTCAAACAAAAAACAAGGTAAGTATTCAATCTTTTTCTTAATTTTTTTTTTTCAGATTTCTTCCTTTCCTAACTGCCTTACTTTCTTTTGACTTTTTTTATTTATTTCTTTATTTATTCACTTTCATATATAGAGAAGAGGGTATCGATCCATTCTTCTTCTTTCTATTATATATTCAAAATACCTAAGGTGGATTTTCATTTAAGTAGGAGGGGCGACCCTTACTTGCCTATATATATATATATATAAATAGTTTTGCTAACAGTGCCCAAAGTGGAGCCCAAACCTGCACCCAATCCGCTAACGTGCTCAAAGTGGAGCCTGAACCTGAGAATCTACAAGAGGAAGTCCCAAGTATGAAGTCAGTTTTTCTAACCGACACCCGAATATATGAGAGGCCTCGGCAGTTGGAAGGAGATCAGTATTGAAGATGAAGACTTCACCCTTTTCTTCATTGAAGTGAAGGCCCCAAATAAAACCAAACACCTTAAGGATACACATTCTTATTGACGCCTTCTCCATTGCAGGTTCCGATCGTTGGATTGGTTGTGAACTTTGTACTCTTCTAATCTCTATCTCTTCGACTGGTTGGTCATTGACCTATCTTCGATGACCTTTACTGTATGATTGTCAATTGACGGTTCTAATAAAAAGTTACTTCTTTATCCAAAAGAAAAAGTTTAACCTCTTTATTTTATCCAGACCGGAATTTATCAGACTAGGTTTGACTGGGTTATATCACAATAAAATAATCATATAAAACTATACAACTCAAAATTTAATTTAAAGACGCAATGAAACTAATTAAACTCCCCCACCTCATATAAGAAAAAAAAGAAAAGAAACACGCTACCTAGCTCTAGGGGTGGCAAAACCTGACACGACCTGCCAACCCGACCCGCCAACCCGCCTCTTAAGTGGATTCGGGTTTGGAAAAAACAAACCTGTTTAATAAACAGGTCGACCCGCCTAACCCGTTTATTAAACGGGTCGGGTTTGTGTTAGGGGGGGTATGCCAACCCGCCAACCCGGCTGAGCCGTTTATAAACGGTTAGGCGGGTGGGTCAACACGACAACCCACCAACCCGACTCGCCAACCTGCCAACTTTAAATCCTAGTTTTGGGTTGCATAGTTTTATAATCTTGATGGGATGTAGCTCAGTCAAACCCAGCTTGACAAGGAACATGCCAAAATAAAAGGAGCAAGTTAACGATATCTTACCAATAGATTATCAAGTCATTAAGAAATTAAGGTTTACCGATCTGCCTTTTATACTTGCTTGAAAATTACATTATAAAATGAGAGTAGGTTTTCTTAGTTCACGTTTAAGTCAAGTATCGTTCGGCTTCAACAAATATGGGCAATAATATTGGAAGTCAAGCACTTGGTGATACATTGGGCTCTTGCGCCGATGCCAACTCAATTCATTTTCTTTTTTGGATAATCCAAGCTAAAAAAACTTTCAATCACCGACTGCACATTGGACGGCCTCCGGTTGGTAAAACCCTTGAGGTCCCCTTGCCTGGGAGTATACCTAGCTTCAACCTTGCAGCAAGGGATACTAATGGGTTTCGAACCTGTGACATCCCCTTAACTTGGTGACATTCACAAGTCACCCCTACCAGTCAAGCAGAGCCCCTGTGGGCTATGCCAACTCAATTCATGAATCAAAAGATAAAGGAGGTAGTATTACATTTATGGTGATACATATTATGTTATATGGTGAGCAAATCCTGATACCTTCTCCATACGCATAAATCTTGAGATTTTCGAGCATTACACCTACCTTTGATGGTTTTGTATGATCTAAATTTTTAGGATGATTTTTTTTTTTAAATGGTAGATTGTAACATCCCAACTTTTTTAAGCATTAAAAATAGATATATTTTGAGTTATTTGTGAGCATCTCGAGTTATGAATATCCTATATGCGATAAATATTAGTTTCTCAAGATTTTGGATTGGCCCCATTTGGATTCAGAGGCATAATCATCAATTTTAAAAAAGATGATGGGCTTTTTGGGCAAAAGACATGCCTGATACTCCTAACAAAGAGTTAGGGTATCATTGTCCTAGGGATAAAGAAGAAATTTCTGAAATAGATATTGGTTTTATAAGTAATGGTAGTCTTGTAATTAGGTCTGCAAAAATAGGCAAAATGGGTATTACACTCCAGAATTTGTAACTTGTGAAATTTAGAAAAAATACAATTTTTTGATAATCAATCATTTTTCAGAGTTAAAACAATAGTTCAATGAAAATTGTAGTTTGAAATGACCAAATTAGTAGCTTTGGGCGGATTATGGGCAACATTTTCAACAAATGAATTGGATCCCCAAATGTCTTGGATTTGTAGCCGCATTACCTCACATCCATTAAAAACCATGAAGATTCAAAACAAAGATTTATATAGAATTAAAGTTATACAAAAGTCTTTATACAAAATGACAAAAATATGTTCAGAAGCGAACAATAGAGAAAATGAATTATTGATATCAATGCGTCATTGCCTGCAACATCAGTCTACTTGTCACCTAGATCCCATAAAACGGGTCAGACTCATAAAAGCCTAATAGGTACAATGAAGTTAGATAATAGAACAAGATTAATACCAGTATTTATCATGCTTCAAATAAAACATTAGATCATGTGCAAATGAACAATCTGCGAATTTGTATAAGTGGGGTATCGTATCTATTTTGAATAAGTACTATGCACATCACATCGTTGTTAACTATCTATATGTGGGTACTCACAGGAAGAAATCATAGAAACAACTGAGATCATTCAAGAATTTATTATTTTATGTAAATTGGTAACCCGAATGACTAGCTGAGTCTGATCCATATAGGGATGGTTTAGAGACCAAGAGAGAATTCTCCAGAGGCAGAAATAAATGGGGGATGGTTTAGAGACCGAGAGAGAATTCTTCAGAGGCAGAAATAAATGGGTGATACACCCTAACTTCTACAAAAGTTGTGGAATCTACCACTTAAGATAATAATTGGTAGCCTTGTCCTCTAACTTCGATGATCAGGGACGTCGAGTTATTGTTATTCGAGGAGCATGATTGCTAATAACATGTCCATCATAGTTTATACCTCCTATCCTCTCTCTTGATAGAACTCAAAGATGAATGGGTGTGTCATGTCTTCATTCATCAAACAACTCATTCTCCATGCTTTGGTCTTTTAAACCAAATCGAGCATCTTGCTTGTGAAGGCGATCCATGTATTTGTGCATTATTTTTCTATAATATCGAAAATTATCGCACAAAGAGGTTGTTGTAAACCTCAATTTATTCATTGATATACAAGCATGTCTCTCATGTCTTATAGTATTAATACGATGAACAAAAACTGAGGTTTAAAAAAAAATCAACTAGAAAGTTTAAAAATTCATGATTTTCTGAACCTCAGATCGGAGGCATATTCGGATCATTCTCGGATGCCAAATAAGAAGACTTAACGTATGTACGACCAAAGTCTATGTAGTTAGAGTCTCGTGTTTGTTAGTTCAAAGAGAAGACTCAGTTGCGAATATCTGAATCATGATAATCTCATATTTTTTAAAGTTTGAACTAGGTAGGAACAATGTTTCGAAGAACACTCCAACCTTTGGAAGATGTCTAATGCATACATTCATAAAATCTTTAATGCATGCAAGCACGGGGGTCTTAATTTGTTTGCCAGATAGGCAACACAAATGGATGTTAAATGTCTCACACATGCGGGGATAAAACACTTTGTTTTATTTTGCGAAACATCAGAGGCATGCAAGCTGAAAATATCACATGTGACCCCTTTTGAAATTGATTTAAAGCCGAAGTGCATAAAGCTGCAAACTTTAAATAAATGTTTGCATAATTTAAAGTAAGCAGGAGTACACAAAAATGCACAACCTAAATAAATTATACTTATATATGTATATATACATACACATATAACAAAGCAGTGTTTACCAATAGGTCATCATAAATAAAGCAAAAATACATAAAATTACGTACTTGAAATAAATGCACGTGTAATTTAAATAAAGCAATATGCAAGATTGCGTACTTTGAATAATTGTATATGTATATATAATTGCATGTATAACAAAGCATCTTACGTTAAAAGACCATCATAAATAAAGCAAAAGTATGCAAAAATACGCACTTGAAATAAGTGCATACGTAATTTAGATTATATATATATATATTTATTTATTTATATATATTTGACGTATATTTCAACTACCATCATCGCATGTGTTTTTTTCTTACCTCGAAGATAGTTCGAAAGTTTAACGATTCTAAGCGAAGGTGCTAGCTTGCTTGTGCCTCAGTATTCATGCCAGAGGTACAAAGTCTCATTAGTTATACCGATTTGAACTGCTCAAAAGGTTTTTATCTAACTGCATAAAGAACGAAGTTATAAATTTATCTCTAATGAAGGAGGCGACTATAGCATCATCGAAGTCAAACCCAAACCTAGTTCGAGCCGTTCGGACTGACCCGAGCTCGTGGCGGCTAACCCGAGGTGGCTCGGCTTATGGAACGACTCAAAAATGACTCAGATCCGGTTGTAAAGATAATGCATGGCTTGGCTAGGGTTCAACCAAGTGGGGCTCTATTGAGCTCTAGCAAAGCTTCAAAAATCATCCCAGAAAAAGTTGGATATGGCTCGGGCTTGGCTCGGTTGAGATCAAGCCGAATCACTCAAAAAAAGATGAGAGAGAGAGCTTGGCTCAGCTGAGGCTCAACCGAGCCGGACCCGGTTGGGCTCGAGCCGAGCTGCTCATCAAGGGGGGAGCCATTAGGGCATTTGTTCGAGCTGAGCTCTGTAAAAGAGAATAGAGTCCGGCTCGATTTTGAGGGAATCAAGCTTGACTTTGTTTAGAGCTGGGCGCTACCCCCGCTTTAAAAGGATCCGAGCTGGGCTCGATTTTAACCGAGCTCAGCTCAGTTGGTCTGCCCGTGAGGCAACAACAACAGACTGCTGCTGATGCCGTCGAGAAAAATAGAGAGGGAAGAGAGGCATAGCATTGCAGGAGGCACCACCATGAGGTGGGGCTCCAGGCCTGTTGCACCCTAGGTGGTATGGCAGGTGGCTGGGCTACAACTACCATGGGCACCCGAGGCAGCAGGAGAGAAGGGCGGAGGTGAGTGGTGGCACTCAGCCTCTACCCAGTTGAAACAGAAGGAGGAGAGGGTGCCAGGCACCCTTTCTCTCGGTGAGCAGAGCCACTCCTGCTGGTGGCTTTGGTTTTCCAGTAGATACACTAGAGGGAAGAAGAAGAAGAGCAGGAAGATGGGGAGGAGGGCTCACCTCGACTTGGCATTGATGACGCTTCCCGCAAGTGGCAGTGGTGGCGTATGAAGCCGGGAGAAGGCGAGAGCTGAGGGAGAGAAGTGAGGCAAAAGAGGGAGTGATGGAGAAGAAGAACGAGAGTGAGAGAGGTCGGCGTGAGGGGTTATAAGAAATCGCGAGGGGGAAGTCGGTGAGTGTTGGATCTGGGTTGGATCCGACCCAACTTAAAAGAGAGAGAGTAGGGTGTTTGGACCTTGTTGGATCCAACCCAAGTCCAACGCAAACTAAGAGAGGGGGAGCCGATTTTGAGGTTGGATTGGGTTGAGTGCATCTGGACCCAACTCAATCTCTCTCTCTCTCTCTCTCTATATATATATATATATATATATATATATATATATATATCTCTCTCTCTATATATATATATATATATAGAGAGAGAGAGAGAGAGAGAGAGAGGTTTGCATTTGGATCCTTAAGGTCCAAATCTATTCCAAAAACCTTATTTCTAGGTTTTATGGATGGGATTGAGATTGGATTGGATCCAATTCGGATCCCTTTTCAATTGAATGCAACAATATTTATTTTGGATTTGGTTGGGTCCGGTTGGATCTGTACCTCAAAGTTATTCTATGTGAGACGCATTTTGGGTCTGGTTTGGATCTTGGATCCAATATGACCACATATATAAGTATTGTTTAACAATATATATGTATATATATATATATATAATGATTAGGTCTTTGTATTTTTGAGATTTGATCCATATTTTTGGATCAAATTTTAGACTCGTAATGTTTAACAATATGGATCTCAATTGGATCCAAATTGTTTTGAGATTGGATCCATATAATTGATCCAATTTTTAAGTCTTAAATGTTTTGAGTAATCTGAATCTCTTTAGAGATTCGACTCTGACTTATTCTGAACCCGAACCAGATTCACTAAATGGATCAGAGTCCTTGTTATCGAGCTCTACAAGTTTGGATCCATATTGGATCCGAACATATTTAATTAAGAGATTCAATGAATCCTACGTATATCAAATATATAGTTGGGTCAGGGTTTCATAGGGTTCGATCCATGTGGATCCCCCATTGATATCCAAAACCATAAGGTGTTTTATAAATGAATAACCTTACTAACATCTAAAAGTTCATTGATTACTCATGGTCGATGGTTCTCTCTTAAAAATAGCAAAAACAATCCCTTATCATTTCTGAAAAACCTAAAAAATTTATGGACTTTACATTGGGTATAAGAAAGTTATGAAGGGTATCTTAGTAATTTTGGTAGGATCAACTGTCATTAAATAGGATGGCTCAACCCCCTCCGACTGAGTGTGTTTTAATCCTATATAAGGGTTTTATTAAGGTTAATTTAATAGCTCATTACATATAACCTTACTCCCTCTCACCCAACTTCTTCTTCTCTCTACCATTTTTTTCCTTCACTACCAAACTGCAAACTCATTCACCCTTACTCCCTCTCACTCAATTCCATCTTCTTCTCTTCTCAAACATTGTTGAGATTGTGGCAAGAAGAGGAGTTGGACTAGTTGAATTCACTTTTGGAGGAGCTTTAGTACATTGGAGGAGTTTGATTCCCTTAGAGATTCTTGCAATTTTGGGTTGAATCATATATTGTGTGGCTATTATCTTGTGGTTTGGGCGATTTGAAAGGTATAATGCCCTACTCCCATGATTTCTAGGAAGTATGCATCATGTAGATGTTTTGTATGCATGTATTTTTGAAGAACTATATTAGGAAAAGAGAGATTTTTCAGAAACTTTATGTTTTCGCTTAATATATGGTGTGTTTCTGAAGCTTTACGATGTGTAGTTTTGATCTTCCGTGTAAAAGAATAGAATAATTCGAGCATGAATCTATGCTGAGTTATCATTTTCTAGAGTTTTTTGAACTATTTCTTCTTCTATTCGAACACAAGAGTCGACCCCTGCGAGATAAAGACTCAACCCCTGTTACTACTCCCTTTCGGGTGGCCTTATTTTGAAGCACATGAGTTAACCCGTGCTAAGCAGGAGTCAATTCCCTTTTGTTTTGTTGCTTTAGGCCAGCCCGAGGGTCGACCTTCATGTTTAGAGAGTTGACTCCTGCAGTGTAAGGGTCAACCAAGGTTTCGAGAACCCAAGTACCACTCTGGGGTACACACTAAACCTTCCTGTACGTTCAAATCACTCAGTCCAGTGAACTCGTAACACACTTAAATCAACAAGTGCCAGAAGAATGTCCCATTATGTTTAAATCAATCAGATATTCATTTAAGTTTGTGTGTATGCAGTTATTTAATTTAATAACTTGGGCGTAATCATCGTACCTCGTTGGTCTTTTTCAACTCTTCACTAGTCTTGGGCAACACAAACAAAATCTCACAAATGCTCGTGTGACACCCCAAAAGTTTTGCGAAACCTTATGCTCAACTTTGGGCCTTAGTATGACCTGCAAACATCCATTGAAATGCAACTGATCTGTAATTCATACATTCGATAGGATAGGGTCCGCAAATGAAACCCGTTCATGTCACTTAATTCACGGAGCATTGCATACAATTCAAATATCATAGTTATTAAAATATGTATTTCTCAAACCTTTCGTATATATAAATAATGCATTCATTTGAGCATAAAGAGGGATGGAGCCATGTTTGTGAAAATACACTCACGTGCACATTCTCGCATGAAATAAGGTCAAAATTATCAAATTCTCAATTTTCTTTGGATTACTGTCAACAACAATTATCCAGATGTGTATTTAATAGAACTAATGTGTATTCAAGCATTTATCATTCACACACTACCAAGAAAACATTCACTTAGTATATCCCTCTTTGTGTTCAACACATATTTAATAATCATCTACTATGTATTATTTTCTTTTTGAAACGATTATAAACAAGTCCTTTGCTCTACTTAATCACATAGGAAAATATATATTTATATACCTTCATCATAACCAGGTTACACCAAACTGATGTTTGGTCTGATCATGCACCCATCACGGATGAACAAGGATGCCCCTTTCCGCTCCAAATAAATTCTTTCTTTTTTGTTTCATTTACCTATATTATATACATACATTTTTTTTTCAGGAACTACAGCAGGGCAAGTTGTTGCCGCCAATCAGTTGTTGTTGCTGTAGCCATCAGCAAAGTAGCACAATTAGGTAGAGAAGGGGACTGGGGTCATCCAACCCAGCCTGCTGCTGCTCCCAAAGCAAGCAGCAGCGACTGCCACCCTGCTTAACTCAGCAGACTCAGTGTGAGTTCAACAGAGTGCGCCACCCTAATTGGGCAGTCGACTGGGCGCAGGCTGCCCCAACCGGTCTGACATTTTATTATTTTTAGACCCACTATCAAGGGTGGAATGTTGAAGATGTCCTTAAAATTGGAAGATACTTTCAACAACAATTCCTCACTTTCCACCAAAAAACTTTCAACCCTTATAATCTAAATGGTACTAAAACTAGGTCTACCCCCATTTCTCGGCCACTCAATAGTTTTACGCTTGAAGTTTACCATTTTCCTCCAGAAATAGAACCCTATTCATTTACGTTCAACCCCTTAACTCTACCACCCTAATACTTTATCTCTAAAGTTGGGGACTCTAATCCACCAGGCTCCAATTTGAATAGGAATTTGCTCATTTCATTGATTGCATGCTTATCCGTTCCTGTAAAAGCATCAATTTCCTTTAGTTGTCTAGACCAGAGTTATAGAAAGCTTCTTAGATAGGTGAGAATCACACTTCTCGAAAACTCGCTTTGAAAGCACAATATTCCTCGCTTCTGAAACTTGGTGAGAATCTCAATTCTTTCATGCTTATTCTATGTTTTGCACATGTTTCATCTATTATTTTTCATGTTTTTTATGTGTTTTCTCTCACGCTTCTCACTTACTTCCATGTGCTTTTTCTAAATTGGTAGGCATCATTTTTTATATTTTGTTAAAAATTTAATTCTTACACTAAAAAATCATGAAATTTAAGAATAACCACTTTTATTTTAGTTTTTATTTGTGTTCTATTTCGATTCACATTTCAATTCTTATATTATCTTTTTTTATTCCTCGCGTCTCGTTTCCTATACATTTTTAAATACATTGATTCTCGCTTTCACTTCTCATATCATTTTCCGTGGAACTTCCACTTCTTAGTCCGACAACCTTAGTCTAGACAACAAAAAAATTGACATTGTTAGCCAAATAATGTAGATTAAATATTTTTTTTTTTTGATAAAAAATGCCAATTGAAGGAAGTGGCAATTCTAATATGATGGTGGAAAAAAAAGGACAGTGTCCTTGAGTGCGAAGCAGGTTTTATGTTCCCCCCCCCCCCCCCCCCCCCCCGAACAGGGCATCTCATGCTCGGGGGTCCCAAAAAGCACCACGTATTTAAGCCTGTGTGTCTCGTATCCCCATGTTTGTCAGCATTAATTAACATTAGAGTTTGATGTGATTGCAAAGACTTAAGTACCCTCTCCTCCATTGGTGCAAAAAAAAATAACGATTCTAGAAAAGGAGTGATTGTAAAGACTTAAGTGCCCCGAAGATGATTATTTAAGACCCAGTCTCTGCACTGCAGGATTATCCGAGAAAAAAAATCTCTCCTAGAGGAGGCCATGAACATCAACCCTCTCACTCTCTCTCTCCCTTCTCTTTCTGCTTCTGTGCACATCCAACAGAAGATCCTACATTGCTTCATCAAGCACCGCCTGACCTGCACATTGACTGTTGTGGAGCCTGATTCAGAGTTTTTACCCTTACAGGAGGAGGGTTTGGGGGCTCCTCCCAGCGTGACCCTCTCACTCTTTCTCTCCCTTCTCTTTCCGCCTCTCTGCATATCCAGCAGAAGATCCTACATTGCACCATCAAGCACCGACTGACCTGCACATTGACTGTTGTGGAGCCTGATTCATAGTTTTTATCCTTACAGGAGGAGGGTTTGGGGGCTCCTCCCAGCGTGGGTAGCATCATTCAACTAAATGAGTTGTGGATCCTAATTCAGAGTTTTTACCCTTACAGGAGAGGGGTCTGGGGGCTCCTCCCAACGTGGGTAGCATAATTCAACTTGAAGAGTTGTGGAGCCTGATTCAGAGTTTTTACCCTTACATAAAGAGGGTCTGAGGGCTCCTCCTAACGTGGGTAGCATCATTCAACTTGATGAGTTGTGGAGCTTGATTCAGAGTTTTTGCTCTTATAGGAGGAGGGTTTGGGGGCTCCTCCCAGCGTGGATAGCATCATTCAACTTGATTTGTTGTGGAGCCTGATTCAGAGTTTTTGTTCTTACAAGAGGGGGGTTTGGAGGCTCCTCCCAGCGTGGGTAGCATCGTTCAACTTGATTCATTGTAGAGCCTGATTTAGAGTTTTTTCCATTACAGAAGGGGGGTTTGGAGGTTCGTCCCAGCGTGGGTAGCATCGTTCAACTTGATTCGTTGTAGAGCCTGATTTAGAGTTTTTTCCATTACAGAAGGGGGGTTCGAGGGCTCCCCCCCCCCTCCCCCGACGCGGGTCCCATTGCACGATGTTGTGGATGTCAAGCGAGAATGGTGTTGTGCAACTCAAATAATATAGAATAATAGGGGTCTGGTTTTTAGTTAAAATAGAGAATAAAATGACAATAGAAATCACTGAAAATTTACAGAAATAAAATAGACTCAATAACGAAGACACCATTTTTTACGGATTTGAAATATGACCTCCGGTTAGGGTGATATGACCCTGACAAGTTGGTCCTAATTCAGGTAGCGATTTACAACGATTTGCTTACTGAATAACACTACAAATCGCTATAGTGATTTGCAGAAGACACTACAAATTGCTATAGTGAGATCCAACAACATTATAAATCGTTGTGGGGCTCGTTGGAGACCCAAAAATACTATAAATCGCTATAGTGATTTGCGCCTGTCAATACTACAAATCGATGTTGGAAGGCCGGATAACACTATAACTCGTTGTGGGGCTCGTTGAAGACCCAAAAACACTATAAATTGCTGTAGGAAAGCTCGACAATACTACAAATCGTTGTTGGAAGGCCGGATAACACTATAAATCGTTATGGGGCTCGTTGAAGACCCAAAAATACTATAAATCGTTGTAGGAAGGCCCGACAATACTACAAATCGTTGTTGGAAGACCGAACAACACTATAAATCGTTGTGAGACTCGTTGGAGTCCCAACACTAAAAATCACTGTAGGGAAGTCATTAAAATGAAACAGAAACCCGATTTCTGTTTTTATTTTGACAGAGAAACCAAAAGGGTTTTTGCCCTTTTCGGTTCCACGGTGACCCACGTCGCCAAACGGCGATCGGCGCCAGTTGTTGGCGACCGGCGTCATTCCACTGACGATTGACGTCGCCCCACGGCGACCAACACTGGTGGTGGTCTCAATTCAGACAACAGTCGCCTGCGATGGCGACCGATAAGGGCAAAAGCCCCTTCGATGTCTGAGATGCAGGAAGAGTTGTCGATGAATCAACAATGATGCCGGACAATCAACGACGATGACAAGGCCGTTGTCTCGTTTCTCTGGCGAAAAGCCACCAGCTGAAACCCCAGCCCGACGGCTAAAGTGGAAAACAAAGAAAATGGGGTTTTTAAACCCCTTTCGCCATCTGCCGACCACATCTTCAGGCGAAAGCACACCGACGAGGGTAAACCCCTCTGCAACCCAACGACCACAGGAGATACAGGGATTTACCTCTGCCGGCGATGATCGGCCGGTAACGATTGAACCACATCGCCCCAGGGCGATGATTGGCCGATTACATGCAACCCAGTGTCCACACCCCTCCACCGACGATGCATCCAGCGGCGATCCCAGCGAAGGCAGAACCTCCCTGCAGCCCGACGGCCACAGGTATACAACGATCCTCCTTTCTTTTCTTTTATAAGGACCTGATCTGCCACCCAGGATGTTTGTCGCCTCACGACGACCATCGCCGCATACCGATGGTTGTCGCCCCGCGACGACTTCACCGACGCCCAATGGCGGAGGTTTTTCGTGGATGTGATGCCAAAAAAATGCTGTCGCCCCATGGCGGCAGCGATTGTTTTCTGAATACAGATGAGTCAGGCTCAATCTGTTACAGTCGCCCGACAGCCACAGACGCTACAATACGCCGAAAGGCTTTACACGACCACGCGCAGCTGAATACGTGCATCGTGGGCCCATAACCCAATGTTGGCGAATCTTGTAAAACAAACATTGACAGAAAGCGTACCTAAATTCACCATAGTGCGTGTAGGAAATTCAGCGTTCTCCTCAGTCGGTTGACGCCCACAATGAGCCCAGGCTTTCAGTCGACGGTGAGCAGGACCCTGTTCCACTGTATTCGAATGCGGAACTGAATTTGGTAGGGTAAATGCTATGAATGTCTTATTATCCTCACAACCCTTAACCCATTATGTAATGGGAGATTAGGCAGTTACGTGAATGTGGTTACTCCACATTCATGTAATTCCCACCCACTATCCCCATTACGTGGCCACTAACGTGACCCACTAATGGGTGTCAATCCGGGTCACACTGTAGGTTAGACCCATAACCCATAATGTCCAACAAGGGGATTAAGGTTAAAATCAAAACCTGTGCAAGGATAGAGGCAAGGATGAATTTAAGCTTTTCCCCGCCTTGCCTTGTCCCGATCCCCGCCTTGCCCCACCCTGTCCTGTCCCTTTCCCAATCCTTTTAAGGGATGGCAATAGATCGAGGGGAAATGGCCCCCGCCTCGCCCCTATTTGGACCAGGGATGGAGGACATGAAACAGGGGTGGAGGTTAAAATCCAAACTCATGTAGGGATGGAGGCTCAAATTTTGAGATGAGGAGGGGGTGGAGACCTTGTCCCCCACCCCGGTCTAACATGCTTTTCACCGCCGAGATGGTATCCCATGTGGTAAGCGGGAGTCCTGAAGCTGAAGGCCCATGTTCAAATTTTGATAACTGTACTCTATTCTTATTGTACAAAAAATCTAAAGCTGGACCAGGTCTTTTTTAAAACTAAATATGTGATGTTACTTTTTTTTTTTTGAAACGCTAGCTGGGGTTAGGCAGACCCCCACCAATACCTCTTAAGCCCCATGTGACCGAGGAATTGGAACCTGAGCCTTCAGCTTGGCACAGGACCCTGCTTACCACATGGGCTACCACTTGGGTGGTATATGCAATGTTTTTTTTTTTTTTTTTGAAAGTCATGCTGGGGTTAGGCAGACCCTTATCAGAAAATAGCCACCTCATGTGGCCAGAGGGATTGGATCCTAGGCCTTCAGCTTGACACAGGACCCAGCTTACCACATGGACGTTACTTGCATGAACGAGCTTATCAAGCTTGATACAAATGAGCAAGAGACTCTGCTCGAGCTTGACTCATTTATCTAGACGGGCAAGTTCGAGGCGAGCCTGAGCTAGCTTAGCGTGTTGTTCACGATCATGCTTTCCTTCTGCATGTCCAATTCAAGTTGCTTTAATCGACTGGCCCGGTCATATATCAACTAGGCTCGAACGTGATTCCGATTGGTCGGTCCCAAAAGTAATCCGATTCAGTTCCTCATAAGAATAGCGAGACGGTAGATAAGATCCAATCCTACCTGTTTTCTGGGTTGCATTAATATCTTACACGGATCTGGATAGGGATACGATTCCGGATCATCATTGTTAAGCAACAAAACCGATCCGTTCTTGTCCCCAGCGGACACCGGGACATTCCAGTCCACTTCTACTGTATCAACCGGATACTATAAAAAAAGGAAGTGATTCAGAGTAAATTTACAACAAGCCACCTATCATATAAGCCATTTAAGAAACATGGTTCAATTTTTGAGTATTACATCCAAC
Organism: Nuphar pumila; assembly: GCF_984573655.1. NCBI lineage: Eukaryota > Viridiplantae > Streptophyta > Magnoliopsida > Nymphaeales > Nymphaeaceae > Nuphar > Nuphar pumila. Next base: position 120,122,717 of record NC_143255.1, read on the forward strand.
AACCGACTTTCTTTGTCAGCAATTTAAAAGCTCAAATGAGGTTTCAAATGACATTTTTTTGACCTTTTAATCCAACAATTCATTTTGTTAAGAGAATAAAAAAGAAAAATTCATTTTGGCTATGTATTCATAGTGGTATGGACGGACATATTAATATGGACCATAATTATTAAGAAATGAAATGGATACAACAAGCGACGCGAGAAGTAGAAGCAGATAAGCGAGTGTTACAAAATAGTACAAAACAGGAAGCATAATACAATTGTGAAGCGATTACTTAAGTGCATACAAAATGAAAAGAAAACACATATATAGCAATGCAAAAACAAATAAGAAATGATATTAACACAAGTATAAAATGATATAAAACCAACATGTAAGCTTGTTATAAAAAAAATATTATTTTTTAACATAAAAAACATAGAAAGTAAATAAAGAGAGAGAGAAAAATGACAAAAAAAGAGATGACAACATTAAGAAAGCGAAAGAGAACCGATTTGAAAAACTACAAGGCATCTTGATTTTCAATAAAAGAGAATAAAGTTTTTCATATTTTGAAAGCAGATTTTTTAAAGCTTTTCCTTATTTTGGGGCTTGAGTTTTCGGCTTCTTAAGGGAGCTTCTTTATGTAGCAAGAAGCTTTCGGTAACTATACACTAACATATATAATTATTATTTTAATATTTTTAATAGTTTTTAATATTATTTTAATAGAGTTTATTTAACATTAAACTAGTTGTATTTAACATTAGATGAACTCAATCATATTAAATTGACTAAAATACGTTTAAAGAAATAATATTTTTAAAAATATATAGTTATTCTTTTAGCATTACAAGTCATTTGAACTTCGAGGGAAATGAAAAATCAAACACTTTTAAGAAAAGTAACTGTACTTTTTTACCTCAAAAAGTATCCCTATGTTTTCAAAAATATTATTTTTAAAGGCATTTTAACCATTTTAGTAATGTTAATGTCATTTACTTTTAAATACAACTAGTTTAATGTTAGATTAATCTATTTCAATAAAATGCAGTCTTAATATTAAAATATTCATACATGTCACTCCATCCTATTTTCTAAAAAGCTTCGAACTTACTAATCGAACCTGAAAATCACGTGTCCTTGTGACAGAAAATCTTTGTGATATAGAATAAGGGCATTCAATGAAGCAGTTTGATCAAACAAACAAAGGTTGGCTGAATGATGTTGGAACCAAAGCAGGCGCCTAAGTGTAATTACAAAACATTTTGGAATCTTTTCTGTAAATAGCTGATCAGTCAGGCTGTTTCTGTAAATTACCCAAATATTCAAGATAAAAAGTAAAATTGTCTCCAAAAAATTCCGAGTCTCACGGGAAAGAAGGAAGCGCTAGCCTTCTTTCCTTCTCCTTCCCGACCGAAAATCTCTGGCTCCCTCCCTCGCTCTCTCACTCTCCTCTGCGACGCCGACTTCCTCATAAGCACGAAGATGAACAGCAGCAGCAGCAGCATCAGCAACAGTGGCGGCGGTCTCTCGTACACGAAGCTCTTCATTGCTCTGATCGCTCTCTTGGGCCTCTGCAGCCTCTACTACGGCTCCCTCCTCCTCCCTCGATCCCTCATAAGGGACGAGCCCGATGACGGAGCAGGAGAAGCCACTGATCCCCTCTTCTCCAGATTCTCTCTTTCCACCTCAGACAATCTTGGCGGCGGCGGCGGAGGAGGGGGAGACGTTGGTTCCTACGAGCTCAGAAGCATCCCGGTACGTGATTCGATTGGAGAATTCTCTTACGGTTCTTAGAGTTTTCGTTTGATTGGTTTCAAGGGAGGAGTGTTTCCTTGGTGGTTGATTTTTGGATTGTGTGGTTCTGATTCTAAGTTGGTTTCGGGGGAATTCGATCGAGCTTCGTGGTTTCTTTCTTTCTTGTTAGAGTTTCTTGGTTCTTGATTTTTTGTAGGTTTGCGATGCTAGTCTCTCGGAGTTGATCCCGTGCTCGGATAGGCATCTTATATACCAGATGAAATGGAAGTTCAATTTGAGCTTGATGGAGCATTATGAGCGGCATTGTCCACCCCAAGAACGACGCTACAATTGCTTGATCCCTCCTCCCCGTGGTTACAAGGTCACTAATGATGAAAAAAGAAAAAGAGAAAAGACCCCACAATTTCTTTTTCTTTCTTGGCTTTTGGTGCTCACTTTGTTGTAAATGGTTTCTTTTACTTGATTTTATGGATATCTCCCTCTTTATCTTTTTTTTTTTTTGGGGGGGGGGGGGGGGGGGGGGGGCGATTGGTTCTATGAGTATGTTCTTGGTCTAAGTGTAACTGAGGTGAATTCGTGAAACTTTGGGTAGCTCGTTGAGTTCAGTAAGATTGTTTTGTTTGAAAAATTGAAGGTACCGTATGTTCTTGGTCTAGGTGGATTCGTGAAACTTTGGATTCTTGGTACCTCGTTGAGTTCAGTAAGATTGTTTTGTTTGAAAATTGAAGGTACCCATCAGATGGCCTGCAAGCAGAGACGAAGTTTGGAAGGTGAACATACCGCACACTCACCTTGCGTCCAAGAAATCCGACCAGAATTGGATGGTGGTCAGAGGGGACAAGATAAATTTCCCTGGCGGGGGAACCCATTTTCACTCTGGTGCTGATAAATATATTACTGCTTTGGCTAAGGTTTGCTCATACATCTGCTGCTTCTGTCAGTTATGGATCTTTGTGTCTTTGTCACTGATCCTTCTATGTCTTTATTTTGGTTGGTTTTATTTGTATAAGTTTTTGGTGGTTCTGCTTTTAGAGGCTGTTAATTTGATCTTGAAAGCCTGGTGACTAATTGAGGTCTGTATTGGATTAGATGCTCAGGTTCCCTAATGATAACCTCAACAATGGCGGGAACATTCGGAATGTTATTGATGTCGGCTGTGGGGTTGCAAGTTTCGGGGCGTACCTTCTTCCTCTTGATATAATAGCAATGTCGCTTGCACCTAATGATGCTCATGAGAATCAAATCCAATTTGCTCTGGAAAGGGGAATTCCTGCAACCCTTGGCGTGTTGGCAACTATGAGGCTTCCTTATCCTAGCAGGTCATTTGAGTTGGCTCATTGTTCACGTTGTAGGATTGATTGGCTTCAGAGGGATGGGATTCTGTTGCTAGAGTTGGATAGATTACTGAGGCCAGGGGGCTATTTTGCATACTCTTCTCCAGAAGCCTATGCCAAAGATGAGGAGAACCTTAGGATATGGAATGCTATGAACGATCATCTGAAAAGAATGTGCTGGAGAGTTGCATCCAAGAGAAACCAAACTGTCATCTGGGTGAAGCCAACAAGTAATAGTTGTTACAGAATAAGAGCTCCAGAAACTCTACCACCTTTGTGTGGTTCGGATGTGGATCCAGATGCATCTTGGCACGTACCAATGAAGGCTTGTATCATCCCATACTCAAAGAGTAAGCATCTTCATGTTGTGGTTAGTGACTAAGCATACTATGATATATGTCATATGTGGTTTTTGCGACTTATGCATTTGTCTTTTTCAGTTTTTCATGTTTCTTGCTTCTCGAGAGCTTGCTTAAGCTCTCTTGATATAGTTGAACTATAACTAATATATTTTGACATTTTCTTTCTTATTTTTTGATAATACAAATACTCGGTCATTCAATAAAATGGTATACAACTACTGTAATATCAAACATAACTTGTGGATTTTGTATGTAGAGATATGTGCTGTTGTGATTCTTGTGAAACAAGTAAAATTTGCAATCAACATGCACATGCATATTTTCCTTTTAGGAATTTGTAGCAGTACCTGGTTATTTTTAATATACTGGACATCATATTGTTGTTATTTACATATTTAAGAATTTGAATATCAAACACCTATCTTTTTCTCTCTGACCTGCTTTGCATAAATTTCCTTGTTCTATCTCCCATATCTATAAGTAGTGTTGTTTGTCCAAACTGACAATGCACAACATGGACTTTGTATTTATGTGACTATGTGGTTGTTAAAACCAGTGTTTTAAAACCCGGTGGCTCGTCACTCGGCTCGTCTTTGAGTGACTCGTGACTCGGCCAGGTCATGTTAACTTTATGTTTTATATAAAATATATAAATATATGTATATACCATCTATATTTTATAGTATTTACCAATATATTATATATAATATACATTATATGATATTTTTTATAATATATTTAATATATACTTTTATTAATACATGTATAACCATATTTTTATATATATTATACATAATATTTATATTATATTTCATATAATATATGTAATTATATATAAAATATATTATATATGTATATATATGCATGACTCGCTCCTGACTTGGCGGAGTCAGGCCATGACTTGGCCAAATCAACCCATGACTTGGCCGGGTTTTGTTAAGAACAAGTTCAACAGGTTTTTTGACCCGGTGATTGGGTGATCCGGGCCGAGTCACCAGGTCAACCCGGCGAGTTTTTAAACTATGGTTAAAACTTAAAACTTCAATGTTTTCGGATTCATTGACTGCACTTGAATATGATAGCAACAGGCGGATAGGAATTTTGGTTGCAAACCCTAAAATAGCCATATTGATAAATAAATTTTCAATAATAAATCAATATGGAATTTGCTATCTAAATTGTTTATGAAGGGGGAGGGTTTTGGTCTCTCTCTCTCTCTATATATATATATGTATATATATATATATATTTGAGTGGTTAATACATATCTTAACTAACATTAAAGGCATAATCTCTGTGTTTCGTATGAGTATTGACAGCAGGAGCTTCATGAAAGATGAGCTCCCACATCAGCATCAGGAAGTTATTTTTATTGTTGAACATTCAATATGATTGTATTTTGGTTCAGCTTAGCGCTATACCTTGTCTGTTCTCTTTCTTGTACTGTTTTGTATGTTAAGCCGGAAGGGTTTGAGAGTGAGCCTAGCTTAGGGTGAGGTGTGAATTAGTTCCCAACAGTGAGATCAAGATTATGCATGCAAAATATCACTCCGATGGAAGAATCAAGCAGTTAAGTATTGAAAAGCTGCTGATGTTGTCTAATTCAGATGATCTTGTTGATGTTTTTCTAACATGTGAAAAAAATGACTTTATTTGCTCTATAGTTAGAAATTTCACAATTGAGTAGGTTGTGTGTTTGTGTGTATGTGTGTGTTCATGCATGTAATTTCTTATTGACTATTTGTTTGATAGAATTCTTTTGCATTATGCTGGGGTTTAAGTATACATTTTTTGTTTCCCTGAAATTATTTTGTTTTCTATGGCAACAAAGAGATGCGTTGGGAAAAAGGTAGTGGCTTGGTTCCATGGCCTCAAAGGCTTTCAACATCACCACCTCGCTTAGCAGAGTTAGATATTAGTAGTGAGGGATTTCTTGAAGACATGGTAAATTTTTTTACTATTTTTTATGTTTATGACATATTCAATTCTGTTCTTTGCTTTACCTTTTTCATTAATTTCAAAATTAAGTCAACAAAAAAGACCCTATACAATGCAGGAGATATGGCATTGGAGGGTTATTCAGTATTGGAAGCAGATGAAATCTGAAATAGAGGCGAACACTTTCAGAAATATCATGGACATGAATTCAAATCTGGGAGGTTTTGCTGCTGCCCTTAAAGATAAAGATGTCTGGGTGATGAATGTTGTTCCTGTGAACCGCTCTAGCACATTGAAGATCATTTATGACAGAGGCCTTATCGGAACTGTGCATGACTGGTAAGAATAAATCCATTGTTTGCAGTAAGAGTTACCTGTGTCTTAGTTGGACGCTGAAGAGATTTTTTTTTTGAATTTTCTTTCTACACAAACCATTTATTGTTGCATAGTAATTATTGTGGCAACTTGTTTGCTCTGCATGTCCTAAAAAACTTTCTGCATGTGTGAAATTGGTGTGTCCATGCTTACATACATGTTTGTGTTCATGCTTGTGTGTGTGTGTGCGTGATTAAAAATACAATCTAGTAAAATTGTGCTCCTGTTGCAAATCAAACTGAAAATGAAATATGTATAAATGTGTTTGTTGGTATGTGTGGGTCACTGGATATGCTATGGAACCCTATAATATGGAGGCCACTGGATCGTGACCATATACAGAGACCCAATAACCATGGTTTCCATAACACTTTCCTATGAAAGCTTCGGTAAATATGCCTTTTACTTTGCATCTCTTGAGCTTATTGGTTGGCCCATCCTTTGTTTGTGTCCGGAAAATAGTTTTGTTGGGTGAGCTTCAAGCAGATCTTGGGCTTTCATGGATTGCGGGTTACATAAATATGGTGCACTTTTTCAAGTGAGACTAGTACTTTCCTAAAGAATTCATCAAAATCCTTACCTCTTCTGGAGATGGTGTCATGCATCAGAGTGGCCTATTGATCCATGTCCATTGTGGATGAAGTCCCAGACATGGTACTGACCATGTCAAACCCATGTGTGGTTTTCTTCATAGAAGTGTTGTGTCGCCTTTGGAGTCTCTGTTGATAAGGTGTGTGTGTGTGTGTGGTTGTGGGAATAGATATATTTTCTATTGTCTGTTTGCCAGAAACATAGTGTTTGGATTACTGTTTTAATGCCAGTGATTAGTATATTACCTTTCATTAGAGTCTCTACGCACTAGTGAAGTACTAGGTTCTGTTAACGTGAAGATGGCTTCTACGAGTTTGATCAACCTCATTGCTTCTATGGAGACAATTGATGTAAAGTAATCTTGCGGTTGTGCTTTTTAATGTCAATCTAGCTCAACGAAAGTGTTGTCTATAATCATCTAAAGCTGATTTGCTGCATCTGATTCAGGTGTGAATCATTTTTAACATATCCTCGAACTTATGATCTCCTTCATGCTTGGACTGTATTTTCTGAGATTGAGACTCGGGGATGCAGTATTGTGGATCTGCTTATTGAAATGGATAGAATTCTACGGCCTTCTGGCTTTGTCATCATAAGAGACAAGAAATCTGTTGTGGATTACATCCGGAGGTTTTTGATAGCCTTGGGTTGGGATAGCTGGTTGTCAGAAGTTGAGCCTGGTGTTGATGCTCTGTCGCTACGAGAAGAGAGAGTATTGATCGCTCGAAAGAGAATGTTTGAAGCACATTAATGATCTGGGTAGCACAACCTGTAAAGTAATTCATCTGCATTTCTTTCTCATGAAAAGGATGGAGACTGAGGCTGCTGTGATTTGTCGCCTTCCAGCACCAAGAGTGCTAAACCACAGCTCTGCATTTCAGATTCCAAGGCTATTTTGACTCTTCACAACCTTTTAAATTGCCTGACTGGAAAGGGAGATCTTTGATAGGCGCAGTGCCTTCAAATTTTGTCTAATTTGAGTGTGATCAAGAAGTGTAATGAGGTTCACCGTTTAGTCAGGATGTTGTTACTAAACCATGCTATTGGAAGTGGAGAAATAATGCCCGGACTTATTCTGCATGTGTAAATTCATGTGTAACTGTTGAAATGAGATTCTCTGGCTTTTTTTTTTCTTATATTATCTCCGATTTTCTCTTTAGCCATTTCATTTTGAGATATCAATAGCTGGAAAACACAATTCTCATACCATAATAATATTTGAGCTTAAATGTTGAAATTGTTATATAAGTTATGGATTAAGAAATAGTTGTTTGCTGCATACTTATGAGACTCTATTTTAGCCTCAAATAAAATGAGAGAGAGAGAGAGAGTTCCATGTCATTATGGATGTTTCCATATATATGAATATTCAATCCCAGGCATTAATTCTCTTATATTTCCAATAGATTTGTTTCCAATTTGTTGCTAAGCTCGCTTACCAAATTTTCTTCATGTCTCTAAAAAATCTTTATTAATTAACATACCCTAAAATGAATTCTTAATTAGTTCATTAAATAATGCTTCAACTGCACATTCCATCTTCGATTTTATCAAATGTAAATATTTCCCTTTCATCCATTGTTAATTTGTTTAGCAAACTCAGGATATCAGGAAGAGGTCCATTCTACCCTTAGCTACCTCAGGTCGGATTCTATATTATTTAAATATGAAAAAAACTTAAAATATATTGGTAGGAAATAGAAACGTATTTGCAGCCGGGTTGGTTCCCAGCTGGATCTGATGTGTCCAGACTCCAGACTAGATCTGAATTTGAGGTGCTTGTATCTGGACTGAGTACTGGCGCAGATACCAAGAACCAGACACAATAAAATCTCTATCTTTAGATATTTTAGATGTAAAAATTTCATATCTTGATTAGGTCTTAGGTTGGACTCCGGGTCCCGTTTGTAAACTTTCAAACTCGACTTGGGTCAATATATTACTCGAATCTTGTGAACCTGATCTGATTGGCTAATCAGACCAACTTAGATAGGTTCATATCCTATTACTATTGGGTTGAAACGAGTTGGTTAAGATCTAATCCATTGATAGGCTCAATCTAGACTATTTAGGGCATTACATTATGTACGTCTTGAATTCTTGACCTGCTTCTCGATGAGGGTTTCTTCGTCTTAAAAAAAAATGAAAAAGAAAAACTATTTTCATTAATATTGTGCCTGCCCATTGACTTCACACATTGTTGATTTAATTCTTCCAATGACAGCAGATCATTATTTTAGATCTTGGGTGTATCTTAGGTCGGTATATCGAAACTGAAGCAAGGTCATCATCAAATTTCAAGGTAAACAAAATATTGAATATTAATAAAATTTTTAATAAATTTAAGTATTATTTCAATAAAAAATATTAGTTTTTTATTGATTAAAAATAAAAAAAATTCGTGTCCTCGTGTCCTGTTTTTTCAAAAAATCTGGACTTGCACATCGGATTCGTGTCACGCGTCTTCGTGTCTACGTGTCTTTGTGACATGATTGCCAAGTGGATGTACGGCGGGGATGATGAGAATCAGATGTGCGACCTCAATTGTTGTCTGCCATTTGCGGTAAAGCATATGCCAGCAGAATCTGAGGCAGAGTCTGCTACCGACACACGCCGCACCTCCCTCGTTGATGCTTCTTAGCAGATTATAAATCTATAATAATCAAAAGCGACTCACATGGTATGCTGAGTGCGCGGTACGCTTATAGTCCTTGGGGTGCTTTGGCTTTGATTGCCTCCCGCAAACGTGCCCATCACTCTCCCCTCCCTCTTTCTCTTTGTTCGGTGACAGATCTGCGATCCCAAGGATTTTAAGCTCGAGAAGAAGAAGAATCCTCCGATAATAAATGTAGGGCGGTTCTTTTCTGCTCGATCCACTTCCACCGGGATCGAATCGTCATAAGAGGGGGTTGAGGGTAGCAGAAGACAGACCCTGTCTCTGCAATCGAGTGGTGAAATAATGGGTAGTGGTAGTGTTGATGATGGTGGTAAGACCCCCCTCTCTCTCTCTCTAGAAAAATCACACTTTGTTTTAAGAAACCCACGATTTTCCCCTTGTTTTGGGATTTTGTTGATGATCCAACGATAGAAAAGGTCTGTTTGGTACTTGGGTGTTCTTCATTTTCGATGCTACGATAGTTAGATGCTCTCTCTCTCTCTCTCTCTCTCTCTCTGTTTTGATCTGATGGGTTTTTTCAAATTGAAGTTACGTCAATCTCTAATATATATATATATATATGTGTGTGTGTGTGTGTGTGTGCTTGGAGAGGGGAAAGACCCAAAAATATGAATCTGTTGAATGCGACTTTCAATTTCTGCTTATCTGGAGAGGAAAAGCAATATCTTTTTCATTAAACCGAAATTATGCTTTAGTTTATACCAAATTGGAGCATCTGTGGCTTTATGTTGTAATGAACTATGCAGCTTGAAATTGGGCTGCTCTGATATAAGCTTGTTTTTGTTCCAGTTTCGTTCTTGGATGATAAATCTGCCAAGGTTTTTGTTGCGGGTCACCGGGGTTTAGTGGGCTCGGCTGTTGTGAGGAAACTGCTTGAGTTGGGCTTTCAGAATCTAGTCCTTAGGACCCACAAAGAGTTGGATCTAACCAGGCAATCTGACGTCGAGAGATTTTTCTTTGAGGAGAAGCCCAAGTACGTGATCTTGTCGGCTGCGAAAGTAGGAGGCATCCACGCTAATAACACTTATCCTGCTGATTTCATAGGCATCAATTTGCAGATACAAACCAATGTGATTGATGCAGCTTACAAGAGTGGTGTGAAGAAACTTCTGTTCTTGGGTTCTTCATGCATTTACCCCAAGTTTGCTCTGCAACCGATAACAGAAGATGCATTGCTCACTGGTCCGCTTGAGCCGACCAATGAATGGTATGCGATTGCGAAGATCTCTGGCATAATGATGTGTCAAGCATTCCGCATACAGTACAATTGGGATGCAATATCTGGTATGCCCACCAATCTGTATGGTCCAAATGATAATTTTCACCCCGAGAATTCACATGTTCTACCTGCTCTGATGCGTCGATTTCATGAAGCCAAGGTCAATGGTGCAAAGGAAGTTGTTGTTTGGGGAACTGGTTCACCCCTTCGTGAATTCCTTCATGTTGATGATTTGGCTGATGCAGTTGTGTTCCTTATGGATAAGTATAGCGGGCTAGGTCACTTGAATGTGGGAAGTGGAAAGGAGGTGACCATTAAAGAACTTGCAGAGCTTGTGAAGGAAGTTGTTGGATTTGAAGGAGAGCTTGTGTGGGACACTACAAAGCCAGATGGGACTCCACGAAAACTGATGGATAGTTCAAAATTGGCTGGCCTGGGATGGGTTCCAAAAATTTCTCTGAGGGATGGACTTGTCGACACATACAAGTGGTATTCACAGAAGCTACAAGAATAATGCCTTCTGTTATGTTGACTGAAACCTGGGACATATTATGAGTTCTCAGGCTTGAATAATATGTCCAATATTAAGAACAGTTATTGCTGTTTTCTGTTTAATTTTCCTTTTTTTTTATTTTCGATGAACGCTGTTTTCTGTTTAATTACTGCTGCTTTTTTTTGCTTGTTCATGTAACAGGCATTTTTTGCCAGTATGTATACGTTCAAATCTGAATGCATTTTGTCATTCCGTGAGCATGAGAGTTATTGATTTTCCTCGTGAACTTTCTACCATGACATGCTAAAGATGATTTGCAGTATAAAGGAAACTTCATCACTTAAAACTGATTCAAGTTTTGAAAGTTATTAGGAATGTAAATGGTGATTCCAAGGATCCAGAGATCTCAAGGTGAATAGGATGGAAGGCCACGCGTCGATGCTTGCACCTATTGTCCTTTCCTGTTTTAGTGGTTGATCTCTCTTTCTCTAATCACAATGATTGGCTCCAAGAAATAAGGTCCAGAACATGATATGACATCTTGAAAAGGTCAAACATATGACAATAAAGTTTATATTCAATAATTTTAGGACAATCAAGTTCATTATCTCCCACTAGCTTATTCTCTTCACTGTTGTCTCATTTGTGCTTTTTTCAAAGTCTGTTCTTATTTGACCATTTGGCAGCCTGATGTACTGCAGTAGTAGATGTTGATATTTTGTCTAGTCATTATTGATGCAGATTATATTCGAGCAAAAGACATCTTTAGCTATGGAAGCAATCCTGTTTCATTCTGGAAAAAACCATATGCATCTGATTAGCTAAACTATGTCAGAATTGTTCATTTTTTATGAAAGGATTAGTGTTAAGTGCTGGTTAGGAGCAAGGCATTGGAGTAGTTGGAAATTGAGAGCAGCTGAGGAGGGTTTTTTTGGTAAGAAGACAACAACAACAACAACTACGCCTTCATCCCAAAACAATTGGGGTCGGCGATATGAACCAAAAAAGAAAATCATTCTGGGTCTTCCACATGAATCCATCTCCTCCAATCATTTCTATCCAATGCCATGTCCTCGGTGAGGTTCAAAGCATTCATATCCTTTCATATCATCTCCATCCATGTCTTCCTAGGCCTACCCCAACCTCTTTTAACTAATATATTTCCCATTTCTCCATCTTTCTAACTGGAGCATCATTAGGCCTTCGCCGAATATGTCCAAACCACCGTAAACGATTCTCTCTCATCTTATTTTCAATGGGTGCAACGCCTACCTTCTTACGTATCTCCTCGTTTCGAATCTTATCTTTTATTGTATTTTCACACATCCATCTAAGCATACGCATCTCAGCTACACTCATTCTTTGAATATGATGTTTCTTGGCAGCCCAACATTCCATACCGTATAGTAAAGTGGGCCTAATAGTCATCCTATAAAACTTTTTCTTCAACCGCAATGGCATTCTACGATCGCACAACACTCCAGTTGCACTTTTCCATTTCATCCACCCAACCTTTGTCCTATGATTTACATCTCCATCAATTTCTCCATACTTTTGAATGATATATCCCAAATATTTGAAACAATCATCCACCGGTATTTCTTGCTTACCAAGCTTCACTACACTCTCATCACTACTTCGTTGCTTACTAAACCGACATTCCATATATTTTGTCTTACTCTTACTCAACTTAAAACCTCTTGCTTTCAATGTCTATCTTCATAATTTTAACTTAGCATTAACCCCAGCTCTAGACTCATCAATCAAAACAATATCATCAGCAATACAACACATTTTCTTGAATTGATCTCGTAAGCTCATCCATCACTGTAGCAAATAGGAACGGGTTTAAAGCATATCCTTGATGTAACCCAACCGTTATAGGAAAATTGGTTGTCACCCCTCCAAAAGTGTGGACATTGGTTACTACTCCTACATACATATCTTTAATTATACTAATGTACTTGGGAGAAACACCTTTCTTCATCATTGTCCACCAGAGAACGTCCCTAGGTACTCTATCGTATGTCTTCTCCAAATCAATAAAAACCATATGTAAATCTTTGTTCCTCTCTCTATATCTCTTAATAAGTTGTCTAAGAAGATGTATAGCTTCCATAGTTGATCTTCCAGGCATAAAACCAAATTGATTCTCCGATATCATGACAACCTTCCTAACCTAGAGTCAATCACCCTCTCCCAAAGTTTCACCACGCTAGTTTGTGCAATCTTGTATATCATCCTTATTTTTTGGTAAGAAGGAATCCACAAATTCATGGAGTGGTGGTATTTGTGGGTTCTACATTTTTGGATGAGCTTCTTACATCTAATCGCTATTGTCAAAGCCTCCTTCCCAAACAGAACCCTAGGAGACCTCTTCCTTTCCTTTTTTATCATTATTGTGTTTGCTTTGTTGTGAAGGATCTTGAAGGCTAAATAAACTACTTACTCTTTGTAATACAACTTGCAACTTGCATCCATATGAAATTTCTGCAGATTGTTGTAGCATGTTTTCATGCTTATGGTGGTTATATATGGCTTGCAATTGGGCATATATGTCAGATCTTGGTTGACGTGATACTGTATCTGTTCACCATCCTTTTTGTTAATAGCAAAAACACCTTTGCTTTTTTCATGTGTGGCAGCTTGGCAGTTGGCCTCTCTTGGGCTATATTCTTATCACTGTTTCACTAGTCACTACCTCTATTACCTATTACATTAATTGCAGAAAATTGCATTGACATGTGATCATTGACATGAAGGCTCAAATTGAAGAGATCTTTTATGTTTTGGGTTTCCTGAATGTTCTGTGAATTCTGTTCCTGATTTCTGTTTAGGTCATACTTGGCCTGATTATTGTTGAGATTCTGAATTCTGTGAAAGTTGTCTTTTTTGTTCATAAAATATTACAGATGGATGTTTCTCTGATCTTCCCCTAGTGACATGGGAATATTGTGATACTCTGGCCATTAGCTCCCTAGTTGATGTCATTCCCCTCTACAGCTGGCACTGGGTGATGACTAATGAATAAGGGGCATCCATCAAAGTTTCAGGGTGTAGTACGGGGCTGGAACTGTAGTTTTCATATCAAGAAACTTCTATGGAGGTAGTTCCGAGCTAACTGATGACCTTGGAAAATTGTGCTAGTCATCTGTTAAATTGACCAAGCCATCCAGGTTTATACTGTGAATGCAAAATTAGGCAGTAACATGGAAATTATGCACTAAAATTGCAGGAATATGACTGCTGAGCAGTTCTCCGACATTAGATTCTAAGGTCTTTGAGCCCGGTTGTGATTTAACTGTGCACAGCAACGATTGGTATGAAAATTTGTCCTAGTGCTGTGATTTTCCAACCCTTGTTTGCTGAGGTATTTGAGGTCCAATCAATCTGAACGGAACTGCTTTGGGAGCATCTTTGGATGCTCACTTGCACCCTTAGATGCACAAGTCAGACGATGCCAAGAAACAATTAAAGATCATACAACATCCTGATGAAGATAACACTCTCACACACTGACGCTAATTCATTACTAAGTCTTTGGTTGTGGTAGAATCTGCATCATATCAGTTCTTTCAGAACTTAAAAAGTTAAAATGATTGTCTGGACTGTTGTTCAATGCAAAAGTGATTAAAGGCTGAGGAAAGGTCGTTATTGTTAATCATGAACTTCTTGTTTTTTATACAAACTGAATGTAAACAACTTTATTAAAACATTGATTTGGAACACCCGCACTTTGCTGACTATGCCTGAACTGGTTCGAGTTAGATTGTCATTTCTTGTTGCCATATTGCTAAAACATAAACTCTGAATGGGATACTTCTACCTAAAAACTTTGCGTAAAAACCATTGGCCTATTAACTTCTCTGTAAGTAGATTAATTCGACAATTGAAGATCTTTTCAAGGAGGAGGAATCCAATACCATTCCTTGCTTGCTTAGAGAATATTTTTGTTCCTTGGATAGTTGACGTTCCAGCGCTCTCCGAAAGTACCAGTTATTTTAAGCAGTTTGTTCTAAAGTTTTGTGAACTTCAGGTCAAGTTCAGAGACATGGTCAGCTTATCTGATTTATCAGTATTATGGAGACAAGAATCAACTGACCAGCTTGATATTGAATGGAAAAGTTGTCTGCTGCGTGCATGTGGAGTTTCTTTAGTGATGCTCAATCACTTCTGAAGCCAAACAAGAATTGTTCTAAGATTAATATGTAGATTTTTTCCATTATTCTTGCGTTCTTTTGTTAAAAACCATGTAGGCCCCTATGTCAACCTTGAAAAGAGTTCTATGATCGCTCAGGATGCCAAAATGCAGCGATCCGCTACACTTGAGTAGGGGTGTCAATGAGTCAGGTTTGACCTGTACCCGACCCGTACCAAACCCTATAGGGTCAGGGTTTGGTGATAAACAAGAAGGTCCGATTACAATCCAGGTCGGACTCAAAGGATCTGATTAATAAGCTCGTTTTTTATAAGCTCACATGAAGGAAGATAATTAATGAAAAATTGCAATCACAGGCAATATATATATGTGTGTGTGTCACTTATTGTCTTCAGAACGTACACAATATAATATCATGAAGGAAGATAATTAATGAAAAATGATAACAAGAGAAACTGATGTCATAGACATCCACACAAATGATAAAGCTCTGAAATTGAAATCAGACTTTACAGGTCTTCAATAAAAGGAAGTATATGATAGTAAATTTATGAATATAACACAAATCTAGTCCGACTTTTTGCAAAGTTGCATAATAGGAATTCAAATGCCTCAAGCTGGGATTTTTTCTGCAAGTTGACAAATATTTTTTGGCACAGTCAAGGACCTTGGAGCAAAGCGAAAAGTGTAGGTGGAAAATACATGGAGAATGAAAACATATCGGAAGCCGCCATAGTCTATCCGGATGATACTTGAGTAGATGCGGGTGTTGGCCGTTCTCCTCAGCCTATCAACGCCCATGATGAGCCCAGACTGTCAGGTCGAAAGGTGAGCAGGACCCTTGAACCCAAACGAGAGAGAGCTTCTTTGTTGCACTCATCAAGCAACCATGCCTCTCTATTTATAGTGGGAGGAGAGTGGGGGTTACATGCATGGCATTCATGCATGTGAACACTTCACATGCTCATATTGAATGTGAACCATTCACATTCACGTAACCCCCTCCACTTATGCATACCAATAAGTGTGCCCTGTGTCAAACCAGGTCAGTCACACTTGAACCTGATCCAAAATGTCCAATATTCTCCTACTTGACCCATTAACACAAAAAGACATATAATCGAGGTTTTTTATCGTTATATCAATTCGATTTTCATGTGTGTTCACATGCTATTATGTTTTATAAGAATGAATCATATGAGTCATGGAGATGAACACCTCTATATGAGATGTTATATTTTCATGCACTATAATATTATTCACTTTCAGTGTTTTAGCATGTTAAGATTACATTTATGAATAGGTTGGTCTCTAACTCATTCTATTGGTCCTTTAATATTGTTATTCTACTATTCTCTACCCAAATAAGAGATACTTTATACAGAATCAACAATGCACAAAACCATAGAGAATCGATTTAGTTTCATAAATGTGATCGCATATAACCATAATATATTGTCATACATCAGAAGGAATGAAATAGACTCATCCCTATTACATGTTGAAAGTATAATCCCGGTGCTAGCTCTTTAGTAAGGGGATCTATAGTCATTTCCTTCGTACCGATTATATAAAAACACACTAAATGATTCTCAGACCTTTCATTAACAATAAAGTATTTTAACTTCATGTGTCAACATGTGGTAGAGTTCTTGTTGTTATTCAAGAATGACACAATACCTTCATTATCACAAAAGATCTTCAGTGGTCGCTCAATAGAATCCACAATCCCAAGACCTATAATGAAGTTTCTTATCCAAATGGCCTGAGATGAGGTCTTGTATAAAACAATAAATTCCACCTCAATAGTATGAGTTGCAGTTGTAGACTCTTTCCCACTTCTCCATGATATGACACCACTTGTCAGTAGAAAGATGTATCCAACAATAGACTTTCTATTATCGATACATCCTCTTAAACCTGCATCAGAGTATCGAATAACCTCTAGGTAGTCAACTTTTCTATAGGTCAACATATAGTCCTTCGTTCAATGCAAATAATGCATGACCTTCTTCGCTACCTTCTGGTGTAAGTTTTATGAAATAGATTTTTAAAAAGATATTTTTATATAAAAAAAATAATGTGAAAGCCCGACACCAAATAAATAAAAAACGGCTCGCACGAGTGGTGGAGTCCGGGTCGATCTCAGAGAACGAGAAAAATACTTTGTATTCCACAAAAAAACTAAACTACTCTTTATTGTCTTAAAAAAAATAAAAGAATTAATTAAATAAATAAACTAAGAGTGCGGCCCTCTATAGAGGGCTTAAACAAATAAAAATAATAATAAGTGCCTTATTACAAACCCAATTTAATTGAATCAAATAGAATAAAACCTAAGCTAAAAAGAAAAGAAAAGGTCTTTAGTGCTTTGGGCTTTTAGTCCCTTGCTTGATAGTTCTTGTATCTTCAATTGATTATTGTAAAGGGTACTCTTGAGGGGCTTGAGGGCCTTTTGAAGGGACCTCAGAAGGCTCTCAAGGGGATTGTTTTGGGGCTCACCACACAATCAACCGCTTCCCTGCAAAACACAAACGCAAAACAAGAACAAAACAATGAAAAACTAGACAAAAATTCAATGTTAATTTGAGAAAAAATCATAAAAACAAGAATATAACTATGAAGAACAAACTAACTCAACATGTAACAAACTTGAACAAACTAAACACTAAATGACAAAATAGCAAAACTAACTAACAATCAATCAAGAAACTAATCCATGTAACAAACTAATGACTAACTAATTCTTGAAACACACTAAAACCGTGGATCTAATTGGAATATGCAATAAAACAAACCACTAATTCTCATTCAAGAAACATGGACTTAAAAAGCACAACTAATTTTAATAAGCTAATGAAATCTAATTAAATATAAAATGACTAAGCTAATTTTAATTAACAACAAATGTGACTATAAACAGGCTGTGTAATCTATACAACAACAACAACTATGCCTTCATCCCAAAACAATTGGGGTCGGCGATATGAACCAAAAAAGAAAATCATTCTGGGTCTTCCACATGAATCCTTCTCCTCCAATCATTTCTATCGAATGCAATGTCCTCGGTGAGGTTCAAAGCATTCATATCCTTTCCTATCACCTCCATCCATGTCTTCCTAGGCCTACCCTGACCTCTTTTAACTAATATATTTTCCCATTTCTCCATCCTTCTAAATGGAGCATCATTAGGCCTTCGCCGAATATGTCCAAACCACTGTAAACGATTCTCTCTCATCTTATTTTCAATGGGTGCAATGCCTACCTTCTTACGTATCTCCTCGTTCCGAATCTTATCTTTTATTATATTTCCACACATCCATCTCAGCATATGCATCTCAGCTACACTCATTTTTTGAATATGATGTCTCTTGGCAGCCCAACATTCTATACCATATAGTAAAGCGGGCCTAATAGTCATCCTATAAAACTTTCCCTTCAACCGCAATGGCATTATACGATCGCACAACACTCCAGTTGCACTTTTCCATTTCATCCAGCCAACCTTTAACCTATGATTTACATCTCCATCAATTTCTCCATACTTTTGAATGATAGATCCCAAATATTTGAAACAATCATCCACCGGTATTTCTTGCTCACCAAGCTTCACTACACTCCCATCACTACTTTGTTGCTTACTAAATCAACATTCCATGTATTCTGTCTTACTCTTACTCAACTTAAAACCTCTTGCTTCCAATGTTTGTCTCCATAATTCTAACTTAGCATTAACCCCAACTCTAGACTCATCAATCAAAACAATATCATCAATAAACAACATACACCACGGCACATTTTCTTGAATTGGTCTCGTAAGCTCATCCATCACCATAGCAAATAGGAAAGGGCTTAAAGCAGATCCTTGATGTAACCCAACCGTTATAGGAAAATTGGTTGTCACCCCTCCACAATTGCGGACATTGGTTACTACTCCTTCATACATATCTTTAATTATACTAATGTACTTGAGAGAAACACCTTTCTTCATCATTGTCCACCAGAGAACGTCCCTAGGTACTCTATCGTATGCCTTCTCCAAATCAATAAAAACCATATGCAAATCTTTGTTCCTCTCTCTATTTCTCTCAATAAGTTGTCTAAGAAGATGTATAGCTTCCATAGTTGATCTTCCAGGCATAAAACTAAATTGATTCTCCAATATCATGACAACCTTCCTCAACCTAGACTCAATCACCCTCTCCCAAAGTTGCATAGCATGACTAATGAGTTTTATACCACGATAGTTTGTGCAATCTTGTATATCACCCTTATTCTTATATAAAGGCACCAAAATACTCTTCCTCCACTCATTAGGCATCTTATTTGTCCGCCAAATCTTGTTAAAAAGATTTGTCAACCATTCTAAACCTTTCTCTCCCAAGCATTTCCAAGCCTCGATAGGAATACCATCTGGGCCAACCGCCCTTCTTGATTTCATTTTCTTCAAAGCCTCTGCAATTTCTTTCTTTTGAATCTTGCACATGAAGTCACGATTCATCTCACGAAAAGGAATGAAGAAGTCTCCCAAATCCTGAGCATGACTTTCATTAAATAGCTTATCAAAATAATCTTTCTATCTCTCCTTAATCTCCTCATCTTTGACTAAAACCCTTTGTGTTTCATCTTTGATACATCTAACCATACCCAGATCCCTCGATTTTCTATCTCTCATCTTTGCAAGCCTATAAATATCCTTCTCGCCCTCTTTGGTATCCAACTTGTCATAAGCCTCCTTATATACCTTATCCCTCGCGTTCCGAACTACTTTTTTAGCTTCTTTGTTATCATATACTACTCCGCTTGTGTATAACTGTTTAGTTATGCACTGCCGGTCCCAAGCCTGGATAAAGGGGGAGGGTTGTGATAGGCTTGTGACAGCCAGCATAAAAACTTAGTCATACCCTATGAATATGAACCAATATGAGGTTGTGTAATCTATATAAAAATTTTAATTCTGAATTAACCTAAGACTAACAATTATATTGCTAACTTAACTACTAGAAATAATGGACTAACTACGTTATCTAAAGTAACTATTGGACCATGAATTAAAATAAACAAGACTTGGTAGTTGTGAATCACGCAAGGCAAGAAAATCGAATTTCACTTAAAATTAAAACTAATTACATGAATCAATTAAAGACTAACTAACTAATGCAAACTGTTGATGTGCTGTAAAAAAAATTAAACACCAGAAAAAAAACGGAAATCATGTCCTATTAGTAGATCGGCTGATAGTCGACTCTATAAAAAAAATGGTAATGGCTAAAGCTTGAAACCACTAATTCTGATCTAATGACTTAAATGTAAAATCTGGAATACAACCAATTACTAACTGATCAGAGAAGACTAACATTAAATCTACGTTATTCAGCTAAAAAAATTTATAACGCTAACCTAGTTTTTTTTGTTATCGATTTTTTTATAATCTAATGATTAATCTAACTAACTAAAAAAAACTAATCTAATATTTAATAAAAGCTTAATGGAATGTATTGAACAATAATTGACTAACTTAGAATTAAATTTAAACAAAAAAATATGATCTACTTGATGCCATCTAAAAAGATTAAGAAAAACTATACACGAAACTAAATCGGCTAATAGTAAAAAAAAACTATTTAAGTAATTTAGGAAATACAGAATATTAAAAACATGATGTGGACTAACTATAGCCTAGATCTAACCTAAACTGCATTGAAAATCACTAACACGCCAGAAAATGTATGCTAAACCTAACAATTTGAATAAAATATTATTATCCTATGCGCAAACCATGAAAATCGACTAAACTAAACTATTTTATATTTTTTCTTTTTTATATTTTCAGATACTGAATCTAAAACTAATCTAATCTAAATATGATGAATATGCAATGATAAAAAAACTACATGCAATGATATGCAAAAACGTAAATCTACGAAACTACAGAGAAAATGGAGGAGAAGAAGCAAACCGTACGATCCGCTTCTAATGAAAGGGTTGAGAGAAGAAGGTGGTCTTTCTCGTTGTAATCGAACAAACTTTGCTCTCTCTCCGATAGAGGGGATGAGAAGAACCAACGACGATGAGGTTTAGAAGAAGGAGTGAAAAGCATAAGAAGCAAGAAAAAGGAGGTAGGCAACCAGTACATCGAACAAGGAGAAGAAAGGAAGAATTGGAGGCAGAGAAGAGAGAGAGAGGGGCATAGGCTACAAAGGGAAAAAACATGTGCTTTGGCTAAAAAAATACTATTTATACTAAGAAAATTAGGTTTACACATTTTTTTAGAAAACTCTAATTTATTTTCAAAAATTTCAAAACAGTGCTTCTGAAAAAATGTGTTTCACAAAAATACCTTTCCTAAACCAAATAAAATATGACTTAAACACTTCTAAGTTAATTAGAAAACTAATTAAAAAGTCTTAAACAAAATTAAACATTGAAAAACATAGAAAAGTATTTAAAACATGCGATTTTTCTTTTATTTTTAATTTAAATGCAGTTTCTCAAAAATACCGATAAGACTGGGTTTTTAACACAATTTTTCAATAGATCATGCATAAAATTGAATGAATAAAATACAAAATATATGCATGATCACCTTCCAGTGCTTAATGCCTGGATTAGACTGATATCTACCAAGTGTTCTCACAATAAATGCAATATCTGATTGTGTGCAGGTCTGCATGTATTGCAAACTCCCAACCGTCGAAGCATATAGTACAGTTGTCATATGAACATTTTCATTATCATTCTAAGGACAGTCCTTTATGCTCGATTTATCCCCTTTCACTATAGGTGTCGATCCAAGAAAATAATTCTCCATTACATATTTTTTAAGAACCTTAGGGATATAGGATTTCTGAGAGAGGCCAAGGACACCCTTAGTTCTATCACGACATATCTCAATTTCAAGGACACGTGGCCTCACCTTTGTTTTTTATATCAAAATGAGAGGAAAGAAAATCATTTGTCTCATGTAGCATACTCAAATCATTAGTTGCAAGAAGAATATCATCAACATATAAAACCAAAATTATAAACTTACCCCCACCAGCCTTAGGGTATATACACTAATCAACAATGTTTTTAGTAAATCGAAAGTTCAAAATCACCTAATTGAACTTTTTATACCATTGATGGAAGGTTTGTTTATGTCTATAGATTGATTTCTTTAATTTACAAACTAAATTATTCGAGACATCTACACTGAAACCAAAAGGTTGTTGCATATATACCTCTTCTTCCAGATCCCTATTCAGAAAAATTATTTTTACATCCATTTAATGTAGCTCTAAATCAAAATGAGCTACGAGAGCCATGATTATTCTCAACGATTCCTTAGTGGAGATAGGAGAAAAAATCTTATCATACTCAATGCCCTCCATATGTATAAAATCTTTTACAATGAGCCTAGCCTTATACCTCTCTACTCGCCATTTGGAGTATGTCTTGGTCTTAAACCCACTTACAACCAACAGGTCTTACTCCATCAGATCGAGATACAAGATCTCACACTTGGTTTTTAACCATAGAGTCAAGCTCTTCTTTCATGACATTGATCCAATGTATCAATCTTTCACTTTCAATGGCTTCTGTAAAGGTTGAGGAATCATCATCAATGTCTATGAAATCATTAAACTCTTGTAAACATACCACATAGTTTTGATGGATAGCAGATTTTTTGGTCCTCGTAGACCTCCAAACAGGTATTACAGGTGGTTCAAAATGAACCTTTGTATCCTATTATTATTGTATATCCATATCAACAACTTGTTCTACTTATGATTGATGTTCATTGATCAGATTTTTTCTAGCATCATTCAAAGGGACAATGATTAGAAAAAATGGGTTTTTTTTCTTCGCTGGTATGAAAATTGAATCCTGCAGTTCCTTAAATTCAAATCTTGCTTTATTTGTTTTCAATATCTATAGTGTATGAGATGAACAATAAAACTTAAAACCCTTTGATCTTTCTGAATAATCAATTAAAAATCCATTAGTCCTCCTAAGATCAAGAACTTTTATATGTGGGTTATACAACTTAGCTTCAAGTGGGCATCCCTATATGCGTTTATATGACAAGAAAGATTTTTTACCAGTCCATAGCTCATAGAGAGTTTTTTAAACAACCTTCATAGGAACCTTGTTTAATATGTGTATTATTGTCCCAAGAGCTTTACCACATAAAGTCAATGAAAAGTTTGAGTGATTCAACATTGGTCGAACCATTTTTTTAAGCATACAGTTTCTCCTTTCAGCTACACCATTATGGTAAGCTCTACCAAACTGTAATGAAAAAAGGCGGAAGCACCAATAAAGCATGAGCACTCTTTAAGAGTGACCACAAGAGCCAAGAACACAAACACTAAAGGTGTACACATAAAACTTACAAAAGTAGAAAATGACTTAAAGTCATAAGTTGAATATTATTGAAGAAAGAAAGAGAAGGGTGAAAACCCCATACTATTACAAGTGAGAGCCTCCTCTATTTATAGAAGAGGGGAGCTAAAAAGGAGACCATAAAGGGGGGCTCCCTTCTAGTCGTTGGGAGCCCCAACGGTCATAAATATGATCGTTGGGGCCCCAACGACTAGATGGGTGGGGCCCCTTATGGTCCTACAAAAAGAAAAATAAGAAATAAAAAAGAAAAAGAAAAAAAGGAAAAAAGAAAGAAAAAGGAAAAAATACATGGTAAATTACCAAAACACCCCTATCAGGTTTTTGGTTGTACAGAAAAAGAAAATAAATTATGTATATATACATATATGTATATATATACTTATATATATACGAATGTATATATATAAGTATATGTATATATATATATATATATATTAATATATACATAATTTAACACGCCCCCTCAAACTTTACGGGGAGAAGACCAAAAGTTTGCTAAGAAGAAACATAAAACGTGGAGTTGGGAGCGCCTTGGTGAAGAAGTCAGCCAGTTGATATTCTGAAGTAACATATGGCAATGTGATGGTTCCTTTGAGATATTTGTCTCGAACATAATGGCAATCCATTTCGATATGCTTGGTCCGCTCATGAAAAGTATGATTGCTTGCAATGTATATCACACTTTTGTTATCACAGCAGAGCTTGGTGGGAGTGGAAATGAGGACGCCCATGTCACCATGGAGACTTCAGAGCCATACGATTTCCATAGTTGTCATTGCCATGGCCCGATATTCAGCTTCAGTGGATGATAGTGAGACCTTCTGTTGCTTCTTGCATCTCCACGAAATGAGAGTTTCACCCCAAAAATGCAAAGATCCGTAATTGAGATACGATCATTGGGATTTCCTCCCCAGTCAGCATCAGTAAAAGCAGTTAACTCAAGAGATGAGGAAGAGGATAAGAAGAGTCCCTTGGAGATGGTATTTTTGATGTATCGCACAATTCTCATTACAGCCGCCATATGAACCGAAGTAGGTGCATGCTGAAACTGGCTTGCTGCATGAACCGCATGAGCTATATCTGGACATGTGATGGATAGATAGGTGAGGGATCTAATTAATTGACGGAAGGGGGTTGGATCCTCAAGAAGAACACCATCCTCAAGTCTCAGTTTTGCATTGATAACTTCGGGAGTCTCAACTTTCTTTTCATCAGATATTCCTGATTTGGTACAAATTTCTGCAGCTAATTTCATTTGAGATAGGATGTATCCTCGCACGGAATAAGCCACTTCAATTCCTAAAAAATATCTCAAGTATCCAAGATCAGACATATCAAAAGTTTCTTTTAACATAGACTTTACATCATTTACCCCCTTTTTGTCATTCCCAATGATGATCATATCATCAACATATAGCAGAAGCATAACAATGGAGTCACCTGTCTTCTTAACAAAAAGAGCAGTGTCAGTATAGCAAGAAGTAAATCCTAAATTGATTAATACATTACTAAACTTGTCATACCAAGCTTTAGGAGCTTGCTTAAGTCAATACAAGGCCTTTTTTAATTTTAAAATTTTTCCATTTAGATTCATACCTAGAGGAGGTTCCATATAAACTTATTCAATTAAGTTTTCATTCAAAAAGTCATTTTTGACATCAAGTTGAAAAATTGGCTATTTTTTAACAGAGGCTATAGCAATAAGAGCTCGAACACTAGTCATTCGAGCAACTGGGGCAAAAGTTTCATCATAATCTACCCCATACTCTTGGGCATATCCTTTGGCTACTAACTTAGCCTTATATCTTTCTAATGAACCATCACTCTTAGTTTTTACTTTAAAAACCCATCTACATCCAATGGGTTTCTTGCCCTTTGGTGGATCAATGATTTCCCAAGTTTGTGCCCTTTTAAGAGCATTAAGTTCTAGTTCCATAGCTTCATTCCAATGAGCATATTGTTTAGCATCATTGTAATGAGATGGTTCATGAAAGGAGTGAAGAACAAGTAGACATGCTCGAACGTTTGGAGAAAAAGAATCATAAGATACAAATCTATTTAGTACTTTGGAAATATGATTTGATCTTCTTTTAGAGGTTTCTTCGATCGACTCACTTTGAGAGAATTTTTCAAGGGCACAAGGTGGATTTCTTTCATTCCTTCTAGAGTAGACTTGTATTTGTCTTGAAACATTTTCTTCTAAATTTCGATCATCATTTGAATGTTCAAAATGATCTTCAATGAGAGGTTCACTAGGATCAAAATGATTATCTATGATGTTTTCTTGAGGCAACAAGTCAAATAAAAAGAAATAATCAATATTTTCATTTGGTTGATGCGAAAAACCATTTTCTTCCTCTAGGAATGTGACATCTTTTGAGATATAAAGTTTGTTTTTGAGTATGTCAAAACATCGATAACCTTTTTGTTTTTCGTCATATCCTAAGAAAATACATTCAATAGCCCTAGGAGAAAGTTTATCATTTTTGTGAGTTAGAACAAAGCATTTACATCCAAAAATTCTTAGTCTTTTATAATCGGGAGACATATTGTAAAGTTTTTCAAATGAAGAAAAAAAATTCAAAGAAGATGAAGGGGTTCTATTGATAAGGTATGTTGAGGTTAGAACCGCTTCGACCCAAAAGGATTTTGGAATATTTTTTGAAATTAATAACGTTCTTGTGGTTTCTATTATGTGTCTATGCTTTCTTTCCGCAAGACCATTTTGTTGCGGAGTGTTGGGACAAAAACGTTGATGACAAATTCCATTTTCTTTTAAATAATTTTGAAATTCATTGGACATGTATTCGCCTCCCGAATCGGACCTAAGAATTGATAAGTTTCCTAAAAATTGATTTTTATCCATCGCATGAAATTCTTTAAAGAAGGAGAAAACTTCAGATTTGCGACTTAGGAAGTAAATCCATGTAAATCGAGTGAAGTCATCAATAAAGACCACATAGTACGAAAATCCTCCTTTAGACAAAATAGGGGAAGGTCCCCACACATCGGAATGAACCAGTTCAAAAGGCCGAGTGGTGAAATAACTTCTTTGAAGAAATGGAGTAGCTTTACATTTCCCAAAAATGCAATCTTTACAAGTCATGTGATTGTCTTTACAAGTATTGTTCAAAAAAGGAAAAAGAGACATTTTTACAAAATTTGGATGACCAAGTCTCTCATGCCAAATTCCAATACTTTGTCCTTTACAAGATTGCAATATGACTTAGATGAAAGAGTCAAAAATCCATAAAATAGAGATCACCCCTTCTATGGCCTTGCCCAATTAGCTTCCCTGACTGGAGATCCTGCACGGTGCAATCTTTAGGTGAGAAAGAGACTTGGCATCCATGATCGGTGATTTGGGAAACAGAGAAAATATTTAGATTAATTTTTGGAACGATTCTAACTTTAGGAACGAAAAAGTGTTGAGAATTTTTAAAATCAAGTGTTCCAATACTTTCAATTTTCAAGGATGTTCCATCGGCCGTTGAAACATAAGAGGATATGGGTTCGGAAAAAATATTTGAAAGAGAGTTTTTATGAGATGTCATATGAAAAGAAACACCGGAGTCTAGTATCCACATACCTGGAGGTGATGAAGAATAGGCGATGGCGGCTCCGGATGTTGAAGAAGATGTTGGAGAACTTCAGAGATATGATTAAGAGTTTCTTTGATGTCTCCCTCTTTGGCACTTTCTTCTTCCTTCTTTGGAGAATTTTCTCCAACCGCGGCTAGTTTTCCCTTAAGTTTGGGACAAACCGGTCTAATGTGTCCCGGTTCATTACAATAATGACATATCACTCCCTTTCTAGGCCCATTATTTTTGTTAAAGTGAGGAGGTCTATATGCTTTTACATTTGATCCGGGCCTAGTAACAGCCAAAACTTCATCACTCTTAACGCTTAGGCCAAGTCGAGTTTCTTCTTGGCATATTTCGGCAAGGGCGTCTTCAATGGGTAAGGCTTTACTTCTATGGAGAAGGGATGCCCTAACTTGTTCAAATTCTGGTCGAAGACCATGAAGAAATTGGAAAAAGTGCTCCTTTTCAATTTGTTCCCTTCTCAACTCAATATCTTCCGGAGCCACCCATTTAGGCTCAAGAAGAACAAGTTCATATCCATATCCATTTGTTTCATCCCAAAGAGGGGTTAGAGAGCTAAAGTAGTCCCAGACACTCATATCCATTTGTTTGGTGGAACGGATTTTTTCTTGACAAAAAAATTGTCGAGCAAGATCCTTTTGGGTATACATACCCTTAAGGAAAAACCATGCCTCATTGGCCCTTCTAAATTTGGCAATATTAGCACAATTTTTAAGGTCTACATTGTTCATAAACCATGCCAAAATTTTGGCATGGTTACTCTCCAATCCTCAACTTTAGATTGATGGTCATTGATAGTTTTGATTCGCTCATCGCCATCTAAAGCTTTTTCAACCTCATTTTCGATTTTAGTGAGAACAAGAGAGGGTTCGGGAGTAGTTCCCATAACAAAACACCAAAGTTTCTTACCTCTTAGATGATTTTCCATAGCGGAGGCCCACATAAGATAGTTGGACCCATTAAACTTAAAAGAAAGCTCAACTTTAGAATCACGTTCCATCGGCACCAAATATTCTTCCTTTCTTCAAAAGCTTGAGAAGCACACGTCCCAAGATAACAAAGAGAAGCCCAATCACCAACCGAGCTCTGATACTATGTAATGAAAAAAGGCGGAAGCACCAATAGAGCACGAGCACTCTTTAAGAGTGACCACAAGAGCCAAGAACACAAACACTAAAGGTGTACACACAAAACTCACAAAAGTAGAAAATGACTTAAAGTCATAAGTTGAATATTATTGAAGAAAGAAAGAGAAGGGTGAAAACCCCATACTATTACAAGTGAGAGCCTTCTCTATTTATAAAGGGGAGCTAAAAAGGAGACCATAAAGGGGGGCGCCCTTCTAGTCGTTGGGAGCCCCAACGGTCATAAATATGATCGTTGGGGCCCCTTATGGTCCTACAAAAAGAAAAATAAGAAATAAAAAAGGAAAGGAAAAAAAGGGAAAAAAGAAAGAAAAAGGAAAAATACAAAAAGGAAAAAATACATGGTAAATTACCAAAACACCCCTATCGGGTTTTTGGTTGTACAGAAAAAGAAAATAAATTATGTATATATACATATATGTATATATACATATATGTATATATATACTTATATATATATACGAATGTATATATATATATATAAGTATATGTATATATATATTAATATATACATAATTTAACACAGACATGGTGCATTGAGGTACAATGCCTTGCTCTTTTAGAAACTATGTCAATGACTTCATTTTGTCACATCTCAGTGAAACAATCATAATATTCACCACTTTTATTTGACCTAGCCACTTTAATAACTTCACCGGTCTTTTTCGCTACTTCTTTTTTGAAGTCCTTGAAAACCTAAAAGACTTTAGATTTTTCAAATAATAAGTAGAGATACATATACCGTAAGTAATTGTCTATAAAGGTGACAATATTTTTCACTCATGTAACACAAGGAAAAAGACTCCCAAACATCTATATGCATAATCTCTAATTTTCTATTGTTGTGTTTGGTATCTTTCTTATATGTGCTCGACTGCTTAGCCTTTATGCACTCAACACATGGTTCAATATCTGTGAAATTAAGGGTTCTAAGAATATCTTCTTTCACAAGTCTTTTGACACTCTCTTCAAGATGTGTCATAACCTTCGATGCCAAAGCAAATATGATTGATCATCCTTTAGCCCATGTTTATTATCAATCATTATATTCTTAATGAAGTGAGATTCTTTTTCAACGATACAAACCATCACACACATGCAAAACCTATAATATTTTTAACAATAATAAGCTTAAAGTTTTCAAACTTAAGTAAACCCAAACTTATCAAGTTTTGAAATGGAAATGAGGTTTTAACTATACGATGTAATATAAAAATATCAATCAAATCTAAAATAAATCTAGACTCCAACACAACTCTACAGGTCCTAACGTTCTTGACATGCGAATGCATCTTGTTTCCTGAGAATATGTTTCTTTCATGCTCTGTTGGTTTCCTTTTGTTCAGAAATAACTGCAAAAAGTTGACAATGTGGATCATGGCACCAGAATCAACTCATCAACTATGCAATGAAACATAGATTAAATTGCACTATGAGAAATGAATGACACGTTACCTCTATTTTTTAGTCATTTCTTATGCTTCACGCAGTCCACCTTCTTATGTTCATTCTTCTTGTAGAAGAAACACTTTATAGAAGAACCTTCTGCCTGAGATTTGACTTTCACCTGAGAGTTGAAACTCTCTCCAGAGGTTTTCTTCTTGTTCTTCTTTTTGATAGAACCCTTCTTGGTCTCCAACCTATATTTTTTCTAATAAGAAGCTATATGTGAGCTCAACACCCTGTCACCCTTTAATCTTTCTTTTTCTTCAACACACTTGGTCAAAAGGTCATTAAAGGATCACTCATCATTATGTATGTTGTAAGAGATCTTGAAGGGTTTGTATTCGATAGGCATCGAGGTCAAAATCAGATGTACTAGAAAATAGTCTAAAATGATGAACTTTATGTCATTCAATTGATATGCAATGTTTCTTATTTCCAAAATATGTTGTCGGATGTAACTATCACCAGAATATTTCATAGACACCAATTTAGACATCAGGGTATTAGCCCTAACCTTATTAAAATAGACAAACTAAGCCTCAATGGCTTAAATGAATTCTTTCACTGTCCTGCAGTGAGGGATGACGCATCCAATATTCTTAGTCATTTTTTATTGTAAAAGCAACAGGCTAAGTCTATTTGAGCGCTCTCACTTCTCAGAGGTAGCCTTTTATTCGATTATACTATGCTCTGTAAGAGCAGGAGGTTCGTTAATTCTAATAGCCAAATCTAGGTCAATGTAACCTAGAGTGAATAATAATATTTCTTTCCAATCCAAAAAATTGGATCCGTCTAAGGGGATATTACTAGAACTGTCAATGATCAAAGAACTGATATTGCAAGAATGAAAAGAAAATAACTTATAAATGCTCAAATGAGACTTATGTTGAAAACGTAAAATTGAGACCCTTTATTATTCACCTTTTATGAGACAAGCATAATAGGGTCATTATCGTTCCATTTTGGTGAAAACAACAATACTCAAAACTGCTTCGTCTTCTAAATTCTCAAGGAATTGACTTCAATTGGTGAAAGTAGCAGATCATATAACTAGAGGCAATTCATCAGTATACCTTTGAGTACACACATGCTTCATGGGTTGATATACATACCTACTATTACACCTTGTGTAAATTTGAAACACAATGACCTATCTTTGGGTAGAATCATTATTTCATAAAGTCACACACAATCATAACATTGAATCTTAACATAGTCCAAAAAATCCTTAATCAACATAACTCAGATCACTTTGGTGATTGCATGAGTCGGTTAATTAAGATCTTTTACCGCAAACATATTCATATTATAGAGTATGCCCATGCACACATGATAATGCATGCATATTTATGACAAACTATCATAAAAAATACAAATTCATGTTTCATATCATATGCATAAATAAAATTTGATGAAACACATCACATATGTCATGAATTTAATCATAATCTATGCTTAAATATCATGGATAACTTAAAATAACATAAAATGCATGCACGAGTCATGCAAAAGTCGTCATGCAAAAGTCATGTATCCATGATAATAAATACATATAAAGCATGATAAAATGATAAAAATATGTTTTTACAGGTTGCCTATGCAGGAACCAGTCAAAAAGTACTCTAAACCGGTATAAAACAATCCTAAACCAGTCAACCAAGGCCTAAAACCTATCCTGAAACAACTGAACTGGTTCAAAACATGTACTAAAGCTTATAAACTTCTAAAATTGAATGAGAAAACCCATGTTTATTCACATATTTATGAAAACAGGGTCTTCACAGGAACCAGCGAAAACTGATAGGAACCAGCCAGAAAGGGGTCAGAACCGGTCTCAGAACACTCGTTTCAGTCACAAAACCGATTCAATTTTTTAAAAGGGGTAAATAATGTTTGGACCCAATTTTGGACCTGACCTGATCTGGTTCGGATCTAGATCCATTCAAAAAATGGATCTCGGGTTAGATCCCATGATCCAGACCTGATAAAAAATGAGTTATGGGTTGGATCCCACGATTCAGACCCAATCTGGATCCAAACCTGGTCCAAACAAGATCCTGGGTTGGATCTCACAATCCAAACTGATCCAGATCTGTGTCAGATCCAGATCCTAGACCTGATCCAGATTAAACTGAATACCGGGTCAGATCCAGATCCTGGATCGCATAAGATAGGGTCAGACCTAGACCCACAATCCCAAATGGGTTCGGGTTTAGACCCGACCACATAATCCTCAATGAATCTGCTCGATCCACCCGGAACCAAGAAACAGTTTCGGGTTCAGATCGAGTCCCCGACCCGATCGGGATCCACTGTAGTTGCTACACTAGAATCTAGACGACCATCCTCACCGAACAAATTTTTTTTTTGTTGCAGGCAACCTTTGTCGGCTGCAATCACCACCGACAGCCGGCATCTGCAACCGACAATGATGACCAGTCGACAATGACCAGCCATCGTCGGTCATCGCCGTTCGCCGGCAGCTGCAGCGACAGAGTGCTACCGTGCAGGAACAAGACTTGATTCCCTACAGCCACCATCGCCAGCAGTTGCGGTGGTGAAGGGTTGTAACGGATGGGGTCCCCCCCCCCGCCCCTACTATCCCCCTAGCAGCAGCCACCACCACCAGTGGCCGCCTCTGACAACCAGTCTTGGATGCCGTCAGGGATGGTCGGCTAGCGGCAATGAGCCGTCAGCACCCTGGGCCGACTGCCGGCGGCTGCGGCGGTGGAGGGCTGGGAAAAAATGGGGTTGAACCCCTTCCCAGCTACAACCAAGCAACGACGGCCGACCTCCACTATCGATGGCGAGGGCCAGCCTCCGGTGGCCTGCTACCGACCATCACAGCCATCTGTTGGTTGTGACAGCCAGCATAGTGGCTCACGGGGCGCAATGAATGGCTTGTGAGGCGCCTTTCAGGGGGGGACCAAAAACACGGTAGGGAAGTCAGGATTTCGGCGAGCATCACATGAACGCCGACGCACTCTCATGTGCAGTGGGTGCGAAGGGTGAGCCCAAAACCCAATGTAAGCAGAAAATACATGGGAAATGAAAACATACCGAAAGCTGCCATAGTTGATCCGGGCGATGCTTTCGTAGTTGCTGGTGCTCGGTGCTCTCCTCATCCTATCGACACCCAGCCATTAGGTAGAAAAGGTGAGCAGCCAAATGAGAGAGTGAGAGAGAGCTCCTTGTAATCATGTCTCTATTTATAGTGGAAAGAGAGTGGGAGTTGCATGGCATTTATACATGTGAACGTTTCCCATTCATGTAACCCTCTTTTTACTTGGGAATACCATTAAGTGCAAAGCAGGTTATATGCTCCCCTCCGAACAGGGCAGTTAGCTACATCTCATGATCGGGGTCCCAAAGAGCACCACGTATGTAAGCATGTGCGTCTCGTATCTCATGTTTGTCAGCATTAATTAGCGTTGGAGTTTGATGTGATTGCAAAGACTTAAGTACCCTCTCCTCCATTGGTGCAAAAAAAAATGACGGTTCTTGAAAAGGAGTGGTTGTAAAGACTTAAGTGCTTCGAAGATGATTATTTAAGACCCAGTCTCTGCACTGGAGGATTATCCGAAAAAGAAATCTCCCCTGGAGGAGGCCATGAACATCAACCCTCTTACTCTCTCTCTCTCCCTTCTATTTCTGCTTCTTTGCACATCCATTAGAAGATCATACATTGCTCCATCAAGTACCGACTGACCTGCACATTGACTGTTGTGGAGCCTGATTCAAAGTTTTTACCCTTACAGGAGGAGGGTTTGGGGGCTCATCCCAGCGTGGGTAGCATCATTCAACTCTCACTCTCTCTCTCTCTCTCCCTTCTATTTCTGCTTTTGTGCACATCCATTAGAAGATCATACATTGCTCCATCAAGCACCGACTGACCTGCACATTTACTGTTGTGGAGCTTGATTTAGAGTTTTTACCCTTACAGGAGGAGGGTCTGGGGGCTCCTCTCAGCGTCGGTAGCATCATTCAACTTGAAGAGTTATGGAGTCTGATTTAGAGTTTTTACCCTTACAGAAAGGGGGTCTGAGAGCTCCTCCCAGTGTTGGTAGCATCATTCAACTTGAAGAGTTATGGAGTCTGATTCAGATCTTTTACCCTTACAGAAGAGGGGTCTGAGGGCTCCTCCCAGCGTGTTCATGGCATTTTGCCCTTACAGAAGGGGGTCCGGGAGCTCATCAACCCTCTCTCGCTCTCTCTCCCTTCTATTTCTGCTTCTGTGCACATCCATCAGAAGATCCTACATTGTTCCATCAAGCACCGACTGACCTGCACATTGACTGTTGTGGGTCCTTACTGATGAGTTGCCTCTAAATTTATTCGACTCTGGGTCCTTACTGCACTTGAAGTTGAGTCGTTGTATTTTTTGTTATTCGGTGGGTGGTGAGGCCCTCCTCTACTCTCTCAAGACTCTTAGCTTGGGCAATCTTTCTTTTGATGATTGTGGTTGTAATCATCAAAAGAAAGATTGCTCAAGCTAAGAGTCTTGAGAGAGTAGAGGAGGGCCTCACCACCCACCGAATAACACAAAATACAACGACTCAACTTCAATCATCAGTAAGGACCCACAACAGTCGAATAAATTTAGAGGCAGCTCATCAGTAAGGACCCACAACAGTCAATGTGCAGGTCAGTCGGTGCTTGATGGAGCAATGTAGGATCTTCTGAAGGATGTGCACAGAAGCAGAAATAGAAGGGAGAGAGAGAGAGTTAGAGGGTTGAGATTTCTCCAGTAAGATCCGTAGTCCTTGCTGCTAACTCTTTACATTTGCAGGTTGTTTCTTCAAATGATTATAATAATGACAAATATGCGAAGGAGTTCAGTATCAGTGTTTCTAATGCGCTTGCTACTTGTCCTGCTCGGGTTTTGCCAACTCCTCGTGTGAGTTGTTCCGCAGGTGGTTGTAATGTATCGTTGAAGTTAAAATGGGGAATGAAATGACAATAGATATCGCTGAAAATTTACAGAAATAAATGCCCTCCTTCTAGAAAACTGAATCGTCGGTTTCTCTTCCTCGGACGGACATAAATGCCCTCATTCTAGAAAACTGAATCGTCGGTTCGTGAAAATGACAAAACTGCCCTCCATTGATATCGCGGGAAAACGTTCCGCAGGTGGTTGTAATGTATCGTTGAAGTTAAAATGGGAAATGAAATGACAATAGATATCGCTGAAAATTTACAGAAATAAATGACCTCCTAGAAAACTGAATCGTCGGTTCCTCTTCCTCAGATGGACATAAATGCCCTCCTTCTAGAAAACTGAATCGTCGGTTCGTGAAAATTACAAAACTGCCCTCCATCGATATCGCGGGAAAACGTTCCGCAGGTGGTTGTAATGTATCGTTGAAGTTAAAATGGGGAATGAAATGACAATAGATATCACTAAAAATTTACAGAAATAAATGTCCTCCTTCTAGAAAACTGAATCGTCGGTTCCTCTTCCTCGGACGGACATAAATGCCCTCCTTCTAGAAAACTGAATCGTCGGTTCGTGAAAATGACAAAACTGCCCTCCATCGATATCGCGGGAAAACGTTCCGCAGAGTTTGCGTATGTAGCAAGCGTTATGTTGTATGATACAAATAGTTCAAAAAAATCCTTTTCCGCTCTAAGCACTCTACCAGAGATTCTTTGCTTTCATCTCGAGTTGTCGGAGCATCCTTTCCTTTTTACAAGAGCATCTGTTTCCGTCTTACGCGCAGTCGCAGCATCGTTGCCACCTTCTGTTGCGTATTAGTTGTTACTGTTGCTTACTCTACAGTTGGAATATCCAAATTCCCATCGTTTCAGTGAGTTTCGTGTAAGTTTTCTTTCTTCAATCTGAAGATTGGTTCTTATACAAGGATTTGTATTATGAACCCAAATATTCCGACGATTTCTACTGATGATGATCGTGTATTGTGTTGTGCAGGTTAGCAATGTCTGCGCCTCATCAGATTAGAGATACCCCGTCGTTCTATGGGTTGTCTATTAGAGAAGTGATCCGCCAGTCCCATCTATCTAAAGTTTTTGAAAGATACAAAAATATACTTAAGATTGAGAACGATGAAGACAGGGAAAAAGCCTTAGAATCGTATTTTGCGGAGGATTATCCATCAGATATCGAGGCTGCGGACCAAAGGAAGAACTCTGAAGAACGAAAGATGCAGAACAAGGATGACGAAGAGAAGGCAAAGGCCAGAAATATTGAAGAGAATATAAATAGAAGGTGGAGGAT
Source organism: Nuphar pumila (assembly GCF_984573655.1). Lineage (NCBI taxonomy): Eukaryota > Viridiplantae > Streptophyta > Magnoliopsida > Nymphaeales > Nymphaeaceae > Nuphar > Nuphar pumila. Next base: position 120,158,427 of record NC_143255.1, read on the forward strand.
TAACGCACAACAGATGGAAAAGAGGAAAAAGAAGGCGGAGGAGTGGGAAAGGGATTTTAGCAATATGATGGCGGAGGCTCGTAGGAGAAACTTGGAGAGTATAGCAATGCGACATAAGGAGGCGGAGGAGAGGCGAAGGCAAATGGATAAGGAGGAGGAAGAGAAGGAACAGAATATTCCTCAATTTGAGGAAGAAAAGGAAAGGCAAAGGAGGGAGTTGGAGTTCGAGGAAGCTAAGGAAATGCAAAGGCAGCAGAAGGAGAATGAGGAAAAGAAGGAAAGGCAACGGAAGGAGAAGGAGGAGGAGGTAGAGAAGGAAAAAGAAAGGAAGAAGCAGGAGGAAGAATTGCAGGAAAGAAGGAAACAACAACTGCAATAGAAAGAAAGGCGGCGGAAGGAGAATGAGGAAGAAAAGGAAAGGGAAAGGAAGAAGCAGGTGGAAGAACTGCTGCAAAGAAGGAAACAAGAAATCGAGGAGAAAGAAAGGCGGCTGAAGGAGAAGGAGGAGGAAGAAAAGGAAAGGGAGAAGCAGGAGGAAGAGGCGAAAAGGGAGAGACAAAGGAAGCAGAAGGAGGAGGAGATAAAGGAGAGAGAAAGGAAGGAGAAAGAGGAGGATGCGAAAAAGGAGAGAGAAAGGATGCAGGAGGAGAAAAGGGAGAGAGAAAGGAGGGAGAAGGAGGAGGAGAAAAAGCAGAGAGAAAGGAAGCAGAAGGAGGAGGAGGAGAAAAGGGAGAGAGAAAGGAAGGAGAAGGAGGAGGAGAAAAGGGAGAGAGAAAGGAAGGAGAAGGAGGAGGAGGAGAAAAGGGAGAGAGAAAGGAAGGAGAAGGAGGAGGAGAAACGCGAGAGAGAAAGGAATCAGAAGGAGCAGGCGGAAAAGGAGAGAGAAAGGAAGTAGAAGGAGGAGGAGGAGAATAGGGACAGAGAAAGGAAGCAGAAGGAGGATGAGAAAAGGAAGGCGAGAGAAAGGAAGGCGACGGTGGAGCCGGTAGAGATGGAGATTGAAAGCCAGTTCGAGGCAGTGGACCCACCAGAAAGTCCCAGGTTGGAGCGAGAACAGCAGAAAATAGCGACCAAGGTAAATATATTCGTCCTGTCTGCGAAGATTTAATAATATGTTTAGCGATTTTGGTATAGCGATTACTGTGTTAGGTATTGATATTTATAGCGATTACTGCGATAGTATGTCTGCAACTGATATTATTTATAGTGGTTAGTAGAATAGTATTTATAAGTACAAATGGAAGTAATTTATAATTTGTAGGAATAATATGTTATTTTGTGTTACAGGGAGGTCACAGGAGAAGTAGAGCACCAGGTGAAAAGCTCGGAGGTCGCTGTCAATGGCCTGTAGTTCTGTCTTGGTATGGTCATCTGAGTGCATATCAGAAGGACCGACTACGAAATATGCACTTCGGTGGCCTTTTGGACCAACAATATTTTGAAACTTGCTGGAATACCACGACTCACCTGGTAAATAAGTGGAATGATAAGACTAACACATTCCAGTTTGATTCTTTTGAGATCACCATGACTCTAGAAGATGTGGCGAGGATCACTGGCCTTAAGTGCGCTGGCAGTGCTGTCCTATTATGGCATTCAAACTATAACGCAAGGGAAAACTGCATTGCCCTTCTAGGAATGTCGATGGACGAATGAAGTCAATGTATTTCTGGTGGAAGCAATTCCACATCAATGAAGGTCTTAGTTTTCCGTAATAAATGGGAAGGCCACTCCGCTACTTGTGCATCTGAAACAGCTGACCAAGAGTTGCGCGGCTTCCTTCTATATTTTTTTGCTCTTACATTATTTTTTGATTGTTCTGGTTCGAGAATAAGTTCCATGTGGCTGCAGTACCTGACAGACTTAGACGAAGTCGACAACTATGCCTGGGGTGCCGCTATGCTCGCACACCTGTACAGTCATCTCCACCGTGCGAGTAATGGTACAAAAACAGTTGGCGGATTTTGGCCATTTGTTCAGGTATTTGTTGATTACATACTTAGTATTTGTAGACAAATCTCATTGCAGTCTGTGGCGTTGCTAATAATATTTTTTTGTTAGGCCTGGGCGTTGGAACATATTATCTCATTGCGTCCACGGTGTGGCCCTCCGATTTGTGGTTTTCCAAAGATCGGTCGCTGGGCCAGAATAAACGTCGCAGTTTATAATGCTAAGTCCATTTTAGATGGGTTGCAATTAAACGAGGTAAACGTTCTAAAATTGTTTACAATCGCGTCAGCATTTACCATTGAGTATTATAAGTCGTTGTAATGTTCAGCATTCTTAAGTATACATCGCTGCAGAATTGTCTTCCGTAGTGCATATCGTTGTTGCCATATCATGCGTAAAAAAAATTTAATATATTTGTCATTCGTTATTAAAAAGAATTACCAATGTACAGGTTTTGTGGAGACCTTATGGAGATGGGGGCGATGATGAAGACGTTGTTGCGGAGGCTGCCAGATTGTCTGGCCGCGATTTGTGGCTATTCTGCAATTTTGAAGCCGAGATGCAGCAAGGTAGTCGAGTTCTCCTACAATCTGGCTTGGGGCAGTCTATCTCAAATAAGCCTTTGGAGGTGAGAAGGAAGATGAATAATGGTGGGGGCAGGCACGTGAATTGGAGCGATCGGTACAGGGACAAATTATTTAATTGGAACTCAGGTGGTGTCCGTGCCATACCGTATGATCATGAAGGATGACAATTTGATCCCTTCTATTTCGAAAGCTATTGGGAACCAATGCGGCGAAATTGGAAGATTGAGAAAATTGTCAACCCATGCCTCCCAACTGTCCCTTCTCATGTTGTAGCCCAGCCTCTACAACCAAAACATCGCCTCGATCTGGTTAATACGACTAGTCCATCAGTAACAAATCACGAGGAAGACCGAACTCTTGCTCCAAAAGAGAAGACTATCTCTGCCGCAAGGTTCGAACTTATTGAGAGGGAGAATAAGAAATTAAGGACAAAAGTAAGCACTATGGGGACCCAATTGAATGCAGTGGTGGACATGATGACCAGTCTTCTTAGGCAAGGTTTCGCAACGTGGAGGCCACCCAGGATAGACGGTCCACCAATAAAAAGTGAGAGACAAGTCTATGAAATTTCATCAGATTCGTCCAGTGACTCAGAATAAATCCTAGATTTTCTTTTTTATCACGCTATACATTTGTTGTAATTGTATAATGAGTTGCGGTAACATGAAATTCTTTTACTTTTTAATTCTTTATTATTACATCTTTCCGACTTTGGATCTCGGTAATAAATAAACTTTCCTCTATGGGAGGATTAGTAGGTTGATAAGAAGGATGGTTGTCTTCATCTATATTTGCTTTTTTACTAAACTAATTGAGTTCATCATCACTAAAAATATCATCATTTCTAGATAGTAACTTAAACAAGAAAGAGTAATCCATATTCTCTTTATGGGATTCATCCTTCTCAAAACCACTAACGTTATATAAGAAAGTCACATTCCTAGAAACATATAGTTTGTCGTTCTTAACATCATAGCATCTAAATCTTTTTTGAGTTTCAAAATATCCAAGAAATGCATAAGGAATGACTTTTGGTGAGAGTTTGTCATTTTTGTCGGTAAGGACAAAACATTTACATCCAAAGATTCTTAACCTGTTTTAGTCGGGTTCCTTTTGGTATAAAATTTTAAAAGCTGAAGTTTTGTTTAGATTTTTTGAAGAAAAGTGATTTATAAGATAAACGGATGTAAGAGCCGCCTCGGCCCAAAAACTTTTTGGAATGTTTTGAGAAATGAGTAAAGTTCTAGTTGTTTCAATAATATACCTATGTTTTCTTTCAGCTAGACTGTTTTGTTGTGGTGTTTTTGGACAAGATCTATGATGAACTATTCTATGGTTTTCAAGATAGTTTTTAAAATCATTTGAAAGATACTCTCCTCCGGAATCAACTCTAAAGATTTTTAAATTATCATTAAATTGATTTTTAATCATCATATGATATGTCTTAAACGATGCAAAGACTTCATGCTTATGTTTAAGGAAGTATATCCAACAAAATCTTGAATAATCATAAAAAAAATAACATAGTAAGCAAATCCTCCCTTAGACTCTACGAGTGTCTTCGCCTCGAAAGAATAGCGCACCAAGTATTGGCGAAGACAAATACAGCGATTGTTTGCTATCGCTGATTACAGCGATGCAAATAATCAATAGATAAGGAAAGGATTTGTTGTCATCGCTGGATACTTCGTGCTTTGAATCGGAGAGCGATCTGTGACATCGCAGCATAGTGATTTGTGTGTATTGTTTGAATGTCAAATCACACATGGAAAACGTATTTTTGAATATTTAAAACTTAATGAGCGGCATGGAAAGACGTATTTTTGAATACTTCGAACGCAAGCATTTAATTTGGCGGCGGTTATAAAAAAAAGGCGGCGTGTGAAAAGCCGTATTTATATTTTTTTTAAACGCAATCAATTAATTAGCTTCGTGCTTTGAGTCGGAGAGCGATCTGTGGCATCGCAGCATGGTGATTTTTGGGTATTGTTCGAATGTCTAATCACACGTGGATAGCGATATGTGGCATCGCAGCGTAGAACGTTGTTGATTATTGTTGGACTGTCAATCTTAGCGTGATGCGAAGGATTGTTCAAGTGTGCTGCGATGTGTGGCATCGCAGCGTAGGACTGTCAATCACTGTGTTGCGATGCCACAGATCGCTATTCAACGATAACCACAAATCGCCATACACCTCCAGTGAACTTCTTCTCCAGCAAATCTTTCGCGTTCCCGACACCTCCACTTGCCTTTTGAAATCATTATTGTCAGTTCTCTATTTGAAAGCATTAGAACACATATATGCATGATTGAATCACTATGAAGTTTTTTTGACAAACTTAGAACATATATATGCTTGATTAAATCACTATGATTTTTTTTTGACAACCTTAGAAGACATATATGCTTGATTGAATCACTATGATTTTTTTTTTACAACATTAGAACAAATATATGCAAGATTGAATCACTAGAATTTTTTTGACAACCGTAGAACACATATATGCATGATTCAATCACTATAATTTTTTTTTACAAACTTAGAACACATATATGCATAATTAAATCACTATAAATTTTTTTACAGCGGTAAAACACATATATGCATGATTGAATCACTATAATTTTTTTTTTCAAAAGCTTAGAACATATTTATGCATGCTTGAATCACTATTATTTTTTTTTTGACAACCTCAGAACACATATATTCAATATTGAACCACTATGATATTTTTTTGACAGCCTTATAACACTTTTTTGCATGATTGAATCACTATGATTTTTTTTTATGAGAGCCTTAGAATACATATATGCAAGATTGAGTCACTATGAAATTTTTTTGGTAGCCTTAGAACACATATATGCATGATTGAATCACTATGATTTTTTTTGACAACCTTAGAACACATATATTTAATCACAAATATATGCATGATTCAATGTCTAAGATTTTTTTTTGACAGCAATAGAACACATATATGCATGAGTGAATCACTATAATGTTTTTTGACAAGCTTAGAACACATATATGCATGATTGAATCAACATAATTTTTTTATTTATAATTTATGGGTATCCGTTGGAAAATACACATTGAGTAGCCTTTTATTTATAATATATGGATACAACTTTTCACAAGATAACAATAATGATTTCAAAAGGCAAGTGGAGGTGTCGGGAACGCGAAAGATTTGCTGGAGAAGAAGTTCACTGGAGGTGTATGGCGATTTGTGGTTATCGTTGAATAGCGATCTGTGGCATCGCAGCACAGTGATTGACAGTCCTACGCTGCGATGCCACACATCGCAGCACACTTGAACAATCCTTCGCATCACGCTAAGATTGACAGTCCAACAATAATCAACAACGTTCTACGCTGCGATGCCACATATCGCTATCCACGTGTGATTAGACATTCGAACAATACCCAAAAATCACCATGCTGCGATGCCATAGATCGCTCTCCGACTCAAAGCACGAAGCTAATTAATTGATTGCGTTTAAAAAAAATATAAATACGGCTTTTCGCATGCCGCCTTTTTTTGATAACCGCCGCCAAATTAAATGCTTGCGTTCGAAGTATTCAAAAATACGTCTTTCCATGCCGCTCATTAAGTTTTAAATATTCAAAAATACATTTTCCACGTGTGATTTGACATTCGAACAATAACCACAAATCACTATGCTGCGATGCCACAGATCGCTCTCCGACTCAAAGCACGAAGTATCCAGCGATGGCAACAAATCCTTTCCTTATCTATTAATTATTTGCATCGTTGTATTTGTCTTCGCCAATACTTTGTGCGCTATTCTTTCGAGGCGAAGACAAATACAACGATTGCGAAGACAAAGATCTCTGTAATAGTAATTTCAATTGTAATCATTGCATTTTTGGAAAAATGAGAAGCTTGACTTTTGAATAAAGATCTACGTTTACAAACAAATCTTTTGAACTTGTGCACTCGGATTTATGCTGCGATGCCACAGATCGCTCTCCGACTCAAAGCACGAAGTATCCAGCGATGGCAACAAATCCTTTCCTTATCTATTGATTATTTGCATCGCTGTAATCAGCGATGGCAAACAATCGTTGTATTTGTCTTCGCCAATACTTTGTGCGCTATTCTTTCAAGGCGAAGACACCCGTAGTATCTAAGGGAGGATTTGCTTACTATGTTATTTTTTTTATGATTATTCAAGATTTTGTTGGATATACTTCCTTAAACATAAGCATGAAGTCTTTGCATCGTTTAAGACATATCATATGATGATTAAAAATCAATTTAATGATAATTTCAAAAATCTTTAGAGTTGATTCCGGAGGAGAGTATCTTTCAAATGATTTTAAAAACTATCTTGAAAACCATAGAATAGTTCATCATAGATCTTGTCCAAAAACATCATAACAAAACAGTCTAGCTGAAAGAAAACATAGGTATATTATTGAAACAACTAGAACAACTAGAAGCAAAAACCCGCTATCTATCGATTTGAACAAATTCAACCACGAACCGCAAGTCGTCAATGACAAACGACTATAAACTCTCCAAAAATCCGGCATTGTGGAGATCGGGTCATGCAAAGAGGCATGCCAACTAAGTTAATAGCCCACACGAGATTCCTGTGTCCCAAACCTATCTGTCGACTGCATCGTAGCCTGTCATGAAAGAGAAAATATTAGACACTGAATTAAGTTTCACAAGAAATGCCTACCTCCTCGCAACATCGATTACATACCAAAAGCCTTGTAAAACTGTAGCGATCGTTGCTGGAAATCTGGTCGGGAGGAATGTAGGTTTGAACGTTTGCCGGTACTTCTGCAGGGTATTGCTGCATGATGGACATTACACGAGTTAGCTAATTGACAAGCTTCACGCAATGGAGAGCAATATAATGTTTTACATACCTGTTCATTCGAAGGGCTTTGTTGTTTTTTATTACAGGTTGGTTGTTTCTTAGTCCTTTTCTTGCCAACCAATTCTAGTGCACCCTTTGCCCTCCGACGACTGCGATCAGAGGCAGGTTTTCTTTTGATACCCTTTGCTTTATGAATATGTCCATCATAATCAACAACGTTCACTACTGACTTGTTGAAGATAATGTTTACGCTTCGGCGCAACTTCTCAGGAGTGTCAAGCGAGACATGATTTTGACCTACGTTGTTCGATCCCATTATCTTCGGCTGGTATTCATTCGCTGCAAAAGACTTAATGTGAATTAACTCCACGTTTTCAAGTAACTCTGTTGCAGCTTTTCTCGCACATGCATAGCCTTCTTCGCTTCTCGAAGCCAAATCAGCAACATGCATGAATGACCTACACAGTTGTTGGTAACGGGAGGCTATGTGACACTTCTCGTCAACACCAGATTTACTCGCATTGTCCATAACGAGCATTTCAATCTTCGCGCGTCTCGTCCATCTTCGCATTACTTAAGACTCAGGTATTTCTTGTATCTTCTCTTGATTGAGTGCCTTTAATGCATGACAGCATAGGATACCTTTGAATTCATACATTTTGCACGAACATTCTACCCTTCCGTTGTCGACATTGTACGTGACATGCGCTTCTTGCCTTTCTTGATGCTTTTCGCCCTGACAAAAAATATGGTATTTGTGCATATTCTCGGTTTGCACCAGTTCTTCTATTCTGCAATTCATGACATGCAACACCTCTTTCTTGATCCATTCAAATACAGTTAGTGTATACAGAGCTGCAGGTCACATCAATATTTTCATGCCAAAAGTTAGAGGTCGTGTATTGAAGCATTTCACGTCTTGTTCAAGCTCATTCTGTCTTAGACCGTCTACAAATAATTCATATTGTTCCATGAAACGAAACATTGTTAAACATGAATACAGGGTTTTCTTCAGCGTGGCATGCATAGATTCGGCTCTTTGTGTGCTTATCATACCTGCATAAAAGTATTGTCTTCCATATGCCAATGCCCACTTCTCTTTTTCTGCATATAAATTTTGTAACCACAGACAGTCAGCAAGGTCGTATGTCTTAATCATTTTGTCCCAATCTGACTTAAAGGTGACCTCGTCTACGCTACGAAGTACACACCTTGTAAAATGTTTGTCAAACCCTGTATTCTGATTAAATATGTGTCCTATGTTCTTTGCTGCATTTTGAAAGATATGCCACAAACACAGGCGATGATGTGCATCTGGCCACACATGAAGCACTGCAGCCGCAATTGCGTGATCACCATCTGTGAGTACAGTTTCAGGATGCTTCCCGTTCATTGCCTGTGTAAATACTCTGAACAACCACTCAAAGGGTTCCTTGGTCTGGTCATACACAAAAGCACCGCCTAATATACAACTCTATGCGTGATGGTTCACTCCCACAAACTGCGCAAATGGCCATTGTTCAGTGTTAATCTTTACTGTAGTATCAAACACAAGCACATCATTGAAGCATTCATAATCTAATCTATACCTTGAATCTGACCAAAACATATTCACGGCATATCCATCTGCATCCACTTGCATTGCACTAAAGAAACCATGTTCATTGCTTGATTTATTCTGTAAGTAACGAACCAAACAACATATTTCTCTGTTCTTCATGTTATCTGTCCTCTTCCTGCTCAAGTGGTTTCTAAGATCCAAAGGTGTGAATGGCACATTTTCGCGACCACCATCTATGCGGGTAAACAAATTGTATGTCTTCCTTGGTGCAATGCCGGCGCTATCGGCTATTTCAGCCATTGCAGCATGAGCTACAGTTACTTTACGATGTGACCTAAGCATAGGAGTCATAAATGATGCAGATAAATCATGATTATGATCACTAATTAAAGTACGCACGACAAATTTTCCATTCGGATGTCTTCTCAAAACCAATCTCGCCTGACATCCACATCTTGATTCTGGCGTGCTCCTAGTTGGATTTCCCATTGATTTCTTCCAACCTTGCTTGGAACATACATATGTCTTTCTAACCAAGACACCTTGTGCATTTTTTGACCAAGAAAACCTTCTCACACTGAAGCCAACTTTTAAGGCATAATCATTGTAAAATTTATATGCATCTTCTTCGTTATTAAAATGCATTCCTTCTACAGGAACATAGTCAAGTGCAATTCCATGTACATTCTCAGTTCCTACGGTTTTATTAAGTGTACTGACATCAAAATCAGGATCATTATTGAATTGCATTTCTTCTCCTGGAACATTGAAGTCAGGTGTACTTCCGTGTACATTCCCGGTGCATACACTTTTATTATGTGCGCTGTCATGGTAGTCTACCTCATCATTGAATTGCATTTCTTCCACTGGAACATTCAAGTCAATAGTGGGTCTAATGCCTGCACCCTTCTTTTCATGTGCATCGTTAGTGCAGATGTTCAATTCTTCAGTTGGTTCATAAGTATAGATATTCAATTCTCCAGATCTTTCTATTGATTGAGCTACATCGTCTTTATTACAACCTGATGATAAGCTCAATAATGTTTTAAGCAATATATCAATTTGTGTTTGCAGTAACATGGCAAACAAGTCGATATTATCTCACAAAAATGAGAGTCTGTTACTAATACAGCGGTTTGAGATACAATGCATATGATGAGTGAATGTAGGATACCTGATGGGGTAGAGGCCCTTCCTAGCATCTGCAAACAAGCATTCCTGTCAACAGGTCCCAGCGTCTTACAAATATCGATAAGTTTCCAACCTTCGTAAGAACAAGATCTACCTGCAATAACCAAACAAAGCCTTAATGACACACAAGACGACATGCCTTCTTCATCGATAGCATGATGCTGGGAAGCTACTCACGCCGCCTTGATGGAACTGGTTGGAATGTTTGTGCATCATTGCTTTCTTCCTTAATGCCTAACAACAACGACAAATAAAAGAAGACAGTGGAATGTTTTGTAAGCAATATATCAATTTTCGTTAGCAAGCGGCATAGGTTTACTACGATTTAATCAGGATGCATATAAGAACGGATACCACTAGGGTTACGCAAGTCAAAGCAACGATTTAATGAATGAAAGTATCAAAGCAAGTGCGGTTTGATGTTTGCTTGTGCTGAGCATCGACGTGTCGCTTACCATGCCAATAAAATAAACATGTCGTACATGTGTGTTGACGATAACGCTCTCATAATATCCACGAGGCTCTAAAGCGAGTTCAATAGAAGTCGCTGAGAGAGCAACGATATGCATGCGAAAATTGCCCCGCCATGCGTGTCAAGATGTGTTTCTGCACCCAAACGTTTTCAAAGACTGTGTACAAATATCTTACAAATACATATTACAAAACATATAATATCTTACAAAACGATATGTATAGCGATTTGTCAGATATTGAAAATCGATACGGCAGTTCAGTTTTTATAACTTATAACTCGACGATACAAAAACATACTATCTAAAAGGTCGATAAATATATCGCACAATAAATTACAAATCGATAAGGAAGAACTTGAACATAATAGCAAACAAATCGATATTAACTAACAAAAATGTATCTCACAAAAACGAGAGTCTGTTACTAATACAGCGGTTTGAGATACAATGCATATGATGAGTGACTGTAGGATACCTGATGGGGTAGAGGCCCTTCCTAGCATCTGCAAACAAGCGTTCTTGTCAACAGGTCCCAGCGTCTTACAAATATCGATAAGTTTCCAACCTTCGTAATAACAAGATCTACCTGCAATAACCAAACAATGCCTTAATGGCACACAAGACGACATGCCTTCTTCATCGATAGCATGATGAGATGAAAAGCTACTTACTGTGCCTTGATGGCACTGGTTGGAATGTTTGTGAATCATTGCTTTCTTCCATGATGCCTAACGACAGCAGTAATGAAGAGAAGACACTGGAATGTTTTGTAACACTGGAACATTGATAATGGGAGCACTGTTACAGCAGATGGCGCAGGCGAACGTCTCCACTTTAAATGGTTAACATCAAACTTTCTGGAAGGAGGACTTTTTTGTCCTTTTCCCCACCCGTCGTTTCACAACTTTTGAATGGAGGATATTTTTGTCATTTCCTCGAACCGTCATTTCAGGGCAAGAAAAGCAAGTAAGGGTGATTAAGTCTTTGCAACAGCACCAGAGTCCGATGCAAAGTTATGTCAACATACACGGGAATACGAGCCCCATGTGCATGAATACGTGACGCTCATTCGATCCCCCGAACACGGACGTGGGATTCAGTGAATCATCGGGGGCGAACATACACAACCCTCTCCATTAAGTGTGCCTGTGTCAAACCGGGTCACTCACGGTTAGACTCTATCCCAAACATCTAACAAAAAGCACTGTTGGTAACCTTTTGCTTTTGCTATTTTTTGCACTTTATGCCATTGCTTACATCCCGGTGCATTGTCTATATTGAGATGGATGGTCAACAGTAGTGGAGCTGCATCCGTTGTATAAAAAATGGCTTGTTATATATTCTGCCATTGCTTACTACTGCTATTTGTTTCTTAAACCGGTAAGGCTCCATATACCTTTAATTATTTATTTTAAATGATAATCCCAAGCAAACTTTCCATCTTTGTGCAACTACACAAGACTGAATGAAGCGAGCTGATATAACTCAAATCATCAAAAGTATCATCAAAAGTAACATGTTTAATATTCATGCATCATACAGAGTTAATCAACAATCATGGGCGGATGGGCCCTATGCAAAATGATTCCATATGATTAGGGGTGTCAACAGGTCGGGTTTGGTTCGGACCCAGGTGAAACCAGACCTGGTCTCAATTTTCGAGAATGGTATTGGGTCCAGACCCAGGTCTAATCGAACCTACCACAAGAGAAACCATACTAGGATCCGATAATAACTACATAAATCAGACCCTAACCATACCCCATAAAATAATATTTTTTTAATCATTTTTACATTGAAAATTTCCAGGTCTTAATTGGAACTCAGGTCAGGCTCGAGTCTGGTATAAAATTTCACAAACTATACCCGAATTCATGTAGTAATCAAACCTTCGGTTCTGGACCTGGACCTGGACCTGGGTCTTAACCGGGTCTTCTTATTTATCACCGTACACAGACCCTATAGGGTTTGGTATGGGTCAACCCGTTGACAATCCTACATATGATTGGCAAGGCACAAATAAGCAATGAGATAAGGAATCATCAAAATTCGTTTATGTGAGAACCAACCTATACAAAGTTGAGTTACAACAACGCAACAGTGTCAAAGAATAAATAGGATACAACTCAACTCAATGATAACGATAACGCACGTCTCTACCCCAACTCAACTCAAATGGCTCACATCTTTGCATACTTGTTATCAACACCCAAAACTATATAAGCCTCTGGGGTGGGGGAGAGAGAAGGCAAAAGAGAAAGAAAGAGAAGGTTAGATTCTTTTGCTTTTATACTGCTTTCTTAGAATCTTCTGGTTTCTTAACCTTGTGAAAACACACATTCTATCTTTTGAGCTATTTCAGCCCTCTCGACATGGTGAGATTCTTTCAATCCTTCTTGAGATCATATATTGCTCATGTCCTCTTGCCATAGTCATGAACTTATATATAGACATCCATGGAGGATTGTGGTTAACTCTACCATTAGCATGAATAATATCCCTTTAATTCTATAACCCCCTCCATAACTCATGTAAAGTGGGATAAATTCAACTACAAAATCATATTAAATCATATAATTATATTACATAAATTAATCTTAATGAGCCCACCAATTTTGTGACTCTTGCGGAGTTCCATCCATGGCCACACTGAATCTGACACCTTGATCAAACATCAAGTGCTTTGATCGTGGTGTTACCTGCAAGCTTGGAGCAATGGAGAGTGCTGCCAAGAAGAATGACCGATTGATCCAGAGGCTTTCAATCTTTGACGATCTGTTTGTTACTACTACAAGCATGAACGTGGAGAATTACATGAAGAAGCTTTATGAGCGTGCGGATTGCAGTCTCATGCTTCATGGTGCCTTACATCTACATTCATGGTTTCCTTTGCAAGAACAGGAGGATAGCACTCTCTTCCAATTTCCGTAGGTTCATCCTCACTAGCGTTCCGGTCGCTGCCAAATAAATGGATTGCACGTAAGTATAACTATACAATCTCTCAAGTAATTTCTTCCTTTCTGCATATGATACGATGGGTTGCGTCAACACGAACAATTTTGATCTTCCGTTTCTAATCTTCGTGACAAGGTTTTCAGCAAGAGAAACAGACGGGAAACATGACACCTGACTCTGTTTTTGGGCTCATGTGAAACAGAAAATGTGTGTGTGTGTGTATTATTTCTCAACTTTTTTTATACAAAAAGATTTTCATAAGTGAAATGTATTGAAAACGCATAGAAAATGCGCTTCTCATACAAAGCAAATAGGTTTCTCAAGTGATGGAAAACAGGTTTATTGCATAGTCAAAAATGTATTTACTAAGAGTTTCCTAGACAAGTTTCAGAAACACTGGTCTCAAGTTTTGAAAACAGTTTCTCAAGAAAGAGGATTCCCACATGCAAGTGGAGTTTTCAGTAACCCTTCTTGGCACAGTAGTGTTGAAAGTTGGCTATATGCCATGCCATATACCTGCCCGCCACGTGTCCAAGCATTCAGGGTTGGAAAGAGGAGGAAAATGCCTTCCCATTTTGCTTCTTTTTTTTTGTGGAAAAAAAATTGTAAAACACGTTCTCCCTTCTAAATTTTTGTTGTGTTCCGGCAACAGCCGGATCGTAGCGGCCTCTGACAGCATGCTGATGAAGAGCGTGTTCTCACCCAGCATGTGCATAACTTGTTTTCCAAAAAAAAATTTGAACAAGAGATGGGCAAAATGGGGAGGCATTCTCTCCATTTTCCCAATCCTGAATGCTAGGACACGTGCCATGGCATATACGGGCTCCATGGAACCGCACTCTATCAACTTGGTGATGTTTCTAACTTGTCGAGAGGGTGGTGTATGTTCGCCCCCGATGATTCACTGAATCCCACGTCTGTGTTCGGGGCTTTGAATGAGCACCACGTATACAAGCACATGGGGCTCGTATTCCCGTGTATGTTGACATAACTTTGCATCGGACTCTGGTGTTGTTGCAAAGACTTAAGTACCCTTTCTTGCTATTCTTCTCATAAAGTAATGGTTTGAGAAAATGACAAAAATGCCCTTCATTCAAAAAAGAAAAAACAAACAGTTCAAAAAAAGGACAAACATGTCCTCCATCCAGAAAGTCGAGGATGATGTTGACTCTTCAAAGTCTTCTTCTTTTTCTGTTAAAAAAAAAGACAAACATGTCTTCTTCTTCTTTCTCCGTAAAACACTGTAAAACCCTCTCTCTCTAGAGAAGAAATCAAGGGAAACAAAGAGTTCTTCCTGGAGAAGGCCATGAACATCAACCCTCTCACTCTCTCTCTCTTCTCTCTCTACTTCTGTGCACATCCAACAGACGATCCTACATTGCTCCATCGTCATCTTCTTCTTCTTCCTTCTTCGTAAAACACTGTAAAACCCTCTCTCTCTCTAGAGAAGAAATCAAGGGAGGTAAAGGGTTCCTCCTGGAGAAGGCCATGAACACCAACCCTCTCACTCTCTCTCCCTTCTCACTCTACTTATGTGCCTGATTTAGAGTTTTTGCCCTTACAGGAGGGGGGTTCGGGGGTTCATCCCAGCGTGGGTAGCATCATTCAACTAAATGAGTTGTAGATCTTGATTCAGAGTTTTTACCCTTATAGGAGAGGGGTCTGGGGGCTCCTCCCAACGTGGGTAGCATCATTCAACTTGAAGAGTTGTGGAGTCTGATTCAAAGTTTTTACCCATTCATATTTTAAGGCATTAGATCTCATGTTTGAACATCCACGCATGTGCAGTTTGCTTTCATCATGTTCAGTTGCTTTCTAGATTATACTTTGAATTCTTGTGCAGTTTAGATCTATCGATTTGTATGTAACTAGAGCTCATTTTAATCTAAACTTTTTACTGCAACTTCATGCATATGTCTTCATGCTCTCCACCAAAAATCAGATCATTCTGAGTTTGTTTGACCCACTTTAAAAATCGGGATTCAAAACTTGTTATTTTGCACCATCAGGATTTTAGCAGAATCATGACCAACTTGCGGAAGTGATTTCTCCCTAACCAGAGATGATCTTTCCGATCCGTAAAAAGGGTTATTTTGTAAATTGAATCTAGTTTGTTCATACCAAATTTCAGCAATTTCTATGGTGTTTTCGTACCAGTTTTGGGTCAAAAACCATAACCCTGTCACCCTGTGTCATTTTAATGGCTCAGATTTTGATTCATATTGTTTGAATTTTATTTTCCTAATGGAAGATCATTTTTCAATTCTGTAAAACGAGTTCTCTTCGTTTATATGTCTAGTTCATTCCTGTAAACTTTCAGAATTTTTCATGGTCAATTACTATTTTATTTTGATTAAATACCAGAACCTTGTATCCAGATTTTATAAATGTTCTGATTTTGGTCCCAATATCATGACTGTTGTAGCACTTCTTCAACAAATCGTTATTTGATTGGCAATATTCTTTAGCAAATTATTGTTATGATTTTTTTGAGTCTCTAATGAGTCTTTACTATGATTTATAGTATTTTTGGGTCTCCAACGAGCCTCACAATGATTTATAGTGTTGTTCGATCTTTTAACTATGATTTATAGTGCTTTGGGGTCTCCAACGAGCCCTACAACGATTTGTAGTGTTTTTCGGTCTTTTAACTATGATTTATAGTGTTTTCGGGTCTCTAACGAGACCCACAGCGATTTATAGTGTTGTTGGACCTCGCTACAGCGATTTGTAGTGTTTTTCGCTAAACACTACAGCGATTTGTGATACAAATCGCTATCCGAATCAGGACCAACTTGTCAGGGTCATATCTCCCTAACCAGAGATCGGATTTCAAATCCGTAAAAATGGTGTCTTCGTTATGAAGTCTAGTTTATTCCTATAAATTTTCAGCGATTTCTATGGTCATTTGATACCCCATTTGGATCTAAAACCAGACCCCTATCAGTCTGCCTTATTTGAGTGACATATGTTTTTATTTCATTTTGTAAGAGTCATATCTCTCCAACGGAAGATCATTTTTCAAATCCGTAAAAAGGGTTTTCTTCCTCTATGTGTCTAGTTTATATCTGGAAAGTTTTATAACTTTTTATGCTCATTTGATATTTCGAACCTGTTAAAAACTGAGACATGTTATAAAATGTTATAAAACTTAAAAAGTTTGAAACTTCATCTATGTGTCTCAATTTTTAACAGGTTTGAAATATCAAATGAGCATAAAAAGTTCTAAAACTTTCCATATATAAACTAGACACATAGAGTAAGAAAACCCTTTTTACGGATTTGGAAAATGATCTTCCGTTGGGGAGATATGACTCTTACAAAATGAAATAAAAACCTATGTCACTCAAATAAGGCAGACTGATAGGGGTCTGGTTTTAGATTCAAATGGGGTATCAAATAACCATAGAAATCACTGAAAATTTACAGGAATAAACTAGACTTCATAACGAAGCCACCACTTTTTACGGATTTAAAATTCAATCTCTGGTTAGGGAGATATGACCCTGACAAGTTGGTTCTGATTCGGATAACGATTTGTATCACAAATCGCTGTAGTGTTTAGCGATTTGTAGTGTTTCTCGCTAAACACTACAGCGATTTGTGATACAAATCGCTATCCGAATCAGGACCAACTTGTCAGGGTCATATCTCCCTAATTAAAGATCGGATTTCAAATCAGTAAAAAATAGTGTCTTTGTTATAAAGTCTAGTTTATTCCTGTAAATTTTCAGCGATTTCTATGGTCATTTGGTACCCCATTTGGATCTAAAACCAGACCCCTATTAGTCTGTCTTATTTGAGTGACATAGGTTTTTATTTCATTTTGTAAGAGTCATATCTCCCCAACAGAAGATCATTTTTCAAATCTGTAAAAAGGGTTTTCTTCCTCTATGTGTCTAGTTTATATCTGGAAAGTTTTATAACTTTTTATGCTCATTTGATATTTCAAACCTGTTAAAAATCAAGACACATAGAGGAAGTTTCAAACTTTTTAAGTTTTATAACATTTTATAACATGTCTCAGTTTTTAACATGTTCGAAATATCAAATGAGATTAAAAAGTTATAAAACTTTCCAGATATAAACTAGACACATAGTGGAAGAAAACCCTTTTTACGGATTTGAAAAATGATCTTCCGTTGGGGAGATATGACTCTTACAAAATGAAATAAAAACCTATGTCACTCAAATAAGGCAGACTGATAGGGGTCTGGTTTTAGATCCAAAATGGGGTATCAAATGACCATAGAAATCACTGAAAATTTACAGGAATAAACTAGACTTCATAACGAAGACACCACTTTTTACGGATTTGAAATCCGATCTCTGGTTAGGGAGATATGACCCTGACAAGTTGGTCCTGATTCGGACAGCGATTTGTATCACAAATCGCTGTAGTGTTTAGCGAGAAACACTACAAATCGCTATAGCGAGGTCCAACAACACTATAAATCGCTGTGGGTCTCGTTAGAGACCCGAAAACACTATAAATCATAGTTAAAAGACCGAAAAATACTACAAATCGTTGTAGGGCTCGTTGGAGACCCCAAAGCACTATAAATCATAGTTAAAAGATTGAACAACACTATAAATCATTGTGAGGCTCGTTGGAGACCCAAAAATACTACAAATCATAGTAGAGACTCAAAAAAATCATAACAATAATTTGCTGAAGAATATTGTCAATCAAATAACGATTTGTTGAAGAAGTGCTACAACAGTCATGATATGGGGGCCAAAATCAGAACATTTATAAAATCTGGATACAAGGTTCTGGTATTTAATCAAAATAAAATAGTAATTGACCATGAAAAATTCTGAAAGTTTACAGGAATGAACTAGACACATAAACAAAGAGAACTCATTTTACAGAATTGAAAAATGATCTTCTATTAGGAAAATAAAATTCAAACAATATGAATCAAAATCTGAGCCATTAAAATGACACAGGGTGACAGGGTTATGGTTTTTGACCCGAAAATGGTACGAAAACACCATAGAAATCGCTGAAATTTGGTATGAACAAACTAGATTTAATTTAGAAAACAACCCTTTTTACGGATTGGAAAGATCATCTTTGGTTAGGGAGAAATCACTTTCGCATGTTGGTCCTGATTCTGCTAAAATCCTGACGGTGCAAAATAACAGGTTTTGAATCTCGATTTTTAAAGTGGGTCAAACAAACTCAGAATGATCTGATTTTTGGTGGAGAGCATGAAGACATATGCATGAAGTTACAGTAAAAAATTCAAGTTAAAATGAGCTCTGGTTACATACAAATCGATAGATCTAAAATGCACAAGAATTCAAAGAATAATCTAGAAAGCAACTGAACATGATGAAAGCAAACTGTACATGCGTGGATGTTCAAAAATGAGATCTAATGCCTTAAAATATGAATGGATAAAAACTTTGAATCAGACTCCACAACTCTTCAAGTTGAATGATGCTACCCACGCTGGGAGGAGCCCCCAAACCCCCCTTCTGTAAGGGAAAAAACTCTAAATCAGGTTCCACAACTCATCAAGTTGAACGATGCTACAGTTAGTGTGCAGGTCAGTCGGTGTTTGATGGAGAAATGTTGGATCGTTTGTTGGATGTGCACAGAAGTAGAGAGAGAAGGGAGAGAGAGTGAGATGAGGTTTTACCCCTCTCTTGTAAGGGTAAAAACTCTGAATCAGGATCTACAACTCATTTAGTTGAATGATGATACCCACGCTGGGAGGAGCCCCCAAACCCTCCTCCTGTAAGGGTAAAAACTCTGAATCAGGCTTCACAAGATTCAATGTATAGGTCAGTCGGTGTTTGATGGAGCAATGTATGATCTTCTAATGGATGTGCACAGAAGCAGAAATAGAAGGGAGAGAGAGTGTGAGAGGGTTGATGTTCATGGCCTCCTCCAGGGGAGATTTTTTTCTCGGATAATCCTGCAGTGCAGAGACTGGGTCTTAAATAATCATTTTCGGGGCACTTAAGTCTTTACAACCACTCCTTTTCAAGAACCGTCATTTTTTTTTTGCACCAATGGAGGAGAGGGTACTTAAGTCTTTGCAATCTTATCAAACTCCAACGTTAATTAATGCTGACAAACATGGGGATACGAGACACACATGCTTACATACGTGGTGCTCTTTGGGACCCCCGATCATGAGATGTAGCTAACTGCCCTGTTCGGGGGGGGAACATATAACCTGCTTCGTAACTTGTCACCCTGATAAACTCTCTCTCTCTCTCTCTCTCTCTCTCTCTCTCTCTAGGGAGGGCGTTGTTCCATACTTTGACGTGAAGGAGATGTGCGAGCAGGAGATTCATTTCCTTTGGTGGGATCCCCCATTTTTTTGGGTGGGACGTGCCCTCCAAAGGCATTTCATTCATGAGACAATAACCAAACAAGTTTAACATCAATCAATGAAAGCAAGAGCCGCTGTAGTCACAGCCTTATGCTAAAGATCAGTTTCAAAGAGCAGATATGAGCAGGTAATCAAGTTAGTAAGAATTCAAAAACTTTTGTTTTGATTCATCGTGGTTCATTCACAAGAAAATATTCTTTGAACCAATCAATAACATGTTCTCGTTAAACGGGTGTTTAAAGTCCATCATATTTACGACTTGAATATTGGAGATCCAAGGGTTTCAAGATCTCCAAATTAGAAATGCCAAACTCCCTGATTTTGGCCAAAGGCTTTTTGTTTGGGAGCCCCGCATTGAGATGGAAACACCATTTCCATGTGATGTACCGAGGATGGAGTTGCCAAAAACATCCTTAACTGTGCCAAAATGCAGTGTTTTGGCAATACTACTGCTTCCAAACAGCTGAGAGCATGAAAGCACTGGGCAGAAACCACAACACACTTCTGATTCAAGACTCGCAAAGAGAGCCTTAGAAAATGATCTGAAATCAACTTTTAAGAGATTTACAATTCTTGAACTTGATGCCTCTTAAAAAAAACAATGCAGGTGTTCAGGGTGATATATGAGATATGCAAATAAGTTGTGAGTGAATCAGCTGCATTTATCAAATGACAGGTACCATCATCAATGCCAGATATCTGCTTGTGTGTGTAAATCATCCTTGACATCATAGTTGATGAACATATGACGTAGTTATTACAATAACGTGATCATGTGGTATTAGTGCATCTTTTAAGCATCAACTATTACCTCCTACTTGTTAAATTCAAAATTCAAAAATAATCTTGCTTCATGTACATATAAAACCCCACTTTAGTGATTACTTTATATATTTCAAATATATTTCATAAAAAATTCTGCTTTCATTTTGTATTTATCATTTTTTAATAAGTGAAAGCCAACATAAAAAAAAAAGAAAATCATCACTACATACATTACTTCATCATACTGACTAGTGACCCTTCTGATCATCCGAAGCCATGGCCATAACACCTGGTATACAGCATCATTTTTACCTGTTTCTCATCCCTCTACTTTCAACTCAACAATAGTTATATTCCATTATGTTATGCACTGGTAGCAGTAGTCTGAATTTACCAGTTCCCTTTCCGTTTACGTTCAACACAACAATAAATTTTATGATTATTAATTATTATATGTTGGTACTAGTAAAGCATCAAAACTAAGTTGGCACCACATCTTATCTACCACGAACTCTTCCTACTATCCCATCCATTGACTATCTCCATTATTATCACAACTTCACATTAAAATATAACTCCACAGAAAAGCATATGCCAAATTCCACATAAGAACCATAGAGTAGACCACTCTTGGCTGTATTTTTTATGCCTTTTCTGACAGCTAATTAAGGATCTCTCATCAATGAAGACAAATTAAAGAGCAGCAACAAAATTAAGGAAAAAAAAGTGTAAATGCTTAAAGCCTTAGACATAAAGTAACAACAATACAAAATTTGGAGAGAAAAATGAAAAATAAAAAATAAAAATAAAAAAGCAAGCCAGTCAAGCCCATAGCAAATACTGCGTCAACATTGAGCCCTCTGATGCCTTTAATTTCTTGAGACTTTTGTCCTGACAATGTCACATGAATACGGCTATTGATACGATCATTTTTATGAAATGTCCAATATGATTGTCATATAAGAGGATTTAGAATAGGAGTTAAAATTCCGTATGCGTGTGACATAGCCTCTGGATAACAAAAATCTGCCCATAGAAAGTAAAGCATGCACCATCCTGAATCTTTCTTCTTCATGGCTTCACATTTGAGATAAGTCATGGCTTTGTATTTGAAATAAGGGTGGCATCTTTAGCACTATCTCTACCACTACCACTGCCATCACCATCATTGTTACCTAGAGCAGACTGCATTGTCAAGGAAGGAGAAGTGCTTGACGCCAAGATGGCAGCGCCGCTGCTGCTGCTATTGCTCCTGTTGCTGTTGGTGGAGGTGGGGTTGGTAGAATGGCAGGTGGCGGTGGAGATGGCAGAGGCAAGCGAGATGGGCATGAGGCAGAGCCCCTTCCCTTGCAGGTACTGCATGGCCGAGCCCATGTCTTCTTCCATGAGCTTCACTACTTGGTCTTCTGCTACTGCTACTGCTACGTTATCCTGTGTGGATGGCATCATTGCTGTCTGGTCACTGCTAACACTGTTGCTCCTCCTTCCCATTCCAACACTTTTCTGTTTTATTTATTATAATATGAGAAACCAATTAATCTAGTCATCTGGAATAACAATTTCAAGAGAACCACCACCCAAAAAATCAGACCCATGGATGGATGACAAGGAAAAAAATTTATTGACCACCAACCATAGTTGAACACAGAACTACCCTAGTTGCTTAGATGTTGACCTGCAGACACAACATTTAAATGCCACTTCCTTGTTCTTATTGACAAAGAACCCATTAAAAAATGGAGCCGCATTGGGCCCTACCCTGGTGGTAAACTCCGGAAGTGAAATTGGCCTCACAATTGCATTCCTGTTAAATTCACGGGCATGCCCTCTGTTGGCTCGACCTCGCGATATCTAAGGCCTTCAGATTTTCAACCTTCCTTAGAAAGGGAAGGCCTTTCATGGGAAAAAGCATGGATTTTTAAAAAATCCTGTCAGCTGGGCCTTACAATACTTTTGGAAAGAGGTATGGAAGGATTTGCACATGAAAAGTAGTAAGTGGTGGAAAAATTTGTGGCTTACTTGTACCCACACAACTTTCACTGTTATGACTATATGTGTTTCAATCGAGAGATCCTGTCAAACCCCTCTGTACTGTAGCTCAGTACAAGTTGGACCCACAGAGGGGTGGGGTTTATGGTTTGTAAACGATCCGCTCTCATTTCACTCAGGGTCAATAAAGGATGTCAGCTCAGCAATTTCTCATGAAAACTGCACTAAACAAACAAGCCCTTAGAAACAAGAACCTTTCCACTTTCTTATGGGGTCTGCATGCCGCTACCACCAGAGACAACCAGCATTCTAGGTGTTGTAATCGGTGGTTTTCTAACATGGTCTTCAAATACTTTTGGTCAAATCTGACCCTGCAGATGTAATTTAAATGGTCCATTTAGTGAGTATAGGATTTTGAAACGCCCAAACTCGTCCTGTATAGGATTTTCAGCGATTTAAAAAAAAATCACCGATCATAACACCACCAAAATTTTATGATTTATAAAATTTTGTTTTTTTTGTAAAAAAAAAATCAAAAGGATGATTATATCAAAATCGACCGTGTTTCAGATTTTATCAAAACAATTTGCGATAATGAAATCCGAATGTGATTATGATGATAGGGTATGACATTAGGGATGATGGGATCCTGTCTCTAGTAGATGGGTCTCTTTACCAGTCAAGGGCACCTCTAATCTGCTCATATAGTCTTGAAAAGAGAATTTGAAAATCAGAAACGTCTCTTGGGAAAAGTAAACCGGATTAAGTTAAAAAGATCAGAAGATGGTGTTGGTTTCAGGATCTCAATGAAAGAAAACCGAATAAACCAAGTCAAAAAATTTCGCAAGCCCCATGTTTTTCAAGAGAAGCATTTTTTTTACCCTTTAAAAAAAGGATAAAGAAAGCACGAAATAAATAAACTGATCGATTGTTTACCTCAGCAGAGGAAATGTCAGCGACCAATGGAGCAACAGCAGCAGCTCCACCGAGTCTGCTCATGCTTAAGACCTGAAGAAAGAGAGAGGAAGTAAGAAACTGGTGTGGTAGCAGATTTTATATATATATATATATATATATATATATATATATATATATATAGAGAGAGAGAGAGAGAGAGAGAGATTGCCTTGACTTGGAGTTGAAGGAATTTCATGTAATCGATGATTTCGTCTAGCATGGAGGCCTTGTCCGTCTGCATGATATCATTCATTCATGTAACCAACAAAGTCCATTCAAAATCAACATAAATGATTCTGATTTAGGGATGAAAATTTGCAAACTAAACCTTATTAGCATTAGGAACCAGCTCCTGCAGCGCCTTCATCCTTTCTGCAATTCTCTCCCTGCGCAACTGAGACAGGACCAAAACGAACGTCAATGCTCGAATTGAAAAGGAAGCACCAATTTTCTCCATATCCTTATCCTGACTTCAAAGTAAGGCTTAGAGGAAGCAACTTACTCTTTCAGCAATGCTGTGCGGATCAGTAGCTTGACCGCGCCGAGCTCTCACTCTTGTTCTTGCAGGAGCCGTATCACCAGAAGCTAGAGTTTGATTCGTTCCCGGACGCTGTCCTCCATAACTCTATTGAGCAAGATTTATAAAGCTGGAGTTATGTTTTTAAGAGAGAGAGAGAGAGAGAGAGAGAGAGAGAGAGAGAGAGAGAGAGAGAGAGAGAGATAATGGTTTTGTTAGAAAAAATATGTGGACAAAAATTATTATAGAAGTTTTGCTCAATTTGGAGAAAATTCCATAAAGCGAAAATAAAGAACAAGAAATTGAGAGAGAGAGAGAGAGCTCCATGTTAATGGTTTTGTTAGAAAAATATGTGGACAATTTATTATAGAAGTCTTGCTCAATTTGGAAAAAAAATCCACATAGTGAAAATAAAGAACAAGAAATTGAGAGAGAGAGAGGGTTCCATGTTAGAAAAATATGCGGAGAAAATTATTAGAAGTCTTGCTCAATTTGGAAAAAGATTCCATAAAGCGAAAATAAATATGGGAAAAATTCATAGAGAGAGAGAGAGAGACCTGAAAATGTTGTGGGTTGTTGGAAGGAGAGGCCTGAAACCCATTGTAAAGGCGTTGCACAGAAGCAGCACCTTTCATGCTCTGAGCAGACCAGTCTCTGATTCAGCTTTGTTCGAATAAAAGGAGAAAAAGAAGAAGAAACACGAAACACCAAGATAACAAAGAAAGGAAGCGAGCTCTTACAGAATTGAACGAAGCATCGACATCATCTCTCGATCTCTCAACAAGGTGAGACTCCGAAGAGGATTCTTGATGCCCCCGCTGGCAGAGACTCAACGGCAGGGGCAACCCCACACCGCCGACATCGCCGACGAAGCTCGCCGACGACGACCTGCGCAAGTCTCTAGAGCTCAACAGCAGCGAGTGGTCGACCCCCAGATCGGCCGCGTTGAGTTGCACCAAGCCGAGCGGCGGCCTTACCCCAGGGGAGCTCCTCTCTTCGCCGGAAATCTGGTGCTGCCGGAGGCGAGAGGCCAGCACGGTCGACTCCCCATCGTAGTAGGAGGGAGAATACTGCAGGTTCTCCGGGGATGCGTCTTCAGGCTTGCTTATCAGAGGCATGGAGAAGGGCTTGAGAGAGTTGGTGTTGGTGGTGTTGGAGAGGGAATGTGAAAAAGAGGAATCAGAGAGTTCAGCCCATGAAGGGAGGGGGGAAATCATCTGCTCCAAGAAATCGTCTTCAGGCATTTGGTGGTGGTGGTGGTCTAAGCTGTGGCTGTGGTCAGAGGTCGAGTCCGGGACGTGTTCCTGTTGGATGGTGGTGGAGTTCATTTGTGGGGAGTTCAAAGAGGAGGTCATTGGTGCTGCTTCACTGCACTACTGCACAGTGCACACCACATAGAGAGAGAAACGGCATCTTTCCTCTTTTTCTGTAGCAGATTTAAATGGGGCATTTCTGTTACGGTAACTAGAAGAAAAATGGGTTCTTTAAAAACAGTACTAGTCATTTATGCTACTTCGAAAAATGAACCAACTTGTCTTAAGTTTCAGAACTGAAAGATCAAGAATCAACTTTACTAAATCTCCACGTTTGTCGGGGATTTTTCTGAAGAGTAAGATAACACGAAAATTAAATGCATTGGTGGTGATATTAACGTAAAAACAGAGACAGAAGAGGGAAAAAACCATTATGACAAAAAATTTTATTTGCACCTGCATGCATTTTTTTCAGAAATGCAGAGAGAGAGAGAGAGAGAGAGACCTTGTCTTTTTGCTACTCTGCGTCAAGCTTCTTCTGGCATTCCCTAGAGATGGATGAGAGAGAAAGAAATGGACTCGAGGGGACACAACAGATTGCATCTATCTCTATATCATTAAATACCCCACGAGGCTTCCTTTTTATTTAACTCTAAAAATAAGGTATAGATTATTATCTGGTAGGGTGGACCTTTCTGCTAAATGGTTAAACTAGTAAGCTCAATAATAAAAACTGTATTCCCTCTCTCACGTTCTAATTTAAATTCACCGGAATATATATATTTTAAACTAATCCATGCCTGTATTTAAAATTGCACACTAATACACATCCCCATCAATTTTTTTAAACCCTTATCTTCAATCTTACCAGAAGGTTTATCACGCCCATGTATTTTCTTACCGAAGGTCTTCTTAGAAACATTTATGTTTCTTTGAATGGAAGACCTCACAATTGCCAATGAAGAAAAAGTGTAATTTTCTCCTCAAGCTCTTCTTGTTTAAGATTTGCAAAGAATATGATTGTATTGTTGACAAATAGGCTGAATTATGTTTTCTTTACAATTAAACTTTATGACCCTCGTTTTAGATGAATCTCTCGACTCATTCTCCTCTCTTCAATTACTTTCATTTTTGTTATGGTTGAAGCCTGCCTTAGTATAATTATGGTTGTTAGATGGCTTCTTTTGGTTGTTGAGCACCATTTTGGTAGTATAATTAGGGTTATTGGCATGTTGGGTTGTTAATTGCAACTCAGATCCGCTCATCCCCTGTTTCATCCCCATCATCATACCCAAGCTGAGATAGCATTGATGCAGGTTATTTTGATCAAATCTGAACCAGGAGATGGATTCAACATGGTCAATTTCATAGAAATTCAACCTTGGTTTGTTTGTTTGTTTTTTGACAAAAAATAGGATTAAAATCAATAAATTTTGACATTTTTATAGCCGTTGATTTTTGAATTGCTAGAAAACCCTGCACAGGTTTGGATTCTGATGAATCAAATGTCCACATTTACTAAATGGACTACATATATTACATCTATGAGGTCACGAAAACAATTTGTGACAAAGAGAACCCAAGATGAGGTATGCCAATAAGGGTGGCACAAGGAATGAGTGAGACCAAGGGCTGAGCCACATTTGGGTCAGGGTGGGCACTTGCCTGACCCAAAAATCCCAAATAAGGGGTTCACATGAGAGTGGGCAGTGCCCCACCCTGACCCTTTGAAAGTTCGGGTCAAGGTAATGCACCACCCAGACCCCAGTTTTTTACTGTCTCTCTCTCTCTCTCTCTCAAAAGTTTCAGTGTCATCCTTCTAAGAGATCAGGTGGTATCTAAGAAAGGTATTTGAATAGAACATTTTTAGTTTTTTATATTTTTTTGCATAATCTTTTTCTTTTTATTATACATTTGTGCTCACCCTAATTTAGATTCTTGACTTTGCCCCTGTGAAACCCAATAGAAAAATAGATAGTGTCACAAAATTCATAATTTGTTTAATTATTAAACAAAATCTTCAAGACATTATGGAGCTATTTGCCCCAAAGAGGTTTGGCTTAGTGGGATGGGGCCTAGGCCACTAGGTAGGCCGTCAAGGTTCAAATCTCATGAGCATCACCCCTTGTGCAAGCCTAAGTATAGCAACTCCTTAGAGGCAAAGGGGGTAAGTCCAGGGAGTTTTACACTCTCAGGACAGTGATAGCAAGTACGACAGACATAATCAGTTCTCTAATCTTAGGGGCGGTTTCTCCATTAAATAAAAAAAAAACATTATGAAGTTATTTAGTAATGATGATGACTCTAATGATAATGTTGACTGAAAGCAAGTTAATTAATTACTATAAATTAATATATTTGAATTAGATGCTTATGAAGCCACTAGATGTAGCTGCTTTTGCATCCCAAGAAACAACTCACAAGTCCAGCTGAAAGTTGAGACAGTTTACTTTCTAGATACTATAGAAATATTTTTTTTCTAAACAAATTGAAGGTATAGTTTAAGAAACACCCCTTGGGTAGAGGAGAGCACGATGGAGATACTGGAATATTTTTTGGTGTGATAGAAGCTACTGTTTTAGACTAAGGAAATCTCAAAGGCATTAATTTGTAAGACATATATAATTCTCTCCCTCCACCAACATTTAGGGGGTGTTTGCTTGTCACTAAAAACTCCCCTTTCCTGCAAAAACCGATGGACGGGCGTGCATTTTCTCGGAGCCTATAATGCTGAAACAAACATGGGATGGTGGATTTTTATCGGTGGGCATGCCAAAATGCATGCTGAACCCCCCTTTTTTCGTGAAAAGTGTTCTCCTAGGGGGGTCTGATTCTGTTTCCATGAAAGATGTGCTGCGGCTTCCTCTTTAGTGACATGCAAACGCGCCCTTAACGGTACAAGTGGCATGAGTCATGTGACAACACAAATATAAATAACTTCAAAACTCTTGGGGTTAATTATAGATCACTATTTTAGGTCGGATCTAATTCAGATTCATATCAAAATTTGATCAGTTGCAGCTTTCTTACATGTAAGGAGCATGTTTTGGATACGATTTCACCAGATTTAGTAGTCACATATAGTTCGGATCTGGTTTCAATCTTTGATTATCAGATCTTTTCTGAATTCAGATCGAGTGCACAAAATTCAGATTTGGATCAGGCCAGATCTGACCCATTTGCAGTCCTGTTTTTTATCTGCTTCCATTTGTTAAGATAGATGGTACTCACTTTTGACACCATTTCTTGTTTTGGGTGCGACTAGGGAAATATGTCAAACATGGCCAATTCACTACTAAAAATATATCAAACATGGTCACTTGATTTTTTGTTGACGGTTTACCCTTTTGTCGCCTAAAATATTAGACGCCTTGGTCAAACCACTTGTCTAAGTTTTCGCCTAAAAAATCAAAAGCGCCATGTAAGTTGTCGCCTAGAAAATTTAGATGCCAAAGGCAAAAGTGTCAAGTAAACAATAAATTGATCATGTTTGTAATAGCTTTTAGCCTGCCGCTAATAATGATATTTCTAATAAAAGCAAGGGCCATCTACGTAATTGCCCGTTGTTAAAATGGTTGAAGCTGTAAAAGATGGAGCATTATTTGTTTAAATTTTTTTAATGTCTCTAATAGAATGTAAAGCAAAAGATTGACCAAGAACCAATTGATTCCTTTGAGATCAAAGGAGAATATAGCATATGCTATGTTCAAAGTGATTGAACCAAAACTTTCTTTTTTTTATTTGTGGCCTAAGAAGCATGAAAGCATATACTTATCACAGAGCAACACAAAGTCAGCAAGCTCGGGATGAGGCTTGAAAGGCATGCACCATGGTCCATATTATTTTAGGGTGAGGGAAACATAGGGGCGATGAGGTCAGAGCCTATAGTTTTAACAATTGGAGTGGGCTTAAAGTCATTAAAGCAAAGTCATTGCAATGATTGGAATATAAGGAATGTGCCAAGGATTTATCCCATGAGAAGGATGCTGAACTACTGCTCTTTACGTTTACAATTGAAACCTTCCCTAGTTAAGCTCTCTCTCTCTCTCTAGATATATATATATATATATTGCATTAAAATTTTGATGGAATAAAAAATCAACTTTTTTTTATTAAGTTGGTTTCATTTATAACATGGTTTTTACTAAATAAATAATCAATGATAACCGCATCCAAGTTTAACTGAGCAAGAAAACATCTGAAACTATGCTTTTCTAGAAGTGCTTATGCCCTTTATTAGTTAAAAGGGATACATAGGAAATGTTTTTAGACATGACATTATACATCCACGAGATGGGATCAGTGCTGAGTCCATCATCTTTTCTAAAACTTTGTTCATTACGGGTGAGCCATGCTGCATATGACGCGGTGGTGCCTTTGTGATACATGCATTGCTATGTGGAAAGCCCATGCAGATGACTATGGCATGCGGTGGCGTCCCTAGGTAATGCACCACGCTAGTCAGCATATTTTTTTGCACACGATGCATGCAGAGCAGCATAGTTTTGATCTTGTTCATATATATATATATATATGAGGATTGAGAAGGGATCTTAACATGCAGCATTGAGAAAACATACCAAGGAATGGATGAGAAACATCAAACCCACGAGCCACCATGGGATAACATTCAGACTGACGTGGTGCAACCTTCGCGTCACATTTCGAATATTTGACTCACTGATTTTGCTTCCACGTCGAGGGGCAAACGCTATGTTCTGACTAAGTTTAGAAAAACAATTGCGACTTTCTTATTCCATGGGACCTAGCAAAAAAATGGGGTCACAATTAAAAGCACTCTACACACATATATATAAAGAGAGAGAGATTGGTAGCTGCAAAATTCATAGGTATTAAATCCATAGTCAAATGTGATGACCATTCATCGAGCGTGTTGATGGACAGACAGCGCAAAACAAAACAAAATATCACATTTTTAATGAGTTTTTCTGCCAAGGGGGCATTAGCGACGACAAAATTGTATTCGTGCTATGGGAGAAAAAATGAGCATTAGCGGTGACAAAAATCACAGTTAATGACCTTTAGCAGCGGTTTTTTGTCGCTACTAATGCTCGTTTGATCATTAGCGGCAATAAGTTTGTCTCCGCTAATGCCTCTTTAGCGGAAAAAATCATTTTGACGCTATTTTTTTTGTGTGACCATCCATCAACGTGCGTGATGGACAACCAACATGATTGACCACCGATTTAGTACCTAAGCATTTCACATCTACCAATTTTCCTATATATATAATAAGTGTGTATATAGGATTCATGCTAAATATGGCATGGTGCTAAATGAAATATTTTATCAGTTTTTTTGTATTTTTTCAAAATTCTAACCGTACAAATGTAATCTATATGCTTGTTTTTATAGAATTCAGTTCTTAGAAGATTTGATTTTGATGCATGATTAAGTTTATATAAAGGTTAAAAAATCAACAGCCTATAATTTTCATAAAGTTTTGAGACTTCAAATATCATTTTTCCATAAAAAATGCATGATCCAAGTGTCAATTTCTAGTAAATCAATCTTAAACACATCTATACAATTAGAATTCAGGAAAAACACTAACTACATATTGATAGTGCAAAGATAAGTGTATTATAGGGGGTTTGTGATTGGTGACATTCAATTGTCACTACAAGGATGAGAGCCAATAGGGGTGATTTTCTCGTTGCTATTGCTCTATTTCTTGTCACTATTGGCCTATAATGGTGAGATTTCTTGTCGATAAGTCACTGTAAAGAAATGACCTTTGTTGACTAATAACGGTGACTTTTATAAGTCGCTATTAAAGGTGACCCAAGACTAGTGAGATTACTCGTCGGCATTGAGAATATTAATAGTGGTGAGGTAACCTATAATGGTGAGGTTGTTTTAATGGCGAGATACCCTATAATGATAAGATCTTTAGCTTGCAGTTATAAGCTACCTATAGGTTATAACATTCTTGTGTTGTCGTTATAGCCTATAATGATGAACATTAACTCACCGTTGTAGGATATAATAGGAAGAATTAACTTGTCGTTATAGGCTGAGTATAACGATTACACAATAATGTCATCATTATAGGCTAAAAACCTGTAAATTAAAAACTAAAATTTAATTTTAAAATATTTTTTTACATTAAAAACTTCCAACTAAAATATACATTCAACAAAAACTTAAAATACACTTCAAACATACATCCTCAAATTGGGACAGAATAACATTCAACTTCAAACATACATCCTCAAACATTCAACTTCAAACATACATTCAACAAAAACTTCAATTATACTTCAAATATATACTTCAAAAAATAAGCATTCACTTCAAAAATACAAATCTCCCTTCATCTTTTCCAAGCCTTCAACAAAGACACTTCAAATACAAACCCACTACATGATCTTCTCTAACCTGCAACAAACACACTTTAAATATAAACCCACTACATCCTCTCTAAGCCTGCAATAAACATACTTTAAATACAAACCCTTTACACTCCTTATATCATCTCCAAGCCTGCAACAAATATATACACTGTTAATATTCACATAAATCAAAATACAAGTCTGCAACTAATGATTGGTTATCAGTAACTAATGATAATATACAAAATAGAATAAATAAATGTGATAATACAAAGTATCAGTTACTTACAAAGGTGTCTTCTGTCTCACCACATATGAATGTCATGTGATTTGAATGGGTGTGTGTCTCTTTGTAGAACGCACTCGACGTTGGTTCTTGCCTATCTATTTCAATATGTAAATAACAAATTAAAAATATATTAGATCAAACATATTTATTATATGAAAAAAATAAGCTTAAGAAATAAAAAACTTACCCTCGCATGATACCTCTGGAGGTACGAAGATGATCTATTGGTATACCATTTGTTTTGCTCTATTCATCGAATTTTTCTCAGACGCTTGTTGTTAACTAAAGGAATATCAATTAATAGACAAAAATCTAAAAATTTGAATATTTATATACTTATAAATATATATACAATATTCACCATCGAAGAGTATCTGTTGAAAAACTTGCAAATCCCTTTCTACACTTCAGAGTCGACTACCTCGGGAGGATGTTGTTCTGCTACGTCGCGCCCCAGAGGCAATAGAATATTTATCAATCATTCTATGAATCATCTCGGTGTAACAGCATGGAATTTTTGTCGATAGTGTAAGGGGTAATGAATCAATCCTTCTGCAATCAGTCTCCTAATACGCATCGTTGTCTTGTTCTTTGTTTTGTTCAACTAAATATGGTAGAATCTCATACACATTCATTGGTATTATCTTCTGCGAAATATGTATTTTACTATTTATGGCTATATGCATTTCACTATTTATGGGATCTCAAATATATAATACTTCATAGCTTGAGAAGCTAAAATAAAGAGATCATCCTGGTATACTAGGTAAGACATGTTGACACATGTAAAGTATTCATTCTTACGTATATGCCTATTATTAAACCAATCGTATCTAAATGTATACACCTAATTTCATCCTATATATTTATATTCTTTTAGAACACCATAATAGTCTATATTAGGCTTCCCTACATTACCTTCATAGGTAACCATTACTCCATTGTTCTGAGAACTACGGTCTTGACCTCGAGACTGTGTATAAAACCTAATTCCATTCACATCACAAGTTCAATAGGACTGTGATTCACACTCAGGACCTCTTACAAGACTTTATAATTCTAGAGAAGTATCCTCGTGATTCTGTAGAAACTAACTTGCAAACTCCTGAGCATGTTGTATTGTAGCTTTCTGAACATTGTTCTACAAGTTGTGGATTATCTATCTGTATTTTCTTATATATGACTCATATTCGACACAGTTGTCTAGTATATACTGATGAGTTCTAGCACATTCCAAATCTGAAAGTATAATCGGTAAACCACTTTCGGTATCTATGATTAATCCATATTCATAAACAACGACCCCACTATATTCAACAAAAAAATCTTTGATTAGTGGTCGCATTTATGTTTAAAAGTTCAACAAAACAAAAAATTGTTACCATATTTAAAAAGCAAGTTTCACATTCTGAATTGATTTTACAAGTTTACAAGATGCAACAAGATAATCAAATTAATTCAGTCAAAGACCTAGTTTACTATGTAACACTGAAATGAAATGTTTCACTAGCTCTGTACTTTTGCAAATAAGAGTAATGCAAAGCAACTCTACTGCCAATTGAAATTTTTTATGTCAATGAAGCTCAAGCCAATGTCACTTTCAAGTAGTAGATATCTTCCTTATAAGGTTTTCATAGATGTGGAATTCTCATAGGGAAAAATAGAAGAACGGGAGATTGTTAAACGTCCCATTTGGATGGGTTGTTGCAACACTTCACGCTCAACTGAGGTTAGAGATTGAAAGTCCATCCTAACCAAGGACAAAGAAACAAAGTTTACGTCGATAGGTGTTATTTCTGAGCAAGAGCATGCATGTGTGTAATCACTATTCACTACGTCTGACAATGAAAAATGTATTAGAAATTCCATCCTCATCTATGTTGCTTGTAGATTCGAAGGTTCTAGCAAATCAATGCTATCAGAGAATATGTTAGAAATATAACTCACCAGAATATACTTATTATAAACATGGTGATATGTTAACCATATGAAACTCTTAAATATGTTAGAATTCTCAACTTTAGTTAGGACTATTAAGGCCCATATATACTATAAATGACTTTGAATCTGCAGCCTTAGTGATCTGCATATACTAGAAGATGGAGACAGTAAGTTTGTCAAAAAACCAATGAAGCTCGCAATACAATCATGTACCTTATCTTCCCTTTTGTATAGCAGAACCATAGGTTAAAGATTGATAAATTGTGTTAAGCCAAAAAAATTGGGTTTGATTGTTTTTGAAGATTGATTACCCTTTTATGAGAAAAATATATAGTTTCTTTTTATGTTAACTGCTTATGATAGATGGATGATGGATATTCAACTTCTTCTTTATCTTGTTCCCTTTCTCCTCTTTTATTAATAAGAAGCCACCAAGAGAAACTTTTTGCTTGTAAACTTGATCAGTAGCCCTTGAAATACTGCTAGAAATAGAATCCAAGAAACTAACCATGTTATATCTCCATTGAAGTTCCAACTCTTCATCCATCATTTCCAAAGGTGGTTACTAGATCAATTACTTCTAGTTGTTGAATTTTCCATACCATGGCACTTAGTACTATAGACTCGCTTCAAAAAATCCCACATTCATCCATTTGCACTATTCTTATTTGCAGAAGTATAGAGCTAGTGAAACATTTCATATGAGTTGACTCGAGCTGAGTACCTATTGTTCATATTCAGCTTGTGGAGCCTATTTTACAAGCTTGAACGATCTCTTTGCAAGCCAAACAGGAATGGAGCTATGAGTCATAAGTAGCTCAATTTGTTTTTCATCCCTAACTATGTCAAAGACATATGTATTTCAGTTTGGTGGTTTATCCTTCCCAAATTTATCAAAACCAACCATCCAAATGGTTGCCGGATTGAAACCAAGGGAAAAACCTCAAAATTAGCTCCAGAAAATCCAAAAAAAATTGGATAAATCTTTGTTAGATAGAAAAAAAAATAGGGGAAAAGAAAAAGTAGAAGGAAGGGACCTTGTTAACGAAGGAGTAGATGAACTTACAGCTCAGGACGACGTGGTTGAGGAAAATGGTGAAGTTGCCCTTCGACTCTGGGTGCTTCGATATTGCAGAGAGAGAGAGAGAGAGGGAGAGAAATATAAAAAGGGTCCGTCGAACCCATTTTAAATATGACTTTATAATGGTGACATGTCACTATTATATAGTCAAATCATATAATGACGTGATCCAGATCTTGCTGTTATTGATCTATAACAATGAGATTTTATGGCCATTAAATATTGTCGTTAAAGTGTTTCAACAACAATATTTAATGGGAGAGAATCTCATCGTTATATATATGTCTAACGGTGATATAACTCTTATCATTATTGAGTAAAATCGTAAAACCATGAGATTCAGATCTCGTCGTTATTGATCTATAACAGTGAGATTTTTTGCTCATTAAATATAGTCATTAAAGTGTTTTAACGGTAATATTTAACGTTCAGATAATCTCGTCGTTATAAACATATCTTTAACGATAACATCTAGATGTTGCCTTTATAGATATGTCTTTAACAGTGAGATTTGTGCAGGGGCAAGGCATTTAAGGCCCGGTCTAGCTCATCGTTATTCATGAAGCAATAAAAATGAGATTCATGATCATAGTAGAGTAATAACGGCTCTATATTTATGTCATCACTATTACCTATTAATTTGTGGGGACAAAACTCTCACCGTTATTGCTTGATCAATAGCAGCGACTTTTTTCTCGTCGTCACTATTGACCACCATTCTTTAGTGTGCCATATGATATTTTATTAGCAGAGATGCAAGTTCTTGAAAAAGGTCCTAATGTTTATTCCTTCTCACGCCTCCAGCCTAGTTGTTTATTTTAGCACTCGGGTTTTTGTCCCTCATAGATGTGAAATTTTTTGCAAGATCCTCAAATTCTAGGTACAAGTGTTAGTGTTTCAGTATGTTCTAGTCTCAACCTATAATAGATTTGTTAAGGCCAATGTCTAGTAATAAAGGAAATAGCTCAATTAACTATCTGAGTCAGACTCTTGGGGTCACATTAGCATATAGAGTTGGGCATGGTTTATGAAATTTCATAAGATTCATAATGTTTCATTATAAATTAATTAAAATTATAAAAAAAAATATTTTATGGGGTATAGACTTTGTCTTGTTAATGTAACCATTATCAGACTTGTGTATGGCTTTTTTTATGAAAGGTGAACCTTTTCAAGCCTAGAATAACTCACAGGCCCCAAGATCTCAATCAATTAAGAACCAACACAAGTTGGTCAACACTTATGAGTACAAAGTAGAGTTTTCAGAGTTTCATGGCTCATTGAATGTGAAGATATTTTTTGATTGGTTCTAATGTGATGTGGTTCTACTTCAAGTATGATTATGTTATGAAGCATTGCAGGGTTCCATTGGCAACAACACAACTTCAAGGTTCAACTCAGGTGTGGTGGGAAGAGTTGCATAAAGGTTTTGACAATCAAGGTATGAGACAAGTTTAAACATTGGAGGAAATGCAGAGTTTGATGCAAATCAGGTTTGTTCCTTCATTAGAACCTACCCATGACTTTCTTGAAGACTCATATCCAATTAAAGAAGATTTAAATCCGAAGTATCATAATGAGTCCAAATCCATTTTATTAAATCCCCTAAAGCCTATTTTAGTGTATGTTGACTCAATAATAGACAAATCCAATTTAGACTTGCACCAAAGCTTGTTAGATTCAACCCAAAGTGAACTGTCTTATATCTATATCCAAATCCTTGATATCCAAACTTAATTAGGTTCAAACCAATGTGATCTTTTCCTTATCTTACATAATACCCAATATCAATATCCCTATAGCCAAAACCCATTGAATTTAGCATATCACAAATTTCATCAAACCATAACTAATACCCATATCAAAAATTACCCTATACCCAATTTCTCTAAACTATATCCAAACTTTTCCCAAATCCTAAGATGTGTCATGGATCAACATCTGAGCATGGAGTGATGGGTACTTCATATTGGAGTATTCTTGTATTGGATATGTATAATCCATTCAATTCCTTTCTACGTAGAGGCATGATGGATGATTATGGTTTGTTTGAGAATGGTATACCTGGTTTTTTCTACACTTCTCAAAGTGGGTTATGCTTGGTATACCCAATCTGTGGAGCATAACATTGTTCATTATACATGCATGAATTGAACAATAGAGCAAAATTTAAAAAAGTATATGCGAGAACTAGCTTTTAGGGAAAGTCATCTCCAACCTAGAGAGAATAATGCAGGAGCGAGACACTACCGAGTTTATAGGGTTCATTCAGATCCATTTTGATTATTTGGTTTTTTCTAATTATTTAGTTGTGGATCTTATTTTATATCGAATTTATATCAGATCCATACTGGTTCTTGAGTTATGTTTGGATCATAGTTTCAAATTGGATCCATCTTATATCCATATTAGGATCAGGGTTTCTTTATTGTTTATTATAAATATTTATTGTAGAGAGACATGCAGGTAGAGGTGAATGCTTTTTGTTGCTTTTTCTTTAATTTCCTATTATTTTACATACTTTCTTAGTTTTCTAAGTTCATAGATGTGCTAGGGTACCGATTCTTGCAGGGTTCAGTAGTGAACATCTTGTCCACTGCATCAAAATGTTCAGGAGTTCTTTTTCTTGAAACCAAAATTGGATCCCAACATCATAATCCAATGTGGTAAGAAACATGATTTCTATTTCATGAGAATTCACCTGAATCCAAATGCACCCTTAAAGTCGATTTCTTGTCAACTTCCACCACCATGTAGCTTTGTTTTTATGAGCTAATGAAATGTTTTTCTTTATCTCAAAAAAATATAACTAGTTTGATGTTAGATAAGCACATTTTTTTAATGGTTAAAAAGTTGAAAAAAATCATGACCTCACATTGTAATTTCCAAAAAAATTGTATACTTGTTTCCTACATCTATATCAAACTTGCACCACATTTGTATCCATGTCCATGTGACATAGGAAAGGAACGTTGGAAAAATATCTTAAAATATTATTATGTTTATTCTTCTCTTAGAAACATGTAAATTGAACTTGGAATATTTACAATCTACTTGCAAAATTTTCAATATTTATGCTATACTTACTGATGATTGCATAGTTTTATGATTTTGCAACAAAAGAATTTTACTCATCTTGATTTCATAAAACCCATTTTTAAAATCATTTAAAAGATGTAGGATGCATGTTTCAAGTCTTGGTCATCCTTCTTCACGAGAGGGTAAAGTGGAAGCAAGTTCTATCTTTGTAACTCGAAGTCCACTATTAGGAAAATCAAGTTCCAGAATTCAAACTCTTCACGAAATGATATATGCAATTCAGATCAAGAAAATGTCCAAACATTTATATAAGAAATAATAAAAAAGTGAATATAAAATTAAAATAAATGAATAAATAATTGAATGGATCTGAAAATTATCTTTTTTAGACTTTAGGTTTGTTGGTCTTTTACGCACCAACTGATAGGCTTTTTCCAACCAAAGGCCCCTACTGAGGCATGTGTGATGATCTAAGAGCAGTACCTCCACATAGGTATGATAGTTTAGGGAATGGTTCTAGCAATACCTCAGTATAAGCATCTGAGATCGAGATGAAAGAGGGACAAAGTGAGGGCATGGTTAGGATATTTATTCTTTTTTGGATGAGCACTCAAACATTGAGCTCTTAGATGCCTTAGGTTCTAGGGGTCAACCACTATTTGTAGAAGTTAAGGATGGGATATAGGTCAGAGGCACCTTGGATTCAGATCCGACCCAAATAGATATGTGTCCATCCACAAGAAAGAAATAAAAGCTATCACATTGAGATATTTGCATTGGAAATACACGCAAAGAGGTTAAGATATGATAGGGGTAAGGCTTGGGGCCTATCCCTACATTCGGGGTAATGGATGACAAAAACCTTTTGTTGTCCCACACTGGATGGCAAAAACTTTTGTCATCCAAACCAAAAAGGGAAAATCGATAGATTAGGACGGCAAAACTTTTGTCATCTAGACTAGGGGTGTCATCGGGTCAGGTTTGGTTTAGATCCAGGTGGAACCAAACCTGACCCCAATTTTGGGGTATGGTATCGGGGCCAGACTCATGTCTAATCGGACCCACCATAAGAGAAACCATACCCGGACTCAATAAGAATTACATGAACCAAACCCATGCCATACCCAGTAAAATAGTATTTTTATCATTTTTATATTGAAAATTTGCTGGTCTTAATCAAAACTTGGGTCGCGCTCGGGTCTAGTATAAAATTTCATAAACTATACTAGGCTTTGTGTATTAATCGGACCTTCAGGTCTGAACCTGGGTCTTAATCAAGTCTTCTTATTTATCACCATACCCGGACCCTATAGGGTTTGGTACAGATCAAACTGGGTAAACCCGACCCTTTGACACCCCTAGTCTAGACCAGAAAGAGAAAACATTCAAAGGGAGGTCCAGTGATCATATGACAAAATGATTTTGGAAATTTTGAGTTTTTCAAAAAATCTGGGGTTTATACCTACCTTTCAAAGTTTTCATAAATTAATGTGTGAAATAACCTAAGATTTTGAAGATTTTTACCTTAGAACCTGAGAAAATATTTTTTCAAAATATTAGCACTTGGGCATCATAAAAGATTGGGCGTCTATATTAGGCCAATAAAATGATATTGGCTTGTGAAAACTGATAAAATGACAAATTTATGCTCTCTTAGGGCATATTCGAAAGCAAGAAAATAATGAAAAAAGTTAAAGTAGGAAAGAAAAAATTAAAACATTATCATCTATTCCAAATGACAAAAAAATTTTGAAAGGAATTTTTTTCTAAAAACTCTGATTTTTTATAAGAAAAAATCCTCCACTTAAGGGGTGGAAGAATTTGTCCTATCATTTTTTTTTTGCATTATGGCAACTGCTCACCTCAAAGTATCTCACTCTGTCAGTTGCCACTCTGTTGCCTTCCTCCATCTTCATCTCCTCCAATTTCATCTCTCTCTCTCTCTCTCTCTCTCTCTCTCTCTCTCTCTCTCTCTCTCTCTCTGTGTGTGTGTGTGTGTGTGTGTGTATTACATTAAGTCCACCATTTTGCTGTTGTTGCTCATCTTAGGCTTTCTTGTATGGCATGTAGAAAAACTTTTTGTTCTACTTGAAACACCCATTTCTTAGGTATTGGTGGCCCCAACCAAGGAGGAGTCTTTGTAAGGTACCGCCACACTTTATTTGGTGTCACTAGATATAAATGGTTTAAACTCGGGTTGGATACATGCAAATACTATATCTGACTATTGAAACCAAAGTCAGATTAAGGATGGAGAAAAGCTCCTATTGTATTTGAATTTTTACATGTAACTGAATAAAAATATCTATCAAATCCATATATATGTCGAACTCAGTAGCAAAACTCAAAAGTATAACTAAATTTAATTATATTTAGATGTGGTTTTGGGTTACTAAATCCGACTTGAAAGAAGTTGGATTTAGTTGGATATCAGTTAAAACCTAATCCATTGATATCCTCACATGACAAACTAACCCCAGCTATGCCCACCATTCCAGGAAAACTCAATCCATTGATATCCTCATGTGACGACCTAACCCTAGCTATGCCCACCATTCAAGGAAGTGGTTGAAGCAACCCCCAACATACATCATTTTTTTAAGGTGACCACTTTGTCATGTTTTCAATGAGGTCAGTTTTCATGCAAAAAATAGTTGTATTGTACGACAAAATGATGTGTTTTCCTAAAAACCTTGCAATTTGTCAAAATTTGCCTGATAATCAAAACTGCAAGCAGTCAACTTCATTAGGACCTTTTTACCCTTTGCATATGCAAAACTCATAAAGTTTGTACGATATATCACTCCACTTATCAGGTATCGCAAGCTCCTACTTAAAAAGAAGTCTATATGAATGTTTTTGCAG
The DNA here is from genome assembly GCF_984573655.1 of Nuphar pumila. NCBI lineage: Eukaryota > Viridiplantae > Streptophyta > Magnoliopsida > Nymphaeales > Nymphaeaceae > Nuphar > Nuphar pumila. The sequence continues at coordinate 120,199,406 of NC_143255.1, forward strand.
ACATCATGAAGTTCGCATAATAATATTTGTGAACATCTTTTTATACCCAAACCTCAAAACTTCGCAAATACCTAAGTCGGCCTACTCCAAATATGCGAATTTCCTAAGAGATCCGTAAATACATATCAATTTGCACAATTTTTTATCATGTGAACCTGCGTAACTTCACATGTGAAATCATATATAAAGTCATTTTTGTTCATTTTGATTACTTTTTTTGTTTGTTTTCTGGAAAGAACTATAACCCTTTTTTCTAGAATCCTAAGCATTTCCCTCTCTCCTTGCGGCAAGTCCCATAAATTTTTTTGTTGTATTTCGACGAGATTGCAGTATCATCCTTCTCATTGACATCCCCAGTTATGTCGAAAGTTGAGTTCCATACAAACAATATATATATATATATATATATATATATATATATATATATATATATATATATATACTTCTGTTTTTTTTAGATATGAGCATTGAATATCCCCATGCGTATTTGTGTTTGGTTGTTGTTGTGAAAGTTTTTTGTATGTTTCTTGTGTTTTATTTAATATTTGCCACTGGATTTACCATTTAGAGTTTACTATGTTTGATATTTTTTTTGAGTTTTTGTGATGTAGCTGATTTATATTTGTTTGCTTGTCCTTTAGTTAATATTCAATGTTTTTTTATTGATGTAATGGAAATAGGGTTTACTCTTCACGATCATTGAATAAGGGTTAAAGAGTTATTGTGGGTAGTTGGTTTTTAGAGTGGTTGTTATAGGTAGTTATGTTAATTCAATATATAAAGTGCATATGGATGGTCTTTTTTCACATGCTATTTTTATTAGATGAATGATATGTTGTGTGGTTGGCGTAGGTAGTTAATGATGAACTCTAAAATAGTTAGAGTACACAACGATAGAACTAATCACCCTACTTAGATATCTATAATCGTCTCCAAAAATAATAGCTATAAGGAATTTATGGATTTGATGTCTCATAAAATCGGATATGTAGAAGAGTCATTGATCCTCCGATACAATTTTTTTTTTTAAACCTAGATAGCCAACATATATGGATGGATGTGTTGAACGATGATGATGTGAAATCGATGTTATTTCATGATGATGTTTACTTAGTTGCTCGCAAAACTAAAGAAGTAGAGAATGTGCATCTATATAAGGCTCCATCTATCAAGCTCAACCCTCTGATAATCATCCAACTATCCTAAACAGTGAACTATATTGACGTTCCAAACATTTAGCTAATGCAATTGCTCAAACATATTAGGGATATAAGTGTTTGACATGCAGGCAATAAAGAATGAACAATTGATGTTGTACATAATCAAAGGATCACTGCAAAGAATGTGAAACCACGTGGGCAATGGATCGCTGCAGAGAATGTGAAACCGTCGAATCCTCTAATATTGAACTATGTACTATGAATATAACATGTTCATTTTTTAATGAATAGAATGAATATATGTATGAGTATATTCATTTTTTAATGACTATAATAAATATATATATATGTATGAACAGGTCTATTTTTTAATAAATGGAATGAATATATATATGACCATGTTTAGTTTGAATGAATTGAATAAAGTTATATCGCACCCTTTAACTAAAAGGTAGATTCACATAATTTTTTTTGTGAACCTCACAAAGTTCGCATAAAATAGACCAATATTTACAATGATGAGAAAATCTGCATAAAATATATGCAAGGATGAGTAAGTTCACAAAATGAAGTTGCTCATACATTGAAATCATTTCATTATTTTGCATTGCATTTATTTCATTCTTTTATAAAATGAAGTTGATCATACATTGCATTCATGCAATTCTTTCACAAAATGAATGAGTAGTAATATATTTCATTCATTATATTCTTTCACAAAATGAAGTCGCTCATACATTGCTTTCATTTCATTCTTTCACAAGAATGTTGTTTCTCACTGCCTCTTTGATGAAAACAAAACAAAGTATATATAGAGGTACCTTCATCTCTTGGGCCTAAAATACAATGTGATTGAATGTTAACTGTGAGATACATCAATTTTGTGTTGATTGATAGGAAATACAATATACCAAATGTGTGAACCTCTTTTTAAGTGAGAGTTTGTGATACCCAATGAGCACACACGAACTTCATCAATTTTGCATATGCAAAGGGTAAAAAGGTCCTAACAAAGTTGGTTATTTGTGGTTTTGGTCATCGGACGGATTCAACAAATTATGGAGTTTTTAGGGAAACATGTCATTTTGTCGTATAGTACGGTCATTTTTTTGTTGCACATGAGATGAAACAAATTGTGATTTGTTCAAATCACATATTCTACCATGTGATTTGGCATACATCATAGTCACTTTAAATGTGATTTCGAATCACATTCCAGGTATGTTTGGTTGCTTGTGGGGTACTGTGCAAATGAGATTCACTTTCTCAATCTTATGAGATTCTAGTTCTCATACAAATGAGATTCACTTTCTAAAATGATTCTCATTTGCAAAAGCAAATGAGATTCACTTTATCATGAGGGTACTTTTTACGTTTGGTTGCTTTTGCAAAAAAAGCAAATGAGATTCACTTTCTAAAGTGTACGAGGAAGTGAATCTCATGTGATCAAACCAAATGAACCCTTAGTTTCTTATTTGCATGATGTTTCAAATCACATGTTTGGTTAGATGTGCAAATAAGATTCATTCCCTTATTTGCATGAGATTTCAAATAACATCTTTGGTTAGTTGTGCAAATGAGATTCATTATCACATTTGCTTGAGATTTCAAATCACATTTGAATGCAACCAAACATAGTCTTGTTCAAATCAGGGTTTTTGCTTGAACATTTTCATGCATTTAATGATATGCATGGGAATGGATTTTGTCCTCAATAATGGAATTATGGACTCAATCTAAGCCAATAGGGTTGTTGGTTCTGTTGACCAACATCTAGTCAATTGAACCATTAAACATTCATGTTGATCATGATCAAAGACTAACTTAAAAGTTGATCAAGGACTGGAATAAGAAGAGAGGAGAAAGTAGATTCTTCTAACATTGATCAAAAGAGAAAAGTATATAAAAGATTAGAAAAAAGAAAAAAACAAACCTTCATTTCCCTAAACCATCAACCATTACATAAAGTCATATGCTTTTAGTAGCACCAAAGTTGGGCATTTTTTGGGAGTATGGATGGAATGTTGTGGACCATAAAAATGACCCTCTTCCTTACTTGGAGAGGCAACCACATGCTAGGTTCTCTATTACATGGACATGCCCAAAAAGATAGGATCCATTTTTTCTGCAGTTTAATTTTTATTAAAGATAATATATAAGAGGGCACACAAGAGTAAATTGAAGTATCCTTGTGACATAGGTCAGGGTCATTCATCAATTATTAAAACACATTCTTTTGGCAAAATTTGCTGCCATTATGGCAAGGCTAAAAAAAATATATAGATACTTTTGACATGAAAATTTTGTTAATTTTTTTCCAAATTTTGGTTTTTCTATGTGAATCTTAATAAAGACTTTGAAAACAAAAAGGGAGCTTCTACACAAGTTTACCTGGATAAATACATTATGTAGTAGTATCTTAAACCCTAATAAAGCTAAAGAAAGGGAGAATCAAGCAGCCCAAGAGGGCTCCAGGATGTCATGAGTTTAAAATTCTGCACTTTACTGCTAGTTTTGTGCCAATGAACTCAATGAGTGTCACACACACCAAAAAAAAGAATAAAGCAATAGCAATGGTATATGGCAAGAATAATAACAACAACCTAAGACAACCACATTAATAAAAATATAAATGCCAATTTCCACATCAATCCACTAATAGTAAATATAGTAGATGGGATTTTATCATCATGAAATGCACCACACATTGTGCATAGGGGTGCCAATGGGTCAGGTTTGACCCAGACCCAACCCGTATCAAACCCTATAAGGTCAAGGTTTGGTGATAAATAAGAAGGTATGATTAGAATCAGGGTTCGACCCGAAGTGTTCGATTAATATATGAAGTCTAGTATGGTTTATGGAATTTTATACCAGACTCGAGTTTCGATTAAGATCCACATTTTTTTAATAAAAAAGGCAAAATTTATTATTTTACCGAGTATAGTTTAGGTTTAGTTCATATAGTCCTTATAGGATTCAGATATGGTTTTTCTTATGATAGACTCAATTAGACCCGAGTTCGGACCCGGTACGATCATCTCAAATCAGTTTTGGGTTTGGTTTCACCTGGATCCAAACCAAATCCAACCCATTGACACCCCTAATTGTGCACGTGTGATTTAAGCATATGTAATCTATAATAGCCAATCAACTCATAATCTATAATAGCCATTCAACTCACATTAAAAAAGACTTGATGGAGGTCATTTTCAATTGGCAGTTATAAACAGGCCGGACTGGATTCAGATGTAGGTATTACTGAATATGACTGAATTTGATATTGCCTAATCAACGAGTTGAATACAGATTCTCATTAAAAAAGGATATATTGAATTTACTTGGAGAAACTGCCTTAGGTGCAAAGACCTAGTAGCATTGGCTTAGCCTACTGTACTTAGGTCGTTTATGTCAACGTAAAACTCTGAGGGCTTACCCCTCGACCCCAAAAAGTTGCCAAGCTTTGACTTATGCAAGGGGTAATGCCCATGGGATTTGAACGTAGACGGTCGTCAAGCAGTTTAGGCCCCATCCCACTACGCCAAACCCCTTAGGTCAAGGATATATTGAACCTTGATTAAATACACTTTTGCATGTAATTGGATTTAAATTCAATTCATATTTGAATTCAAATTTGAACTTAAGATTCTATTGTAACACCCTAATATTTTAACCAGAAAATACATAATTTTTTTTAATTCTAATATATAATTATCCAACAATTTTGCAAACAGATAAGTTTCAACACTCGAATAAGTAACCTTGCAGAACCAATTTTTTTTGTAAAAATTACTATAAATAGATGAATATGTCAGAATAATCTTACAGAGATTATATCAAAACTTCATCATATCTGTGAATTGAAATTCACAGATTGTAGCTGATTTAGGTTCTTAGACAAGCAGGGCTACAAAAAACTTTTAGGTTTTTGGGCCAACTTCTGTGATTTTTAACTTACAGACCGTAACAAATTTATATACCAAATTTTTATTGAAACTTTCTCAATATTTAAACATAAAATTTTTAGCCATATCCATAGTACAGATTAATAGAAATAAAATCGATAATATAATGCATTCAAAATACAAGATGTCCGTCAGGATAGAAATTGTGTTTCAACTTTCGAAGATCCTAACATTTCATCTAAAACTCAAACAAAGCCAAAATTTCTCTTAAAACTTCCTCAATGGGTATAAAACATCTTTTTAAAATTTGAATTTTTTTGCCTAAGTTGTTTGAGCGTACGATAAAGTTCTTGAAAAGTATCGGTGCCCATGAAAAACAAGACATTGTGCCTTTTCATTGAAAGTCATGCATATTTCACATTTTTTATAAAATAAACCATGTAAACATAAGTTTTATGATTCAATTCATCATGATAGATTCAATCTCAATATAAACATGCATCAACAAATTTGCATGTTGTATATAAAATCATTCAATACATAAAATTGAATCTGAAACAACTAATAAACTCAAAATTCTGAAAATTGATTTTCCATATTTAGGGTTTTATTTATTTTATTTTATTAAACATCATAAATATAAATTTTAATATGATTTCAATATGTTGATTATACAAAACACACATTCAATATAATCTAAAAATATAAATAATGCTTTTTATGAACTATAATCAAGAAACAAGTTTTCTAGAAATCTTTTTTGGTAAAATCGTGTTTTGGGGTCCCATAGACCTCCAAAACTATAGATATTGATCCGAACACATGGTTGAGACCGATATCACCTCTAATACACATCTAAAACTATATTATAGTATATGAATATACCCTTGGTGCTATGTACATATGCGCATGTTGAAGGTTCCCTACCTAAAATCATGTAAAATGAAAAATCGCCGGATGTCTAGTATTGATGCAGAGCTTAACCATCAACGTGTTACAACTTTGATGGTTGCAACCTACTAAACATTTCAGAGGTCCTCTCTTAGGTATCAGGGGTTAGGGAAGAAGAATATGGAGTTTTGAGAGGAGAGAGAACTTAGAGAGAGAGATTATCAAATTCATGTGATGGGAGGGGTCTCCTCCCTTCTATTTAATGTTTCTAAAAGAATATCTTTTTATATGGGTTTCCTTCTTCATCCCAAACTCTATCATTTCAGCCTTATAGGTTTCATAATTACATATGTTGGACTTTTTATAAATAAGTATTTAATTAATGAAATAAAAGGAGAGTATCATTTGGCATCCTCGCATGAAATCCTATCTAGGTTTGGTGACAGAGTGATCGTTCGAGAGGCCTACAGGTATGAAGACTCAACCAACTTTGATGTTTAAATAATTGCTTTGATAGCTCTCAAAATGTAGATCATCATGATGGTCTTAGATTTAATCGTACATGCAAGGTTCAACAAAAAAATTTAGTCGATGATGAAAAACGTTAATTTTTTTATTGCAATTTGGCATAAACTTTGACTGATGATAAAACATTCAAATCAACACCAAATTGGGTGTGTAGATAGTCGATTTTGATGCCCTCAAAATGAGAAACGTCAAGGTCAACTTCGATTTAATCAATGAGCTACTGATCGACTAAAGTGCTCACTAGAACTATAATGACAATGTTCAGGGCGTTTCACGCTTGGGTCCCCATTGAGTCCAAATACCATATTAGATCCAATTAAGTTTCAAATGAGTATTTAAACATAGATTAAAATTAAATACTATTTTATATATCTAATACAATTTCAAACCAACATTAAGACTAAATTTTATTCTTATTTATTTAATAATCATAAAAATATCATAAAAAATATCATGTAATACATCTATACTGAATGCTAATCCAATCATTAATTAGATGTTATTTGCTCTACCAAATCCTACTGAATGTAATTGGTTTCTGTCAAACATTTGACCTAAATCATATGGGTTGACATCCCTTTCAAGCACTACCCATGTGTTTGCAATGCAATGAAGATTTAAAGAGGGAATGAATGAAAGACTAGGGGCAAACATGTTATGAAAGATGAAAGATGGTAAGGGTTGCACTATCACAACTAGGGGTCTCTGATTAAGATTTAGCGATTTAGCCTTCAACTTGCCTTCTCTCTCTCTCTCTCTCTCTCTTTCTCTCTCTCTCTCTCTCTCTCTCTCTATATATATATATATATATATATATATATATATATATATATATATATTACAAAATACAAAACCTACTAAATGAAATATGATAGTGGATTTTTTATATTTTTTCAAAATTTTGACCTCGTAGATGTGTTTAGCATGATTGTTTTACTAAAATTAGACACTTAAATCAGAAATTTTGGATGAAAAAATGGTATTTGAAGCCTCAAAAATTTATAAAAAACTTATAGGCTGTTGATTTTTGAAACCTTATAAAAACTCATCCTTGCATCTGAATCAAATATTCCAAGAAGTGGTACCTATTAAAACAAGCCACTTGCCCTTCCTTTAGACCCCCAACACATTTTTCCTAATCTATCATCTTCTATCACCAACCCCCATAGCCCACCTTCTTACCACCGTAAATATGGTCGGAGTTGTACGAACTTACCAGCGTTGTTCTGCTCATATCATGGAATGAGTGATCCCTGTTACAATGTTCTAATACCTATGAAGAAATAGCCTTCATATTCTGTTACATAAACAAAATAAGCTTCTTTGAATGCATTATTATGCCATAAAATCCTCCCAACCTCAGCCTATCACACACCATTTAATCTAATAAACTCATAATTTCTCAAAAATCATGGTTAATTGGGTCAGTGTGAGCTCTCTTTCTTTTTAAAAGAAAAATCGTTTTGTGGGTTTTGCTTTCTTTGCTTGAGAGTAGGGAGGGTGAAGCAGCCACGGCAATCCTTTTTTCATGATCATCGAAGCAGTTGGGCAATGTCTAAAATGTGATGAAGATTGACATCTGGTAAGAATGAGGGCATTCCATGGCTTTTGTTTGAAGGTGAGGAAGAAGGAGATTTTTTTAGGGTTCAAGATGATGGTGAATAAGGTTGAACTCAAACAATGATGTCATTATAGTGCGGCCGATACACATCACATCAGCAGAATTTTGATAAGCTTCAGGCTTGAATCAACTATTTTTAATAAATATAAAAAATACCAAAATCTATTTTTTTAGTATTGTTTTAATAGTTTGAACACATGTCACATTATGATTGAGTAATAAATTTTTTTATTTTTGGGCCGATACCAACAACATTGAACTGAAATGGCAAATGAAGAACAAGAAAGGGCATAAATATATTTGGGCATTTTGAAAAATAAAGATATAAGAACAATTACTAGGATTTTTTAAGAGAACAAGGACTATGTATAAAGACAATATGCTTGAGGGGTTTATAATTTCCAGCAAGGTTAACGATTCAGGCAAAAAAAATTTCTGGGTAGGAGAGGTTGGCAACCGGTGGGAAGAGGATAGATTAGGAAAGGTGCATGGGGTTTAAAGGAGGGGTAAAATTGGTATTATAGATTTATCAAGTAAAAAAAATGTTTTAATGACATAAACACCTAATCTAAAAATTACAAAATGATTCTTTCAGGAACATACAATGCATATATATATATTTATATATAAAATTCAATTTGAATGTCACAATGTGAGTTTTTTTGACACAATCTAACCTCATAGATGTGTTAAGAATGCTAGATTGAGTAGGAATTGACTCTTGGATCATGTTTTTTTATGAAAAAATATTTTTATGAGTAAAAAAAATGGCATCTTCATATCCAATGATTTTTAGATCTTAAAAAAAAACTGTATACATGTGAGATTCCGACGATCCAAAAGCTGGTTCTCACTAAATAAAACATATAGATTACATCTATGGTATTAGATTTGAGAAAAGGAGACCAAACAAGGGGGTTCCACCCATTTGCTAGGTCGAATGCACCTATAATCATTTGTAGCAAATATTAACCCTATATACAAGGAGGTAAATGTTTTGGGTGCAACCTGATACCCAACTTGAATCCGAGTAACATATATAGATGCATTTAATATGGTTTGTTTGTTAAGGATCTGACCTTGAATAATTTTTTCTTGATGTAAGAACTTGATTTTTTAAGTTGTAAAGTTATGGTCCATTATGGGGCTGTTGATTTTTTAAGCCATTGAAAAAACTTCTTACTTGACACAATCATATTATTTAAAAGTTAAAACTCATATCCTAAAAAGAAAAACATGTGGATCATATTGGCATGGTTTGATTTTAAAAAAAAAGTAAAAAAGTTAAAGAAAAAGGTGATTTCTATTCAATAGTTACACACCTTTCTAAGTACTAAATATTTACCTAATGTTTATAGCTTGAATATAAATTTACTTGTACCTTCATAAGTTTGTAGCATATACTGTTTTATATACAGTAGTGAGTAGGTGCTTGAGTGATAGGTACTTGATGAACATTGGTTTTTCGAACTTTATAAAAACCCACTCATGTGTCGAAATAGAATAATTCAAGAGCTGATCCCTATAAAATCAAGTACATAAATCACATCTATATGATCAAATTTTTTAAAATAAAATGAAAAAAGGTTGAAAACCCATCAAGCACCTACTCACTACTCATATAGTGTAGGTGCTTGATCGTTAAGCCCAAAATCTTTGTAAAGTTTTGAAGATCCAAACATCATTTTTTTTATCGAAAACACATGACCCAGGTGTGGATTCTTAGTAAATCGATCATGCCCAAGACATTTATAGAGCCGAAACCATGTAAAAAGCACCGAATAAGCTGAAAAAACCATCAACCACGTTCATCAAGCACCTACTCACTATATATATATATATATATATATATATATATATATATATATATATATATATATATATATATATATATATATATATATATATATATATATATATATATATATATATGATCCTCCTTACTATACGTACACTTTAGTTGGAAAACATAAGTGAAACTTGTATTTACTCAATCTAACCTTATACACGTACTCCATAAAGATCACACTTTTTAGATAATTTTTTTTATGTAAAAATATAGTTTTTTTAAATCATAAAATTTGTGTACATTGTGGACCATTAATATTTGGAACCCTTGAAAAAACTACATGTTATAAAAATATATTTAGAAACCTAACTTTTTTACTAATATATATATCACATCCATAAGGTTAAATTAAAAAAAAAAAAGTAATGCTTTTTTATGTACAAATTCCTGCAGCAAATTTATGCTTTTAGATATAAATTTGGTACCTCTACTAGCACAAAGTTGTAGGTTAGAGCTTATCTAATCCACCTCAACCCGCACGTTTTTTTTTAAAGGCCAACCTCAACCCACCCGTGTTCATTACACACAGAATTAACGGTTTTAGCACGAAGATATAATAATTTTTCAATCATAAATTTTGGTGCATTTTGATTTTTAAAACTTTATAAATATTTTTTTTTTAACTTTATAAATCCTGCCGTACTTACGGTCTATTCATGTCAGCCTAAAAATTTGAGAGCTTACCCCTTGACCTCAAGGAGTCGCCAAGCTTAGGCTTGGACAAAGCGGTGACCTCCATGGTATTTGAACCTAGACTGCCCATCAAAAATTCTAGGCTGAGTCTTTTTTGTAATTGTAGATTTTTTAATTTAGCATTTTATTATTTTAGATTTTCTTTGTATGTCAAATATATACATGTTTACAAATGTTTTATTTTCTTAAAAATCTTATGAAAAATAATCAAAATCTTTTAATTGATCTCGGGATTCTCCTCGCCGAGATTTTCCCGAGAATGAAATTCAAGAAAGCAAAAATAAAATAGCAACATAAAACAAATAAACAAGAAAAGACGAAGAAACGAAAAGGGACAAAACTCAAAAGTACAAAGTGGTAACAATCAAAATATCTAAACATCAAGGCAATATTTTCTGAAACGTTTAAGTTTCTAAGGCATTCATTGCGTTAACTAAAAATATTGAGGGTGTTCATAGAAAAACAGGAACTATTTTTCAACGTGTCATCGAGTTAGTATGTCCTTTTTTTTAAGGTGTTTTATATGGACACTTGCACCGAACCCAGCCTCCGAGGAAGGTATAGGAGGAGGAACGCTTACTTCTTCCCTTCTGTTTCTTCTGAACAGAAAGAGGAGAAAAAAAATCCCCTCGTTTTCTTCCTCTTCGCTCTCGCTTTCTCCCTCTCTCTCTTCTTCTTCCTCGTTTCCTCTTTGTTTGGCAGCGGATAGACACAGTGGAACCCTCGCATGTGTCCTGAGCTCGGGCTCCAATAGGGAGCCAAAGCTCGACCTCTTCGGATCTCAAACGCAAACCCTAACCCCCAACCGTTCGATTCCCCTCTCTCTCTCTCTCTCTCTCTCTCTCTCTCTCTCTCTCTCCACGGAGATGTCGAAGCCATGGGGCGGAATCGGGGCGTGGGCGGCGGACGTCGAACGCGAGGAGAGCGAGAGCCAGCAGGTCGCGATCCCTCAGCTCGGTGGGGGCGAGTCCCAGAGCTTCCCCAGCCTCAAGGAGGCGGCCGCCGCGAAGCAGCCGAAGAAGAAAAAGCAGGTCATGACCCTTGGGGAATTCCGCAGTGCAGGGAGCCGTCGGGATCCCGCTTCCGAGTCTAAGGGCCTCACCCACGAGGAGATGCTCCGCCTCCCGACCGGGCCAAAGGAAAGATCTGCAGACGAGGAGTACGGTCGCCTTGGTGGTGGATTCCGGTCTTATGGTGGCGGGAGGATGGGCGGTGGCGGCGGTGGCAGTGGAGGTAGTGGCTGGCGGGAAAGAGGCGATGAGGTGGATGGTTCTTGGGGTTCTGGCGGTGGCGGGGGACGCTCCTATGGGGGTTTCTCCGATGAAAGGAGGCCTCCTCCTCCTATCGATCAGCCTTCGCGTGCTGACGAGGTTGATAATTGGTTTGCGATGAAGAAGACGATGGGTCCGCCGCTGGATTCTAGCCGTGGCCATGAACGGTATGGCTCTCTTGGTAGCGGGAACAGTTCTAAAGCTGATGATGTCGACAACTGGAACACGGGCAAGAAGTCTTTTCCGGCAAGATCTGGGAGTTCCTTCAGGTCGGGTTTCAGGGATGCGCCACCAGATTCTGAAGGGCGGAGACTAGTTTTGGATCCACCGAGGAGGGAGTCTGTCGTGATTGAGCCTCCAAGGGCTCGGCCGAACCCGTTCGCATCTGCTCGGCCGCGCGAGGAAGTTCTGGCCGGGAAGGGTTTGGATTGGAGGAAGTTGGATTCGGGGATTGAGATCCGGAAGAGCAACAGACCAACGAGCGAGCACTCCAGCCGGCCTTCCAGCGCTCACTCAAGCAGACCAGATAGCCCGGCGGCTCAGCCAGAGATAGCGCCTAAACCGAAGCCGAAGATTAATCCATTTGGTGATGCGAAACCACGGGAAGTGTTGTTAGAAGAAAAGGGGAAGGATTGGCGGAAGATAGATTTTGAACTAGAGCATCGGGCTGTAGACAGGTTTCTTACCCCTTCGTTAACTTCATGGTCCCTATCAAAGTTCCCTTTTTACTTTGTCTCTCTTTTGCTTAGAGCAAATCTCAACAGAGAATATTATAGGTATCAGAAATATATGCGTAGAAAGTTTAGATTTTTCTATCTTGCTCTTATGTGACTAACGTGCTAAACTTCTTAAGAAGTTGCTTCCCTATTTCTTGGCCTTCCATTTTGATGTTGAAACTTTTTCCTGTTTGATTTTATGTTGGTGCCGTGTGTCTTGCCTCAAATGCTTACTAAATTCTTCAGCTTATGATGCTTATGTTGTTTTTCCTTTTGCCATCATGTGTTGTCAACCCAAAACTTTGGGAGTTATTTTTTATTGTGGATCTTCATATATTTGTTCTTCTTTATTTTATTTTTAACTGTAATAAATCCCCTTATTTTCTTGGGCTATTGTCTTTTCTGTAGGAATTTTGCACTCGTATCATTTTTTTTAATCTTTCTATAGTTTGCACATTGTCTGCTAACAAGTCACAGTGGAACCATCTCATTTTGTGTCTAGACTAGCTACCATTGCTTTTATGTAATTTAATGTGATCATAGGGCTTGATACATGATAATGGTTATGAGCAACAGCACATCTTCTATATCAGAATTACAAAGAAGTACATATGAGATAAAAGATGACAATCTCCGCATACAGATGAGTATAATGAAACGAGTTTGTTATATGGATTCTGCCTCCATCAAGACTCTAGCTTTAAATCATTCACTTGCTATTAGCTGTGTATATGACTTCAAACCTCTGGGTCATTTCTAGTGGGAATCCAAACGATTTAATGTTCCATAGAAATATGGGCAATTGTAACTGTCATATAATGTAATGTCTGGATTAGCATCTAAATGGCAGTGGATTCCATCATGTCACGGTGACAGTTAGTGGGCTGATTATCATAAATAGAAGGATGGCTCAGTTACATTATAGAACGCACTTGCAAGACTAAACATGTCAAAGTTTCTAGGTTGGGATAGCCGGCATCTGCTCTTTCTGCACGGCAATTAAGGTGTATGCCCGTAAGGAGTCTATCATGATATGAACCACAAGCACTGAGGGTCTTGACATTACTCATTGTTATACATCAGTCTATGACTTTGTTGCTTGAGCCTTTTGTGAAATTATTTCTAATTAAAACTATGAGTTGCAAGGGGTTTATCTTTCAAGGCAAAGTCTTTTCACACAGTTGATCTCATCTGCCTGCTAAATAGCAAAGGGAATGGTTAGGTAGCTCAAGGGCAGTATATTGACTACTAAGGAAACAGAGTATTAATTACTAAGGAGACTTAGTGTGAGTGCCCATTTTATTGGGCATTGTCGCGAGCCATTGAGCGTATTGCATTTTAGATTCCTTTCTCACTTTGTCTCCTAGCTATTAAGCTGAATAAGTAATGCATTTGTGTGGCACTGTTGTCATGTAGGTGACACCATATAAGAAGAGATTCATGAGAATCTAATGGTAATGAGGATATCTCCGTGTTGACTTTTGCTTATTTTCTTGCACTGAGGAATATGTGCCAAAGCTGCTGTATTATGCAAGAAATAATAAAACAAGTACATTGGTATTGAAATATGTCTATGTAGCCGCGACACGAAAAAAGGGTTGCCATACCCATGTCGACGTGGGTACTAGGCATAGTGTGGGTACGCCGCGGGTCGGGTCCCGCACTATGCCGCGGTTTCGGGTCCAGCGCACCCTACCCCACCCCGATTAGGGGTGGCAATCGGGTCGGGTTGGCGGGTTGGCGGGTTGGCGGGTCAGCATACCTCAACCCGAACCCGACCCGTTTATTAAACGGGTCGGCTGTGGCAAACACGAACCCGACCCGTTTAATAAACGGGTAACCCGACACGACCCGCCAACCCATTTAATAAATGGGTTGGGTCGGGTAAACGGGTTTTCAGGTTCGCGGGTCAGGTTGGCGGGTCGGGTTGGCGGGTTGACGGATCGGGTTGGCAGGTAGTCAGGTTGGCGGGTCGGGTTGACGGGTCGGGTTGGCGGGTTGGCAGACGGGTTGGCGGGTTGACCCACCCGCCTAACCCGTTTATTAAACGGGTCAGCCGGGTTGGCATACCCCCAACCCGAACCCGACCTGTTTAATAAACGGGTTACGCGGGTCAACCCGTTTATTAAACGGGTTGGCTTAAGCCCAACCCGAACCCGCCTAAGAGGCGGGTTGGCGGGTCGTGTCAGAAATTGCCACCCCTAACCCCGATACTTAACACTCCTGCTCCTCCTCCCTCTCTCACGAAACCCTCACTCTCTACTCTCTCTCTCTCTCTGCTCTCCCTGAAACCCCCTTTCTCTCTCTCCCTCTGTCCCTTAATTCCCCTCCTCCCATATGTCCCTCTCTTTGGCTCTCGTCTACGTTCACGGATCTCCCCCTTCCCACCCTTGACAGCAGGAGAGAGAGAGAGAGAGAGAGAGAGAGAGAGAGAGAGAGAGAGAGAGAGAGAGAGAGAGGCCCTTTCCTCTTTTTATGTATTCATCTTTTAAAATTTTCGAACACACACTCCCCCTATTCATTTTTTACTTACACACACCCCTTCTTTATTCAAAATGTCATTTCAGGATGCCCCTTTATTCATTTTTTACCTACACCCCCTCTTATTCAAAATATCATCCCACAACTCCCTCTTTTACTAAAAACTGCATTGGATCTACAAACCAACAAACCATTATATGGATCTTGCATTGGACCCACACTTATATATATATATATATATATAGCCATGTCCCCGTACCCTCATTTTTTGAAATTGCCATGTCGTACCCGTACCCATACCCAGGTGACATAGGAATATGTGTTTTGATTTCCTTCTAATCACCACACTATGGTATAGAAATTGATGCTAATTAATGTAGTATGTATGAAATGTCAGACTATATTGTGTGGTTATTTTTGGTAACTAGATAAGACATGTTTTTGCATAATATCAGCTGAACATTATGCATGTTCATCTGCGTTATGTTAGCTAAAATTGATAGGGTGCCTTGGTTTCTTTGTGTAAAATCCGAAAGTAAATGAAGCAGGAATTGTAAAGAGAGCAAAGGCTATGTTTGCCAAACATTTCTAACTGTTTGTGGCTATCACTAGGATGTGTTAAAGAAAACATTTTCAACTGTTACTTGTTGGATAAAGTGATCCTTCACCACTGCAGTGCTGTGGGTTTATGATAGCCTGAAAATACAATGTGCATCATCAGCATAAATTTTGTGCATGTATAGCTTATAAATTAGGCTGAAGGATACTGGAATAGTCAATTCAAATTTGGTTGATACTTTGGTAGCTTATTAACCTTCCATAATACTTCATATTTTTAATGGAAAATGTTGTGTAGGTCTTCTAAGCTGTGTCCTTTGTTTACTAGACTTTGGTATATGGCTATCGCCCTTAATTTTACAATGAGCCCTCCCTCCCTCTTCAACTATCCATTTTTTAATGGTTTCTTATACTGCTTTGCTATTGTTTGCATTTTTGTGATTGCATTGCTTATTTTAGGGGAGGTTTTTAAATTTTTACTGTGCTGTTGTGGTAACTTCCAGTCGTCTGGAAATTTTTTTACAATAATGAGAACTAATTTCATAAATGATACTATTGTTATCTACATTATGCTTAAAACAAGTTGTCCTTTTTTAGTTTGTGTTCCTTTGGCTCAATGGTGCTTAAGAGTTTGCACTTGCATGATTGCATTCTTTGTGTCAAATTGGATCATTAGTCATTACCAAGATTTTTAAATATTGTAGTATTTTGGATTGGTGAACTTTGTCTTCCATGAAATAAGAGCTGTTAATGGAGCCCTATATTTGTTGCTTTTGAATTTAGGGTTTTGTAATAAAACCTAAATCTGTTTCCAGGCGTCCTACTACATTGGTGTCTGTCATTTTTTATCTTTATGTTTTTTAGAATGTCTGTCTGTCTCTATGGCCTGCCTAATAGTTTATTTTAGGCTTGGCAAGGGTTGTTCCTCATCTTTCTCTCCAAGTTGAATTCTTAGGTCACTTTTGAGTACATGAGAATTATGTGCTTCAAACTTCTTAGTGCATAGGTTGGCTGCAACCAGTTTCATGGTTCATGCTTTAGACGTTATTATGCCAATCATATAGTGCTTTTCTAGACATCAGCTACATGATATATGGATACATTTCTTCTCTTCGTTTTCTGTTTAAATCTCACCGGTCACAGTTGGGATCACATGCTATTTAAGTGTGTGGTTATTCTTCTGCATCATTGTTATTTTGGTTGAAGTTATGTTCATGCAAGTCTGTAGCTAAGAATAAATGGAAATCTGATGTTTCAATTAGTTGGAGTATGTGATAGGTAGATCACCTCATTAACCAAAGGTCTTAGGTTCCAATCCCACTGAGCTGTACCCTCATCTTATCTATCAAAAACAACAAGGCTGCTATTGATGAGAAGCACGATCTTGCTAATGAGATTCACTGCTATCTATTATATCAAATCATGCTTGGGTATCATGTTCCCCGTGAATAGGAAGCATACTTTATCACAACTTCCCAACTTTATGGAAGTGTTCTGCTTCGCACTTCAGAAATGCACTTTCTAGGTATCAAGTTCCTGGACTTACCTCTCATGTAGTGTTTTGGGTTGCGAAGCACATCCATTTGAATATTGACTTTCGCTTGCTGCTTTTGAATTTCCCATATATGTGTGTTTATGCACGACATTTCGCCAAGCTTTGGTTCTTTTGTTTGTGAATCTTTTGTATGATCATTTATTTGTGGGGAACTGAGTATGTTTCTTTGTTGTACTAATCTTATTTAGATTTTGGAGCTATTATTTTGAAGAAGGTGAACGAGTCTGGAAACATAATAAGAAAATTCTCAAATAGTATCATGAAAGCAACATCTGTTAGATAGGAAAATGTGAAAACATGGGGAGGCTTCTAGAAGGCTGAGGATCTGCTCATGCTGATAGTTGGAGAAGAAAGGTTTGAAAACAGAAAAGGAAGTTCAAAACATGAGTAAAAGTAATTATATGCTAAAAGCAGAGTAAAGAGAAATCTTATGCTATTAGGATCTCTAAAATAAATATTAAAAAAATTACCAAAAAACCAATAGAATTTTAAATTTTCATAGTCTGTCATTGTCATGTTCCATGATACATTTTAGGAACGGAATATGGAGAACATGGGAACCAAAAAGTGTGATAGGAAGCATTTCATTAGTTTTAGAGTTCATATTTCTTCTTGCCTATATAATGATATATTGTGTGTTTGTCCCACCACCACACCACACCCCCGCCACCCCCAAAGCAGTGTTGAACCTTACATTGCTTAATTGCATGTCTTTCTTCTGACCGAAAGTTCTACCTGTGCTTTTTTTACCCCCTTCTTTTTATTTTATTTTTTAGCAGCTATGGTTGGAGGAATTTCTTTCTACATGTGGAGCTAGCTACTTCCTGACACGGGGTTATAGTTAACCCAAAATCTAATACCGATGTGTTGGAAAAGCTGTCAAATAAAGCAAATGTCATGCAAGTTATTGGACATGACTTGTAATAAGGACTATGAAGTCTCTTAGTTTCATTAATCAGCCTTTTGTCACAAAATGGCATGGAGCCCGAGACACAAGGAACTAAAAATACCAACATAGATGAAAATGCATTTGGCTAGATACAATAGGCCATGCAAATACAAGAGAAGAAACAAGATATAAAATAAAATATTTTATCAATGTGAAATAAACACAAAAATATACAAGAAAAAACTCACTACAAACACACTCATATACACCCCTAAAACTACCCATTACTCACTTTACAAATGCACACAACACCCATATATATAAGAAGAAAGAGTGGGAAAGAGAGAGACTATCCCAACAGGTAGTTGGGAGAGGTCCAATGGCTAGTTGGTCAGCCTAAGTTGACCAAACAAACAAATAAATAAATAAATAAAATTACAAAAAAAGTCATTTCAAATAATAACCAATAAAAATAACAAACCCTATTCTACCCTTAATGTATACAATGTGTATACTCATCCTAAAAACACATAAAATATTCCTTTACTAAAAACCAAGTCATAATAAGTATACTTTAGTATACTTTGAATTACAATGAGAGAGACAATATAAAGGGAATACATAAGAAAATATTTATAAGTATACTTCTGTATACTTAGGTATTCAATACAATGCATATATCTTAACACCCCCCTCAAACTTATGGTGGACTACCGAAAGTTTGCAAAAAATAATACAAGGGACAAAAATAGGTATTCAATAATCTTTATGGTGAGTCTTTCAACAACAATGAGCTATCTAAACTAACAATAAAAACCAACTACAACCACAAGTGGTGCACATACCTCACTGCACAACTGATTGTAAAACTGTAAATAACACCATCAGCTATAACGAGTGCACATAACTCACCACACATGGTTGTAAAACTGATAAAACAAAATCTCTTATCCCAAGAAAAATTACTCAAATAAGAGGGAAGAGTGGAAAAACAAGAGGTAAAAAGAACTTGTAATGGAAACAAACTAATGTCAAGAAGATAAGAAAGATGATTTGAAAATAATATACAAATCAATGAAAAACAATATATTTACAAACTTTCGATAATATGAGATAAACCACCATGGTCACAACAAAAAAGTATAGGCATCACCGATAAACATCAATACAAGTACTCAGTCACAACAAATTATACAATAAATGAGTGATTCAAGTCACTCTCAAAGCCAAAGATCAAACAAACATCGGTTAGAGCTAAATTGAGTGCCATAACCACACCCATAAACCAGTAATTTTAACTAATACAATAATGAGGTGCACACAAGTCACCACAACAAGCATCTCTGACCCCACAATAAAAAAGAGGTGCACACAACTCACCTCCAACAAGCCAAAAGAAATAAGTGATGGAGCCTCAAAAGAAATACTGTGATGAGCTAAACCAAAGCCAGAAAGGCAACACAAATATCGAAAAACACCTTCCAATGAGAGCAAACAAACAAGAGCTGATTTGAAAACACAATTTTCAAATCAAGTCCAATAGAAGAATTTGAATCTTCAATAGAATTTAAAAACATATAATAAATCACAGTGGAATGACAAGATACAAGTATAGTGCTTAAATCCTCACACATCAAACATTCATAAGCTTCATAACAAATTCCATAAGAGGAAATACAATAACTTCATACAAAGATGCTTTAATACCAAATTCTCACAAATACATATGATATCATCAAGCGATCACCCGAAATGTTTTCATGCATACATGATATATTTAATAAAACATGTATGTAATATGCCTATAAGATCATCACAATCGCACAATGAGTTCCAAAGAAACACAATCAAGAAGTGCATAGGCTACCTACGAGTACAAATCCAACAAATATAATATTCACATTTCCTCAAATTAGGACGATAATGTTCTCATACTAAATAGATCACACAAATTTCAAAAATTTTATATGAGAACACATACTCCAAAAGGATCGATTGCATATGTGAATATGTAACGTGCATAAACACATGCATATACTAGTCAACAAAGAATACATAAATATCTTGCATCCATAGTGCATACAAGATACAAACACATTTTATGCTATAAACCCAAGATGCATAAATATTCAAGGTGCCTATAAGTAAATCAAGAATATCATCATGCACTCAAAACTCAAGAACACAGGAAACAAAATCACTATAGCCCATGCCAACATGCAAAACATGATTATAAACTCCTCAAGGTTGGGCGCATAATTCTCATAAAAAACAAGTCATGCATTAAGAAAACATGTTTAAAACCTCATGCACGAATAAACAAAATCATTCACTAATGTGTGTGTAAAATATAATACAATCACAAGTGCACAAAGATCATATATCAACAAGGAAAAATCATGTATGCAGACTCAAATTTCCAAAAAATAACAAAATACTCATGATCACAAAGAAACAGCCACATATAACCTTAATCATTCTCAAATACACAAATAAAGTATCAAAATTCCACACGAGAGTATTAAAGAAAATTCAAGGTTTCAAACACAAGTTAAGCCAGATCTCATAAGATCACATGTGTGAATAATACACAAAACCATTATACAAAATTAAAATAAATATTTAAAATCATATTAAAAATATTTAACAAGATTGAGAAACAATACTAATACGAGTTTAATTAAGTCCAAGATTAGGACAAAAACACAATACATTTTTGAAATCTTAAAAAAAATAAAACAAGAAATCATATATAAGGATGATTCCAACAAGCGCAAATATACACTTATAATCAATCAAGAATCAAAGAGTATCATAAATAGTTATAAGGGAACAACAAACAATTTTTCAATAAATTTCTTAAAAATCCATGAAAAAATACTTTCATGTTTCCTTCAAAAAAAAAAAATACTTTCATGTACATAATGCATGAGATAGACAACACTAATGCAAAATTAAACACATATTGAGTTTTAAAATACGTACCGGATCAAGATTCCCTTGAATCCAAGCCATACCTCGGTCAAGATTCCTCACGAAGCATGTACTCGAGCAAAGGGTCTCGAATCCACTGCCAAAAGCCAAATACCAAGATAATTATTCTTGGCTCGGATGCCATGTTACGAAATGGCACAAAACTCGAGACACAAGGAACTAAAAATGCCAACATAGATGAAATCCAAATGCATTATAAAAAATGCATTTGGCTAGATACAATAGGCCATGCAAATACAAGAGAAGAAACAAGATATAAAATAAAATATTTTATTGATGTGAAATAAACACAAAAATATACAAGAAAAACCTCACTACTAACACACTCATACACACACCTAAAACTACCAGTTACTCTCTCACTTTACAAATGCACTCACCACCCATATATATAAGTAGAAAGAGTGGGAAAGAGAGAGGCTAGCCCAACAGCTAGTTGGAAGAGGTCCAACAACCAGTTGTTCCTCTTCCAACTAACTGTTGGGACTAGTCCAACGGCTAGTTTGTTGCCTAAGTTTACCAAACAAACAAAAAAATAAATAAATAAAATTACAAAAACAGTCATTTTAAATAATGACCAATAAAAATAAAAACCCTATTCTACCCTTAAAGTATACAATATGTATAGTTATCCTAAAAACACAAAATATTCCTTTACTAAAAACCAAGTCACAATAAGTATACTTTAGTATACTTTGAATTACAGTGAGAGAGACAATATAAAGGGAATGCATAAGAAAATACCTATAAGTATACTTAGGTATTTAATACAATGCATATATCTTAACACTTTTCTATTGTATATTTGATTAGCATCATTTATTGAGCACCTTTGTGCGAGTTCCACTTGAGAAGACTCACGTAAAATGGTGTCAAGGACATTCACATCAGATGCACCACTCAACTTTTGATTATGGCATTGTATCATTTTCGGACTTTTATGAGTAATGTTTGGTTGTTTCACTGTTGCTGAAATATGATTTCTTGAACAAAATAGGCTTCTTGATCTTCGGCAGTGCATATATATCCATTATTTATTTTTTCTTGAAGTAGAAAATATTAGCTAACTGAAACATGAGCACTGGACCTGGAATCTGACTTCTAAACTGCTCTCACTAGCACTGTATCTGGTAAGAAAGGCAATGCTTTTTTGTTTTGCTTCCATTGATTTAGAAGCTTGATCAAACATTGCAATTGTTATTTTTACAGCAAAGATGCAGATGTCTAGCTTTTACATGGCTAACATACTTCATGGCATTATATTCTCCCACTTCACAGTTATAATTACCTGTCCTGGTTGAAAGATTATTTCTTTGCTTTTATTGCAAGTTTTGAGAATCTCTCCTTTTCTCTAGAGATGCAAAATATGTTTGAGGAATGTCATATGACTGTTGTAAGAAGTGGTGCAAGAAGCGAGTGTCTAGGAAATGCTTGGATGAGTGAAGCATGAAGTGTTTGGGAAGCATACAAGTAAGAAACACCAATGGAATTGAGTAGAAAATAACATAAAAATATAGCTGAAAGACATGTTCTTTACTTAAAATGAATTTTAGATATTGTTGTAGAAAATATTCATTGTATATAAAGATTTTATCTTAAAAATACAAATTATAAAAAAGAAAGTATATTATTTTCACGAGAACAAGAAAGTTTAATTTCACCTTTGATGCAGCGAGGGGATCGGCTTTCACGGGCTCTTGAAAGTTGAAACGAAGAGCACGACTCCCACACCGTGCGTTGCTCAGAAAATAATTGGAATAACCACCGAAATCGATGGTGTTGGGTTTTCTTTATTTCAATATTCACTTCAATTGACAATAGAATGAACTTAAATTAGATATAAACAAGCAATAGGAATGAACAAAGAACAAAGGGAAATCTGCTGGAAGAAAACAATTCAGAAACAAAAGGCTGCTGCAATCTCCAATAATCTCTGCCCCACGCAACCCTAGAATAGGGTTTTTTAAAGACATCAACTGGATCCGGGTCTCGGGTCCGGTCCCGGACCCGAGACGTCTTCTCGTTGCTGCTGGGCCTGGGACGCTCGAACCTGTGCTCATCTGGAATAAGTACTCCGGGGTACACCATCCCTGCGTCTTGGTACCATGTTCTGGGTCGGATCCACTACGTGGGTCCGCTCCTCAATCCCATTGTGCATATCCGGTCCCCTGCCTGGGTCAGGCTGTATCTGGATCGATCCTGCTCTGCATCAATCTTGGGAGAAGCAAGGTTCCTGTTCCCTGTAAGTAAGTTTCGTACGAAGTTTTGGAAGCATAAAAGAAGCATGTGGTTTTGTGTTTCTAAAAGGAGCTTCCTGGGAAGTAAACTTCCAAGTTTTGGTAACATTGGTCGTAGCTAGGTGGAGTTACCAAGGGAAGTGTGCTTAAACTCTTAGTTGTAGCTAGGTGATGTCTTGAATATAAACAATCACAAGTGCCAGGGAATTTTGACGATCACTAGCTGTCTAGTGATGAAATTCAGAGGGTTTTTTGGAGTGTTACTTTACATTGCTTCAAAAAGATTTACTGCAAATTGTAGAAGACTTGAGTATTGCACATGGAAGTGGACAAAAATTCACCACAGGGTGTTACTGGCATTCCTTTTCTCTTTTATCCTTCTCATAAGTCACTTCCATTTCCTAGTGGCAAGGTTGCAGGTCACCAAATGGTCCCCGTTTTGGGAGGTAAGCTAGTACACATGGTTTCCTGCTGGATCACCAATCACCCTAAAACTAATCTAGAAATTGTAGTAGCTGAAGTCATGCATAAAAAGCTGGACGATTGGTCTTATGGTGCGTTTGGAAGTGGGGTAAAAGGAAAGTGAAAATGCTCTACCAAATGGGAAAAACTGAATCTTGTAATGAAATGGTGGTCTTCCACAAAAGCACGAGAAACTCTCAAAGAGTGTCTATTGGAGGCACCTCAAACACAACCCATAAAAGGGTATAAATGGAAGAACACAATAAAAATAATAATTCTTTATTTCTCACAAGAAATGCTTAAAAAGCAATGATATACAATGGAGGGGGATTACCCCTATTTATACAAGAGGGTGAGGAGTGAAAGAGAGCTCTTTTAGAACTCTCCTTGAGAGTCGTTGAAAGTCCAACGGCTCTAAATATAGCCGTTGGACTAGGTTCAACGACTATATTCTAGTCAAGTCTTAGTTGGGACTTGACTAGATTATAGTATCTAGTTCTAAATGAACTAGATAGAACTAGATAACAAATTAAAATAAAAAGGAAAAGAAAAAGAAAATAAATAATATAATAAATAATATATATAAATAATATTATTTATATTATGTATATATATTATATATGTTACATTTTATATTTTAACACTTTCCCTCAAACTTACAGTACAATGAGCAAAAGTTTGTTTAAGAGAAAGTGAAATTTAGAAGCAGTAAGAGGTTTGGTGAAGAAGTCAGCTAATTGATATTCTAATGTAACATATGGCTGATCAATGGTTCTATGTAGATATTCCTCTCTAACATAGGGACAGTCCATCTCAATATGTTTGGTGCGTTCATGAAATGTCTGGTTGTTGGCAATATAGATCGCACTCTTGTTGTCACAGCACATTCTTGAAGCTTATGTTGCTTCAACTCCCATGTCAGCTAGCAGACTTCTGAGCTAAACTACTTCTATTGTTGTGGTCACCATGACTCTATATTCAGTTTTGGTGGAGAGAGACACCTTCTACTGCTTTTTGCACCTTCACGAAATTAAGGATTCACCTAAGAAAACACAAAAACCAGTGGTTGAGTGTCTATTATTGGGATCACCTCCTCAATCAACATCAGTATAAGCAATTAAATATAATGACGATGAAGCAGACAAGAAGTGGCCTCGTGAAAGAGATGACTTTATGCATCTAATAATACGCAAAATCGCTCCCATGTGAACAGGGTTTAGAGCATGCTGAAACTGACTAGTTGTGTGTACGTGTGCTATATCTGGCCTAGTAACGGAAAGATAGGAAAGTGCTTTGATAAACTGTCTGTAAGGAGTGGGATCATCAAGAAGTTTTTCATTATCAATTCTCATTTTAACGTTGACAACTTTTGGAGTGCTCACTTTCTTATCATCTGTAGTTCCAGACCTGAAAACAATATCAAAGACAAATTTAGATTGAGATATAAAATACTCTCGAGGAGAGTAAGTAACTTCAATTCTTAAAAAATATTTTAATAGACCTAAATAAGTAATTTCAAAATGAGTTTTAAGAAGTTTTTTGATGTTTTCAACTCCTTGTTTGTTGCATCTGGTGATGATCATGTCATTCACATATAGAAGGAATTCAATAATCTCTGCATTAGGAGTCAAACAAGATTAAAAACCAATATCAAGTATAATATTACTAAACCTGTCATACCAAGATTTTGGTGCTCGTTTAAGACCGTAAATAGCTTTTTCTAAACGAAGAGCTTTACCCTTAAGGATACTAATTTCAGGTGGGGCTTCCATGTACACTTCTTCAACTAGATTTTCATTGAGAAAAATATTTTTGACATCCATTTGAAATATGAGTCATTTTCTAATAGAGGCTAAGGTTATTAATGTTCTGATAGTGATCATTCGAGCAACTGGGGCAAAAGTTTCTTCATAATTGATGTCATACTCTTTGGAATACCCTTTGGCCAATAATCGAGCTTTATACCTTTCAAGAGTTCTATCACTCATAGTTTTGACTTTGTAAACCCGTCAATAGCCTATAGGTTTCTTACCTAGAGGAATATCTTGAATAGTCCAAGTGTTAGCATTTTCTAATGTATCCAATTTTACCTTCATGGCTTCTAACAATTCTATATGATTTTTGGCTTGAGAATAGGATGACGGTTCTACATATGATTGTATTAATGCGATAACTGCCCTGTATGTGGGTGAAAAAGATTCGTATGATACAATTTTTTTAGGAGGTCTAGAAATTCTGGATGACCTTCTGGTTGGTACTTTGGAATATTTTTCTAATGCACATGAAAGATTTGATTCTCTATGTCTTGAATATTGTAGACTAACGTCCCTATGAGTTTGCTCTTCATTATCAACATTATGTTCAAAATCAATATTACTTTGATCATTGTCAAAATCACATTCATTAGATTTTGAAGTCAAATCTATTAAAAAGGATTATTCAGTGACTTCCTTGGGTTTTTCAAATTCAATTTTTTTTCCATGAAAGATACATTTCTTAATACATATAATTTTTCATTTTGAAAATCAAAAGACCTATAGCTTTTTTTATTATCAGCATATCTTAAGAAGGCACAAGGAATCACAAAGGGAGAGAGTTTGTCATTCTTGTTGGTGAAAACAAAACACTTGTGTCCAATGACTCTTAATCTAGAGTAATCAAGAGATAAGTTAACAAGTTTTTCAATTAGAGTTATATTTTTCAAGGAAGAAGATGACATTCGATTAGTAAGATAGGTAGCAGTTAGGGCAACTTCTACCCAAAATCCTTTTGGAACTTGATTTGTTATTAATAAAGTCCTAGTGGTTTCCATGATGTGTCGATGTTTACGTTCGACCAAGCCATTTTGTTGTGGTGTGTGTGGACAAGATCTTTGATGTGTGATGCCATATAAGTTGAGATAGTCTTTGAATTCTTTGGACATAAATTCTTCTTCTGAATCAGTGCGAAAAATAGAAATATCATTTTGAAATTTATTTTTAACCATTTTATGAAATGTTTGAAAGTATGAAAAAAACCTTAGATTTATGCTTAAGGAAGTAAATCCAAGTATGCCTAGAAAAGTTATCGACAAAAATTACATAATATGCTTATCTACCTTTTGAAATGACTAGTGCAGGACCCCAAACATCCGAATGTATTAATTCAAGTGGTGTAGAGGAAACAAAAGTTCTATAATAAAATGATAGTCTTTTCATTTTTTCAAGGATACAATCTTTACAAGTAAAACTTTCAAAATTACAAAATTTTCTTAAACTTGAAAAATGTTGGATTTTAGATATATGAGGATGACCGTCTTTTGTGCCACAAATCCAACTTTAATTTCTTAATATTATAAAAGAAAGCATTCTTAGGCAATTCCAAAAAATCCATGTAATAGAGTCTTTCTTCTCTATGACCTTCCCCAATCAGTTTCCTTGACTGACGATCTTGTACCCAACAACTATAAGAAGAGAAGGAGATATTACACCCACAATCAGATATTTGGGATAAAAAAATTGTTTTAAGAAGTTTTTCAAAATTTTCTATTTCTTCTATTTCAAGAGATGTAAAAACTTTTGTATTTTTAAGACATTCGGATAAGCTATTGATATTTTGGGTTATATGAAAAGAAGCACTTGAGTCGAGGAGCCAATGAAGGTGACTGGGATCGGAGAATGATAAAATAGCTGCTCTAGTCAAGGTTTCGGTTGAAGCAGATGCTCCTTTGAGAAGAGATTGAAGGATCTTCATTAATTAATCCATAGACACCAGTGCATCTTGGTCTTTTGTTTTCAATCCGACAGATGCAACTTTCTTTTCTTTTCTTCTTTTTAGCTTAGGACATTGAGGCTTATAGTACCTCAGCTCATTACAATGGTGGCAATTGACTTCTTTTGTCAAAATTACCATTTTATCTACCAAAATGAGGTGGCCTATAAGTGCGACATAGTTACCCGGTCTAGACACAGCTCGAACGGAATCATCTTCAGGTTTTGGAGTATTCTTCCTAAGTCTGTTTTCCTCCATAGTCAGTTCCTCTATAGTATCAATGATAGAGGGAATCTTACCTCGATGTAAAAGAACCGATTTGGTCGACTCAAATTCCGGTCTTAAACCGTTTATAAACTGATAAAAATGTCCCATATCGAGTTGCTTTTGGAGAAGTTTGATATCTTCAGAACAATGTTAATTTGGCTCAAGAAGAGCCAATTCCTCTTAAAGTCCGGATAACTCATTGTAATATTTCTTAATAGTTTTGTTCTTTTGTCATCGTTCAGACTTTGTCTTGTAAATTGCACACATATGCAATATCTTTAAGGGAATACATATTTCTAAGATATTCTCAAGCTTTATCGGCACGCTCAAATTTAGCAAAGTTAGAGCATTTCTTAATGTCAATGCTATTAATTAGCCATGACATAATTTTGGCATGCCGTATCCTCCACTCTTTCTATTTTTTCTCATAGGTCGCCAAGGCCTTATTCTTCTATCTTTATGTGAGATGTACTTTTTTGGCATTCTCAACTTTTGTGAGAATTAGTTTCGGTTTCGAATCAGAATCGTCCACTATACCCACAACCCTTTTCCCTAAACATGGTGCTTCGTGATTGAAGCCCACATCATATAGCTGGTGTCATTTAATTTCCTGGGTATGACGGTGATCTTATCATTATCACCCATCTTTTACAAGGGTGAGAAAAATAAAGAATAGATGACAAGAAAAAATAGAGAAAAAAAAAGATGAGCACAATAAAAAAAATTCGTAGCCAAGCTTCCTCCAAATGCTTTTCTTCTTCAAAAAAGATCACTTGAGTCACGAACAAGAGGATGAATCACCCTTTGCAAAGAAGGCACAGAAAACGAGGTGAGAATTCTTCAAGATTTAAAAGACTTCAAGGCTTTGATACCATGTAATGAAATGGTGGTCTTCCACAAAAGCACGAGAAACTCTCAAAGAGTGTCTATTGGAGACACCTCAAACAAAACCCATAAAAATGTATAAATGAAAGAACACAATAAAAATAATAATTTTTTATTTCTCACAAGAAATGCTTAAAAAGAAATGATATACAATGGAGGGGGATTGAGAGTCGGTGGACTAGTCCAACGGCTCTAAATATAGCCGTTGGACTAGTTCCAACGACTATATTCTAGTCAAGTCCTAGTCGGGACTTGACTAGATTACAAAATTTAGTTCTAAATAAATTAGATAACAAATTAAAATAAAAAGGGAAATAAAAAGAAAACAAAAAATATAATAACATATATATAAATAATATAATATAATATTATTTATATATATTATATATGTTACATTTTACATTTTAACAAATCTTACCATGCACAAATGAGAGAAAGATTTTCATGTGAGCTTTTCATATTTTTGTATGATTTTGCTAGCTGTTCATATGAGAAATTTCTGTGTAAATAGATAGATAAATAATTGCGAAAATTTTCACGTTTGTGTGTATCATATGATATAAATATTAATGAATTTACCATTTCCTAGGGGTGCACAATGAGCCGAGCTAGCTCAGGCTCGGCTTGAGCTCGACTCGTTTAAGCTTGGCTTGAACTTGTCCGAGTAGATAAATGAGCCCAGCTTGATCAAACAGTCAAGATCAGTTGCGCTCGGTTAGCCCGATAAAGCTCGGTTCGTGTGGTTATGTAAGGTACCTAGTATTGGTATATGAATAAATTATGTGAACGAAGTAGACACAAAAGAAGGCCTTACCTATATGGGTAAGATGTTAAGCTTTTGCAACAGAGGTGGGGAGTTCGATAAATGTTCAGCTCGAGCTGAGCCGAGCCAAGCTTGGGTTCAACTCGAGCTGAGTTTGGACAAAAGCTGTTCAAGCTGGAGCTCGAACCGAGCTTGAACATTTGTTTTTTTAACAGGCTGAGCCAAGCCAGTCTAAGATCAGCTTGAACTTGGCTCATGTGCAGCCCTACCATTTCCTGCCATACAACAACAATTTTATAGTTTAAATTTTCCATTGATTGGTTGCTAAATTTTCTGGGATCTAGGATTCTTTATGGTAATTACAAGTTATAGGTTGTGAGTTATCTGGGATAATCTTGGAAGGTGTACACACTACCCTGTGAAGATATTTGCTGATTTGCCTTTCACTGAAATTAGATAATGAGGTGGCTAAGTTTTTTCTCGTTTAACTGTGTTGTTTTGCATGAGGAATAAGATTATGCTGTGTGCAACTATCATGCATTGTATCTGCTTTAACCATAAGAATCACATAATTCTTGTCGTTGCATGAAGTAGAGGAAGTAGAATAGAAGCACCCCTTGTTCCTAAGAGAGGAGGATGGATTATTGACATTTAGTCGGAGGAAATTTGGAAGCTAAGTGGTAATTCTAAAGATTGCCCAAGGAAGAGGTAGAGGCAGCTCCTGTGTTACCTGTAATATGTGGGATAAAAAATAGTACTTTTGTATCGTAATAATGAGTGTCATAGCTATGTTCACATCCCTTTAGGATAATCTATATGCCATTAACTATTATTTTGGAAAGCTCAGTGGATGTGCGTGCACTTTATTACCTTTTGAAAAATTAGTTCACTAATATGCTAAAATATGTTTTCATGATTTTGTTCTTTTTTGGTGCACAATCTTCAGACCTGAGACAATGGAGGAAAAGATATTAAAGGATGAGATAAATCAGCTGAAGCAAAAGCTATCAAAAGAACCTCAGGTAAAGTTGAATGGAGAATCTGATAAAGAATCTGCCGAAATACCAAGTCTACAGGATCTGGTTATAAAGAAGGAGAAGGAGCTAGAACTGTTGATACGGGAGTTGGATGATAAAGTCCGGTTTGGGCAGAGAGGTGGTGACAGGCCAGGCTCTGGGGCAAGTAGAACTGGAGTTGGCCATTTGGAGAGGCCACCTTCTCAGTCTGGTCTCTCAGAGGATTCAAGAAGTATGGAATTTGCAGAAAGGCCTCATTCTCGTGGGGGAGCACCTGATGTGTGGAGTAGAGCCGATGACAGAAGAGGATTCCTGGGTAGGGAGAGGGATTTTCTTGGCAACAGGGATGCAGACAGGTAATAAGCCTTAATTTGACAAGTAGCTTGGTGTTTAGAAAGATGCACTGTATCTACAAGATGCTTCTCATTCCCCACTCTGTGAGCATTATTCCTCTCAATGCAACGAGTGATGGGGTGGAGCTCAACACCAGGGGAAACCGCCTTTTATAAGAGGCTGGCCTCATTGGTTGGGACCTATGCAGTTTGAAAGATGGATGATGGTTCAACATTCCTTGCCATGTTTTGGATGGTTCACGTGCTTTTTCTAAGACAACTGTCTCAAGTATCTGGGGAAGTAAGAACTAAG
The DNA here is from genome assembly GCF_984573655.1 of Nuphar pumila. Lineage (NCBI taxonomy): Eukaryota > Viridiplantae > Streptophyta > Magnoliopsida > Nymphaeales > Nymphaeaceae > Nuphar > Nuphar pumila. The sequence goes on from NC_143255.1 coordinate 120,230,542, forward strand.
AAATCACTTTTTATTTTTTCCTAGAAATATATTGAAAGAAAATAAGACAAACTTTGGAAATGATAATGCATACGCCCCTTGCCAGTTGCATGAAACATGTTTGAAGGGAATACATCTTCCTCTATCTGATATCGGCAGTTCAATCCATGGTGCTATATACGTGCAGTGTTAACAATGAAACCCCAGAAAGTGTTCTGTAAAGTGAAAGCTAACTTCATCTTTGATTTGATTTGTAGGTTCAGGTCGAAGGAAAGATGGTGATGCGGAATCTGGTGTGAACTTATTGGGCCTCTTTTTTGCACCAAGATACAGTAACTTGTTTTTGTTTTGTTTCTTTCTTTTTCTTTTTTGTGTTTTCCCAATGAAAAGTGGCCAGGGATCTCGGCTACGGATAGACAGACATCGACCTTGATGTGGTGTAAAATTACTTTTTTCCATGTCAAGGCAAGCAACCTTGTGTTCTTGACTCGATTCTTCATTTATTCCCTATTGTTGTTTTTCTTTTGAGGAGCTGCAATGTAAAAACCGACACTTTACTGTTGTTGGTGACTATTAAAACTCTCTCTCTCTCTTCTGCAACTTGGTGCTTGGTGACTGGAGTTTCAGGCTGCTTTTGTTGATTGGGAAGTGGGGTTTGGCCAATTGCTCCACATTCTTAAGTTCATGCCACAGATTTTCTAAACGAATCCATTTGGACATAAATCAGAAATTATCGATGGCCGGATGTGTGTAGGATATGAACATATGGTTTAATCAATCTTGACATCTTGTAACGTTGTCCGTAGTAGCCACCGTAATCAGTGCCTTAGTGTAAACACATGTGTAGCTTTTCAAGCCGAATTTAATGGTTGCACTGTAAAGACCACTAAAAAAGCATCTGTGGAATTTGATTATGCTTCATAAAGTAAGAATCTGGTACTGTTAGTTTCTCAATTCAACTGCATTATCTTTGTAGCGCCCACTAGCTTTGGACTAATGTACAGTACTCTCTGTCTCTCTCTCTCTCTCATTTAGTCCAAGTGACAACTAAAACATCTAACTCATGCACAAGCTTGGGGCGGTCCGAGAGAAGTCCCATAGAAATTTGGCGTTGGACAAAGTGGTTGTGCAAGTGGGCCCCATATTCTAACTTTGCCAAACATGGAGAAACTGCCCCATGATCAGCGACCTAGCTGTGCTGGCTTGCCTGCCGTACTTATAATCACTGTTCTGGCAGCTTAAAACTCTGTGGGCTTACTCTTGCCACAAGGAGTTGTCAAGGCTTGCGCATGGGGTGATGCCCATGAAATTTGAACCTAGACTTCCTGACTGGCGGCCTAGGCCCCTATCTATCCCACTGCGCCAAACCCATTTGGGGCACTTTGCCAAAGATATTGATACTGAAAAACGTAATACATCATCATGCCATTTGTTATAGTTTTTCCAATAACCTTCGTGCCTTTTATGGAGAAGAGCCACAACGTTATCCATTAACAATGTCTCCCCATTTCATTTTCCTATGCTTAACAACACACCCCCAACCAAAACAAAGACTACACTACCAAGAAAACAAACACAAGTAATTTCACCAACTAGAGAGAGAGAGAGAGAGAG